>NC_140589.1:1660525667-1665325667 GCF_964204655.1 Triturus cristatus
ACTGTACATTTGCACATCACAGTGGTAATGTGCACAACACACAAAGGATTCTGCCCCCATGTACACGTGCACAGCCTGGGAGTGGCTGAACAAAAGTGCCACCCAACAAACCAAATGTGGCCCCCCCAACACACAGGGAATGCAGCCTTACATGCCATGGGACACTGTGTGGCCAATGCTGTAGTGTGGTAGGTGTGCACAGGTGTCCCTGGCAAGTAATTGTGTGTTGAATCCGTCGAATAGTCACACCACGTACGCATTGCATGGTTCATGACCGAGCCATGCGTACGCTTTGCCATTGACTGCAATGAGGTCCAACGTGGGTGACAATGCGTACGCATTGCCCGGTTCATGAACGAGTCGTGCGTATGCTTCGCCATTGACTGCAATGAGGTCCGACGCGGGTGACAATGCGTACGCATTGCACGGTTCATGACCGAGCCGTGCGTACGCTTTGCCATTGACTGCAATGAGGCCCGACGCGGGTGACTATCATGCATGCGCGTCGGGCAGGCATGGTCCGCGACAGGCGTACGCCTTGGCCATTGAATCTTATGGAGACGGGTGCATGTGTATTTTCAAAAATACGCGTTGTACAGTCAGTTGACCGAGCCGGGCGCACCCATTGGCTCTGGACTGTCATGGAGACGGATACGGATTCAAAACTTGTACGAGTTGTGCGCTGGAAATTCAGTTGGATGCCTACAACAATGTTGCAATTCCTAGTGTTTCATGAAGGTGAAATATTTGAACAATGCGGAAGGCGTGTACGAGTCGTACATTTCCATGGATTGGCCAGATTCATAGAATGCAACTATGTTGGACCTATCACTTGGGACACATGGCACAGATTCTGCCTCTGCAGCACAGATATAAGGCTGGCTGGCCCCCAGGGAGCTCACTTGCCTGCACTACATGCTCCTGAACCACATCCCTGCTACCACTGCTGCTGTCTCTGCATCCTCTGGCTCCTGCTATGGCACGTACTCTGGAGAGGGCCCCAGCCTTCACTGAGGAGGAGAACCAGGCCCTGCTGGACGGGCTCCTTCCACAGTACAGCAAGCTGTATGGGAAACCAGGGGAGCAGGTTAGTGTGCAGTCCACTGCCTTCCTAATTGTGCATGTTGTCTGACTAGCAGTACTAGCAGTGTGTACACCAGTGGCAAGCATTCTCACTGACTACTTTCATCCCCCAAAGTGTGTAGGTACATGTAATGAGCAGGTGTTCTGCTGCTAAAGTACATTAGTGCAAGATTAAACTTCCCAGGCATTGTTAACATGTCAGACATGCAGGTGATTTGTCCTTCCCCATGGTTGAACTACCTGTTTATCTCATCTCCCTTTGTGATGATGACATGTATATCCAAATGTGTGCAGCACAAATATGGGGCATGTGTGTTAATGGACTTGTAACTTTGTCATCCTCACAGGTTGATGCCCACCAGAAGCAGGAGATATGGCTGACCATCGCCCGGGCAGTTCGTTCGGTGGGGGTCTACAAGCGCAGAATCCGCAACTGCCAGAAGAGGTGGCAGGACCTTCGGGGCTGGACCCGGAGGATCACTAAAGTCCAGCTGAAGCTGTCATCTCCACGCAGGAGGGGCGGACACCGCACCCTGACCCCCCACATGCTCCGCATCCTGGCGGTGGTCTTCCCAGACCTGGATAGGCAGCTGAAGGTCAGACAGCAGCAAGAAGGGGGTAAGTCCATGCCTAATCTGTGTACTATGTCTGACAAGCTAATTGCAGTCTTTTGGCCTGCTCACACTTCCACATTACGTAGGTCTTGTAGTCCAATACTCCGGTCCCTCAATTGTGTGATGCACCCTCCTCATCTGTTCCACGGGTGTGGCCCCTACAGTCTGTTGCTTGTGTCATTAGGGCACTGTGTCCCTGCAGTCAGCTATGCTTCAGCTACCGGACAGCATCTGTTCCCGTGACTCTGTTGTGTGTTTCATGGGTGGTTTAATTGTTTACCCAATGCCTGGGATCTGACATGTGATCTGTGTGTGCCCTTGATATGTGTTACAATTGCTGGTCTGACTCGCCACATGTGGATGGGGTATTTCAAGCAAAACCATGCAGCTGGGGACTCCAATTTGTGGGCCTCAGGAGTATGTATATCAAGTGTGTCACACTTGCTTAGCCACCTGACTACTGTCCAGGGCTAAACACTGTTTCACGTAGACCTGAGCAGTCATGCCTCCTCAAGGGCATTTAGGAACACTCTGTAATCCCACTCCTGTGTATCAACTTACAGGTTGTGCTTAGTGACATGTGCCTTCAAGTGTCTGCCTCTGAGTCATAATGGTGTGGCTTCCTGTTACGTACAACTGTGGTGTGCATGATTTTGAGGGTCAGCAGGACATCTGAGATGTGACTGTGAGAGACAAGACCTGTGTGACATATAGGTGTGTGATCATCTGACAGTGCACAATGGTGAATGCAACTGTGTACTTGAGGCAGCTGGGTTACATGCACAACATAGTACGGAACTGGTGATGGCCACGGTCACCGACGAGTTAAGAGTAAGAGCCGACAATAAACAACCTTGCGCTCTGATTCTGTTAGATCTCTCGGCAGCTTTCGATACGGTCAGCCATTCCATCTTGCTGAGCCGTATCGCGAAGTTGGGGATTGCCGGCCAGGCATACAAGTGGCTGGAGTCCTTCCTGTCGGGTCGTACTCAGAGGGTTCAAATGGGGGATCAGCTATCAGGGAGTAGTGATGTGACCTGGGGGGTCCCTCAAGGATCCGCACTCTCCCCCCTACTGTTTAATATCTATCTGCAGCCCCTGATTGAGCAACTCACGTGTAAGAACTGTGAGGTCTTTAACTACGCAGACGACACACAGTTACTGGTCCGGCTGGGTGACACATCAGAGGCCCAGGAAGCAGTCAGAGATCTTCTGAGATTCACGGTTATCTGGATGACTAATAACTTCCTTAAAGTCAATGCAGACAAAACGGAGGTTCTGGTGGTGACCAACATGGCCAATCCCTGGGATGATCTGTATTGGCCTCCAGAACTCGGCAAAACTCCAAGCCCGGGGACGGTAGTGAAGAGTCTTGGCCTAAAGATCGATGCGGCTCTCTCTATGGCCCCCCAGGTGTCGGCAGTGGTAGGCTCCTGCACGGCCGTGATGCGGCAGCTGCGTAAACTTACTGCCATTCTCTCTGCCTCCACGCTGCAGACTGTTGTCGCCGCTACTGTCATCTCGAGGCTAGATTACGGCAACATTCTGTATCTGGGCCTGTCACAGAAGCTGATGAGGAAATTGCAAGTCGTGCAAAACGACGCTGCCAGACTGGTCTTTTCTCTCCCCAGAAGTGCACATGCATCCACTCTCCTTTGCAAATTGCATTGGCTTCCTGTGAAGCTTAGGGTCCATTTCAAGGGCCTCTGTATTGCTCATAAAGCACTATTTGGTAATGCCCCGGAATATATTAAACAGCGATTAAGGAAGTATGTTCCCGGTAGGTCACTGCGCTCTGGCTCTGTCCCAAATTTGGCTCAACCTAGATTCAATTTAAAAACCAAAGGAGGTAGGGCTTTCTCAGTACTCATTCCTCAACTCTGGAATGCCCTTCCGCCGAGTCTGAAGGAAGAATTCAACCTTCTTTCCTTCAGAAAAAAACTGAAGACATTCTTGTTTGGCACGGTAACATCTTCGGCCTAATTGGGTATTAGCGGATGGTCGGGAGGGACATGATGTTTGTGGGTCGCCTGTTTAGCGCTTAGAGACCAGTGGTGATAAGCGCTCTATAAGAGCCATATAACATAACATAACATAACAACCGACTATGATGTGCTAATGTACAGGGAGTTGTTTTTGCAGAGACTCATGTGTCTGATTTGCATGATGTGGGGTCTTCTGGGTCCTGGATATGTTGTTTGCAGGGGATGGGCAAGTGCACTTGTCAGCTGCAGAGTTAGCTTTACCCCTGAGCTATGATTGTGACACAGTGCATACTGTTGTTGTCTGGATGCCCTGCCCCTGTGACAGGAGACAGTGTTGACTGACTTTCCAGGCATGCCAGTGCCATGGCATTTAACTTACTATGAGTGATCCAGCATTGTGTTCAAGTGTGCACCATGCACTCCATTGTGGCATTGACTATCAGGACGTGAGAACATCATAGTGTGTGTTGCTGGCATGCATCACAAGCATGTGAAATGAGTTTCTGCCCATCCCTTCATCTGAACACCTGTACTTAGTCAGTGGAAAGAGATGTGCTGTGTGTATAGTGACATACTCCTACATGTTCACTTGCATGTCCAACTGATGTGTGGGTGGTGCACGTCAGGACATTGGGGTATTAGCATCCAACATGCGCCATGGTTGATGTTGAGAATGACAATTGGCTTATTCTAAACAATGTTGGCACTTTGAGCAGTGTTCAGCTGATGATGCCAGGGCTTGCCCTGTGATGTGATGTACTCACTGTGGTGTGTGCAGTCAGTGCAGGTGACTGATGTGGTTCTCTTTCTTCCTATTCCTATCCAGATACATCCACGGCCACAGGAGGGGAGTCGGGGTGACCCAGTGGCACGGAGGGCGAGTGGAGCCACTCCGAGGAGTCGTCAGCACCATCTCCCCCAGATGAGGGCCACAGTAGCTCTGATGATGACTCCCAGATAGTGAGGCTGTCCCTGCCACCGCCCCCACCACCACCATCACCACCCTCCCATCGGCTCCTATCCCAGAGGTCTGTGGAGGCTCCCGTGTTCGGGAGCATGTCTCCTTTGTGCCAGGCACCGCACCCCCTGCCCCTGTGTCCCCTGCTGCCCTGAGTGAGGAGTCTGTGGACTTACTTAGACAGAGCCATGTAGGGCAGACATCGATACTGAGTGTCCTCCATGCACACACCACTCTGTTGACGCAACTGGTGTCATTCATGGAGGGCATTTCATCGGGCATGTCTGCCCTACAGAGGACCAATCAGTCCGTGGCCTCCTCCCTGATGGCAGCAGTGTCCCTCCTCCAACAGTCCCACACCCCTCCTACCCCTGCACCACCCACGATTCCTAGCAGCCTACCTGTACCAAGCAAACTCACACCTGCACATTCTCACAAAGCCACAGACACGGGCAACACACAAACACCCAAACCAAGGTCTAGACGTGCACACAAGGAAGCGCAGGGGACTGATACCACACTCACAGGGGCTGGTTTTCAGACACACACACAGTCATCCACAACCACTCCTCAGTCCTCCGAAACCTCTCCCTCCCAGCCCCCTTCCCTTGCCTCACCTGCAACCCCATCTCCACAGAAGCTCTTCCTCTGTGACCCTGGCCTCTTCCCCACCGACCCAGCAGATCCAGATTACAAGGGGAAGAGGAAGTCCCCACACACAGAGGGGAGTGCCCCTCACACCCGGACACCCTCCCCTAGGCGCAGTCAGAATGAGGCCCCCACCCGCAAGTCCCCCCGGAGCCAGAAGAGCAAGACCCCACCGCCGCCACGCAGCTCCAAGGCAAAATCTCCATCCTCCATCCCCAGGCCACCACTCCAGAGGTTCCCCCGCCACACCCTGCCCCGGGTTCCCCTGCCCACAGATACACCATCCCCAAAATGCTGAGGCCCTCCCCCCACCACTTGCTCCACCGCACCCAGTCAGACGGTTAGTGCCACTGATGTGGGGACCGTGTCCCCCCACCTGTCCTGACGACCTCACCTGCACCCCATTCCACTCACATTGATTTAGGCACTGCAGTGGAGTCCACAACCACCCCGTCTGACTTGGGCACTGCAGTGGGAACCCAATCCACTCCATCTGACCTGCCCACTGAAGTTGTGCCGGCACCCACCCCATCTGACTTGTGCCCCACAGTTGTGACTGCACCCACCACTTCAGTCAGCTCCACTGCAGTTGCAAGTGACTCTCCTGCATCCACCACCCCTTCACTGCCTCCTTTTGCTGTGCCCTGATCCTGTCCCTGCGGTGCCTGGCCTGCCCCCATGTATGCCCCTCCGAGGTGATGTCCCCTGTCCTTCCAGTGCAGGCAAGCAACGTGTGACAGTTGTCACTCAAGTTCATCATCATTGGTATAGGAGCAACTGGGTCCTCTGTGCAACTTGTTGTACATATGTGTTGAGTATGTGCAGATGACTTAGGGGAGTCTCACGTACCCAGGCTGTTGTGACCAGAGCCTTCATTGTGTGGTAACTGATGGCTGACTGACCAAGTGTTCTGCTGACATGAGTGAGATGTGCTGTGACTATGTTTGGCACAGCTGGGCTTCCGCAGGAGTTGGGTCCCCTCAGGCTATGTCACGGATGTGTTGTTCCGTGACATAGCCTGGGCCCATATTGTGTGTTGTGTGGGCATGTGAGTGTGTGTCCATATCCCTTTTCATACACAGGCAGTGTTCCCTTGATATGTTCCTGTTGTTGATGCTTGCTGAGTGGTACTGTGTTCATCCTACAACGTTGACATGGGCTACCAAATGTGTGGGTGCATGACACTCCACTGTTAATTGGTGTTTCATCATTGGGATTTGTCTGTTCTGAGTGGTGATGATGTGGTCAGACGCAGATGGGACACAGTCAGGGGTCCCCAAGGCACTTGTTTGTTCGCAATATCATGTAATTGTCCCTAGGTGGTACCTTTCAGTGATTGAGACATGTGTATGTGTGTTTGACTGATCTCACTTGTCCGGTTCAGGGCTGCAATGTTTGCAGGTGTCAGCATGTGTGCCTTGTGGTTCTCCTTGGCTTCTGCATTGTCCTGGGACTGTGGCAGGTATTCGGAAGGTTACGTGAGCTTTGACTTTATGGCCATGTGCAGTATGTCTGTCATTCACCAGGGTTCTAAACTGTCCTTGTGTGATGAGTCTGTGCACCTTAGTTCCTCCCAACATTCCTGTGTTTGTCATGGGTGCATGTGCAATGTCACCTGTCTATGTAGGCTTCACAGATGCACATTGTTGCAATTCAGGGTGTGTGGTGTTGAGGGTGGACTGATGTAAATGTTTGCATGGATGGGCCCCTAGCTCCTGTTTGTCCATGGATGACGGGCCATGCTGAGTGATTTGTGTTTGTGTAGGTGTGATGTACATTTGTGGCACAGGACACATGTCTGGGTTTCCCAGTTTGTACGACATCTATCTTTGTCAGCACAGTGGAGGTGTCATGCATGCTTGTGTCACCCCAATGTCTGGTCCCTGGGGGTGGTGCTGTTGTATGTCAGTCTCTTGCTGTGTTAGTTTGTGTTCATTCCAGCTTGTGTCACATGTGTCTGTTGTGCTCTCGGAGAGCTGTCCGACCCGGATCGGAATCGACCCCTAAATCAAACTAAAGATGGGCTGCAACGGTTAATCAATCAAATATCAACATATGCAAAAGAAAATTATATGGTAATAAACAAAGTAAAGACCAAAGTAATGGTAATTACAAAGAGCACAAGATTGAAATATATATAAGTAAAAATTGGAAGTAACTCAATTAGAGCAAGTTGAATCTTACAAATATCTTGTAGTTATATTTAATGAAAATGGAAATTTCCTCCCACAAAAAAAGGATATTTCTAGAAAAGCAATTGCTTTAGTAGCAGCATTTAGGATCCTACAGAAATCAACAAGTGACTTGTCTTATTATCCCTCGTTAAAGGTGATCTCAGCAAAATTGCTACCTACGCTGACATACGGTAGTGAAGCACTAAATGGGAAAGATGCGGCGATCATTAATAATGCGGTTGCAAGAACTTACAAAACCCTCTTTTGGCTTGCCTAATAATGCTTCACAAGTGCAAGTGAGGTTGGAATTTGGGTTAAACAACCAGTTATATGCACGGAAAGGACAATCTCTTAAAGTGTGGAACAGAATAAAAATGATCGAGAAAATCAAATGTCCAGCTACTATGGCATGAAGGTAAAGGACAATAGGAAACTGCAGGCCTGGGTTTATTTAAATGCAACGATAGAAGAATTTGGTTTTATGCCTATCTGGGAAACTACAGTTACTCAGGAAAGTTTTAAAAGAACAATCAACAAACTGACTAATCATCTATCGCTGATAAAAGATAAAGATTTATTTGTAAAAAGAAAACATGCATGAGCGATAATAAATGGATTTATGAAAAAAAGGTCCAAGAATACTTAGAAACATAGTGATCATTAAAAAACAAACAGATCTTTATTAAAGCTAGATTTGTTTTACTGCCGGGTTTATGTCATTTTCCACCATGGAAGAAATCAGAGGAAGATACGCAATGTAGGCTATGCAAATCCGGACAAGAGTATATTATACATTTACTGTGCCTTTGCCCTGAATTAGAAAATTAAAGGAAAATTATACTCAAGAGACTATTTTAACGATCGCAGAGTAAGGACATGTAGGCAAGCTTTGATAGTATGCCTAAGCTCTGATGATTTATCTATGAATTCAGCAATTGTAAAAAATGTATTGAGAGCAGAAAAAAAACTAGAGGAGTTTAATTTGAAATCCTTAATTACTGTATTTTAAAATATATTGTGTATTGTATTTATTAAGTATAAGTTAGTTTTTTTATGATATGGTATTAATTACATATGTTCTTTTAATCTTTTACATTTGAATATTCGTGTATCTTTTTGTAAGATTTTAATTAATCAAACAAAGAAAAATAAACTGAGCTTGGTACATTGAGTCTACTATTACCCTTATTCTAATTGGTCTGCTACAATTCTTAAGTGAACTACATGTTGCCTAGTGTTTTTGCAGTGCCAATTACAAATAATGTCATAGAACATTTCATGAATGATGTAATATATGAGGTCATAAGTAGCCTTAGTGGGGGTGCAATTTATAGTTAGCTCTGCTGGGTTCCCTCTGGGTACCAGGTTTCCACTGGAACCGCTGCGGAGCCTGAAGGCCCTGCTGTCCCTGCTGGCTCCCTGCCTCCTGCAGGAGCTGGAAATGGTTTTCGACTTAGGGAGCTGCTGAACCTGCTGCTCCCTCTGTCTAAAAGCGATTCTGCTCCGCTTCCAGCAAACACATTAACACATCTTTTTTTATGTAACTTCCTGTCTGTGAAAATCATAGAGTTTTTAAAAGAGAATGCGTATGCTAATCTGGCTCAAAGAGTATGCCAGCCCTGGTAGATGTCACTGGTAAATATACTAATAAAGTGACATGTGGAGGCACTTTAAAGGTGGCTCATCACAGTTCCTTTTTATTTGAAATATTTTGCTTCTCATTATCTCCCCAATCACTACACTACTTTATCACTTTTCAGAATGAAATACATTTGTAAGAAGGTGGATTATTAATTGGCGTGGATGGATGTCTATCTCAAGCAATTAGTCCACAAACATATTAAGGTAAGCACAGTTTCAATAAATTAAAGCTGGGTTCAGTCTCATGATAGCTATGACATAGAGCAGATAAGTTTAAGTTAGGAAAAGGCATAAAGAATTTAGCAAGAACAAAAAAGTTAAAAAGTTAAAACAAAAAACAATACAAATCTCACAACCAATTTCCAAAAATAGTGTAAATAAGCAAAAGACACCAAAATGACAAAAGTCCAAAACAGGGAACTGGAGATGTGAATTCTTAAAGATTTAGGCAAAAAGCGCCAAGAAACAGTACAACATCATTCATCATCATAATCACTTTATTCGGTTAAGTAAAACCATAAAAGTACACTACAAAAATCATTTAAAAACAACAACATCAAAACAAAGTTCATTGCAAATATTGTTAAGTATCATAAAATATGTGAATAAAAACGCCCCTCTCTTTATGATATACAGATAAAATCTTATGCTAATTCCTTTCCAAGTTAATCTTATACACGAAGAGCATCCATTTAAGCATTCTTCTTATAATTGTTAAAAAGTTAAAATATTGCAGATATTGAGGTCCCGTTTTTTTCTTTTCTCTAACAACCGCAACAAAAAAACTAGCAATATTAAAAGTTTCCCATACATTATTTAACATCTGTAAATATATTAGTGCAGGCCTTACCTGCACAAAACCGTTATTCTTTCAAATAGGTACTAAAAACGTTTGCAAATATGACGATAATGGTCCCAAAACATGATAAACTGCAAAGTGTCTTGGGTGGAAAATGATCACAGGGACCCAAATCATCTGCCCTTTGCCACCCCTGTAATTCGTGAAACAGCATTTATAACACTGTTTCCACAACGCAGTGCTATTACAAAGTGGTCATTACAACGACCGCGTTGTCAGTACAACGACTTGCTGTATGGGGCACAAAGGTATTGGATATAAAATCCAACACCTTCCCTGCTGTTGCGCAAACTGCAGTAGGAATAGTAAATGATACTATTCTTAAGTCCAGCGCGCCCCCTACAGCAAGTCATTGTAATGACTTGCGATGTAAAGGTATTGTATACTAACAACGCGGTTGTTTTGACGACCGCGTTGTAATAGCATGCAATGTATTTGCATGCATTGTAACATGCTATATTCTGCGATTCTGACAATGAAAAAATGCAAATAATTAAATCTAAATCTTGTTAAAAGAAAGCGGTAGTAGTGTTTTGTTACTTCATTTAGATAGGGTTCTATTGCTGAGTTTATGTTCAGGAGTGCGTGGGCTCGTACTGTTGGTTTTGTCAACTCTCTGACCTCTCTTTCTGCTTTCTAACATACATAAGAAATGTTTCTTGACCTATGGTAAATCCTTCTTAGATAGCGTTTTGGTGAACTAAACAATTCTGGGTGCCTTAATTTCAATATAAACTTCTCAACCCTAACATAACCAAGAAATACTGCTTGTGTTATCCAGGTATAAACAGTCCCTAACAAATCTCATGATTCCTCTCTAATTGTGGGTTGGTCCAGATCATAATCCATTTAAGTAGCGGTGCCATTCCAATCAGAATTGACACAAAACCAATACCCAGTTCCTGATGAATAATGTAAGAAGGTTTTGATTGCAGGACTGATAACACATTTCTTAGAAATGTTTTCTCTGCTATTTGGAGGTCCTCAGCCTCCTTGTAGCCCCATACTCCAGACTCATAGTTAGAGATAGCCATACATTTCGCTCCAAAAATATTTAACATGGCTTGAACCGGCTTGCGAGCAAAATTAAGAAGCGCTACTGTTTATCTTATTATAGCATTTCTTTTAGCTTTCTTTTGTGATACCCATGTACCCCTTTCATCAAACAAAACCCCTAAGTATGAAAATATAGTCACCCTTGATAGTTCATTTCCCTCACAATAATGCATTTAAACTTTTTTGGGTCTAGAGCCCCTAATCATAGTGTGTGATGTCGGAAAAGTAACGCTGAAATCAAGCGAACTCATAAAATCTGCAAAGGAACTTAGGAAAGACTGGAGCCCAATTGCTGTACGTACCAATAAAACAGTATCGTCTGAATATAGAAGTGCTGGGATTAACCGCTTCTCCACTCGAGGGATATCTTTACAGGCTATACACAGAGCGGAGTCTAGAATATTAATATATAAAGTAAACAATAAGGGAGCTAAAATGCATCCCTGTCTGACTCCTCTAGAGATGCGAATACTCTGCGTATGATTTCCGTTATGGTTATATTTCACCTTGGCCAATCTTTTAATTTACTGAGGATCACTCTCCCTAGTACTGTGACTGCAGAATCAATCAGCGATATTGGCTTGTAACATTGAGGGTCTCCTCTCTGCCCCTTTTTAAAAACTGGCACAATGGTAGACTTTGACCAGGATCTTTGCACACCATACAAACAAGCCAAATTAAATTCACAGGTTAATATTTTAGACCACAGTGATACATTTGACTTAAAAAGGTCGGCCAGGACACCATCCGGTCCGAGGGCTTTGTTACTTGTCATTTGTGTTATTGCCTCACCTACTTCCTCTTCTGTAAAAACCAAACTATATACATCCACATTCGTGTCCAAAGACTGGGTACGTAAACTTCACCTCATCATCCTGGTCGCTATAAATGCATTTAAAAAGACTTAGCCACTGGTCCTCCGGTATATTAGAGTCCAGTGGGCAGTTCCTGACACCAGAGAAGAATGGTTTATTAACAATCTCCAGAACCTGGCGCTATTCTTAATAACAATCACCGACAGCAAATCATTCCTATCATCTTGTTTAATTTCTGCTTTACGAGTTCCCACAACACGCTTGTACATTTTCCTGAGATCAGCTATTAAAACTTTATCTTGGGTTTATTACTTTAGGGCAGAGAGTAGGGTTTGGTGAGAAACATTGCAATTATAATCAAACCACCTTTCTCCTTCTTTCCTAGTTTCCCTTGTTGGCTGTGAGAGAGCTCTGGCCACCTGTTTGAAAATCCTATCAAAAGCAATGGGGGTTTCTACCTCCTTCTTCATACTATCTAAACAAAGTTCACTTTCTTCCCCCACTGCTTCAAATAAATCAATTAAGAAATGTTCCGGGACTACCTTGCTCCATTTGTGTCTACGGCCCTGAGCCTTAACCTTTACCAGCAGGCCAATAGTGGCCTTCTCCAGTTTTGGAATTACCTTAATGACCCCATTTAATATCAGAAGTATAGGATTATGATCACTAATATATGACGATTGGACAGTATAGGATATAACCTGGGAGGGATAACAGGGCTGTGGTAATGAAAATATAATCAATTATAGAGTTTGATCCCCTTCCCTTAAAGGAGGGGATACCAACCACACTGCTGATGATACTAGGATATGATAAACCAAAATCAGCTAAAATATCCTATAAAAACCCTCCTTGCTGTCTATGTTCAAAATGCGAGCTTGAGCAGTTTTCGGGGCCAAAATTATCAGTAACATGGCAATTCTTTGTACACAGATGTATGTTAAAATTCTCTAAAATAATCACTGAACAAAAAGTGCTCTGCTTCTCCCTATAAGAGTTTAAAAAACAATTTAGACTGCATAGATGTTCATTCGCAGAATTTCTTTAGAAAGAATGATAGAAATTCACAATAAGTAATTTTGGAGCATTTGTGAACGTAATTCGGTCCACCAGGCAAATACTAGAACCAGAATCAAGCTTACAATGGGTGCATAAAACATTGACAGAGATTAAGGTTATTAAATAGGGCTCCCGGTTTTATGGTATTTATTTTTTTGACATTTACGTCTGCATTTAGCCATATTTATTTGTTGATAGTTTTATTTGTATTTATCCATATTTATTTTGGGATTTGTGGAAAAATGAAGCTGAAATTACTATATATCCACATTTATTTAACCGGTAAATATGCACTCGCAGAAGATAAATTAATGCGCTTTTAAGGAAATATGCAAATTTCAGAATGAACCTTGTGCATATATCTTCTGCTGATAAAGCCTCTTTACTAAAATGTCTTTCTTTTTTAGCCCACTTACCTATCAATCCACACAGCTATTGGCCTGGCAGTCATGGCAGATAGTATTTCGAATTACTCAAAAAGCAACCCTATTTCTGTTTTTATCCACGTTTAAAAATAAATACAGACAAGAAAATAAATGTTTTCTGTCTGTATTTATCTGTAAACATCAGTAAAAACGGAAAACAGGGAGCCTTATTATTAAACCATCTTTTCCTCTACCAGCTGGGGCCGTGCAGGTTCTGAGTAGGTTGTGTAGCCATCCACCCAGAGAGTATTCTCAGTTTCCCATGTCTCTTGTAGGCCGAACACATCATGTTCCCTTAACATATCTGACCACCTCTTTTATCACTTAAACCTGCTATACTCCAACTGAGAACCTTGGGGAATTTGTTCATTCTATCTTCCTTACCTTTTGTAGAGCAAGGGATAGAAGTTTTTAGGTTAGCCAAGCTCTGTCTTAGAAGGGTGGGGATTTTGTGAGTCAATCCTTAGAATCCAGCTGAATCAATGGCAAGAATCTGTTTGAAGTTTCGATTCTGTTATCATCAGCCCACCCCCCAGTTCTTCCTACTGGTCTTGGATGGAGTATAGGTAAGGTAGAAGATCTAACGAAATGAGGGAGCCCCTCACTATTTCCTGATCTATTACCTGACGCCCTCCAACAGAACCACAAATCTGCGTCCTAATGCCTTTTGGGTCTATAGCATGGCTCGTCTTTACAGGGCGATAGAAACAGCCAAAAGGGAGTGCTTTAATTCCCCCTGGACCTTGATTTTGGCCTTCTTGGAACAACCACCCTGCTACGTTGATCTGATCAAAGTTGATGATAATATAGTCGCCCACTTCTAGTTTAGATCTCCAGCCTACCAATCCCACCCGTCTAGCCATGATAAAATGCGAGGACGCTTGACTCCCTATCAGACAATTTATTGCACCAAAATGTCATTTTACGAATGAGCTCATCAGCGGTTTTAGCGATTTTTTCTTTAAACAGGGTTATCCCTGTTAGTATTGCTACCAAAAGAATATCCTCGGGGGTAGATGTATCCTGCATCTATTGCCAATCCTGGGTATAACTGATTTGCCTTGCTCCATATGAAGTGGGTTGTCTAACTGAGCATGCACTCCTAAGTACTTGGGATTAGTTTCAGCCAACATTATTCTTACGTATATCCTTGTCCTTATTGGATATACCAGAGTGTCGGGTGCTATGTTCAGCCCCTCCCATAGATACCCCCCTTGGCTTCTTCTGGCAATATTATACATATTATGCACAACTTTAATATTGATGTCCACATCCCTGGAGCTTAATTCCCCCAATTGTGTCTCTCTCCATGACACTTTCCCCTTCAGTCATTTCAGCACAGTCTTGACACAAGTAACTATGTCCTCCCAAAGCATTTCAAAAAGAGGTGCCAAACGGGACTGTATGAGGTCACCCAAAATTGTGCTCATTGGTGGGTGCGACAAAAGGGCATGGGCCAAAGACCCTCCAGAGTCCTTCTAAATTAAAGTTTCATTTGTGGCAGTGCCCAGATTTATACCTCTTTCCTCCCTCTTTTGGGGGGGGGGGTATTTTTAAGTGGAAAGATCTGTATCTATCTGCTCTGCCCTCCTCGGCGATCGATGGGCCCTGTAATAAATCATGGGGGCTTGATGAGATAACACCATCTGTCCTGTATAAAAACACCCTGCTCAATGTCTATGTCAGTTACCACGTCCGAAGTTAGATTCCGTGTAGCCACAGATGGTAGGGTGTTTGAGTCTAGTGTCCTGGCCTCCTGGCCTAACTGCTCCTCTACAGATCTCTTCCAACAGTGCTCCCACCGCTGTTGTCAGATACGATATGATAGAGGCATATTTGCGTGGTACCTTTGCTTTTACTTTATCCAGATCAGAGCTGCATAGAAGTTTACACTTACCCATGGGGACTTCAGGGCGAAAGAGGGGTGGCCCAGCCCAGCCTCTGTCAGGCATGATGAGTGCTGACAGGCCAGCTTTTGGCCCGGTCTTGGCCTGGGTGCTTCCCGTGGGCGTCCAGCGCTGCGGAGGTAGAGGCAGTGCTTTGTAGCATGATCACTAGGCACCTCTGCCCATCAGCAGATGTGGCCAGGCAACAGCACAGGTGAGCCCTGGGGCAGCGAGTCCCACCAGGGCCAGAAACAGCAGTGAAGGAGTCCGCACTGAGGGGTAGAGCCAGCGCTTTGTAGTGCGATCACCAGGCACCTACCCCCATCAGCAGGTGTGGCCAGACAACAGCACAGGTGAGCCCTGGGACAGCGAGTCCCACCAGGGCCAGGCACAGCAGTGAAGGAGTCAATAATCAGAGTTCACAGGTGTCCAGGACCTAGGCACAATTTAGGTCAATCACAATGGCGTGTAAGTTGAATATTGACAGCGGGTCATCCTGGCAAGAAGTGTTTAGCTTTTGACTTAATCTTTGAAATGGAAGTTGAATCATTTACCAGGGCAAAGGTGTAGGTTGTATCTGTGGAAATCTCTGAATCCGGATAGATATTAGTCAAGATGCTGCTGAAGGTATTGGTTTTGGAGGGAAAAGTTCAAAGTGGGAGAAATTCTCCTTTTGAGGCTGCCAAAGTCTGCCAAAGTCCTCCAGACTCAAAATCCTCAAGTGAAGCAAGCTTGGGGCTGTATCCAACAAATTTGTTTTGAAACAGGACACTTTTGCAGCGAGGTCCCTGTAATGGTCTGAAGATCTTGGAAGTCCAAAACTTTTCTAAGTCCCAGTTTTTCTGAATTTCTGGAGCAGCTCCTTTGGTCACTTCGCAGGCACATGGGAGCCAAAGATCACTCCAGTAGAGACCACCAGCAGAGTCCAGTTCAGCTCCACTTGCTGCTGATAAGCTGGTTACTTTAGGAAAAGAATCCTCTTGCAGCTTGTTGTATTCCTGTAGCCACACAGGAGGTCTTCCAACCTACCCTTGGAGATTATTTCATAGTCCTACATACAGGTGAGTGCAGGTCCAGCCCTTCAGGTCTCCAAACAAAGCATAAAGAGCAAGGGCAATCTATTTCTGTTCTTTCACAGATCCATAGAGTGTTCTAATGAGCTGTCTGTGAGGTCCAACTTTGGTAAGATTCACTAGCCAGTGGATGTTGATGACTTCTGGTCACTCCCTAATTAATAGTGAAAAAATCCCAAAGGCAAACGTTACTTTTGAAGCACATCCAGTTTTTCTCATTGCAAACTTTCCACAGTGAACTATTCTAAGGAAATTCCAAGATGACACGGTCTTTTTTGCCTTGGAGTTGGCTTGTGTGCCTTCTCTGCTACACCAAACCGATTCTGGGACCAGCTCCTCCTCCCTCTGGAATGGTGCCAAGTTGGCTACAAAGACCCCAGTAAACAAAAGTCTTCTCTTCCATTTGTCTTCCTTTCCATTTAACAATGATTAGTCTTGCAGCACACTAGTCCCTTTCAAGTTAATGAAGTTCCTGACCCCTCTCCAGCTGTCCTTCTTAAGCTGATATTGTCATATACGTCACACCCAGGTATTCCTGCCAAAAGGCAGAAGTTGTTGTTTCTGCTCTGGAAACAGTTTTCACACCTCATTAATGGGAAACTCTGACTGGACAGCTGCGGGCAGGCTAATGCTGATTAACTTACTTGAGGTTCAGGCAGACAAGTATGACTTTTAAAAGTCATTTTTCCTAAGTATTTATTAATCATCCAAATTCATTACTGAAATGCATTTTTAATAGAGTACAGAGTTGACAAACCCGCAACACCATTCAGCAAACCATGGAGGTGCAAAGTAAGGTATTTTCTCATAATATTTTTTACATTAAATTTAAAGAGATTAGTCTTGTCTCTCTTACTTCTGATAATCAACTTTGTAACATTTATCTGCCAACATATGTCACAGCAAATCATTCTTAATAAATTCTGGTGTCACAAGTATGATAGCTTACAGTGCAGTGTTGGTCTACTATAGAGCAGGATATGGAGGAGGCAGAAGAAAATAATTGAGGAACACTGCAAAAGATGATAGAAGATTCTGTATGGTTGTTACAGATGATTGATAGAATCACAAATGGGAGACATTCCACTTGTGCCTGGTCAACCTTTAGATAACCTATCCGAGCTGTGCCAAAGCCAAGTCCTATAAGGGAGCCTGAATGTGTATGTTCACAGAGAGGGCAACATTCTCCATACATTACACAAACAGCTGTCCAGAAGGTCGTAAAGAAACTGCAGCAGCAACAATTAAAGCTGAGGATTCCTCATGCTCCTTCAGAGATGATGAAAGAAGTGAAACCAAGAGCATGGTCATTATTAATTTCAACAAGTATGTATTACCTAGATCTAGTGAAAATCGTTAAGGAGAAAACAGCTGAGATTACAGGTCTCACTAGTGAGCTTCAAGTGATATCTAGTATCAGAGGCATTACATTTAAGTAGAGTTCTATCTGAAAAAATGAGTAGTTAATACACACTTATTCTTTTGACAACACAAATGAAAATTACACAATTGGGAAAAGCTCTTAAATCTTTTGACATTAAAATGATTTAGCATTAAAAGGAACTACTGAAAGGCAAACAGCATAGTCAATAAAATCTTCAATTAGCCTATAAAAATCCATAGCAGAGGTACCACTGACAAACATAAAATCTAATTCACAGTCTTCAGCACCAAACAATAGTTTACTGAATACCACAGCACGTCTTTTACTTCTAAAATCAACCCCATTTGTGGACAATATTTTAAAAATGTAAAGTAGACATGCTGTTAGTGATGGATAGTAAGCAATTAAAGTAAAACACAAAATATTGTCATTTCTAATGCTCCCAAGTGTTAGAATAAAATGGTCTTAGCTATATTGTTTATATATTGTTCTGCTTAACTAAGCATTCGCGGCACCATTTTATGTTTGGCCGCCATTTTGAGCCATGATCAAAACTAGCTTCTCTCTGTCTCTGAGAGAAGCAGGCTTGGTAATTTTTGTTTTCTTCAAGGTTCGGCCTTGCTATACTAAGGAATACACTGTTCTCATTAGCGCATACCTTTGCCTCTAGATGGAGGCCTGCTCCCACTAGTCCAGCAATGGGCGCAGGCAGAACGACCTTGGCATAGAGATATTGTGTGCCCTGGCCCAGGATCGAAACTTATCCTTCTGTACCTCCTTTGTGTAGCTGTCTCCATTTGGAAATTTCCAGTCTGGGCGTGCCTTCATTGGTTCTGAATCGTTCATAATGTATAACCATGCTTGCTGGTGTCAGTCCCTCTGCAGCAATCCACAGAGACTAGGCAGACTGGGCTCCGCTCGAGTGTACCTGAATAAATATACCAGGTTTGTTTTCCGTACTGTCTGACCGACTCTTCATTTGTATGGAAGGCTGAGAGGTGGTCGCGAGTGACCCCATGGCCCTATTCGGGTAACTTCCTTCAGCTGGCTCCCAAACAAGGACTCTATTGTGTGACCCATCCCGTCCCGCGGATGAGTGGGGAAGTTGGGGCCATCGTCGGGTCAGATGGACTTATCACGGATCCCTGTACGAGGAGCATTGTTTGCTCGCAGCTGCCCCTTCAGTCCCGCCAGACGGTGCCTCGCCCAGCGGTCATCCCGATTGGGGTTCTGAATGGTCAAACCCTTGGATCTTACAATTTGTTCCGAAGAGTCGGCAGTGGAGAATACATTTGTTTGACCTGTGTGCACCAGGTGAATTTGTTTTGGTTCTTTGGGGATATGGAACCATTTTGGTTTGTATTTGGTATGATCTGAGGACCGATTTTGGTACGAGGTGTTTGTGAACACTTTGCCAGGTAACATAACGAATTTGGTTCGCTTTTGAAAATGTCTGTATTTAGCCGTTTCTTGTTGTTGCTGTTGCTCTGCAGATGCTCCGAACTTTGAATATGAAGCATGGCCTTGGCCCTATTATGTTTAGTACCCTGTGGCACAGATATACGAGGGACAATGCTGAGTTGCAGTTGCCGTTGACTGGCACTTTTGATCAACAAAACATTGATTTTTTACAGGAGAAGTTGTTTGCGAAGAGAAGTAGACAGTCTATGTTTGACTCTCTACGAACATGGCAAAAAGAGGCTAAACAGAGGCGAATGAAAGCAGAGAAAGAGGCCTGAAAGGGTAGAATGCAAACATTGACTCAGAAGGCTGTAGCACATGATAGAGAGAAACAAGAGATAGGAATTGAACGTGAAGATAGGAGGTTTCGACTGGATATTGATATATCTTATGTGACCCAAGAAGAAAATGATACATTTGTGGAACAATTGTTAGATACCTCACCCCCACCCCCATATGCCACACAGAGGCTATATCCCGCTCTTCCCTCCTAGGTTCAGCTGCCTGGTTCTTCTGTCTCTGCTGTTTCTGCTTCTGACCTTTCTTTGTCCTCACGTCTGTGGCAACTATGACTGTCAGTACTCCTGCAACACCTATTGCATTGGCATCTCGTTTGCCAGCTCTCACACCTGCGGCGCAGCCAGCAGCAACCTTAGTGCCTGCCACTTTGGTTGCTACTCCCACTGTGTTTTTTCATTCCCCAACATTGCAGAGTAGTGGGACACCAGTACGTGGATTCGAGGATAGAGACTGGACGAAGTTTAAAGAGTGAATGGGTCCGTATGTGCGATCGGAGATGGGAGATGCAGAGAAAAAGGTGGTGGCTAATCAGGCTGCACAGTGGGCTGGAAACCCCATTCATGGTGTGGAAGATTTGTGGAGTGTGATGAAAGACTATGAGCCTTTTGTACAACAGCATGCCCTTATGCATATGTCTGCTACTTTGATCGGTCTTTGGGAGCAGTGTTTCAATGATGCAGCATCGCAGATTCTATATGATATTAAGGATTATGTATAAATTACAGATATGGCACCTGGTCAAGTTTTTGTTAATGTTGCGACATTGGTTGCTTATCAGGGTAGACTACTTGAGAAGAGTCCCACCCTGGTATCTCAGTTCCCAATGCGGGAGGTTCATCCTATCTATCACCCTGCAATACCAGAGCTAAGGGATCAGCACAATGTTGTTACTATACCAGGGGCAGCAGCCCATTTCCAAGAACAATGGGTTTATACTCTGTGGAAAAGAAGTGAAGTCTTGTCTCTTAAGACTCAGTTACCTGCTCCTTGGAAGAATCTGACTGCTTACTATAAAGAATTGACTGAAGCTGCCTCTTCTACAGTGATGACACTTGCTGATATTGAAATGTTCTTTGGCTTACTAGTTACGGTTGATATTTGGAGACAGGTACACACACAGGATCATGCGGCGGGATTGGGTGGTACCTTGGAGCAGATTAAAGTATGGGACCAGGAACAGAAGCCAGGTGATAAGCCTAGACCAGAGATACTTGCTTTGCCCAGCAGTAACATTACGTATATGCATTCTCTTATTCCACAGAGAAAAGTTGATTGGGACAAGTTATCGGCTTGTCGTCAGAAGAAAGATGAGAGTGTGTCTGATTTTTTCACTTGGTTTGAAGTGTGTTTCTAGATTATAGTGAACAGGATTTGTCAATCAAAGGTGGCGTTTGATTGTTTGTTAATATATTTGCATATATTTGTTTCCAAATTTCTTCCTGAGATTGCGACCCGGTTGCAGGCTTCCGAGAGCACCTGGTCCACATCTTCCCCTTCTGTTATTTTTAATATGGTGCAGTATTATTTATGAATACAGAGAAAATGAGGCTAAGGAGAGGTCGGTGAAGAAGCACAAGGATTTAAAGACAAAGGTGTTGTTGCAGCAGGCTTCTAGGGGGAATGGTAGAGGATGTGGTGGTTCGGCACACTAGCAGGCCGTCAAATACTACGCCTTTAGGGCCAAATCAGTGTGCATATTGCAAAGAGGGGAAACACTGGCGTAGCGAGTGCCTTGTGTTGTTGCGGAAGGTGGCGGTCCCCAGAAGACGAGGTTTTCGTGGATGGGGTCGTGAAGCTGGAGGAGCAGACAGGGTTCAGAATGCTGTGGCCTTGCAGGGTCGTTCCGATCAAAATTATTTTGACGACCCTCGAGGAGGACAGTATATCATGATGATTATGACACGGATGAGCTGACAGTGATGTCTTACAGCTAGGACAGGCAGGGACAGAGTGAGGAACCAGTTCCGATACCTGTAGATCAACGCGGTCCGCATGTTAGTGCAGTTGTGCATGGTTCGACAAAGGAGTTTTTGGTGGATACAGGTGCACCAAACAGTTTTATTTCTCGTTCCTTGTTCCCTGGGGCAGCTCTGTTTGGCCATAATAATGTTTCAGTAGGTTTTTCTGGTGTACCAGTTGTGAGCCCCATTTCAAAACCCCTTGCGTTGACTGATGGTCCTTTCACTCTGGATTTGCCATTCTTGTTGATGTCTACTTGTGAAAATTTGATGGGTTTGGACTTGTTGACGAAATCGCATGCTACGATCTATTGCTCACCGGCAGGTGTTTACATGACAATGGGTCAGGATGCAGTGTGCGCTACGCAGTGCCTCTCCAAAGATGCGCCTCTTCCTGCGGAGTTTAAAGATGTACCGCCTACTCTTTCAGCAACAGGTGACACAGATGTGGGACTGTTACAGATACCGCCAGTGTTGATTTGAGTTAAAGACAATGCTATTTTACTTCGCATCCCTCAGTATAAAATACCGCAAGCTGGTGAGTGAGCTCTATTCCAAATTGTGCAGGACTTGATTGAGAAAGGAGTGCTTGAGCGGACGACTGCTAATGCTTGTGATATCCCTATTATTCCCATTCTCAAACGGACACCTTCGGGTTCCTCTGATGATCATGTCTATGTTTATCACTTTTTGATTGACTTGCAGGATGTTAAAAAAATATTGATTCCCCAGTTTCCAGTGGTTTCTGACATTACAACTCTATTGACAATGATTCCTTCTTTTGCTACATTCTTTTCTGTCATTGACTTGAAAAATGAGTTCTTCAGTATTCTAATTCATCCTGACAGCAGGCATCTGTTTGGGTTCACCCTAGCTGGTAAAAGCTTTAGAATCTGTTGTGCTCCTCAAGGCTATACAGAGAGTCCGAGTATCTATAGGCAGGCATTGAAAGGTCAGCTGGACTCCTTGTCGCTCCCTACAGGTAATGAATTGCTTCAGTATGTCGATGACTTGCTCATCGCTTCAGATACAGAACAAGGTTGCAGAGATAGTACAGTTAAATTGTTGTTACATTTAGCTCACCATGGTCGTAAACTATCCCTTTCCAAATTTCAGTATTGTCGACAGGAGGTCACCTACTTAGGTCACCTACTGTCGAAGGAGGGTAGGAGATTGACCCCTGAGCTCATCAGTACCATTGTTAAAATGCCCATTCCGCAAACTCAGAAAGATGTGCGCACTTTCATAGGTATCACTTCCTATTGCAGGCAGTGGATACCTAGCTATTCTCTGTTAATCAAACTCCTGCTTGCTTTAACACTAAAATATGTGCATGAACCCCTGTCCTGGACGCCTGAATGTCCGCAGTCTTTTGAGCAATTGAAAACTACGCTTTGTTCGGCTCCAGTATTTCGCACCCCCGAGTATGCTAAGCAGTTTGTGCTGTACGTCCATGAGATGGCTGGTTGCGTGCTTTCTGTTTAAACACAAAAATTTGGAGATAAGCAATGGCAGTGTGCTTACTTCTCTGCTGTGCTTGATCCAGTTACACGAGCCCTCCCAAGCTGTCTAAAAGTGGTCGCGGCCGTGGCTGTCTCGATAAGGGAATTGGCTGGATTCGTACTTGATACTGATCTCACAGTCATAAAACCCAGGCTGTGGACACAGGTTTGAATAAAACAAACACACAGCTCCTCACCAGTGCACGTCTAACATGTTATGAATTGACTTTGTTTGCCAAACATATTACGATGAAACGATGTGCCACTTTGAATCCAGCCACGTTACTACCCCTCGCTTCTGAGAATGAGGGGATTGACATACATGATTGTATCTTCTGGATGGAAGAAGAGACAAAAGGATGGGTAGACTTGACTAATGTTCCCTTATCTGAAACTCAAGGGGAACTAAACGTCGATTTTGTTTTAAATTACCAGATGGCACTACAACTGCTGAATATGCTATTATCACTCTGCGTACGGTAGTTGAGACATCACAAGTTTCCTATCAGTCATCCCAAGCTGCAGAGCTCATTGCCCTTATTCGAGCCTGCGAGTTGAGTGAGAGACTGGTTGTTAATATTTATACTGACAGCCAATACGCCTTTGGGGTCGCCCATTATTTCGGTCGACTCTGGGTAGAGAGAGGGTTCCTTACTTCCCATGGTACAAAAAATCATCATGGTCATCTTATGTATAGGCTTCTGTCTGCTTTGACACTCCCTAACAAATTGGCAATAGTGAAGTGTAGCACCCATAGGAAAGTTGCTGACGATGTAGGTAAAGAGAACGCTTTTGCAGATCAGACAGCTAAGAAAACAGCCTGGACTAAGACGAAAAGAATGTTCGTAGCAGGTCTCGCAAGGTGGGTGCCCGAGGTACCCATGTTTGAAGATACACTTGAGAATGTCAAGGAAATACAAAGTGAGGTCACATTGGAGGAATTAGCGGTATGGCAAGAAAGTACAGCACAAATGAACGAAGATCGATGTTGGATTGATAAGTCAGGGAAGCAGAGATAGATTTTGTCAGATGCATATGTTCTTCCTGTAGTCACGATGGCCCATGGCCCAGCTCATATCAGTGCTAAGGGTATTTGCCAGTTGTTAGATCTGTATGGTAGAATGATAACATCTCAAAAACAGCTGCACATTTACTGAAGTACTGCATGGTGTGCATGATGCACAATCCTGGGAAAGGTACCCCTACGCCACCCAATAATTTTGCACCGCCCACTTTCCCTTTTGAGATCCTTCAGCTAGATTACATCGAAGTAGACAGGATTAATAACCTGAAGTATGTGTTGGTGGTTGTCTGTGCATTCAGTAAATGGGTTGAGGCTTACCTCACTAAAGTAAATACAGCCGTGACGACTGCAAAGATACTCCTAAAGGAGCTTTATTTTTTAGAGTTTTATATAGCGCGAACTAGACCCGAGACATCGGGTATCAGAGCGCTTTACGTGAGCACCAGTTTCATTACAGATGGACACATTCATTTTTGTTAGGCACGGGGAGATTAAGTGATTTCCACAGAATCACAGGATGTTGAGCATTGTTGCTGAGGCTTGAACCTAGTTCCCCATCTTCGAGGTCGACCGCTCTAGCCGTACGGCTACATCCTCTCCTTGTCCGAGTCTGTTCCAACACTCTCACTCCAAAGAGGAATCCATCCCAGAAATGGCGCACCTCAATCAATGTAAAAGAAGTCATAGTAAGGCACAAAGACAAAAGCATCTTATGCAATGGATGCCTTAAGGAGAACAATCATAACACAAAGTTCTTTCCTCGTTTCGGCTTGCCCCGTTTGATCTGGAGTGATAATGCAATGTATTTCAATGCCAAGGTTAACCAGTTAGTTTGTGATGGTTTGCACATAAAGCAGAAGTTTCATGCTGCGAATCATCCCCAGTCAGCAGGTTTGGTTGAGAAGTACAATGGTACTCTCAAACTGAAATTGGCAAAGACTCGGGAGACAACAGGGTTACAGTGGCAAGACCGCTTTACCATTGGCTCTTTTGTTGACAAGAACAGTAGCACATTCTAGAAAGGGATTGTCACCTTACGAGGCCGTGTTTGGATGCCCGGCAAATGTCTGGGGCATCCCGCGCCCTCATAGGTTTTCTGATATTGAGTATCCATTGTTGGCAGACTTCCTATGCCAGTTAACTGAAAATGTGCGTTCTATTCACCAACAGGTCCGGGAGGCTCTGCCTGATATGCCAGAGGAACACAAACACAACATTCAGCCTGGTGATTGGATTCTGGTGCGAAATGTTCAGCAGAAGAAAAGTCTGGATCTGCACTGGAAGGGACCTGAACAAGTCCTTCTAGCCATCAGAATTGTAGTCAAAGTCACTGGCCGAAAGAACTGGATCCACGGCACTCATTGTAAACGAGTGCCTCTACCTTTGCCCTATGACCAATGGGTCGGCGATGGAGTTGGGTATACTGAGTGCGAGACGGTGCCTCCGTTTGTCCCATTTAGTGACATAACATTAACATGGACCCAAGCGGATACAGAGAATGATGATGCTCTTAAATGCAGCGGTCCCTCCAGAAATTCGAGCCATTAAGGTGCCGCTGTTTGTTGACTCATCTGTGCCAGGAGTCACCAGGTATAATTTGCACCCTCAGCTGAGGAATGGTGCACCAAAGGAGAAGACAGATTAGTCAGGGAAGGACTGTAAAAGTTAGAGTGTACTTTGCTATAGTTCCAACGGTGTTAGTTTAGGGTGATGTGAGATTGGTGCAGTGTTCTGACATTGGACAGGATAGATCGAACGTGCTCCACATGAGGGGGGTATGTTATCCTGTGCGATGTGGGATTCATCGTGAGCTTAGGACTGAGCAAGCTTCACCGCCCGTGCTCAAGAGCGCCAACGTTGATGAACAATAGGAGCCTGTACCAGTGAGTTTCTGACGGACACTGCAAACACTTACCTTTATTAGCAGTTTTCTTGCATTCTTTTTCTTGCTTCATAATGCATCCATTTGATCAACCTATTGAGGAGGAGGAGCAGCCATTTGTACCACCGCGTTTAATGAAGGGTTGATCAACAAAGAGTAGTTTGCATATTAATTGTTGTGATTACGCTAATAACAATACTTGGAATATCCTGGTTTCTAGAGGAGAAATATCCTGTACATTCATTGGTTGGTACAACGTCCACTCCCTCTGAGCACATTTTTGTTACTTTGGCTCCACACAAAACAGCGCATGGCTTGTCGATTATGTTTTTATACAAATGTTGCATCAAGCTCATAATGTGTCCAATACAACTAATTGTTGGGTTTATGGATTGCTCCCCTCAGTTACTCATAAAAGCGACAATTTGTTGTCCATGCCATTATCATACATTGGTAGCTGTGAAGGTTGGTTTGAAGTGTTTGTTATGGTGCAATACCATTTCCAACTCTCTACTCTGGTTATGACACCTGCTGATTCTCGCACTGTGATAGAGTATATACGTTTTCATCATGGGTTTACTCCTATAGGACCAGCAGGACAAGGGACCTTCGGTACATTGTCCTCAAAATCCTGGATGAGCACATATGAAAAAGTGAAGAACAAAACATGGCTTCAAATGGAAATGGCTGATTTCCAAAGGTTGAACACCTCTGAGTATTTTTAATCTTTCAAATCTCACAATATTACTAAGGAGAAATGGATGCTGGTGTCCGTGGTCAACACAACAGCTAGTTTCTGTGTCCAGGGGACTGGGGAGGTAAAGGTGGAGGAGAGTAAATGCAATTTCACCTACAGACTGAGAATGATTAATAGTCCATCTTTGATCCTACCCCATAATGTCCATTTTGTCTGTGGATCCCAAGCTCATGTCTGGCTTCCGAGGGGATGGTCAGGCAGAGGTTATCTCTCTTTCCTCCTTCCCCCTGTGTATATTGCCCCGTCCAATTATCATAAAGATCATCAGCTGCAGCATAGGAGAACATACGTGCCCTGAGTCAGAAGGATAGTTGACACAAAGGATATAGATCAAACAGATACCACCGCACAACAGTTTGGGGATGCCATAAAGGGTCTCCTACCTTTTTGGGGCCCCATGGCTAATAGTTTTCAACTTCATCAGCTAACAAGAGTTGTGGAGGGGGTTATTAATACAACTACAGGAATAATGACACATATCACTGCTGAGCTCCAGGCTACAAGATTAGTCACTTTGCAGAACAGGATGGTGTTAGACGTCATCCTTGCAGATCGGGGAGGGGCCTGTCGCGTCATTGGCAGCAGCTGTTGCGTTTCCATACCTGATCACGCTTCCACTGTGTATGCAGCTATATAAAAGTTGCATAGACTTTCGTCTGACATACACCAAGAGACAGGTAGTTGGACACTATCGGGGTGGCTCTGGAATATGCTCACAACATCGGGTTGGAAGATTCTCATCTATCTGATTGTGGTTGCTGGTATTATTTTTACATGTTTCCTCTGTATACACTGTCTCCCGGGTTGTTGCACCTACTGTGTAAATGTTCTCACCCCTAAACAGAAAATATCAGTTCATGATACTAGTGCTGCGATCATGTTTCAGAAGGACATTGAGGACATGATGCAGATCGATGAGGGTGTCTTTGAATATTGATTATGTGAGCACCAGTCTATATTGATGTTTCTTATCCTTGAAATATGTTATATATTTCTCGATAATTACATAAAATTGTTAACTTCTGCTAAAAGGAGGGTCTGTTAGAATAACAATGTCTTACCTGCGTTGTTTATATATTGTTCTGCATAAGTTAGCAGTTGCGGCACCATTTTATGTTTGACCGCCATTTTGAGCCTTGATCCGAACTAGCTTCACTCTGTCTCTGCGAGAAGAAGCCTTGGTAATTTTAATTTCTTTCAAGGTTGCGCCTTGCTGTACTAATGAATACACTGTTCTTACTAGCGCATACCTTACCCTCTAGATAGAGGCATGCTCCCACTAGTCCAGTAATGGGTGCAGGCAGAACGACCTTGGCATAAAGATGTGCCCGGTCCCAGGATCTAAACTTATCCTTCTGTACCTTCTTTGCGCAGCTGCCTCCCTCTGGAAATTTCCAGGCTGGGCGCGCCTTCATTAGTTCTGAATCATACATAATGTATCACCATGCTTGCTGATGTCAGGCCCTCTGCAGAAATCCACAGAGACTGGGCAGACTGGGCTCAGCTCGAGTGTACCTGAATAATTATGCTTTGTTTGTATTCTCTACTGTCTGACCGACTCTTTATTTGTATGGAAGGCTGAGAGGTGGTGGCGAGTGCCCCGGATGACCTCAATCGGGTCACTTCCTTCACAAGCAATATCTGACTTGTGATCGAGCGATCTGGGACTAATACATTTCTTACAGACAATGCCCACTTTCATTACCCACGAAGTCCCTTCAAGCCGGGTTAGTGTATTACCATAATTATAGCAAACTTACCAATCGCCAATTTGTATCTTCATTCTACTATACCAATTATAGTTGACAGGGTTTTGCAAACTAATACTCAGCTCAAAATAATACTCATAATCTAAATATATACAGCTCTAAATAAAGACAGACTCATATGTATCTTTATAATGTTTATCTAAATAATGTGAAATAATGCTCATCAGTACCAACACACAGTTCAAACCATAGATCATCACAGAGCAAACAACATTAGAAGAGAAAATTACAAATTCACTTCAATGACTAATGCATAAATGAGTGGAAAGGCGTAGAGACAAAAGTTTCAGAGACAAAATATATTTGTAAATAATTATGCAAATTCAGATTTCAGTCTATACTAACCCAAATAGGAAAGGAAATCTACTCTCTGGCCATGAGAGCAGCAAGGCCCCTCAAAAAGATTTTAAGAGGCAAAGACTAGACTGTCGATAGACAGGAACAGAACAGCCAACCGACAACAGCGACGATCTCCCAAACGAACAACCCTCTTCTCAAAACCCCCTCCCACCAGGCACCTCAATTATATACTAAAACCTAAATGTCCAACCCTCGATTGTATCTAACAAAGGGTTATTCTACATTTTGATTGGTTAAGAAAGGGGGTGTATTGTCGCACCACTCTCAGCATCTCCATCACAAAAAATGACCCATTGTTTTATTTATTAATAACAACAACTTCCACCACAGGAAATATAATTCAATCCATTATCAAATGTTCTCTTCCTTCCTTTGAATCATGTAGCAAACTTTGTACTGCTCGTGCCTCTCCACAGGAAGCATTTCCTCCGCTCGAAGAATCAAATCTTATTTTTCATGCAAAGTTCTAGGCAGGTACTCGGGTTTTCTCTGAAGGACAAACTCGCTGTCCACCTTCCTTTTACTTTTTCCAAATGCATTTTCCTTTCACTCCTTTTAACCCTATATCTTCATTCAGAACGGAAACCCATGCTTCTATGGAAAATAAACACAGGCATTATTATTCACTTTTAAAGCTTTTTCACTACGCACCAACCCAACTGCTGCATCTATCCATGCGCAAACCGTGTTAAGATTATTTTCCTACCAAACGTTAATAACATGCACTAAAGCAGCATTTGTCTTTTATTTTTATTTTGTCCAAAGTAGTTTTGCGGCCAAATTCAGTACTTTAGTACACGGTTGCGCAGTATCATTCTTCCTCATGTTAGACACTTTTTCCATAGATATGTTCACCGCACACTGTTAGTAAATATAATTGACGGTTCAATCCGAGCAGGTTTTATTTCAGGAAAACCCTGATCTATCAATTACCCTTTGATGGAGTTTTTGAGCCATCACAAATTATCACTTAAAAGGCTGTTGTTCTCTGTCATTTCACCATTATTCCATCTAAATCTTTCATAACTTCATAGTAATTTCCTTTCATATCCTCTAATTCTATCTCATCCCTCTTTCTCTTTCTTGCCCTTCTTTTATTTTCAGATAAATCTCTCTTGCATTTACAACACTTATAGATCAGATTAGTATTACTGTAGCCACTGCAATGATAGGGGTTAATATTCTCCCTATTATACTATTTCCAAAGATAGAAAACCAATTATCACAGAGAAAAAACTCCTTTTTTTTTTATTGTCCTCATTGTGTAACCCTGATAGTATAGGAGATCTAGGGGTCCCCTCTCTCTATCCCACTTTCGCCATCCAGGCAAGATTGCTTTTCACAGAATTTTAGAGAGAATAGGAACCCCTTACTTCCAAATACTTTGGGAGAAGGTTTCCTATAGGGTGGGGGGGGGGGGTGAGCTAGCCATTCTGGCTAATCTTTGGAGCCTTCATCAATGTTGTGTTACTCACACATAATCATCGGACTTTGTGACCAAATTTCAAGAGGGGACACCAAACCTTCTAACAGGGAAGGTGTCACAGCCTTATACAATTATAAAAATAAAAAATAAAATTAGCCCATATACAACTTTTCCCATATCTCCCAGAACTTATATTTCTTAGAGAATGGTTTCTTTTTTTAATCTAAATTATACACTTTTAAAACTGAAGATAGCCACTCGCTATGAAGTGGAGGGGTATGACTTAGCCATTTTATACACACCTCTCTCCTGGCCAAAAGTATCAATAGAAAGATCAAATTTTCCTGAGCCTTATTTACATTTCCCACTATATTTACGTCCGACAACCCAAAGATAGCTAAATTGATACTTACAGTTAGCTGTCTTCCTACTGCCTCTCCTAAGGTCTTACCCACATCTCTCCAGAAATCATCAAGGAGGGGGCACAGCCGGAACATGTGCAGGTCATCTGCGTTCTGTAGTCCACATTTCGGACAACACTTCACTGCTGCTCCACTAAATTTGGATAACTTCTTCGGGGTCCAATACGCTCTATGAGTGGTAAATAAGTGGTTTCTTTTTAATGCAGCAGAAGTTACAATAGACCAGCATTTGCTCATAGATACTTGCCAGAGATTATTAAAATCCAGCGTCGGCAGGTCTTTCCCCCATATTCTCTCTGGGATCCGGAATACTTCCTCACCAGCAGCGATAAGGGACCAATACCAGTATGATATTTCTTTCTTAAACGAATCCTTCTCTAGCATCTTCTTTTCTAAAGGACGGTTACCCTTTCTGTTTTCTTTTAGAGACCTTGCCCAGCTTAATAGTTGGTAGTATTTGAATTTCGATAGAGGGTGGTTCATATTTTCAACTAGTATCTCCCAGTCTAGTATTCTGTTCTGAGACAACAATTGCCCCCATTCTATTATTCCTGATGATATTAGGGGAAGCGCAAGGGTATCCTTAAGGCATTCTGGAGTGCTTGGTGAATCCCAAATCGGGGCTTTGTCACTAAAAAGAGGGATATCTAACGTAGATCTTACACAATACCACAACTTAGCGGCAGACTTCAAGACCTTCAGTTTTATTTTTTTGAAGTATTTCGGATGACCGAACTTATATAAAAAGTGGCTTGTATTATTTGTCGTTTTCTGTAGGTATAATGGGTAGTGTGTATATGGGCCTAAAAAAGTCCTACAAGATTTAAATTGAAAGGCTCTACAATATTCCAAGAGGTCGGGGCTGGCAAGACCTCCTTGTTCTTTCTTTCTCCTAATTTTGTTCCAGGCGATTCTTGGTTTTTTAGAGGACCAGATAAAACTCGACAGCTCTCTTTGGATTTTCTTTATAGTGTCCCTTTTAAACTCCAACGGGATAGCACCAAAAATAAAAGTGAACTTCGGCAGGACTGACATTTTAACGATATTTGATTTACCCAGGATCGTTAATGGGAGACCACTCCAAACTTTCAGCAGCTTTTTCACCTCAACCTCAATTCTATGAATGTTAATGTGGGATATTTTATCCAGGTTTTTAACTAGATCGATACCCAGGTATCTAATTTTATCCCTACAATAAGGACTCAAAAAGGGCTCGTTCCATGTCATGATTTCAGTTTTGGCCTGGTTTATCTGATATCCCGAAATTTTCCCAAAGTTGAGTAGGGTCTCTTCTAGAGCACTTAGGGCTTCTTTCAAGTCTGACGTAAAAATCATAAGGTCGTCAGCATAAAGAGCCACTTTTTTATTCCAACTTTGATAACAAAACGGAGGAATTAAAGGATGCATCCTGAGACATTCTGCCACTGGCTCAATATAGAAGTCGAAAAGCAACGGAGAGAGAGGACACCCCTGACGAGTGCCTCTCTTTATATAGATATTCTCGGTGAGTTTGCCATTTATTAATATTTTTGCTTTTGGAGAATCATAAATATTGGTTACCATGTTCAGAATATTATCTCCTAAGTTGAACTTCTTCAATACTTCAATTAAGTATGTCCAGTTCACTCTATCGAACGCTTTAGCTGCGTCGACGGTAATTATTGATAGAGGCAACCTTTCACTAGTGGCAATATCTATTGTTCCGATCAGCTCCTGCGTCAAGTCCTGTAAATGTCTTCCTGCCAAGAAGCCCTTTTGATTAGAGTTTATCAGCATCCCTGCAATTCTTCCTAGTCTTTTTGCCATGATTTGAGTGAAGATCTTATAATTACAATTCAAAATAGATATAGGGCGGTACGCCTCACACTTTTTAGTTTTTTTCCTGATTTTAACAGGATGGAAATTGTTGCATCTTTCCATGATTCTGGAATTTTGCCCTTATGCGGAAAGATTATATTGAAGAGTGCCGTCAGGGGGGGGACCAAAATATTTTTTAATTTTATGTAGAACTCATTAGGGAGGGCATCAGGATCTGCCGCCTTGCCTCTTTTTAAATTTTTTATAACCCCTTCTACCTCATGCATTGATATTTCTGCATTTAGCTTTTCCTTCTCTTCCAACGAGAGATTTGGGGTGTTTTGAGCATCTAAAAAATTCTTTATTTCCCTGATGGTAGGGTTACAGTCTTCCATATAGAGGTCTGAAAAAAAGGCTGTAAACTCCTGTTTTATTACAGCCTCCTCTGAACCATTCTGGGATATATTACGCGGGTCTATACTGTCAATTTTATTTCTCACTCGATCCGTTTTGGTTTTCCAGGCTAGCATTTTTCCACAGCCTTCCCCATATTCATAGTGGGCCAATTTGCTACACTCCCATTTCTCTCTAATTCGATCTTCCAATAAATCAGCTAACCTTTCTTTTTGTTTTAATCTTTCAGACTCTAGGTCCTGAGACATGGGAGAACGTCCATCTGAAAGTATCTGCTGGTCAAGTGCTTTAATATTACCCTCCAGCTTCTGGATCTCATTCTTAAGCCCTCTAGATTTAAATACCGCTAGGCCGAGGACCTTCCCCCTTATCACCGCCTTATATGCATTCCATATAATTTGGGGAGAGACACCCTCATTATTATTCTCAAAATGCATGTCTGTCTCTTGGTTAAGTTGGTCAATAATTAGGGGGTCCGATAAAATTGTACGGTCCATCGTCCATCTTGGGGCTGCCATATCACCTTTCAGACATAGAGTGACCTGAACTGCCGAATGATCCGAGAGGTGGGCTGGAGGATGGACCACTAATTGGATTTTTTTCTAGAAGCCCAGCATCTAATAGGAAGTAGTCGATTCTCGATTGTGTTCCTAGTTTCTTATTCCTAAAGGTATACTTAAGCTGCTGATCTCCCTTGTCTTTCCAGATATCAATTAATCCCAGGTCCCTTTTATAGATTCCTAAACATTCTCTCATCTTAGGGAGATTATTCAGCCCCCCCCTGGGATACCGATCAACTTTCGGGTCTAGAATAATGTTAAAATCCCCGCCTAAGACCACAGGACATGTAGCCGTGATCAGATGAGAGTATAGTGATTGAAGAGGGATAGGATCGTCCAAATTTGGGCCATAATAGCCTACCACAGTGAAAAATTCACTAAGTATACTAATATTAGCTATTGCCCACCTTCCCTTTGAGTCGGTCTCTGAAGATACTATCCTTACTTTCAGGGATTTTTTAAATAGAATGGCCACCCCCTTAATGACGCACTCTTGATTTGTACATATGAAAGAATCAACCCAGTAGAGTGTCTTCATAATTTCCTCCCACTCTTTTCTTAATAGATGAGTTTCTTGTAAAATTATTATTTCGCTGTCAATTGATCTCAAGTATTTAAAAATCCTCCTTCGCCTGCTCTTTGTGCGTAAACCATTAACGTTCCAGGAAGTTATTTTTACATATTTTAAATACTTTTCCATCTCTTTCTACCTTCTGGGTACCTCCCCAAACCCCTTCGCATCACCCCAATTTCCCCCTTCCTTTTATAACATACAATGTACTGAGGACCATTTTTTCCCTTAACTTGCTCCCAATCTACGTGCATTCCTCTTTTTTTTTCCTTTTTTTTTTCTTCAAATAAGTAATTTTAAACAATTGTGAAAAAAAGACTATTGCCCCTTCCCCCTGGAGAAGCCTCCCTTTCTTCTTTGGGCTTTACTACTAGCCCATTTTGAGCTCCGTGCTACAAAATAAAAAAAAAATAATAATAATAATTCTAAAGGTATGCTGCTACTCACTTCCGCAAGGTATATTAATATTGCACCTGTATCTAAGCCTATAGCTATTACAAACAAAGAGAGAGGGGCCCCGTGCCACCAAAGGGGTGGAGCACCAGTTAGACAAGAGTCAGAGATAATTCCCCTTCTGTACCAATCAGAATTTATTTTATACACACATACACAGCTCTTACTCAATCACTCACCAGGATAAGGCCCCAATTAGAGTCCCTAAACAAAGCTGCATATAAGGAATTCAGTATATTTTATTAAAAATGATTAATCAGCTGGTTTTACACAATAAAAAGTTCATAATCCACAGGATTTAAACCATTAAAATGTTCCAAAAAACAGTGAAACAAATATACAAAAAAGCAAAACATACACAGTAATACAAAACAATGGGAGATTCAGTAAGAAAAATTCATGTTTTCTTATCACAAGGAGAGAAATATGATCTAGATCAGTTATTTTCCTAGTTGATTATGTCAACAGTCAGATATTTCGGAAAACAAGAGTCAGTACAATCTATATTTACACTCCTGTATTTGCGTTGACGCGTTTCGGTGGGAATCAGAGAATAATCGACCACCTTCTTCAGGACATATGTTATATTCTCCCAAACAATCAGATTAAAATCTAAATCAGATAACAAAATATACATGTTAAAAACAAATATAACACAATCTTATTGGTTTGATACAGTATTATTAAAGCAATTCTATCTCCAAGCTAGCATTTGCCGATGACAAACATAGGTTACCCACATACGTCCCAACACTTGCATAAAGATATGCTTACTCACAGGGTGTTATTAACCTGGTGATTCAACGTTCAGTCATTCATTCATGCTAAGGACAGAGATATCAAACATTCATTCTGCTCTGTTAATGCCAAATAAATGACCACAGCATAATTATATACCTTGTGTATAGGACGTGTTCAGATGCTGGCTACTAAAGGGATGTTAGCCTCCTCCTTGTGCCTCATCAGGAACACTCAAATGGATCGCATACCAATAGGTTGGCCCATCCGTCTGAGAGAAAAAGATATTTATAAAAAGCCTTGAATCTAATCTCGAAATTAAAATGTACCACATACGACCCTTCACAGATACATAAACATACCTGTAGTTATGTGTATTGAAGGTTGCTAAGTACAATTGTTGGCGGAAAGGTAATCTAAAAAAGAACAGATTTCGTAATGCATATGGTTCTATTAGAGGGTTAACTTATTTCTGTTCGGTCAGAAAGGCTCGAGCTGATGAACCCCAAGGGATTACCTTTAAAATTTCAAAGGATAAGTTACTTCTCATTCCTTGATTAAAGACGGGATATATGGGAGACACTTGTTCTTCCCTCACGAATAAGACACAATAGTCATGTTCCTATAAGTAAAGAGAAATAAAGTATCAAATCCTACACTTTTTTCTTCAAACTGTATGTTAGAGAGCTAGGACCTCTACCGATGTAATATACTGTTTAGCAGACCCCACTATCTCCTCTTCGAGTGCTGAGCTGCTCTTATTTTCAAACCAAGCTCCTAACATCATTCACCCTACTATATTCTGTTGGAGTGCTAAACGGATCCAACTTCTTCACCCAACTACCTACGTAATATTTAATCCTTAGTCAGCTACCATAGCCCGACCCCCGCCGTCTCCTGTTATAGCAGTGGAAGTGGGACTACATCGTGAGCTGAAAGAACCCCCGGCTAGTCAATCTCAGTCCGTACTCGTTTAGGAGTGTTAAAGGAAACCCATGCGGAGCGTCTAAGTGTCCAACAAAAGCGGCAGCTACCCAGCGTTCTTCATTAAGCTCACCTTTTTACTGCGCATATGCGTCCTACAACATCTCCGGGTCCAAGCTTGTCGACATACCACTAACGACTGACTGACCTTATATATTGAGTGTGGACACATCCCAAGCGGTAATTGACGCCAGCTGTGGTATAATTCTGGTCGTATGCCTAGAACGCTATCATAGGAAACGAACCGCGGAAGTATCTTGGTTAAAAATGAGCGCGATCAACTATAAAGATAAAAGGAAACTGTGGCGGCCATCTTGCAGTGTGATTCCTACAACAAACGCCTTATAAGATCGCCGGGTAAAGGGCCACGAGAGCCAATAATGTCGGACCGCGGCCGTATCCAGGTTCGCAAAGAGCGCAATCGACTGTAAAGATAAAGAGAAACTATGGCAGCCATCTTACAGTATACATCCCTACAGCATACGCCTTATAATATTACCGGGTACATAACCACGAGAGCCCATAATGTCACAACATAAAGGCTCTTATTAAAAGATAGATATCACAAACCTCAGACTCTAGTCAGAGGACAGTCTTATTACCCCTACTGGAACCACACCAAGGTCCCGAAGATATAAGGAAACTACACAAGGAGCTCTGTATTGGAGTCCAGCCAATGTCCAAAACTATAAACTATTTTATAAATGTCTACTCTGTATCTTATCTGGTGGATCACTCTGCGGAAGCCAGACATTAACATCTATGTGCATTAATATTTTTTCCAAATAAAAAATCCCGTAACCGTAAGTTGCTAACTTTAGACGATTAGATTTTTAAGATGATATGCCACGGAGTGTACTCTATAGAGGCACTATACCTCCATCACAGCATGGGAAGAATGTCATCTTATTAAACGTTCCCATTCTTCCTTCGAGTTAAGGCCATTTCGCACTGTATTGCAACAGGGAAATATACCACTGTTCTCTCGCCTTTCTTTTCTGTTCCATGTTACCGCCACGGCCACCCATCCAGATTTTCTCTAGAATGAACCATTTTATGTCAGCATCATTATGACCAGCTTCAATGTAGTGGGTGACTAGAGAGGCGTTGATTTTTTTGGTGCGGATCGCTGAGCGATGTTCTTGTAATCTGATGTGTAGCTCCCTACCCGTTTCCCCAACATATCCTTTCCCACAGGGACAACGGAGGAAGTACACAATGTTCTTACTCCTACAGATGTTAAAATATCTCGAGGAGACCTTGCGTCCATTGTGTTCTAGAGCATCAGATTCCAGACACAAGGGGCAAACATTACAATTGCCGCATCTCACATTGCCAAGAGCCAGAGTTCCCTCTAACGTGCTCTGTCCTCTCCCTTGATTTTCTCTGTACGTATGAACTAGCTCATTCCTTAGGTTCTTATTTCTTTTAAATGCGAAGATGGGTCTTTCTAGCTTCTTGTCCTCATCATTGTTAATAATGTGCCAATTGCTATTAATCACATTTTTAATTCGATTGCTGATGTGCGAAAACTGGCTGACGAAGACAATCTTTTCAAAATCTTTTTTGTCTTTCTTCATTTTTGTCAACATGGCCTCTCTATTATAGAATCTGGCCCGCTTGAAAGAATGCGTTATCAATTTTTTGGGGTATCCTCTCTCCCTGAATTTCTTTTTCATAATCTCAGCGTGTTTGTAAAAGTCACTGATCTCTGAACAGTTTCTCCGAAGACGGAGGAACTGACTGAAGGGGATGTTGTCTCGTTGCGATTTTGGATGGAAGCTATAATAGTGCAGCAAGGTATTTTTGGCTGTGGGCTTGGTGAACAATTCCACTTCCAAACATCCCTCTACATCTTTGATAGTAATATCAAGAAAATCCACCCTGCTACTGCTCCACTGAGAAGTAAATTTGAGGTTCGGATCTCCAAGGTTGAGCCAAATTAAGAATTCTTCTAAAGCTTGAACTCCACCTTCCCAAATAAAGAAAATATCATCAATATAACGATACCAGCCAACCACATTCTCAAAGAAAGGGGCTAGTTCGTTAAAGATGTGTTTGCTCTCAAATTCACCGACATAGAGGCAAGCCAGACTCGGCACACAGGTAGCCCCCATGCTGGTGCCTTTCTTTTGCTTGTATAGCTGATCCTTGAACAAAAAAATATTGTTCATAAGGACCATCCTAGCACATTCAACAATAAAGTTCATCTCAGCTCCTTTTAAGTCAATGTTCTCAATGGCTCTGCGAACAACCTCAACCGTTTCACTCTGAGGGATGTTCGTGTAAAGAGACTCAATATCGAGGGTAACCAGACATTGAGTCTTCCCACATAATCGCATACCCTCTAGAAGAGATATCATATGGGCTGAGTCCCTGACATAGGACTTCAAACCCATGACGATGGGTCGAAGGAAGTGGTCCACATATTTGCTTAGTGGCTCCGTGAGAGAGTTAATACTACTAACAATTGGTCTCATTGGAGGATTATCATAGTCCTTGTGAATTTTAGGGAGACCATATAAGGCAGGAATCTTAGATTCATCATTATGTAAAAAGGTTTATTCTTCCTCACAGATCCACTCTTTATCTTTGGCTTCATTAAGAAGCAGGCGGCAGTCCTTTGTCAAAGTGGCTAGTTGATTTCTAGATACAGGCTCATAGTGTTCCCTATTGGCCAGCATCTCCAGCATTTTCTGTTCATAGTCTGAGGTGTTAAATACAACTACCCCGCCGCCTTTATCGGCCGGCTTTATAGTCAATGTCACATCGTCTTTGAGGAGTTTCAGTGCATCTCTTTCCTCTCTACTGAAATTATTATCAAATTGTTTGGGGTTCTCTGACAGGATACATTGTATTCCACTTTCTACAGATTTTTCAAAAATCTCATGATTTTTGTTTACCATAGCTAAGGTGGGAGTAAAGTTAGATTTAGGTTTAAACCCCGATACATTATTGTTAATCCTCACCGGACGGTCTTCAAAAAATCTTCTGAGTCTAATTTTCCTAAAAAAAGCTCGTAAATCCTTTTCCAATTGATATCTGTTAATGTTGGAAGATGGAATAAAACTAAGCCCTTTGCTCAGGACCCTAGTTTCTGTCTCAGTAAGGGTTCTATTGGACAGATTAATTACTGGTGTTCCGATTGGCGCCAGTACCGTTGGTTCCTTGTCCTTAAGTAATCCTGTTGCGGAGGAGGAGGGCCGCGAAATTGTTGTCCTCTTCCCTGATTCGAATTGAATCTTTGGCCCCTCCTTGGTCTTTGCTCTAAAAAAGCCGGGGGACCCGAATCACCATAGTTGCCTCTACTGCTCTCATCATCTTTACAGACACTCTCTTCCTCGCTACTTGAGCCTGACGTATCTGAAAAAGTGACCTGTTTCCTGCCACCTCTCCTATAAATGGGTCTATTGTATGGTCTTTCCCACCCCTGTTCTTGCTTTTGTTGATAATATTTGTCGTTTAGGTATGGATAGGCCAGTTCAGCACTAAATCTCTCAATGTATTTTTTCAGTTTATTCGTCTTTTTATTAAACAAATATTCGCTGTACCCTTCAATGTCTTTGTTAATCTCCTCTAATCGTTTCTTTGCATCCTCAACCCCTGTGCTTTCTTTCAACTCTCTCTCTAGCTTCTCTATGGATTCCTTCTCAATAATGATCAGTTCTTGCGCTGTCTCAATAATAAGAAGCATCCAATCCCTACTGCACCTGTTTGCAATCTGTGTCCATACTTCTAAGAACCTTTTATTGTCTGTAAAAAGACCAGGTTCGTTACGAACCTGTAGGCCAATAGGGATTGTACCTGCCTTTACATATTCTATTAGAAAATCGGCTTGTGCTTCTGTACGTATCAATTTCTTTTTTAGACTCACCAGCCTTCCCCAGTTTTCTCCTCTACCAGACACGACAGTAATTTTATTACCATTTTTAGTATTCATAATTTTATTGAATTGATCCTCACTAAAGCCAAAGGTCTTAAAGTGATCCATGGCCAGTAAGCTCATGGAAGAATATCTCACAAGAGAGACTCTCCAGCCAAAGGGCTGTGCTTCAATTATTACAAACAAAGAGAGAGGGGCCCCGTGCCACAAAAGGGGTGGAGCACCAGTTAGACAAGAGTCAAAGATAATTCCCCTTCTGTACCAATCAGAATTTATTTTATACACACATACACAGCTCTTACTCAATCACTCACCAGGATAAGGCCCCAATTAGAGTCCCTAAACAAAGCTGCATATAAGGAATTCAGTATATTTTATTAATAATGATTAATCAGCTGGTTTTACACAATAAAAAGTTCATAATCCACAGGATTTAAACCATTAAAAAGATTCCAAAAAACAGTGAAACAAATATACAAAAAAGCAAAACATACACAGTAATACAAAACAATGGGAGATTCAGTAAGAAAAATTCATGTTTTCTTATCACAAGGAGAGAAATATGATCTAGATCAGTTATTTTCCTAGTTGATTATGTCAACAGTCAGATATTTCGGAAAACAAGCGTCAGTACAATCTATATTTAAACTCCTGTATTTGCGTCGACGCGTATATCCCGTCTTTAATCAAGGAATGAGAAGTAACTTATCCTTTGAAATTTTAAAGGTAATCCCTTGGGGTTCATCAGCTCGAGCCTTTCTGACCGAACAGAAATAAGTTAACCCTCTAATAGAACCATATGCATTACGAAATCTGTTCTTTTTTAGATTACCTTTCCGCCAACAATTGTACTTAGCAACCTTCAATACACATAACTACAGGTATGTTTATGTATCTGTGAAGGGTCGTATGTGGTACATTTTAATTTCGAGATTAGATTCAAGGCTTTTTATAAATATCTTTTTCTCTCATACGGATGGGCCAACCTATTGGTATGCGATCCATTTGAGTGTTCCTGATGAGGCACAAGGAGGAGGCTAATATCCCTTTAGTAGCCAGCATCTGAACACGTCCTGTACACAAGGTATATAATTATGCTGTGGTCATTTATTTGGCATTAACAAAGCAGAATGAATGTTTGATATCTCTGTCCTTAGCATGAATGAATGACTGAACGTTGAATCACCAGGTTAATAACACCCTGTGAGTAAGCATATCTTTATGCAAGTGTTGGGACGTATGTGGGTAACCTATGTTTGTCGTCGGCAAATGTTAGCTTGGAGATAGAATTGCTTTAATAATACTGTATCAAACCAATAAGATTGTGTTATATTTGTTTTTAACATGTATATTTTGTTATCTGATTTAGATTTTAATCTGATTGTTTGGGAGAATATAACATATGTCCTGAAGAAGGTGGTCGATTATTCTCTGATTCCCACCGAAACGCGTCGACGCAAATACAGGAGTGTAAATATAGATTGTACTGACGCTTGTTTTCTGAAATATCTGACTGTTGACATAATCAACTAGGAAAATAACTGATCTAGATCATATTTCTCTCCTTGTGATAAGAAAACATGAATTTTTCTTACTGAATCTCCCATTGTTTTGTATTACTGTGTATGTTTTGCTTTTTTGTATATTTGTTTCACTGTTTTTTGGAATCTTTTTAATGGTTTAAATCCTGTGGATTATGAACTTTTTATTGTGTAAAACCAGCTGATTAATCATTTTTAATAAAATATACTGAATTCCTTATATGCAGCTTTGTTTAGGGACTCTAATTGGGGCCTTATCCTGGTGAGTGATTGAGTAAGAGCTGTTTATGTGTGTATAAAATAAATTCTGATTGGTACAGAAGGGGAATTATCTTTGACTCTTGTCTAAGCCTATAGCTACCGCTATTTCTGAGCCTGCCCACGCATTTGGTCTAGGAGGGTTTCCACTTCTTTGGGGTCTCTGAAGTTATACATCTTATTCCTCCACATAATCCTGAGGGAGGCAGGAAATTTCATCTGAACAGTCGCTCCAAGAGATTTAAATTCTGGCATCATCTGTCCTAGCTCCCACTGCCTGTCTTGGGTTGCCTTAGCAATGTCCGAGCGGAATTTAAAGGACCAGTCATCTTTATTATATATACCCTTTTTCAAAGCTTCACTTAAGATTCTTTCTTTAATGTTGTACGTCCTGAAGTTTATTAGAATCTTCCTTGGGTTTTTCCTTTCCTTGCTTTTCCCATAAGGGTCTCTATGCACCCGTTGAATGTCGTCTTCCAGTCCAAGAGTTTTACTCCAAGGAAACTGTTCCTCTAAGAGTGAGATTGTAAATTTCTTTATTTCTGAACCCTCTCGCCCTTCAGGAACATTGAGAAGTCTAAGATTGCATCTCCTAGACTGGTTTTCTAACGCTTCCAAATTTTCAGCAATGCTTTTATCCTTTGCCTTTAGAGCTCTAATTTCCATTTGTGTTGTTTCTACTTTTTTACTTAGACCTTCAACTTCTGCTTCCACTGAAGATACTCTCTCACTCAGAGTATTTCATTTAGCATCAAGCAGCTCACACTGTTCCTGAATCTTATTTTGGTTCCCCTCAGATGTTTCAAATCTTGATTTTATTTCGTCCAGCACTCTCCCCAGCAAGATGTCAGTGCTACTTTGCACTGTGTCTTGGGATATGTTTAGGTTCTCAAATGGACATATATCTGGACTAGTAGGTGTAGCTGTAACCAGACTCTGTGCTGGGCTGAGAACCGGACTTTGGGACTGAGTTAGAATAGAGGTCGGAGATTGATTTCGAACCAGGGTCTAGATAGAGTGGGCAATTATCTCACCTGCTAAACCTTCTGTCGAGCCTTCTGGCACAACCATGATTAAGGGGTTTTCCATTCCTATCTTAAGATTAGCCTGCTTTCTCGGAGTTTTATTTATCTCCCGATTCTGCCCACGATCTTGAACCCTAAAGTATGACCTTAAAGAGGGAGTAATCTTTACTTTGGGAGCCTTACCCCCCTCCCCTAAATCCACACTATCGCCTAGGGGCCCTCTTTTGCGACTTAATTTATTTGCGTGTGAATTCGAGGCTTTACGTGAGACTCTCTTAGTAATGCGTGGAATAACGGGCTGGTTTACCACTAGGGGTATACTTGAGTTAATAAACTGCCTGTTCCTCAAACAGTAGGAGGATACCCCTTTCGCCTCACAACTTGTGCCTGCCCATTTTTCTGGTTGGGGGGGCTCCCCTATACCCTCATCTACTAATTGGGTCCCTCCCCCTCCCCCTTCTTTCTGAGAGTGAAGCAAGTCAGGGTGTAACACTTTATTAGGATCGACCGATCCCTCGGCTACAGGGGGCAAAGAAGTGTTCTTAGATATCCTCGGATATATTCTCTGCTTTTTTAGTGCTAGATTTAACCCCCTCCACCTTTGCCGCAAAAAGCCTGCTTACCCGAATCATGTGTTGGTTGTACCTGAAATAGGATCTCTCAGATTCCTTAGCTCTTAAGGTATTTGACCCCGGATCCTTCAGAGAGTCCGCATCCGGCTCTTGGATTCGACATGAGCCTTGAGAAATGCAGGGGAGCACTTTATCTGTATGCTTCTCAAAGGCAGATGAAGCTGCAAAACAGCCCCTCGAAGGATCTCTTTCTCCTTTCCCCCGAGAAGAGACTGATATCCAGCTCACAGCTCTCCTGCAGTTTCTCTGAGCCAGAGAAGCCGCCTCCCACCAACCGGAGCAAGCCTGAAACGCGGAGCCACGAATAGACGAGCACCGCACAGCCGATTGCAATTCAGCCTGATCCACCTCAAAGAATCCACCGGCACGGACAGAGTCTACAAGATCAACCACCATGCCTCAGCAAGCCCTGCACTCCCGTCGCCGACCCCAGGTAAGAGAAGGCAAGGAGAAATCGAGATGCAGGCAGGCGCATTGGTATGTCCAAGGCTTCACAGCAAACGGAAAAACGACATTCTAATAATTATGCAGATAGGAAGCAAAATACACCATCGCGCTCCCCTCGTTGCAGCGGTAGCGTTCCTCGGGTAGTGAGCAGCACCTTTCCAGCTTACTTCAGCCGCATGGCTGCATTTGGTTACCGCAGCATGGAGCTCCCGACCGGACTCATTGACCGGCCGCCATCTCCCCCCCCCCAGATTGCTTTAGCAACTACTGCTAAGTGTCACAGAGGAAAAACTCTTACCAAGTTTCTCCCAAGCACCGTCAACCTTCAATTCAGCCAAATCCTGAAGAAGATTTGTAAAATTCTTAATATACCCATCAAGACTCTTACTCTTGTCAGGGATTAAAGTGCAACATTGTTGTATTTTCAACATATTGCAGGCTCCACACTCTTTAGCCAATAATACATCAACGGCAAGTCGATTTTTTCCAAAACCATAGACCTAATCGCAACCAGTATCAATCATCAAAAACACACCAGCAGTGTCTGTTGATAAATGATCAACCACTCTGGACACATTTCAAATTTTTCCGGATTCAGAATAACTCCAACTGAAGGTATCAATGCTCCAAAAATATCTCCCAATATTTCTGAAAAACTCTCTCCTCTCATATTGCGTATTAGTCCATTCTTTACTTCATTGATTCTATGATTCTTATCTAAATATTAGTTTTTTGGAAATACTATACCCAAATAACAACATCCATACCAATGTGCAAGCAACCTATAATAGGTATTCTTACCACACGCATAATATATTCCTGGAAAAAACAGGATCAGTTCCTCCTTTTAGTCTCCATCCTCCCGTTATTAGAAAGGTATGATCCCACTCACTAGAACCAATGAAATAATTGCTATATTCAGTCTTTTTTCTAAGAAAACAAAGCTTCCCTTTATGATACCATTCTAGAGTCATGGCAGCATAAGTCTCGCCTTTCTTATAATCTCCTTCTCTGAAAGACCATGGAGGTACATGAGACTTTTGCTCTGCAGCTTTTCTCTGAAAATCTTGTCTTCTATCTTCAACCATGTTAATGAATTCTATTTCGTCAAACCGTAAACTACAAGTGAGCTTGTGTGTATGTGCATATACTGTATCTATTGTCTGTGTAGTATGAAAAAATGGTCTCATATATTCTGCATTTCTAGCACTATATATTTTATTCATGTTCTTTCTAATAGGAATTTCTGAAAATGCTTGATCCATGTTAGAATAAAAGTATTGCAAACAGACTGGTTAGTACACTACATGACACACCATACGTTAATCTGAGACAGACGATGGTAATTGCATGCACACTTAACAATCTCTCACATCCATTGTATCAACATATTCATAAAATAAATTTGTAAAGACATTTAACGAAAAGTCATTAATCGACTTATCATGATGATAGATTCTGTCATCTTTCATCTTATCTAAATTAGTATGTGAGTCTTCTCTAAGACTTTTAGTATCTACTTTTTCACTCATCACACCATTAGTATTATTTTTGTGATTAGTTATCATTAAGACAGGCACAACAACAATTAGCGTTAACCACACCAACATTAGTAGTAAGATACCAAATAAGCAAGCATTAATACATTTACGTTTAAAACTATGATTTTGATGTCCATTCTCTACTATATTTGCCATTTTCTAGTGGAAAATAAAAAAATAAAAAAAATAAAAAACTAGAAACTAAGAAAAACTAAAAAAATCTATTAAAAATCTATCTTAACCAAAGTAGTGTATCCTCACACTTTATGCCTTTCTTCTTTACACATTCTTTTTCTTTTTTCTTTTTTTATATATTCTTCTTCTTCATTCCTCTGCTCGGATTTTTTGCAATTTTTTCAATTAATTTTCAAATTTCTTGCACCTTGATTTACACAGTTCTTTAAGGTGGTTCAAAACGGTTTCCTTCACTTTGCTCTGTATCAGCGTTTTCTTTGCTCTGATCTGTATTTTCAACTTCTTCCAACACTACATATGTCCATTCTGGAGCTGTGTAGTTCTTGTTCGTAACTCTTATTCTTTTTGCTTTACGAACTCATTCTTCTTCAGACTCACTTTGCTCAGTCTGATCTGGAACTTCAATTATTTTGTCTGGTAATTTTTGTTTCAGAGTGCATTTCAGTCTTTTTACTCCTTTTGGCCACACATCACCTTTTCTTGCTTTCTTTACTTGAACTGCTTCTTCTGCATCAGTGTCAAGTTTTCAAGGTCTCTTACTCAATCCATTTCTCTGTTGCACTTGTTCTTGATTTTCACTCAACACTTCTCCATCATCTCCTTCAACAGCAGTCTTTTGAGACCCAGTAGCTGGTGCCCACTTTATTAGACTTTTTCCCTGTTCAATGACGTGTTCAACACCTTCAAAATCTGTAGCTCTAGACTCTGTGCTTTCACGTTCTACAGCTTCTGCCTCTTCACGTCTATCCACTAGTTGCTGTTCTTATTCTTGTCTTTCAAGTGAACTTGGGACTCTTCCTGTATGACTTGCGTGAATCCAATTCAGCAAGCCACTACCCTTCACTCCTGTCGTCGTCACCAGTATTACCTGGTAAAGGCCATGCCACCTAGGTTCCAGACACAACTTTCTTATATGTTTCTTGACCAGGATCCACTCACCTGAACTTAAATCATGTGCTTGCTCCTGCTGTGTTGTGATTGCAATTTCTCCAACCTGATGAGACACAGAACGCACCACATCAGCCAATTCTTTGCAATAATCAAGCACTAGATCATCAGTAATATTCATCAGTTGATTTGCTCGTACAATCGGCAGTCTCATTGCTTTCCCCATTATAACTTCACAAGGTGATAATCCAGTCTTTCTATCAGGAGTGCTTCTCAGACTCATCAATACCAGGCGTAAAGCGTCTGGCCATTTCGGTGTTGTGGATGCACATACCTTTGACAATCTGGATTTGATAGTGCCATTTATCTGCTCAACCACGCCTGAGGCTTCTGGTCGATAGGCACAATGCAGCTTTTGCTCAATTTGCAATGCTGCACAAATCATCCGAATTATTTCATTATTAAAATGTGTACCTGTATCTGTTTCTAAAGAGACTGTATATCCAAATCTAGAAATGATCTCTCTCAAAAGCAATTTAGCAACTGTTAGACTATCATTTCTTCTTGTTAGATATGCTTTCCCCCAACGAGAAAACAGACAAACCACAACCAATACATATTTCAGTCCATACAAGGGGGAAGCTCAATAAAATCTGCCTGTAACCTAGTAAAAGGTCCTGCCACTTTTCCAATGCACCCTCAACTAACAACAGTCTTTCTACCTGGATTTTGCTGCTGACAGACTACACACCTCTGGCATTGACTCTCTGCAATGACTCTAAACTTGGGGATGCACCATGTCTGTTTGAAGAGTCTAATCATTGCTCTTCTTCCCACATGAGTTATTCCATGGTACATTCTTGCCATCTGTGAAAGTAAACAGTCTGGCATTACTGGTCTTTTATCCACATACACCCATATTTCACATTCAGGTCTTTTAGTATATCCTGATTTTAGCCAAAGTTCTTTTTCTTCCTTATTGGCTTCTTCCTGCAACTGTCTAAATTCATCCCATGTTTCAATAGTAAAGAACATCAAGTGACAATTTGTATTCTTTTTCTCCATTCCTTTATTAATTGAAACTGAATTTTGTGTGCAGAAACGAGCAACTTGGTCTGCGTATCTGTTCCCACTGGTCACATAATCATTTCCTCATTTACGTGCCGGACATTCGACCACTGCAATCTCTTTGGACAATTGTAATGCATTCAACAAATCTTTCACTTCTTTACTATTCCTAATTGGGGATCCTGACGAAGTCAGAAAACCAAATTGCATCCACAATTGACCAAAATCATGCACCACCCCAAAACCATATTGACTATCCATAAATATGGTTCTTCCCAAATTTCTGCCAATTATGCATGCCCTGGTCAAAGCGACCAACTCAGAAATTTGGGCTGAATTTATCCCTTTTAGACAAAATGCTTCAAGAACCATGGCCACTGTACATACAGCATATAAAGGACGGAAAACACCTTCCTAATCTCTCAGTTAAGAACCATCTACGAACATCACACACTCTGATTCTGACAATGGTACATCTCTTATGTAAGGCCTTGGTTTTGTACACAACTCTGTCACATCCAAACAATTGTGTTCTGCTTCATCTTTTACTTCTTCACAACTCAAATTCGGCAACAAAGTTGCTGGATTCAGTGTCATACATCTTATCACTGTCACATTTTCAGCACCCCAAATCACTCTCTCATATCTAGTCAATAGACTACTCGTGATGTATTGTGTCCTTGTTTGTGTCAGCAAAATCTCAACAGAATGTGGTACATACACTTTCACTGGATATCCCATCAAAACCGATTCACTCTGCTCTAGACTCACACAAGTAGCAGCCACTGCTTTCAAACAACCTGGCAACGCTGCAACCACTGGGTCCAAAGTATGAGAGAAATACGCCACTGGACGACGTGCCATTCCATGTGTCTGTGCCAGGACTGAAAGTGCACACCCATCTCTCTCACAACAGAACAATGCGAATTCTTTGCTGTAATCTGGCATACCTTATGCAGCTGCACGACAAAGACTATCACGCAATTCAACAAAAGCTTTCATGCTTTCCTCATCCAGTTCGATTGGATCTTTGTGAGTCAATCTCTGTAAGGGCTTGGCAATCAGTGAAAAACCACTAATCTACTGTTGGCAGTATCCAACCATGCCCAGAAACATTAAAATTTTCTTCTGTGTTCTAGGAGAACCTATTTGCAAGATCACAGTAATTGGATCTTGTGATACTTTCCTGGCTCCTTTTTTAATTTTGTGTCCCAAATATTGAACCTCTTTTTGACAAAAATTTTAATTTTGCTGGTGACACTTTATGCCCACCTACTGCCAAACGGTTCAGTAGAACAATTGTAACTGTCAAACATGCTTCTCGTGTCTTCAATGCCACCAATAGGTCATCAATATTGAGTCTTCTGGCATAACCAATGACTCCAGACACTTTTTCAGAATCTGATTAAAAATCGAAGGACTCTCTGTATACACTTGAGGAACTCGGCACCATGCCAAAACACAGTCTCCGAACTGGAAAGCAAAAAGATATTGGCTATCCGGATTCATGGGTATCGAGAAAAATGCTTGGCACAAATCAATCACTCTGAACCATTCTGCGTCACAGGGAATTTGGTAAAGAATGACTGCTGGATTTGGTACTATAAGACAACAAGGTATCACAATCTTATTAACCCCTTCCATGCTGCGCAGATTCCGCCGCTGTGCTGACGGAATCTTGCGCGGGCGTGGTCATGACGGAACGGTTCCGTCATGAGCACAGCTCAACCGTGGCTCATGACGGAACCGTTCCGTCATGAGCACCGAAGGGGTTAATCTTTCTCAAATCTTACACAATCCTATATTCGCTCCTTGGTTTCTTTCTTCCCATAATAGGTGAATTACAAGGACTCCCTAGTATCTCTCTTAAAATACCCTGCCCAATCATTTGCTCAATTACAGGGGCAACTCCCTCAATAGTCTCAGAACTCATTTTATAATGTGGTGTTTTAGGAAAATCTGCACCGTTTGACCATAATTTGAATAGGATCAACACCCTTCATCAATCGGATGTCTTTCCCTGAGAAATCCCATACATCAGCTGTCACTGAGTCTGTCAATTCAACAGGTAAATCTTTCGCTGTAAATAAAGGATACAAATCATTCACTTCTGTCCCTTGCTTTGCTAACATCGCCTTGATAGCAACATACTCATCTGGCGTTTGAAAAGCAATACCATCTGGTGTACAATAGATGGTGCAAATCATTTTGCACAATAAGTCCCTACCTAAAAGGTTTACTGGACTTGAGTCACACACTACAAACCGATGAAAATCTCTGAACTTTCCAATATGAACCTCCATTAGTTTGGTCACTGGAGTCTTAATATGCTTAGTTGAGACTCCTACAACTTGGATAGTTTTTCCTGAGAGGGGTAGGTTTGGAATTTCTGCTGCTCTTACAGTAAAACGGTTAGCACCAGTGTCCACAAGGAATGTAATATTACCTTCCACTTTCCCATCCACAAAAGGACCTAACTGATCTACCACGAGAGACGTGCCAAGCACAAACTCTTCCTCCCCCCTCAGGCACCGTCATTGAGATGAATCCAAATCACTCTCCTGCAACTAATATTGTGAAACCATTTGTACATTTGTTTCTTACCAACTTGTTCACCCACATGAAAACCGGCATCCGCACTGTATCTCTGTACCTGAGCATTCACATTATTTGGCATAGGAGCTAAAGGCACTTTTACCTTTTGTACCTGTGGTGTAACTACCTGTTGCTGCTGTAGTTGTTGTCGATTCACAAACACTTCATTCTGCATCTATGAATTACATTTTTTAACCATTCCATTGTTTCCTAACAAAGACTCACACTCATTCTTCCAATGCCCCAACTTGCCGCATCCATGACAGGGATATTTCTTTTTAATTTCTTCTTTATTACTTTTACATCTACCTTTACCTGGTAATTGTACTTAAACACCACAATTCGGAACAATATTGGAACAATATTCATTGGTACCCGACTATTCTGAAAACCTGTTTGCGAACCATCATTAAAATTCACATTTTTCTGATGTGCCACTTTTACCTGTGCACACATCATTTTTTCTTTCAGTTTCTAATGTCTCGATTCAATATCATCACTACAATACTTTGCATATGTCAGAATTTTGTCTGCTGACTTATTCTGCCAGCAAATCAAATGTTACTGAATCGTATTACTAATCTCTAGTTTTATTCCAAACACAAACTTATAAACAAAATGACCCACGTCTTTATCAGTTATACTTTCAAAACCACTATACTGTTTAAACACTTGTAAAAGTCATTTGTAATAGGCATGTACTGATTCTTTCGACTCCTGTGTCGTTCTATCAATCTTAAACCAATCCATTTCTTTTGGGTAAATCATACTCTTTAAGTAAGTAATCACTTGATAATATTTCTTCATCACTTCTTCCGATGAGGCTGCTGTTTTAACATCTCTAGGATATTCTTCTTTTGGACAATCAACTGCAATCTTACACTCAATCCATAAATTGTCTGGAACTACAATATAAAACAAATCATCCAAATCTTTCCACAAGACCTTTGAGACTTTTACAAATCTCTCTACCTGTTTGTACCATTCTACAGGCTTTTCTCTCAATCTGGGAAAGGCATTCGTAAAACACCATATATCCTGTCTTGACCAAGGAATTTGAACACATCCACCACTCGGAACTTCTCTCATTGGATATATCATTTCAACAGGCTCTTTCTCTCTCAACGGAAGTAAAGGAGATGCAATCACACCCTTACTTACAAGTATCTCTTATTTCTTTTTCGTCCATCTACCTTTCCATCGTACTACATCACCCCACCTTTTCGAAGTATTTATCAACTCCTTTATTTGCAATCGTTTACCAGATGCATTTAAACTCTCCAAATCCTTATCACTAAAATTCAATCTATATGTCTTTTGCAAAACATTTGATTCTTCAATATCCACTCCATATTCTTGTGCAGCTTTTGCCAATTTCTCATGTAATCTTCTTGCTTTAAATGTAATATTTTTACACAAGAATTGCAACGCTTCATCCTGATATTTACTCAATCTCTCAGTACTAATCGTACCATCAATAATTTCTTCTAAATCTACTTAAATCTATACTCAGTTTGGACTTATGATATGCCATTCCTCTTATCCATTCATCCAACTCCTCTGGAAAAGGTCCCACTGAACCCGAACCACCTGATATCGAAGTTGTTTCTTGCACATTTGACAATAATTTTCTAGGATCTATCTGTACACTCCTTATGGTGTTTCAGTCACATTTCCATTTACTGGAAGATCAATCAATGACGTTCTCACCTCATTTGACTCCAATCCATTGGTACCCCTAACACCGTTCACTGGAACCATCAATGCATGTACTCTCGAAATATTTTGACCCTCACTCTACAACGGAACTATAGGACCAATTGTCACTGGAACTGACAACGCTTCTGCATTTAAACTCATCTGATTAATTTTCTATAGTACTACTGCAGCCACTGCAATGATAGGTGTTAATATTCTCCCTAATATACTATTTCCAAAGGTAGAAAACCAATTATCACAGAGGAAAAACTCTTACCAAGTTTCTCTCAAGCACCGTCAACCTTCAATGCAGCCAAATCTTGATGAAGATTTGTAAAATTCTTAATATACCCATAAAGACTCTTACTCTTGTCAGTGATATAAGTGCAACATTGTTGTATTTTCAACATATTGCAGACTCCATCCTCTTTACCCAATAATACACCAAGAGCAAGTCGATTTTGTAAAACCGTAGACCTAATCGCAACCATCTCAGTATCAATCATTAAAAACACACCAGCAGTGTCTGTTGATAAATGATCAACCACTGTGGACAAATTTCAAATTTTTGTGAATTCAGAATAACTCCAACTGAAGGTGTCAATGCTCCAAAAATATCTCCCATTATTTCTGAAAAACTCTCTCATCTCATATTGCGTATTAGTCCATTCTTTACTTCATTGATTCTATGACTCTTATCTAAAAGATAGATTTTTGGAAATACTATGCCCAAATAACAACATCCATACCAATGTGCAGGCAACCTATAATAGGCATTCTTACCACACACATAATATATTCCTGGAAAAACAGGATCAGTTCCTCCTTTTAGTCCCCATACTTCTCTTATTAGAAAGGTATGATTACACTCACTAGAACCAATGAAATAATTGCTATATTCAGTCTTTTTTTTAAGAAAACAAAGCTTCCCTTTATGATACCAGTCTCGAGTCATGGCAGCGTAAGTCTCACCTTTATTATAATCTCCTTCTCTGAAAGCCCATGGAGGTACATGAGACTTTTGCTCTGCAGCTTTTCTCTGAAAATCTTGTCTTCTATCTTCCACCATGTTAATGAATTCTATTTCGTCAAACCGTAAACTACAAGTGAGGTTGTGTCTATGTGCACATACTGTATCTATTGTCTGTGTAGTATGAAAAAATTCTCCCATATATTCTGCATTTCTAGCACTATATATTTTATTCATGTTCTTTCTAATAGGAATTTCTGAAAATATTAGATCCATGTTAGAATAAAAGTATTGCAAACTTCCCATCTCGTAAAACAGATTGGTTAGTACACTACATGACACACCATACGTTAAAGGTAGGTGATGGTAAGTCACCCCCTCTGAGACAGACGATGTTAATTGCATGCACACTTAACAATCTCTCACATCCATTGTATCAACATATTCATACAATAACTTTGTAAAGACATTTAACGAAAAGTCATTAATCGACTTATCATGATGATAGATGCTGTCATCTTTCACCTTATCTAACTTAGTATGTGAGTCTTCTTTAAGACTTTTAGTATCTACTTTTTCACTCATCACACCATTAGTATTATTTTTGTGATTAGTTATCATTAAGACAGGCACAACAACAATTAGGGGCCGATTCTGATCCGGGTCGGAAGGGCACCGAACGTGATCCGGCCGGAAAAACTACGAGCCGTACGCGTGTTTTTTGCCCGACTCGTACAGCTGAACGAGCGAGCCAGTACGATGCGAGCTACATGAAATTCACCGACTGAGTCGTTTCCGGGTCCGAACCGCTCCGTATGTCTTGGTCGTAAGCTAACCGTGGCGTGCAATGGATGCGATTCACGACTGAGCCAGTACGATGCATGCGTCAGACAGCCTGTGCGAGCTGGAGTGTCCGGCTCGCAAAAGCTCCCGGAGTCAGTCTTCGGGGGTCCGAGTCGGACCCCCCGATACCCTCAGCTGTACGGCTCGGACATAGGGGGAGACACATGGGTCTCCCACACACAGGCATGTATGGCGTGGATGGCACTGACGCGTACCCACTGTAGGGGGTGCACTTGTTCAAGACATACCCATTCAGTCAATGGGAGCGCATGTATGCGCCGTACAACTGGCTCCCATTGACTTCTATGGGAGTCCGACTGAACCGAGTCCGACAGCATACATGTGCATCGTACTCGCTCGGTCGGACTGTAGGGGTCCGGCTCGGTCGGAAAACACTCCGGATCTGACTCGGTCAGAGTGCTTTCCGACCCGGATTGGAATCGGCCCCTTAGTGTTAACCACACCAATATTAGTAGTAAGATACTAAATAAGCAAGCATTAATACATTTAAGTTTAAAACTACGATTTTGATGTCCAGTCTTTACTCTATTTGCCATTTTTTAGTGGAAAATTAAAAAATTTTAAAACAAAACTAAAAACTAAGAAAAACTAAAAATATCTGTTAAAAATCTATCTTAATTAAAGTAGTGTATCCTCACACTTTATGCCTTTCTTCTTTACCCCCTCTTTTTCCTTTTTCATTTTTTATATATTCTTCTCCTTCAAACCTCTGCTCAGATTTTCGCAGAAAATTTTCAATGAATTTCCAAATTTCTTGCACCTTGATTTACACAGTTCTTTAAGGTGGTTCAACACTGTTTCCTTCACTTTGCTCTGTACCAGCGTTTTCTTTGCTCTGATCTGTATTTTCAACTTCTTACAACACTACATATGTCCATTCTGGAGCTCTGTATTTCTTGCTCGTAACTCTTATTCTTTTTGTTTTATGAACTGATTCTTATTCAGACTCACTTTGCTCAGTCTGATCTGTTACTTCAATTATTGTGTCTGGTAATTTTTGTTTTAGAGTGTGTTGCAATCATTTCACTCCTTTTGGCCACACACCTTTTCTTGTTTTCTTTACTTGAACTGCTTCTTCAGCATCAGTGTCAAGTTTGCAAGTTCTCTTACTCAATCCTTTTCTCTGTTGCACTTGCTGTTGATTTTTACTGAACACTTTTCCATTGTCTCCTTCAACAGCAGTCTTTTGAGACCCAGTAGCTGGTGCCCATTTTATTGGACTTTTTCCCTGTTCAATCATGTGTTCAACACTTTCAGAATCTGTAGCTCTGGACTCTGTGCTTTCACCTTCTACAGTGTAGTAAATTACTTGTCTGCTATTCTCCACTGTACTGCTCTGTTGTAATGTTTCATGACATCATAGAATGCCTGAGTGCCTCTCTGGGTGAGATTGTCAGTTGGTCAACTCAGGCTGAGCTGTTGGGAGCTTGCTCCTGGTGAGGCTATCTTTGTATCATCTTTCTCCTCCTGTCATCCTGACCACCTATGCTGGAACCAAGCTACTAATAAAGAAGTAACCTACATGTACAGATGGACTCTGTATCTTCCTTTACAACAATTTTGGCAACGATCTGAAGAACTGACGCGTGAATTAAGGAGTAAAAGACAACTAAGGAATCAAGGAATCAAAAGACAAAGATCTATGGACATTAAGGACTTTCAAAATGTCAATTGAAGCTTAAAGGTAACGCCCTGGTCAGCCCCACCAGTGTCCTGATCCATCTGGACAGCCTGCAACCTGGGCGTTTGGTCTGCTGTCACTCATCTGTCTGCCGTCGCCTGGGAGTTTTCAACATTGTTTTGTATCTCCAGCTACACCCTCAAGCCCTGTAAGGTTTGCCGAGTTTCTTTGCAGACGCTCTGTATTGGTCTGCCTGGGAAGCCTGGGAAACTTGGGCAGCCTGCAGCCTGGGCGTGTGTCAATGGTGAGCCTGCTGTCACACTGCTGCCATCTGGAAGACATCTGATGCAGTCTCTCCAGCGACGGTCTTCCCTGTGGCCTGCGGTGTTTACCTATTTGATCTGACTCTCATTCTGAGTGGGAAGCGTTGTGGTTAGCGTCTTCTACAAAGTCCTGGCAGTGACTGACAGTATTTACTTAGACAAGTTACATCGATAGCGGTGTGAATTCAGTGACAGCTGCGGCGAATTTGAGGAACTGATCTAGTATTTTGAGTAGCGGCATCTCTAGTGAGCGCTTGCGCATGTTCGTAGAGGCGAGGATTGTGTGTTTTCCTTGGAGCGTGCCTTGCTGTTACTGAGTGTGCCCCAGTGTGGACCTCCCTTCGTGTCAGCACAGCTTTTGGGTTCAGATTTTACACGTGGGCGGCATCTCTGGTGAGTCTACGCGCAGTTTTAAGGGACTGGACTGTGACTGTGTTTTGCCGGTGTGTGGGGGCACTTTTCTTCGCTATTATGTGCACTCTTAGTGTTGCATGCGCCACGTGGCAGTTGAACTGTTGCCTTTCAAACACGAGCCATGAGCCCACACACTCGACGTGCACAGTCTTACCGCTCTCGTGATGCCTGCCTCCTGTGACGTTCCGGCATCTTCAGATTTCCCCAGCTGCTTATCTACGCTCTACTGCACAAACGTGCCATGAGCCACCCGGCGCCACATCGCAGGCGTGCCGCCATCATGTGCTTGGCTTTTGCACATTATTCTGAACAATTGTGTAGTCTCGCGCGAAACGCTAGCAGAGGGCCGTGAGACCGCGTTGTCGTCAAGAGCGCGATTTTCCATGGAGGTCGTCTTCGCATGTGTATCGAGAGGTATGGTGGTGTACCCTCTGGGGGTAGAGCCAGGGAGCTCAGAAGATCTGAGGTGAGAAGCGATTTTCACAAACGGTGACTTCATATTCCCTGTGGGGCTGGGTCTTGTCTTCATGCTCCTGACAAAGTCCACCGGGAGTTGCCTGTCCAAGCAAGAGCAAGAACAATTTTCTTGGAGATGTGGTGGTTGTGCGGACAACAGAACAGACAATGCATGGACCTGCAGCTTCTATTCTGGCAGGGGCAAGTACTGCGCTCCTGCCTTTGTGGGCATTGCCCAGACAACAGTATGAAATATGCATTGGTGGGTGGAGGTTTTAGTGGCACTCAGTTTCCCTTTTATGTTAGCGCAGCATGTACCCTTTTTCTTTGGGGAGGTTGTGGGTGTGTCTACTCGTGTGTAGCGTGCCATTAGAAGGTGGGTGTCCTGATTTAGTCGCAGTACATAGAGTGTACCCATTTCTTTGGGGAGGTTGTGGGGGTAGTCAATGCCTCTAATTTAGTTTTCAGTGTTCCAGGGTGAGTACCCTGCGGTGTACCCTATTTAGGGGAGGTTGTAGTTTTGTTTTCCAGGGTGAGTACCCGGTGGTGTACCTTACTTAGGGGTGGTTTTTTTTCCAGGGTTAGTACCGGTGGTGTACCCTTCTAGGTTTATACTAGTTAGGGGAAGTTGTGTTTGTGGGTAGTCAATGCTTCATGTCAGTTCCCAGGGTGAATACCCTGTGGTGTACCCTACCTAGGGGAAGTTGTGTTGTTTTGTAAAGTGTTTAACTCGTAGTGTACCCATCTCTTTGGGGAGGTTGTGGGGGTAATCATTGCCTCTAATTTAGTTTTCAGTTTTCTTGGGGGCGTGTACCCTTTGGTGTACCCTAGCTAGGGGAGGTTGTTTTGTTTTCATGGGTTGGTACCCTGTCGTGTTCCTTGGTGAAGTTTTTTTGGTTGGTTCCTAACGTTATCTTGGGTCTTCCTTTCATGTGGACACTATGCTCCGGTCGAAGTCTACCTGCGTGGAATTCGTGGCCAAGGGTTTCACGCTTGTACAACTTTGAGTGGGAAGCTTTCCTCTAGTGTTTGGACCTCTTTAAGTGTCAGCATGCCTTCTACCAAGGGACCTCATGTTTCTTTACAGAGCATTTTCTCTCTGGAGTATCTTTGTTTTGAGGTCACACTCTTCTTGTTATCTAGAGTGTATCTAGCCTCTATTGTACCTCTCTATTGGGGATGTTGTTTTCTCCCAAGGGTCTGTGTTTTACACCCACCTTTGATTAACAGGGTGTCTACCCTGTGGTGTACCCGAGTATGGGGAGGTTGTGGGGGTGACCGCCCTTCTTTGTTGCATTGGTTTTTTCTCCTCTAAGCCATGCTTTGTTTTTCCCTAAGGCAGGGGGATGGGTGTGTAGTAATGTTGTTTGCAATTATAATGTTTGCATCTTAACACATTTCTGTTCATCCCAGTGAAATTCATGATGCCTCATGCAATACACCTGTGGATAGGTGCACCTCATTGTTGCACCTTCTTGCTAAAGATATATTGAGGTATCTTATTTGTCTTTACTTTTACTTCTGCTGTTGTTCCCTAAGGAAGGAGGATGTGTAGTAAATTACTTGTCTGCTATTCTCCACTGTACTGCTCTGTTGGAATGTTTCATGACATCATAGAATGCCTGAGTGCCTCTCTGGGTGAGATTGTCAGTTGGTCAACTCAGGCTGAGCTGTTGGGAGCTTGTTCCTGGTGGGCTATCTTTGTATCATCTTTCTCCTCCTGTCATCCTGACCACCTATGCTGGAACCAAGCTACTAATAAAGAAGTAACCTACATGTACAGATGGACTCTGTATCTTCCTTTACAACATACAGCTTCTGGATCTTCACGTCTCTCCACCAGTTGCTGTTCTTCTTCTTGTCTTTCAAGTGGACTTGGGACTCTTCTTGTATTACTTGCGTGAATCCAATTCGGCAAACCACCACACTTCACTACTGTCGTCGTCACCAGTATTACTTGGTAAGGGCCTCCCACCTAGGTTCCAGACACCACTTTCTTAGACTAAGCAAGATAATTATGATGAAATACATACTGCCTCGGTTCACATCACAAGTGTAATATCAACAATGGGAGAAAGAACACACAAAGGATGAACAGTGTGTCATTGTTGGTTTATTTTAAACTGCTCAAAACTAAATTGGTAGGACTTTGTCTTAAAAAAAAAAAAAAAAAAAAATCAAGGTTTCCTAATGAGTAACCCCATATTCCCCCCCCCCCCCCCACAACAAATTTACACGGGAAAATGCAAACTAATCCTGACTATTTGAAAATACGATTCTATAAAAAATTGTTTAATTAAGAAATGAATTGAGTCACTAAAACAATGTTATTTTGTTTTGAATTCCGAATTGATTATTTAGACTAACGTACTGATATGTGAAAATAAAACAATCAATTTGTTACAAAGTTATGTGCTTGGCCAACATTGATTTGTGCTTCACAAATCTAAACCAGGCTAGACAATAATCACAAACTCACAATGTGGCTGAAGAAAGCATTTGTGCGATTTTTCAAACCAATTCGCAATTATACAACAATGTCATAACGTTTGCCCACCAGTGTGTATGACCTGTATATGGAAATGAAAAAATGCTGAATTATAAAAACTGATCGATATGCTAGTTCTCTGGCACTGCTTATTCACTATTTTTAGAGAATCTACATTTTTGTAAAAGAAAAAATCAGAACCTCGTTATAAAACAATTGGGAACAGTTAGGGAAATATATCTGTCAATCTCTGAGCATTATGATGGTTTTCAGGCAGGAAAATGTACATTTTTCGTGTGGATCAATGTTTGCTTTCCAGAGGAGGCCAAATTAAGAACAGCTTGTTGTTTTAAGAAGTTGTTTTACTGCTAGTGAATTCCAGAGGGTAAATGTTATCACACAGCCGTATTTAGCTTTCACTTACACTAAATGTCTTTGTTATTGCACTCTTTCAAAGCGAGGAGATGGAAAGATGTATTGTTTCAGGCAGGTCTGCCAAAATTCAGAGAGAAGTGCAATCGTTCCCTACCGCAGACTACATCTCCACAGTTTCAGGAAATAATATTGATTTCAAAATGTTTCTAGGGGTAAAATACTTAGATCAGTCAGGAAAAAGCTGTACACCTGATTTTTCAAGACCATAACTTTAGTAAGCAAAGCGCGTTCCTAAATTGAAATATTGGGTTGAAGCGTGTTGGATAGCTTGTCACTTCTCAGCATTTTGTGGCTGTCCCCCAAGAGGGCTGGCAAAGTGATTAACATCTAGGGCTGTTCGAGCCTTTCAGAAAGATGAATGAAGCAAAGACATGTTCCAGCTTTGTTTTGAACCTTGGCCAAAGGCGTTAGGGCCATGCTTTCCATCTTTCTAGTTTGCCTTTATTTCATTTTGGTACAGTGGTCAAATGTGTTAGGAATCCCCCCAATGACCAATACATTGCATGGGTCACTTATTAAATCGGTCTGTTTTATTGAAACATGTTTCAGCCATTGTCTTCGTTTGCAAGAATGCATTACCCAAACAGTCTAAAGAGTATGATAAAGTTAGTTTAAACTTTGAGAAAAACTAAGATGTAGGTGTTCATTTAATATACACAAGCTAATTCATAATATTATTACACGTAGCGTGGATTGACATATTTCGCGAGACGCGCGCTGGTCCGCTTGTTTGCAGAGTCTTCAGCAGGGTATATTTTCTTAGCATGATGGACGTCTTGCTTAGTCTGGCTGGATGGATTGGGCTCTTCTTTCCAAAGAGTGTTTTGTGAGGCCATGTAAGGCCTGAGGTTCCATGAAGAATCAGCTCATTGTGCTTTGTTCCTTGGTCGTCAGTTTCATGAAAAACGATTTTTATTCTTGAAATATATCTCCTCAGCCTGATTTTTACAGGATTTATGGCATAAGGGTATCTCTACCACCCTCTACATAAGTGCAATCATTCCCTCTACACTCTCAGGATTGAGAAGCTTGAAAGATGCATTTATGCTCTGCGGGAAAACTATCCAAGATGCCATCAATACATCTACCCATGCCAAGCGCCTCGAGATGTTTAGCAATTGAAACAAGGCTGCTTGGCTTAAACATTGTGTGCTTGTTATTGGTTTGTAAAGTAGACTGTGGTCTTCTTTTATTTGGGGCGTTGTCACAGTCCTACTTCTTTTCTTTTTTGTGTGTCTTACTGGCCCTTGCTTGAGGGCGTGTTTTCGTGGTGCATTCTTCCATGAATTTAACCCACTGTCTATTCCTGGCTTTTTATTTTCATAGTGGCTGCTTCTGTATTTAAAAAAAACACTGAATATCCATGCTAACATACCTCTTTTATAGTGAAAATATAGACAGATCATGACTTATGTAATGTTATTTATTTCATGTTCTCTATTAGGGGAGAAGAGTTGGCCTAACAGCTAGGGCGGTCGACCTCGAATCTGGGGAACCGGGTTCGAGTCTGGGCAATGACGCTGAACATCCTGTGATTCTGGGCAAATCACAAAGGGGCATATTAGCAAGGGCTGGCGATATAATTATCGCCACTTTAGCGTCCGTTTTTGGGCGAAAAGCGGCGATAATTATATCGCAATATCATCAAGGACACGTTAGCGCGTGTTTCCTTGATGTTGAGCCCGTTTTTTCACAGCCTCGCCTCGCTAATGAGATGCAAAAGAGGCGTGGCTGTGAAAACAACACATGTTAATATCGTGAAGGCAGGTTCGCGATATTAACAAGGAGGTGCAGCGATAAAAAAAATCGCGCTACCTCAGCCTTAACTCAGGAATTTAACACCTGTTAAATTCCTGACTAAGGCATACTTTTAATGGGATATGGATTATGCTGATAGGACCACAGGGTCCTATCAGCAATGTTATCGCTGTTTTCAATGGAACATCGCTGGAAAACCAGCGATGTTCCGTTGAAAACACCGCTATCGCTGAAATATTATCGCCATAGCGCTATGCGTTGTAAATATAGCGTTATCATGGCGATAATATTCAGCGATAGCTGGCGATAAAATTTCTATCGCTATGAACGGCCAGCGATAATTATCGCTGGCCGTTGATAATATGCCCCGTAATCTCCTCGTGACTAACAAAAAAAACAAAAATAAAATGAATGTGTCCTCATGTAACGCAACTGGTGCTATGTAAAGCGCTCTGATAACCGATTCGGGTCGAGTTTGCGCTATATAAAACTCTGTAAAATAAAAATAAAAACTTTACCGTAAGAATTAGGAGGAAATGCTTGATGAACACACATGAGTAACAGCAGAGATAGCGTGGCGAGGCAAAACAATGTTTAGACTGGAGGAACATTGTGCAATATCTAAAAAGCAATACAAAAGCTAAAGAAGAAGAGAAAATAAAAACTGGGAACATTTTATCATGCAAACGTTCTGACTGGGGGTTAGATAAGATCTGACAGCCCCGGGCCACAAGTGCAGGTAAAGCACAGTAATTCTACAGTTTTTTTTATGTAGTGTACCAAAATGAGGTTGACTATGTAGAAAGTCCAGGCAACCCTTATTAGCTTACAGGGCTTAAATTATGAATCCAAGATTATCTCTTTGTGTTAGTGTGGGCGAGTTTAGGCTTCTCAGAGCGTAGTATTACGCACTTGTTGTACACACGGAGTCAACAAATGAGACACATACTCAAAAAGAAACTTGAGACTAATGTAGAAATAGAACATACATTTTTATACAATTTTTGACACTATGATTACCGAACTAAGGTAAGTACTTTAGACGTGATCAATTTTTACAGTAGAAACAGTAGAAAACGACAGTTGTAAGATTTGAAGCATCAGCCTAGAATGCGGTAATGTTATCCTATAGGGGAAACATTCACTACATAGGGACACTTACAGGTGACTTACAGGACTGTTCTTCAGAATGTCAGGTAAGAAGGGACCAAGGTCAAAGAAACCACCAACAGTTCCAGTTTACCTGCCCTCTGGTGTCCAGGTGCAAAGGTGCTGAAGGCGGTGTTAGACTTTAAAGCTACACATTAAAGTCAAAGGCAAAAGTACCTGTAAAAAGAAGGCTGCAAGTGGGGACTGGGGGACCAGTCCGGCAGAACCCAAGGGGGGATGAGCTCTTGAGGGTCACAGAACCACAGAGACACCGTCGTTTACTTAAGCCTGGGCTAGGGAGCTCGAGTGCAGAGTTGTTTTGTCCGGGGTATCATGAGTTAGGCGCTCTCATGTTCTTAGTGTACCTGCAGTAGAGGGAAAAGAAACACAACAGGGCCACTCTCAGTCTGGAGCTGGCCTCTCTCAAAGTCCCTGGATGTGCAGGTAAGTTTTGGTGGTGGTGATGTTCCAACTGAACACAAACAAGCCTTGGTGCTTGCAACTGACTCAGGTACTTTGGGAACTGGCTCTGGGTGAAACCTGTGATCCCTGGCATCTCCAAACTTGGCAGGGACACAGATCTGACTTCCTGGAGCAACGAAGAGCTCTTTTTGGAGTGCTGCTTCCTCGGTGGGCCCAGGGGTCAACAGAATGCTGTACCGGGCAGATGCGATCGTGCCTACTGGTGCAAGAAAGTGGCTCCACCACATCAAGGGAGTTGTTGCTGGGTCGATGAGTTGCTGGGCAGACATTTAAGGGTTTGGGGAGGCTGTTCAGCTTCTGGATGAGTTGGTGTCAGTGACTGTCGAGAGAGTAGCAGCCAGGCAGGGTTTTGCGCAAAGTTAGGTGCTGCTCCACAGTTCTCATGTCTTCTGCTCTTCTTTGTCCTTCATCTTCTTTCAGGCAGATTAATCTGAGTTCCTGGTGTCAGGGGGCCACCTACCTACTACATTTAGGGGAGTTAAGGGGATTGAAGAGTATTAGAAAATGATCTACTTGCCCCTGGGGTCACTACACCCCTATATGACCACTTCCTGTGGGGAGTGGTCATAACCCTGTCCCAGAGTTCCTAATTCCACCAAACATGATGGCAAAACTCTTCTTTCATGGAGCACATCAGCTAGCTCACTTTAGGGGTGTGACTAGCCTTGTGCAACACGCCTACTTGCATAACTAATTTCCTGCCTGTCCTGGTGCCAAATAGGCCTCAGGGCAGGGAATGGCATCTCCCAGGTCTGGGGGAAGCTGGGATTGCATCTCAAAGGCGGCTCAGGATTTGAACTGCCTGGCCATGATATGCTAAATCACTAGCCACCTTCCTCTGGAGCAGGCATTGCTTCTGATCTCAGAGAGTATGGGCTCCCACCTGCTAGAGACCTGTCTGTGGTGGAAGGCTGGACGATACCAGTCAGCCAGCACACTAGACACTGGTATATTTTTAAGGGGACACATCTGGGGTGCCCTCTGGGTGCATGTCATTATACATCGAATTCTGGTAACAGTACAGGTTTATTAAGACAAGGTGTTTGATACCAAACACCATAGGTTTCACTAAAGCTATCATGTAGCTGGCTAATTCATAATGATCAATGGCCAGTACATATACTTTAGTTGGCATCCCTGCTCACTTGTACCATCTAGTAATTGAACTAGACAGCACAGGGGCATATCTGCTCATGCAGATATGTCCTTACATGTAATATAATGCACCCTGCTTTAGGTCTACAAGGTCTGCTGTAGGGGTGACATACATATACTATGTGCAGTGACTTTGGCATGGCACACAGTGAGTGTGCCATGTTTTGTTTTCACACATGGTTTGCACCATGACACATAGCTTGTAATGGCAGCCTGCATGCAATTTGCATGGGGGTTCCTTGGGGTGGCATAATACATGCTGCAGCCTTAGAGACCCTCTTTAGTACCCATACCCTAGGTACCAGGGGGAATCATTTACTAGGGACTTACAGGGGTGCTAAAGTGTGTGCCAATTGTAACACAATTATACCATTTTACCTTGTTTTTAGGGAAAGAGCACTGGCACTGGGCCTGGTTAGCAGGAACACAGTGCACATCAGTCGAAAAACATCAGTACAAGTCCTAAAAAGCGGGGGTGACCATGGCAAAGAGAGGCACTTTCCTACATTCACCAGCAAAGATCAAGTGTGCACAGTAAAGTTAAGCCTTACGGTGCTCATCAATTACAACGAAGGAAAAGCTCAGTTTTTGCTGCCAACCAGGAGGCTTGTGAGCACATACAACTTCAAACCTGAAACAGCACCTGCACCAAGGAGGGAGGTGCCTCTGGAAAGCTTGTCACCTGGGATTATCAACACAACTTCAGCACAGATGAGCCCTACAGAAGAAAACATTTCTCTCACTATAAAAGAGAAAACCTTAGTTATGGAGACAACTCTACCACAACCAGAATACTGGAGGGCAGAATAAAACTCAAAAGAGGCTGTAAAGCTCACAGTGCCATCCACCAGAGAAAACGAAACTACCTGGCCCACCTCGTGACCTTGTCTGGTGGATTTGGAGAATCCAGAAGCAAAAACTACTATTAACCCCTTCCCCACTCATGACGGAACCACTCCGTCATGAGCCACGGTCGCCGTGTGCTCATGACGGAGTGGTTCCGTCATGCTGCGGCCGTTGGCGGCCGCGCCGCCCACGCGGCGCTAATTCCTCACCTGTGCGGGCGATTAGCGCATTGGGCGGAGTCATGACGGAACCACTCCGTCATGAGCACAGCTCAACCGCGGCTCATGACGGAGTGGTTCCGTCATGAGCACCGCGCCACCGCGCTGGCCCCAAACCCCCCCCAGCGCTGCGGCGGAATTCCCGCCGCAGCGAAAGGGTTAATGCCTCCCAAGTTCCAAACAAATCAAGCTGAGAACAGATCCTGCATCAGAGCAACAAAGGACATGTGAAACTCTCTATTTTGCTAGCTGAGATGATAACTTGGCTTACTCTCCTTTAAAGGTGGCCTAAAAACGTTCCTATCTATCTAGAATCTATCTAGAACTTTGCATTTGCACCCACTGCTGATTTGGCCTGTCCTGCTTGTTCTTTCATGCCTCTTCGGAACCCTCTAATCGCTAATAGTTTTTCCGTTAACATAACATGGCTATCTCAGCCCGATTCCCAACCTCAGCACTAAGATATTGCTACTGTTACATATTTAAATCACCCTGTGATGATCTTTGTGCCTTCAGAAGAGCTGCCCCTCTGGCGGCTCCTCTGAAGGCATGGATAGTTCGGGGCAGGGCTGCTGTCTTTTAGGTGGTTGCGCACCAAACCCTTCTAATTTTCATGCACAAAATTCCAAATAGGGAGCTTGTTTCCAAAAAGAAAAATTTTAGGTTGAGGGGGGTAATTATGTTTATTTCTGTTTATGACTGCTACGGTTTTCCTAGTGGGGATGAACAAAACAAAAAGACATCTGACTATCTGCAAAAATAGGGTGAGTGGACTGATGTCCCTACTCTGATGGCGCCTTCTACCTTAGGCCTTCGAAGTAGGTTCTCTGATGGTGGAGCTAGAATGAGCTACGCCATCAGAAAACTGTTGATCTGTTTGTCTCACTAAAGTATACAAAGAAGTGAATGATGGAATTCTTTAAATAATCTCAGCCACTGGTATTTCCCCGGGCCGGGCCTCAATCCCGCACACCATGTCACCTCATTTGGACTCAGCTACATGCAAATCAGCCTCAACCCTGCTCCAATTGGAACACTCCAGTCCAAACTGCAAAGGTAGGCCCCACCAGAACACAAGCAACCCAGGACCGGTTTTGCCCTAGTTATGGGTTCATTAGCCGGGTACAGCTTGGTTCCAGTGACACAGTGTGCACGGGACCCAAGTCTGGGCATACCCGTCCCACTTAGGGCACACACTGAAGTATAAAAAAAAGTGATGGATGGAATGCTTGAATTAATCCCAGCCGCTGGTAATTACTCGGGCCGCATCTCAATCCATCATTATTTTGCACACCATGTCACCTCAGTTCGGACCCAGCTATAGGCAAATGAGTCTTGACCCTCCTCTAATCGGAACAATCAAACCAGAACTACCAAACCAGGTCCTCCCTGAACCGGAACACAAGCAACCCAGGATGGTTTCACCCTAGTTATAAGCTCATCAGCTGGGTACAGATGGTTTCCAGTGACACAGTGTGCACAGAGTAGGCAGAGAAGGGTTTGGTAGACAGAGTACCTTGTTTTTTTTTGACAGGGCCCTCTGTCAGACAGATTCTAAATTAGGCCTGCAGTACTGAAAGTCAGAAACATGAGATGGGAAAACTGCAACTTAAACAGAGGAAAAGGTAGCAACGAAGAGAATGTGCTTGGGTTGAGTGGAATTACGAGAGATGTGAGTTGAAGCTACCTCTGCAACACTAGTAGATGCAATGGAAATAGAGAAGGTAAGTGAAGGAGCAGTGTTAGCAGGAATTATATGAGATGGGAGGATTTGCTGGATATGAGACATGGCAGGAAATTAACTGTAACAATACTATGTGGCACACTTCCATGTTTTCTCCGATTGTGTACAATCTCCATATGGAGCCATTAAGATACCTAGTTGCTGAGCATGGTGTATCCATCCATTAGTATAATGATAACACTACATTCATATCTATGTGGTTTCTCCAGCTGATGATGACATAAGATTGCAAAGATGCCGTGAAATAGCTGAGGCTGAGATCGCAAATACTGTTTGAAATTCAACCGTTTCAAGACTAGAGGCCTGAATTGAAGTTTGGCGAGCAGAGGTTACACTGTAACAAACTTGACAGATATCCCTTCTGTCATATTACAATTCCATTATATCCTATGGAACTTGTAATATGGCAGATAGAATATCAGTCACCTTTGTGAGGCAGTAACCCGTCCTCTAATTATTTTTATATTAACTGAGGCAGGGTCGGACTGGGACAGAAAATAGGCCTGGGCACCAGAAGTGGACCCCATTGGTGAAGTAGACAGTTAAAAAAGTAATCCATGTAGACAAACTGGGGCAGTTTTGAACTTGTAAAGACACAATGTATAAGTGTTTTGCTAGACTGCATAGATTTGCTAGACTGCATAGATTTTTGAGCTTGTTGCAGGCAATGTTTGTTTTAATATCAGAGAAATCTACAGAAAAAAAACCTGGCACAACAGACCGTAAAACAGGTCTTCAAACAGCCTAAAAAACAGCCCACACACTGACCTGTCAAATCAGCCCATCGGACACTGCCTGGCTGCCCTTTAGGCCAGGCTGACCCTGAACCTGGGTGAGGAGAGGCATACGAACTTGAGGTTCTAAAACAAATAGAGGAGAGGAGCTTTTGACACTATATTCCCTCAAAAATGTATGTAAGAGGTATAAATGTTCCAGGTTGCTAACTGAAGAGTTTGCTCTAATTAATGTAATATCAGCACACAATTATCATTGAGAGGACAAAACTCCACCACCTGTAAATTAGGAGAGCCTGTTAATCGCATGCCAGTGTCCGAGTAACAAAAGAGTTCTGAGCATATTCAAGCCTCCTTTTGCCCACTCAGAAAAGGAAGGGACTGCAGGCACATAAAATGAACAAACACCGTCTAATAGTACCGTATTATCAATATAAACAGTCTCCTGTAAACAAATGAGCCCAAAGTTTGAAATAGATTCTAGCCAAAGCTTGTTTTAAAGGTTTTTTCTGAAGCCAGCTGCAATTCAACTCAGGATTTGCACACAGTTCTGAGCCATAATCCCATCGGCATTGTACAGTCTAGGGGAACTAGGATCAGAACATGACACAACATTTCTATGAGGAAATTGTCAATCCTTATCATCCAAGGGGTTTGAGGGCTCAACCCTATTATGAGTTGGGACATAAAGGGACACTGACTGTGTTGATCTTTGTTTGTGATTTAGGGTTGACGAAGGTTTCTAGAAAAAGCCCAGAGGTAATGCATCAATGTTGGTAAGGGGAACGTTTGCCTTTGACAGCTCATGTAACAAGGATACTGACACTCCTGGGCACTTAAAGTTAATAATAACAGTCCCCTTCAAAACGCTTAGGGGTCTATTAGTATGTCGGGCGGATCGCCACTGCCTGCATGGCGGTGGTGATCCACCCGACATTATCCCCCGCCTGTCTCCCATTTCCCCTGCCATATTATGATGGCGGGGGTACCGTGGCGGACGGGAAGACCATCCACCACTTTTCCGCCCGGTCGACGAGTCGACCGGGTGGAAAAGGGTTGCATATGGTGGCGGTGTCTTCTAGACACCGCCATCCATATTACAATGGCAGCGGGAAGCCGCCGACACAGAAAGGCATGTGGTCTTCTCAGTTGGGGGCCCGTTGCGGTCCCCCAGGGTGTTGGAGGGATGGGGGGTTCACATGGGGGTACCCTCATTTGCTGGCACAACGTGGCAGGCACCGCGCGATGCCTGCCACGTTGTGTATGCAATTGCACAATGTGCAGCCACAGCATTGTGGCGGGTGGTGCTGTGTGCACCGCCCGCCATAATGATGTGGATGGGGGATGCCACCGCCATGGTGGCGGTGGCATCCTAATTGCTGTTGCGGGAGCGCCGCACCACTGGCGGCCAGTCTCAGCACCGCTAGGGTGGCGGGTGGACGAAAGTTCGCCCGCCATCCTAATAGGCCCCTTAGGGTATGATCCAATCCAACTCACTCGTATGTTGTGAGCAACCAGACATCCTTCCAAATACCTGTCCAACCAGTGTAAATCTTATTTTGGGGCTGAAAGAAATCTTCCTTTATCCCCTCCTTTAGGGAAGACGCATTTCCCAACACTGCTACAAATGGAGTTGCCTCTGGCTGGACGTTGATAACCATGGCTGGACTGGACAGTGGACATATTATCCACTGGATCTCTCTGCCCATATGAGGTAAAGTCAAATCAGACAAGACTCGGGGCTCACACTGTAGAGGATACGTCTTCTCATTCGTGACAAGCCCGCCATAGGGTTGGTGGATCTATGACCAATCCGCACTTATTGATAAAAGCTCGAGGAGCAACACCCTCCAACTCAAGGTAGTCCTGGAAACACAAGACCCATCTCTATCGCTAGAGGCGGTAGGCACCACCTCCTATCGACTTGTGCCCCTCCCTCCTCTAATCTGGATCTGAAATTGTGTGTAGTTAGGACATATATGAGGAAACAATATCCCTACTTTCTGGTTGACCCCCATTAGCAACCTCCACCCAAGGGTTGACTAGCGTTCAAAGAGTAGGAGGAGAGTCTATCAAGCAATTCCCCCTCAATGACTTAGATCCCAAGTCATCTCTTCAGGAGACCAGCAACAATGTATTTTTCTTGCCATACAAAGTGTTCATCAAAGAATCAAGCAAGACAGCTTTCCACCCAAAGAATACCTCTGACAATAAAACCTTTAGTTGAGGGTGCAGTCCTTGGCAGCACTTTTATGTTTTTAGTATGCTAGCAGGTGGCTGGGAGGTAGCAGAGGAAAATGGAGATGGGCAAGCATCTGGTGACCCTCTGCAATAACTTAAGTAGAACCTTTGGCTAGTGCTAATTGCTCTAATCTATCCCTAGACGATAGCTCATTTGAAAGAGCGCCATGGTTCATGGGAACCGTTGACCCCGCCAATTCATCAGAGTGCAGGCCAAAAGCGAGGAACCTCACCTCCTCCTTAGAGGAGCTAATCTCATCCCTTACTGCACCGACAGCAGAAGATAAAAACAACATAATAGAGGACTTATGAGTGATGTTGCTGAGGCTGGGTGAAGATCAATAATGTGAGCTTCTGCTTTCCTGTGCCAACATTTTGGATTCAATGTTCCCGGCATGCAGGTGAAAGAGGGTGGACCGGTCTGTTGTCAAATGGCTGCAGACGGGGGCAGATGGGTGCGGCCCATGCAGCGGGGCAGCATGCGTCACTTTAAAGTGCTGTCAGGCCACATCCTTCACCTCCTCCTGTTAAGAAGAGTCCTGGGGCCAGTAGTCCCTTGGAACAGAGTTCCTCTTCCCTGCCTCTCTCATTTGATGTACTAGGGCCAAGTTCATCTGCCTGTAAGAAGATGTGGGTCAAACTGACAGTGGGTGATGATGGCCAGCAAATCTAGGACTCGGAGGGGACCTGATCTTGGATACTTATTTGTTCTGATTTGTTATTTTCCTCTTCAGTGGCCTATCAAAAAGAATCCAAGACCCTGAAGTGACCTCCATCTTACAATTCACTTTATCTGGAAAAGACATTGCCAAGAATGTGATTGTCCACTAAAGGCTAAGTATGTAAGTATGTGACTTGTTTCTACCCTACCATCTGTTTCAGATTCGAAACCTCATAAGTACTCAAGGCATACCACACATATGAAAACAGACGTGAGCAGAGACTGACCCCGCGACAGGCATCAGGCTTACCTGGTCCTTCACTTGCACCACCTTAACCAGCCATTCCACTGACACCTACCACCTGGTCAGTGCAGGCGGAAAATGCCAGTGGTTTCCGCCCCAGAATCGAGGAAAAACAAAGTAAATGACTTGGTATCTCCGAGTCCAGATTATGGTGCGGGAAAACCAGCTCAAATCGCGAATAACCGTCATTTTGTATGTGACAATAACAAACAGCACTCATGTTGTGTAAGTGCAAATTCACTGTATCAGAAGTGCTTTTGTACACAAAGAAGAAAATAAATGTTATTTTTAGTGATATTCGAAGAGGCAAAAGGGGATGCCACTGGGATGTGGTGGCAAGCAACAGGAGATCCATTGGATTGGGCTTCTGAAGAGTTTTAGTGTAATATAGAAGTGTGTTTTGGGGCTGCTTTGAGCTGCAATCAAGAGGTATGCACGCCTGTATGTAACATTGCAGGGAAGGTTATATTACGATTCTTATCATGTTGAAAAACACAGGAGGAGCGGCCCCAGGTCTTTGATACCATTAGAAGTATTCGGAGGGGAATTTGAAGGCATTATCCACATTTACTGAAGACAAGCAGCAGAGCAGAGCTATGCGGCTGACCGTTCATGGAGGGTAGAGCAGTGAAAGGCAGCTATAATAAGTGATAGGAAGCAGTTGACATATTTCACATATAAAAACCAGATGATGGGAGGTTTCATTTTCATCAACCGAAGCGGTAGCTGAACGAATACCTTGATCTCCCAGGAAGATTTTTCAGCCAGGGCGATGTTTAAAAAATATAGAAATGCGGACCACTGCAGGCAAAATTGGCAAGGAAAGGCATGGGTTCATCTAAATGTAAGTAGAGCCAAGGCCTTTTGCCTGGTACGAGTGGGGATTTCAATTTATTTAGATTGAACAGAATCAGAATCTAGCTTTTCTAATAAGCTATCAAGAAATACATGCAAAATCTTTAACATAAGTCACACAACAGTGGGGCATATTCACAAAGGAATAATGCAGCGCTGCACTGCAAGCAATTTAGCAGCGCCGTGCTGCGACAATTAAAACATGCAGGGATGCTTTGTATTCACAAGGATATGGTGCACCCTTGTGTTTTCCCTTGCTCCGGCACTAAAAAAGCTGCCTAGCTCCAATGCATACACCCTTGCACCATGGTGCATGGGTGCCTGCGTTGCAGGGCTGAGGGTTTATGTGCAGGAAGGGAGACCTTCCTGCACACAATCAATCATTAAAAGTGATTTGCTTGTTCTATGTGTGCTGCTGCAGACATAAAAGTATCAAATAAGGAGGAGAAATAAAAGTATTTCTCCTCGTTGCACCATTTTAACTGTTGGGAACAATGTAAGATGACGCGAGTTGTCACGAGCGTGGATCTTTACCTCAGCTCGTGATTAGCTCGTGTCATGTGGAGAATGTGTAGTTTCAAAAAGGGTGGAAGGTTGGGCATGCGACTGGTGGAAGGGTGGTTGGCATTCTTGACCTGTAACTTGTGGAGTATAGACGTGTCATTAAACTTCACGTTGTGTCTTCATTTACCGACTCCTGTCTTCTTTGGATGGAACATGCATTTCTAACACTGGCGACGAGCGGGATTCATTTATAATCGAACCAGCCTGGTTATTTATTTTTATTTTTCGTTTTCTTGAAAAACGGAAGAAGTTCACTTTGAAACGTTACTTTGCATGAGGATGTGAACTGGTTCGCAACGAGAAAAAAAAAAAGAAACTTACGGCTGTACTGGAGTGGTGGCATTGACCCAGGAAGCTCAGGGATTACAGCCGAAGTGAGGAATTTATTCCGCAGTTGGAACCTTCAACGAGTTCATATCTCGCAAAGCATCATACGTATGCTAACGCGCGTCAGACGCACGCTGACGTTTGCGCGACGCGTCATTTCAACGTGAAGGAGCAGGAAACACCATCTTGTTGCACGGTATCCTAGCAACAACTCGGGATCAACGTGAATCAACAAAAAGGTGTCAAAGCGGAGCATTTAAGGAGGGAATTTATTGCGGTAACATTTTCTTTCTCACTTTGAGTCTAATTTTAGCGTAATAAGTCGTTTAAGCACATTTATTATTATTATTTTTTTTTTGGAATACTGTATGATGTCAGTTCCTTTTCATTGGGCATTTCACCATGTCAGGCATTGTTCCTCCTCCATCATTTTTATCCTCTCCTGGTGATCCTCCCATGCCGTGGGAAATTTGGGAACCTGTTTTTATGGCATATGTAGAAGTTTTGGAGGGTGAGGAATGTGAACCTGAGAGGAAACTATCTCTTCTAAAGCATTGTTTGGGCGGAATTGCTTTGAAAGAATTTAAAACTCTACCTGCCTTAGTCAATCCAGGAAATATTGATGTATATAGCTATGCCTCATCACAACTCAACCTGCGGTATGGAAAAAAGAAAAACATAGTGATGGAAAGGTATATATTTTACTCACGTAAACAACGACCTGATGAACCTGTTGAAGATTTCGTATCAGCTCTCAGATCCTTAGCTGTTACATGCGATTTTGAGCACATATCATATGAGCAAGTACTTAGAGACCAAATATTAATGAGAACAAACAATAAAAAGGTTCAAGAACGCCTGTGGACTACGTCTGACATGTCTTTGAACAATGCTATTGACATTGCCAAATCAATTGAACATTCAGAAAAATTTGTGAAAGAAATTAGAGGAAATCAAAAAAGTGGTGTTTTTAACGTTACTAAGGATGCTGATAAGCAAAGAAAGTATGTCCCACAGAGCAATGATAATTCTTCAAAAACTGATAATAAATCTAGATTTACAAAATATGAAAAGAAAAATCAACATCAACTACTTTGCTATAGATGTGGAAGCGACGGACACTTAGCAGATTTTAAGAACTGTCCAGCTATCGGGAGAACTTGCTCAAAGTGCAATAAAAAGGGTCATTTTGGGAAATTTTGTAAATCAATACCTAAAAAAGTGAACTGTATTTATGATGAAAGTGATAACTTAGGTGATGACAATGAATACGAGGTTAACACCGTCATTAATGTGTGTGATAGTGGAGAGTGCACTAAATTCCCATCATGTTTTATCACTGTAGATGATGTTAACCTAGAATTCCTGGTTGATTCTTGTGCCTGGTACACCATCACTTCGTTAAGTGTTTTTAATGAAAATTGGTCTACGAAAACCCTGCTTCCACCGGATGTTTCCCCTGGTGGTTACACAGGACACAAAATTGACCTTATGGGCTATTTTTGTGCCAATCTAGAATTTTCTGGTCGTTATACTTTTGGGAAAATATATGTGGCAAGGTCGGGATTATCACTGTTAGGGTGGCCTCACCAAAAGGAATTAGGAATCAAAATTGACCCTAGAGCTGATCCTCCTGTCTATGTTGTTGAGTCCTGTGATATTGCCCACGATGACGATTCTCAAATTGTCAATAAATTAAAAGGGTTGTTTCCTGATGTCTTTAGTGGGAAATTAGGAATGTACAAAGGGTTTGAACATGTAATAAAACTACATGACAATGTTGTCCCTAGCCGTCATAGAGTAAGGAATGTCCCACTCACTTACAGAAACAAATTGAAGGACATACTAAAAGAACTATGTCAAAATAATATTATTGAGCCCATTGAATCATCTCCTTGGGTTTCTCCCATTGTGATTTCCATTAAACCTTCAGGTGAACTTAGGTTGTGTGTGGACCTTCGCAGTGTGAATAATGCGATTTGGGTGGATGCCCACCCTTTACCCAATTTACATGAGATGGTTTCCACATTAGCGGGTGCTCAGGTATTTTCGTGTATTGATTTGGCTAGTGCTTACCACCAAGTTGTTCTTGCTGAGGAATCAAAAAACATCACTGCATTTATCACTCCTGAAGGATTGTACAGGTATTGTCGTATGCCTTTTGGTCTTGCCAGTGCTGCCTCAGTTTTTCAAAGACTCATGAGAGACACTTTGGAGGGACTGGAGGGCGCTATTGCATTTCAAGATGATATTCTTGTTTATGGAAAAAACAATGAAGAACATGATTCCAATTTAGAAGGTGTTATTGCTGCCTTATCAAAGAAGGGTTTTACTCTACGTCTTGATAAATGCAAGATCAAGAAAAAAGAGGTAGAATATTTAGGGCACACTATTAGTGGAATGGGGATCAAACCCAAACAAAATCACGTGGAAAGTAATATAAATGCTCCCATACCTACCTCCAAGGAACAACTCGTGGCTTTTTTGGGTCTTATTGAATTTTACGCAAAATTCATACCGAATTTTGCTTCTAAAGTGGACTCCTTCAGAGGTCTATTGAAGAAAAATGCTAAATTTGTGTGGACTGCAGAGATGTCCAAAGCATTTGGGATGTTGAAAGAGTTTATAGTGAATGCCCCGTGTCTTAAGCCGTTTGTTTGTGGGAAAAAGTGCATCATTATGGTAGACGCTAGTAGCACTGGGTTAGGTGGTGTTCTTTTACAGAGAGACAATGGGAGAGAGTGGATTGTAGCCTATGCTTCAAGGGCTTTGAGAGATGCTGAAAAACACTATTCTGTCATTGAGAGAGAGTTGTTAGCCTGCGTTTGGGGATCTGAACATTTTAGAACGTTTTTGTGGGGTACAAAATTTGTCATTAAAACTGACCATAAACCTCTTGTTTTTTTAATGTCACCTGGTGGGGGGCGAACCATGTCCGCACGTCTTGCTAGACTAGCTTCCAGACTACAGTCTTTTCAATTTCAGATTGAGTATGTTCAAGGCAAAGCCAATGTACATGCTGATTGTATGTCTAGGTTGATCTCTCCTACAGAATTTCCAGATAAGAGCAGAGATGAGGAATGTGAAGTGGCTTTCACCATGGGTGACGTTAATTCAGTGTTGGGTCAACATTCTTTCTTACAAGATGATGTTTGGTTCACCGAAATGGGAAGGGACATAGAGTTACTTAATGTCAAGAAGTATTTACTGCAAGGTTGGCCAGAACAGAGGAAATTATCTGGAGACATGATGGGTTTCTTTAAGGTTCAGGATGAACTTGCTGTTGAAAATGGTTTGATTTTAAGAGGGGACAAATTTATTCCACCTTTCTCCCTTAGAAATACTATTCTTAAAATTGCTCATGAAGGGCATTTGGGAATATCTTTTACCAGGAGACGTGTCAAGGAATCATTTTGGTGGCCGGGCATTGATAATCATGTTGATCATTTTGTTCGTTCATGTGTTCAGTGTGCGGATAGTGACAAATCTGCTGTTGCCCTACGCCCGGAACCTCACCTTGTTGAATTTCCGATTGGTCCTTGGCGTAAACTTGGTTTAGACATCATTGGTCCATTTAACATTTTACCCAAACATGAATCGTTTGGAATAGTACTTATTGATTATTATTCAAAATGGCCTGAGGTCAAGATGGTCAAGGAAGTTACTTCCCATAGTGTGATTGAGTTCTTAGATGAGATATTTTGTAGAGAAGGAATTCCGAAAGAAATTGTAACTGATAATGGACCTCAGTTTGTTAGCAAAGAAATGAATGATTTCTTTGTTAAGTGTGGAATTATCCACAGGAGGATTTCTGTTTTCCATCCAGAGGCTAATGGCCAAGTTGAAAGATTTAACCGTGTTGTTAAAGAAGCTATTCAACTATCTGTTAAGGGTGGTTTATATTGGCGTAATGCACTTCATTCTATGTTATTGGCATATAGAACTTTTCCAAATTCGGTCACTTTGGTTAGTCCTTTTGAACTCCTAAGGGGGCGCAAACCTAGCACTAAATTAACTCCCTGGTGGATGAGAAAAAGTAATAATGAATCCAATGAATTTTTTAGTGTGGATTATGAAGCTGTCCAACGGAGAGTTGAATTGTACAAAAATAAAATGAAACATGATATGAAAAAAAAAATAGGCCCACCAACTAAACAGGTGATTAAAGTGGGAGATTTGATTTGCATAAAAAAAAAGAAGGTGTTGGTAAAGGTTGTCCTATATGGTCAAGTCCAAGAAAAGTAATTGAGACATTCAAGAATGCCATCAGAATTGATGGTGGCTATGTATGGAATCTAAACAGAGTCTCTTTGTTTAAAGGAGTTGCTAGTGGTCAAGAAGATTATAGCAGCAATGTTTTTCTTGATTTTGAGTGTGGTGACAGCCGTGAGGAAGCGTCTTTTCCTACTTGTAGTTCTAGTAATTCTAGGATGGTACGCTCACATCGTCTTCCTGAAAAGTACAAGGATTTTGTCATGGGATAATTTAGTAATTATCTTGGGATATTATGCTTAAGTTTATGTGTTTGTTTTTTTTTTGTTTGTTTTTTTTGTTTTTCTTTCAAGGGGGAAGGTGTGTTGGGAACAATTTAAGATGACGCGAGTTGTCACGAGCGTGGATCTTTACCTCAGCTCGTGATTAGCTCGTGTCATGTGGAGAATGTGTAGTTTCAAAAAGGGTGGAAGGTTGGGCATGCGACTGGTGGAAGGGTGGTTGGCATTCTTGACCTGTAGCTTGTGGAGTATAGACGTGTCATTAAACTTCACGTCGTGTCTTCATTTACCGACTCCTGTTTTCTTTGGATGGAACATGCATTTCTAACATTAACGCCTGCTTTTCAGTGGCATTTATTATTGGCGCTGCCTCAGATTTACAGAGTTTAGCGCCACTTTGTAAATATGGAGCAGCGCATTGCGAACCGCAGCCTCAGTAAAAGTGATGCTCCGGTGGCGCTATGCCTTGTGAATATGGCCCAGTGTTTGATGAAAAACCTATGTGTTCTGTGTAGTATGTATTTATTTGTTTGTATTGTCAACGTCAAGCACTACCGTGCTGTCTGGTGGCCGTTTAAAGCCACTGTCACACCCTGGCCATCTCACTGATCAGATCCCAGACATGAAGTAAATGTTGACATGCATGATACACCTTTAAATCACATCTGCTGTTGGGTCCCCTGGATGTGGTCTGTTTGAGGTTACCAGGAACAGACCATGCCATGGGGAGAGGTTGTAGTTTGCTGTGATTCTAGTGTTCAAATGAATAAGTGAACCAAGTTGTCTTCAAGCCATTTCGGAAGGTAAATTGTTCTCCTACGATCTAAGCTCTGGAGCAAGAGCATTTTAGAGCAGGAAGCCCTGCACCCTGACAAACGTGACCTGTGTTTGGAAAAGGAGTGACCGGATTTGCGTGGTGTAACGAAGAGTCAGAAACTGAAGCTACCCAGAAACCATACCCGGGAGGCTTTGTGTACAAAGCAAGTCACCATATGACCCTACATTCTCAGCCAATACCGTTTGATTTTACTAAAATGACATTTCTATCAATCATATACTTTCAGCTAGTCCTCTTCAGCAATTGATCTGTGTGTGTGTCATTAACATTGTTTCACTGCCGACTACAGCACACAGATGGGGCAATAGATGAGCTCTCTTCAGTCATTGGCTAACTTCACTGTGAGTGGCAGCATTCTGCCCCTTCAGAAGGAGCACATCCACACACAAACCAGACCCCTTCAAGGCCAGAGACTACTATGGCAATATGTGCTTTTTGTGGGCAAAACATATATTTCTTTTAGCCATTTGTTTTATAATGACAAAGGTCCTGCAGCTTCCTTATTAACAATATAGTTTTATAAAAACCATGATAAAATGAAAGTAGTATGTAGAAAGTCAAAAGGGTGGCAGTCAACACCAGGCCTATTGGGTTTGCCAATCTTTTAGTGTTGCTTTGCTGCCTTATTTGTTTTTTCGTAGGGGCCCATATGCATGAAATTGCAATACTCCGTTTGAGAGAGATGAAGAGGTCAATGTTGTGGTCCAAGTGCTGGGAAGGGAGTAGGAGCCAGATGTTACATTAACTGGGTGCAATTTGTGACCAGTATTTTTGCAACTAGTAAAGAATTTTAAGAATCGACCCATGTACTAATAGGACGGTTCTTAAATTTCTGAATTTGAGTAGGTTAGAACCTGACCTACATCATGAATATTAGTGAGATAGGCCGCTGATTGCGATTCACCGTGCTTGCGGCTCTGCTGGGGTCAAAAGACCACCATGCCTGTGATTGCTTTTTGCTGTCTATGTTCCTTAAAGGGTTTGGGACTGCATTTTCAAACAAACATTTATTTTTCTTTATTTGTTTAACAGGTGGCTTGCCTCAACAAAATGTTTCAATAACATCCACAAAGGAGAAGATGTCCCAAGAATACCCCTCCCCTTTTGCAAATACAAGTATTTACAAAAGGGGAGGGGTATTCTTGGGACATCTTCCCCTTTGTGGATGTTTATGCGGGCTTTGGACAACTTGGAAGCTATGGAATTGGAGGAAAGAAGTCACCTAGTGCAGCACTGCACCACCAACACCGCACATCCTAAGCCCATGAAAGTGTAGGCTGTGCGATATGATGTTAAAAGCCATACTTAGATCTAATAACACCAGAGCTGCTGTATGCTCTTCATCCACACACCGTCTCAGAGTTTCATTGTTAGTGGAGCAATCACAGCGCATTCTCCTAATAAGCATATGGTGCTGCTAAGCTCATTTTTATACCTAACTTGACTGATTGTGCTGTAAGCCTTTCGCCAGATTCCCTCTAGGCGTTTTCTTAGTAGCAGGCAAGGGCTCATTGAACCGTGGTGCAGAATTACTGGTCCTAGATTGGTTCCTAGTAGTCATGGGGGCTATCTTATCCAGTGCTCCTGTTATCCATTTTTCTAGCTGCACATTCGCAGTATTAACATCTTCCCCAATCTTAAATTTTGTCTCCCAGAGTGCATCAGAAAAGATCTCAGGGGTGACCTTAGCTCACCTTCTTGTAGTTATCATTTGATTATTCTTGTTGGTGGGTGTGGGTTCTTGTAATGGTATATTAAATGCAATCATGCAGTGGTCTGACCAGAGGACTACTGTAGGAGTTCCAGTCTTGATGGTAGAGAGATTAGAGCAAATAGGGTCTAGGGTGTGGCCAGATAAATGGGTGGGGCCTATTACTCTTTGGACTAAATGAACTATTTCAAGCTCCCTGCTTAGTGATTGAGCCTCAAAATTGAGGCTATTATTAAAGTGCAGATTAAGGTCAGCAAGTATCATCAGATTATTATGGCATACAGCTGCTTGCACGATGTTCTCAGCTTGACTAGAAATGAATTGGGAAGCAGACCCAGGGCGGTGATGCTAAATTAAATAGCCTGTTAAGACACAGTCATTAGATAAAGTTATAGAAAAGAAAGCTGACTCACAACCAGTTAGTTTGGTCTCGTTAATCGAACATTTCAGGGACAGTGTGTAGGCTATGGCAATGCAATCAGCAGTCTGTAGCCACGCGGGATCGCATCTAACATTTCCGGTGCTGAGGACTCCGTGAGCCAGGTTTCAGTCAAAATAGTGCATACGGCTGCTTATCCGCAAGTACCTCAAAAATTTCATTTTTATCTTTGACCAGCGACCAGCAGTTGATCGTGAGAAACTGCCTTCTATGGTCGGTGGACAGTGGTACCTCCTCAAGATCAAAGTTCAGCCCACAGTTAGAACATCTTTGCAGGGGAGTGTCTACCCTCAGCGTGTGTAGGCAGTCTTCTGGAGCTTTAGGAGCTAGACATCTAAGCTCTATGACTGAGTAGCGGATAGGTTGATAAGGTGTCAACCGAGCAGGAGTTCTGGCCCCTGGCCGGACGCGGATGGGCGCAGACATGCTTGCATTTTGTATACTTTCGGCATGCCATGGCGTGCCCGCTGCTCGCATCCGCTGTGCGTCCAAAACGCGGCCATAAAGAAATAGTCCCCAGCCTATCCGCCACCAGCAGAGCGGGCGGTAACTGCAAGGTGGCCCAGCAACTGCTTGCACGTCAGAGGAGCTTCCCTCTGCCCAGCAAGCTGGTAAAGTAAATCAGAGTAAGGTAAGAGTAGGATTAAAAGTGAAGAATACACAAATCACGCTTTAAAAGCAGATGTTGGGTCTGTATGCATTTGTTTATAGGCATTGGTACAGCAGAAAGCCCTGGCTAGTGAGCAAGAGAGGATTGCCCAAGGGCATTAGCCCAGAATTACGTTTTTGGATCCTTTACAATGAAAAAGGATGTTCTTAGGCTGTAAATATTTTTATGAGGAAATGTTGTGTTCTCTGAAGATGTAAATGAGAGGGTAAAGGAAAGCAAAACAGAATAATATGACACAAATGTTTATGGATTTTTTTAACAGTGAGTTTTGAACCAAGGAGATGGGTAGAACAAATGTTAGAGACCAGGGGCCAGATGTACGACCGTTTTTTGCAGTTGCAAATGGGAAATCGGCCCGTTTGCAATCAAAAAATAAGTCTGTGCAATGTACAAACCCTATTTTTCAAGTTAGTCACCTATTACCAATTTGAAAAACAGGGTTTGTAACTCGCAATCAGGAAGGGGCGTTCCAAGGGTATCTCTTCCTAAGAGTGAGTCACACTTCTATGTACATTTGTCTTGCGACCGCAATTGCGGTCACAAATCACACGCAGTTTACCACCTACTTCAAAAAGGTGGTAAGCCACTTGCTAACGGGAAGGGGACTCCTTCCTCTTTGTGACTGGAAGCGAAAATATTTTTTAAGAGCAGGCAGTGGTCCCACGGACCACTGCCTACTCTTAAAAAATGAAACAGAAACGTTTCATTTTTCTTTTTTACATGCATCCCATTTTCCTTTAAGGAAAACGGGCTGCATTTAAAAAAAAACTGCTTTATTTAAAAAGCAGTCACAGACATGAGGTCTGCTGACCCCAGCAGGCAACCATCCCTGTGAGTCCTGGCCATTGCCAATTGGGTCGCAAATTGCGACCTGCCTCATGAATATTATTGAGGCAGGTTGTTAGCGACCCCATTGGGAATCGCAAACAGTGTCTCAGACACTGTTGTAAATTCCATTGTGCAAGTCGCGAAATGGGAGGATCATACATCTGCCCCTAGATGTACCAAACCATTTTGCGACAGCAAAACCTGTGATTCACAAAATCTGAGGCTTTTGGACAGCCAAAAAGTGTCTCAATATATAATGCACTTTGCCAGTCAGACATGTCTTTCTCACTTACAAAGTACCCCTTTGTAACCTTTACCGAACTGCAAAGGGAATAGGGTATTTAATGAGAGTGCTCGGCTCCTTCAAAAGTTGCAAACAATTTATCTGTTTTTGAAACCCGAATGGCGGCTGCCAGCATCACGGGCAGCTGGCAGTGGTCCAGTAGATGACTGCATGTCCCTCCACCTCACACTACACTTCAACTTTTTATTTTTTAAAGTATCTCTGTTCACTTGAAGGATATGACAGATAGTAGCGCGGAACAAATAGTGGAAATTTCCTAGTTTAGATTCCCCAACCGAGTTTACCCAACCAAGGACATAAAGCAGCGAATTATGCCAATGTTGTAAGTTCTCATCTGGATTTATTGAGAAGTGGATCTAAGTCTATTGCTACTATTAGTTCATAAAACTGTTCACGCTTTGCTCCCAAATATTGCACAATGATGAAAGGATGCATACTATGAATATTAATTTAATACTTTGTGTTTTCCTAAAATTGTCTTTAAATCCAGAATGTATTCCGTGCTCTTCTACTAATTACTTTATAAATGGCAAGGTGGTGTCTGGAGTAATGGTGAGAGACTCTATGTAGTCACATAGACAATAATTTTGATTGAAACATGAATATAACAAAATAATATTGGAGATATCTTAATGGCTGCAGTCAGTGGCCCAGTATTAAAGGCCCAATATAGAGATCAAAATGACACTGAGACAACCTTCATGAGTGTAATGTCTGATACAAAAGATGGGGAAATGGTTGAGTGAAGACATAAATCTGCGCAAAGGTGATGGTACAGCGCTTTGAGAGCCATAGAATGATTAACTGGAAAGCTTAAGGTTTTCTTGGCATCAAGACATAGGGGCTTGAGCATTATCTAATAAATCAATGTTCAGATAGGTGCGATCAGCTCTGCGCCTGTCAGCAACATGACTGTGTTGCTCATTAGACAACCAGGTACACATTGTTAATCCAATTTTAAGAGCAACCTAGCACAGGTTTTAATGATGGGATGTCATTGCTTAGTGAATAAAACGATGGGGCATATTAGCAACGGCCAGCGATAATAATATTATCGCAGGCTATCTCTGGAATTTATAACCCTGGTAGCGCGTTATTAACAACGCATTTCTCCAGGCCGATACAAATTCCCGAGATAGCAAGGTTATCGCCCTTTTGCAGGGAACATCGCTGGTTTTCCAGTGATGTTCCCTGCAAAACGGCGATAACCTTGCTGATACGACCCACAGGGTCGTATCAGCATAATCCACCCCCTATGCCCTGCAATGTAAACATCACCGATATTTGCAAGGTAGTCCATCCGGGGTACGCCCAGTAATGCCCACTTTGCAACTCATTGGAGATGCAAAGGGATGCGTTGGGAAAAAGGAATGGCATGGTGAGCAAAAAAACGATGGATTTAGGCCCAGATCTCTGTACTGGGGTGAATGTATGACATTGTTCTGCATTCTGTCCATCAATTGTTGTTTTTGCATTTGTCACCCCGAGTGGGAAGGGTATGCTCAGACGTGAGTCCCTTGCTCTCCATGCCACTGGAATCAATCTATCCTGGCTGATGAGGGCTGAAAGCCCGAAACCGGTCCTAGGATGCTTGTTTCCAGTCCAGGGAGGACCTGGCCTGGCAGTTCGGGCTGGACTGTTCCCATGGGGCACAGGGTCAAGACTGATTTGCATATGGCTGGGTTCAAACTGGAATGGCATGGTGAGCAAAAAAACGATGGATTTAGGCCCAGATCTCTGTACTGGGGTGAATGTATGACATTGTTCTGCATTCTGTCCATCAATTGTTGTTTTTGCATTTGTCACCCCGAGTGGGAAGGGTATGCTCAGACGTGAGTCCCTTGCTCTCCATGCCACTGGAATCAAGCTATCCTGGCTGATGAGGGCTGAAAGCCCGAAACCGGTCCTAGGATGCTTGTTTCCAGTCCAGGGAGGACCTGGCTTGGCAGTTCGGGCTGGACTGTTCCCATGGGGCACAGGGTCAAGACTGATTTGCATATGGCTGGGTTCAAACTGGAATGGCATGGTGAGCAAAAAAACGATGGATTTAGGCCCAGATCTCTGTACTGGGGTGAATGTATGACATTGTTCTGCATTCTGTCCATCAATTGTTGTTTTTGCATATGAGATTAGGCATGTTAGCACCCTCTTGTAAATAGGGCGCTGGTTTTATCTCCGTTTTTTTGGCTTTGTAAGCCAAAAAAGCAGAGATAACCCCCTTGTAAATATGCCCGATGTTCGTACAAAGCGAGACTTATTGAATAAAAAACACATTTATGGCGTTTTGGATTACATGTAAAAAGCAGCTGCGGGCTCAAAGTGGGAAGCAGCCACCAACCAAATAGCACCAAGAGAAAGCTTAAAAAAACATTGATAACGCTATTCCTCCATGTGCTGGGACCTAGATTTGTTTTTCCTTATAGCAATATTTTATGTGGAATTCAGTGAATGACCAGCTGTTTCAGCCATTATAGGAAAGACACCCTAGGGGGCAATTGGTGGATGATTAAATAATTAGTGCATACTATGAACATTAGATATATGTATAGTGTATGAAATTGTAGCTTTAATTTCAAGATACTCATAATTACAAATAACCCCCCCCCTCCTCCTTCAAAAATAGCATTCTCTCTGCAACAATGAGCATCCGTTCACTGCTTCCCGGATTATCAACATTTCTTCTGCTGAATCTACAATGATTTAATCCTTATTTCTATTCCCTTCCTTGCTTCTCCTCTCCTCTTTCATTCTCTGGCTAAGCAATTGACCTCTGACTCTGTTGAGTCACAGAAATGGTCGGGTGTTGGGGTAGAAAGAGATGAACTACAGGGAGATACTTTCACTGACATTGGGTATATCAGTGTGGGTGGGGGTTCATGGGGGTAAGGGTATTGTTTGCACAGAAATTCTTGTTATTCACACCATTACTGACAGCTGGGTGCAATGGGAGCATGACTACAATAACCCTACTTTTCATGTTATTATTATTGTCTTGTGTATTAAAATATGCATGACCTAAAATTGCTCATTTTAGGTGTTCGAGGACTAGGCAAACGGAAAAAACAACATTTGATCCTGTCTCATTGCACATGTCACGGGTTGGAAATCACATTGTTGCTGGACACCCACTTGCCTGCAAGCTCAAGCACCACCCTCGCCACATCTTGGGGCACAAGCAGATACTTCACCTCTTATAGCTGCTACTCTTGTGGTGTCACCACCTTAAGTAGGGAAATTATTGATTTCAACACACACGCACTCATGCATGGCAGGAGCCTGATTGTGAAAGGAAAGATCTGTGACTCCCCTGTTACTCGGATCAATATGTATTCCCCAAATACTGACTCTCTTGAGGTTTCCAAAAATATAATTGGCAACTGTCGATGATTGGACACCGAGAGCATTCTCTGGGGAGACCATTTCAACCTGCCCCTGTGGCCCTCAATAGACAATGACAACCTACACAGACTGGACTACCCACGTTCCGTCAAGCTATTCTGAACTCCACTTATTTATTTATTTATTTGTTTATTTATTTATAAAGTTTTATATAGCGCAAACATGGATGGTCTATATGACAAAAAAGGGGACACTAGAGCATATTTATATGACCCCGCAGTACATAACGGTCACTCACATGTTGATTTCTGGCTCACATCAGGGACAGAAATGCCCTGACCTAAAGACATGACTTATCTGTACACTCTTTGACAACCCCTCAATGCTGCACTTAGAACTACCCGAGGCTCTGAGACGCGCCTCCTTGTTCCACTTCCCATCGCAAACCCTATGTTACGCTGCATTTCACCTAGAGCTCCGCGCTGCCATTGTTTAATTCTTTGAGATTAATAAGGTTTAGTCCCTAAGGTCTCCACGGTTTGGGACACCTTTAAATTTTTTTTTAGAGGCCATGCCATAGGCAATCAGCACAATTAGATGGTTTTGAGAGTACCTGAAATGAAGTTGAGTGAGTTCCCAGAAGCAATCTTTATTGCAGGGGTACAGAGAGCTGTCCCAGCTGGCACAGCCAAGGCACAAGCAGTAACTGCCACTGAGAGAACTCTCAGAGCAGAATGCTTGTCAACACTCCAGATGACATCACTGAGTTCTCACTGAGCTCTGCCAGCATCACATCACCACAGTACCCTTCCAGAACTAGAGCATAAACTTGAGAAGGATGAAGACCTCAAAGTTCTCAGTGACTTGAATGCAACTTTCCTTAACAATAGAAAGATGTCCACCAGAGAATGCAACCTATTGAACAAAGAAATGAATGCATACAAGTACGGGGAAGGCAATGTCCCAGTGAAACTCTAGCCTGGCTGGCGAGACATGCACATGGGTACTTTATATTGCATGTGCAGTCTACGGCTGGGGTGGATGTCATAGCCAGCACCAAAAACATTCTTCGCACTTTTAAATCATACAATGCTGAACTATACATCTGCAAATACAGTGAACACAAACAATAGGGAAGATTACCTAGATGTTGTTGCACTCACATGGTCAGCGCACACAAAATGATCACTGCAATAGAGGGAAATTCCAATTAGTAAAGACCCAGGCTCTGATGGACTCACATCTGAGTTCTATAAAGAATATTAAACGATACAGACACCACACTTGGCAGATATGTACCAAGGAGCAGTCACGCTGGGTGTGCTGCCCCCTAGCACCAACCGGGCAGTCATAACCACTCTTCTGAAGCCGGGAAAGAATAAGGTAAGGAGGCTATCTGGGATAAAGTTTAACTGAGCGGAATCAGCAATAATGTCACTCACCAGCACTACCAAAAAGATCATCCTGGAATACCCTCTTAAATGAAACCAGGGATCGGTTAAGGACCTCGGCATCTTAGTTTCTGCAGACAGATCTGTGATAACGAAGGTCCTGCTGAGGCCGTGCTTGAGGCCCAGATTGACAGATGGATAACTCTCCCATTTTTAATGGCTGGTAGAGTTACACTAATTAAAATGATCATCCTCCCCAAGTTCTTATATTTATGTAATAAGATTACGAGCCCGCTTAACAGAAACGTGTTCGCTACCATAGGCACACTACTAATAAATGAACCAGGTCAGGGAACATCCCAGACTGGAACGGGACCGTCTCACTTGCGGCCGTCAAGGTCACAGAACAGGTTCTGGACCTTGCATTGTCAGGGACGGGTATAGGCCTCCACACATTTACTAGGTAACAAGATACCAGGCCCAAAACCTCTTGTCAAGAATGTAGAAGTCCATAAAAGGTTTGAGGTTGTATCTAAGACCTAGATATTGTGTTTCCTTTGCAAAACCACTTGTGATAAATTACAGTACTCACACAGGGCACTGCTCAGTAACCACTAAATGCACTAAAATCTCAATTAAAGCCCTCAAGCACTCATATTCCTGTGTAATATGTGTGCTTAGATGAAGGACCACAAGTCTGTTAGATCTAGGTCTTAGTACATCCCTCACTAACAGTGGAGCACCCACAGATGTTGAGGCGCGCTAACATCAACGGGCCTCCGTCATCTAGTCCTGTAAGGTAAGGCAGTCTCTAAATACAAACTGAGTGTCTGAAGTCCTGCTGATTCAGTACTCCTAGAGGACTGGCCCAGGAATGTCAGGGCACGAATTGTTCTGCAAGCATCTCCCTCCTGTCCGCACACAGGATATTTTGTGAATAGAGACCTCAGTTTAGAGATAAGGGACTCCTTATTTGCCAAGATTATTCTTCTCCTCCTAAATATGCAACTTGTTTTTTCGGGAGTGCAAACCTTAGATATATTTATTGATATTTTCAGTTATGCATGATGTTTGGCTATATATTTTTAAGTCCATGTCACCATTTGCTCCTCCTACAAAATGAAAAATTTTAAAAAATCCCATTAAAATCGTAAGCAATAGAGAAATTCATAACGCTTTTCAACGGTTTCAGCTGCTTTTAATGTCCCAAATATTGCATGCCCTTGAACATTGATGAGACATTTAATGTAATATGTGCTTTTGAAAAGTAATGAGTGTCAAATGACAATACACAGCAACAAACACTATAAAAATCCGCTGGAACGTCAGTACTTTGTTCTCCACTAACTGCTGTCTATGCTTTATTATTTTACCATCTGGAATTTAGTGCCTGAATACAACATAGCTTTAGCACTCAATAAATGCCAATGAGGATAAACATATATTGCATTCTTTTGTGATACATCACAGAGAAACAATGACAATGTTCCTCTCTTAAAACCTCTTGTCTTTTGGCGGGATACAATCTATAGGGCCAGCGGCGCACGGAGTTCAACTAAGCTGCGAAGGATTTCCTAAATATAGACAGATTTGATTCACATCTTGATTGTGTACACATAATAGCATTTTATATGCAATTTAAGAGTATCTGATTTCGTTATGATATGAGGAGATTGTGGTAGTAGGTAGTGAGAGCTGAAATGTGGGGGGTGGATGGCCGTGATGGCTGACATGCAGCCCCCCACTCCGTCACCTTCCATTGTTTTAACGCCCAGAGGCGTTTCTTCATATGTGACGCGTGAAGGTGTCAAAAAACGACATTAATTGTTATCAACTTCTGATGATGTCTATACACCATTAACAGACCGGAACATTCGGGACTGGCTTGTGTGCGCATGGATGAGTCGATGTGTGTGGATACATGCACGTGTGTGCGAAGTTCCTTTTGACATGCTCTGGTGGCTCTTGAACTTCTGGGGAACCATCACTCACCGGATGTCTTTATTTGCACTCAGGAGCATTTAAAAATTAAAATGGCTGACATATTCTTTGTGCGAATAGCGCTACAGTACTTTATAAGCATATGTCCATCCAAGGCGAGCAAAGTCATGAAGGAGAATCCCCCTTTGCTAGTTATTGCTTGTAATTTACTGGGTGAAGAAAATTGACATAGAGATTTCACTCCAGTCGTTATGACACTTTATGGCCCCAGTTGAGAGTTTGGCAGAGAGAGTGCTCCTACACAGACTCAGGGAGTCAGAGACATTCTTTTTTTTTGTTTTTCACAGAAATAAACCTTGGGAATTTGTAAAGCAAAAATGTTGCAGATGATTACGATCAGCAACCATTCGATGTCTTTAGAGAAGCCGCCGTGGTGATGGTTCCTCTGAAGGTATTGAGATCTCCACCAGGCCTATACGAATGGTGATAGTGTGTCAGGGCAACAGCCGGTGCCCTGGCAGACGGCGGGTCAGCCGCCAAACCCTATATAAAGGCACATGGCATGTGTCCACCACAGGCCTCGTTACAAGTTGCAATGTACTGGTGAGGAAGTCTCTATGCAGACATAAAAATCACCCTAACATGTGGTATCCCCAGGCCAGTGCCTTGCAATTACAAGTTAGTCCCCATTAAATGGGGAATTACAGAGTGGGGCTTGGATTTACTGGCTTTAACACCACATGGAATTGCCAGTTCTGTGGGGTGTAACGCAAACATTTACCAGCTCTTGTGATCAGGTGGTAACATTATGTTGCAGACTTTGATATATTGGAGGGGAAAAGGGCAGGGGATTCTGCAGTTACACGATTTGCAAAAAAAATGTGATTTTTCCAAATGCCCTGCAAAAGATTTATATCTTTAAAAAAAGATTTGGATGCTTATGCAGCCACTACACTGCCTCACTGGACCAATAAAAGGAGTGTGGGCAGGAGAGAAAGGTTTTTATTCTCTCTCTCCTACTGTCTGATGACACTAGGAGCTTCCTTGAGACAGAGCCTTTCTCCGAGGACCTCAAAGCAAACTGTGCAGGTCTGCACAAAAAGGACAGAACTGCTGCAGAGTGGGATATAGCGAGTATGCGTGCTTTCTTCTTTCCTTTTAGGCACCATGAAACATCCTGAAGCAGGTAGGTGTTACAGTAGCCATCTCCAATCTGCTCACATCTTACTAATATGGTAGGAGGGTGCAGAAGGTACAGTAACAGCTCCTTCAGCAGCATGTATGTCACGCTGGGAAGGGACAGAGGGTACCAGAGGGAGCATAAACTCACTCTCAGTGGCGGCTTCTCCGCAATGGCAGAGGTGCATCGCCCCACTGCTTTTAAGCAGTGTGAAGCAGAAACATACAAAGATAATAACTTTGTGTTATCATTTTATGCTGCTTCCTGCTGCTTTGCGGGCGGGTGGGCAGGGCTGCTCTGCTCTTGAAACAGGGAAGGGGAGGAGTGGTTTGACCACTCCTAAGTGCACAATGACTGTTTGGTCGGCCCTCTCAGTCCGACAAAATCAGTCATGCAGACTTTCCCTATTCTCCATGCAGGCTGCATTACAGACTCCATGGAGAACATGCCCAGGCCCCCATTCCCTGGTTGAGTGTCAAACCAGGACGCTCAAAACCAATCACAAAGCTGCATTACAGCCTTGTGATTGGTCAGGGGAGAATGGGTGCTTAACAATCAAACCGCTGCATTGCAGCATTGTGATTGGTCAGTGTGGCCTGCTTCCTGTTCCTCGATGTGCATGAGAAGAGCAGGAGCAGAGACGTGTGACCCAGCCGGCGGCAAAGTACGTTTATTTTTTTATTTTTTTTATATATGCCTCATGCACGTAAGGGGGGTAAGGATAAAGTAAATCATGACATGGGCCCCCCTGCCAGAAACAAATGAACAGGGAGTGAGGCTTGGCTGCTGCTGCAGCCAAAACCTCATGTGGTTTTACCTGGCAAAATTACCACCTGGTAAAGTTAAGTCCTGTATTCCAATGACTGGAAAAGCTATTGGGCTTCTTCACAGGCCCTTTGTGCTGCCAGTGCATCATTTTTATGATGCTCCAGCAGTGCAGAGTGCAGACCAATATCCACAAGATTTTTTCATGGCCTCATAGATATGGTGTAAGGCAACGCAGCGCAAGTCACCGCATTGCCTTACACTGTCTCAGGGAGGCGTTCCATGCATGTTGTGGTGGATGTTCCCATGCAATGCCCAGATTTGGAAGGATTTGTAAACCTGGAATTGCATCAAAACTGTACACCTCACAATGGCAGGTGTAACGAGGAGAAATATGTTTATTTCTCCTCATTTGTTTCCTCTTTCAATGTGTGCTGCGTTCTGCAGCACACATAGAAAGAGGACAACACTTCTATGGATTAGTTTTGTGCAGGAGGTTGTCCCTTCCTGCACAAAAACAATCTTGCCAACAATGCAGACACCCTTGCGCCATGGTTCAAGGGTGCCTGCGTCGGTGCTAGGCACCATATTGTGCGTCGGAGCTGGCTGAAAGGACAGGAATGCCCGTGTCTTGTAAATACGGTGCCTTCCTACCATTTTGATTTGGCGTAGGGCAGAGCAGCAAAAATACTTGCAACACTGCCCTACGCCAAATCATTGTAAATGAGGCCCTATGTGCAGGAACACAAGCCCAATCGTGATGAGGCAGAGAGAAATTCAGGGCAGTAATTCTACCCCACCTGACTCATAATCAGGGCCCAATTGTCACATTTCCATTGAAGTAAAAAGAAAGAGCATTATGACAATTTTTCATTCTGGCAGGCAGCGTGTGTTTCCAAACATTTTGTTAGGAGCAGGAGGACTCATTTTTCTGCTCATTTTAGATTCGTATTAACCATTAAACAAAAGGGTACTATTATCTGTGACAGGTGACCTCACCTTCTGCTGATAGAAGAGATTTGCAATGCACATACTTGTTTTTAGTTATAATTTGTTGTACTTACCTATTAAACTTGGCAACGAAGGACCTAGTTTGAATAATATATTGGCCTTTTCAAACTCATTTTCAGTAGGGGTGGGCGGAATTTGCGAAATTACCTTTCGCAAATTATCGCGAAAATTTTTAAATTATCGCAAACAAGCGGAAATATCGCAAAAATGCGGAAGTTTTTTTCCCGCATGTTCGCGAGATTTTCTGCATGGTTGCGGGTCGCCAACTTACCCATGTGGTTGCTTGCGGGCGCGGCCATCTTGTTTTGAGTTGTCTCGCGGTGCATGATCGCGAGAAGAAAGACGTGATCGCGCGACGCATGACGTCAATGCGGGCGCGAACTGTCGCGAGACAGCGCAAATGGCTAAAAACAATACAACATCTCATGGAGAACGCGACCGGATCAAGAAAACTTGTCGGCGAACGCAGGGATTCAGGTAAGGCGATCGCGCGCGCGCGAGAATGTATTATTTTACAGCGCGAGCAAGAAACAAATTATCGCCAAGCTGCGAAAACCCGATATTTTGACTTTTTCGCGCTCTCCGCGGAGCGTGAAAATGTCAAATTATCGCAATTTCTGCGAACGGAACGAAATTTTCGCCCAGGCCTAATTTTCAGACCATGCCACATTAGAAACTTTAGCCTTCCGAATGAATAACATTTTCATAAAAAATATAACCTATGCAGTTATTTAGGAGTTTTCTTATTTAAGAGCACTGTTGCAAGTTTAACCTACTAAAGTGTAGTATCACTGAGTTGTTTAAGAGAAGGTGTGCTCTCCTGCCTGGTTCAACTAAATTGTTACGGCCCTATTTATCAATGGGTTGCGTCGCTTTTGCATGGCCCTGTGTGGCTTGATAAATTGCATTTTGGGGTTGCGTCGTGCATGTAACTCGTTGCATGGTGCAAGAGCGATGCAACTCCCTTAGCCTGCTGTGTTCTGGAACCTTACCCGTGGTAGTTACTGTGAGCGGGACAAAGATGCTGTGAACGAGAGCAGGGATGTCTGCCCTGTAGCGACTTTTTTTTCAAGCAGTTTGCTGGGCATATCTGTGTCAAAGATAGGCAAGTGATTTAGAATCTCCCAAGAAATATCTTTGGATCAATGCCACTAGTTGTATGAGAGAATTGTAACAACTCATTAAAAAATATTCAAAGCAGCTACTTGCATAAAGGCAATTATTTTTTCGAATTTTCCGCATATTTGATTGTCCTTAAAATGATGACCTTGGCACAAAGTCAATTTCCTTTTAGATGTTTCTGTGCAGGACCAATAAAATATTTGCATGCCAATGAATTCCATGTTAATGTATTTTTTGTAGGATGGGACGATGCCTAGTTTCATTATTAGCAGTGCTATGCAACATGGAAGGTCGACTTTGCCAAACTGAAAGAAATATATCAACAGTCCATGGCTATCTAAAAACTGAAAATGCTGGTAAGTTCAGCACCTGAAAGCTTTTTTAGTTGCTCCTTACTAGTTGTAACAACAGAACTGTATGAGACGACCGTATCTCTATGGGCCATATCAGCAACGGCCAGCGATAATTATTGCTGGCCGTGCTTAGCGATAATTTACTTGTCACTGGCTATCTCTGCTTTTTATCGCCCTGGTAGCGCGTTATCATCAACGCGCTGCTCCAGGGCGATAAAAATTCCAGAGATAGCGATGTTATCGCCTTTTTGCAGGGAACATCGCTGGTTTCCCAGTGATTTTCCCTGCAAAAGGGTGATAACCTTGCTGATACGACCCTGTGGTCGTATCAGCATAATCCACCCCCAATGTTAGGGGTGGCTTAGTCAGGATTTTAGCAGACGTTAGTTTTTTGAGAAAACAGCAGTTTTGTCCAAGAACTAACGTCTGCTAAAATGCAAGGGCATCCTTGCTGATAGCGCAAAGACGCATTATTGCTCTCCTGACATGTAGTGTATGTCAGGAACGCCCACTTTGCATCTCATTAGAGATACAAAGGTAGGCGTAGTGTAAAAGGGTGCTAACATGTGAATACGCATGTTAGCACCCTCTTGCTGATAGGGCGTTGGTTTTATCTCTGCTTTTCTGTCTTTTAAAGCCAGAAAAGCGGAGATAAAGCCCTTGATGATATGCCCCTATGTGATTTATATATGGTACATACATCAACGGAGAAGTGAGAGACCCCACTTTTAAGAGTAAAGAGTAATGCCTCTCCAAAAAGGTACTCTCAGTCATGATGTGAAGTCCAGATTTTTATTTTTATCAAGGGTCTTTTGCACTGCCCAATTCCTATAAATGTTCACGTACTTTGGGAGTGTTACGCTAAGGAACACATTTACTAACATTTGACACAACGCAGCGCAGCACAGCAAGTGAAGTTGCTATGCTGCATTGTGTGAAAGGGAGAGAGCAGAACAGCTCAATATTTTCAAATATATGTTGCAGTTCTTCTCTTTCCGCAAATATGGTTGCTGAACACCAATGCAAGGACCCTTGCATCAAGGCGCAAGGGTGCCTGTGTTGTGGTCAGGTTCATTTTTGTACAGGAAGGCGTATCTTCCTCCACCAAAACGTTCCTTTGAGGCTATGTCCTCTTCCTCTTTGCAGAATGCAGCACACTTGCAAAAAAGAAATAGCAAGGAGAAATAAAGATATTTCGTCTTGTTGCACCCGACTGCTGTAGGTGCTCCATTTTGTCACATACCCATGTTTGCAAGTCTTTGTAAATATGATTTTACGTCAAAATATATGTGTGGATGCATGGGAACGCTACTCCACCACCCGCGCAATGCCTACAAATTTAGATTTTCTTTTACAAAGCCACAAAGAGCCACACAAATAGCAATTTGCATGGCTTTGTAAATTCCAACATGGATTTTGCGTTGGGGTTGCACCAAAGGAGTGATGCAATACCTTAGTAAATCAGGGCTTAAGAGTTCTCTTCATTTCTTTCATATTAAAAGATAAGCCCTAAGACCAAGATATTATGGCGGTCATGATTCCAATAATATATTTTAATCAATTTCAAATGTGATTTCTGTAACACATATATAGCTGCAAATCAGTGGATCACTGTAGAAAATACAGGGGGATATTAGGGCTCAACAAGAGGGGGTACAGCAAAAAGAAAAGTAATGGACAGTAGGTCGGAGAAGGTGCAAAGGTTTACTGTTGCATCTGGGCAGCACACAGAAGGGAGGTCACAGTAGCTCGGAGAAGGGGAGGTTGGTAGGGATGCTTTCTTTTCAGAGAGAGTTCAGCAGCAAATCGGTCACAATGCAACAAGGTGTGGTTTAAAGAGAGGCGTCATTACCCTTTTGCAGAACTCTTGCTTGATATTGATGGGATTGAATCTTCGAAACTCATTGTATAACATCAGAAGGCAAACATATTTTATCCTTCTTACTGCACTTTCTGGGTTTGAGCCCAGCATTGAGAAAGTTGTACAATTCACCAGATACCTCAAACTCGCTTGCTATATAGCACGGGGGGCTTAATTTTTCTGCCTTGATGATGATGCAGAAGGTCTTTCATTTGATGCAGACAGGCAAGGGGAGTTAGTGAAGTTCTCCAAAGGTTTCCAAAGATGTTCAATCAGATGACCTACAGCATGAAGGACGCCCTTCAGAAACATTATGGTTGTCTTGGAGATACTGGTTTTGCTGAGCAGTGCCTACATCAAAATGGGACAAGACGAACCTTAACGTCAAGATTGGTATATTTGCTGACACCAAGACAGCTGGTGCTATCTATGAGTCATTGCAAAAGGGCGCCCTGGATATCATCCTTGCAGCAATTGATTAGGGGCACAAATTTCATGTTTATGTGATTCAGTTTATGGCAGGCCTTTAACATCCATTCCTGAATCGTGCCATGTGTCCAGACATGACCTGCAGATGCAACCAGGTTGTATCCATAAATTGCTGCCAACAGGACTCATGGGCACTCTTATTATGGTTGTCGAGATAGGTTATGCAAATATGTTCATATCTGGGAAGATTCACCTCAACAAGCTAGGGTCTAATTTTGAAGAAGGAAGTTAACATGTTAACCAGGCATGGTGCTGCGATCCGATCCCTCAGTAAGGGGTGGAGACCTTTGAGACTATGAACTGAGAGAGGGATGAAAGCAGTTTATTATGGATATCTTGCCTGGTGACAGTGCCATTGCCATGTTCAGTATATCAATATTGTCTGTATTTTGCCAGAATTTGTAAGTCTTACTATTGAAGAAACTGTTGACTACTATACACTAATCCTCAGAACATCTTAGTGATAGATACTATTCTCACGTTGTGTGCTCACCTAGAAGAGAGGGTTTGATCTTCATAGCATGGCATTTGACTGGGGCTTGTGCATCTTCCATCAGTTGGAGGATATAGTTGACATTGATCACATTGTGTTCAAACCAGTCAACACTTCACAGCACAGAGATAAAAGGAAGTCCAGGGTGTACAACTTGGTGTGTGTTGGCATATTGGTGAGTTATGCAATATCAGGTGTGTTCCATGGGTCATATGCCGTTATGATAGGTCACACATCTTAGAGATAAAGGTTGTGTTTGCTCTGGGTAGCCAGTAGATCAGGTGAAAAGAAGATGTTTGTGTTACTGAGAGAGGCCAGATCTTCAGAGGCGCTCCAAGGATGGTTGTTATGAGGTGTAAAGCCATTTCCTCAACGCCTTTATGAACTTTGCGTTGTAAATGATGAGCACTCCTTGTTTGTGTCCATCTGATGGGCTACAAATGTCTCTCAAAATGAAATATAATAGCACTTGACGTTGTGTTTTTACCTTTTGAAAAGATTTCTTTTTTATAAGCACTGTACTGGAACATTATATGTCTACCCTAAAGATTGAGTAGACATGTGATGGCAACTAAAAGTGATTATTCTATTAAAAAACATTTGGAAGGGCTCTGAACAAATATGATGCAGCAGTGTTCATTATTAGCAAAGTCATACATAGAAGAAAAAAACAACCCTTTACATTTTAAAAATGGTTGTGATACTACTATGGAGAAGACAACATTAATTGTTAACACTCTAGGATTTGAGCTATCTATACTCAAATATTGAATTTTGTGTCTCAAATGTGGTGACTATGTATATAACTAAGACAAATACCGAAAAGAGTACAGTCATGAACAAGGCAGAAATAACACAACATAGCAATACTTCTTTGTGAAAATCTAACTGTACTATGAAAAATGTCAAGGACAAAGAGTGTAAAATAAAACCATAGACCTGTATTAACAATTAGACATCATCATATTGGACAATCTATATATTATTTGTTTATCCTGAGGTCAAATTTGAATGTATGAATGAAAAAGACAAATGAGTGGTTAAAGGTTACATATGGCAAAAATATATCTTTCAAATAATTATGTTATATAAAATATATATATGGAAATGACAATAATAAAAAAAGAGAAATACATTTATTGTAAGCTAAAATCTTAAATATTGTGTCCTTTATTTAACATTAGAGAGGACAAGAGGCTAACCGTATGTTAGGGCCTATAATGGTAAGAGATTGGGCATGATTTAGAGTACGGTGGAAAGGATGCACCATCGCAAAAGCAACAGTGTCCTTTCCATCTCACTGAAGGTCTGCCCTCCTCATTTAGGTTCAGGCAGACCTTCAGTATGTCAGTGGTGGAGACTAGTCCATCTCTACCACTGACATACACATCCGATGGCGCAACATAGTAAGCGCCATCTGAGGTTTGGACATTTGATCATCTGCCTGATTAAGAGTGGGTGGCCAATTAACCAGCTTTCACTGTCCTTCATCTGTGGTAAATTTAAATTACCTAGACTTAATTTATGCGGTAAAGTTCAATAAGGATAACTCAGTAAAAATAAGAGGCAGAATCCGTGGTATTTGAGGTTTTTAAAAAGGGACTTTATTCCTTACAAAGGAATTGGTTCGAACCAGGCAACCCGATTCCGTCACCACGAAGGTTCGGGAAGGGATAGACAATTCTTTATTGACAGGTTGTCATATATATAGTCAATGCATTACAGTAAAGGCAGATGTAAGAGGCGTAACAGTTGATAGGAGAGATAAAAATACACATACGTAATGAAAAAGGCGTTACAATAGGCGTGCATAAGGGTGTGTACTAGAAACGTCATTATGAAGATGTCACAGGTGGGTGGATTCATAAGAGAATCCTGCAATGTCAGCAGAAATATATGACAGAGATGCGCGCGCAGCTGCATGACGTGTGATTGACGTGTAACTGGAGGGTGAAGGGGATTTGACATTTAGCCCTACATGAGGAGACAGAAGTCTGGGATGTCAGAACAACCCAATCCCAAATCGTATCTAATATCTTGTGTTTAAAGAACTGTATTATCTGGAAGGAAAGGTCTCTTGGGCAGAGGCTATTCTATACTGACTGCTAGTGCGTGTATAAGCGTCTACGTGTCTACATGAGATGCGAGGGGGCATGGGCCTACCATAGAACAGGAGCTATGAATTACTTGCACGGAGACAGTAAGGCCGGGCCCTTTGCTCTGTAGCTGGAAGGATGTTTACCTAAACTACTAGACAGGAATGTATTTCTCGAGGAGCGGAGCAGATAACTTGAAGGCTGAATACAGTCTTGGCAGGCAACAGGCCGGGCCAGGCACCGTTAGCCGCGTAGGAAGTAAGACAAAGGTCATGGATACAGATGCAGGTCCAGGCTGGAGTTTTCAGAGGCAGAAGGCAGGAAAAGGCTCGATGGCAGAATTCAGGGCCTAACTTGCCAGAGCTGAAAAACGTGAAAAGTACACCATATAAAGACGGTGGCAAAGCATACTTAGGAACGGAATATTCGACCCATTCAGGGCGGATCTGAAAGAGGACATGTTGACGTTGGACACAATTGTATTTGCGTCTTCATAGCTTGAAGTGGAGGGAACATACATGTACTTGTAGCATGTACGTGGAGCCGTTGGGGTCTAAGATAGGGGACATAATTGATCATAAAATCCATATTTCCTCATTCCCTCCTTGTCCCCTACGGACCCTTCATGATATATCGATCCTCATGAATCCATCAATCTGTTCATGTAACATCATTTGTTCTTCTTTCTTCTTACGGGATCTTGAATGAGAACTTGAATGCGGAATACACGATGTGGCACACAGGCCGCAAATCGCTGGTCCACATTGTAGACACAGGCAGCAACTGAATACTATGAGAAGACCAATACCTAGGAAGGATAGGACTTTCCATCCCCAGGCTGACAACATACTCCAGAACCAACCGGACCAAGTCCAGGTGCCTGGATTCCGGTGTATCTGACTTGCAATTTTATGAAGACGAGTTATGGCTTTATATACTGATGGCGCGTTTTCTGGAATGAAAACACAGCAACTTGATCCGATGACTCTACAGGCTCCGCCCCTATCGGCCAGGATGACGTCAAGGACAAGACGATTTTGGAGAACAACAATCCGCATCGCAGACTGCTCCTCTGTTAAGTTGCCTAGGGCAGAGGTAGTTTCATTCACTACTGCTTCGAGGGTTCTGGTTAATCTGCGTATCAGCTTACTATTAGAGACAACACCTATGTAGGGAAAGAGACCTTTATTGAAGTCTGTATATTGTTCCCATGCTGTTTCAGTGTAGTCGACAATCGGGAGATCTCTCTGGGGTCTATTGTGTACTAGATGGGTATTTCTATGATAATCAGGAGGGGCTAGGAAAACAGGTGGCAGAAGGAATGCAATGTAACAGGTACCATCCCAATCTAGAGGTAAACGTATATATGCGGTATGACCACAAAGGAAGTAAGAATGACGGGAAGCTCTAAATGTAGACTTGCCTTGATCACTGAATTCGATCACAGTAGTACATTTACTATGACCCAGATGTACTGAACCATTCTTTCTTACACATAATTCACCCTTGACTGGTAATACAGACATAGCAGGCAAGACTGGTGGAGCTTCGGATTCAACATTCAGAATCATGAGGCTAAGTGAAAAGTTACCTAATCCATATACTTCATTTTCTAGATCAGTTCCTGTCTGTTTGGGAAGTCCCTCCTTGTCAGGGTAGCAGACTTTAAGCAAAACCAAGTTCAGGTTTCCCCATACCCAGTTGCCTTGGTAAACTACGGTAGTTGAATCTAAAGAATTAATCAAACTAAACCATGCACCACAGGAACCATTATGTGTGAACGGGTACGGAAAGAGGGGCAGAACTCCCTTGTATTTCTGGTAGGGAGGGAGTCGGCCACATATCCAACAATTTGTAGCATTGTTGGTCTGATGGAAGTGATGTAGCATACTAATGAATGTGTTGTTGCGCAGCGCAAGTCTGTAGGACAACTCATGCAGAGGTAATTCGCTAAAAGAGTGTTCGGCAGTAACATTGAAAGCAGAATGTACACGCTTGAAAATAGGATAGTATATGTGCAACAGTATACTTGCAGCAATAATCAGAAGGCTTAGGAAAAACATAATCAATAATGTCACTATACAGTGGCTATGAAGTGATTTACAGTATGCACGTTTCTTGAGCTGTTTCTGTCTATCTCTTTCTCTATTTCGGTCGAGAGGATACATGTCAGAGACTAATTTAACCGATTCACCTAGGAGAGGACTTAAACAATTAAATTGTCTGACCTTAGTTTCAGTTTATATTCCTGCGACGCAGTTTTCTCAACCAGGGGAAGTTTTGAGTCAGTCTGTGGAGGAAGGCAGGGCTGAGAGTTCAAATCAGAAGGTAGTCCGTGAAATTTCTTGATATGGCTCGAGTGTAGCCAACCCTTGCGACCCTCAATCTTCACTGCTGTCCTCGTGGTCAGAAGTACTAATTTCGGCGTTTGCCAGCGGGGCTCTAGCGGACTCCTCCTGTCGAAATTCCTTATGAAAACGTAGTCCCCGGGAACCACTTCATGGGGCTTCACCTCGGTGTTGTCGGGAAAAGCTGCAGCTACCTGTGAACGGCAAGATTGGAGTGCAGACATCAAGGAAGCAAGGTAATCTGTCAGCATATTACAATCAACATCAGTGATTTTTCAAGGTATAGGCGTCCCCCACATATTTGGTGGCCTACCAAAGACCACCTCGTACGGGGATAGCCCTGTTCGAGAATGTGCTACCATTCTCATGTAAAAGAGCGCAACTGGTAAAGCTACTATCCAGTCGACACCTTTCTCTCTGCAGATTTTAGAAAGTCGAATTTTCAGAGTCTGATTATGACGCTCCACGAGACCTGCTGCCTCGGGATGCCGGACACAGTGGAATTTCCATTGATAGCCTAACAAGAGTGAGATGTGTTTCATTAGCTCGGATGAGAACGGCTGACCGTTATCTGAGTACACGATACGGGGCAAACCATACCGTGGGAAGAATTCACGAACTAACTGTTTGGCAGTGGTCGGAGCAGTGTAATCTGAGACGGGATATGCTTCTGTCCAACGGGAGAGGGCACATACAACTACAAGGACATATTTGAATCCTCGACAACGTTCCATCTGGATATAATCCATCTGGAGGACTTCAAAAGGATGATCGGGAGGTTGAAATCCACCTTGCTCTACAGGAATGCTTTTACCTGGGTTGAACTGACAACAAATCATGCAAGTACGCACTTTCTGTTTGGCTGCTGCTCGTAAGTGTTTATTGAACCAAATGTTTTGAATACTGTCTAGCATAGCTTTCTCCCCTAGATGCGCTGGACTATGTATTGTGTTAATGATAACTTGAACCATAGAGTCGGGGAGAAACCATGTGGATTTTCCCTTCGTCACCCAACCCTGATCTGTTTGGATCCCTCCTAATTCAGTCCATTTCTTGATTTCCTCTATGGTAGCATGTGTCTGTATGTCAATTACATCAAGGGCGGGATCTTTAACTGTCATGCAATGTGTCGAGGTCGGAACTATCGTCTTTGTCAAGTCAGTGGCATGAGTCCGATTCTGAGCTGTCTGTTTAGCTGTTCGGTCTGCTAGTCGTTACCCTGGGAAATGATATCGGTTACTTTTGTATGGGCCTTGCACTTCATGATAGATATTGAAGTAGGCAGATGTATTGCATCTAACAGAGCTTGAATGAGGGGACCGTGTTGAATGTTGGCACCATGAGAAGTTAAATAACCTCTCTCTCGCCAAAGGACTCCGAAGTCGTGTACAACTCCGAATGCATAACGTGAATCTGTGTATATGTTAACTCTCTTATTTTTAGCCTGAATACAGGCTTGTGTCAGAGCGATGAGCTCTGCTGCCTGAGCTGACAAGGTGCTAATACAATTTGTTTCAATAACTTCAGTGTCTGTTGTGACTGCATAAGCGGCCACTAACTCTCCTGTACTTGTTCTCATGCATGAACCATCTACATAAAATGTCAGGTCTGGATCTGGTAATGGAATGTCTGTCAAGTCTTGTCTGGGTTTCGTCGTAATAGTAATGACTTCAATACAATCATGTGCCAATGGGTCTATTCCACTTAATGGCAAAAGTGTGGCAGGATTTAATGTACTACAGCGTCTGATTTCTATGTGTGGCTGGAACAATGTTAATTCATAACCTGTCAGTCGTGCTATGGTCAAATGTTGTGTTTGTGTTCGGTTCAAGAGAACCTCTACTGCGTGTGGTACTTGTACTGTCAAATGATGTCCTAATACTATGGAATCGCTTTGTCTAATTGCTAAAGCTGTCGCTGCAACTGATTTCAGGCACGCAGGCAGAGCCTGGGCTACCGGATCTAATGTGCTAGAAAAGTAAGCACACGGTTTGTGTGAACCTGCTTGTTCCTGAGTGAGTACTGACAAGGCAGTACCTTCACGTTCTGTAACGAAAAGTGTAAAAGGCTTACTGTAACATGGTGTCGCTAAAACAGGTGCTTGACATAAGGCTTTCTTTAAGCCCTCAAAAGCTTGCGTATGTTCCTGAGTCCAAGGGAGGACAGTCGACGTCGCTGCCTCCTGGGTTGTCAATTGAATGAGTGGTTTTGCTAGAAATGCATATTGGGGAATCCATTGTCTACAGTATGAAGTGAGGCCTATGAAGGCCCGTACCTCCTTTTGTGTCTTGGGTGGTGGCATGTTTACAATTAACTGGATGCGATCAGGTGTGAGCTGTCTCCCCCCCTTGGACAGCAAGTGCCCAAGGTACACAACTCGCTGAACACAGAATTGCAGCTTCGATGGGGACACCTTGTGCCCCTTGTTGGCCAGAAAATGTAAAACCGTCAGTGATGCCTTTTCACATTCAGGCTCGCTTCGGGCGGTGATCAGCAGATCATCGACATACTGGAGCAGGGCAGTGTTAACGGGCATGTGGATACTGTCAAGTTGTCTTTTCAGTGCTTGGCTATAGATGCTGGGGCTTTCTGTGAATCCTTGAGGTGCGCGTGCAAATTTGATGCTTCGTCCATTTAAACAGAATCCGAACAAATATTGGCTTTCCGGATCAATTGGGACGCTAAAGAAGGCGTTCTTGAGATCAATTACAGTAAAGAACGTTGCTTCGGAATCAATGGCTGTCAATAATGAAGAGATATCGGGAACCACGGGATATTGTGGTACAATGCATTTATTTAATTCGCGCAGATCAATAACTAATCGATAAACTGGGGGTGCATTTGGATCAGTACGTTTAAGAATTGGAATGATCGGAGAATTACATACATTGGAGTCGGTTTCCACAACCACTCCTTGTGCAATGAGCTCGTCAATGATTTGCAGCAAAGCCACTACAGCATCTGGAGGTAACTTGTATTGTCGGATTCGTGGTAATACCACTCCTGCCTTGAGTGTAACTCGATATGGTGTAATGTGCATACAACCTACATCAGTGGGGCCTTGTGCCCATAAATGTGCAGGTACATTCTGTAACCGGTGATCCATGTCTCTAAATACATAGTGACCTTTAAAGTCTCGCAAAAATAGTCGTACTCCTTCCGGAGAACAACATATTACAGCTCCTAGAGCTTTCAGTGTCTTTATACCTAACAAGTTTTCTGGGCATGATTTTGTAAGCAATAAATCTGTAGTCCGTGTCAATGGACCTACTGCAAGAGGAAGAGGTTGCGATACTTCGTTAATAATAGGTTTTCCTGAAAATCCAAGGGAAATATTCTGTGAGTCTGAGAGGGGTGCCCCTGGAACTTCGTCGTGACTTATAGTTGTTCTGCTTGCCCCTGTATCAATTAAAAACTTTCTGTCTTTCCCTAATACTTGACTGTGTACATAAGGACCCTCTTGATCTACAGGAACCTCAATAAGGGGTAAGCCAACCTCCCTCTCTAGGCTGTTTCATGTGTATCGCTGATAATCGGGATAGTCATTTTGTGCATACTGGTACATCTGTTGTGTCGTGTTTTGTGTTGCGGCACTAGGCTGTGGCTGTGATACTGCTACGGTCTGTTGTGGAGCTGGCAGAGGCTGTACATGCTGAGGTACTTGTTGTTGGATCTGATCCTGCCTAGGTGGACGCGGTCTTTCCTTGGTTTTACCCGTAGAGATATTATGTTTCAGGACTGCACAATCGTTTATATAATGACCTGGCTGTTTACAATAGCTGCATGTCCCTTTAACAGGAACCGCTGAATTACTGGACTGTGTCATACCCTTTTTATGACCGTCAGCTGGGACTGACTGGGCAACGAGCATTTTCATTTTCGTGTCTTTCATACGTCTTTGTTCGTGTTCTTGTTCTTCTCTAATTCTATCCTGGTGATACTGTAACATTTGTAACATTTGTGAAGGGGTATTAGCTTGCCAAGAGCTCTCGACTTTCAATACTCTGTTCTTGACCTGGGGCAGGGAGTTCTCGACTAACTTTGTTACAAAAAGATGTGGATATGAATCGCTACTTGTTTTCAGGCCGCTATTAATACCAAAACATTTTTCAAATCGGGAATAGAAATCACTAGTGTCTTCATCGGGTTTCTGTTTGCAGGCTGAGATTGCACCCCAGTCTTCCTTTTTCGTAGTTAATAAACGTGGCAATACTTGTACTAATAATCCTGGTAACGCTTTAGTTTTGTCCCCAAGCCCTCGGCCTGGAGTACGGGCATTTTCTTCGTTTTCTAAGTCGGTCCAATCAATCTTTTGCTCTCCCACCTCCCTTTCTTTTTCTTTGAGTTTCTCGTAAATACCGGCAGGCAATAATACTTTTAATATTTTCATAATATCAGGATAGGTATAATCACCCATGAGTAACATGTCTTTTAGTTCACGGTGAAAACCTGCTGGATCTTTGTCATGGCTGGGCACTAATTTTTTCATTTCCAATAGTTCTATTTTAGTTATGGGCGTGTACACAAACACGCGTGAAAAAGTATTATCATCATTTTTAACTGGGTGTACTTCGCGTAAAGGATTCTGTCTGTCTATGTAATACATTTTTCTTTCCATGGAGGGAGCTGAATCATGCTCCGGACACAGGAAGGCACTGTATCTGTGCCGATGTTCTAGAATGTCTTTAATTAGATCGGTACCCAGACCTCTCCATTTATTCATGAGTAGTTCTATCAGTATCTCAGGTAGGGGACCAGGATCGGAGTGTTGGTTTTTATACAATATAAGGAGGTGTTGTATCATGTATATACCAGCTAAACGCTGTTCGTCTGGTGAAAGATTCAGAAACGTGTGTGCTAGCGCATCATCACTATATTTATCAGAACTGTCAGCCCATTGTACTGCTGACCTGGCTAATTCTTGTTCATCCATAGAATCGAGTACATGGTACCCCATTCGTTCTTGTAGTATTTTATCAGTATTCCACTAAGAAGGGGGACCCCTGAAAACTGATACGGGCAGGTATACCAGGGGAATAAACAAGTACCGAAGAAAACAGAGTACCTGCCACAAATAAATAGTGAGTACGGCCCTACGGGGGGTCCGAATACTTAAGAGCTTCAACCAACGGGCACAACCCGGACACAAGAAGAACAAGCAGACAGAGTCTAAACAGGTTAGGATATTTTTAGAAAAGAATCTTTTTATTTCATCGTAATTCGTTGAGTGCATATAGAATTCATTTTTTTGGAGAGAGTTTATAAAGAGGGTTAAAGAAAGTTAACAAAGTAAATTCAACAGAGAGGTAAAGAGGATAATTGGGATAATACAATTTCCAAATAACAAATCATTAACAGTCCCACGAACCACTCCTTCAGACAACCTTACACTCAGATTCTCTCACATCCAACAAAATCAACAAACAACAGACAACATAAATGCATGTAGATTAAAAACATGTACAGAATAGAGATAGTCATTTTGACATATCAAAATTGGAAAAGATGGACTTTATGTAGCCCATGCAGCTAAAAAGCACCAATAGGTACGTTTACAATAACAAGAAATGTGGTGACAGAGTGCCGACGCGCGTTTCGGTGAACAAGCCCCAACAGGGGCTGCACCTTCATCAGGGCGAAGGAGGGCAGGGATGGTGGGACAAGCACACCTAGCGGTCAGTGGATCTCAGGCTAACAGTGGTAGCCAAGGTCTGGTGATACGAGGATCAAATGCCGGCCAGCAGTAGCGGGGTTTCTTCACAGAAATAATCAACGTCTATGAATGCGGGAAAACCCGAATAAAATCGAGTTTGGTCATCCAATGAGAGAGGTATTCCTTTTAGGCCAGGCAGCGGCTAGCCGCTCGATGACATCCTCCATACGAAGGACCACATCAGGAGAAGGGGATATCGGCGGGAAGGATGGTCAAGCCCGAATTACTTCGGTACAGCGATAATCAGGCAAGGCTGGCGGCATACGTCCTGGCGGGAGCACGACGAGTGGAATGTATTCCAAGATAGGCGGACCTGATGTGGTCCTTCGTATGGAAGAAACCCCGCTACTGCTGGCCGGCATTTGATCCTCGTATCACCAGACCTTGGCTACCACTGTTAGCCTGAGATCCACTGACCGCTAGGTGTGCTTGTCCCACCATCCCTGCCCTCCTTCGCCCTGATGAAGGTGCAGCCCCTGTTGGGGCTTGTTCACCGAAACGCGCGTCGGCACTCTGTCACCACATTTCTTGTTATTGTAAACGTACCTATTGGTGCTTTTTAGCTGCATGGGCTACATAAAGTCCATCTTTTCCAATTTTGATATGTCAAAATGACTATCTCTATTCTGTACATGTTTTTAATCTACATGCATTTATGTTGTCTGTTGTTTGTTGATTTTGTTGGATGTGAGAGAATCTGAGTGTAAGGTTGTCTGAAGGAGTGGTTCGTGGGACTGTTAATGATTTGTTATTTGGAAATTGTATTATCCCAATTATCCTCTTTACCTCTCTGTTGAATTTACTTTGTTAACTTTCTTTAACCCTCTTTATAAACTCTCTCCAAAAAAATGAATTCTATATGCACTCAACGAATTACGATGAAATAAAAAGATTCTTTTCTAAAAATATCCTAACCTGTTTAGACTCTGTCTGCTTGTTCTTCTTGTGTCCGGGTTGTGCCCGTTGGTTGAAGCTCTTAAGTATTCGGACCCCCCGTAGGGCCGTACTCACTATTTATTTGTGGCAGGTACTCTGTTTTCTTCAGTATTTTATCAGTAGTCTGGAATAAGTGTTCAGGGGTCCTTGGATTTGACATGGCTGCTCGAAACATTCTCTTACTTTCTGGACGTATCGGACGTATTGAATTATTAAAAGATCCTCCCTTACCTACATAAGCTATCATTTCTCTAGCTGGTAATTGTAATTGTCCTGTTGTCATTTCTGATTGTTCCTCCTCTTCCTCCGATTCAGTTTTATCTGCCTCTAATCTTCTTTCATGTATTTGTTCTACTGTTTTTCGGATCTTTCGGTGCATAACTTCTATACTCTTCTGTTTATCATGTTTTCCGTCTGCTATATTCTGACCCCATTTGTTAAGTACTTGCATTTCTTCCGGGTCTACATCAGGCCTATCTCTGTTTCTGATCAAGCAGTTTATGAAGAAACGTAACAACAGTTTTTGCGTGTCCACTTTCTGATATTCCATGGCTTCGCCAATACTTTCAGGACCTTGCCCTGTCTGGACAAAGTGATATATTTTGTCTAGATGACCAATCATTCCTGGTAACATCATTAGATAGTTCGAAACTCGTCGTAGACGTACTGATGATAGCATCATTCTGTCGTCTTTACCGGGTACTGGATCATATCTACAGTCTGTAAGAGGTTCATTAAGTATATTGTAATTCGCTGTTTGAGGTGTACGTTGGTGTGCTAAATCCCTAAAAGTCAACCGAAGTGTTGGCGGTGGCGTAGAAAAACCTCCTATCGCACCTCCTGAGGTGCTAGGTCCAAAAGGATTTGTTGGGTGTAAAGTAGGGAGAGTAGATGCAGGAAGGAGTGCAGGGACAGGCGGAAGGTTTGGAACGTGGGAAGGAGTTTGTTGCTGCGGAGGTGAGGGCAGATTATCTTGGGGTCGAGCACCGTTAGCAGGTGGTGTGCGTGGCGGCGGAACATTAACATATTCGGGAGCTGCATCGTCTAAATAGGAAGAAAGAAAAATGTCCTTTGCAGTCTTGGGATGTACTTTAATCGGAAGTAATGGAGGTGGCAGATCCTTTGGTACTTCCAGGGTAGCCTTAGGTGAACCCTCGGCCAGAAGAGGATACATACCATTCATAAGAGTGTTTCGTTGTCTGTCTAATTGTTCTGTTTTTACTCTGTTACCTTCCTCAATGAATATGTTTTCTCGGGCTTTATCTGAATCCTCCCCACTTTTCTCTTCTTTTCTGAACGCTTTCTCGGTGCGTCTATGCGATTCTTTACGCCATAATTCAATGGCATCTTTCTGTGACTGTCTGGCTTTCTTTTTCCATAATGCTTCTTCTACTCTCATGATGCAATCCGCATCCCATGTCCCAGCAGTGGGCCATCTCTGACTTTCTGCTAAATCCTTGGTGTAGTCCACCCATAAATCGAGATATATTACAGCATCTAAGCCATGTTTATGGTACATAAAATACCCTGGAGTGTCCCTAGGTGGAATGGGAACGGCTTCCTCGAGTATCCCTTTTCTAGTTTTTATCTGTCTTAATTTTGAGAATAACGGCATCTTGAAACCTTGTTACTTGATTCTTATTCGGACACAAACATAATTAGTACAGTAAACACAGTAATGAAGATCGAACAATCACTCATACCACGACATTTAAAACACATTAAAACATTTTAAAACGAACAATGATAATTAGAATAAAACTAGCTAACTGCATAATACTGGATGCACTGGATATACTGCTAAACAGTACAGATACACTGCTGAAACAGTGCAGACCGGATCTGTGTACCCAAACCCGTCTTGACCGGCACAAACTAATGCGCACGTCTAAATGCGTCCCCAGCAACGGTACTCACCGGGAAGCACGGAACGGAAGGCCTCGGAAACTCTGAACTGGACTGGACCTGGACTGGACTCGACTCATGACGTAGGTACTTCGGAACTGAACTTCGGAACCTGGTGGGCCTCTGTATACCTCGGATCTTGCTCTCTCAGCTAGGCTCTGGTCGGGATCCTCCGCACTCCTCACCGCCTCGTCTGGGTGTTGATCGCAGCCTCAGTCACCTCCGTTGGCCTGAGGGAGGTACAGGAAATCCTGCGGGTACGCGTAATTGTCCGTCCGGCGGTGGCAGGGGACCGGGCCTGCAACGCACATCCGGCGTGTGGGGTGGGGGAGGAGTCCCTGTTCGGGCGCCAATTATGTGGTAAATTTAAATTACCTAGACTTAATTTATGCGGTAAAGTTCAATAAGGATAACTCAGTAAAAATAAGAGGCAGAATCCGTGGTATTTGAGGTTTTTAAAAAGGGACTTTATTCCTTACAAAGGAATTGGTTCGAGCCAGGCAACCCGATTCCGTCACCACGAAGGTTCGGGAAGGGATAGACAATTCTTTATTGACAGGTTGTCATATATATAGTCAATGCATTACAGTAAAGGCAGATGTAAGAGGCGTAACAGTTGATAGGAGAGATAAAAATACACATACGTAATGAAAAAGGCGTTACAATAGGCGTGCATAAGGGCGTGTACTAGAAACGTCATTATGAAGATGTCACAGGTGGGTGGATTCATAAGAGAATCCTGCAATGTCAGCAGAAATATATAACAGAGATGCGCGCGCAGCTGCATGACGTGTGATTGACGTGTAACTGGAGGGTGAAGGGGATTTGACATTTAGCCCTACATGAGGAGACAGAAGTCTGGGATGTCAGAACAACCCAATCCCAAATCGTATCTAATATCTTGTGTTTAAAGAACTGTATTATCTGGAAGGAAAGGTCTCTTGGGCAGAGGCTATTCTATACTGACTGCTAGTGCGTGTATAAGCGTCTACGTGTCTACATGAGATGCGAGGGGGCATGGGCCTACCATGGAACAGGAGCTATGAATTACTTGCACGGAGACAGTAAGGCCGGGCCCTTTGCTCTGTAGCTGGAAGGATGTTTACCTAAACTACTAGACAGGAATGTATTTCTCGAGGAGCGGAGCAGATAACTTGAAGGCTGAATACAGTCTTGGCAGGCAACAGGCCGGGCCAGGCACCGTTAGCCGCGTAGGAAGTAAGACAAAGGTCATGGATACAGATGCAGGTCCAGGCTGGAGTTTTCAGAGGCAGAAGGCAGGAAAAGGCTCGATGGCAGAATTCAGGGCCTAACTTGCCAGAGCTGAAAAACGTGAAAAGTACACCATATAAAGACGGTGGCAAAGCATACTTAGGAACGGAATATTCGACCGATTCAGGGCGGATCTGAAAGAGGACATGTTGACGTTGGACACAATTGTATTTGCGTCTTCATAGCTTGAAGTGGAGGGAACATACATGTACTTGTAGCATGTACGTGGAGCCGTTGGGGTCTAAGATAGGGGACATAATTGATCATAAAATCCATATTTCCTCACATCGCCAGGTAAAGCCTGGCGGTAATGGGCAGTGAAAACTTGTAAATGACCCCCACGCCATGGGAAAAATTTCCCATGATGAGGGGGTGATTGTTTTTTCATTTTCAAAAATAATATGCCAAGTTGTAATTTTGTTTTTGAAAAGAAAAACAAATATTGAATGATTGCTGTATGGCTCTGTCGTGTTGAAGGAGCTGTCTGTTAAACTTTCAATGCACTGACAGGAGTCACTGTATTGGTGGCTCCTGGCAATGCAAAAAATGACTGCTTGGGCAACAGACACCTCTAAATTTGGTGGGCGAGCACTCCATCAGGGTGACAGAGTACTGTTCTCCAGCACCCTGAAAGAGTAAATCCCATCCGTCGAACTTTAAATCAGGCCCTATGAAAATAGACCATGTGGAAGTAAAGTTGACTTTAGATATTCCTTTATTTTAATACATAAGTCAGTTGATTTAATTTTTCGCTAAGAGGCTGGGGCACAAGCTAGTGAAGGAGATAATTCCTATTTTTTAAAGTAAATATCTCCCTTTTGGTACATATGGAGCCGGAGTGTGGGGGTACGCAGTTGTCAGCCATATACATAGGATTGACTACAAATTCTTACACAGACTTTTGTCTTATCACAATCCTCAACCACCAGTTTTGTCATGTGGAGGTTGGTCTTGGTTTTGTGGAGGATTACATTAAATTGCAACCTCTGCTATTGTGGTTAAGAGTGTGGAGAAATCTGGAAGCCCATTGTACCCGAGCTGCAATATCGGACTGTCTTGCCCTGGATTGTGCTTCGAAAATTCCTTGGCTGGACTACCTGAAGAAAACCTTTAGCGATTTGGGGGCCCCTGAACTGTATTTAAATCCTGAGAACTTTGCATTTTATTGTTGACTTGGTAAAAGGCCAGTTTTGTAAATGGCGCCATAATGCGCCAGGAGGAATTATTTGCCAGACAGTCAGGTAAACCCCTTCCTATGGAATGCAATTGTAACTCTTGCTCCAGAGGCTTTCATACAGTCCTTTTCAAATGAATGGAATAGATTCCTCCTTACAAGGCTAGGTTCTAATCTTGTTCACTTTTTGGTGGCCTTTCCCACTCAAGGATCATTGTTTAGATCCCTTCCCACGTGCCCCTGTGGCCCAAACATAGCACAATTCCCTTCATCTTATTCTGTATACCTTATACCACCCATCCGAAACGCTTACTGGTTCCAAAATCACAAACTAACATTAGATCTCACAAGGAAGCTTTTTTCGTTTTAACAACAACAAGGGAGTTCCAGGTGTGCTATGCGGTGATTTATTTTATGAAACGTTCATTCATCACCAGAAAGAGATATTAATATGGATTAATGAATTCTTTATGTTTATTTATATGATCATCTTGAATGTTTCCATTTGTTGCCCAGAAAATCACAGTAGTTATTTTAACTAGGGCAAAGTAATTATTGTAAAGGTTGTTTTAACTGCGTTTCTATGTCCATACATATTTCTGACTTGAAACTTTAACCACAGATTTTTTCACATGTATTGTTTTTGGTGAATGTTTTCATGGCTGTTATTTCAGTCGAATAAAGTTTGTTTTGATTCGCATAAGGATACCTTCTGTGAGTATGAAAATACATTTACCAATTGTCTCTTTTTGGTAGGACCAAGCCACGTGATTGAAACCTTTAATCCAAATACATAAACACCCTTTATTGCTAATTATGGACAAGAAGGGAGGTTTCCCTGCAGCATAGCCAGAGTCTCCCTTTGCTTCAGTCCCTAAAGCTTATTTGATTTGGGGTGCTATGTTATGTTATGTTATTTATGTTAGTTAGGTATTTATAAAGCGCGCGGCTGCTCCCAAGAGTTTCCAGGCGCTGAGTAAAGAACCACATAACAGTCATAGTGAAAGGAACAAGTTAGAAATGCGTGTGTGAAACTCTGTAGTTCAGGTCACACTGTTGGAGCAGATGCCCGGCCCTGATGGGGTTTGCAGCAGCCAATGCCCTGAGGATGCCAATTTGGGCGTTCCCTGGGATCCATCAGGTTCCAAAGTGGTCGAGGGGTGGGAGAGACCATTGTGAGCGACATATATATATAGGGGTTACTGCTCATTTCCACAGACCTTAGACCTCTATCTTACTTTCCAGTAGTGCAATTATTATGCACGGCCACTTAATGTAGACTTTGTGCCACGTCTGGGGTTGTGAGAACACTGCAACTTTGGAGCACAAGTTTTTACAAGGCATACTGACACTAGGTAATCGGAGCAATGTGGTGGCCCATTTGTGTATCACTTTTGGCTGAAATCAAAGCATGCTGGGAGTGTGTCATGGCTATAGAACTCTTCAATAAAGACTGAGATCTAACCAAAGAGTCCAGAAATGCTTTCTTTAACATTTACAGATTTTCTACATCAGTTTTAATTAGCTCCAAAGCGCCTCAATAGAATATACACCGGAGCCCCTAACAAGCGCCCCAGATGCCCTTTGAGTGCTGACTTTTAGCACATGGGTTCGCCTTGCCCATAGTTAGAGTGTTTTGAAAGACTGTGATTGGAATGGACTCGACTATAACTGGCATGCCTCATTTATATCGACCCAAGACCTGCTTGTTGAACATTATGACTACATCCGGGACACTGTAAGCTGAAGGAAAGTTCATAGATTTAGTCCTCGACATTGGCAAACAAAAGATTGCTGTGGCCTGGAAATCTGCTGCTGCCTGGAGGGCTGCCTGCTAGTGCACAATGTAATTTAGTGGGTAGAGGCAGGGAGGCAGGAAGGCAGGCCACTAGATGTCAGAGTTCTGGCATAGGGGGCAGTCACACAGCCTGTTCCTGGGATGTGCTTCTTTATGGACATCCTAGACCTATCAGACCAATATCGGACAGACCTGTGGGTGGGCCACTGCAAGGACCCTCTGATGTAGGCTGCTGGGTTCAAGGAATAGTAGAACACACATCCTCTCATCAAAGTCCCACAGATGGAGCACAATCACAACGTGCACAAGGGTGCTCCTCCTTACTCATGCCCTTTCTTTACTCTACCCTGTTGCACTAACAATCCTCCTATGAAACAGATTGATTGCTTAGCTAGCTTCGGCCCTAAGGCTTTTGATTACTCCAGCTGCTCTAGCTGGCTGGACCTGAACATCAATATGATTGCTCGACTCGGATGTACTGTTTCCTGTGCTAAGTTAAATGGTAATGTTGTGCTGGAGTTACACTCTCCTTGTTATTGCCCTAACACCAGTTAAGTACACATGCACAACAAAGGATCTCCTCTACAGAATGTCACTATGTACAAAATCCAATCTTCGTAATTATAAAAAGAACAATCCAGAAGCGGTAATCCATTCTGCCTCATACGTTTTCGGTTTCGTAACATATTCCCCGACTTGAGAGGTACATGTGCATTTTGCAGTATGCTGCAAGAGCCCAGGGACGTTTGATTTTGGAAAGCTTTGACTTGATGCTTCTCTGGCTTGATATGTTCTTGCAGGTGATTAGAGCTGATTCTGGCACACAACAGTGGCACGGGCTGGTGGCAGTGGTGAATATAAAGCATTAGACAGGCACACCCGAAATCTGATTTTTAGCCGCTGTAATCTTCTAATCATTCATAGCAAACCATTGGAGGTTTCACGAGGCTCTTATGGGACAGAGAAGGAACAATATTCACCATGCCTCAGACACAAACCTTTTATTGAAAGTATGGGGCAAACTATGCTTGTCTGTAAACTTGAACTATATTATTAACTGAAAATTTGCAAACGCAGATTTAAACGTAGGAATTGAACATACAAAGAGATACATTTTTGGGCAGGACTGCAAGAGAACAACAGGATGAAAATGGCACAGCTGACATGATTATCACCGATTATTCTTATTTAATCTATGAACAATCTACTACTAACAATGCATGTGTATTAATGTGATGATGTTGAGTTGACACTTATTCTAATTATGGTATTAAATTATTTTCGATAATTTTTCATATTCTAAATAGAAAACGCAAATGCGTTGCATGACATTTTACTAAACTGTTGTGCTTATATATTCTCACTGGTAAAAATTGGATTACTTTGGATACATTTTGATCTAAAACTCATGAATTTTAATGTGGGTGGCTCATGTTTCTAATTGAGGTGGTGGTCACTGGGAAGAATAACTCTTAGCTATAGTATTCTGATTTCTGGTTTTAAGCGTTGATGGAACCAAAACATCGATATATTGGGGGTCATGACGATGTCGGTCGGAATCACTTCTGCCCGACACCGCATCGGTCATTGGACCGACTGGCACCTGGTCGGCAGTCCCTACCGCCCTAATAGGATGCGACCGAACACTATTTGGTCGCATTCCTATATTTTACTATGGGATCATGCATTCTGGCCGTTAACTGGGCGTAATGCATGCTCCCATAGTAGAATGGGAGGTGCGGTTCATCCCTGTACCCCGTCACAGGCATCTCAAGGTGCCTGCCACAAGGTGCAGGGATCAACGGGGGACACCATAGGTGCCCCCTCGGTCTCCAACCGGAGGCTGTGCACCCAAGGGGGCCCTGCTGTTGGGCCCCCAAAGATGCTTTTCAGACATAGTTTCCATGTCAGACAGAGCGGCATGTAAACCATGTCGGAAACCGTGATCGTAATCTCAAGGGTGGAAAGGCCCGCTCTTGAGATTACTTGCCACATTCCAACTGGCAGGCGGGCTCTCTGAGCCCGTCGGGAGCCTACATCAAAATGAGGCGGTCGGAAAGGAATCTGACCGGCTCGTTATGATGCGGCTCAGAAGGCTCCGACCATCAGTCGGAGCCTTCCGAGCCGCATCGTGCATCGTAATCGGCCCCATAGTGTGTTACATTCAAGACCTACTGGGTCCTAGTGTACTACTGAGGCTAAAAGACTTCCTATGTCTTGGAAACGCTATGAAAGGATATTTTATATTCCATTAGCTGGGGTCAATCTCCTGTCACAAGTACCACCTGTAAATGCTGATCACAGAGTGATGAGTATTATGCTCTGACTTCTTCCTTTTTAACAACTGGAGGAAAGTTGAAATTAACAAACTACATTTGTGGCCATCCCTAGAAAGCAAAAATACTAATTAAACTTCTGCCCAAATCACATGGTACCAGTGCCTCAAAACCCTCAGCTACCAACAGCATGTCCTATTTTCTGGGTTCTGAAAAGCAAATTAAAGAAAGTGAAGCAAGAGAACGAAGAGCAAAAGCAGCAAAAGAATAGAGAATAGTTCTGAACTCTTTGCTACTATGTGTCCCTTGGCAGTGGTGGCTGGTGATCCTTGAAAATGATTGGACAGAAGGCCCACCTGGAATTTCAGCAAGTGAATGTACTAAGCAAACGAGTCCAATTTATTTGAGATTATTCCAAGGAGTGCTCACATCATGAAAAGCTTTGGAGACATATGGTCTAATACTGCATTTCATAGCACAGTTTTCACGTTTGTTAAAAGAAACGAACGGTAGACTCAAATGACAAAAACTATTATTCAGTTCTTTTCAGGAAGCCAATCCAGATGAAGAGCTCTGTCCTCAAATAAAAAATACTTTAGATGTCTTCTGTCCAAACCATTCTTCATAAACAGCACCCTATATTTCCACCATAGATCATAAAAAAATGACCCCTCAACAATTTCTAGCTCTCTATATTATCAAGCCCTTGCACCAAGATTTGTCACACTTTTACCTGACCTTGATGCAGCTGAATATTTGCTCTAATTACTCAATTTGTTTAATCTTTTTGTGTTCTGCATTTATTTACTACTTTTGATTGCCTCGCTTCCTCCTAGTTTTATGATATATTGTAAAATGTTTTCATTTTATGCTATCTATTTTGTTACTATAAATTTCTCTGCACATATTATATTAAACCGCAAAAAAACATATCAAAATATACTTTGGCAAGGTTCTTGTGAAATATTCTAGTATTGTTACGGTGTACATGAAAGTTTGTCTCAATCCAGGAGTGTTATAGGTTGGTCTCTCATAGGATAATTTAGAGAAAATGTTGGCAAAATGTTAACTATCTCTAGAAATCGATAAAAATGTCATAGGTGATATAGGGAATTCAGAAAATGCAATTTCACAGGCCTATTATTTACCATAGCAGTTACAAATCTACATTTCACTGACCTTAATTTTTCATCCTTCCCCTTTCAAGTAGAGTCTAAATCACATGATATGACTGGGTAGCTCCTTGGAAGGGGCAAGGTGGAAATTTAAAAAAATCCCAACTCACAGGAACAGCAGATCAGTTAAACTAAACTTACTGATTAGATTTTCAGATAGTGGTAGTGATTATTATTCAAATATCTGCTTTAGATATATACTTTCCAATGCAACTACCAGAAACTTTTCAGAGGGCTACAGGGAAAGCAGGAATTACTAGACCTAACCATTGTGGTTGAGGCCTTTTACTCCTGATATCCAAGTGCCTGACTTATTATGAGCTCTGGGGCACTGGGTTAAATACTCCCTCAGTACTTGACTCTCAGTTGTAGTTTGGGTCAAGCAGTCCAAGGCTTTTTGAGGAGCAGGTAGGAATAGGGTGAACACAAACTTATAACTCAAAATAGATCACCCTTCCCCAATAAATGGTTGCCCAGTCAAATACTTGTTTTTATATAAAAGACAGTATTTATATACAAACGCAAAGTACATTACACAGAGTCTTCTCATGGCATTCCCACTAGCATTCCCGAGGTCAGCTTTTCATCTCCCACCTCCAGTCTAAGGTCTGTTGTTATTCCCCAGTTACATGAGGTGACATCCAAGCCAGCCCCATTAGGGAGTTCAAGTCTTAGAAATGCCACAATGGCTTGGCTAATGCCAAAGTATTTCCAAGCCGTAGCGTGTACGTTCTCCCAGAGGCCCGTTGGCACGTTATTCAGTCTTACCTGCTCTCGCTGGAATGTTGGGCGGAGTGTCTGAGTGTGCATCTGCCACCCAACTATGAGCAGAGATCAGAATTGTGCCAATGGGGTGACAGATTTCCACAGCGTTACTCTGCCACACAGTAAGTCTTCTTGAATCTGACAGCAGGTCTTGAGTGCTCCTGAATTCGGGTAGTTGAATCTCTGCTCTACTTCTGCAGTCACGATCTGCTCCATCTTAATGGCTGCACACTGCCTCAGGGTGAAGGCCCTTCACGTCACAGCACTGCAGAGGGCAACAGCCCTCTTCTTGTCACAGTGATGCACCAGAGTGATGGCCCTCAATATTCTTTGTGGCCCCCACCTGGCATACAGGGTTCACAATCAGTGCCACCAAGGTAACAACCCTCAATGCCCTTATTCTTTACTGCATCTCCCCACTTGGCATGCTGGGGTCGCAATAGTGCACATGGGCAGAGAGCCCAATCTGTGTGGCAGTCCCAATTAACCTGAATCTCACACTCTGCCCAGAGATCGACTCGTCAGAATCCCCTCTGGAACTCACTTCTTCCAGTAGAACTCCTTCTCACAGCAATCTCTGATTTTGTATCAGGCAAAAGATGATGCTCTAGGTTTCAGGCAAGTGTTCTAGATTCCCCTGGGTGATAATCCAGCATGGGAGACTTTCACATTTTAGTCCCAAGTCCAGGTCACAACAGGCAGAACTCCTGCTGAGCTTCCCCACACTGAAATACCGCTTCAGCTTGACAATTTTAGAGTCTCAAGCTCACCTTTTTATAATCCATTTCCAGAAACAAATGTGATTTAGTGTCTCTGTCTTTGAAGTTCATTATCTGGGGGGCATTCACTTTAAAGTGCCCACTCCTCGGCTGTGCTTTTCCTCCAGTGAGCAGTCTATGATGGTAGGACAGTCTCCAAACTTGATAGCCCTAAACTCAGGCCATGGAGGTGACTAGAGGTTCACACCTGGGGCCTTATTAAACATAGGGCGCACTTTCCCTGTTTGTGCCATGGCGCACCTCAAAACAGGTGCACCAGGCAAAAACAGGGAAAGTGCACCCTATTACATTGAATGCACGGGCCACAGGGCAGCAACAAACGTACGCTGCCTTGGGGGCCGCGCATTCAAGTGAATTACGGAGCGGCTTTGAAGCAGCCGCTCCATGTTTCTCTGTGCAGGCGGCAACCAGTCTGAACTTTTAAGAGAAGAGAGAATTATTCCCTTGTAGGCGGATGCAGTGGGTGACTGCACTACCTGCAAGGAGATGTCTGGGAGGTCCCTAGGACTTCCTTGACCCTCTCTAGAGGGCTGACAGCAGGTGATACACTTATAATCTCACAAAAGGTCCTAATAGGAGGAATTATTACCATCCACGGTACCACTCCACTAATATAATACACACAAAAGATAACTGGATGGTATCCTAACTAGAATGTGAATATGGGTGTGAACAACTGAAAAATTATTTAAAAAAAGCAATTACTTTTTTTTAACTGTTTTTCAGTTTTTCACACCCATATTCACATTCTAGTTAGGATACCATCCAGTTATCTTTTGTGTGTATTATAGCAGGTGGTACACTGTCAGTATGCCTCCTGGCAGCTTATTTGCCTCTTTACCTGCATCAATAATACAACACTGGCGCAGAGGCAAAGAGATTCCCTCACATGCAAATGAGGGATACCCTCTTGAGAAAGCGGCCCCTGCTGTACTACCAGCGTGCCCTGGGAGCGCACAAAGTGGGTGCACATGACCATTGCACCCCTGGGGCACATTCTATAATACAGTCCCAGGATGTCAGCCTCAGTGATATGTGGATCAAAAGGTTATCACAGGGCTCCAGCCCTACTCTTTATAATGTCCTTTCCTTTATGAGCCTCATTCCTTCCTGAGATGTGCCCAGGCCCCCTTTGACCAATGACTTTTTTCAGAAACAAAGAGTGCCTTTGAAGTATAAAGACAATCCAAGCTCTTGCTTCCTCCTGTGTGTGTCCACCCAGCTCTCAGAGAAGCAGCAATCCACAAATCTGTCTGGAGGTAATACTTCATCCAGCCTAGGGGTTCTTAATCTGGATGCACAGGCAACATGCACTGCATCTCTCCCAGGTGCTCATACATACTTAGCACTACCCTCAACACCGTGTGTAGCTTTACATCTACTGCTGCCACTGGGCACATGTGTAAAGAGATGTTTGCAGGACTCCATGCACAAGTGCCATGGGTACATGCACATAACATCACGTCAAGACATGAACTCAGGCCTCCATGCAATGCGTAGGCACACATACATAACAGTGTCTTGTGTAACGCACATGCTTTTCCTAACCTCTTTTCATCCTGCAGAAGGCCAAGGGCGAGCTAAGTAAACATCAACAGGACTTCAAATGAGTGGGCCAGTAGGCCCCACCCCCGTGGCACAGGCAAACCTGTCCGGCTACGCTACTGATTACTCATTAAAAAATACTGCATGCTGCCACCATGGTGCTCGGACGACTTAGCTCTTGGTAAGGGGTATAGCCCTTCACCACTATGGCACATATTTATGGTAAAGTAACACAAAGCTGTGCAGCAAGCCACCTCACTGCGCTGTGTTACAAGGACAGGGTAGAAATGCATTGATTCTAAAAGAATACAGTGCATTCCTGCCTTTTCCCCTGCTCTGGCACCATGTTGGCTGCCTAGCAACAATGCAGGCACCCTTGCACCATGGTTCAATGGTGCCTGCGTTGCATGCAGGATTGTTTTTGTGCAGGAAGGATCAACATCCTGCACACAAACAATCCTGGGAGTCATATTTTTTTCTATTGTGCTAAATGCAGCACACATAGAAAGAGGAAGAAACGAGAAGAAATAGAAATATTTCTCCTCACTACGCCTCCCTGGGCACAAGTTCTTATAAATCTGGTGGTCAGTGAAAATCCAGGGTAGTTGTGTGGGAACACCCATGACTCACCCATTGAATGCCTTCCCAAGGCAGATTAAGGCAACACAGAGATTTGCGCTGCATTGTGTTATTTCAGATTTTTTTAGCCACTCAGAGCCGCACAAAGTGGCATTGTGTGGCTTCAAAAATAAGTCTTAAGGTTTGCATTGCTCGTGCACCACATTGTGTGGTGCGAGAGAGACACAATCTGCCTCATAAATAGGCCCCTTTGAGTGTAGCACATTGTGCACCCCTCCTGGTCTAACCAGACTGCAATCAGTGAGAAAGAACTCGTTCATGGCTCGCAAGCATGATCCATGTTTGCCCATGACCACAAGTTGTTGCAATGGATCTAGGTATCAACACTGTTGAGGCACTCAGGGCAGGGCTACATGTCTTATCATTCTAGACCCCCGGGCAAAGCAGTGCACTGGGCCCTGCCTACACAACCACTCACAGGAATAAAAATGTTTATCTGAAAATTAGTGTTAAATTCTGGTGTGCATGGGGCCCCTATGCTCGATGGGCCCCCAGCAACTGCCCAGCGTGCCCATGCGATAAGATTGCACTGCCATCAGTAGCCCTTTTCTTCCCATAATTAATTTGTTCATTTATGAAAATGCACAAATTTTGCCATCAAAGGCTAGCTTTGAATGTGAAAGGTGTAATCAGATTTTAATTTAAAAAAAATACATCTTTAGTGCCCAAACAGCAATTGCAAATTGTTCATCTTTATCCAGTGCTCACGCCTATAACTCCCACAGAAATAGATTTTATACTATAGATGCTCAGCATGTGCCAAGAAATATCACTAGTTATGCTGTGGGCATCATGGCAGTGAAGGTAGCCATAGTCATGGTATGGATGTCCTAAATAGGCTAAGTGTTACCTCTATGTGCAAAACTGGTCTTGTAGTATCGTGGGCATCATCATGCCATGGATGCTAACAACGTGCCAAGAATTACCACCATTATACAAGGACAAGCATCATGCCAGAGTAGGGCACCATCATGCCACGAATCCTCGTAATATGCCTGGAATTACAAGCATTATTGCAGAGCAAACTTTAGAAAAGGGAGGTGCATCATTATATAAAGGATGCCCACAATTAGTCAGGAATTATTACCATTCTGCTATGACCCGCAATCCCAAGAATAGGAACCATCATGCAAACGATGCCCACCATGACAATAAGTACTATCATCATGACATGTCCAGCATTTTATCATTATGGGCATTTTCATGCCATTAATGTCCAGAATATGTTACAAATTACCACATTATGCCAGTGCTAGCAGCACTGATGGTGGATATTATAATACCCTAAATTTCCACCGAATGTCAAGAATGACTACAAGCATGCAAGTGCAGGCATTATACCGAGGGTGGGTACCAGCATACATTGGGCGCTCACTTCATGACAAACAGTACCACACTACATCAGTGCCAGTAACAGCAAGTATGGGCACGACACTATCATGCATGGGTTTTCAACACATGCCTAGAATCACCACCTATGTTCAAGGCTCAGCACACTCATAAGCATACACACAGGTCAGGGATCAACTTTTCCAGGGTTGGTGCCTGCATCAGGGCAGGGTTCCACTCTTCCATTGTAGGTTGAACTTGTTCTTCTGCTGAACTGAGTTCAAAACAACCCCTTATTTAGTTCTACTGCAGCTAGAGCTGCTAGATCAAGGAGAAGAGACCCCTCTCCAGCCCTGCCTAATTTTTGATAAGACAGTAACTCTAGAAGTTGCAACATTTAGCAGCTGGCTTCCCTTGAGTGACCTTGCCACTGTTACTCCATCCAAGTTCAAACTTTGTTAGGAGGCACTTTAATGAGTACCCCTTGTTATGTTATGTTATGTTATGTTATGTTATGCTATGTTATGTTATGTTAATTTGTTTAGCGAGGCTTATCACCCAGGTAGGGTAGCCAGGAGCCGGAGCAGGCGTGGAGGCATTGGACTGAGGGAGTTGTAATTTGGACCAGGAGAATTAGTCGAAGAGCTAGGTCTTCAGCTTTGATGTGTAGAGGTAGGTCATTCCAGGCATTGAGTGTAGTGTAGGAGAATGCTAGACCTTGTGTCAGACCTGTAAGCCTTAGGGTGGTCTTCTACCTAAAAGTTTTGCCTTCAACCTTCTTATTTTTTCTTATCTCGTTTTTGTTGGCCTTAGGACTCAGTGCACTTTACTACTGCTATCTAGTGCTAACATGCTTGTGGTCTTTCCTCTAAACATGGTAGAATTTGCTTACACCCAAATGGAACATTTAATTTACTAAGTCTCTAGTAACGTGGTTCCCTATGAGGATTGTGGTGTATTATATGGTATGGTTTTGTGACCTTAACATGGAATACACTTGCAAAACTGTCTTGGGCCCAGTCAGGCTCATTTATAAAACCTTTAGCTCAACCCTGGAAAACAAGAAAGCCACATAACACAAAAGAAATCTGACACCAATTTATAAAAAGAGATTATATTTTTAAGACTTTTTAGACACCAAGATAAGCAAAATCTACAGGAAATATAGATTTTCAAGTAAAACATAACATTTTTGTTTTTTAGTCCAAAAAGCAAACAAACATTGCTAGCCTTAAAGTTTAGAAACTTTTGAAAAGTTTGAAAGAGTTCTGTTTGGCTACTCTGGCCCAAGTATGGTGAACAACAAGGTCAGTGGAGCCACTAAGGAATATTTGTACAGTTACCTGGTCACCAAAGCAATCTCAAGACCAGTCCCACGCTTTACACTTTACATCAAGACCACTATAGACCTCAATGGAGTGGTCTCAATGCTGGAGAGGCAGGACGCTAAGGATGCTGAAGGATGCTCTTCGTGCTGTGTGGTCGACTGGGGTGTCCTTACGGTTATTTCATGGTCCAGGGTAGGATGGCTCAACTTTGGCCACAGGGGTCGGTGTCCCTCAAAGTCCTCTTTGAGGCAGTAGAATGCCAGCTGTGACTGAGCTACCAATCTCCGTACACAGCTGGTCCAGCGGTATCCTTTGGTGAAGGTCATTGGTAATCAATCTGGACTCAGACGACAATCTGGGGTCAAGCAGACTTGGTGTAACTTTTGGGCATCAAGGATTGGTCTCATGCGTCAGCAGCAATTTGTGGCTACGGACTTGCCAGAATGGACTACGTCAGGTTTGATGACCCTGGGACTGGTTCCATGAGGTCAACTGACTGACCCTTGGAGTCATGGTGCAAGGCTTGGGAGTGACTTTTCCATGAGCCAGGAGCCACATGCACCGATCTCTCTTTGCTAGCCCGAGGGGCTGCCAGTGCAGTCTAGTAGTCGGCACAGCCTCTTTCCAGGTCCAGGGTCAGCAGGTCAGTTCTTCTTCAGTCCTTTCTCCAGTTCAATCGTGATCTGATGTTCAGGGTGACAGGGGTGCCATATTTATGCCCAGAAAGTGCCATGCGGGGATAATGTGGTCACCAGCCAATGTGCTACCAGGATCGCTACTGCCTTGTGACTACTGCTGGCTATACGTGGCATCTGGTAATCCCAGAGTGCACAATTTTGCCCCCTCCCAAGATGTTTGAACACTTCATTGGATGTTGAGAGCTTGGTAGCCCACCCTAGAGATGTGGCTACCTGTAGGCTACATGTCCACGGGAAAACCAGTTCGGGCACTGGGCTCCCCTCTCTGTTCTGACCACCAGCCTGTCTACCTGAACAAAGGGGCAACCCTTCAAGAGTGTGATTGCCATTTTCCCACTAAAGGCAGCTTTGCCTTTGAACCTCACCTTTTGGGCCAACATCCTGAGTTACTTCCTGCAAGCAGGCTTCTATTGTTTCTTAACCTGGGAGTTGTTCACATGACTCCCCAGGAGGGGAGAAGGGTGTCTGGTGGCAAGCAACTTGTGCAAGGCCACTGGACAAACTGGGCAACAGAGTGGCAACTTTCTCAAAGTTTTCTTTCCTCCAAACTGACATTAAATTCAACTTGGGCATCAAGTTGAGTTTAATGCTACGATTAATTTAATACTTTGAAGTACCTATTTTAGTAGTCTCATTCAGCAGTTAGTCAGGCTGAGAGGTCAGCAGGTAATTCTGTTAGCTAATGGGTTTACTAGCGTTTCTTCAGTAAAAACAGTAAAGATGTTGTGCTGTTTGGCTATAATAAAGGTACATGTCCTACTTAATAATATACAGCTTCCTGCCTCAGGGCACTATAGGCCTCTTTTAGGAGGGACTTACATATATCGTTAAGGGAAGTGGGGCTTTGCCATTGTTTTAAATAGCAAAGTTGAACTGGCAGTTTAAAGCTGCTCTTCCCGGCTGCAGTGGCACCCTGGGAGCCACTTTGTACTTTGTCACACACAGGGTGGCACAACCAGTGCTACAGCCCTGGGCAAACACTCCGTCTTACGTGCCCTGGGTATATTTTGTACCATATTGTAGCAACATATAAGTCAGCTTATGCCAATTGGGGGTAGTCAATTAAACATACATTTTGTAACAGGTTAGAACACTGATGTCTGGTTAGCAGGCCTCAGTTTACTCTCAGAATCGAAAAACCAGCATCAGTCCAAAACTAGGGGGTGATCATGCAAAAAGAGACATTTTCTTACATACCCCATGCACCTAACCTAAGGCCTGTGAATTAAATGCAACTAGTGGGCCTGCAGCACTGATTGTGCCACCCACTTAAGTAGTCCTGTAAAACATGTCTCAGGCCTGCAATTGCAGCCGGGGTGTGCAGTTTTGAAACTGCCCTATCGACCTGGCAAAATAAACCTTTTACCAGACCCAAATCTTCCATTTTAGTACATACAAGTCTCCCATAGGGTAGGCCCTAAACAGCCTAGAGGGCAAGGTGCAGTGAATTTAAAACAATGGGCATTTATTTTTAAGTTTGGCATGTTCTCGTAGTGAAAAACATTTAGATTGATTTTTCACTTCTGCAAGGCCTACTTCTCCCAAAGGAGAACATTGGGTTTCATTATTACATTTAATAAGTGATAACTCAAATGAGAGCAGGTGGACAGGTTGAGTGTGGCGTCTAAGGAATTGTAATTTAAAGCCCTCTTTTTTTTAAGTTACAAATTTGAAAATGCTTTTAGAAAGTAGTTTTTTTCTTGTCCAAACCATTCCCTGGGACCCTGGGACCCTGGGTCACATTACTAGGTGTCGCTGAAAGTTGGTCCTTGTGTATTGCTTTCAGACAGTGAGACAATAGGAAGATAGGTGTTAGCGGGATGGAGCATCACTGACTTAACGAGGGGGCGGAGCTGTCACCTATCACACTTGCACATCACAAAGGCCCTTCCTGGGTTTGCCACTAGTCCTTTGTGTCTCCAGACAAGCTGGGGCCAGGGCAGGAGGAAAGGGATGCCTGCCATCTCTGGGGGGTAGAAACCTCCACACACTTCTCCTATTTCAAAGTGGACACCAGGTATAAATAACGGACCCTCAGACCCAACTCTTCAGTACATATCTGGACCTGTGGAAGGCCTGCCACTCAGCTGCCCTGCTGCCCTCCTGATTGAGGGAGAAGGGCTAGGCCTGCATTTTGAACCCCAGACCGCCAGAGTGAATCTAAGGACTAGTTGGCTGGTCTCCTGATCAGAGCCACAGGGACAGAACTGGGATCAACATCCTTGAACCCAGCACCTGAGCTCCTCCAGCTGTGATTTCTGCCCTCTCAAGTGCTCTATCGCAGTTGGCCCTAACTTCTGACTTTGTCCCGCTCTAGCTTGACCAGATAACCATAGTCGGAGCATGGTGCTTTTTGGCACTTTTTCAACGTAAATTTTTTAAATTCCATCTTGAATGCAGGAGGTGTGAGAGTGAGGCTGAGCGCAGGTGTCTGGTGGGTTGGTGGAAGTGAAGGTGGTTTTCAAGTATGTAGGTCCAATGTTGTGCAGTGCCTTATACATGTGCCTGAGGAATTTTAACTGGCAGCGTTTATGTATGGGGAGCCAGTGGAGCTCACTGAGATGCGAATGTGATGTGGGCGCTTCTTGGGAGGTCAACGATGAGTCTTGCTGCAGCATTCTGCGCATTCTGGATAGTCTGGAGTTGGTGGAGGAGGTGGTTGGCATAAAGTACAGGGTGCATTGCCAAAGTCTAATCTACTTGTGCTGAGGGCTTGTGATGGTGAATCTGGTGTTCCGGGGTAGCCACTTGACGATCTTACGGGGCAAATGAAATAAATGGAAGCAGGAGAAGCTGACTGCCTTTGACCTGTTCCATCATGCTGAGCTTGTCATCAAGAATGATTCCCAGGTTTCTTGCATGGATGGTTGGTGTGTGTGTGTAATCCTGAACATTGATGGTCACCAGGTGGAGTCCCAGGGAGAATTCTTGTTCCCGAATATCAGTACTTTCATCTTTTTGGAGTTCAGTTCCAGGCAATTGACTTTTATTCAGTCTGCTACGTTGAATATGCAGTTGGAGAAGTTGGTTCAGGTGGTTTTGTATTTGTCAGTCAGCAATAGGATGAGTTGGGTGTCATCAGCATAGGATATGATGGAATGCCATGTTCTCTCATGATGTTGATGAGTGGTGTCATTTAAAGGTTGAACAGGGTTGGGCTGAGTGATGAACCCTGGGGGATTCCACAGAACAGATTCTTGTGTTCCTACGTGTAAAGTGGTAGTCTGACTTGCTGTGTTCTCCCTGTGAAGAAGGAGCATATCTAGTTGAGGGCTGGTCCTTGGATTCCTTCGTCTTACAATCTTCTGACAAGGGTATTTTGGGATACTGTATATCAAAGGTGGAAGAGAGGTTGAATGGGATGAGGGTTGCAGTTTCTCCACAGTCCAGTCTTGTGCAGATTTCATGAGTAGCCACAATGAGTTCTGTTTCTGTGATGTGGTTGCTCCAAAATCCTAAAAGGGTGTGGCCACGCAGGTTGTGAAGTTCGAGGTGGTTGGTGAGTTGTCTGTTGATGGCCATCTTTATCACTTTGGCTGGGTATGGGAGCAGGGAGATGGGTTGAACTTGCGGAGTTCACTGGGGTCTGCTAAAGGTTTTTTGAAGAGGGCACTGACAGCTGCATCTTTCCAGCCTTCTGGGAAGGTGGCTGTCTGAAGGAGGTGATGATGTGGGTGAGAATTTTGCTGATCAGTGGATCTCCCATGTTGTGAACGTGGTGGGAGGATGGGTCCATTGGGGCCCCAGAGTGGACTGTTTTCGTGATTGCTGTGGTGGCTTTTTTGGTGAGAGTTTTCCATAGGGAGGCAGGCTTATTTAGCAGCCAAGCATGCAGCTCAGGTACAGGCAGTATTGATCTAAGTATTCTCAGTTTGAGGTGTACAATTTGACTTACACCCTTATTGCAACCATATATTCGTCTGCAGACTTCTATAAATGTCTTTGCAGTTTGCAAATTCATCATAGTTCAAATTGCAGGCCCTCTACACTGTTTCCATTCATCATTAAATTGAGGCTGACTTACACACTGGCAGTGTGTGCAAAGTGCAGTCTAACAAGCTATCAGATCATCTCTTCATGTAGAGACAGTTGCTGACCTAATTTATCAAGGAGTCCTATTGAATTCTGCAATTAGACACATTTTGAAACCTTGTTTTGTAAGATTGATTGTTTGAGTTCTGTCTTGTGACATCCATTCCTATTAATTTATAAATATATTTATATATATTTAGTTTGGGTGTACATCCTTTCAAATGTGCTTTATATAATTATGTTACCCTCGGTATTTTGTTTATGCCAGCATATGATGTAATATGCTATAATAATCAGCTGTTTTGCTCCTTGCTGTTTGTTCAACCATTGTCTCCGTTGTCTCTCTATGTTGGATCACATTTGTTTGATCTGTTGGTTGATTACCATTTTCTTTCCACTAGGTCTCCCTCCCAGGTGTACCTACTCTACAACACTTCCCCTCAGATACTGTGGTGTCTTTTTTATTTTGCAGAGTCGCTGGGAGGTGCGCCTCTGGTGGGTACTGTTCCTGTGAATCTCGGTTCTGACAGAATAGCAGACCCACATATACGTTCTCCTCCTGGACGGTGCCAACCAGTATGGTCTCTCTTGATAATATATGCACAATGTTGGCTGAGGTGAAGGGGGAGGTAGCAGCTTCACGAACATAGGCAGCTAGAGTGAATCAATTGCAGACGAGAATGCAAAAAAATGCAAACCAAACTACAAAAACAGGATGGGGGTACAGGTGAGTCGGGTAACCCATCACATTCTGTAATAACAGTTACAGTTCCCTTACCCGTGCCTTTGGCCCCGCCAGAGAGCTTTTATGGTGATCCTGATATGGTTCAAGCTTTCTTGACTCAGGTGCATTTACATTTCATGGTGCGCCCCCAGGCCTTTCCAAATGCACAATCCAGAGTAGCATTCCTCATTTCCTGTTTAGGGGAAGATCCTGCAGTGTGGGCAACTCCATTGGTTAATGAGGATAATCAATTGCTGTATTATTGGGCAAGGTTTAAAGCTGAATTCGAGAAGATATTCAACCGAAGAACAATCACTTGGTCAGCTAATCACAAACTGTTAGAATTACAGCAAGGAAACAAAGATTTAGTGGCATATATAACCCAGTTTAATGGTTTAGTGGCATAAACAAGATGGCACGAGGAAAAAAGAATTGCTTTGTATTACAGGCGGTTGAAAGTTGAGATAAAGGACATCCTTGCTCAAATAGAACCACAGCCAGAGACTTGCTCTGAGCTAATCAACCTTAATTTATGGTTAGAACATGAAGGAGAATGAAAAAAGACAGAAACAAAAACCTTCTATAGATTGCATCCTAGTCCGCCTACAGATAGTACTGAGCCAATGCAAATTGGAGTTGTGAGGAATCCGCTATCAAAGGGAGAGTGAAATAATCGACACAAGAATTGGGTAAGCCTCTATTGTGGCAAAAGTGGTCGCTTTATAAAAGAGTGTCCTACGAGACCAAAACCATCTAACCAAGATGGCTAAAATCTGGTCCTCCTATTACAGAAACAGGAGTATGTAGCGGGAGTTAAGAACCTATCCTCTGAACAATAGATAGCAAATACTTTGCAAAGAGCAGCCCCTCATCCGGTTGTCAAGGCTGTTATTGAAACATCAGATCATAGAAAACAGACGGTGGGGCTACTGCTAACTTCATTGATTTTAAATATCGTCAAAATGTACAAATCCAAACTTGTGACAAGCCACAACCGGAAACGGCCAGGGCGGTAGATGGCACTATGTTATCTTCAGGTTCCATCACCCAACATACAGCATTGATAACCTTGCATTGTTGGAGCAGCCACGTCCATCATAAAGAACAAATACAATTCGACATCATAGATGCTCAACAATTCAAACTTATTTAAGATATGCGTTGGCTCACTCTTCACAATCCTACCATAGAGTGGAACCATCGAGCAGTGGAATTCACATCGTCCTTTTGCAGGGAAGCTTGTACTAGTGTGCATCTGACAGACATCGTTCAAACACATTTACACTATACCGTAGCTATTGCTGCAGAGAAAGAGACAGTTCTACCTGCACAATATCTAGAGTTTCAGAATGTCTTTTGTTAGAAAAAAGCAGAGACATTGCCCCTGCATCGTTCATACGACTGCCAAATAGATCTGGTTCCGGAAGCAAGAATTCCCTGAAGTCATATTTATGCGCTAACTGAAAAAGAAAACCAACACCTTAAGGAAGATTTAGATCAATACTTAAGGAATGTATTAATACGCCCATCGAAGTGCCCCGCAGACGTACCTCTTTTCTTCATTCCAAATGCGAATGGTGAATTACGTGTGTGTATCAATTATGGAGCCCTGAATGCCATCACCGTAAAGAATCTATACCCACTTCTTCTCTTTACGGTTCTCTTAGATCGAGTGCGTTCAGCAAGCATCTAACTAGGTTAGATCTAAGAGGAACATATCATTTAGTTCGAATTCGGGAAGAGGATGAGTGGACAACAGCTTTTCGCACAAGATTTGGTCTATATTAATACTGCGTAATGCCATTCGGATTGTGCAATGGTCCTGCAGAATTTCAGTACTTCCTGAATGACGTTCTAAAGCCATACCTAAATTAGTTTGTTATCGTCTACATGGATGATATCCTGATTTATTCACGGAATGATGAAGAGCATATACAACATGTTCGCACCATCCCGTAAACATTAAGGCAACATGTTCTGCTCTGTAAGTTGCGCAAATGCAAATTTTATGTTTCTGAGGTTTAGTTTTTATGATTTATTATAACTCAACAAGGACCACACATGTTGGAAAGGAAGGTACAGGCAGCAAAGGAGTGGCCCACCCCACAGACAGTTAAAGACAAAACTTGGGATTCGCACATTTTTATTGCAGGTTTATTCCGCATTATTTTGCACTTACTGCCCCTCTCTCCAAACTTCGACACAAAAACACTCCCTTTCTCTTGTCCTCTGACTGTGCTGAGGCATTTTGGGAACTAAAAGAAGCATTTATGTATGCCCCTGTATTGGCTCATCCCGATGTTACTAAACCCTTCATTGCTGAAGCAGATGCCTCAAATGAAGCCATGTGAGCCATACTCTCACAAAGACACGCTGAAACATGGCAACTTCATCCTGTGGCGAATCTGTCCAAGAAATTTACTGCATCCAAGTATAATTACACAATTCCTGAAAACGTACTATTGGCTACATTTGCTGGTAGCCCAACACCCTGTAACAGTATATACTAAGACTGGGTGGAGGAATTCACTCCACTTGCAGAGTTTGCGGAATTCAGGAACTCCACACTCCATGTGCAACACGGAGTTCCCGAATTAACTCTGCATTCCGCGCGGAGTAGAGTTTCTGCACTTCTAGTGTTGTTTGTGTTTGTTTAATCTGGCAGTTGCTTCCTCTTCTGTGATTGCTCAACACTTGAAAGAAGGGAAGGACAGTAGCTGTCATGCCTGTGCGCTAATCATGGTGTAATGATCAGCGCGGGTTGAAAGTGAAACAACATGAGAATCTAACTTCCTTTACATGGCCTGGGTGCGAGCAGAGGTAGCAGAGCGCCAGGCACTTCTGAAACCTGTCTGTCACCCCAGGCAGTTTATGGTAACTTGGCACTCCCTCTCGGGAGAAGCATCCACAGCCAGTCCCCTCCCCTCTCCATTCTGTGGTGGTGAGATGCAGATGCCATGGAAATTAAGTCTTGACAACACCACGCAGCAGGCAATGGTCCCGGAAGTGTACACACAGAACAAATTCATTTATCCTTGCTGAGGAAAACAGATGTCGAACTGTGTGGATAGTGTGAAAAGCAGAATGTACCAGTGTAGGATGGCAGCCTTAAGGCATAGCCAACTTCAGAATTGGTCAGTAATGCAAGGTAGTAGAAACGCCAGTCCCGCCTGACAGAGTTGTGGTGGTGTCTGTCTCCTAGAACCAGGGCTGAAAAATGAAACCCAAAGAACACCGTCAATGCCCAGTGGACAACGGCAGAGAAGAGGACCCTGAGAAGATGGTGAGTGAAGAAAGTAAGCTCCACTCAAGCTCCAGGTAGGGAAGACCACAGAGCCCACATTATTATTCACAGCACAGCAGTTCTGGAGCGCTGCTACCCCTTAATGACGTTGCTGCACTGCAGCATGTCCATCCTGCTCCTGCTCTTTGGTCAGTCTGCAGGTAGGCTGCTTTATAGTTTTTTGGGCCCTTTCATAGTTCTAGCATTTTATCCTACCCAGCCATTCTCCTGGAAAATGCTTCATTTTGCAGGCATCCCTTCTGCATGGATCAAAACCGTCCTGAAAATGTGTGTACAAAATAAATCTGACCTTATTGAAACCATATCTCTACAGCGCTGAGACTGCCAAAGCCTTCATATAGAGCTGATAAAATGAGGGCCCAAGGGAAAATGGCCATGTCTCTGACCTAGCCCCACCTCACAACAATCTTGAAAGTAGACAAAGAAGGGGCAGATAACCATAGTAACAGGAAGAGGACTGACATGGAAAAAGGTCTAACAAGTGAGGTTGACAATAGTCATTGAAAGAGGACAGAGGATTAGGGATCGATTGAAACTAAGAGAGACTTGTCCTAGTAAAACTAAAAAAGGACAATTTTCAACAGTACGAGGAAATAAAGATGTATAATAGGCTTCCTATATATGAGGATCACTCAGCGGAAACAGAATAAATACATAAATATTCAAATAACTAAATAAATAAATAAAAAGGAAAGAAGATCGTCACCAGAATATCAAACAAATAAATACATTTTGATAACTAAAGGAGGACAAACACTATGGGAACTAGGATAGAAAGGCTATAGGAATTGGGTTGGTCACGGCGATTCCTTCACACAGTGGCGGACGTTTTCAATCCTCTCAGATCTACATCATAGACAATCACAATTAGCTCAGGTCGCTCTTAGTATCATTACTTGGCAATCAAATGCCTAAGACCAAAATTTAGACAAGTTAGTGGGAAAAATCTAAAACCGGATTTGTACCCAAGTCCCACAAAATGAAAGGGTAGAATCTGATACCGGCAGGTAGCAATTTCCACTCTATAGTCTAGCCACCTAATCTTTCCAGAAATGCAACCAAAACCTTTAAACACAACCTGCTCAGAAAAACACTTATCTCAGATCCCTCCTTCAACTCAAAAAACTGCATTTTTATCAATGACTTAATTTTCTTCACTAGATCACTGGCTAAATGGCGCACTACCTTGGCTAAATTTCTTAACATCCAGGAGTCAAGAAACATCCCTTACAGACCTAAGATGCTGATAACATCCTCAAAATATTTGAGAGCCACACTGAACATAACTTATTACAAAAATGGCATTGTACTCTTCCAGGTAGCCAACAAAGATCTGGAACTATTTGATGACTACTTTGGCAAGCCAAAAGATCACGTTCACTCAATACACCAGAAATTCCTCACCGAAAATACTAACACATATACATCACTGAGTACATTGGCTATGATTGATAGTGGGACTGATAAGGAGAGTCAGCAGCCTAAAACTATGCTTATCAATGCCGAAACTAGGGACAATAGTCTACAACACAGGGAGTCAGTATCGCTACTCTAATGTGATAGCCCCATACTTCAACCCGCAGCACAAGATACAGTGCAAATACATGCAGGATAGCCTCCAATCGGTCTTTGGACATACACAAGCAGTTAGCAACAACCCCAAAGTTGCAAACTAGTTCAAATCTAGCCTACCGTCCATCCCTCACACGTCTCGGGCGAATACCGCTAAAACTTTTCAAAGCGCTGGTATCTTGGATGCAGCACCCTTCGATCAGAACTTTAGAAGGTTAGCTCAATATACCGGTTCCGGTCTATCCCTACCGTTGAAGGACAAATCATCAGAAGAAACCATAAATAGCCACAATCACGCCGAACTAGATAAATCTAACATTCAGATCACTGGGGCCGCAGACACACTGCAATTACCACTTCTCTCTCCGTCCCCACAAATTGAGCTAGAAACGGTCAATGACCAGACTGATAGGCTAGCTATAGACATGCAAAAAGCCTTCAGAAACATGAAGAATATTTTAATCCTCTCAGAAAGCTATCTCTCCAAAATCAACCAGATTAAAAAATCAGTACACTCATTACACAACAAGATTGACATGACCCCACCGCCTCTGTCAAATCGTATTTTCTGTTCACACAAAATCCTCAGATATCTGACAGACTCTGAAACACAATCCTTATTGCAATCTTACGACTCGTCATCCAGACTTCCCCTAAGAGAAATGAACAGCAAATTAGAGCAGTTCCAATCAACGCAAACAGAATAACACAGGGTAATCCTAGAAAGCTGAATTGCAACAACCTGAAAGAAATAACATTAATTCCCGTAGGGCATGACTCTCATCTAAATACCCCATCGAAACTGCTTTTGTGCTTACTACTGAATTGCTGTTCAGCAATGAAACATGCAGCGGATATTGCCGACCTAATCCTGATCCAGGGTATTGACATTTCTATTCTAACTGAATCATGGCTCAATAATGCATCTTCCCCTGGCCTAGACCTACTGCTTCCACCAAACTACAACACTGTGAGACTAGACAGGCTAAACAAAACAGGTGGAGGAGTGGCCTGTAACCATAGATCAGACATCTCCATCTCTAAAGCTCACTCTGACCCTCTGGAGTCTTAGGAATACCTTGGGCTCTCTCTACATCTCTCAGATAATCAACACTATAAACTCCACGTGTTCTACCATCCCCCAGGTAAAAACGCAATGTTTGTAGACCAACTAATGGAAATTACTACAGCAAACTCTGAACCACACTCCAACAATATCTTTCTAGGGAACTTCAATCTACATTGGAACGACCTCAAAGATAATCGGGTCAATATTTTCAAAAACTTCCTCGCGGACCATTCACTAGTGCGGGCCTGTGGTCTTCCAACCCACTCAAAAGGCGCTACACTAGATTGGATCATCCCTAAAGAAAACAAGGTGGATTCAATCGCTATTGTCCCTTGCGACTGGTAAGATCACCACATCATCACCTTCCAAATTACATCCATAAAGAAGAAAAGAGCCTCACAATCAGTCAAACCTAAGCAATGGGTTAGAGATACTAAAGGCCTGAACAGTGAGATGGTGACATCACGTTGCATGAATGAACTTCAACCTCCTCTTCAATTGGTGGACGGCTGCGGGCTTACGTATCACTACAACCGTACGATGTCTAAAATAGTCGATAACATAGCCCCTTTAAAACTCAAAAGATAAAAGATAAAGATAAAAACCCATGGTTCAACGGTTCTCATAATGAATAAAGATGGAAACTCAGACTAGCAGAAAGGAAATTAAGACACCTCCCATCTAGGCCTGGGCTAAAATTTCGGTCCGTTCGCGGAAATTGCGATAATTTGACATTTTCGCTTTCCGCGGAAATCGCGAAAATGTCAAAATTTCCGCATTCCGCAGCTCAGCGATAATTTGGTTCTTGCTCGCGCTGTAAAATAATACATTCTCGCGTGCGCGCGATCGCCTTACCTTAATCCCTGCGTTCGCCGACAAGTTTTCTTGATCCGGTCGCGTTCTCCATGAGATGTTGTATTGTTTTTAGCCATTTGCGCTGTCTCGCGACAGTTCGCGTCCGCAGTGACGTCATGCGTCGCGCGATCACGTCTTTCTTCTCGCGGTCATGCACCGCGAGACAACTGAAAACAAGATGGCCGCGCCCGCGAGCAACCACATGGGTAAGTTGGCGAGCCGCAACCATGCAGAAAATCTCGCGAACATGCGGGAAAAAAACTTCCGCATCTTCGCGATATTTCCGCATGTTTGCGATAATTTTTAACATTTTCGAAATAATTTGCGAAAGTGGATTTCGCAACTTCCGCCCACCCCAACTCCCATCATCCCCACATCTAAAACAGCTAAGAAAGACCAGGAAAGCCTACAACAAAAGTGTACTACAATGAAAAAAATACTTTTTTAGAAATGAACTTCATAACTGGAAAATGAACTTGGACGGCAGAGGCTGCTTTATTGCATCTCTCTGCCCTAGAACGGAGCCCGAATGGGGTGATTCCGAAGTTATAGCGCTCGTGAAAGTGTCGGAGTGCAAGGATTCAATTAATGAAGGTCTGCTGCTCCCGTTGGTGTTATGTGAGATGACTTTTAAATAGCTGCCCTTTAAGCGCATTCCCGGTGCGGCGGAGCCCCACAACGGCAGCACAGGCAGTGGCGCGATCAGAGGCCGCTGGTGGACCCCTACTCTGGTTTTCGGTGATGCTGCACCAGCTTCCAGCGCCTGCACTAAGAGCCCTGGTGAGGGGAGAAAAGAATCAGTCACGATAATTAGCGTCGCAGCGCGGGACCGCCCCAACGCCTAAGATGAGTTTAAAAGGTTCAAGAAATATAAGCAGGCTGGGAGCCACTCCAATTCCTTCTGATTGTCCAACCGGATGCACACCTGATGAGGTATCTGCCGCATTTTTTGACTTTATTAGGGGCTCTGCGGCTGTTCATTTAAAGCGTGCTGTCTGTCCTTATAATTGCGACTCTACGAGCAACACGGAGCTCCTCCTTCCAGCCTGGTGATTTGGTGCTTTGTCAACGTAGCGCTAGCCAAGTGGGAAGAGGCAATGCCATTAGACCCTTTTACAGGGAGTGCCTTTCTCTACCAGCTTGACTCTCTTAAATGGCCCCCAAAATTATGCCCTTGTCCAAAGCACTCCTACTCCCCTTGTTGGGGATGGATCCAACATCTTTGCCCTGGAGTCTCAGAGGCCCCTCTGAGAGAGTCCACAGTGACAAGGGTGTCACACATAGTGGAGGACTGGACTGGGACTGATCCCCTTGCCACTGGGAGCCATCTCCTACCCTGCCGGACGTCAGACACTGTGTTCCCGCTGGGTTTCCTACCCCGTTCCCCACCTCTTCCCTCCTTCATTCTTCAGAGTGTGCCCGTGACCAAAGCACTCCTCTCCCCTTGTTGGAGAGGGATCCAGCATCTATGCCCTGGAGTCTCAACGACCCTGCTGAGAGTGTCCACTGTGACAAAGGAATCACACATAACTGAGGACTGAGAATCCCTGTACCGCGGGGCGCCGTCTCCCACCCAGCCGGACGTCGGACACAGTTACTTCCCCGTCTCCACGCTGTGTCCCCTACTCCCTCCACCTCCGCTTCCCTCCTACATTCTTTGGCTACCTCCCCTTTTCCTTTCCTCTCTCCCCTGAATTCCTCTCCACCTGCCTGCTTTGTTTATCCTTATGCCTATGCTCCACTTAATCTCCCTCCCCATCACCCTTTTAAATTACCCCCTTACCACTCTACATGCCATGAACCAACGGATGTAACTTGTAACTGTTGTGCCTTCTGTAACAATGTGTAATTTGTAACCTATGTAACTCTCCTCATGTAAAGCGCTCTGGTACCTCGGGGTCTAGCCAGCGCTACATAAAACTCAAGTAAATAAAAATAAAATAAATACATAACTCAAAGAACAGACTGAGAAAACTATTCGATCTACTAAAGGATCAATCGAATAAATTTGCCAAATCCTCCCCCTTACCAGCTCAATCGTTTTTGAGCTGTGAATACTTTTCAGCATTCTTTACAACCAAAGGTAGCTCCCTGGAGAGAGAACTCAAGAATACCGCTGATGAACTTGTGACCTAAAAGAGTACTCAAGCGGAGCAGCCAGCCCAACCTGCACAAACAGTGCCCAAAAATAATGCCTATTGGTCAACCTTCAAACTATATGATCAGGAAGACATTGCCAAAACCTTACTGACCTTAAAACCGAACAACCATTCCAATGATCCTCTTCCCGTAAAATGTTGGCCTACAATCAGCCACATGTCATCACTAGTTGGACTAAAATAATTCAAGTCAAGTCAAGGTAATGTTTATTTAGACCATTGGCCCTTAAACATAAAATAAAGGAAACATTTCCTTCTTTCCATAATACAAAATTATAATCATTTGTAAAAAATACAATACTACAATAAATAGTTATTATCTTTCCTAATCTATCCAGTTATCCTAAAATGAATTTAATAAAATCCCGTTTTTATATACATGAAAACCTTTTTAACCTCCAACATAAATCTCCCCAGTGCACAGGCAATAAATAAATAGGGCATTTCTGTTAACAATTCTACTGCCTGTGCATGGTTCTTTATACCATATTTTATAAATACTGGTCGTAAAAACAATTTCCGTGCATCAAGGACCTTAAGACAGTCTAAGTGTAAAATGTCACATCTCATACCTAGGCTGTAGGTGCAATTTCCTACAGGATCCATCATAGCCTCCTTTATACCGTTATTCATATAAAAATGATTAATTCCTATTCGTAACCTTAAAATTTCCCTCCTCAGATAGTGGTTTGGTAATATATCTATATATGGGAACTGTTGGTTGGATTTCTAAGAATTAATCAAGAAACACACTGTTTTTTTCCCCTCCAGATACTTGCACTCCTGATCTCGTGACATTCCTTTGCCAAGCACCCTCAAGTCTCGTCGTGCGACATCAGTTTGCAAGCCCTGCAGGTCCAATTTTATTCCTAGTTCCTTTCCAACTATCTCTAGCATTTTCTTAAACCTTAATGCCCATTTCAGTTCGCTCTGCAAAATTTCCCTTTTGCACCAATCTGCTATTTTTTGCTCTTCCCCATTTCCCAGACGTTGCCAAAACCTTATTAATGCCATGCGTACCATTACCTCCCAAGATACCATTCCTGTTTCAATTCTTAATGTCTGTATCATAGATGATCTAGGCAGGGATAGTAGTTTTTTTATACATTTTCCCTCTTCAATATCCCATCCTCTTTTACCACTCATGTACAATACTTCGGCTCCATATTGAAACTGAGGTGGTATCATGGCCATATAGGCATTTAGGACAGGTTTATCTGACCTTTCTCCGTATTTCCTATTAAACTTTTTCAACCCGCTAACTGAGGCCAGGGCACGTATCCTTAGTGTATTCAGATGGGTTTCCCATTTTAGGAATTTTTCAAACCATATCCCCAAGTATTTATATTCGTTTACTTCTTCCACTTTAGTAGAGCCCAGAAACCAACTAAATGTCTTCCTTTTCTTGCCAAAACGTATGACCTTGGTTTTGTCTAGATTCACAATTAAATTTTTCCGGTTGCAGTACTCACTAAACACAGCCAGCTTCCTCTGCAGCCCTGTTTGATCTAAAATTACCAGATCGTCTGCATAGAGTAAGCAAGCAATGTGTTTCCCATCTATTTTTGGGCTAGCCCCCTGTACCTGCGTTAGTATATTAGGTAAATCAGCCGTGAACAAGGAAAAGAGCAAGGGGGACAAGACACACCCCTGTCTTAGCCCATTTTCGATCAGTATTTTCTCTGACAAAGTCCCCGCTGTGTCCAAGATAACCTGCAACCAATTGTTTCTATAGAGGTCTTGTATAATAACCAGAAGATCCTTGGGCATATTGATCTTTATCAACATTTCCCACAGCCGCTTGCAATCAACCAGGTCAAACCCAGCCCGAAAGTCAATAAAACAACTGAATAGCCTACCCCTTTGCTCCACTGACTTTCGTGCGATGGACCAAAGGGAGAAACAATGGTCTACAGTAGAATGCCCCTTTTTAAAACACCCCTGTTTTGGAGGTATCATTTGGCTGACCTCTGCCCATTCTCTCAGTTTCTCCAAAATTATTTTGGAAAATACCTTCTCTCCCACGTCCAAGATTTTGATTAACCTATAGTTTTTGGGCATTTTTACACCTTCACGCTTGTGGATGGGCCTACTGATCGCACCTTTCCAGGTCTGGGGCATCTTCCCTGTCTCTAGTATGCCGGAGAACATATTTACCCACCAGTCAGATTTAGTCTTTATGAGTACTGCCGGAAGATTATCCGGGCCGGCTGCTCTAGTCAATTTCAAGTTTGCTACAAAACGTTTAACGTTACTTTCAGAAAATAATAATCTGGTATCCTCCCCCATCTCTGGCCAGATTACATGTACCATAGTTTCTTGCCAATCTTATATACTGTATATTTCGCCCAAGTAACCTTTCCAATCTTCTTCTGTCAATACACAATTCACGGTTGCCTGTGTCTTTCCCGACCCCTCCTGTATCAATTTCCAAAATTTTCTTCCATCCTTAGTTTCTATTGCCTCCAGGAGGTTACCCCAACATTTCTCTTTATAATTTCTCTTCTGATTTCTTAAAACATTTTTATACCTTTTCTTTAATATCTGTAGAGTAGTCACCATCTCTATATCGTACTTCAATCTCAAGCTTCTTTCCCCTTTCTGCTTATATCAACCTTTAGTTTCCTGCATTCCGCACTGAAACAATCTCTCTCTTTATGACCTTTTTTATTCATATCTCCCCTACTGGTTCCCCCTAAGAGTTTAACTATTAAATATTCCACTACTTGATTAATTACATTTTCAAACCAGCCTATGGTACCATTCCAAAATAATTAATGCCCCGCTTTCCCAAGGTTCCTTTACTGACTGCCTAAAAATGGGCCAGGGCATCCCTCTATTAAAAAAACTTACAGAGAACCCCTCTGAACCAAACAACTTTAGGCCAGTAAAAAACATTCCCTTACTGGCCAAGGTTCTGGAAAAATGTGCTCAACAACAACTGAACCTTCACATCACAGAATTTAAGCTACTAAACGACTGCCAGTCCGGGTTTAGACCCGATCACAGCAAGGAAACAACAATTATGCACATAGTTGATGATGCTCTACTTGCTCTAGACAACATCGCAACCTGTCTACTAGTCCTCCTCGATCTATCTTCAGCATTTTACACCGTAAACCATGGCAAATTATTAGACAGACTGGAAAATAGGATGGGTTTTTCGAGAACAGTCCTAAAATGTTTTCATTCCGTCATAGAGAACAGATCATAAAGATTCCTGGTGGACCACAATCTATCCCTTCCATCCCCGGGTCATATTGGAGTTCCACAAGGATCAACTCTAGCCCCATCCCCATTCAATCTGTACATTGAGCTACTCACTGAAGTACTGCAGCAGGCTATCATATCCTTCCACATGTATGCAGACGACACTCAGCTGGATATGAAGATTACATTACTGGAAGAGATCAACATAATGAACTAAGCACTACAAAAGACAGTTCATTGGCTATCTAGCAATCATCTTAAGCTCAATTCGCAGCAAACAGAATTTCTTCTGATCGCCCCCCCCCCCCTGAAATCCTCCACGGGGATCAAGGAATGGACCAAGAGGACCACCAAGCTAAACGTTACTCCAATTCTAGTTGATTTTACCAAGTCTCTTGGAATCACGCTGGATAAGGAATTAAACATGCGAGCACACATCAGCACTATGGCAAAAAATGTCCAATTCCATATGCAGAAAACTGAAACCGTTCATCGACTCGGCTGACCTTATAACGGCAGTCCAAGCTTTGGTTATCTCAAGGATTGAGTACGGATGCCCAACTCTAGCAGGGCTTCCTAAGATTTCAACAGCTCCACTAAAAGCTTGCCTCAATGCTGCAGCTAGACTCTTAACGGGTACAAGGAAATTTGACCACATCCCTCCAAATCTGAAAGCACTCAAATGACTACTATACGAGGCTGGAATTCAGCTAAAGATGGCTTGTATTACACACAAAGGTCTACATTACAAAAAAACACTTTACCTTACTCAGAGAATTACGATTTCTGGAGGCATTAGATCTTCGAGGGGGTACACAGATTTCTTACTGAAACCAGCATTCTTACGTGAGAAGAGAACTAATGAGAAACCATTCTTGGGAGCTGCTCCCAAAATTTGGAATGCGCTTTCACCGAATATTAGAGGAATCACCTTGGTCGCACGATTCAAAAAAGAGGCTAAGGCCTTTCTCATGAGTAAATTCCTCCCTAAACTAACTGCGGTCAACTCTTGGCTCCTTTTGAGACTTTCAGACAATCCTGGATCTTCTACATTCAACTGTGCTAGTAGCTGACGGTAAACAGGATGATAGTCCTGCTAATATCAGAGCATTGACTCCGGGGATAGCACATGTCAGTTGGCTTTCATCAGTTCATACCTATTGGCTATAATCAGCTCTGTCTGGATACTTTATGTCCATTCACAAGATTCAGGGACGATGGCTACCGAAAAGTACCTCTATCAAGCCACTGGGGTATTTGACTAGACTTGTAACAGTGTATCCAGTTGCCGACTCCCCGTTTGCTTTAGGAGGGGTATTACATTTTAAATGTAAGTAGGTCTTGAAATGTACTACTGTACCCCGAGTTGATGCCTAGTAAGACTTAATATGTATATTATTTGAAACATTGGCAAACATTGTAGGAAATTGATTGCAATTGAATTTTAAAGCGCTCTGACGCCCAGGATTGGGTCATGTTACCGCTATAGAAGACACTGAATAAATAAAGAAATACATAAATAACTGTCTTTAAGTGAAATATCATATTTAACTTTGGGCGAGAAAGGTACACTCTGCTGGGTTTCAGAGAGAGAGGAGATTGATAACAAACTGACCCATGCAGCAACTGTGAGGTCAGCAGGGACGTGAGCATAGAGAGGCACAGCTGCCCAGCGTCATCCGTTGAATTGTTTAATAGGGGTTAATACATTTGTATGACGAAGCAAAAACTAGGCCATTTACCCTTGTAATAACAGACTGGCACATGTAGCCAGAGGTGTAACTGGCAGTAGTGCAGCTGCTGTAGTAACATTGGGGGCCATGAGCTTGAGGAGCCTACGTCACTCCAATTAGTGTCTGTTTTTCATTGCAAGACTCGGTGATCTGCCAGAGCACAGTTTCATTGGTGCAGCAGGAACAGTGGCACCGGAGCCCAGAGTCACCGTGCACATTTGTTGCCTTTGGTGTCCCCATGTCGGATTAGTGCTCCGTGCACACACATTGTCATTGGTGTCCCGTGACGAATTAATTAGTGCACCATACACATAGGTTACCTTCTTATATAAATGGTTAAAAATGATCCTATCCTGTAAGTCCAATGAGAAGCTAAGCTAGACTTTAATTTGCTCCTGATATTACATGTGTGGTATTACTCAAGTTTTAAAACATGTCTGCATTCCTGTTTATTTAGGAATAAGATTTGGGGCAATTTTACTAAACCTCTGCATGGAAGAACAAGTGCAAAAAACATTTTTGCACAAGTCAACCGGTGTAGAAATAGCCCTTAAATTGACAAATCGCTTTTCTGCTAATTTCGGCCAGTGTAAAAAGCAAATGTCATTTTTCTCCTCATGGTCAGTGTAGATGAAAATGCAAAACTGCCTTGCTCAGGTCAGTGTTACACAACACCGCACTCTTTAAATGGCTGCATTTGCACCTTCAAAAATGGTCCTGTAATAGAATTTTGGCATGTTTCTTTGGTATTTTATTGATAAACATCATATGGACTATTTGTGAATCTGGAAGCAACATAACTACTTAGAAAGTGAATATTTTGAGGACAAATCTGCGGGACTCAGAAGGGCACAGAGGTTGTCTGTTTTTAAACCAGTACTCTGAATAAATATGTTTCCTTTGTTCCGACAGGAATGCTCATTTTCCAACAAAAGTTTAATTTAAGTTTCATGCACAGTCTCTGTAATCAAGTGATGTTCTTTCCTAAATGTAATGAACCATTAAAGACTGACTTATCACTTGCGTATCATACACGCAGACCACTTAATAATGATGTTAAGAGGCTGCTCTGCATTCCCCAAGGTTTTTCACTTGAAATTATATTTTCTACTTTTAACCAGCATTTTAGCAGTGATTATTTAAGAATTTTAATCCCATGATGAGATTTGTATCCCCTTCAATTTGAATAAGTTGGCCTTTCAGTCAAAAAGGTTTTGTTTTCAGCTCGTGGTCACTGCTGACTCACTGGCGTCACTTAGTGGCCATCTAAATCGAACTCAGCACAGCACCCAGATGCTTAGACAAATTAATTTGCAGGAACCGTACCACATCTAAGGCAAATGGGCACCTTAGACATCAGTTGCGTGCAGCAGTAAGTATTTCCCCTTCGATAATTAGGAGCCTGCAATGCCCTTATCCTCTCCCCCAGGACCCAAGTCACGGAAAAAAGAAAACGAGCCACTGGGAAGATGGAATTTGTATTTGCAATAGAACGAGCATGTAGGCGGCCTGGAATACTGCCACTTGCAGAACTCCATTGAATTTCACAGAGTTTTTAGGTAGCTCCGCAGAATTCCACAGAAGAAAACTCCACCCACCCCTAGTATATACCGATCATCGGCACCTCCAGGTCTTAAAATCTGCCAAGGTGTTGACCCTCGCCAACTTCGTTGATCCCTTTTCTTTGCAGACTATGATTTAATAGTGACTTTTCATCCTGGGGCTGAAAATAGAACAGCAGATACACTGCTCGGAAAAAAGAGAAGGAGATGTAATTCAAACCAAAGACAATAATACCACTATCATAGCTCTGCATGACATTATTGGAGAGACTGGAATCCAAGGTTTCCTTGAAGAAATCCATCAGTCTTTTTCAATATTAGAATTAGCAAAAGGGACAGCCCAAGATCAAAATAAAAGAATATTGATAGGATTACCATTTCAAGGTTCACAACTATATTTACCTACACAGGCGTTGAGAAAAAAGCTATTAAATGGTGTCATGATATTCCTATGTTAGGACATCCAGGCATCCATAAAACAATAGAAATGACTTCAAGACATTTCTGGTGGGTAGATATGAGAAACGATATTAAAGCATATGTCTCAACTAGCGATGTGTGTGCCCAAGCCAAAGCAGATCGTTAGAAGCGAAAGGGATATCTCCTTCCCTTAAAAACCCTGGAGCACATGTGGGAAGAAATCTCTGTTGATTTCATGGTTGGGTTACCAACATATATGAAATATGACACTATCATGGTAGTGGTAAAAAGATGGCACATTTCATAGCTTTTATAGAAGTCACTACTGCCCCTCGCTTGGCTCAGTTAATGATGGAACTTCTTGTCAGATTACACAGTATTCCCAGAACAATCAATTCTGACCATGGAACGCAGTTCACCTCACAATTTTGGAAGGCATGGTGTATGGCGTTGGGGATAGACACTTCTTTGTCCACTAGTTTCCATCCTCAAAGTCATGGACAAACAGAAAGAGTTAACCAGTGTATCAAGCAATATTGTTTTTCTTTTATTAATTAAAACCCTCAGGCATGGAAAGAAATGCTTTGGCTGGCAGAATTTGCTTACAACACAGTTCCACATTCTTCACAGGGTATTCTCCCTTATTTTCCACATATGGATATCATCCTCATTATCTTCCAATATTGAAACCCTATCCACAGGAAGGGGTTCCACATGTAGCAAAACATATCAGATATTGCAAAGAACACTTGTAAACATGTAATTGCTGCTAAGGAACATTATAAATGTTTTGCTGATAAAGAGAGACAACAGGGAACACAATACAAGGAGGGTGATAGTGTTTGGCTATTTACAACTAATTTTAAATTTAAAAGACCCCACAAGTTTCAGCCCAAGTTTGTCGGCCCATTTAAAATTGTGGAACAGATCAACCCTGTAAATTTTCATTGACAAATGCCTGTCACTATGAGAATACTTCCTGTTTTTCACACTTCCTGCATCTGACAGAGCAAGACAACGTCCCCCACCTATACTTGTCAGTGTTTTTCCATGAGGTGAAGGCAATCAAAGGTATGCAACGACAGAATGGACATATATGGTATTTGGTAAACAAAGCAAACAGAGGTGCACCACTTATACAAATGTAATTTTGATTCCAAATATATCCACAATATTCCGGTAATAGTTGAAATTCTTCTCATAATTTTTGCATCATTAATGTGTATTAAAAAAGTCAGCCAATGCGTTTTGTCCACATACATGTGGACTTTTTCAGGGCTGTAATGTGATAAAAATGTGTACATGTATATAAATGATAACAATACAAAAAACTGAACAAAAAGAACAATATGCGATAAACCAATACATACAAACATAGTTCCTGTGTCATCACGAATACACAACAACATATAATGATAAAAAACACACCTGAACATATAGATTGAGTGTCATTGTGTGGATACAGGAGAATGATAACACTTCTGGGGATGTTAAGATAAGACGGGAACAATAGAGCATCATAACCCCAATTGTCGTTATTATATATTACTAATTTTTTACATTTTAGATAGGTGGAACCAAATTACATAAATGGCTTCCTCAAAGATTAAAACACAACAATCGATATGGATAATATCGTAAAAAATTAAATAAAAAAACTTCAGGGTTAAAAGGATTCTTTATATTGAACAGTTTAAAACTTCACCTAGGGAGAGTAGCCCATTTATTCAAAACTGATACATACTCCAGTGTGTATATCCAAAGAAATGACAGTTAGTGATCATAAGCAAAAGTGGGAGGAAGCCCCGTCCAGAGAGAGGTAGTAGGAAAAGCCAAGAATCTGGGGGAGTGTGGTTGATTACCATTTTCTTTCTTCTAGGTCTCGCTCCCAGGTGTACCTACCCTATAACCCTTCCCCCATCGAGCCGTTCAGATACTCTGGTGTTTCATTTATTTTGGAGAGCAAAGTTCCTGGAAAGAGTGCCTCTGGGGGGTACTGTTATTGAGAATCCTCGCTCTGACAGCGTCATAGCAACACAGAAAGCTCACACTCCAGGATGTTACTTCTCAAAACAAAGTTTAATCAGCTGTGCGTGTCGACCAGACGCTCTTTCGCACAGCCAGATACCAGTGGAAAATTAGCTTGATCACCCTTAAATTCACAGCACTATGCACATATAAGAAATACCAACCCTTATTTTACATACAAGTACAATGATAATTATTATATTCAAGTTCAACTCTGATAGCTTAGGCAAAAAATGGATAAGGTACACAGAGGACATTTCAGTGACATACTTTTCAAACTCCACAATTCATAATGCTGTCCAGTGATTCGAATGGGAGCATGAGGGAATGTTCACCACATTACCATTTGACCTGCTTCTACCAATGTAACAAACGGTAAAAGTAAATCAAATAAATGAGATAATACAATTACAAGCCTAGTGGCATTTCATGTATATATGGTTAAAGTCAGCAGGCTACTGAGTGCCCTGATAAACTTCTCTTTCACCATTGTTGTCCCACAAGATGATTGCATGGGTGAAAAGTGACTTAGATCACTGTAGCCATACCTCTCGTAACACACAACAATAACTCAAATGTATGCAAGTCAAGTGGCCTGGTGTTTATCATACAGTTCTGCCAAAAAACAACATCATAGAAATAAAAATACATCAAAAGAAAAAATATATTTTATAAATCCATGGTTAGTGAAGTGAATATACCGCAGATGGTATGTCAGTGCTACTGAACCCACACAAAACGTCAGAAAAGGGCAAACCTATAGCAATTCCAATATTGCCAAATAGATTCTATCTATAACTCATATAAGGGCACATACATGGGATATCTTATGCCAAAAAGAAAATATATGCTGATAACAAGAAAATAGCATTACAAATCCTTCTTGTAACAATGAGAGAATAGATGTGGGACTGTAACTGGGACATGATCCCATGAAACCAGTTTTTCCCTCAAAGGCAAGAATACAGCACAAACTATTCCATGAATTAATCAATGTGTACGCAAAGTTTCTCAATTAGGTTGAGACCTCCAGGATGTTTGCTGTTGAGCATAATAATGTACCCTGACTCCATCTTCCTCAGGGTCCGCTGTCTTTCTCCTCCTCCTATGCTCACAGGGACCCTGTCAATACCAACCTTGTCAGTGCTAGGTTTGTGTTCCTGTTGCCAGTGTCATGCTACTGGGTAATTTGGATCTTTATTCTTGATCTCCCTAAGGTGCTCTAGTATTCTCTTTTTTAGAGGAATGTTGGTACTCGCCACATACTGTCGACCACAGGAACATACCAGAATGTGAACAATAAAATCACTGTTACAATTGATGAATTTTCTGACCTTATCTGTCCTGCATGTGGGTAGTGTGTAAGTGTTCCTCCTGACACTGTGGGTGCACGCTTTACACTTCCCGTATGTAAAGAAGACTCCCTGGTCTATCAAACATGATATTGTGCTCCCCTGTTTGGTAGGATTACTGTGCACCAGCATATCCCTCAAAGGTCTACATTTCTTATAGGTTATAAAAGGGTGAGAGCTAACTAGACTCACAATCACCTGATCCGATTTAACCCGATGCCAGTGCCTTCCCAACATTTGCCTGATATTGTTGGATTTGCTGTTTTGCATGGTTATAAGTCTGACCATGTCTGAGACCTCTCTTCTTAAACAGTAACAAGCTATCCCTGGGTAGATCCACCACTTTCTCACATGCTGTCCTAACCACTTTCCTTGGGTAGCCCCCGGCCATGAACCTGTCAAACATTTTGATCTGTTCCACCTCAAATGCCGGTAGGGTACTGCTATTATGGTTCGCCTGTAGCATTTACCCAAAGGGGATACTCCACTTAAGGTTGGGTTGGTGATTTATATGGGCATGCAGAATGCTTTTACCCTCAGAGCTTTTCCTGAAAAGGCTTGTACTTATCTATTCACCCTGCACCTTCACCATGACATCCAGAAATTCCATCTCTGATGCATGTGTTTTTGGTGTGATTTTCAAATTCAAGTTGTTATTGGCAATAAACAACAGAAATGCCTCTAGAGTCTTCTGAGGGCCATTCCAAATGTTAAATGTTATGTCCAAACCTCATTAGCCTCTGTCCAAATGTGTTTTGCCTCCCACTAGTCCATAAAAATACAGGCATAGCTGCGTGCAAAACAACTTCCCATCGCTGTTCCAGTGAGTTGTCTATGCCATTGTTCACCAAATAGAAAGAAGTTAATCTCAAAGCAAAAGTGTAACATACTGAATAGCATTGTGGAGTGGTCACATAGGTACAAGTGCTTACCACTGAAAAAGTGCCTGCAAGCTTGTATGCCCAACTGATGGTCAATGCATGTGTATAATGACACATTGTCAATAGTAGCCAGAATATAATTTGCTTTCCAAGGAATGTTTTGAATCGTAGTTGTAAAGTCTGTACTACCCCTACAGTATGCCAGCAAACTGAGGACATAAGGCCATAGGAAATAATCTAGGTATATGGATGTGTTTTCCAGGAGACTGTTAGTGGCTGAAATGATGGGCCTTCCAGGGGGATTAACAGTGTTTTTATGAATATTGGGGCAGCATATAAAACATGGTGCTGTGGGTTTAATAATAAATAAAAAGTAGTATTCCTCAACATCCATTAGTCCCTTCTCATGCCAATCCCACAAATGTGTGTGAAAGTGTTTTATATTGTGTTTATATGCAGCCATAGAAGATCTGTCATAGCTCCCTGACAAGTCCAAATGCCTCCTGGCTTCCTGCTGGCATTTAGCCACATCCCACAACACCACATTCCCACCCTTGCCCGCAGGTGTAATAAAAAAAATGAAGTGTCCTTACTAAAACAGTCCAAGGCTTTCTTCTGTCATTTGAAATGTCATCAGTGATGTCACTGACCATGTCATGAATGATGTATTATGTGAGGTCATAAGCAGTGCATTGAGGGTGTGTAAGGTATAGTTAGCTCAGGTAACTATAACTGCTGAATTTCTATGGTTTTGTACGTGTACAATCTGAGCCTAACTATAAAGTCCCTATAACCTTTTTTCCGTTCAGTAAATTCCCAAGATTTTTTAAAGCTATTTCCTAACCATAATATCCCTGTAACCTTTGTTTTTCTTAAGTGAATCTCTAAAGACTTTTAAAATTCTATTTCATAACTATAACGTCCCTGTCACCTTTGTTTTTTTCCAGTGAATTTCTATGGGTTTGTAATGTTATTTCCTAACTATAACGTCCCTGTAACCTTTTTTTAGGTTTTCAACATTTTATTTCCTACCCGTAACCTGTAACCTTTTAGTGAGTGTGTGAGTGAGTGCATGAGTGTCTGAGTGGGTCTGTGAGTGGGTGTGAGAGTGTCTGAGTGGGTCTGTCAGTGGGCGTGTGAGTGTTTGCATGGGTCTGGGAGTGAATGCATAAGTGTCAGTCTGTGACTGGGTGTCAAAGTGTCTGAAGGGGTTTGAGAATGCCTCCATGAATGTGTGATTCAGTCTGTGGGTGTGTGCATGAGTCCCTATGTGGGTCTATGAGGTTGTGTGTGAATGTCTGTGTGGGTCTATGAGTGGGTGTGTGAGTCTCTGAATGGTTCGGTGAGTAAGTACATGAGTCTCTAAGTGAGTCTGTGAGTGGTTGCATGTGACTCTGAGTGGATCTGTGAGTGGGTGTGTGAGTCTGTGAGTGGGTATGTGAGTGGGTGTGTGAGTGTCTGAGTGGATCTGTGAGTGAGTGTCTGAGTGTCTGAGTGCCCTGTGTTAAGCCCTCTTCTGCTCTGGTTTGCTTTCTGCTAATTTTTTTCTGCCCTCTGTTTTGCTTTTCTGCTCATTTTTCCGCACTCTGTTTTGCTCTCTTCTGCTCTGGTTTGCCATTTTTGCTCATTTTTCTGCCCTCCGTTTTGCCTTTTCTGCTCATTTTCTGCCCTCTGTTTACCTTTCCTGCTCCTTTTTCTGCCATCCGTTTCACCCTCTTGTGCTCTGTTTTGCCTTCTGTGCTCATTTTTATGCCTTCTGTCTTGCCCTTTTCTGCTCATTTTGATGCCCTCTATTTGGCCTTTTCTACTCATCTTTCTGCCCTCTGGTTTCCTTGTTTCAATGTGGGAGTAGGGCCACATTGTCCCCCGCCCTGGGCCTATTTCACCCCTGAGGACCCCAACCCCCGGTGGCCCACCAAAATTAAATGGAGGCGGAGGGCCATTTGGCCCTCCCACCCCAGACCAATTCCGGACCCAAAGAGGGCCTGGCCACAAATCAATGGGGGAGAGAGGCCATGTGGTCCCCTCCCATGCTTATTTTGGCCCCAGGGACCCTATTCCCAGGGCCCGGCCACACACAAATCAGTGGGGTAGGGGTTCTGCATGGCCCCCTCCCTGGGCCGATTTTAGCCCCGGGGACCTCATGCCCCGGGGCCCGGCCATGTGTCCCTTGGTGCCCTGGTCCCAGTTAGGGCACTCAGTGTGCAGGATGGGGACCACGGGGGAGCCTCAGAGCCACCACTGTCCCAAACAGCATGCTGCCTCCTAAAGGAGCCGGCATTGCTATTGCACACAGGGCGCTGCTGGAAATGCAGCTCCCTATGTGCAAGAACAATAGTTTCATCTCTTGCCCGCATCTTTGTGACCACTCCATTTTTAGGTCTCACGCCTAGCGATGCAGTGCATAGCACTGCTCGCGCAGGCGAGAGTCCTTTTGTGGAGGGTTCCGAAACGGACCCTGGAATCGCACACGCTCGTGCATGTGCGATTCCTTTTGGTCCACGGTATTGGCGTTTGTGGTCGTCTTTTTCAGAAAGACAGCACGCAATGGGCCAAAGGCGGTCACATTGCTCCACCCATGGCCTATTGGTGTCTGTTACCCGCACGCTGACATCTGTTTTCAATTATCGTGCCCAGACACGGGCGCGATAATTGAAAACAGATCGCTCGCTGGGGCGCGCGCGTGCGCACCACTCGTTGCAGTATTGAAGCGATCTCATCCTAGCCCGTCTACTTCATAGACCCGCACCCTGCAGTAGCGTTTGAGAATAAATAATCTTCTCTGTAGCTGCAATAGCACAATGTTATTATCTTAAACTCACTCCTACAGCAAAACTAAGGGGGTGCCACCTATTAATTGCGAGCGATTTGACAAGTCTGACAGCGAGAGACACAAAATTCGTCGCGTTAGCTCTGTGAGAGCAACCAAATCTCTTTGATGAGGAACAAATGGGCATGTTTCACTGCACCGTGCGCTCTCCAAGAGTGCTTACACTACGGTTAAAAGGCTTTATTTCACTACGCTGCTTTTTGACAGATCGACTTGAACATGAGATATATATCACATCCCCCAGGGGGACATGCGAGTACGCTTCAATGTGTGGTTTAGCAAACTGGTTGTGACAAATAAGAGGTATTTACGAGCACTTCATCAAATCTGGCGGCGCACCTCCTTCGTGATAAATGCCCGGGGCAGGAGGCACGGTCTATTGAAGCACAGGGATCACCGAACCGACCTATTATCTGTTTCTAGGGACGCAAATGTATTTCTGTAAAGCGTAATCTGTTTTATTCAATTTCAAATTGGCAAAGATGCTTAATTGCAGAAGTTATTTGTCATGTGGTATGAATTTTATTTTTTTCAATGCGTGAGCCTACCCTTGGATTGACTCCACTGAGGTTAAAATGAGCAAAGTGATGCTAAAATGCATCTTTTTTTTTTTTACCATAATACTACTTCTGCACCGCTACGGCAAATATCTTTTTAATTGAGGTTTACATTAGCTTTTGGCCTCCTGTTGACCTCGGACATGTGCTTATCAGTGAGTGAAGTAACCACTGATCGCAATAGCTGCAGATCCAAGGAATGAGGCACAGAGATGGTCTCGCAGATGCATGTAACCCCACACTGGTTGGTAATCGTCCACTCCTAGATAGATGCTGCTATCCATGCACTTCCAGGCACACCATCGCACCCAGAGACACCCACACTCCAGAAACACGCATATTCAACCAGACATTTCCAGACACATGCTCAGGTTCACACACTCTCTAATAGACTCTCAAAGGTATACAATCCCAGCCATACTCAAAGGAACTTAGTCCTAGACATGCACTCTGACAGACACACAATCCTAGAGATACATAATACTACTTCTGCACCGCTACGGCAAATATCTTTTTAATTGAGGTTTACATTAGCTTTTGGCCTCCTGTTGACCTCGGACATGTGCTTATCAGTGAGTGAAGTAACCACTGATCGCAATAGCTGCAGATCCAAGGAATGAGGCACAGAGATGGTCTCGCAGATGCATGTAACCCCACACTGGTTGGTAATCGTCCACTCCTAGATAGATGCTGCTATCCATGCACTTCCAGGCACACCATCGCACCCAGAGACACCCACACTCCAGAAACACGCATATTCAACCAGACATTTCCAGACACATGCTCAGGTTCACACACTCTCTAATAGACTCTCAAAGGTATACAATCCCAGCCATACTCAAAGGAACTTAGTCCTAGACATGCACTCTGACAGACACACAATCCTAGACATACACTCGCACAGTAAAACATTCCTAGACATGCAGTCTCACAGACACACAGTCCTAGACATACACTCTCAGACACACAATCCTAGACATGCAATGCACTCTCGCAGACATATACTCCTAGGCATGCACTCTCACAGACATACAATCCTAGACATGCACTCGCACAGTAAAGCATTCCTAGACATGCACTCTCACATACACACAGTCCTAGACATGCACTCACATAGAAACACATTCCTAGACATACACTCTCAAAGACACATACTCCTAGACACACACTGAAAGATGCACTCTCACCATCACACACTCCTAGACACAATTTGTGAGACGTACACCTGGAGGCACACTCACTAGACACACATTTACAGACACTGAGAAGCTCTCACATGCACACACTCGCACCAGCATACACTTGAAGACATGATCCTAAAGATTAATTCTCAAAGCCAAACGCTCCCAAACACAGTCTGCAAGATACCACTCACAGCACTACACTGACACACTTTGAAAGAGGCACCCCCACAGGCACACACTCCCAGACTCAGACATCTGAGAATAAACATTGACAAAGCCAGTAGGTTTCACCTATGTGAAATCTATTGGCTTTGGCAATTTTTTTTTACATGTTGCAAAGCAGCACAAGCTGCTGTACAGCAGCACAAGCTGCTGTACAACATGGTTTACAGTAAAAAAAACACAAGCATTTGCAATGCAATAAGTCTCGCAGTTGTGAGAGTTTGAGCTATTGGCATTGTAAATGACAATGCCTTTTATTTATGTTTTAAAAACCAACACGTAAATAAAAGGCATTGCCATTTACAATGCCAATAGCTCAAACTCTCACAACTGCGAGACCTATTGCATTGCAAATGCTTGTTTTCATTTTTGTCATGAATTTGCAAATTTGTCGCAATTTCATGGCAATTTTTTAACTGCTTTTTTGCCCTGGTGGGGTCCCTCTTGGACCCCAATACCAGAGCTAATGGGTCAGGATATTCCTACCCTGACCCTTTTCTTTTTTTTCATGTTTTGTTTTGGGACTCGGCTTAAGCAGAGCCCCAAGATGGCTGCCAGCACTGCCAGCAATATTTTTTTCATGTTGCTAGCAGCCAATCAGAGTTTAAATCCTGTGGGTGCGAGATGGCCCAAGTTGAAAAAAGCTACCTGGGCCAATCAGAATGCTCTATTTTTAAATTGCCGCACCCAGTAGAGTTTCTCAAGACTTGCGAACCCAGCCATCAGGACCTGCAATTATTTTTAAACTTTAATTTCTCAAAAACTACTGACCGGATTTACACCAAATCACAAAAAGCACAATCGGTGGACCAAGATCTAGCTTCCTTCCGACTTTGGAGTAATTCCGTTCAGTAGTTTTTGCTGTAGTCCTGCCTAAAGAAGTCAATAGAAAATGCATGGGGGATTTTTCATTTTAGGGCCCCCTCCCCTTTTTTCTCAGCCCCTGCTTGATGGATCACCCTAAAACGTTCCAGAAAGGAGCTCAGCAGGATAAACTTTTTTTTGGTTTGGGAAGTTTAGCAATGACTTGTTAAACGGTGCTAAAATTATTACAGAACCAAAAAACGCTATTTCTGTGGACCCAACTATAACTACCTATTGGCGCCTGCCAATCGAATACCTATATATATATTATTAGATGTTTTTCAGCATTGATTGTGCATTTCTTAAAAATTATATTTATATTATTAAATGTGGACATACTTCATGTCTAAAATGTAGGAAATGCAAAGCTGTCTTTTAAGAACATGCACAAGCATCTAAGAGGATATGTTTGTAATAACGTATAGTATTATTACTACAGTATTTCTACTATGATCATGAACTATATGCACTGGCACTTTAAATAGCGGGACAATATGCTGAGCGTCGTCAAGTGATCAAGGCGACTTGAACGGCCGAAACGCGTTATGGCTGAGGACTAATAAAAATAAAAATAATTAGCACCATTGGAGGTCTGCACTAGTCATTGATGCGCAAAGCAGTTACGAGGTGTTACGAGCTGGAGAGATTTATATATATATATATATACATCGCAAAATTCCTTTCACTTCTCCCTCGGTCTACCAGAGGTTTTCGGATAAGGATCACAGCACCACGAACGACACTTCAAATTAATATTTATTCTTCTCAGGATACCAGGCACCACACACGGTAAGGACGGTATATATACACACACACACACATATATATACATATATATGTAAATATAAATATATATATATATATATATATATTAAACAAAGTTACCCCACGGGTGGAGGCACAACCCAGGACAGCTCACACTCCACACTATTAGCATCTGGAAATCCTGCCGCCGACGCGTTTCAGGCCATTTGCCCTTCCTCATGGGCGGTCTTAGATCAACTGAGGCAAGCAAAAAACCACCAGCACGTACCCTTCTTTATTTCAATTAATCCTGAATAGGAAATGCTCATGAATTATGGGACTGGTAGTTCGAAACAATCAATCCGCAAATACGGTGCTGCCATCAGTTCATTGATAAAATACAATCAATCCAGGTGAATACTGAGTGCGGGAGAAGTGCGAATAAGTCCTGTCCCGTTCCGCTCGCCGCTCGTGATCCATAGGCAGCAGCAGACCCACAGACTTATAGTGGTGGTGCCATCCGTGACCGGGGTCGGTCACAAAAATATTAAACAAAGTTACTCCACGGGTGGAGGCACAACCCAGGACAGCTCACACTCCACACTATTAGCACCTGGAAATCCTGCCGCCGACGCGTTTCAGGCCATTTGCCCTTCCTCATGGGCGGTCTTAGATCAACTGAGGCAAGCAAAAAACCACTAGCATGTACCCTTCTTTATTTCAATTAATCCTGAATAGGAAATGCTCATGAATTATGGGACTGGTAGTTCGAAACAATCAATCCGCAAATATGGTGCTGCCATCAGTTCATTGATAAAATACAATCAATCCAGGTGAATACTGAGTGCGGGAGAAGTGCGAATAAGTCCTGTCCCGTTCCGCTCGCCGCTCGTGATCCATAGGCAGCAGCAGACCCACAGACTTATAGTGGTGGTGCCATCCGTGACCGGGGTCGGTCACAAAAATATTAAACAAAGTTACCCCACGGGTGGAGGCACAACCCAGGACAGCTCACACTCCACACTATTAGCACCTGGAAATCCTGTGCCGACGCGTTTCAGGCCATTTGCCCTTCCTCATGGGCAGTCTTAGATCAACTGAGGCAAGCAAAAAACCACCAGCACGTACCCTTCTTTATTTCAATTAATCCTGAATAGGAAATGCTCATGAATTATGGGACTGGTAGTTCGAAACAATCAATCCGCAAATACGGTGCTGCCATCAGTTCATTGATAAAATACAATCAATCCAGGTGAATACTGAGTGCGGGAGAAGTGCGAATGAGTTCTGTCCCGTTCCGCTCGCCGCTCGTGATCCATAGGCAGCAGCAGACCCACAGACTTATAGTGGTGGTGCCATCCGTGACCGGGGTCGGTCACAAAAATATTAAACAAAGTTACCCCACGGGTGGAGGCACAACCCAGGACAGCTCACACCCCACACTATTAGCACCTGGAAATCCTGCCGCCGACGCGTTTCAGGCCATTTGCCCTTCCTCATGGGCAGTCTTAGATCAACTGAGGCAAGCAAAAAACCACCAGCACGTACCCTTCTTTATTTCAATTAATCCTGAATAGGAAATGCTCATGAATTATGGGACTGGTAGTTCGAAACAATCAATCCGCAAATACGGTGCTGCCATCAGTTCATTGATAAAATACAATCAATCCAGGTGAATACTGAGTGCGGGAGAGTGCAAATAAGTCCTGTCCCGTTCCGCTCGCCGCTCGTGATCCATAGGCAGCAGCAGACCCACAGACTTATAGTGGTGGTGCCATCCGTGACCGGGGTCGGTCACAAAAATATTAAACAAAGTTACCCCACGGGTGGAGGCACAACCCAGGACAGCTCACACTCCACACTATTAGCACCTGGAAATCCTGCCGCCGACGCGTTTCAGGCCATTTGCCCTTCCTCATGGGCAGTCTTAGTTCAACTGAGGCAAGCAAAAAACCACCAGCACGTACCCTTCTTTATTTCAATTAATCCTGAATAGGAAATGCTCATGAATTATGGGACTGGTAGTTCGAAACAATCAATCCGCAAATACGGTGCTGCCATCAGTTCATTGATAAAATACAATCAATCCAGGTGAATACTGAGTGCGGGAGAAGTGCGAATAAGTCCTGTCCCGTTCCGCTCGCCGCTCGTGATCCATAGGCAGCAGCAGACCCACAGACTTATAGTGGTGGTGCCATCCGTGACCGGGGTCGGTCACAAAAATATTAAACAAAGTTACCCCACGGGTGGAGGCACAACCCAGGACAGCTCACACTCCACACTATTAGCACCTGGAAATCCTGCCGCCGACGCGTTTCAGGCCATTTGCCCTTCCTCATGGGCGGTCTTAGATCAACTGAGGCAAGCAAAAAACCACCAGCACGTACCCTTCTTTATTTCAATTAATCCTGAATAGGAAATGCTCATGAATTATGGGACTGGTAGTTCGAAACAATCAATCCGCAAATACGGTGCTGCCATCAGTTCATTGATAAAATACAATCAATCCAGGTGAATACTGAGTGCGGGAGAAGTGCGAATAAGTCCTGTCCCGTTCCGCTCGCCGCTCGTGATCCATAGGCAGCAGCAGACCCACAGACTTATAGTGGTGGTGCCATCCGTGACCGGGGTCGGTCACAAAAATATTAAACAAAGTTACCCCACGGGTGGAGGCAAAACCCAGGACAGCTCACACTCCACACTATTAGCACCTGGAAATCCTGCCGCCGACGTGTTTCAGGCCATTTGCCCTTCCTCATGGGCAGTCTTAGATCAACTGAGGCAAGCAAAAACCCACCAGCACGTACCCTTCTTTATTTCAATTAATCCTGAATAGGAAATGCTCATGAATAATGGGACTGGTAGTTCGAAACAATCAATTCGCAAATACGGTGCTGCCATCAGTTCATTGATAAAATACAATCAATCCAGGTGAATACTGAGTGCGGGAGAAGTGCGAATGAGTTCTGTCCCGTTCCGCTCGCCGCTCGTGATCCATAGGCAGCAGCAGACCCACAGACTTATAGTGGTGGTGCCATCCGTGACCGGGGTCGGTCACAAAAATATTAAACAAAGTTATCCCACGGGTGGAGGCACAACCCAGGACAGCTCACACTCCACACTATTAGCACCTGGAAATCCTGCCGCCGACACGTTTCATGCCATTTGCCCTTCCTCATGGGCGGTCTTAGATCAACTGAGGCAAGCAAAAAACCACCAGCACGTACCCTTCTTTATTTCAATTAATCCTGAATAGGAAATGCTCATGAATTATGGGACTGGTAGTTCGAAACAATCAATCCGCAAATAGGGTGCTGCCATCAGTTCATTGATAAAATACAATCAATCCAGGTGAATACTGAGTGCGGGAGAAGTGCGAATAAGTCCTGTCCCGTTCCGCTCGCCGCTCGTGATCCATAGGCAGCAGCAGACCCACAGACTTATAGTGGTGGTGCCATCCGTGACCGGGGTCGGTCACAAAAATATTAAACAAAGTTACCCCACGGGTGGAGGCACAACCCAGGACAGCTCACACTCCACACTATTAGCACCTGGAAATCCTGCCGCCGACGCGTTTCAGGCCATTTGCCCTTCCTCATGGGCGGTCTTAGTTCAACTGAGGCAAGCAAAAAACCACCAGCACGTACCCTTCTTTATTTCAATTAATCCTGAATAGGAAATGCTCATGAATTATGGGACTGGTAGTTCGAAACAATCAATCCGCAAATACGGTGCTGCCATCAGTTCATTGATAAAATACAATCAATCCAGGTGAATACTGAGTGCGGGAGAGTGCAAATAAGTCCTGTCCCGTTCCGCTCGCCGCTCGTGATCCATAGGCAGCAGCAGACCCACAGACTTATAGTGGTGGTGCCATCCGTGACCGGGGTCGGTCACAAAAATATTAAACAAAGTTACCCCACGGGTGGAGGCACAACCCAGGACAGCTCACACTCCACACTATTAGCACCTGGAAATCCTGCCGCCGACGCGTTTCAGGCCATTTGCCCTTCCTCATGGGCGGTCTTAGATCAACTGAGGCAAGCAAAAAACCACCAGCACGTACCCTTCTTTATTTCAATTAATCCTGAATAGGAAATGCTCATGAATTATGGGACTGGTAGTTCGAAACAATCAATCCGCAAATACGGTGCTGCCATCAGTTCATTGATAAAATACAATCAATCCAGGTGAATACTGAGTGCGGGAGAAGTGCGAATGAGTTCTGTCCCGTTCCGCTCGCCGCTCGTGATCCATAGGCAGCAGCAGACCCACAGACTTATAGTGGTGGTGCCATCCGTGACCGGGGTCGGTCACAAAAATATTAAACAAAGTTATCCCACGGGTGGAGGCACAACCCAGGACAGCTCACACTCCACACTATTAGCACCTGGAAATCCTGCCGCCGACACGTTTCATGCCATTTGCCCTTCCTCATGGGCGGTCTTAGATCAACTGAGGCAAGCAAAAAACCACCAGCACGTACCCTTCTTTATTTCAATTAATCCTGAATAGGAAATGCTCATGAATTATGGGACTGGTAGTTCGAAACAATCAATCCGCAAATAGGGTGCTGCCATCAGTTCATTGATAAAATACAATCAATCCAGGTGAATACTGAGTGCGGGAGAAGTGCGAATAAGTCCCGTCCCGTTCCGCTCGCCGCTCGTGATCCATAGGCAGCAGCAGACCCACAGACTTATAGTGGTGGTGCCATCCGTGACCGGGGTCGGTCACAAAAATATTAAACAAAGTTACCCCACGGGTGGAGGCACAACCCAGGACAGCTCACACTCCACACTATTAGCACCTGGAAATCCTGCCGCCGACGCGTTTCAGGCCATTTGCCCTTCCTCATGGGCGGTCTTAGTTCAACTGAGGCAAGCAAAAAACCACCAGCACGTACCCTTCTTTATTTCAATTAATCCTGAATAGGAAATGCTCATGAATTATGGGACTGGTAGTTCGAAACAATCAATCCGCAAATACGGTGCTGCCATCAGTTCATTGATAAAATACAATCAATCCAGGTGAATAGTGAGTGCGGGAGAAGTGCGAATAAGTCCTGTCCCGTTCCACTCGCCGCTCGTGATCCATAGGCAGCAGCAGACCCACAGACTTATAGTGGTGGTACCATCCGTGACCGGGGTCGGTCACAAAAATATTAAACAAAGTTACCCCACGGGTGGAGGCACAACCCAGGACAGCTCACTCTCCACACTATTAGCACCTGGAAATCCTGCCCCCGACGCGTTTCAGGCCATTTGCCCTTCCTCATGGGCGGTCTTAGATCAACTGAGGCACGCAAAAAACCACCAGCACGTACCCTTCTTTATTTCAATTAATCCTGAATGGGAAATGCTCATGAATTATGGGACTGGTAGTTTGAAACAATCAATCCGCAAATACGGTGCTGCCATCAGTTCATTGATAAAATACAATCAATCCAGGTGAATACTGAGTGCGGGAGAAGTGCGAATAAGTCCTGTCCCGTTCCGCTCGCCGCTCGTGATCCATAGGCAGCAGCAGACCCACAGACTTATAGTGGTGGTGCCATCCGTGACCGGGGTCGGTCACAAAAATATTAAACAAAGTTACCCCACGGGTGGAGGCACAACCCAGGACAGCTCACACTCCACACTATTAGCACCTGGAAATCCTGCCGCCGACGCGTTTCAGGCCATTTGCCCTTCCTCATGGGCGGTCTTAGATCAACTGAGGCAAGCAAAAAACCACCAGCACGTACCCTTCTTTATTTCAATTAATCCTGAATAGGAAATGCTCATGAATTATGGGACTGGTAGTTCGAAACAATCAATCCGCAAATACGGTGCTGCCATCAGTTCATTGATAAAATACAATCAATCCAGGTGAATACTGAGTGCGGGAGAAGTGCGAATAAGTCCTGTCCCGTTCCGCTCGCCGCTCGTGATCCATAGGCAGCAGCAGACCCACAGACTTATAGTGGTGGTGACATCCGTGACCGGGGTCGGTTCCAAAAATATTAAACAAAGTTACTCCACGGGTGGAGGCACAACCCAGGACAGCTCACACTCCACACTATTAGCACCTGGAAATCCTGCCGCCGACGCGTTTCAGGCCATTTGCCCTTCCTCATGGGCGGTCTTAGATCAACTGAGGCAAGCAAAAAACCACCAGCACGTACCCTTCTTTATTTCAATTAATCCTGAATAGGAAATGCTCATGAATTATGGGACTGGTAGTTTGAAACAATCAATCCGAAAATACGGTGCTGCCATCAGTTCATTGATAAAATACAATCAATCCAGGTGAATACTGAGTGCGGGAGAAGTGCGAATAAGTCCTGTCCCGTTCCGCTCGCCGCTCGTGATCCATAGGCAGCAGCAGACCCACAGACTTATAGTGGTGGTGCCATCCGTGACCGGGGTCGGTCACAAAAATATTAAACAAAGTTACCCCATGGGTGGAGGCACAACCCAGGACAGCTCACACTCCACACTATTAGCACCTGGAAATCCTGCCGCCGACGCGTTTCAGGCCATTTGCCCTTCCTCATGGGCGGTCTTAGATCAACTGAGGCAAGCAAAAAACCACCAGCACGTACCCTTCTTTATTTCAATTAATCCTGAATAGGAAATGCTCATGAATTATGGGACTGGTAGTTCGAAACAATCAATCCGCAAATACGGTGCTGCCATCAGTTCATTGATAAAATACAATCAATCCAGGTGAATACTGAGTGCGGGAGAAGTGCGAATAAGTCCTGTCCCGTTCCGCTCGCCGCTCGTGATCCATAGGCAGCAGCAGACCCACAGACTTATAGTGGTGGTGCCATCCGTGACCGGGGTCGGTCACAAAAATATTAAACAAAGTTACCCCATGGGTGGAGGCACAACCCAGGACAGCTCACACTCCACACTATTAGCACCTGGAAATCCTGCCGCCGACGCGTTTCAGGCCATTTGCCCTTCCTCATGGGCGGTCTTAGATCAACTGAGGCAAGCAAAAAACCACCAGCACGTACCCTTCTTTATTTCAATTAATCCTGAATAGGAAATGCTCATGAATTATGGGACTGGTAGTTCGAAACAATCAATCCGCAAATACGGTGCTGCCATCAGTTCATTGATAAAATACAATCAATCCAGGTGAATACTGAGTGCGGGAGAAGTGCGAATAAGTCCTGTCCCGTTCCGCTCGCCGCTCGTGATCCATAGGCAGCAGCAGACCCACAGACTTATAGTGGTGGTGCCATCCGTGACCGGGGTCGGTCACAAAAATATTAAACAAAGTTACCCCACGGGTGGAGGCACAACCCAGGACAGCTCACACTCCACACTATTAGCACCTGGAAATCCTGCCGCCGACGCGTTTCAGGCCATTTGCCCTTCCTCATGGGCGGTCTTAGATCAACTGAGGCAAGCAAAAAACCACCAGCACGTACCCTTCTTTATTTCAATTAATCCTGAATAGGAAATGCTCATGAATTATGGGACTGGTAGTTCGAAACAATCAATCCGCAAATACGGTGCTGCCATCAGTTCATTGATAAAATACAATCAATCCAGGTGAATACTGAGTGCGGGAGAACATATATATATATATAAAATTCAAACGTTGCCCTGAAGCTTGAAGACGCAACTCCGTGCAGGATAGTTCAGCAGAACACTTTCTTTTCAAACTGGCTTCCACATTCCAATTATTCGGAGCTGCTGCTCCTTCATCTGAGGGAAGCCTGACAGTCACGGGTTTCCGCTGTATGCACTCACTCCGATTTACATAATCTTTACTAATTGCCCTCTGGTGGGCCTCACAGGTACGTGTCATCATTTTTGCATCCTGGGAGTTGTAGTGCCAGTGCTGCGGCAATTCCTTCCTTCCATTACCTAATACTTACCTACATGTAAGTGTGAAACACAGAACACAGTTAAAGTGTACCTAAAAACAAAATGGCTTCATTTAACCCACTACAAATCAGCTTGCGGGCCACCAGTGGGTAGCGAATCACAGTTTTGGAAACACTAATTTCTGATATTGGCCCTTTGCCAATCCTCTTTTACACCTACAGCGCCACTACAAAATCTGCTTTTATGATGACTTGTAGGCAGCACTGGGTCCTTAATCAGTAAATGAATAGGAGAATTTAACACAGATGCCACGCAGTGTGTTTACATCATGATGGGACAGGCCAAACTCTTCTATATTATTCAACTCTGTGTCGGATTCAAGAAATTTGAATAAGACACATCACACTACTTATAAGGAAAGTGAAACTCACATCTTCTGTTTCATTTGAATTTCTGCCATCACAAACACAAGCTACATAACCATATGCCTCCCTTAACTAGGTTAGGAAGAATCACAAAAAAGTGACTATTGCCACCTTCAGGCAGAGTAAAGCACACAATTTTCCACCAACCTCCCTGAGGTAATGTAAAATTCAGACACAATGGCTTTACTGAAAGCAGAATCGTCCTACAATGATTTTTGGGCCTTGTGTACAGTGAATGCACAAAAGGTTGATTGAGGTATACTGTATCCTCAAAATACTGCACACAATGCAGGAGGCAGGGTTACGCTGCCCTGTGTTGGCCCAAGAACAAGAACGTAATCTTTTTTATGAATGGACACATACATTTTCCAGTACTGAAATGCAACATCTTTTGGTGGTATAGTTGTCGGTAATGTTATAATCTTGCACCTACCTACAATAATTTGCGTTTTTCATCTGGAGACAAAAACTCCACAATGGCCTTCAGATCAAAGACTTTCTCAGTCTGAAAATCACAATTGTTACAGTGATTTTTCTTATCACATCTTTGCTGCACTCAATGTTTTGGAGCAGGGTGGGGTTGGCCAGTTAAAATGTTTTGTAGCAACTTAACAGCTCAGACCAGATATGGGCAGCCTCTATGTTACCAACTCAGCTGTCTGTCACCTGACTGCACAGATATACGCAGCACAAAGTAGAAGTGGGAGTGTCAGGCAGAGAGGGGCTGTAGCATGAAGCCCTTCCACGTGTCACACATTGCAGGTTTCAGCATGCATAATTCAAGCTCCTCACTTACAGATGCAAAGCACTACACAAAACGAGTCCAGTTTTACTAAACAGCGGCATACACTTCCACCAACTAGCCATACCCCTCCACTCATCTGACTCCTACTAGCCCACATACTACAAGACCTCTCTCACTTCACCCCCTAAGCAGGAAATGACCTCCCACATCACATCAGAGCCTCTATGTCGCTACTTGAATTTTGGAAGAAGCTGAAGATGTGGTTCTTTGAAAAACTCCTCTCCCCGCCCCAGGGCTAGCCACGCACATCTGCACAGCACCAGGATATCCTCACCGGTGATAGTGTGCTCTACAAATACACTCAACATAATATAGCATAACATCCAACATAACATAACATTAACGCATTTACAGTAACAACCCCACACCACCGCAAGGACTGAACATCGCCACGCAATTAGCTTGGCAAAAAGGTACATGTTTCCCTCTGTGCCGCTCGGTACCTAACTAGGGGTGGGCAGAATTTGATTCTGCAGAATTACATTTTAATTCAGTGGAATTTTGCGTCGCTCAAATTGGGCATTTGGTGCTATTTTCTTAGTGCAAAATGCTCCCTCACGTTCAAATATGGATGCGAGGTTGCATTTTGCGCTAAGAAAATATCACAGCCAAACACCCACTAGGGTGACCAACTGGCATTGGTGCAAATTCAGGACGGTGAGTATAAAAATTCAGGACAAAGGGTCAAAATTCAGGACACAAATTCAGGACAGGAGGTCAAAATTCAGGACAAAACTTCAGGACAATAGGTACGTTTTACAGACACATCAGAGGAGGTCGCGCAATAGTATATAAGTAAACCCAGCCATATCCAAATGTATTCAACCATTTGCAAACCTATCCATCATGTATCCTTCCATCTATCATTTCACCCATCCATCCCTTCATCCATCTTTTCACTCATCTATCCATTATCCATCCATCCACCCTTTCACCCTATCCATCTGTACACTCATCCATCCACTCTTCTACCCTTCCATTCACTCATCCATCCAGCGATTTAGCCTTTCACCCATCCAGCCATCCTTTCACTTACTCATCCATCCATCCACCCAGTCACTCATCCTTCCACCCATCCACCCTTTCAGTCAGTCATCCATCCTCCCTTTCTCTCGCCATCGACCCTTTCACTTAGCCATCCTTCCTTTCATCCACCCACCCATCCATCTACTCATCCACTCATGAATCCATTCATTGACCCTATCACTCATCCATCCTTTCTCTCATCCATTTATCCTTTCACTCCTTCACTCATCTATTCATCCTTTTGTCCATCTACCCTCCCTTTCACTCACTCATTCATCCTTACAGCCACCCTTTCACTCATCCGTCCATCAATTCACCCTTGCAATTCATCAATCCATCCATCATTTCACTCATCCATCCACCCACTCACTCACTCACTATCCACCTTTTCACTCATCCATCCTTTCACTCATCCATCCACCCTTTTACCCATCCAGCTACCCTTCCACCCATATATCCAGCTATTTACCTTTTGTCTCATCCATCCTTCCACTCACTCATCAATCCATCCATCCTCTCTCATTATCCATCTATTCAATCTTTCATTCATCCATTCACCCTTTCACGAATTCATCCAGCCATCCACCCATCCCTTCACTTACTCACTCGCCCACCTTTTCATATTAATTTTGAGCTGAGCCTTTTTGAGAAGAGGCCTATCAAGAACTTCACCCTCGCTGCAGGAGCCGTTCCAGGACTGGGACAGAAGCCACCCAGGGCGGAGACGGGATCCACCACAGGGGGGACAGGAGCCATCACGGGCGTGGGGGGGGGACAGGAGCCACCACATGGGGGGACAGGAGCCATCACTGGGGGGGAACAGGAGCCATCACAGGAGGGGGGGGGGTGGCAGGAGCCATCACGGGAGGGAGAACAGGATCCACCAGGCAGGGTGGGCACAGGGGTGGGCATGCAGTATTCTAGTATCATCTTGGTATCTTCCAGGGTGGGGAAGGGCTCCTCACCCCCTCCTGGACAAGACAACGAGACGACAGGCTCTCTTTACAAAATGTTAGTTTTGCCATCCCCCACTGTGATGTACAGTACTTAAAGGAGATGCTCCAAGAGAACTGATGTAACCGATTGTCCTCCATACTTTGTTAATCAGTGTGGGTGCCATTTCTTTATTTTATTACATTATAGACTGCATGTTTGAAGAACCGAGGTTTGCTTACAATCAGTAATTAAGCTCTGTGAAGAGAACCACATGCTGCCTCGGTGCATTCAGGGCAGGTTCTAGGATGTTTGGGGCCCTGGGCAGAAAGGGAATGTGTGAGGCCCCTCTTAATTGCAGAGACATGACGCATTCAGGGCTGTTTGCATCTGAATAGATGCCCCTGCTCCTGAAGCTGCAGCCCCTCCCTCTCAGTCACCTTCAAACACCTCTTAACAGCTCATCAAGGGCTGAAGGTGTGAGGGTTGCCATCCCGCTGGGCCTCTCCAATGCTGCTGGGTATCTGAGCTTTGGTACAGCATCGGAGTCTGTTACACCCGACCTCAACAGCATCGGAGTCAAGCAGGCAGGTGGGTGGAAGCTGTGCCGGCTTAAGGTGGTGCGACCGGTGGCCGGTTAAAATTACGGACAAATGGCGTCCGTTAAAGAATCCTTCACGGACAACGGACAGACGGACGAAATTACGGGCTGTCCGTGAAATTTATGGACGGTTGGTCACCCTAACACCCACTCGGCGCCCTTACAGACTCTGCGGTGATTACTGCAGAGTATTTAAGGGCACGCTGAGTGGTATGCAATGGTTTCTAAACTTTAGAAACCACTGTACATCACTCTGCACATCCCTCGACGCCCTCACATACTCTGTAATAATCACTGCAGAGTATGTAAGGGCGCCTAGGGGTATGCACTGCTGTGCGGTGCTGTGATATTTAAACAGGGCTGGGAGAGGGAGCAGTATCTCTGTGTTTAAAAACCTCTGCAGAAGTCTCTGCGACACTTTACTCTGCAGTGATTTTTAAAAATAGAGGGACTGCTCCCTTTTCCGTCCCTCTTTAGAAACAAATTGACTGCACATTAATTCCGCCGGCAGAGCGGCGGAATTCATAAATAATTCTGAGTTACAAGGTAAACGTGGAATTAACAAATTCCTCTGATTTCGCCAGCGGAATTAAAAATTCCACCCAGGCCTACCCATAACTGAGAGTGGTTCAAGGCAGGGCTGTAAGCCATTAGCCAATTGAATGTTGTGGTTTGGCAGCTCTGTGTTCTCATTGGACGGTGCTCTTGTTATCCAGGAACAGGACCTAGTCCCTGACTGGTACATTTTACACTCTGCACTGCACCGCACCTCTTGGTCATCTCGGGACATGCTGCTGCCTGCAGCCTGTTTTTAGAGAAACTGTCAGAGCGATCAAGTAATGGAATAGAACTGTGAACCCAAGTAAGTTTACTGCGAGCACGGCAGCCAGAGCTATAACAGGTACTCATGGTGCATCTTGTTTGAAAGCTGGACAAGGCCCTCCCTGGATGATCAGGAGGTTTCCAAAAAGTCTGGCTGAGTTCTATCCTTGAGCGACAATCCTTCCGTGGACACACCTTTCAGGCTGGTACACACCTAGCCACATCCATGTTAGCAGCAGGGCAAAAACAATGATGCCACATCCAGGCTGCGTTGGTTACATGTAGCCCATGTCAGGCATTACATGTTGCTCACAAGCTGAAGCATGTCCCTGCAGAAAGTTCTAGTCTACCTGCTGCATTCATGCGTGCAGCAGGGCCACTGACATCACTGTGCTAAGGGTGTGTGTTGCCCCCTGTGGAGGACACAATCTTTCTAACTGCACTAAACTAGGAGCTGCCCACAGGTGAGCGCTCTCTCCTGGCCCCACACCCACTCAAATGTCACTTGTTTCTGCCATCAAGAATTAAAGTGATTTGTCACCTGTGAGCAAACGTCCACTATTAAAGTGTGTGCCATGTCATTAGCCACTTGAGTGCAGTGCAGGACTACGGTGGGGCCATAGTGTTCTGTTTGAAACATGTGATATCCATGTATGACAAGGCAGCTGCTAGTAATGTTAAGGACACCGGATAAAATCTGAGCTGGGCCTACTCTGCTCATCATCCGTATGAAGTCAAGAAAGTGACCACCCCTCAGAAAGGTTTATAGCCCCATGTTATTGTGAATATTTTTGCAGTAGTGCCCATGCTTCTGGGTGCTCTGCTTTTCTTGCCAGGGACCTATGATCCGGTTGTACCATGGGCCTGCGTAGATAGGGCTGGTGTCCGGCAGGTGGCGCTGCAGGTTCCAGCGCTCAGCACGCGTGTCAGGCAAGGCCATCACAAGCGGTGTCAGTCTAGTCAGCGCCATCACAGGAAATGAAAGGTCCATACGACTGACTCTGCCAAACACCGAATGAACATGGATAGTCTAGAACCAAAGGACAGAGTGTCCAAGACCTAATGCTAACTATGACTCCCAAGCTTCTTTATGTTCCAAGGAAGGGGTCTGCGCCACTGTAAAGCCATTTGAAGCTTCATGGTGACAACGAGTTATTCTATTTGAGAGTTAGTGTAAGGGAGGTACTACTTCTAAAGTGTGTCCTTTTAATGGAATCCTATAAAAAAGGGTTTGCACGAGGTACGATCTGATTGCTATTACTCAAAATATAACTGTTGAAAGCACTGGAAGAAAATTTACAGTTTGTGCCTCAAAAATGACGCAAACGTTTTCAAAGTGTTGTATTGACACTTACCTTCCAATGCAAATCCTGATTTGGATTGGAAAGTAGTCTAAAGTAACGCAAAGTAGCTTTAAGCTATTTTGCCAGGCATTCCGTGACCTGTACATGGGGGTTCTTGTACAACCAGATTTTGAAGAAAAAACCTTTCTACTAACGTTTATGGACAGAGGTTTGCTCCAGAAATGTATGCCTCCTTGAGGCAGGTGTAAAGTTTGATAAAAGTTTTCCTTTTTCAAACCTTTTCTAACTTTGCATGTGAGCTGCACTGTACATAGTCAAAGTGAGGAAAGTGCATGTCAAAGCATAGCATTCTGTGCAAAACCTATGTTTGTCATTACACACACACACCCTTGCACTATGGTGTAAGGGTGATTACATTGGCGAAGGAAGCCTTCAGAGCACCAGCAAAGAAATAGCATCATATCTTTGTAGAATAGGAGCTGAGGTTGGCTTCTCAATTTTTGTCCCCAAAGAGTATTAAAAAAGATGATAAATCATTGGCCAAGAGCCACTTTTGGGATTTTTGTGAAGCTAGAAAGCTGCAAATTGAGTAAACGAAAAACACGGTGTTCGTTTTTTACAGGCGCTTTGCTAGCGCAGAGCCCATTTTTCATTTGACAATGCTTAACTCTGTGGGAGAGGGCTCTCCTTGTTCGTTTTAGTGCTGGTACAGTTTGGCAGGTCATGAGATCAGGTAACCCAACTGATATGTTGGGGGCACATATTTTAACTAGCTCCTGCTATGGGGTCTCTGAACAATTGCTATCACACTATGGTGCCAATTACGATCCGGCAAAAACCGGGTACGAACCGTCGGACGGAGGCTTTTTTCCGTCCGACTCGTACCCGGTCGTAAAACTTTACAAACATGCAAGTACAATTCGCACGGAAACACCATTTCCGTACGAGTCGTACAAAACACCGACCGACGAAAAGATACATACAAATGGGATCCGGGGAAAGAGCCGACGTGACGTCGGGACGCTCTCAGGCCGCGTTTCACGACCCAGGAAGTACGATTCGAACCGACAGCAGTCCGGACGGCAATATTTTTACGGCACCCAAAAAGTGCCGGAAAAGCGAAGTACGGCGCGAAACGACCAGAGTATGTGGCCCGGTAAGCGCCGTACCCCCCCCCCAGCCCCCGCTTGTACACGCCGTACCCCCCCCAGCCCCTGCATGTACGCGCCGTACCCCCCCCAGCCCCCGCATGTACGCGCCGTACCCCAGCCCCCGCATGTACGCGCCGTACCCCCGTGTATGTACACCCGAGTACGTGTCGAACTGTACGTGTCGAACCCCCCGTGTATGTACACCCGAGTACATGTCGAACTGTACGTGTCGAACCCCCCCTGTATGTACACCCGAGTACGTGTCGAACTGTACGTGTCGAACCCCCCCGTGTATGTACACCCGAGTACGTGTCGAACCCCCGTGTATGTACACCCGAGTACGTGTCGAACCCCCCGTGTATGTACACCCAAGTACGTGTCGAACTGTACGTGTCGAACCCCCCCTGTATGTACACCCAAGTACGTGTCGAACTGTACATGTCGAACCCCCCCGTGTATGTACACCCGAGTACGTGTCGAACCCCCCGTGTATGTACACCCGAGTACGTGTCGAACTGTACGTGTCGAACCCCCCCTGTATGTACACCCGAGTACGTGTCGAACTGTACGTGTCGAACCCCCCGTGTATGTACACCCGAGTACGTGTCGAACTGTACGTGTCGAACCCCCCGTGTATGTACACCCATGTACGTTGGAGTCGTACCCCCACCCGTGTCTGTAGCGCTGGGGGTATGCACCGTACATACACGGGTGGGGGTACGACTCCAACGTACACGGGTGTACATACACGGGGGGTTCTACACGTACAGTTCGACACGTACTCGGGTGTACATACACGGGGGGTTCGACACGTACTCGGGTGTACATACACGGGGGGGTTCGACACGTACAGTTCGACACGTACTCGGGTGTACATACACGGGGGGTTCGACACGTACAGTTCGACACGTACTCGGGTGTACATACAGGGGGGGTTCGACACGTACAGTTCGACACGTACTCGGGTGTACATCCACGGGGGTACGGCGCGTACATGCGGGGGCTGGGGGGGGTACGGCGCGTACATGCGGGGGCTGGGGGGGGTACGGCGTGTACATGCGGGGGCTGGGGGGGTACGGTGCGTACATGCGGGGGCTGGGGGGGGTACGGCACGTACATGCGGGGGCTGGGGGGGGTACGGCGCGTACATGCGGGGGCTGGGGGGGGGGTACAGCGCGTACCGGGCATCTGTTTGGACGTCTCCATGGTTGCTATTGGAGTTCGGTGCGGACGGTCTTTTAACCATACGGTTGTACAATCGGACGCCCGGGACGGATCGTGATTCCCCGGTCGGACTTCGCTTTTCACGTTTGTACGGTAAATCGTCCGAGGACGTGTCGGACACTTTTTCCGACCCGAGGACGTGTGGGGAATTATTCCCAATGCGACTCGTATGGGCTTTTTACCATGCGAATCGTGATTGCCAGTTTGTACGGCACTTGTACGATTCGTACGGTAAAAAGACCGGATACGAGTCGTACGGGAATTTTTTTTACCGGATCGTAATTGGCACCTATATGTTTTTCTGGAACTTTTTTAGATACCATCGCAGACTCTTGCTCAAACCTCTTTTAAAATCATTGGGACATCGCAAATGTAGAGAGGCTTTGTTCCATTTGCACTTACTGTAACACCTACTATTTGCTTCAGGGTATGCTCTGTTCTAAAAGCTGCTGTTAGAACTAGGAAAACCATGGAGGGTCTGCTCTGTTAAAACAACATTTATCTGCTTGTTGCTTTTGTTTACGCTTTTTGTCATGGTTTTAACACCCTTTACCTATTTCATTTGGCACCTTGCAATTTATACAAATGTTGTGTACTGTCAGATTGCTTTGTGTCATTTATGGCCAAAAATGGCTGCATGAAGATTAATTGATGAAAGTAAGAAAGTAGTAGATATGCCGCTGGTCTGCTATCTTTCTTTCATGCAACGCAGCACAGCAAAGCACAGCGTCTACGGTTGCTAGGCTTCATTGTGTGAATGGTAAAGTGGCACAGTGCAAGAAGTCACCTTGTTACACTGCACTGCATCACTGGGAAATGGAAGGCATGCCCCATATTTGAGGAATACGGCACATTTCTGTCCTTTACCCCTGCGCTGGCACACAATGGGCTGCTTGGTGAGCTTTAGATGAGCCTCAGACTGGCATACAGAGTGACATCAGAAGGATGGCTCAAACATGCAGGAGCCCAGAAAAGCATTTGGATTACATCATAGTTCTGCATGACATGCCAGCCGTATATTAAGGCTGATTTATCCTTTGCAATTTTAGTTCATCAATGGACCATCTGTGTGGCTGTTTGACCATTTCGTGATTGGCCTGTCAGTTAATCAGTTTCACTGAAAGTCTCATGCCCACATCCCAGGTTGACATAAAAAGCTAAGCCACCAGACAGAAAATTGAATATAGACTACCATGGAGTAAATGTCCACATTTTGTGTAATTCATAAAGTAACCTAGATATCACTGCAGGTCATAGATATAAATAAGTAAATACCTGTGTGAATATTTCTGCATATGGAATTGTGGCAGGCGTACTGGTCTGTATCCATAAATTTGATCCTGTTAATTTGCACTTAAAAATGTTTCTTGTTTTTCTCATTGAAGAAATGACTATTCCCAGTGGAGCGTCACCTTGTTTTTTTTATATTCCTGTGAATAATGTCGGTGCTACCTCTCCGAAATGCGCTGGATTCTGCCTATGGCAAGACCAAATTAGCACGTTCTACTAGGGTGGCGAACAACATGGAAAGTGTGATAATTGCTCACAAGATCACGAGGCGGGGTGCACTAACCAACTTTACACTTAGATGCACTCAGGAACTGCTCACATATGCCACTAACATGGATGTAATTCGGAGGTCTCCAGAGGTATCAGGTGCTACCCCCGCCTTGCCTCTTGTGAGCCACAGTATTGTCCATGTGACCCCTGGCCCCAGAGGTAGGGCAAGCGGGGCCAAAACAGAAGCAAGCAGGGCCCTTATTTGCTTTATACAGCTCCCTCAGGGACTTTAAATGTAAAGATCTGTAAAATAAATCAATTCAACAATGTCATAATTACACTTTAAAATATGTAATAAAATACATTTAAAAAATAGACATTTTTCAAACAATTTGTTGCAATTTTTTATTATTGTGAATACACAAAAATGGTGAATGTAAACTAAGCCTTCACGCCTGCGCCTCGAAGGATTGATGGTGCTTTACAAGTGATCATAAATCAAAGCTTATTGACAATGATAAGGAGTATATAAAGCCAATCACATACTTCTTATTGAATATATGGTTCACATGAACTAATGCAGGTGAAAACTATCACATTTTTAATCTCTTTTCTGTTTATTTCAATTTAATTTAGAATCGCATTTTCTCTTAGAGGTATATACTAGGCTTTAGTGATGACAATTATCATGATGTCACTAGGATCAAGGTCATGTGTCATCACTTGCTGAAACTCCAGGTCAGCTGTCATATTTATGATGTCACTTCCTGTGATTTATCTCAGTTCATTAAAGTGTGTGATGTCACTTCCATTATGCCTTCCTCCCATTCTGGTGAAATGAAGTCCATGGACTCTACTACTTGATTTGGGAGTTCGGAAATTCAGTCATTTGGCAGGACATCAGTTTGCATAAAACCCATTTTAAGCTAGATTTTGCCCTAGGAGATGACACTTTTTTGCACACCTAAGTTGAATTTAGATGTGCTCCGCTATCACTGACTGCAGACTGTGAATAGAAGCCAAAAAGCCCTTCTATTATTAGCACGAGCATTATGGCTGATATTTAGCATGTTAACAGAAACTTGGGGACTTATTTATGAGAACCCTGCATTACTTTTGCACCACGGAAAGTGATACATGTGTGATGCAGGACTCTCATAAAGATTTAAGAAGCCACGCAAAGACCTGCGTGGCTTTGAGTGGCCTCAAAAATCATGGGTAAGTTGACGCTGCGCAAATTGCTGCGTTGTCTTACTCTGTGCCCGGGAGGCGTTCCAGGGGCATTGAAGTTGGTTTTCCCACACAACACCCCTGGAATTTGGCACTGCCCCAGATTTACAAAGTGATGTAAACCTGGGAAAGCATCAAATCTGTACACCTCCCGAGGTGAGGCGAAACAAGGAGAATATGATAATTTCTCCTTGTTTTTAACTCTTTCCACGTATGCTGCATTCTGCAGCACAGATAGAAAGGAGAAAACACATTGTAGGATATTTTTTGTGGAGGAGGTGCTCCTTCCCGCACACAATCCTGTCTGCAGCGGCTGCAGCCTTGCACCATGGTACAATGGTGCCTAAGTTGGGGCTAGGCTGCCAAAAGGGCACCAGCATCAGGGAAATAAGACAGGAATGCACCATATTGCAGTGGCGGCTGGCACAGATTGAGAGTGGGAAGGCGGAGGGGAGAGGAGAGGGGGTAAAGACAAAAAAGTATGTCCTTGCCGTGTCTTGCCACTTTTTGCCACTCTCTCCACAGTCATCTCCGGAACAGGAACAGAGCATCCAGGAAACACCCAGGCTCACCTGAGCCAATCACAACGTTGACATGCAGTGTTGTGATTGGTCTGAGCGCTGGATTCCGCGCTCAGACGGGTACTGGGGGCCTAGGCATTTTCTCCACCCAGGCTGTAATGCAACCTGGGTGGAAAACATGCAAAGTGCACATGGCTGTTTGACCGGCCCTAGACGGCCAGCCAAACATTCATGCGCACTTAGAGATTGCAAACCACTCCTCCTCCCCCCTGCTCTGTCAGCAGAGGAGCCCACCCCACCCACAAAGCTGCAGTAACCAGGAATAAATCAAATGCTAATAACTCAAAGTTATCATTTTATTTTTCCTTTATTTATACTGCTTAAAAGCAATCGAGCAACGCTCATCCCCCGTCTCTGCCGTATTGTTTAATTGCAGTGCATTTGTGCCCTTTCACTTTGGCGAAAGGCAGCGCATCAGGTTGCCTTGCTGCGCTGCCCTACGCCAAAATGCCATAAATGAGTCCCTTGGTTCATCGTGCCTGTGCCTTTATTGACTCTAGTAGATTATACAGATTTGGTTATTGACAGCTGTTATTTTAGGAACCGAAAACAACTGTTTTCACATAGCATTTGAGCGAAAAAACACGATTTGTTTCCAACATCGCAGCCGAACTCCATGTTCCAATGTTTCAACGTCAAGCAAGTAATTGAATCCAAATAAGATTACATGTTTCTTGCTTCAGGATTTGAAAGGCTCTCTCCTGCCAGTGGCTGTTCCAGCGTGGGAGATGCTGCTGAAAGCCGAGCTGCTCGGCAGGCGCGCTGTGGTCGAGAGCAATTGATAGATGAAATTGCTAGGTAATCATAAAAGTGGTTGCCTCCGGCGAAAACCAGTGAGTGCATAAGTGCAGCCTTTTCGCTTTTTTCCTCCCTGAACAAATGGATATTGAAAAACAAGGGAAGGAGAGCTCGAGAGCAAGGCTTCTGAGACCGAGGGGCCTGGACTGGGCCCAGGCCTTTGTGAGTGGGTTTTCCATCCATTGCTTCCGGCTGGGAGTCACACTTGCTTAAGAGGGAACATGAATCTGTTGACCCAGGTACACTTACCATCCTGAGTGGATACAAGCAGCGGAACAGAGGCTTACTGTGAAGTAGTTCACCATATGTATTCATTATTTCAGCTTCGACAATTTCCTTTTCAAAAACTCGTGGTAGCCACGGTGCCTGGCGGGTTCAATTGCGACCGCTCTGCAAACCGGATTCGCAGTTACAAGTGGTGCAATAAAGATCACACCCTCCATTATATTTTGACAGTCAAACCTGCTGCCATTTAACAAGAGGAAAGGGCTGGGTATTCTCCCAGGACATGACTATTCATATGTTATTCCCCAAAAATTCAGAATATGTGATCATTATTGCACCCAAAAAATTCCGAACACCTCAGTGTCATATTTTTTATCAGATGATAGTTATTGCATCCAACAGGCCTACTCTAAGGTCCTCATTATGAGAGGTTCTGTAATTGGTCTGCTGTGTATTGCACCTGATAACATCCCGCTTTGCTGAGTCATAATTAAAGGGGTGCAATCAATTCCACCTAATTACACGTTTCCAGAATAACATGTTGATTTTGGTGGCTACCGCACCAAAATCCACATGTTCCTGTAAGTACCAGACCCTTTTCCCTTACTAAGTAGCTGCAGATTAGACCTGCGAGATATGCCATATAACTAACTCATGTTTCAACGTGAGCAGTAACAGCAGTTATCACACATATTACAATTAAACGGGTCTCTCACAATAAGGCCTTACTGGAGCCCTAGGATTACAAAGCTTTCCCACTGTGATCAGAGTAAAGCTACTAAGATACAGAACTAGTTAATGATTTTGGGGCATATTATCAAGACAGGCGATATAATTATCGCCCCTTTAGCGGCAGGAATTCCAATTGAAGCCCATGTTAGATGTCCTTCACATCTAACCTGAGCTTCAATTGGAATTCCATAGAGCATATTATCAAGCCCATTATCGCCATTTTAGCGACAGTTTTCTGCTGCTAAAGCGGCGATAGGCCTGTCTTGATAATATGCCCCCATGTTATCTTACGCATTGGAGCATAACCATGAGTTCCTCGAAAAACCATCTGGGTCGGGTGGTGAAATAATTTTTGCTGCGCTGTATGACATGCCCTTTATGATAACTAGCACAGTGCTGAGTGCATAAACCTTATCATTGTCTGATGAAAGTTGATTTGTGGACAGAGTGGCGCGTGACAGGAATGTTTGTGTATATTCAAACATCTCGCCAGCTGTCCAGAGACAACATCACAATACAGTAACAAAAATTAAAACAGTACCTCAGCAATGTAACACACCAACACAATGCAAAAACAACACACCATAACAACAAAGCCCATCACAACTCAATAGACCAACAAAATGCAACAACACAACTATCAAAGTTTTTTTAAAAACTATTTATTGAATCATTTGTTCTTATAAATAAGATACATACAAAAGGGAACATAACGCAATATAATAAAAAGTCACATACAATCCATTTAGCACCGGAATAACGTCCAACCAACACTCATTTTAAGATGTTTTAAAATTCTCCTCACGTCCAAAGTTGGATCTGGAAATTCAAAGGAAAGCAGTGTTGCTGGGATCACTCTGCTCATACCACAACTTCTGAGGACATACAACGGCCTAGTAAGTAACAAGCAGGATCGATTATCTGCTGCTCAGAGATGGCAGGTGCAATACGCCGAGGTTGACCAATGAGATGGGTCTTTTCTCATTGCTAGATTCAAGCTGAGCTTTAGTCAGTGCTCAGTTTTCGCTGGTGGTTGCAGGTGGGCCCGCTCTTTTGTGGGGACTGATTATTTTTCCTCATCATAGTTTGACCCAGAGCAAGAGAGAGGAAAAAAAGAAGAAAAATACGTAAAATCCATGGCACAGGAAGAAAGTAGGAACCTGCAAGAGTGAGATAAAGGGGCAGGGGCTGTCTGGTGGTGGATTACAGAGGCATGAGGTGGAATCAAGACTACGCAGCCTCGCAATTTAGCATGGCCACATTCACTTACACCGCAGCAGGTTTCTAAGCAAAACATTCAGCGCTTCCCAGCACTTATCCTTTTACAAATTAAGCACTGAAGTCTTTAGTAAAAGTCGATAAAGGTAAGGTTTCGGTGTGGTTCACCGAGAGCTGTTTCTACTCCGGCCTGTTTTAGAATTGCACAGTGTCTTTACCATCCACTTATAGCTGCACAGCACAGATGGGCTTTAATTAAAAAATGGCAGACATTGTTTTAACAGAATTATTGTCAATGTTAATCATATAGTTTCCCAGCACACGTTTGTTGAGGACAGACTGGTTATTCTGGTTTGAATCTCACAATTCCTTGACCTACGATTTTCAATAATCTAATTGAAAAAACTTGCATTTGAACCTTTGGATCAAAAATCATTTTTTAGTAACATTTTGGTAATGAGACCTCAGCAGTGGCATCAAGAAAAAATGTTACCTTAGCTCTAATCAGATAGCCTCCACGAAAATACTCACAGGTTAGTTACAGTTGGCTACAAATATTCAATTTCTAATTTGTTATAGTTACATGTGTCCCATTCAGGATTAAATGAGTGATTTATTAGTGCCACATAAGCAAAATCTATGTAAATGTAGTAAACCTAGGGGCACAGCCCAAATATTAAATAAGACTTCCTCCACTTGGCTTGTGATCTCGCCCTTTGTGTTGTCTTGGGCATTGTCACACTATAGCACTTTACCTAACTGTTCTCTAATTTTGCAGTCAATTTGCTCTAGTATTTCGAGCTTCCAGCGTAAGTCATGCTGTTTTCTTATTTCCTACACAGGTCGCCATTTTGCAATATATTGTCAAGGACTGGAAACTGAATAGGTCTTTTGAATCCCCTTCATGATTGTCTATGTAAAGGGTGGATACTCCCAGTAGCCATGGAAGCACTCTGCACATAGCAGTACACAAGAAGAGTGTCAAGTGGCATCTTAAGATGCTCCCAATTAGGACGTAAAAACACAAAGGTTAAAAACCTGATTGGCAATTGTAAATCTGGACATGATAAATACAGAAGTTATTAGCAAGGCACCACATTCCCCCTGACATCAGGGAAGAGTACAAAACAAGCAACCATTTTTTAAACGTAGATCAGGTAGAAGTTAAAAATGCAAGATGCAAAAATCAGGGACAAAATAATAGTATGGGGCAAAGAATGTGATGAAATATAAGGGAACAAATGTGTTGCAACTTGTCCATCACTTGTAAACTCCTCCTTATATATGATTCAAACACAAACTGACATCATAGAAAAAGATTCTACCTCAAATAGAATTCTCTGGACAGACCATCATCTTGGAAAGTTCAGTTCATAAGGCTTGCCAGTGCCCCTTTCCTGAAACTCATGGCATTAGTTTGGCACATGAACAAGAATTCCAAGGTTGATATCATTTGCCCAGCCTGTGTGCTACAATCCCGCCACCACTCATCTCACCCAATGCTCCATGTGGCTTGTAGTACACCCCTGTAAGAAATTGGGTTGTTGGTTGACCTGTGATGTGTGGTCCCTGGTCAAGCAGAAACCACAATCCTTGCGAGGATGAGGCACACTACAACCCTAAATTAATCTGTGCTCAACCGTCTGGTAACTTGGTATAGAGCAGTCAGGCTTAACTTAGAGGTAGCGTGTAAAGTATTTGTGTAACACTTCTAACAGTAACACCGTAAAATAACACACCACAGATGGATCCCACACCAGTTTTGAAAAATACAGGACTTTCTAATAAATAAAAAAAGGCAAAAACAGCAAAAATCCAATCAGTAGAACTGGATATATGCAGGTTTCAAGATTTCAGTGAAAATAGTACAGAAAATCACAAAATGCCAACTGTATATATTTGGATGCATCGGACCGGGACAAAGTAACAATTTCAGGCAGACGCAATAGAACTTGGGCCAGCTGCAGGGACCTACTTAAGCCTGCTGAACAAAGTATTTTAAATTCTGGTTTGCAGAGCGTTGCGAGGATCCGCATGAAAAATGCATCGTGCAACTGAGGTGATGTGTTGTTCACGACGTGCAGCAAGGTTGCGATCTGAGGTCCTGCACCGGAGTCAAGGATCCCATAGGCAAGGGCTTGAGAACGTCAAGGATGTGCTGCATAGTTAGGGCATTGCATTGGAGGTGATGGGTTCAGAGGAGCTGCGAGGCTGAGATACAGCATCTGGTATCTTTGTCGAGGCTGCCTTTGACAAGGGTTGTGCGGGCCTGTGACTAGGAAGCATCACGCAGCTGCAGTTCTCAAAGAGGCTGTGGGCTGCAAAGACGATGTGGGTCTTTGTTACGTGTCCAATCCATGCAGCAGCAATGCATCAGTTCTGGTCGGGGTTGTGCCACGCAGCAGAAGAGATGCATAAGTTCCACTGGATCCACAGAAGCTGGCAGAGTCCCTTTGGCCCTTTCCAGGGGTCCAGGACTGGGTTGGCTCCACTTGGCAGGTTAGACTCACAGATGACAGAGTCCAGGTGCTGGGGTCAAAGTTGTTGGAACCTTCTGTCCCTGAAGTTCAAGTGGGAAACCAGCCAACTAGCTCTTGGGGTCCTGGGTTCAACAGATGCAGGTTCTGTCCTTTTCAACACAGGCAAGAGGGTAGCAGGTCAGCAGGTAACACCAATGCTATTCTATGGGAGAGGTGAATAGTGAAAAAGGAATTTAAGAGTTTTTGCCTACCAAGACATGTAAAACTTAAAAGTATGTCCTACTTTTTAAATGCATTGCACCCTGCCGCTGGGCTGTCCTGGGCCTACCGTAGGGGTGACTTATATGTATTAAAGGGGATGATTTGGACCTGGCAAAAAGGTTTCATTTGCCATGTTGGAATGACAGTTTAAAACTGCATACAGGTAGTCACTCTTTATAACTTACAGGTAAATTAAATATGCTAATTGGGTAGAAGCCAATTTGATCATGTTTTAAGGAGTGAGTATACGCAATTTAGCACTGGTTGGCAGTGCTAAAGAGCCCAGAGTCTTAAGACCAAATATAGAGAAGAATTCGGTCTCCCATCTCATCAGTCCTGGCGATATTTGCAGCTCCGACATTGCCTTAATCATCGCCTGGGGGCGCGACCCTGGGACCCCATCCCTCTCCTAGAGTCTCCTATCTTAGAACGAGGGGCCGCTTCTACGGGGTGATGCCTGGCTTCTACATCTTCTTGAACTGTAATCTTTTCTCCCTGCCTTTTCCAAATAGTCTCCGTATCACATGGCAAACCAGACTTCAAACAGAATATGAAAAGGAGGATTGGGCGGACCTTCTAGAGGCATTGGATAATGGAGCTGATAGAGCGCGGGTTACCAGCTCGGGTTACATACACACATACCTAATACTCACCTGGGCCCAAAACATTCACACAGATGAGCTAGCAACACCCGCTGATATCAATTTTTGAGTTTATCTGTAATTGGATTTTCACCTTTACCAAGTCTTACCAATATGATCTCCTTAACAATTACTTTACTGAATGAATCAGGTTGCTGAGATCGTTTAAGGCGGAAAATGACATTTAACTTTAAACTTGAAATAAGCACAAACTCAAAAGTTTTAAAATCTAAATCAATAATTTTGTGAGTCAGAATCAATTACAGTTTAAACACATTCTTTCAAGAGGCAAATTAAAGTCAAATATAGCATAGTCATCATAATGATCAATTAAATCGGTACCTGTAAAAGGAAAAAGAGAGAGCAGGTACAATGGCAGTTTCCACAGAATTATATTTACCTAAGGTGATAGATGAACCTAACTCTTTGAAGATAGGCCAGAAAGAATCTGTCAGGACAGGATGCATACAGAGGATTGAGCAGATTCAGATCTGGGAAGGTGATCTCTTCTAAAGTGCAACACCAGCGTTGCACCCCTCTCTGGTACTACTCTCCTCGGGTGTCCCTCTTCCGAAAATCCCCTTCTAGCTGATTTAGATTATCGATCATAATCTCATTTTCTCAAGCAGAGTTTCTAGCAGCAGCAGGGTCTGAGACAGCGTCTCGGACAGAATCTGTAGCAGCATACGTGTTGGGTCGGTGACAAGTCGGAATGACGGATCTGACAAGTCTGACAAAGTCTCTAGCTAACTTACCTCAATTATAATATTCTGTATTCGTGTACTACCCCCAAAAGTTTCAATATTTGTGTTTTCCCCTATTCTGATTGGTCAGGGCGAGGAGGTGAGTTCATCACACCATATTAAAAGTAATATTTTCTCTTTGGACTATTGTTCTATGTTTCCGCCCCTTAATTTACTTTCCCATAGCTTTATTCCCACCCGCATTTCACATTATGATCAATACAAGTTATACATTTTATTCAAAATTGTTGCTCTCATACGGTTCATGGGTTCGCTTTTTCCAGGCGTCTTCGCCCAATGTGGCCTTGGCTGTGATTCAAGTATGCCATCATAGTTTCCGGCACGTTTCTATGCGCATGCGCGCAGATCAGATGGGGTAAGGATTTCAGTCACCCTCCGAGGCCCAAATATGAACTAATAATAAAGTCAGAAAAAGACATGTTAAAATGCGACAATAAATGATTTCAATGTATACCACTTATCTCTACTCTATACCCATTTACTTATTTTAATATTTTGCCTTAGTGCTTAGTAGAACTTATAGGTTTAGTTTAAGCGATAGCGTGTGCATTATCATGTGAGTTTCAAGCGGCCATATTTAAAGCTATTGCGCAGCTGCAAAGTTTTCCCACCAAGCAAAAGAAGACGTCATACTTCGTAGATGCAGTAGACGTATGCGCAGAGACTTTCCCACTTTTTTGGGCAGCCATTTTAGACACTCGGGTTATTTGTTAGTAATACACATAGGCAAGCGTCCCCTAGATACGATATGTTCGTATGTGATGCAATATTAATATTACGAGACTTGTTGGTTACGTTGTTACATGTTATTTGAGAGGATTGCATACAAGCAAGTTCCTAGAATACAAAACCTTGCTCCATCAATTCCCTCTCTGATGGCATTTAATGCCATCACTAATTTCTACTAAATCAGATGCCAACTTTAGCACATCTCAATTTCTTCTTCAACCTTTTCATTTCTTTCTTTCTCCTTCTTACACTGTAATCCTTTCATTCTTTTGTAAAAATCTCCTTTTAATTCCTCTAATTGTATTTCTTCAAGTATTCTTTTCTTACCCCTTTCATTCATTTCATAGCTCCTTCTCCCTTTGCAGCATTTGTGCCAAAACATTATTGCTAATACTAATAGTGTTATTCCCATTATGGGCAGTATTATGTGACCTAGAATACCATTACCAATGTTGGAGAACCAGCTACCTAAGTTAGAAATGCTATTTTTCAATTTCCTCCATACACTTTCAACTTCCAGTGGTTTCAACTCTTCTTCTAATTTCGTAATATTTTTAATGTATCTTCCAATTTCAACACTCTTATCTGGAATATATGTGCAACAATGTTGCATCTTCAATAATTTACAGCCTCCACCCTCTTTTGCCAATAGTATGCCAAGAGCAAGTCGATTTTGCATAACCATAGATCTGACCGCAACTAATTCAGTGTTGATCATTAAGAATCCTCCAGCAGTGTCAGTAGATAACCGATCAACTACTGTAGACAATTGACAAATTTTCCTTGAATTTAGAAGAACTCCAACTGAAGGTATCAATGCACCAAAAATGTCACTTACAATTTCTGAAAAACTAAGGGGTATATTATCAAGGACGGCAGTTTTCTGCCGCTAAACCGGCGATCATTTTAACGCCGTCCTTGATAATATGTCACTTGCTCTTCTTACACGTTTTAGTTCATTATTGTCTTCATTGCTTCTAGTGATTCTCTTTACATGATAAACTTTAGGGAATACTATTCCAAAATAGCAACTCCCATACCAATGGTCAGGCAGCCTAAAATAGACTTTATTACCACATACATAATCGATTCCAGGAAATACTGGATCCATTCCTCCTTTTAGTCCCCATCCCCCAATTACTAAGAAATTATGTTCACATTCACTGGAACAAATAACCACATTGCTATATTCCGTCTTTAACCTATGGAGACAGATTTTTCCCTTCTTTTCAAAATCCAAGGACATAGCAGCATGAGTCTTGCCATTTGCATAATGCTCTTCCTCTTCAGCCCATTTAGGTATCTGAGGTTTAGGTTCAGTAGCTCTTCTTTGAAAATCCTCTCTCCTCAACTAAATTCAAAAATATTTTCTCTTCTTCATGCACTTTACAAGTTAAAATGTGTTTATGTGCTTCAGCTATATCTATTGCTTTCATTGTTAGAAAATATTCACCCATAATTGGGAGTCTCTTGTACTAAGGACAGAGTTCATGCTCTTTCGCATAGGAACCTCAGAAAAGATCACATCTACATTAGAATAATAATACTGCAACTTCCCTGTTCTATAAAATAAGCTTGCTAAAACACTACACGATATACCATATGTCAATGGTAAAAAATGATATGTTACTCATACTGCTACAGATGCGGGTAATTTCATACATACATAGCAATCACTTAACTCCATGGTCTCTACAAATTGTACTTACAGGTTGGTAAAAACATTTAAGTCTGTATCGTTTTTATACACAATGTGATGCAAATCTAACTCTTCTGGGGCTTCTAATTCTACTTTGTCTCCTTTGATGGTAGCTACCTATTCATAGGTATTAGTGCTATTTTGTACATTTGTAACCATCAAATAAGGAATGGCCACGGTTACTACTAACCACATTATGAGTACTAAAAATATACTACCTATACATAGTCTACAACATTTCTTTACACAATTCGGTTTTCCAGCAGCTTTATTGTCAGCCATTTATCAAATGGGATAAGAAGATCTCTCTAATTTTACCTTTGTGACAGAATATGAAGGGAAAATTCTTTTCAAGCTGGTCTCACTTCTTCATCAATTTGCTCTGCATTTAAGCTTTCATCATCTTCTCCAATTATTTCCAAATTCTCGAAATCTTCGAGAATAATGTACATCCATTCAGGACCTTTGAATTTATTATTTACTAATTTCAATCTTGGACTTCTTCGTTTTGGTATTTCAGTTGACGGTCCAGAGCGACGGGCTACTTCGTCTACTTGCTCTGGTTCTTCTGTTAGGGGTTTAAATCGGTATTTCACTCTTTTGATAACACTAGGCCAATTATCGCCTCTTCTGATTCTTTTAGCTTGCACTGCGCTTCCACTTTCTTCGAGTGTTCTTTTATTTTCACTAAGTTGTGGCACAACTTGATTATCTTTGTTTTCCGAATTTCTCTCTACCTGACCTTGTCCAGGGCTTATTATTTTAATGTCACCTGCCTGGATGCGTTCTTCTTCCCTAATCTGACCCTGTTCAGGTTCAGTTTTGATTGGCTTTTCTTCTTCTTTTACCTGAACTAGTTTGACTTTTCCTGTCTGGTCCTACTCAGGTCTTTCTGTTTCTTGATTTTCTTCTGCCTGAACGTGTTCTCTAAGACCTATCTGTCCCTCCTCAGACTCTGGGGCTAGGACTTCAACTTCGTCTGTCTGAGTAAATTCTTCTTTCCTTTTCTGGTCCTGCTCAGGTTCCCTAACAATGGTGGTTTCACTTACCTGAGCACGTTCTTCTGTTCTTACCTGGTCCTCATTCTTTTCCTGACTAACTAATCTAGTTTGACTCCCTGTTCTTACAATTTCTTCAGGTATCTCAACTATTGGGATTCAATCATCCTGACTGGTGCTTGGTTGTTCTTGATCAGCTACTTCAGGATTTATTCTTCGAGATCCTTCAGCTGTACAACCTTCAGCCCCTTCACCTGCTTGAGTCTGTTGAGGTTCTTCTTTGTCTTGTGCCGGTACTGCATGATTCCAATTAGGCAAACCTGCACATTTTACTGCTGTTGTTGTAACCAACATAACCTGATGTAGTTTATCCCACCTTGATGCTAGGCACGATTCTCGAGTGTGATTCTTCACTACAACCCAGTCACCGGGATTCAGATCATGCTCTGGGTTCGACTGCCTGGGAACTGCGCCTTATCCAACCTGGTGAGACATAGAACTCACTAGGTCAGCCAACTCTTTGCAATACTCCAGTACCAAATCATCAGTTATATTTAACAGCTTGTGTCCTGGTATACATACCTGCCTCATTGTTCTTCCCATGATTATTTCATGGGGACTCAATCCAGTATTCTTGTCTGGAATACTTCTAAGTCCCATCAGAACAAGAGGTAAAGCATCAGGCCAGTCCAGTGGAGTAGATGCACACACCTTTCCATGCACACACCTTTCCCAGCCTTGACTTAATTGTGCCATTCAATTGTTCTACCACTCCAGATGCCTCTGGGCTGTATGCACAGTGCAGCTTGCGTTCAATTTTGAATGCTTCACAAATTAATCAAATTATTTCATTATTAAAATGAGACCCTTGGTCTGATTCAATAGTTACTGGAAAACCGAAGCGCGGTATAAGCTCTCTTAATAGGAGTTTGGCCACTGTCAATCTGTCATTTCTTCTGGTGGGGTATGCCTCCACCCACTTTGAAAATAGACAAACAATGACAAGTACATATTTCAATCCTCGACAAACAGGCAACTGAATGAAATCAATTTGAAGTCTTAAAAAGGGACCTTCAGCTTTTCCAATTTTCCCTATACAGACTATTGTTTTCTTTCCGGGATTCATTTGTTGCCATGTCAAGCATCTTTGGCAAAGACTCTCTGCAATGTTCCTGAATCTTGAATTAAACCAATCTCGTCTGAAGAGTCTAATCATTGCATCTCTACCTATGTGGGTGTCTCCATGATACATCCTAGCCATGGGTGCAAGCATACAGTCTGGTAAAACAGGTCTGTCATCTAAGTAAATCCGTACACCATCTTCTGCCCTTCTCTGACAACAAATGTTCTCCCACTCTTCTCTTTCTTTTGCCTCTGTTTCATCTTGGTGTTCTCTTACTTCTCTCCATGTTTGAAATCTTGACAACAGCATAGGTTGGCAGCTAATTCCACAATTTTCAACTTTCCTGTTTACTGCCATTTGAAATTTTGCGCAGTGTTGGGCAACCTAGTCAGCATATCGATTACCTGCAGTCACACGGTCATTTCCTGACTTATCGGCGGCACATTTGCCCACTTTTGGTAATCGTATTGCTTCGAGCAATTCTTTCACAAAATTCCTGTTTTTAATGGGAGACCATGAAAAAGTCAGGAAGTCTCGCTGCATCCAGAGATAGCCAAAGTCCTGCACATCCCCGTAACCATATTGACTATCAGTGTAAATGGTTGCTCTCCAATTTTTCCAATTTTTGCAAGCCTTAATTAAAGCTATCAATTTGGCTATTTGTGCAGACTTGACTCCTGGTAAATAGGATGCTTCGACTATTCCAGCCAATGTACATATGGCATAAGCTGCACTCAACCCTCCCTCCTCATGGCACATACATGAGCCATCTACAAAAAGCTTGTTCTCAGCATCTGTCAAAGGCTCATCCTGTATGTCTGGACGGGGTTTAGTACTGAGTTCTGTTACATCAAGACATTCGTCTTCAGCTTCATCTTTCACTTCCTCACTGTATGGATCTGGCAACAAGGAAGCTGGGTTCAGAACAGTACATCTAACTATGGTCCCATTTTCTGCTCCTAATATGATCCTTTCATATTTTGTTAATCTGCTCGGAGTAAGATACTGAGTTCGAGTTCTTGTTAAAAGAATCTCAACTGCATGAGGGACGTATACCTTAACAGGGTGTCCCATTACAATTGACTCACTTTGTTCTATACTTACACATGTTGCAGCTACAGCTTTTAGGCATCCTGGCAATGCAGATGCTACAGGATCTAAGGTAACAGAAAAATATGCCACAGGACGTCGCATTAGACCATGTCTCTGTGTTAAGACTGAGAGGGCACAGTTATCTCTCTCACAACAGAATAATGCGAATTCTTTAGAATAATCTGGCATACCTAGAGCAGGTGCTTCACATAAACAATTTCGCAATTTTACAAAAGATTGCATGCTCAGATCATCCCATTCTACTGGGTCTTTTGCTCGTTTCTTTGCCATTTGTATCAAGGGTTTTGCCAGTAGAGAAAACCCTACAATTCATTGCCTGCAATATCCCACAACACCAAGAAACATTCTTATTTCTTTTTGTGACTGTGGTAGTTTCATTTGCTTTATTATTTTTATTCTCTCAGTAGTCAATCTCCTTAATCCTCGTTCTATTTGGTGTCCCAAATATTTTACTTCGTTTCTGCAGAATTGTAGTTTTTCAGGGGACACTTTATGTCCACCCTTTGCTAGATGGTTCAATAGGGCAATGGAATCAGTTACACAGGCACTCCTCATTTTAGACGCGACCAATAGGTCATCAATATACTGCACCAGGACTGACTCTCGAGGTAGTACCAATGTCTCAAGGCATTTTTTCTAAATATGGTTAAAGATCGAAGGACTTTCTGTGTACCCTTGGGGAACGCGATTCCAAACATAGATACAATCCTCAAATTTAAAGGAAAATAAAAACTGGCTATCAGGATGCAGCGGGATGGAGAAAAAAGCATGGCATAAATCAATTACAGTAAACCATCTTGCATTCCATGGTATTTGGTACAAAATCACTGCAGGGTTGGGTACTAAAGGGTAGGGGTGGGCGGAATTTGCGTAGTCGCGCTACGCAAAGCTCCGCGAAACGGTAAAAAATCTCTGCAAACATGCAGAAATTCCACGAACACGCGCAATTGCTTGTTCGCGATGCTTTTTGCCTGTTTGCGATCGCTGTTTGCGTGTTCAGGTTAGAAATATCTAGCGAACGTGCATTTTGAGAACGCGAACAAGCAAAAAATTCCACTATGCCGCGGAACGCAGAATTTTGGGCAATTCCACGTTCTCCACGGAACGCGAAATTACCCAAATTCCGCAAATTCCGCGAGCAGAACGGAATTTACCACCCAGGCCTACTATTGGGGAATATGGCACAACAATCTTGTTTATCTTTCTTAAATCTTGAACTACCCTATATTTTCCGTTTGGTTTCTTAATGCCAATTGTAGGTGAATTACAGGGACTACTCATGATTTCTTTTATGATGCCCTGTTCGACCATTCGATGAATTTCTGCTGAAACACCAGCTTTTACTTCGGGACTCATTTTGTATTGTCGAGTATTTGGATAGATTGCACCTTCTTTCACAGTCACTTCAACAAGGTCTACGTCTTTCATTAACCCTACTGCCTTTTTCTGTAAAATCCCACACTTCAGGATTCACTGTCGTTTTAACCTCATCGTGTAAGTAATCTTGGGTCATCACTGAATATAATTCATCTACCTCTGTTCCTTGTTTGGCTAACATGATTTTATCTATTCCATCTTCATCAGGGGTCTGAATGGCAACATCGTCTGGTGTGCAAGATATGGTGCAATTCATTTTGAACAACAAGTCCCTTCTCAATAAATTTACAGGACTAGAATCATACACTACAAACTTGTGAATTTCTTTAAAATTTCCAATGCACACCTCCATTGGTTTTGTAATAGGGGTCCTAATTTGTTTATTAGAAACACCCACTACTTGGATAGCTTCTCCGAAAAGGGATAGGTTTGGGATGTCTTCTGTTCTCATAGTAGAACGGGTAGCGCCAATGTCCAACACAAAGGTAATGTAATTTCCTTCTATTTTTCCATCAATGTATGGACCTGACTGATCTACCGGTAAGGATGTGCCAAGTACGCACTTCTCTTCCTCCCCTCTCAGGCACCGTCATTGATCTTGATCTCCAAAATATGTGTCCTGCAAAAGAAACTGCAATGTTACATATTTTTCTTACCACTTCCTTCTTGGAAGCCTGTGTCCGTACTGTACTTGGCTTGACTCACAAAATTTGGCAAAGGGGCACGTGTCAATTGACTGTAGGTTTACAACCTGCTGTGGTTGATTCATTAGCACCTCATTCTGCATCTGTGGATTTAAATTCTGATTTGGGCCATTATTATGTTGTATGCTTTTACATTCGTTCTTCCAATGCCCCAATTTTCCACACCCATGACAGAGGAACCTTTTTCTTGGCCTCTTTTCAGCTCAACCGCCCTTTCCGTTTCCCCCATTATTTTCCCCCTGACCTTGCCCCCTTCCTGTATTTCCTGCCTCATTTTGTAACTGGAGTTCTTGCTGTTCTGCTAATATCACTTGAGCCCACATCACTTTTTCTTCTAAATTCTTTCCTCTATTGTCAATTTCATCTCCACAACATTTTGCATATTTTAAAATCACATCTATTGGCTTTGCTTGCCAGCAAAAATTATGTTGCTTAAACATTTCAGATATTTCTTCTGGTAATCCTGACACAAACCGATACACAAAATGCGCCATGTCCTTATCGCCAATACTCTCAAAACCACTATACTGTTTGAACACCTGTAGGAGGCGCTCATAATACGCATGTACAGACTCATCTTTTTCCTAGGTTGTTCTATCTATTTTTATCCAATCTGTTTCCTTTGGGGGAATTTTACCCTTTAAGAAAGTGATTATTTTGTTATATTTTTTCATAACCTCCTCTGATGGAGCTCCTGTTTTCTCATTTCTCGGGTACTCATCATTAGGCCAATCTACTGTAATTTTACATTCAGTCCAGAAATCAGCAGGCACCACTACATCAAAAGACCATCTAGATATTTTAACAAAACTTTCAACACTTTCACAAACCTTTCAACTTGTCTATACCATTCTACTGGTTTTTCTCTCAATTTAGGGAAATCATTTGTAAATGATAAAATATCCTGTCGGGTCCATGGGACATGTATATAGCCCCCTCCTGGAACTTCTCTCATTGGGTACAACCTTGCTGTCTTCTCTGTTTCTTTCACTAAATATTCAGATGTTACTCGATTTGTTTGGGATTTCTCTTTTTTCTTTGACCACCGAACTTTCCACCTATCTAAGTCTCCCCATTTCTGCAATATAGTCATTAATTCATTAACCTGCAATTTTCTTTCTGACACATTCATATTTTCCAAATCTTCATCAGAAAATTCTGCTCTGTAAGGTTTTTGCAATACTTTGGATCGTCCTATTTCTCTTCCCATTTCAGAGGCTAAATTTACCGTTTTTTCATGGAATGCTTTTGTGTTTCGGGTTATGCTTCTGCAAATAAATAGCAATTCTTACTCATTATAGGCATTTAACCTATCCAGTCCTACATTTCCAGCTATCATTTCTTCTAATTCAACTTTTACTTTGAATATGTCTAATATTTTCGGTGGTGAATTAGGCTTCTCTATTTCCTGTGCCCATCTTTCTATTTCTTTTGGGGTTACAATTGTGGCACTTTTTGATCCAGTGGATGTCTCGATTCATACCTCTTTCAAGCAACCTGGTGTGGCTCTTCTGGGTGTGTAATTTATTTGCCCTCTTATCGGCAAGTCCATTAATGAAATTACAGACTCGCAATAACGAGTTTGGTCATCAACTACTAGCTTCTCTTTTCTTGGCTCAATAATGGGTGTGGTCATGACAGGTGGTTTAGGGCAATTTGATTTATCCCCGTACAATGAGACAACAGGACCGATAGTCACTGGTACAGTCAGAGCTTCAGGATGTACATTTAACTGTGTTATCTTCTGTATCAATTTGTCTCTATTCTTAGTTATTGCTTCTCTTTCTTTTTCCTGAAGTACCCTTTCCATTGTTTTCTCATGAACTATTTGTGGCAATAATGGTGCATCTAAAATCAGGGTAGTTCTATTAGGTCTTTCTTGATAAGGCGGAGGATTTTTCATTAAAATATCATCTTCTGAGTACCCGCAATCTGCTAATGTTAAATGCTTTTTCTTTTCTGTGCAATTTCCTCCTGTCTGTTCCTCAGCCATCAATGCAGGATATAACCCCTCAGTTAACATGGCCATCCTCCACTGTTTCATCTGCTTATCTCGGGTTTCACGTGGAAATTTTGGATAATATCTGCTCAAATTCCTGTCACTCCTGGGTCTATCTCGCTCAGATGCCTCAGTTTCCCATTCTTCTAGTGCTTCATACTGTGTTAATCTGGGTCTTGGGTCTAATTCATTAATTCTAGTACGTAAATTATGTAGGATTCTTCCATTAAAGGTTCCAAACTCTGGAAACGTTAGTATTCCATCATCTTTTGCATATTCTATCCAATTTTCTAACCATACACAGGTATGATAGCCTCTCTCTATCATCATGTAGGATGCAGGCGTTTTCGGGGGAGGGATAAGAATTCCTTCTCTAGTTTTAATGGGTTTATCCTTTTTAAAATAATTTTTAATTTTCTGCATAAATGACATTTTTCTTTTCTCTCCATACATTTTGCGTGATCTCCCTTTTATGTACTGTTTGTGGGCAAAGCCTATATATCCTGTGTCTGGGCGACTCCCTATTAATGTTGGATCGTACATACAAAATCGACTATCTATTATTATTATGGCTTCTATTTTCAACTAATTCAATGTCCGTTTTTTACTTTAATAATTGACCAATTTCAGCGCGGTTTTTATTCTTCTAACCAATCAGATTCTATTTTACGCTATGCGTTTAGCCAATACTAGCGAGGCTCTTAGTGACGTCAGTATCACTCCTCACTACTGACCCCTCCTTTACAATTTTCGCATCAGTCACACACCCGCTGTTTCGACCAATCCCAGACCGGCTCTTTGTGACGTCAGTGCAACACCCGCAACTGACTCCTCCTTTACAAGGTAATACGTAAACTTATTTTCTCACAATTTTACATGCGATTTTCATTAATCAACAACATAGAAACATTCGCTACTGTGTCTGATCCTCTAAATTCAAAGAATAGTCAACCTTTTACTGTGAGCAAACCTCTTCTGCTTACTCTTCACACACTACGAGTAAACCCCTTCCGCTTACTCTTCACGCACTATGAGTAAAACATTTGCGCTTACTCTTCATACAAGCGTCAGAGAACCTGCTACTCCTCAGTATTACCCTTTCTAGGTGATATAAGACCAAAGTTTCACCAGCAAACTCCTTTGCTACCAATTACTCTCACCTTTATACAAAAGAAAAATAGTCCCTAAATCAGTGCTTCTAGCCCTGCGTAACTTTCAGCACTTTCCTGATCCAGACAAGTAACCTCACTGCAGTATGGCTTCCATTCGCCACCCACTATTCAATAATCCCAGGAATTTCCAGACGACATGAGACTGAACAAAAAGCGGTTGTTAGTGCATAAATCAAATAATTCAATCCACAGTATTTTCTACCTATCTAACTAGAACCTAACCATGCCTCTCCTACCAAATTAAAACTGATAGAGCACGGGTTACCAGCTCGGGTTACATACACACATACCCAATACTCCCCTGTGCCCAAAACATTCACACAGATGAGCTAGCAAACCCCACTGATATCAATTTTTGAGTATACCTGTAATTGGATTTTCACCTTTACCAAGTCTTACCAATATGATCTCCTTAACAATTCCTTTACTCAATGAATCAGGTTGCTGAGATAGTTTAAGGTAGAAAATGACATTTAACTTTATACTTGAAATAACCACAAACTCAAAGTTTTAAAATCCTTATCTAAATCAATAATTTTGTGAGTCAGAATCAATTACAGTTTAAACACATTCTTCCAAGAGGCAAATTAAAGTCAAATATAGCAAAGTCATAATAATGATCAATGAAATCGGTACCTGTAAAAAGGAAAAAGAGAGAGCAGGTACAATGACAGTTTCAGCAGAATTATATTTACCTGAGGTGATAGATGAACCCAACTCTTTGAAGATAGGCCAGAACGAATCTGTCAGGACAGGATGCAGACAGAGGATTGGGCAGATTCAGATCTGGGAAGGTGATCTCTTCTAAAGTGCAACACCAGTGTGGCACCCCTCTCTTGTACTACTCTCCTCGGGTGTCCCTGATCCGAAATCCACTTCTAGCTGATTTAGATTATCGCTCAGTATCTCATTTTCTCGAACAGAGTTTCTGACAGCAGCAGGTTCTGAGACAGTGTCTCGGACAGAATCTGTAGCAGCATACGTGTTGGGTCGGTGACGAGTCAGAATGACGGATCTGACAAGTATGACAAAGTCTCTAGATAACTTACCTCAATTATACTATTCTGTATTCGTGTACCACCCCAAAAAGTTTCAATAGTTGTGTTTTCCCCTATTCTGATTGGTCAGGGCGAGGAGGTGAGCTCATCACACCATTTAAAAAGTAATATTTTCTCTTTTGACTATTGTTCTATGTTTCCGCCCCTTAATTTACTTTCCCATAGCTTTATTTCCACCCGCATTTCACATTATGATCAATACAAGTTATACATTTTATTCAGAATTGTTGCTCTCTTCCGGTTCATGAGTTCGCTTTCCCAGGTGTCTTCGCCCAACGTGGCCTTGGCTGTGATTCAAGTGTGCCATCATAGTTTCCGGCAAGTTTCTATGCGCATGCGCGCAGATCAGATGGGGTAAGGATTTCAGTTATCCTCCGAGGCCTAAATATGAACTAATAATAAAGTCAGAAAAAGACATGTTAAAATGCGACAATAAATGATTTCACTGTATACCACTAATCTCTACTCTATCCCCATTTACTTATTTTAATCTTTTGCATTAGTGCTTAGTAGAACTTATAGGTTTAGTTTAAGCGACAGCATGTGCAATATCATGTGAGTTTCAAGCGGCCATATTTAAAGCTATTGCGCAGCTGCAAAGTTTTCCCACCAAGTGAAAGAAGACGTCATACTACGTAGATGCAGTAGACGCATGCGCAGAGACTTTCTCGCGTTTTTTTGGCGGCCATTTTCGACACTTTGGTTATTTGTTAGTAATACACATAGGCAAGCGTCCCCTAGATACAGTATGTTCGTATGTGATGCAATAAGACTTGTTGGTTACGTTGTTACATGTTATTTGAGAGGATTGCATACAAGCAAGTTTCTAGAATACGAAACCTTGCTCCATCAGAGCCCAGGTGGCACGGTTGAAGTTTTGTCTCTTTAAGTCACTGCATGACTGGCACTGGACTACTTTAAAGCTGCTGTCACCGGGCCTGTTACCTCATGCAAATGGCTGGTGCTGTGCCCATGACTGCTGCAATCTGATACATGTCCTCTTTGATTGCTCCTCGGTACAATCTATTGGGGAGGTGGTTGGCACCATGCCGAGTGAGACCCTACAAGTCCCAAAATCCCTGCCTCACCCCTTGAGCTTCTACGTGACCTCCCCGGACCTTTCCCTCCTTCAGGGCCATCTACTGCATACGGCACTCGCAATGGCATTCTCTGGCATTCATTCTCCATCACTGGCGTTCCCCCAATGATGAATGGCTCTCGACAATGTACCAGACAGCCTCCTATGAGAGGGTCATCTATAATCTAGAGGATAAGACAGAGCCCTCCTCCTCACCTGGGCAACTATTCTCCAAGACAAAGGCTGCTAGTTCTTAATTGAGTGTGCCCCTCACCTCCTAATGGGATGACCAGATATTGTATCACGCTGACACTGCCATTTGGACCCTGTCTGGTCATGATCCTCGTGGGTGTGTGCCTACTCCCCCCACCTCCCACTTCCCTCTTCCAGTCCTGTCTTTCCACATTTCATTTCTTCTCTGTCTCTCTTCTCTTTTTTCTCTCCTCCACCTTCTCCCCCTGCTCTATCACCCTTTCCCTCTTTCTCCCTCCCCCTCGTGTGTGTGAGAATGTGGGCCTGACATTGTTAAGAGATATGGGTGAGTGAAAGGCATGTAAGTGAAAGTGGTAGATGAGAAGCTGTAATAGTGAACCAGTTACTAAGTATCATGGTATGAGAATTTATGAGGCTGCAGTATGGCAGAGGAGGGGAAATGGAACAAAAGCTTTGAGCAATCTTGTAATGGTTCAGTGACATGAGTAACTTGGGGTCGGGAATATTGCGAAGGAGGCAGTGTCATGTATGCATATTTAAGAACCTATTGATGGTCGATGGGCCTAGCATGCTGGGATCTGTATCGTTGAACACTTGGCACAGAAGGTGACCTACCTCACAGTTCATCAAGATACTTGGCAAGAAAGTGACGTTCTAGGATATAAGAAGAGCAGTACCTCACAATTACAGCAAAGAGAGATTGGTGTTACAAACATCAAGCATCTCAGATGCTTGGTTCCAATTCTAAGTCAGGCGCTGAATATGATGGCATTTTTGCTCTTCATTGGGGAGCAAGGTGTGCCTCTTATCTCAGAAAGTGGGTCTAAAGGCTTGATTCCACGCTCTACTGACTTTGGTAGGTCAATAGAAGATTTACCCAATGAATCATGCTATTGCAAGGATGAGCTTCCATATGAGTCAGGTGCTTGATGTATTTGAGAGTTGATCAGGACTTCTATATCTGAATCCTTCATGGAGTAGAGAAACTGTATAGGATCTGCCAGGTCAGAATATTCTCTTGCTTTAATATCAGCTGTGGTGAGCATTGTGGCAAGTTCCAGGATGGCAAACTCAAGGTCCCATTTTCTGAGTCTGGAGCAAAGGGACGGTATTATAGTCCGAAAGACGATGTCACAACTTTAGTAATAGTGCTAAGTAGTTTATTCTCAAATTGAGTAGACAGAGAAATCTACAGAAATGAGCACTGGTTGGACATCAATGAGATGAGAAAGGTCCTTCTTCTTAGATACATGCAACATTTGACTGGACTGTTGGTATAGGAAGAATGCTATATTCTGCCTTGGGAAGTGTTGGCATTACGATTACCTAAGTTTATTTATCCTCTGAAACTATATTGTTGGCAAACACTCAAAGCTGTCCAGAAACACTAATGTAATACATCTGGTGCAATGGGCTGGTCTTCTAATTCTATATTTCAGCCATGAGTCAAAATAATTGCCACAGTAATGCCTTTTGTTCATTCAGTCAGCCAAGTTATCAGTTGATTTTTTTGTAAAATCTAAGCATTGTTAGAAGGAGGCTATATCAAAGTGTATTGAATTTATTTCTTTGAATACAGTGAAGGTCTTTTTTTGATTCAGCCGAATGGCACTGTGATTGTTGAGATCTCACTCATGACATCTACCAAGATTAACTCAGGCTTCTTAGTGGGGGCATGTTGTAGGACCAGATTTTGAATGACTTTCAATACTGATTGAACACATTTTATAAATAAATCTTCCCATCCACAAGGAGAAGAGATGTCAGCCTCTGAGAGCCTAAGTACCTTTTATTGTCTTTTCATGCAGTATCATTATGGTTGTCTCATTCCAGACCTAGAAATGTATTCGTCATTCAAGAAATAAAGAAATAACTCTTTGTAAGGCCACAGCAAGAATAGCACTGAGTTGTTTATATACTTCTGCTGGGATTCTAGCCTGTCTTGTGGCTTTATTCCTAGCAATCCACAAGATGTTATCCAGAAATTCATTCAGGCATATTTCAGGCTCTGAAAACAAAACATTTTTCTTCAGATAACCTTGACGATGGATTGGATTGTAAATTGGTCTGTCATATTTGTAGCCAAAATGCTCTCTTAAAGAGACAAAACCCTAGAATAATTCTTGGAAAGTGATATGTATCATATCTGGGTCACACATGATTTGCCAGCAGTGTTTTTAACAATTTCAATATAGTACTGTCTCAGACCGATCAGTTAGTGCACTAATATCTTTTGTGTCCTACTACTGTGTTCAAACTGTGAAACAAAACTGTGTCAGGCTGTGAAAAAAGCTCATCTTAAATATGTTTGTATCTGTCCTCTGCGCAACTCTTCAATACACCTCTGGACTTGTGAAAAACTCTGTGCTGCTCTGCAACAAGGACAGCTACTATGTTGCCCTGCTGCCTTGTTGGCCTTCTGCCCTGCTGCATGAGTGGAAGGACAGGACCTGCATCTTGAACCCGGGACCACCAGAGTGACACCAAAGACTAGTTTGCTGGCCTCCTGATCAGAGCCTCAAGAACAAAAAAGGTTCCAAACACCTTGAACCCAGCACCTGGACACTGTCTGCTGTGAGCCCTACCCCCCAAATGGTGCCACTCTAGTCCTGGACCCTTGGAAGTGTGCACTGGAAAGTGCACTGCCTGCCCAGCTGTTGTCCTATGTTTGGAACGGGCAGAGTGCAACACATTGCGTATTGCAGCCTCAACACAGTCCTTTGCATTGCAAGCTCCTCCCAGCAGCATCCTCGACAACGACGCAGGACGCTGCATTGCAGACCCACTACTTCTTCACAACTATTGGCACAAAGTGCTTTTTCACAGCAAGACTTCACATCGCAAGCAAACATAAATAAGAAGGTAGTTTTAGAGCAAAATTAATTTACTCCCTTTGTATGCTTGTAACTAAGGCTATATAATGTGTTGGCACAGCAAGAGATGTGCAAAAAAATACATGGTAATAATGTAAGACAGTTTGTAATGGACTTAGTGTCATTATAATTTATGCGTTTGAGTTATGCAATAAGTTCTCATTTGTTTGCTTCACTTTTCTGGCAGCTGTGTTTCACTGAACATAAGAGCAATATAGACACCACCAATTTAAAGATATCACACATTGAAGTCAACAGGAACATAATTAGAATCAAACAAGGTTTCAAATACTTGAAAACCATAGAGCTTGTTGGCGTAAATGACTTAGATAGATTTGAATGGCCTTACTCACAAAAGAGTTGTAAAAGTAAGGGGTGGAATTTATTTTTCTGCCTGAATGTACATTTATAATTTTAAAATGTTTTTAATTCACATATGCTCTCACATATACATATGGAAAGTTGCACCAGAGTTGGAAATTGTTATATCTGACAGCCCTTGGGGTGGTCTTACCCAAAGCATTTTGCCCACTCACCCATGTTGCTGAAATTCGTTGTTGTTGGCTTTAGGGCAGATACCCAGAGCAAACCTGCTTATGCTTACTCTTCAAATCATGGTAAAAGTGACTTACACCCAATTGACACATTTAATGTACTAATAGATCCCTAGTAAAATGGTACAACATGTACACAGGGCCTGTAAATTAAAGGCTACTAGTGGACCTGAGGTACATATTGTGCCACCCATGTAAAAACAACCTTTAAAACATGTTTCAGATCTGACTTTGCAGCCTGTGTGTGCAGTTTTGAACTGCCAATTCGACCTGCCAGAATAAACCTTTTGCCAGTTCTTAACCTCCTTTTTTAAGTTACCCTTAGGGTAGACCCTAAACAGCCCACAGGGACTTGTGCAGTGTATGTACAGAATTGGACATGTACTGGTAGTGAAAACTCCTAAAATCATTTCTTACTACTTTGAGACCTACATAGGATGATAACATTGGGTTAGCTTATTACCTTTAACAAGTTATAACTTTTGAATGGAAGCAGGTACGAATTTCATGTTTACATTCAAAAGAATTGTCATTTAGAATCCTGTTTAATGATAAAGTCGGATTTTAAGTTACAATTCTGGAACTGACACTTTTAGAAAGTTGGTATTTTCTTGCCCTAACCATTTGGTGTCTGCAGCCTGTGTACTTGGGCACATGACTAAATGTAGTTGGCAGTTTACCTTTGTGTATTTCTCCCAGACAGTTAGACAAAGGGGGGCTATGTGTTGGTAATCTTTAAAAAAGAATGTCTTATTCTGCTTGGTGATAGGACCCTTGCGGCAGGCATTGTTTAGTCGTCAACTCAGCTGAATTATATTCTTTAAAAAAGGGGTAATTAAATTTTCATATTGCAGCCAAAACTGATAACACAAATTAACTGCAATAAAAATATAAACTTTTACAAAACCAAGAGTTCGCAAGCCAGTGCAATGGTTACTTTTTATTTTTTGTAGCAAGTAAGTGCCCCAAAAATAAAAGGAGGGAAAAATGCTGCCACCTAACTTTGGTGGCAGAATGTTTTTATTAAAAAAAAACAATAGAATATGAATGGAATAGTATTTATGCTACTTAGCAAGCACTTAAATTCAGAACACCTATGAACACATTTTAGATTTAATGCATGTCTCAGGTAAAAAATTATTCTTTTTGGTGTAAAGAAAATGTACAATTGGCTTTGAATTAATGTAACTGAAAGGCATAGTTATAACACCTTAGGGTAACTAAGAAGTAAAAAAGGATAAATAATGGAATTAAAAAAGCACTTGCAACATAAGTTATTCTTCCATTAGCCCTAACACTAAAGCACACTTCTTACTTGGCAGATGTGCACATGCGGTAAGGAAACATGCCATCACTCATAGAGCAAGAGAGCTAATAGCTGAAATGGGCTGATCCATGGTCCTATGCTGTATACTATGGTGGGTGGAAGCAAATTGTAAATGACAATTGTACACTCCAATGGATGACGAAGGCTGAACTAGCGCTCCTCTATGTATGTATTTGGTAAGCCAGCTAAATTTGTCTGTAGGTCAGATCTAATGTGATTTAAAGTTTTTTATACCATTTTTGCAATTATCCATGTATGATACAAATAGGATCTTCACATATATCTTGCAACTTGTTTCCAAAGCAATCCTTCTTTGTCTCCATTCCAGTAACTGACCTAGGGGCTGCACCTGTGGATTAGTGATCCCAGGAAGACAGCTCTTTTTTAAATATTTTCTGGCCCTGTGTGATAACTAACAGGAAATGCGGTCTCAGAATCTTATAAAAGTGTCTGAGGCTACATTGACTAGGATATCTGGTGAAATGGGGTGAAGGAAATGGAGAAGCAATGATGCCTGTGGGCCAACTAATCACAAGATACCACCTCTGAGTGTGTAATGGCTTGAAAAGGAACATAGGAGTTGGAGAATATACTTATCACTGATCAGCAGGGTGACATTGGGACCTGTGACGAACATTACTGTTTCCAACTGTTTCACTACATGCCCATCCTCATTAACACCTACCTGTGTCAACCCAGACTTTACCAGGATGGGAAAAAAGACTTCAAGGAATGGCAGGACAGAAAATGCCTAATGGTGGGTACGCTATTCAGGATGGGGCAACAAAGTGTTCTGATGATCTCATGAAATAATTTGTTTTAACAGAAGGTGAGAGGTTCAGATGTCTCCAGGTAAGCCACTGGGTCCTGCAAGCAGAGATCAATCAATCAGTCAATCAATCAAGGGATTTATAAAGCACGCTACTCACTCGTGAGGGTCTCTAGGTGCTGGGGGAGGAGGGGGAGTGCAGCTCCGGTTCAGTCGAAGAGCCAGGTCTTGAGGTTCTACCTGAAGGTGTGCAGGGTCGGGGAGCATCTGATGTTCACTGGGAGCTCGTTCCAGGTCTTGGCTGCGATGCAGGAGAAGGCACTTCTGCCTGCTCGGCTTCTGTGTATGTGGGGGGTCTCTGCCAGGGCGAGGTCGGCGGGGATTCCTCTTGGGTACGTGGAAGGAGACTGTCTCATTGAGGTATTTGGGTCCGATGTTGTGGAGGGATTTGTAAGCGTGGGTGAGAAGTTTGAAAGTGGCTCTCTTCTTGACGGGGAGCCAGTGGAGGTCTCGTAGGTGTTGGGTCATGTGTTTGTGTCGTCGTGTGCCGAGGACAAGCCTGGCTGTGGTGGTCTGGATGGTTTGGCGCTTGTGCAGGAGAGTTCTGTTGATTCCAGCGTAGAGGGCGTTGCCATAGTCCAGTCTGCTGGTTATGAGTGCGTAGGTGATGGTTTTTCTGCATTCGGGGGGAATCCAGATGAAAGGTCTTGTCTCGGGAGACCTTACAATCTCTGCGAAGTGGATGGTAAAAGGGGTCAAGAGTGGATATCTGATCTCCTACCTATATAATCTACTGATCACAAACCAGCACACCTTATGTTTTTCATCTCTTTTGACAGTGGGTCAAAAGAGAGGAAAAAGAGGATTGGTTAAGGAACTCACAGGTAGAGACTGGTGTTGAATATTCCATAGGACACACAAAGCTATTTGTAACACCAAAGGCAGAGAAACTATGTAAACTAGTGCAATATTAGTATCAAATCTCAGCCAAAACATGAACGGGACAAGAACACATCTCCGAATTGTTGGAGGAGATGTACCGAAGAAGGCATGTTGATAAACCTACGGTGGCATTGCAATAAGTTAACTGAATTTTGGGAGAAAGTGCAGTCAGCAATGGGGAAAATGTTCCGGATCACGATCCCTAAAGACCCTGGAGTGACTCTACTGGGAATAGCAAACAATGAGAGTGAGGTCAATCTGAACCCTCAGAGGGAGATATGTGGTTATGACATTAAAGCAGCACTATGGGGCAATGATAGGGTTTCTATATGGTACAATGGAATATTTAGAACACAGGACTTTCTGCCAATGAAAAAGATTGTACTCACTCCAGAGTGCAAGGATAAGCATAAGGATGAGGGGCACTTTTCGATCTACAGTGCAAGAGAATTCAGAGAAGTGGCAGGTTCTGAATTCCCCAAAGTATTGTGCATAATCCCAAACAAGCCCTTTCAAATGCGAAGGCATTTTGCGACATTTAGCTGATTAAAATGGTCTTGGAAGGTCTAATAATCAAGTGGTTCATGTACGTTCATAAGAAACACTCTAGGCTGTAATGCCACAAACTTTGAACGTGGGGTTGAAGCATAGAGTTAGGGAAGTTTATGCTTAATATTCAGTTTTCCTCCTCACCGACCAACAGAAGTGGGCTCTGATATGTGTACTTTACAAAATAAAGCCAAATTAAAAAGTGCTAATCCCAAAACCTGGAGCATGTGTTAATGTCTTTTGTCCTATACAGCACAAATTCCTGGGTGCCCCTTTAGGTCAACTAAACATAGTGCCATCACTTTGTCTACTGAAATAGTTCTGTTTATGAAACCATTCTATGCAAGTCGAGCAAAGACATCATTGCATTCTGATCTGGCAATAATATACAATTGACCCTTTCCATGTGTTGTGGGTAAATATCATTTTGTTTACACTTATAACAGGTAAATAAAGTACTCAGGTCAATGATTGCACTTAGCCCAACATTTTGCACATTTATTTCTCTACCTCCAAATGAACATTTCAACTTTAATCCCTATGTAGGCTTGTGCCTCCATGCAAAGCACCACCAAGTTTGATTTAAGTCCATAAAGGTAATGACAATGTCATGGTGAGAATACCTCACTTGGTGCAAACTATATGGGTTCTCCAAATTCTTAGTGAATACTTTATGTGAATTTGGCACTCTTCTTTTTCCGTGAGCTTTGTATATCTATTTTTTCCTTTCTAAGCATAGGGTATGCACCTGTTCAGGGTCCATTTACAACCTCTCTCCCACAACACTCTTATTCTTATTCTGCACTTTCTGGCAGTCCCAACTATCATCCCTTTCAAACAATCAGAAAATCAGGGAAATATCCTGTTTCCTCAAATGTTCTTAAACCGTGGAATCTTGAATTCTACCTGAGGCATTAATTACCTCATAGATCACATCACATCTTGCAGCAATTCGTTTGAAGTTGATAGCTAAGTTCGCTAATACCCATTTGTATTCTTGTGTATTCCAGATTTCAAATACTCATTTGAAATCTGGTCTCTTTATCAGGATAAGCCTAAGAGAAATCTCAGGAACTCTCAAATGATGGTCTACCCCAGACGTTACATGCATGATGGCTCTAACCAGGACTGTCTGTATCAAACTCCACTTCCTGGCCTCCTGCCTTTTTTGTTTCCACTTCTACCTCAATTCCCGACTAAGCAGATTCACACTCTGTTTAACGTCAGCACTACATTTGAAGAGCTTTACACTAGGTAGCAGTGGATTGCACTAACCACACATCCAATGACTAGTAAGGCTGTAATCACAAAGCACCCTGCTATTTATTTTAGATACCAGGGGCAGCTCCTCCATAATGGTCAGAGGAGCGTGACCCCACTCATCAGAGTCAGTCACATAAAAATAAAATGACAATGAAACAATATCATTTTATTTTTCTGTGACTGGCTCTGGCATGCGTGTAGGGCGGGGCAGTGCTGGGCCATGACAGACAGGTGGTGGGCACTTAGAAGTGCGCATGTAAGTTTGGCCAGCCATGCTAGGCAAGCCAAACAGACATGCTCACTTCTGTTTATCCAACCCAGCTGTGTTCACAGCCGGGTTTGAGAAAAGCCGCAGGCTACAATGCAGTCTCTGAACTTAGGCCAATCCTGGCACTGCTCTCATAGAGAGCAGTGTCTGGACTGGCTAGGCAGGCACTGCCTTTCCAGAGAACGCTGGGAGAGCAGAGAGGTGGTCATCAGCGTTGGAGGCAACAGCGAAAGGTAAGAGTTTTAAAATTATTATTTTCCCATCCCTTCCCCATCCCTCCTCTCCCGGCCCATTGGTTCCCACCCCCCATCTTCGTGTTGTGGTGGCCACCACTGTTACATAAGTACAAAAGTAGGTGCTACATTTGACCTTACCCTTTTTACCCAGAAGATACACAAGAGAGAGTGGTCAGACACCACATCCAACACAAAATCAAAAATGGTCCAGAGCCCACCGTAACATTATCTTCTCAATTGTGATTCTTGACTACACTGCATTTGTTTATACACTACAAACTGTCTTCGCTTTGACTTGTACAACACAGGACTTAAACCTTCTCACTGTATTGCTGACTGTCCCTCTCCTGTGAAAAGACTTCAGTCAGTACTAAATATCTTCCTAGTGCATCACCAAATAAGACTAGTGATGATCTCAACAGCAAATGGCTACAACACAACAGTATTGGTTCTGTGTAATCACAGTTGGATTTCCTTTGTACATTGTAAGATTTTAGCAATACATTGTTCATATTTAGACTGAGATAATAGACCAAAACTCATATCGGGTGTGGATGGTCAATCAACTATTACAGTTTGCTTTGGACCAATTTTGGCACTTCAATATTTAAATGCTGTCATCATCAGAGTTTCATCCTCTGGCGGGTACAGAAACATTTAACACAAAACTACACATGCAAACACCTCTCATACAGGTAAACAGCAGATAAAACATTAGCAAAACTGCAATTCCTAGTTAGTAAACAACAAAAGGCCACTGTGAATGCAGCCCAGACTAAATAACACTAAATACCATGTGAGCATCGCTCCAGGTGACATAGTCCTTCCTATTTATGCGCTAGAGTTGACACCATCATAGGTGCAGCTATTAGTCCTTCTCAGTATTTCAAGCCATTGCCTTTCTTTTTCAGAGTTATCCATTTATTTCTCTTTCCAGACAAAAGTTTGCAACTTATAAATCTTCTATTTGAGATTGTCTTAATTTAATAATTGATGATTCCAATGCCTTAACATCGCGTAAAACGTACATCACCCTGTAACGGAAATTTTCAGGGACTGTTCTAGCGTTGAGTGGTTAAGTAAAATCCTGACATGTTGCTGGCTGACATGGGCTTTTGATTCACTGGGGTAGACGTACCAGTTTGCTCTCCTGCAGCACCTTAATTTCGGACCACGTCTTCTGTCCTATATTCCGCTGCTATATATGGATCTCACGGCCTCAGTTAGAGTGGTAGGTGCGGTCTTAGAACCCTTCTCTATAGGGTGTGGCCCTCATCAGGGGTGCCCTCCGTACCCTTACTTATTTGTGCTGGCACCAGAACCACTGGCCTCCTGGGTCCAGATTGATGCACAGGTTAAAGGATTTGAGTGGCTGGGGGAATATCAGATCGGATCGCCCTTCACGCAGACGATGTCCTTTTCTTTATATCAGAGCCGCGTCGAACGGGACCTCGGTTGCTTTGCATAATGCAGATATTTGGAGAGACTTCTGGGCTATATATGAATTCCCGGAAGTCTATACTCTGGCCTTTGCACGGGGGTTCGGAAATGGGCGCATCGGCTGGAGACGTCACAATAGCCACAACAGGGTTTAAATATCTTGGTGTCCACATAGCGTCCTCCCAATCGATGTTGTGAGATAAAAACATCACACCCATCTGGCTGCGCAACCAGACTGCAATGAAGTCATGGGCATGTATGCCCCTATCTATATTGGGCAGGTCGGCGATTTTCAAAATGGTGTCACTCCCTCATCTTCTTTACCAGCAGCAGAATCATCCTTTTCAAATACTGCCTGCCTGGTACCGACAGCTTATTCAAGGCTAAACCGCTTCCTTTGGAATTACCAGACCGCTAGAGTTGCGTCTCATCTCTTGGTGCTGAACGATTGGTCGTACGGAAACAGAAATGACCCGGCATACCAGGTGGAACGATGGCTCGTGGGCAGCACCTTACCGCATTTGCTCCTACTTACCCCAAAAGAGCTCCGACAACTCCCGCCCGCTACGTGGGTGGTTATTGGAGTATGGAAGCAATTGCTGCGCAGAATGGGATGGTGAAGAAGACTGACAAGAGAAACGCATCTTTGGCAGAGGTGTCTTATGCCACAGGTGTCTACCTTGTCGGGGTTTTGGGAATTGGATACCATTGGTATCTCCATGTTGGGAGACGTGATGCGCGGTACCATCCTGAAGTCCTTTCAAGAGCTCCAGAAGGAATTTGAGATGCTGCATACCCAATTTTACAAGTATTTGCAATTCTGCCATGCTCTAACACCGTACATAGCGATCCTGGAATCTATCCCAGAGTTTAATCCGATAGAGGCTAATGTCTTTATGGGCGATTTTGGAGACCTCAAGACGGCAAAAATATACCAAACCCTGGTGACGAATCTCTCTACGACCCTGGACTTACTCTGGGAGAGATGGAAGACTGACCTTGGTCCCCTTGATAATGACAACCCGATCTGACATATTAGAATCCCCAAGGGGAGCCACAATAGCGCTGCGCCTAAGATTTATTCAGTTTAAATACATACACCATGCTTATTTTACTAGATATTGGTTGTGAAGGGCAGGACGGATAGCTTCCCCTACATGTCTCCACTATGACAGCGCGCACGGCACATTCATACACACTATTTGGGAATGCACGATGCTCTGCAAATTTTGGACTGGGGTCATGACCTGCCTGTCGGAAGTACTGGGATGGAAAATACCCTTGTCCTCTAAGCTTGCTCTATTACATATCACCGAAGAGATTGGGCGAAACCTGTATGAGAGACATATGTTATTCTTGGGCCTTACCCTGGCCTAAAGGGATATAGCTAGGGCATGAAAAGACCCAGCTCCGCCCAAATTGGAAGCATGGAGGGTGAGTCTCGATTGGTGTATGAGCATGGAGTGCCCTATATTTAAGGCACGGGATTACCCGCAGAAACACTTCAAAATTTGGAAATGCTGGGCAGATTTTCGAGGTCTTATTTTAGAACCCCATCTACCACGCATTACTGATTTGAAAACTTCTGGATGATAGATCAGGGGGACGAGAGAGGATACGGGGGCCTGTGTTTAATGGGAATTGGCTTGCAAGGTATATTAAACAAATTACTGTATTGTTCATGGCACACTTGGTTGTAAAGTTCTGGGCTGCTGTTTAATAACCCAAAATTTTATTTACGTATTTTGTAAATGTCATATGAAAGTCACCAGTCTGACTCTTACAATTCTGATCAAAACTAACTGTATTTCTCCTACTCGAGATGTGGCTGTCTTATCTGCTGACCTAATAAAAATGTGTTTTGAAGAAGAAAAAAAATCCTGACGTCCTAAATAAGTGCTAAATTCAGAGGACAGTGCACCTGAGGAATCTCATCCATCAAACTATGATGCTGGCTGTCCAATCCAATGAAATCCCTCAGGATTGAGCTCTTCCCCCAGAAATCAGTGAATTTGTTTTGTCCGTCTGAAAAATTAATCTGACCTTAGTGTCTCTTTTCATTAGCTGTACCTGCATCGAAATGTTTCTTGTTTTTTACTAAGAATTTATTTTATTTCACAAATATGTTAAGCCACGTTAAATAATTGTTCCATGCCTTGCCCCTAAGTCTGTGCCATGGCGAGCAGTGAGACTGCCATGCAGTTTGCAATCCGACTCCACCTAATGAGGCACAGAGTTGTGTGTTACTCACTTCTGGTCTGACAGCCGCGTTCCTCCAGTCTCTGACCAAGCTCTTTAGGTGCAGCAGCTTCTTCTAGCAAAAGGGCGCATGAGGTTTCTGAAATCCTTTTATAGGAATCACTTCCAGGGGTCAGGTGAAGTCACTTCCTATCCCAATCCAAGATGGATGATCTCAAGGTTTCCTTTGGATTAGATCATTTCCAACATAGTGCAACTTCCTGTTCCTGTCTGGATAATATAAAAGGTGACGTTTTGTGATACAGACTTCATCAAAACGCAGTTCTTCAACAGTTTCACATTCTTACAAATTCTTCTAGGTTTCTCCCTATTACTCTCCATGACCTAAACCCTTTCTCTTCATTCCTCTGACTCTTCTTCTGTTGAAGATTTTACACTTCTGCTCATGGGATGATTTTTATGCCATTGAGCTATTTCCTCCAACAACTATTTTTATAGCAGTCACCGGCTCTTCCCAAGTCATTCTTTCGAGTAAAGGGGCAGTGCCTGCTCGAAGGAGTCGCCTTACCTTGGGCAGAGACAGGCACCAGGAGAGTCTCTCTTGTCCAGCAGTTGACAATATCATTATAGGTATTGCATACTACTGTTAAGCATCTTACTTTTTTATCAATTATTTTTTTGTTAGAAAGCATTTTTGCATAGTCAGAGAGGTGCCATAGACCATATTTTCATCAGCAGTATACGTTGTGTGGAAAAGGCAATTAAAGATCCATAGTAAACATACTACTCAATGAAACGGTATTCATTTGGTAGAATAAATATTAATCAACTCCATTTACTGCACTGAGCATTTTTTGTGCCTCTTTGTTGAAAACAGTAATTCCATAGTCCCAATTTAGTATTTTCCCAATTATTAAGCAGGATCATGTTTGCAATAAATATGCCTTGCCCAAGATAACAACAAAATAGCCTGGTGAGAATGATCACTCTATGCTCCTGAAAATGAATAAAATCAGAGAACCCTTCAAGTGAAGCCGGTCGCAAAATAGCATCAGCCTAAGACCCAGCTTTACTAAGGTCTTGCGTTGTCCTTGCATCACACAAGGTGGCGCAAGGTGACACAAGGCAACAGAAGCTCTTAACTGGGATTTACTAAGTATGCAAAGTGTGGCTTTGAGTGGTTTAGCAAATCCAGAGTAGAGCAAGGCAGGGCATATCGCTGTCTTGAGTTACCCTGCGTTAAGGATGCATTGCACGGGTGGTTACATGGGGTTCCCATGCACCTACCCATGGATTTTGATGTAATCCCAGACTTACTAAGGTCAGTAAACCTGGGATCGCATCAAAATAGTGCGCTTCCCAGAACCTGGGATCGCATTAAAATAGTGCGCGTGCTGGAGCAGAGTTTTCTGTTGAAAATTCATCGGGTTTTGAAGCTTCAGTTGTCTAAACGTGGTAAAAATAAAATTACTAATTTTTAATTATTAATTATTTGTTTTGTGTAAATGTTTTTAATCAACATGTATGTATTAACAAGAGAAAAACCCGACACGAGGGAACGCTTACATGTTGCTATTGACAATGTGCATGTTTTATTAAATAAATGTTGCTGAGTGCTGTTTATTTTTAAGCACGAAACGCTTTTGAATTAATGCTTTTCTGTGTTGCTAAAGCTAGATAATTGCATACACATAAGGGTATTAGTGGGGTTAACACTGTTTAATCACTATGCTGTGGTAACGTTGTTTTGTCTCTTTTAATTAAGATGGTCTATTGTGGCCTATTGTGGCCTACTAAAAGATGGCTGACTTTTGAAGCCTGGTTTCGAGTGAGAATTTGTGATGGAAAAGGCCTTGCTGAATATGGACGCGAGTCATCTGTCCACAGTCCTTGCCTGGTTAAAACTTTCCGTGAGGACAGCAGCAGATCTGGGCATGTTTCCAGATGCATTGGGACAGCAGCCTTGGCAGCCTTGGAAAACAAAGGAGCTTTAAAGAAAGACTCTAAACTGTGAGCTCACCAGAGGAAATGTGTGGAAGTTGAGAAGAAACATTTTAAGATTTAGTTCCTGTTCTGTCTTTTTATTTTTGTGACTTTTTCTGAGCGGAGATTTTTCAAAATGTAGCAATGCTACATCCTTTCCTTCTCGCTCTGCTCAGCGGTTCGGCGGATGAAGAAAAATTAAATGTTTCTTTCCTTTGTTTGAATTATTATAAATATACTAGACCAGAGAGGGTTCCATTCCATTGCGGTTTTGCTTTCTTCCCAAACCTGCGTTGGCGAGGATCGATGTTGTGAGGACGGTGACTTGGGAGATTTCTACCGAGAGACTTGTCCTGATGACCCATTCTGACATTTAGCTAGAATAGGTAATTATGAGAAAAATGATTTATTCTGATTAATTTCTTTTGACTAACTTTAGATAAAGAATCATAACTTTAATACGGTGTTGGTGATTATTTCTTGTCAATTATTGAGTACTCTATTTGATTATTGATGTATAGATTGTTTAGATTATGACAATTGCAATAGCTAGGTCTTATCGACCTCGGTGTAGGTGTGGGGTTTAGGAGTTTAGGAGTTTTCTTTCCACAGGTTCAATGCTAGTAGAGTATTTGAGTGTATGTTAGTGAAATGGGCCCTAGTGTATGGTGAGTGTATGTGCGTGTAACTGTGAAATTACTCTATCCGTGGAAGTAGGGAGATTTTGTACACCCCAATCTGCATCAAGTTCCTGGTAGCAGAGTGATGATGGTTATTGATGATTGTCTTGATCTGATTAGATTGCTTGTACATTAGCTTATTGATTATTGATTATTGATTGATGTTGGTATATGTACTAATACTATATGTTGGAGTCGTCATGTTGAGTTATATGTAGTGCTTCTGGAACTTGGGAGCTAGTAGCAGTTCCGTAGTAGGGCAGAGGGAAGTATATGCTGCTCTCGGGAAAGACGGGATTGTTGGTCCTGTATGTATGCAGGAAAATTCACATTGTCTGGGGTTCGGAATCAGTGACATTGTTATATGTTACTATTAGAGATATTTCTGGTATATAAGGAGTGCGTATGGTAGTGAAGGTTATCTATGAAACTCTGGTTTTAAGTCCCAGGGATCCGTAAGGTTCGCCGTTAAAGCTTATCGCAGGAGAAGTAATAGGTATTCTCTGAGCTTGTTTGAGAAACTTTGGTGTGTGTTATAATTCTGTAGTCGAGCAGATTGTTCGCTGTTCTCGGGAAAAGCAGGATTCTGTGTGTATGTACTATATTTTCTTGTATGATTGTGCGTGAATGTTTATGCATTTAGTTGATTGTAAGACTCTTTGGACAAGTCCTAGAGGAAACAGTTAATGAATGTATGTTAGAAGGGAAGAGTAGAGGGATGTGCTACTGTGTCAACGAGAGGTTTCTTGTGAAATAGATTTTCTTTATTATTCTTTGGTTAGCGAAGCAGACAATGGAGATGTTTATATGTTGTAACTAATAGATTTTGTAGAAATTCGACACGAAGTCTACTGAGAAATTTTGTAAAGGAGGGGTAGACGACTGACAGGAGACAGGAGCGAGAATCTGCAGCGACTGCTGACGTCAAACAGACCGCGCTCTCATTGGATATTAGATCAGAATAGTGCTCGCGCTGAGATTGGTGTGTTGGTGTGAGCCGCGCAAGGATTGGTAGAGCTATTCTAGTGACGTAACGTTCCAGGATTGGTGCGTTAGTGTGAGTCGCGCTTTTATTGGTTGAAAAATCATATTGTGTAGTTGTATTATGGAAGGGATTAGAAAGTTGGGTAAGCGTTAAAATGTATTACCAAGAGGAGAAAAAGAAAAAATCTTTGTTCAGAAAGATTAAAAATTGGTTCGACAAGGATAAAGATGTTAAAACGAGAGAGGGTGAATTGTTACCTCCATCGAAAACGCCTGCATCCTTCATGGCTGCGAGATATGGGTATCATACCTGTATATGGTTGGAGAATTGGGTTAGGTATACCAAAGAAGATGGAGTTTTAGCATTTCCAGAACATGGTTCATTTAATCTGGCCGTGTTGAAAAATTTACGGGAAAAGATGTTATGTCTTGACCCAAGACCAAGGCCGACACAATTCGAGGCTTTAGTGGAATGGGAAGAGGAAGTACATGAGCGAGAGAAACAGAGGTCTGGAGGCAACTATAGGTATATGTTTGGGAGGAGACATGGTCGTGAAACTCATCATGATCGAATGACAAGATGGCGAGATGCTAGTATGTCAGAAGGATTATATCTTGTGAGAACAGTTGAAGAGGGAGCAGAAAGGGTTCCTGAGGCAGAAGTGAGAAGATATGGAGTTAATGAATATGAAGATGAGGTTTTAAATGACATGATTTACAAAAGACCACCTCCATATAGACCGGAACCAGAAGAGAGTACACCAATTGTTTCTCCGATAAGAGATACGCATCGTATCATTGAGACAGAAAATGTGACACCTGAGTTAAGAAGTGGTAATCCTTTCAGGGAGAGAGAAAATAGAAGCAGTGGCGAAAATACGAGAGAATTAGCCAGAACTACATCGGAGTTGACTGAAAAGATCAAGGAACTGACAAAAAATCTAGATGCTGTTACGGTACCCGTAACCATAGGTCCGGTCATGCCTGTTTTTGATAAGCAGAGGAAGGGTGAGAATGGTTTGGTCATTCCATATGTTGGGAATAGATTGACAAGTTTGGCTGGTCCTTCAGGAGATTCAGGGAAAAGGGCAGGAAAATTCAGACATGACACCTGTAATGAAGGATTAGAGGAGTCTAATTCAGGACTGGATGCTGGTGAAGCTAGTTGTTCAGGGATGCCGATTTTAGAACCGCAGAAGAAAGTGGTTCCAGTGAGAAAATCTACTGAAATAACAGCTGAGGATTTGAATGAATGGATGAAAGTTCTTCAAAAGAGGGATAAAGATTCACAAGCAATTGATGTTGCTAGGTTACGTGTAGAATTAGAAGAGCTTGTTGCAGGGACAGTTCCAACCGAAATTCTAAAAAATCATCATGATGGTGAATTATTATTCATGTGCAAGAATATTACCTGGAGAGCGAGAAATACACATGACAGATTAAGAGCAATAGCAAATGACTATGGAGTTGACATTGATAAAGTGAAAGTTTTGCAGAAGTCTTACAGGATGGATTTCACAGACAAGGATATAGAAAATTTGAATGGTACTGGTAGAACAGGACAGATTAAAGAGATGATCGCTTTATTGCGAAAATGGGGTGATGTTGAAAAGTGGAAGGATAGATGGTACAAAAAGAGAGAAGAATCAGGGGATAGGACTTATTCAGCATTTCCTGTGAGAGAAAAGGAAAAACCAGTGGATACTTATCCTATGAGAGAAATACCTGGAGGAGGATATGTACATGTTCCATTGACCAGACAGGATATTTTGTCATTTACGAATGATTTCCCTCGATTGAAAGAAAAGCCCGTCGAGTGGTACAGGCAGGTAGACAGGTTTGTGAAATTGTCAAAAGTGCTGTGGATTGACCTGAATAGTCTGTTTGATATAATTGTTCCAGCAGACTTGTGGGCTGAGTGTGAAATAGTTGTGAGTTGGCCTACTGAGGAATATCCAAGGGATCAGAGAACAGGAGCACCAGATCCAGAAGTAATGAGAAAGTATGAGCAGGTAATAGTATACCTGAAAAATAAAGTACCTCCAAAAGAAACAGACTGGGTTAAAATAGATCGAACACATCAGGAAGCAAAAGAATCAGTTCATGCTTTTTACGAGAGGCTGATACTGGCATTTAAACAATTCAGTGGAGATGAACACCTGGGTGACAAGGATTTGAGTGATTTTGTATACAGATTTGTATATGGCCTGAGACCTGAGATTAGTGAAAGAATTCGTGAGCATACTGTGGATTGGCAGAGTAAGAAAATAGATGAGATTCTGAGACATGCAAAATACTTCAGTGATGAGATTGAAGCAAAACAAAGAAAGCTGAAAGAGAAAGCAATGTGGGCACAGGTGAAAGTTGCGGAAAGACAGGAAGCACAGTTGGTGGAACAGGCGAATAATCCAGGAAATAATGCAGGGAATAGACCTAGGTATGCAGGGAAAGGAAAGGGAAATCTTGAGGAAGCAAAAAAGAAGTTCCCATGTCACAACTGTGGCCAACTGGGACATTGGAGATCTGAGTGTACCAATCCACCATTAGTTAATAATGAGGGAAACTCCTTGAATCAACAGGTGCAGAACGAGGGGAAAAATCAACAGCAGCAACAGCAGAAAGTTGTGAGACAGCAGAGTCAAGAGCCAAAACCGCCCTTGCCGCAGAATAGAGGAGCACAAAAGTATAATCCGGATTCGGGATTCTACAATGATGAGCAGGTAAACAAACCAAGGCGTTCTAACCAGGTACAACAGTACTTGTTAAAGAATGAAGGGAGTGAGTCTGAGGGTGATTATTGACGGTGCCGAAGAGAGGAGGAAGAGTGCATACTTGGTGCAACTCTAGAAATAGACCAGACAGGACCATTTGTGGATGGAAAAATAAATGAAGAAGGTGTTACTTTTTTAGTAGACACAGGTGCGACAAGATCAACTGTCAGGTCAACAGATATTAGAAATCTTCCTCTCTCGGATGAAGCAATCCAAGTAGTTGGTGTAGCCAATACACAAATCAGAACACGTCTTACTGAACCAGTAAGAGTACAAATAGGGAAATTTTCAGACATGCACAGATTTATCGTCTGTGACACAAGTCCAGTGAACCTGTTAGGTAGGGATCTACTGTGTAAGATGAACTGTACAATTTTTTGTACACCAGATGGAATAGCTTTTGAAACACCAGATGAGGATGTTTTGTACCGAGTGACTCTAGAAAATAGAGAAAGTGAGTTAATTGGTGCATATGCTGTGTTTGATCCAGGGGATTTGACTCAAGAGCTGAGAGACACAGTGAAAAGGACAGTTTGGGATTTTACTGGAGAGGATGTGGGATTGATGTATAATGTAGATCCTGTGAAAATTTCAGTGAAAGAGGGAATTACTTATCCTAACATTCCTCAGTACAAAATGACACCAGAAATAATTGAGGGAATAACTCCTATAATTGAGAAAATGATTCAGCAGGGAGTTCTGAGGGAACTACTGAGTAGTCCGTGTAATTCACCGATAATGGGGCTAAAGAAGCCTAATGGGAAATTCAGGATCGTACAGGATTTGAGAAAAGTTAATCAAATTGTGGTGGCATGTTGTCCTATTGTGCCAAATCCATCAGTGATTTTGTATCAGATTCCACATGATGCTGAGTGGTATACAGTGATTGATTTGTGTCATGCTTTCTTTTCAATTCCATTGCATCATGACAGCCAGCCGATTTTTGCATTTAGATTTGGCCAGCGTATTTTAGCATGGTGTCGTATCCCACAGGGGTATACGGAGAGTCCTTCAATATTCAATCAGTTATTGAAAAAGTCATTGGAGAGTTTGATCATGCCTGAAAACTCAGTACTAGTGCAGTATATTGATGACCTACTTGTGGCATCAAAGACACGTGAAGCTTGTGAAGTAGATACTATAGCTTTACTGAATCATCTGGCAGATGGAGGGTTAAAAGTATCTCCAGCTAAATTGCAGTTCTGCATGCAAGAAAGAGGTGCATTATCTTGGACACAATATTGAGAAAGGTCTGAGAAAAGTGACTGATGACAGGATCAAACTTATCAGGGAAATGAAAGCCCCAAAGACCCAGAGGGAAGTGAGAATGTTCCTGGGAATGGTGGGTTATTGTCGTCAGTGGATAATTAATTTTTCGCTGATAGCAAAGCCACTGATTAAGCTGACTAAAAGTGAGATGACAGACCCATTGGAACTAGATGGAGAACAAATGGCAGCATTCGAAGAGCTGAAAAGCAGAATGTGTGAAGCCCCTGCTTTGGGTATGCCTGATTATGAAAAGGATTTTGAATTGTACTGCAGTGAGAGAAATGGATGTGCACTTTCAGTGTTAATTCAGAAACATGGATTACTGAGAAGGCCTATTGCGTACTTCTCATCGACACTTGACCCTGTAGCTGTGGGTTTACCAGGTTGTCTGAAATCTGTGGCTGCAACATGCAGAAGCCTAAAACAGAGTGAGGGAATCATAATGGGATATCCTGTAAGGGTATTCGTACCTCATAATGTGGCAATTCTTTTGACGAGAAGCAGAACTCAGTACATGTCACATAGTCGGTTGACTAAATATGAAAAAGTCATTCTGGGAGCATCAAATGTGACTCTTGAGAGATGTGTGAATGTGAATCCAGCGACATTGTTGCCGGATATTGAAAATGTGGGTGTGAAAACAGAAGATGATCACAATTGTTTGGATGTGCTTGATTACTGTACAAAACCGAGACCAGACATAAGAGATCTTCCCTTGCATGAGAGTGATCATGTGTTGTTTGTGGATGGATCATGCCTGAGGAATGATGAGGGTGTGCTATGTGCAGCATATGCAGTGTGTAAGGTTTCAGAAGTAATGGAAGCATCATCATTGAAAGGAGTGAAATCTGCGCAAGTTGCTGAAATAATTGCATTGACAAAAGCTTGTGAAATTGGGAAAGATTTGAGAACGACTGTGATGACTGATAGTCAGTATGGATTTGGAGTTGTGCATGACTTTGGCCAACTTTGGCTACAAAGAGGTTTCTTGACGTCGAGTGGGACTCCAATAAAGAATGCTGAAGTGATTGGGAAATTGCTTGAGGCGATACAGCTGCCTAAAGAATTAGCAGTTGTGAAATGTGCTGCCCATGGACAAGGAGACGATTTCGTGACAGTTGGAAATAGATACGCAAACGACATTGCACAATACTGTGCAAGAAATAATCAATCTATTAATCGGGAACGAGAGAGTGAAATGTCTTTTTGTTCTGTGATGTTTACTAATGTCTTAGAGACATGGGATGAAGTGAAACAGTTGCAGTATGAGGCAGAGGAGGAAGAAAAGAAAGATTGGATTAAGGCAGGTTGTGCCCCGAGAGAGACAGACCATGTTTGGGTCTATAGAGATGGCAGACCAGTAATGCCCAACTCCATGCTGTCAGCAATGGCAAGGATGTATCATGGCCAGGGACATTTGGGGAGGGATGCGATGATTAGGTCTTTCAAACAAACCTGGTACAATGCAAAGTTCAGGACAATTGCAGAGAGTATCTGTCAAAGATGTTTGATTTGCCAGCAATTTAACACTGGGAAGAAGACAGTGGTGAGTCTGGGAACAATAGGCAGAGAAGGAGGTCCTTTTACAAGAATGCAGATTGATTTCATTGAAATGCCCCAAGTGAACAGACTGAGATATGTACTAGTGGTAGTCTGTTTGTTTTCAAGATGGGTTGAGGCCTATCCGACTAGGAGAAATGATAGAGTAACAGTGGCAAAGTTACTGTTAAGAGAGTTGATTCCTAGGTACGGATTTCCAGTAACGATTGAGTCTGATAGAGGTGGACACTTCTATAATGAACTCATGAGTTTGATTTGTGAAGCATTAGGCATACAGCAGAAGCTACATTGTGCATACAGACCAGAGGCTTCTGGTGTTGTTGAGCAGATAAACGGCACAATCAAGAACAGGATTGGTAAGATGTGCTTAGCCACTGGCATGAAATGGCCTGATGTTTTGCCTCTAGTGCTAATGACTATTAGATCTACTCCAGATAGAACTACTGGTTTAAGTCCGCACGAGATAATCATGGGACGTGCAATGCGACATGCATATGTACCTGTCAATAAGTTGATGACAATAACTGATGACATGATTTTGGATTACTGTAAAGGCCTGGCTGACGCAGTTCATTCTGTGTTTCACCAGATTGGAGAAGAAGCTACTACACTTGAGAAGAAGCAAGCTCATGATCTGAGTCCAGGGGACTGGGTGAGGATTAAGGTGCACAGAAGAAGAAATTGCTTGGTTCCAAGGTGGGGAAGACCAAGACAAGTCATTCTAACTACGACAACTGCAGTGAAGTGTGCTGGTGTGAAAAACTGGGTGCATGCAAGTCATACTCTGAGAGTTCCAAACCCAAAGGATGGGACTGGTAGAGAGTATTTTGAAGAGTCAGATTCCAGTGATGATGAAGACCCAGAACCAGTGAGAAAGAATCAAGGTTCAGGGAAAGAAGCCTTTCCTACAAGTTCAAGAGAACCATTGAGAATCTCAGAAAGGAGATCTGATTCTGAGAGAGAGCCTGAAGTTCCAAAAAGCAGTGGAGGGAAAAGAAAAGAAAAGAGCAGTTCCACAGAAATTACTCCTGAATCAGAAGAGGAGGAGATTGAAGAACCACTTGAGATTATTTCTGAAGAAGTAGGGTCAGAAGAAGATAGAGAGGGACAGATTGCGGAAGACCCCCGAGGAGGTGTAGGGAACACTTCTAATAAGCTAGGTGAAGGGACAAGTAGACAGCAAGAAGATTGCGTGTCGGAGACCCGAGGAGGGAAAGAAGTAGGGAAGTCTCAAAGAGTGGTGAAAAAGACTGTGGAGCGAAAGAAAACTGCTGAAGAACAAGAGCGAAAGAAAATTGCTGAAGAACAAGAGCAAAAGAAAACTGCTGAAGAACAAGAGGCATTTGAAACAGAATCGGATGAAAGTGAAAGTGAAAAATCAAAGGGTCGAGTTCTGAGAAAGAGAACTTGGATTGGAGAAAGAAATAATACGGAGATAAGACCGAAAAAGGTCATAAGAGGAGATTCTTGGCCTAACAACAGAGTAAAGAGGCTGAGATACAGACTGATAAGAGGAAATACATCGAAAGCTGAACAAGTGAATGAAGTATCGAGTCAAAACGAAGTAAAAAGGAAGGAGCAAAAAGAGTCAAGAGAACCTGAGGAAATAAAAAGAATTAGAAGACCCAACCAAAAGTACAGATCACCGGAATGGTCTTATGTGGCACTGTCTGAAGAAGGAGAAGAAGAAACAGTGACTCGAGATAATCCGGAGGGGATCTTGAGAAAAGTGGTTGAGGAAAAGGAAGAATCTGTTGGAATTTTAAAAGTTATCCTGACTGACATTGGAGAAGAGTCAGATGCACAGGATGTTGTTGATGATCTGATACAATTTGATGTTGCTGAAGAAGGAGGAGTGAAAAGTGATGAATATCCAAATTGAGTGAACTGAAGAAATCACTTGGAGAAAGTGAAAAGGAGAAAGTCTGAAATTAAGCTGTCTGAAGTGATCCAAAGTTTGAAGAATTACAGTAGTGGAGTAGTAGAGGCTAAGTCAAAAAAACAAGGTCAAAGTAGTAAAATGGCTAACATAGAGAATAATCAAAGTAGATGTGCCTTCTTAAAAAGATGGTGTAGAATGTGCTGCTGCTGTACTGGATTATTAGTGCTACTATGGGGTATTTTAGCTTTATTAGTTACATTTAGAGTTTCAATAGGTACATTTGGAATACATACTGAGAATGAGACAAATGTAGAAAAGAATTCGCAAAAAGTAGTTCCAACTAGAATTAGTAATACTTACATGCATAAAGATAGGTCAATTAATGATTTTTCTAGTAATGTTTTTTCAAAGTTGTTATACGAATATGTGAAAACAATGGAAGTAAGGGATTGCTACGTTTGTATGCAATTACCTGCATCCGTTTCAGAGGGTGTTACTTATCACCATTTACCAGCTACGTATGGAATTTCTTGTAGTGTATTAAGTAGTGTTTTTTATTTGTTAGGGAAAATAGATTATAAGATGTCTAATAAAGATAGTATTTTTGGGCACTTGCCAATGAACAAAGAGCTGAATCCAGCTAAAGAAGCTAACATTTTTGGTGAGATTTTTATTGAAAAAGAAGAATTAACATTAGATTACATTTTTAAGAATAATTTAACTTGTAGTTTGGAAGAAGAGGAGAAAGCTTTCCTGAACATGGTGGAGGAGAGGAGATTGAATATGCATGAAAAGGCAGGGAAATATAAAGTGAGTGAGACAATTTGGGACATTGAAATGGGAAAAGAATTGAAAAATGGAGCTAGTCCAACTTTAGCTTTAGATGCACCACAGAAGGGTAAGCTGTGCATTACAAGAGGGAAATCCCAATATGATACATATTTTGTTGGGACTAGTGAGTGTCATGATACATACTTCATTGCAACAGGATGGGGTTTCAGAGGTGGAGAAGATACAATTTTTCCAGGAGTGTATTATGTTTGTGGGAACAAGGCTTATTACAAGTTGCCTGACCATTGGTATGGCACGTGTTATGTGGGCCTGGTTTTTCCAAAGATTTTTCATATAGATAGAATAGAAGATGTAGAACATATTAATTTACTAATGCGCTTCAAGAGGGAAACTTGGTTTGAAATTGTGGGTGACATTTTTGGAGCTTTAATTCCAGCAGTGGGAATTTCTTTAAATGCTAATGGGATTCGGAAACTGTCAACAGTGGTGGATCGCTTATCGACAAATACCGCTGGAGGGTTTCTTTTGGTGAATACGGAATTAATTGCCGTACGCGCTATGTCTATGCAAAATAGACTTGCTCTTGATATATTATTGGCTAAGGAGGGTGGAGTTTGTGGAATGCTGAAAGTTCAACATTGTTGCACTTACATTCCAGATGAAAGCAAAGACCTGAAGGTCTATATAAAAAATATTACTGATTTGCATGAAGAATTAGTACCACTTGAAGCTGAAAGTATCTGGACTAAAATAGCTAATAAGGTGATAGCTGTTAAGAGTTTTATTGCAAAAATAGGTAGTACTATTATAGGTAAGATATTGTTTCCTTTAACTTGTATAATTGTTGCTTTATTGATATTGAGATTGGTGTGTGTGTGTTGTAAAAACAGGGGAGGGAGAAAGAAGTTAATTAAAAGAAACAATGAAAAGAGAAATAAAAAGTTGAAAAGAGAACCACAAGAAATTGAATTAGAAGAATTAAGGGAGAGTGTCTACTTAGAAACAAAGAGGGATGATGAAAGAGTGTCTGGTGTGTAGTGTTGTGTAAGTAGGAAAAAGACATTTCAAATTTCTCCTAAAATGGGACTAAATTTCACTAAAAAAATTTTTTTGTGGATTATTTGGTGATAAAAATCACCAAAGGGGGGATTGCTGGAGCAGAGTTTTCTGTTGAAAATTCATCGGGTTTTGAAGCTTCAGTTGTCTAAACGTGGTAAAAATAAAATTACTAATTTTTAATTATTAATTATTTGTTTTGTGTAAATGTTTTTAATCAACATGTATGTATTAACAAGAGAAAAACCCGACACGAGGGAACGCTTACATGTTGCTATTGACAATGTGCATGTTTTATTAAATAAATGTTGCTGAGTGCTGTTTATTTTTAAGCACGAAACGCTTTTGAATTAATGCTTTTCTGTGTTGCTAAAGCTAGATAATTGCATACACATAAGGGTATTAGTGGGGTTAACACTGTTTAATCACTATGCTGTGGTAACGTTGTTTTGTCTCTTTTAATTAAGATGGTCTATTGTGGCCTATTGTGGCCTACTAAAAGATGGCTGACTTTTGAAGCCTGGTTTCGAGTGAGAATTTGTGATGGAAAAGGCCTTGCTGAATATGGACGCGAGTCATCTGTCCACAGTCCTTGCCTGGTTAAAACTTTCCGTGAGGACAGCAGCAGATCTGGGCATGTTTCCAGATGCATTGGGACAGCAGCCTTGGCAGCCTTGGAAAACAAAGGAGCTTTAAAGAAAGACTCTAAACTGTGAGCTCACCAGAGGAAATGTGTGGAAGTTGAGAAGAAACATTTTAAGATTTAGTTCCTGTTCTGTCTTTTTATTTTTGTGACTTTTCTGAGCGGAGATTTTTCAAAATGTAGCGATGCTACATCCTTTCCTTCTCGCTCTGCTCAGCGGTTCGGCGGATGAAGAAAAATTAAATGTTTCTTTCCTTTGTTTGAATTATTATAAATATACTAGACCAGAGAGGGTTCCATTCCATTGCGGTTTTGCTTTCTTCCCAAACCTGCGTTGGTGAGGATCGATGTTGTGAGGACGGTGACTTGGAAGATTTCTACCGAGAGACTTGTCCGGATGACCCATTCTGACATTTAGCTAGAATAGGTAATTATGAGAAAAATGATTTATTCTGATTAATTTCTTTTGACTAACTTTAGATAAAGAATCATAACTTTAATACGGTGTTGGTGATTATTTCTTGTCAATTATTGAGTACTCTATTTGATTATTGATGTATAGATTGTTTAGATTATGACAATTGCAATAGCTAGGTCTTATCGACCTCGGTGTAGGTGTGGGGTTTAGGAGTTTAGGAGTTTTCTTTCCACAGGTTCAATGCTAGTAGAGTATTTGAGTGTATGTTAGTGAAATGGGCCCTAGTGTATGGTGAGTGTATGTGCGTGTAACTGTGAAATTACTCTATCCGTGGAAGTAGGGAGATTTTGTACACCCCAATCTGCATCACGCGTCCCAGACCCAGGCGTTATGAGGAGAAATGTTTTTATTTCTCCTCCTTACTACCTCTTTCTGTGTGTGCAGCATTCTGCTTTTGTGAAGGAAGGTATTCTTTCTTTCACAAAACAATGATGTTTGTAACGCAGACCCCATTGCACCGTGGCACAAGGGGGTCTGTGTCTGTTTCGTAAATATGATGCATTTCTGCTCTCTCCCTGTCATGCAATGCAGCACAGCATGATCCCTTTCTCCATTGCATTACTTTTATGCAAGTCTGGGCCTAAATAGCGTGATCTTCTTCTTTTAATTAAAATAACATACATTTTAAATCTAAAATTGTGACCTACAAAAATATGGAAAGCTAAAAAATATCCAATACTAAAATATAGATTACAAATATATTGACTTTGAAATAACATTAGAATTCACAAAAATATCGAAAAACAAAATTCAGTGTCCAAAAATATTGACATGTTTTAAAATTCTATACATGTATTTAATTAAAAGTAAATAACTAAAAGTAATTTTCATTTTTAACATGTAATTGTTTATAAAAATATAGTTTACATATTTAAAATTATTTTTTCAAATTTGACTGTAACGACATTACATACTTTATTTTAAAAATAATAAAAATTAATATACAATATGTTTTAAAAAAATATTAAAACATTATGTAAAAAATAAAGGTATAGTGAAATATCTTCACAAATTAATTTGTTTTTTGATTATTTAACATTTTCAAATAGATTTTATATATTTTTGAGCCTATCTGCCTTAACAGGAATAGACTGAACCAAAGATCATGCAGAGTCAACTTTGACTTCATATGGTCACAATTTCCATCCATTCGGTCTACCCACATTGCCAAAACAGTTCATTTTTCCTGGCGGAACTTTAATTTTCCATAATGTGGTTTGTGGCCTATGTGTCGCAGGTGATAGGCCTAGCCACACAAGCAGGCAGTGTTTTAAATGATAGAAGTTTGGGAACGCTGGGAAATAGGAATTTTGTAGATCCCCAGAGAGTCCAGTATTTTCCCTGAGAGTAATATGAGGACAATGCATGATTTTTGCCAACATTTGATGTTCACTAAGCATTCTGAATAATATCATGGAACTCATGCACTTCACACCTCTCTTGACTCTCTTATGTATCTACCTTATGGAAATGTCTAGATGTGATAGATTTCCCAGGGTGGCGGCTGAACCCAGGCCCCAATATTGCAGATTTAGATCAATTTTTAAGGTGAAGATATGATATCTCCACATTATGTTTTGGGCCTTTTGTGTCACAGGTGATAGGCCAACCCACACAAAGAGATAAATAAATAAAGTGGTTCTGGGCGGACTCAACAGAGTAATTAGGGAATTTGCTGGGAGGTGTCCAGGTTTGGTTATTAATGGTTATGACATAATGGGGGATATTCTCAAGAACGTGTGATAATCATCGCAAAATTAGCTTAACGCAACTTTGCACATTGCAGTCTATCGTGGGAAAATAACACTGTGTTAACGTTGTATTCTCAACCCGGCGGCACCATGCGATAGTCTCACCCTAACGCACCAAATGACAGCGTTAAAATTAACGCGATGCCGAAAAAATGCTAAACACGAAAGTGAAAAAAGTTGCGATGCCCCAAATCACGATACAAAAGTCAGCGATAACCAGCGACAGGCCAGCAATTCCTGTGCATCATGCGGGAAAATGCACTATAAAAGCACTGAAAAACACAAACAAAATAATTTAAACTGCGTAGGAATCCGGAGCAAGTACAGAGGATGACCAGAACCCCACAGGCCCCCAGGAGGACCAGCCTGGGACCTCAGGGTCACGGAAGGGCAAGGAGAAGAAGACGAGGAAGAGGAGGTTCAGTCCGCAGGAAAACAGGATCATCATCACGGATGTGATAGAACACCACCAACAACTGTTCGTCACCTCCAACGTGTCATTGGCAAATAAAAAATGCAATATGGCAGTCCATCTTGGACAAGGTGAATGCAGTTGGAGTGGGGAGGAGGACAATTGGAGAGGTCAAGAGGCGCTGAAATGATGCGAAGCACAAAACCAAGAAGTAACTCGCTGACAACCATCAGGCAGCAATGCAAACTGGAGGTGGCAGTCCAGCCGAACACCAGGAGCTGGATGACATGGAGAAAATGGTGGCTACAGTCATCAGTCGGGATACGGTGCCTAGATTTGGGGATCCGGACACTGCTCATTATGACCTGACATAACATCAACAGGGTGATGAGTACTGACTAAGGGTGGGCATCAAATTCCGTTTCGCTCACGGAATTGCGATATTTTGACATTTTCGCGTTCCGCGGAGAGCGCGAAAATGCCAAAACTTTCGCAGTCTGCCGCAAAACGGAAGTATTTTTCTTGTTCTCACTTCAAAAATGCATTCTCACGCGCGCGATCGCCTTACCGGGATCGCTGCGTTCGCCGACGAGTTTTCCAGTCCGTTCGCGTGCACCACGAGATGTTGATACCCAGTCGCGCTATCCCGTGAGAGTTTGCGATCGTGATCACGTCATTCTCCTCGCCATCAGACACCGCGAGAGTCTGCGATCGCGAACAGGTCATTTTCCAGCGCGAGAGAGAGCGTGAGGTCGCAAACACGTCAATCTCTACCACGACAAAGACCATGAGATCGCGAACACGTCATTTTGGACGCGCCATCGACATCCGGCGGAAGTGTGGTGAAGGTCGCGATCGCGAACACGCCAAATTTACGATTTGGTGAAGAATATTAACTCTAGCTGCATAAAACCTTCTCTAAATGATGATTTGGATGGAAAAAACTCCTCTGATTGACATTTGGCTGTCCTTTTTTGTGCAAGGAGTCCCTTTAAAAAAAAAAAACTTTTGGGGGGAGAGGGAGGAAGTGCCACAGAGTCTCCAACTTCCTGTTCCTGTCCATCAGGCTCCTCCCAGTGCTTTGTCCATCTCCTGTTCATTCTGCCTTTGGATTTCAGCTGGAAGGATCACTCTTTGTGTCTGCTGCATCATTATCATTGGATTTGAGGACTTTTGAATTTGATATTTTACAAGTAAGTTGGTGTTGTGTCTGTTTGATTGGGGGCATTGCAGTTGCTGCAACTTCAATTTTGGTACTTATCATTCTTTTTTTTTAATTGTTGGGGGTAGCCAGGAGGCCCAGAGCTAGTCATGGGTGGGTGCATGATGAAGCAACAGTTCCATTGATGTGTGTTGAATGTTTTTCAAACATCATTTAGGGCATGGATGGCATTGGATTGAGTTGGAAAATGTGTTTTTGGGGGGGATTTCTATTTTTGGGGGTGTGTTAAAGAAATGCCTTTGTTGGTGTGTGCCTGGTGTGTTGGTGTGCACCCTGCAGACCTTGTTTTGCCCTGTGGATTTGCATTTTATTGCATTAAAAAGGCACCGCAGTGTGGTTTAGCATGCATCTTTTGCCTGGCTTCTTTATAGGCCTTTTGGCAGTTCATTGATTGCCAGGCCTCCAGCTTGTTGCTTGAGAGTGTCCATGTGGCTTGTGGCCTTTTCTGGTGGGAGTTAATATGGGCCTGCATGGTTTTCCTATTGGCTTACTGCTTCCATCCATCCCCTTTGCCAGCAGCAACTCCCTTCCATTACATTTGTATTTTTGTGGTTGTTCTTATTCTTTCCTATCCTTCCTGAGAGTGTAGTGTGTGTGTGTGTATACTGTACACAGTAAGTAGTGTACCATAGCCCTTGTTGCCAAAGTCTCACAAATGGCTACACTATATCTTCTATTTTTTTGTTTGTACTAGTAGGAATTGAACCACAACAACAAATGCAACATTTCACTGATGTTCTTCTCCTGGCTTATTTGCTTTTAGGTGCACAAAAACACACAGGAGGAGGTAACTGTCAATATCATCCATTGTACTGCCAGACAGAAGTCCTGCTGCGGACCACATCACGTCCAACTGTGACCACAGACGTCTCTGCAACTTGTGCACCTGCGTCCTGTCTGACCTCTGAAGAAAATGGGCCCAAAGAAAGGTACCAGGTCCTCCAGTACCAAGAAAGTTGCTGGTGAGAAGAAGGAACAGAAAAAGCAAGAGGCACTAACCACGACTGGTGTGCCAGCAAATGTGTTTTTTGGGACCAAAAAACACACGCCTGCAGCATCAATGTCCGGCGGGAACCAAGCTGGGAGCAGCACATCCGCACCAGCGGGCCAACCCCACCAACCTAGGCCCAAGCCCATGAGTGTCGCAGAGGTAGCCATTCTACTAACGAGCAGCGATGTTGAAATGTCAGTATCGCAAAGTAGTACACAATCAACGCATGCAGCAACTCAGCAGATAAGTCTGAAGCAGCAGGCGCAGCCGCAAGAACCGCAGCAGCAGGCGCAGCCACAAGAACCGCAGCAGCCGGCGCAGCCGCAAGAACCGCAGCAGCCACAAGAACCGCAGCAGCCGCAAGACCCGCAGCAGCCGCAAGAATCGCAGCAGCCGCAAGAACCGCCACAACAACAGCCCACAACAGTAGTTGTTCCTCCTGAAGTAGGGGCATTTCAGAAAATCGAGCTTCCTGCAGACAAAGAGGGTCAAGCCACTGTTTCAGAAGATCCATTGTCTTCCAGACCCCCAGCAAGGAAAAGGAGGGTTATTCCATCATCTTCTTCTTCAAACCCCGCTTCTGATGATCTTGATGCCACTTGGAAGCCACCAGCTCAGTCTGAGAGTGATGCACGCCACAAGACAAGGCTAGTGAAAAGGAAGGTTCCAGAAAGCCTTAGAGTTATGGAGGTAGATGTACAAGAGGGAGATGATGATGATGACGAGCCAATCATCACGGACATCACTCCCGGCCCAAAGGATATGGAGACCAACATTATTACCCTACCCAAAATGGCTGCAAGGGATGTAGCACGGATACCACCAACACAGGTAACACCACCACGACCTCCAGCTTCCATATTTTCATTTACAAAGGAAAGGCAGGGACCTACATCCAGCTCAACCACCACCTCAGTAGGTAGTGGTAGAAGTTGCAGTGTAGCTGCTCAGAGTCCCATTCCAAGCACACCCTCCAGTGCACCTGGTATTGAAAGTGGCACATCCAGCAGCACCAGAAAGTTCTCCTCCCCAGTGTGGGACTTCTTTTCGGTTAGCAGTAAGGAGGAGAACATTGCTATATGCTCAATTTGTCGCCATGCTGTGCGACGGGGTAAGCTTGGTACAAACTATGGTACCGGAGGCCAAACCAGTCATCTCAAAATACACCATACTATCGTGTGGGAGGCCCACCTACTTCGCTTAGAACAAAGTCAAACTCAACCCATTGTTGTTGGGCATGAAGAATCAGGGGGCGATATTATCGCGGTGGAAGGTGAACAAGAGGGAGACAATTCTAGCCCTGTCCCCAGTAGTGTAGTAGTACCGCCCACATCCGCCTCAGCAACATCTCAGTGGCACCGCAGTAAGAGTCTGAGTCAGGCTGAGACACCAAGGTGACCAAGTAGTGCTGCAATGATTATGAAACAAAGTGTTTCGTTGAGCCTAACTGGGTTGAAGAAAACTGCACCACAAAGGAAAATAATCCAGACTACCATTGACAGCATGCTTAGGTTGGAGGGGCAGTACCAACGCAACCACCCAACGGCACGGTTGTACAATGCGAAGCTGGCTAAAATGTTAGCGCTGGACATTCTCCCTTTTTCATTTGTGGAAGGGGTGGGTTTCCTTGAATTTGTGTCAACCATCTGCCCTAAACGGAAGGTTCCCAGCCGGTCCTATTTTGCAAGAGTTGCTGTTCCAGCACTACATCATAATGTGCTGGAATTGGTTGGACAAGCTTTGCAGCAGAGTGCTGTTCACAATACCCACTTAACAACAGACATGTGGACCAGTTGCCAAGCCACTGATTACATGTGCATCACTGTACACTGGGTCTCATTTGTGGGGGTTAGAGATAAGCTATCTGAAGGTGCTGTTGACGCAGCTGAAATTTTTAAAGCTACTCAGAAACATGCAACTATATCCATGTTCGCCATGGAGAAATTTCATACTGCTGTAAACATATTGGAAGAGTTTCAGAGCAAGGTTTTTGAATGGCTGCGCCCAAGAGGGCTTAAGATTGGTTTTGTTTCCACGGATAATGGCAGTAATGTACTTAAGGCCATGGAGCTTGGTTCCTATTTCAGGGTTCCGTGTTTGGCGAACTGCATTAACATTATTGTTCAAGACTTTCTGAAAAAAGAAGCTATAGTCAGCAACTTATTGACCATCTGCAGAAGAATATGCACTCATTTCAGCCATTCTTTTAAAGCTCGGAAGCAGCTGAGGATCATTCTACGTGACTATAGAATGCCAGTCAAAGCACTCGTCCAGGAGGTGGCAACACGTTGGAACTCAACTTATTACATGCTTGACCGTCTGTATGAGCAGTACAGGCCAATCAGTGAATATGTCATGCGTAGAGGGGATGCTACTGTGAAAGGCATGAGCCTTCAGATGGACCAATGGTGCCTAGTTAAATGCCTGACTGAGATGCTTCTTCCTTTCGAGTTCTTCACACGTGAAGTCAGCAAGGAGGACTGTACTATGGGCCAAGCTATCCCATTGTTGCAAATGCTAGAGCATCAGCTGAAGTAGGTAAAAAAGAAGCCTATGAGTTGGTGGAGAGCTTAGCTCGTCGCTTAGCTCACAATACAAGGGTGCAAAATAAGATTTTGTCACAAAAACATGACATTTGTGCCTCAATTCTGGATCCATTGACAAAATAGGCACTGAAGACATTAATTCCTTTTTCAGAAATGGATGTTGCCCGGTACAAAACGTGGATAGCTGAGTCAGCGAGTAAGTTGGAAAATGAACGGCTGCTAATTAAAAGCCCGCTAGATATACCCACAACAAGTCCTGCAGCAGGGCATGCGGCGTCAAGTCCAACTTGGGAGCCTGAGCGCAGTGCGTTTGGCTCAGAACACTCACCAACACTATCTACAACAGCAAGAGCTGTATCTTCAGGCCCAGTAAAATCGTTACAGGATTGGTATTTACAGCAAGGCATTGGTAAGTCCAGTGGTGATGCAACAAGAAAAGAGCCCGAAAAAAGTTTTGCACCCCTTAACATTGAGCAGATGGTTCAGGCCTATCTGGACGACCCAACAAAGGTGTACATTGATCAAAACCCATTGAGGTATTGGTTTTGGAAAAGGGCCCAATGGCCAGTGCTCAGCAGGCTGGCGATAAACTATCTGGCTTGCTCTGTCGCAAGTGTCTCTTCAGAACGTGTTTTCAGTGCTGCTGGTTCCATTGTAACAGTGAGAAGGACCAGTCTCTCACCGAAAAATGAGGAGAGGTTAACAATGATCAAAATGAATCAGCACTTTATACCACTGAATTACACAATATATGAATCAAGGGAGGAAGATGAGGACAGCGGCTCAGGTGACGGAATTGGTGTGTTAGATGATGATTACCTACTTCTGGTTGAACCCCCAGAATTTGAGGACGAGCTATACTTCCCTGACAATTAGGCTTGCACTTCCAGTTCTTACTGTCTCCCTTCCCTCACTTGTTTTCTTTTATTGGTGTATCTGTCTTTCTGGTTAGAAACTTTGAATCACAAGAAATCCATCACCACCGTCTTCTAATTGTTTTATTGCCATATACAAATTTCGGCTGGCTGCACTGCATACCACAGTACACTCCTCAAAATCCTGCTCCTCCATCCTCCTGATTCTCCCTAAATCCATTGCCCTCAAGAAGTCAGATGATGATGATTGGATGATGCAAAGTAGAAGAAAAAAGAAAAAATATTTCCAAGTCCCTCCAAAATAAGTGGAACATGATTGATGATGACTACTATAGCTATCCTCCTTTGTGATCCGAGAGAGACTGCCCATTAACTGAATATGAGAAGGAACAGGTACTGAATGATGCCATGCATTGGACGCTGACTGATTTTGTTGTTGTTTGTTGTGCATGAAGTTACTTCATTGTGTACTTTATATAATAATCTACACACTAAAAGTAACTCAAGTCCCTTTTCCCTTCTTGTTTTTTTAATACCAAATTTGTACTTCTACTGCAGGCCGATACTTTGCATTTTGAATATAGGAAGGGGACTCACTCGGTACACCCAGACTGAGTTGAACAACACCATCATGATGACCACAATGACATAGTATCTTCACACACTCACTCAGTACACGGATCGGAGATGATTGATGGAATAAGTCAAGCCGTTTCATGAGTGGCATATAAGGTAAACTAGTAAACAACAACCACAGCAGACCTAAATGTCTGTGTAGCGGTGGAGTCAAGTGTAGCGGTAAATTGTAAAATGCTATTTTGCTTTGTCCAACTCTTTAAAAAAATGTACGCTAAATGGAGGATGTGTAAAGGGTGCCGTCACCGTGGGCCTGCTCTGTCCTGTTGGTATTGTAGGTTAATGCTGGAAACAGACTAGAGTAGAGATGATGCATCCATGCCACCTCGGAAAGTGTTCTTGTTGCACTACAACATTAACTTGTCCATTTTTTTCAACTTGGTTTCAATCTCAATATCCCTTTTGTTTTTGCATCTACAATTACAGGCCGTGCCTTACCGTGTGCTATACTTGGGAAAACAACAATGCACACTTACCTTACCAATGAATCTATATCTACCAGGCAAGCAGTGGCGTCACCCAAGATTGGACGGAGCATCCATGGAAGGGAGGACCAAGAGGAATGCCGAGATTCAACTCACCCTTTGACCCGGATAACACAGTAACAGTATCAATTTTCATCTTTTAAATAATTTGATTAATTTTTTTGTCTACAATCATTACAACAGGGTGTTCTTGTTGTTATTAGTTACTGTTATTATTAGGTTTGCTCTCTGTCTATAATTCATCCCTACAGATATTTAAAAAAATTCTTTGCTGTCTGTAAAAGTAAGCTCGGTAACACTGAACACAAACTGTATGTAATCCGGGTCTCTCCTTATCATCAATTATCATGCATGCCTTATTTCCTTTTTCTCCCTTAACATATTGATATGGATATGGTAGTCTACAAAGATTCTGTCGTTTGATGTTTGTCCATGCATACTGTTTTTCTTTCTCAAACCTTTCCCCAAAACCCCCTTCCCAACCATTCAACAAACCCTAACCCTCTTTCCCCAGACTGTGTGACTTATTGAAGTATGACTACATTAAATGTACATCAATAATTTATCACACGCTTGCTGGGGCGGATGTGGCAAAAGCAACAGTACTTCAATTTCAAGGCAGGGCGGGGATCTTCTTCTGATTGCCCACCTGAGCAGTATATTTGTGAGGTAATTATTTTACCAAAGGAACCGGCTAATACATCAGCATTAATTCACGGCATTGATTGGATTAATGGATTTAATTCGTTGTCCTCCTCCTACACAGCACTAACAGTTACACTTGTGTCAGTGTGCTGTAGGCCTAGTCAAGTGACTCGACACAACTATAGTTGCTGTGTAGTACTACTAGGCTATCTCCACCACCATTATGTTTTGTTGTATTTGGGCATATTATTGTTTGGCAGTAAGTTCTGTTCTGTACTGTACTTCATTCTACTACTCCTCAAAGACTCTCTCTCAGGCTACTGACTGTCTCATTTTCTATTTTGGCAAATGCTGCTGGCAGTGTCTACTACTACCACCACCACAACCATGGCATGTTAGGAAAGAAAACCATCATCACCATGCAGCCATCAATGTGCCTAAGTTCAACATCAAGCAAAGGTAAGAGAAGTTTGGGGGAGGCATAATTAATAATGGACATGTTTCCATTAATTCAATTTCACACATCCCTTTGGGTCCAGTTACAGAGTGCCTAGAGTAGAAGAGACTGACAGTACTAGTAGTAGGACAAGTCACTCAGTAAGGGGTGCCGCATCTATCTGTTTCTGCCTTACAAAGTCATCCAATTATTAAAATCAAACACTGGCTGTGTGCGGCCCTGCACCAGCAAGGAAAGAAGGATACAGTGTGATGTAAAACAGTAACCCCACCCAGAAAACATTAACAACATCGTATGTAAACTTAAGTAGAAATATATTATTTAATAGTACCTAACAAAAATAAACTATGTAAAAAAAACACACCTGACCCACCCCTCTCCCTAACCCCAACCAATGTCCATAAAGAAAATGTCATTGTCCAAAAGAGGAAACCCAACGCCCAGATCCCACCCACCCCAAGAATAATTAAAAAAGGGGCAATAAGAACGGGGTCTAAGTTCGGCGAGCTTTTTTCAGGAGGACACGAACTTGCTCCTCCAGGCGGGCAACATGGCGCTTCTTTGCGTGGTAGTTGCATCCACGGGGGGGCAGCACTGATGGAGGGGCGGCGGCGGGCGGCTGCCAGACGGTGGTGCCATACCACTGGAGGGCGGTGGCTGGGGCCCGGGGCATTGGAGGAGGCTACAGCTGCTGCCGCCTCCTCCTCCTCCTCTTCCAGGACCACCAGCCATCGATATTCATTCTGTATTGCCTCCAGTTTCCGACGCCGTGCCTTGGCTGCCAACTCCTTCCGGTCAGGTTTCCCCTTGGAAGGAGTAGCTATATATGAAGAAGAAAAAACAAGACTATTGTAAAATATACTCTTAGCAAAGCAGTAAGACAAATATTTCTACACATAGTGTCACAGGAGCACCAGCAAGCACATAACATTTGTGGTATGTATGTACTATCCTCCAACTTTCTTGGACTTTAACAATTGTGGGAGTTTCAGGCATTCAACCAACCATGCATCTGATTCCTATCAGCCACCAGTATGCATGCTGCATGCATCCCACGAACCCTTCTCTGCCAGTCATAAATCTTAAATCTCGCCTGTCCTTCTTCCTTCCACTCTTCTTTCCCTTTTCGTTCAACCATCTATCAAGGTCATCTGATCTGACTTTTAGTCTTCTCCATAAAACTTTCACAGCTGAGTTGAAATCATCAGATAGAAGAGGCCATTGGTTACTCAACAACAGTCCCGCCACTAATGCTTTTACTAATGCTAAGTAAAGGATGTCTTCAACCGTTCACAACAACCTCTTACTTAGTAAGTCAACTGTACACTAGTATCATACAGTACACCCTTGCAGTGAGTGTCAATAAGTAAGGATTAGGTATCTAACTTACCACTGCCTGCCACTGCTGCTGGCTCACCCCCTGCAGCTCTTCCTGCAACTGCCGCCTCCTCCTCTCCTCCGTCAGCAGCCACGTCGCCGCTGGCCCCGGCACTGGTGGTTGGCAGTGCGCCTTGAAAAAACATTACACATTTTTTAGGTGTCATTATCCACCTCCCCCTATTTTTCACTAGCAAGATTGAAAAATGAGTTAATAGTAATACATACATATACAACATACATCACTAGTACAAATCAGGTAGAAGTAGAGTAGACACTAGTAGTTACATGGTCCCTAGAGTCATTCTAGTCTTTGCTAAGTTAGCCCGAGCCATGCTACCATTTTACCTTTGTGTCTTTTATTTTAGCACTTGCGTCGTTACCTCGCAGCAATGTTGTATAAAGAGTGACGCCTTTCAGCCCACATGAGCTCATACTGCTACTGTCTAAGCGCTGCGTACAAGGTCAATGAAAACAAGCCACTTTGTTATGGAGTTCTGGTGTTAGTCCATATTGCTTATCCAAATTGCTACACTTTTTGCCACGACTGAGAAATGCTTGCAATATATTAACGTGCACCATTTTTCTCCTAACAGACGGAAGATTTCATTTATAATTTTATATAAACTATATTCCTATTCCTACAACTGTTCACTTATTTATTAATCCTGATTTCGCTTTTTTTTTCTTCGTTCTATGGACTTGTACTTGTTGTAAGTGTAACTAAGTGCAACAATGTTTATAGTTTTAATCTTCTGGATTTTGCTGTTGATTATAAAACAATGTACATAGCTTGTCAGTTGCAAATAAAATAATTTGTGAACTTACATAGAATCGGTGGTATTTGGTGTGGATGGACTTACACGAGTGAGCGAGCAAAAGGAAAGGTGTGCAAACTGTGCTTGTGCATTGCTTCCACGACTGAGAGGTCGGGAGTGTTATGTTCTGGGTTGTCTACTCATTGGTTATTGGGGGGTTCGGAGAGCTAATAGTAATAAAACACTATTATAACTAGTCGGGCAGGGGATTGTGGTGGGTTCTGTTCTGACTGAGGTGTGTCAGGAAGGTCCAACCTCCCATCACCAACATCCTATTTTCTTCTACAACTGCAATGTTCTGTGTGTGGAAAATCCCTACAACAGTAGTAGTATGTCCTATCCTATCAAAATAGTAAAATCTGGTTGGGCATTTTGTTGGTGGGAATTGTCGAAAAACATCAAGATTAATAAAGCCTCAAAGATTAAGAAAAATAGAAGGAGTGCAAGAGTACAACCCAAAGGACTGGACTCATCAATGGCTAGAGCTACTGGTGAATCTGATTTTTATTTAAAACCTTTTAAATAAAGAGTGGCCACCTGGGCATGCTTAACTACAGACAGACTAATAGTAGTAGTACAGAGAGTCATAGCAGAGGCAGTTAGAGGCAGGGAAAACAAGAATATAGAAACAGATAGTCTAGATCGAAAGGTAATTGTTGGTAAAAAATAGCATTAGGAAACGCAAACAATAGTTCGGGGAAAAAAATACGGGGCAGTAAAAGTTAGTGAATAAGAATTAATATTAAAAACAGGAAGACTTACTGGGGCCAGCAGAAGAGCCCTCGTTCTGGTCCTCCTGGACTGGAACTGCTCCCGCCGACTCTGCCCCCGTCTTCTTGCCCCTGGGTGCTGATCATGAAAGATATAAGAAAGGAAGAGACAAACATTGATGATTGGTGTGAAACAAATAAAATATTTTTATAAGACTGTCAAAAAAACATTTGTGTAAACAACAATAGCAATAAAACTGACCTATCTAATCTGGTCGACAAGTAGTATCTCGGGATTCGCGGACCTACTAGTTATTATTTATCTACACTAATCCAGGGTTCCATTGTGATTACAGAATACTACTAACTAAGCTTAAGTAGTACGTACCACCTGACCGAGCCCACCTATTCCAGGCGTGCCAATTGTACATTAAGTAAGCATTTCCACTTCTTTTAGTCCTCAAAAATGGATAAATGGAGGACATATGCCTGTATTTTTGCATACACAAAATTGTTGGTTTGTTGATGCAGATGTTCTGCTAGTGCTAAGCCTATTAGCACTCACTGAAAAAACTACAAAAGGTTCTACTAAGGACTGGGGTAAGCAGTAGCAGCACTCAGCAGCACGTGACGTAATAGAGGGGGCGTTGCAGACCACTAAAAAATTACAAACTTATAATAAGTAACTAAACCTAAGTATCAATCCACCCCTATCTCTTAGTGACAGGACAAAGGAAGGACTAGAGTCACTCTAGCATTACCTAACTTAAGTTTTCTAAAATAAACTCTTACATAATCACGCAAAACGAGCGCAAACGCAAAGTTGCAAATAACAAGATTAGTAGCGCAGAGCACCAGTGTCATAACAATCACAGAAGACTTTTAAACGTAAATTACCTGTAATGTATGTAAGCAGCAGCATTCTAGCTGGTCGGAAAAAAATATATTCGCAATATGTAACACAGCAGAAGAACAGACACAAAGTAGTAATAATTAAATACCTACTCACCAAGACCCGGGACCTTCACTCCTAGCAGGTCCAGCAGGTCCTGCTCCCGGTCCAGGATATTGTACCACCGGTGCGTCAGCTGGTTTTGGCTGCGCTGGACACCCGAGCAGCGAAACACTGCCCGGCGCACCTTCCCCCACCGCTGCCGACGCTCCCGGAGCCCGTACCCGGACCCAGGCCTGCCGTCTGCTGCCAGGGTTAAGGGGAGGTGGCGCTGCACAAAAAAAAAACAGTGCAGCCAACTCCACCTCTCCAAATAAGGCCCGTGCCTGCACCCCTTGTGGGAGCCGCCTTCCGCAAGGAAGGCGGTCGCGGTTCAGGCTGCGATGCCCCCTTTGGCCCTTTTGCCATTGTTCTGGGGTAGGCGGGGGGCGGAAAAGAAAAGGTAAAAATTTCAAAAGTACGTAAAAGAAATGAAAGAAGCAGGTAATATAAAAAGAGTGAAAAAGTAGTTAAAAAATATGAAAAAAGTAGACAAAAACAAAAAATATAAAGTAAGGAAAATAGAGAGAGAGATAATAAATAAAAAAGATCAAAAAAAAGTTTTCAGAAGCAAAGGATTGAAAAGATATAGGGAGGATTGAAAAGCAGGCCCCAGAACCATAGCACAGAGTGAAAAACAAGATGGCCGCGTCCATTGCGACCACATGGGCAAGTTCGTGAGATATTTTCCCCCCGAGCACGCAAAAATCATCGTCAACACGCAATATGCGTTCCCGAACAGGAAATACCTAACGCGAACAAGCACGAGCATGCATTGCACGACCCGGAACAGGAAATAGCATCGCGAGCGGGCGGGACAAGTGAAAACAAGATGGCTGCGCCCATTAGCAACCGCAGGGGCAAGTTGGCGACACGTTTCCAACGCGATCACGCAAAAAACATCGCTTCTGCGTCTTCGCGATATTTCTGCGCGTTCGCGATAATTTTTTGCGTTTTCGTGAAGATTTGCGTAACGCGATTACGCAATTTCCCCCCACCCTTAGTACTGACCAGGGACTGGGGAGACGGGGGAGATGAGTGCAATGGCCTACTCACGCCGCTGGACACAAGCTCGACCCCATCTTCTCCGCAAGCCCCCACGTCTCCTTCAACCTCACCACCGAACCACACTGGACCGACCACAGATGCATCCACTTCACCTTCAGAAACCCCACCACACACCACCGCACCCAACAGCTACCACGCCGCTGCTGGGGCAAGGTCACCGAGGACCAACTGACTACCGCCCTTGCCCTGAGACCACCCACCGACCCCACCGACCCACACACCGCCGCGACCAACCTCACACAGTGGATCAACGACTGCGCCAACACCCTCGCCCCTCTCAAGACCTCTACAACCAACGACACCGACAAGAAAGCCGCCTGGTTCACCGAGGACCTCCGGATCTCCAAGCACACCTGTCGGAAGCTGGAGAAGGAATGGCTCCACGACCGAAAACCAGACAACCACACAGCCCTCAAGAGCGCCACCCGCAGACACCACCAACTCATCAGGACCACCAAGAAGACCGCCTTCAAGGACCGCCTAGACAACAACGCACACAACACCAAAGAGCTCTTCAGCATCGTGAAAGAACTCTCCAACCCCAGCTCCAACACCAACGACATCCTGCCATCTCAAGACCTGTGCGACTCCCTGGCCACCTTCTTCCACCGCAAGATCACCGACATCCACGACAGCTTCAACTCCGACCCCCCCGCACGCACCACCGAGTCCACCACCCCTGCGACTACCACTCGCACCAGTCGCCTGACCGTCTGGTCCAGCGTCAGCGACGAAGACACCATCAAAACCATGAACTCCATCCACTCCGGATCCCCATCGGACCCCTGCCCTCACCACGTCTTCAACAAAGCCAGCGCAACCATCGCGCCCCACCTCCGGAAAACAATCAACTGTTCCTTCGAGACAGCAACCTTCCCAGAAAGCTGGAAGCACGCCGAGATCAACACCCTTCTGAAGAAACCCAAGGCGGACCCCAAGGACCTCAAGAACTTCCGGCCCATCTCCCTGCTCCCTTTCCCGGCAAAAGTGACCGAGAAGATTGTCAACAAACAGCTGACCCGCTACCTCGAAGTTAACAACATCCTGGACCCTTCCCAATCCGGTTTTTGCAGCAACCACAGCACCGAGACCGCCCTCATCGCCGCCACTGACGACATCCGGACCCTGATGGACAAAGGAGAAACAGCCGCCCTCATCCTCCTGGACCTATCAGCAGCCTTTGACACGGTCTGCCACCGCACCCTATCAGCACGCCTCCATGACGCCGGTATCCAAGAGATGTCCCTGGCCTGGACCACATCCTTCCTCTCCGGCAGAACCCAGAGCGTCCGCCTCCCAACCTTCCGCTCCAAAACCACCGAGATCATCTGCGGCGTCCCACAGGGATCCTCCCTCAGCCCGACGCTGTTCAATATCTACATAGCCCCCCTCGCCCACGTCACACGACAACACAACCTCAACATCATCTCCTACGCCGACGACACCCAGCTGATCATATCCCTCACCGAAGATCCCCACACCACCAAAGCTAACCTCCACAGAGGAATGAAGGCCGTAGCCGACTGGATGAAGGACAGCAGACTGAAGCTGAACTCAGACAAGACAGAGGTCCTCATTCTCGGACCCACCCCATCAGCCTGGGACGACTCTTGGTGGCCTACGTCACTAGGCACAGCCCCGGAACCCACGGACCACGCACGCAACCTGCGTGTCATCCTCGACCCCACTCTCTCCATGACCAGGCAACGCGTCTCCGCGTCCTGCTTCAACACCCTCCGTTTGCTCCACAGGATCTTCAAATGGATCCCCCTCGACATGAGAAAAAACGTTACCCAGGCCCTCATCACCAACAGATTCGACTACGGGAACGCCCTCTACTCAGGAACTACAAACAAGCTCCTGAGACGACTCCAACGCATCCAGAACGCCTCGGCCCGACTCATCCTCGACGTCCCCCACCGCAGCCACATCACACTCCACCTGAGAGGCCTGCACTGGCTCCCCGTCAACAAAAGGATCACCTTCAAGCTCCTGATCCACGCACACAAAGCACTGCACAACACCGGACCCACCTACCTCAACAACCGACTCAGCTTCCACACCCCCACCCGAAGCCTCTGCTCAGCCAACCTCACCCTCGCCACAGTCCCTCACATCCGAAAAACCACCGCCGGCAGCAGATCCTTCTCCTACCTTGCCACCAAGACCTGGAACACTCTCCCCACCATCCTACGACAGACCCAGGACCTGCTGGCCTTCAGAAGACTCCTCAAGACCTGGCTCTTCGACCAGTAGCACCCCCCCTCCCCAGCGCCTTGAGACCCTCTCGGGTATGTAGCGCGCTTTACAAATGCAGTGATTGATTGATTGATTGATTGATTGATGGCACACATACACAAGTAAGTACAGCACACTGCACACCCACAATGACTCTGGATCATGTCCCTGATCCCTTTGGCACACTGCAGCACATACAAACAGCAAGTAGGACCCCGTCCACTATGGGCACAAAGGGGTCCCTCCCCACACAGCACCAATCTCACAACCAACCCATGCACACGTGTTAAAACCAGCAAAGCTGCGTGTCTGTGAGCCACACGAAAATGCAAGTGACACTGCATGACGAATAGCATGGCTGCAGTCCAATTATCATGACATGGTGCACGCCACGACAATGAGGTGGCTGAGTGTGGAACACATCCGTAAAGGAGCAGGTCACACTCTGACACATCCACGTGCACAAACAACCCCTGACATCAACAACACATCTGCGGATAAACCATGCCCAAGAGTCCAAAATACGAACAAGAGCCAAAATTAGCCAGGTTTTCAATATCTCAGCACTGTAGAAGCACAGAAGTCAAAGGCACACTGCCTCAAAGAGATAAAGGGCAGCAAAATCACAGCTGCAGGGGCGACTCTCCTACAATGCAGCATACACACATAGCAATAACAGCACATCAACATTGACGACAATGTGGTACAAAGTGCGACATTTTCACTACAGAACAAAGGACACAACTGGTTCCGCTTGTGCGTAGAAACTGGCCAATCACATCTGGCATAGCAGGAAAATGTGAGATGAATATGTTTATGTACAACCTCACATCCGTGATGTAGTTTAAATGTCCACTGTCCCGCATCAAATAGTCAGCTCCTCCCAAACTGTCACAATGTACATTGTCATGCAGTCTGTATGTAAACTTGAACAATGCGTCAACATACATGTCAACACAATGTTAAAATGCATCTCCCCTTCACATTGCAGAGGGACAATCAACACCTCCTGCAGAGCAGACCAGATAACTCATCAGTGATGATGAAGAGGACCTCCACACCTTCGACACCGTCGCCCTACGACAGCTCATGGACATCTAAGGCAACCCACCTCCAGGAGCAGGGCAGCCCAGCTGCATCGAGGAGACCCCACCCCCTGCACAGACCACATAGCAGGAAGCACCCACCACCACGGCTGGCTCCCACCACCTCACCGAAGCACACATCGCATTCCAAGGCCAGGTGTTAGACTGCCAGAAGGAGGTGGCTGAACAGGTGCGGGTGGGGTTCGACCTCATGGCAGCCAAACTAGATCACATATGTGGGTGTCTAATTCCCATCAGGGACCACTTACACTCCCCAACGGACACCCACACTGTGACAGAGACACATGTATTTGCACATTTACTAAACCACACCCAGGGCCCCGGGATAATCATTCACACCCCTACGCTGGACATGCGTACGCCAGCCCATTCCACTCCTCTTACGTATAAAGTGGGGGACAACAAAGCTACATGTCCAAGGTCTTACCTACTGCCTGAGGTGACATGGTTGTGTCGCTGTACACAGCACAATGTGATGTGGTAGGGCCCGGGGCCATCATGCATGCATAATGAGCACACGGACACACTTTGATAGTTAGTTGAACTGGCTACGGGCACGTGCGCCTGACCACTTTTTATTACTAGGGTCACCTGACCAGAGACGCCTTTGCTGGTTGGGTGTGGGGTGAGTGTGAGCCAGCCCTCAGGGAGTGGTTGGTGCTGGCAACAACTTGAACAGTGATCACTATTAAAGCTGAAACAGAAAACACCAACATAACACAAACAACTGCAAAGCATCATGGTGGTAGCCGATGCAAGAACAGAGGTCACCCAATATGCAATCAGAAGGGTCCGTGAGTTGCAGTGCACTGAGGTAGGGGCACCACAGCTGAGCGTGCTCATGTGAAGAAATTGTCTAGGATTGTGTCCCTTTGGGATATTCCTGCTGCAGCTGCAGTGGGGTGTGTTACACCTACCTCATCTTCCTCATCATCGTCCCAGGTCTTCCCCACTGCCTGAGGTGACATTGTTATATGAGCTGTCCACAGCACAAAACTCAATCAGAAAGGGTCCATGAGTTGTGGTGCACTGAGTTAGTGGCACCTGAAGAGCTGAGCAGGGTATCAAGCTGATGATGGCATCCAAGACAGGTGTGAGCAACTCTGATAGTCTGGCTGTAAGACTCTTTCGACTCTGGCAGTTGTTGGTTGGAGGCATTGTCCGGGCAGGTCAGGACTTGATTTGATGTGTGAGCCCTGGTGGACCGCAGTTGAGGCCGGAGGCAGCGGTCAGCGCAGGGCCACAAACACAAGGCGTTGATGACCCCCAGGCCATCGACTCAGAGGCTATCCAATATTCAATCAGACAGGGTCTGAGGAAACTCGATTTTCGATCTCGATCGTATCGAGCCGCCATTTTGTGTTCCACCGCCATTTTTTGTGTTGCCCTCACTCAGGCAGCACGGCGAACGGGTCTTTTCTGCTTTTCCTGCAGCATCGTGTCGAAATAGCCTTCTGCCTCTGTTTACGAACTGGTGTCAGGGACTGGCCGAGTCCACTAATCCCTGTCTGGTCTGACTAATCCCTGTCTCAACTATCTGTTGGTTCGCACCATTCTTTCCTGACTTTATCTTATCCTTTGGCCTTCGCTGTCCTCTGCTCGTATTCTCTCGTTTCACAACTGTCCTCCAAAGCACACAAATGTATCTCGCCACCTGCAAGTCAGTTATGGACACGTTAATGAATTAACCTGTGGGGAGGGACGACAAACACAGTTGGAGGAGAGGCTTCTTCGGGTTACTCGATACTTTATTTCTCAAGTTCTTTTCATTGGTAAAGCCTTGTTTTTGTGCTTTTCTTATTGGTTCTTTTTATATATCTTGGGAGTGTTCTTGGTTAATCTGTATGCCATCCATGTACTATAAGAGATTGTGCGCCACGGAGTAAAGTGGCAGTCTCCTGAGAACATACCGAGTGTACTTCTGGGACAACTGTACTTAGCTGCAGCTAATAAATCTGATCTTCTACACCCAACAGAGTGTCCTGTGTCTCTGTTAGATAAAGCAAGTGGACCCAGGAGATTAAGGCGTTCCCCGCGCCGCCAGACCCATAAGGTTTCTGGTTCTTCAGGTCCAAGACTTGAGCTGCACAGAGTTAGTGGCCCGGATGCACTGCGGCCGGCATAGGCACACCGCCACGGGATGGTGACTTGCGGTGGACTGAGGTAGGGCCAAGAGAGCTGAGCGGGTCCTCGTTGATGTCCAAGGTGAATGTCACCGAGTGTTTCGGAGGACAATAGAAGGTGTTCTTCCAGGGCATGATGCAGAGGGAAGAACCAAGCAGACACAGGCAAGATGGAGGAGATGAATGCTACAGACTCATTTTTAACACCAAGTCAGTATCAGCTACATAATGATGAAGACAACACCCAGGTCATAGACTCAGATGCCACCAAAGTTCAACCAGAGAGTGTCCATGAATTTCGGGGCACAGAGTTAGTGGTACCAGAGCTCAAAGGGGATGCAGTCTGCGATGAGGCCTGTACAATGGTATAAACTCTGCCATAAAGAAATCAAGACTCAGTTCCAAATGTGTGACCTACTTGACCGCAGTGTAGGCCGGAGGCAGCTGTCCGCAGGGGCCCACAGCCACGTGTCATTGGCTTGCGATGCACAGAGTTACTGGCACCAGAGCAGTTGTTGGTAGTGTTCAATCACCTCCATAACGATGATCCTTTTTTCCTCTGGACTGAGTCGCTTCTTCCTCTTACTCCTCTCCTTGCGTACAATGATATGATCTCTGCCATATAAAATCAAGACTCAGTTCCAAATGTATGACCTACTTGACCGCAGTGTAGGCCGGAGGCAGCGGTGGAGTACGTCAATGAGAAAGGAGTGCTGGGGGCCTGTGTCACAGAGGCCAGCGATGGTCTGAGGAGGATGCCACGGTCGCGGGCCTCGGGCTTGGAGCTTGCACCGACATGTGGTGGGCCCTCTTTGACACATGCCGGTGTCTGCAGGTGAGGCCTGGGTGAACAGGGGCGGCCAAGATGGGTCTGGGGACCAGCGGCCTGGGGTGCAGCAGCCGCACAGGATCACAGGCACCACTGCTCACGGCATCGACCTCATGGCAGGGTGAGAGGCGCTGCCCGGGCAGACAAGATGGCCATTGCGGAAGAGAACCACGCCCAGAGCAACATGCTTTTTATTCATTCACCTACTCTGGCCTGGCGTACGCTGGGCCAACCCACTCCGTTCACCCTTACAGGGGGGGGGATGTAACAAGCTACATTTCCGCGATCTTCCCCACTGGCTGAGGTAACATGGTTGCGTCCACTGTCCTCTACACCCCACATTCGAGCAGTGTATGTCGACACGGAAATGTCTGTGGTCTGCATTCTCAAGTCTGTCCAGCACATCCACGCCACACTTGGCATTATGTACATTCTCATTCATGGGTCACTTGCCTCCTTCGCACATGCCTGGTTCCCACCTCTCTCCACATTCTGCTATTGTGTGGCTGAAGTGCCATGCCATTGATGACTTGTGTGCATGGCTAGCCCAGGTTACCACAGTAAGTTGTGTTGTTGTGTCTGGTATGTGGGCATGTTGTTTGTCATGTTGTATGTGATTTTGTAACGTGTGCATTCCCAGAGTTGTGAGTTGTATGTTGGTGGAGTTGAGGTGTGTGGTGTGTTCAGTTGGTACTTACCGACGAGCATTGCATTTGCATAGATGCCAGCCTCAAAGCTCTGGTTGATGATGGACTGTTGGAAGATGAAGGAATCATGCACACTGCCTGGGTAGTTGGCGACGGCATTGGTGAAGAGTCCTGGGTGATCCACTATTGCCTGAACATTTTTGGAATGTGTGTGCTTCCTGTTGAGGTAATTGTGTGCAGTGGCGGCAGGGGGCACGAGGAGTACATGTGTGCAGTCGATTGCCCCCAACACATGCAGGAAGCCAGCTATGGCATAGTTCCCTTGCTTGGTCTCCAGCTGTTCCTGCTCAGTGTGTGGGGAGTAAAGGTGCTGGTGTACCAAGCTGATGATGGCATCCAAGACGGGTGTGAGGAACTTGGATAGGACTGGCTGTGAGACTCCTCCGACTCTGGCAGTTGTTGGTTGGAAGGTCCCAGAGGCCAACAGGTGCAGCACAGCCAGTAGCTTTGTCTGAGGAGGGATGTTGGTTGTCCGCTGTGTTGGTACCGTCAGCCTGTGGGCTGACGGTACCAACCGGATGCGGAGGATGGTTGTCCTTTTGAGACTGTAGAGGGCAATGACATCCTCTGGTGTTAAGTCTGTGAGGCTGGTGCATTTTTCTGAAGGACCGCTGTCCTTGTCTGCGCTGCCTCTATGGTAGTCCTGAGGGGATCCAAGGGGGCGGGGTAGGCCTGGGGGTGGTGGCAGTGGGTGTTGTGGCCCTCTTGGGGCTCCGAGCTGCATGATCAGTGGCTCCATGGCATCTGTTGTTCTTCAGGTGTGGCTCTGGGCTGGGCTCCCTTTTACGGTGCAGGTTGTCATCTGACTTAACACCAGGTATGAGCAGGTATTAAATCCCTGCTGCTAACGCGCCTTATCGCCTGTTTTAGGATCTTATTGCCGATCTGGCTGGTCGTTGATAATATTGCGAAGTGGTGTTATCGTGGCTTTTTGCATGGGAACGCCTACTCTGCATCTCATTAGAGTTAGTTGCCGGTGTCATACGTGGCGATGTTTTTTGCGCCTGCTATCGCAGGAAAACTGGCAATATCGGCTGTTAGCACCAGCTTGTGAATAGGGAGATAAATCTATCACCACTTTGGCTGCGATAAAGTGCCGCTAACTCGGCGATAAGTCCTTGAGAATATGCCCCAATGAGTTTTCCATTTGTGATTCAATGCTGAGGAGTAATGACATCTGTTACAGAGATCCGTGTGTGACGTATCCATTTGCATGCACCCGGGCTGGTGAGGACTTTACAGTGTGAAAATAAAAAATAGCACAACGTTTGCTATTATCCATTGAATTTCTCTCCATTTCTGACTTCCCAAAAATGTAAACCAGTGTGCCCAAATTAATACATTTTGTCAAATGCTCTTTGAATTAAAGGATGTATGGGTAATCCCAAATTCATCGTTCCTTACAAATAACCACTGTTCCCAAACTCAGTATATTGGAGACATTTAATAAATGCACAGGTTTCCTTCATACCCATTTTTCATTCATTAGATGCTACCATATGAATTGAAGCATAGTCAGTACAAAGTGAAAAATCATTTAAGCTGCAGCTCAGTTATTGGCTCTGAGCACCACATATTTTTGGACAACCAACAAGCACTCTGTATTCCTGTAACCAGAAGGGTCTGGCAGACATTACAGTATATCACTTTTCTAAATCGTCTATCGGGGCAAACAATTACAGATGAAAACCTTGTCACCAATTTCCTTTTTGTTTACCTATTTTCATTATTTTGTTTAATTCAATTGATAGTTTACTTAGGCAATGCATGAGCAATCTACATAATTGACCCCTTTCTTAATTCTGAATCTTATGAAGTTTTTAAAAATATACCGCTTTCCTAGTTCACCTATGAGTTTCAAACCTGTTTCCACGACAAACTGCAAGTAGGCTGAAACCATTAAAAAAAGCAAACAAAATGTCACCACTTAGAAAATAACAAAAAAACTGGAAAAATGTTTCTTTCACAATTCTGCTCGTTTGTAAAAGGTAGGTAGTGATCTTAATGGAGCGAATCTTTTGTTTTGTTAATATGCTTTCTTGCACGACACCTTCACCCCCCCCAAAAAAAACAATATTTTTTAATATGTTTGCTATTTTCTCTGCTCCCTTGAGGGACTCGGAAAACCCAAGACCTTTAGAATCCCTCACACCCAGAAAAGAAGGATACAAATTTGGTCTGGACTCCTTTTTGAGGAGAATTTTTTTTTAACGGTTTAAGCGCGAAATGCCCCAGACGTCAAGCAGTGTCCAGTAGTGGGCGAATTATCAGCAGTAAATGGATTTACTGTTATTTGTCTTAAAATTCAGGGGGCGAAATTGGATGACAATACAATGCTATACCAATGCTTTTTGGACTGCAAAACAAACTGAACATTTAAAAAGATCATGCGCAACCGACCATCGAGGCAATGTTGCAACTGTGCTCATCCAGAAAATGTTTCAGTTAGCGCAAAAGCCCCTCTCAGGAACCCCACCACACAAAGTCAAGTATTCTGCAAATGCCTGTGGTACAGCGTGACGTATTTAGATTTCACACGGCTGCACGCTCGCTGTGGCCTTCAGAATAACACCTACCACCTGCAAAGCAAACGCAGCTTCCTGCAGACAATCCGCGGATAAATCATTTTTATTCACAGCCACATTCCTATTCTTTCTCATGAAGAAAACAGCAAGGGAATGGTTTGTTTTATGCTTTTCAGAATCTCATATTTGGATCTGAAACTTGACACAGATGCTAACCACGGAGCCGCGAACGAAGGCCTCGCCACGCGTTCCTACTGGTTTCATTGTCTTCCGAGTGCCACCTGCGTGGGCCCCAGCTTACAAACGCATCACAATCTGTTCTTGCTAACGCTCTGCGAGAAAGGATCTTTCAAGCTGTGAACTGACTGATTAGCATAATGGAGGAATCAGTGGAAATTGTATCACGTGACCTGTGACTCATGATGACATCATTAGAAATAACACTACACTCTGTGGAACTTGTGACTGCCAACCCAGAATGGATCCTGAGACGTTAATGCCATGACATAAATTGGCCTTTGTACACAACGTGGCCAGTGTTTATGCGATGTAAGAGCGCAGCTGCCATTCGTGCAGCAGGTGCCGTTGCACCGGAACCAAGATGCCTGAGGAGTCACTAAGTCCTGAAAATAGTTGTATTTCGAAGTTAAAACCGCTGCAAGGGGACCCATTTCCTTCCTTGCACCAGGGCTTATGAGACACTGATTACCCCACTGATGTCAGTCCCACCGTTCTTCCTGAGCAGAACATGTCTGTGTTGTGCAGTGATATCAGTCATTAACCCTGTCAGCAGCTGCAAGGCAGTAGGATGACTCCTAGAAATCCACTTTCTGTCTTTTTTGGCGAAAAAGCAGTAGCCTACCTTATAAATCAGTTTCCGGCGTGCAATTGTGCCAATAACACGTGAAAACATGTCATTTGTAGAATCTCTCATGAAGAAATATAGTGCAGTCGAATCAGAACTCATTCAGATTAATGAAAGTACAGGTCCACTCCTGAAAGTGCCCATCTAGGAGCCGCTTTTAAAATAATCTACAGGGCATATATATTCACTGGTCCACCTGCTAGCCCCAGGGATGCGCCGATAGATGCTGTATATTGATTCAGCAGCAAATACTTTCACATGATAAAAATGGAGTACTCATATTAATCGTGAAATATTCAATCTGTCATCAACACTGACTCTAATGGCGAACAGAATTGCTGGAGACATTGCTGCAGCTGTGGACATTTGAAGCACAGATGTTTTATATCTCCCTTCAGCCCAAAGAAGCATTGTGGTGCGGACGGTCTTTCTTTTCGTATAATCTGAATTAATCCCTAAATTGTCTGACGAGTAAACCTATCAAAGATTTGACAGACCTTAACAATATTTGTGGACGTTTTGGACTGTAAACATAGTGCAAAATGTCCACAAGTGATCAAAATCAAAGGCAGAAACCTGAAAGTACAGGAACCCAGATATTGTGAACCCTGCCTGGGCAGAAACCAACCGCCTGTGCTTCGTGAGACCCTTGACAACTGTGGTTTTCAGGCGCTCACCAGTGTCTTGACCTAGGAACAAAAAGGAGTCCCTCCAAAAGGGGAGACATAATGATAGCGGCTCCAACCTCGTCGTTAAAGGAAAAAATGTTCCTTGAAAGTAACCCTCACCCACCAGAGTTACCCCTTGGTGGCATGCCTCATCATAGGGTTCATCCCTGACCTGCTACGGAGAGGGGCGTGCTGCGACCTGTGACTACACCGGAACACTGATTAGTGATGTTCCTATACACCTAGATAGATCTTTTTAGATCTTTTTGTGTACTATATAACCCACTCCATTACCATCTTAACCAGCATGGAACATCGCTAATCAGTGCTCCCGTGTAGTCACAGGTCGCAGCACGCCCCTCTCTGTAGCAGGTCAGGGATGAACCCTATGATGAGGCATGCCACCAAGGGGCAACCCTGGTGGGTGAGGGTTACTTTAAAGGAAAACTTTTTCCTTTAACGATAAGGTTGGAATCGTTATTATTATTTCTTCCCTTCTCGAGGGACTCCTTTTGGTTGTTTATATACAGATTGGAAGATAAGTCCGCTCTTTTCGCCTCTACCTCCCCCTTTGTTTACAATGTTGACCTAGGAACCGACAGATGTGCTCTACCTGCCTCTAATGTTAAGCCAGGGAAGGGGATTGCAACTCAAGGACCAACACCAACAACCTGAATCCTGCACTCCAGGACAGGTATAAATAGAGCACAAGACAGGGAAGAAATCCATGAATGAGCGCACGAGTGAAAGAGCGACTCTCCTCATTTTGCAAACGAATGCCTTTACCTGAAAAGTGCCAATTTAACGCTGAATAACACACAAATGATAATGTAAACATTTGTAGTGTGTTATCATATTTCAGCATTATAAGCAAACACGAATGGTTTATCATAATGCATTGATTTAATTTAACCTGACTACTAATACCATGTGAAATGTTGACTTTACATGTTAGGAATAAGATACCTGTTTTCGTATTAAATTGTTGGATTTCAAGATGTGTTTTTCCATTTCCGCTGCAGATGCTGTCATTTTCCAGAAGCCTTCTGTTTGCTAGTGAATAGGCATTTATTAAGTATTAGACAATGATAGTGAGAGTCTCACTGGGAGGTGAGGAGGTGGCATGAAACGCGACTCGAGGGTAGATCTGCCTGAACGACAGGATTTGATCAAATGTAACAAACCAAGGGCATACTTCCATTGTGCATTTTGAAAACGTAAGAAACTAGGGAGTTTACCTGATCCCAGAGTTTGCTGGAAACTGATTGACTAGTGGGAATGGGGAATGCAAGATTTATTGCTGATGATGCTTTGGTAGAATTATATTAGTGTGTGTTCCTTAGATTCGTCAGGAGAGAACCCTTCAGAGCCTTTCCCAGGGAGGCCTTATTCTTTTCTGAGAGCTTCCTTTTCTCACTCAGAGACTAGGTACGGTGAGATACAGAAGAACTCAGGAAGCAGATTTTCAGGATGACTCCTGACTTTCAGCTGAGAATACTTTCCAGCTTCTGCTGATTTCGATTGCTTGAGTGCTAAAGCTTCATGCTTATGCACTCGTATTCTCTCATCAGAGCCCTCCAGATGGGTTTCTGAAACTGACACCTTACCTTGCTTATTAAAGAAAAATTGCCCTTTTGCCAAAAATCCCATTAATTTATATTAAGGATTTTCTTTTTTTGGAACACACCTATTGCATTTTCTCTAGTTTATTTGTAATGCTTACTAAAATAGTATTTTGTCATGTTCTGAAATATCATCTAATGAACTATTTGAATCTGTAACAATGACTAAGTATATTATTTACTAAATGAGTAAATCAATTTGAATTCATTTGTTATAAACCCCTTTAACTCACACCAACCTTTCTTTATTGATTCCTGTCATGCCCCAATTGGACTTCACTCTTCATGGTGTTTGAGATAACAGATTGCTCCTTATCATCTCTACTAGCTGACTAACAAAGGTCCATACGACCAAAGGTAATACTCGACGACTAGGATACAAGATTCCCTGCTCCGGGAAGTGGTAGCAGAGTGACGGTTGATGTCACAGGAGAAAAGGAGCCAAACATGTATTTAATTGCCCATGTTTAGAATTGCCCGTGTCCCTAAAGTGCATAGCCCAACCTTGAAGATTGAAACAGTATGGCAGTTCCAAAAGTGTTTTGCAGTGGTGGGGGTGTGAGTATCAATAGGGTTGTGCATCATAATTGTTTATGGTGAGCTCATATCATTGTGTTAAAGCTGTATGTCTTGCATTTTAGTGATTTTTATGATTTGATTATCTAAAAATGCATGCGTGTTTGATGCTGAGCAACTGAAGTTGTCATCGGAACTCGGCGCAGTCCATGATCCCGAGATAGAGAAGAGGTATGGGGATACTACTTGTCTATTTAGGTTTTATGGTGTCGCTTTGTGACGTGCCATAGGTGGTACAATTGAGACAGGGACCATAGCAAATTGTTGTGATTGTACTAATAGTGATTGGCGTTGGTAGAATCTATTGTACAAAGGTGAAACTACATCAGCCAGGGTGATTTCCACTGGTCGAGATTTAATCGGTGTGTGCGTCTGTGTGTAAGCTGAAATGTTATTTCTGGCCAAAACATGTGTGAGTGAACTAGTTTGAATTCTTTAGTGGAACAGACAAGGGTTATTTGTTAATTGTGCTGACAACATTGTGGAATTTAGTGTCGAGAAAATTGCAAAGGAGCGTGAACATCTACGAGGAGTGACAATTGTGTCAGAGAGTACAGCGCTGGAATGAGTCAATTGGTGGGAAGTGTTGCATTGGATTGGTTGTTGAGTCATCAGAAGTTGTGTTGAGATAGATCCATGAAGGAAAGGATCATGTTGAGAATGGGTATAAATATAGATCTGTCTTGAACTATAATTTAACAAAACATTGAAAATAATTGAATTTACTTTTCTAATTTCATTGCTGAACTGCTGTAATCATGAAGTGTTTTAGAGCCCTTAGAGATTTAATGAGGGGTAATGTGTAAGTCCTTGTCTATTAGGGCGAGGTGGCTCCAGATGAAAGTACGTCAGGTCATTATATGGCAACACGCATAGGGTTTCATACATGTTTGTGGCTTCGCCAATGGCACTAGATCACTGAAAAGGAGAAAGCATTAATATTTCCACAATATGCCACTTTTTATTTAAAGGTTATTGAAAATTTAAGGGAAAAATTGTATGAAATGAACCACCTCCTAGACAATATGAAGCATTAAATGCCTGGGAACGTGCAGCTCATACCAAAGAGAAAGAATAATATCAAAATATTGGAAAAAGAGCAGTACGTAATTACGCTGATGCTAAGTGGGACGAAGAACAGTATAGATGGACAAAATGTGACAGTGCAAGGGAAATTGATACGGATAGCGATTCTGGGTATGACATTTTGGATGCTCAATAGTCCTCACGTCCACCGCCTTGTTGCTCCATCATCAGATTCATATAGTCCTGCAACATCTAGTGGTACAGTGTCCATGGCACCTGTTAACCCAAATGTAGTTCAGATTGGGGACCACTACAAACTCTTTCAATTGCAACTACACCTGCTGAGATAGCCACTACTGTAATTGCTCCAGGCATTACAGCTTCTAATGTGGCGGTTTCTGCACCAATGTCACAGGTTATATCGGAATGGACATACAGCAGTAAACATTGCTCTGGATCCTGAGGTACCAGGAGCTGTAAGTGGAGTAGACCCAACAAGGTGTATACCGATGTCACAAAAATCACAGACTGTTGCCCAGACAACACCACAGAGTCTTCAGAATTTAAAAGAAGGGAAAAATATTGGTTTAACAACTTCAGTTGTAGAGGGTGAAATGGAACCATTCAAAAACAAGATTTTGCCCCTATGGTTTGAGAGAACACCTGAGAATAGGGGAATAGGATTACAGAGTGATCATCCACAAGTCAAGGAAGGAAGAGACGCCTAGATGTACCAAAGTATGAAATTGAAATGGGGAGAAATCATTAGGGGTTGTTTACACATTTCACATTTGAATCAATATCAGGAAAATGGACTGATATTTCTGAGTAAGGAAATTAAAAGGCGTGCAGAACTACACATGAGAAATTAACAGAATTGGCAGAAAAGTACGAGGTAGATCTCCCTAAGAGTATTACCTCGCAGAAATGTTTCAGGGTACAATTAGTTGATGAGGTGATTGTCACTATGTGATCTTCAGGTATGAAGCTACACATTGCTGAACGGGTTAACTGCATTCAAGAGTGGAGAGATTTTGACAGATTAGAGAGCAAATGGGTGGAAAAGCCGGGAAAGAAAAAGAAGCAATCCAACACTGTAGAGATAAATGGTAAACGGCCTGCAGTACCCCCAGATGAGGATGAGGCTTTAACATTTTCTATGAGGGAGATACCAGGAGGAGTGCCATGGAGTCAAAGTGATCTAGCGACATTCATGAACAACTTCCCTAAACTGAGAGAGAATCCTGCTCAATGGTATACTCAGGTTGACAGATTTGCGAAAATATTGTGGACAGATTTGAATACCTTTTTAGATTTCACCTGCACACCGCTTGTGCTGTGCTTTTGAAATCTATTGTAATAAATAAAAATATAAATATAATCAATATATATTAAAAGGAGCTTACATCCTGCCCCCTTGCCTTCCTTTCTTTTCATTGGTTCCTGTGCTTGCCACTTGCTTTTCCTCCATTTCTACTGGCTGTAGCATACTGTTTCCTGTTTTATTCCTCGTGTGCTTCTCTTATCAGTTTCCTGTTGCCGAAGTACTGTTTCCATCTGCTTTTGTGGAATTATTTGTTTATGGTTTTGCATGCACAGCGCTTGTTCTATTTTGCTTTCTGTTCAGGACTTTTTTATTACAGCTCTTCACACATGCGATTGCTGTTAGCGTGTGGGGAGGGCTCTGTGTGATCTGATGCCCCATGCTTCTCATCTGCTGCTCATCTGCAGCATGGTGTGCCACTCATTTTAATGCATGTGTTGGAAATGGGCCTTTTTTAACCCTTGGTGCAAAACTACGCTACGCTCGTGGAGTGTGCGTAGCGAGCGCAACTACACGCTCCGTGAATCGCATGTAGCACAGTGCAAAAACTCGTAGTGTAGTGTAGCGACTGCGAGCGAGCAAAATCAACATCCCAGCAAGACTTTTTCCTCGTTTACGATTGGCAAAATCAAGTGGCCGATCACGAGCGTGGAAAATAATCCTCCCGGCGAGATTCTCAACGTTGGGAGGTCAGGTTTCTCATTGCGAGTGGTCGCGTATGCTTGCGACCGCTCGTGATGAGAAACTACCAGTCCGTGTTGAGAAAGCTGTCGCTTGAGGACAAATCTACTTGAGCAGCAGAAAACAACTGATTGCACTGTGCATGATGCCGCTCACAATGATTGCACAGTGCGGACAAGCATCTGGCACTGTGCAATCATTGCGAACAGCATTTCCCTACCGCACTACGCAGTTTGCATAGCTATGCGTAGCGTGATGTACTGCAAAGTGCACTTCGCGGAGCGTAACGCGACTACGCAAACTACGCCCAGGGTTAGCCTTTTTTCAGGGTTATCCCCAAACTTTTAGCATATTCCTCCTATTTTTTCCTGACCTGTTGATGTTGGTTTTAGGACTCTGGGCACTTTACCACTGCTATTCAGTGCTAAAGGGCATATGCTCTCTGTGTAAATTGTGCTATGGATTGGTGTTTCCATGATTGACATATGTGATTTACTAGTCAGTCCCTAGTATTGTGCATGGTGTGTGCCCAGGGCCTGTAAATCAAATGCTGCTAGTGGGCTTGCAGCACTAGTTGTGCCACCCACACAAGCAGCCCTTCAAAGGTAACTCAGACCTGCCACTGCAGAGTCTGCGCGCAGTTCTTAACTGCCATGTCGACTTGGCAAGTACACCCACTTGTCAGGCCTTAACAATCCATTTTATTACATGTTAGTCACCCCTAAGGTAGGCCCAAGGTACCCCTGTGGGCAGAGTGCATTGTATGTGAAAGGTAGGGCATGCCCTGATGTGTGTGGCATGTCCTGATGGTGAAATACTGCCAATTTCGTTTTTCACTATTGAATGCTATCTGGCACATAGGAAAGCATGGGGTTTAATTTATAACATCTTATAAATATGACATCCCATTGGGACGAGACAGGAGAATAAAGTTTAGAATGCCTGAACTCAGAATCTGAAGGTGCATCTTTTAGTAAAGGTGATTTATACATTCTGTGTTTGAAAATACCACTTTTAGAGAGTAGGTATTTTCTTGCGTAGCCATCCAGTGTGTCCCTGCTAAGATGTGTATTGACTGTCTGGCTTTGGGGTGATGGGGGCTGGGGATGTGCAGCGGCTCCAGAGAGTCTGATGAGTCAGGGCTGGGCTGATTACACCTGGACTGCATTCAGAGTAGGGGGAGGAGATTTCCTTTCACCTGAATGGGCCTGATCTCCCTTCCACCTCCTGCCAGGAAGCTGGGCCAGAGAGGAAGAACTGGTTTGGACTCTCTGCCTGAGAGAACAAAGGAATGTTGGGTACAAATACTGGGGCCAGACCCCCAGACCCCAGAACGTTAGAACTCATTTGGAACCAAGATGACTGCCAAGAAGAAGAGCTAGAGAAGCTGTGAGGAGGGACTACCACTTTGCTGTGTTGGCCTGCAGTGGCTACTTCTGTCTTGGGCAGTGAAAGGACTGGACTGAACTTTCTGAAACTTCTTTTTTGTGAGTTTCTCCAAGGGCTTGAGGTAGAGCTTGCCCCCTGTTCAAGAAGTCTCAGGAACAGCAAAGACCTCAAGTTCCTCTGCCACCAGCCCAGGGGACTGTGTGTTTTGTGCTGCAACAGAAGAATAAGGAACTCGATTCCGTCTACGATGCCGCTGATGACTGCGTGTCCTGAAGGTACCGTAGAGGGAACCGCTACCCTGGTCTCACCAACTACGCCATCTGATGTCACCATCGAGCAGCTGCTTGCACCATGACCTGTGGGTACCGCCTCGCTTCACACCGTCGCCTTGGTATCCCCAACAACGCCGCTTCACACGGACATCGACGCCGCTGCTTGCACCGTGGTTCAAGGGCACCAGTCTAAGTTACACGACTCACTGTCCTCATCCCGACTCACAGCCTTGGCCCACTGGCGCCATCGACTCCAGTTCGTTAGCCAACTGCAGCACTTCAGCAACGCCGCGGCCGCTGCTTGCACCATGACCTGCCAGCACCGCACCGAGCATCGCATCACTTTGCACCGCAGCCCTGTTTTCACCGACGCTGCTGGACGACCGTCACCGAGCCACTGCCTACACTGCGGCCTGAGGGCACTGCACGCCGCACCGCTGCACTTCGCACCACAGCTATCGCCCGCCAACACCGGCGTTCCCGACTTCAACCATGAAGAGTTCGATCTGCAACGTGTGTGACTTCAAGGGCCCGACGACTTCTGCACTGACCTCCAGAACCGCCGCCTGCGGACACTGACCCTTCGGGGCTCTTTGAGAAGTCACTGACGCCCTACATTTCTAAATGTATTGTTTTGTGGGTCTTCCCGACACAGTAGCTGTCCCACGATGCTGCTATCAGCCCGAATTGTTTGAATTTGTTGTTCACAACACTGTGATAGCCCCAGACAGTGCTTCAAGGAACTGCATTTCAAGTCTATTTTGATTATTGAAGATTTCTGAGAACTGTATGGTTGATTTTTTATATCGTTTTTGGTCTGCTTTTGGATATATAAAAATATTGGATATTTTTCTAAACTGCTCTGGTGTTCTTTTGTAGTGCTTTCACTGTATTACTGTTGGTTATGTGCAAATGCTTTATACAGACTGCCTCTAAGATATGCCTGACTGCTCGTGCCAAGCTACCAAGGGGGTGACCAGGGATTATTTTAGGAGTTTAACTCCCTTATTCTGACTAGATGGAAGTATCCCTACTTGGACAAAGGTGCCAACCCTTGCCAACTAGAGACCCCCATTTCTAACAGGATGCATCAGGTATTGTAAATACATGCTTTACGTTGAGCTATTAGCTCACTCTAGCCAGGCGACACAATATTCCGGCCGTGCCCAAAAACTAGCACTTGGAATGAAAGTGTGCCTGGTTTGAGCAGCACAGTGAGGATGCGAGATCTGGTTGTTCTGGTAAGGTTTGTCTTCTGAACATGCCGCTTGTTTCATTATTATCATTGTGCTGTCGGTAGTAAAGAGTTTTGGACATTGATTCTTTTTCCAAGCTCTGTCTTGGAGTTCAGTGGCTGTAATTGTGCATTTGTTCTCACATAACTCTGCATACTGGGCACTCAACCCTGTGTATATACCTTGCCCTGGATTCTTGGAGAGAGTTGGGCATGAGAGAGAGGACAACACCGGCCTAGAGGGTGTGTGGAGCTCTGCCTCTGTAAAAGGCCTGTGATTATCCTTGAGCCAACATCCCAGGTTTGAATTTCTGTCAGCGATCCAACTCTGCGTGCACTTCCACCTGTCTCTGGATAATGGCCCTGCTGTGATACTGTAATATTGAAGACACCCTAGGCTTCAAATCAAATGACCTCATTGCTATTTACTCTGCAAGGTCACCCTGACATTGCGTATGCAGTCAGATACTGTTCACCTAGCTCTCACTCAGTGCTGACTCTACATTCACACACCATTGACATACCTCTCACCCAGCACTCACATTCCTCTCACCCTCCACCCACACCTCTCATCCTGAACTCAAACCACTCATCCTGCACTTACACTATTGACATACCACTCCCCTATACTCGCACAACTCTTACCTTGCGCAGGGTAACATCTCTCACCCTGTACACTCACAATCAATCAATCAATCAATCAATCAATCAATCAATCAATCAATCAATCAATCAATCAATCAATCAATCAATCAATCAGGGGTTTGTAAAGCACAGCCATTCACCCGTGAGGGTCTCAAGGCACTGGGGGGGGGGGGAGCTGCTGATCCATATGGGTGTGGAGGTTCAGTCAAAGAACCAGGTCTTGACGTCCTTCCTGAACTGGGTCAACGAAGCGGATTGCCTGAAGTGGAGGGGTAGGGTGTTCCAGGTCTTGGCGGCAAAATAGGAGAAGGATCTTCCTCCAGTTCTGGTCTTGTGGATCCATGGGATGGAGGCCAGGGTAAGTTGGGCAGAGCAGAGTTGTCTGGCAGGTGTCTGGAAAGCAAGGCAGTGGTACACAATTCTAATTCTGCACTGAACACACATTAATTAACATGCATTAAGGTACTTTCACTCTGCACTCAGACATTTATCAATCTTTCTTCATGCACCACTCACCCTGCACAGAGAGCACCCACACAATTCTCCCTGCACTCATACACTGCTCCCACACCTCTAAATTCATTATTAATCCCATAGGCGAACCTAATGCATTTACCAATGCTTGTTTTACATTGTGTTACTGAGTGATCTATGGGCTGAATGCAAAATAACTGCACAGTGGCCATGTACAGAGCCCCCAAGGGACCCACATACCCATTCACCTTCACCTATGGTGATGTCAAAGTACAATGAGGTGATTACTTTCCTGAACGGAAAGGTTCCAGCAAAGGACATTGATTGAATAAAAATCAATAGAATGACCCAAGAGGCTAAGGAATCAATGCATGACTATTATGAACTGTGGTTAAAGGCATTTAAACAGCACAGTGGGCAAGAAAACCCTGAAAGGGGACATATGGGAAGTTTTGTGCCACAATTTGTCTTGGGTTGCACCTCAGATCAGTATGTACATACTACAGTATGTAATTTGCTGGCAGACAGAAACTTTAGATGAGATCCTGAGGTGTGGTAAGTATTGAGGAGATGAACAGAAGATGAAGCAGAAAAGATTTAAAGGGAAGTTTGTTCTCACAGACAAATCGGGCTCAGAATGGGTTTCAAAGTCAGCCATCTGTAGGAAATGTTGGTGGCATGCATGGTGTTGGTTACCAGAATGGAGGTCAAATGGTACAAGGTAGAGTTGGTGTTTCACAATGAAGAAGTTGAGGTGTTCCAGATGATCCAAATACCAGGGTAGATATTGCAACATTGAAGAGGTCACAAATAACCAAATAACTAACCATGTTTGAAAGTATATTCCTGTTAAAATTGGCTCTTTTGAAAAAGATCATCAGTTTGTTGTATGTGATTCACGTCCTGTAAATCTGGTAGGAAGAGATCTTTTGTGCAAATTAAATTGCACATTTTACTGAATACCAGAAGGTTTTAAGTTCTAAATGTATGATGAAGATATTGAATTTCAAATGGGTTAACAATGAACAGTTTTATTGTTCCCCGTAAGAACAGTACAGGATTTATCTCCCGATTTAAGGGTATAGAAACTGTTGGAATAATGATAAAACCAAATGTGGAATTTCCGAGAACACCACCATACAATCTTACACCAGAGACAGTGGCTGGAACAAGTCAAGTGACTGAATCAATCTTAAAACAAGGAATCATGAGAGAAATAGTCAGAAGTCCTTGCAATTTGCCAATCGTGGGCTTGCAGAAGCCTAATGGCAAATACAGAATTGTGCAGGAGTTATGAAAAATTAATAGCATAGCGATCTCATGTTGTCCCCTGGAGCCGAATCCAGCAACAATATTGTTTCAGATTCCCTGCAATACAGAGTGGTTTAGTATAGTGGACCTCTGCTAAGTCTTTTTTACCATCCCATTGCATAAGGACAGCCAGATTTCAAAATAGAGTTTTGGCATGGTGTAGAGTCACAAGGATATAAAGAAAGACTATTGATTTAATCAGATCTTGGAAAAGAATCTCAAGACCTTACAAATGCCCTGCCACTCAGTTCTTGTACAGAACATTGACAACCTACTTATGGTGTTGAGTACACAAGATAGGACACCATTGCCTTGCTGAATCATTTGGCTGAGAATGGGAATAAAGTGTCACCAAGTAAGTTCCAATAGTGCCAAAACAGATCCTGTATTTAGGACATCTCATTGAGAAAGGAACAAGGAAGGTGTCACAAGAGAGAATGGTGGACTAGTATAGACAGTGGATACTCAACTTTTAGCTACTGTCCAAGCCTTCACCGAGGATAATTTATAAAGATGTGCTCGATCTGCTTCCATGGGACAATGATTGTTTAAAAGCATTCGTAGAGCTAAGAGAAAGTCTTTGTCATGCACCTGCACTGGGAATGTCTGATTGCATTAAAACGTTTACTTGCTTTTGCACTGAGAGGGAGGGCTTCGCTCTCTCAGTGCTTACTCAATTGCATGGAGACTCTCAAAGATCTGTGGCATGTTTTTCAACTACCCTTGACCCTGTTGCCACAGGACTGCCCTACTGCCTTAAAGCGGTTGCAGTAGTTGGTGTCAGCATTGAGAGAAGTAAGTCATGGAACATCCTCTTACAGTGATGAGCTCTAACTCAATGGACAATTTGCTCAGTCGAACTAAGATGCAGCACATGACAAATAGTAGGCTTACAAAATATACATAAATGATTCTTGCTGCAAAGAAAACAACTCAGAAGAGATGTAAGCCTCTTAATCTAGCCACGTTGTTACTATTACCTGAAAAAGAGATTCATGTGGAAGACGTTGAGCATGACTGTCTCAATGTTATATATTTATGCACCAAGCCAAGATCTGATGTTAAGGATGAACCCCTGGATGTGCCTGACTATGTAATCTTTGTTGTTGGCTCATGTCTAGGAGATAGTAAGGGGAATTTGAGAGCAGCTTATGCTGTCTGAACAATTCAGGAAGTGGTAGAAGCCTCCTGGCTTTGAGGTATTACCTCTGCTCAAGTGGCAGAATTGGTCACCCATGTTATCTTTCAGAGCAATTACGGGTGACAATATATACTGATAGTAAATATAGCTTTAGTATGGTCCATGATTTTGAACAACTATAGTCACAAAGGTGATTCATGACTTCATTCGTATCACCTATCTCAAATGGAGAATATGTGATGAGACTGTTGGAAGCATTACAATTGCCACAAGAAATTGCTGTTGTTGAATGCATATCTCTCGGAAATAATTATGACTGTTGGAAACAGATATGCCGATGAGGTTGGTGAGTATTGTGCAACTGTGGCATGTGCATTTAATGGAGAATATACTAACAAAACTGATGAGGATAACACCTTGTCAATACTGTTGTCAGTAGCTGATACTTGGGACAAAATCACAAGATTGCAGGACAAAATTTCAGACGCAGAGCAGCAGGAATGGATCAGAGCAGGATGTGTTAAAAATGCAAATGAAATTTGGCTTGCAGCTTATGGAAGCGTTGTGCTGCCTGATAGCCTGTTATTTCTTATGACAAGACATTTTCATGGCTCTGCACTCATTGGAAGTGATGCCATGATGAGACTACATAGGCAGAATTGGTTCATTCCCCTATTTAGAGCTCTAGCTGAGGAATTGCACCACAGATGTGTGACTTGTCAGCAAATTAATGTAGGAAGAAGAACCCCTGTAGCACTGAGTCACATAAGTAGATCAGGAGGACCCTTTAACAGATTGGAATTGGATTTTATTGCAATGCCTAACAAGTTGAAATATATCCTAGCCTTTGTGTGCATTTTTGCCAGATGGGTGGAAGCCTAACCAAAACGGAGAAATGACAGTCTCACTGTAGCCAAATTTCTGTTACGAGAACTCAAACAGTGGGCCAAATTCCCGTTCTTTTTTAAGTCAGACCGGAGGACTCATTTTGATAATGATGTCCTTAGAATGCTATGTGTGGCACTACAAGTGGAGTAGATATTGCATTGTAGTTACCGACCAGATGCTTCAGGAACAGTTGAGTAACTGAATGGCACACTGAAATCTTGTTTGACCCAAGTATGTGCACCCACTGCCCTAAAATGGCCAGATGCCTCGTCCATAGTGCCGATAAGTCCCTAAAGCACTTCTGACAGAAGAACAGAATTGTCACCAGATAAAATACTCATGGAACATGCAATGTGACTACCTGCTGTGCCTGTAAATGTGCTTGTAAATATAACAGATGACATGATTCTCAACTACTTCAAGGGGTTGGCTGATGTGGTATGTGCTGTCTCCCACCAGGTTAGAGCTGCCACTGCCTACCCAAGTCATGAGCAGTGCCACGATCTTAGATCCGATGATTGGGTCCTAATTGAAAAGCACACTCCCTGATCGAGTTTAGGGCCAAGGTGGAAGGGGCCCTATCAAGTGATCCTGATTACCAACACCGCCGTGAAATGTTGTGGAATAGCCAATTGGATTCACACCTTACACATCCAGAGGGTGAGGTACCCACTTGTTGAGGTGGCAACATTTCAGACAAGTCTACGATCTCCTGTGTCCGTACATCCTGAGGGACAAGGTGGGGATGACAGCCATCAGAATTCCTCTCCTGTCCAGGTTCCTGAAATCACAAAGTGGTGTGGAAGTAACCCTTGAAGATGAAGATCTGAGACTTGAAAGAGGGAATGCTGCAAAATCACCACTGGTGCAACCAAATGACCCCGGTGAAGGCACAAACATGAGAAATGAAAGACTTCAAAGGTATGAGGAATGGCCAAGGAGTAGGAGACAACTAAAATCTAGTGTATCAGTTGATCGCATACCACAAACCATTGTCAAAGAAACAGAATCTAGTTGTATGTGATACAGAAGAAGATCAACAGATACCTGGGAGACATAAGAGAGCAAAAGTACCTTGTTGAAGACATTCAGCATCTGAATAGACTTATTATACAGACAATGTACCTAATCCAACAGTTTTTGATCTGAATGAAATGATAGAACTAGTTGAACCTCCATTATATGTTACTTTAACAAAACACATTATTCAAACTCTTGAAACAAATTCATAATTAAGTTTGACTCATTTGGTATCTGATGTATTCCAACAAAAATTGATCCTTCAAGCAATGAGCTGTGTCTGAACTGTTAAATAAGACAGTGACAACCGATAAATGATCTTAACGATCATTGCTTAAGAAAATAAAACAAAAATAATTTAGGAGAATTCCCTAAGGCCAAGGTTGCAGCAGAGGAGTAGGGTTGATATTCTTAGAAGAGGACGGAGTAGGGCTAGAGATGCCTCATGGAAATTGTTGTATATAAGTTGAATGAAATAACCACTGAATAACAACTACATGTTTTGCTAATTTTGAACAAGTAGAAACCAACGCAGTATATTAAGTCTGCCAGCTGCTATATTCTAGTGAAGGACTGATTGTAGACAAACATATGTTACCTTACCAAGGCTAGGCGTAAAGTAGTGATTAATGTCACAATAACATGTATTACGTATGTATTCATACTTCTCTTGGTCGGTATGAGTATCACATCTGAGATAGAAATATATAGAGCCACACCTGCACCTTCATCGCTTGCCCATAGATTAGACAAGAGAAAATTAAAGGCTTAATTTATAGTTGCTTCAGAGGGGGTGTGTTTCACATTAAACATTTATTCGAGACTAGTTCAAGAATACATACACACTTTGGAAGCTAAAGATTGTTATGTTTGTGCACAATAACCTGCTTCCGCTACTGAGGATATTACCTACCATCATATTCCACTATCACATGCAGTTACATGTAGTATATTTCTTAGTTTATTTCATAGACAGGATCATTTGGAATATTATTTTTCCAATTATAATTTTATTCTCTCTGAAGTTCCTTTTCACAAACGAATGAATCTTCACCCACAGGCAGAGAAGATGGAAACAGCATGATGTTTCTTTAGGTTCCCTACAAAGATAGACACTGTTAAGGCATATGAAAAAAATTTGACGTGCTCAATGAAACCATTAGGAAACACATATATCCAAGCTCTAGAGGAAAGGAGAGCTCACATGTTTCATAAGGCAACAAGTGTGGAAAGAGCAGGGAGATTAGTGTAAAAAGAAAATGGTATATCCCAAATTTAAATTAGACAGATAGCAGAAGAAGAAAGTATGCTGTTACAAGAGAATAAACCACATCAGAGCTAGACACATGGGAATAAGTAGCTGTGAACAAACATTTGAAGCTCTTGAAGGGCCTGTTGAAATATTAGCTGTTGAAGAATCAGTTATCCCGGGAGTTTACTTTATTTGTGGGCAAGATACATTTTTCCAATTGTCTGCTGATTGGGAAGATTTTTTTAAATTTGCTTTATTGTTTCCTAAAATGTATCATGTGAATAGCATATAGGCTTTAATTCATCTCACAGACATAGACGTAGTGTAGATGATGATACACAATTAGTGGGGAATAATTTTGTTGCCATAATTCTCCCTGTAGGAGTAGACCAAAATGATGAGATAGCAGAAAGCTTTCTACAGTAGTAGATATCTTAGCCACTAGTACATCTGGTGCTTTGTTAGCAGTCAACACCAAAATAGTAGCTATTTGATCAATGGTTTTGCAAAATTGGTTAGCTTTGGACATATTGTTGGCAGAAAAAGGCGAAGCTTGTAAGATGTTGAAGGCACAATATTGCTGTTCATACATACCAGACAAAAGTAAGAAGATAGAAGAATTTGCAAATAAATGTTCTGACTTAAAACCTGAACTTGTAATCTTAGAAACACCAGTGTGTTAGGAACCTTAGGTAAAGAAGCTTCTGCTATAAGTAGCTGGCTTGGAAATATTGATAGTGTTTTTTTATTGGTTATATTAAGGCCTATATTGATTATTGGTATTTGTGTAATATGCTTATTTGCTTTATTTAAGGGATTTAGATGTTGTCTAACAAGGAAGAAGAATGAAGAAAGGAAAAGGCAAAGGAGAGAAAAGATAGAAATGAAAGAAGGAAAGAAAGAGTTTAGCTTACAAAGAGTTGAGCTGAAGGAGATGCAAACCTTAAAGAATAAGCTAGATGACACAGCAAAGGAAGAGGGTGCAAATTAGAGATTGATTTGTGATAAAGTGAGACGGCTATTCTAGCCATCAGAGGAGGGAATTGATAGAGTGAATTGAGAAACTGGTTTTAAAACTCTCTTTTTACTGTGTACTAATATGGTTTCCTTTATGTGAACCGAATAAAGATAATAAATGAAATTAAATCAAATGATAAAGTGAATTTTGTCATTTTGCAACTTAAATGCATGTAACTGAAAAGTGCTAATTTAATGATGAATAAAACATGCTTAATAATGTAAACAATTATAGCAGGTAATCATTCTTAGCCATTATAAGCAAATCCGAATGGATTAACATATTGTATTGATTTATGGTAGACTGGCTCCTGATGACATGTTACATTTCAACTTTACACATTTGGGATAAGAGACCTGTTTTCACATTAAACTGTTGTTTTGCACTACATGTTTTTCCCTTTCCGCTACAAATGCAGTAATTTTCCAGAAGCCTTCCGTAAGCTTGTGAGTAGGCATTTGTTATATATAAGACAACTATAGTGTGATTCTCAGCAGGAGGAAAAGAGATGGTAGGAAGCGACTCATGGGAAGATCTGTCTGAACCACAAGATTTGATCAAATCTAACATACAAGCACACTCCTCCATAGTGCATTGTGAAGACGTGAGAAACTAGGGAGTTTACCTGGTCCTAGAGTTTGATGGAAACTGTTTGGTTGGTGGGACCAAGGAATGCAAGATTTGTTGCTAATGATGTTTTTGTAGAATTATATTAGTGCGTGTTCCTTAGATTAATCAGGAGAGAACCCTTTAGAACCCTTCCTAGGGAGGACTTATTATTTTCTGAGAGCTTCCTTTTTTCACTCAGAGACTAGGTACGGAGAGATACTGCAGAATTTGTTCCAAAATATCGACTAATGGACTATTTGAATTTGTACCAATGATGAATAAATTTATTATTTACTAAATGAATAAATCAATTTGAATTAGGTTGGTAACAGTCACCAACCTTTCTTTATTGCTTCTTGTAAAGTCCCAATTGGACTTCACTGTTCATGGTGTTTGATGTATATGATTCTCCTTATCTTCTCTCCTTGTCGACTAACAAAGGTTCATACAACCAATGGCGTGGGTTATTTAATGATTATACTTGACGATTGAGATACAAGAATCCCCACTATGGCACCAGAAAGTGCTGTCAGGTAAAGGGAATGGGAGCTGCAATAGAAATAAGGTTCCAGTTTCAAGGTATTTATTATATTGACATTTCTGTCTGTATTTCCTCATGATGATTATTCACCCATTTTGCCTTTATTATCTGTATTTATTTTCTGTTGTTTGAAAATATTTAGATTAAACCAGTTTATTTCCACATTTATTAAACCAATAAATGTATGCACAGGCTTAGATGCCTGACAGGTTTTAACACTATAAGCAGCCATATACAATATGAAAATAAAATAATCTGACAAAATTAGAATTGAAATATAAATATGGGCCTATCTGTACCTATGTAAGTTTCATTATGAATATATGCCAATTTTTCAATACAGCCAACTGTCTATCTTCAAAGTTGTTAATCTGTAAATCCTGCCTGACTGCTTTAGGAATCACTGAAAATACATATTTTCCAGTTGTTTCATATTTAACAATAAAGCCAGTCAAGGAAATATACGTTTTTCTGTCTGTATTTGTTGCATTTGTATTGCTTGCCTGTTTTATGCTTTGGTATTCAGTTTTTCTTTCTTTTTACAGATCCATTTGTCCTCTCATCTCTTTTAATCCTTTGTTTATCTTTCTCTGTTGCTTATCATATTTCCTCTTTGCTTACCCCTGATGTGCACTATCGTGCCATATGATCCCTCTGTTCAATTTTGAATTGTTCTAAACGAGTCATTTGGAACTATTATCAGCTGCAGGGTGAGGAACTTCGATTTTCGATTGTGATCGTATCGACCCGCCATTTTGTACTCCGCCGCCATCTTGTGTTGCCCTCACTCAGGCAGCACGACGATCAAAGTCTTTTTCTGCTTTTTCTGCAGCTTTGTGTCAAAATTAACCTTCTGCCTCTATTTGCAAAGCTGGTGTTAGGTTTGGCCGAGTACACTAATCCCTGTCTGGTTTTTCTAATCCCCGTCTCAACTATCTGTTGGTTCACACTATTCTCTTCTGACTTTATCTTATCATCTGGCCTTCGCTTTCCTCTGCTAGCATTCTCTCGTTTCACAACTGTTCTCCAATACACACAAACGTATCTCGCCACCTGCAAGTTAGTTGTGGATCTGTTAATGAATTAGTTTGAAGGAGGGGTGACAAACACAGTTGAAGGAAAGGCTTCTTCGAGTCATCTGACACTTTGTTTTTAAACCTTTCCTATTGGTTCTGTCCTGTTTTCCAACTTTCCTTATTGGCTCTTTCTTATGTGTTCTGGGTGTGTATTTGGTTAATGTATATTTTACATATATGCTATAAAAGATTGTGCGCCACGGAGTGAAGTGGCAGTCTCCTGAGAGCCTACCTCGTGTACTTCTGGGACAACTGTACTAGCTGCAGCTAATAAATCTGATCTTTTACGCCGAAAGAGTGTCCCCGTGTCTCTGTGTAGCTAAGCAGGAGAACCCAGGAGATTAAGGCGTACCCTGCGCCGCCAGGTCCAAAAGGTTCTGGTTCTTCAAGGGGATATCTAGTGCCCATAAAGTTCTTAAATCAACTCAAAGTATGTCATTCGTTTCCCTATTTACATATAAAAATCAGTTAAAACAGAAAACTGGAAGCCTTAACTATAAAGGGATAAGAGTGTTACTAGAACCAAAAAGTGTGTACCTTAATCTCCCCGTACGTCCCTTCATCTAGTGTATCTAGCACCTACTGCGCCCTGTACAGTAGTTACTTAGGATGCAGCGTCTTCAGTTGCTGCCTAAAGGAGAAGTGACAAGTCAGATAAAGCAGGCAAAACGGCAGATTGATTATTTATCAATGCAATGCATAGCAATAGTAATTCAAAAGCCAAGACGTTTATCGACTGATGTTGCTGGATCTTGAACTCTGCACACTGAGGTACAGCTATCCAGTCCCCAGTGTATGTGCTCTGACTCCTGGAACATGGTAAAACTGGCTAATCCTCAGCTGGTATATTTTACTTTTCAGTAAGGCCATAGTACATGGTGCAAGAAATACACCAATGGCACATAAAGTTTCATTTCGCCTGTGGACTACGTCCCATATAATGCAATCCACTCGGCTGGCAAGGAAAATATGGCTTTCTGAATTTTGCAGCTTTTAAACCTGCATGCAAACCTATAGCCCTTTTTGACAGGAGGAATCTTTCTTTTAAATATTAGATAAATAGCCTTACGTAGGTCTTGTACCAAAAAAGGTAGGTGCCTGATGTTTAAATGTTAAAAATGTAAGAATCTAATGTTTGTATGTTGCTACTGTGACTATATCCCTAAATCGATTTTCACTCTTAGGGTTGTAGCTAGGTCTATGAACAAAAAGCTAAAGTACAGGCAAATGCTAATTCCTTATCTTTGTTTGGAATAAACTACAGAAATGATTTAACCATGGTTTTGAATATTTATTAAAAATCCAATTCAATGATAAAGTTGGATTTTTGATAAATATACAGAAAAAGTTCCTGTTTAACAGTTATTCTATCGCTGCCTAAAGTCTCTGTAGGCTAGTTAGCATTAGCATGCCTGCATCTCTGCAACTGACCTGTCAATGCTGCTTTGATCAGATCTAAAACATTACTCTTAGAGTAGAGACAATGGCTTGGACCTGGCAGGATGACATAGGGGGAGGTCAATATTACCCAGCTGAGCCCCAGCAGGGTAGTTTAGGAGTGTTCAGGAACTTCACTAACATCAAAGGGACCATGGGGAGGCCTGTACATTTATAATTTAGTTATAAGAAAAGCCTGCAGAAGTGGGGTCACATGAGCCCAAAATACAAGTTAACCTCCTGGCCTTAGTCTCAGTGGAGAAGGGAGCTGGCCCAGAACCAGTGTGGAGCAGCTGAGTGGGATGGGACTGCTCATTACATTAAACACACCCTTAGGTGCGCCACAAGCTCTCTCCAGGGACAGAACGATTCTATCACGATTGAATTTATAATGAAAAGTGCACTGTGGGATAGAGGGAAACAGGATGTGCTGCAACAGTGGCAGGGTTTGCCCTTAGGAACGTTTTGCCCATTGGTTAGTGAGTTTCCAGTGGGTTACCCAACCCATTGGATAGCGAATTGAACAAATTTAGCACCTTACCCCCACCTCCTCACTACACTTTCTGGACCTGTAGCAGAACAGAAGAGGACTGGGCCTGCTTTCTGTAACCTAGGAGGAGACCTGAAGGATTGGATCAGCTTCCTCTTATACTCAGGACTAAGAAGTGAACTTCAAGGGTCATTTATCCGAATGCCTGTGTAGCTACAGAGACATAAAAAGCAGCAAGAGAACTTTTTTCCTGGAGTAGCCAGCTGACCTGGAATTGACCTTGGTGGCAGCCTCTTCTGGAGTGTGTCACGGCCGCTATGTGCTATCCCTAAGATCCTTGGAGCCTTAGAAATGACTAGAAGGAGCTGCCCAGAAAGTCTAAAAAGTTGGAACTTAGAAAAATGTTTTGGAATCGAAGACCCTTGAAATGTCAGCTGGCCCTTGCACTGGATTTTGGAAGGACTCTGCCACATACAGCGTCAGGTTTGTTCCACTAAAAGATTTTGAGCTCTAAAAAAGAGACTATGTCCAAAGGTAGAAATCTAGGCTGGGTTGAGGCACAAAATGTATCCGCCCAATGGAAGGACTTCAGTGGCCCAAAAATTAGATTTTTCCCACACAGGCCAACAACTCCAGTGGGACCTCATCCAGGTCCTTTGTGGATCTGAGAGAACTTAACTAATTGCAGCCTTCAACCAGCCCGAAATAAAGACTTTTGATTTCCATAATAAATTCAGAATGTAAAAACTGGCCTGGGTACCCCCGCTTGGCGTATCGGACTTCCACTCCATCATGGTCAGCCTGAAATTGCCTCTAGATGCAAGTGATTGTTGTTGCTGCTGTACCTTTCCTAGGTGCTTTTTGCTTTAAAGCTTTTAAAAAACATATCTTCGGTTCCCCTATTGGATTTTACTTGTTTTGGTGTCATTTTTCTTAAGTTAGTCTTAATTTTTAAAAACTGGATATGGGATTTTTATTGAGTTGCGTTTCAAATGTTTAACTGTTTTAGGGTGGCTAAAAGCTTTAAACATTTTAAGTCTGTCTACTCGGTGCTATAGCTACCAAAGTTAGAGCCCAGGGGTAAATTATTGAAACTTTGAGTTTGATTTTAGAGGAAAGTCGTACTTGTGGGATACATCCTCCCCAACTGATAACCCATTTCATACTGTCCTCTTAACAGTTGTGAAAGAAAAGTATGTTTTCAGGGAATTTAGGCAGGAACAGCAAATATTCCTGAATAGTTCTATAAAAGGTTTGCTAGGCCTTAAAGGTAGCAAATCAAAGAAATTGACTTCCAAGTAGGAGTAGGCAAGAGGGTGTCCAAAAAGAACAAGAGCAAATGTAAAATTAGGATTTCTTCAGCAAGAAGATGCCCAGCAGGCATCTAATTTAACCTATTGTTGAAGAATTGAAGCTGGGCTGGAGCAGTAGTCTTCGGATGTGAGGGAGTGGCTTCGAGGTCGTACAGATGGTCCCTGTATGATACCTCCATGCTCCAGTCCATAGAGCTTCAGTCACTTTCTGACCCCTGCAGGCTTGGCGTCTACTTATAGGCTGTGAAGGAGCATACAGATTGAATCCCTGTAGAACACCGCAATTAAGAGGAGTGTGATGTGAAAGAGCACTGACATTTGTTGAGGTTAGCACCTGTGGAATGCTAAGGGGACACAGCTCACATTAAGTTGGATTGCTAGTGTCCTCCAATATACCCAGAAATTAGTCTGCCAAAAGCCACTCACTGCCCCTATGTGTCTCACCTGGGATTTGTAGACTACGTCTAAGTTAGAGACACAAGATCTGACAATTCAGAGGTCTCCTGGAGCATTACTGGCTTCTCTCAGATGCTGAGCGATCCAGACTTTCTTCACTCTCTGGGTTGATGATCTATGGTGTCCTCACAACTACAGACAAAATTGCACCTGTCTGGCGTCATTTAAAGTTGGTGGTAATGAAAAATATTTATGTTTTCATCTGGTGATTTATGTCAGATGTCCAAATTTATGTAGTTGAGTGCTATGAGGATAGACTTATGAGCTTACTTCTTCTCTAATTACAAGTGATATAATGGGTATCTTGGACACACTGAGTTCTAAGGAACTCAAGAAAAGTGGATAGTTAAATTGATCCTGCCAGACAATTGGAGTATATTACTGTAGAAGCAATACAATTATTTTATAAATATCTATGAAAGACCTAAGACATGAGCTGATGAAATGATAATCTATTTCATATCATCATATTTATGTCTAGAAGGTTTCAGTAGTCCAGAGGTCATGAAGCGGATCAAATTTAGGATTCAAGTAAACAGAGACAATTAGTCAATTGGACTCTGACAAAACACATGCTAGGTAGTGTAACCATTCTGCATTCCTCCGCAACATACCAACCCCTTAACTCAAGATTTAAGTGCATTTCGGGGGAATCTGCACTCGTTCCATAGCTTCAAAAAATGACTTGTACTTTTTGCATATTTTCAGTCAAAATAATAATTCATTTTTTACAGCAACTTAGTTCATTTATCATGTCATGTTTAAAAATGGAATAATAATGTCCATGGCTAGTTCATGAGGAAATGTATTGAAGTGTGCTGATTGGGTTGTTTCACGTACACAGAGGGCAGTATTTCGTCTTCTAGGAGAACTGAAAGTTTTGTTGTATACTTAATAAGAGTCTTTACATTTATTCAGATGTATATAGGAAGTACTTTTCAGAGTTTTTTCTTTGTGTCTTCTTTGAAAAAGGCTAAACCCTTGCTGACTCATGAGCATTAATACACAAAGATAGACGTAGTGGACTTCAGAACCCCATTCAGGGGGCGATGGGGTACGCAGGGTCAACTGGGCCCAACAGTGGTGGTTGAAACCTTTAACTCCTGTTGTCCAGGCGCCCACCTTTTATAGATGGGGAACAACTGGGACAAGTACCACTTTTGCAGTTGACTCTCAGTGGTAGACAGATTAATGAACACAGCTCATACCTCAAGGAACATACAGCAGCCCCAATAAATCAATGTCCAACCAAATACTTATTTTTGTGCAGAAAGAAGTATTATATTTCTAACTCCACTCATTCAAAGGGAAGTTATAGCACTCTCAGAAAACTAATTTCACTCTTGAGGTCAGGACGCTAGTGTTTTGCTGGCAAGTATCTGTCCCCCTCGCTCCTGGTAATGTGATCAGGGTTATTCCCCATTCACTGGTGGCTGCATCCAGGGAATGCTCACTTATAGGCCTTTAACTCATGTCCGCACTGACTCTATTCATAGTCAAAGGTGTCTTAGCGCTGCAGGGTTCTCTCTTAGCAGTGAGTCTACCCGAGCCCGGTAGGTGCGTCACAAGTCTCACCCGGCCTGGCAGAGAGAAGCGTGCAGCATCTTGGAGGGGGCACTGTCCGCAGGCACTCTCAATAGCTCTGATCCTGTTCAGGTGAAACAACTGGTTGCAAGCATCGCAGTTGCATTCAGCAGACAGAGATTTTCATCTGAGTCTACGCAGTCATGCTCCGGCAGCAATCAGAGGTGTTCCACACCCCTCCGGCAGGATAAGTGTCCATACTCCCCACAAAGGGATGGGGAGGTGATTCTGACATTCCTGATCTCCATCCTGTCAAGGCAGCTGTACTTTCATGGTGTCCTCACTCGATCTGCGGGGGCAGTCCTCGTTACTCCTGGTGACCTATGGGTCATCGCTACTCATAGTTCCAGGGCTCCTGCCTAATCTACATGGCACGGTTACTCCTAGCAGCCCCTCCTAGCATACGGGCTTGCCGCACCACTGCCACACAAAGGCTTCAGCCTTTTTGGCATGGCAGTCCTTTCTACAGTGCCCCAACCTGGCATATGGGGTGAAAGTACACCGTCACACAGACTCTGGTCCTTTTTTCAGGTCATTGTTTTTCGCAGTGGCCCCTTCTGGCACACTGGGTCGCTGCAACAGTGCAATACAGCAATCTTTACATGGCTATCTTCATGGTGGTCCTCCCCTGGTATTCGTTGGTCATCTGCACATGAGTAATGGCCAGATCGGTGCAGCAGCCATCTCCTCACAACTTGCACCAGGAGTCTACTCGACAGAGCTTGTCACTGGACCTCGCTCCCTCCACTGCTCTCCTCTTCCTCACAGGGAACACTGGTCTTAGCAAGCAGACAGGCGTCTCATGACCCAGCAGGGAGACTAGCAGGCCTTGGCCCTAAGCCCTGGTCATACGCAGAGGTCTTAGAGAGCTCCCCCTAGTCACACAGCCCATCTCGCTGATTGGCAGATGACAATTTTTGGGGCCTCAAACTCCCCTCCTAATAGTCCATTTTCAGACATCAAATGTGATTTAGGATCTGAGTCTTTGAAGTTTTATGTTGAGGCTCTGCTTCTTTTGAAGTACATACTTCCCCTCTCCCTCTTCCGCTTGAAAAGTTGAATGTCAGCAGGAGAGACTCCGAAGCGGATAGTCCCACATCATGGGCCACGGAAGTGACTAGAGGTCACACCTTGATGTCAGTCACAGTGATATATGCATCAAAAAGTTAATCCTGGGCTACCAGCCACACTCTTTATGATTTACTCATCAGCCCCATCTCCTTCTTGAGATGTGCCCAGGCTCTTTCCTTGTGACCTCTTTCTGAATCAAAGAGCACCATTTGAAGTGTACAGGGAGAGCCTAAGTCTCCCTCCTCCAGTGTGTCTCACCCAGCTCACAGGAATGCTGCAATACACAGATACTTCTGGGGGGATTTCTCTGCCTTCTCATGTCTTCACTAGGCAGGCCAGAGCCTCCCAAAATGGATCCCAGGGTCCCACATGTAATGTACCATTACAGGCACACTTGCACTTAGTGTATGTACACAGCACACACACTATCCAGTACTGTTACCTCCATGTATTGTGCCACCAGAAACACATACAATCAGCACACACATTAAATCTGGGCTCACTGCTAAGTACTGTAGTCTTTCTGCGTTGCCGCTTGCAAGTACACATGCAACCATACACACATTCACCATGTGCGCGCTGCAGAGCACTATACCCTTCATGTACTGTATTCCTCGCAAGTAGTAGTACACATACACCCCGTACATGCACTCACCATGTACACACTGCCCAGCACTACATCTCCCATACACTGTACTCCTCACAGGTATGCATACACCCAGCACCTGCATTCACCTTGCACACATTGCACAGCAATGCTTTTTCCCTGCACTCTTGCCTTCCTAGGCACACATACAACCAGCGCAGAGTCATCACTCCTGCACTGGAATGTACTTGACATCTAAGTGATGTAGGCCAAGTATGAATTAAGCACAGAGCAGCGGAACTTTAAAAAGGGAGTGAACCTGTAGGGCTCACTCCAGTGACACAAGTTAAAAAGGGTCTGTACAATCCCACTGATCACTACACGGAATGCTGCCACCACCGCGCTCGTGCTGCTTAACTCCTGGTGAAGGAGGCAGCCTTCCACCACTATGAGGGTAGCACAAGGGCACCCCTCCCTGTCCAACAAGACTACAATCTATGAGACATAACTATGTCATGGCAATCATGCAGGATCCGTGTTAACCTATGACAACAAAAATCAGCATTGGAGATCCAGGCATCAGTTCAATTGGGCACTCATGGCAAGGATACACGTCCATTACCATGCAGAAGACTTCTCTGTCCCAACCCGGGCATGTGTTGCTAAAAACACATTGTTCAGACAAGTCCAAAACGAATGGAAAATCGTTGGAAATCAAACAAATTGGAAATCAAAGTTTGTGATACTGTGGCAGGAAAAATGTGGAGTGTGTCTCGATGTTGAGATAGAGTAGGCAAGTTGGATGAATACATCTAAGACTTTCAGACAAGAGAACCAGTCGTGCTTAAAGTTTAAGCGCAAGTTACCTTTGCATCAAACTTCATGTGCTTCAGTCCTCTCCATGAAGCATTTACTTCTGCACTGCGGCTGCTAGATTATGTCTACCTGCTAAGTAGAACTATGGCAGCATTCATGGTTTGGCACTAACAGTGTGGTGAGTGAATGTCCATTACCATTCTTTTTGTCAAGGAAAAGGAGCAGGCAATCTTTGAGGATGGCCTCCTGTTTAATGAGACAATCACTGTGCAATGAGCTTTTGATACAGAAAATATCCCCAAATATAATGCTTCAAATGCCATGGGCATGCCACAAAATGCTAGTTGATGATGTGGGAGAACTTTTTGAAGAATGTGAGCGAGTCCATTCATGAATCAGGGAGAAGCCTGTGTATTCAATGCTGACGAATCCCCCACACGGTGGCCATACACTTGATCGCCTATAGCTGGTCATGCTATGCGCCTGGTAGGCTCCTAAAATAGAAGAATATGATCTGCGTCTTTGGTGAGATATACTAGCTGCTCTGTGCAAAGTGTCTTTAAGCTTGGAGGTGGAACTGGATAAAGTGCAGATAATTCTAGGTGATATGTGCTTAGTACGCTCCAATCGCATCATTGAGAAAGTTCAGGTGTACAACACAACAAATAAACAACAGTTTGTAAATCACATGACTGTTGCTTTACTTATTTTTCACTTGATCTCTGGGGTGCACATGACATTTTCAAAGAAGGCTGCCAATACACTCGAGTTCTTTCCACCAGCAGGTGTCACAACTACACCGAGCTCTGCAAATACAGTGACAAACAGACAGACTCCCACTCATGTTCATATATCCTGCCAACATGGCTTAAAGAAAACTGGCAAATCAATTACTGTTCTAAAATCCCTCTGATGGAGTTAGTTCGGATGAGGAAAGGTGAGTGCTGCGTGCCTTGTGATTCTGTTCCTGGCATATTTTGTGTGTGTTCATGGTAAACACGCTAGCGTGGTCTGCAGGTATTGAGGCCTTGTCCACTCAGTCAGTGGTCTTCCATAGGGGAATAGACCAGTGGCCCTATAGTGTACCTTAAAATACACCAGATAACAGAAGATCTAGGCCAGGCCTAAGTCATAGTGCAGTGGAAACAGGATTTGTCTAACTTGTAAGCTGGTGCCTTACATGAACAGCACAGCTTAATTTGTGATACTTACACATTTGTCTGAGTTTTCTTTGATTTTGCAGTATGATTGCACAGTATATTGAGCGGCAGTCTCGATAGGCGTGTAATACGTACATGCATCACGAGGCTGGATTATTTTCATTGGCAAAGCCAATAGGTCTCACTTTTCAATATTCGTCTAGAGATGCAGTTGACTTTGCCAATGACCGAGCAGTCATGTTAAAAGTATGAAAAGTAATGAAAACATTGCTATCTAATCTTCCAAAATGCCTGCCGCATCGTGTAACGCGCCTTTTGTTGCTTGATGCAACATGTGATGGGCGATGCTCTATGATGGCAATCTTGAGAGTATAGGAAACCATGTTTTCATTTTTTCTAAACTTTTAACATGACTGGGCATCACAAATGGCTTTCCCAATACCGCTAGAATTTAAAAACTTTTACCTCCGCTTTCATTGGCAAAACCAACAGCAGCTACCGCCCTGGACCACTAAGGGCATCACCAAGGTTGCCATGTGGTGCATGGCGCACCGAGGAAGAACCTGTTTTGAGGACATCCATGGCATCACCAAGGCTGCCATCTGGCACCTGGTGTGCTTCTAAGGGGGCATGGAAAGAGTGGGCAAGAGTGGAGAGATAGACGAATCGTGGGAGATTATAAGCACACGCTGAAAACAAGTATATAGACCCCCAAGGAGTGCTAAATGAATAAATGACACGAAAAAGAACCCCTCAAAACCAGTTCCATCACATCAACAGTGGGAGGCTACACCCAAGCAAAATAAAGGATTAAAGAGATACAAAGAATATGGAGGAACGCCACCAATGAGAAGAAGGGAACAGAGAATAACCAGCAAGCCATCTAATCATGACCCAGGGTTGACTCTGTGGAGTACTGTGTACAGCTGGAGACTACAAAAAGGAGTGCCTATAACCCCCGACCACCGGCAGACATTAGACACTGTTTTAAACAGTATTTTGTGACATTATTTATGCTTTCACCTGCAGAACCAGAGAACTGAAAGGGGTAGAATTCGATGCTTACCACCCCGTTTGTCTTTTTATTCAATTTATTGTTAATGATGGCAGCAAAAAACACTCACCAAAAGATGGGTCAAGAAATGCATTAAAACGATCGTCCTGCACTTTCAAAGCAATTTGAAGCGTGGCTGGGTCTAAGTTTCAAAGGCAGCTGCACTGCGTTTTTCAATCTTGATTCTGCAGCACAGGATTTGAGTTAATTTTGAAATATTAAAAAATAATTGAAATCACTGTCACTGGGGTTACACATAACCACAGGGCTGTGAAGGCAGCAGGCAATAGCCACCCCAGCCTTCATCATGCGGGCTCGCAGTTCTTTTAGAAAGTAAACTCTTGTTTTATTTTTTATCCTCTTGCTGCCCCATAATTCCAACGCCAGTGTCATGAAATGCAACAAAAACCACTCTACAGCACTTAAAGGAAGCTCTGTTTTTATCCATTTCTGAAAGCGTATCTTTGTCCTCTATTTGCTTTCTTTTTGTTATCTAGTTTCCTTTCGAGAACAGTTGTGGGCTTTCTTGGGCCTCATTTTTGAAAAATCTTGGAATTTACGCGTTTTCCCTTCATTGTCCTGGCCGAGCAGGAAGTCAAAGGGCTCATTTGCTATGCAGATTTCACGTACCGAATCCATTGAAAACACTGAATCCACTCATTGTTTGACTTTTGACCTTTGAGCCCCAAGGGGGTGGGGCATAAGGCCTACAGTAGGCATAATGTGCTTAGGCCCAAGAGGTAAAATGGAAGGAATGTCTGTTTTCAAGATCCATTGATGGTATAATAATGAAGTGACCCTGGTATCACGGAAGGAGATTGGAGGGTGACATCAGAAGATGCCCAGCCTGTCAATCAAGCAAAGAAAGAAGGGGCACCTGAGAAAGAGAATGTCACTCCATCCCCAGATAAGGAAGAGATTGTGTTAGAATGGAGATGTCTCTCTGAAGCATAAAATTAAACTTTATAGTTTTAGAACAGTGTGCATGTACGGAACTCCTGCCACGGCGCTGGAAGAGGTTTTGGTTTCAACATGATTTTATCTTCAGTCATTGACCTGGCCAATATCTCTGCATTGGATGCAAACTCTGAGCACAAGACAAATTCTGCAAGATTTTGGGACCGAGCTAGAATATGCTACAGATGGGTTAGCAGCTGACCAAGGTGCACTGTGTTTTGAAATTGTCAATTTGTGTCCAGGGCTGCAAATTTATAGCAGACATACAGCTTGATAAAAAGAATGTAGGCATAAAAGATAGTGCCTAGTCACCACACATGCATCAAATCTGCTCTTTTTGATAATATCCCCAGATCCACACATTCGCCCTGCTGACAGTGTTCACAGAGACATGACATATGCAGTTGTGTAGTTTCACCTATGGTTCGGATGCAGAATATGTGGCCATAGGTTAGCTTGCAGTAGCTTTAGGGGGAAAGGGATGGCAGGAGGACTGCAGCACTCATGGGTGACAGTAATCTGATGGAGCCAGGTACAAACAGTTCCTACTGAACCCAATTGGTAGGAACTGGACAGCTGAGCAAGGCATGAAGTCCAACAGAGAAGATCCTGCTGACTTCAGTTGTGTTTTGGGACTGGTTGTTGCTGTTCAGTGCTGCTTCCGTCGGCATGATGTAATCAGCAGAATGCTCCTTATTTTTTCTTTTAAGGAACTAAAGATAATATCCAAAAGTCCATAACGCTCAGCTGGATCCGATGGAAACCACTTGCAACTGCCAAGTGGGATTTTCTCCACCATGTTATGTAAAAAAAAAAGTGACCTGCACTGGGTGGTTGTCTTTCTGATCATCTATTACACCAGACTCTAATGTCTGGACAAGGTTGGCTCTTTGGCAAGGTAATGCTGCGTGGGTGACCATAGCATTCACCAAATGCTATGGGTAGAGGTACTAACATTTCCCTTCATTAATATTACAGGAAGTGACATCACAAGACATTTGACTCCAAAGGTGAGCTGTTGTGTTTTTCTAAAACATTGGAAAGGAGAGGCTGCAGTGTGTAGACAACAGGTCCACATAATGAGCTACTAAACATAAAAGGGTAGTAGTTGCCATCCCTAAATGAGTCCTGTGTTTATAGGTGCTATAAAATCCCAATAGCAGGTATGGTGTCCTCGTGCAGGGGAGAGAGGAAGTGATACCTTGCAGATATGCTTTGGGGCACATTTACTAATTTCTACCCAATGCAGTGCAGCAGCGATGTGGTTTGCTGTGGGGAGAGAGCATCGCTAAGCCATATCTTTTAAGATATGACTCGGGTGCTCTCTTCTCCTGGGCTGGTGCGCAAGTGAGCTGGCTAGTGCCATGCACATGTCTTTGCAATATGGTGCAAAGGTGTGAACTCGATGTCTAGCATAGGTTTTTTATACTGGAGGAGTGCACTTCTAGTAGAAAATACTATGCCTAGAAAAAGTTTAAAACTTTTCACACATTGGATGTGGGCTGCACCATGCAGCATTCAAGCATTGTTTGAAAAGTTGGGGAAATGAAAAGATTTCTTCAACTTAATGCCAGCTTCAAGGAGCTTTTTCCAGAAAAGCCTGTCTATCATTATTAATAGACAGAGCTTTGCATTAAAAACCATGTGTGGTAGCATGGGAATGTCCACCTGCTACCATGGGACATGCCCTCAATGCAAAGTAGAGCAAAGAGCTACATGCATTACTTTGCAGGCTACTTTTGCCCTCCAAAGTATTTTATCAACATTTTGTGCCAGTGTGCGTTACTTTTGGTGAATTTGCAAACCCAGAGGAAGATTTATCATTCTCTCATGCAACGCTAGGCGACAAAGCAAGACAACTTGCTCTGCTGCGTGAAACGGAGGGGGCGGAATGTGCCATATCAATCAAGACATGGTGCATACCTGCCTCTCCCTGCGCTGACGCACAATCTGCAGCATAGGGCCAATGCAGACCCCTTGGCCATCGAAGGGACGCCTTCCTGCACAAAAACAATCCTCTGAGACGTTTTTGTCCTTCTAAGTGTGCTCCAGAATGCAGCACACTTAGAAAGAGGAAACACAGGGGAGTAATAGAGATATTTCTCTCCGTTGTCCTTCCCCTTGGAAGATGTAGCATTTTGATTCATTCCCAGGTTTACCAGTGTTGGTAAATCTGGAAATGCACCAAAATCCATGGGGGTGATGCATGGGAACACTCACACTCCACCAGTGGCGGCCGCCATTAACAAAAACTGGTGAGGTAGTGGTAGTGGGGTATGCGGGGGGAAATTAAAAACTCACTTACCTGCCAGCCGCCGCTTCTCCTCTATCCTCTTCTGTTCCTGACTCCAAGCAGCTCACAGGCTTCCAGACTCCCCTAAGCCAATCACAACACTGCTGTTACAGCATGACAGCAGCGTCGTGATTGGTCTGAGCGGCCTGGTTTGCCACTTAGTCAGTGCCTGGGAGCCTGCAACGGTTCTCTCCCTGGCTCTGCAACACAGCTGGGTGGAGAAATGCTAAAGTGCACATGATGGTTTTGCCGTCTTAAGAATGGCCGACTAAACCGTCATGCGCACTTATGGTGCCCACCACTCCTCCCCCCTTCTGATGACGGCCCAGCCCCACCCTGCCCTAAACTGACACTTTACTGAAAAATAAAATGATAATATTGTGTTATCATCATTCATTTGTCCCTTTTGCACTGCTTAGAGAGCGGTCGGGCGACACTCCTCCGCCTTAAAGGAGGAGCTGCCGCTGCACTACACTCATGAAACGTATTTACAGGGCAGAGTAACGCAAGTCAGCGACTTGCGCTGACTAATGTTACTTCAGATTTGCCAAGCAACGCAAGGCCACGCAAGGTGGCCTTGCGTTGCTTGGTAAATCTAACTTTGATATTGCGTTGCCCCAGAGACACCATAGGCATAAATCTGGTTTAGATAAATGCGCCCTTTTGTGAGCAGGGCGGCCCTCGAAACAGGTGGAACATTTATAAATGTATAAGAATGTTGGTGAAAAATGTCAGTCATTCTTTTTTATTTAGAACCAAGCTGGCTCAGCACACATATATAGTCATACATAATCGTTTAAAGCAATTCTAATCCCAAGAATTGCAACAGTACCTGAAGATCAAGAATTGCGCATTAAGATATCGCCTTCCAAATGAGACAAGTTGACAATCAGCTGGCTGAAGACCATATTCTTATTTTATTCTTTTATTCCTGATTCTGAAGTTAAAAACCACAGCACTGAATTCATAACTTATTTTCGGGTTTTTTCCTTATACAAACCTCCAGTGGATAGGATGGTCAGGCGGAAGTGTCTCGGCTTTCCTGCCCAAACGGCTTGTTCGAATTTTATGAAATGTCATCAGAAAATCAAACTTTTGTTTCTGAATAGTGAGGCCTTCGCTGGGACGCAAAGACAGAAACTGTGAAATGAATCATTATCACACTGTGATGGTCTCCTGCTGCTCACTGATCGCACAGGCGAAGATATTCAGCGAAAATACACGCCAAGGTGACGACGCCATGTTTGTTTTCAAGGCAGGAAGCCATTAGGCTGTCACAACTTCCTGCCGCACTGACATCATTACTATTGCGATGAATGACTGGGAAAATAAATAAAACAAACCGGCGGGAAATACAATTGCTGCTCCAGAGACAGGCCAGACTAGGACCGGTCCTGCAGCGGTCCCTAAGGTCCACATTTTTGTATTTTTATATTTTAAAAACAAATGAGTGCAGAAAACATGTCAATGTGTGCTTTTTGATACCAGAAACGTATTTTTACTTTTAAGCAATGATTTTTTTTTTAAGATTGACTAGCGTCAGACAGTTTCCCCAACAAATAACATTTTACACAAACCATGACAAAACAAAAGTGTTGACAAAGCCAAAAGCCTGGCGGCTAACTCCAGACCAAGTGATTTTGCAATGCTTGTTTTCTATGCTATCGTTATCCTTATTCATCGTTTACTGTATAGACACTGAAATGAAGACCTGGTCTCAGTATTTTCCAATTTTTAAAAATAAATGCAGACAGGAAACAGATGCTACAGAGACATGGTCACATTTCCTAACCCAAAATATTGGCTTAGTTTGTCTTGTGAATGACCGCGCTTTAATGACGTTCTTTCTTGCTTAGCACGTCATAGTACTATGTTGCAGTTTATGTTGCTGTACATAGTTGATTTTAATATCACTCAATGAAATTGTACTCGTTTGATTGAGACAAGAAGGATGCAAGTCTGAATCATTCATTTTGTGAATTCAAACGTATTATAAGCATGTCCTCCCATGCAGAGAATTTCGCCAGCCAATTCGGAACTCGCTGAGCTATCTTTCTGTCAAAAAAGCATACGCCAATTGCTACAGGTAACAACATTAATGGTGGTCTCTTCCATTAAAAACTGATTGTTAATATGCAGTCGCGGCCGGCATGACTCGTGGGTGAGGGGGGGCGCGCAGGGAGGGGGTGGTGCAGGGGGGAGGTTTAATTTAAAATTCCAATAAAAATAATAAAAAGTTAACTTGCCCGGTCCCGCGTCATCTCTGCTACTCTCCTGAGCAGGAAGCAGGCAGCCTCCCTCCCCTACCCTAAGCCAATCACAATGCTGCAATGGCAGCGTAGTGATTGGTAGGGACGCCGACCAGTCAGGTGTCTATGAGGAGGCCATTTTCTCCATGTAGGCTGCATGCATCCTACATAGAGAAAAGGTACAGTGTGCATGACCGGTTTGGCCAACCAAACAGTTAGCGCCCTCAGTAGTGGACAAGCCACTCCTCCCCTGCCCTAGAGCAGGACCGCCCAACAACAAAACCCTTCTGCTTTCTCATAGCGTGAGAAGCAGAAACATAAAATAGTATTCATACCATTTTATGTTTCTGCTAATCGCACTGCGAGAAAGCAGTGGGGCGACGCGCCTCCACCCACATGTTGGAGCCTCTCCTGTATATATGCCATAAATAGCGTTCTTTCATTTATTTATCTTGTCTCCTCTGGATGGGCCCAGCGCCACATATCTAAAACAAAAGTTTCATGTATTATAATAGTTTGTAATACGATGAAGATGTATATGTCAGTGTTTTTCCTCGACTTGTATATATTTTGAAGGAAGGGAGAGGGGCGATTGTTGTTTTTCCCAACTATATCTTCTCTTAGCAGTGGGATGACCACTTTACCACCTGGCACCTCTTCCCTTACTTTTGCTCACATTTCTTTCTGCCTTTTTCTCATGACGGTGGTATGCCATGATCTTGTATCATCTTAACTAAATATCCCCACTTTTATGTTTGTTTAAACTTTCTTTAAAGTTCCACCATACCTCTCTTGAGTATTACAGCAGTAAAATCAATATTTTGAAATTCAGAGACGTTTTAAGGCGTGGGCAAAGTGGGCAATTGTCTAGCGCCACCTCTTTCCCCCCCCCCCCCCCATTAAAGGACATTTGAATTTCCTACTATAATGATGTTGCTTATAAAAAAACAGATTCTTTTCTAATTTGACGGCTGAGAGAGGTTAATAGGAACTTAGGGCCAAATTATACATTTGATGCATAGTGATACAAAGCAACACAAAATATTGCAGCTGCATTTACTTTCTAGTGCAAAATGTGTTTTGCGCTGGAAAACTGCAGTTTCCTTAGAGCAAATAATGCTTTTTTCCACTTTGTTTGAAGGGGGAGTTATTTGAATTTCCTGTGGGCATATTGGTGCAAGCACCCATAGTTTTTGCTATAACGCCGGATTCCCTAAACCAGTCTGTAATTTGAGTAAAAAAATAACATCTCCTTGAAGTAGGCGCTATCATTAAAAAATGTGTCTATTTCTCTAAAAGTTTCATACATTGCATGTATGCTGCACTCTACAGCACCCGTCCGTCTGATCCAGCATTTACCAGGCCTACATACAGGGGTAGGGATTTACCCCTCTTACTTACTCTTGGTCCTCTGATGGATCTTGCACACTGAGGGGTGAGAGTGTTAGTGGTGCATCTCAGTGGCGTCACTAGGGTTGGTGTCACCCGGTGCGGGTAACTCATGGTGTCACCCCCTCACGACTTACCGCATGGACCTCCTCCGCTCCGAGTCCGGCTTCCCCCTCATTTCAGGGCGTGCCTGGCGGTTTAACCAGATTTAAGTGATGGAGAGCTGTCTGGCAGAAACTCATCCACCATGGTGGAGTCATGTGACAATGACACCGTAGTTGAGCCTCCCACCCAGGCTTGGAAATCGGGGGGGAGGTGCTCCTACAAGCTATTCCAAATAAAGGTCTCAGTTCAATAGCACATAAATGCCCAATAAAGGGCAGCCAAATATAGCCCCGCCCCCCTTCCTGTACTCTGATGGGAGTGACAGAAGTAAATGGTCTGAAAAATGATAGCGCCATAGATTCACCCCTTGTGTCGTCTTCACATTTCAAATTACAGATGGTTGCCAGGTCACATGATAGTGAATTTTACAGCACATTTTTCATTACATATTCAAATTGTATCAACTTTCATAGCACAGTAAATAGTAGATGATGACCTTAAAGAACATCAGGTTACCCACCCAGTCATATGTACCCATAGACATTCTTTCAGAGAGCACCAAAAATAGACACAAGTAGTGAAGCAGAGGGACCAAAGTAAAAGTGAGACCAGCCCCCACATGGTGTGTAGCGAGCAAGGGCAGTGAGCAACCACTACTAGGAGGAGTTTGGGGGGTTGAAGTTCTCCCCCCAAGAAAATTTGGGAGACAGAAAGGCCAAAACAAGGCATTTTTCAGCACATTTTTCATTACATATTAGATTGTATTAACTTTTAAAGCATAGTAAATGATTACTTTATAGAGCACCAGGATACCCAGTTATAAATAACAGACATTCCTACAGAGAATACTAAAAAATGAAATGTCGAGCATGAAATATGAATTTAAATATAACCAATTTATTCTTCTACCACCCAAATCTGTGTACACAACATAATAGGACATGAGTTATTAGTTGCGTTCATAAGCATGGGAGAGGGCTTGTTGGATGATGTTAAATAGCTCCTAAGAAAGCAGCAAATTTCCCTCATGTCAAGAATGAGGTTACAACTGATTAAAATGTGGCGCATGAGAATCCTAGAGGAACAATGTCAGTGTTTCTATTTAATTATTTTTTATTTCAACACGCTTTTGTTACTTTAGTCCTTGGTGGACAGTAGAAAGCAAAATTAAAAACAAAATTACATTGTAGAATGGTCAAAGAGTGGGCCACATGGCCCTATGGGGACTCAATAGCGTGCCCTAAAGCATGCTTTCATAAAATTGCCCTGCATCACTTGAACACCTGCCCTCATAATGAGTCTGTACTTGGTCAATAAATATGAAATTTATGCTACCAATTTGCATCGTGTCATATGTGACACTACATCAACACTGGCATTTTAGAAAGCAGTAATTTGCATTTTGGGGATTTTAGTTTCACATTGCTCATTATAATAATGGGTTTAAAAGCACCACCGTGTGAGCTGATGCTAGTTAAGTAACCGTGGCTGTATGAGGGTGAAATCAATTATATGGGGTACATGAATTCTAGAAACCATCCTTTTGAGAAAGTCATCCTGTTCAACCGAATTTTTTGACTGATACCGGTGGTAACTGACTGACTCTGCTAAACAGGCCAATGCTCAGATGAAAAATGTATATGATAATTCAGAACCAAGCTGCTCTGCAGCTCCCACCAATTTATTCAAGGGTCTGTGGAGACAAGCAGGGGGTGCCCCTGTCCAATGAGGATACGTATAGCAGACAACACTGTCTCAACAGGTATTATTTAAAGGGCATTTTCACTTTCAAGGAGGCATGCACATAAGAGTTGCAAGGAGAGTGAGACAACACAAAAAACCACTTGTAGCCAGTAAATGCAACACTAGGTGTGTATTATATAGAATTGACATAAATAAGGGAGGACAAAAATGGCGGCACTCAGTTACATTAAATGTACATGTAACTTGTACAGACTTGTGCACATGAGAAATAAAGTGAACGGCACAAGTGAAGAAATATATACAGTAATAAATGGTGCAAGAGAAAGACATAATCATATACATAGGACTCTTTGATAGTTCCCATACATTAGTACATTTTTAAAAAGGTATAGTTAGTTTCATGGAACCATGAAGATAGCACCAAAAAATGCGCTGAAGGTCGACAGTGTTTTGACCTATTCAAAATTCAGATTATCTTCAGGACCAGGTAAGAGCTTGTAGGAGTGCTGCATAGGGAGACAGGGAGAAATATCAGACCCCATTAATGGGTGGAGCAGAGCAAATTGTGATCAGCAACGGGGTTTTGAGAAAGGTGGAGGGGAAAAGGGGAAGCAATGGTAGAGGGGAGACAGGGAAGGAAAGAAGAGGGAAGTTAGGATGTTTATAATATTTTTAATTACCGTTAGAGGGGACCAGGGGCGCAGCCGCGCAAATCCTGCAGGGTCAAGGAGGCACAAAATACCAGGGAACAGGAGAGTTGACTGAAATCTATGGAGAGATAAGAGAGCATTCAACTAGAGTTCGGAAACTGAGAATTAACCAAACAATGAGCTCTAGATTGAGTGCTCTACATTGAGGTTCCAGAGTGGGGGGGACTGTGGCATTTCACGGTGAAACATGAAACTCACAGAATGAAGCGCAGTTAGCTATGACAACTGGTGAGGATGTGGACACGTCAAGCCATGGATTACTGATTAGCGATGTAGGAAGCTCAATTTGGAGATGTCATCCACACGGAAAACAGTGCCAATAACTGTAGGAAAGGGGCGAGAAAATTATATGGAGAGAAGCCCGAGGTGTCGCATAAGGCAGTGATTGGTAAAACGAGGGGGGGGGAGTTGAGAGGGCTGGGCGAGGACTTAACTTACTTGTAAGCGCGAAAGGTGCTTGGTCAAAGACAGACGGAGGTCTGGAAATAGGTATCAGATCCTTGGGGGACTGCAGGGTAACAAGCATGAGTCCAGTGCAGTGTGAGGGTGAAAAATACTCGGAACAATAAAGCCGAGCAGGGCCAAGGATGTCGTGCCGCAGCGTGAGTGCGATGGCGTTGGCTCATGCAAGAAGAAACAAAACAGTGAAAGATGGATACGGAAGACAGACTATGTAGGGAAGCCTTGATATGGCGAAAGAGGGAGAGACAAGGAGCGTGCAGCAGCCTGACATCTATGCTATCGAACAATAAATAATATATTGCAAAATTGAAACCGGTATTACGACACACTTTGAGAACTAGGCAAACTTGTGAGGTAACCATTATTACTCACCTGGAAGCCAGTGTCCTGCACCAGCTGTTCGCCTCACGTCCAGGCAACCTCTGCGAGGCTGCCAAATGGAAACGGCCATGTACCCTGCACTGAGATAGAACGCGAAAATAACTTAGTCATCGGGCCTAGAGTCTCTAGTGACGACGCGTCAACGCCACTGCATAAAAAGGTGCGTGGACGGCGGAGGAGGAGACAGTGCGCACTGCGCACAGGCACCTCCTCCTCTTGAAAGTTAGGTTGCGTTGCGTTGCGTTGCTCTGCACGGCAAACACTGACCCTTTGGTGTCACCCCGTGTGAGGGGTGTCACCCGGTGCGGTCCGCACCCCCCGCACCCCCATAGTGACGCCACTGGTGCATCTTTAATTAACAGTGCAACCATTTAGCTACACAATGAGGACCAGGAATGGTGAGCCAAATTCAATGGTGTTTATTTCAGATTAGTATTCAGATTCAGATAAATCACTCTCAAGGCAACATTATACAAATACAAAATAGCCACAGGAAGGCGTAGCCTCCTCAAGAAATTAAGGCATACATGGATTAAACAAACCTGTATTTGGCAACTGCAATTAAGAACAGTAGTATTCATTCTTGCAATTCGGAGAATAATCTCAGATGGTGTTTACTAAGCATTAACTTTATTATCTAGGCACACAATAAGATACAAGAGTACTCAGATTTCAGTGATAAAGCATTGACAATGATAGGAATTAGGCAGAATCGAATGATCAGTACCCAGAGAATCATTTTAGAAGCTCAATCAAAAGTCTTCACTGAGTCAGAATCAATTTTAGCGTGACACTACACTCAGAACAGAGTTCAAAGGAGCAGATGGTCTAGAGTTCTCAAAGTACATAGGAAAGGGACAATGGGATCATGAAAGGCTAGAAAAGGATCGAGGGGAAATTCTGCAGGGCATCTGCAGAATCTGGTTCGGTCAGGGAGTCCAAGGAAAGCTCTGCTAGCATGGCAGATCACAGGACAGTTCAGACAAGAAGAAGCGTCCAAAGTTAGTCTCAAATGGGTTTTCCTGCCGTCAGCAAGAATAGAAGTAAAAGGGAATCTCTCCTTCAGAAACCAAGAAACAATATATTATACTTCATTAATCCATAGGTGATGCCTACTTTGTTGCAGTCGTGCCCGGCATGGCTCGCAAGTGGGGTGGTGGGTGGGGTCATGCAGGGAGGGGGGTCGCAGGGGAGGTCGCCTGGGAGGGAAATTTTATAATTTAAAAAATAAAATAATTGAAACTTACCTTTCCGCCTGCCGGGTTCCGCGTCTTCTCGGCTCCTGCTCTCTTGCCTCCAGCCGGAACAGGAAGCAGGCAGCCAGGCTCCCTCCCCTAACAATCACAACGATTGGTCGGGGCGGCACCCAGCCAGGCGCTTATGGGGAGGCCATTTTCTCCATGTAGGCTGCATTGCAGCCTGCATGGAGTAGGACAGAGTGTGCATGACTGGTTTGGGCGGCCCCAGAGGGCAGACCAAACAGTCCTTTGCACTCATGGCAGGAGTGGGCACACCATTGCTCCCCTGCTCGCAGAGCTGCCCTGCCCACCCACCCACCAGCCCGCAACCAAACATAAAATGGTAATAACTGAAAGTGTTTACCATTTTATGTTTCCGCTTCACGCAATGCGAGAAAGCAGTGGGGCGATGCTCCTCCGCCATAGTGGAGGAGCCGCCCATACTCATAATTATCATCTGAAGTCAGTGGTTCGATATCCACGGTTCCCAAGGTACAAGTAGAAACATCAGGTTATGCACACTAGGCTTGGGAACGTCAGTCCTTTCCCTTACACTGGACAGCCCAAAATGGATATATTCAAATAGCTTAGAGTTCTCATGTGCCATCTCAAAGGCCTCTTTTCCAGGCCATGTCTCTACCTCTAACACACAAAGGACACAAATCCGTTCCCGTCCGGAAGGCCCTCCATACGGCTCGGATGTATGTTGTTACAACGCACACTTTTACACCGCATGCACTCACAACGCATTTTTTACAACGCAACATCCATTACAATGCATTCCATTACATAGCATGACACTACAACGCATTTTTAAAAACTACCTTTACAACGCATTCCATTACATCGCATACTACCTTTACAACGCATACCATTACAACGCATCTTATTAAATTGCATTTAAGGTAAGTATTAGATAGTATAGGGGTAAAAATTACTTTTCTAACTCCAGGGGGTGCAACAGTAGGGTAAGTGTTGGATAGTATAGGGGTAAAAATTACTATTCTAACTCCAGGGGGTGCAACAGTAGGGAAAGTGTTGGATAGTATAGGGGTAAAAATTTCTATTCTAACTCCAGGGGGTGCAACAGTAGGGTAAGTGTTGGATAGTATAGGGGTAAAAATTGCTATTCTAACTCCAGGGGGTGCAACAGTAGGGTAAGTGTTGGATAGTATAGGGGTAAAAATTACTATTCTAACTCCAGGGGGTGCAACCGTAGGGTAAGTGTTGGATAGTATAGGGGTAAAAATTACTATTCTAACTCCAGGGGGTGCATCAGTAGGGTAGTGTTGGATAGTATAGGGGTAAAAATTACTATTCTAACTCCAGGGGGTGTAACAGTAGGGTAAGTGTTGGATAGTATAGGGGTAAAAATTACTATTCTAACTCCAGGGGGTGCAACAGTAGGGTAAGTGTTGGATAGTATAGGGGTAAAAATTACTATTCTAACTCCAGGGGGTGCAACAGTAGGGTAAGTGTTGGATAGTGTAGTGTAATATTATGCGTTGTAATGGTATGTGTTGTAAAGGTAGTATGCGATATAATGGAATGCGTTGTAAAGGTAGTTTTTAAAAATGCGTTGTAGTGTCATGCTATGTAATGGAATGCGTTGTAGTGGATGTTGCGTTGTAAAAAATGCGTTGTAAGTGTAGTGCGTTGTAAAAGTTGCGTTGTAAATGTTGTTCCCCTACGGCTCGGATCCGGAGGGCTTTTCAGATGAAACGTGCTCTGGGCGTCCAAGCGAACGAGCACGAAGTGTCCGTAAGCATACAGACTCGATTCGCTCGGACTTCCATCGAAGCCTATGGGAGCAGAAAATGGGTGGGTGGGGAAAATCTTACACCATGTGGCCACACTGTGCATGCTTGGATCGGGGGACCCATGGGCACCTCCCGTGACCGATTTGGAGGGCCCTGAGTGAAAGGGGGCCTGCTACAGCCCCCCGAAGTATGCTTCCCAGAGCCTTTTCGAGTCGGATGCTCCGACTCGATCCAGCTGATCGACGCGTGCATCTTAATTGGTCACTCGGAAATCGGACCAATTGCGCTGCATGAGATGACCGTGTTGTAGTCGTCCGGAGGGCTTCCCTGAAGGGTACGAGTCGCTCGGAGCATGAGGCGATATTCACATCGTACTTGCTTGCACATACAGTGGTACGTGTTGTTCGGAAACTGGGGCTACGAATCGGACTCGCTCGCTACTGATCCCATTCGGAGCCCACCGAGGAGATCGGAATCGGGCCCTAAATATGTAAACTTGCAAGAAACAAAGTCAGCAAACACAATAGTTCACATGGAAACGCATCAATAAACCTTCAATCCTTTAGAGTGAATCCCGAATTAACACATTTACACTCAAGGATGTATAATTGCATTGAAACACCTACATATTATACATTTTTTAGTGCATTTGGTTCACAAAACGAATGATGCAAAGTATTTACTAATCACCAATAAGTGTGAGGTGGGACTACATTGAAAAGTACACACATGTAACATATATGTATACGTTAACATTTCAATTTTGTTTCTGCTAGATTAGGAATCAATATACCTATAGATCACCTTATCCTAAATTCAGCTTTATACGTGCTGTCACAACAGTTTTGCACCACATTAGCATTACACAGATTATTAGTTCAACCATGAAGATGGTTTGAAATGATTTACACATGATTTATATTCATTCTTGTACTGTATCATGAATTACTCAAAATCTCTTAATTAATATGAAGCTTGTACATTATTATTACATGTTGGTCATTCTATTAATCAACATCATTTCTATTATTTCTAGGTAATTTGTTTATTCAATGCTCTTTGATTTAGTGTAAACAGCATCTAGGTTAATTGCTTGAGAACATTTACTTTAACATTAGCAGGCTTTCTATGTGCATCACTAAATTGTACAGTAAAAACTCTACACAGTAGTGTTGCCATACACAACATGTGCACACCTCTTGGTGTCGTCTGAGAATCATGTACAAAATGAACGTGCAATTTTTAAGTGTCATATTGTTATTATCAGGCTTATCTGTGACATCAAAAGAGTGGGCAACTGTGCACTGCACCACATACAATGTATGAAATGTTTCAAAATACACCTAGGCATAGGATTTTTTATTGGAAGGGTATGCTTCCAGAATAAATTCTGTTAAATAGCAAGCACACATCTCTGCACCATGGTGCAAATCTTGTGTGTGGCACTAGGCAGCTTGTTTGTGTCCAGCAACTTTGGTCACTGTTTTGCACTTACAAATAATACATTTGCTCTTTAGTGTTGTGGTAAATGAATTTTATTTAGAAAAATAATGCTTTATATAGGTTTGATTTACATGACATAACTAGGCCACATTATTGAAAGTGCATGTTTAAATATTGTGCACGAGTAATGTTTTTCATTGCTTTTAGAAAATCAAGGAAATTTAGCTGCAGTCACAGTCTGTCTCTCTATGTGTAAACTTACATTTTTATCTAACTTCCCTGGCTGGAGGAATGTGTTTTGAAACATTACAATGTTGTGTGCTGAATCTTCATTACTATGTACATCGTTATGGTCTTACAGAACAGTCCATTCAGTAACTCTTGTTGTGGCCGTCGGCCAATGGCCGACAACTGTACCCCCTCCCCACTGGGAGACCAGATTACAAAAACCAGTCTGTGATGGGAAAGAGGGTGCTAAGAAGTAGTTGGGACAGTATTGGACAGCTGTTGCTTCACTTTACACAGATATGCAATTTGAGGCATAGGGAGATAAATGTATTTGCCCACAATCCCATTCTAGTTCACCAAGTGCTGAAGAGAAGATTCAAACTCAGGTGTCCAAGTTCCTTGGGTCCCGAACCACAAAGCTATTTGCACATGTTCAGTTTACAAATATAAATACCACTTTTTCTATAAACAAAATTTGGTTTAAGACCCATAAAAAGAATTACTGACCCACCTTTTGTGTGAGTAAAGCATCTAAATGTTGGGGAGTGGGAATTACAGTGTAGGAATTCCCTAAAAGTTAGGAAACACCCATAAATACTTGTTTTTGGATATTTACAAACATCTTCAGGGCCCATCCCCCCCATGGAGTCCTGGAGATTTAGGAGGTCATTTAGACCCCAGCAGACGATACACTGGCCCACCAGAGAGGCTGAGCCCATGATCTCTGTTACCCTTGCAGAGGACCATTGACCACTTGAGAAATCCCTACCTATCTGGTGAAAACAAACTTCCCAAGTTGGATTTTCTTTCTACAAACAGGATGGATTGGCTCTGATGTGTGGGGAGATTTCTCCCTAGGTGTCTGGTACATCATACATTTTACTTGTAGTAGGACTATTGTTGGGCAGCCACATCCAAATACTGATCTATGTCCTCAGTGGTATCAGTGCTTCGCAGAACTTCAACAGACCCAACATTCACCGAGCCAGCATATTCTCCTGTATATGTGTAAATTCTAGTTTGAGAAATAAGTCCCTCCCTGTCCTGCGCCTGTGCGTAAGGATAAAGGAGCAAATATCGCTTTTTTGAACAATAGCATTTTAAAAAGCTTTGGATCCAAAGAGCCTCACCTCCTGCTCGCACCCATTTAATTTTCCCTTGTGGTGAGCCATGGTACAGAAACTGTTGTAGGCAGAAAGCTACAACTAGCAACATTTTTCCCAATGCACAGAGATTTACCCCAAGTCAAAGGCACATTATACCTCCTAAGTCTTCCTGTGCAACACTATTGTAACATAACGTAACCTAACATAACATAACAGAACCTGTATTTGTAAAGCACACGTTTACCCAGAAAGGTATAATGGTGTTGAATAATAAATGTTTATTATCTATCTATTCTGCAATTCTGACACACCACACGTTGAGTATGCAGTGGTATGCGGTGTTCAATTGTATTTATTGTGAATTTGAAGGTCAATATAATCACCGCCACCAACACTTCACTGTACCTCATGTCAAGTATGGATTGATTGTGATGCTCACCACAGACCACTAGAAGGCACATTTTAATTCACATATGTTGGCCTTCACATTCTCGCTACCAACATAAGAATTTGTTTGTGAACAGTAGTACGATTGAAAAATACATAATAATTTTAATTTATTAAAAGGAGCCATTACTAACAACGGCTTATTACTAGAGCTGGGTCCATTTTTATTACAAACTGTATAATTTGCATTATTTTTGAATTTCGATGTATGCTTGTTACATGAAATGCCTGAAATGTTGCTATTACACTACGGTTATGTAATAATGCGGTTTTTTGTGGCAGAATTATAGCACTGGAGCAGCAGTGGCCGGTGCAGAAAAGCACGGTGGGGTGGAGCAGGGCAAGGGGGGATGTCGACCGGCGACTGGAAATGGCAAATTAAATAAATAACATATTCCTGTCTGTCAACATCCCCCCTGCAGCGCCCTGCCCCACCACGCTTAGCTGCTCCGGCCGCTGCTGGGCTGGAGTATAGGAACAATGTCAACAACCAGACCTGAAGCAGCTGTTGTTTTCAGCAATTGTGTTTTTCGTGCTATTTTGTTGCTCAAAATGAAGTGAAAAATGTACACGAGGACGCATTTCAAGGTAAAATATTAAAATATAGTACTAAATGATGCATTTGCAATTCACATAATGAGCCATAATTTTGCGATATTATCTTGAAAGTCCTTGTAAATATACAAAAGCAAATTGTGTAAACTTATTACATCCCTACTTACACCTTTGACTTTACATCCCTGACATGCTCCTTGTGTAAAATGTTTGACTCTCCTCAAACAAAAGGAGGCTCATGTTTTCCAGACCACTACACTTCCCTATAAAGACACCACTCAGAGACAGCTTTTTTCCATAACAAAGTTCACCTCGTGTATGTTTAGGAGTATGAAACGTCACGTGCTGCTGGTAGCGGAAGTGATGCATTCTGAGCTTTTTAAAAATAGTCAACGATAGCACATTGTTTTTACGAAAAGCGTCCCATGAAAAGAAACATCCTTGCTGTCTCGTTATTTTTTAAAATAAAGTAGAGCATTCCTCGTTTTTGTAGACAGAACAGCTTTGACGTTTCTTTAGCACATTTAATGTATTTAAACAACATAAAAGAAAATCATTTTATTGCATCTTTGTATGCAAAAGTTGGGCGTCTAGGCTTTCTACCCCATCAGCCATTTGGCATAGCTTTCTCTGTTATCACGTGGCATAATTTAAGTATTTAAACATTAAGCGCACTTCCACTCTATGGTTTATCTTCTCATTTTCACAAAATGTTTGAAAGTACAAACTACAAGAAAGAAAAAATAAATGCATTAAAACATTAGCCACCCACATTGTCATATGTTGGCAGCACTGAATTCCGTGTTCCACACAGCTTCTAGAGAATCTCTTAAAAAATACATTAGAGCAGAACAGATCTATGTCCTATTGTTCTTGCACTGTGCGTTGCAATGATAGCTATAGTAAGGTTAGCATGGATATGTCTTAATATCTGCAAAGAAGTCTATGCTTAGGCCCAGATTTACTAAGATTTTGCGTCGGGATGTGTCACTTTTGCCGCAACCCTGACTCAAAATTTCTTTTGGTATATACTAAGCCACGTGAAGACCGATTTACATTGGTGGAGCATGGGCGTTCCTGCGCATCCATCTATGTATTTTGACACACACACATATTTTCTTAGCGGTGTCAAGTAAACGTGGGTTTGCGCCAAAATAGTGAGCCAACAAGTGGCTGGCAGAAGGAGGAGAAATAGCATAATTTCTCATTGTTACTTACTCGTTGCAAGTGTGCAGCATTCTGCAGCACATATTCAAAACAGAATAGGCTTTCAGACCAATTATACAGAAGGAATCCCTTCCTGCAGGAACATTGTTTTGATCAAAACTGAGGCACCATTCGTTTGAGGTGCTAGGGTGCCTGAGTTGGCTCAACACAGCCAGGAGTGCACCAGCGCAACAAGAGGCCCACAAGTGCACCAGCGCAACAAGAGGCCCACAAGTGCACCAGTGCAACAAGAGGTCCGCAAGTGCACCAGCGAAACAAAAGTCCCACAAGTGCACCAGCGCAACCAGAGGCCCACAAGTGCACCAGCGTAACAAGAGGCCTGCAAGTGCACCAGCACGACAAGAGGCCCACAAGTGCACCAGTGCCACAAGAGGTCCATAAGTGCACCAGTGCAACAAGAGGCCCACAAGTGCACAAGCGTAACAGGAGGCCCGCAAGTGCACCAGTGCAGCCAGAGGCCCATAAGTGCACCAGCGCAACAAGAGGCCCGCAAGTGCACCAGCGCAACCAGAGGCCCATAAGTGCACAAGCGCAACAAGAGGCCCAGAAGTGCACAAGTGTAACAAGAGGCCCGCAAGTGCACCAGCAAAACAAAAGGCCCACAAGTGCACCAGTGCAACCAGAGGCCCACAAGTGCACCAGCGTAACAAAAGGCCCACAAGTGCACCAGCGCAACAAGAGGCCCACAAGTGCACCAGTGCAACAAGAGGTCCATAAGTGCACCAGTGCAACAAGAGGCCCTCAAGTGCACAAATGTAACAAGAGGCCCGCAAGTTCACCAGTGAAACAAAAGGCCCAGCAAGTGCACCAGCGCAACCAGAGGCCCACAAGTGCACCAGCGCAACAAGAGGCCCGCAAGTGCACCAGCGTAACAAGAGGCCCACAAGTGCACCAGCGCAACAAGAGGCCCACAAGTGCATTGTGTGAAATGTTAGGACATATTCCCCCTTGTTTATAACTCAAACTCAGTCTGTATGGGCCAGCTTTACTTAGTTCCAGCATTTCTTCTCTAGGAGAGACAAGAACATTTCTTGTGCCTGAAGGATTCAAGCTTGCAGAGATCTGAGTCTGTGGTAAATACCCAGAGGCACAAGCAGAGATGCCGCTGACATTTTGTTGTTTCAGTCTCATTGTAATTTGTATTATATGCAGCTGCTCTGATGTTTCCGGTTCCCTGTGGGTTTTGGCGGAGGCAACCAACTGCTCATCAGCCTGAAACTTCTGCTGGCACATGGATTTCCTTTTCAGCGTTGACAGTTTCTCCGTAGGCCCTGTGAATGGTTCAGGTACAGTTTGTGTCTGAAGGTACCTGTAAGTCCCAAAGTACTGTTGTTCATTTCAGCAGCGAAACTCACAGCCGGAGGCAGACTCTCATCACAGTATTCTGCACACTTTATTGACAGCCACTCCAGGACCTTTCCTTGGAGCCCCATGAGCAGCATAGACAACCTTCCTCACCATTTATGTTCAAGCAAAGCATCTAGCAGAGTGTGAGGACATGAAGAGAAGAGAAACATTGGAAAATACATTTCTACTTTTCAAGTCATAACATGGCAGCCTCCTTTGCAACTCAAGCTATGGAAATACTGAACACATTTTAGAGAAGCCTTCATTAATTGTCATTTTTGTTCACAAGAAGATGCTTTCATTATAAAGTGGGCCCCAAAATGCCTCGTTCACATTGATTTTTCCCTGTATTTACGCCATTCTGGCGTAAAAAAGAGGACTAGTCACAAACTGCACTGTTTAGTACGTATAGTAGAACTACAAGAGTAGTAGTAGTAAAATAATTTATCTCGGTTACCATGAACCAAAAAAGTGTACATACAATAATACATTAAAATATGTCTAAAGAATAAATAAGTTACTAAATAAAATTGCACATGCTCAAGTTGGTTTACATCCCCATCTGTGTAACTGTGAAAACTCAACAAATACACATTTAATTCTTCCAAATACTAGTCGATTGATACAAAATTGACTGATAGACTGGGAACAAATAATTAGTTGTCAGGGGATTAAAACCTCAGTAAAATTTTAAAAAGATTATGAATATGCAAATATATAATCCAAAAAGTATAATTATAAAAAATGAGTGTACAACATATTTCAATGTGCTATCTCCTTTAGAATTTTGCTGCGCCTATGCCAAACAGCTTGCAAGAATTTGCTCAGAGCAAAAACAATACCTGGGGTCAGGTCACTTTTTAAAATTCTTTGGGCCATTAGATATCTTGACAAGCCCAAGGACCGACATATTGAACAAATCCATTTACGACGGGATCCTCAGTATGCTGAAGAAAAAAACAATATGTGCCCCATAGTTTCTATGTCCAAAGCACAAGAAGGACAAAGGCTTATAGCCAGGTCTTGTCCCATTTATCAGTAAGGGATCTCAATGGAAGAATGCTTAGGCGAAAATGAACATACAAGCTTTTTGCTAGGGGGAGGAGATATAAAATCTAAAAATGTTTCAAAACAAGGGACTAATTTGAAATCAAGGTACATGTTAGCCAATGATCCTTTTGATCCATTTTCCTATGTAACCTACATCAGTTCAGTTCACGTTTCTTTATTCGAAATGTAAAAACATTATCATAAAAAGTACAATGAAAATCATGATTAAAATATCATAAAATGACATAAAAATTTAAAAGAAAGGATAATAATGAGCATAATTACATACAAAATGCATAACATACGGGAACGCTTTTATCATCTAAAACTGCATAGATGCCCTTATTCTTACAATCACTTTCAGATAAAAAGAAACCACAGCAATGGCTAATGGGTTATCCAATGCTTTAAATTTGTGATACGCTGTCCTACAGGAACGTAATCCCCATGATTTAAGCAATGGTTTCAGATAAGTGACCCTTGGCAATTGGTAAAACTTACAAAATAAAATGCAGTGGATATTGGATTGTACTGACAGGCCATCACATGGACATTTCTCCAAATCTCTGGACCAACAATTCTGATTAGGGAATGTTAGCAGTCTGAAAAAGGTATCAGTACGGAAACGAGTCACGAGCATGCGGATGAAGGGGGATGGAATTAAAGATAGATATTGCTGCATCCCTTCAACAATAGTGGAATGTTGATACTCCTCAACCGTACCCTTAGATTTTTCTAGGGACCAGCGACGATTAGCCAGATGGGTAACGACTAATCGTTTTAATGTAACTCTAGGCATATTTTTTAAAGTAGAGGGATCAGTAAAGAAGTCTGGATGCCCTATATCACGTGACAAGTTTCTTACATAGTTCAACCATTTGATGTTGTCAACCTCATTCAGACTGAGACAATCAGTGATAATTTCCCTATTAAAGTGTGTTTCGGGTGTAGTCCAGACTTTGTGCCATAAAATGATGGGAGAACATTTTATAATGTCCGTGATATATGTCAGGCCAAGTTCATTATGCATTACATATATAGAGGTGCCACGTGGGGTGGCCAGGAGATAGCGCAAAAATAAATTTTCAGAGCGCTGGATGTAATCAGCCTGCTCGATTCCCCAAATCCCAGATCCATATGTGCCAGTCGAAACACACTTGGCGCCATAGATCTGTAATAAGGGGGTAATCGGGCGTCCCCCCAATTTTTTCGAAAAATTGGTCAATGCGCCAAAGGCTTTGGAGAATGCAGCTCCTCTAGCTTGGGCAGCGGCCCGCCAAGTACCCTTCTTGTCGAAAGCGATGCCCAGGTAGGGAAACCTATCAACGCTTTCCAGCTTATTGCCGCTTATAAAAATGGAGAATTGTTTCTTACCGATTCCTAGGCCACAAGACATTGTGAAAGTTTTAGATGCATTGATTTTTAAACCTCTCTGTGACATAAACTCAGTAAAATCCTTTACAGCCCTTTGAAGCCCCATGCGTGTCTGTGACATAATTGCAGCGTCATCCGCATAAAGAAGTATGGGTATGGGTTTCCCATTTATGGTAGGATAATCATAATAGTTTCTATTAAGATAATGGCCAACAGAGTTTATATAGAGGGTGAAGAGCAGGGGGGCTAAAATGCATCCCTGCCTTACACCTCTTCTGATATAAAACCTGTTGGAACACTCTCCCTGTCTACCATACCTGACACGTGCTGATGCTCCCCTGTAGAGCTCTTTAATGAATGCAAGGATAGGGGGCTCTATGCCAGTCTCAGCAAGGGATTCCCAAAGGAGCTCATGATCGACGCAGTCGAATGCAGAGCTAAGATCTACAAAGGTCACGAAGAGGTTCCCCTTTTTTGCCTGGATGTACTTGGCAAATTCAAGCCTTGCTCGGTGGTACCTCTGCCCTGTCTAAAACCATATTGTAAGTTGGAGATTATATCTTGTTCACCCAGCCAGTCATGGATCCAATTTAGGATAATTCACCCAGCGACTTTCATTAGGGAGTCGAGCAGTGAAATAGGGCGATAGTTAGAGGGGTTGTTCCTATCGCCTTTCTTAAAGATCGTAACGACAACCGCCTCAGGCCATGTATCAATGAAACCTATAATATTCAAGGAGTTTAAAACATTAGTAAGCAGAGGAGCCCACAGGTCCAGCTGTGATTTAAAAACATCGATAGGTACGCAGTCGGGACCAGGAGCCTTCCCAGAAGGACTTTCTGACAATGCTACAAGTACCTCAGCACAGTCGAAAGTAAGGTCTATAGGAAAAGGGCTGGGGACATTCAGCTCTTTATGAGGGTTATGATGAATATCCAAAATACCTGCATGCACTGTGTGGTCTAATAGATGATATAAGGTGCCAAAATGGCTAACCCAAGTTTCAGCGGTTATGGCCATGTCAATTTTTGTTGACTGCGTGCACTGCAAAAAAGGTGCATTAACTGCTTTCCAGAAAGCGGTATTGTCCCTATTATTAGAGGCTTCCTGTAAAGCTAACCAGGCCTCTGCTTTCAACTGCTTTTTTCTCGTCAGCCGTGCAGCGCGATATTTTTGTCTGGCCAGCCGTATTTCTGACTGGTTTCTTGGATTAGTTTTGTAAATGGTTTTTAAATGTTTCAAGGCTTTTGAACAGGGCCTATTAAACCAACCTGAGCTGCCTTGTGAGGTTTTCCTTGGAGCTCTAGAGAGTAATTTTTTGATCTCCGACGAAATGACGGAAAAAGAGTACCTAATTGCCTGAGGGCTTTCTGTGGTGGACAGACATTTCTGTATGTGCTCATATGTGTTATTAATCAGAGAATTGAGGAAGACTGAGGGAACTACTTTATCCCATTTTAAGTAAAGCCCCATGGTGGTTCCCAAACCAAGTGGCGGTGTGTGGGACAAATTTACCCTTACATCATCATCAGCTGTTGAGGTTAATTTTAAAGTCGCCGCTATTGGATAATGGTCACTAATGGCACAATCAAGTGTCTCCCAGTTTGATATGATCTCTCTGTACCTGGAGGATATCAGGGTATAGTCAATCATGGAGTGGCAACCTCTCCCGTTAAAGGTTGGCTTAAAACACTTTGATGGACAACACAGCTCATTCATGTAAGATAGGATAAAGTGAAATATTAAGCCGTTTACAAGATCTCCTAGTTTGGTATGCAAGAAATGGGGAGAGGAATCGCCAATGGTAGAATCCAGACCACAAGTGCCTTCATTGCTCATTGGACACAATGAGCAATTGAAGTCCCCCACCCAGATAAGCAACATATCGGTTTTAAGATGAGACTCAATATTAATTAAGTCGGCTTTTAAGCCATTAAGGACCAAGTCATGGCGAGAACTGGTGATGTTATTATAAAAATTAACAAGGGTGATGTTTTTAAAACAGCCGCCTATTAGAGAGATAATCTGGTGGTTTTCAGTTCCAATAAAGTTTGTGTGCAATAATCCAGATTCTACGGATATATAAGTCACTAAGCCGCCCTTATTTCTGCCGTATAGGCTAGAAAGGGCTGGGGTATGTAGAGTCTTGTATCCCAAAAGATGGAGTTCATTAATATTCCAAGTTTCCTGGAGGCATATAATGCTATAAGTGGAAACAATTTGGACCCATAGAGGGTTTGTCAATTTGTCGAGGAGACCTGCCACGTGCCAAGACAATAGGCCTTCACCCAGTGAATTATTTTTAATACCGATGTTGCCATTCATGGGACCCTTTGGGTTCTCAATAGTTTCCTGTATCTGGCAAGGATTTAATAAGCATAAAGTATCGCTCATCAAATGTTGGTTCAAGAGTGAATTGGATATTAAACTGTCAGTAAATGAATTATGCTCGAAATTTAGAGAGCGAGAATCGATAGGTTTTATTGACTTCTTCTCGAGCTTATCGAGGTTCATAAAGTTGGTCTTATGGTTAAGAAGATGTAGATCTAAGATGGTTTGAAAAGAGCTCAAGATGACAGTATTACCAATCTCATTTTCAGCATTTGAGCATCAATCTAAGTCATCCAAGCCAGAAAGAATAGCATATCTGTTTGAAGTTGGAAAGGTAAGGTGAGGGGGTTCTGTGTTAGCCGCGGATAATGAATATAGTTTTGGGGGATTTAACAGGAGAGAACGAGGGTAAAAATAACTTAGGGCATGAGTGGTAATGCCTACACCATTGGTCGGGGTATACCAGTCTGCGATATGGCGCAATACCCTACGGTCTCTAAAATGTATAATAATCACGTCTCCCTGAATATCCTTCGGTCTATAGCCCACCCATCCCAATCTTCTCACATGAAGTATTTCGCCATTGATATCGTTAGGAAGTGGCCGATTTTTACTCAACCAATGAACTACCTTATTTTTAAGTTCTTGGTATCTCTCTAACTTGCCCATAGCCAGTTCCGGGACGCCGGTAAGTATCACCACATATGGGGCTGCTTCTGGGGGCAGATCGATATGGTAAGTCATTCCCTCCCTACAGATCTGAGGTGGCTACATGTTGGCATTGTCACTATGAGGTTCTACAGGTTTGTGCGTTTGCATGAGTCTGCTATGTTTTTCGCCGGGGACACTGTTCTCCAGTATGGGTATAAGAGCAGGTGTATTCGCCTTTCTGGGCGATGATATTGGGTGGCTAGATCTTTGATCGGGTAAAGAATGCCCATTATTGGGAAAAAGAATAGAGTTTTTTGGTAAACAAGTGTTTAAGTCTCTATTGGATGGAGTAAGAGAGGCAATAGATGTTTCCAAGGATGTTAGTTGTACTGAAATATTTTTAATCCTCTCCACCAGAGGAGAAAGTAATGATTTTAGTAAATGCTCTATGTCATGTAGTAGGTTAGGAGAATGAGACATAGGTATCTGAGTATGATCTTGCAAGGATTCTACAGATATTGGAGTCGGCTGGGTTTGGGAAGCAAGTTTAAGGGACTCAGAATGAGAATTTTTCTTCCGTTTTGTTTTTTGCAGTGTAGACTTAACTAGGGGTTTAAGGACAGTGGGTTTACTTCTAATAGCCTTTTTTTTTACTCTTTCTAGTGATTTTTATTGAGATCAGGTCCTCAATTGAGGAATCCGTTGTAAGTTGAGTATTTGAAGTGTGCATAGTATTGACCTTAGGTGCAAGCGGTATATTTATTACATCATGGGGGTGCAGAATGGTATCCACGTCAGGTGCAGGGACCATAACAGTATTAGAAGTCGTTGGTGAAAGAGCGCTCTCAATATGGCCTAAGGACGAACGTTTTTGGTACAATGGGTCCAAAGACAAGCGACGTTCTGTTATGGCTATCTCCTGCTCAAGTACAGTGTTTGCCCTGGTGATAAAATGATCTAATGTCCCCCTGACTGAGCCCCCCACTAAGGATTTCCTAAGTTTGCTGGAACACGAAGTCATGGCGTAGCAGTGATAGACAGAACGCTATCAGACTTCAAAACAATGCAATACAGGTAATGTCTCCACACACAACTTATGCAACGCGGAAGTCTTACTAAGTACTCAGCGGCCAGTGGTCAAGGGGGGTGGCCCAGCTCAGCCTCTGTCGGCCTCGAACGGCTGTAGACGGCACGTCCTTTGCCCGGGCTTCGCCTGGCACGTCCCGCGCGCGTCCCGCGACGCGGAGGGAGTTCGTAGTTTTTTATCTCCTCAGGCTCGGAAGTCTGATTGGTTGGGGGCGGGGGCCACAGCCAGGGATTGTGGGGGTGGTAGTTTGTGAGCTCCACTCGCCGCTTGCTGCTGGGCCGATCCGCGTCAGCGTCAGCAGAGCAAGGCAAGACAAACCCTGGGCACCCACCGGTCCCGCAACTCTCAAAGGATCAGCACAGGTAATTTCCTGCAGAGGTTCATGAGACAGGGCTCCCGCTCCACAGAGGGAGCTCGTAGTTTTTTATCTCCTCCGGCTCGGAAGTCTGATTGGTTGGGGGCAGGTCCACAGCCAGGGATTGTGGGGGTGGTAGTTCGTGTGCTCCACTCGTCGCTCGCTGCTGGGTCGATCCGCGTCAGTGTCAGCAGAGCAAGGCAAGACAAACCCTGGGCACCCACCGGTCCCGCAACTCTCAAAGGCACAGCACAGGTAATTTCCTGAAGAGGTTCATGAGACAGGGCTCCCGCTCCACCGAGGGAGCTCGTAGTTTTTTATCTCCTCCGGCTCGGAAGTCTGATTGGTTGGGGGCGGGGTCCACAGCCAGGGATTGTGGGGGTGGTAGTTCGTGTGCTCCACTCGCCGCTCGCTGCTGGGTCGATCCGCGTCAGCGTCAGCAGAGCAAGGCAAGACAGACCCTGAGCACCCACCGGTCCCGCAACTCTCAAAGGCACAGCACAGGTAATTTCCTGCAGAGGTTCATGAGACAGGGCTTCCGCTCAACCGAGGGAGCTCGTAGTTTTTTATCTCCTTCGGCTCGGAAGTCTGGTTGGGGCGGGGTCCACAGCCAGGGATTGTGGGGGTGGTAGTTCGTGTGCTCCACTCGCCGCTCGCTGCTGGGTCGATCCGTGTCAGCGTCAGCAGAGCAAGGCAAGACAAACCCTGGGCACCCACCGGTCCCGCAACTCTCAAAGGCACAGCACAGGTAATTTCCTGCAGAGGTTCATGAGACAGGGCTCCAGCGAAACAAAAGGCCCAGCAAGTGCACCAGCGCAACCAGAGGCCCACAAGTGCACCAGCGCAACAAGAGGCCCGCAAGTGCACCAGCGTAACAAGAGGCCCACAAGTGCACCAGCGCAACAAGAGGCCCACAAGTGCATTGTGTGAAATGTTAGGACATATTCCCCCTTGTTTATAACTCAAACTCAGTCTGTATGGGCCAGCTTTACTTAGTTCCAACATTTCTTCTCTAGGAGAGACAAGAACATTTCTTGTGCCTGAAGGAGTCAAGCTTGCAGAGATCTGAGTCTGTGGTAAATACCCAGAGGCACAAGCAGAGATGCCGCTGACATTTTGTTGTTTCAGTCTCATTGTAAATTGTATTATATGCAGCTGCTCTGATGTTTCCGGTTCCCTGTGGGTTTTGGCGGGAGCAACCAACTGCTCATCAGCCTGAGACTTCTGCTGGCACATGGATTTCCTTTTCAGCGTTGACAGTTTCTCCGTAGGCCCTGTGAATGGTTCAGGTACGGTTTGTGTCTGAAGGTACCTGTAAGTCCCAAAGTACTGTTGTTCATTTCAGCAGCGAAACTCACAGCCGGAGGCAGACTCTCATCACAGTATTCTGCACACTTTATTGACAGCCACTCCAGGACCTTTCCTTGGAGCCCCATGAGCAGCATAGACAACCTTCATCACCATTTATGTTCAAGCAAAGCATCTAGCAGAGTGTGAGGACATGAAGAGAAGAGAAACATTGGAAAAAAAAATTCTACTTTTCAAGTCATAACATGGCAGCCTCCTTTGCAACTCAAGCTATGGAAATACTGAACACATTTTAGAGAAGCCTTCATTAATTGTCATTTTTGTTCACAAGAAGATGCTTTCATTATAAAGTGGGCCCCAAAATGCCTCGTTCACATTGATTTTTCCCTGTATTTACGCCATTCTGGCGTAAAAAAGAGGACTAGTCACAAACTGCACTCTTTAGTACGTATAGTAGAACTACAAGAGTAGTAGTAGTAAAATAATTTATCTCGGTTACCATGAACCAAATAATTGTACATACAATAATACATTAAAATATGTCTAAAGAATAAATAAGTTAATAAATAAAATTGCACATGCTCAAGTTGGTTTACATCCCTATCTGTGTAACTGTGAAAACTCAACAAATACACATTTAATTCTTCCAAATACTAGTCGATTGATACAAAATTGACTGATAGACTGGGAACAAATAATTAGTTGTCAGGGGATTAAAACCTCAGTAAAATTTTAAAAAGATTATAAATATGCAAATATATAATCCAAAAAGTATAATTATAAAAAATGAGTGTACAACATATTTCAATGTGCTATCTCCTTTAGAATTTTGCTGCGCCTATGCCAAACAGCTTGCAAGAATTTGCTCAGAGCAAAAACAATAGCTGGGGTCAGGTCACTTTTTAAAATTCTTTGGGCCATTAGATATCTTGACAAGCCCAAGGACCAACATATTGAACAAATCCATTTACGACGGGATCCTCAGTATGCTGAAGAAAAAAACAATATGTGCGCCTCAGTTTCTATGTCCAAAGCACAAGAAGGACAAAGGCTTATAGCCAGGTCTTGTCCCATTGATCAGTAAGGGATCTCAATGAAAGAATGCTTAGGCGAAAATGAACATACAAGCTTTTTGCTAGGGGGAGGAGATATAAAATCTAAAAATGTTTCAAAACAAGGGACTAATTTGAAATCAAGGTACATGTTAGCCAATGATCCTTTTGATCCATTTTCCTATGTAACCTACATGTTTTCAAATAGAAAATATCAGCTCAAGATATACCATTTGGCACATCCCATAACCTATAAAGACCCAGCCTCTTGAAGCAATGTGAAATAAATTTGAGCCAGGGAACTGCCTTCATGCCCATTAAGTTAAGTAAATCTTTGAGTGCATATCTACAATCACTTAACTCCAGTGTAGACCAGAGACGAACGCATAATGGAATTAAAGGGGTGCTGTTAGGAACAGAAACCAGCTTTCTTGCAAATTTATTTTCAACGATAGATAGTGGGTGCACATCTGCGTAGCCCCAGATCCCAGCACTGTAAAGTGCAGCACCCTGTGCTTTTGTGCGGTAAACCTCTAGGGCTTGTGAAACAAGGCGTGAACCTGTTCGCTTTTGTAGCCTAATAATAGCATTTGATCTCTGCTCTTTTCAACATGGCACTCCTAGTGGTTTGTCCTGTCCATTTAAAACTCTCCATTAGCTTGACCCAAGAAAGTCAAAACTATGCACTCTCTCTGGTACTTACCCACCCATGTGAATGACAACTCCCGCGCAATCACCATATATTTTGTTTTGTTTACGTTCAGCTCTAGGCCTCTTGACCTACAAAACCCTTGAAACTTGTCAGTTAAAATTTGAAGAACTAATTAAAGAGTCATCCGCAAATAAAATAATTGAAATCTTCCTCTTGTTCAGGACTGGGGAATTGTTTTTACAATTTGACAGTACATCTGCAATATCATTCATACCTAGATTGAATAGTGTAGATGCATAAACGCACCCCTGGCGGACACCATGCTCCACTGGGATGCATTCAGTTAATTCACCCTGGCTGCCATATCGAACTTGAGCAAAATATTTAGTATGAAGTCTGCCCATAAGCTGGATAAGGTTAGTAGGGACACCCATGGATAACCAAACCCACTATAAATTATTTCGTGGAATAAGAAAAAAGGTGGACCTGAGATCTACAAATGCCTCGTATAGCTTTTGTTTGGGTATTGTAACATGCTTTCAGTGTAACATTGCAAGTCTAAAAATTTGGTAGCAGGTGCTGCTCTTTGTTCGGAATCCAGCCTGGGGCCAGTCGTAATACCATTAGATTCAACCCAATCTATCAATGTGTCCAGCACTTGTCGTGCAAACACCTTCTGCAGGTTATCAATCAAACTGACCGGCCTGTAGTTAGAAGAGATACATACATCACCTTTTTCATTAATATAAATAATTTAGACGCCTTACCATGATTCGAGTATCTCACCCCCTGACCATATTGCATTTGACAGTAAATTAATGTATGGCGTCCAAACAAGTGGCTCTGTCATATATAGATCGCCTGGACTTTTATCTGGAACTGGCGCCTTGGCTGGTTTTAAAAGGTTAATCTCTCTGGCTGTGTACTATATACTAAAAGAGACTGGGTATACTGGTATGAACAAACTAAGGGATGTGGGTCAGTGACAGTGGCCTGATCCTCTCTTAGTAATGGGTCATCAAGGTCTTTTGCAGCATACATGTCTGCGAAGTGCAACACCCATCTAGCTGGCTGAATATGATAGTGATAGGTTGTCGCTCTTCCCAAATTCATTCATTTTGGAAGCTGCTAACATGTCAGGCCAGATTTTATCCTCCCAGTTTTTCCTAGAGGTACTCATAGTTGTTTTATAATTGCACCTGGCTTCAACAATAGATACCCTGTCACCTCCTAGGATGGTTGTTCTCAGGAGTGTCTTAGCCTGTATACAGGCATAGTTGAACCACTTATCTTCTTTAGCCAAAGTCGGTTTTATATGGGCAACCCCTTTTTAACAAATCTTATAAATCTCACCGAAAAGAGAGCTATTAATATTTAGTATGGGAATATCCACATCCGTTGTCCCTACGTATTTTGATAAAAACACTAAAAACAGTGTATAAATTTGTGAATATTATTTTTTGTTCAATAGGACATTTGGTCATGTCACATAACGGCGATTATTAGCTAAGATTGGTTCTGGCATAAATGTACGACTTCTGCTATTTGTTCTTTTCAAGGGTCCCCAGTTAGTAGTACATTTAGTGAGTTATGACCACTGTCAGTTCGCGGCTCCACTTTCATATTCGCTAAGAGTGACCATAACCTCACGTCTAAAATTACATAGTCTATAACGCTAGTGTGAGGGCCTCTTTTAAATGTTGGGGCATTTCAGAATCTGAAATAGTAAGTTCATTGCAAGCCCTGAGCAGTGGCAGAGGGACTTTTCCTGGGGTTACCTATCAGCAAAGGAACTCCCCACAGTTCATCATCCACTTCAATTAGCTTTTTAATGTGCAGCAATGGTTTGAAAGTGGTGTTAAAGTCACCTGCTAGCACTATTCTGGTATTTGGGTTCAGGGAGTCCAAGACCTCTCCCAGGATGGATAGGGTAAGGTGTTTAGAGCTTGCCTTAGAGCATGGGTACTCACAAACTTTCTCTCGGGGGCCAAATTTACAGTGTGGTTTGTGGCCGAGGGCTGCACCGGTGGGGGTGGGGTCAGAGGGGGAGGGGCGGTGCTAAATTAAAAAAAAATGGTGACCATGAGGTTGAACACAGGTCCCTGCAGCAGACGCCTTCGTCCACTGAGCCACCAGACCCGTCATACACACATCTCCCTCTCTCTCCTTCCCCTCTACCTCCCTCTCTCGCCCTCCCCCTCCCCCTCCCTCCCTCCCTCTCCCTCCCTCTCCCTCCCTTTCCCTCCCTCTCTCCCCCTGTCTCTCCCTCCCTCTCTCTCTCCCCTGTCTCTCTCTCTCCCTGTCTCTCTCCCCCTGCCTCTCTCCCCCTGTCTCTCTCTCCCTGTCTCTCTCCCTCGTCACCCTCCCTCTCTCCGTCGCCCTGCCTCCCTCCGTCGCCCTCCCTCCTTCTGTCGCCCTCCCTCCCTCCATCGCCCTCCTCCCTCCATCTCCCTCCTCCCTCCGTCTCTCTCCTCCCTCCGTCTGTCTCCCCCTCTGTCTCCCCCTCTGTCTCCCCCCTCTGTCTCCCCCCTCTGTCTCCCCCTCTGTCTCCCCTCTGTCTCCAACTCTGTCACCCTCCCTCCGTCTCCCTCCCTCCCTCTGTCTCCCTCCCTCCCTCCGTCTCCCTCCCTTCATCTCCCTCCCTCTGTCGCCCTCCCTCTGTCTCCCTCCCTCTGTCTCCCTCCCTTCCTCCACCTCCCTCCCTCCCTTGGTCACCCTCCGTCTCCCTCCCTCTCTCCGTCTCCCTCCCTCCCTCGGTCACCCTCCGTCTCCCTCCCTCTCTCCGTCTCCCTCCCTCTCTCTCTCCCCCTGTCTCTCTCTCCCTGTCTCTCTCCCTCCGTCACCCTCCCTCTCTCCGTCGCCCTCCCTCCCTCTGTCCCCCTCCCTCCCTCTGTCGCCCTCCTCCCTCCATCTCGCTCCTCCCTCCGTCTCTCTCCTCCCTCCGTCTGTCTCCCCCTCTGTCTCCCCCTCTGTCTCCCCCCTCTGTCTCCCCCTCTGTCTCCCCTCTGTCGCCAACTCTGTCGCCCTCCCTCCGTCTCCCTCCCTCCCTCCGTCTCCCTCCCTCCGTCTCCCTCCCTCTGTCGCCCTCCCTCTGTTGCCCTCCCTCTGTCGCCCTCCCTCTGTCTCCCTCCCTCCCTCCGTCCACCTTCCTCCCTCCCTTGGTCACCCTCCGTCTCCCTCCCTCTCTCCGTCTCCCTCCCTCCCTCGGTCACGCTCCGTCTCCCTCCCTCTCTCCGTCTCCCTCCGTCTCTCTCTGTCTCCCTCCCTCTATCTCTCCCTGTCTCTCTCCCTGTCTCTCTCCCTCCCTCCCTCTGTCTCCCTCCCTCCGTCTTCCTCTGTCGCCCTCCCTCTGTCGCCCTCCCTCCAACTCCCTCCCTCCCTCTGTCTCCCTCCCTCCCTCCGTCTCCCTCCCTCTGTCTCCCTTCCTCCTGCGGTCACCCTCCATCTTCCTCCCTCTCTCCGTCTCCCTCCGTCTCCCTCTGTCTCCCTCTGTCTCCCTCCCTCTGTCTCCCTCCCTCCGTCTCCCTCCCTCCATCTCCCTCTGTCGCCCTCCGTCTCCCTCTGTCTCTCTCCCGCTGTCTCTCTCCCTCTGTCTCCCTCCCTCCCTCTGTCTCCCTCCCTCCCTCTGTCTTCCTCCCTCTCTCTGTCTTCTTCCCTCCCTCCGTCTCCCTCCCTCGGTCACCCTACGTCTCCCTCCCGCTCTCCGTCTCCCTCCGTCTCCCTCTGTCTCCCTCCCTCCATCTTCCTCTGTCGCCCTCCCTCTGTCGCCCTCCCTCCGTCTCCCTCCCTCCCTCTGTCTCCCTCCCTCCCTCTGTCTCCCTCCCTCCCTTGGTCCTCCTCCGTCTCCCTCCCTCTCTCCATCTCCCTCCGTCTCCCTCCCTCCCTCGGTCACCCTCCGTCTCCCTCCCTCTGCCTCCCTCTGTCTCCCTCCCTCCGCCTCCCTCTGTCTCCCTCCCTCCATCTCCCTCCCTCCGTCTCCCTCCCTCTGTCTCCCTCCCTCAATCTCCCTCCCTCCGTCTCCCTCCCTCTGTTAAATGGTAGCGGCAGTTTCAGTCGATAACCTTTCAAGTATTGCCCGGCGGTAATCGCCTCTCATACCACTCGATAATTTACCAATGAAAGAGGCAGGCGCCGGAGACTGGAAGGCAGGAAACAAAGTTTTATTCCGTCGGAGCAGAACACATCAGATCAGACAGCAAGGTATCGTCACGAGGTGCTCTAACTGCATCTCTGAGACCTGGTCTCTTATACACAGGTTTATTGCTTTATTACATATGGTACATTCTTGTTGAGGCTTTGATGTACAGAAAGACATTCCTTGGAACCCCCACTTCAAGCTCGTTCCCACACATATCTACAGTAGAAGTCCCCACCCCACCCACAGTAGGAGATGGCTATCACGCAGTTGGATATTCCGCCAATTCCCGGGGGTGTGTGCAACCGGCCGGGTCTCAGGGGGTAGGGGCTTTGATCCACCGTAATCCCTTTGATGTGGGGTGTTTCCCTTACAGTAGGAGCAATAAACTGCATCCGCAGGGCTAGGTGATGGCCTGGGATCGGTTCGGACAATGGGGCGCAGAGGAAGGGGGTTTATCAAAGAGGGGCATGACCATGTATGGGATGTCGGTCAGGTGTGGGATGTGGTCCCATGGCAGGGTCGCGCTGAATGAGAGGGTTTATGGCCCGTGTATGAGAGAGCGGGGGTGGCCGGCGCGCGGGGGATGCTCGCAGCGCCAGGGGAAAGCGCTGGCGATCGAGAATGAGCGGGGAGAGAGTGGGGTGCCTAAAATGGCGGCCGTGCATTCGCTGTGCGTGGCGCTGGGGAGAGGCAAGATGGCGCAGATAATGTTCAGTTACAAGCTAAATTTCCACAGTCCTCCCTTTTAACATATCTCGCCAGCTTGTCTAGTTCGGATCTATCCCCATAATACTCCGAAGTTCCACCTCATACAGAGCTTTCATTCGCTCTGTTTCAAAGTCCAAAGTCTTAGGGCAGATGCAGTTCATAAAAAGCGAACATAAAGGTGGCAGACACTGAATCCCCAAGCAACATCCACATAGTATCACAATTGGTATGAGGATAAATGAAAACAGCCTCCATCCCCAACTTTTAATAGTGTCCCAAAACCAACTCCCCAGTGACCATTCTTCTTGCTCTTGATGGACCTCTGCGGACAGACTGTGGAGGTGTTCAATTGCTTTGTAGACTGAGGGTGAGTTATCCGGTACGTAGGTACAACAGCTGGACCCAATGATGCGGCATGCTCCTCCATGATCAGCCGGAACCACATCTAGAACGAGGCGGTTCTGAAGGGCCACTAAGCGGACGGCCTGGAGCTCGGCGGTGTTGTTGGCGAGGGCGCCAGCCGTAATGTTCATCGCCGTTTCGACTGCCTGGGTTAAGTGGCGGATGGCACGGCTGTTTGCCATTGGACCCCAGAGTGGAACAAGGCCTTTCACTGCGTCCATGAACTGTGCTCCGGCGGAGTCGGCTTGCACAATGTCTTTGGCCCGCTTCTGTCGGTGATGGTTTGCTGGAGCCACATATGTCGGAGGAAGGACAAAGGCGATGTAGCAGGTGCCTCCCCAACCTTTCGGAAGCCAGGTGTAGGCCTTAGTACCACAGACGAAGTACATATTCGGGGAGGCAACAAAGGAGGGTGGGCCAACTGAGTCCAATGTTCGGGTGATGAGGCAGGAGCTGTGGCCCACCAGCTGCGCCCCCAGGCCTTCGAGGCACACAAATCCAGTGATGTTGATGACGGACAGGGCCACTGTTAGGGTGGCGGCCGTCCGTTTCCGCAGGTAAGAGAAGGTGGGTCTGGCTGGGTTGTTGAACACTTGCATTTCAACTCGTTCTTTGGCAGGGATGTCCATGTGAAAGGAAGTGTTCGATCTCAGAGGGCAGAAGAGGGCAGAAGTTCTTCCAGTTTTGTTCAGCCAGAACCCATGGTAGAAGTGTGACATGGTTCTGCCGGAAGTGGCATTGTCCTTGTAGCTTTCTTGCAGGAGGATTAGCCAGGCGAGGCAGGAACCATGGACAGAAAAAGGTGAAGGGATGAAAGGGATAGAGTGTCCAGTGGCATGTGGTAGCAATCCACAGATCCAGCAATTAGTGGCGTTGGCAGCAAGATTGTGTTGGTGGAGCAACTGCACAAAAGAGTTATTCCAGAACTCCTTACGCCTTTCTCGGAGTTGGGGTGAAAGTGAGATCAGATGGTGTTCTTTCGTGGTGGTAGGTTGAACGGTGGTCAGCAATATCTTATGAGCGGGTGTGCCCTCCTCCATGATCCAGAAGGTGACCACGAGGAGAAGGCAAAAGAGAAGGGTAATGAAAAGTGCAATAGTCTTTAAGCTGTGCATTCGGTCAGTCTTTGGGTTTTTGTAGTGGATCTTCGGACGTCCGGTTGCTTCCATCATCTTCATGTCGGGCGCTTCCATCACCTTCAAGAGACTCGGTAGCGGGCAGAACCACAGACTTCGTTTAGTTTCTCTCCTGGTGGCCTTTGAGGTGACTAGGCTACCGCTCTGAGATTTCCACTTAGCCTGTGGTCTGCTTAGCCGAAGTTCTCTCCTTTCGTCGCAAGTTATACCCTTCCTTGGATGGCACGGTGGGATCAGGATATCTTACTAACTCGAGTGTCTCTGTATCTGGGCAGCGGCTCAGGGATGGTCGGTCTTTGTCCAGAAGTTCTTCTTGGGCGGTGATGTTGTCCGTGGTTGTCAGGGTCGGTGATACCTTCTTGCAGTGGTGTGCATGCAGCCAATTGCGTTTCCCCTCCACTCGAAGAGCTGTTCGGGTGGTGATCAGGACTTGCAGGGGGCCCGTCCACCGGGGCTCCAGACTCTTGGTGCGCTGGAAGTTACGCACTAAGACGAAGTCACCGGGTTGGATGTCGTGTCCGGGGCCCCTGGAAACATCGGGAATGGCGTGCAGCACCTGCTGATGGATGACAGACAACGTTTTAGTTAGGTTATACAAATAGTCAGACATGAGGACGTCCGGGACGTCGTGGATGGATGTTGGCTTTGGAGCAGCCCAAAGGTTCATGGGCCGCCCGAAAACGACCTCGTAGGGGGTTAAGTGGTGTTTAGTGGGGGTGGAACGCATTGATAGCAATGCTAGCGGGAGAGCGTCTGGCCATCTCAGTCCTGTGGTGGCGACTATTTTTGCTATCTTAAGCTTCAAGGTGGCGTTGTGTCGCTCAACCAAGCCTGCAGATTGGGGATGGAAGACCGCATGGAATTTCTGTTTTACACCCAACCCTTTTAAGATGAGTTGGATAACTTCGGCTACGAAGTGGGGGCCGTTGTCGCTCCACAAAATTCGACAAAGGCCGTATCGGGGGAAGAATTCCTTCAGTAGTACTTTTGCGGTAGTCATGGCGGTGTTGTCGTGGGTTGGATAGGCTTCCACCCACTTGCTGAAGGCACACACAACGACAAGTACGTACTTCAAACCTTGGCACCTTTCTAACTGGACATAGTCCATTTGTAGGACTTCAAAAGGGTGATTGGGGACCCCGAACCCTCCCCGGGGTACAGCAGTTCCTTTCCCAGGGTTGTGTTGGAGGCATACTAGGCATTGTTGGACCAGACGTTTGGCTGAGTCTGGGATCTTGTCGTTGTGCCAGACTTTGGAGATGAGTTCGATCATGGGGGCAGACCCTATGTGTGCGGGGGAGTGTGCCATGGTCAGCATGGGGATCAAGTATGAGTCTGGTAGCAACCATTTGTTCGAGTCTTTAGTCCGCCAGCAACCATCATCGTCCTTCAATCCCACCCGTGCCCATTCAGTTAACTCGTGTGGTGTACTGGCTAATTGGATGTCCCTAATCGTTTCCCTAGCATCCTTCCATTTCTCAGCTTGTGACCTGGTCACGTACATACGGGTCGTGGACCTATTCTCGGCTGTGGTTCGGGCAGTAATGTCAGCTAGTGCATTTCCCTGTCCTATAATGTCTGTCACCTTCTTGTGTGCTTGGCATTTGATCACAGCCAGCCGTGTGGGGAGGAGGACCGCTTCGGTCAGGGCAGAGACTAGATCTCCATGCAGGATGGGTGTGCCATGAGAAGTCAAGAATCCCCTCTCTTTCCATAAGAGCCCAAAGTGGTGAACTACCCCGAAGGCGTACTGACTGTCTGTGTAGATGTTTGCGGTTGTCCCTGCTGCCAGGATGCAGGCTCGTGTGAGAGCAATTAGTTCCGCCGCCTGTGCGGATCGCTGTGTGATGCGGGCTGTCTCAACAACTGTTCGGGCTGTGGTGACTGCATAGGCAGCTGAGGTGGTGCCATCGGGGAGCTTGATGCATGAGCCATCCACCCACAGTTCTCCGTCAGGGTCCGGGAAGGCAGTATCTCGGAGGTCGACCCTACTCTTGGTCTGTTCGTCGGTGAGGGTCACACAGTCGTGTATAGGGGACGCATTGGGATCAGTGTCAGGGAGAGGTAGTAGAGTAGCTGGATTCAGAGTGGTGCATCGTTTCAATGTGATGTGGGGTGCAAGCAGAGTCAGTTCGTAACCGGTCAGTCGTGCGCTAGTCAGGTGTTGAGTCTTGGTTTGGTTCAGGAGGGTGTCAACCGCATGGGGTACCAATACTGTGAGGGGGTTTGAGAGTACGATCCCCTCGCTTTGCCGGATAGAGATAGCCGCGGCGGCTACTGCTCGAAGGCATGCGGGCAAAGCTCTGGCTACAGGGTCAAGAGTGGCAGAGAAGTAGGCACAAGGGCGTTGTTTAGGGCCTATGGACTGGGTTAGGACAGACAACGCACATCCCTCCCTTTCGTGGGTGTAGAGGGAGAAAGGTTTAGTGTAGTCTGGGGTTCCTAGGACTGGGGCCGAACAGAGGGCGTCTCGTAATTCTTTGAAGGAGGATTGACATTCGGGTGTCCAGGGGAGGGGGAGGGGGAAGGGGACATCTTTAGCCAGCAGGGAAAGCAGAGGTTTTACGATAAGACTGAAGTTTGGCAACCATTGTCGACAAAAGGAGGTGAGGCCTACTAGGGACCGCACTTGCTTCTGAGTTTTGGGAACAGGGGTTTCTAGGATGGTCTGAATTCGGTCAGGGGTAAGTTTCCTCCCGTCTTTGGATAGTAGGTGGCCTAGATACGTTACTTGGGGCTGGCAGAATTGCAATTTCTTTCTGGAGACATTGTGACCGTTCTCCGCAAGGAAGCGGAGGAGGTGAATGGTGGCTGTGACGGCAAGTGGAGTGGTGTCGGCCGCCAAAAGAATGTCGTCGACGTACTGTATCAACACCACTCCATCGGGTAGTTGGACTGCATCTAGCTGCCTCTTGAGGGCTTGGCTATAAATACTGGGACTCTCAGTGTAGCCTTGGGGTGCCCTGCAGAATCTGTACGAACGGGCTTTTAAAGTGAAGCCGAACAGGTAGCGGCTGTCTGGGTGGATGGGGATGGAAAAGAATGCGTTTTTGAGATCAATAACAGTAAAGGTGGTGGCAGTGGATGGAATCAGGGTGAGGATGGTGGTGATGTCTGAGACCACGGGGTACTGGGGTATGACTACTTTGTTAACCTCTCGCAAATCAACAATGAAACGGTAGGCTTTCTCATCTCCCTCGCCTTGCTTCTTTACAATGGGTAGGATAGGGCTGTTGCAAACATTACTGACTACTCCTTCTACCACTCCTGCCTCGACTATGGACTCGATGATTTCCACCAATGCCTTCTCGCCTTCGGGTGATATCCGATACTGTGGAAGCTTTGGGAGCACTGCGTCCGGTCGGACGGTTATGTGTACCGGGTCGATCACCATGCGCCCTACATCTGAGTCGGTTTTAGCCCATAGATGTGAAGGTAATGTGTCGAGTAGGGACATGTCAGCATCGGTTATAGAGAGCATACGCCGTGTGTGACAGGGTCTGGACAGATCTGGGTTATCGTGTAGGATGACTCGAACTCCGTCTGGGGAGCATCTGATGGTAGCTCAAAAATGTTTTAGCAAATCAAGTCCCATAATAGCATCGGGGGTGTTGGAGGAGAGCAGAAAGGTCGTGTCAGTGGTGTTATCTTCTAAGTCAAAGGAGATTGGTGCTGATAAGGGGTTAGTGGAGGGCGTTCCATCGAAGCCTATTGAGGTTACATGTGAGCCAGACAAGGGTGCCCTAGGGATCAGTCGTTTGGATAACGCACTACGTGTCGCCCCAGTGTCTACCAGGAATGGAGATTTTGTGCCCAAGACCTTAGCAGTGACGTAAGGACCTTGCTGGTCAACACGGAGTTCGACTGGATCCCTCCCTTGCCCCTGGCGGTCCTATGCGAAGTCATGGGTGCTTTCGTAGTCGGACTGCTGACACTGGTTTTGTCGGGGGCGATCAAAGGTGTTTGGTCTGCCTGGCCTGTCGTTGATTGCGTCGTTCGTGTGCCCTCGTCCCTGTCCTCTATTTCTGGGGTCATATGCTGTGTCTCTGGGATCCCTATTTTTGTTCAGTTCCAGAAGGACCGGGCACTGGGATTTCCAGTGTCCGAACCCTCTACAGAACGCACATTGGTTCCCATCTAAGTCTCTCCGTCCGTTGTAGGGTGCAGGTGTATGGTCTCTAGAGGGTAGCTTTCTAGGGGCGGTTGGTTGGTAATTCCCTTTCGGGGGTTCCCTTCCTATGGTCACCCCTTGCAACTGTGCTATCATTACCCTCTCCTTCAGTTCCTTTTTCTTCCTCTCTGACGCCCTATCGTTCTCGTTCTTCTGGTTTTCGTAAAATTGGGCCATCTGGAGAATTGCTGCGGGTTTGGAAGCTGCCCAACTACTCTCGCTGGTCTGTAGCTTCTGGGAAACTTCTTGTGACAGACCCTTCACATAATTCTGGACAAAGAGGTGATGTCCGGTTGCAGTGGTCATGTCCTGGCCACTATAATCGGAAAACACAGTCTCGAACCGAGAGAAATATTCAGACACATCCTCCTGGGGTTTCTGGCGACAAGCCGTCACTATTGACCAATCTACCTTTCTTTCCGGGATTAGAGTCTTCAACTTAAGTACAATCTTGTCTGGGAGCTCTAATATGGCTTTCGGGGGTTTCTGTCCCGGTTCTCGCTGTTTATCTATGGTATCGAGTTGTACCCAGGTATATCCGAACGGCTCAGCGTGGTCAACTTTCCGGATTTGCTTCCACACATCAGCCGGCAGACATAGCCCAAAGAACAAGTCGATATCTGCTAAAGTCATTATTGTAGAACCTAAGGCTGTACCCAGTTCAGTGTAGAAGGCAGTCGGGTTCTTTCTCAAGTCGGGTAGAGTTTTTCTAAAGGTCAAAATATCTTGTCGGTCCCATGGCTGGTAGACCCAATTATATACAACCCTTCCCTTCGCATCTTGGTGGTTGATGTCGTCATGTGTTCCCTGACCTCGTGGGGGGACCTAGTAGGGGGCAGCCTCTTTGATGGGCATCATGGTATCAGCCCTTCCTTCTTGGGGCTTAGTCGCTATGGGGGTTTCTGCTTTGGTGGTCTGCCTGTGTTCTCTAAGGTGTCGATAGACCTCGAGTGTACGAGTGAAGAGGTTCGTTACATCGCCCTCTCCTTCTTCCCCAATGTCTACCTTCCTATATAGGGTCGCTAAGCCTTCGGGACCTTTATCGCGGTACCTATCCTCATATGCATTTAGGGCATGATAACAAAGTCGTACGACAAAGTGTCGTCTGCGGCTGTCTGCATACGAGTTATATAAGTCTGTTATATACTCCTCACTTTCCTTACGCTCCACTAGTGTCTTTACTATTTTGTCGATTCCTGCTCGTTCATCCTTCGTTAGTCGATTCATTCTGGTGGAATCTTTCTTTCTCATCTCAGGGTCATCCAACGTTATTGCCGACGTTGTGTTCAGTACAGGAGGCTCGGCCGGCGCGGAGGCCGTGAGGACCGAGGCCCCTGTACTGCTTTCGTTCGTGTTTGGGGGTTGTGGGTGTTGCACTATTGATTGGGAGGGTGCGTATGGAGGGGGAATGTAAATGATCGGGGGACCTAATAGTAATTCATCATTCGTTCGCTGTTTAGAGGATAACTCAGGGTAGAGCAAAGAAGGGGTCCTAACAGCGTACTGGCCTGATGTTTCGGGCTCCTGTCTTAGTTTAGTTTACCTTCTCTCCTTTATTTCTTCTTCTAACTTTCTAGTGGCAAGGTGAGCTGCTTTTCGTAATTCCTTTTCTGCTTTTACTTCTTCCCTCTTTTTCCGTTGCATTGCTTCTTTGCGCCACATGCCGATACTGTCAAGCATAGTAGGCGTCGTCTTATTGCTACGCAGAGCTATTTCTAGCACTTCTATCGTATGGTCGTCGAAGGATCCCATCAGTGGCCACTGACTCTCGGGGTCCTTCTTTGTATATTTATGCCATAGCTTGGTATAAGCTACGGCGACTAGTCCATATTTAGTGAACATGTCCTTATTAGGGGTGCCTTCCAGTGGGGTCGGATGGTCCACCTCTAATAAGCGGTCCGGGCAGAACCAACTACCAATCAGTGGGGAGAAGATAGGCATGACGGGTTTCAATGGGGACAAAAGTCAGCACTACCTATCTTTTCACTGCTTGCAAAGACTAGACAGAATATCTCTATTCCTCGTTATTTGTAAGCAGAGAATACCTCCAAAAGAACCAATATCGAACAACTAGTGTTCGGACAATCAATCAATCAATCAATGGGGAGATAAAGATAGGCACGACGGGTTACAACGGGGACAAAAGTCTGCGTTACCTACCCTTCACTATTTGCAAAGACTAGACAGAATATTTCTATTCTACGTTATTTGCAAACAGAGAATATCTCAAAGAGCACTATTCTTCAAAACAATCAATGTTCGGACAATCAATCAGTGGGGAGATAAAGATAGGCACGACGGGTTTCAACGGGGACAAAAGTCTGCGTTACCTACCCTTCACTATCTGCAAAGGGAGAGAGAGAGAGTATTTCTACTCCTCCCCGTTTGTAGACAGCGAATATCTCAAAGAGAACAATCAATGAGCACAATCAATGAGCAATACTAGTATTCCAAAGCTTCAAACAATCAATCAATTATTTCGCAATTTGTCGTGTCTCACGACCTTACCCGGACCGCGTGGACAGTTTCTCGTCTTCCGCCTCCAGCGCCCGATCGTCCTCTACTCTCCGTATTTGCCGCGGCACTCCTGATGGTTCCCAGTCAGGACCGTAGATCACTCGAGAGAGGTCTGCTCGGAACCAGTGAAGTTCGGATGATCGGCTGCCAGACGAGGGTCTATTGGGCAGGAGCTCTCCCGATCGTTGCAGTCGTTCACTCTGTCGTCGGGACCTCTCCCACTGGATCCACGTGTCGCTGATGGGCCCCACGTTTGGGACGCCAATTGTTAAATGGTAGCGGCAGTTTCAGTCGATAACCTTTCAAGTATTGCCCGGCGGTAATCGCCTCTCATACCACTCGATAATTTACCAATGAAAGAGGCAGGCGCCGGAGACTGGAAGGCAGGAAACAAAGTTTTATTCCGTCGGAGCAGAACACATCAGATCAGACAGCAAGGTATCGTCACGAGGTGCTCTAACTGCATCTCTGAGACCTGGTCTCTTATACACAGGTTTATTGCTTTATTACATATGGTACATTCTTGTTGAGGCTTTGATGTACGGAAAGACATTCCTTGGAACCCCCACTTCAAGCTCGTTCCCACACATATCTACAGTAGAAGTCCCCACCCCACCCACAGTAGGAGATGGCTATCACGCAGCTGGATATTCCGCCAATTCCCGGGGGTGTGTGCAACCGGCCGGGTCTCAGGGGGTAGGGGCTTTGATCCACCGTAATCCCTTTGATGTGGGGTGTTTCCCTTACAGTAGGAGCAATAAACTGCATCCGCAGGGCTAGGTGATGGCCTGGGATCGGTTCGGACAATGGGGCGCAGAGGAAGGGGGTTTATCAAAGAGGGGCATGACCATGTATGGGATGTCGGTCAGGTGTGGGATGTGGTCCCATGGCAGGGTCGCGCTGAATGAGAGGGTTTATGGCCCGTGTATGAGAGAGCGGGGGTGGCCGGCGCGCGGGGGATGCTCGCAGCGCCAGGGGAAAGTGCTGGCGATCGAGAATGAGCGGGGAGAGAGTGGGGTGCCTAAAATGGCGGCCGTGCATTCGCTGTGCGTGGCGCTGGGGAGAGGCAAGATGGCGCAGATAATGTTCAGTTACAAGCTAAATTTCCACACCTCCATCTCCCTCCCTCTCCCTCTGTCTCTCTCCCTCTGTCTCTCTCCCTCTGTCTCTCTTCCTTTGTCTTCCTCCCTCTCCCTCCCTCTGTCTCCCTCCCTCTGTCTCCCTCCCTCCCTCTGTCTCTCTCCCTCCGTCTCTCTCTGTCTCCCTCCGTCTCTCTCTGTCTCCCTCCCTCTATCTCTCCCTGTCTCTCTCCCTCCCTCCGTCTCCCTCTGTCGCCCTCCCTCTGTCGCCCTCTCCCTCCCTGTCTCCGTCTCTCTCCCTGTCTCCGTCTCCCTCCCTGTCTCTGTCCCCCTCCCTGTCTCCCTCCCTATCTCCCTCCCTGTCTCTCTCCCTCTGTCTCTCTCCCTCTGTCTCCCTCCCTGTCTCCCTCCCTGTCTCCCTCCCTGTCTCCCTCCCTGTCTCTCTCCCTCTGTCTCTCTCCCTCTGTCTCCCTCCCTCTGTCTCCCTCCCTCTGTCTCTCTCCCTCCGTCTCTCTCGGTCTCCCTCCCTCTATCTCTCCCTGTCTCTCTCCCTCCCTCTGTCTCCCTCCCTCTCCCTCTGTCTCTCTCCCTCAGTTTCCCTCCGTCTCTCTCCGTCTCCCTTCCTCCCTGTCTCCCTCCCTGTCTCCCTCTCCCTCCCTCCCTCCGTCTCCCTCCCTCTGTCTCCCTCCCTCTCCCTCTGTCTCCCTTCCAGTCTCCCTCTCCCTCCCTGTCTCCCTCTGTCTCCCTCCCTCGGTCACCCACCCTCCCTCCCTCGGTCACCCTCCGTCTCCCTCCCTCTCTCTCTCCCCCCTCCGTCTCCCTCCCTGCGTCTCCCTCCCTCTCCCTGCGTCTCCCTCCCTCTCCCTCCATCTCCCTCTCTCCATTTCCCTCCCTCTCCCTCCATCTCCCTCCCTCTATCTCCCTCCCTCTGTCTCCCTCTTTCCGTCTCTCTGTCTCCCTCCCTCTGTCTCCCTCCCTCCCTCCGTCTCCCTCCCTCCATCTCCCTCCCTCCCTGTCTCTCTCCCTCTGTCTCCCTCACTCCCTCCCTCTGTCTCCCTCCCTCACTCCCTCCCTCCCTCGGTCACCCACCCTCCATCTCCCTCCCTCTCACCCTCCCTCTCCCTCTCTCCCTCTGTCTCCCTCTGTCTCCCTCCCTCCGTATCCCTCCTCCGTCTCCCTCCCTCCATCTCCCTCCCTCTGTCTCCCTCCCTCTGTCTCCCTGCCTCCGTCTCCCTCCCTCCGTCTCCCTCCCTCCGTCTCCCTCCCTCCGTCTCTCTCTCTGTCTCTCTCCCTCTATCTCTACCTCTCTCTCTCCCTGTCTCTCTCCCTCTGTCTCTCTCCCTTTGTCTCCCTCTCTCTCCCTCTCCCTCCCTCTGTCACCCTCTGTCTCCCTCCCTCCGTCTCTCTCTGTCTCCCTCCCTCCGTCTCTCCCTCCCCGTCTCTCTCTCTCCCTCAGTCTTCCTCCCTCCCTCCATCTCCCTCCCTCCATCTCCCTCCCTCCCTCCGTCACCCTCTGTCTCCCTCCCTCTGTCTCTCTCTTTCTCCCTCCCTCCGTCTCTCCCTCCCTCCATCTCTCTCTCCCTCCCTCTGTCTCCCTCCCTCTATCTCTCCCTGTCTCCCTCCCTGTCTCTCTTCCTCCCTCTGTCTCCCTCCCTCTCCCTCTGTCTCTCTCCCTCTGTCTCCCTCCCTGTCTCCCTCTCCCTCCCTGTCTTCCTCCCTCTCCCTCCCTCACCCTCCTTCTCCCTCTCTGTCTCCCTTTCTCTCCCTTTCTCTCTCTCTCCGGATCTCTCCCTCCGTCTCCCTCCCTCTGTCTCCCTCCACCTCCCTCTGTCTCCCTCCCTCTGTCTCTCTCTCTGTCTCTCTCCCTCTATCTCTCCCTCTCCCTGTCTCTCTCCCTCTGTCTCTCTCCCTTTGTTTCCCTCTCCCTCCCTCCATCACCCTCCGTCTCCCTCCCTCTGTCTCCCTCTCTGCCTCCCTCTCTCTGTCTCCCTTCCTCTCCCTCCCTCTGCCTCCCTCCCTCTCCCTCTGTCTCCCTCCCTCTGTCTTCCCCAGACTGCGCCTCTCTGTCTCCCTCTCTCCGTCACCCTCTGTCATCTCACCCCATGTGTGTGTGTCAGCCCTCAGCCCGTGCTGAGAAAGCTTCCCAGCGCGCGCACACACAGCCGCACCCGAGTACTTCACAGGTCCATTTGCATGTTAATAAAGCTTTGTTGTATTTCACCTCTTAGGCCCATGCATCTCCACTTTGACAATCACTGGAATGCCCCGGCCCCCACAGAGCAGAGTCTCAGAGTCCGGGCTGCTGCACCCGGCAGTGTTTGCTAACACTATTTAAAAAAAAATAAATGTAAACACAGGTAGGATGTCTGCAAGGTCCGTGGGCCGCCAAGGAAAGCTTACCAGGCCGCTGGCGGCCCGCGGGCCGTACTATGAGTAACTGTGCCTTAGAGGATCTTTCATAGATTTGTTATATCGCCAAGCAGAGACCAGTTGGTAAGGTGACAATACCCAATATATCTGGGCAGTTTATGTGCAGAGGGGTGTAAGAGCCTGGAAGGTCATTTTTAATCAAAATTAAAAGCCCTCATGAATTTAACTGGTGGTTTTGCCTCTACACTGAATGTAGTATACCCATTTATTGCCACTTTTTCAATAGCCCAAGTCACTTGGAATATACATACATCATAATCTCCAATGTATGATATCCAGTTGGGGTCAACCAGCTTCGACATTATACCAGCGACATTCCAAGAAAGTAGTGTAATAAATGAATGGTGTTGTCTAACCTTCTCAGAGTCCTGGGAGTTTAACAAACTTAGCGGATCATCTAAATGTGTGCCATTGAAATCCTTACCAAGGAATTATGACCCCTCATCCCCACTACAGGAAATTAGTACTTTTAGATTTGCCCTAAATTTTCAAGCATTTGTAGTTTCGACATCTTTGTCCTCCTAGGCTCTGTTACAGGGGACAAAAGTGAAGCATTCTCTGGCACGATTACATCATCGCAAACACTTATAGCCCGTTCATTAAAATTTGGATTAGCACTAAGTACATCATTAGTGGCATCTCTATGGGTTCTATATAGTACATTGTCAAAGGAAGAGCGTGGACCTGTGGGAGTGTGCACAATCAGTCAGTTTATTGCATTTAAATTAGAAATGGCAGTCGGCATAATGTTAGCCAGAATATTAGTATTAAAAGGCAATGTGCAATGGTGCAATGGTGACCATTGGTAAGCAGGAATGCTTTTAACCTTATTCCTCGTGAACTGTCCTCTTGGATATGGCAGGTTCACAGTGATTTTCGCCAACCCCTTAGAGTACAATGTAATTGAAATATAATCATTGGAGGATATGCCAGGTGAGTATCTTCTAGTATGCGTGATATCAGATCTGATGACAGAAAGACAGTTCAACTTCCCCCTCAGCCAATGGATCACTTTATTGGTCAAAGCCTCCATGTCTTCAAAAGAGCCAGGTTTTATTCTTGGGACCTGGATCATATAAATCGTATGTCCTGGAAGGGACTCAGACATCCCGTATGTTTTAGGAGGAGAAGAATTCAAGAAGGATTGCTTTGATAAAGGGGAAATGAAATTTCTCTGAAATAATGATGCCCTTTGTCATTCAATATTCTCTGGCCGTTATGTGCAGATGCAGGGGAATGTGGTAAATAATTTAATTACCGGGACTTAATTTGATACAGAAACATAATAAAAATAGCTCAGTAAATAAGAGGCAGAATCCGTGGTATTAGAGGTTCGGAATGGGCTTTATTCCAATGGACGATTCGAATCGGTTGCTCCAAGTTCCATCACCACGAAGGTTCAGGAAGTGAAGCACACACTTTATTGATAATTAATCACTTTTATACAATAGGCATTACAGTGAAGCAAATGCAAGAGGCGTAACAATTGATAGTGTAGATAAGAGATACATACGTAGCAAAAAGTGGGCGTAACTAGGTGTGACTAAAGAACGTCATCAGGTGTGATGTCATAATAGGGTGGTACCATGAAAGAATTTCGCAATGTCAGCAGAAATATTTGGCAGAAATGCGTGCGCAGCAGCATGACGTGTAATTGACGTGCAACTAGGGGGTGAAGGGGACTTGACATTTTAGCTCTACATGTGGCGACAGAAGTCTGGAGGGTCAAGTCAACCTAATCCCAAATCATATCTAACATCCTATGTTTAAAGAACTGCGTTATCCAAAAGAGAGGTCTTCTTAGAGTAGAATCTTATTCTATACTGACTATACTGACTGTTAGTGCGTGTACAAGCGTCTGAGTGTCTACACTAGATGCGTGGGTAGAAATCTTCCATAATAATAGGGCTATGAATTACTTGCATAAAGACAGAGAAGCCGAGCCTTTGCTCGGTAGCTGGAAGAATGTTTACTTAAACTACTGGACAGGAATGCATTGGATAGGGGGCGGAGCAGATAATTTCGAAGGTGAAATACAGTTTTTTGGCAGGCAGCAGGCTGATGTCAGGCTTCGTGGGCCGCGCAGGGAATGAGACAAAGTTCATGGTCACAGATGCAGGCTCAGACTGGAGCTTTCAGAGGCAGAAGGCAAGGAAAGCTTGATGACAGAATCAGGGCCTACTTGCCTGGACTGTAAAATGTCATAAGTGAACCATATAAAGCCTGTGGCCTTTCATACTTAGGAATGGAATATCCGGCCTATTCATGGCGGATCTGAAAGAGGACATGTTGACGGTGGACGCACATGTGTTTGCGTCTTCATAACTGGAACTGGAGGGAACATACATGTACTTGTGATTCCTACATGAAACCGTTGGGGTCCAAGATAGGGGACATAACTGATCGGAAAAATCCATATTTCCACATTCCCTCCTTGTCCCCTACTTGCCCGTCAAGAGATATCAATCTTCATCAATCCATTGATCTGTTCATATAGCATCATTTGTTCTTCTTTTTTCTTCTGAGATGAATGAAATCTTGGTGGTGGAATACACGATGTGGCACACAGACCACAGATCGCTGGTCCACATTGTAGACATAGACAGCAACTGAATAGTATGAGAAGGCCAATACCTAGGAAGGATAGGACCTTCCATCCAAAGGTAGATAATACACTCCAAAACCAACCGGACCAAGTCCAGGTGCCTGGGTTCTGGTGTATCTGGCTTATAATCTTATGAAGGCGAGTTATGGCTTTATATACAGATGGCGAATTTTCTGGTATGAAAATGCAACAACTTGATCCGATGACCCTACAAGCTCCGCCCCTATCGGCCAGGATGACGTCAAGGACAAGACGATTTTGAAGCACAACAATCCGCATAGCAGACTGCTCTTCTGTTAAATTGCCTAAGGCGGAAATAGTTTCGTTCACTACTGCTTCAAGGGTTCTAGTTAATCTACGTATCAGCTTACTATTAGTAACGGTACCTATATAGGGAAAAAGACCTTTATTGAAATCTGTGTATTTTTCCCATGCTGTTTCAGTGTAATCGACTATTGGGAGATCTCTCCTTTCTCTATTGTGTACTAAATGAGTATTTCTGTGATAGTCAGGAGGAGCTAGGAAAACAGGTGGCAAAAGGAATCCAACGTAGCAAGTACCATCCCAATCTAGAGGCAAACGTACATATGCCGTCTGACCACATATGAAATAGGAATGGCGGGAAGCTCTAAATGTAGACTTGCCTTGATCACTAAATTCTACTACAGTGGTGCATCTACTATGGCCCATATGTATGGAACCATTCTTTCTCACACATAATTCACCTTTTACTGAAAATATTGACATAGCAGGCAAAATTGGAGTAGCTTCGGATTCGACATTTAGGATCATAAGATTAAGCGTAAAATTACCTAATCCATACACTTCATTTTCTAGATCAGTTCCTGTTCTCGTGGGAAGTCCCTCCTTGTTAGGGTAGCAGACTTTAAGTAAAACTAAGTTCAGATTTCCCCATACCCAGTTATCTTGATAAACTGCAGAATTCGAATCTAGGGAATTAATTAAACTAAACCATGCTCCACAGGAGCCGTTGTGTGTGAACGGGTATGGAAAGAGAGGTAGAATTCCTTTATAATTCTGATAGGGAGGGAGTCGGCCACATATCCAACAATTTGTAGCATTGCTAACCTGATGGGAATGATGTAACATACTAATAAACGTGTTATTGCGCAGCGCAAATCTATAAGACAACTCAAGCGGAGGTAATTCACTAAAAGAATGTTCAGCAGTAACATTGTAAACATGTCTAGAAATAGGATAATATATGTGCAACAATATACTTGCAGTAATTATTAAAAGACTTAAGAAAAACAAAATTAGTAACGTCACTGTGCAATGACTACGCAGTGATTTACAGTACGCATGTCGTTTCAACATTTTTCGGGTTTTTTCTCTATTCAGGTCTAAGGGATACATGTCAGAGACAATTCAACCGCTTCACCTTGGAGAGGACTTAAACAATCAAATTGCTTGACTGATTAGACCTGAGTTTTAGTTTATAATGTTCGGAATTACTCGTTTCAACCAAAGGAAGTTTTGAGTCAATGGGTGAAGACACACGAGGTGTGGTATTCACATCCGATGGTAGTCCATGAAATTTCTTGATATGACTTGAATGTACCCAGCCTTTCCTGCCCTCGATCTTTACGGCTGTCCTTGTGGTGAGCAAGACAAGTTGCGGCGACTTCCACCTAGGATCCAGTTGAGTCTTTCGATCAAAGTTCCTCACTAGGACCAGGTCGCCCGGAATTACGTCATGGGGTTTCACCTCAGTGTTGTCGGGAAAGGCTGCAGCTACCTGTGAACGACAAGATTGTAGTGCAGACATCAAGGAAGCCAAATAATCTGTCAGCATATTACAGTTAATATCAGTTATTTTTCGTGGTATAGGCGTCCCCCACATATTTGGTGGTCTGCCAAAGATCACCTCATACGGGGATAGCCCTGTTCGAGAGTGTGCTACCATTCTCATGTAGAAGAGTGCAACTGGTAATGCTACTACCCAGTCGACGCCTTTCTCTCTGCATATTTTGGACAGTCTGATTTTCAGGATCTGATTATGTCTTTCTACGAGACCTGCTGCCTCGGGGTGTCGGACACAGTGGAATTTCCACTGATAGCCTAACAAAAGTGAAACGTGTTTCATTAGTTCGGATGAGAACGGCTGGCCGTTATCTGAGTAGACAACACGTGGTAAACCGTATCGTGGGAAGAATTCTCGAACCAACTGTTTGGCAGTAGTCGGAGCAGTGTAATCTGAAACCGGGTATGCCTCTGTCCAACGGGAAAGAGCACAGACAACTACAAGAACATATTTGAATCCTCGACATCGTTCCATCTGGATATAATCCATCTGGAGGACTTCAAAAGGGTGATCAGGAGGCTGAAATCCACCCTGTTCTACAGGAACGCTTTTTCCTGGGTTGAACTGACAACAGATCATACAGGTACGAACTTTTTGTTTAGCTGCTGCTCGTAAATGTTTATTGAACCAAATGTGTTGAATGCTATCTAGCATAGCTTTTTCTCCTAGATGCGCTGGACTATGTATAGTGTTAATTATAACTTGGACCATTGAATCAGGAAGGAACCACACAGATTTTTCCTTCGTCATCCATCCTTGATCCGTTTGGATCCCTCCTAATTCAGTCCATTTCCTTATTTCATCTGGTGTAGCATGTGTCTGTATGTCAATTACGTCAAGAGTAGGATCTTTAATCGTCATACAATGTGTTGGCGTCAGGACTATTGTCTTTGTCATGTCGGATGTTTGAGTTTGAGCGGTCTGTTTAGCTGTTCTGTCAGCTAGATCATTGCCTTGAGAAATGATATCAATAACTTTCGTATGAGCTTTACATTTCATAATTGATATTGCAGTGGGTAGATGTATTGCATCTAATAAGGCATGAATGAGGGGTCCGTGCTGAATGTGGGCACCGTGAGAAGTTAAATAACCTCTCTCTCGCCACAGCACGCCGAAGTCATGTACAACTCCGAATGCATAACGTGAATCAGTGTATATGTTGACTTTTTTATTTGTGGCTTGAATACAGGCTTGTGTCAGAGCGATAAGCTCTGCGGCTTGAGCTGACAAGGTATTTATGCAATTTGTTTCAATGATTTCAGTGTCTGTTGTGACTGCGTAAGCGGCCACTAACTCTCCTGTATTTGTTCTCATACATGAACCATCTACATACAACGTCAGGTCTGGGTCTGGCAATGGGACATCTGTCAAGTCTTGTCTGGGTTTCGTCGTGATTGTAATAACTTCAATACAATCATGAGCTAGTGGGTCTGTTCCGATTACAGGTAAAAGTGTGGCAGGATTCAATGTGTTACAACGTCTGATTTCTATATGTGGTTGAAACAATGTTAATTCATACCCTGTAAGTCGCGCTATAGTCAAGTGTTGTGTTTGCGTTCTATTCACAAGAACCTCTACTGCATGTGGTACTTGAACTGTCAATGGATGTCCTAACACTATGGCATCGCTTTGTCTGATTGCCAAAGCTGTTGCTGCCACTGATTTTAGGCATGCAGGCAAAGCCTGAGCTACGGGATCTAATGTACTAGAAAAATAAGCACATGGTTTGTGTGATCCTGCCTGTTCCTGTGTGAGTACTGACAAGGCAGTACCTTCGCGCTCTGTAACAAAGAGTGTAAACTGCTTATGGTAACATGGTGTTGCTAAAACAGGTGCTTGACATAAGGCTGTCTTTAAGCTTTCAAAAGCTTGTGTATGTTCCTGAGTCCAAGGGAGAACAGTCGATGTGGCTGCCTCCTGTGTTGTCAACTGAATGAGTGGTTTTGCTAGAAATGCATACTGAGGGATCCACTGCCTACAATATGAAGTGAGGCCTATGAAAGCCCGCACTTCCTTTTGTGTCTTGGGTATTGGCATGTTAGCTATTAACTGAATGCGGTCGGGTGTAAGCTGCCTTCCCTCCTTGGACAGCGAGTGTCCAAGATAAACAACTCGCTGGACACAGAATTGCAGCTTAGAAGGGGACACCTTGTGCCCCTTTTTGGCTAGAAATTGTAAAACTGTCAGTGATGCTTTCTCACATTCACGTTCGCTTCTAGCGGTGATCAGCAGATCATCAACATATTGAAGCAGAGCGGTGTTAACTTGCATGTGGATACTGTCGAGTTCTCGTTTCAGTGCTTGGCTATAGATGCTGGGGCTTTCTGTAAATCCTTGAGGTGCGCGTGTGCATTTAAAGCTACGTCCATTTAAACTAAATCCAAACAAGTATTGGCTTTCCGGATCTATTGGGACGCTAAAAAAGGCATTCTTGAGATCAATTACAGTAAAGAATGTTGCTTCGAAATCAATAGCTGTCAGTAATGACGAGATATCTGGGACCACAGGGAATTGTGGCACAATGCATTTGTTTAATTCGCGCAGATCAATAACCAATCGATATACTGGCGGGGTCTTTGGATCTGTTCGTTTAAGAATCGGAATTATCGGTGAATTACATACATTGGAGTCTGTTTCCATAACCACTCCTTGGGTAATGAGCTCGCCAATGATTTGCAGTAAAGCCACTACAGCATCTGGTGGTAACTTGTATTGTCGCATTCGTGGTAGTACTACTCCTGCCTTTAGTGTAACTCGATATGGTGTAATATTCATGCAACCGACATCAGTAGGGCCTTGCGCCCATAAATGTGTAGGTAAAGTCTGCAATCGGGGATCCATGTCTCTAGACACATAATGACCTTTGAAATCACGTAAAAACAATCTTACTCCTTCCGGAGAACAACATATTATAGCTCCTAGAGCTTTCAGTGTTTTTATACCTAACAAGTTTTCTGGACATGATTTAGTAAGCAATAAATCTGTAGTTCGGGTCAAAGGTCCTATCGTAAGTGGGAGAGGCTGTGATACTTCATTAACAATAGGTTTTCCTGAAAAACCAAGGGAAATATTCTGTGAGCCTGAGAGGGGTGCCCCTGGGACTTCACTACGTTTTATGGTTGTTCGACTTGCCCCTGTATCGAGTAAAAATTTTCTATCTTGGCCTAATAATTCACTATGTACATAAGGTCCTTCTTGGTCTACAGGGACCTCGATAAGGGGTAAGTCAACTTCCCTCTCTAGGCTGGTTCATGCGTATCGTTGATAATCAGGATAGTCGTACTGTGCGGTCTGGTACATTTGTCGTATCGTGGTTTGTGTGGCAGCAACAGGCAGCGCTGGTGCAGCTGGCACAAACTGTATAGACTGTGGTGGAGCTGGCATGGACTGTGCATGCTGCGGGGCTCCTTGTTCATTCTGATCCTGTCTAGGTGGCCGTGGTCTTTCTTTTGTAATACCTGTGGCGATATTACGCTTCAGGACTGGGCAATCGTGTATGTAATGTCCTGGCTGTTTACAATAGTTGCATGTCCCTTTTACAGGTCCTGCTGAATCACCGGAATGTGTCGTACCCTTTTTATGTCCTTCAGCTGGAACTGTCTGGGAGACTAGCATTTTCATTTTCGTGTCTTTCATGCGTCTCTGTTCATGTTCTTGTTCCTCTCTAATTCTATTGTGATGATACTGTAACATTTGTAACATTTGTGATGGGGTGTTACCTTGCCAGGTACTCTCGAATTTTAATACTCTATTCTTCACTTGAGGCAAGGAATTTTCAACTAATTTTGTCACAAACAGATGTGGGTATGATTCGCTACTTGCTTTTATGCCACTATTTATACCAAAACATTTTTCAAATCGGGCATAGAAATCACTAGTGTCTTCATCTTGCTTTTGTTTACAGGCTGAAATTGTACCCCAATCTTCCTTTTTCGTAGTTAATAAACGTGGCAGTACCTGTACTAGTAAACCTGGTAGTGCTTTAGTTTTATCCCCAAGTCCTGCTCCTGCAGTTCGGGCCTTTTCTTCTGCTTCTAATGCTGACCATTCTATCTTTTGGTCTCCCACCTCCCACTCTTTTTCCTTGAGTTTTTCATAAATGCCAGCAGGCATTAATACCTTTAATATTGTCATAATGTCGGGATAGGTATACTCTCCCATGAGTAACATGTCTTTAATTTCTCGGTGGAAACCCGCTGGGTCTTTGTCATGACTGGGTACCACTTTCTTCATTTGTAACAGTTCTATTTTCGATATAGGCGTATATACAAATACACGTTTAAACTCATTGTCCTCGCCTTTTATTGGGTGTACTTCTCGTAAGGGATTCTGTCTGTCCATGTAATACGTGGTTCTTTCCTTAATGGGCAGTGAGACATGTTCTGGGCATACAAAAAGAATGTACTGCTTTCTTGATTCTAGTATTTCTTTAATTAACTTAGTACCTGAACCTCTCCATCTATTCGTGAGTAATTCAGTCAGTATTTCAGGTAAGGGACCAGGATCTGAATGTTGACTTTTATATAGTATAAGGAGTTGTTGAATCATATAAATCCCAGCTAAACGCTGTTCATCTGGGGTGAGATTCAAAAATGTGTGTGCTACTGTATCATCACCATACTTTCCGGGACTGTCAACCCAATGAACGGCTGACCTGGCTAATTCTTGTTCATCCATAGAATCGAGAAAATGATAACCCCTTCGTTCTCGGAGTAATTTGTCAGCGGCTTGGAACGAATGTTCGTGAGACCTTATATTTATTATAGGTGTTTGGAAATTCCTGTTATTGTCTGGACATATCGGACGTATCGGGTCAATAAAACATCTAGTACTATTACAAGATCTTCCTCTACCTACATATGCTATGGTTTCTGACTGTCCTGTGGGCAGTCCTGATCCTTCCTCCTCGCTTTGTTCGAACTGGTCTACCACTAATCTCTCTTCGTGTAGGCGTTCTATTTCTTTACGGATCTTTCGGCACATGGCTATTATACAATTTTGCTTATCATGTCTCCCTTCTGATATATTCTGGCTCCATCTGGTAAGAGTTTGCATTGCTTCCGGGTCTACCCCCGGTCGGTCTTGATTTCTGATCACACAATTTATGAGGAAACGTAACAGTTCCCCCTGTATCTCCACTTTCTGGTATTCCATAGCTCTGTTAATACATTCAGACTCTCGCCCTGTTTGGACAAAATGGTATATATTGTCTAGATGCACAGTCATTCCTGGTATCTTCCCTAGATACACCGCGGCTCGTCTGATACGTAATGATGCCATGATCATTTCGTCCTCTTTGCCGGGCACAGGGTCATATCTACAATCTATAAGAAGTTCCTTAAGCGTGCGGGCATTTATGAGTTTGGGGGTACGTGAATGTGCTGATTCTTGAAAGGTAAGTTTATTTACTCTGGGTGGCGTAGAAAAAATGTTGGTAGCACCTCCCGTAGCCCCATCTGGGGTATCGGGCGTGAAAGGATTCGTTGAACGCGATACAGCAACTATAGGTGTGGACACACCTATAGAAGTAGCTGTAGGAACAGATGTGGGAACAGATGTGCTTGCCGGAACTTGTGTCAGGATTTGTTGCTGTAGAGATACAGATACAGGATCTTGGCATTGAACCTCCCTGGCAGGCGGTCTATGTGGGGCGGGGTTAGCATACTCGGGAGCTGCGTCATCTAAATATGAGGAAAGAAAAACATCTTCTGCGGTTCTAGGATGCCCCTTAGGATGTACTTTTATTGGAAATAATGGGGGTGGCAAGTCTTTTTGTATTTCCGGAGTAGCCTTAGGTAATCCCTCGGCCAGGAGGGGATACATACCATTCATAAGGGCATTTCTTTGTCTGTCTATTTGTTCTGATTTCACTCGTGTACCTTCTTCAATTAATAGATTTTCTCGGACTTTATTTGAATTCTCTTTATTTTTCTCTTCCTGTCGGAGTGCTTTTTCTGTACGTCTATGAGATTCTTTACGCCATAACTCAACGGCATCTTTCTGTGACTGTCTGACTTTCCTTTTCCATAACTCTTCCTCTACTTTCATGATGCACTCTGCATCCCAGGTCCCAGCTGCGGGCCACCTCTGACTTTCTGGTAATTCCTTGGTGTAGTCTACCCATAAATCAAGAAATAATATAGCGTCTAAGCCGTGTTTATGATACATGAAATACCCTGGAGTGTCCCTAGGAGGAATGGGAACAGCTTCTTCGAGTACCCCTTTTCTAGTAGTGATCTGTCTTAATTTCGAAAAGAGCGGCATATTGAAAACTGATCTGATACTTGATTTTGAACAAACTTAATACAATAAACACAATAATGAACAGTCATTCACACCACAATATGCAGAACGTATTTAAAACATTTAACGTTTAACATTTAACTGAGCAACAATGATGATGACGATCTAAGGAAAACTTAATCACTAAACATAATACTCGGCATTAACTGGATTATTCTGAATTTATATACTTGATATACTAGATATACTGCTAAACAGTACAGATACACTGCTGAAACAGTGCAGACCGGATTTGTGTACCCAAACCCGTCTTGACCGGCACAACCTATGTGCACGTCAGAACGCCTCCCCAGTAATGGTACTCACCGGGTAGCTCGGAACGGAAGGCCTCGGAACGGAACTGAACTGGACCGGACTGGACTCGACTCGAAAACTTCGGACACTTCGGACTTCGGAAACCTGGTGGGCCTCTGTATACCTCGGATCTTGCTCTCTCAGCTAGGCTCTGGTCGGGATACTTCGCACTTCTCACCGCCTCGTCTGGGTGTTGATCGCAGCCTCAGTCGCCCCCGCTCGACCGGAGGGAGATACAGGAAATCCTGCTGGTACGCGTTGCTGTCCGTCCAGCTGTGGCAGGAGACCGGGCCTGCAACGCACCGCCGGCGCGTGAGATGAGAAAGTGTCCCTATTCGGGCGCCATTCCTGTGGTAAATAATTTAATTACCGGGACTTAATTTGATACAGAAACATAATAAAAATAGCTCAGTAAATAAGAGGCAGAATCCGTGGTATTAGAGGTTCGGAATGGGCTTTATTCCAATGGACGATTCGAATCGGTTGCTCCAAGTTCCATCACCACGAAGGTTCAGGAAGTGAAGCACACACTTTATTGATAATTAATCACTTTTATACAATAGGCATTACAGTGAAGCAAATGCAAGAGGCGTAACAATTGATAGTGTAGATAAGAGATACATACGTAGCAAAAAGTGGGCGTAACTAGGTGTGACTAAAGAACGTCATCAGGTGTGATGTCATAATAGGGTGGTACCATGAAAGAATTTCGCAATGTCAGCAGAAATATTTGGCAGAAATGCGTGCGCAGCAGCATGACGTGTAATTGACGTGCAACTAGGGGGTGAAGGGGACTTGACATTTTAGCTCTACATGTGGCGACAGAAGTCTGGAGGGTCAAGTCAACCTAATCCCAAATCATATCTAACATCCTATGTTTAAAGAACTGCGTTATCCAAAAGAGAGGTCTTCTTAGAGTAGAATCTTATTCTATACTGACTATACTGACTGTTAGTGCGTGTACAAGCGTCTAAGTGTCTACACTAGATGCGTGGGTAGAAATCTTCCATAATAATAGGGCTATGAATTACTTGCATAAAGACAGAGAAGCCGAGCCTTTGCTCGGTAGCTGGAAGAATGTTTACTTAAACTACTGGACAGGAATGCATTGGATAGGGGGCGGAGCAGATAATTTCGAAGGTGAAATACAGTTTTTTGGCAGGCAGCAGGCTGATGTCAGGCTTCGTGGGCCGCGCAGGGAATGAGACAAAGTTCATGGTCACAGATGCAGGCTCAGACTGGAGCTTTCAGAGGCAGAAGGCAAGGAAAGCTTGATGACAGAATCAGGGCCTACTTGCCTGGACTGTAAAATGGCATAAGTGAACCATATAAAGCCTGTGGCCTTTCATACTTAGGAATGGAATATCCGGCCTATTCATGGCGGATCTGAAAGAGGACATGTTGACGGTGGACGCACATGTGTTTGCGTCTTCATAACTGGAACTGGAGGGAACATACATGTACTTGTGATTCCTACATGAAACCGTTGGGGTCCAAGATAGGGGACATAACTGATCGGAAAAATCCATATTTCCACACTAAGTACATCATTAGTGGCATCTCTATGGGTTCTATATAGTACATTGTCAAAGGAAGAGCGTGGACCTGTGGGAGTGTGCACAATCAGTCAGTTTATTGCATTTAAATTAGAAATGGCAGTCGGCATAATGTTAGCCAGAATATTAGTATTAAAAGGCAATGTGCAATGGTGCAATGGTGACCATTGGTAGGCAGGAATGCTTTTAACCTTATTCCTCGTGAACTGTCCTCTTGGATATGGCAGGTTCACAGTGATTTTCGCCAACCCCTTAGAGTACAATGTAATTGAAATATAATCATTGGAGGATATGCCAGGTGAGTATCTTCTAGTATGCGTGATATCAGATCTGATGACAGAAAGACAGTTCAACTTCCCCCTCAGCCAATGGATCACTTTATTGGTCAAAGCCTCCATGTCTTCAAAAGAGCCAGGTTTTATTCTTGGGACCTGGATCATATAAATCGTATGTCCTGGAAGGGACTCAGACATCACGTATGTTTTAGGAGGAGAAGAATTCAAGAAGGATTGCTTTGATAAAGGGGAAATGAAATTTCTCTGAAATAATGATGCCCTTTGTCATTCAATATTCTCTGGCCGTTATGTGCAGATGCAGGGGAATGTTGGAAGGTAAATAGCGTTGATTAATGAACAGGGGACCAGTGTTCCTCTGACTTGTTGGACCTGAACAATGAAGTGCATGGGATGTTGTCTGGATGCAAGATTTTAAAAGTTGATTTTTAGCTGTCTCTGAACCATCAGGTTGAGTTTCAGACATAGACTCGGGTCTCAGTTTCGAACCCTTGCTGCCTCTACCCTTTGAACTGGAATATTAGGAGGCCAGGGCATGGGAGACCTTTGGTTGATTTTCTGGTGGCCCGTTAGTACATGCATGTCTACAGCGACAAGATTTAGCCAGTGACTAGGTCAGACAAAGAGGTGAGCATATTGCTAAGACGGTCCAACTTGTCATTAACGATTTGTAAAGGACTTACTTCCTTTATTGCCCACTTTGGAACTCCTTCCGTTTGAGTTGCAACTGTTGGTTGTAATAGACCATCATCGGAAGGCGGCTCGCCATTGTCCTCAATCGGTTCCAATAAAGGAAAACAGTTCTAACAGATTATATAAGGGATGGCGTTAATTTTAGGTTATAGCAGATATGAGACTGGATTTCTTATTGCGGTGGGTGGTGTCTCGGAAGGGGTGGGTTCTTTATCTGGGACTTGAGTGCTCAAAATTATAGTTTCAGCATCGATAAGTGGTTTATTTTTCTTGAATATATCAGGGATTCATATTTTTTTTTTCGTTTTGTAGATTCAGGGTACAAAAGAGTCTCCACCCCTTGTATTAATGAGTCGATGTCAGCCACTGTATTAGTATTAATTTAAGAGAGCTCAGTTTTCCACTTAGTCGGTTTCCGGGTTTTTTCGCATTAGATTCAGATTTTGCCTGCTTCTTCGCTTCACGTTTACCCATGTTAAAGGTGAACACTCAGTACTTTACAGATGCCAGAGAGATGGAAGTAAACTTACAGTTCCCGGGTGGTAAATTGAAGAGAGAAGGCCCAGCATAGCCTTTTCCGGTCAATGATGGGCGTACATGGGCCTGTTCTTGGCCCAATCTTGGCCTGGGCACGTGCCCATGTGCGTCCCACGCAGAGGGACCTCCTTTAAATTTAAATACAGTGCCTGCGGGCATGAGATGTCGTGTCAGTGGGCCATCGGCAAGCACTCGTGGGGCTATGCGTCCTGCCCCCTCTCATCGCAGTGCGTTCACATCGCGCAGCGAGACCCCCTTCAAATTTAAATACAGCGCCTTCGGGTGCGAGATGTCATCGTCAGCGGCTCCTGCCACAAAGACTCATGGGGGTTTGGTTACTGCCCCCTCTCAACGGCACTGCGGACACACCACACAATGGGGCCCACTTAAAATTGAAATACAGCGCCTCCGGGCATGAGATGTCGGTGTTAGTGCCTCCTGCCGCAAGGGCTCGTGGGACTTTGGGTCCAGCCACCTCTAACAGGGACTGCGGTCACTACTTGTATTACAGAATGCTATTCACAAACCTGCATGCAGAGACCTCCACCTCGCCTATTTTTTCTATGCTCTCTGCCCTCTTTGTGGAGGTCTCCACACACATGGATAAACATTTTAGTAGTAAATGAGAGGGGATTAGAGAGGGCCAAGGATATTTCATCACTCCTTTTCACCAAAGATGGTTGGCACGGGTACTCAGATTCGAAGTGAATGTTTTATTTATGGAAATGGGTGTGCAGCCTTTGGCTCACGGTCTTTACCCAGCATGAGGTTTTTATGCAGGTAAGTACCATGCTGGCCCCTTTTTGGTACTTTACCCCATTGTACTTTACCAAGCAGGTAAGTATTTTATTTTCTATTAAATAACATAAATATGATGTAATTTAAAAAAAGTGGAATTTAAGGGTTAAGAGATGAGTAAGGGTTTAGCGATGGGTATTGGTAATGGAGGGCATAGCTAGGTGTTGTTGGGGTTTAGTGGCTGGTAAAGTTAAAGGGATATAAGGGATCTTTAGGTAAGGGGAGAGTAGAGTAGTGGTAAAGGGCGGTAAGGGTTTTGGTGCAAGCAAGCAGTACAAAGAAATGAAGTGTGTATATATATATATATATATATATATATATATATATATATATATATATATATATACATTATCTACTGGCGGTCGCCAGTAGATAGTTATAGTTAGGACCCTGTTTCCATAGGAAATCCGCAACATTCTATTTGGAATAACTTTGGCGCCGGTCGATGAATCCTCGCGAAATTTTCGAAATAGGTGGGGCGCTACGCTCCGCTCCTACCCTGAAAGTCTCGGGGGGATTCGTCAAGCGGGGGCTGAGAAAAAAGGGGGGTCCCAAAACGCATTTTTCCCATGCATTTTTCCATAGGACCTTTAGACACAGCTACAGCCCGAACGGCTGAACAGAGTTACTTGAAATTTGGCAGAGAGGTAGTCCTCAGGTCAAGGAAGTGCCTTTTGTAGGTCTGGTGTAAATCTGTTCAGTAGTTCCTGAGAAAATAGCATTTAAATCAATATATATATGTGGGCGGAGCCTAACCACACATCTCATCCTGAGATCTGATTGGCTGTAAGCACTTCATCCAAGAAGTGTTGGCAGCCATCTTGGGACCAATATACATGATAGCACCTCATTAAAAAGCATTGCAGTTAATAGAAGGTTTTAAGACTTTAGTTACATTATAAATCATGTGTTGATGGTACCATACTCATTTTAGGAATTGTGGTATGTTCTAAGGTGATTTCACCATGTGAAAAAGCCTTCTGCTGGGATATCATGATTGAGAGAAAAATATTTTCTCATGCTTTTACCACAGAGGTTTGGAAGGTGATCTATAAGCTAAACTGAGAGCTTATTTTCTGTAAATTCACATTATCTTTCTCAGTCATGTGAGAATGAAGTCTGACATTCTCAGTAAAACATGTACATCCAACAAGGGCAGAGACTGTCAGTTGATTCCTTTGTGTTCTACTGCAGCTTTCCAGAGTGTTCCAAAGAACTACTAGAGCGCTAACCGTCCTACTTATGATAAATGTATGGCACACCTGAAGCCATCTTGCTTGGATTAAAGTGGTAACTCTTAAAACATTTAATTTAAAAAGGAACAAAATGAGGGGGTTCATTTTTCCATAAAAAGTATGATTAGTGCTGCAGAAAGAAAAATTAGGGCACATTTTGAGTGACTTCTCAAATCCTCTTCTATTTCATTAAAAAATTCTGACATGCAGACTGAAACATGCACTTTCAATACCAGCAGCAGTTTTCCCTGGTGAGCAGTAGCTTTACTACAGTGATCTAATGAGCAAAAAGAGTGCTAACATTCTGATTTTATGGCAAATGTGTGACACATTTGAATGCCTTCTTGATGGAATCAAAGTAAAAAACTGAAAGTATTTCCTACTGAGGAGACTGCAGTAAATGAGGAAATTAGGAAACTTCATAACAAATAAGTCTCCCAAGATGGCCACCAGAGACAAAAGAGCCCAAATGTAGCCCAAATATCACCCAGATGTAGCCCAAGTATAGCCCAATGACAGAATGTCCAAGAATGTTCTTAAAAACAACTAGAGCACTTACTGTCTTCATTATGACAAAAGTATGGCGCACCTGAAACCATCTTGATTGGAATAAACTGGTAACACTTAAAACATTTAATTTAAAAAGGAACACAATGAGGGGGTTCATTTTGCCATAGAAATTATGATTAATGCTGAAGAAAGAAAATGAGGGCACATTTTGAGTGACTTCTCAAATCCTCTTCTATTTCATTAAAAAATTCTGACATGCAGACTGAAACATGCACTTTTAATACCAGGAGCAGACTTCCATGGTGAACAGTAGTTTTACTACAGTGATCTAATGAGCAACTAGAGTGCTAACATTCAGAATTTATGGCAAATGTGTGACATATCTGAATACCTTCATGATGGAATCAAAGTAAAAAACTGAAAGCATTTCCGACTGAGGAGACTGCAGTACATGAGGAAATTAGGAAACTTCATAACAAATAAATCTCCCAAGATGGCCACCGGAGACAAAAGAGCCCAAATGTAGCCCAAAATCACCCAGATATAGCCCAAATATAGCCCAATGACAGAAGTGTGCAAAACACTTATTATTTTGTGTTTTTGCAGTGTTATATAGTGCAGACTTGTCAGGTATTGGAGTGCTTTACATGAGCATTGGTTACATCACACAAGAACAAATTCATTTTGGTTGTAGACATGGGGAGACTAAGTGATTTGACCAGAATCACAGAATGTCGAGCTGAAGCAGAAACTTCAACCTGGTTCCCCAGTTGCAAAGTCTGCAGTTCTGGAAGTAACACCACATCCTCTCCCCTAAGTGCAACATTTAATCAAGTTGTCAACTAGATAAAAAAACATAAAGATAACAAATAATTTAAAAGTGCTTTGTCGCTATTTGAAAACTCAGAAAATATGTCCTTATTTTAGTCTTTTAGAGCACTAACCATAATTTTGATGCCAATAAGACCCTCTCATATATGTAATTTCTAAAGGAATGCTCTAGGTATTACAGTTTTGATTACATCAAGATGATGTCAGGCGTTCCACACTTTTGTAATAAATATAGAATGTTAGCAATCTAGTTGTTCATTAGGATACTGTTGAGAGGCAGAGGCCAGGGGCACGGACTCTGAAAATTGAAGCCAGGTAGGAGGGTGCAAAGGCAACAATTTAACCACACTGAGCAGGCAGGAAGGGCCGTGGAAGCACAACAGACTATGGAGGGCAGTGGAAAGGGGGGCAGGGGCAACAAACCAACAATACAGGACTTGCAAGAGAGGCTGTTGGAGGGAAGATCTATTACGGGTCAAGGAAGCTAGGGGCGGTCCCCAGAGCCCCGGGAGCCACCACAGAACTGAGCAGGAGAGTGAGTCAGGGACAAAAGGGGCACCTTAATTTGAGCCGGGGTGCCTAGGAACGCTTGCTCCAAAAATGAAGAAAACAGACATATGAGACATGGAATTGGAGGCAGAATACAATGGCAGTTTAATGAGAAGATGCAACTTCAAAGAAACCGCAGAATAGAGACATAAAGTACAAAATACAGAATCCAGATAATCATACAGCTGTCATGATATTCTCTGTATCTCAATTAATGGACTGACAGAGAGAGAGAGAAAACACATCTATAAATGCATCATGAGAAACAAGTTACACCAAGGAAAATGTTACCTAGGAACACTCACATTTACTCTTAGAGCAAGCATTCCTGCAATTACAATACAACATCTTTTAAATGCAGAAGTAAAGAGAACAATGGTTAAACATAACATGACATTTCATATAGGTAAAATAGAATAAGATACTTCAAGCAAAGCAGAGCAAGACATTTTAAGCAAAGGAAGACAAGAGCTCCCAGTTCTTGGGGAAAACCTGCACAGCCTGTTAACCTACATACAGACGGCGAGGTTGTCCGTTGATATCTGTGGGTGATCCCTTTTTATATCATTTTGTGGGCTCCTTTGCACGCTACATCTACCTACGTATGCTACCCAAAAGCTTCGTCTGCAGATTTTACCAGACATTTCGTCATTTACCCACTTAATGCTGACAATGGACTGGGTGAAAAGGTCAGTCTCTCAGGCCAATCGCTTATCGTAAGTTCCATGGAGCAAGCAGAAAATAATGGGTATTGTACAGGAATTCAATATATTCATGTATAAAATCTCCTCGGTTCTCCTAACTTGATGCTCTGCGGTTGCCACTTCCTTAAAAGCGGGAAACCTGCCCAGGAAGCAAGTACCAGTCCAGGATGCAGCCTACTGTATGTCGACAGCTTCAGGGGGATGTTGAACTTTGATACCGAGCACGGAGCACTCGGGTAGGGTGGGGGCTACTAGTTTGGAGCAGAAGGCCTCGCAGACCTGCCTTCAGACTGCTATACACTAAAATTGCAGAGCTATGGTCAATTTAACAAAGAGGCCTACATATTGAACAGAAGGGCCTACACAGGGGTTTTATGCTGGCTGAGTGGTAAGGATGTCTCAGGATAATTATATAGCAACACAGGACCCGCTGGTCAATTTAATACGGCCTACAAATGCGGCTGGCAGGGCAAGGACAAGGGTCTCATACTTCAGGTGTGGACAGAACGGGCCAGGGGCCCCCTGTGATACAAAATCTACCCTCCTTCAAGGCTGTGGCAATGTAATAGACCATTGTGGGCAGAAGGAAGAGGCAATGGTAGTACAACCATACATGCCAACAGACCCGATTCAGCCAGGAAACGTCCAATGTTTTTAAGCTCAAATGGGCTTTATTTGATCTGTCTCCTGTCTACAATATCCTCTTTTTCAATGTAACTCAAAGGGGAAAATCAATACCCCAGTTTTTTTTCAAAATCTCCCTCTTACCAAGTTCAAAATGTTCGCAAGTATGGTACATTGAATCATGGAAGGAAATGGGACAGGGACATGGACTTGGATAACAGAGGACAGGAGAGACATGGAGAGGTGCACCAAACTGACCCTGCAGGGCAGGCATCAGGGTTTGCAGCAGCACAATACACCACACAGGGCATGCAGGACGGGAGTGCAGCACAACAATCCATAGAAAGCAAGAGGGAGGGGACAGGACCATGCACATGGACAACAGAGAACAGAGGGGCAAGAGGCAATGGTAGCTAGCTGACCATAATGGACAGACAGGAGAGAAGGCTGCAGCATAACAGACCATAAAGGGCAGGAGGGACGGATCAGGGGCATTACAATGGAACAGACAAGCCAGGAGGGAGGGAGTAGGGGTCTGCACATGTAAACAGAGGGCTGGGGGCAAGGGGGCAGGGCAGGAGCAGCAAGATAGCCATGGAGGTCAGGCAGGATGGGCACTAGAAGCAAGACACAACATGAAGAGCAACAGTGAGACTGTGATGGCATACACACAGACCATGGAGGGAAGGTGGGAGGGGGTCAGGGGCAGCTAACTGACCACACAGGGAAGGTGGGAGGGGCCATGGCAGCACAGAAGACCATGCATGGCAAGTGGGAGGGTTAGTGGCAGCACAATGGCTATGATGGGCAAGGAGGAGGGTGCAGGGGCATGCACAAAGGACGATGGAGGATAGAAGGGAGGGTTAGGACCTGTGCACAGACAAGAAAGTTCAGGGGAAGGGGCCTCACAACAGACCACACGGGGCAGGCAGGAGGAGCAGTTGCAGCACAACAGACCAGGGAGGGCAGAAGGGTGTGGCAGTACAATGGACCATGTAGGACAGGAGGAAGAGGATAGAGGCATGGCATGTGGACAGGCAGGGTGGAGGTGGCAGGGACAGGTTACAGTCATCTGACAATGCTAGGCAGGTGGGAGGGGAGTGGCAGCTCAACAGAACATTCAGAGTAGATAGGAGTGGCAGGTCCATGGGACATGGTGGGCAAAAAGGATGGAGCAGGGGCATGCACAAAGACATCGGAGGGCAGGGGGAAGGAGAATAGGGGCAGCAAGCTAAGCACAGAGTTTAAGCAGGAGGTCAATGATGGGGCATAGAATTGGGCAATGGAGGGCAGGAGGAGTGGACTGGTACATCATACTAAATTGAGGGCAGTGGCAGCACATCAGACCGTGCATGGCAGGAGGGAGGAGGCTAGTCCATGGATTCACACAACAGAGGATAGGGAGGAGGGGGATGGGGCAGCAAGCTAACTGTTCAGAGAAGGCGGGTATTAGAAACGTTATTGTTTTTAAAACATTTTGTCTGTGCAAACTACTTAAAATATGAACAAGTATGCAGCATAATCTCACTTTTATTCAGGAAGAAGAAGACGTTAGTGACTGTGACTCCGGGCTCACTTGGCAAAAACACCCCCTGACCCTCCACCCCCTATCGCAAAATGTAATGCCCGTGAAAAGGGTAGGTGAACACAGTGTTATATAGAACATAGTCCTGAGAGCACGATTGAAAATGAAAACTAGATATAGTGTATGGTATAAACTATGCACCAAAATGTGTGATATAAGATGAACCAGGCGTGAAATATAATATGCAATACATTGTGCGCAATGACAGATTCATTGGAGAGCGCAAGATAGCACAGGCACTAGCGCGTGCTATGCGATATGCGCCTTGGAGTGTAATATGCACAGGGCAGTGTTGTGTAACCTAACTAGTCTCTAAAGTTGTAATATAAAATATGTGCTGGGGAGTGTAACGTTGCACATGCACTGTGACAAAGATATGGATCCCAAATTGTAATATGTATGGCATAGCACTGTGCGTTATAACATAGGCATTGAGGAAGGCACGTTTGATGGGGCAATATAACCCGTGCGAAGACAAGTGTGGCATGACATATTCACGGGGTGGTGTTACAGTGCACATGGGCTAGAGAGTGTCATAGCATATGCACTAGCTAGTGGAATACAACACAGAGGTGTGTGGTACTCGGCAGGCAATGGTGGGTGTAACACAGCATTGGGCTCTGTCAGGAGCGCGCTGTGACTCGCAAGTGATGTTCGTCCCCTTTCCAGAGAGTAAAATAAAAAGTATTACACATCCGGCAGTGGATGTGTGTTTTATTAACCGTGAGGGGGGTTTCTTGCATAGTTTTGGTCGAATTTTTGTCGAATCCCCTTTGAATGGCTTGGTGTGCATGTGTATTAAATGTGCCCGTCAATAGCTACCCATGTTTGTATAAATAAACGACAAGGGTGTCTACCGGGATTAGGCACGGTAGAGCATCAGACATGTCAGAGCTTCACTAGTGGTGTAAATACATTCCACGTGGATTAATTGCATGCATAGTCGCCTTTTAATGAATATCACGCAAATCGTCATGGTGATAGGTACGTACGGTTTGTCCAGCATGTCCTAGGTGTGTCTATAAATATATATTTTTTAAAAATAATAAAAAACAGTGGCCGGCCCTGGGGATTGGGGTCAAAAAAATATAATTAGGAGACAGGCCCTGGGGGATGGGGTCATCAGGGCCAATAAATTAGAATAAGAAGGGGAACCACACAGCCCCCCTTCTTAAAAAAATAAAATAAATAAAAGACTGGCATCGTGCCGGAGGCCATGCCCCCTCCGTGCAGCACTCTGCAAACGCGCCCCCAACAGGCATCTCCAGTATGCGCCAGGGAGCTGCGCTGCAGACAGGTGTTCTGAGGCCAAGCCCCTTTTTACACCTCTCTGCAACGCAGCTCTGTGGCGCTTACTGGAGGTACCTAGTGGTCTAGTGTGACCCTAGGGACCCTTAGGATTCAAGGGGACTTAATCTCTCAACTTAGAACAGCCACAGGGCGCGTTTAAACAGTGGTGAAGGGAGGGGACGGGGCCTGAGGTGACGTGTGCAAACACGCACCATGGCACGTTTTAAATTGGGGATATAATTTCCCTTCAATACTGAGGGCCCCTGGGGGCTAACTAGCCCACCAAGTGCTTCCAGTAAGCGCCACTGAGCTGCATTGCAGAGAGGTGGTCCAGGCTGTGCCACTTTTTACACCTCTCTGCAACGCAGCTCTGTGGCACTTACTGGAGGTACCTAGTGGGCTAGTTGGACCCTAGGGACCCTCAGGATTCAAATGAACTTAATCTCCCAACTAAAAACGGACACAGGGCGTGTTTACACAATGGTGAAAGGAGGGGACGGGGCCTGAGTTAACGTGTGCAAAAACGCCCCGTGGCCTGTTTTAAGAGGTAGTTTTAATCCCCATGCCCTATTATATACTAGAGGCTTATAGAGGAGGTAAGGCTAATCACAGGGGGACCCCAACGCATAATGTTCCCTAGTGTATGTAGGTGTTTTCGCTGTATTCTAAGTGTCTTTTAACATAGCACTGGCTCTAGGACTGGTTAGTCAGACTCAGTTACCACCAGTATCCGTCTGAAAAAGTTGAGGGTACAGGATGATTTTGCATCAAGGCTTCTTTCTGCTCTTCTTTTTGTTCTTTCTGCACGTTATCCTTCTTCCTGCACTTATCTTCGTATTTGAGGACTTCTGTTGCTTCTTTCTGCACTTCTTTTGTTTCTTTCTGTGCATTTTTTCTTCTTTCTTCACATGTCCTATCTCTGTAGGCATAGTTAGAAATTAGATTTTAAAAAACCTTTGAAATTAACAGAAAAAACCATAGGTTTCAGGCACGTTATAGTTAGGAATTAGCATTTAAAAAACCTCAGAAATTCACTGAAAAAACCATAGGTTTCAGGGGTGTTATAGTTAGCTGGACTTTTCACTTGTACAAAACCATTGAAATTCCCCCGTTATAGTTAGTTCAGCTAACTATAACTCGCACGCCCGCAATGCACTGCTGATGACGTCACATATTACATCACTCATGACATGGTCAGTGACATCACTCATGACATCACTGATGACATCTCAAATGACATCACTGATGACATCATCCTTGTGATAGAGTGGCAGACCTCCTCTCACCCTAATATAACCTTTGATACACACATTCAAAAATAGAGACTAAAATTTTCAAAACAATGGACATACCAATACCAGTTACAACAACCTCTTCAGTAATTCTAAGATCCACATACACATCCACTCATTCACCAACAGTCCAATACAGTCACTCATACATGTACTCACTCATCATATGTACTCATACACCTATACATCCTGTTACACAATGCCACTCATCCATAGAGTTACTCACACACATAGTCACTCATGCTAATAAAGAATCAAACATACATTTACTTGCATATACAGTTATACACACACCACCACACTTACTTCTACGGAAACTTACACATACTTAGTCTTTTAAACAATCACTTATAGAAACACATACTTATTCATACAGGAACTCTTTCAATCTCTCACTCTCACATATACTCACATATATACACCAATAGTCACATATACTAGTTTAAAACATATGTAGTTACTCATAAAGACACTATTGAGACAGTCATTCACTCACTAACACACCCATACACACACTCATCCACCCATACAGTCCTGCACACATACTGTGTTCAACACATACAAACAGTGAGTCACTCATTCATGCACCTATGCACTACGTAATACCCCCCACCGAACCATGCAGACACTCAGACTGATACTCAAAAAACCAACTAATAACCTATATAGACACCCATGTAGCTACTCACCAACCCATGCAGCCACTTATACACAAAGTGAGAGACTGATACAGATATTTACATATTTAAACATTACTCACTAAGCCATGTATTCACTATGATACACTTAATCAGTCAGTTACACAATCAATTTTTCAAAAACAAATCATCCATTTAGACACTTATATACCCATTTATTCTTCCATCGACCTTGAGATATACATATATAAAACATATTTAATTTTCAGAATAACACACATTCACTGGATGATGTCATCAGTGATGTCATTTGAGATGTCATCAGTGATGTCATGAGTGATGTCACTGACCATGTCATGAGTGATGTAATATGTGACGTCATCAGCAGTGCATTGCGGGCGCGCGAGTTATAGTTAGCTGAACTAACTATAACGGGGGAATTTCAATGGTTTTGTACAAGTGAAAAGTCCAGCTAACTATAACACCCCTGAAACCTATGGTTTTTTCAGTGAATATATATATATATATATTCACTGAAAAAACCATAGGTTTCACACATGTTATAGTTAGCTGGACATTTCACTCGTAAAAAACCAATGAAATTCCCCCGTTATAGTTAGTGCAGGCAACTATAACTCACGCGACCGCAATCCTCTGCTGATGATGTCAAATATTACATCACTGATGACATATGTGTCTTTATGAAAAATAAATATTTGTAATATATGTATAGCTAAAGCTACAGTATTAGCATCAACAGAGGATTGCGGTCGCGTGAGTTATAGTTGCCTGCACTAACTATAACGGGGGAATTTCATTGGTTTTTTACGAGTGAAATGTCCAGCTAACTATAACATGTGTGAAACCTATGGTTTTTTCAGTGAATATTAGTTATAGTTAGGACCTATTTTCCATAGGAAATCCGCAACATTCTATTCCCAATAGATTTGGCGCCGGTCGACGAATCTTCGCGAAATTATCTAAACTTTTGGCCAGCTCTGGTCCGCTCCTATCCTGAAAGTCTAGGGGTGATTCGTCAAGCTGGGGCTGAGAAAAAAGGGGGGTCCCAAAACGCGTTTTCCCCATGCAATTTTTCATAGGAACCTTTAGTCGGAGCTACAGCCCGAACTGCTCAATGGAATTACACCAAATTTGGCAAAAAAGTAGCCCTTGGTTCAAGAGTCGTGCCTTTTGGTTAAATCGTGTAAATCCGTTCAGTTGTTCCTGAGAAAATCAAAAGTAAAATCACATATATATCTATGGGCGCGGTGGATCCGAGCACCCTCCTGATGACAAGCTGTATGCTAATTGGCTGTCAACACTCCAAACCAGAAAGTGTTGGCAGCCATCTTGTGCCTCAAGAAAACAGTAAAACTAATGCGCAAAATGCAAAAAGGGGGCAGGGTAGAAATACCCTGACCCCCTAGGCCTGCTTAGGGGGTCCCACAAGGACCCCCAGGGCCCCCCCCAATTTTTTTTAAAATCAGCAAAATCCGCGCTGGGTGCGCGGATCCTACCGATAAAAAGAAGCACTTCCTTGCTATTTAGCCCCCGGGGGGGCCAAATCCCGGGGGCAATACTGATAATGTGAAGGGGGGCCCAGAGGGGCCCCCCAGACCCGGTGACCGCCACCCCCGGGGCTTTTTTCAGATAGGTGCGGGGGGCTCTCAGCCACCCCAGCCACGGGGACCACCACCCCCCGGGGCTTTGGAAATAACAGGGTGGGGGGCTCAAGGCCCCCCAGAGACCACCACCCTTTATCGCAATATATGCGGGGGGCTCACGGCCCCCCCGCAGCCCCGGGGACCACCACCCCCGGGGCTTGTTTGTTTTTTAGTTTAAAAAAACAAAATCTGTGTAGGGGCTTGAGCCCCCCCACATGCCCCAGGGACCGCCACCTCCCCGGGGCTCTACATATTCAAAGTAGGGGGGGTCTGTGATGGACCCCGCGGCACCGGGGACCACCACCCCCGGGTGTTGGGAGGGGGGCTGCGCGGCCCCCCTCCTGGAGCCCTTGATGGCCCTGGGGACTGCCAGCCCCCAGGGCCAGCTCCTGCAGTAGTTTGCTTTGGCAGGGCGGGAACCTTGTGGCTCCCGCCCTGCCATAGCAAACCTGGTTTTGATTTTGAAAGAGAGAGCAGGGAAACCTGCTCTCTCTTTCAAAATGCAACTCAAATTGCTTTTCCACACAGGGAGCTGCATCTTAGCAGCTCCCCATGTGGAAAAGCAATGCCGGCTTCCGCGGGACGCGGGGAGCCGGCTGGGACCGTGGGGAGATTGGGGAACCCCCCACGGTTCCCAACGGAGAGGGCCAGTCCTGGGGGATGGGGTCTCTGGGGCTATTAGTGGCCCGGGAGGGTGGCCACGCGGCCCCCCTTCTAAAATTAAAAAAATATTTCAAAAAATAAAGGCCGGCCCCGGGGGATGGGGTCCCCGGGGCCATAAATGGCCTAAGGAGGGGGGCAAGGCAGCCCCCCTCCAAAAATAAAATAAAATAAAAACATGGGCATGCCCTGGGGATGGGGTCTTCGGGGCAGGAGGGGGGCTACGCGGCCCCCTTTCCAATTTTAAAAAAATTAAATTAAATGTGGGGGCAGGCCCATGGAGATGGGGTCCCCAGGGCCACACAGCCCCCCTTCTTAAAAAAAAAAAAAAAAAGACCGGCATTGCGCCGGAGGCCACGCCCCCTCCTTTCAGCACTCTGCAAATGCACCCCCTGGCGCATTTGCAGATGAGGAACAAATTCCCCTTGAATACTGGGGGTCCCTGGGGGCCAAGTAACCCACCAGGAACCTCCAGCATGCACCAGGGGGCTGCGTTGCAGAGAGGTGTTCCGAGACCGCGCCTCTTTTTACACCTCTCTGCAACGCAGCTGTGTGGCGCTTAATGGAGGCAGATGGTGGGCTAGTTACACCCCAGGGACCCTCGGGATTCAAGGGGACTTAATCCCCCAACTTAAAACGTCCCACGGGGCGCTTTTGCACAGTGGTGAATAGAGGGGCCGGGGCTTGAGAGGACATGTGTTCAAACACGCCCTGTGGCACGTTTTATGTTGGGGAAATAATTCCTCATCAATCCTGAAGTTCCCTGGGGGCCAACTAGCCGGCCAGGTACCTCCGAATAAGCGCCACAGAGCTGCATTGCAGAGTGTTGTAAAAAGGGGCATGGCCTCTGAACAACTCTCTGCAACACAGCTCCCTGGCACATACTGGAGGTACCTGGTCGGCTAGCTGGCCCCCAGGGACCATCAGGATTAAAGAGGAATTAATTCCACAATTTGAAAGGCGCCACAGGGCGTGTTTGCACATATGTCAATTCAGGCCCCGCCCCCTCCCTTCACCACTGTGCAAACGCGCCCATGGGGTGTTTAAAGTTGGGGGATTAACTGCCCTTGAATCCTGAGGGTCCCTGGGGGCCAACTAGCCCACCAGGTACCTCCAGTAAGCGCCACGGAGCTGCGTTGCAGAGTGTTGTAAAAAGGGGCGTGGCCTCTGAACCCCTCTCTTTCTGGCGCATACTGGAGGTACCTGGTGGGCTAGTTGGCCCCCAGGGACCCTCAGGATTGAGGAGGAATTCATTCTCCAACTTAAAACACATGCCACAGGGCGAGTTTGCAGACATGTCACCTCAGGCCATGCCCCCTTCCTTCACCATTGTGCAAACGCGCCCCGTCCCAAGTTGTAAGTTGGGGAATTAATTTGCTTTCAATACTGAGGGTCTATGAGGGCCAACTAGACCAACAGGTATCTCCAGTATGCGCCAGGGAGCTGTGTTGCAGACAGGTGTTCAGAGGCCACGCCCCTTGTTACACCTCTATGCAACGCAGATCTGTGGCGCTTACTGGAGGTACCTAGTGGGCTAGTTTGACCCTATGGACCCTCAGGATTCAAGGGGACTTAATCTCCCAACTTAAAACGGCCACAGGGCGCATTTACACAGTGGTGAAGGGAGGTTGAGATGCCTGAGGTGACGTGTGCAAACACGCCCTGTGGCACGTTTTAAGTTGGGGAAATAATTCCCCTTCAATCCAGAGGGAGCCTGGGGGCCAACTAGCCCACCAGGTGCTTCCAGTAAGCACCACTGCGCTGCATTGCAGAGAGGTTGTGCTGGCCGTGCCCCTCTTTACACCTGTCTGCAATGGCGCTTACTGGAGGTACCTAGTGGGATTATTTGACCCTATGGACCCTCAGGGTTCAAGGGGACTTAATCTCCCAACTTAAAATGGCCACAGGGCGTGTTTACACAGTGGTGAAGGGAGGGGACGGAGCCTGAGGTGACGTGTGCAAACACACCCTGTGGTGCGTTTTAAGTTTGGGAAATAATTCCCCTTTAATTTTGAGGGCCCCTGAGGGCCCCTGAGGGCCAACTAGCCCACCAGGTGCTTCCAGTAAGCACTACTGCACTGCGTTGCAGAGAGCTGGGCTTGGCCGTGCCCGTTTTCACATCTCTCTGCAATGGTGCTTACTGGAGGTACCTAGTGGGCTAGTTGGACCCTAGGGACCCTCAGTATTCAAGGGGACTTAATCTCCCAACTTAAAATGGCCACAGAGCGTGTTTGCACACTGGTGAAGGGAGGGGACGGGGCCTGAGGTGACGTGTGCAAACACGCCCTGTGGTGCGTTTTAAGTTTGGGAAATAATTCCCCTTCTATTTTGAGGGCCCCTGAGGGCCAACTAGCCCACCAGGTGCTTCCAGTAAGCACTACTGCACTGCGTTGCAGAGAGGTGGGCTTGGCCGTGCCCATTTTCACATCTCTCTGCAATGGTGCTTACTGGAGGTACCTAGTGGGCTAGTTGGACCCTAGGGACCCTCAGGATTCAAGGGGACTTAATCTCCCAACTTAAAATGGCCACAGAGCGTGTTTGCACACTGGTGAAGGGAGGGGACGGGGCCTGAGGTGATGTGTGCAAACACGCCCTGTGGCGCGTTTTAAGAGGTAGTTTTAATCCCCCTACCCTATTATATGCTAGGGGCTTACAGAGGAGGTCATGCTAATCACAGGGAGACTCCAACGCATAGTGTTCCCTAGTGTATGTAGGTGTTTTCACTGTATTCCAAGTGTCTTTTAACATAGCACTGGCTCAAGGACTGGTTACTCAGACACAGTTACCACCAGTATCCATCTGAAAAAGTTGATGGGAACAGGATGATTTTGCCACAAGGCTTCTTTCTGCTCTTCGGTTTGTTCTTTCTGCACGTTTTCCTTCTTCCTGCACTTTTCTTCGTCTTTAAGGACTTCTGTTGCTTCTTTCTGCATTAGTTTTTTTTCTTTCTGTGCGTTTTTTCTTCTATCATCACATGTCCTATCTCTGTAGGCATAGTTAGAAATTAGCATATAAAAAACCTTTGAAATTCACTGAGAAAACCATAGGTTTCAGACAAGTTATAGTTAGGAATTAGCATTTAAAAAACCTTAGAAATTCACTAAAAAAACCATAGGTTTCAGACAAGTTATAGTTAGGAATTAGCATTTAAAAAACCTTAGAAATTCACTGAAAAAACCATAGGTTTCTGAGGCATTATAGTTAGTTGGACATTTCACTCGTACAAAATCATTGAAATTCCCCCATTATAGTTAGTTCAGCTAACTATAACTCGCGCGCCCGCAATGCACTGCTGATGACGTCACATATTACATCACTCATGACATGGTCAGTGACATCACTCATGACATCACTGATGACATCTCAAATGACATCAGTCAGTCAGTGTCAGTCAGTCAGTGTCAGTCAGTGTCAATCAGTCTACCGCTCTACCTCTACACCTCTACCTCTACACCTCTACCTCTCTACCTCTCTCTACCTCTCTCTACACGCACACATATGCACATATATATATGCATATGCATTTATATATATGTATGTGTATATATATATATATATATCCATACATATATTAACATATATATAATCTGCATATCTATATAAATACAAATATAAATGCATACATACATATACATATACATATATGCATACATATGCATGTTATGTATATGAAAGTTTGAAAAACACTGATAAAAGCAAAGCTAAAAAGCCACCTAATTACAAACATAATTGCTTTAACTTAAACGAGGGCGAGACCTATTGCATTTTTAATGCTTGTTTACTTTGGTTCCATCAAGAAGGCATTCAGATGTGTCACACATTTGCCATAAATTCTGAATGTTAGCACTCTAGTTGCTCATTGGATCACTGTAGTAAAGCTACTGCTCACCAGGGAAGTCTACTGCTGGTATTCAAAGTGCATGTTTCAGTCTGCATGTCAGAATGTTTTAATGAAATAGAAGAGGATCTGAGATGTCAAAATGTGCCCTAATTTTTCTTTCTGCAGCACAAATCATAATTTCTATGGCAAAATGAACCCCCTCATTTTGTTCCTTTGCAAATTAAATGTTTTAAGTGTCACCACTTTATTCCAATCAAGATGGCTTCAGGTGTGCCATACTTTTGTAATAAGTAAGACTGTTAGCGCTCTAGTTGTTCTTTAGAACACTCTGGGACATTCTGTCATTGGGCTATACTTGGGTTATACTTGATATTTGGGCTACATTTCGTCTCTTTTGTCTCTGGTGGCCATCTTGGGAGACTTATTTGTTATGAAGTTTCCTAATGTCCTCATTTACTACAGTCTCCTCAGTAGGAATACTTTCAGTTTTTTACTTTGATTCCATCAAGAAGGCACACTTTCTATGGCAAAATGAACCCCCTCATTTTGTTCCTTTTTAAATTAAATGTTTTAAGAGTTACCACTGTATTCCAATCAAGATGGCTTCAGGTGTGCCATACGTTTGTCATAAGTAGGACTGTTAGCGCTCTAGTTGTTCTTTAGAACACTCTGGGAAGCTGCAGTAGAACACAAAGGAATCGACTGACAATCTCTGCCCTTGTTGGATGTACATGTTTTACTGAGAATGTCAGACTTCATTCTCACATGACTGAGAAAGATAATGTGAATTTACAGAAAATATGCTGTCAGTTTAGCTTATAGCTCACCTTCCAAACCTTCCAAACCTCTGTGGGAAAAGCATGAGAAAATAGTTTTCTCTCAAACATGATTCATGATATCACAGCAGAAGGCTATTTCACATGGTAAAATCACCTTAGAACACACCACAATTCCCAAAATGAGTATGGTACCATCAACAAATGATTTATAATGTAACTAAAGTCTTAAAACCTTCTATTAACTGCAATGTTTTTAATGAGGTGCTATCATGTATATTAGGCCCAAGATGGCTGCCAACACTTCTTGGATGAAGTACTGACAGCCAATCAGATCTCACGATGAGATGTGTGGTTAGGCTCCTCCCAGATATATATGTGATTTTGATTTGCTCAGGAACTACTGAACGGATTTACACCGTTTAAGCAAAAGGCACAACTCTGAATCAAGGTCTACCTTTCTGACAAATTTTGTGTAATTCCGTTCAGCAGTTCGGGCTGTAGTTGCGGCTAAAGGTCCTATGGGAAATTACATGGGGAAAACATGTTTTGGGACCCCCCTTTTTTCTCGGCCCCCGCTACACAAATCATCCCGAGACTTTCAGGATAGGAGTGGACCGGAGCTGGCCAAAAGCTTTGAAAATTCCACGAAGATTCGTCAACGGGCGCCAAAGTTATTCCAAATAGAATGTTGCGGATTTCCTATGGAAAATAGGTCCTAACTATAACTACCCACTGGCGACCGCCAGTAGGTAATATATATATATATTTATATATTATATATATATATATATATATATATATTCACTGAAAAAACCATAGGTTTCAGGGGCGTTATAGTTAGCTGGACTTTTCACTCGTACAAAACCATTGAAATTCCCCGTTATAGTTAGTTCAGCTAACTATAACTTGCGCGCCCGCAATGCACTGCTGATGACGTCACATATTACATCACTCATGACATGGTCAGTGACATCACTCATGACATCACTGATGACATCTCAAATGACATCACTGATGACATCACTGATGTCATCATCCAGTGAATGTGTGTTTTTCTGAAAATTACATATGTTTTATATATGTATATCTCAAGGTCGATGGAAGAATAAATGGGTATATAAGTGTCTAAATGGATGATTTGTTTTTGAAAAATTGATTGTATAACTGACTGATTAAGTGTATCTTAGTGAATACATGGCTTAGTGAGTAATAGGCCTGGGCGGTAAATTCCGTTCTGTTCGCGGAATTTGCGGAATTTGGGTAATTTCGCGTTCCGCGGAGAAACCGAAATTGCCCAAAAATCTGCGTTCCGCGACTTCGCGAAATTTTTTGCTTGTTCGCGTTCTCAATATGCGTGTTCGCGAGATATTTCACCCCGAGCACGCAAACAGCGATCGCGAACAGGAAAAAAGTATCGCGAACATGCAATTCCGGCTGTTCGCGGAATTTTTGCGTGTTCGCGGAGATTTTTTACCGTTTCGCGGAGATTTGCGTAACGCGATTACGCAAATTCCGCCCACCCCTAGTGAGTAATGTTTAAATATGTAAATATCTGTATCAGTCTCTCACTTTGTGTATAAGTGGCTGCATGGGTTGGTGAGTAGCTACATGAGTGTCTATATAGGTTATTAGTTGGTTTTTGAGTATCAGTATAAGTGTCTGATGTCTGTATGGTTCGGTGGGGGGTATTACGTAGTGCATAGGTGCATGAATGAGTGACTCACTGTTTGTATGTGTTGAAGACAGCATGTGTGCAGGACTGTATGGGTGGATGAGTGTGTGCATGGGTGTGTTAGTGAGTGAATGACTGTCTCAATAGTGTCTCTATGAGTAACTACATATGTTTTAAACTAGTATATGTGGCTATTGGTGTATATAAGTGAGTATATGTGAGAGTGAGAGATTGAAAGAGTTCCTGTATGAATAAGTATGTGTTTCTATAAGTGATTGTTTAAAAGACTAAGTATGTGTAAGTTTCTGTAGAAGTAAGTGTGGTGGTGTGTGTATAACTGTATATGCAGGTAAACGGATGTTTGATTCTTTATGAGCATGAGTGACTATGTGTGTGAGTAACTTTATGGATGAGTGGCGTTGAGTGACAGGATGTATATGTGTATGAGTACATATGATGAGTGAGTAAATGTATGAGTGACTGTATAGGACTGTTTGTGAATGAGTGGATGTGGATGTGGATCTTACAATTGTAGGTTGTTTTAACTGTTATTGGTATGTCCATTGTTTTGAACATTTTAATTTCTATTTTTGAATGTGTGTATCACAGGTTAATTAGGGGGAGAGGAGGTCTGCCACTCTATCACAAGGATGATGTCATCAGTGATGTCATGAGTGATGTCACTGACCATGTCATGAGTGATGTAATATGTGACAGCAGTGCATTGCGGGCGCGCGAGTTATAGTTAGCTGAACTAACTATAACGGGGGAATTTCTATGGTTTTGTACGAGTGAAAAGTCCAGCTAACTATAACGCCCCTGAAACCTATGGTTTTTTCAGTGAATTTCTAAGGTTTTTTAAATGCTAATTCCTAGCTATAACGTGCCTGAAACCTATGGTGTTTCAGTGAATTTCAAAGGTTTTTTAAATGCTAATTTCTAGCTATGCCTACAGAGATAGGACATGTGAAGAAAGAAGGAAAAACGCACAGAAAGAAAAAAAAGAAATGCAGAAAGAAGCAACAGAAGTCCTCAAAGACGAAGAAAAGTGCAGGAAGAAGTATAACGTGTAGAAAGAACAAACAGAAGAGCAGAAACAAGCCTTGTTGCAAAATCATCCAGTACCCTCAACTTTTTCAGACGGATACTGGTGGTAACTGAGTCTGACTAACCAGTCCTAGAGCCAGTGCTATGTAAAAAGACACTCAGAATACAGTGAAAACACCTACATACACTAGGGTACACTATGCGTTGGGGTCCCCCCGTGATTAACATGACCTCCTCTGTAAGCCTCTAGTATATAATAGGGCAGGGGATTAAAACTACCTCTTAAAACGCACCACAGGGCGTGTTTGAACACGTCACCTCATGCCCCGTCCCCTCCCTTCCCAACTGTATAAACACGCCCTGTAGCCGTTTTAAGTTGGGAGATTAAGTCCCCTTGTATCCTGAGGGTCCCTAGGGTCCAACTAGACCACTAGGTACCTCCAGTAAGCGCCACAGAGCTGCGTTGCAGAGAGGTGTAAAAAGTGGCACGGCCTGCACCACCTCTCTGCAACGCAGAGCAGTGGTGCTTACTGGAAGCACCTGGTGGGCTAGTTGGACCCCAGGGTCCCTCAGGATTGAAAGGGAATTATTTCCCCAACTTAAAAACGCGCCACAGGGCGTGTTTGCACACGTCACCTCAGGCCCCGTCCCCTCCCTTCACCACTGTGTAAACGCGCCCTGTGGCCGTTCTGAGTTGAGAGATTAAGTCCCCTTGAATCCTAAGGGTCCCTAGGGTCAAACTAGCCCACTAGGTACCTCCAGTAAGCGCCACAGAGCTGCGTTGCATGGAGGTGTAAAAAGGGGCGTGGCCTCAGAACACCTGTCTGCAACGCAGCTCCCTGGCGCATACTGGAGATACCTGTTGGGCTAGTTGGCTCTCAGGGACCCTCAGTATTGAAGGGGAATTAATTCCTCAACTTACAACTGGCCAGGGGGCGCGTTTGCAGAGTGCTGCAAGGATTGGGCGTGGCCTCCGACGCGATGCCGGTCTTTTACTTTTTTTTTTTTTAGAAGGAGGGCTGTGTGGCCCCCTTTCTTTTTCTAATTTATTAGCCCTGGGGACCCCATCCCCCAGGGCCTGCACCCTAATTTTTTTTGTTGAAAAAAATTAATTTGGCCCTCCCAAGGCCTTAATCGGCCCCGGGGACTCCAACCCCCGGGTCATGGCCTATGTTTTTTTTTTATTCTTTAGGAGGGGGGCTGTGTTGCCCCCCTCCTCAGGCCACTTATGGCCCCGGGGACCCCATCCCCCGGGGCCGGCCTTTGATTTTTATTATTTAAAAAAAATATATATTTATAGAAACACCTAGGACATGCTGGACAAACCGTATGTACCTATCACCATGACGATTTGCGTGATATTCATTAAAAGGCGACTATGCATACAATGAATCCACGTAGAATGTATTCACACCGCTAGTAAAGCTCTGACATGTCTGACACCCTACCGCGCCTAATCCCGGTGCCCCCGCTGGTGGGTACTCTCCAAGTAGACACCCTTGACGTTTATTTATACAAACATGGGTAGCTATTGACTGGCACATTTAATACACATGCACACCAAGCCATTCAAAGGGGATTCGACAAAAATTCGACCAAACTATGCAAGAAACCCCCTCACGGTTAATAAAACACACATCCACCGCCGGATGTGTAATACTTTTTATTTTACTCTCTGGAAAGGAGACAAACCTCACTTGAGAGTCACAGCGTGCTCCTGGCTGAGCCCAATGCTGTGTTACACCCACCAGTGCCCGCCGAGTGCCACACACCTCTGTGTTGTATTCCACCAGCTAGTGCGTATGCTATGACACTCTCTAGCCCATGTGCACTGTAACACCACCCCGTGAATATGTCATGCCACACTTGCCTTCGCACGGGTTATATTGCCCTATCTAACGTGCCTTCCTCGATGCCTATGTTAAAAGCACAGCGCTATGCCATACATATTATAATCTGGGATGCATATCTTTGTCACAGTGCATATGCAATGTTACACTACCCAGCACATATTTTATATTACAACTTTAGAGACTACTTAGGTTATACAACACTGCCCTGTGCATGTTACACTCCAAGGCGCATATCACATAGCAAGCGCTAGTGCCTGTGCTATCTCGTGCTCTCCAATGAATCTGTCACTGCGCACAATGTATTGCATATTATATTTCAAGGCCCGGTTCATCTTATATCACACTTTTTGGTGCATAGTTTATACCATACACTATATCTAGTTTTCATTTTCAATCGTGCTCTCAGGACTATGTTCTATATAACACTGCGTCCACCTACCCTTTTCACGGGCATTACAGTTTGCGATGGGGGGTGGAGGGTCAGGGGATGTTTCTGCCAAGTGAGCCCGGAGTCACAGTCCTAAACGTCCTCTTCTTCCTGAATAAAAGTGAGATTATGCTGCATACTTGTTCATATTTTAAGTAGTTCGCACAGACACACATTTTAAAAACAATTAAGTTCCTAATAGCCACCTTCTATGAACAGTTAGCTTGCTGCCCTATCCACCTCCTCCCTATCCTCTGTTGTCTGAATCCATGGACTAGCCTCCTCCCTCCTGCCATGCATGGTCTGATGTGCTGCCACTGCCCTCCATTTAGCATGATGTACCAGTCCACTCCTCCTGCCCTCCATTGCCCAATTCTATGGCCCATCATTGACCTCCTGCTTAGCCTCTGTGCTTAGCTTGCTGCCCCTATTCTCCTTCCCCCTGCCCTCCGATGTCTTTGTGCATGCCCCTGCTCCATCCTTTTTGACCACCATGTTCCATGGACCTGCCACTCCTATCTACTCTGAGTGTTCTGTTGAGCTCCCCTCCCACCTGCCTAGCATTGTCAGATGACTGTAACCTGTCCCTGCCACCTCCACCCTGCCTGTCCACATGCAATGCCCCTATCACCTTCCTCCTGTCCTCCATTTTCCATTTTACTGCCACACCCTTCTGCCCTCCCTGGTCTGTTGTGCTGCAACTGCTCCTCCTGCCTGCCCCGCGTGGTCTATTGTGAGGCCCCTTCCCCTGAACTCTCTTGTCTGTGCCCAGGTCCTGACCCTCATTTCTATCCTCCATGGTCCTTTGTGCATGCCCCTGCACCCTCCTTCTTGCCCATCATAGCCATTGTGCTGCCACTTACCCTCCCGCTTGCCATGCATGGTCTTCTGTGATGCCATGGCCCTTTCCACCTTCCCTGTGTGGTCAGCTAGCTGCTCCTGACCCCCTCCCACCTTCCCTCCATGGTCTGTGTGTATGCCATCATAGTCTCACTGTTGCTCTCCATGGTGTGTCTTGTTTCTAGTGCCCATAATGCCTGACCTCCATGGTCATCTTGCTGCTCCTGCCCTGCCCCCTTGCCCCCAGCCCTCTGTTTCCATGTGCAGACCCCTATTCCCTCCCTCCTGGCTTGTCGGTTCCATTGTAATGCCCCTGATCCGTCCCTCCTGCCCTTTATGGTCTGTTATGCTGCAGCTTTCTCTCCTGTCTGTCCATTATGGTCAGCTAGCTACCATTGCCTCTTTCCCCTCTGTTGTCTGTTGTCAATGTGCATGGTCCTGTCCCCTCCTTATTGCTTTCTATGGTTTGTTGTGCTGCACTCCCGTCCCGCATGCCCTGTGTGGTGTATTGTGCTGCTGCAAACCCTGATGCCTGCCCTGTAGGGTCAGTTTGGTGCACCTCTTAATGTCCCTCCTGTCCTCTGTTATCCGAGTCCATGTCCCTACCCCAATTCCTCCTACCTACCATGATCCAATGTACCATACTTGCGAACATTTTGAACTTGGTAAGAGGGAGATTTTGAAATAAAATTGGGGTATTGATTTTCCCCTTTGAGTTACATTGAAAAAGAGAAGATTGTAGACAGGAAACAGATCAAGTAAAGCCCATCTGAGCTTAAAAACATTGGACGTTTCCTGGCTGAAACGGGTCTGTTGGCATGTATGGTTGTATGACCGCTGCCTCTTCTTTCTGCCCACAATGGTCTATTATATTGCCACAGCCTCTCTTGCCAGTCCTGTATTGTTGGTTTGTTGCCCCTGCCCCCCTTTCCACTGCCCTCCATAGTCTGTTGTGCTGCCACTGCCCTTCCTGCCTGCCTAGTGTGGTCAAATTGTTGCCTCTGCACTCTCCTACCTGCCTTCAATTTTCAGAGTCCGTGCCCCTGACCTCTGCCTCTCAACAGTATCCCAATGAACAACTAGATTGCTAACATTCTATATTTATTACAAAAGTGTGGAACGCCTGACGTCATCTTGATGTAATCAAAACTGTAATGCCTAGAGCATTTCCTTTAGAAATTACATATATGAGAGGGTCTTATTTGCATCAAAATTATGGTTAGTGCTCTAAAAAACTAAAATGAGGACATATTTTCTGAGTTTTCAAATAGCGACAAAGAACTTTTAAATTATTTGTAATCTTAGTTTTTTTATCCAGTTGACCACTTGATTAAATGTTGCATCCAAGGGGAGAGGGTGTGGTGTTACTTCCAGAGCTGCAGACTTTGCAACTGGGGAACCAAGTTGGAGTTTCTGCTTCACCTCAACATTCTGTGATTCTGGTCAAATCTCTTAATCTCCCCATGTCTACAACCAAAATGAATTTGATCTTGTGTGATGTAACCGATGCTCATGTAAAGCACTCCCATACCTGACAAGTCTTCACTATATAAAACTGCAAATACACAAAAAATAAGTGTTTTGCACACTTCTGTCATTGGGCTACATTTGGGCTACATCTGGGTGATATTTGGGCTACATTTGGGCTCTTTTGTCTCTGGTGGCCATTTTAGAAGATTTATTTGTTATGAAGTTTCCTAATTTCCTCATTTACTGCAGTCTCCTCAGTAGGAAATGCTTTCAGTTTTTTACTTTGATTCCATCAAGAAGGTATTCAGATATGTCACACATTTGCCATAAATTCTGAATGTTAGCACTCTAGTTGCTCATTAGATCACTGTAGTAAAGCTACTGCTCACCACGGAAGTCTGCTGCTAGTATTAGAAGTGCATGTTTCAGTCTGCATATCAGAATTTTTTAGTGAAATAGAAGAGGATTTGAGAAGTCACTCTAAATGTGCCCTAATTTTTCTTTCTTCAGCACTAATCATAATTTCTATGGCAAAATGAACCCCCTCATTGTGTTCCTTTTTAAATTAAATGTTTTAAGTGTTACCACTTTATTCCAATCAAGATGGCTTCAGGTGTGCCATACTTTTGTCATAAGTAAGACTGTTAGCGCTCTAGTTGTTCTTAAGAACACTCTCGGACATTCTGTTATTGGGCTATACTTGGGCTACATATGGGTGATATTTGGGCTACATTTGGGCTCTTTTGTCTCTGGTGGCCATCTTGGGAGATTTATTTGTTATGAAGTTTCCTAATTTCCTCATTTACTACAGTCTCCTCAGTAGGAAATACTTTCAGTTTTTTACTTTGATTCCATCAAGAGGACATTTAGATGTGTCACACATTTTCCATAAATTCTGAATGTTAGCACTCTAGTTGCTCATTAGATCACTGTAGTAAAGCTACTGCTCACCAGGCAAGTCTGCTGCTGGTATTCAAAGTGCATGTTTCAGTCTGCATGTCAGACTTTTTTTATGAAATAAAAGAGGATTTCAGAAGTCAAAATGTGCCCTAGTTTTTCTTTCTGCAGCACTAATCATAATTTATATGGCAAAATGAACCCCCTCATTTTGTTCCTTTGTAAATTAAATGTTTTAAGTGTTACCATTTTATTCCAATCAAGATGGCTTCAGGTGTGCCATACTTTTGTCATAAGTAAGATGGTTAGCGCTCTAGTTGTTCTTTAGAGCACTCTGGGAAGCTGCAGTAGAACACAAAGGAATCAACTGACAGTCTCTGCCCTTGTTGGATGTACATGTTTTACTGAGAATGTCAGAATTCATTCTTACATGACTGAGAAAGATAATGTGAATTTACAGAAAATAAGCTCTCAGTTTAGCTTATAGATCACCTTCCAAACCTCTGTGGGAAAAGCATGAGAAAATAGTTTTCTCTCAAACATGGTTCATGATATCACAGCAGAAGGCTTTTTCACATGGTAAAATCACCTTAGAACACACCACAATTCCTAAAATGAGTATGGTACCATCAACACATGATTTATAATGTAACTAAAGTCTTAAAACCTTCTATTAACTGCAATGCTTTTTAATGAGGTGCTATCATGTATATTGGTCCCAAGATGGCTGCCAACACTTCTTGGATGAAGTACTGACAGCCAATCAGATCTCACGATGAGATGTGTCGTTAGGCTCTGCCCAGATATGTATGTGATTTTACTTTTGATTTTCTCAGAAACTACTGAACAGATTGACACCATATATGCAAAAGGCACATCCCTGAGCTGAGGACTACCTCTCTGCCAAATTTCAAGTAATTCTGTTCAGCCGTTCGGGCTGTACCTTGGACTAAAGGTCCCTATGGAAAATTGCATGGGAAAAACGCGTTTTGGGACCCCCCTTTTTTCTCAGCCCCCGCTTGACGAATCCCCCCCGAGACTTTCAGGGTAGGAGCGGAGCGGAGCGCCCCACTTATTATTCCAAATAGAATGTTGCGGATTTCCTATGGAAACACGGTCCTAACTATAACTATCTACTGGTGACCGCCAGTAGATAATATATATATATATATATTATCTACTGGCAGTCGCCAGTAGATAGTTATAGTTAGGACCGTGTTTCCATAGGAAATCTGAAAATTCTATTTTGAATAACTTTGGCGCCGGTTGACGAATCCTCGCGAAATTTTCAAAACTAATGGGGCACTTTGCTCAGCTCCTACCCTGAAAGTCTTGGGGCGATTCGTCAAGTGGGGGCCGAGAAAAAAGGGGTGTCCCAAAACGCGTTTTCCCCATGCATTTTCCCATAGGACCTTTAGTCGAAGGTACAGCCCGAACGGCTGAACAGAATTACTTGAAATTTGGCAGAGAGGTAGTCCTCAGGTCAGGGAAGTGCCTTTTGCAGGTCTGGTGTCAATCTGTTCAGTAGTTCCTGAGAAAATAGCATTTAAAAGCATATAAATATCTATAAGCGCGTACCGTGCGTGCACCGTGCGCGCACCGTGCGAGCACCCTAACGTGCGCGAGCGTAATTCTGATTGGTGGTTACATGTTAGTCAACGTTCGAATCTGTCGAAATCAGGAAGTGTCGGCCGCCATTTTGTTTGTTTTCAGTGCGAGAGTGAAAAAGGAAGGTGGCGAACGTGAAAAGGGGGCAGGGTAGAGAGTTCCTGACCCCCTAGCCTTTGTCAGGGGGTCCCTGAAGGACCCCGAAGGCAGAAAAAATAATAATATTTTTTTTAAAAATCGCCGGGGTACGCGCACCGTGCGCGCACCGTGAAAAACCAAAAAAAAATAAAAAATTTAATACGTAGTTTATTGTAAAATAAATATATAAAAAAAATAATACATACATAACTTAGCATTTAAAAAACCGTGCAAATTCACTGAAAAAACCATAGGTTTCATGCACGTTATAGTTAGGAATTAGCATTTAAAAAACCTTGCAAATTCACTTAAAAAACCATAGGTTTCACACATGTTATAGTTAGGTGGATATTTCACTCGTAAAAAACCAATGAAATTCCCCCGTTATAGTTATTTCAGATAACTATAACTCGCGCGACCGCCACTCTATCACAAGGATGATGTCATCAGTGATGTCATGAGTGATGTCACTGACCATGTCATGAGTGATGTAATGTGTGACGTCATCAGCAGTGCATTGCGGGCGCGCGAGTTATAGTTATCTGAACTAACTATAACGGGGGAATTTCATTGGTTTTTTACGAGTGAAATATCCACCTAACTATAACATGTGTGAAACCTATGGTTTTTTCAGTGAATATATATATATATATATATATATATTTATATATATATATTCACTGAAAAAACCATAGGTTTCGGGGGCGTTATAGTTAGCTGGACTTTTCACTCGTACAAAACCATTGAAATTCCCCCATTTATTGTTAGTTCAGCTAACTATAACTCGCGCGCCCGCAATGCACTGCTGATGACGTCACATATTACATCACTCATGACATGGTCAGTGACATCACTCAAATGACATCACTGATGACATCACTGATGACATCATCCAGTGAATGTGTGTTTATCTGAAAATGCCATATGTTTTATATTTGTATATCTCAAGGTCGATGGAAGAATAAATGGGTATATAAGTGTCTAAATGGATGATTTGTTTTTGAAAAATTGATTGTATAACTGACTGATTAAGTGTATCATAGTGAATACATGGCTTAGTGAGTAATGTTTAAATATGTAAATATCTGTATCAGTCTCTCACTTTCTGTATAAGTGGCTGCATGGGTTGGTGAGTAGCTACATGAGTGTCTATATAGGTTATTAGTTGTTTTTTTGAGTATCAGTATGAGTGTCTGAGTGTCTGTATGGTTCGGTGGGGGTATTACTTAGTGCATAGGTGCATGAATGAGTGACTCACGGTTTGTATGTGTTGAAGACAGCATGTGTGCAGGACTGTATGGGTGGATGAGAGTGTGCATGGGTGTGTTAGTGAGTGAATGACTGTCTCAATAGTGTCTTTATGAGTAACTACATATTGTTTAAACTAGTATATGTGACTATTGGTGTATATAAGTGAGTATATGTGAGAGTGAGAGATTGAAAGAGTTCCTGTATGAATAAGTATGTGTTTCTATAAGTGATTGTTTAAAAGACTAAGTATGTGTAAGTTTCTGTAGAAGTAAGTGTGGTGGTGTGTGTATAACTGTATATGCAAGTAAATGGATGTTTGATTCTTTATTAGCATGAGTGACTATGTGTGTGAGTAACTCTATGGATGAGTGGCGTTGTGTAACAGGATGTAGAGGTGTATGAGTACATATGATGAGTGAGTACATGTATGAGTGACTGTATAGGACTGTTGGTAAATGAGTGGATGTGGATGTGGATTTTAGAATTACTGAGTAGGTTGTTTTAACTGTTATTGGTATGTCCGTTGTTATGAAAATTGTAGTTTCTATTTTTGAATGTGTGTATCAAAGGTTATATTAGGGGGAGAGGAGGTCTGCCACTCTATCACAAGGATGATGTCATCAGTGATGTCATTTGAGATGTCATCAGTGATGTCATTAGTGATGTCACAGACCATGTCATGAGTGATGTAATATGTGACGTCCTCAGCAGTGCACTGCGGGCGCGCAAGTTATAATTAGCTGAACTAACTATAACAGGGGAGTTTCAATGGTTTTGTACGAGTGAAAAGTCCAGCTAACTATAACGCCCCTGAAACCTATGGTTTTTTCAGTGAATTTATATATATACATATATATATATATATTTAAATTCCAGCCCTTTCATACAGCACATTCCCATTCCAAAACTGAAGCAGGCATTCCCATCAATATATAAAGGCTAATGCCTCATCCATAACGCATTTCAACTGTTGACTCACGGTCTTGATCACATGAACGCGCTGCGCCACATCTCAGCCTTTTAAACAGTTGACATTACGTGTGTTCCCTACTAATAGGCATGGACAACAAACTCTTTTAAATTGTCAATACCCCATGTTTCACATACACAGAGTTTCTTAGTGTTATTCATTAAAATCCAATATATGAACCACCTCTCATTTAATTGGTAAATTTGTTGATACATCTTAAAAGCAGTTCTAAACATCATTTTTTCATTTTTCTTGCAATTCGAAGAGAATTGTCAAATTGCATTCATTATTCAATTTTCAGCCATTGATTGATCTAAATATCCCTTGTGTCATACCATCATAGTGACATCTCATGGCCATCCAGTGATGCATTATATTGTTGTATTGCCTACTGCCTAACCACATCAACTAATATTGACGTTTAACATTTTCTAACTATTGCTTATGTAGATAATGTAGCCAGTAGTCATTATGGTATAGTAGGTCACTTTCAAATATAGTTTAATATCTTGGACACAAATTCATTTCCAGATGTATCTATAAATCTATATAGCTGTTGTTGGTATTCAATATAAAAACTGTATTAATAACAATAACAATAACTAGATATTCCTATTTGGTGTATCTAAACATTATTAAAATGTATTATGTCCTTACGACTAAGGACCTGTATTAAAGTGCAGTGTGCTAACAAAGTGCTCAAAGTGTGCTAAAGTGCTAAATTATTGGAAGCCAAATAGCAGCATAATTCATAACTAACTCGTACCATGATGTTGATACATATATCCATCAACTACATTTCAATAGCTCTGACTTCCTGGTCAGGGAGACTACTCTCCCCTCAAGTAGCTCTGTCGTTGCACCCCCTCAGGTAGGTGTTTAGGCCCTCCTCCACCCACAGGATCCTGCTTACGCCTCATCCCTGGTGGTCCAGTGGGAGAGCCTTCCTCTTCTGCTGGCCTGCTCTGCCTGTCTTCTCTGTTTTTTGTCTCATGGTGCCTTTTCTGTCTCTTTGTGCTTCCTTTGTCACTTTGAGCTGCTCTGTCTCTTTGTGCCTTTTTTCTATCTGTGCCTCGTTTTTCTCTTTGTGCCTCCTCTGTCCCTTTGTGCCGCTTCTGTCTCTTTGTGCCTTTTTTTCTATCTGAGCCTTTTTTGTGCCTCTCTTGTCTCTTTGTGCCTGTGTTCTGCTTCCACTGTCTTGTCCTTTGGTCCCATTCCCTCTGCTGCTGCCCCTGCGCCCCCCCCTTTGTTTCTCCACTCCCGCCTCCCAGCTGCTCTCCCGACCTCTACTATAGGCGCAGTGGTCGTGACGCTAGTGGTCGAAGGCACACCAAAGGCAAGCCTCTCTGCCCCCGTCTGCAACCAGACCGCGACCAGCACCAGGAACACTGGTCCTTCGACCACCCACCACTACGACTCAGCAACACTCCTTGCACTCAACCCCGGAAGAAACAAAAACTGCCGGCTATCGAAAGTAAATACCACCCAGGGCCAGTTCTCCTGATGACACTGCAGCCGCACTTTCACCCACACCGGGACCCCCATGACTACCTCCAATCCTCCGGATGCCATCGAGCCCAACCCTCTGAACTGCATCCTCCTCAATGTGCGCTCCCTACACAGACACGCAGTAGAAATCTGGGACATCCAAAACACCTTATTGCCTGATGTCGCGTTCCCCACTGAGACCTGGACCAATGCCAGCTCCATACCTGACATCGTAACTGCCATCCCCGATGGGTACAAGATCCAGAGGAAGGACTGCCCCAACCACCCTGGAGGTGGTCTCGCCACCGTACACAAATACTCCCTCTGACTCACAGCAGCCAGCCAATTACTCCGCATCCCCCATGGAACACCTCCATTTCCAGATCCAGAGCAACCCCAGAACAACTCTATGTGGCACCGTCACTTACAGACCACCCGGACCTCATGCACTGTTCACCACCACCATCGCAGACCTCATCACGCCCCACGCCCTTGCTTCCATGGACTATGCACTGCTCAGAGACCTGAATTTCCACCTTGACAACCCCAGTGACCCCAACTCCACTGCCCTCTTGACAACCTTGCCAATATCTGACTGAAACAGCTCTTCACCACCCCCACCCACAAGGCAGGACACACCCTGACCCTATCTTCGCAGGAGGAAACAACGTCCACTTCAGCCACACAACGCAACCCCTCTGGACGGACCACCATTGCATCCACTTCTCCTTCTCCTTCTCGAAACCTACCGCACACAAGCCTACATGACACTCCCACGCATGAACTGGAGCAAGATCACCAAAGAACACCTCAGCTCCACCCTCAACCGCGCCCCTCCACCCACCACGACAGATGCCAACTCTGCCGCCAACAAACTCCACAGGTGGCTCACCGACTGCACAAACACACTTGCCACCCTCCAGAAATCTGACAGACAACACACCATGAAAGCCACCTGGTTCACCACCGATCTCCGAGAATCCAACCGCACGTGCAGTGAGATGACTCAAGAAAGCTTGGAGGAACAGCAAATTCCCGGAAGCACTCACCGCATACAAACTCAACACATCCGGACCACGAAGAAAACCTTCATCCAGGACAGAATCCTCTCCAGCTCCCGCAACTCCAAGGAACTCTTCAGCATCATACAAGAATTCACCAATTCTCCCTTCGAAACCTCCGATGTCCCTCCCTCCCAAGACCTCTGCAACAAACTCAGGTCCTACTTCCACCACAAGTTCAGGGCTCTCTACGACAACTTGGACGACCGTAACCAAGGCATCAACACCACACTCACCACCTGCAATGCCACCCAGCCTACCATCACCACCTGGACCCCTGTCACCTCAGAAGACACCGCCAAGACCATGAGAAGCATACAATCAGAAACCCTCACTGAACCCTGACCGCTGGACATCTTTTGCAGAGCCGCCCCTGCTATAGCCCCCGAACTATGATGCACCATCAACTGCACCCTCGAAACAGGCACGTTCTCCAACAGCTGGAAATGCGCAAAAGTCAAGCCCCTCGTCAAGAAGCCCTCCGCAGCTCCGATGGACATCAAGAACTACAGACCCATCTCTCTGCTCCCCTTCACAGCCAAAGTCACCAAGAAGATTGTCAACATCCAGCTCACAAACTTCATAAAATCCAACTTCATCCTCAACACCTCCCAATCCGCATTCCGCAGCAACCACAGTACTGAGACTGCCCTCCTAGCCGCCACAGATGACATCCACACTCTCCTCGACCAGGGCTATATGGCAGCCCTTATCCTACTAGACCTCTCAGCAGCCTTCGACACTGTCTACCACTGCACACTAGCTGCCAGACTCCACGAAGTCGCCATACAGGGGAACTTCCCTAGATTGGGTCCGCTCCTTCCTCACTGGCCGAACCCAAAGAATCCGACTCCCGCCCTTCCTCTCCAAACCAACTGAGATCAGCTGCGGAGTACCATAAGGATCCTCACTCAGCCCCACACTCTTGAACATCTACATGGCCCCCTCGCTACCATCATCAGAAAACACGGACTCAGCACAATATCCTATGCCGACGACACCCAACTCATCCTCTCCCTCACCAAGGAAACTCGACATCACCAGACACAGCTTCCAGGAAGGAATGAAAGATATCACATCCTGGATGAGCAGCAGCTGCCTTAAGCTCATCTCGGAGAAAACGGAAGTCCTCATCCTCAAATCCACCCCCTCTGCATGGGACAACACCTTGTGGCCCACCACCCTCTGCAACCCTCCCACACCAACGGACCACACCCGCAACATCAGCATCATACTGGACTCCTCCCTCACCATGAACCGACGGATCAACGATGTATCTTCCACGTGCTTCAACACTCTCGGCATCCTCCACAAGACCTTCAAATGGATCCCCCCTGAATCCAGAAAGCCCTACTTCCACGCACTAATAACCCACAGACTGGACTTTAGGAATGCCCTCTACGCCGGAATCAACAAATCTCTTCTCCTCAAACTCCAGACCATCCAGAATGCCGCAGCCAGACTCATCCTTGGCATCCCACGACAAGATCACATCAACCAGCACCTCCAAGAACTCCACTGGCTTTCCATAAAAAAGAGAGTGACCTTCAAGCTGCTCACTCATGCCTACAAATCCATCCACAACACCGGACGCCAATACCACAACAAAATAATCTCCTTCTACGTACCCAAGAGATACTTCTGCTCCACCGACCTTGCCGAGGCTGAAATCCCATGCATCCCCAGAGCCAGAGCTAGAGAAAGAGCGTTCTCCTACATCGCTGCCAAGACTTGGAACAAACTCCCCCTCAGCATCAGATGAACCCCCACACTGCAAGCTTTCAAGAAGAGCCTTAAGACCTGGCTCTTTGGGTGAGACGGACATGTGCGAACCCCCCACTATCCCCCAGGGCCTTGAGACACTCACAGGTGAGTAGTGAACTTCACAAATTCCTGATTGATTGATTGAATAACTTATTGACTCTCATATGAATTGGCATACGTCTATTCAAACACTAGATAATGCTTTAACTCCTCATTCTGAATGAAGTGAATAGTACCACTATGTTCTATCTCAATCTATATGTGCAATTTAAAGTGCTAATATAAAAATAGATGAAGTGACCAGTGCTCATTCCTATCAGATAGAACCTTAAAACTGTGAAATTCTTCCTAAACTTAATTAAATATTGCACAGTCCTTTGATAAATCCCAATGAGGCCTGAATCATTTATCTCCATGAACTGTTTGAATGGTACCCCCATGGTTGTAGTCATAAACAATTATGGAGATCCTCGCTCGTGCTGAGCCCATTAGGTGTCTTCAAATCCATCTCCAGAATAAATTTGAATTACAATCGTCTTATTTCCCTCTTGCCCCCTCTCCTTAACATTGGCACTGCTCCAATTATAAAGTATTTGAGATTATTCAGATTGTTGTTATGAACCAATTTAAAATGTCGTGCAACTGGGTATGTTGGATCAGAGTTCGCTTTTGCCCTCATGTGCTGTAATATTCTACTGTGTACCTGTAGCTTTGTGCTTCCCATGTATCTTAACCCACACGGGCATTCAAGCACATAAACCGCAAACTCAGTTCTGCATGTGTAGTGCCACCTGATACTGACTTGTTTTTCAACAAAAGCCAGTTTGTAGCCATTTAAATTAACACTAAATTTACAGGCTCAACAGGAGCTACATTTTTAAAATCCATTTTCCGGGGACAACCAATTCTGTCTAAAAACTACTTCAGGGTTGCTACTGGCAAAATAATTTCTCATAGATGGTGCTCGTCTGAATGTCACGGAGGGTTTGTCAGGGAGGACCTGGCTCAATGTGATGTCTGTCAACACTATGGGCCATTGATTATTGATCATTTGCCTCTCCTGTTTGCAAGTCTAATACCATCAGGCTTGTCTGGCGTTGTGGGAGCCCCACATTACTGTATTTGGTGCTGCTCGAGACCATGAAGAGGATAGATTCCAGAGGTTGTGCATTTGCTTTCATCTTCGCTTGATTCAGATTTCCAAAGTTATATCTCCGTTCTATGAATCTATCAGTTGCCTTATTTTTACATATCTCTAGATCAGCATCTGAGTTGCACATCTTACGAATTCTGAGGTATTTTCCATGTGGGATACTCGGAATGGGATGAGTGGGATGAGAGCTCGTTGCGTGGAGAACCGAATTAGCTGCTGTTACTTTCTATTCCACTCGACCATTACTAAGATATACTTGTACATCTAGGTATTCTGTACATTGGTTACTGATGTGTGCTGTAAACTGCAAATTAAATGTATTCTTATAGATCTGTTCTACGAATATTAAAACTGACGTTGGTTTTTGATGCTTTGACCAATGCAAAAACTGTAAGAGGAAGCAGACGGTTTTAATTACACTTATCCACAAATGATTACTAAATGAGAATTGTCCCTGAGAATTGAGTGCGGGCCTTCTCCGAATATGGGGAAAGGTTTTTGATGTCTACGAGGCGTTTGTGATACTGCCTCATTTCTGCACCACCAGCGATTAGTAAGCACGCCACAATTCCACAAACCCCGAGTGCACTTATGAAGTGGGTGTGCCCCTGTCACTGCATCGGAATAACAGTGAATGGAGGGGAACTGAGCCGTAGCACAGGTTCGGCGCCTGGAGCTAAAGGCTACCCTTGGCCGGGACTTTAGCACTGCTGGATGCCCAAGCACCGAATTTATTGCAGTGAACAGAGCCGGGCACTGCTGTTGGCATTCGTCGAGCAGTGGTTCCAGGGGGAGCATGGCATTGTGAGACAGCTCTTGTGGATAGATGGTGAAAGTTCGAGCATTGCTGTGAAGGACACATGGTGAGCGCTGGTGGGTCACATTTAGAGACATGGGAAGGAAAGCAAGTTTTCTTTCATTGCTTTAGTAACTTTACGAGCCGCTGGCAGCAACAATGTAAGTGGATTATTGAGCATTTATTTGAAAGGCTGCCAGTGTTATTTTTGAAGTAACGTGGAAGGAAATCCGTTGTTATCAGTGTTTTCAAAAAGAAAGTGCAGCGCTCACGACGGCAATATTGAAACTGGCATTGGGTTTTTATGCTTTGAACAATGCAAGAACTGTAAGAAGGAGCAGACTGTTTTAATTACACTTATCCACAGATGATTACTAAATGAGAATTAGAAAAACATTTAACATTGGAAAGAACTACGAGAATGAGAGAGACTATTCTATGTTCATGGAAATGATTAAACCTGTGGAGAGTATTTAAAGCGAAACACAGTTGTTGCACACTTGGGTTGACAAAGGCTGCAAGTACAGCTGAAATGCGTTCCTGTGTGCAAGTGCTGTCCATTAATAAATGGAATCAACCCTGAGAACTGTGCAGGCCTTCTCTGGATATGGGGAAATGTTTCTGATGTCTAAGAGGCATTTGATATATCTATCTATATATCAATAGCTATATCTATATTCACTTAAAAAACCATAGGTTTCACACATGTTATAGTTAGCTGGACATTTCCCTCATAAAAAACCAATGAAATTCCCCCATTATAGTTAGTGCAGGCAACTATAACTCACGCGACCGCAATCCTCTGCTGATGACGTCAGATATTACATCACTGTATTTAGACACCTATTTACCCATGTCTTCTTCCATTAATCTTTAGCTATACATATATTTATTTTTCAGAAAGACACATATGTAATCAGTGATGTAATATCTGACGTCATCAGCAGAGGATTGCGGTCACGTGAGTTATAGTTGCCTGCACTAACTATAACGGGGGAATTTCATTGGTTTTTTACGAGGGAAATGTCCAGCTAACTATAACATGTGTGAAACCTATGGTTTTTTAAGTGAATTTGCAAGGTTTTTTAAATGCTAATTCCTAACAATAACGTGTGTGAAACCTATGGTTTTTTAAGTGAATTTGTAAGTTTTTTTAAATGCTAAGTTATGTATTTATTAATATTTTTTTTTCAGGTTTTACAGTGTGCGCGCACCATGTGCACACGGTGCGCTTCGCGCACCGTGCGTGCGCTGTGGTCACTCGGTGCCCTTCGCGCACCGAGCACCCACGAAGCGTTGTGCGTGTCGTGCGCGCACCGTGCGCACTCCGTGCACGCACCCCGCACTTTTTTGACAAAAAAATAAATGTTTTTTTCACCCTTGGGGGTCCTTCAGTGACCCCCTGACAAAGGCTAGGGGGTCAGGAACTGTCCACCCTGCCCCCTTTTCACGTTCTCCACCTTTGTTTTTCACTGCCTCAGACTGCGAGAGACAAAATGGCGGCTGCCACTTCCTGATTTCGACCGATTCGAATGTTTACTGACATCTAACAACCAATCAGAATTGCGCTTTCTCCGGCAGGGTGCGCGCACAGTGCGCGCGTATAGTTATTGATATGGTTTTAAATGCTATTTTCTCAGGAAATACTGAACAGATTTACACGAAACCTTCAAAAGGCACTTCCTTGACCTTATGGCTACCTCTCTGCCAAATTTCACGTAATTCGGTTCAGCCGTTCGGGCTGTACCTTCGACTAAAGGTCCTATGGAAAAATGCATGGAGAAAACGCGTTTTGGGACCCCCCTTTTTTCTCGGCCCCCGCTTGACTAATCACCCCGAGACTTTCAGGGTAGGAGCGGAGCACTCCACCTATTTTGAAAAATTTGCGAGGATTCATCAACCGGTGCCAAAGTTATTCAAAATAGAATTTTCAGATTTCCTATGGAAACACGGTCCTAACTATAACTATCTACTGGCGACCGCCAGTAGATAATATATATTCACTGCCAAAACCATAGGTTTCAGGGGCGTTATAGTTAGTTGGACATTTCACTCATACAAAACCAGAGAAATTCACCCGTTATAGTTAGTTCAGCTAACTATAACTCGCGCCCCCGCAATGCACTGCTGATGACATCACATATTACATCACTCATGACATGGTCAGTGACATCACTGATGACATCACTGATGGTGGGCTAGTTGGCCCCCAGGGACCCTCAATATTTAAGGTGAATTCATTTCCCAACTTATAACGTGCCAGGGGGCGCGTTTGCTGAGTGCTGCAGGGAGGTGGCGGGGCCTAGCCGAGATACGGCTATTTATTTTCAAAAGCCCCAGGAGTGGCGGTCCCCGGGGCAGTGGGGGGGGCCGTTTGCCCCTGTAACATAAACAATAAAAGACCCGGGGTGGCAGTCCCCTGGGCTTGGGGGGCCTTGGAGGCCCCCCACCCATTAAAACAGAAGCCCCAGGGGGTGGCGGTCCCCGGGGCTGCAGGGGGGGCCATGAGCCCCCGCAAATATTTAATAAAAGCCCCAGGAGTGGCGGTCCCCGGGGCAGTGGGGGGGGCCGTGTGCCCCCGCAACATAAACAATAAAAGACCCGGGGTGGCAGTCCCCTGGGCTTGGGGGGCCTTGGAGGCCCCCCACCCATTAAAACAGAAGCCCCGGGGGTGGCGGTCTCCGAGACTGCGGGGGACCGTGAGCCCCCGCAAATATTTAATGAAAGCCCCGGGGGGTGGCGGTCCCCGGGGCTGCGGGTGCCTGCCTGGTCCCCCGCATTTTCAATTTTGCATGTCCCCGGGACTTGGCCCACCCGGGGGCTAAATAATAACGAAGCGCGGGAGACCGCGCTTTGTTTTGTTTCTATTTTTGGCCGAAATTCGCTCTGGGTGCGTGATTCTCGCCGATTTGTTATTTTTTTAAAAAAATGCTTTTTTTGGCCCTGGGCGTCCTTCTGGGACCCCCTGAGTAGGCCTAGGGGGTAAGGGTGTTTCTACCCTGTCCCCTTTTGTTATTTTTCACCTTTTGTTTTTCTGTTTTCTTGTGCCTCAGTTACCGAGGCACAAGATGGCTGCCAACACTTCCTGGTTTGGAGTGTTGACAGCCAATTAGAATAAAGCTTGTGGTCGGGAGGATGCGCGGATCCTCTGTGCCTCTATATATCGAAACTTTTATTTTTTGATTTTCTCAGCAACTACTGAATGGGTTTACACCATTTAAAAAAAAGGGCGCTTTCTGAACCAAGCACTACCTTTTTGTCAAATTTGGTGTAATTCCGTTCAGCAGTTCGAGCTGTACCCGTGTCTAAAGTTTCCTATGGGAAATGCATTTTTTGACCTCTACTTTTTTAATTTCTCAGGAACTACTGAACAGATTTACACCATTTAACAAAAAGGTCTCTTTCTGAACCAAGGGCTACCTTTTTGCCAAATTTCGTGTAATTCCGTTCAGCAGTTCGGGCTGTAGTCGTGTCTAAAGTTTCCTATGGAAAAGAACATGGAGAAAACACGTTTTGGGACCCCCCTTTTTTCTCAGCCCCCGCTTACTGAATCACCCCAAAACTTTCAGGATAGGAGCTGACCGGAGCGCCTCACGAGTTTTGAAAATTTCGCGAAGATTCGTCATCCGGCACCAAAGTTATTGGGAAAACAAAAAACGCTTTTCCTATGGAAACTAGGTCCTAACTATAACTACCATGTTCCACAGGGAAAATCTTCAAATCTAATAGTGAATGATCCACAAGGTTGAAATGATTGACTACAGGCTGGTCAATTTTCTTATTAATTATTGCAGATTTGTGGATCCTGATTCGTGTACGGAGGTCATTCACTGTTTGGCCTACATATTGTTTTTACAGCTTTGCCGTTGGCACTGTGTCACATAAATAATGCATGTTGAGCAACATGTAAGATTCTGCCTTATTGCATAGGTCCTTCTCGTAACAGAACTAGTTACAGATGATGTTTGTAAAAGATATTCACACGTGATGCACCTTTTAGAGTCACAGCAATGAACCCCTGCATTTGTTACAGCTTGCTTGAGTTCAGCTCTCACAATAAGAGATCGTAAATTTGGAGCTCTGCGGTCAGCAATGACTGGTGGTTTTGGAAAAACCTTTTGCAATTTTTCACAGTGCTTGGCTGTAGATGATGCTCAGTTAACATCACCCAAGAAGAAAGAAAAGTTGTCCACCTGCTTCAACAGAGAATGGATGTCATTATAAAACCGGCAGACAAAGGTGGTGCAGTGGTTGCCATGAAAGTAAGTGATTATATTGAGGAAGGAATGAGACAACTAATGGATACCAACACTTACAAACCTTTAGAACCTGATCCCACAGAAGACTTGAACAAAGAAATTAAGAACATGGTTGTAAGATATAGGAGCTTAAACCTCATTGATGAAACAACAGCAGAGATACTTGTTCATCCCAAACCAAGACCTGGGAGATTTTATATGCTTCCCAAAATTCACAAAATGAACAATCCTGGCCGTCCCATGATCTCTGGCAATGACACAGCCACTGAGAGACTATCTTTATTTGTCGACCTGCACCTCCAGCCCAATGTAAAGGAACTTCCATCATTTGTTAAAGATACCACTCACTTCCTTCAGATTATTGAAAAATTAAACCAAACCTACACATTTGATGATGATACTCTTCTGGCTACATTTGATGTTACATCATTATATACCAACATACCACATGAGGATGGGCTTATGGCATTATCTGAAGCTCTTAATAAAAGAACTGTGAAATAGCCATCAACAAATGTGCTTACCAACTTTGCAAGAGTTATCCTTAAATCCAACATTTTTACATTCAATGGAAAACACTATCTGCAGATGCAAGGGACTTCCATGGGCACTCGGATGGCTCCATCATATGCAAATATCTTCATGGGCAAACTAGAGAACTGTATACTTGCTACTTCTAGCATCAAACCACTGGTATGGCTACGATACATTGATGACATATTTATAATATGGAATGCAGGAAGTAGAACATTGGAACAATTTACAGCTTATATCAACAATATCCATCCTACCGTCAAATTTACCAGCAGCAATACTAAACAAAAGCCTCATCTCCCTTTTCTGGATGTGCTACTCACCATTCATTACAAAATTACAACTGATCTGTACCACAAGCCTACAGATGCTCATTCGTATCTAAACTGGACTTCATGTCACCCACACCACACTTAACTGAGCATCATCTACAGCCAAGCACTCAGAATAAGGCGCATCTGCAGCAATGAGGAAACCTCCAAAGACCATCTACAGGTGCATGCTACAATATTTAAAAGGCGAGGCTATCCTCTGCATATCATACAGCAACAAATTGACAAGTCTTTGCAGTTACCTAGAGAAGCACTTATTTGGAATATCAACGGCAGAAACAAAAGTGACAGAACTCCATTTGTAGTTGACTATCATCCATCAGCTCCTAACTACAGAAATATAATGCAAAAAACATTTCCCTTACTGTCCACTTGTGAAAAATTGCAAAAGGTTTTTCCAAAATCACCAGTCATTGCTTACTGCAGAGCTCCAAATTTATGATCTCTTATTGTGAGAGCTGAACTCAAGCAAGCTGTAACAAATGCAGGGGTTCATTGCTGTGACTCTAAAAGGTGCATCACGTGTGAATATCTTTTACAAACATCATCTGTAACTAGTTCTGTTACGAGAAGGACCTATGCAATAAGGCAGCATCTTACATGTCGCTCAACATGCATTATTTATGTGACTCAGTGCCAGCGGCAAAGCTGTAAAAAACAATATGTAGGCCAAACAGTGAATGACCTCCGTACACCATTCAGGATCCACAAATCTGCAATAATTAATAAGAAAATTGACCAGCCTGTAGTCAATCATTTCAACCTTGTGGATCATTCACTATCATATTTGAAGATTTTCCCTGTGGAACATGTTTCAAAGGAAGAACTACTGGACTCCAGCGAAAGCTTCTGGATGTACCGTTTAAAATCACTGCATCCAGATGGACTGAACATTACTGACAACACAACCTGATTGCTGCATATCTCAAGAGCTCTCAGGACTGCATTGATTCCACATTCCAAATGGAATCTTCACTCATGATGCTTTTTGAAAATTCAGCTGTGTCATCTGTGCAGCCACAGAGCAAACCATCTTGTACTACCTGAGGAAGGCGGAAGCTGAAACGTTGTAGTGGAAATATATTTTTGTTCGTTGGTGAATCCATCTGTTTGAGTCACTTCTTTCTTGGATATATATTTAAATATACATATATATATATATATATATATATATATATATATATATATATATATATATATATTCACTGAAAAAACCATAGGTTTCACACACGTTATAGTTAGGAATGAGCATTTAAAAAACCTTGCAAATTCACTGAAAAAACCAGAGGTTTCACACACGTTATAGTTAGCTGTACATTTTACCCGTAAAAAACCAATGAAATTCCCCCGTTATAGTTAGTTCAGCTAACTATAACTCGCGCGCCCGCAATCCACTGCTGATGACGTCACATATTACATCACTCATGACATGGTCAGTGACATCACTGATGACATCACTGATAACATCTCAAATGACATCACTGATGACATCACTGATGACATCATCTAGTGAGTATGTGTTTTTGAAAAATTTCAATATGTTTAATATATATAGGGAAAGGCCTGTTTAAGAATGAGTGGGTGTACAAGTATGTAAATGGATGATTTTCTGTGGTGCATAACATGATTCTTTAAGTTAGTCATTAAATGTATCTTACTGCAGACTAGTGAGTAAACTGTGTAAATGTATGTATGTGTCTGTATGTTGGTGTATAAGTGGCTGCATGGTTTTGAGAACAGCTATATGAGTGTCTATATGAGTTATTGATTGCTTGTGTGAGTATCTGTATGGGTTCATGAGTGTTTGTGTGGGTAGGGTGTGTGTCACTCTATGCATAGATGTGTGATTGGGTGATTCTATGGGTGCATGGTTTTAAGAGTGCATCTGTGAGGGACTGTATGGTTGGATGAGTGTATGTATGGGTGTGTTAGGGATTGAATATATATCTCAGTGGCACATGTGTGACTAACTACATATGTGAAAGGCAGTATATATGCGTGTAAGAGTATATAAGTGGGTATATGTGAGAGTGTGTGATTGTGAGAGTGGCTGTATGGATGAGTGTGTGCTTGTATCAATGATTGTATAAGAGCGTAAGAATGTGATACTATTTTTATGAGTAAGTGAACTTGAGTGTGTTTCACTGCCTAGGTGAGTAAATGGGAGTGTGATTATTTGCATGATTGAGTAAGTGTGAGAGCACCTCTATGGATGATTGGTAGTGTGTCAGTGTCTATATAGGTGTGTGTATAAATTCATATGATACTTTTGTATGAAGTGACTGTAAGTATGAGTGACTGTACAGGTGAGTGTGTGGAGGTGTATGTAGACCTAAGAGTTAATAATTGGGTATGTAGTTATTGGTATTGCAGTATGTATGGTTTTGAGAATGGAACTCTTAAATTTTTTGTCGGTGTATCAAAGGTTATATTAGAGTGTGAGAAGATGTGCTACTCTATCACAAGGATGATGTCATCAGTGATGTCATCAGTGATGTCGTTTGAGATGTCATCAGTGATGTCATCAGTGTGTAATATGTGACGTCATCAGCAGTGGATTGCGGGCGCGCGAGTTATAGTTAGCTGAACTAACTATAACGGGGGAATTTCATTGTTTTTTTTTTAGTAAAATGTCCAGCTAACTATAACGTGTGTGAAACCTCTGTTTTTTTCAGTGAATTTGCAAGGTTTTTTAAATGCTAATTCCTAACTATAACGTGTGTGAAACCTCTGGTTTTTTCAGTGAATTTCAATGGTTTTTTAAATGCTAATTTTTTTATTTTTTTATTATATTTTTGAAATATTTCTTTTTAAAAAACTTCCCTATGTATACATTTATAAATTATCTGTATCCTTTAATTTGGTGTGGCTTATTTTTTTTAAAAGTTTTATTTAATTTAAAGTTGAACAGCGTAGTTAATATCTTCTATTAAGTTATGTCAATTTTTTTTTTATATATAAATTCTTGGGGTGCGCGCTCAGAGCGCGCACCTAGTACGTTTGCGTACATTTTTCATGAATTCCGGCGTACGTTATTTACGTACGCATACATACGTATTACTGCGCACTCGGAGCGCGCACCTAGTACGCATGCGTATGTACGCACGCTTACGTGCGTCGTACGTACTCCACGCGGTACACTTCCGTATACGCGTAGAGTACGCGCGCTGACGTTTACACATACGCGCGTGCTGCGTATGCGCGTTATGTACGCGCATAGTACGTAAGCGCATGTGCGCATACGCGTTCGCGCATGCGTAATTGTACCATGCGCGCAGGGAGCTTGCTCGGTGCGCGCACCTCGGGGTATGTGATGAATAAAACAACACTTCTAATTGGTTTTCATTACTTTCAGTTTCAGATTGTTTCAACACCACACCCAATCCCCTCATGGCAAGTCATATGATCCAGAAACATCACTTTTCATTGGTTCAAAGTACTTTCAGTTCCAGATTCTTTCAAAATCACACCCACCCCCCTCATTGTTAGTTCTGATTCCCTAGGAGAAGGAGCTAATCTGTGTGTTGAGATACAATGGCAGAGCAGCAGCCATCTTCTGAAAGTGAGCAGGACACTCTTGAGAGACAGAGGCAGAGGAAGCAGAAAGACTCCTTTATATGGCAGTTTTTCACTTTTCCAGAGGGACAAAAGAAGGTGAATGCACCAAAGGTCACCTGCAAACTGTGTCAGCGCGTCTTGTCACGTGGGAATCCTAACAAGAAGTATTCTTTTAGTATTCATACTATGACGAGGCACGTTGAGAAAATGCATCCAGTGACTTTTCGTCGAGCTTCTGGAGCAAATCCTCCACCTGCTCAGCCGACGACATCTGCAGCAGCTCAGCCGAGCACATCTTCGGCAGCTCAGGCAAGCACTTCTTCTGCAGTGGTGCCTTCACTTTCTACCACACCTCTGGATATTCGTCCTTGTTTTTTGAGGATGAGTACTCACTGCATGGATTGTGGTCGTCTTATTACTTTGGGTGAGAGCAGTATTGATCTCATTCAAAGAAAATTTGAGGAGCATCCTTGCGAGAGGCCATAATTTTCTTATTTTTTTTTTTTCGTTTTTCTCTTCCTCTGTCCCTACATTAACTCAAGGGCTCTTTTTAGAGCCACCTAAAATCAAAACACCACAACTTGTTTTTTACAATCTATTTCTTTTTTTTTTTTTTTAGAGTGCGCGCACCCAGCGCACACCCAATGGGTTTTTAAAAAATAAAAAAAAAAAAATTTTTTTTCACCTTTAGTAAACCTTCAGGAACTCCTTGAGAAAGAGAGGGGAGTGGCAAAGTAATTAAAAAAGAGATGGTGTACATTTCACAGATGAATGTAAAACAGTTTTCCTATTAAACTTTAAACTCTGCATCAGTATTTATGTATAGGTACCAAAAAAACATAATAGCTCATTTTAGTGCTGTATTTACAAGGAGAGGAAAAGACACACAGAGAGGCTTATCCTCTCCTTGTAAATATGGAGGAGCACCCTGCGCCACTAGTACGTCAAGAAAATTGACGTAGTGGTGGCGCAGGTGGCTTGTAAATGTGCCCCAGAGATGTAAAGGAAATTAAGGGTGAAACAGACAAATCAAGAGTGACAGATACAGACACAGAGAGCAAACAACTGACAAGGAGTAAGGCAGTTAAAAAGACTAAGACATATGGATACAGAAAAAGAAACATGGATGAAAAATTAATGATAGAGGTAGTGAAGGTAGGGGAGTAGTATAGAAGGAGTGAAGAAGTTACAAAAGAGTAGTAAAGCAGGAGGAGAGTGAGAAGAGAAATGAGAAACGTAGAGTAAGGAGAGGTGAAGAAAAGGAAGCATGAAACGAAACCAATGACACATACAGATATGTTAAACTTACCTGACCATCAAAATAAATAATTTAGATTTAAATGTTTTTATTTAATTGCAAAGATAACTGAATAACATCTACTAAATTTTCTTTCTAGCTCCGAAAAAAAGAAAAAAAGTATTAATATTCAACAATACACTTTATTAAACAGTACATGTTTTTTCATATTTAGCAAAGCAATTTTTTGCCCTTTTTTTGCTGTTTTCAGAATGTTTTGATTTTCACTGAAAATAGTGAAATCAATTGTATTCATCATTTAACAGCGGGCAAAAAAAAAAACAATCTGAAAGATTGTTTAAAAAAGCCCCACATGTATCCTCACCAAAACATACCTTAATAGAAATGTTAAAAATACCTTTTAAGAAGAATAACAATTTCCAAAAAATAACGTCTGTAAACCTTGTTGCAAAAGAACATTTTCCAAAATAATATCTGTCAAAGAAGTCCACAATTGTTTGTTTTACCTTTCCTTACGGCCAAATGATAAGTTTAAAATCTCTTTTGAGCGAAATATCCAATTTAAATCCTTTAAAATTTTAATAATGCTTTCTTCCGATGCTGGTTTTAGTATTTATAATTTGGGTTTCAGAAAAATTAGGTAACAATTGGGTAAATCATAAGGCAAACGTTGCTTGAAAATCAATTGAGAATCATTACACAGTGTCCATCCTTTTTCACATTTAAGATAAACTGTGTAATGACCAGAAGTTATAGAAGGCCCATCATGAAAAATTATTGCAACTGCAACAAAAGTTTTTCCAGATATTGATAATTGTTGTCCTGTAAACTTCTTTATTAAAGTGTCCAGTTTTGTTCCATCAGCTCGACAACGTTGCATCATTAAAATTACATACTGTCCATATTTCTTTAAAAATAACGTTGACAACATGTATGATTTACATTGAGAACATTCCATGTTGTGATTAGCATCTTTAACTAATTTACTAAAAGTCACTGTTTTACTCTCTGGTAATGGTAAATATATGAACCTTTCAGAATCAACATTACTACTGCTTGTGTTCATACAGTTATCACAACAATGTTCCCATTTATAAGAGACACCAAATACATTTTCTACTTCTTCCCCTTCATCTTCCAGTACCATCAGGATATACATCAAGAATTCCTGTGCATCTTGCTGGACATTTTGAGTAAACTGTGTACGTCCAGAACATACATCTAAAAGATTTCTAACATCAGAAGCACTTTCTATTTTAGTTTTATCATTACTCAGCTTCTCATAGAGGAGACTCAGCAAAGAACAGAATCTTTTTTCTTGATTTAGTATTATCTGCTCTTGCAAACTTTCAAGATAAAATACAACATTCAGCACTACATTTGCGTAGCAGTTGACACCAGAGCTATTTTCAAAATGACAACCAACAACCTCTTCAGCATTGTCCTTTTTCTTTTTGCTTGCAGTCACATCACTATCTTTTTGTTTTCTCTTCCGTACATCCTCATTAGAGATATTCTCAAATCTCCTTTTCCGACAAACAACACGTTTTTCAAACACAGGATATTGACCTAAATGTGGAGCATAGCTTCTTCTTAATCTATTATACTCCTTTACACAGTTTGCATCAGCACTTACTTTTGAGTCATCAAAGTCTATCATGAGAAAACCAGATAATTTTTTCACGCGTGACAAAGCAACATATGCCATACCTTCTTTAAACACACTAGATCCAATGTTTACAAAAGCACTATCAACAGTTAATCCTTGAGACTTGTGAATAGTTACAGCATATGCTAGAGAAAACGGAAACTGCTTCCTACGCACATATAAGTCTTTCACAAGCAAGAAACGAACTGAACAACGACAAATGTCTTTAACCTCTTGTATCTGATCAAATTTTATTTTTAAACATTCAATTCCAACTTTTTTCTGGTAATTAATAAAACCCACAACTCTTCCCATAGCTCCATTCACTAAACCTTTCTCTACATCCAAATTCCGTCTTAAAATTACTCTACAGTTCACACACACATAAAGATTCTTTTCCAAACCTGCTGTTTTTGAAATGTTTTTCTTCAGAGAATCCAATTTAGTACCCAATTTGCCTGTCAATATAACAGTTATTCGTTCATGTTCTATTTTATCCACAGCTTCCAGTTTTATTATCTCTTCATTTTCCAATTTCAAAAGTTCTTGATTAAATACAGAACATTCATGTAGTGTTGGCATTAAGCAGATTACAGTATTATTTTCTGCAATTTCCTTGTATATTTTCTCTGGAACTATTTGTTCTGTTGGAAACAAATTACTCAGCAATCGACTCTGTAATGCTTTTCTGCCATGTTCTGTGAGTAGTCCAATTCTTATATCTTTCAGAATACTTGCATAGTCCTCATTATTTGCTTGCCTCATATTGGTAATGAGTTCCTTATACTCAAAATATGTCCAAATATTTACATTGCCTATACTTCCTAATGACTTTTTTGTGTCTTCATGTGTAAGTGTATGGAATACCGGTTGTCCTTTAACTGGAGTAAGTTGCAAAAGATCTCCAAAAACTATGACGTGTTTTCCTCCAAATAGGACGTCAAAGTCTGTCTTCAGAATTTGCTGCATTCTTAAATGCACAAAGGCAAGCATTAAGTTTGATACCATGCTTACCTCATCAATAATGAGTACTTTCATTTTCTTCAATACTCTTGAAACTTCCAAGCATGCTTCTCCTGCTAGTTTGTGGTACTGTATTTTGTTCTCATGCTCTACTGGTAACATTAGCAAACGATGTAAGGTAACTCCTTTGATGTTATACGCTGCTAACCCAGTTGGAGCAGTAACAACACAAGACAAAATGAAATCCATTTTCTTCTGTAGGTAGCTTCTAATTACATTAATTAAGAAACTTTTTCCAGTTCCTGCTTGTCCACTTACATACATTCTCATTGGTTTAAAAGATGTGCATGAGCACTCTTTATTTTCATGTAGTAATCCGTGATCAATTTTTTGTCTGACTTCTTCATAAATTTGTTTTTGTTCTTCATTCAGTTGCTCCTCCAAATATGTTAAGTCTACAAAATCTTCCTGAGCTTGATTCATAGCTGTTTCCACTTCGTTCATGGCTATTGCTGCTTCATTTTCGATGATCGGTTGTCCTAGAGGATCTTGACTGAATGTCCCAGAACTTTGACTGTCTTGAGAACTGTCTCTAGCTACTTCAGCTGCAATTGTTGCTTCTTGTTCAATTTCTTCATTTAACATTTGAACATAAGTTGTGAAAGTACTGCATTCAACGCTGTCTTTGCTAGCATTGAAGGAATCTTCATAGCTCTGAAATTCTCCAAGTAGTTCCTCCTCTGAACGCCATGGTTTAAACAGCTGCAAAAGTGCCAAGTAGTAAAATTCCTTTTTATCAGGAGTGTCGCAACTCAGCTTCAGGTGATTTATCAAACTTCCTTTTGTTTGCTTCACCAAACATCCTTCCTCACCAATGACTTTATATTTTCCATTGTTGATATCTTCTGTGACATTCCGTTTAAAAATAAAGTTCTGCGGCACTTCATAGAGACACATGTTCTCAAGGTGATGACTTCTTTGTGGGTAATATGTGTCCAACATGTTTGTTCTTAAAATGTCTGTACTTTCTGGTTCGAACTCTGCTAAATATTCAATTTCTCGAATAGATTTCAGTACCCGATTTCACATTCCTGCAAGGCCTAAACTTGCCCAAATTATTCTTCTGGATTTCGAGTACAGACTTCCAGATGATAACCTATCTGAGCATTCATAGGATCCAATTTCTCGATGCGATAACATCTTTAAACTGAAACTGTATAGCTTCTTACTGACAGTCTTCTCGTGAGAAATCTCTTCCCACATTTCCTTCAATTCCGTTTTCTCAGATTTAGTGATGTAAGATGTGACATAGCAACAGCAATAGAATTGTCAGCCACATACTGTATATCCATGTTAGCATTCCACATGGATAAAATGACTGGGTTGTAGTCATATATATATTTTGACTCTTCTTTTCTTCTTATGTTGTAGGTATTCTTAGGCGATTTTCTTGTAATAGTATGTCGCACAGCTGACATAAAACTGTTTACTCTTCCTTTTGAAAGAACAGGTCGTGGAAATCCAAATCGACATTTTGTGTAGAATTTATCTTTACTCTTGTACTTCCGTCGACAGTATTTTCCACACCGATGACTTTGGAATCGTAAAACTTGCTCTTTTAAATTTTTCTCTTCTGTGCTTTTAGGTATAGCACATGTTGCATATCCTTCGATGAAACTTAAAACTGCATCATCAGAATCTGTTCCAAATTTTGGAGCATCCTTGATCCACAACAGCATATGAATATGAGGAGCACCTCTGGCTTGGTACTCTTTTCTCCAAAAGAAATCCACAACTTCTCCAAGAGGTGGATTTTTTTTATTGCAGATGAAGGACATCATAGCCTCAAATCTATGATTGAAATATCTGCAAACATTAACCGGATCCAATGAGCACAATTCTCCTGCTGTCTTGTATTGGATGTTTTCAATATTTGAATTTGCCTCTCGAAGAAAATCCAGAAGATCATCCCAAGCGTACTCAGCACAGCTTAGGGTAAGGAACCATGTAGGAGTTCCTAAATTCCGTAACATACATTTCAATTCTCCATGGCGTCGGTACCAATATTCATTCGTCCCACGCTGACAAGCCATCAAATTGATCAATTGAGATTCCAAATGATCATCTCGCTGTTGCACTTTGTTCATAAAATCCTTTGCAGTCACATTACATAGATGTACTCCAGTTTTCAAAGTGTGATTTACTGAATAAGATAGTGCTGACAAGTCACTTTCAAATAAAAGATGGAACAAATAAGGAATACTTTGACGAAATCTCGGATCTTCAGCATATAGTCTTGTAGTCCGATACTCAGAAGCAGGAATCTGTACTGGACGTTCATCATATCGTCCTCCTTCTCCTGTAGGAAACAGCTGGGGAAAACAACGAACTTCCAAGCTCTCCTCCCATACACTCACGGGAGTTCCTTGTGCTTTCTTCATCTGAAACAGATCAATAGCGTTTCCCATAACTTCTTTTTTTCAAGTTGCCCAGTTGGTATTCCTGTGTCTTCTAGTATTTCTTCTTCATCCATATAAATGGCTTCATACCATTTATTATTTTTTTTCAAATACAAATTTGCTCTTTGTACTTTTCGTACATCCACCAGCTCCTGCCAAATTTTCTTATTCTTTGTTGGTAACTCCATTAACCAGAATAACTAATGGTTCAGTTTCCAAAGTATCTGCATCAATTGTTTCCATATTTTTTTTCAAATCCAATGGCAAATAGACAACTCTTCCTTTTAAACCTCTCTGTAAATCCGAAGGAGGTAATTTACCAGTTTTTGGCTCCATACGCACTATGGTCTGAAACGGATGGACACATTGAATGAGTATAGACTCATACGTATTTAAATCAGAAAGTTCTGGAGGAATATCAACCAATTCTAAATTATTATGTACAGCTCAAGCTGGCATTCTATTTTCTTCTAACTTGTTATAACAGTATTTACAAATACTCTGATCTTCACCCAAATCAAAACAATTTTCCAGAAATATATATGTTGCAAAATCTTTCCACTTATAATTATCTTCATTTTCACTTTTTTTATACAGATCAACATTCCTTGTTTGATTTTTGTAATGGCTTCTCCGGCAACATATACAAGTAATATTTGGTCTTTCATTAGAGATGATAGCACATTTTGTCATTTCAGCATCAACATTTTTACTAACAGTGAATTCTACATTCTCTTCCACATTTTCATCAATAACTGTGTCATTTTCTGCACTTTCTTGTTCTGGACCAAAGTAACAAAACTGAATTTCATCAGTAACCTTCACTGCATCTGATACAGATCCACGGAACAGAGCATTGTTCAACTCATTTAACTTTAGTGCTGGACTTTTAGCAAAATACAATGTTCTCACAAACTTTCTCATTTCAGTATGATGAACAGCCAGCATCCTAAAATGGTGAAAAACACTTTGACACACTTTCCGAGATAGACAAGCCAGAGAATGTCCTTGCAAACCAGTATTCTCACTCACTCTGCATGGATCTAGTCTTTGAAGCACCTTAATTTTCTGTTTAACACTCTTTTTACTATATTCTCTTAGAAAGTCACGTAATTTATCAATAGATTCCTGACGCACAGTACAAATACTACTACAATTCCAAGTGTACACTGGGGCTTTAGGACGTCTCCCCATAACCTCATCAGCCATCACTTGTTCCTCATTTCTTGGAACCATTTTCTCCTTTTCCATTACACAACCATCCTTAACTTCATAAGCTCTACCATTGGTGTCAACTGCATGCAACAACCTATTACTTTGAAGATAACTCTCTTCATTAAAAAATGGTTCAGTACTTGAACTATGCTTCCATTCTCCTAAGAACACTTAACAAAAGTTTTTTTTTTTTACTTCTCTTTTCCTTTTGCTTTGTGACTTCATTGCATTCACTAATTTATCTAATCTACGCATCCTGTTCAAAATTAAAATGAATAGTTTTTTTTATTTCTAATGCCTTGGTAACAATATTTTCAATTAATTTCTTTTTCTTATAAAATTTGTTTTTTTTCTTATATTTTTTCATATCCTTCAGCAAATTTAACATCACTCTTCTCTGAAACATTTTTCGACGAATGTTTTTAAAATCTATTTTCCGTGTTAAGTGACTCTTCCTAACTTCTGAGTCTATATTAGCATTTTGTTTTTGCTGTCGACTCTGTTGTTGTTTTGTACTTGAAACACTGTTTGAATGTATCTTCCGATCATTTTTTTTTTTTTAAGATATTTTTTAAAAATTCTTTAGTTTGCTTACCAGAAGACTTTTTCTGTTTTCCAACACGTGCTTCGCCTCCTATTTTTTTTTATCAGTCGTCTTCAAATATAGTTGTTGTTTCTTTTCTTTTGTTTTTCTTGACTTTATAGGCATCTTTATATTTTTTCACTGTTGCTCACCAATACCTGCAAAAAACTAAAAAAAAATACCTTTATGTAATTTAAATTCATTACATTTTTTTAAAAAAACTTTTCAATTCCTATCACATGAGCTGATCCTTTCCTACGAGTCAAACTCTTACAAAATAGAAGAAACATGAATTAAATCTCTGACAACAATTCCTGTGTCCACACAGACTCATGGTCTGATTCTAGGCAGAAAGCGATATTTCCTTTGGCAATTTAAAAGCACATTTACTACTGGGGTAGAGCAAGTGATAATTACTGTAACAGACTGACACATGTTCCTTCTAGTTTAGACAGGCAGAAAGGAGCACATGTCCTAACAGCTCCTTGAGACCATGACCATGTGTTAGTGGGTGACTGATTAGACTAGAGCAAACAAAATGAGCCTTGGTGATTTATAATCTGTTTGCGTTACACACTGCTATCTGAAACAGCACACAGAGCTGACTAATACACATGGGAGTGTAGCAGAAGCTGCTGCGTGTGTGCAAAGAGTGTGTTTCTGGAGACTGTGTATTGTCAGCTGCAAGAGACATCTGCATGGAGACTCCCACAACTGCATGAAGAGTACAGACATGTGTGTAAGAGTACATGTGTGGTAAGGGTTAATTGGAGTTTTCAACATGTAGGAACCACCTCAGCCATTGCAAGAATTGATGAAAACTCTACCATGCTATTTTCAAATGTGTTTGCATTTGCATCACATTTTTGAGATACTGATTTCTGCTGATTGCTAACCAACACATTGGAAGAAAACAAGCTGAGCCTTTCCTGAATGTGCAAGTTTTACAGAACAACAGCAACACAAATTAAAATGCTAACAACAATTCCTGTATGCACACAGACTCATGCTCTCATTCTAGGCAGAAAGCAATATTTCCTTTGGCAATTTGAAAGCACATTTACTACTGGGGAAGAGCAAGTGATAATTACTGCAACACACTGACACATGTTCATTCTAGTTTAGACAGGCAGAAAGGAGCACATGTCCTAACAGCTCCTTGAGACCATGACCATGTGTTAGAGGGTGACTGATTAGACTAGAGCAAAGGAAATGGGCCTTGGTGATTTAGAATCTGTTTGCGTTACACACTGTTATCTGAAACAGCACACAGAGCTGACTAATACACATGGGAGTGTAGCAGAAGCTGCTGCGTGTGTGCAAAGAGTGTGTTTCTGGAGACTGTGTATTGTCAGCTGCAAGAGACATCTGCATGGAGACTCCCACAACTGCATGAAGAGTACAGACATGTGTGTAAGAGTACATGTGTGGTATGGGTTAATTGGAGTTTTCAACATGTAGGAACCACCTCAGCCATTGCAAGAATTGATGAAAACTCTACCATGCTATTTTCAAATGTGTTTGCATTTGCATCACATTTTTGAGATACTGATTTCTGCTGATTGCTAACCAACACATTGGAAGAAAACAAGCTGAGCCTTTCCTGAATGTGCAAGTTTTACAGAACAACAGCAACACAAATTAAAACGCTAACAACAATTCCTGTATGCACACAGACTCATGGTCTCATTCTAGGCAGAAAGCGATATTTCCTTTGGCAATTTGAAAGCACATTTACTACTGGGGAAGAGCAAGTGATAATTACTGCAACACACTGACACATGTTCATTCTAGTTTAGACAGGCAGAAAGGAGCACATGTCCTAACAGCTCCTTGAGACCATGACCATGTGTTAGAGGGTGACTGATTAGACTAGAGCAAAGGAAATGGGCCTTGGTGATTTAGAATCTGTTTGCGTTACACACTGTTATCTGAAACAGCACACAGAGCTGACTAATACACATGGGAGTGTAGCAGAAGCTGCTGCGTGTGTGCAAAGAGTGTGTTTCTGGAGACTGTGTATTGTCAGCTGCAAGAGACATCTGCATGGAGACTCCCACAACTGCATGAAGAGTACAGACATGTGTGTAAGAGTACATGTGTGGTATGGGTTAATTGGAGTTTTCAACATGTAGGAACCACCTCAGCCATTGCAAGAATTGATGAAAACTCTACCATGCTATTTTCAAATGTGTTTGCATTTGCATCACATTTTTGAGATACTGATTTCTGCTGATTGCTAACCAACACATTGGAAGAAAACAAGCTGAGCCTTTCCTGAATGTGCAAGTTTTACAGAACAACAGCAACACAAATTAAAACGCTAACAACAATTCCTGTATGCACACAGACTCATGGTCTCATTCTAGGCAGAAAGCGATATTTCCTTTGGCAATTTGAAAGCACATTTACTACTGGGGTAGAGCAAGTGATAATTACTGTAACAGACTGACACATGTTCCTTCTAGTTTAGACAGGCAGAAAGGAGCACATGTCCTAACAGCTCCTTGAGACCATGACCATGTGTTAGAGGGTGACTGATTAGACTAGAGCACAGGAAATGAGCCTTGGTGATTTAGAATCTGTTTGCGTTACACACTGTTATCTGAAACAGCACACAGAGCTGACTAATACACATGGGAGTGTAGCAGAAGCTGCTGCGTGTGTGCAAAGAGTGTGTTTCTGGAGACTGTGTATTGTCAGCTGCAAGAGACATCTGCATGGAGACTCCCACAACTGCATGAAGAGTACAGAAATGTGTGTAAGAGTACATGTGTGGTAAGGGTTAATTGGAGTTTTCAACATGTAGGAACCACCTCAGCCATTGCAAGAATTGATGAAAACTCTACCATGCTATTTTCAAATGTGTTTGCATTTGCATCACATTTTTGAGATACTGATTTCTGCTGATTGCTAACCAACACATTGGAAGAAAACAAGCTGAGCCTTTCCTGAATGTGCAAGTTTTACAGAACAACAGCAACACAAATTAAAACGCTAACAACAATTCCTGTATGCACACAGACTCATGCTCTCATTCTAGGCAGAAAGCAATATTTCCTTTGGCAATTTGAAAGCACATTTACTACTGGGGTAGAGCAAGTGATAATTACTGCAACACACTGACGCATGTTCATTCTAGTTTAGACAGGCAGAAAGGAGCACATGTCCTAACAGCTCCTTGAGACCATGACCATGTGTTAGAGGGTGACTGATTAGATTAGAGCAAAGGAAATGGGCCTTGGTGATTTAGAATCTGTTTGCGTTACACACTGCTATCTGAAACAGCACACAGAGCTGACTAATACACATGGGAGTGTAGCAGAAGCTGCTGCGTGTGTGCAAAGAGTGTGTTTCTGGAGACTGTGTATTGTCAGCTGCAAGAGACATCTGCATGGAGACTCCCACAACTGCATGAAGAGTACAGACATGTGTGTAAGAGTACATGTGTGGTAAGGGTTAATTGGAGTTTTCAACATGTAGGAACCACCTCAGCCATTGCAAGAATTGATGAAAACTCTACCATGCTATTTTCAAATGTGTTTGCATTTGCATCACATTTTTGAGATGCTGATTTCTGCTGATTGCTAACCAACACATTGGAAGAAAACAAGCTGAGCCTTTCCTGAATGTGCAAGTTTTACAGAACAACAGCAACACAAATTAAAATGCTAACAACAATTCCTGTATGCACACAGACTCATGCTCTCATTCTAGGCAGAAAGCAATATTTCCTTTGGCAATTTGAAAGCACATTTACTACTGGGGTAGAGCAAGTGATAATTACTGTAACAGACTGACACATGTTCCTTCTAGTTTAGACAGGCAGAAAGGAGCACATGTCCTAACAGCTCCTTGAGACCATGACCATGTGTTAGAGGGTGACTGATTAGACTAGAGCACAGGAAATGAGCCTTGGTGATTTAGAATCTGTTTGCGTTACACACTGCTATCTGAAACAGCACACAGAGCTGACTAATACACATGGGAGTGTAGCAGAAGCTGCTGCGTGTGTGCAAAGAGTGTGTTTCTGGAGACTGTGTATTGTCAGCTGCAAGAGACATCTGCATGGAGACTCCCACAACTGCATGAAGAGTACAGAAATGTATGTAAGAGTACATGTGTGGTAAGGGTTAATTGGAGTTTTCAACATGTAGGAACCACCTCAGCCATTGCAAGAATTGATGTAAACTCTACCATGCTATTTCCAAATGTGTTTGCATTTGCATCACATTTTTGAGATACTGATTTCTGCTGATTGCTAACCAACAAATTGGAAGAAAACAAGCTGAGCCTTTCCTGAATGTGCAAGTTTTACAGAACAACAGCAACACAAATTAAAATGCTAACGACAATTCCTGTATGCACACAGACTCATGGTCTCATTCTAGGGAGAAAGCAATATTTCCTTTGGCAATTTGAACGCACATTTACTACTGGGGTAGAGCAAGTGATAATTACTGTAACAGACTGACACATTTTCCTTCTAGTTTAGACAGGCAGAAAGGAGCACATGTCCTAACAGCTCCTTGAGACCATGACCATGTGTTAGAGGGTGACTGATTAGACTAGAGCAAAGGAAATGAACCTTGGTGATTTAGAATCTGTTTGCGTTACACACTGCTATCTGAAACAGCACACAGAGCTGACTAATACACATGGGAGTGTAGCAGAAGCTGCTGCGTGTGTGCAAAGAGTGTGTTTCTGGAGACTGTGTATTGTCAGCTGCAAGAGACATCTGCATGGAGACTCCCACAACTGCATGAAGAGTACAGACATGTGTGTAAGAGTACATGTGTGGTAAGGGTTAATTGGAGTTTTCAACATGTAGGAACCACCTCAGCCATTGCAAGAATTGATGAAAACTCTACCATGCTATTTTCAAATGTGTTTGCATTTGCATCACATTTTTGAGATACTGATTTCTGCTGATTGCTAACCAACACATTGGAAGAAAACAAGCTGAGCCTTTCCTGAATGTGCAAGTTTTACAGAACAACAGCAACACAAATTAAAACGCTAACAACAATTCCTGTATGCACACAGACTCATGGTCTCATTCTAGGCAGAAAGCGATATTTCCTTTGGCAATTTGAAAGCACATTTACTACTGGGGTAGAGCAAGTGATAATTACTGTAACAGACTGACACATGTTCCTTCTAGTTTAGACAGGCAGAAAGGAGCACATGTCCTAACAGCTCCTTGAGACCATGACCATGTGTTAGAGGGTGACTGATTAGACTAGATCACAGGAAATGAGCCTTGGTGATTTAGAATCTGTTTGCGTTACACACTGCTATCTGAAACAGCACACAGAGCTGACTAATACACATGGAAGTGTAGCAGAAGCTGCTGTGCTGGAGCAGAGTTTTCTATTGAAAATTTATTGAGTTTTAAGCTCCAGTTTTGTTTAAATGTCATGATTAAAATTACTGATTTATAATCACTAATTATTAGTTTTGTTAAAAGTCTTGATTAACCAACATTACTAATGAGAGAAATTACGCGTGGGAATGCATTTATGTTGCTTGATTAATACGTGAACTAAGTTGGTGTGCAATTTAATTAGATAAGTGTCATAAAAGTGCTATTTGGTTTGTGTTTATGCTTTAAAATAACGTGTTCTAATGCTTCTTTGTGTTGCAGACGGCTAGGTAATTACATACACATAAGGGTATTAGTGGGGATTAACACTGTATTACCATTATGATGTAGTAACGTTCTTTTGTGTTTCTTTAAATTAAGATGGTCCGTTTTGGCCTAAACCAAGATGGCTGCTATTTACAGCCTGCGCTCGAGTGATTGAGATGTGACGAGAGGCCTTGCTGAACATGGTTGAAAGTCACCTGACCACAGCCTCTGTCTGAATTAAAAGTTTCCGTGAGGACAGCAGCTCTGGGCTTGCTTCCAAATATTGTTGGAAAAGAATAAAGCCGCAATGAACTGAGATAAACCTGCGGTGGCTTCGCTATGGTACCAAGGAAGAGCATTCATGAATGTATCGTTTCCTAACTCAAGTTTCCTTCTTCCGTGTTTTTATTTTTGTGATTTTTGTGAGCGGAGGTTTTCCAAATGTTGCGAGCATACATCCTTTCCTGCTCGCTCTGCTCAGCGGCCCAACTGACGTTTAGAATTTGTTTGTTACTTTGATTTCGTTAGTTTTGTTATAAATAATGTTAGACTAGAGAGGGTCTAAGGCCACTTCTTCCCGAACCTATGCTCGAGAGGATCGACGCTGATTGAGAGGACGGCGACTCGGGAGACTTTACTGAGAGACCTGTCCTGACCCATTTAGCTAGAATAGGTAATTATGAGAATAATGATCTTGCTATTGAATGACTTTCATTGAACTAATTTAGATAAAAATGATCTTTGTTTGAATATCAGTGTCGGGTGGTTATTTCTTTGTCACTTATTGAGTTCCAAATGTATTTCTGGTGTATAAAATCATGACTCAGGACATATCTCTATGGTCACGTTGACCTCGCACTGGATGCAGATTGGTATATGTTTCGTTCATATATACAATGTGGATAGAGTAACGGATATGAATGTTAGAGTGATGGGCCCTAGCGTATGATGAGTGTATGTGCGTGCGACTGTAGGTTTACTCTGTCCGTGGAAGTAGAGAGAATTTATATGCGCCGATCTGCAGCAGATGCGTGTGTGCAAAGAGTGTGTTTCTGGAGACTGTGTATTGTCAGCTGCAAGAGACATCTGCATGGAGACTCCCACAACTGCATGAAGAGTACAGAAATGTGTGTAAGAGTACATGTGTGGTAAGGGTTAATTGGAGTTTTCAACATGTAGGAACCACCTCAGCCATTGCAAGAATTGATGAAAACACTACCATGCTATTTTCAAATGTGTTTGCATTTGCATCACATTTTTGAGATACTGATTTCTGCTGATTGCTAACCAACACATTGGAAGAAAACAAGCTGAGCCTTTCCTGAATGTGCAAGTTTTACAGAACAACAGCAACACAAATTAAAACGCTAACAACAATTCCTGTATGCACACAGACTCATGGTCTCATTCTAGGCAGAAAGCGATATTTCCTTTGGCAATTTGAAAGCACATTTACTACTGGGGTAGAGCAAGTGATAATTACTGTAACAGACTGACACATGTTCCTTCTAGTTTAGACAGGCAGAAAGGAGCACATGTCCTAACAGCTCCTTGAGACCATGACCATGTGTTAGAGGGTGACTGATTAGACTATAGCACAGGAAATGAGCCTTGGTGATTTAGAATCTGTTTACGTTACACACTGCTATCTGAAACAGCACACAGAGCTGACTAATACACATGGGAGTGTAGCAGAAGCTGCTGCGTGTGTGCAAAGAGTGTGTTTCTGGAGACTGTGTATTGTCAGCTGCAAGAGACATCTGCATGGAGACTCCCTCAACTGCATGAAGAGTACAGAAATGTGTGTAAGAGTACATGTGTGGTAAGGGTTAGTTGGAGTTTTCAACATGTAGGAACCACCTCAGCCATTGCAAGATTTGATGAAAAATCTACCATGCTATTTTCATATGTGTTTGCATTTGCATCACATTTTTGAGATACTGATTTCTGCTGATTGCTAACCAACACATTGGAAGAAAACAAGCTGAGCCTTTCCTGAATGTGCAAGTTTTACAGAACAACAGCAACACAAATTAAAACGCTGACAACAATTCCTGTATGCACACAGACTCATGCTCTCATTCTAGGCAGAAAGCAATATTTCCTTTGGCAATTTGAAAGCACATTTACTACTGGGGTAGAGAAAGTGATAATTACTGACACATGTTCATTCTAGTTTAGACAGGCAGAAAGGAGCACATGTCCTAACAGCTCCTTGAGACCATGACCATGTGTTAGAGGGTGACTGATTAGACTAGAGCAAAGGAAATGAGCCTTGGTGATTTAGAATCTGTTTGCGTTACACACTGCTATCTGAAACAGCACACAGAGCTGACTAATACACATGGGAGTGTAGCAGAAGCTGCTGCGTGTGTGCAAAGAGTGTGTTTCTGGAGACTGTGTATTGTCAGCTGCAAGAGACATCTGCATGGAGACTCCCACAACTGCATGAAGAGTACAGACATGTGTGTAAGAGTACATGTGTGGTAAGGGTTAATTGGAGTTTTCAACATGTAGGAACCACCTCAGCCATTGCAAGAATTGATGAAAACTCTACCATGCTATTTTCAAATGTGTTTGCATTTGCATCACATTTTTGAGATACTGATTTCTGCTGATTGCTAACCAACACATTGGAAGAAAACAAGCTGAGCCTTTCCTGAATGTGCAAGTTTTACAGAACAACAGCAACACAAATTAAAACGCTAACAACAATTCCTGTATGCACACAGCCTCATGGTCTCATTCTAGGCAGAAAGCAATATTTCCTTTGGCAATTTGAAAGCACATTTACTACTGGGGTAGAGCAAGTGATAATTACTGCAACACACTGACACATGTTCATTCTAGTTTAGACAGGCAGAAAGGAGCACATGTCCTAACAGCTCCTTGAGACCATGACCATGTGTTAGAGGGTGACTGATTAGACTAGAGCAAAGGAAATGGGCCTTGGTGATTTAGAATCTGTTTGCGTTACACACTGCTATCTGAAACAGCACACAGAGCTGACTAATACACATGGGAGTGTAGCAGAAGCTGCTGCGTGTGTGCAAAGAGTGTGTTTCTGGAGACTGTGTATTGTCAGCTGCAAGAGACATCTGCATGGAGACTCCCACAACTGCATGAAGAGTACAGACATGTGTGTAAGAGTAAATGTGTGGTAAGGGTTAATTGGATTTTTCAACATGTAGGAACCACCTCAGCCATTGCAAGAATTGATGAAAACTCTACCATGCTATTTTCAAATGTGTTTGCATTTGCATTACATTTTTGAGATACTGATTTCTGCTGATTGCTAACCAACACATTGGAAGAAAACAAGCTGAGCCTTTCCTGAATGTGCAAGTTTAACAGAACAACAGCAACACAAATTAAAACGCTAACAACAATTCCTGTATGCACACAGACTCATGCTCTCATTCTAGGCAGAAAGCTTTGGCAATTTGAAAGCACATTTACTACTGGGGTAGAGCAAGTGATTATTACTGTAACAGACTGACACATGTTCATTCTAGTTTAGACTAAGGGTGGGCGTACTTCACGAAGTAGCACTTCGCGAAGCTACGCAAAGTGAAGTTCGCACTACGCGAGCTACGCGTAGCACTTCGCGAACTGCGAAGTAACATGTTCGCACTGTGCAAGATGTTGTTTCCAATGATTGCACAGTGCGGACAAGCAACCGGCACTGTGCAATCATTGAAAATGGCATCTTGCACAGTGCGAGCTGTAGTTTTCTGCTGCTCGAGTAGATTTTTACTCGAGCTGCAGCTTTCTCAAAGCGAACTGGTAGTTTCTCATCGCGAGCGGTCGCGAGCCTACGCGACCCCTCGCAATGAGAAACCTGACCTTCTCGCGTTGGGAATCTCGCCGGGAGGTTTATTTTCCATGCTCGCGATCGCGAACAAGGAAAAAGTCTCGCCAGGATGTCATTTTGCTTGCTCGCGGTCGCCAACTTGACGCTGAGGACCGCGAGCAAGCAAAAAATGACCGCAGCACTACGCAACACTACGCTACGCGTGTTCGCACTGTGCTACGTGCAGTTCGCGTAGCGCGAACTTCGCAAACTACGCGAGCGTAGCGTAGTGCTTCGCCCAGGCCTAGTTTAGACAGGCAGAAAGGAGCACATGTCCTAACAGCTCCTTGAGACCATGACCATGTGTTAGAGGGTGACTGATTAGACTAGAGTGTTACAAAAAAACAAGCTGCCCCTTTTCTGCGAGTGCAAGGGTATTAGAGCAAGACCAACCGGAATGAAATCTCTCTTTACATTTCCTATGTGCTCACTGTCTCATGGTATGATTCTAGGTAGAAAACAATATTCCTGAGTGATACCGGTACACATTAACTTATAATGAAGACATACTCTATAATATATAACATGTTCAAGCCACTTAAATATCTTCCTTAACATAAAATGTTAAACACAACTTTTAAAGTGGTAGGAAAATGTATCATACTATTTTCAAATGTGTTTGCATTTGCCTCTCACTGATCAGTAAATGATTTCTGCTGAATGCTAACCATCACAGTTTAACATAACAAACTATCCCTTTTCTGCGAGTGCAAGGCTAACATAACAAAAGCAACACAAATTAAATCTCTGTCTAAAAATCCTGTGTGCAGACAGACTCATGATGTAATTCTAGTCACAAAACAATATTCCTCACTAATACCACTACACCTTAACTTACAGTGAAGACATACTCCATAATATCTTACTAGTTCAAGACAGTTAAATTTCTCCTAAATCACAAAATGTAAAACACAACTTAAAAACAAGAATGACAATTCTATTATTTATATCAAAATACACCACATACTTCCCCTCTCAAACTCATAACTCACCTTTAAAATTAATTAGTTGAGAAAGAAATGTGGGACTCAAACAGCAGATTATCAGAGCCAGAATCTCAGAGCTGTACACCTCTCTCCACAACCAGTAAATGGCAATTTTTCCCTCTCTTTTTTCCCACATATACATGTTAATGTAAAATCACAGTCCTTCCCACATTTTTTCAAATGGAATCACACATTTCTATTGGTTGCAACTTTCAACCCCTTTGCAAATCATCCCTTCCCCCAACATGACTTCTGCCTGCTACCATAGCAACAGCTCATGGAACACAGGTGTGAGCAGAGAGGTCAGAAGTTCAGCAGACATTGTTTCAAATCAAAACAGCAATAGTGCTTGACTTTTCAAACCTAACAGCAAATCCAAAGTAATGTTCAGTGGAAACACATTTTTCTGTACCAATCCAAAACATGCTTTTAAAAATTTAAACATACAGCCTAGTTTTAACTGTAAAATGGTTTAAATCAGCCAATGAGTTTTTTTATAAAAAAAAAGTATGTATGCCTCCATTTTCCAACTGTGTTTCTTTTCATATTGCCATTCTACTTAAAGGCACCTTCTGAGTGCATCCAGATCTCCTTGAAACATGTTCTCAGTGTGGATTGTAGGTCATAGCTATGTCTTCTGGAGTGACAAATTTGCAGAAAAAAGAGGTATGGTGAGAGACCTTGCTTTGCCAAATGTAGACATTAAATGGATTGGTCAGAGAGGGTTAAAGTGGCACCAATTAATGCCTTTGGTGAAAACCTTTCTACATCTCCCACAGCCTAACCTTATTATTGTGCACTGTGGTGGAAATGACCTAGGCACTTTAACTGGGGTAGGTATGGAAATGCTTATTAAGGACACCTTTGTGCAATTGATGTCGCTTTTTCCTCAATCTGCCTTTGTAGATTCTAACATATGCCAAAGGCAAAAGTGGAACTGGTCCAACCAATTTTGTCCACAGATTGACAAAGCAAGAAAGCACGTCAATAAGTCTGTTTCTGCTTTCCTCAGAGACTATGGTATGGGTTCTATATACCACAACAACTTGCGTTACAACATGCAAGACATTTATAGAGGAGACGGTGTACATTTCAATGATTAAGGGAACAGAGTCTTCCTCTTGAACTTTAGACTCTGCATCGGTACTTACTTGTAGGTACCGAAAAACACTCAATGAACACAAGGGCTCTTTTTAGAGCCACCTAATATCTAAACACTTAAACGTGATTTTTATTTCTAATTTTTTTATTTATTTTTTTCGGGTGCGCACTGGGTGCGCGCACCTCGTGATGTTTTAAAAGTTTTTTCGGGTACACGTAGAGTGCGCGCACCTCGCGATGTTTTTTTAAAAATTAAAATCTTTTTTTTGCCCTTCGTGGTCCTACTGTGCCCCCCTGACAATGACTAGGGGGTCTAGAACTCCCTACCCTGCCACCTGTTCACGCTCTCCACCTTTCCTTTTTAGTGCGACAGACAAAATGGCGGCCGACACTTCCTGATTTCGACCGATTCGAATGTTTACTGACATCTAACAACCAATCAGAATTACGCTCGCGCACGGCTTGCTCAGTGCGCGCACGCTGCGCGCGTATAGATATTGATATGCTTTTAAATGCAATTTTCTCAGGAAATACTGAACAGATTTACACCAGACCTGCAAAAGGCACTTCCTTGACCTTATGGCTACCTCTCTGCCAAATTTCAAGTAATTCTGTTCAGCTGTTTGGGCTGTAGCTGTGTCTAAAGGTCCTATGGAAAAATGCATGGGGAAAACGCGTTTTGGGACCCCCCTTTTTTCTCGGCCCCCGCTTGACGAATCACCCCGAGACTTTCAGGGTAGGAGCTGAACGGAGCGCCCCATTAGTTTTGAAAAATTCACGATGATTCGTCAACCGGCGCCAAAGTTATTCAAAATAGAATTTTCAGATTTCCTATGGAAACACGGTCCTAACTATAACTATCTACTGGCGACCGCCAGTAGATTATATATATATATATATATATATATATATATATATATATATATATATATATACATCACCACTCCAACTTCCCAAAAGAAGAGGCACGCACACTGGTCTGTGGATATGGGGCTGATTTAATGGTAATCCAAGTCGCCCTCGACCCCACAGAGAAGAGAGACGCGTTTCGCCTGCTCAGCAGGCTTTATCAATCTAAATGGCACCAGCAAATCACGGATATATATAGCGCCCTCCCCCTCCTTCAAACATGCATAAACATGGTGGAAAGACTGGATGCAGAAGGTCACTGGCAAGTCTGACCTGGAATCTGCTCAGTGCCGGTAATCCAAGAGTCGGCTGATGTGTGAAGATCTTAGCACAATATCACATTAGCATGCTTAGCTGAATGATATACACGGATTACAATTCTACAGTGTGATAACATGGAGAATAAAGACAGCATCTGTTCGTGTGGGGTGGAGGTATAAAATGTTTAGATGTGGTGCCATTTCTCTCATCATAATCTACCCTATTTGAAATGGATAGCGAATAAAATGAAAACTGCGTAAAATGCAGTATATAAAATCGGGGCTGCACAATGATTTATGACACTTGCTATACCTGAAATAAACAGCAGAAAACCCAGCCATCCAGATGTAATTAATTAGTCCCGTGAAGATTAGAGCATGATTGAATTAGTGTCATTTGAGATGTCATCAGTGATGTCATGAGTGATGTCACTGACCATGTCATGAGTGATGTAATATGCGACGTCATCAGCAGTGCATTGCGGGCGCGCAAGTTATAGTTAGCTGAACTAACTATAACGGGGGAATTTCAATGGTTTTGTACGAGTGAAAAGTCCAGCTAACTATAACGCCCCTGAAACCTATGGTTTTTTCAGGGAATTTCTAAGGATTTTTAAATGCTAATTCCTAACTATAACGTGCCTGAAACCTATGGTTTTTTCAGTGAATTTCAAAGGTTTTTTAAATGCTAATTTCTAACTAAGCCTACAGAGATAGGACATGTGAAGAAAGAAGAAAAAATGCACAGAAAGAAAAAAAGGAAATGCAGCAAGAGGCAACAGAAGTCCTCAAAGACGAAGAAAAGTGCAGGAAGAAGGATAACGTGCAGAAAGAACAAACAGAAGAGCAGAAAGAAGCCTTGTTGCAAAATCCTCCTGTACCCTCAACTTTTTCAGACGGATACTGGTAGTAACTGAGTCTGACTAACCAGTCCTAGAGCCAGTGCTATGTTAAAAGACACTCAGAATACAGTGAAAACACCTACATACACTAGGGAACACTATGCGTTGGGGTCCCCCTGTGATCAGCATGACCTCCTCTGTAAGCCCCTAGTATATAATAGGGCAGGGGATTAAAACTATCTCTTAAAATGCGCCGCACACGTCACCTCAGGCCCCGTTCACTCACTTCCCCACTGTGTAAACAGGCCCTGTGGCCGTTTTAAGTTGGGAGATTAAGTCCCTTTGAATCCTGAGGGTCCCTAGGGTCCAACTAGACCACTAGATACCTCCAGTAAGCGCCACAGAGCTGCGTTGCAGAGAGATGTAAAAAAGGGCACAGCCTAGACCATCTCTCTGCAATGCAGCGCAGTGGCGCTTACTGGAAGCACCTGGTGGGCTAGTTGGCCCCCAGGGTCCCTCAGGATTGAAGGGAAATTATTTCCCCAACTTAAAACGCGCCACAGGTCTAGTTTGCACACGTTAACTCAGGCCCCGTCCCCTCCCTTCACCACTGTGTAAACACGCCCTGTGGCCGCTTTTAGTTGGTAGATTAAGTTCATTTGAATCCTGAGGGTCCCTAGGGTACAACTACCCCACTAGGTACCTCCAGTAAGCACCACAGAGCTGCGTTGCAGAGAGGTGTAAAAAGTGGCACGGCCTGGACCACCTTTCTGCAACACAGCTCAGTGGCGCTTACTGGAAGCACCTGATGGGCTAGTTAGCCCCCAGGGGCCCTCAGGATTGAAGGGGAATTATTTTCCCAACTTAAAACGCGCCATAGGGCGTGTTTGCACACGTCACCTCAGCCCCCGTCCCCTCCCTTACCCACTGTGTAAACATGCCCTCTGGCTGTTTTTTAAGTTGGGAGATTAAGTCCCCTTGAATCCTGAGGATCCCTAGGGGCAAAATAGCCCACTAGGTACGTCCAGTAAGCGCCATTGCAGAGAGGTGTAGAAAGGGGCACGGCCTGTACCACCTCTCTGCAACGCAGAGCAGTGGCGCTTACTGGAAGCACCTGGTGGGCTAGTTGGCCCCCAGGGTCCCTCAGGATTGAAAGGGAATTATTTCCCCAACTTAAAACGCGCCACAGGGCGTGTTTGCACACGTCACCTCAGGCCCCATCCCCTCCCTTCACCACTGTGTAAACGCACCCTGTGGCCGTTCTAAGTTGAGAGATTAAGTCCCCTTGAATCCTAAGGGTCCCTAGGGTCAAACTAGCCCACTAGGTACCTCCAGTAAGCGCCACAGAGCTGCGTTGCATAGAGGTGTAAAAAGGGGCATGGCCTCAGAACACCTGTCTGCAACGCAGCTCCCTGGCGCATACTGGAGATACCTGTTAGGCTAGTTGGCCCTCAGGGACCCTCAGTATTGAAGGGGAATTAATTCCCCAACTTACAACTGGCCAGGGGGCACGTTTGCAGAGTGCTGCAAGGAGGGGACATGGCCTCCAGCGCGATGCCGGTCTTTTATTTATTTTATTTTTTTAAGAAGGAGTGCTGTGTGGCCCCCCTTCTTTTTCTAATTTACTGGCTCTGGGGACCCCATCCCCCAGGGCCTGCACCCTAATTTTTTTTGTTGAAAAAAATTATTTTGGCCCTCCCAAGGCCTTAATCGGCCCCAGGGACCCAAACCCCCGGGTCATGGCCTTTTTTAAAAAAAAAATCTTTAGGAGGGGGCTGCGTTGCCCCTCTCCTCAGGCCACTTATTGCCCCGGGGACCCCATCCCCCGGGGCCGGCCTTTGTTTTTTATTATTTTAAAAAAATATATATTTATAGAAACACCTAGGACATGCTGGACAAACCGTATGTACCTATCACCATGACGATTTGCGTGATATTCATTAAAAGGCGACTATGCATAGAATGAATCCACATGGAATGTATTTACACCGCTAGTGAAGCTCTGACGTGTCTGACGCCCTACCGTGCCTACTCCCGGCGCCCCCGCAGGTGGCTACTCTCCAAGTAGACACCCTTGTCATTTATTTATACAAACATGGGTAGCTATTGACGGGCACATTTAATATACACGCACACCAAGCCATTCAAAGGGTATTCGACAAAAATTTGACTAAACTATGCAAGAAACCCCCCTCATGGTTAATAAAACACACATCCACAGCCGGATGTGTAATACTTTTTATTTTACTCTCTGGAAAGGAGACGAACCTCACTTGAGAGTCACAGCGTGCTCCTGGCTGAGCCCAATGCTGTGTTACACCCACCAGTGTCCGCTGATTTCCTCACACCTCTGTGTTGTATTCCACCAGCTAGTGCGTATGCTATGACACTCTCTAGCCCATGTGCACTGTAACACCACCCCGCGAAAATGTCATGCCACACTTGCCTTCGCACGGGTTATATTGCCCCATCTAACGTGCCTTCCTCAATGACTATGTTATAACGCACAGCACTATGCCATACATATTACAATCTGGGATCCATATCTTTGTCACAGTGCATATGCAACGTTACACTCCCCAGCACATATTTTATATTACAACTTTAGAGACTAGTTAGGTTACAAAAGACTGCCCTGTGCATATTACACTCCAAGGCGCATATCGCATAGCACGCGCTAGTACCTGTGCTATCTCGCGCTCTCCAATGAATCTGTCATTGCGCACAATGTATTGCATATTATATTTCACGCCCGATTCATCTTATATCACACTTTTTGGTGCATAGTTTATACCATATACTATATCTAGTTTTCATTTTCAATCGTCCTCTCAGGACTATGTTCTATATAACACTGCATCCACCTACCCTTTTCACGGGCATTACATTTTGCGATGGGGGTGGAGGGTCAGGGGGTGTTTCTGCTAAGCGAGCCCGGAGTCACAGTCACAAACGTCCTCTTCTTCCTGAATAAAAGTGAGATTATGCTGCATACTTGTTCATATCTTAAGTAGTTCGCACAGACACACATTTTAAAAACAATAAAGTTCCTAATACCCACCTTCTCTGAACAGTTAGGTTGCTGCCTCATCCACCTCCTCCCTATCCTCTGTTGTCTGAATCCATGGACTAGCCTCCTCCCTCCTGCCATGCATGGTCTGATGTGCTGCCACTGCCCTCCATTTAGCATGATCTATCAATCCACTCCTCCTGCCCTCCATTGCCCAATTCTATGGCCCTTCATTGACCTCCTGTTAAGCCTCTGTGCATAGCTTGCTGCCCCTATTCTCCTTCCCTCTGCCCTCCGATGTCTTTATGCATGCCCCTGCTCCATCCTTTTTGCCCACCATGTTCCATGGACCTGCCACTCCTATCTACTCTGAGTGTTCTGTTGAGCTGCCACTCCCCTCCCACCTGCCTAGCATTGTCAGATGACTGTAACCTGTCCCTGCCACCTCCACCCTGCCTGTCCACATGCCATGCCCCTATCCCCTTCCTCCTGTCCTCCATGGTCCATTTTACTGCCACACCCTTCTGCCCTCCCTGGTATGTTGTGCTGCAACTGCTCCACCTGCCTGCCCCGCGCGGTCTGTTGTGAGGCCCCTTCCCCTGAATTCTCTTGTCTGTGCCCAGGTCCTGACCCTCCCTTCTATCCTCCATGGTCCTTTGTGCATGCCCCTGCACCCTCCTTCTTGCCCATCATAGCCATTGTGCTGCCACTAACCCTCCTGCTTGCCATGCATGGTCTTCTGTGCTGCCATGGCCCCTCCCACCTTCCCTGTGTGGTCAGCTAGCTGCCCCTGACCCCTCCCACCTTCCTTCCATGGTCTGTGTGTATGCCATCATAGTCTCATTGTTGCTCTCCATGGTGTGTCTTGTTTCTAGTGCCCATCCTGCCTGACCTCCATGGTCATCTTGCTGCTCCTGCCCTGGCCCCTTGCCCCCAGTCCTCTGTTTCCATGTGCAGACCCCTATTCCGTCCCTCCTGGCTTGTCTGTTCCATTGTAATACCCCTGATCCGTTCCTCCTGCCCTTTATGGTCTGTTATGCTGCAGCTTTCTCTCCTGTCTGTCCATTATGGTCAGCTAGCTACCATTGCCTCTTTCCCCTCTGTTCTCTGTTGTCCATGTGCATGGTCCTGTCCCCTCCCTATTGCTTTCTATGGATTGTTGTGCTGCACTCCCATCCTGCATGCGCTGTGTGGTGTATTGTGCTGCTGCAAACCCTGATGCCTGCCCTGTAGGGTCAGTTTGGTGCAGCTCTCCATGTCCCTCCTGTCCTCTGTTATCCGAGTCCATGTCCCTACCCCAATTCCTCCTGCCTACCAAGATCCAATGTACCATACTTGTGAACATTTTGAACTTGGTAAGAGGGAGATTTATAAACAAAACTGGGGTATTGATATTTCCCTTTGAGTTACATTGAAAAAGAGGATATTGTAGACAGGAGACAGATCAAATAAGCCCATTTGAGCTTAAAAACATTGGACGTTTCCTGGCTGAAACGGGTCTGTTGGCATGTATGGTTGTTTTACCACTGCCTCTTCCTTCTGCCCACAATGGTCTATTATATTGCCACAGCCTCTCTTGTCCTGTATTGTTGGTTTGTTGCCCCTGCCCCCCTTTCCACTGCCCTCCATAGTCTGTTGTGCTGCCACTGCCCTTCCTGCCTGCCCAGTGTGGTCAAATTGTTGCCTCTGCACTCTCGTACCTGCCTTCAATTTTCAGAGTCCGTGCCCCTGGCCTCTGCCTCTCAACAGTATCCCAATGAACAACTAGATTGCTAACATTCTATATTTATTACAAAAGTGTGGAACGCCTGACATCATCTTGATGTAATCAAAACTGTAATACCTAGAGTATTTCCTTTAGAAATTACATATATGAGAGGGTTTTATTTGCATCAAAATTATGGTTAGTGCTCTAAAAAACAAAAATTAGGACATATTTTCTGAGTTTTCAAATAGCGACAAAGAACTTTTAATTTATTTGTAATCTTTATGTTTTTTTTATCCAGTTAACCACTTGATTAAATGTTGCACCTAGGGGAGAGGATGTGGTGTTACTTCCAGAGCTGCAGACTTTGCAACTGTGGAACCAGGTTGGAGTTTCTGCTTCAGCTCAACATTCTGTGATTCTGGTCAAATCACTTAATCTCCCCATGTCTACAACCAAAATGAATTTGATCTTGTGTGATGTAACCAATGCTCATGTTAAGCACTCCAATACCTGACAAATCTGCACTATATAAAACTGCAAATACACAAAAAATAAGTGTTTTGCACACTTCTGTCATTGGGCTACATGTGGGCTACATCGGGGTGATATTTGTGCTGCATTTGGGCTCTTTTGTGTCTGGTGGCCATCTTGGGAGATTTATTTGTTATGAAGTTTCCTAATTTCCCCATTTACTGCAGTCTCCTCAGTAGGAAATGCTTTCAGATTTGTACTTTGAGTCTATCATGAAGGCATTCAGATGTGTCACACATTTGCCATAAATTCAGAATGTTAGCACTCTAGTTGCTCATTAGATCACTGTAGTAAAGCTACTGCTCACCACGGAAGTCTGCTGCTGGTATTACAAGTGCATGTTTCAGTCTGCATATCAGAATTTCTTAATGAAATAGAAGAGGATTTGAGAAGTCACTCAAAATGTGCCCTAATTTTTCTTTCTTCAGCACTAATCATAATTTCTATGGCAAAATGAACCCCCTCATTGTGTTCCTTTTCAAATTAAATGTTTTAAGTGTTACCAGTTTATTCCAATCAAGATGGCTTCAGGTATGCCATACTTTTGTCATAAGTAAGACAGTAAGCGCTCTAGTTGTTCTTAAAAACACTCTGGGGCATTCTGTCATTGGGCTATACTTGGGCTACATCTGAGTGATATTTGGGCTACATTTGGGCTCTTTTGTCTCTGGTGGCCATCTTGGGAGATTTATTTGTTGTGTAATTTCCTTATTTACTGCAGTCTCCTCAGTGGGAATACTTTCAGTTTTTTATTTTGGTTCCATCAAGAAGGCATTCAGATGTGTCACACATTTGCCATGAATTCTGAATGTTAGCACTCTAGTTGCTCATTAGATCACTGTAGTAAAACGACTGCTCACCAGGGAAGTCTGCTGCTGGTATTCAAAGTGCATGTTTCAGTCTGCATGTCAGAATTTGTTTTTGAAATAGAAGAGGATTTGAGAAGTCAAAATGTGCCCTAATTTTTCTTTCTGCAGAACTAATCATAATTTCTATGGCAAAATGAACGCCCTCATTTTTTTCCTTTGTAAATTAAATGTGTTAAGTGTTACCACTTTATTCCAATCAAGATGGCTTCAGGTGTGCCATACTTTTGTCATAAGTAAGACTGTTAGCGCTCTAATTGTTCGTTAGAACACTCTGGGACATTCTGTCATTGGGCTACACTTGTGCTACATCTGGGTGATATTTGGGCTACATTTGGGCTCTTTTGTCTCTGGTGGCCATCTTGAGAGATTTATTTGTTATGAAGTTTCCTAATTTCCTCATTTACTGCAGTTTCCTCAGTGGGAATACTTTCAGTTTTTTTATTTTGGTTCCATCAAGAAGGCATTCAGATGTGTCACACATTTGCCATAAATTCTGAATGTTAGCACTCTAGTTGCTCATTAGATCACTGTAGTAAAACTACTGCTCACCAGGGAAGTCTGCTGCTGGTATTCAAAGTGCATGTTTCAGTCTGCATGTCAGAATTTGTTTATGAAATAGAAGAGGATTTGAGATGTCAAAATGTGCCCTAATTTTTCTTTCTGCAGAACTAATCATAATTGCTATGGCAAAATGAACCCCCTCATTTTGTTCCTTTGTAAATTAAATGTTTTAAGTGTTATCACTTTATTCCAATCAAGATGGCTTCAGGTGTGCCATACTTTTGTCATAAGTAAGACTGTTAGCGCTCTAGTTGTTCGTTAGAACACTCTGGGACATTCTGTCATTGGGATATACTTGGGCTTCATCTGGGTGATATTCGGGCTACATTTGGGCTCTTTTGTCTCTGGTGGCCATCTTGGGAGATTTATTTGTTATGAAGTTTCCTAATTTCCTCATTTACTGCAGTCTCCTCAGTAGGAAATACTTTCAGTTTTTTACTTTGGTTCCATCAAGAAGGCATTCAGATGTGTCACACATTTGCCATAAATTCTGAATGTTAGCACTCTAGTTGCTCATTAGATAACTGTAGTAAAGCTACTGCTCACCAGGGAAGTCTGCTGCTGGTATTCAAAGTGCATGTTTCAGTCTGCATGTCAGAATTTTTTTTTGAAATAGAAGAGGATTTGAGAAGTCAAAATGTGCCCTAATTTTTCTTTCTGAAGCACTAATCATACTTTCTATGGCAAAATGAACCCCCTCATTTTGTTCCTTTTTAAATTAAATGTTTTAAGTGATACCACTTTATTCCAACCAAGATGGCTTTAGGTGTGCCATACGTTTGTCATAAGTAGGACTGTTAGCGCTCTAGTTGCTCTTTAGAACACTCTGGGATCTGCAGTAGAACACAAAGGAATCAACTGACAGTCTCTGCCCTTGTTGGATGTACATCTTTTACTGAGAATGTCAGACTTCATTCTCACAGGACTGAGAAAGATAATGTGAATTTACAGAAAATATGCTCTCAGTTTAGCTTATAGATCACCTTCCAAACCTCTGTGGGAAAAGCATGAGAAAATAGTTTTCTCTCAAACATGATTCATGATATCACAGCAGAAGGCTTTTTAACATGGTAAAATCACCTTAGAACACACCACAATTCCTAAAATGAGCATGGTACCATCAACAAATGATTTATAATGTAACTAAAGTCTTAAAACCTTCTATTAACTGCAATGGTTTTTAATGAGGTGCTATCATGTATATTGGTCCCAAGATGGCTGCCAACACTTCTTGGATGAAGTTCTGACAGCCAATCAGATCTCACGATGAGATGTGTGGTTAGGCTCTGCCCAGATATATGTGATTTTACTTGTGATTTTCTCAGGAACTACTGAACGGATTTACACCATTTAAGCAAAAGGCACGAGTCTGAACTGAGGACTACCTCTTTGCCAAATTTGGTGTAATTCCGTTCAGCACTTCGGGCTGTAGCTGCGTCAACAGGTCCTATGGGAAAATGCATGGGGAAAACACGTTTTGGGACCCCCCTTTTTTCTCGGCCCCCGCTTGAAGTATCACTGTGAAATATTCAGGATAGGAGCGGACCGGAGCTGGCCAAAAGTTTTGATCATCAATCGACGCCAACGTTATTCCAAATAGAATGTTGCAGATTTCCTATGGAAAATAGGTCCTAACTATAACTACCTACTGGTATATATATATATATATATATATATATATATATATATATATATATATATATATATATATATATATATATATATATATATATATATGAAGCTCCTTACTTTCCAGTAAATTCAAACCAGCACTCGCGTTGGGTATAAACTTGTTACGGTTTATTTACGAGACAACTAATAACAAACGCGTTTCGGCGTCAGCCTTCGTCAGTGTCGACGATCGCCGTTGCCGTGACAGCTTAAATACAAATCAATTTCATGTAATGGACGAAGGACTGCTGCTCAGCTTTGAGCGCCATCTTGTAATATGTTAATTTTCACATAGTTTACATCAAAATCATAATGCAGCCATTAATAAACGTTTGATACAACTAAATCAAGTGCGAATCTACCACTAATACATTTACAGGTGGCGAATATTCGCGTGTGCATTTAATTATTTTATGCAACATAATTCATCCTCTATAGGATCGCACTACTTTCCTCAGCTCCCGTTCTCAAGCCTGACATAACCCTTGGTCAGACTAGTTCATGATATGGGACCACAATTGATAATTGATTACCTCATGAGTGATCGCGCCTAGATTCGATTAATTATTTTACAACATAATTTTGATCCTCCATGGAATCGCGCTAATTCAAATCATTATGCCCTGGATGGGCAAACTCACAAACTCCAACTTATATGTAATATATACATATATGGTCATCTCGTATCAACATATTGCCCTATATGGGCATTCTCTAGCGGTTCCCATCTACGTCATGTGTTGAAAAAATCTGGCCACATTCTATTGCCGTCCAGAATTGCATGCACAAGTATACAGAGTAGGTTACTACTTCCTATGTCTCTCACAAATGGACTGCTAGTTCTTCCCCGCTATTAAGACCACCTGGATATTTCGTTTGTAGGTCTATGATATAGCGGGATTCCAGTCTCCTCAGACTCCTCTCTCTGTCACCTCCCCTGATGTTCTTTGGGACATGGTCCAGACAGAAAAATTGCAATAGAGATCTATTGCTGTTGTGAATCTTTGCAAAATGTCGTGCAACCGGATAGTTGGTGTCTACACTAGTTATTGCCCTTTGGTGTTCTAAGATTCTCATTTTCACCGGATTTATTGTGCTCCCGATATATCTCAGGCTGCATGGACATGTCAGACAGTAGACCACATATGGGGTACTGCATGTCATAAATTTATTAATCTTGCGTTGTCTGAATTCACTTGCAACTGCATAAGTTGTGACTCTTTTGCTTGTGGCACAAGCTCTACATTTGCCACACGGAAAGGAGCCATGTAGTCGCTGTAAGCCTGTGTCGGGTTTCTTGGTTTCCAAATGGCTCTCTACTAGCTCATCCTTCAGAGATCTAGCTCTACTGAAACTAATGCTGGGTTTCATTGGTAGATCTCTGCCAATGATCGTGTCTGATTTTAAGATTTTCCAGTTACTCTGTAAAATGCGCCTGACATCCGATGCCGCATTCGAGTAGCTGGTAATCATTCGAAACTTATTCTCAACATCTGTGGTGTTCGTTTGTACCTTCTCCTGAAACAGGAGCTCGGACCTGGTTTTCTGGGCTACCTTATTTTCAGCTCTTCTCAGTATATCCGTAGGGTACCCTCTCGCTCTAAAGCGTTTGAGGCTTTCTAATGCCGCCATCTTATAGTCCTCATCCCGAGAGCTGTTACGTTTGATTCGGAGTAATTCCCCATAGGGGATACTTCGAATCAAACTCGCGGGGTGACTGCTCTTTCTGTGTAGTATAGAGTTCCCTGCGGTTTCCTTTCTATAGAGTGCAGTGTGTAAAGTGCTACCCTCCACAAATACTCGCAGGTCTAGGAATGACACCTCCTTAGTACTTATTTCCCCAGTGAATCTGAGATTTAATTCATTAGTATTCAGTGAGGAAACGTACTTCTCTGCTGACTCTCTTGACCCTCTCCAAATTATGAAGAGGTCGTCTATGTACCTTCTCCAGCAGATTACATTGTCAACTCCCTCTTCACTGGTCTCTGCCCAGGCCACCTGCTTCTCCCACCAGCCCACGAATAAATTCGCGTAGCTGGGGGCGAAGCAGGTGCCCATCGCAGTCCCTTGTATCTGTCTATACCTTTGTTCCTGAAATAAAAAGATATTATTATTCAGACAAAATAGTATAAACTCAATGATCATTTCATTATGATCCAAAAATTTGAGTGACCGTCCTTTCAAAAAGTATTCCACCGCTGTTACTCCATCCGTGTGTCTTATGCTTGTGTATAAGCTGGATATATCCAAAGTTATTAAAACAAAGTCTGATTCCCAAATGATCCCCTGAATCTGGCTTAAAAAGTCTTTAGTGTCACGGGTATACGATGTGAGCTGTGACACTAGTGGAGCCAAAAAATAGTCCACATACCTTGATAGGTTCTCTGTCAGGGACCCTAGCGATGAGACTATTGGTCTACCTGGGGGGTTCATATTGTCTTTATGAATCTTTGGGAGATGGTAAAAGGTTGGGATCCGTGGGTACTTATTCGATAGGAAGTTGAATTCATCCGTCGATAATATACCTTTATCGTGCCATTTGTTGATCATTCGTTCAAATTCCTCTATACTGTTCAGGTAGTCTTTTTCACTTACCGGTACATAACTCTCACGATCATCCAATTGTCTCATGGCCTCTTTACAGTAATTTTCTTTTGTCTGTAAAACGATGTTGCCTCCTTTGTCCGAAGGTTTCACTATTATTGCGTTGTCATCTTTCAATTCTTGAATTGCCTTTTTTTGGTTATATGTCAAGTTCCATCTCATCTTTTTATGCTTTTGTGTTCTCAGTAAAAGGAGGTCTTTGTTGACACTCTCCGCAAACACATCTATCGCATCCAGAGGCATCTGAGGGTAAAATTTAGAGTTTGGTTTAAATGGGCTTTTCGCTCTTATTTGCATAATGTCCATCTCCTCCACTCTGTCCCGATAGCCTCTGTGTTTCAACTCCTGGGTGTTAAATTCCTCTCCAAGTTCTTCTAGGGTAGCCATAGTTTCGAGGTCTCTGATCGTCAATTGACCAGTAATTTCTTCCCCACTGCTTTCTTCCATGGGGATTCTCATCGGATCTTTCATCTTGAAAAATTTATATAATTTTATTCTTCGTATGTATCTGAACATATCGATCCGTGTTTGAGTGTATTCAAAGTTTTCAGTTGGGCAGAACGTCAAGCCCATTCTTAAGACCGATTCTTCTGTCTTGGTTAGTTTTTTACTGGTCAAATTGACAATCGTTAGATTCTCTCTCAACGCTTCGTATTCCTGCCCCGCCTGGTCCTGGTATTGGTTCTGACGTTTTCTGCCGCCCCTCCTTTTGATTCTCTTGCTTTGGTTTCTGGGGGTCTCCCTTTTCCCCCTCTCAGCCAAGTTTGTCGAATTAAATTGAATTCCTCGTGAAAAGGGGGAGTCTGGACTGCGGCTCTCTGGTTAGCGCTTCCACCTTCCTCCTCGGACTGTTCGGCGCTTGTTACTTCTGATTCCGAAGTGAATTCAGGTTCAGTGGTTGGTTTCCTTGTTGTGGATCTTAGATCACGTCTCGGGGCATCATACTTTCTAGAGAAGGTTAGTATTCTGCCTTGTGCGTAATCTCTGGCATCCCTTTCAAATTTTTGTTGTTTCCTTTCTTGGATCTTCTTCTCATAGGTCAGTAGTCGTTTCTTGATGTTCTCTTTCTCCTCCTGATGTTTGCTGGTAGCAGCAGTCCTTCGTCCATTACATGAAATTGATTTGTATTTAAGCTGTCACGGCAACGGCGATCGTCGACACTGACGAAGGCTGACGCCGAAACGCGTTTGTTATTAGTTGTCTCGTAAATAAACCGTAACAAGTTTATACCCAACGCGAGTGCTGGTTTGAATTTACTGGAAAGTAAGGAGCTTCATATTTAGCGGTTTGCCACCGCTGGACCGGGCACCCGCTCACGAGTGCAGCAGCAGGCAAAGACCACGGAGCAGCGATATATATATATATATATATATATATATATACCAGCATCTCTCCTGCCACATAGTAGAGCGGGGCCTCTTGTACACCTCTGGCTGGTGCACCAATTGGATCACAACGAAACACCCCTCCGGGGATCGGTGCTTTCTGGGAAGTGTAGTTCACCTTGGACTTTGGGTGAGTGAACATGTGATCTGGGGAGGGAACTTACCGTCCTATGATGACAAGGCAGGACACTTTGAAAAGGCGTGGGTGGAGTTTCAATCTGTTTGTAGCAGCATCTGAGGAAGGCTAATCTTGCCGAAATACATAATGCTGTTTGGTCTGAATAAACGGCTCTCGATTGGTTTCCCCGAGTGGCCTCTTTCCTTTCCAACTGGAGGGGTGTTTCGCTGTGATCCAATTGGTGCACCAGCCAGAGGTGTACAAGAGGCCCCGCTCTACTAAGTGGCAGGAGATATGCTGGCACCAGCTTTGCAGCTTTTTTCTTTCCTACGAGATATTGGAATAAACTCCTGCCCGCCCGAGTATTGTTTCAGCTACGGACTGCTGCCAGGTGCAGCTCGTGACTGTACAAGAAGCAGCAATCACTGTATTGACGACTTACAGCCCGGCTGGGACTCGCACTGGAGGCTGGAACGTTAAGGGGACCCAAGGGAGCCTGAGGACACTATTTTTTTGGGACACTCCATGCTCATTACCGCGTCTTTGTCCAGACCAGTGATTCCTTCTCCACGTTCACCCACCGGGGAGCGGTGCTTTCTGGGAAGTGTAGTTCACCTTGGACTACTTTGGGTGAACGAACATGTGATCTGGGGAGGGAACTTACCGTCCAATGATGACAAGGCAGGACACTTTCAAAAGGTGTGGGTGGAGTTTCAACCTGTTTGTAGCAGCATCTGAGGAAGGCTAAACTTTCCGAAATGCATAATGCTGTTTGGTCTGAATAAACGGCTCCCGATTGGTTTCCCCGAGTGGCCTCTTTCCTTTCCAACCGGAGGGGTGTTTTGTTGTGATCCAATTGGTGCACCAACTAGAGGTGTACAAGATGCCCCGCTCTACTAAGTGGCAGGCGAGATGCTGGCACCAGCTTTGCAGCTTTTTTCTTTCCTCCGAGGTATCGGAATAAACTCCTGCCCGCCCCGAGTATTGTTCAACTACGGACTGCTGCCAGGTGCAGCTCGTAACTGCACGAGAAGCCGCAATCACTGTATTAATGACTTACAGCCCGGCTGGGACTCGCACTGGAAGCTGGAACGTTAAGGGGACCCAAGGGAGCCTGAGGACACTATTTTTTCGGGACACTCCATGCTCATTACAGCGTCTTTGTCCAGACCAGTGATTCCTTCTCCACGTTCACCGACCGGGGAGCGGTGCTTTCTGGAAAGTGTAGTTCACCAGTGGACTACTTTGGGTGAACGAACATGTGATCTGGGGAGGGAACTTACCACCCAATGATGACAAGGCAGGACACTTTAAAAAGGCGTGGGTGGAGTTTCAACCTGACTGTAGCAGCATCTGAGGAAGGCTAATGTTGCCGAAATGCATAATGCTGTTTGGTGTGAATAAACGGCTCCCAATTGGTTTCCCCGAGTGGCCTCTTTCCTTTCCAACCGGAGGGGTGTTATGTTGTGATCCAATTGGTGCACCAACCAGAGGTGTACAAGATGCCCCGCTCTACTAAGTGGCAGGAGAGATGCTGGCACCAGCTTTGCAGCTTTTTTCTTTCCTCCGAGGTATCGGAAAAATTCCCTGCCCGCCCCGAGTATTGTTCAACTACGGACTGCTACCAGGTGCAGCTCGTGACTGCATGAGAAGCCGCAATCACTGTATTGACGACTTACAGCCCGGATGGGACTCGCACTGGAAGCTGGAGCGTTAAGGGGACCCAAGGGAGCCTGAGGACACTATTTTTTAGGGATACTCCATGCTCATTACCGCGTCTTTGTCCAGACCAGTGATTCCTTCTCCACGTTCACCCACCGGGGAGCGGTGCTTTCTGGGAAGTGTAGTTCACCTCGGACTACTTTGGGTGAACTCTGGGGAGGGAACTTACCATCCAATGATGACAAGGCAGGACACTTTACAAAGGCGTGGTTGGAGTTTCAACCTGTTTGTAGCAGCATCTGAGGAAGGCTAATCCTGCCGAAATGCATAATGCTGTTTGGTCTGAATAAACGGCTCCCGATTAGTTTCCCCGAGTGGCCTCTTTCCTTTCCAACCGCAGGGTTGTTTCGTTGTGATATATATATATATATACATATATACATATTACCTACTGGAGGTCGCCAGTAGGTAGTTATAGTTAGAACCTAGTTTCCATTGGAAAAGCATTTTTTGATTTGCTAATAACTTTGGCGTCATTTTATGAATGTTCGCGAAATTCTCCAAAAAAAGGTCTCTCCAGGTTAGCTCCTATCCTGAAAGTTTGGGGTGATTCAGCAAGCGGGGGCTGAGAAAAAAGTGGGGTTCCTCAAGTGTTTTCTCCATTTAAATTTCCATAGGTAATTTTATTACAGGCTGCAGCCCGAACTGCTGAACGGAATTACACCAAATTTGGCAAAAGGTACAGCTTGGTTCAGAAAGCGACCTCGTTTTTTAAATGGTGTAAGTCCGTTCAGTAGTTGTTGAGAAATTCAAAAACGAAAAGTCAAAAAATCAATTTCCCATAGGAAACTTTAGCCAAGGCTACAGCCCGAACTGCTGAACAGAATTACACCAAATTTGGCAAAAAGGTAGTGCTTGATTCGGAAAGCGGCTTTTTTAAATAGTGTAAATGCGTTCAGTAGTTGCTGAGAAATTAAAAAAATAAAAGTTTTGATATCTGGGGCAGCAGTGGGTTCACGCACCCTCCCGACCATGCGCTTCACTGTGATTGGTTGCCACGACCACAAGAAAACGGGGCAGGTTAGAAACACCCTGATCCCCTACTCCTGCTCAGGGAGGTGCCACAAGGACCCCCAGGCCCCAAAATTATTATTTAAAAAAAAAAAAAACGTCCAAATGCACGCTGGGTGCGCGAGTCCAGACGTAAAAAAATAAAATGAAGCGGGGGCTCCCCCACTTCATTTAAATGAGCCCCCGGGTGGGCCAGGTTCCGGGGGCAATCCTATCATTATATTGCAGGGGCCTGTGGGGTCTCTGCAACTCCGGGGTCCGCCAACCTCCTAGTAAATTAGGTGTGGGAGGGCACACGGCCCTCCCACAGCCCAGGGGACCGCCACCTCCCCGGGGCTTGTTTTGTAATTGTTGCAGGGCCTCCAAGACCCCCCCCAAGTCCCGGGGATCGCCACCCCCCAGGTCTTTAATTAAATATGAATGGGGGCCTTGCGGGTCCCCCGAAGCCCTGTGGACCACCATCTCCCCAGGGCTTTGAAAATATAGGGAGGGGGGCCTCGTGGTCCCCCACCTGGAGCCCTTGATGGCCCTGCAATGTCCATGGTAGCCCACCCCCGGGACATTGTTGTTTGCTATGACAGGGTGGGAGCACGTCTCGCTCACTGTCATAGCAAACCCTGGTTTGCTTTGTTGAAGCGTGAGGAGGATAACCTGCTCTTGCTTCAATGAAGCAAAGCAGGATTGCTTTTGGGCAAGGGGAGCTGTATGTTAGCAGCTCCCCTTGCCCAAAAGCAATGACGGTTCCCGCAGGCGGAAGGGAGCCAGCGAGAGCATGGGGGCATTGGAGCTCCCCCCATAGTCCCCAACGAAGAGGCCAGGTCCTGGGGGATGGCGTCCCTGGGGCCAGTAGTGGACAAAGGAAGAGGGACCACGCGGATTCAAGAATCGGGCATGCCCCGGGGGATGGGGTCCTCGGGGTGAATTTAAATTAATGGAAGTGGACCGTTTTTTTTCTTAGAAAAGTTTGGAGTGGCGATTCTAACACGGCACTCAGCACGGCCCCCTAGTGTGAGCGCGCTGGGTGAGTGGCTCTCAGCGCAACCCCCTAGTGTGAACGCGCTGGGTACACGGCTCTCAGCGTGGCCTCCTAGGGTGAACTCGCTGGGTGTGCAGCTCTCAGTGCGGCACCAGAGTAATTAACAGATCTTTAAAAGACCATTTACCTGTAAGTGTCATTTCACCTCTTCTTAGAGCCCCTGCATCTTCACTCTGCCTATGACTGGTAGAATTAGCCCCCCCCCCCCCCGAATTTTGTACCAGCCTCCCCCGAAATGTGGCTCTAGTTCCGCTTCTGACTGGTGTGCGACAAGTCTGCCCACTCCGCTTACGCTTACAGAATTCTGTATATTCTATCCGCTGTATGTCAATGATCCAACTGTGGGGCTGGGAATATTTTGCAGACAGGATTCTGGGCCTTTCCCGAGGCTTGGTTTGCAATGCTGATGCTCTGTGGGGGTTGCCACTGGTTGGCAGCCAATTAGAGCCAGGCTCATGCTCGGGGTTAGTCTCCACCAACATATGTACTTATCCAATCACTCCGCAAATCCCCAAGCACTTATAAATTCACTATCCACTTTCCTTGCAGTACTCTAATCATCCAGTCTCTACCCATGTACTCATAGAATGACCCAGAAAAAGTTACATAACCGAGGTCTTCCCCACTGCCATAGGTAACATGGTTGTGTGCGCAGTCAACAGCACAATGTAATGTGGTAGGGACCAGGGCCATCATGCATATATAATGAACACACGGACACAGTTAGATAGATAGTGGAACTGGCTACAGGCACGTGTGCTCGGCACCTTTTCATTACCAGGGTCACATGTCCAGGGTCGTCTGTGCTGGATGCATGTGGGGTGAGTATAAGCCAGCCCTCAGGGAATAGTTGGTGCTGGCAACAATTACAACAGTGATCATCGGATTACACACAGAGATTTAATCATAAAGGGTCCATGACTTGTGGTGCACTTAGGTTGGGGCACCAGATCTTAAATCACACACAAAAGATTGTATTGTAAAGGGTCCATGACTTGTGGTGCACTGAGGTAGGGGCACCAGAGATGAGCGTGCTGATGTGAAGAAATTGTTAATGTCCCTTCGAGATATTCCTGCTGCCTGAGGTGACATTGTTGCGTCCAGTGTGTACAGCACGAAAGTCAATCATAAAGGGTCCATGAGTTGTTATGCACAGAGTTAGTGGTACCTGAAGAGCTCAGCGTGTGCAAAGCCAGCGATGATGGCGTGTCCTTGCAGGACAGGATTGGATTGGATATGTGTGAGACCTGATGACCGCAGTGTAGGCCGGAGACAGCGGTCAGCAAGGGCCCAAAACCATGTGGTGTTGACTTGTGGTGCACTGAGTTAGTGGCAACAGTGGCGCTTAGCGTGTGCGCAGCCAGCGATGATACGTGGTTCGGGCGGGCCGCACTGGGAGCAATGTCTTTTGCCTACTGAATTCTGCCTCAGTAAGGCCATGTGGTGTTGACTTGTGGTGCACTGAGTAAGTGGCACCTGAAGCAATCAGCTTGTGCACAGCCAGCGATGATGCATGGTCCGGCCGGTCCGCACTGGGAGCAATGTATGTTGGCTACTGGACTGCATCATCTGCAATCGCGACTCGATCTGAATTGTGAGTCCTGCTGTCCGCAGCGAAGACATCGAGGAATGCTTTTTGTCATTTCCTCTTGACAAAATCCGAGGACATAGAGTACAATTCTCTATGCAATTAATAAATCAAGACTCAATTTAAATTGTGAGCCCTGCTGACCGCAGTGTAGGCGTATGGAACTAAAGATGAAATATGTATGGAATACATTGTCGAAATATGTAGGTTTCAGGGACATTATAGTTAGCTGCCTACTGAACTCTGAAATGAATGAATCAAGACTGAATTTGAATTGTGAGCTCTGCTGATCGCAGTGTAGGCCGGAGGCAGCGATCAGCTAGGGCCCACAGGCACGTGGCACAGAGTTGAGCTGCACAGTTAGTGGCACCTGAAGCACTCAGCGTGTGCATAGCCAGCAATGATGCGTGGTCCGGCCGGGCCACACTGGGAGCAATGTCTTTTGCCTAATGAATTCTGCCTTTATAAGGCCACGTGGCGGTGCCCTGAGTTAGTGTCATCAGAAGCAGTGGTAGCAATGTCTGTTGCCTACTGGACTGCATCATCTGCAATCGCGACTCTATTTGAATTGTCAACCCTGCTAACCGCAGTGTAGGCCGGAGGCAGTGGTCAGCAAGGGTCCTTGTGGCGTTGAGTTCAGCTGCACAGTTAGTGGCACCAGAAGCATTCAGCGTGTGCGCAGCCTGCAATGATGCATGGTTCGGGCAGGCCGCATTGGTAGGAATGTCTTTTGTCTAATGAATTCTGTCTTAATAAGGCTACGTGGTGATGACTTGTGGTGCACTGAGTTAGTGGAACCTGAAGCACTCCGCGTGTGTGCAACCTGCGATGATGCGTGGTCCGGGCAGGCCGCACTGGGAGCAATGTCTCTTGTCTACTGGACTGCGTCATCTCCAATCGCGACTCAATCTGAATTGTGAGCCCTGATGTCCGCAGTGTACATCGAAGGCAGTAGTCTGTACAGACATAACTCTGTGGTGCCGTGCCGCTGGGTTCGCAGGGGGTCTGTGTTGAGGAGGGAGGTGGTCACGGTGGTAACCTCATGGCAGGGTGAGGGCCGCCGCTCTGGCAGACGCATTGGCCTTCACAGATATGAACCACGCCCAGAGCACCGGCCTATTTATTCACACTCCTAGGCTGGAGTGGCGTACATCGGACCAGCCCACTCCGCTTCCGGTTCCGTTTACAGGGGGGGACGACACAGCTACATGATCGAGATCTTCTCCACTGCATGAGGTAACATTGTTGCATCCACTGTCCACAACAGTACAAGCACCAGCAGTATATGTACACATGGAGAGGTCTGTGCTCTGCATAGTGAGGTCTATCGAGCAGATTACCCCTACGCTTGGCATTGTGTGCATTGTTATTGATGGGTGACTTGCCTCCTTCACACATACTTGGTTCCCACGTCTCCCAACATTCAGCTATTGTTTGGCTAAGGGGCCATGCCATTTTGGGAAGGTCCGCTGTTCTGCGCTGCCTTGGTGGTAGTAGGGGGGCCCGAGGGGGAGGTTGCGTGGGTGTTGTGGCCTTCTTGGGTGTCGGAGCTGCATGATTAGTAGCTCTATGACATGTGTTGTTCTTCAGATATGGTTCTGGGCTGGCCTCTAGTTTATACTGTGGGTAGTCATTCTGCTTTACATCAGTAAAAGGCAGATGTTAAATTCCTACTGCTAACGCAGCTTATCGCCTGTTTCTGTATCGCATCGCAGATTTCGCTGGCCGTTGAAAATATCGGGAAGTGGTGTTTTAGTGTTTTTTTTGGACGGGAACTCCTACTCTACCTATCATAAGCGTTAGTTGTCGCTCTCATTGCTGGCGATGTTCTTTTGCGGAAGCTATCGCTGGAAACCTAGCGATATCAATAGTTTTCACCATGTTGAGAATGGGATGGTAATTCTCTTGCTGTGGTAAAGTGCTGATAACTCAGCGATAAGTTAATGAGAATACACCCCATCGTTTATTTATTTTTTTGTCCAGATTCGTGCATCCAGCCGCTTTAAAAAAAAAAAATAGTAATACGTTTTTTGGCCCTGGGGCTTTTTGTGGGATCCCCTGAGCAGGCCTAGGGGTCAGGGTGTATGTACCCTGCCCCCTTTTCTTGTTTTTTCATCTTTTTTCTTGTAATTCGCATGCAGCTACAGCAAAGTAGTAATGAAATCCTAATAAGCACAAGGGCTCATTTTAGCGTCACCCTATAACCCAACAGTTGGGACTTATCGCCGAGTTATCAGCAGTTTAGCGCAGCAAAAGTGGCGAAATAATTTTTACCCCATTCTCAAGTTGGTGCACACTGCCACATTGCCCATAGGCTGACGGTACCAACACAGCAGACAATAACCATCGTTACACAGACAAAGCTGCTGGCTGTGCTGCACCTGTTGGTCTCTGGTATCTTCCAACTAACAACTTCGAGGTTTGGAGGAGTCTCACAGCCACCCCTATTAAACTTCCTCACACGTCTTGGATGCATGTCAACAAAAGCACCACCTGCTCGTCCCAATTCGTAGTATTCCTGCACAACCAAACCCAACCCCAGCCGTTGTTTGATGCCTCTGTGCTCCCGATCCAAGATTGTAGTCACTGAAATGGGGGTGCGCCTGGTCATGAAGTCTAGTAGTCACCAGTAGTGGAAAAACAATACTTTTTTTTTTTCCAAGACCTTTATTGGTGCCTGATGGTTCATACACAGCACGATGCCTACATTCCAAACGGGCCAGCAATGCAAGATGACATACGGTAAAGCAGTAGGGGTGGAAGGAGGATACACAGCAAGCCGCCTACAACCCCAACGGGCCGGCCGCTTCAGGTGGGCAGTAATGATAGCATGGTCACAGAAAAGGTCCCAAATATTCATGATCAAAAGATCTAATACCAAAATAACAGTGCCACTATCCACAAATTATAGCAGAAGAAAAGATACGCATTTGTTGATGCCTGCCTCTCAAGTGTGTTCCTGTCCCAGTTGCCTTAATCCCCAGAGCTTCCTATTGGTAGTCTTGGTTCTTCTTGTGCGATGTCCCCCGTGTCTCCTGTCACATCCTCACCCCGTGTTTTTTCCCCACGAGTACGGGAGTCAGTGGTTATGTCTACGGTTGTGTTATGCTCCAGGAGGTAAGTCTGGAGGGGACCCCAAATATCCCGGAGGCGGGAGGAGAGTAATAGTAGTTCAGTGTAGGTGTGCAACTGTTCTTATATGAGATCTTGGAGCGAGTCCTTAAACTTAGGAGCTCTTCCCCTGCCCCATTTACAAGCAACTCGTCTCTTAGCAAGTAAGAGTGCCAAGGAGACATATCGCCGTATCTTAGCAGGTATCGGTGCGGTGTATCCCAAGAGTGCAGTGAGGGGATCTTCTGGGATGTGTGACTCTGTCATGCGATCTAAAGCTAAAAAATGTTCCCCCCAATGTCGGCGAACCGGCGCGCAGTCCCAAGCCAGGTGTTTGATGTCAGTGTCCGCTTCCCCGCATCGATCGCAATGATCGTTATCTCTCAAGTGAAGGCGATGTAGGCGTGCAGGTGAATAGTACAACCGATGTAAATATTTGTAGTATATGATGCGCAGTCTACTACTGGCGATGACTTCCACGGTTTGACGGCAACAAAAGGTTCTTTGGTCTTCCGTTAGGGGGTGCCCTAATTCACCCTCCCATTTGTTCTTTGGGTAGTGCGGTATAGGACTGACACCACATGCGTAGGGGTGGTTTGATTCAGAAGGGCGTGCAGGGGAGGCATATTAGTAGGTTCTTGTGGGAAGCATGGGTTGAGGGTCCGCATATCTTGCCAGAGCATAATGTAATAGAACTGGTCAAAAGGGGTGGGGGATGAGGTTCCAAAGAATTCATTGCTAGAGCAGAATTTCCATTTCACATAGAGTTGTCCCCAGGTGTGAACGGATAGCTTGCGTGGCAGACGGTGGCATCCACCTTCTTGTGTGACTGGGAGATCATGCCTCCCCTGTAATGGAAGTAGGAGTGAATATAGTAGGGGACATTGAGTACGGCAGGCTAAGTCTTTCCACGCACCAGTCGTGCATTGAGCAGTGGTAGAAGCCTGACGCCTCATAACCGCCGGGGTGCTCAAATATGATGAAAATGGTGTGGGAGCCATGTATCCATCCTCTACCGCAAGGTGAGGCATGTATGGGGGGGATTTATCCAGTAAGCCGCAAAGTGGGCCTGGGCACAGATGAGATAGAGCTCCAGATCAGGTATCTCAAATCCTCCGACCTCAAAGGGTCGCGTAAGGCTGTCCTAATTTAGTCCAGCCTGGTGTCCACCCCACACGAGTCGAATCAGCTAGGTCCTGAAGTCTTTAAAAAAATGGCGACTAGGGGCATAGGAGATGTTCGTAAAAAGGTAAAGCAGTTTAGGTAGTATCCCCATTTTGATCAGGGAAGCTCTGCCAACCATGGAGAGGGGCAAGCTATCCATCTGGTGATTTGTTTCTGTGAGGAGGTCAAGCGCTCTTCCATAGTTGGATAGCATCAGCTCATCACGATTCCGGGAGATGACTATCCCAAGGTATGTCAGTGTATCTGCACACCATGTGAGTGGATAATCCGGCTCGAATCGTGTGGTAGCATCCGTAGGGGGGAAAATCTGGGATTTCCTCCTGTTGATATTAACTCCAGAGCGGTGGCCAAATAGGTTGAGCAGTCTAAGAATGGGGTTGAGGCTTTCGTCTGGATTGCGCAAGTATAATGTAAAATCATCAGCGTATAGTGAAATTAAAATCTGCCTCTTTGGATTTATCAGCGCGTGTTCCCGGAAATGTTGTCGGACCTTGGCAGCCAGGGAATCTATCGCTACAGCGAAAAGGAGGGGTGATAGGGGACACCCCTGGCGGGTGCCTCTGGGGATCTTAAAAGGAGAGGACTGGACACCACTGATCATGACCCTAGCCTGTAGGTCAGTATATAATAGATCTATCCAGGCCAGGAATGGCGCAGGGAATCCCATGCGTTAACTTGTAGGGCAAAGGCGAGGTAGTCCCATTCTAATGAATCAAACGCCTTTGTAGCGTCAAGAAATATTGCTGCGGTGTTCAAATCAGGTTCAATGTCCTGGAGGACCGCAAATAACGTGCGCAAGTTATGAGACGTGCTTTTGCTGGGTACAAAGCCCGACTGATCTGGGAGTACCAGAGCAGTCATGAGAGGGCTGATGCGGTTGGCGATCAATTTTGCCAAGATTTTAGCATCGACATTAATTAATGAAAGTGGTCTATATGAGTCGCAGTGGGAGGATGATTTGCCTGGTTTGGGCAGGGAGATTATGCATGCTTCGCGCATCGTCGGGGGTAATATGCTTGTTTTCCGGACCTCTTCAAAGACATGTTGAAGCACAGGAATAAGTAAGTGGCGGAATGTCTTATAAAATTCGGCTGGGAGGCCATCCGGCCCCGGGGCCTTCCCTGATTGCAGTTGCATTATGGTGGAGATGATTTCTTCATCCTCGTGGTGTGCCCGAAGAAATTCCCTTTGTCCATCACCCAGCCACGCTATTGCAGTGTCCTCAAAAAAGGGGGTAAAATCTACCGGGTGGGTTCTATGTGTCATATACAGGGTTTTATAAAAGCTGCGAAAAGCTTCTACGATAGCAGAAGTATTCATGTGTATTTGACCATCCGCGTGTTCGATCTCCAGGGCGACATTAGAGAATTGAGGTGGGTGAATTAGGGATGCTAATGCCTTCCCCGGTCTGTCGCCTTCCCCATATCTGCGCGCCTGATCATATTTCTCACTAAACTTACATTCTGTCTCGGCTGTTTCTTGGTATTCAGTAATTGAGCTTCTCGACCAGGCCTGCAATTCTGGGGAGGGGGTTGTTTGTATCATATTTTCCGTTTGTTTGAGCTCAGTTTCCAGTTTGTGAAGCCTAGAGCGGAGATCTTTCAAAATTCCTCCACTTTTTGCAATGCATATTCCTCGGATTGTAACTTTAAAAGCCTCCGATATAGTGGAATATTGTGTGACCGAGTCTTTATTTAGTGGAAATAAATCAGTTATTTCTTGTTCCAGTTCCTGTTGGAATACTGGATCTAGTAGATTTTGTGGGTTGAGGTGCCAGGACCGGAAGGGCGAGGCAATCTGAGGGGGGGCAAGTGTGACGAGTGCTGGGGAATGATCGGAGTATGTGCGGGGGAGGTATGAAGCATGCATCAGCCAGGGGGTGAGGCCCTTGATAATGAGCCATCCATCTATTCGTGACCAGGAGGAGCGGGCAGTCGTGTAGCAAGAACCCGTCCCGGAGCTGCGGGTGTAAATGTCGCCAGGAATCAAGCAGTTTGTGTTCTTCAACAATCGCTTTAAGAGTGTAGTGTGTATTGGAGTAGTGATGCTGTTGTGGGTGCGAGCGGTCCATGGAGGGATCTAAGGTCACATTGAAGTCTCCGCTCCATAGCAAGTGTATGGATCCGATGTCTGAGATCTTACCCCAGAGCACCTGGAAGAACTCTGGGTCATCGGTGTTCGGACCGTAATAGGAGACAATAGTTATGAACTGAGTTGCCAAGCGGCCCCAGATGATAGTGTAGTGGCCTTGGGGGTCTACGTGAAAGCCTATGGGGGTGTAGGGGAGGGATTGTTTTACCAGTATGGCTGTGCCCCTGGCGTAGGAAGAATATGAGGAGAAATAGGAATGAGTTGCCCATCGGGATGCAAACGAGACAGAGGCAGTGGAGCTGAAATGCGTTTCCTGTAAAATCGCACAATGAATGTTGTGGCGGTCCAAATATGAAAGGATGTGTCGGCGTTTACGGGGGTTTCCTAGGCCGTGAACATTCCAAGTTAGGAAGTTGTATGTAGGGGGTCTAGGGCAGTCTTCCATGTTGTTGACATAGAATAAAGGTTCTAGGGCACAGGCATCGACTGACTAGGTTCGGCTTTTGAATCATATTTCTACATTGGAGCACATTGGAAAGTAGCATAAAAGAAAAAAACCTTGTCCCTGCTAGAGCGCAGAACAGGGTTCCTCCTCCCCCTCCCACATCAGCAGCCCAATCCTGCCGTGGCCCATTCCCCACCCCCCTCCCTACTTGCCCTTTGCACCAGATTCCCAACTGGGGAAGGTGGCCTAACCATAAACATAGTCATAAGATACAAAACGTAGGGTTCACCTGTCGGGTGGAATCTAGAGGGCGACCAGTTTCTCCTCGCGTGAGCGAGGGTGCTCGGGTATTGTTGTACAAGTTCATCTCGTCATAGTGTCAGTTACGATTCTTCATCTGGAGGATTCTGTCCAGTAAGTTAATGTGGATCGGGCTTGGTATCACAGGTACTAGGAGTAAGGTTCAGGGCATTGAGTGTGGAGGCTAATGCGAAGATTGAATATTAGTCTGTGTTCTGTGCTGGGCATCCTTAGGGAGAAACAGACAGTCTCCGTTGGTCAGCAATGCCAGGAGAGTTCCCGGGGCATGTTCCCCTCCATTGCGATATGCATAAGCTGTCGTGTCCATTCAGACTCTCCTGTGACATACATGTCCTGGACTCTGCATGCCCCACAGTCCGCCCATTATGGGCTTAGTTATGTGTGTCAGTTAAGTGTCCGCAGTGTCACTAAAAGCATAAGCTGGTTTGCAGGGATGTAGTGTGCATCCCCCTCATGCCGGGGCTGCCCCTCCAAGGGTTTATTCTATATCGGATGCACTACCATTCCCCTCCGGTGGGTGCACGGGGGAGGACCGGCCTCTAGCTTGTTTGGGCAGGGCCTTAAGGAAGTCTTGGGCATGTTGTGGATTAGTAAAGAAATGCTGTTTATTTTGGTGCGTTACTTTTAGACGGGCAGGGAACAGCAAAGCGTAGGGCATCTTGAGTTGTTGCAGTTTTTTTTTACCTGGAGGAACTTACGTCTTTGCTCCTGGACGGCCATAGTAAAGTCGGGGTAGATTGAGATCTCCATCCCTTAGTACCGGAGTTGTCCTTTTTCCCTAGAAAGATGGAGGGCAGTGTCACGGTCCCGATAATTCAGTATTTTAGCTATTATGGGACGGGGAGGGGTACCTGGAGCAGGTCGGTTTCCCAATGACCGGTGCGCTCATTCAAAAACGAGGGCTGGCGAAAAAGCCTCTCTCCCAAAGAGCATTATGAGGAGGCGCTCAATGTATTCGCCCATCTTGCCAGTGGCTGTCGACTCCGACACTCCAAGAATACGTAGATTGTTTCTTCTCGAGCGAGATTCTAAATCCTCATTTTTAGCAGCGATCACTATCAGGATCTTCTCCATGTTAAGTGTGCAGCTCGTGGTGGCATTCTAGGCGTCCTCCAAGTCAGATATTCTCCGTTTTGCCTCAGTTAAGCGACCGTCATGTTTGTCCACTCTGTGAGTTGGGCCATCCAGCCTAGCGTTCATGGAGTCCATTTTTGATTCAATGGATGTAAGGCTCGACTGCATCACTAGTAGTAGTTCTTTCAAATCTGCATTAGAAGTAGTCGGAGCGTTGTCCTGGTCGTCTTCAGGCTCTGTTTGAGACCAAGGAGTCTTACGCATGTCGAAGTTCAGCTTCGACTGTCGTCCATCTGGTTTCCCCATGACGACGGGTCAGGAGGCGCAGCGATGCAGTTGTGGTCGGGAGGGTCCGTATCACAATCTTGTTATGTACGCCTGTTGTCACGTGTCATGGATCTCAAGGTCAATACGTGATGGGTTTGCAGCAAAGGACACAGATCGTTTTCAAGAACGATTTTCCCCAGAGGGCGTCCGAGCTTGCGCTGTTCGATGACCGACAATAGAACTCCAGGGTCACGCACGCGGGTCCGGGCCATAGTTTGTTTCCATGAGTGTCAGAGTAGTCAGAGCGTGTCACGGGCGCGTGGGCCCAAGCGGCGGCTCCCAAAACCCCCCAGGGCAAGTCCGCTGGCAGGAACGCACGTCCGAGGACTGGGTTATATCCTGCAAGGAGCAACCTTGTCTTGTCCCCTCTCGATGCGTCACAGGGGCCCAGAGCGGGGGTCACCAGGTGTAATGAGCGGCAGGCCTTGGCTCTGAAATGCGGTGATGGGCAATGGCGGAGATGTCCCCACAGGCCCCTAGCAAACGTGGTCAGAGCAGAGGACACCCCTTTGCCCTCTCGTCACAGTTTACAGCCCCATGGGGGAGTCTACAGGCTCTGACGGAAGACCCGGTGGGTACGCAGGTACACCGCCAGTGTCGTTAGCATGCGATGGTGTCCACGGGGCAGTAGCGCAATCCAGACCCCCGCAGCGCCAACGGCCACCCTGCTCAATCCAGGTGCAGCGGGGAGGAAGTCCGCCGGGGTCTGCCGCGGCCACACTGAGTCAACCTGAGTTCTTAATGGAGGTGAGTCGGGGCTCCGCAGGGAACAGCAGAGCTCTCAGGCCGCGCGAGCTGCCTGGGGCTGCAGCGGGACGATCTCTGCAGTTGTTCGGGCCACCCCGAAGGTACAGCCGAGCCGCAGCCACCCCACCAGAGGGTAAGATGTAGCACCGGGGCGCGAAATGGAGGTGGGCAGCCCAGACTTAGCGGTGAAGCAACCACCACAGCGATGGCGGGGGGTCCCAAGTGCAGCGCAGCGCACTCACTGCCTCTACTTGCTGTGTGACCCTCGGGACTCGCAGCGGCCCAGCACCCACACCAGATCAGGCACAGCAGGTCGCAGCAACACCTCCAGGGCCCGCGGGCTCAGTCCAGGCCAGAGAAGTCAGTGGATCAGCAGAACAACAGCAGCCCAATCCCTGCCCGGATCCCAGCAGCGCAGGGCCAGCGGCGGGAATGGCGGCTACTTGTTTGGGAGCGGTAGGTCTGCGCCGCTCAGCAGGACAGCAACTCGGTTCGCTCAAGAGGAGGCCACAGCCGCCATTTTGCGTGGGCTGCCAGGGAGATTCAAAGCTTGCATTGCTCTGGTTCAGGGCGGCCGTGCAGGCAGCAGGGTGCTCCACCGGGTGCTGTGTTGTTTTGGCAGTTAGATAGATTTGTTTATTTGCTTAATAGGCGGGAGATGAAGAGGATAATCATCGGATAGGTTTTCGAGCAGCAAGAGCCTCACCCAAAAACAGTACTTTATTAGAAAAACATAAATTAACAACACAAAAACATCAAACAACGAATGACATTGCCAACGGAGAACATCAACTTGTGGATCGAAATAACTTTAGAACGTCCTGGAAATCCCAAAACCCTGTATTCAGAAACCTGTTGGATAAATTAGGACAATGGTCAAGCGTTAGTATGGTCACAAACATAATATGGTACAATGTATTGTACTTGGACAAACCGGAATGCTTACAGGTATGATCGATCCTGTACAAAATGACTGTAACAGAAGCTTGTGTGGTCGTAACCTTCGTAGGAAACAAAAGGAACGTTACAACCACACGAACTTCTGTTATGGTCTCATTATGTAGGATTTATCATACCTGTAACCATCAGGGTTCGTTTCAGCTTGATACACCTGCATCTTCACTTTACCTACACTGCACAGAAACAGCTGGAGACCAAGCAAGGGAAACACGCCATAGCAGCCTTCCTGCACGTGTTGGGGGCAACTGACTGCACACATGGACTACTTGTGCCCCCTGCCGACACTGCACACAATCACCGCAACAGAAACAACACGCATTCCAACAATGTGCAGGCAAAACTGGACCACAGGGGCCTGTACACTAATGTCGTCGCAAACTTCTCAGGCAGTGTGCATGATTCCTACATCTTTCAGAAGCATCCCAGCCCTGGTCCCCAGACCAGTCTGCCGCCCAGCGATGACTGCCTGACCCTGCACACCTAGACCTCAATGCTCACCTGCCGCCACCGGCGTGTCTCCAAGAGGGCCCACCACGTGTCGGAGCAACCTCCTCAGCCGTCACTGGATTCTGCAGCACAGGCCCTCAGCACAACCTGCTGCACCCCGTCGAGGAGTCATGTCTGTACAGCCAGCTGCCTTTGGCGTACATGCAGTCCAGCCGAGCTCACAATTCAAATCGGGTCTTGATTGCCAGGATAGAGTATCGAGGCCACGCATCATCGCAGGCTGTACACCCGCTCAGCTCTGGTGGCACTAACTCAGTGCAGCTCAAGTCATCGCCATGTGGAGGGAGGCCAGTGTCGGCCAAAATGCCTCGGCTGCCACCAACTCTGTGCACCTCAAGTTATCGTCACGTGGCAGGAGGTCTGGGACCGGCAAACTGCTTCGGCTGCCACCAAATCTGTGTACCTCAAATCATCGCGACGTTGCGAAAGGCCCGTGTCGGTCAAAGTGCCTCGGCTGCCACTAACATAATAAGCACACGGATACACCCAGATAGAGATTGGAAATGACAGCCGAAGCAGTTTGCTAGATCCTGACCTCCTGTAATGCAAGCATGAGGGTAAATGTGATATTACAATTTTTACTCTATACATTGTCCTATGTTTTTTAGTGCTATGACATTCTCCATCTCTGTGGGTATGTGTTTTACATTTTTGATATGCATGTACCACTTTAAAACACTGTTTGAGTAATGATATTCAATAAAGTTATTGTTAAACAATGCAACAAAAAAAGAGAAAAAAATGTCTATAAAAAAAACTGCTCACCTGACATAGCGTGTCATGTGATCAAGGCCCAAGGAAGGCTGAAACGCATCATGGCTGTAGAGGTCCTGGAGCAATAAATTACAACTTATTTGCACAACGCTGTGGTCCGTGCCCGTTTTTCCAAAAAGGAGGAAGTGAAACGAAAATATCCAGCCGGTTTCGGACTTCTCCGGCTCAACACAGACCCCTACGCAAGCAGGGTGCCGCCCACAAAGAAGCCACAGCTTGTTTTACAAGCCAGTAAACGAAATCCGGGAGGATTACAACGGGCGTCCACCCCCCCCCCCCGACTGGCAGAGAGTAGCGTAGCGACACCCGGCAGCCCCGAAGCCGCGAAGCAGGTAAGCGACTACGAGTCAATTTGTTTGGCGCGTCGGTCTGCTTTCTGTTAAGCGAGCGAGGGCTAAAGGGATTAACTGTCACATGTTTACATATAAGTCGGGTACGGGGTTGTTGGCACTTTCTTGGTGAGACACGGGTGAAGCGGACGAAAATCCTCACTAGTTTCCCCTAGCAACATCAAGACTTTAATTCATAATACAAATTGCTCCAAGTGACCATGACAGCTGACGCGCTCCGTGAAAGGGAGGCGGCAGCAGCTGACATGTTTGATGATACAAAACGGCCGGCTGTGGACTCTATAACCCATAATGCACCAGTTGGTTTCCGCAGTACAAACATTAAAGACAAATTCAGGCAACTGGAAAAGCTCAGGCGAGATGAACAAAAAAAGTGGGAAGGGAAATCTCTCCAACGCTATGTGGATGTTGACAGGGTGCCGAGAGGTTTGAGAATCCTCCTAGCACCCAGCTACGAGGATCCTGACAGAGACATGATGAAGGACTGGGCAGAGGCCAACCTGGAATCATCTCGCAAGCTCCTACTGATACTCATAAAATATGCTGAGAAAGACCGGGCAAAACTATTGGAACAGATTAATGCACTTAATGAGGAAATCGATAAGATGAAATCAGCAAAATGAGGGAAGAAATGATCAAGCGTTTGAAAAAAGAGGAGGACATTATAAGGGAAAGAAAAGCTTTTAAGTTTCATAGAGACCGCAATGATTACGACAGCGGTCGTATATTTACTTTCGCCAAGAAATATGATTCATTAAAATCTCTAAATACGGAGGCAGACAAGTAAACAGACAAGTACCTGCTACAAGAACCAATACAGCAGAATCCGTCTCCAATTCAGACTTGAGCTCTGCACCTGAGAGCAAAACAGAAATTGAGACTCGCAACAAGATGCTCAAGCAAATTCCAACGTCTTTGTCACTGGCCGATGAAGTTGTTTTTTCTAGTAGAAGAGCGCAGGCAGACCCTGCGCCCAAGACCCCATCAAAACAAAACAAAAGTAGGACAACTAAATGCCTAGAAAGAAGGCGGGCCAGAAAGAGAAACAACGAGCAAAAAATCGCAACAGAAAAGACAACGGAAGAAAAATTGGAGACGCTAAGACTAAATAAATCTGAATCTGAAACTAATCTGACTGTCATCAATCTTACTGATATTGTCTTCAATAAAGCAGAGCAACAACTTCTCACACTTGGATTATCCTATTGCCCAGTCAGCTCATTTAATTATGGCACCACAAGGTTCGATGTTTACAAAGGGATCCACAAGTTAAAACTTAAAAAATACTTTTTACAGCAAAAGAAAAAGCAAGAGTCTACAACAATGATGACTGTCATACAGTCAGAGCATCCAATCGAACAAGAGGATCCTTTGTTTAATTTGACTCCATCGGATATGGGAATATTATCTAACATGCATGAGCTAATGAACAGTACCAGTATATCAAGGGCGGACAATGAGACACCAAAGGAAGTACGGATAAAACCAAAGACTCTGTTTAAGCCCCACTCAACATTCAATCCCCTCATGATAAAGGACTCCATTGACATTTTTCATGAGAAGGTGATTGCATGTCTAAAAGAATTAAACTACAAAACATTGAATCCTACTAAAAAGAAAGTTAATTGACAAGAAATACAATTCAACATCCTAATGTCTAAGCTGAAGAAAAATCCTAACATTGTTGTCCGGAATGCTGACAAGGGCGGCAATGTAGTTCTGTGGAAGAAAGATAATTACGTCACTGAGGCTGTGAATTAACTTAAAGATACTGAATGCTATATGCGCAGTGACTATCCCACCTGGCGCAAAGTCAACAATGAATTTTATCTAAAACTAATCGGATGGAAGAATCTAGGATTACTATTGCTGGATGAATTCAAATACATGAAAAATGACAAACCAGTAATTCCTATTTTGTATTTTATTCCTAAGATTCATGAGGATGCCCGAACACCACCAGGCAGACCAATTATATCTGCGCGTAAAAGTCTACTTGAAAACACTTCGAGATACATTGACTTTTATTTACAAGAACATGTTCAAAATCTGGCTTCCTATATCCGAGATACCAGTGACTTTTTATCAAAATTGAATGACTATCCATGGCACGATAATATCTTTTAATGACATTAGATGTAACCTCCTTGTATACTTCCATCAACCACAGCGATGGAATGAGAGCTCTCAAATTCTATCTCTCAAAGGGGCATATCAGCAACACCCGGCTATAATTATCGCTCAGCGCTCTTAGCATGAGGATAATTATCGCCGGGTAACGTGGATTTTTATCGCTGAGATAGCGTGCGTTAGCTTGCTGATAGGGGCTCACAAACTTAGCCATGATATCCACCCTCCATAGGATATCATGGCTAAGTCAGTCCTGAAGCAGGCGTAAGGAAAGTAGCGATAACAGGGGTTATCGCTACTTTTCCTGACGCTATGTTTCATAACGTGGGGCTTGATGATAGGAGAAATGTCGCTTAGTGACATTTCTCCTGTCATGTTAGGACAGGAACACCCACTTTGCATCTCATTAGAGATGCAAAGCTGGGCGTAAAGAATCCCCATGCTAAAGCAAGGTTTCACGCGTTAGCGTGGCCTTGCTAATTAGGTGATAAAATTATCGCCGCTTTTCGGCCGCAAAAGCGGCGATAATTTTTTAACGCCTGCTTGTAAATATGCCCCTAAGAGAGGAGTAGAATACACTCAACATAGTCAGATGTTTTTAAACATGGTAGAGTTTTGTTTATGTAATAATTATTTTATGTTTCAAAACACCCTATATCAGCAACTACGAGGAGTAGCGATGGGGGCCAGCTTCTCCCCCAGCTACACCTGTTTACATATGTGCTGGTGGGAGGAGCTGGTCCTGGCAAAAGAACATGAATCAAGCATCAAGTGCAATGTAAAAGCCTGGTGGAGGTATATAGACGGCCTCTTTCTAATATGGCATGGGTCTACTAGTCAAGCAGAGAGATTTGTACAGGCATTAAACAATAATTCTCTAAACCTACACTGTACTGCCTGCATTAGTGCAACCAGCATCAACTTTTTAGATGTAGAGGTCTGTGTTGCAGAAAACAAACTTATAACCAAACTTCACAGAAAGCCAACAGCAGGCAACGCGGTACTACACGCTGGCAGCCAACACCCTTAGCATCTCATCCGAAGTATCCCTTACGGTGAGATGCTTAGGCTCAGACGTATCTGCAGTAATGAAAATGACCTAATTAGAGAACAAGAAAGCAGCAAACAGCGTTTTATGGAAAGGGGATATACAACACAATGTATTGATCTGGCTATCCGCAAGAGTAAAGCTCTTTCCAGAGAGACCCTCTTGAGAAAAGTCAGCGAGATACCGCGTTCCAATACAACAGAAACGCTCAAGTGCACTGCGGACGATACTTTCAGATTCATCTTACAATACAATGAACAAGAAAGACAAATCAAAAAACTATTGACCAAAAACTGGCCCTTAGTCCTCAGTGACCCCATGATTGGACATCTACTCCCCAGGAAACCGGCCATTACTTACAGCAGAGCGATATCCATGAAGGATATTCTGGTTCAGAATGATCCCATAGTGACCAGTAAGAGTTCTTAGCTGACACAAAGAAAAGGTTTTTTTAAATGTTGGGTCTGTAAAGCTTGCCAATACGGCAATAATCAGACCACATACAAAACACCTTTCAGCAACAATGAAATTGAGATAGTCAAGTCACTTAATTGCAGGACCGATCATGCCGTTTATCTGCTGGAGTACCCTTGTGGGCTTCGCTACATTGGTAGCTCCATTCTACAAGCCCACAAAAGGGTCCTCCAGCACATTAGGGCAATCAAAAATCAAGATTTGACCTATCCAGTCGCACGGCATTTCAGTGAAGTGCACCAAGCATACCCTAGTAGTCTAAGATATTTTCTTATAGACACAGTCGCTCCCAAGAAAAGAGGAGGCGACAGAGAAAGAGCTCTTAGACTACTCGAGGCACATTACATCATTAACCTCGATACTAAATTCCCTAAGGGTCTAAATGCCACTGAAGAACTATACACTTGCCTTTAACATATTGTATCTGCTAACTGATAATTTTTCATTTTGGAGTTTCAAAACAGTCTAATGATTATCATAGAAACTCATAAATGGTAAGACATGCAGCATTTTGAGATGTAAATTAAAATATTGTAACTGCCGCCTCTCATACCAATTTGGACACATAGGGTGAATCAGTAAAAAGGTTTTCTTTAAGGTTTTTTTTAGGGTTTTCTTATTTTAGAGGTAAAAACAATTTTTAACTATGCTTCTTTGCACAGCACTGGCACTTTTTTGAAACACAGAATGTTTACATACAGTAATGGTAGTTTTGCACAACATTTGCTAAATTTGCACAATAAACTAAGGACATGATTACTATATAATTAGGTATTTTACCAAAATGTCCAAATTTTACATGATTTTAAACATATTTAAATTCATGTTTCTTTTTCATATTTTTTATAACAGATTTTAATGTTATAAAGAATTGAGAGTCTTTATATATAGTGTATTCCTATTCCAACTTACAATAATATAGGAGAGTGCCACAATGGTATTTTACCGTAATGCAAGCACGAGGGTAAATGTGATATTACAATTTTTACTCTATACATTGTCCTATGTTTTTTGGTGCTATGACATTCTCCATCTCTGTGGGTATGTGTTTTACATTTTTGATATGCATGTTCCACTTTAAAACACTGTTTGAGTAATTATATTCAATAAAGTTATTGTTAAACAATGCAACAAAAAAAGAGAAAATAATGCCTATAAAAAAACTGCTCACCTGACAGAGCGTGTCATGTGATCAAGGCCCAAGGAGGGCTGAAACGCGTCATGGCTGTAGAGGTCCTGGAGCAATAAATTACAACTTATTTGCACAACGCTGTGGTCCGTGCCCGTTTTTCCAAAAAGGAGCAAGTGAAACGAGAATATATATATCGCAAAGGTACGTTGAATATACTGGTGAGTGATACGGCATGCACGTAGGTTGGGGAATTAAACGGAAGCTTGTACAGGATTTGTTCTTTTCACAAAAACACACATAACGTGATGTGTTTTTTTTAACTCACTTAAAACCTCTCAACATGTCAATTGACGCAGTACGTGAACATGAGGCAGCAGCGGACAAACTATTTGGGAATATACCAAAAGTTAATTCTAATGCATCGACTACTAAAGAACTGAATGGCAATGCGGACAATGACGTAAATCTGATGTTAAAGTATCTTGAGAAAAAAATGAATAATGAAATAACAAAGTGGTGGGAGCATAAGTCCCTTACGAAATATGTTGAGGTGGACAGAGAGCCTCGGGGATTAAGAATACTTTTGGCTCCAGGCTTTGATAACCCCAACCCAGCAATGTTAAGGGAGTGGGGTGAAAGCAGCTTGGTGGCGTCCATGAACACATATTAATCAAATATGCTGAAATTGATCGCCAAGCACTATTGATAGAAATTGAAACGATCAATAAATAATTAAGCAAATCAGATAAAAAGGAATTCATCTCAGCTTAGAGGAATGAGATTAATGAACATCTAAAAAAACATAAAGAGAAAATAAAAGCCAGAAAAGTACATAAATTTGCTCGTGACCAGGTGGATTATGAGCTGGGTCAAAACTACACATTTGCACGCAAATATGATAACGCAAGGAAATAAAAAACAAGTAATATAAGTAAACCAAATAAGTCGTGCACAGACATGTGAAACTGAGACCAATGTTGTCGGAACAGACACCGAGTCATTAATCAGCGAATCAAGCGTGGAAGGTTCTAGTACTGATAGAGCATTCAATAAGGTGATCCTGAGTTTGGGCAAAGAGGTTGATTTTTTAGTGGAGGCACGGAGGCAAACATTGAGGCCACAAAACGAAAAGAATATAATAGAAAAAGGCGGAACACAATCAGAAGGACGCGGCGCCGTAGGCGGAAACGCGAAGCGGAAAGGGAATCAGAAACTATTGGCACAAGCAGTAGAACCTGATGAAAAAAACTATCATTAATCTGTCCACCATAACGCTGACTAAAGCTGAGGAACAACTGTTGGCCTTAGGACTTAATTATTGTCCGGAAAGCAACTTTGATTACACCACAACTAGAGTGGATATTTTCTGCTTCATACGCAAGTTAAAATTAAAGAAATTCTTCATGAATAAGACAGGATTAGAAAAGAAAAAGAATTCCGGGGATGTGACTAACCAACCAAAGTTACAGGCCTCTAATATACAAACATTATTAACCATGCACGACTTAAGAAGTGAGGAGCAAGAGGAACCTACTCAGCAGAGATTACGTGCAATGGATCTGCTCCAAAAGGGTGCAGGGGAAAGTCCGTATAAACCTAAATCGACATTTTTGCCAGTAATGCCTAAAGACGCTGTGGATATTTTTCATGAGTGTGTTACAGAAGAAATAAAAAAACTCCACCGCCAGATTAATTATAAAAAAAGCAAATTATATTTTAATCAAGCACAATATCAAAACCTAATGAAAAAACTTGGCAATGACATGGAGATTATTGTGAAGAAATCGGCTAAAGGTGGGAACATTGTTCTCTGGCCCAGGAAACAGTATGTACAGGAAGCCATGCGACAACTGGACAATGTGGACTGTTATGAGAAATCCACAATGACAGCTTATAACAAAGCAAAGGAAGCTTTAAAAAAAGAGCTAAAACAGTGGAAACAAGATGGGCTGATATTGACAGACGAATATCAATTCATGTTTAATGAACACCCAGTTCTTCCCTTTCTTTATTTATAACCGAAAATCCACAAAAGAACTTTTCCAATCCCTGGAATTCGTTTCGGCGATCAAAAGCATGGCCGAACAGGTGGGGCAATATGTGGATTTTTACTTACAGGACTTAGCAAGAACATTACCTTCCTTTGTGAAAGACACTGGGGATTTCTTGAAAAATTTAAAGATATCGCATGGACCAGCAATATGATGCTTATAACTCTGGATATAGAATTGTTATATACCAGTATTGAACATTCCTGTTGTATAAATGCAATCAAGTACTTTCTGAATTCTAGGCCTTGTGAATACTTCATGCATAACAAAATGTTGATATCCTTGATTACTTGGTGCTTAGAAAATAACTATTTTTTATTTGGCAAGGACATATACAGGCAAATACAGGGTGTTGTGATGGGGGCCTGCTTCTCCCCTAGCTACGCGTGTTTACACGTGGGCTATTGGGAGGAGCGGGTCCTTAGGGTACAACACAAAGAAATCTTTGATAATAGGTGTTTTTTTTAACTCACTTAAAACCTCTCAACATGTCAATTGACGCAGTACGTGAACATGAGGCAGCAGCGGACAAACTATTTGGGAATATACCAAAAGTTAATTCTAATGCATCGACTACTAAAGAACTGAATGGCAATGCGGACAATGACGTAAATCTGATGTTAAAGTATCTTGAGAAAAAAATGAATAATGAAATAACAAAGTGGTGGGAGCATAAGTCCCTTACGAAATATGTTGAGGTGGACAGAGAGCCTCGGGGATTAAGAATACTTTTGGCTCCAGGCTTTGATAACCCCAACCCAGCAATGTTAAGGGAGTGGGGTGAAAGCAACTTGGTGGTGTCCATGAACACATATTAATCAAATATGCTGAAATTGATCGCCAAGCACTATTGATAGAAATTGAAACGATCAATAAATAATTAAGCAAATCAGATAAAAAGGAATTCATCTCAGCTTAGAGGAATGAGATTAATGAACATCTAAAAAAACATAAAGAGAAAATAAAAGCCAGAAAAGTACATAAATTTGCTCGTGACCAGGTGGATTATGAGCTGGGTCAAAACTACACATTTGCACGCAAATATGATAACGCAAGGAAATAAAAAACAAGTAATATAAGTAAACCAAATAAGTCGTGCACAGACATGTGAAACTGAGACCAATGTTGTCGGAACAGACACCGAGTCATTAATCAGCGAATCAAGCGTGGAAGGTTCTAGTACTGATAGAGCATTCAATAAGGTGATCCTGAGTTTGGGCAAAGAGGTTGATTTTTTAGTGGAGGCACGGAGGCAAACATTGAGGCCACAAAACGAAAAGAATATAATAGAAAAAGGCGGAACACAATCAGAAGGACGCGGCGCCGTAGGCGGAAACGCGAAGCGGAAAGGGAATCAGAAACTATTGGCACAAGCAGTAGAACCTGATGAAAAAACTATCATTAATCTGTCCACCATAACGCTGACTAAAGCTGAGGAACAACTGTTGGCCTTAGGACTTAATTATTGTCCGGAAAGCAACTTTGATTACACCACAACTAGAGTGGATATTTTCTGCTTCATACGCAAGTTAAAATTAAAGAAATTCTTCATGAATAAGACAGGATTAGAAAAGAAAAAGAATTCCGGGGATGTGACTAACCAACCAAAGTTACAGGCCTCTAATATACAAACATTATTAACCATGCACGACTTAAGAAGTGAGGAGCAAGAGGAACCTACTCAGCAGAGATTACGTGCAATGGATCTGCTCCAAAAGGGTGCAGGGGAAAGTCCGTATAAACCTAAATCGACATTTTTGCCAGTAATGCCTAAAGACGCTGTGGATATTTTTCATGAGTGTGTTACAGAAGAAATAAAAAAACTCCACCGCCAGATTAATTATAAAAAAAGCAAATTATATTTTAATCAAGCACAATATCAAAACCTAATGAAAAAACTTGGCAATGACATGGAGATTATTGTGAAGAAATCGGCTAAAGGTGGGAACATTGTTCTCTGGCCCAGGAAACAATATGTACAGGAAGCCATGCGACAACTGGACAATGTGGACTGTTATGAGAAATCCACAATGACAGCTTATAACAAAGCAAAGGAAGCTTTAAAAAAAGAGCTAAAACAGTGGAAACAAGATGGGCTGATATTGACAGACGAATATCAATTCATGTTTAATGAACACCCAGTTCTTCCCTTTCTTTATTTATAACCGAAAATCCACAAAAGAACTTTTCCAATCCCTGGAATTCGTTTCGGCGATCAAAAGCATGGCCGAACAGGTGGGGCAATATGTGGATTTTTACTTACAGGACTTAGCAAGAACATTACCTTCCTTTGTGAAAGACACTGGGGATTTCTTGAAAAATTTAAAGATATCGCATGGACCAGCAATATGATGCTTATAACTCTGGATATAGAATTGTTATATACCAGTATTGAACATTCCTGTTGTATAAATGAAATCAAGTACTTTCTGAATTCTAGGCCTTGTGAATACTTCATGCATAACAAAATGTTGATATCCTTGATTACTTGGTGCTTAGAAAATAACTATTTTTTATTTGGCAAGGACATATACAGGCAAATACAGGGTGTTGTGATGGGGGCCTGCTTCTCCCCTAGCTACGCGTGTTTACACGTGGGCTATTGGGAGGAGCGGGTCCTTAGGGTACAACACAAAGAAATCTTTGATAATAGGATCATACATTGGTTGCGGTACATCGATGATGTTTTTATTGTTTGGAATGGAGATACCAAGAGTGCAGAAGATTTTTTCAAATCAATTAATGTTAATTGTTTTAACCTACATTTTACATCAAGTATCAGTCCAACCAAAATTGAATTTTTAGATGTTTGCATTTATATTAATGACAATCAGTTAGTTACTACTGCTTGTTTTTGGAAACCTACAGCAGGGAATGTAACACTTCACGCAACCAGTGCACACCCCAAACACTTAATTGGCAGCATCCCCTATGGAGAAATTCTAAGATTGAAACGTATCTGTAGCACACCAGAAGACTTTGAAAGCTGCCAAAATGAAGCTCCATCTAGATTAAGGAAAATAGGTTACACCAACAAAGTACTAACAGAAGCAGTATTGAAAGCTAGCAAGAGATCTAGGGCATCACTCCTACTACATGAGATAGAAGAAGTAGAGTTAGACAGTATATCAGAAGACCCACCTAGACTCATTACAACTTTTAGTCGTCAAGAAAGGAAAATTAGAGCCATAATTAATAAGAACTGGCCCATTATCTTGACAGATAACGTCCTTAGACTGCCAGACAAACCTACGATAACATTCAGGAAACCTCAATCTATGGGTGGACAACTCACAAGAAACTGTCCTGAGTTAGAGCATAGGGCATCATGGTTGAAACCTAAGAAAGGTTTTTACAAATGCACAACTTGTCGTGCATGCAAGTGTGGAATAAATACAACCAAATATAGCACTCCATTCAGAGAAAATGGGGTAGACATCAGAGGCAATTACAACTGCCTTACTGACTTTGCGGTATATGTGCTCATATGCACCTGTGATCTCAGGTATGTGGGAAGTACCAAGCTCCAGGTGCACGCGAGGATATTGCAACATCTTCGGGCTATCATCAACAGCGATCCGGCGTATCCGGTCGCACGTCATTTTAAAGAAGTCCATAATAAGGATATTAAGTGCCTGTCTTATTTTGTCATTGATTCCGTTCCAGCTCCGCGGAGAGGAGGCAATAGAGAAAGAACATTAAGACAGCGGGAAACTAAATATATTTTAGAACTTGATAGTAGATCTCCTAATGGTCTCAATAATACAGTAGATATGCACACTTTTCTATAGATTGAAAGGTTTTATATCTATAGCAATTAATGATTGAATAGATATACTCAGGAGGTGTTGCATATAAGAAAATACATCTATCCCCACAGGCTTGTGGGATATAGGGTCACCATCCTATCAACAATATGACCGTTGTTACGAATATAACCAACTCTATAATATGAGGGCCCAAGTTTGTCCAGCTTGTCTCAATTTAAAATATTTTTAAATTGATACACCTTTTTTTAGATATTTTCTATATTGACAGTTTGAATCTGTTAGTTTTCTTTTTTTGTGTGGTTGAGGATTTGGAGGTATTTTTTACACTAGGCACTTTAAATTTATTGGTAACACAAAGTATAATCATGAATATAAGAACTTGTATTATGTGTGGCTTTGTGTATTCATATACATGGATTCTCCACTGTTACATCTTTTTAAAAAATCGAAACTAAATGCATTTAGGCAGCTATGTATAAGAATGATGGTTTTTTATACACAGTAATTGTACCCAAACATATTAAGTCTATTTATAGACATTGCTATATTATGCAGTAATTTGCACATACAATTGCATAATTTGTACATTAGTTTCGTATTTAGGCAGGACTTTGCACAAGTACTTGCATATTTTGCACATGTTGCTATGCGTAATTTGCACTGTTGATATCCTTGGAGATTATGTACATACTGCGTAATTTGCACATGTTAATTGCGTATTTTGCACACATTTTTGCATTTATGTTGTAATTTACACTTGTGCATGTATATTTGGCACATATCAAGGTATGCATGAGTCGCACAAGAAATAATCCTTGAGATTTAATGATATTGCCTCATAATTGGCACACATTGTGCAATTTACACATATTTGTTGCGTAATTTGCACAGGGTAAAATAACTTTGCGCTATTTGCACACAATATGTTGACAATATTGTTTGGGCACTATATCTGGAGACCTTTTAATTATATGTAAACATCATGGATTCAAACAAAGACCTAAGATATGCGAGGTTACACAGAAGAAAGCCCCACATTACAAGTGTTTCGTCACTGTCTATTATCACGTGGTGTATCAATGAAAAAAAGAGTATAAAATAATAATGACGTTCCGCTGTCTCACTAAGTGATCAAGGGCACTTGATGCCCGAAACGCATCATGTGAGGAGTGAGAGAAAGGAGTAATAAATTCGCCTGGCATTTCAAGCTTCCTTGTGGGTCTGTGATTTCCATGTCCGCCGTAAGGAAGTGCTGGAAGTGGTTGCCGATATATATATATATATGTATATATATATATATATATATATATTCACTGAAAAAACCATGGGTTTCACACACGTTATAGTTAGGAATTAGCATTTAAAAAACCTTAGAAATTCAGTGAAAAAACCATAGGTTTAACACATGTTATAGTTAGCTGGACATTTTACTCGTAAAAAACCAATGAAATTCCCCCGTTATAGTTAGTTCAGCTAACTATAACTCGCGCGCCCGCAATGCACTGCTGATGACGTCACATATTACATCACTCATGACATGGTCAGTGACATCACTCATGACATCACTGATGACATCTCAAATGACATCACTGATGACATCACTGATGACATCATCCAGTGAATGTGTGTTTTTCTGAAAATTACATATGTTTTATATATGTATATCTCAAGGTCGATGGAAGAATAAATGGGTATATAAGTGTCTAAATGGATGATTTTTATTTGAAAAATTGATTGTGTAACTGACTGATTAAGTGTATCATAGTGAATACATGGCTTAGTGAGTAATGTTTAAATATTTAAATATCTGTATCAGTCTCTCTCTTTGTGTATAAGTGGCTGCATGGGTTGGTGAGTAGCTACATGAGTGTCTATATAGGTTATTTGTTGGTTTTTTGAGTATCAGTGTCTGATGTCTGTATGGTTTGGTGGGGGGTATTACGTAGTGCATAGGTGCATGAATGAATGACTCAGTCTTTGTATGTGTTGAAGTCAGCATGTGTGCAGGACTCTATGGGTGCATGAGTGTGTGTATGGGTGTGTTAGTGAGTGATTGACTGTCTCTATAGTGTCTTTATGAGTAACTACATATGTTTTAAACTAGTATATGTGACTATTGGTGTATATAAGTGAGTATATGTGAGAATGAGAGATTGAAAGAGTTCCTGAATGAATAAGTATGTGGTTCTATAAGTGATTGTTTAAAAGAGTAAGTATGTGTAAGTTTCCGTAAAAGTAAGTGTGGTGGTGTGTGTATAACTGTATATTTAAGTAAATGGATGTTTGATTCTTTATTAGCATGAGTGACTATGTGTGTGAGTAACTCCATGGATGAGTGGCATTGTGTAACAGGGTGTATAGGTGTATGAGTACATATGATGAGTGAGTACATGTATGAGTGACTGTATAGGACTGTTGGTGAATGAGTGGATGTGTATGTGAATCTTAGAATTACTGAAGAGGTTGTTGTAATTGGTATTGGTATGTCCATTGTTTTGAAAATGTTAGTTTGTATTTTTGAGTGTGTGTATCAAAGGTTATATTAGGGGAAGAGGAGCTCTGCCACTCTATCTCAAGGATGATGTCATCAGTGATGTCATCAGTGATGTCATTTGAGATGTCATCAGTGATGTCATGAGTGATGTCACTGACCATGTCATGAGTGATGTAATATGTGACGTCATCAGCAGTGCATTGCGGGCGCGCGAGTTATAGTTAGCTGAACTAACTATAACGGGGGAATTTCATTGGTTTTTTACGAGTAAAATGTCCAGCTGACTATAACATGTGTTAAACCTATGGTTTTTTCACTGAATTTCTAAGGTTTTTTAAATGCTAATTCCTAACTATAACGTGTGTGAAACCCATGGTTTTTTCAGTGAATTTGCAAGGTTTTTTAAATGCTAATTCCTAACTATAACGTGTGTGAAACCTATGGTTTTTTCAGTGAATTTGCAAGGTTTTTTAAATGCTAATCCCTAACTATATCGTTTTTGAAACCTTTGGTTTTTTCAGAGAATTTGTATGGTTTTTTATATGCTAAGTTATGTATTTTTAATTAAAGATATTTTTTTTTATTTAAATAAAATTACTTTATATTCATTTATATATTATCTGTATTTTTTTATAAATTATTTTTTTTTAAAATTCAATTTGGATATTTTTATTTATTTAATTTTTTAAATTATTTTATGTCCACTTTTTTTTTTTTTATAAATTCTTGGGGTGCGCGCTCTGAGCGCGCACCTAGTACTATTTCGTAACTTTTTTATGAATTCCGGCGTACGTTATTTACGTACGCAAATATACTTAATGGTGCGCGCTGGGAGCGCGCACCCAGTACGTATGCGTACGTACGTACGCATGCGTCCTACGCCCTCGACGCGGTTTACTTCCGCATACGCTAAAATTATGCGCAATAACGGTCGCGTATACGCGTGTTCAACGTATGCGCGCTAGGTACGCGTATATGACGTATGCACCTTCGCGTTTACGCGTTCGTGCATACGTCATCGCGGGGTGCGCGCACGGAGCTTGCGCAGTGCGCGCACCTCGGGTTTATACATAATAAAACAATATTTCTTATTGGTTATCATTACTTTCAGTTTCTAATTGTATCAATACCACACCCAATCCCCTCATGGCAAGTCATGTGATCAAGAATCTTCACTTTTGATTGGTTTGAAGTACTTTCTGTTCCAGATTCTTCCCAAACCACACCTACTCCCCTCATTATTAGTTCTGATTCCTTTGGAGAAGGAGCTATTCTGTTGTTGAGAGACAATGGCTGAACAGCAACCTACTTCAGACAGTGAGCAGGACACTCTTGAGAGGCAGAGGAACAGGAAGCAGAAAGACAGCTTTATATGGCAGTTTTTCACTTTTCCAGAGAATGAGAAAAAGGTAAATGCACCGAAAGTTACATGTGTACTTTGTAAAAAAGTCTTATCTCGTGGGAATCCTAACAAGAAATATTCTTTTAGCATTCACACTATGTTGAGACATGTTTACAAAATGCATCCAGTATCTTATCGTCGAGCTTCTGGAGAAAACCCTCCACCTGCTCAGCCGACGACATCAGCAGCAGCTCAGCCGAGCACATCTTCGGCAGCTCAGGGGAGCACTTCAGCTGCGATGGTGCCTTCACCTGTTTCTTTACCTCTTGTTGGTCCACCTTGTTTGGCGAGGTTGTCTACACGGTGCACTGATTGCGGTTCTCTTATTTCTGTGGGGGAGACCAGTCTTGATCTCCTTCAGAGAAAATTTGATGCGCATACGTGCACTAGGCCATAGATGTTTTTTCTTTTTTTGCGTTTTTCTCTTCCTGTTTCCCTCCATTAACTCAAGGGCTCTTTTAAGAGCCACTTATAAACTTAATCAAACAAATTTTGTTTTTAGAATTTTTTTTTGAAATTTTTTTGAGGTGCGCGCACCCTGCGCGCACCCATGTTTTTTTAAATTTTTTTTTTTTTTTGAGAGACTACAATTAAAAATTGAAAATGTGATTGTACAGAAGTACAAACCTCAAAACCCCACTCGCTTAAATGCGTTTTTTTTTTATTTTGTTTTATTAAGTTTTTTTTCGGGTGCGCGCTGGGTGCGCGCACTCGGCGATATTTTTTTACAAAATATTAACCTTTTTTTTTGCCCTACAAGGTCCTACTTTAACCCCCTTACAATGCCTACTGGGTCTATTTCTACCCACTCTGCCCCCTTTTCAAGTTCTCCCCCTTTGTTTATCACCCCCTCTTTATGCGATTGACAAAATGGCGGCCGCCGCTTCCTGATTTCCACCGATTCGAATGTTTACTAAGATCTAACAACCAATCAGAATTGCGCTCGCGCACGGCGAGGTGCGCGCACCCAGCGCGCACGGAGCGCGCTTATATATATATATATTGTTTTAAAGGCTATTTTCTCAGAATCTACTGAACAGATTTACACCAAACCTACAAAAGGCACTTCCTTGACCTGGGGACTACCTCTCTGCCAAATTTCTAGTAATTCTGTTCAGCCGTTCGAGCTGTAGCCCTGTCTAAATGTCCTATGGCAAAATGCATGGGAAAAACGCGTTTTGGGACCCCCCTTTTATCTCAGCCCCCGCTTGACGAATCCCCCCGAGACTTTCAGGGTAGGAGCGGAGCGTAGCGCCCCACCTATTTTGAGAAATTCGCGAACATTCGTCGACCGGCGCCAAAGTTATTCCAAATAGAATGTTGCGGATTTCCTATGGAAAAGGGGTCCTAACTATAACTACCTACTGGCGACCGCCAGTAGGTAATATATATATATATATATATATGTTTTTTTTTTTTTTTTTTAACCAAAAGACACTCGCACTCTGGAACCTTGAAAAGATTTTTTTAATCGACAGAGCCCTGTCTGTCACCACCAACGCGTTTCAGCCTTGACGGCCTTGGTTACGGACCGTAACCAAGGCCGTCAAGGCTGAAACGCGTAGGTGGTGACAGACAGGGCTCTGTCGATTAAATAAATATTTTCAAGGTTCCAGAGTGCGAGTATCTTTTGGTTCAAAAATTAACTTTGGCCTTTGGCTTGGCCCAACACCCGCACCCGCTGCTGAGCGCTCCGAATCAAGCCTCATTGCAACAAAAAAAAATATATATATATATATATATATATATATATATATATATATATATATATATATATATATATAGATATATATGTTCAAACTGAAAACACACAAACGTTACAGGGAAATTATAGTTAGGCTCCAATTTCACTCATACAAAACCAGTAAATTCAACAGTTATAGATACCTGAGCTAACAATAACGTACGCCCCTGCAATGCACTGCTTATGTCCTTACATATTACATCACTCATGACATGTTCAGTGGCATCACTAATAACATCTCAAATGACATCGCTGATGACATCATCCAGTGAGTGTTAGTGTTTTGTAAAGTTTTCTGAGACTTAAAAACACATACTAAGCTACTAGAAAATTACATTACTATATTTTGTGTACTACTAATCATTGACACTACTTATAACATATATTATATGAGTAGCTGTGTATCTATGTGGGAGTGGCTGTATAGGTGTGTGAGTGGGGTAGTTATGTGGGTCTGTAACTGTGCGTGTGAGTGTTGTATGGATGAGTGAGTTAATTATATGAGTGGCTGTGTGAGTGGCTGTATACATGGTTGACTGGGTGTGTGAGTGGCTGTATGGATAACCGAGTGGCTGTGTGAGTGTCTGCTTGAGTGACTGGGTGTGTAAGTGGCTGTATTGGTGACTGAGTGGCTGGTTGAGTGGGTGTTTGGTTGAGTGAATTGGTGTGTAAGTGGCTGTATTGGATAGAGATTGTCTTTGTAAGTGGCTGTATGGGTGAGTGAGCAGGTATGAGAGTGGCTGATTGGGTGAATGAGGGATTGTGTGAGTCGCTGTATTGGTGAGTGAGTGAGTGGTTATGTGAGTGGCTATATGGGTGAGAAAGTATGTGTAGTTGTATGGGTCTGTGAATGGGTAAGTGAGTAGTTGTGTGGATATGTAAATGGGTTTATGAGAGGCTGTATGGGTATGTGAACGGGCGTGTGAGTAGTTTTTTAGATTATGTCATCAGTGAAGTCATTTTAGAGTGTGTCTGTGAGTGTCTGTGTGAGTATCTGAGTGGGTCTGTGAGTGGTTACCTGAGTCTGTAAATGGGTTAGTGAGGGGGTGTGGGAGTGCCTGAGTAGATCTGAGGGGATGTGTGAGGGTCTGAGTGGGACTGTGACTGGGTGTTTGAATGTCTGAGTGGGTATGTAAATGGGTGCATAAGTCTGTGATTGGGTGTGTTAGTGTCTGAGTGGGTCTGTGAGATGAGTGCATGAGTCTCTGAATGGGTGATTGAGTGTCTGAGTGCATCTGTGAGTGAGTATGTCAGTCTCTGAGTAGTTATGTGAGTGGGTGTATGAGTGTCTGAGTGGGTCTGTGAGTAGCTATGTGAGCCAATCAGTAGGTAAATGAGTGGGTGAGTGATTATGTGACTGGGTCTGTGAGTGGGTGCATGAGTCTGAGTGGGTCTGTCGGTGGGTGTATATCTGAGTGGGTCTATTTGTGGATACATGAGCCTCTGAGTGGTTGTATGAGTGAGTGGGCCTGTGAGTAGATGTGTGAGTATCTGTGAGTGGGTACTTGACTCTCTGAGTAGAGGCGTGAATGTCTGAGTGGTTCTCTGAGTGAGTGCAAATGAATATGAGTCGGCCTGTGAGTGAGTTCGTGAGTGTCTGAGTAGGTCTGTGAGTTGGTACATCAGTGTTTGAGTGGGTCTCTGGGGGTGTGTTTGAGTCTCTGAGTGGGTATGTAAATGGGTACATGAGTCTCTGAGTGGGTATGTGAGTGGGTACATGAATGCCTGAGTGGATACATGAGTGGGTGCATGAGTGTCTGAGTGGGTATGTGAGTGGGTGTGTAAGTATCTGAATGGGTCTGTGAGTGGGTCCATTGTCTGAGTGACTCTGTCAGTTGGTGTGTGAATGTCTGAGTAATTCTGTGAGTGAATACATGAATCTTTGATTGGGTCTGTTAGTGAATACATCAATCTCTGACCGGATGTTTGAGTGGGTTCATGAGTCTGCAGCTAGGTCTATGAGTGGGTACATAAGTGTCTGAGTGGGCCTGTGAGTAGGTACATGATTGTCTGAGTGGGAATGTAGGACAATGTGTGAGTCTCTCACTAGATTTCCAAGTGAATGCATGAATCTTTGAATGGATCTCTGAGTGGGTGAGTGAGTTTCTTAGTGGGTTTATGAGTGGGTGCATAAATGTCTGAGTAGATCTGTGAGTGTGTGCGTTAATGTCTGAGTGGCTCTGTTAATGGGTGTGTGAGTGTATGAATGGTGCTTTGAGTGGGTGTGTGTCTCTGAGAGCATCTTTAATCACTGGATGAGTGTCTGAGTAGGTCTACAAGTGAGCGTGTGAGTGTCTGAGTGGGACTGTAAGAGGGTGTGAGAGTGTCCAAGTAGGACTGTAAGTAGGTGTGTTAATTTCTCAATAGATCTCTAAGTGAGTGCTTGAATCTGTGACTAGATCTCTGAGTGGGTACGTGAGTGTCTGAGTGGGTCTATGAGTAGGACCATAAGTGTCTAAGTGGGTCTGTGAATATGTGTGTTAATGTCTGAGTGGCTTTGTCAGTGGGCGTGCAAGTCTATGAGTTGGTTTGTGAGTGGGTATGAGTTTCTGAGTGGGTTTGTAATCGGTGGATGAGTTTCTGAGTAGGTCTCTGAGGGGGTGCACGAGTCTGTGAGTAGATCCATGCATGAGTGAGTCTGTGAATGAGTACATAAGAATCTGAGTGGATCTGTGAGTGAGCGCATGAGTGCCTTAGTGGATTTTGGAGGGGTGAGTGAGTATCTCAGTGGGTCTGTGAGCAGGTGTGTGAGCCTCTGAGTGGGTCTTAGAGTGGGTGCATGAGTCTCTGAGTAGGTATACGAGTGGGTGCATGAGTCTGTGACTAGATCTTTGAGTGGGTGCATAAGTGTCTGAGTAGGTCTGTGTGTGGGCACATGAGTGTTTGAGTGGGTCTGTGAATGAGTACATGAGTGTCTGAATGGGTCTGTGAGTAGGTATGTAAGTCTCTGAGTGGGTTTGTGAGTGGGTGCATGAGTATCTGAGTGGGTCTGTGAGTGGGTGCATACATCTCTGAGTAGATATATGAGTGGGTGTATGAGTCTATGAGTGGGTGCATAGGTGTCTGTGTGGGTCTGTGAATGGGTACATGAGGTTCTGAGTGGTATTATAAGTGGGTGTATGAGTCTCTCATTAGATTTCTGAGTGTGTGAGTCTGTGACTGGATCACTGATAGGTTGCGTGAGTCTTTGAGTGGGTCTACGAGTGAGTGCTTAAGTGTCTGAATTGGTTAGTGAGTGTGTGCATTATTGTCTGAGTGGCTCTGTCAGTGGGTGTATGAGTGTATGAGTGGGTCTGTAAGTGGGGGCATGAGTCTGTGATTGGGTACATGAGTCTCTGATATAGTCTCTGAGTGAGTGCTTTTGAATATGATTGAGCCTGTGAGTGAGTGTGTGAGTATCTTAGTGGGTCTCTAAATGGAGTGCATATCTCAGTGTGTCTGTGAGTGGGTGCATGCATCTCTCAGTGGGTCTGTGAGTGGGTGCATGAGTCTCTTAGTGGGCCTCTGAGTGAGTGCATATGAATATGAGTGGGCCTGTGGCTGAGTGCATGAGTGTCTGAGTGGGTCTCTGCATGGGAGCATCAGATTCTGAGTGGGTCTGTGAGTGGGTATGTGAGTCTCCGAGTGGGTTTGTGAATTGGTACATGAGTCTCTGAGTGGGTATATAAGTGAGTGAATGAGTGCCTTAGTGGGTCTCTGAGTAAGTGTATATGGATATGAGTGACTATAACTCACGCCCCTGCAATGCACTGCTTATGACCACATATTACATCACTCATGACATGGTCAGTGATATCACTGATGACATCACTGAAGACATCTCATATGACATCATTGATGACATCAGTGATGACATCATCCACAGAATTTCTGACTCACCTACTCACACCCCCATGTGACCTTTCAAACACCCACTATAACTTCCACACTACCATTCTCAAAACCATTGCTGCACCCATACCAGTACATAGATACCCACACACTGATTCATAAGTGTACACACACAACCACTCCTACACTAATACAGCCACTGATATAGCCACTCATATAGCCATACAGCCACACACACACTGTCAGTTACTGATAGAGCTACTCACATACCTACTCACTCACCTATAGAGTCAATCAGACAGCCATTTACTAACCTATAAAGTTATACACACACCCACTCACTTATTCATACAGATGCTAACATATAATCACTGACCCATACAGACCCTCACACGTGCACTCACTAACCCATACAGCTACTATCACACTCCCTCACTCACACATACAATCAATTATTTACTCTAACACTTACGTATACTGCCTTTCACATATCCACTTACTCACCTATATATCACTGACACATCCATTCACTCACCAACACAGCTATAGATACACTAAGGGCCATATGTATCATTCCAAATTGCGATCGCAATTTGGCTCAGTGGTATGTATGAAAGCAAAACTGCCTCTCAAAATAAGGAATCGCAAAATTTGTGATTCCTTATTTTGCGATTGCATTTAAGGAATCGCAAATTGCTATTTCTTAAAAGCAATGTAAGAAGCACAGAAAAAGTGCACTTTGGCCTCAAGGAATCGCAAACTACCACCAACTTCAACTTGGTGGTAATTTGCGATTTCTTTGAAAAATGCACTTTTTTGCATTTTTCAAAGTGCCATGAGGCACACATACATGCCCTTAGGGCATGTATGTGTGCCACATGTGCACACATGCACATTTCAGGGGTGCAACAGGGTGTCCTTTTGACACCCTGGCACCCTTGAAATTGCATACTCAATTTGCGATTCTCTAATTGAGAATCGCAAATTGAGAATGTCTTCCCATTCATTCCTATGGGCCTCTAGGCCCATAGGAATGAATGGGGAGGTATTCCTTAATTGCAAATTGCAATTTGCAATTCGCAATTAAGGAATATGTAGGATTCTCCAAATTATTTGCAAATCCTATATACATAGCATTTTGCGATTCTCAAATAGCGATTCTCTAAAAATCACTATTTGAGAATCGCAAAACCTGAGTTTCATACATATGGCCCTAAGTCACTTATACAACTCGTTCTTTATACTCACTAACCCATACACCCACTGACTTATGCCATCACTCATCCACGCAGGCAGTCACACATGCTCTTACCCACCCACACAGATTCTCATTCACCCATAAGGGTACTCAGACAACCGATCAATCACCCATACACCGACATATGTACACACTCACCAACCCATGCAGCCACTTTGACACCAACTGACAGACTGATACAGACATTCAAACAACCTAGTCATGCACCTACTGAATCATCGATACAGGCACTCATACACCCACTGATTCATCAATACAAGTTGGTATACATATTTAAAACTCATAAACCTTTTAGAAACACTCGCAGTCACTAGATGATGCCATCAGTGATATCATCAGTGATGTCACTGACCAATTCATGAGTGATGCAATATGTGAGGTCATAAGCAGTGCATTGTGTGGGCGTGAGTTATAGTTAGCTCAGCTAACGATCACTGCTGAATTTTCTCAGGTTTTGTACGAGTGAAACTTGAGCCAGACTATTACATCCCTGTAACCTTTGTTTTTTTCAGTAAATGTCTAAGTTTCTTATGTTATGTTACTGTCTATTTATAAAGCACGCGTACACGTGACGGTCTCTTGGAACTAGCATCGTAACTATAACAGCCCTGTAACCTTTGTTTTTGTGTGTGAATTTTTAAGGTTTTTTAAATGCTAATTCCTAACTATAACTTACTTGTAACCTTTGGTTTTTTCAGTGAGTTTCTATGGTTTTTTAAGTAGCAATGGTGTTTGCAGAATGGTGGCCTCTGACCAGCTCTCAGAAATCCTGCTGAGTAGAACTTATAGACAAGATTCAGAAGGGCTTCTTGGTCCCCAACGTCCTTTAGAATCAAAAACAACTTTATTCCACAACCAGTAGTGTGCCAGGAGACATGTTTGCAGAGTGGTGCAAAAAGGGTGTGTGGCCTTAGAACACCTCTTTGCAAACTGACTGTGTGGAACTTGCTGGAGGTAACAAGTAAGTCTGGGCAGTGAACTCTGCTCCGCTCGTGGTGTTTGCAGAGTTTTCCACACTCCGCGTTACGCGGAGCTTGCGAACTTCTGAAGGAGAGGAGTTTTTTTACTCGCTGGCATTTGTCAACTTCAAGTTGGAGAACGAGGAAAATCAACCTCCCGGCGAGATTTTTCTTCGTTCGATATCATCAACATCAAGTTGGCGAACGCGAGCATGGAAAATCAACCTCCCACCTAAATTTCTCAATGCGGGCAGTCAGATTTCTCATTGAGAGTAGTCGCATCTGCTCGGGACCGCACGCGTTGAGAAACTGTCCGTTCACGTTGAGAAAGCTGCCACTCGAGTAAAAATCTCCTCGAGCGGCAGAAAGGAAGCAGCGCTGCGTGCACTGTGCATTGTGCCATTCGCAATGATTGCACAGTGCGGACAGCATCTGGCACTGAAAATCACCACAAACTGCATTTCTTTAACGCACTCCGCAGTTTGCGGAGCTCTGCGGAGCGCTTTGGAGGTTTTTTTGCACTTCATGGAGCTTCGTGTAGTGGAACTCCGCGAATTCCACCCAGGATTAGTAACAAAAGTATACTTGGCCCCCAAATAGCCTCAATATCCAAGGTGGACTTCATCCCCCAATTAGTTCTAAGCCAGGAGTCATGTTTGCATAGAGATGCAAAAAGGAAGTCCTTGATGATTGCACAGGTAGTGCCTGTATGATTCTAAGAGTGCCATTGTCAAGGACAGACTGCGAATACCAGGTGTTCTTGACAAATGTAAAACATATATATAGACATATTTGGCATAAAGTTTCAGTGTAGCTATTTAGTAAGATACTAATATAACTTTCCCCTTTGTATTCATTAGTCAAAATTACTACATCAAAAACGCATTTTCCTTCTTCACAGCAACACCAGGGGTTGCAATGACATCAGTAGTAATAAATACAAATGAAAAAGTGTAAGACAGATATATAGACAGATTTTACACAAAGTTTGAGTCTAGCTGTTTAGTAACATATTGGTTTAACTTTATTTTAATAACATATTGGTAAAAAAAAACAGTTTAAAAAAATTACTTTCAACATCTGAACACTAACACAGCATAACTTCCCAAAAAACATGAAACTATCAATTGTTACCCAAACTTATGGGGAATCAAAAACTGCTTCAAAACTAGTCCAATACTCAATGTGTGACAAGACCCTCTCTAGAGAGAAGAACGAAACATGTACATGTGAGATGACGTCCATCTCATATTATCATAAAACCTATCATTGAAAACGTCTCCAACAGGAGATCTACAAGAGGGAAGCTGGAGGACCATCTACATCAGTGGCAGCAGCAATAATACCCACCCAGAAAGTCCCTTTAGAGGTAGAGACTACTATAACAGATATGGCTCCACAGTTTTCAAGAATGGCCACGTATTACATATACAGTCTTATTGGCAAGCCATACATAGCACTCTACGGGAGGTACTCAATATTGTCCTGCAGCCCAAGGCCCGTAGATGCCTCCTAAACATTTGGGAGCCTACGTATCTCACCTCTTATACTACACAATGGGCAACTCTGGCATTAATGAATGCGAAAACTAATATTGCACAGCACTCGGGGGCCCATCAGTCACCTACACTGGGAAAGTGGGAGGAGTACCTAGACTGGTGTATGTTTAGGGAGAAGTCGGTCTATGTTGCAAGTGGGTGCCCTGGGAAATGGAATAGAGTGTGGGGGCCATGGAACCACTACAGAGGTGATATCTGTACTCCACCGATTCCCTTGCATGAATCTGAGACTCTTGAGTCCCCTTGATTTGTTTTCTATTGTAAAATGCGACTTGATTTACTGTGTTTCAGATTGGAAATTCAGAATTTGTATTGTCTCTTGCTCGTGAATCTCAAGGGTGAATTTTGTCGATGATGTTTAATAAAAAGAATTATTAAGAAAAAAAGAATGGCCACGTATTGCAAGGACTGTAGTGTTTTTATAACAGCTGGTGAGCAATGTGTTATAGCTATTCACAATGCTGCCAAAAATCATACATGGCATTTTTTTCCCTTTTATATTTTTGGGATATTTCATAAGAGGAGTTCGTAGTAAGCAGTAAGAAGGCAACACAAAGCTGAAGGACACTCGACTTCAATAGCAGCACAACAACACAGAAGCAGAGAGTCCATTCAAAAGTCCAATCTCAACTTCAAAATTTGGCCCTACGGTTTTCCCCAATGGCTCCATACTACATAGATTGTGGAGTTGTAGTTAATGCTGGAGAGCAGTCCATAATGGCCCTTCGCAATGCTGGAAAGAATAATAAATGTTGATTTATTTTTTATTTTTGACCTTCATAGTTTTTCTACATTAACAGGCATTTTATTTTCTCACAAAATTGGTATCTAATATCTATGTGTTGTTCATTTTATTATCTTCCAATTTATTGTAACACTACTTACATATAACTTGCTTTATAGACAAGTCAAACCATCCTTTTACAAATAAATACACAGGTAACTTTTACCAGTTACCATAATTGACTTTTTCACTTTTTAAAAATGACACCAGTCAACATATGCAAACATGCTCTGTTTCTTTAGACAACACTGTTAAATTCTTTAATCTCTTCTTTAAAACTATCAACTGTAATATATGTGTCTTGTTCTGAAACTTCTCCTCGTAACAATTTTTCATTTTCCAGCTCAGGAGCAAATAAACGAAACTGCACATCACCACAAACCTTTCTACACCTGCCATACTACCATGCAAAAGTGCTCTATTCATTTCCCCTAAACATAAAGCAGGAGTTTTCACATAATACAACCTCCCACCTAAACTTTGCATTGTTGAGTGGTATAACTTATTTTGTGTTTTTAACTTTGCCTTGGAAAGATACGTAGGAAATTTCTTAATATATCGATTGATTTCTGTCTAATACTAGAAAGACTACTACAATTTCATTTGAATACAGTACTCTGACTATGCCTTCCTCGTACCTATTCTGCAATAACATCTACATTTTTAGGTACCATCACCTCTTTTGCGATAGAGTACCATTCTTCATTTCATAACATCGTCCTCTTAAATCAATAGCATGAACTAATTTGTTATACTGGAGATAGTCTCCTTCATTAAAGAAAGCCTCTGTACAAGAAGTATGTATCCATTATCCACTACAAACTGTACAATAGTTACTTCTATTCACTAATCTTTTCTTCTGGTTTTGTCTCCTCATGCACAACACTATTTTGTCAAGAGTCTTCATTATATTTAGAATCAAAATGAAAACTTCCTCTTCAAAGCAAAGGCCTGATCAACTAATAGCTCAACTCGTACTTTCTGTTTCATTGCATCTCTCCTTCTTCTACACTTAATTAACTTTAACACTAAATTTACAAGGCTGTAATTATGCAATCATTATAACATTTGTGCAGGACCTATGCAGCCATATAAACACCCACTTACAACCCATGCAGTCACTGAAATACTGAGGCACACGTGTTCACTAATGCTCTACTCATGCACTCATGTAATTACATAGAGAGTACCACTGTAGTAAACCTATCACCCATATTGTCTAAAAACTACATATCCCTCAGTAAAATGCATACCTACATGGGTTTGTAGTTGAATACATCAATACTCCCTGGATGATTGAATGAGTGCATAGGTAGTGCCTAGGTGATACCCTGAGGATAAAAGTAGTGCCAAGATGATTCCCTGACTATGTCATAACTCCATGGGTTATAATAAGAACAACAGTAAAATTATACTTAATTGTTTGTCAATTAATCATATAGATAAAATGTACATTATAAAAAATATTATAACGTTAATATCTTCCCATACTAATCTACTATAAAACAAAACCACAGTACAGAGAACACACACATAACATACAGATTAAAACAAATATAACACTACAAAAGTTAAACATTAATATGTTATGTTACATTAACATAAAAAGACATTTTTTTTTTAGTTTTAAATAGCGCCAACTAGACCAGAGACATCGGGTATCAGAAGGCTTTACATGAGCACCAGTTTCGTTACAGATGGACACAATCCCTTTTTTTGTTAGGCACAGGGTGATTACGTGATTTTCCCAGAATCATTGGATGTTGAGAGTTGTTGCCAAGACTTGAACCCGGTTCCCCAGATTCGAGGTCAACCACTCTAGCCACAAGGGTACATCCTCTCCCCAATATTAAATTTAAATTCATTTTATTTAAATTAACTTCCCACCATATTCTCTTAAAAACCCAACAACCCGCTAATTACAGCTTCTAACAACTATTAACAATAACATTTAAATATACATTAAAATTAACAAATTTAAACTGAAAAATATAATATAAAAATTAATTAATATAATTAATGGACAATAAAATATATAATTGACAAAACGATACCTAATTGTCATTAAATTAAAATAATTTATTTAATTAACTTCTCACCCTATTCCTCTACAAACACAGACAGCAGCAGTAGATGCGGTTGTAAATTCCAACCGACAAGCCGTCGGTTGCAGTCCGAATTACATTGTAATGAGGCCCAGTGTATATAAAATGATATTTTTTACAACTATATTTAGAAAAACAATATTACAAATAACAACATTGTTGAAAACGTTATTATACACCATAATAAAGGATATTCTTGCCAACAATGTTCTGTCCCTTTATAATTTAGTGACAACAATATTTTGCAACAATATTTATGTCCCATTATTTAAATCTCAGTATTTTGTCCAAACAATGACTTGACTAATAGTTCTTAAGATGTGCTTATGAAATAATTGCTATTGAAAGAAGAACAACGGCAAAATAGAGCAGTCAATGCTCTAAATCGCCCAAAATAAAATGATAATATCTCATTAGATAGGGGAACCTTATATTGGCTCTTATTTCAGAAGAATATCCATTTCTATGTGCTTTACATGATTTAAACTGTTGTATGCCACATTCATTCCACTCTTCAGAGACAGCACTTTAAGAAATATCAACCAAAAATAAACTTGAGATTGGCTCATACAGCCGGTTCTCATCCCCAGGTTTAAATGTGCCAGTTTGCTGAGAAGGAGCATTCTCTCTGTGCACAGTGAAGTGGGAGATATTTCCCCCATATCGGTGAAATTTACCATTCAAGCTTCCTTAAATATAATCTTAAAACATACCACTTCTGTTACGTTTTGCCTTTTGCTGCACCAAGTACAGCTGTCCAGGCAGCTATGTATTTCCTTTGAGCCAAGAAACTGCTTATTATGTGGAAGTTGCGTCCATAACAACAAAACATCCCAAGACATACACATTCCTTGTCCTCTATGTGTTGTTTGTGACTGGATGGACATCGGGTGCATTTGGCAGGGCACGTGGCTGGTATATCTGTTGATCTGGGACTTGCCTGGACGTCTGGAGATAAAGCCGGCCATATGGTGATATGTGTTGTGATTATGCTTCTCCTTATTTCCTCCTCATGCGTGGAGCGTGGAGCACTGTGCCTAGTGTGTTCCACATTCCACCTATGGGTCGGATGTTCCATGGTCAGCAGTTGGTGACTGGCTGGCCAGGGATGAGCCACGTTATCTCCGCAGGCTTTGTCTTATCGAATAAAGCTTTACTACTTACCAGCATCGTCTCTGGTGTAATGTTCTAAGAATATGCCTACCCATCTAAGGCTTTATTTGGACAGGTGTTGCTGAAAACGGCATTTTGATTTTTCTCTGGCTTTTGGTGCTGTTTTGCTTATATTTCGTTTTGTGCTATGTCAAGTGAATGATGGTTTTGCTTAAGATACCCACCTGACATAGGATGGCTGTTTCTGGATTTCACAATTGTTAAAAAAACAGGCTTCTAGCTGTAGGACCGCCTTCTCCTAAATCCACGTGACACATTTACCCACAGCCCGCCTTTTTGAGAGACACTCAACACGTCAAAACCAAAGTGTGAAACCTAAGAGATATCTGGGAAACTGATTACGAACTTCAGCTCCCAAATAGGGATAGTAGTTAAATCAAATTTCCACAAATTATATCAATAAATAAAATCCTACCCTTCATCCCAACACACGAACACCCTAAGTAGTTGGTGCCCTGGGTAAACTTACACTTTAATTATGGAAGTGCTCTGTACACCCGCCTGCTCTAATATAAAAATCAAAAGTTTACAAAAAACCAGCAACTCATTTTTCAGTTGCCCTGCATTACAGAAAATTTCACTGGGTACCTGTGCAGGGCATAATCTAACTCTAAACTCTATGATTCACCTGCAAAAGCCTGAAAACTGCAATATTGGTCTACCTACACGGAAAAATCACCTAGCACACCAACTTTTCTCTACGAGACTTAAAGAAAGGTGAAGGCATATGAGAGACATACACAAGAGAAATCTATTGGTTAGATTGGTAGGATAAGAGAAAGGGCAAGGCATATGAGAGCATTGCTGCTTTGACTCGTCACTCTGTTGAGCACTGAATTCAACCTGGTCATAGCGCATATCTGAAGACAAGATTTCGGGGCTGATTACAATGGCGGAAGGCCTGCCACCGCCAGCTGTGTGATGGTGAACCCTCCGCCATTGAAAGACGATTCTCTGCTCTCAGAATTATGATGGCGGGGGGATCCAGTCCATGACCGTGGCGGGCGCAAAGACCGCCCGCCACGGATCCGCCACAGGCAATTGCTCTGATTGCCTGGCGGAGCGGTCATGATGCGTAAAATTGTGGCAGTGCCTAGCAAGCACCGTCCACCAAATTACGATGTTGCCTGTAGCCAGCCTTTCCATGGCGACGAAACCGCCATGTAAAGGCTGGTGGGGATTGTTTTTGGGGGCCCGTTGCAGGCTCCCCTTTTTTTGGGGAGAGGTGTTGGTGCACTGGGGGGTACCCTTGGTACCCCCCTACATTTCAGTGCCCTAAGTGGCAGGCACCGCGTGGTGCCTGCCACTTGGTGTATTGAAATGCACGACATGCATTTTTAGCATTGCGGCGGGTGCTGCAGCCAGCAGCACCCTCTGCAATGTTAAAGTGCAAGATCATAATGACTTGCAGGCGGTCCCAATTCCCACTACGATGGCGGGCGGACTCAAGGCTGCCCGCCATCGTAATCAGCCCCTAAGATCTTAGGTATTTTAGCAAGGTATTGCTGCATCTAACACTTGTCATTATAAATTATATACCTTCAAAATATATGTCTCAAGCCCTCTGTTTTCTTTAGAAACTCTAAAGTACATGAAAACTTAAACATAAAGAATATCCATGAAACCTAGATCATAGGAGATTGGATTTATCCTACTCCTTCCACTGATAACACAACGATCTTCTTTTTGTGAGAAGAAACGTGTTGGTCGAATTTGTAGTAAAGTATAATTTCTCAACTGTACCAAAAAAAACATTTATCAGAATCATACAATATCTTGATACAAAATATTCACTTACTTAATGCCATATCACTATCTTAATACAATGTATCCGTCATGAGAAAGTACTTTTTAAAGAGATAAAGATGCGTTCTGTTCCTTGTGTAGATAAAGATGTGCAAATAAAATGTGAGTGCACTGCCCTGTAAGGATATCTCTGAAAGAGCACTTGAGCAAATAGAATGGGTTTCCTCAATACGGATTGAATTAATTCTCTTCTGTGTATTGAGTTCAGACACAAGTCACTTCCAAAAACATAAACCTACAATCTCCAAGATGTCCCACGTGTTCTGACAAAAAAAATGGTTCTGGCTGCAGCAGCTGTGTATCTTGGGCTATCCTAGCAAGAACGCTCTGATCCACCAGAAACTAATGCTCCATAACTTAAAAATGGCAAAGCCATTCATTGGCAAACATCCTGAGAGTTTTGTGGTTTAACGGAAATGTAGCTTCCTGGATTATACTCAGATGCCTTGTTTAGTGCATCCATCATAAACGTGAGGCCTCTCTGCAAGCTCGACACGCTCCAGGCACTCAGTTATCCTTCCTTTTGCCCGAAAGTGACAAAAAGATGTGCCAATATTAAATACTGTGCTTGTACGCCTGCTGAGTGTGAAAGGGTAAGTGCTGGAGACAAATCAAGACAGGTATGACCACGCGCCTAGCATCTGCAACACCTCAATCTTCATCAACTTCTAGGCTAAACTAAAAGATTAGCTTTTCAACATACCTATGTCAAATTCATCAGACGAATAAGGATGCAAGTAATATTTTTACTTGTAGATTTCAGATAAGTCAATTAACCAGGTTTGAGTTTCAGCAGCATCTCACCATCCTGTGATTCTGGCCAAAACACTCCACCTCCCCAGGCCTCACAAAACAACTGAATGTGATCTTGCATGATATAATCTGGTGCTCATGTAAAGTTTTCAAACACCCTTGCACTAACTTCGAGCTATATAAAACTGCAAAAAAAAACACTCTTCCCCATCCCAGCTAGGCTATGACCTCTTCAGAGTAACTAAGAAAGATAAGACTGCATTTCCTACAAAACCTGAAAGCCTTGGCAAGAACGTTAATCAACCTAACACCTGAAACACAGCATGAACATCCAAACCACCCAATGGTCAACTGACTGACGATGACAACTGATACAGACAAAACACTACAACAAGAACATATTACGTAATAATATTAGTGCAAATTGAAAGGTATGGCTGCTACCCAGAAAGGTGTCCTTACGTTGATCACAATATGGCAGAATAGCTGAGTAAATACCAACCTAGAGGATATAAACCCATGTTTTTTGGGTTTTCTACATGTCACGTGTCTAATGGAAGGGACAGGAGAGGGGGCCGATTATTCCAACGCCAAACAGCTTGCACAGAAAAGTCTTGGTCCCCTGCACATGTCTTTTCAATGTTGGAACAAGAAGAAGATTGGACCACAGAGCGAAGCACTTGCTGAGGGAGATACCACTTAAAGGTTTGCTCTAGAAAAAGGGGTCCGACCTCATGTATGGCTTTGTGAGTAAAACAAAGGGACTGAAAAACTACTTTTTTAGGTAGGGGCAGTCAATGTATAGAATCAAGAGCAGCTGTCAATGATGTGTAATGTGGAAGGGACTAAGCCATTTTGGCAGCTTCTAATTGGATTCAAGAGAGGTGCTTAAGTGAGTAGGTAGGTGCCACAAAGAACAAAGAGATGCGGTAATCCAATCTGCTGGGGATGGGAAGCTGCACAACAAGGGGGTCATTTTGAAAAGAATCCTCATGAGAGAGAAACAAGAAGCTGACATTTTGTTGACATGGTTTGAGACTCCAAAATTACACACCCCTCACCGAAGAGGCAGTAGATGGAACAGAATTACCCTCAAATGCATGAAATCGTCCGGGGCGGGTCACATAGGTACAAGCGCCTCGGCACTTCGGTCTTATCAACCATGATAGAATAGGGAATTAAATGAAATTAAGGTTTTGTAGAGCGCATGTATGCCGAGGCGTCTTAACGCTAGAGCTGTCATTAAAACTTGAGCAGAGGGAGCAGGCAGAGGCTAGGACTTGGGTGCAAACAGCCATGTTTTTAGCAATTTTCTGAACAGCTGTCTATTGGTTTAGCTACTTAGTGTAAATGGCAGAGTGTTCCAGAGTTTAGAGGCCAAATGAAAGAAGCTTCTCCCCCCCCCCCCATTTTATGGTCTTCACCCTAGGATAGACAAGCAGAGAGGGAGCCAACGACCTAAGACTGCGTTGTGTGACATGCTATCTAATGCGATTGCTGAAGTACGCAGGTCCGGCCCCATAGTGGGTGGACAATGCAGAAAGATACCATAATGATAAAAACATTTTGATGCCAAGGAACATAACACCACAACAGCCTAAATGCCTCTTCCTCACTTACATAGATTCTCCCCTGAAAGAGCGCCTAGATCCAATTACGTTATGCACAGTTCACTTTACAAATAAACCAAGGCAGTGACAATTTATCTGGTCATAGCCCAAAAGTACCCACTCACTGTTAATTATCAAATCAACATCCAAACAGTATCAAACCTCTTCTATTTAGCTAGTAGCCCTAGAAGTAGCTGAAGACTTCATTAGTTGTCCATCTGCATGCTAGTTAGCAGAGTTTCTGTATTATTAGACTTGCAACCCGATAAAGTGTGAGGGATCTCTTTACTCAGCTGAACTGTTTTCTGTATGAAGATCAACACAATAAAAAAAGGACTCCCGGCAATGGCAAGGCGGTGACCAGGGGTTGACCATTATAGAAGTATGGTATTGTTTCAAACATCTAAAAGTAAGTGTAGGTACAAAAGTACAAAAATATGTACAACCGTAAATGTGTGAATCAAACTAAATTGTTCCATGAAAAAACATATTAAATGCATTTGGAATAAATACATTTATATCAGTATACAATTAAGGCAAATTATGTTAGGACAAATGCAAAATTTACTGGCTTCAAGCTGCTGCTTCAGAAGGTTATGACTATGGCATACACACTCCCCTTGAGCATTTTATATTAACATGTGTCCTTGCTTGTGGTTTTTTCAAGTTCAATTGTGCTGGTTTCGGATGTCAGACCTGGCAACGCAGCAGTTATAGATAAGCAACAACAGCAGATAAAGACCACAGAGCTACAAGGGTTTCTGGGCTAGAGAAGAAGTAGCACTTATATAAGAGAAATTTGGGGTGGAGAGGTGAGATTTGGAACAGAAGGAGTGAGCCACCTGGGAAAGGTAAGCAAAACAACAGGGTAATTTACTTGGAAAGACTCATCTGGGACAGGGAGTGATGGAGTAATTACTATGGCGCCTTTAGGGGTGTGTGCAGCCTGGATTGGCCTTCAGCTCAGGTAGGAGATTGGTAGGTTCAGAAAGGAAGTGTCCCACAAAGCACCCTACTGCCAAGTGAATACAGGAAACTGAGGATTCTGTGGGCCTGTGACAGAATGACAGAGGATATGCCCACCAGCAAAGTTCTGCTTGTGAGGTGGAGGGATGCAGTAGCCATAATTGACGGCCAAGTTCTCATCGGGGTGCTAAGGTGTTATGAGGAACTGGATGTATGAAGGCTGGCCCAGGCAGAACTGATGCAGATCTAGTTGATATGGTTACCTAGAAAGCTGAAGTGATGCAGAGCCAGTTGATAAGGTTGTGTGGACTCTAAGACCTGCTAACCGTGCTCTGCGGCTGACAGATGTGGGCGTATGGCTTTAGGAGCAGACTGATGGGATTTGAGAGACAGTAGAGGAGCTTGAGTTTCTATGAGTATTCAAGCAGATGCCTTTGATTTTTAGGAGCTCTGGTGGTACACAGAGTGAGTCTCACCTACCCAGTAACCTCTTGTCACAAGTGCCCACCTAAGTCAACCTTTGCATTTTAATCAAACTGTGCAATGCATTCTGGAACTTAATGTTTTGCTTGTAAGATGGTAAGCAGTACTTTTTAATGTGCTGGGAACTGCTGATGTTCAGCTCTGAGAAATCACGAAAAAGTCACAGATACTCTCTTATTCTACCCTAGCTGGTTTGGAGTTGGAATCTGGGGGTGGGTGTTGAGGGAGAATGAAGATGAGAAAGAGAAAGACCGGGCAAGGTGACCTGGGGAGGGCCAGGGCCTCTAGGACACTCTGGGTCAGGATATCTAGAGTCATGAGAACCACACAGGCCTCAACTTGGAAGACCAAGACCAAGGGGACCATGATGAATTGCAAAGACAAGGCCTGGGAGGAGCAGAACAATGAGGACCGGGACCAAGGGACCCAGGGCTAGTGAGAACAGAAACTGGAGGGAAAAGACCAAGATTACAGGAGCCAAGATATTCAGGATCAGTGTGAGGAGGGCTCGGAGGATTGGGCCCAAGTGTGACCAAGACAAAAATAACTATGTGAGGAGTACAAATACCAAGGAAATAGGGACAACTGGGGCTGGGAGCGCAAAGACTGGATAACCAAGTAGGATAACAAAGGGGGACCAGAACCAAAGGAGCATGTATGGCCAAGTCCATGCATGGCCAGCGGGACCATGATGACCAGTGCTTAAGGTGCATGAAATAAGAGGGCCAGGATGGCTTGGACCATTATAACCAGAGACAGGAGTCCCAGTATATGGCTGGCTAGGAAGACAAAGACCGGGGTTACTGGCCTGGAGGTCCAGGTCAGAACCAGGACCACAAAAACCAGAACCAAGGAGACAAAGTCATGACTAGGATCACTAGGAGGACCAGGTGCATTAGAGCTAGGCCCACAAAGTCCTGAGTAAAGTGGACCAGGAACAAGAGGATAAGGACTAGAGGGCACAGAATCTGGAGGAGGACAAAGACTAAGAGTACCACAGATAGGTGGACTGGAGCCATGAGGACCAAGAGTAACAGGCGTATGGTGAGTAAGATTAGGAGTGGAAATACCATGGTGACCAGGACCAGGAGGAATAGAGCCTGGAGGATTACAGGGTCCAGACAGAGAGACAAAGGGAGGACCAGACCAAGAGGACAAAGAAAACAGGAGCACTGAGGACCAAAGATACCAGGACATGGGGTTCCATGGCTTGGAGGACCAGGATAAAGAGGAAACGGAGGATCAGGAAAAGAAGAGCCAGGACTAGGATGACCAGGCCAAGGTGGCCAGGACCAGACTGCCCAGCAGGACAAGTAGCAAGATGCCCAGGCCCAGGACAAGCAGGATGACCAGAAGAGGATCATGACTGAGAAGACTAAGAACAGCTGGTGCAGAAACAATGATCAAGAGGACTAGGAGGATAAGAGACAGGAGGACTAAGGTCATTAGGACCCAGGGATTAGGACTAGCAAGAGAGGAAATAGAAAACAACGTGGACCAGGAGTAATGGCAAAAGGACAAAAGCAAGGGGCACTAAGTGGATCAGAAGGATCTGGATTAGGGGAACATAAGTAAGGCCAGGTAGGCCAAGGGAACCATCAAAAGTGGGATCACGGCTGCATTACCAAGTACAGAAAAAGGACAATGGCCTGGGTTGCAAAATCATTGAGCCCGAATCACAAAAGTAATCTGAGACAAAATCCTAACTTTACGACTTTGGGTATTCACAAAAGGTATTTAGGAGTAGTAAAGTTAAGAATCCTAACTTTAGTACTCCTAAATGCCTTTTGTGAATACCGAAAGTCGTAAAGTTAGGATTTTCCCAGTTTAGAAGTAGTAAAGTTAGGAATCCTAACTTTACTACTCCTAAATGCCTTTTTGTGAATACAGAAAGTCATAAAGTTAGGATTTTGTCTCAAATTACTTTTGAGAATCAGGCCCTACGTGAGGCGGATCAAGATAACTGTGGCAACCAGAGCCAGGAGGACCAAGGAGACTTGACCAGTATGAATAGGACTATCAGGACCAGAGAGAGGAGCATTCACCGACAGATAGAAGATGAGTTCATAGGTGTGAGGCTGGCAAAATTAAACTAAGAATTAGTTACGCTAATGGTGCCCTGTGCACATTCTCTTTCTGCGCCCCCCGTGACCTCCATCACCACGAATTCCCTCTCTACTACCCTCCAACAGTGCCCCATGTCTCTCCATAGCCCCTCTCTCACATGCATAATATTTGTTTTATAGAGCTCCTCACACCTGTGTAGGATGTCAGAACACTTTACACCACACTCACATTATACAGAGACAATAAAATCGTACGTGTGAAAATCAGTCTCTAGGAAATGTCACATAAGGCAATGAAGATTATAAGGTGAAGGAATCACATGTCATCCATGCCAGTAGGTAGCATATTTTTAAAGTGTTTGGTCCGGAGAAGTACAAATTCAGGATTTAAAACGTACCACCGTTTTGGGGTTCGCTTTACTAATACAAATGTAATTCTATCCGAATAAACCCTTTTTAGCGACATGAGGATAATGTAAGACTGGAGAAAAAATATAACTTTCTAACCTAGACCATGCAGTTTGCATGCAGCTGTTTGATTACAGTTCATAGTTTACTGTGCGATATTAGGATTGTAACTTATGAACTGCATGTAACAAAAGGATGTCTCTGACAAAAGCAGTAACCCACTGAGCTGTCCACATAAAATATAGTTCTGTGATCTGCATGGTACACGTTATTTGCAGCAGGCATATTAACCCTCTGCGCACCTTTATGATGAGTCAAAACTGATCTCTCTCCAGCAGAAATATTAATCACCAGAGTTATCTTGACATTTTTAGTGTTGCATGAAAACTGCAGGACACACAAGGAACACTGCAGCCTGTGTTTTTCAACCAATACATTTTTCTAAACACAGCGTTACCCCACCCCCGAGTTCAGTGCCAGGTGCGGCTGCACTGGTCACACTGCCATAAAGCCATCCCTGTTTAGAAGCATGGCCCATTCCTAATCCTCTCATTCTTTTATACTGTGCCTGAGTCTTGAGGAGGATCTTGGTCATATGGCAATTCTTTGTTGCTGTTACAGGCTCTCTGTCCCATTGGTACATTAATGGGATATTGCCTATTTTATGGTGTGGTTCGAGTTGTTATTGGAGTGGTCACCCAAGATTGCTTTTCTATAAACATCTCAACATTGTCCTGATTTCACGGCTAATGCTTTATTCTACTGAAGTCCACCTGAGACAGACAGGCTGCCTTTTAGCATTGGAGATCTTAGTTATCTTACAAAGTAGATAATACCCCAATTACCTTAGAGCTCATGCAGTATATCCATTCATATTAAATGCTACCTCTCCATGAGTCTTTCAGACACTGTACTAGAATATGTATAGGTTGCATTGGTGCCCAGTGACCTCTAATCCCTTCTTGACAGGTATAAAAAAGGGTTGAAGGGAGACCCCACAGTTCTTTGGAAAGTCTCAAAGTAGTACACTTGTAGGGAAATATAAGTATTTTATTTTACATTCCTGTCTGAAATCAATACCCTAGGGAGAAAACGTCAGAAGCATTTCTTGGAAAAGCTGAGAAAGAGAAAAACACTCAGCCTACCCATACGGGAGACCAACAGAAGCTGAAACATTCTGATACTGTGAGATTTGTTCTTAGGGTTCTGGGGCAGTCAGTGTTTATTGGCCTATATGAAGCAGTGGGTACAGCTTTTTACCACTCGGCAGGGACATCTTAAGAATTTTGGGGGCCCTGGGACAAATGTATTTTGGGGGCCCCTGTTTGGAACAGCTTTGAATGTATGATTACATTACAGCTCTTTCATGTCCTCTGTGGCCAGGTCCCTGACAGTGTACAAGCGCACTAGTTCAAATTCTCAATGTGTGTACATCTAATATTTAGGGATAGTGACGTGTTTTCAATATTCTAACACAGCAGCTAGTCACTAATGTTACTGCAAATAATCTGTGACACCCTCCCATTGCTCATATGTGAGGTCCTATTGTCATCAAAAATAAACTTTTTTATAGATGTTCCATGACATATAAAAAATTTCTCTGAAAAATGTATTTTATAGACTCTCTCACGTCCAGGGCTGAATTGGCAACCAGGCATTTGGTGTGCTGCCAAGCTGGGGGCTGATTTCACTGCGGTGGGGGCTTATTTAGTTGATGGGGACCTGCGTGTGCTTCGAAATAAACAAAGCAAAACAAATGGTTTTAAGTACACACAGGTCCCCATCAAAGAAATCAGCCCCCAGCTTGGCAGCACACCAAAACACCCAGTAGCCAGTCCGGCCCTGCTCACGTCACCCACATTAAACTACATTACAGGAAAACAGTATTTAAAATAATCTGTTTAAGAACTATTCAAGGTCAGCTGGGCAAGACTCTCAGCAGAACAGAGTTGGCTCTATCAGGGGGCCCCCTGAAAGGCTGGGGTCCTGGGCCAGAGCCCACTTTGCCCATGCCTTAAACCATCTCTGGGGTCTCAGAGCCATAGTAATATTTTATTCCAATCGGATAACCAAGTTACTCCCTTTAGGAACTCAGCTCTGCTGAGGGTGGTGAGAGCGAGCAGTCAAGCTGTACTCAGGTAGGTGGCAGGCTTACAAACGCAGATACAGTATAACAGTAAATAACACTCAATAATGCCAGTCACTGCCATATCTTCAAAGAAGACAAGGACTTTAATTTACTGGAAAGTACATTGTATAGGTCGAATTCTGGCACACACATCTCTGCCAGACTTTGCTGTGGCTGAGATGCCACCCAAATGTTGTTATAGCTCCTACATGCTAAGTGCTAGATATACTGGCCCCATGACCAATGTTAGCTTATGGGGCTGCGCTCAATCAAGGGAATCTTCAGAACTCCTCAGTTATCTGTTTCTTTACAATCAATCAATCAATCTGGGGGTTTAAAGAATGCTACTCACCCGTGAGGGTCTTAAGGTGCCGGGGAGGGGGGCGGGTGCAGCTCTGGTTCAGCCGAAGAGCCAGGTCTTGAGGCTCTTCCTGAAGGTGTGCAGAGTAGGGGAGTGTCTGATGTTGACTGGGAACTCGTTCCAAGCTTTAACCGCGATGTAGCAGAAGGCTCTCCCACCTGCTCTGGTTCTGCGGATGTGCAGGGTTTCTTCCAGGGTCGGGTTGGCGGAACAGAGGTTCCTTTTGGGTACATGAAAGGAGACTCTTTCGTCAAGGTATTTGGGTCCGATGTTGTGGAGGGGTTTATAGGCATGGATGAGTAGATTGAAGGTTACTCTCTTCTCAACGGGGAGCCAGTAGAGGTCTTGCAGGAGTTGGGTGATGTGCTCATGTCTTGAGATGCAGAGGATGAGTCTGGCTGTGGTGTTCTGGATGGTCTGGAGTTTCTGTAGCGGGGATTGGTTGATTCCAGTATAGAGGGCGTTTCCATAGTCCAGTCTGCTTATGAGTGTGTGAGTGGCGGTCTGTCTGGCTTCGCGGGGGATCCACTTGAAGGTCTTGTGGAGGATGTTGAGGGTGTTGAATCAGGTGGAGGTGATGGCGTTGATCTGTTGGGTCATGGTGAGGGAGGAGTCGAGTATGATGCTGAGGTTCCAGGCGTGGTCCGTGGGGGTATATGGGGCACCGAGGGCGGAGGGCCACCAGGAGTTGTCCCATGCAGAGGGGGAAGGTCAGAGGACTAGGACTTCTGTCTTCTCCGAGTTGAGTTTAAGACAGCTGCTGCTCCTCCAAGCTGCGACGTCTTTCATTCCTTCTTTCCCACATGTGATTCAGAATTATGCAAGAGATACTGATGTTGTGCTTGGACCAAGTCTTTGTATTTATGCAACTCTGCATACCATACTCAACAGCAGAGTTAGCATAACTCTCATCTGCTTATTGTTTCACACCAAAAATATTAAACAAATCCCAAGGCCCAAATGTCCACAAACCAAACAGTACAGAATGCACCTCAATTAAATCATTTGTGTTCTGCGGAGTACTGGGTCAGAGAGGGAAACAAGTTTCTAGCGCACAGGTAGGACATTGTTCAATTCAATTCAATTCAACAGAGTCCAAAAAACAGTTGAGGATGAAACTGTTTTTTATCTGTTAGGTGATTCAAAGTTTCTATTCTCCTAATGGCCAGGTGAGTTCTTGGCCCATTTAGTTGTCCTCATCCAGACAAACATGACATATCTAAGGGGCCCAAGGAACTGGTTGTATTTTAGTAAGTTCTCACAGACTGTAATATGGCTGGGTCTACCAGATTACACCATGTCAAGGGGAAACAACATTTCCAGTTACATTTGCAAGTCTTTCATATACTTTAGTCTGATTTGTTTCAAAAAGCAGACATCCAACTTTCAGAATGCACCAATTTATTAAAAGAAAGCCTAGAACAGGAAAACATGTATCATGATGACATGTAGCCATTTGGTAAGCCTGGATGTGGTCCTAGTACATTCCCATGACTTGTGAGTCAGAACGACCTTATAGCTCAAAAGAGTAAACAGCTGGACCCAGTCTTGCAAAGAATCTGATCATCTGTATCATTAGCCTTCAGATAAACGTAATGAAGTGGAATTACTTGTGGAGAAAGGCAGCTGCATAATGGGCCTCCTAAGTCATTGCATCTTGGCTCCTGAGGTAATGGCGTGGTAATCTGTATCATGGCTGTCAAATTAACTTGGAAACACTTGCTTCAATTACTACTGTAACCTTTTAGAACAATATAGTAGTGCTATTTGTTTGCAAATTGCACTTAAGCCAATTTATCAGTAACATGCACAACGAGATAGGTGGCCATGATGTTCACTCCTTATGTGCCTGTTAAAATCTGTGCTAGGCATAATAAAACATGATCTCTTCTATTTAGCCAGCAGTTAGATATATACTAAAGATTTGTTTTGCTATTTGCATGGCTGCCAGCCAAATAGCATGTGATATCTGTTAGCCAGCATCTGAATAAATATTCACGTTTCTTTGTTAACTATTTATTCACTGGACAAATCGTGGATTATGTTATGTCTGCCATGGAGCCATTGACCAGGCAAATAGTGTTGTTTCTTTGCTATTCTTTGTACACAGTGGCAGGTCAAACAATACATCATGTCTGCTATTTAGCCATCCGTTGGGCAAATAGTGACATTTCTTAGCTATTTGCATGTTCACCAGCTAAATAATACAAGGTGTTCCCTGTTAATCCAGTGTCCAGGGCTGGACTGACCGTAGAGGGCGCCAGGCGTTTCACCGGTGGGCCGCGAGGGTGCGGGACGGTTTTCGACCCATGGGGAGCTGTTTTTTTGTTACCAGGGGCCGGGTTTTGCAATATCGGCCCCCAGCAACAAAAGCGTCACAAAGCTTTCCTTCCCCTAGCACCCCTGTCCCCTCTCCGCCAGCTCTTTGACAGAGCCGGTTTTGGTTCCCAGTCCGGCCCTGCCAGGTTCCCTGTAAATAAAAAATAAAATGTACCATTTACCTGGCAGCCGAAATAAACATCAAGCGATGTCACACTTCTGTCCTTGGATGCCTGCCCCCATGGCTAGTATAGCAGCGTGATATTCAATGCAGAGGTAGAACCTTAACTAGATTTGTTTAGTACACTATGCTTTAAAAATTGTACTTGATCTTGTTTGTTCTTATTTTCTGAGATGTCCCTTGACATGATGTAAATGGAGTCTAGTGTCAGATGTAATCTCTCCCAACTACTTCATTGAGGATTTTGGGCACGAGAAGTAGCCTTCAATGGCCTCTTGCCCTCTCATCCCTCATTGACAGCTGGAATAGACTTTTGGTTAGCGAAACAACCCCCTTCTAGGGGGATCTGTTTTATGCGATTGATTGAAGTGCACAAAAAAGGCACATGCTCTGGGTCACATGGATTATTGACAAACACATTACAGTAAATCAGCTAATGGTATTAATATATTCTGTAGACAAATTGCCTTAATCAATGTTCACTGGCTCTTTCATGCTGACACTGATGACATCGTGACAAATGCTGTCTCAGTCAGTATTTAATCATTGGTTAACACTCTGCTTTATTATGGAGTTGAATCATTTGTTAAAACCCTTTAGTCTATTACAGGGCTAGGAATTGCTTGTTCTCCTATTCCTTAGTTGATGTGATGCCAAATAGGCAGTTCAGTGGCTCTGAGTTTATAAAGAGAACATGGGTGAGTGCAGATTACATCAGGCCTCACTTCCTACTGGTCCTGATGCAGCCCTGTGCATCTCTTGTGACGTTGGGTGAGGAGCAGAGTTCTCTGCTGGCAGTGAGAAGGTAGTAAGAAAAGATCTCGTTTCCTCTCTAATATCCCCTTCTCCTTCGTTGGGATATACTAAAAAAAAAAAATCACATGGTTTACTTACAGTATGTTCTCAAGATGTAGGTCCTTGGGCATTTCTATATGTATATAATCAACTGTTCTGTTTTGTATCGGTTTTAGCAAGTCATTTTATTTTTTTATTGGCTGGGCTTTCTAAGAACTAAAAGCTTTAGAATTAGCATCAAAGCTCTTCTAAGTTTGTTTTTGGAAGACTGTCACATTTCAGACTTGGCACAGTTAGGAAATATTGTAAACGTCTTCAAAATTTGTTGGGTGGAACATACTTGATAAGAGGAGTATTTTATTTTTGCAATGCTTTCAGTTGAAATTTATGCATTAAGTGAATGGCTATGCTTTCATCAGTTCTTACCTTTCACTTCCTCCTCTGTCCTGGTCTATAGCCTGCTTATTGCACTTTGCATTTTAGTCTTTTTACAAGAAAACTCATCCACCAACGCATTTGCTTTCAAGTTTGTTGTATTATTAGAAAGCACCTTGGTCTTGGCTAACAAAGCTTTTTGGAATATAGGGTAAATTTAAGTTCCCACATAAAGGGGGTCATTACAACAGCGGGCGGACTTGAGTCCGTCTGCCATTGTTGTGGTGAATGGGAACCGCCCGCCTGTAAGGCGGCGGTCCCACGCGTAGAATCACGATGCGACCACAACAGTGGCGGTTGCATCTTGCATCTTTACAATGTGGTGCTTGCCACTTAGTCCATGGAAATGTAGGGGGGCACCATGGGTACCCCCCCAGTGCACCACCACCTCCCCACAACACAAGGGGGGCCCCAAATGCATTCTTCACCAGTCTTTCAATGGCGGTTTACCCGCCACGGAAAGGCTGGCTGCGGCCAGCATCGTAATCTGGCGGACGGTGCCTGCTAGTCATGCCACCATTTTAAAGATGCTGACCACTCGGCCAGGCAATCGGTATGATTGCCTGTGGTGGAAGTGTGGCAGGAGGTCTTTGCGACTGCCGCAGACCTAACACGATTTCCCCGCCAACTGAATTTGGTGGGGGGAAATCGTCGTCAGATGGCGGAGGGCCCGCCGCAACACGGCTGGCGGTGGCGGACCTTCTGCCATCCTGATCACCCCCAAAGTTATTTTTGAAGGTAAAACCCCATTCCTGATTCATAGAATCAGAAATGCTACAATTCTCCCCTAGCAAACTCAGAGATTCCCTTGTCATGTTTGAGCACATCTCATATATTTTTCTTCAAAGAGCGAGCTCCACACAAACAGAATGCTTTTTAACAACATTGCCCAACAAATTGAGTTAAAGTTTTATCTATCAGGTCTGGCTACCTACTTCTGCTTCCAAACATAAGGCCTTGTACACTCCATCAGCTCTCATCAATGGCTGCAAGTTTGGACAATCTGTCTTGTGTCTTTATCAACTGAGGCTTCAATGGAGCAGCATCAATAAAATAGTGATCCACGCACAAGGTGGATTCGCATTAGAAAACGCTTGCAGAAAGGGAGATCCCAATCCAAAGCAAACCTTTGTCAGTCATAGCTCTGTGCTGCCTTTGGGTTTACAGGGCACAAGAAATTTGGGGGTATATTTACAAGGGGATAGCGCCACCAGAACGTCACTTTCAGTGATGTTCTAGTGCCAATATGCCCTTCTCCATATTTACGAAGCGGTGTTAAGCCACTTGTGTGGCTTAACATCACCTTGTAAATACAGCCTCTTTACACGCATCCTTTAGTATGAAAGAGGCGTGTATTGGGTGTTGCTGTGGGCGTTCCATCACAGCACCCATTGCTTTTTTACGCTGCCCCAGATTTACAAGGATCTGTAAGTTTGAGGCAGTGCCAAAAACTAACGCCATGCAAGGGCAGGTGTTAGAATGGCAAAACAAGGATAAATACTTTTATTTCCCCTCTTTTTTGTTTTTTCTATGTCTGCTGCATTTTGCAGCACACATAGAAAGAGCACAACACCATTAATGATTGTTTATGAGCAGGAAGGTGTCCCTTCCTGCACATAAACAATCATTAAATAATGATGATTTGCTACTTCTATGTGTGCTGTAGAATGGGGCACACTTAGAAAAAGCAAAAATGAGGAGAAATAAAAGTATTTCTCCTTGTTTGCATTTATGCCCAGCGTTTTCTCCCTGAACATCTATAACTCCACAAACCTGTGACCCACTGTACTGTGGCATAACGAAAACTTGAGGGGGCCCCCCTGCAAATTACATAGAGGGGGCCCTCAGGCTCCAGACCCAGTTAGGAGCTCTCAGTCGCTGCCCGTGCACGCCGCCAGATGCCCCACCGGAGCTTGGGCCCCATCGCACTGCGGGGCCTGGGGATGTATTGGCAAGCCACTGCCAGTGTAGGGACATTTAGCAATATTAAAATCACCTGCTCAAATGATGGAAACAGTAGACTGCTCCCTAATAATATAAGCAGTAATAGAATGTTCCAGATCCTTGATGATCCGCGACATCCCTGGGAATAACACTCAACAATCATGCAGAAGCATAACAGTGCTGCCGCCAAAGGAGCAAACCTGCAAATGAGCATCCTGAGGTAATTAAAACCCTTCCTCCCCCCAAATGACTTCAAATCTGCAGTTCAAACCCTAGTAATCCCTAGTCTAGATTAGGGTAGTGAAACCCTTTGCGCCCTGGCGAGGGTTCACTGATAGAATATTGATGCCCAAAATATCCCCATACACAAATATTGATGCAAAAATATCGGTCAAAAATATCGACATTCTGGTGCCGATTCCAATCCTGTAAAACCCGGGTACGAATGGTCGTACGGAGCGTATTCTCCGTACGACTCGTACCCAGGAAATCCACTGTACAAACCAGCAAGTACGATTCGTACAGAAATACCATTTCCGTACGATTCGTACAAAACACCCTACGGCTAAAAAATACCTACTATTCTGATCCTCGACAGCGTGTACGCGACGTCCGTACGGAGTCAGGCAGCGTTTTACAGACCAGCAAGTACGATTCGTCCCTACGTCATTCCGCACAGCAATTGTTTTACGACAGCTAAAAAAAGCCGGAAACCTGAGTCCGACGCGAAAAAGGAGACCCGTTATGCGACGGACAGACATGGACCCCATCCTCCGTATCATCCCAGCCCTCCTAGCCTACGACCTGGTGCACCGAACCCGATGCACACACCGCAGAAGGTGAGAACAACACCCATGGGTCAAGGGGGGGTGAGGGGCATGAAACATACCCCCTACCCAAATTAAAACATACAATATGGAGGACATACATTACCTCCAGGGTCTGGTCACTTCGGGGTGCGTGTCCACCAATCCCAGCGTACCGCAACAACGGAAGTGGACGTGAATGCGTACCCCTACGGCACCACTACAATGGTGGTACAGACCGTACCCACGCTCTGAGGGTGTGGGTACGGTTCGTACCACGCGTACCCCTACGTCACCACTACAATGGTGGTACGGACCGTACCCACGCCCTCAGAGCGTGGGTACGGTCCGTACCACGTGTACCCCTACGTCACCACTACAATGGTGGTACGGACCGTACCCACGCCCTCAGAGCGTGGGTACGGTCCGTACCACACTTACCCCTACGTCATCACTACAATAGTGGTACGGACCGTACCCACGCTCTGAGGGCGTGTGTACGGTCCGTACCACGCGTACCCCTACGTCACCACTACAATGGTGGTATGGACCATACACACGCCTTCAGAGCGTCCACTGCTGGTATTCCTCTGCACCCACCCCCATGTCTCTGTCCACTGCTGGGAGTGATAGGCACCCACCCCCATGTCTCTGTCCACTGCTGGTATTCCTCTGCACCCATCCCCATGTCTCTGCCCACTGCTGGGAGTGATAGGCACCCACCCCCATGTCTCTGTCCACTGCTGGGAGTGATAGGAACCCACCCCCATGTCTCTGTCCACTGCTGGGAGTGATAGGCAACAACACCCATGTCTCTGTCCACTGCTGGTATTCCTCTGCACCCACCCCCATGTCTCTGTCCATAGCTGGGAGTGATAGGCACCCACCAAAGGTGGAGATGAGCTCGGCGCTGCACACTTCTGCCAGGTCGTCCAGAGTATCCCCTGCACCGGAAGATGCCACAGGCACAAAGGAGGGGGGGTCCGAGTGATGGGGTGCAGCGCTTCTGGGGGAGGGGGTGGACATGGGGGGGGGACTCAACTCCCCTGCCCGTGGAGTTCCTTGCCCGCTTGCGGGGTGGTGACACAGTGGGGCTGAGGGCCAGCACAGACATGTAGCTTTCCTTGTCTGACTGTGTGGCAGGGGAGCCAAGGGGAGTGTTTTTGGAGGTCCTGGGTCATGAGGCATGCGGACTCAGACTGTGGCTGCGTGCATGTCTGTGTGCCCCAGACCCAGTGGGTGTGCCTTTATCCCCCTGAGTGTGCGTGCCAGGAGGTGTGTGCTTGCCCTTACTTGGTGGTGTGCTGCCTGTGTCTGGTGGGGTGCGTGCTTGGGAATGTCTGGGTGTGCATGGGACAGGTATGGGAGTGGGAAGTGTGGATGGGGCTGGGGTAGGCGGGGGACGAAGCGCTGCAGGAGACTCACTGCTGCCGTCAGCGAAGAGTCCATGGACCGCAGCAACATCCGTTGGTCAGACATCGTTGCTGACATGCCCTCAATAAACAGCACCATCTGTGTCAGCAGTCTGGTGTGGCCATGGAGGACATTCAGCATCGATGTCTGCCCAACCTGCAACTGCCGCTGAATGTTCACAAACTCTGCAGTGAGGGCAGCAGGGGTGACAGGGGCAGGGGGTGTGGTGCCTGGCTCGAAGGAGACATGGTGGTGCCCTGGACGGACAGAAGGGACTGGAGCAACTGGGAGGGCGGTGATGGGAATGGAGGAGGCGGGGACAGATGTTTGGCTGCTGCCAGGTGTTGTAGCAGCCTCCGCCCCCTCGATGAGGTCAGCCTCGGACCCGTCAGTGTCGTAGTTGGGCTCGCCACCAGACAGGTCCTCCGAGAAACTCCCCTCGCCCTCCGTGCCACTTGCTCCCGCAGACTCGCCAGCACTGGTGGCACCGGTGCTGTATCCCTCCTCCAGGTCCGTGCAGGTGTCTCCCTCGGTTTCCTCCGATGATACTGTGGGCAAGGTGAAGATATAGAAAAAGAATCAGTCACCTGTATACATCTGACACATGAGTCCAAACAAAATAGTTCACAGTGCATATCAGGCAATGCATCATGAGTAACATCTAGATGACTCCGCACATATGTAAGCCCTGTACTCCCCAGTTGGTTGACCCACCATGCCACTTGGAAACAAGGAAAAATAGGACACTCCAGCCAAAAACTTGTCTGAGAAATATACTGAGAATCTAGTGTCTGGGAACAGTTGAGCACAGCAATACTATGAAGTCATGCCACCTCTTGTTTACCGGGAATGAAAAAGTATTGGTGCACCCAAGGCTAAATACCATACCTCAATGCTAAAGGTGTCTCCACACTCAGGGACCTGTAAGTACTTTGGAAACCCAAACAAAATACATTTTGATCCCTTGGGAATCACACCACTTTACACAATCGACATGTTTAGAATGTGTGAATGTGCCACTTTGTGAACAGAACACACATGTGCCTGTCTAAAAGAAGTCTCACAAGGAGGTGCACACCAAACTACATTTACCCAGTCATTGTATAAGCTGCCAGCCTTATTCAAAGAAGCCACTGTTAGAAATAAATGGTGTTTCAGAAAGTACATATACATGGGACCACGGCGGTCTGGATGACTTGACACTCGTAAGTTGGTATCACCAACAACCAAGGACTTACACAAATTCCACCACACTGTGGGAACATGGATATGTATAATCTGAAAAACAGTCTTATTCGAACTGTGCCTTTCTTTAAAATGTGCCAGCGTGTTCCCTGAAAGTGTAAAGGTGGTTTCTTGTGCACTTCCTTGGGAGACATCGGTCATGCAGGCACATTATTGTCCTTCACAACAAAACATCAAAATCAAGCATTGAAAACATGAAGACATGTTGACAAGTGTAGTGAGTACCAAGGTACAATACTTTTTGACAAGCAACTTTAATCATGCCACCTGTCACATGGCCATCCGTACCATGATGACACAGTTGGCAACACATCTGACCCACTGCCTGTCATGTGGAGTGGCACACATGTCCAAACACAGGCCTATGCATAAGCTAATGGGCCTGCAATTGTGTTGGAATAATGCATACCTGCATTGAGGATACACCCCCATGGCAAGCCAGAATGTCCACACAGATGTCAGCACACAAAGACGAAACTACGTAGCATCTGGACCACACACTGGTGCCAAAAATGGATGAGCAGGAATCGTCTATTTAAACTATTGACACGTGCTGCAAAGAGCGTGTGTACGGTGCGTTTCACACACGTACACTGGTAATAGGATGTGCACATGAAAGGAATGGAGGTCTCAGACTCGCACTAGGATGTACATCAAGTCATTGTCATTGCAGTCCTACATGTGCAGGGCCTAGGTGTGTCAGGCAGTGATATTGCACATGTCTCCTCATGTATTTGCACAATTGATGTGTGATGACCTGTGTACACTTGTCATGTGTGATGGGGCACTATGTGGCACACTTCCCCATCACACTTTGCACATGTGTGCATGTAGTACAAACGTGTCAAGCACAGCATCACTGGTATGGCACAGTCACCACCACCCGCAACTGTCCCCTGATGCCAGGGACAGGGACACTAACAACTGACATTTAACGACCAGCGTGCCCCGATGTGACTATGTCATGTGTGTGTCATTTGTTCCCATGAGCTTGCTGTTGGTGTTCCGTCAACTGCATCTGCTGTTGCTGCATCCAACATGTGTCTGTGTGTAGATGGGCATGGCACACATCTACGCACACCATGCCACATGTGGATTCCCACGTAACGTGTGTCTGTATGCATCGAACATGATATTTAGACATGAGAACATATCTGCGTCGTCTCAATGTCTGTGTTTTTTGTTTTCACGTGTACCCCTTCATCCCAATCTGTGTGATCTGTACATTTGACATTCCATGTGACCTGTGCGTCTAGCTTGCCGTCAGGTGTCTGTGTGAGATGACATCCTTCAAATGCAGATATGTGGATGTATGTCACTCTTGTGATGTCTCTGGTTGTTCACTTACACTGGCCCACAGCTCGTTTCAGGGCATGTCATGTAGACTTGCCAATCAACTGGTGTAGCTTGCTTTTCGTAGGAGTATCACCTGGCTGGCATACGTGTCCTGGATGTACTGCACAGACCAGACTCTGTATTTAGCAGATGTGTATTAGCAGTTGAGCATGTGCTCAGTTCATTGACATTGATGTTGTTATGCTCTCACTCTTCGTTATTCATTCCAATTTTCTGCAGGGCACCACCTGTCCCCAGACCAATGCCAGACTTGGGTGCCATGAGGGAACGTGACTGCATACGACGTTACAGATTCACCCAACAGTTGATTGAGGACCGGACACACCTCCACCGCGACACAGGTATCCTACTGCGCTGACCCCAAAGATGAAGGTGATGGCAGCCCTACATTTTTTTGCCACAGGTACGTTTCAATTCACCATGGCTGATGTTGGTGGCATGTCACAGACGATGTTCAGCCGTGTCCTGCATGATGTTCTAGCAGCCATGTTGGAGCACCTGGATGAATTCACCCATTTTCCGACTCCTGAGGAGTTGACAGGTGTCAAGGGTGATTTCTATGCCCTGGGAGGGATGCCCCATGTAATTGGGTCCATTGATGGGACACATGTGGCTTTGGTACCACCACAGGCACAGGAGGTAGCCTATCACAACCGTAAACATTACCACTCTATAAATGCCCTTGTGGTGTGTCTTGCTAACATGCTGATTTCCCATGTCTATGCACGTTTTCCAGGGTCAGCACACGATGCCTACATTATGAGGCGTAGCAGGGTGCCACTAATGATGCTGTGGCTGCACAACGAACGAGCATGTCTTGTTGGTGGGTATACTCCGTTTGTCGTGTGTTTTGTGGTATCTTTGTATCTTACGGCATCTCCTGACCCACTTCTTTACATGATGTTTCCATGTAGGGAGCTATCCCAACATGCCATGGCTGATGACGCCTCTCCGCAACCCAAGATCAGCTGCAGATCACCGTTACAACAATGCACATGGACAGACCAGGCGAGTGATTGAGAGGACGTTTGGGCCTCCTGAAGAGCCGATTCCGGTGCCTTCACAAGACAGGCGGGTCCCTCCCAAATGCACAGTCTGCAAAATCTTCCTCGTCTGCTGCATGCTGCACAACATGGCAGTGGAGAAGGCAGTGCCACTCATCCTGGAGCAGGATGAGCAGGAACATCCACCCATGGAGGATGAAGGGCTTGGTCACGAGGCAAGTGAGGAGGAGGAGGAGGAGGAGGATATCCGGAGTCAGCTCATACGCAACTTCTTCTCATAATGGTGAGTCACTGGGTCTGAGTGTGCATGCTTTGATCCTTGTGTGGCATGTGTTGCAATGTGTGTGTCCAGCTGACTGTATGCTAAGTGACTCAGATGTGTGTTCTGATGTGTCACTCGAGTGATGATGTAATTCCACACATTTTTGCTGAGACACTAAATTTTCAATTCGCATGGTGACAACATTATTCCTGTAGAGTAAATGACCATGTATGCGGATAACAATCTTTTAGCTGACTTCTGGTGTGTCTGTCATCCACAGGTTCTTGCGCATGTTGTCTGATCGTGTCATCGTTGGCCTCCTGCTATTCCTCATGAGTATTGCAACGTGTGCTGAATCAGCGTTCCATGCACGGACATGGGGAAAAGTCATTTTGGGTAAGGATTGCAGCAAGGCATTTTGGGGGTGGTACGTGTTTGGAATGTGTGGGGACTGCTCCTGTGCATGTTGTGTTACCATGCATACATGTCGACTCACCATGGGGCACGTGACATGTAGCATGACTACCATGAATTGATAGTCAACCTTCGTGACAGTCATCTGTAATGGTTTGTGGATTCTGATGAAGGCATCAATGTGTGTAAAACTTCGCTCAGAAACATACGGGATGCTACGGGTGGACATAGTGAGGGACATGCCCATAAGAGGCTCAATGGGGAATTGCAGCCTCTCCGTGTGCAGCAGAGGGTGTTTGGCTCATCCCCTTAACTTGTGTGCCAGTTAATGTGGATTTACAACATCTGTGTTCTGAAGGGGGTGTCCAGTGTAGGTCCCACATGTGCCAGGTAATTTGGATTTACAACATCTGTGTTCTGAAGGGGTGTCCAGTGTAGGTCCCACATGTTCAGTCAAATGACCTGTGAGTCTGTTCATATTGATGCAGTTCCCTTAGTGTGAGCCTGAGTAATAAAGGTGTCACTCACCCTCCACGGTGCCTCATCTCTTTCAATGCAGGTCTCTTGCCACTTTGCATGCGGCATCTCAGGCATAGTTGTCAAAGATTGTGCATATGAGTCTATGTGTAGTTTGGCAACATGCATGCAGTTCTTCATGGGTTAGAATCTCTATTGTGCATGAAGTCCATGGTTGTGTATGTATTTGGGCATGTTGGTCCCCACAACGGGCCGTCAACGCCTGCTGAGGGTGTGTCTCCTGCGCGCAGCTCGGCCTTCTGTTTCCTGATCCTGTGTCAGTCATGTTTGGTGATTGTGCATCCATTTTCTCTGGGTGTGCCATGGGTAACCGGACACTCCTTCCTTTACATACGCCTGTTGCAGTTGTCCTTTCTGACATCCTTGTCTTTGTGTGCTACTTTTGGCATAGTTTCCAGGACATGCCGCCTGCTGCTGTGGCCCCTGCAGCAAGGGCCCACAAAGTTGCCGGATTTGGCAACACACACGCCTCAAGGATGCTCCTCCCTTCCTCCCTCCACCCATTCATTTGACTGTCATCAGCTGGTCTGTGCCACTGTTGCGGCCACACGGTGCCAAAGGCAGGACTGTCAGCGCATGCAACATGCACAATGCACGACCCTCATGTCCTTGCATGACCCACATCACACTACAGTCTGATGTTGCAGCCACCCTCCAAGCAATGTCCATCCGAAAATCAACTGCCTGCTCACAGGAATACCCTAAGCGCACACACGACACCTTTGCATGCTGAGTGTGCAACTCCAACTGCCTACACAGTGCTGCCCGGCCTTCCAGGCCCTGTCACACCAACCAGGTCATGTCCCTCCTACTCCACACCGGCTCCGTACACCAGCAAGGCCATGGGAGTGGGACTCAAGACTTCAGCATGTAGTATAGTGGCGTCATCAGCTCATATGCCATTGACAGCCAGGTGCTCCTCACCCTCACCAAAGACGCAGCCATTGCCAGTTCCAATATTCAAGAAGACATGAGGTCCGTTGATGAATAGCTGAACATCACCCACCTGAGGCAGGACTTGTACAGGACTGAGGTAATCATCTGAGCATCGTCCCCTTGCAGCTGGGTCAACTCCTTGTGTCCCACCCGCCAGGGCCCTACACAAGCACCCAGTGCCCATGCACACAAGATGGTGTGCATCATGGATTTGTCGCTCACATTTGCCATGCAAATCACCAGCATCTGTACCTCATGCTGCAACACCCTCTGCATGATGCACATGATCCACAGATAGATCCACTCCAAGGAAAGACAGACCATCCCCCAGGTCCACGACAACAGCCGTGTCAACTACTGCCCCGCCCTTTACGGAGCAAGTACATCCAAACTCACGGGAAACTTGTCCACATCCAGGGTGCATCTGCACACCTCAGCTTCAACATCCCGCACCCCACCCACATCACCCTCCACCTGAGATAGCTGCAATGGATCACTGTCTGCTGCAGGATGACCTTCAGACTCCTCAACCACACTCAGGAGGCAGTCCACAACCCCAGACCCCAAACAAACCTTGGACGTCTGTCATCCGAGACCCCGTTGGGCCAACTCCGTGCATCCAACCTTGCCCTGGCCACCATTCTTCACATCCACCGTACTCCAGCATGCAGGACATAGTTCTCCCACCTGGCCAAACATACCTGGTACTCCCTCCCCGGGAACATCCACATGAGCCATGACCTCTAGGCCTTAATGATACTCTTCCAAATTGGTCTGTCCGCACAGTATTGCAGGCCCCCCTCAGCAGCTTGAGACCATCACGGGTGAGTATTGTGCGCCATGTCTGTATTGGATGATACATTGTGACCCATGTGTGTCCTGTACAAGACTCAGTTCCCCGGGTATGCATGGCTGGAGTTAGCTCAACACTCAGGCATAGTTTGACATTTCCCCACACATAGGTTGTGTACTCATGCAAAATGACTGCAACATATAATTAAAGAAATTAACTTTTATTCTCGGTGGGGGCGTGTTTAGTGTAGAAAAATAGTTGCTATACAGTGTGCATAGAATCAAAAGTTCACAGGGGGAGATGGGATCCTTGTCATTTGAAGTCATCAGAGTCCAGACCACAGTGTTTGTCATCATTGGTCAGACTGTGACCAGCAAGTCCATGTGGCAGAGAATGTCAGTGGACGAGGTGCTGCTGTTGCGCATGAAGGCCAGGTGCCAGGCCAGGTGACCTGGGAGATGTGGATGGTCCGCTGCCTCTCACGGTCTTTTCCGTGGACGACCCACCTTCCTCGGGGGACCCTCAGATGCAGGCCTTGACGATGCTTGGGACGCGCCGTCGGACGAATCCTCCTCCTCCTCTCTCCCTGTGGCTGGTGGTGGTCTTCGCCTGGGGGCACAGGGAGGGTTGCCCATGTTGTCGGCAATCCGATGGAGTAAACGGCGTATGTCCATTTGCACCGCCAGGAGCTCAGCCAGTCTTGCCTCCATTCGTCCTTGGTGTTGTTGTTGACTGGCGTGTTGCTCGGCCTGCTGGTTCTTAATCTCTGTGAGGGTCTGCACTACCTGGCTGATGGCCCTGGTGTCACGCCGGTATGTGTCCAGGATGTGGTGTATGTGTGACATACCGGTCCCTTCAGCTGGCTGGTCAGGTTCTCGCCTCCGCCTGCCTCCTCTCCCACCACCCCTGCCCACACGAGCCTGGCCTGCCGTTGTGGGCACATCGGGTCTACGGGACCCCTGAAGGATGGCATTTGTGGGGTTGTCTACCTCCTCCTGGGTGCCCGGAGAACCTTGTCCCTCCAGGTCAGACTGACTCAGTTGTTCAGTGTGGGCAGGGCTCCTGGGTGTCTCCAGGGATGTGGCAGGAATGGGGGTGGTGGTTGGCACAGATGTACCTAAAGCAGGTGCTGCAGGGGCTTGGGCACTAGAGTGTCCAGGTGGGTTGGGATCATCCACGGAGTGTTGAGAGTCATCGCTGCCAGTGGGATCAGCTTCCTGCCAAACCTGGGACTGTGATTCTTCCCCCCCATTGTTGGGGGGAGATCCATGACGTTGCCCTGTGTCTGAGAGAGAGACAATGTTAATGCTGTTTCATGTGACATCCATGTTTCATAAATATTCAAGTTGGCACAGTTCCTCCAGGTAGTTGGATGTGCCTAGCATTCCTCTCAAAGTTCACTTGTGGATGGGTATGTTGCGGGGGACAGATTGATATGTTCTCATGAGCGTTTGCCATGTAGAGTTTTGTCTGTGATGCTTCTTTGGCTATGGATTGATCTTGTTGTGTCACATATCCATTGTGAGAGTGGGTAAATCCATTGCCTGCCCCGGGGGTGTGTGCTTGTGTAAGGGGTGTGTGACAGGGCCTGCTGTTGGGTGTAGTGTGATTTGGCATTGGGTCTCCCAGGTGATGTGTCTGTCCCCTCATGGAGCATGCTGGCATGACAGTGAGTGTGAGTTCCTGTCCTAGATATCTGAGCTTGTGGTGTTGGTGTTTGAGTTTACAGTGGTCATAGGAGGGCCTTGTGCTGCCTACAGCAGGGCCAAGTGTCAGCAACCTTGTCAGTACTTATACAGTCCCTGTGCATTGAGCATGGTGCATGGGTATGTACCTGGGCCAAATGGGCTGAGGGCAATGATGTCTGCTTCTGAGTTTAACAATGTGTTTTTTGAGTCCCACCCTCCCAGCATCACGGACATCCAGTCTTGTGTTTGTGGTTCGTTTAGCCTGGGACATGGCCTTGCTTTGTGAATGGGGCATGCACATGTTAGTGGCATGAGTGTTGTTTTTGAGTGTGGTTCTGTCAGATGAGGGCTTGGGGGTAGTTGGTGCATTTGGTGTATTTGGGGTGTGGATGCTATTACCCCCATGTTACGTAAGTTGTTAGTGTACTCACCAGGCTCTGCAACTCCTTCGACTCCGTGTACTCCCACCGGCAGAAGCAGGGCCATCACCTTCTCCTCCCAGGGATGGTAATGTACCGGTCTGCGGGGCAGCCCACCTCCAGTGATGTTGCTCTGGGCATAGTCCTCATTCATTTTGCGCTTGACTGCGCTCCGCAGATCGTACCACCTGGCTTGGCATTCATTCCTGGTCCTTCTGATGGGCGCAACAGCATTCACCCTATCGACGATCCTCTGCCACAGGCGTGATTTTTCGGCTATGCTGGTCTGTCTGACCAATGTTCCAAAGAGCTGTGGCTCGATTCTGATGACTTCGTTGACAAGGATGTCCAGCTCCTCCCTTGTGAACTTTGGATTCTTGTCTGTGGGCATGGTGTGGGGTGAGGGTGTGTGGGTGTGAATGTGACGGTGTGGGTCTGAATGTGAAGAGGGGGTCTGTGTGAAGGAGGTTGTGTGAAGGTGTGTAAGTTAAGGTGTATGGGTGCAGTTGTTTGTGTGTGGTGTCTGTCAGCAGTGGGTCTGTTGCAAAGGCTCATGGTTTGTGTGTGTGGGCCCTTTTTATTGGTCCATTTGTGGGTGTAGCTGGATTTGAAATTTTGGTGGGTGTGTTATAAGAGGTGGTTGTGAGTTTGGGCCTCTGTTTGCCTGTTTGGATGTGCCAGGTCAGTCATTTAGATGTTTTTTTCTACTGTAGACGTGTTTTGTGGTGTTGTGCGAGTCGAATTGATCCTCCTTGTGGTGTTTTACAGTGTCCTGGTTCTGTACGAGTCGTTTTCGTGTATGTAAGGTGCGTACATACGCGATGTTGTTGTACAGTGCTCACATATGCAATGTTGTTGTACGATTCGTACATACGCGATGCTGGGGTATGGTGTTGGGGTACGGTGCGTACAAGTACGGGGCTGGGGTACGGTGCGTACAAGTACGGGGCTGGGTTACGTTGCTGGGGTACAGTGCGTACATGTACGGGGCTGGGGTACGGTGTTGGGGTACGGTGCATACAAGTACAAGGCTGGGGTACGGTGCTGGGGTACGGTGCGTACAAGTACGGGGCTGGAGTATGGTGCTGGGGTATGGTGCGTACATGTACGGGCTGGAGTACGGTGCTGGGGTACGGTGCGTACATGTACGGGGCTGGGGTACGGTGTTGGGTACGGTGCTGGGCTACGGTGCGTACATGTATGGGGCTGGGGTACGGTGTTGGTGTACGGTGCTGGGGTATGGTGCGTCCAAGTACGGGGCTGGGGTACGGTGTTGGGGTACGGTGCTGGGGTACGGTGTGTACAAGTACGGGGCTAGGGTACGGTGCTGGGGTATGGTGCATACATGTACGGGGCTGGGGTACGGTGCTGGGGTACGGTGCGTACATGTACGGGGCTGGGGTACGGTGTTGGTGTACGGTGCTGGGGTACGGTGCATACAAGTACGGGGTTGGGGTACGGTGCTGGGGTACGGTGCCTACATGTACGGGGCTGGGGTATGGTGCTGGGGTACGGTGCATACATGTACGGGGCTGGGGTACGGTGTTGGGGTACGGTGCTGGTGTACGGTGCATTCAAGTACGGGGCTGGGGTATGGTGGTGGGGTACGGCGCGTACACGTACGGGGCTGGGGTACAGTGCGGACATGGTGGGGGGGTACAGTGCTGACATACGTGGGTACGGTGCTGACAAATGCTGGGGGAGGAGGGGACTGTGCGACTGGTATCCCAGGCACAAGTTTACCGGACACGAGTGGTACGGCGTTCGCTCCGTATGGGGTGTTTTCCATGCGCTTGTGTAGTCGGAAGGGCGGGGCGGATCGTACTTGCGCGCTCGGACTTCAGTTTTTACGATTTGTACGTGAAACTGCCCGGCTCCCTCTCGTAGGCCTTTTCCCGAAGCGATTCTTATGTATTTTTCACGTACGAATCGTACTTCACTGGTTGTACGGGACTTGTACGATTCGTACGTAAAAAAATACGGATACGAGTCGTACGGTAATTTTTTTAAACGGATCAGAATCCGCACCTCTATATTTAGAATTGTAAGTACGAAAATATCGAAAGAAATATATCGATGTAAAAAAGTATAGATGTACAAAATATTGATTTTTTTATTTAAATAAAAATTAATATTAAATATATTAAATAATAAAATTAACCTAAAAACTTATTTAGATTTGATATACATTTTAACAAATATAATAAAAAAAATGTTTTAAAAATATTTAAACATACATATATAAAGGGGCCGATTCCGATCTGGATCGGAAGGGCACTGAACGCGATCTGGACGGAAAAACTATGAGCCGTACGCGTGTTTTCCGGCCGACTCGTACAGCTGTATGAGCGAGCAAGTACAATGCGAGCTACGTGAGATTCACCGACGAGTCGTTTCCGGGTCCGAACCGCTCCGTACGGCTCGGTCGGTAGCTAACCGTGGCGTGCAATGGATGCGATTTACAACTGAGCGAGTACGATGCACACGTCGGACAGCCTGTGCGAGCCATAGTGTCCGGCTTGCAAAAGCTCCCGGAGTCAGAATTTGGGGGTCCATGTCGGTCCCCCTGACTCCCGCAGCCCTATGACTCGGACACAGGGGGAGACCTATGGGTCTCCCCAACACAGGCATGTATGGTGCGGATGGCACCGATGCGTACCCACTGTAGTGAGTGCACTTGTTCGAGACGTACCCATTCAGTCAATGGGAGCGCATGTATGCGTCGTACAACTGGCTCCCATTGACTTCTATGGGAGTCCGACCAAACTGAGTCCGACAGCATACGTGCACATCGTACTCGCTCGGTCGGACTGTAGGGGTCCGGCTCAGTCGGGAAACACTCCGGATCCGACTCGGTCGGAGTGCTTTACGACCCGGATCGGAATCGGCCCCAAAATGTTATATGTATATATATATATATATATAAATTTCCTTGAAAACAATTAATAAACTATAATTTTTAATTTATTTTATAATTTTATAAATATATAAAAATTTACAGATAAAAATATATGTATTTACATACACTTTTAACCTAAAATCTAATAAAAGAACATTATATTTTAAATTTAAACATTATAATATTTATTAGTCTTTAAAATTAAATGTTACACTCCATTGGGTGCAACAGTAAGGAAAGTGTTGGATAGCAGAGGGGTACAAATGACTATTACCACTCCAGTGGGTGCAACAGTAGGCAAAGGTGCCGATCACGATCCGGTAAAAAATTCCCCCGTGCGACTCGTATCGGGTCTTATTACCGTACGAATCGTACAAGTGCCGTACGAACTGGCAATCACGATTCGCATGGTAAAAAGTCCATACGAACCGCACTGGGAATCATTCCCCACACGTCCTCGGGTCGGAAAATGTGTCCGACACGTCCTCGGACGATTTACCTTACAAACGTGAAAAGCCAAGTCCGACCGAGGAATCACGATCCAACCCGTGCGTCCGAGCGTACAACCGTATGGAAAAAACACCGTCCGCACCGAACTCCTATAGCAACCATGGAGACATGTGCCCGCATACGCGCCCAACACTCCCCCCAGCCCCCGTACGTCCGACACGCACCCCCCATGTATGTATACCCCCACCCGTCTAGGTACACCCCAGTACGTTCAAGTCGTACCCCCACCCCAGTACGTGTCGTACCACCGTCTATGTACACCCCAGTACGTTCGAGCTCCACCCCCACCCCAGTACGTGTCATACCCCCCGTGTACCTACACCCCAGTACGTTCCAGTCCTACCCCCACCCCAGTACGTGTCAAACCACCGTCCATGTACACCCCAGTACGTTCCAGACGTACCCCCACCCCAGTACGTGTCGTACCACTGTGAAGCTACACCCCAGTACGTTCCAGTCGTACCCCCACCCCAGTACGTGTCGTACCACCGTGAACCTACACCCCAGTACGTTCGAGCCCCACACCCACCCCAGTACGTGTCATACCCCCCGTGTACCTACACCCCAGTACGTTCCAGTCGTACCCCCACCCCAGTACGTGTCATAGCCCCGTCTACCTACACCCCAGTACGTTCCAGTCGTACCCCCACCCCAGTACGTGTCATAGCCCCGTCTACCTACACCCCAGTACGTTCCAGTCGTACCCCCACCCCAGTACGTGTCGTACCACCGTCAATGTACACCCCCCCACCCCTGTACGTGTCGTACCACCGTCTATGTACACCCCAGTACGTTCGAGCCCCACCCCCACCCCAGTACGTGTCATAGCCCCGTGTACCTACACCCCAGTACGTTCCAGTCGTACCCCCACCCCAGTACGTGTCGTAACACCGTCAATGTACACCCCCCCACCCCTGTACGTGTCGTACCACCGTCTATGTACACCCCAGTAGTTCCTGGCGCACCCCCAACACAACCTCCTAAGTACGGTGCGCACCCCATGCCCCAACATCACAACCGCATGTACAAGTCGTACAAAGCCACATACAAGGACATCATCGTACAACCAAATGGCTCATGTACACACCGTACACACGCTCAAAACGCACGTACACAACCAGGACAAAACAAAACAACACAAGAATACACCATTCGAAAGGCACAAAGCCACTAAACATGGCCAACAACCACTAAAATAACACAATCACTGACCTGCAACTGCCAAAAACAAACAGAGGCCCAATACACCACCACTCCTTATAACACACCCACCCAAACTTCAAACACTGCCACACCCACCCATGGACCAATAAAAAGGGCCCACACACACAAACCATGAGCCTTTGCAACAGACTCACTGCTGCCAGACACCACAGAACCAGACTACAAGCTACACCACACCTTACACTTGCACACCTTCACACGACCACCCTCACAAACACCCTCTCATCACATTCACACACACACACAACCATCCACACCCTCCCCCACCCCCCGCTCAACATCCACACACCCCCCACACCCACACCATCCCCACCCACACCCCTCACCATGCCCACTACCAAGAATCCAAAGTTCAGTCACCGAGAGTTGGAGGTCCTTGTTGATCAAATCCTCAGAGTCGAGCCACAGATCTTTGGAACATTGGTCAGAAGCACCAGCCAGGCAGCCAAAACAGCCATGTGGCAGACCATCGTCGATGCTGTGAATGCCGTTGCGGACACCAGGAGGACCAAGCAGGATTGCCAGAACAGGTGGTACGATCTGCGGAGGAGGGTCAGAGCCAAGAGGCAGGAGTAACACGACCAGGCCAACGCCACCGGAGGAGGGCCCTCCCGCAGAGCCGTACAGTACCATCCCTGGGAGGAGAGGGTGATGGCCATACTGCCGGTGGAGGCAGTTGAAGGATTAGAAGGACTCCGAGACCCGGGTGAGTACACAAACAACGCACCTCACATGGGGGGAACTGCAACCACAACCAAAATTACTAACAGGCACGCAACCACCACAAGCCATCGCATGACTCAACCACACTCCATGAGCAGGCACATGCCACTGCTGCCACCATGCCCCATGCACCCAGCTGGACAATGTCAAGTCACAGGCCACAGAAGACAACAACACATGACACGGTAACCCGGATGGCGGGAGGCTGGGCACCAAAAATCACATAGTGCGACTCCAAAGCAGACAACAATGCCCTCTGCCCATATGGCCTAGGTCACAGCCAGACAAACAGTGTGTCCCAACACAGGAATGACTTGCCAGCAAATGGCGGACGCCTTGCATCAACACATGGGGGTGAAGGCACTGTTTTGCACATGACAGCAGCTAATGAACAGCCAACATTGTGAAAGAGTGGCAGCACACACCACCACAGCAGCAGCGCACAGACACACATCACACCAAATGGGTGCCTGGAGATCAGAAACAAACTCACATCAACAGGCCAAGGGCCACTCAAAGATCTGCTAACAGTGTGTGCCCAGGAAGCTGGGCCAAGGTGACAGAGGGTGACACACGGAGGGAGGGAGAGGGGGACACATAGGGAGGGAGAGGGGGACTGAGAGGGAGGGAGACGGACAGAGGGAGGAGGCTGACACACGGAGGGAGGGAGAGGGGGACACAGAGGGAGGGAGAGGGGGACTGAGAGGGAGGGAGACGGACAGAGGGAGGAGGCTGACACACGGAGGGAGGGAGAGGGGGACACAGAGGGAGGGAGAGGGGGACAGAGAGGGAGGGAGAGGGGGACAGAGAGGGAGGGAGACACAGGAAGACGGACAGAGGGAGGAGGCTGACACACAGAGGGAGGGAGAGGGGGACAGAGAGGGAGGGAGAGGGGGACAGAGAGGGAGGGAGACACAGGAAGACGGACAGAGGGAGGAGGCTGACACACAGAGGGAGGGAGAGGGGGACAGAGAGGGAGGGAGAGGGGGACAGAGAGGGAGGGAGAGGGGGACAGAGAAGGAGGGAGACACAGGGAGAGCAAATCAGTCCTTTGGTGTGTGGGAATGTCTGCTCGTCAGCAGGTGGACTGCGTGCATGTAGACAAGGGTGGCCAGTGCCAGAACCCCCCCTCTTCATCATGGCAAAACGCAGGGCCATGTCACAACCTGTACACGAGCACAAGGACAGCTGCCTGCATCATATAAGTGTGTGGATCCACTCCATGTGCACATGTACAGTGCTACAAGGAAGGCGCAAATGCATGGCTCGCCACACCTGCACACTCCACTGCTGACTGCAGTCACACTTGACGCAGCAAGTAAGACTGTGCCACACATAGTTAAAGGGGCCAAATTGGTGCCCAAGGGACACACCCATGCACAAGTGCACTGTGAGTGGAATGCAAGACAGATCCTAATTCCAAGAGGAAATGTGCCAACTTTGAAACGGATGAAACATGGATGTTGCATGGACCAAAATTAACATTGTCTCTCTCACACACAGGTCAACGTCGTGCTGCACCCCCCAACACTGGGGGGGAACACTCACAGGACCCGGATCTGCAGGAGACCGATCCCACCGGCAGCGACCACTCTCACCACTCTGCGGACGACCCCGACCGACCTGGCCCCTCTGGTGTCCAACCACCTGCAGCACCTGCGTCAGGTACAACCGTGCCAACCACCACCCCCACTCCTGCCACATCCCAGGAGACACCCAGGATCCCTGCCCCAACACCACAATGCAGCCAGGCTCGCCAGGAGGGACACGGTGTCCCGGGCACCCAGGAGGAGGCAGGCGACAACGCCAATGCCACCCCTCAGGGGTCCCGGAGACCCGATGTGCCCACAAGTGCAGGCCAGGCGCAAGTGGGCAGGGGTGGTGGGAGTGGAGGACGGCGGAGGCGCGAGCCTGACCAGTTGGCTGGGGATCCGGTATTTTCCCATGTCCGTAACATCCTGGACTCATACCGGCAGGACACCACGGGCATGGCCCAGGTTGTGTCCGTCCTCGAGGGGATCAAGGTCCAGCAGGCCCAGCAACATGCGGAGCTAATAGCCTGTCTACTGGTACACCAACGGAGGATGGAGGACAGACAGGCTGAGCAAGTGACGGCGTTCCAGGGGATTCACGCTACACTCCGTCGGATGGCCGACACCATGGCCGACCCTCCCTGTGCCAGAAGGCGGAGAACATCACCACCCACAGGGAGGGATCAGGAGGAGGAGGAGGAAACATCCGACGGAGCATCCCAGACGTCGTCACGGCCTGCTGCTGAGGTTCCCCGCAGGAAGCCGGGTCGTCCACGGAAAGGACCGTGAGGGTGGCTGCTACATCACCATCTCCCAGGACACCTGGCCTGGCACCTGGCCCACTGGAGCAACAGCATCACAGCATCAAGAGACATTCTCTGCCACATGGCCCTGCTCGTCACTGGCTGACCAATGTTGACAAAGACTGTGGCATGGACTCTGAGGATTTCCAATGGCAAGGACAACTCCCCTACTGAACTTTGGATTCCCTAATCCCGGAAAGCCCCTCACTTTGTCCCCCCCCCCCAATAATAAATCACACTATTAAGAGTAGATGCCTGATGTTAGCATTATTACCTAACATGTGTCTTGTACAGTCTAAACATGCCTGAGTCATCTGTTCTCTTCAACCATCCACACCCTGGGGCCTGAGTCTGGCACAGGACACATGGGTCACAGTTTATTAGGCAAGACAGACATGGAGCACCATACACACCCGTGATGGGCACAACCAGCTGAGGGGGTGGCCGAACAACCGTGCTGACAGACACATTGAGTACAGCAACAGTCATGCGCAGAGGTCAGGGATCCTGGCCAGTGTCCTGGGGGGCACCCAGGTATGTGTAGACAGGTGGCAGAACCATGTCCTGCAAGCTTGAGTCCGGTGGATGCAGAGAATGGGGTCATGGACAACGTTGGATGCATGGGGATGGCACATGTCACAATACCCACACAGTCATGGACATCATGCCCAATACACAGTCTCAGCACACACACACAGCTTGCATCTTGCCACTCGACACATTGACACATAGCCACAATCAGGGAATACCATGCCAGACATGCAGGATGCACCGTGCCAACACACCAGCATTGACTGAGAAGAGGCACCTTGGAGGCATAGGGACACCTTCATTAGTCATGTTTTTGGGATTGCAGAGGCAACTTGAAGTACACATGAACACATCATGTGGAGTAACATGTGGGTCCAACACTGGCACCCCCCTTCTGCAGCACAAATGCGTGATAGCCATGGTACTGGCACACAAGCGTCGGCTAACAGCTTAATACCCACAGCTGCACACGGAGAGCCTGCCATACACCATAGATCCGCTGATGTGGAAGTCCCACGCCATGTCAAGCCAATGTTAACCGTATGTGTCCGAGGGCAGTGTCACACACATTGATGCCATCATCACAATCCACTATCCCATCACTGATGACTGACAACCAGGCAGCCCATCTATTCAGGTGTACCCAGCTGCATGTCGTGTCCCATGGGGATGCCACATGTCTGCAGAGGAACCAAACCCCGACCGGGGCAGTGTGCACACATCGTGAACAACTGCCACACCCAATACACCCCAGATGCATCCCTTACCCCATGGAGACTTCCAAACGTGTCCGTGCCTGTAACGCTGAGTCAGCCCACGATGCCATGTCCATGAGGAATAGCAGTGCCACAACAATGCAACCAGAAGATGGCATGCGCAGGTACCTGGGGAAGAGAGACACACAAGAAGTCAGCCACAAAAAGCACAGCCACTTGCATGTGCATTGACTCGACACATGTATGGATGACAACATGCTAGGTCACAATTATGAGTGGGGAAATACTACCATCACTGCCACCATCACTCCAGTGACACACCCACACACACCTCTGACTCACGTGCCATACATGCAGGTGGAGACACACATCACAACACATGCCACACGGGGACCAAGGCGTGCACACTCAGACACTTGTACTCACCACTAAGCAAAGAAGTCGCGTATGAGCCGAGTCCGGATGTCCTCTTGCGGCTCCACATCCTCCACATCACTAGCCCCATTGCCAAGCCCTTCGTCCTCCACGGGTGGATGGTCCTCGTCATGTTGATTCAGGATGAGTGGCACAGCTCTTTCAACTGCCATGTTGTGCAGCATGCAGCAGACCATGAAGATCTTGCAAACCTTCGCCGGGGCATATGGGAGTGTGCCGCCGGTCTTGTGGAGGCACCGGAATCGGCTCTTCAGCATGCCAAACGTCCTCTCTATCACTCGCCTTGTCCGGCCATGGGCGGTGTTGTAGCGGAGCTGGGCCGGCGTGATGGGGTTGCGGAGAGGTGTCAGCAGCCAAGGCATGTTGGGATAGCCAGCGTCCCCTACATGGAAAGCACATGGATATCGTTAGAACTGGCGAAGCGGTCGTGCTGCTCGGCCAAACAGAATACAGGACAGACAGACTGTACCCACCAACAACACATGCCCGTTCGTTGCGCAGCTGCATCGTCATATCAGGCATCCCGCTACGCCTCATGATGTAGGCATCGTGTGCTGATCCTGGGAAACGAGCACAGACATGTGAAATCACCATGTTGGACAGACACACCACAAGGGCATTGATGGAGTGGTAGTGCTTCCGATTTCGGTACGCCACCTCCCGTGCGTGTGGTGGTACCAAAGCTACATGTGTCCCATCTATGGACCCAATGACATGGGGCATCCCTCCCAGGGCATAGAATCCACGCTTGACCTCTGTCATCTGTTCAGGGGTTGGGAACTTGATGAAGTCATCCAGGTGAATCAACATGGCCTCTAAGAAATCATGCAGCACACCGCTGAACATGCTCTGGGACATGCCACCAACATGAGCTATGGTATATTGAAAGGTACCCGTGGCAAGGAAATGTAGGGCAGCCATTACCTTCAGCTGGGGTGTCAGTGCCGTGGGATACCTGTGCAGCAGTTGCAGGTGTGGTGTCAGTCTCGCCGTCAACTCCAGAATCAACGGTTGGGTGAAGCGGTAGAGCCGGATGCTGTCATTCTCCTGCATGGCAGCCAAGTCTGGAATTATCCGGGCAAGAGGCGGTGCTCTGCAGTAATGAGGAAGTGACAAGGAAGAGTGAGTGCACTACGACAACAATTCATATGTACTGAGCACATGTTAATCTGTCAATACACATATGCTACATATGGAGTCAGGTATGTGCTACATGCCCAGGACACGTATGGATGCAAGGTGACACTCCTTCCAAGACCCAGCTACACACGGTGATTGAGAACCTCCCCATGCCACGCCATGGGAATAGCTGTGTCCCAGTGCAAGTGAACAGCCCGACGCAAGACAGGAGTGACATACACCCACACATCAGCAGAAGTGGGATGCCGATTGCAGAGACTGGTAGCGGAACACTGGAGCCACAGGTCACATGACATTACACTAGTCCAGCCCACACACCTTGCCATGAAGGTGCACATGTCATGACTCACCACACATTCCTTGTGAGGATGCTGACATGGCCTTGTCACGGTACTCCGTGTCCCATGCATACATGTGCACCTCACATCCGATAACACATGTGGCATGGTGTGCGGAACAGTGTGCAATGACAATCTACACACAGACACATGTTGGTTGCTGCAACGGCTGCAGCTTTTGAGGGTGCTACAACATCAACCTGATGTAAATCCCGGACACATAAATGACATAGTCACATTGTGCACTGTGGGTAGTGACAAGTCATGTGTCATGACCCCTGTACCGGGCATCATGGGACACTTCCGTGTGTTGGTGTCCGTGCCATGCCAGTGACGCTCACCCCAAGTGTGCAGTCCGACATGCACACATGTCAAAGGAGTCAAGGGCATGCCTGGCACACATTGCACCCTCACACAGTACACCTGTACACATCTCATCATACATCTGGTGCCTTCTCCACTCAGGAGGCATGTTCCACATCACAGCCTGTCACACCTGTGCCCCACACATGTAGTAATGCACAGACGATGCCTTGATGTCCATTCCTGGACAAGTATGTCCATCCATGGACAAGTATGTCCGCCCTATTCCTACCTGTGTGTCGCCTATCACCACAGTGATGTGTAAAAACCGCCGTACTGCTGCTAAGAGGGGCTGTGTATGTTCCCAAATCACTGTGGGAGTGCTGCCGTATGTGTACCCATCGTGATGGCGAGCGTACAGGCATTTGTACGGTCCGTACCACTACGAGTACGCATACGCGTGCAGACCCATAGTGATAGGGCCGTACACACGCATGTACGCTCACTATCACTATGGGTCTGCACGCTTATGCGTACCCGTAGTGGTACGGACCGTACACACGCATGTACGCTCACTATCACTATGGGTCTGCACGCGTATGCGTACCCGTAGTGGTACGGACCGTACACACGCATGTACGCTCACTATCACTATGGGTCTGCACGCGTATGCGTACCCGTAGTGGTACGGACCGTACACACGCATGTACGCTCACTATCACTATGGGTCTGCACGCGTATGCGTACCCGTAGTGGTACGGACCGTACACACGCATGTACGCTCACTATCACTATGGGTCTGCACGCGTATGCGTACTCGTAGTGATAGTGAGCGTACATGCGAGTGTACGGTCCGTACCACTACGTGTACGCATAAGCGTGCAGACCCATAGTGATAGTGAGCGTACATGCGTGTGTACAGTCCGTACCACTACGGGTACGCATACGCGTGCAGACCCATAGTGATAGTGAGCGTACATGCGTGTGTACGGTCCGTACCACTACGGGTACGCATACGCGTGCAGACCCATAGTGATAGTGAGCGTACATGCGTGTGTACGGTCCGTACCACTACGGGTACGCATACGCGTGCAGACCCATAGTGATAGTGAACGTAGGCATGCATGTACGGGCCGTTGCCATGCATTTGGGGTGCCCTAGGGCCCCGAAACGCACCGTACCTGTGTGTGATTCTCCAAATTACATAGGGGACAAGTATTAAGGCCTACATGCATGCTGGTTGTCATGGAGACCAAGTTCAAATATCGAAATTGTTCTGGAAGGTGCACAGCAGAAGTCAGTTGGAATTCTTCTACTTTGTTGCAATGTGTTTGTGGGGCTGACATCATGCAGGAGAATGAAACCGATAGAGAACCCACAGACTGCTAGGTTTGAAGGGATTGGTGGAAACATAGGATGCAAATGTGAGTGACCAATCACTCTGTACTCCTGTGCATGAGACTGGGCAGAAGGGCACATATAAGGCAGCCAGGTCCCATGAGGGAGTACTTGCCTGCACATCTTTGCATTTGTCGACCAAGCTGCTGCTACTGATTCCCTGGAACCATGTCAAGGGCTGTGGAGAGGACACAGCCATTCACCCTGGAGGAGAACATGGCTCTGCTGGATGTGATCCTCCCACAGTACTCCATGCTGTATGGGCGACCAGGGTATCAGGTGAGTGCATAGGCCACTGCCACAGACTGTCCCTATGTTGTGACTGTGACTTCAGGCATTGTGTCCTGGTGTGACACACATGCCATGTACTGTAGGGGGGGTCACAGGGGGGGGATGCCTGATGTCTCCCAGCAGTGCCCTGATACAGGAGGGGTGTGTGCCTATCACTACCAGCAGTGCCCTGAGACAGGAGGGGTGTGTGCCTATCACTACCAGCAGTGCCCTGAGACAGGAGGGGTGGGTGTGGAGTCCTCCCAGCAGTGCCCTGAGACAGGAGGGGTGGGTGTGGAGTCCTCCCAGCAGTGCCCTGAGACAGGAGGGGTGGGTGTGGAGTCCTCCCAGCAGTGCCCTGAGACAGGAGGGGTGGGTGTGGAGTCCTCCCAGCAGTGCCCTGAGACAGGAGGGGTGGGTGTGGAGTCCTCACAGCAGTGCCCTGAGACAGGAGGGGTGGGTGTGGAGTCCTCCCAGCAGTGCCCTGAGACAGGAGGGGTGGGTGTGGAGTCCTCCCAGCAGTGCCCTGAGACAGGAGGGGTGGGTGTGGAGTCCTCACAGCAGTGCCCTGAGACAGGAGGGGTGTGTGCCTATCACTAACAGCAGTGCCCAGAGACAGGAGGGGTGGGTGTGATGCACAGTGTGAGCCTTGATCATTGATTGTGACATTGCCATCATTCCACCTGTGTACCCACTATTGCACGTACTGCCTTTTCCCTCACCAGAGGATGATGTCCCTATGACAAAGGTGCAATGCGTTGGCTGCATGACATGCCTTGTTGTAACCAGCTAATTTGTTCTCATATGTCTTTCTGTGACATGTGGCTGGTGTATTGATGTGGTGTCACTTGTTCTTCCTCACAGGTAGGCGCCACTGCCAAGGAGCAGATCTGGCTGACCGCCGTCAGTGCCGTGAGGGGTGTGGATGGTCGGAGGCGGAGCCTGTCCCAGGTGAGGAAACGCTGGCAGGATATCCGGTGCTGGACGCGGAGGATTGCACGGCTCCTGCTGGGGGACTCACCTGAGAGCCACAAGAACCGCGGCCGCCGCCGTCTGAGCCACCTCCACAGGCGTGTGCTGCCGGTGGTCTTTCCAGACCTGGAGAGGCGCTTACAGGCGATGCAGCAGCCGGAAGGGGGTAGGTACATGTGCGTTTGTTGTGTCACTGGCATTTGTAAGGGCACAGTGGCATGAATTCACTGGCAGGGTTTAAAGGTGCTGTGCAGATCCAGTTTGCCCCAGTATAGCGCTGCGCCCCTGCCACCCTTCCCCTCCTTGCAATGTGTTCCCTGGTCTGTGTGTAGTCACTCCTTCACAAGGTAATGTAGGCTGGCGCTTTGTCCACGAGAACAATGACTGTAGCATCATGTCTGGGGGTGGTGTGTAACAGGTTGTGGGACCTTGGCTGTGCACTGTCAAGTTCACTGCATGTGGGTTCCATGTCAGTTGGCACTGATGCTGACTCCAGACATGGGAGTTGGTCTCTCATGTGTCATGCCTCACAGCGCGCATGTCCTATGTAGTGGCCTGTGACATGATGTGCATGAGTGTGCGATACGCATAGTGCAGGGATGGTGACGTGTGTAGCAGTCATTACCATTCAGTAGCATGTAGTTGCGTGCCCACTACTGTCCCCTGGGGCACCTTATCCTCAGTGTTGTATGTGTCATCATCAACGTGGACACTCTCACTGTCTACAGCGTAGGTTGTGCTCTGTGCCATTGTCCCCTGTCACCATGTATATAGACGTGCTAACATGTACAGGTGTCCACTGTGCAGCCTGACCTGATTGTCCTTCTTCATACTGACAGTTGCCAGTGCCTGTGTGTCTTGTTATACTCATCTGAGGATGGGCACTGGTACCTCATTATTTGTACAGGCGCACCTTGGCTGTTTGGCGTCCAATCTTGCTTTTTGCCTGCCCCTGTGTTTATCACCCAGACTATGAGATGTTGGTGCCACCTGTGTCTCAACAATTTGCCTCGTGTGGGGGTTTGTTGGGGCGGGCAATGCCTATGTGTCAAATTCGGATTTCTACTTGCTGGGTCTGGCCAGTGTGTGATGTTACTGGACACACACGCAAGGTGCAGTGACCGAGTCATGTTGGGCATGTTTGCAGCATTACCTATGCAGCATGTGTCTCAAGTTCATGGATATGGTCCCTGGTCATCGGTATTTTCGCCAATGCTGTGTGGTGCAGATGCAGTGCTGGATTGTCCCCAGGGCCTGGGTGCTATGTCAGACTCCGTTTCCTGTCTTTAGCTATTGTCTCATGCTCTCCATGGTATTTCAGTGGCATGGTGGCTCAACCAACTGTGTGTTTCATGCCCTACATCGGTACCTTGTTTTGAAGATGTTAGGGATCTTCCTTTTCAGGCTATGCAATGTTACCTATGTCGATTGGACTCATGTGACTGATGTGTACAGCTGTCTGATTAATTTATGTCTCTCCACCCTGCCCACAGCATCGTCGGGGGACACAGAGGGAGACATGGACACAGGCAAGGCGGAGGGACCGAGCACCAGTGCCAGCCGTGACATCGGGGCTGGTACATCGAGTGGGACAGAGGTGGAGGATAGTGCTGCCGAGGACCTGTCGACTGGCACGTCAGAATACGAAGCTGACAGGTCCGAGGAGGAGTTCTCCGAGTGGGCGGTGGCTGCACCAGCAGCTGACAGCGGAACAACACCTTGCACCGCCCCCTCAGTTCCCATCAGCCGCCTCCCACTTGCTCGTGTCCCTTCCCAGCGTGCCCGGTTACCGCATGTCTCCTTCCGGCCAGGCACCGCACCCCCTGCCCCTGTCTCCACTGCTGCCGCCAATGCTGAGTCTGTGGACATCCAGCGGCAACTGCAGGTTGGTCAGGCTGCAATCCTTAATGTCCTCCATGCCCACGGGAAAATCCTCACCAACATCGAGGCATTCTTGGAGGGCATTCATTCTTCGCAGGCTGACCAACGCAACTTGCTGAGGTCCATAGACTCCACACTGACTGCAGCAGTGGGTCTCCTGCAGCGCGACCTCCCCCCACCTACCCCTGCCCCATCCACACTTCCCACTTCCATGCCTGTCCCACGTACACCCAGACGTCGGCATGCACCCACCACAACAGACACAGGCACCACACCAGCAGGGAAGGTCCACCGCACTCCTCCTGACACGCACACACAGGGTGAGATAGGCACACCCACTGGGTCGGGGGGCAAACGTGTGACACGCAGCCAGAGTGGGAGTCCGCATTCCACACAATCCACTCCCTCCAAATCCCCTCCCCTCAGCTCTCCTGGCCACATCTCCCCCAAGGACTCCTTCATGGCCGCTCTGTCCCTGAGCCCCACAGTTCCACCACCACGCAAGCGGTCAAGGAAGTCCTCGGTCAGGGTGGTTGAGTCTCCCCCCCTGTCTCCACCCTCCCCGGTGGCGCTGCAACCCATCCCTCTGACCCCCCCCCCCCTCCTTGGGGCCTGAGGTCACTTCGGGTGCAGGGGACTCCCTGGAGGACCTTGCTAAGGTGTGTAGTGCCATCCTGGCCTCCGCCTTTGGCCATGACACACCCCCTGTGGTTGAGTCCTCCATCCCTGCACCCACAACGCCGCCCCTTTGCCCTGATGTCCCTGCGGTGCCTGTTGCTTCCCCCCCCTGATGCCCTCACCAGTATGGAAGACGATGCCATTTGACTGTGCAGGCAAGGTAGGGGACACACATCCCACTGTGTCCCGCATCCAGCTGGGAATCATTGACTGCCCTATGGCCTTTGTTAAAATTGAACTGCCTGCGATCCACGGACATTGTGCTCATGCTGAATAAAGCTTAATTTTGTTTTCATTATCACACTCCTGCTATGGTGGTATTGGTGTTGGTGGGGCTGCTACATTGTTTTGGGTGGTGTTTAAGGCTTTGGGTGTGTGGGATTTGTAGTAGTGTTCTGCCCATTGGGGCGACCCTGGGATCTGTGTGCCATCACAAGGTGTTGGCTAACTTCCTTAGGTCATGTCAGCAGTTACTGCATGGTTCAATTGTCCCAGGGTGTATTCCTTCCTCTGTGTACCCAGATTTCTTCCCTGCAGGGTGTTCACAATGTTTAGCGCAGAGCTGTGTCTACATGAGCTGTGTGTGTGACGGAGCCCTTCTACTTTGGCCATGCATGCATGGCCATGTCTCCACCTGCAACAATCGTGGCATCCTTGGTGATCACTGTACTTGTGTGTGGAGTCTGTTGACATGAGTTCATGGGGACATGTTCCCTTGTAGGCAGTATGGATGTGGGTAATTCCGGCCTCACACACATGTGTTACACCCCTCCTGTCTCTGGGCACTGCTGTTGGTGATGGGCCCCCACCCCTCCTGTCTCTGGGCACTGCTGTTAGTGATGGGCCCCCACCCCTCCTGTCTCAGGGCACTGCTGGGAGGACTCCGCACCCACCCCTCCTGTCTCTGGGCACTGCTGTTAGTGATGGGCCACCACCCCTCCTGTCTCAGGGCACTGCTGGGAGGACTCCGCACCCACCCCTCCTGTCTCAGGGCACTGCTGTTAGTGATGGGCCCCCACCCCTCCTGTCTCAGGGCACTGCTGTGAGTGATAGGCCCCCACCCCTCCTGTCTCAGGGCACTGCTGGAGGACTCCACACCCACCCCTCCTGTCTCAGGGCACTGCTGGGAGGACTCCACACCCACCCCTCCTGTCTCAGGGCACTGCTGGGAGGACTCCACACCCACCCCTCCTGTCTCTGGGCACTGCTGTTAGTGATAGGCCCCCACCCCTCCTGTCTCAGGGCACTGCTGGGAGGACTCCGCACCCACCCCTCCTGTCTCTGGGCACTGCTGTTAGTGATGGGCCCCCACCCCTCCTGTCTCAGGGCACTGCTGGGAGGACTCCGCACCCACCCCTCCTGTCTCTGGGCACTGCTGTTAGTGATGGGCCCCCACCCCTCCTGTCTCAGGGCACTGCTGTGAGTGATAGGGCCCCACCCCTCCTGTCTCTGGGCACTGCTGTTGGTGATGGGCCCCCACCCCTCCTGTCTCAGGGCACTGCTGTGAGTGATAGGGCCCCACCCCTCCTGTCTCAGGGCACTGCTGGGAGGACTCCGCACCCACCCCTCCTGTCTCAGGGCACTGCTGGGAGGACTCCGCACCCACCCCTCCTGTCTCTGGGCACTGCTGTTAGTGATGGGCCCCCACCCCTCCTGTCTCAGGGCACTGCTGTGAGTGATAGGGCCCCACCCCTCCTGTCTCAGGGCACTGCTGGGAGGACTCCACACCCACCCCTCCTGTCTCAGGGCACTGCTGGGAGGACTCTGCACACACCCCTCCTGTCTCTGGGCACTGCTGGGTGGACTCTGCACACACACCTCCTATTTCTGGATATGTACGCTTGGAACATACACGGTGTGGGTGCGCTCCATGCATTCGAGGTGAGGGTACGGGTCTAGTTACACTGGTGTGGTGGGGGTACGGTGCGTGAGTCCGCGGTTGGGGGTACGGGTCGTACTTACACTGTTGGGGTGGGGGGTACGCTCCTTGCATACGCGGGTGGGGGTACGGGTCGTACTTACACTGTTGGGGTGGGGGGTACGCTCCTTGCATACGCGGGTGGGGGTACGGGTCGTACTTACACTGTTGGGGTGGGGGGTACGCTCCTTGCATACGCGGGTGAGGGTATGGGTCGTACTTACACTGTTGGGGTGGGGGGTACGCTCCTTGCATACGCGGGTGAGGGTACGGGTCGTACTTACACTGTTGGGGTGGGGGGTACGCTCCTTGCATACGCGGGTGGGGGTACGGGTCGTACTTACACTGTTGGGGTGGGGGGTACGCTCCTTGCATACGCGGTTGGGGGTACGGGTCGTACTTACACTGTTGGGGTGGGGGGTACGCTCCTTGCATACGCGGGTGGGGGTACGGGTCGTACTTACACTGTTGGGGTGGGGGGTATGCTCCTTGCATACGCGGGTGAGGGTACGGGTCGTACTTACACTGTTGGGGTGGGGGGTACGCTCCTTGCATACGCGGGTGAGGGTTCGAGTCGTACTTACACTGGTGTGGTGGGGGTACGGTCCGTGAGTCCGCGGGTGGGGGTAGGAGTCGTACTTACACTGGTGTGGGTGGGGGTACGGTCCGTACGTCCGTGGGTGAGGGTTCGAGTCGTACTTACACTGTTGGCATGGGGGGTACGCTCCTTGCATACGCGGGTGGGGGTACGGGTCATACTTTCACTGTTGGGGTGGGGGGTACGCTCCTTGCATACGGGGTGGGGGTAGGGTCCGTACATATCCGTCCCCACGCTATGTGATGCTTGTGCGGCCCGTACCCAGGCCTTTGCCACGTGGGTACGATCCGTCCCGACATTGTTGGGGTGACGTGTGTGTGGGCGTGGTACGAATCGTACCCACGCTCTTCAGGCGTGGGTACGGGACGTACCTGTCTGGTTGTGTTGCCGGTTCGCGTGGTGACGGACTTCCGTTGTGGCGGTCGCTGGCTTATCAGGACACGCCCCCACCCCCTCGTGGTGACCAGGGCATGGGAGTCAGGTATGTCCAGGCCATGTGTGGTGTGTGACTTATGTGGTTGTTTTGTGGCCTGCCCTGGTCGTGCCACCCCCACCCCACCCCACTTTCCCCCCTCCCTTAGTTATTCTGACCTTCTGCGGCGTCTGCGTCGTAACCTGTAGAGGAGGTGTACTGCTATGAGGGCAGGGATGACTCGTAGGTTCGGGTCCATGTCTGTCCGTCGCGTACTGGTACTCCTTGATCGCGTCGTCCTGTCGCGTACGGGTCCTCCTTGATCGCGTCGTCCTGTCGCGTACGGGTCCTCCTTGGTGGCGTCGTCCTGTGTGTCCGTCACGTACTGGTCCTCCTTGTTCGCGTCGTCGTCTGTCCGTCGCGTACTGGTGGTCCTTGTTCGCGTCGTCCTGATTTCCCGGCAGTTTTTGGCTGCCGCAAAATATTCACCGTGCGGGGTGACGTCGGTGCGAATCGTGATTCCTGGGTCGTGAATGGCTGGCTGCGAGCGTCCCGACGTCAGGTCGGCGCTTTCCCGGATCGCATTGGTAGGTGTTTTTTTGTTCGGTCGGGCTTTTTTACGATTCGTACGGTAATGGTGTACCCGTGCGAATCGTAATTCCTTGTTTGTAAAAATTGACGACCGGGTACGCGTCGGGCGGAGATTGTGCTCCGTCCGACGGTTCGTACCCGGTTTTTGCCGGATCGTGATCGGCACCAAAGTGTTGGACAGGGGAGAGGTAAAACCTACTATTCCCACAGTGCAACAGTAATGAAAGTGTCGGATAGCGGAGGGGTAAAACTTAGGGTTCCAATAGGATGTAGGGCAGATCGCCACCCTACATCCTTCCCCGCCCGCCACCCATTTAACCCCGCCTTATTTGTATGGCAGGGGGGAACCCGGCAGACGGAAAGACCGCCTGCCGGTTTTCCACCGGTCACACAGGTGACTGGGCGGAAAAGAGGCCTGCTATGGTGGCGGTGTCTGTTATACACCACCATCCATATTAGGAAGGCAGTGGGAAGCTGCCTGAAAGGCATGCAGATAGTGACTTCGGGGGCCTGTTGCGGGGGTGGGGGGTGCACATGGGGGGCATGGACAAGGTGGCAGGCACCGCGTGGTGGCTGTCACCCTGTGCATGACAATGCACACAATGCAATCCCAGCATTGTGTCGGGCGGTGCTGCTAGCACCGCCCACCACAATGCTGGGAATGGAGGATGACACCGCCACGGTGGCAGTGGCATCCTAATTGCAGGTGCGGGACCGCCGCATCACTGGCGGCCGGTGCCAGCACCGCTAGAGTGGCGGGCGGACTAAAGTCCGCCCGCCATCCTAATCGGCCCCATAATATTCCCACTCCAGTAAGAACAATAGTAAAAAAAAATTTGGATAGTGGAGGGGTAAAATTTACTATTCCCTCTCCAGTGAGTGCAACAGTGGGGAAAGTGTTGGATAGCGGAGGGGTAAAACTTAATATTCCCACTCCAATGAGTGTAACAGTAGGGAAAATGTTGGGTAACGGAGGGGTAAAAATTACTATTCCCACTCAAGTGGGTGCAACAGTAGGCAAAGTGTCAGAAAGCAGAGAGGTAAAAATTACTATTCCCACTCCAGTGGATGCAAGAGTAGGGAAAGTGTTGGATAGCGGTGGGGTAAAACTTAATATTCCCAGTCCAGTGGGTGCAACAGTAGAGAAAGTGTTAGATAGCAGAGAGGTAAAAATTACTATTCCCACTCCAGTGGATGCAACAGTAGGGAAAGTGTTGGATAGCAGATGGGTTAAAATTATTATTCCCACTCCAGTGGGTGCAACAGTAGGGAAAGGGTTGGATAGCGGAGGGGTGAATATTTATATTCCGACTCCACTGAGTGCAAAAGTAGGTAAAGTGTTAGATAGCGGAGGGGTAAAAATTACTATTCTCACTCCAGTGAGTGCAACAGTCGGGAAAGTGTTGGATAGCGGAGTGGTTAATATTACTATTACCATTCCCACTCCAGGTTGTGCAACTGTAGGGAAAGTGTTGGATAGCAGAGAGGTAAAAATTTATATTTCCACTCCAGTGGGTGCAACAGTAGGGAAAGTGTTGGATAGCGGAGGGGTAGAAATGTATTTTCCCACTCCTCCAGTGACTGCAACAGTAGGGAAAATGTTGGATAGCGAAGGGGTAAAAATTACTTTTCCCACTCAGTGAGTGCAACAGTAGGGAAAGTGTTGAATAGCAGAGGGATAAAAAATACTATTTCAACTCCGGTTTGAGCAACAGTAGGGAAAGTGTTGGATAGGGGAGGGGTACAAATTTATATTTCCACTGGAATCAGTTCAAAATTAAAAACAAACAAATTAACAACAACAACACAAAAGATTTTAAAAAACAAAAAAAGAAAACATATATAAAAGTTTTAAATATTACAAAATATAGAAACAGATTAGAATGTTAAAAAGATCCAACAAATACCTGGAAAGATTATTTTAAAAAATCCAAAAATAATTTACAAACAAAAAACTATTCTTTATAGAAACCTTTTAGAAACAAAAACATTAATTATTACATAAATTTAATATTTTTTATTTCCTACCCTATAATACCAAACAATTCCCAACCCACATTTACATTTTTTGAAAATGTAACTCCATAATTATCATAATTAATTATCAATTAAAACAACTAAAAATTAATTTACTCCCCAAACATTACCCCATCAAACCCAAAAAACACACAAAATAAAAATAAACACTTACCATAAATATTTATCAATTGATAAATTATTATTATTAATCAACTAATTATCAATTAATTAAACATAAATTACTTTCTAGCCTCTACCCCAATAAACACCGCAACCCACACCTAAAAATCATTACACATTTTCCATAACTACTTTTACATTAATACATTAATATCAATTAACAAAAACGTATTACTTAATTTTAAAGAATTTACTTCCCACCCATTACCACACTCAACCCCACAACTTACATCAAAAATTAATTACACAATTGCCATGTTTTAATTGTAATCAATTATTTAGCATTCATTAAACAATTATTAATTAATTATAAATAAATAACTTCTCACCCTATTCTCCTATAAACCCCACCACCCACTCCTGAAAGAATAAGTAATTATAAAATAATTAATTAATAATAATGATCAACCAATTAATTAATAATTAATCATACATTACCCACAATTAACACTACAAAATCGAAATTAAATTAATACTAAAACATAAAAATGTATAATAATTTATTATAATTAAATTAATTCCCACCCTATTCCCCTATAAACCCACAGCTCCTAAACAAATGACACAATTAACATAATTGACAAATAACTATTTAAAAATAATTACCAGCAAATTAATAAATAATGAATAGTAAATTAATTCCCACAATTAACTCTATAAAATATAAATTAAATAAATACTAATACAGAAAAAATAATCATTAATTTATTATAATTAAATTACTTCCCACCCTATATCCTATAAGCCCACAACCCGCCACAGAACTTAAAAATGCAACATTTTATTAAGATAAAATTAATAACTTCTAAAAATTTAACACATATATTAAAAAACAAAACAAATTCTTATACAAAAAAATAGATCACATACTTTTAAAATACATACTAAAATACATAACTCTAATTAAAACATCGATATTTTAAACACCTATATTTTTGCAAACCATATTAACAACTCATCACGGGATCAAAAATAAACTGCCACATCTCCACTGACCTTAAAAATCTCAACTGGCTCCCTTATGAAGCAAGAATTTTCCAAAAATCGCTTGCATGACCCATAAAGCCCTTCACTTCATTACGTCGAGATACCTGGCTCAGAACTGAAGTTGATGCTCTCTGGTGGCAATCGATCCTCCAGAAGCCCCAGCACTCTACAGCTTAAACCACAGAGATTTTCCAAAAAGGGAACATACAACCAAGCCTTCTCTGGGATCACCCCGAGGATCTGGAACTCACTGCCTCCAGAATCCGACTCAATCCCTCAACTGATTCCTTCAAGAAAGAAGTGAAATCTTTACTCATGAGCAAATGTACGCCCTACATCCTAGGATCTCAGCCCCCGTGAAACACCTGCTCTCGTCCATTACTCGCATGATGACTGCTGCTGTCATTGTTGTGATAATAATGTTTTATTTACTGTTTTCATGTTCGCACTCTTGTATTCATTTGAATATGTGAGCAATATCTGTTTCCTTTGCCTCTGCCATCTGTACATGTGTAAAGCGCTCTGATACCGGCAGGGCTCATGTCGCGCTATAGAAAACTTTTAAAATAAATTTTAAAAAATACATTATTTTCACAGGTTGTGTAGTAAAAAAGTTATAAAAAATATTACTAAAGTAATTTGACATACCCTAGGTAAGTGCATTTTTAAAATCTGGTAATAGGGCTTTTCACACAACATCTTAACACTTAGGCCCCTTAGTAAAGTAGAAACCAAAACTAAAGCCCTCCCTTTCCCTTGCCAGCATTAGACTTGTTAGCTGCGAAGTTAAAAGAACAAAACCCATCTATCGAAATGCAATCACAAGCCCATGTCTCTTGACAGCAAATAATCTCAAATTCTTCAATAAAAGAGAGCCAGTCTTTGTTTGTTTGTAAGTTGAGAATTGATCCCTGCAATATTCCAGGAGAGAAAATGTAAATCCCAGTGAAATTTCACAGCTAGGTTTTGTATTCCAGTTTCCATCACCTCCCGGCACAACTCTAAATTACTCAATTTAAAAGATTAATTTAAGATACAGGGATCTTTGGATGCCTCTTACATAATATGGTTTATTGGCTGTGCAGGGTTGGTCAACACTTATGACTGGGGTGGACAAATACCAACCCTATCAATCAAAACTTCTCCTTCGTGGACTGGATGTGGGAGTGGATCTTGCCTTCCATTAGTAAGCAAATTTACATCATCCTCCGTGTATTGAGGTATATCTACTTGTATTTGCGGGGAAACCCCTGATGATGTTCGCCAGTAGCTCCTTGACTGGGATACAGGTGGATAAAGTCAATCATTTGAGTCCAGTCCTAAAAGCAGGGAAATCCTATTATAGGTGGGAAAAGGGGAAAATGCTTGTGGAGCTACTCGCCATCCTACTCTGAACATTATAGTTGCCGAAGGGGGCGGGCCCATCTCCCCACCTTCTGCGATTCTTGCTCCCACTCCCAGATGCAAGGCAGGCCCCCCTCCCTCTTAGATGATCATAGAAAAAAACAGTTGGTAGAGGCGCATACTGGATCCTGCTTGATCGGGATGGGTATGAAATGTGAATAGGAGTTAAATAACTAAGGGATTCCTGAAAGTAATAACAACACAGTCACCCTTATGCAGCACCTTCTTGCCATTATTATATGGCATCATCGTAGGAAAAACCAGCATGGGTGCACAACCAATGTAATGCTTTGTTTCTTAACTGGACAAAAGATTCCTCCACTCCTTCTTCCAAACGAGGCACATTGGACAATACGGTCGCAAGTTTAATGTAACGAGTACACTCCCCTCACCCTGATCTGGCCTCCAATTGTTAGCCTCTCTTGTGATATTTACAGTGCTTTCCCCTCCATACTCCGCCTTGGCACCCTCACTTGCTATGGGACCCCCGATAACAAGTATTGTCTGCATTCCCTTGGGCAATCATGGTAGAGGTACTCACAGGAGGGCTGGTGTTTACAACACTTTGACTGACACTGGGCAGGAACTGCTGGCAAACAAACTCCTCTTTGGGGGAAATGTCCGTGGTGGTACTGGTCAATGTGGGGGGCAATCATACACCACCTGTTTAACAGTTATTGTCTCTTTCAGCCTCCTCATGGCAAACTCAATTGCACCCAAACGTTGGTAAATAGGCTCTAGACTCTCCCTCACTATCAAACTAAAGCCCTTTCACATCAAACCTGCATCTTTTCACCTGATTTTTCAGTGGGCTCCCCGCTCGCTGCATCCTTCTGCAGATTCAGGGTGCAGGACCTCTTTGCCTTAGGGACCACGGTTGCCCTTTATCTTTTTGTCCCTTTATTATGATCTTGTCAAGATACACTAAACTTGAAATTCAGGTTCAACAGGAACAATGATAACTTCCACATTTCTCCAAACCCACAACCAACCACATGTAGGTTAGAAGTAAATCTGAGGGGAGGGGATAAGAGAGAGAAACAGAGGCACTGGATAGCATTTCCTTCCTGGTTAAACAGCTGGGCTTGATTGGTAGTGCATGAGCATTAACAAGAGAAGACCTTTAGTGTGGCCAAGGTATTAACATTGGTAATTAACTTGTTTTTATATTTGATATACTCGCTGACACTCTGTATTTTACACTTGCTACGTTCTCCTGAGCTGCTATGCAATAAGGGATGTAATGGTAACTGTAAACAATACTGTGCGTTGTTGTGTATTGTTTGCTAAAAGAGCTCTCTTCCATAATATGCAATAACCTTGCATGATTCTGATTAGATTTGATGAAGTGGTTGATAACTGTATTATGAAAACACGATTGGTACTATCATGTGGTTCTCCTACACACTTCAGTTGTGTGCTATTTTTAATAAAAACCTCAGTGCTGTACATTTTCTTAGAACAAGAAACAGTGTTTATAAGATGTGAATTTACTGGCTTCTCTTAAAGAAGCGAAATAAATTAATATTGAGTTCTCAGTCCTACTGTCAGAAGAGCAAACAGATCACTGTGCCGAAAAAGGAAGACAAGAAAAATCTTCTATTGGCATTGCTTGTTCTGGATGCTGATTCAGTTCTCACCAGAGTGAGCTGGACATTCCTTGGGAAGGTCATGCCAAAGTTTGGTACATGAAAGAAGAGGATCAGGAAAGGGATCACTTCCTATGTAAGGGCTAGGGCTTGGATAGCAATGAATGGTGTGTACTTGGAGTATATTTGCATACATAGAGGCATTAGTCAGCGGTATCTGATGTCCCCTCTCCTTGGTATTCTAACCCTATGGCCCATGGTCGTGGCCTTGGGTCAATCAGAAGAGGTAACAGATATGCTTTTTATAGTAAACAAGCATATGACATAACTCGTCGCTGACAGTGGGCCCGATTCACAGAACTAACTTAAGACAAAATCCTAAACTTACTACCATTTTGGTATTCACAGAAGGCACTTACTCATTTTGGTATTCAGAGAAGGCACTTACTCATTTCAGTATTCACAGAAGTTAGGAGTCCTAACTTTAGGACTCCTAAATGCCTTTTGTGAATACCGAAAGTCTTAAAGTTAGGAGTTTTCTCAGTTTAGGAGTAGTAAAGTTAGGACTCCAAACTTTAGGACTCCTAAATGCCTTCTGTGAATACAGAAAGTCTTAAAATTAGGATTTTTCTCAGTTTAGGAGTAGTAAAGTTAGGACTCCTAACTTTAGGACTCCTAAATGCCTTCTGTGAACACCCAAAGCCTTAAAGTTAGGATTTTTCTCAGTTTAGGAGTAGTAAAGTTAGGAGTCCTAACTTTACTACTCCTAACCTGAAATTCATATACTTGAAGAATCAACTCAAATCAGTTATGCCTCTATTGGCCCGACTGCTGGTATTTGGTGAGGCATTGGGCTACACAATAAATTCAGATAAGTTATTGAGCCTGCAAATGGACTTATTGCAGGGCTAAAGAAGCATTAACAGATTTGATGCATTTGAAGACAGTTGAGGGCAAGATAAAATGCTTAGGACCCATATAGCATCCAGAATACATGAGCTATATGGAGCACATATGACCTCTTGATAAAGGTTATTAAAAAGGACCTGTACAGGTAAGGACACTTATGTGTCTCCTGGATGGCTGGATAATGGTAAATAAAATGATGGGAGTGCAAAGACTTCTGCACATCTTCCAGGTGAATTGAAAACACAACGTTTTATGCTAGCCAGAGGTTCTAGGTAGACTTTGGGAAGGGAAGCCCACCAGATCATCACAGAAGGATATGAAAGCACCAGAAGTAGGGCTTGGTTTCTTTGACATAAAAAATATTATTGTTTTGCAGCACAACTCCGAATAATAAAACAGTGGCCTTTGAAGTACTCAGACAAACATTGGACACATGGTAGGACCCTGTTAGCGAGGCAGTGTGAAACATGATCTGGGTGTCAAAAGATAAATAACTAGTACTGAATTGCGGGTACAGAATGGTATAGCTAGTAGAAGAGGGTTGATCACTTTCCACTCACCGTTGATGCTTATTTGTAGTAGTCCTGAATTTGGGCTGGGGATAATTATGGGGCATGGAAGGAAGGAAGGAGATTGAGGGACCTAGTGGATTTATTCATCAAATACTCAATCAGAACATTTGAGAATTGCAAACATACCTTTCGAGTGTGGCTGTAGTAAAGGCATTGGTTGATGGCTCCAGTTAAGGCACTGGTCCCTATGCTCTTCAGATAGGACAGTAACACCAATCATGATAAGATGGGAAATAATGCTGGGCATAGAAACAGACCATGTAACATGAGAACAACTCTGGGGGGATGCAATATCACATAACTAACAAGATGCAAAATGCAAGTTCATATCCTTATGGTGGACTCCTTGTGAAAACTAACAGGCCAAATATGCGTACAAACAAGTTCTAACGGTGTACAGATAGGTGCATATCTGCATCTTTATATAAGTGTGGCAGAAGAGCTAGTGTAACTGCATGAAATCTTAGTCTATTGCTCGGAAACACTGGTTAGGAGAATGTCAACCGATAAACAGCAATTCCTGAATGCAGCAACTGTGTGGCACAATTCCCTAGCAAGGACGCTATGGTCCACGAGAAACACCATCATCTGCAAGTCTTGTGAGAGTCATGTGGCTCAATGTGACATGCAGTCCTGATCAGCTGTGCTATGTATTTAGCAAAGTGTGTCCTGCAGGGATGCAAGGCTTCTGTCCATGTGGTGCCCGCACTTTGTGAACCTTTCGATCCTCTTCTTATTCTGAAAACACACATGTTCAGGAGATTCAACTTGGCACATCATGTGGAACCAGTGTGCAGTAGGAAGCTTGTTCTGCACCATATCCTGAAAGATAAGTAAGCTATCTCAAGAAAATGAGCCTTTAGCTGTCTGTTTTTTAAAGAAGATTAGTAGTGATAAATAATGTATATGGAGACTGTGCCATAATTTTTTAGCAAAAAGAGAAAAAGAGAGCAAGGAGTGGGTAGATCAGATAAGAGGTAGAGGAGCTACTTATCCAAACAGGGCAGCAGAGGCATTTACTCCCCTGTCCTGGTGGACCAAAGCCCATCATATTTAGAGATCTGTTCCTGTCTGGTGGATATCTCTGTGCCTTCAGAGAAGCTGCCGCCATGGTGGTTCCTCTGAAGGCACTGAAGCTTTGCTGTGAAGGGGCTATGTTCAGTGCAGCTACACAGCATGGCTTTTTGTTTTTCAGAATCAAACTCCCAAAGCAGGACTTTGTCTTTTGAACAACAAAAAATAAATGCCCCTGACAATCTGGGAGGTTTCTTCTAGAGGATGGGGGTCATTTATTTGTTTTCTTTTTTGGTATCTCCAGACTTTCCCTGATTGTCCCAAACAGGGAAAAATGTACATTGGAGCTTCCAAAAAACCAATGTCAGTTTTGCCATCAGTCAAAGGTTTGCCTGACAGAGCCGGCAGACACTCCATCAGTGGAACCATAACGGGTCACTTGACTCTAAATAAAACCTTTGTGGCAAACTACCCATTCCGAAAAACTATTAATAAGCGATAGTGTTAGTGCCGCTGACTGGCAATGAGGAACAATTTGATACCTTCCTTTGCTTGCCATCCCAAACAAAGTAAACGGGGTGGTGTGGCATCTATCTAACCCAACTCTGAATTAAGCAAGCATTGGCAATGACAATAGGTTTCACCATTTTATAGTGCATGCGCACAAAAACACAACATGCAGGCAGTGACATCTATGAAGGTATGCATGCGCATAGTTGTTCTGCTCGATTTTCCTGGCCTTCTTGTGTTAACAAGTGATTGAATGTGACTTCAGTCTCTTACCATTCAAGCCTAAGGGTTAGAGTAGTGAATGGAGCCTATTTACTAGGCACTTTGACATGATTCTGTGCTCTTCCCCATAGATCAGGGCTTGCACACATAGCCAAGGGGATAGATTCGTTAGTATTAGGGATAACCTGTCCTGTAGTGAGGGTATTTCATGGAGCTGTGCTGAATTCAGGCCTGGTAGGCCTTAAACGGGAGAGACTCCATCTTTCTTTCTGCTTCGGCAGCTTGGGATGCTTCTAGGCCAAGAGTTATGTTTTAGTTATGAGGTGTTATTCGCTTGGAGAGAACCGGTTCAGGCCGGCCCTTATCGAAGGATTGTATTTTTCTTCATGCCGAAGACACTACATCAGGCCGGCCGGCTGGGAACGTGTCCTTGGTACGGGGAGGTACAAGAATTTGGTGGGCGGCAGGTTACGGGCCGGAATTTTCCATAAGGAAATGCACCTCTATATTAGTGAAAGTCTGAGGCAGTTACATGTTCAGTCCGTAGGCGGCATCTGGCCGTTAGCAGGAAAGCTACTACTTATTCCAGGGAAGACAGACGCCATCTTGAAGGCGGAGAAGAATCAAGAGACAGATGCTTTCCTAGCAGAATAGCCAGAGAGGAGATAGTAGCCGATAAGGAAGAGGTCCCAGTGACTCGAAGAAGGGTGATTCCAGGCGAGCCGAGATACAGACGAGAAGGGAACCTAGATGACCACTGAGTGCAGGCTACATACTACTAAGGTGATGTCGACCCTTTCTTATTAGAGTGTACAACTTAATCTTTCACTTTTCTTTGCAGGTTATGTGTTATATCGTAATGTTATGTGATTGTGTATGTAATGAGTAATAAAGTATCCAGTTTGTAGTGAACCAACATGTGCTGCGTGTTCTTGTATAAGAGGGTAGCCTATTCTTCTAGTCAGCTGCGGCTACATGAACAGATGTTAACCCTGATCAGGTAAGTGGTAACTGAATAAGGGAAAGAGGAGCCCCTCGAACCTGAGAACAGGCTGTACTCAAACTGGCAATCCTTGTGTGATCTGATGAATAGTGAGCCCTTTTTGTATGTTATGGTGACCATAGGATGAACTGTCGTATGAGACTGCCATCTGGGTAGAGAGGTCTGGGTTCGTATGGGACCGCGAGGACGCCACTTGTGATACTGTCGTATGGGCAGAGAGGTCTGGATTCGTAGGGGATCGCGAGGCCGCCGATTGTGCTGATACTGTCGTCTGGGCAGAGAGGTCTGGGTTCGTATAGGACCGCGAGGCCGCCACTTGTGATACTGTCGTCTGGGCAGAGAGGTCTGGGTTCGTATGGGACCGCGAGGCCGCCACTTGTGATACTGTCGTATGGGCAGAGAGGTCTGGATTCGTAGGGGATCGCGAGGCCGCCGATTGTGCTGATACTGTCGTCTGGGCAGAGAGGTCTGGGTTCGTATGGGACCGCGAGGCCGCCACTTGTGATACTGTCGTATGGGCAGAGAGGTCTGGATTCGTAGGGGATCGCGAGGCCGCCGATTGTGCTGATACTGTCGTCTGGGCAGAGAGGTCTGGGTTCGTATGGGACCGCGAGGCCGCCGATTTTGCTGATACTGTCGTCTGGGCAGAGAGGTCTGGGTTCGTATGGGACCGCGAGGCCGCCACTTGTGATACTGTTGTATGGGCAGAGAGGTCTGGATTCGTAGGGGATCGCGAGGCCGCCGATTGTGAGATCTTGGTATACATAGTAGGAATCCCCTGTCCTTAGGTGATAGATATATGTGGTTGTAGGATTGTAAATAGGTTCTAGGGAGGGGGTAACGTTCTGGCTGGGTTAGTGAGGGCCTGATGAGTGGGTTCTATCTGATCCGAAAACCCAAGCAGAACATTTGGCGTCACGAACCGTTTACGAAACCTGTGTGCGTTGTGGTTGTATCGTGTTTGCTTCTGGTGCGTGCGTGGTTTCGTTTGTATATTATTTTTACATAACTGTGAGTGTAGTTTTCTTTTCTCTTTCTTCTTTTTCTTTTTCTCTTTTTCTTTATTTTCAAACATGTTTTCTAGAAAGTCGAAATCTACTTTTAAGTTACCCGTTGATATTCCCGGCTGGGATTCAACGCCTTATGAAGCCTTAGCCCGTGAGTGGGCTGATTCTACTGGTTTGAGTGAGAATTGGAATTCTTTTTTGGAGCTGGCGGAGCCGGCTGATGTGATTACTTGTTTACAGAAGGCGCCGGTATCTAAGGGTGATGAACTTCCCGTTTTGGGGCGCAGAGGTTGGATTGTTCTGTCTGCGTACAGGATCCTGCATGAGAGGTTGTTGAAGTTACAGAATGTGCATAAGGATGTGGAAGCGAATTTTGTTGAGATTCAGAATGCTCATACTTTGTTGCGGTGTCAAAATAAGTTGCTTGCTGACAAACTTGAGACGTACCAAACTATTGCCGAGAGGGCGGCTGTGCGAATTGCTCGTTATAAATACAAAAATCGGCGTGGTCGGGTTTCGAAGCGAAAGGTGCGTCTGGTCGTGGCGAAAGCCGGTCTGGATTGGAATCCTGATGAATGGGATGGTAATATCTGGAACTCGAGTGATTCTCCTTCTTCGGGTGAGGAGTCTGCCAAGCGCGAGCCCTCTCGCTCCGGCCGTGATTGTAAGTCTGCTTCTTGCGCCTCTGATGGTGCACTCCATGATTGCGTTCGTCCTTCGAGTGGGGTCGATGCTTCTTACACTGATTGTTCCTCTACGTGTACTGGTCGAGCTCCTTGTGCTGCTCGTCCCGCGGTCTCGGTGCATCCGGTTTTTCGGCGGAAGTTGCAGCAGGCTCCCGGTGCTCCGAATGGTATTGCTTTAGACTCTTTGGAGGATTTTACTCAACAAGAAATTAGTGATATTTTACAAAGATTTCGGCAGCGAGCTGGTGAGTCCTTACTCACATGGATGGTGCGCCTTTATGAACTGGGCGCTGCTGGCATTATGTTGGATGCTGGCGATTGTTTGAAGTTTTGTTCCTTGAGTTCGGATTCTACTGTACAGGATCATTTTCGTAACTTTAATGTTGGTGGTCAAATTTCTTTGCTTCAATTGGCGACTGAGGGTTGTAATCAAAAATATCCTACTGAATCTGATTGGCCTGTGAATGACAAACCGTGGTATACTTTGCGCGATGCTACGCAACGTCTCAAAGAGGAGGTGATGAAAACGGCAATTTTTCTGAATACTGCTGACAGGTTGCTTGATGGTTTCTTGACATCTTCTGTGCGGAATCGTATTATTCGTTCTTCTCCTGTTGCTTATAAGCAGGTTATGATGACTTTATTGATTAATCAGACTGGTAACAGGTTATCTGTGGTGCTGGAATCGGTACGCCAACTCGGTGAGTTGGGTGAGTGGTTTAAACCTGAACGGCAATCCCGGCCTGACACTCGTACTCCTGGTGACAATAAACTTACTAGACGTGATATGTTTTTTGTTCTTATGGCTGATGGTGTGCGGAAGGAGGACATTGATGGTGAGACCACTTCTCGTTTGTGGGAAATGTTTCGCAAACGTGGCTTGGATCGAAAGGAGGGTGCCCGGCGTGTTCGGACGACTGAGTGTGATCGTGGTTTTTCTGACGGTAGCAGTGATGACGACCGCCGTGGGCGCTCTGATCGTCGTGATGATCGACGTTATGTGCGTGACTTGTCCCCCCGTCGTGAGAGGGACAGGGAGAGAGAGGGGGAAAGAGAGAGGGGGAGAGATGATTATGTTAACAGCAGACGTAGAGATGATAGGGATCAATCCCCTGAGTTGAGAAGGAGAGAGGATCGACACATATTGGCCGATCGAAACCCGCAGTACAATGCAGGGAACAGTAATCCATTTCGTAATGGAGATGGATATGAACAGGAGGTATCGATACCTAGGAAACGTGAGAGTCTTTATCCCGATTTATCCTGGTACACAGAACGCAGTAAAGATGACTAGGAAATAGGTCAAGCTCCAGTACACAGATGGGCTCACAGAGATAATAGACCCTATGTAGATATTGATATTTATTGGAGACATCGTAATGTCCAAAGGGCCCGAGCATTGGTAGATACAGGAGCGGAGGCCACTCTTATTCATGGAAAATCAAAGAAGTTTAAAGGTCAGCCTTTTACAATTACCGGATTAGGCGGAAAGGAAACTCCCGCAGTTCAAACCTTACTTGAAATGAGAATAGGTAGAATTCCTAGAAAAGAATACTCTGTATTAGTGGTGCCACTCTTAGAATTCATAATTGGAATTGATATTTTGAAAGGAATGACTTTGCACTTAGATGATGGATGTTACCAATTTGGAACTAAACATTATATATCGTCCAGGCCTGTACGGGTTGGTCGTTTAAGAATGCCCCCCATAAAAGTTCCCCAGGCGACAAAAGTGGTTCGTCAGAAGCAGTATCGTATTCCGGGTGGTCATGAAGAGATTAGTACCACTATTCAGGAGTTGGTGGATGCAGGTGTTATCACCCCAGTTACTTCTGTTTGGAATAATCCTGTTTGGCCTGTACGTAAGAGTGATAATTCTTGGCGCATGACTGTTGATTATCGAGAATTGAATAGACACACACCCTCTTTGACTGTTGCAGTACCGGATGTTATTACCCTAATTGAAAGAATCCAAAAACATCCAGGTACATGGTATGCGTCCATTGATATTGCTAATGCTTTCTTTTCGATTCCGATTGCCCCTGAGTGTCAGGAACAATTCAGTTTTACATGGAACGGGCGTCAGATGACGTTTAGAAATCTTCCTCAGGGCTATGTGCATAGTCCTACGATATGTCACCGGCTGGTGGCAGAGCATCTGGCTGAGGTACCGGTTCATCCACAAATTCAGATATGTCACTATATTGACGATATTTTGATCCAAGGCGAATCACGAGAGGAAGTCCAGACCCAATTGGATAGAGTCATTGAGTGCCTGCGTGAGAAAGGTTGGGAAATCAACCCGGATAAATTACAAGGTCCGTCCCAAGCTGTAAAATTTTTGGGTATTAATTGGCATGAAGGGCACCGAGAAGTGATCCCTCAGGTTAAACAGAAAATTCTTGATTTCGCAGTTCCGAGAAATAGGAAAGAAGCCCAAAGCTTCATTGGTTTGTTTGGATTTTGGCGCCAGCATATTCCTCATTTGAGTCAAATATTGGCCCCTTTGTACCGTGTCACTCGTAAAAAGAATGCATTTGAATGGGATAAACCACAGCAAGATGCGTTCAGTCTGGCAAAAGAAGCAATTCAGCATGCTCTGGATTTATGGCCTGTGTGTGATGGTGATGTGGATTTGAATGTGTCTGTACAAGGCCTTTATGCGAATTGGAGTTTGTGGCAGAAACAAGGCAAGAGTAGAGTACCGTTAGGTTTCTGGACCAAAAAGTTACCTGATGCTGGTGAGCGTTATACACCTTTTGAGAAACAGCTACTTGCATGTTATTGGGCTCTGGTGGATACCGAGCAGTTGACTTTGGGACATGATATAGTTTTGCGACCTGAAATTCCTATCATGCAGTGGGTTATGAGTTTGCCGAAAACTCACCGAATTGGACGCGCTCAAGAGGCGAGTGTGATTAAATGGAAATGGTATATACAAGATAGGGCACGTGTGGGACAAAAGGGAGTTGCATCTTTGCATGAGCAGGTGGCACGGGCGCCATCAACTGAAACTGAGATTGAATGTTCCGTACCTTTAGTACAGGAATCTCCTGTTAAGTGGGGTAAACCTTTTGATGATTTGTCCGCAGAGGACAGAAACCATGTCTGGTTTACGGATGGTTCAGCAAGGTTCATAGGGACGAAACGGCATTGGAAGGCAGTGTCCTATAATCCGATCACACAAAAATTGCTGAGTACAACTGGTGAGGGTAAGAGCAGTCAATTTGCTGAACTCTATGCTGTTTATCAAGTTCTGAAACAAGAGTTACCTGGCATATGTCATATTTTTACCGATTCTTGGTCTACTGCCAATGGACTGGCAGTTTGGTTACCGACTTGGCATTCCCATAGTTGGAAAATTCATTCCAAGGAATTGTGGGGAAAAGAATTATGGCAGGAGATTTGGGAAATGCTCCCACAGAGTACTGTTACAATCTTCCATGTGGATGCTCATACCCCGATAGACTCTCTTGACAAATTCTTTCATAATATTGCAGATGAGAAATCTAAAATTGCTGAGGCAGTGGTGGACACGCAAGATTCTGATATTGCGGGATTGGCGAAATGGGCACACCAGAAAGCAGGACACTTTGGAGAGAAAACCACTAGCAGGTGGGCTGCTGATCGAGGAATTTATATTCCCCTAGATTTAATTAAAAATGTTATTCTACATTGTCCCATTTGTCAGCATATCAGGCAGCGCAAAGTGCCCCAAATTGTTAAAGGTCATTTACATCGCGGGAAAGTGCCCGCTCAAATTTGGCAGATTGATTACATTGGTCCACTCCCTATGAGTAGGAATTGTCAATATGTTTGCACCATTGTTGATACATACAGTGGCCTGTTGGTGGCCCTTCCCTGTAAGCAAGCTACCCAACTGAATACTATTAAAACATTGGAATTGATTATGATGTATTATGGTGTGCCATTCAAAATTCAATCTGACAATGCATCCCATTTTCGTGGAAGATTGGTACAGGAATTCTGTGTGGAAAACAATATTGAATGGGTGTTTCATATACCCTATTATCCACAGGCCTCGGGTCTTGTGGAGAGGTTGAATGGCCTGCTAAAAGACCAACTGCGCAAATTGACAGATGACAAGTATAAGAAATGGCGAGATTTTTTGCCTCAAGCGCTATTGATTTTGAATAACCGTCCTTTTCTAAATGCTGAATCCCCACTTATGCGTCTGTTTCCTCCGAATGTTGTTGCTAAACCCAATGAGATCAGAGAGACTGTGATGTACTGGGAGATTACTCCCGGAGCTTTGGCTCCATGCAGAGCGACCCCAGGGTCGGCAGGTTTAGACTTGCATGCCATGGATGACACCATTATAAAAAGTAAAGATCGAGTCATCATTGAGACAGGTGTTGGTGTTCAGATACCACCTGGAAATTTCGGATTAATTGCCCCTAGATCGGGGCTGGCTGTAAAAGGCATTCAGGTGCTTGGAGGAATCATTGATAGTGATTATCAGGGAGAGATTAAGGTGCTCCTGCTGAATGGCAGTGAGGTTGACTTACTGATACATAAAACTGACCGAGTGGCTCAATTGCTAATAATGCCTGTCTTCAGTGGTGAGATGGTAAAAGGCACTGCCCCAACGTTGCTAACTGTACGAGGCCAGAAAGGTTTTGGCTCTACAGACAATCCTGGGGCCAGAGTTTGGGTGCAGTCGCCTAAGAATCCCCCTGAACAAGCAGAGGTCATTGCAACCGGTCAAGATAATACCATTTTAGTTATGAGACCAGGGAAAGATAGCTGGGAAGCAGTCCCGGCTGACAAATGTTACTTACGAGAATGAATAATGCCTGTATTTGATTCTCTTTCAGATCATTCTTTGGACTGTTGCTGCGGGATGTGTCGGCATCGGACTGTTTTTGGGCTGGCGCGACGAGAGAGGAGGGATCCCATCAACCCGGGATGAGTTGAGAACCCGAGTGTCGCGTTCCTTCGCTGCGTGGGATTCGTCATCGAACTTTTGGATTTCACTTGCGAAACGGGTGACTAGCGCCCCTCATTTCTGCCTGACACCGATGAGATCAGTGAATGACATTTTGTCAACTTGTTTGGTTGCTGTTCCTGCCTCGTTGGAAACTTTGACTCATATTTTCAATATATCAACCGCTCGCCCCAATGTTCTTCTGGGCGATTTCGCTACCCATCAGTATTGTCCCTTGTGTACTGAACTGTCAGACCCGATACCCCCCATCCAGTCCCAAATAGTTACCTATAATATCACACAAGGTGATTTGTGTTTTTTCCTTACGTGTAATCCTAGTGCAATTTCGGAATGTATGCGTTTAAAATTGAAAGGGGCCACCTCATTCACCGCTCATGAACGAACTTTGTGCCTTCAAAGGACGCCGAAAATATGTACTTCTGTTCAGAATAACATGACTTGCAAGAGTATGGTAGTTGCCCCCAGTCATTATCGCACAATGTTACTACCTGCCGGATGGCTTTTCTCATGTGGTAATACTTCCTGGCCATATGTCCCCGCAAATATTTCTGGAGGCCCTTGTGCCATTACTAGATTGAGTTTGTTAATGTTTTCCTCGCATCCGAATGCCAACTCTCGTGTGATTCGAGATACAGTGAGATTACAGGAGGATTGTGACTCATCTTTGCATTTATATTCTAAGTCCGAATACCTTAGCCTGGCTATTTCAATTATTGGTGTTCCTGCTTTGGCAGTTTATAATGCCAAATCTATTGAGAAAATGGCCTGCTGGATGGTGAAATCCATTAATAATACTTCCACAGTCCTGTCGGACATGCTATTAGACGCCCAGGGTGAACGAAGGGCTATCTTGCAAAATCGAGCGGCCATTGATTATCTTTTGCTTAAACATGGACGCGATTGTTCTGATTTTGAGGGTCTTTGTTGTTTTAACTTGTCTGATCATACACAATCCATTCGAGCTCACATTAACAAGCTACATGACTTGACAGAAGAAGTTAGAAAACACATTGATCAGGGCTGGTTTGACTGGCTCTTTAATTGGTTACCTGATGTGCATTTGTTACGTCAAATATTAGGAGGTATTCTGATTACTATCACCATTTTGATTTCCATCTGTTGCTTTATTCAGTGTATTCCTTCACTACTTCAATTCTGCACACCTGGTACTAGACATAGATCAGTTAGTTTTGTTTCATATTATTCTTCCACAGATGTTAGTTCCATTTAATGAATGTATAATAGACTGAAGTCAAGGGTGAAATGTTCTGCTCGATTTTCCTGGCCTTCTTGTGTTAACAAGTGATTGAATGTGACTTCAGTCTCTTACCATTCAAGCCTAAGGGTTAGAGTAGTGAATGGAGCCTATTTACTAGGCACTTTGACATGATTCTGTGCTCTTCCCCATAGATCAGGGCTTGCACACATAGCCTAGGGGATAGATTCGTTAGTATTAGGGATAACCTGTCCTGTAGTGAGGGTATTTCATGGAGCTGTGCTGAATTCAGGCCTGGTAGGCCTTAAACGGGAGAGACTCCATCTTTCTTTCTGCTTCGGCAGCTTGGGATGCTTCTAGGCCAAGAGTTATGTTTTAGTTATGAGGTGTTATTCGCTTGGAGAGAACCGGTTCAGGCCGGCCCTTATCGAAGGATTGTATTTTTCTTCATGCCGAAGACACTACATCAGGCCGGCCGGCTGGGAACGTGTCCTTGGTACGGGGAGGTACAAGAATTTGGTGGGCGGCAGGTTACGGGCCAGAATTTTCCATAAGGAAATGCACCTCTATATTAGTGAAAGTCTGAGGCAGTTACATGTTCAGGCCGTAGGCGGCATCTGGCCGTTAGCAGGAAAGCTACTACTTATTCCAGGGAAGACAGACGCCATCTTGAAGGCGGAGAAGAACCGAGAGACAGATGCTTTCCTAGCAGAATAGCCAGAGAGGAGAGAGTAGCCGATAAGGAAGAGGTCCCAGTGACTCGAAGAAGGGTGATTCCAGGCGAGCCGAGATACAGACGAGAAGGGAACCTAGATGACCACTGAGTGCAGGCTACATACTACTAAGGTGATGTCGACCCTTTCTTATTAGAGTGTACAACTTAATCTTTCACTTTTCTTTGCAGGTTATGTGTTATATCGTAATGTTATGTGATTGTGTATGTAATGAGTAATAAAGTATCCAGTTTGTAGTGAACCAACATGTGCTGCGTGTTCTTGTATAAGAGGGTAGCCTATTCTTCTAGTCAGCTGCGGCTACATGAACAGATGTTAACCCTGATCAGGTAAGTGGTAACTGAATAAGGGAAAGAGGAGCCCCTCGAACCTGAGAACAGGCTGTACTCAAACTGGTAATCCTTGTGTGATCTGATGAATAGTGAGCCCTTTTTGTATGTTATGGTGACCATAGGATGAACTGTCGTATGGTACTGCCATCTGGGTAGAGAGGTCTGGGTTCGTATGGGACCGCGAGGCCGCCACTTGTGATACTGTCGTATGGGCAGAGAGGTCTGGATTTGTAGGGGATCGCGAGGCCGCCGATTGTGCTGATACTGTCGTCTGGGCAGAGAGGTCTGGGTTCGTATGGGACCGCGAGGCCGCCACTTGTGATACTGTCGTCTGGGCAGAGAGGTCTGGGTTCGTATGGGACCGCGAGGCCGCCACTTGTGATACTGTCGTATGGGCAGAGAGGTCTGGATTCGTAGGGGATCGCGAGGCCGCCGATTGTGCTGATACTGTCGTCTGGGCAGAGAGGTCTGGGTTCGTATGGGACCGCGAGGCCGCCACTTGTGATACTGTCGTATGGGCAGAGAGGTCTGGATTCGTAGGGGATCGCGAGGCCGCCGATTGTGCTGATACTGTCGTCTGGGCAGAGAGGTCTGGGTTCGTATGGGACCGCGAGGCCGCCGATTTTGCTGATACTGTCGTCTGGGCAGAGAGGTCTGGGTTCGTATGGGACCGCGAGGCCGCCACTTGTGATACTGTCGTATGGGCAGAGAGGTCTGGATTCGTAGGGGATCGCGAGGCCGCCGATTGTGAGATCTTGGTATACATAGTAGGAATCCCCTGTCCTTAGGTGATAGATATATGTGGTTGTAGGATTGTAAATAGGTTCTAGGGAGGGGGTAACGTTCTGGCTGGGTTAGTGAGGCCCTGATGAGTGGGTTCTATCTGATCCGAAAACCCAAGCAGAACAATAGTCAAAGCACGTACCCATGCTGACATGTAGATGCACAGCAAAAACCTTACAATATCTATATACACACACACATACAGAGACACAAATTAACATACATAAGGACAAATATGCACACAAATTACCAGACAAACAGACACCCACGCATTCATAAAAACATAACAGTACTCATGCAAACATACCATGAGATAATATTACTTATTCACACACATGCACCTTTAGGCACCCAGAAAACGCAAGCACACTGGCACACAAATACATATATGCTTACCATGAGAAAGACAGGCTGAGTGGTGATAATAGGGGGGCATAGACCAATCAGTGCAATATTGTGCATTGTTGTGAAGTGGACCCGAGCATTTCTAGATTGTATTTTCACCTTGCTAAACAAACCTAACAGTTTTATTGAGATGCACCTCGATTGACTTCATTTTTCTTAAAGAGCCAGCGGTTTTAGGGGCATAAGTGGGGTAGACAATATCAAAACTGTGCACCCATGGAGATGGCTGGATGGCGTGCAGGTATAACAGAGCATAGGGACCAAAGGACAGCAGGTTGGAGACAGCTGCACAGGTACAAATGTCGGCCAGGAGCATGGGGACACAAACAGGGCAGATTGGTGGCAGCTGTAGGGACTCACGGTTAGGGCAGAAGCATAGGGACACATAGGGGGCAAGTTGAAGATAACATCGATGCGCAGGTAGGAGTGGACAAGAGGGACAGAAAGTAGAAAGGAAGAAGAGTGACATCATGAGGCACAGGATAGAGGTCTTACAACACAATTGTTGAAGCATAAATATTATCATTGGTAGGGCTATAGATCGAGGGTATACACCAGTGAGAAACAAGGGTGGAACATCCATTACAATGCAGTCATTACAACAACCTATCTTTACAACACAAATGTTACAATGCAACTGCCTTTACATCGCATGCCATTACAACGCATTTTACTACAGCGCATGACATTACAATGCATACCATTACATCACATGCCATTACAACGCATTATAAGGTAAGTAATGGAGATTCTTTTAGTATTATGGTGGGTAGGGTTTTGGGGTACTTGGGAATAGTAATTTTTACCCCCACACTATCCAACACTTTCCCTACTGTTGCACTCACTGGAGTGGAAATAGTAATTTTTACCCCTATATTATCCAACACTTACCCTACTGTTGCCCTAAAAGTATTATGCATTGTAATGGTATGCATTGTTATGGTATGTGTTGTAATTGAATGCATTCTAATGGTAGATTAAAAAAATGTTTTGTAATGGCATTCGTTGTAAAATCATGCAATGTAATGGTAGTTGCGATGTAAAGGCTGCATTGTAAAAGCATGTGTTGCAATTGCATGCATTGTAGCGTCATATATTCGGGTGGAAGTATGGTGGTGGAACACGGTTTCAAACACATGGAGGAAGCTGGCCCTCCACTGCATGGATGAAGCACCAAGCATGGACAATGAGAGTTGTGCCATTGAGAGTAGTAGGATTTGTGTAAAGGCCTGATTGAAGCTCCCTTTTTGGGCTTCTCTTACCTGGGTGCCATTGACACACAGATTCCAAGGTACCCTTCCCCTACCTTGGAAGCAATCCTACAAAGGCCCTTTTTTGGCAGTCCGGGGACTGACTATGTCTATTACTGAGCTGCAGAGCTTGTTAAACTCTCAGTAGCTCTCACGTGTTCTGTGAGACAGTATCTGCTATGATTACCAGCTGTACACATGGGAGGAGCAACAAATACCTAAAAGAGAGGTGTAGGGAATATGACCGCATAGGATTAATGGTGGTGGCAGGAAAAAGAGGCTGAGAATGGGGCGCATGGGAGGAACAGACCAGTGCACGGTAGAGTGGATGAGCTTTGCACTACAAAGGTGCACACCAGCTAAGGCCCGAGACAGGAGTTACAGATGGCCAAAAGAACCATTGATTGTACTTGACTCTGAGAGTGTCAGGATGTTCTGTGGCCCCAGAACAGAACATGATGCAGGCGGAAAAGTACCTTGGCATGGGTAAGCAACAGCAAGGAGCAGATCTGACATCACGGCCAAGATGGAACTCCGATTGTGCCATAATATTTGCTTTGAGAGTCCACTCTGTAAGAGAACACAATGGTGGCGAGTCTACTGACAAGTATAGATCTCATCCAAATCCCGGCTGCCCTTAGAATGGGAAGTTGGATCTGTTGGATAGGCCAGAGTCTCCCAACAGAAAATGCTCTCCACAAAGCTCCAAATCTTGAAATGCATAATGTTGAAGCCGGCCTAGATATATATACCAAAATGAGAACAACTCTGTCACACAGAGCGGTATGAGGCTACATGTACCAAGCTGTGGCTGCCAAGAGGTTTACCCATCATACCAACCAATGCATCAACTGGGTTCTTTATCCGCTCTCTGGCTAAAGAACAAGATTTGACAATTTTTCACACCCAAAACCCCTTTCTTCCAACAGTCTTAGAACAACAAATGAACATAATAAAAAATGGGTCACTGTCTAGAATCAGTTTACATACGTTTAAGAAGCAGGAATTACTTATTCTACCACCAATTCAAACAAGAATGTCACCTTATTATGTACACATTCTCAAAATACCGTGGGCAGAACCAAAGTATAATGGACAACTCATTGAGCCAATGCCGGAGGAGACCGCACCCAAATCTGCCAGTGGCTGAAGAGGTGCTTCCAAAGACCCTTGGTGTAACTTATATTTTGGGTGCTATGTGTGTTGTGTTTGTTCTGTGTTCTGCAAACATGAGATCATGCCATTCTGCCGGAACTGTCTCTAGGAAGACCTAGAAATCAAAAAAATGTAAGCTAAATGTATTTAAGCCAAAGCAAATTCATATAGAAATTCAGTAAAATGAAAAAACACACAAGAACCAAACAACATTGATCTCCCGCAGACATTCTTGAATCAAAAAATATGCTGGTCCTGGCAAGCAATCCATGCATAGATATTGATAGGCGATCCCGACTGTCGTATTCCCTGCTGGAGGCAATACCAAAGATCCTAATTCACCTCCAACTCTGTTGACTTACACTAGGATTGCTTGCCAATGTCAGGAAAGCAAATTAAGATCAGAATTCTCAGGTGGCCCTGGCGTGACCCAATGTAATCATGCATTTGCTGCCATTAATGTGTTTTCCAGAGGATCTTAGCATGCCTTAAAAACACACAAATTGCATTTACTAAATTACTATAACATGCAGTTTTTTATCACTGCATTCCATTCCAGAATTCCCTGCAGTGTAAATGCATTAGAATTAGAAAGACAATTGAAAACCTCTTTCACGTAGTTTGATTACTCAAAGCCTTGGGTGATTAAAATGCGAGCATGTATTTCATTTTCTCTCTAAAATACTTCCAGCTAATGGAAATCTGGGTCACATTCACAAGTGCTTAAGGGATAACTAATTATATTATATACCATAATGAGAAAGAAGATCTTCCTTCTTAAATATATTGTAATACTACACAACCATTGAAACTAATATATGCTTAACTGGCCCTGCCACTCTTGGTAAAGTATCAGACATGTTCCTGTTTTTTCATAAAGTGCTGTCCAAGGCTTTATTACAGTGCAAGATCACACACGTTTTAATTCTCAGTTTGTCGGCTTTAGGAGCCTTCTCTTTTTTTTCTTTGTTTGTTTACCCTTTTCAATAGCACCTGTGAATTAGTTATTTTTACATTAGATTAATTTAACCTTCGTCATGTATTAATTGATAACAAAAGACACAATTCCAGAATTACTCTCCCTTACCCCCTTACCCTCGATTTTTAACACATTTAATCAATGTTCCTACGCTCTGAATAATTTTTTGAAGACGTGCGACATGTACCTTATAGATGCTAACTGCCTCGATTTAATTTTCATTTTCATTTTGCTAATTTCACAATCCCTATATATGTTCGCTTGCATTCAACAACTGTTCCCAAACCTGTCTGCCAAAACTTATATTGATTTGGAAATTAAATTAGTGATAATTGATTATTATCATCTCGCTTATCTAGCATCCGCATTTTGGCACCTTAGAAGTATAAACTAAGCCCACATGAAATTGAAGTAGTTTCCTGCATGTAAAATACTTTACCAAGGGCCATATGTAGGTAGCCCAATACCGGTCGGTAACGGACGATTTTCGGTAAATATACCGTTACCGACCGGTATTTAGGCTTTTGAGATGTAGGGGCATCATTTCTGTATTCGGTAATTTACCGAATCGGTAAAATTACCGAATCGGTAATTTTACCGATTCGGTAAATACCGAATACAGAAATGAGATGTAGGGGGAGTGTGTGGTGGGTGTGGGGATTCGTTATTTACCACCAACTGAAAGTTGGTGGTAAATGACGAATGTCACTGTGAATGCATTATTTGGCCCTTAGATGTGTGCAATGTGGCAGACACACATGCCCTCAGGGCATGTATGTGTGCCACATGTAGGAATCAGGGGTGCAACAGGGTGTCAATGTGACACCCTGCCACCCTTGATTGAGCTCCCCCCATTACCGATTCGGTATTTACCGATTCGGTAATGGTAACTGGCTTCCCATTGATTCCTATGGGCCTCCTGGCCCATAGGAATCAATGAGATACAGGTTACCATTACCGAATCGGTAAATACCGATTCTAAAATACCGACACTTACCGAATCGGTATTTTTTTACCTACAGTACATTTACCGATTCATAAATACCGAATCGGTAAAATTCGGTATTTAAGAATCGGTAAATGTAATTTACCTACATAAGGGCCCAAGTGTCGTAGGACTAAAGCTTAGAAGTACAAAAACCTGTTTTTCTCACAGTAAGATGGAAATGTAATAACAGTTTGACTGGTTTGCATCATAAGTGATGCAACCTGGCGCAAAGTGTCGTGTTGGCATTTATTTTGCAACACAAATCCTGAATTGTGTGAATGGTTTCCTAAAGTAATGCAAAGTAGCATCAAGGGGGCATTCCATGGGTGGTACATGGGCGTTCCCAAGCACCCACCCACACATTTTAAAACTCAACCCTATCTACTTAAAAATATAAACAGGACTTTGCACCAAAAATGAATGCCTCCTCAAGGCAGGAGTGAGCTTTGAAAAATGGTTTCTTTTCTCAAAACTACACCTACTTTGCATGTGTGCTGCACTCTATATCACACATACAATCTTGGAAAAGTATTAAATTATGTCTAAATATTGTTTTTGAACTGAAAGGGTACCCTTCTGGTACAAAATCTATGCTGACATCAAATAGACACACTTGCACTATGGTGCAATAATGTGTCTGTTGGTGCAAGACAGACAAAAGTACAGCGGAGGGAGAGAAACGCAATGCAATATTTTTGTAGATGTGGCAACTATGGCTGCTGTGCTTCAGTGTGCCAAAAGTGAGTACATTTGGCCTCACATTTGTATAGCCTTTGAGTAAAACCAGCAGTGTGTCTAAATGTCACTAATATGCAGATAAGTGACATGCACATTTACGGAGATACAGACTCACAACTTCACAATTGTTTTGTAAGCTTTTCCTCTGGCATAGTGGGTGAATTTCTGGGGCATAGCTAAAGCCTCATTGAATCTTCACTGAAGCATTAAACCGTCCCGCTGCCATGACTGACTGTTCAAGGAAATAGGTGGATTGATCGCAAGTGGCATCTGCTGCCATTTTCCTATTCTGACCCCTTCCAGAAAGACCCACGCCACTGCCTCCCCCTTTTACCGAGTCTACACACTCCTGCAAGGCTTTATAGCCTGCTGTCTAGCCTGGACCTGATGTGTACAGTACCCTGTTCAATCCCCATACCCGTCTTCTTGCCCCATGCATCTTAAACCGTCCCCTGCTGCCTCCCCCCACTCATCTGATTACTCAAGAAGGGATTTAAGCTCTCACAATGACCTGCTCCAGATGCCAATGGGACATCCTAGAGCAGGAAATCATCAGAGAAGATGTAGGTCACACATTTTCACTACACCTCAATTTTCTACTGGAAAAGGACTGTTTTCCAACACTGATTGGCTGTTTGGGCATGTGTGAGGAAAGCTGCTGACATGATGTGATTCTCTCGTCTCTATAATTTGTTTATTGTCACTCCTCTAATAAGGCTGATTTATTAGATTAACCTAATGCGCAACACAACCGCTAACAGCTCCTTTTGCGAAATGGTTAATAGAAGAATTATTGCAACACAGGAGAGGACTGTAGATAAAGCAAGCATATACAAATGTAATAGGTTTTGCCTGCCCTGACACGTCTCAAAAACTCAGACCTTTCTGTCCTTGGTTTTGGAGAGAGATGAGTAGGTATGTACATTAGCTCATATGTTACTGATCTACATTTTCACTGATTTCTCATCCTTGAGCCTGCCTGAACCTTAATATATTTAAAATGATTTCCATTCATGCCTTGGCACATTTTTAACACAGCTGCAATACTTATGTCAGATCCAGTGTTACAGCAGGTATGGGGGATTTGGATGCCCACAACATGTCAAAAATTACCCCTGTTGTGTAGTAGAAGCCCACAATATAGTAAGGATTGCCCAATACTTCTAGAACCAGTATTGTGTCATTAATGCCTACAAATAGACAGGAATTACCATCCTTTGTTCAACTGATGCCTAGAGTATGCCAAGATTTATAATCATAATACCATGATCGCATTATACCATTTTTAAGTATCACCTTGATCCAGCGTGACACCTAATCAGGGATCAATACCCGATAATCATACAAATGGCCCATACACATTCACCCAAATTCCTGATGTGCTGGGGGGCAAGTTTTAATGACGTGAACATTTATTTACATCACAGAGTCATGTTTTGCATCTCTAAATACATGACTAATATCATATATCTGTTCTCTTTCCCTTCAAGTCTACAGGACTATTAGCAGAACAAACAGCACAATCAGCTCAGTCAGAGCCTATGAAGAAGTTTACCGACGCACTCGTCAGCAGCACAAAATGCTCCTCCGCAAGAACTAATTTACTAAATAAATCTCTTATTCACCCTAAGTCTTCCTTAGGTTGCAACTATTCTGAACCAGCTTCAGAATCTGTCTTAAGTCCTACATCAGGTGGCAGCTTGGAGGGGAGTAAACCTACAAACATTTTTACTCCAATATCACCAGCGTCACAAGCACTAGCTGCTTTGGAGGTGGAAGGAAAAACCGTCTCAGAAGTTAGCTCTCATCGAAACGTAAGTGGGCAAACTTCCTTGCATAGCGGCCAAGCCACGGAGAGTGCAAGCGCGGTGGAGCGTAATCTCTCTTTTTTCAACACTAATGAATGGGATAACTTAATGTTCTCACACACAAGGGAATTCCCTATTCATTCTCAACCACCGTTACCCCCCCCCCCCCCAAGAGAGGATTTAAAAGAAGTCGCTGGGCAAGAGAAAGCATGGACAACAGCTTTGGAAATCTTGCAAAGATCAGCGGATGCAATGAACTTTCAAGCCGACAAAATGGATATACAGATCAGCCTTTTGGATACACTTGCTACGTATATAGTCAAAATTGATGAGAGAATCTCGAACTTGAACAACTTGATCAAACGGGCACAGGAAGGTGGGGAGTACCAACAAAAAGGCTGTGGCTGCTCACCAATAATAGAGAAATTAGGATCCCTTCCGGAAACGATGGGGAACTTACTGGCAGACTTAAAAGGAATTGTATACCTTAAGGTATCATCTCCGAGCTGCAAAAGACAAGACTCGACTCAAGGAAGTAAAGAAATGGAAACAAATAGCCAAGGAGGGTGCAAGGATGCGTCAAATAGATCTCTCTCACCCAAGGTTACTTTAGCAATTGCGAGTCTAAAGAAGAAACAACAACAATGTCTAGTGGCAGATAACATCTCTATAGTTTCTGGCATTTCTCCTCCCCATCAACAACAGGCCACGGAAGTTCAATCTGGCAAAGGGAAAAGACAAAGGAAACGGAAGGGTCGAAACAAGATCAACAGGGCGAGAAAGGGCCTGAGCCTTTATCCACTGTTCAACAATTGCAGAAGGCCAGCAAGCACAGTTCTCGATAATCAATTGGGTAGCGATGATCCCGGTGACAAACTAGAGGTTCAATCATCTACCTTAGGAAGAGATCAACAAAACAAATCGGTCTTTTGGGACGGAGTTGAAAGCAAGGAGCAAGCCACGTTCGATGAGGTCAACACAGGCCCAATAGAGGGAATCAAGCAAAAGGACCCAACCATCTTGAAAGGCACGCTTTCTCTAAATCCAAAGAAAAAAAGGACAATAGCCCTAAGCCTCAGTGCCCCTAAGGACTTGCCCTGTTCAAAGACTTTGGATAGCCAGGCTCCTCAATCCACTCCAAGCAAAGGCCGTATAGGCCCTTCCCAGTTGGAGGGGCTGTGCATGAATGAAGAGCTGACAAAAACCAGGAAAAAGAACCTACGTAGCCCCAGTGCACAAACCAGGCTATTTCCTCTGCCAGCCCAGAAAGAAATATTGGGCTGCCCACTACAAAAATCAATAGGAGCTGCACTGCACTATGCGGCCGTTGGTCAGGGGAGACTAGCAGAAAGTCAAGTAGGTTCGGCCCACAGCGGCACCACAGCCACGCTCCTCTATACGGAGTACAAATCAAAAGGCAGTTGGGATATATTAAATCGAGGGAATATTATTAGACTGCTGAAAGGCTTAGATCCATTAAATCCAATAACCTCGCAGGACATAATTTCCATAGAATTTATCGCACCCAGCATAGGCCAATTGAATGAAAGCACAAAGGTCACTTGGAGAACGCAAGAGATAGCGGACAATATCCTGCAACAATCGGAAGCCTTTAAATCATGGGGCATTCTTATCCAACATGCTAGGGATCCGGGCTACCCATATCCCTTGCGGGAGCAACAGGGCCTTGGAAATCTAAATATAGGAAAAAGTGCGGTCTACTCCGTTCTGAGGGGCGCCCGCAACCAAACTCCTCCGCCCGATGCAAAAAACAAAGGGGGAGAGACCAAACCTAAAGGGGATTCGAGCAATGCAGATTCATGGTCCTGGCTTGCGGGTGCTTTGAACTCCACCAGGCTACTTCGCTGACAGGATAATTGCCAGCGGGGATATGACACCAGCCCGTTAAGGATCTGCTCTTGGAATATAAACGGGCTAGCAAGGAAAATGGAGGACTCAGTTATAATTGCTTATTTACAAACGTTTGATATCATATTCCTTCAGGAAACATGGCTACTGGATCCGCAGGAAATTGAAGGTTACAAAATCCACCATATTCCAGCCCAGAAAATGAAATCCACTGGAAGAGGCAGCGGTGGCTTAGCAATACTCATATCAATTAAAAATGCAATTACATCATGGGACCTTGTACATGATTCTCACTCTTTTCAGCTGGTTGGAATTACATTTAGAACAAACAAAGGGCAGCCTAGGGCATTAATCTTAATAAACGTCTATGTTCGACCAAACTCGGCTGCTAGACAAACCTTCTCAGATGAACTGATCGAGACCTTAGCGAGAATGAAGTCAAGCCTGGTGAACACGGGTTTTATCCTATCAGGCGACTTTAACATGTGGCTTATGTCAGATTTACATGCCAACGAGGTAACCCTTGCTCAAGAAAATGGGTGGTCCATTCCATTACAAGTCCCTCCTATATGGCAAAAAGAGGATTTAAAGGGTCGCTCCCTACAAACCAACTTGGAAAATCTTGGATTAAGGGCTTTAAATGGGCGATTCTATTCCGACAAACCACCAAGTCCTTCATACTTATCAAAAACCGGGGCATCTTTGATTGATTATACCTTTGTTAGCCTCGGTCTTTTACAACACATAGCAACCTTTGGATTTAGTAACATCGTGGGGAGCGATCATAGACCCCAAGAAATTCTGATTAATATTAGCTTACAGCAACATGAAGAGGAAAGGGCACAAATTCATGAGAGCCACACAGTGAATTTAAAACGGATAAAGTGCACGGTTCTAAACTTACAGGAGGTCTCCACTGAAGCCAAACAAGCCTATGAGCAAGGATGTAGGGACCCAAAGGATAAAATAGCATACTGGACGACGTTTGTAACAGCCCTGACAGCCAAGTATGCTAAACAAACCAGGCAAAGAAAATCACATGAAAAGGAAAATTCAACATTCTCAAGTACAGCACTTCGATCAGCAAAGAAAACTGTGAACCAACTATGGAGGAAACTCAAAAAAAGGCCATCGGACTCAGAAACATTAACAAATCTGAGAACAGCACGTAACCATCTTAAGAAAATCAAAAGAGAACTTCAAAGGGACAACTGGAATTCATTCTGGGCCAAACTATACCAAGATATTAAGTCGAATAACTCGGCAAGGTTCTGGCGTACTATTAATGGCATTGGCGGGAAGGCCACAAAAGTGGCATCCTCAAACATCTTGGAGTCGGAGTGGAGCTCTTTTCTGCATATTCACTTTTGTGCCCAACCAGCAGTCCCCAACGATCAGAGACGAGGAAAGATGGTGGGCGCATCTAGGAATGAAGCACTCTTGCCCCTTGGGCAGGCCAGCAACAACATTACAGTCGCTCCTCTTACCGATCCAGATCCCGCTGAATCAACCAACAGGATAACATCAAGACTTAGCCATCTAAACAGTACTGAAACACTAACAATCCAGGAGGAGGACATAGTAAAACTGATTAAAAAGGGCAGACAAGACGGTGCCCCCGGCCCAGGAGGCATTCCCCCGGCTCTGTACAAAGAGGATCCAGTTTTCTGGGCATCAAAGCTAGCCCTCTTGTTCTCTTTCATTTTACAAAAGAACATTATTCCGCCCCTTTGGAATGGATCGATCCTGGTGCCAATCTTCAAAGGAGGAAATAAGCAAGCCCCTGAGAACTATAGACTGGTCGCACTCATTGATAATGAAGCAAAGTATTTCGCTGGGCTATTGTTGAACTCACTACGGGCTTGGGCGGAGGAAAACCAAGTAATTCCGCCAAACCAAACTGGCTTTATGAAAGAAACAGGAACATCAGTCAACCTCATGTCACTGTCCTGTCTGATAGATCAGGCAGAATCAAGCAAAGGATCTCTCTACATGGGATTTATTGATTATAAAGCCGCTTTCGATAATGTTAACAGGACAAAGCTTTGGCAGAAACTTTACAGTCTGGGCATACCACACGACCTATTAAGAGCCATACAGTTGCTGCACCATGACACCTGGGTCAGAATAAAGATTGGGGATGGATCAAGACTATCACGTCGAATAACAACATCTAGAGGCCTAAAACAAGGACGTGTTTTGGCCCCCACCCTTTTTAATCTTTTTCTATCAGACCTTCCTGAGGCACTAAATAAAATAAACTCCCATGCACCTAAACTTGCCAGTTTTCGGTTGTCAAGCCTTTTATATGCAGACGACCTGGTCCTTTTAAGCAACACAAAAATAGGCCTGCAAAGACTAATGGATGCAACTGCTGAGTATTCTATACGGAACAAGCTTCAGATAAATAACAAAAAAACAAAAATCTTGGCGGTGCGTCCTGGTAGGCCCCGGAAGACGGCTTGGTTTTCAAACATGGAGAGAATTGAAGAAGCACCTTGTCAAAAATATTTAAGTGTCTTTTTTAACAACAACGGCGGCTACAAAACTCAGCTAGAAGAGCAAAAAAAGAAGGGAGTAGCACTTTCTTTTGCTCTCAGCTCCATCTATAAAAAACTGTTCGGACCAACTTTTACCCCTATTTTGCAGACAGCCCAGGCAAAAGTTATTCCCACCCTATCATATGGAAGCGAGGTTCTAAAGAGGCGGGACAGTGGCAACTTGAACACAATTATTGCAAAAATCTTTAGAACAGTGTTTAAGCTTCCAAAAAACACCTCATCAGCACAGATCAGGCTTGAATTGGGCATCAGCAATCAATCTCTGGCGAGACTAATGAGTTTTTTAATAATCTGTCATAAACTAAGGTCATCAAAAGCCGGGAGTCTGGCACAATATCTTTGGTCTAATATATCCACAAACCAATGGCATTCGGGGCATGCATACTGGGCCAAAGGCCTGGCAACTTTGAACTTAATTGAAGCATGGGATTTGCAAATCAGCCAAGGCGAATTTAAAAGATTGGCAAAAATAAGTATGAAAAAACTCTCTATAGTAGAGGACAAATCAAGCCTTGCAAAAAGGTCACACGGCTGGCTAACTCTCAACACGTACTCCAACCTGTCTCCTCAGGGGTACCTATCTTTACCATTCTCTGCACATACCAAACTTCGTTTTCTAAGATTAAGACTGGGAGTGTCCAACCTGCTTTGTCATCTGCCGAAGTGGAAAAGAGACCAAACACAGCAGCTATGCCGCCTTTGTGGGAAACACAAAGAAGATATAATCCACATTCTCTGTTTATGTACAAGCCTGATGCAGGAAAGAAGGTCCCTCCTAAGGAAAACTTGGAACAAAAATGGAAATCAGATCCTGCAGAGCTGCAGTTTTAGCAAGTTTTAATTCACAATACCCGGAGTTAAATTATGCCTTAGTAAGGTTCATGGAGCAGGCCGGCAAAAGAATAATGAAAGGGTCAAAAAATTGAAATCATGATCATGGACCTAGTTGGTATGCTGCCCCTGAGTGGTGAGGTCAAACGTACTTTAAATCAGCCCACACCAAGACCTTGCAAAATTAATTTTATAGAAATTTGAAATTGTTTGAGCAAGAGCGAATGGAGAATGGACTCCTAACCTGATAGGCCGTACTTTTAAGTTACTCAATGCACTTTATTGGTTGTACAGAATGCCATTTTAGAACCAGTACTGTCTCATGGTAACATCGCAACTTTTTAACGTATTTAATCAAATCTTTTAAACAAAATGTGTTGCTTATCTACCTGGGTTTTTGTCACTGTACAATGTAGTGGATTGCAAAGGTTTTTATTTAACTAAGCAATAAAGTTTACTTACTTACCTTTCGGTCAATAGACCAATTAGTTGAGAAGTTGATGGAAATTATAGCACTTTATCTAACTAACTGTAAAGTCAGATAAATAATCACAGACTCTTGGTAAAGTTAATAATGTTTATCTCAAAATGATAAATGCTCATTGCATACGGTCACAAATGCAAACAATGAAATTTACAAGAGAGAGAGAAATAACATCAGCATATACAGGCAGTGTTAATCTCATCATCAATATCAAGATGCACATGAAGGAGTGGATAAATTAAGGGACATCAGTTTCAGCAAAAAATAATGTGAAACAATAATCATATGACGGAGTGGATAGATCAAGAGACATCAGTTTCAGAGACAGAAATTGATTTGCAAATAATTATTCAAAGAACAAGTCATAATAATACAAACCCAATGGATCTGTGAAATACCACCCCCTTGGCCGAGGAGATGGTGGGGGTCCCCTGAAATAGAGTCAGGGAACAAAGATGCAGGACCCAGGAGCGGGACAGGGACAGGAACAGCTAGGCCTCTCTGCAGAGCGACAGACAGCGACGCATCACCTCTCTCGAACAGCTAAGAACCAAGAGCACGACCCTCTCTTCTCTTACCTAACCACACCCCTAAAGGCACCCCAGTTATACCCTAAAACCTACATGTCTGTCCCACATTTGCAACATTTTACAGGATTCAACAGTTTATTGGTGGATTCAGGAGGAGGTCTGTCACACCACTGTGACTTTATTCATTACATGCAAGTGTCTATTGCACGACTCCCCTCTCCATTACATCAACTTTGACTTGTTCTTTTATTACAATGTCCAATACATTCACAAATATTCTCATGCTGCTTCTTCTACTATGTCAGCAGAAGTGGTCTTGGATCCCACGACTAGTCACATCTCTTGGCAGGCGAACAATACACTCAGCATAGTCCAACCTCGAGCCTGTTCTCTTTCTCTGCAGCGCTCAGCACTTCCGTCATTTTTGTTAATCTTCCAACCCCTCATCTATCCAGCTAATTTAATAATAATGGCAGCTCATTTCGACTTACTATGGAAAATGAAACGTAAACATTCATTAATTACACAGAAATATACTTTTCACGGTTATACCACCCACCTTTGCACTATTCCCTGTTATTATTTACCTAGCAGAAGATTAAGCAGAAAGCGGCATTAATTATTATTTTTTAAAGCAAGATGCGAAAAAGATGTACATTGCGGCCTGTTCATGCATTATTTCTCGTTTCTTTCAAAGGACAACGTAAATACGGTTTAATTTTTATACATTATTCTCATGTTAGTGCATGCATGCGCAAAAGCAGTTTCCCTCGTGTTCATGTGATGTATATATTAGCCTTTACCATACGCTGTTAGTATGTATTATGGGGGTGTTAATCCGAGCAGGTTTCTTTTTGCAAAAACCTGCTCCATCAGCCTTAATATTAATATTGAAATGATGCCAAGAAACAAAACCATTTAGTCAGAGCCAGCATTATGCCAGAAAAAGACATCATCATACCATAGATACTCACAATATGCTATGAACAACCACAGTATTTTCAAGGCCAGTATTTTACCAGTGATGGACAGCTTGCCATAGCTTTGTTGAGATCGACAAATGTGATAGCTATGTTCACCCTGATGTATAAACGCATAGCAGTGGCAGTACCAATAAATGCAGTATCAATCTATGCTATAATCTATGCATGCACAATGATATCAATACCAGTAATGCAACACTGATGTACACTGTAACCTATGCACACACAGTGATGTCAATACTAGTAAATACAATGTTGATGTACACCGTAACTTATGCATGCATAATGACGTCAATCTCAGTAAATAAAATGTTGATGTTCGATGTAACAACTGTACATACAATAATGATAATATCGGTAAATATGATATCAATGACCACCATGCTACAAGTGCACACACTCATGATCTTGTACTATTGCTGTCGGATTCATACGAGATGAATTCCCCATCAACTCAAAGTCAGAGATATGTGGTTAGACAGGCCCTGCAACCGAAACCCAAGCCTACGATTGACAGGCCACAGGTGGAGTTTCACTTAGCCCAAAGACGAATGCACACCCAGGGAAAACACTGATCGATCCCACAGATAGGTATGCACACCACAAACAGGACAAAGGAGATTGTACCCAATAAACCACGGTTAGCCATAGGCACTCGCTCCCAAAATTCCACAAAGTTAGATGCCACATGTAGTTAGGAACACTCAGCCAATCAGGACACGACATGTACACCTCACGGAGTGATCACTCGCTCCCCACACTTGACATCTTGACACACACACACTAGCTATCCCCGAGGTCGAGAGCCATCTGTGCTCCACTTATTAGATGGTTGTACTGGGGGTTTATCACTATGATGCTTTCCAAAGAATGCCAACGTGTTTTATTGTATCCACAAAATGTATATATGTGCAGCCAACACTTCTGTACTCCAAGACTGTCTTCAGATGCACCTCTGTTGATACTTTCCCAGGCGCTGCTTTTAATTAAAGCAAATTGTTCCTGCTTTGCCAAACGCCTCTTGTCTTTTCATTTACTTAAGGTAAATTCCTATTCTAGCAACAGCTACCCACATAATTCCATGATTTACCATCAATGTTCTAGGGACAATATTTGATCAGTGATGGCCATTATGCTATGAATGCCCACAAGTTGCCAAGAAAACCACCATTATGTAAGTGTCAGGATTCTACCAGGTGTGGGCAGTAGGTATCGTCCCATGAATGCCGGCAGTTTGTCATCAAATGCCATAATTTTGTGAGGGGCAACGTTTTACAATTGGTGGGCAATAAGCAAAATATTCATACCTATGCTCATGCATTGTGACACACACACAGATTTAAGTAATCTCTTAGTACTTACCTTGCATGCATTATATGTTTAACTGCTGCTCCATCATCATCTTCCCCAGGAAAAGAGGAATACGCAGGCATCCTTTTGGGCAATGATTGAGAGGGGGAATATGAGAGTGCCTGAGGGGCAGAGTAGGGCTGAGTCAAACAAGAATGCCTTGGAAAAGGGGGAAGCCTAAACAAAGTGGGGATGCCTTGGGTAGGTGTGTAAGTATATGAGAAAGAAGGGATGCCTTAGATGGGAAGCCCTGGCAAGTTTGAGTGCTTCTAAATGAGGGAGGTAGCCATCCTGTGCAGTTTGGTGGCCACAGGAGAGGGAAGAGAAAGTTATAAAGGAGTGATGGGTGTTTTTTGGTCCTGCAGGAAGGAAATCCTCTATCTTTGACAGTGGCTTTCTCTCCGGCAGAAGGTTGTCTCTTTTCTTTTGTTCTATTTTTCTTTTGTTTCATTTTGCTAGAAGGACGGGAGAGGCTCTCATCTGTTATGGGAACCCATGAAATATATTTTAGGATCACTTCATATGGCAATGGATTTTTCAGTTTTTTGGGAGGCTGGGACGGAAGAACTTAGGAAAGAATGAAAGAGTGAACTACTAAGAGGTGGCTGAGTGGGCGAAGGCAAACACACCTTGTATGTTCGGTTTGCAATGGATTGAAAACTTTGTAAATGCCATCTTAACTGAAGCAGACACACATTACAAAGCCAACACTGCTGTTACGAAGTGAACCATACTGCATTTCGGTCATGGGTGGTGAAATGCCATGGGGGCGAACTGGGGTGATGAATGATGATAGGTGGGATACAAATCTGCCTCGCTTAACAAATAGAGTGAGTCAAGGGATTAGAACAAATATTAAAATACCCCCCACTTTGAACTATAGCTTTGATAGCCATGAAACAAAGTAAGTAAAGTGGGGGAGCAGCATTCCGGCCTCCCTTGTTTATTCATCCAAGCAATTATTCAATCATCCTTTCATTCTTCCTACTATTTTCACCAATAGTCAACATGATTTAAGCTTTACTTCCTCTCATCTAGTCTTTCACCAAAATTTCCAGTCCATTATCCATCCATTCAGTATCCACCCTTTCTTTCAACCATCCTTTCACCCATCCATCCATTTACCCAATCCTCACCCACACATCGATCCACTCACCCACATATCCTTTCCTTTCACTCATATACCATTTCACCCATCATTTCTTTTACCATTCCGTTCTTTCCCATTTCCATCACGCCATCATTTTTAGTGTACATTATGTGAGCTTTTGCTGAGTTGCAGATAGAAGAGGCAATTACTCCATCATTTCTGTAGCTGGTAAAGCGGGGGGTTTATGATCACTAGTGAGTCACAACAATGCCCTTGTAGCTAGTGAGTATGATAGTAATTGTCAAAAAGCAAGCAATGCGATTATCCACCCCCTGTCCCTGCCGATGCTTCTCCCCCTCCTAATCAATCTCCTTCTCTTCCTGCAGTGGCACTTGAGCCGGCGACACTCCGTGTGGCTCAAAACAAACATAAATTTCTTAGATGCCAGATATACTCCCCTTCTTTTTTTTACTCAAAGAAATACAACCGCATTACATCACTATGGTTTAGTTACCACTGCAGTACTTTCTATCAAAGATATCACTATAGGCATTTTGTTGCTTCACAATGTTAGAAAAGCCAGGCTGTCAAGCCAGCCAAAAACTTTTCGTAATGTAGGGGCAGAGATATAGCCAATGATGATGATGATGACTCTGAGTCATTCAAGTGCAATGAAGGGGTGGAATAATAATGGTCAATAAAAAGACATATGATGTTCTTTTGCAATTGTAATGGGACCTCCTACTTTCCAGTCATGCTGCACTGTCATGGGAACTGCTGGTATACTGTATGAATGAATTACATAGCACAACATTGGCCCCAACCACGGCCACTCTCTCATTAACTGTTAGAGAATGAGGAAGAAAAAGAAAGCCTTCTCAACAAACATCAGTAGAAAGTAGAGTACCAAAAATCTATCCTTAATCTTACAGTACTACAAGATATACAAGGGAGAAGGAAAGAGGAACAACCATGCAGAAGAAAACTGCAGACTAGCACAGACAGGAAAAGGTCAGCTACCACAAAAAGCATGAAATAAGGGGGAAAAAAGATAATGCAGGTTTGGATAGGGGAAAAAGGAGACAGTAGAAAAAAAACAAGTAAAAATGTAAAGGTATATAATAGTGGGGAGAGGTAAGAGTTTGAGAAATAATAATAATTAAATAATAGGACTTACTGGGCTGAACAGAGCCCTCAGCAGTGGCGCTGGTGGTCGACGCCTCCTCCCCAGCTCTTCCCGGATTGGCTTCTGCAGTGCCCCTCTTCTTTCCCTTGGGTGCTGATGTGAGAAATAAAGAATATGAAAAAAATAGATCAGTAATACAGTTAATCTCCACAAAATTACTATGACATGCAAATTCAGGAACATTCTACTTATCTAAATAAGATCGCCTATAGAATTAGTATCGACTATCATTGACAAGGCCATACTAATCAGAAAATCCCTATTCCAGATTTCCATAGCAAAAATTACATTTGGAACTAATGCATTGCAATAAATGATTTTTGATGCTATTCTCATTTCTTAACCCCTTTGATGAACAAACTCAGTCTCCCTTTTCTGCAATGCCATCACTGTGAAACTGCTGTGGACTCTACGAGCTACTTAAAGAAAGTCACAGAGAATGAGAACTCCTTGATATCACTAATTCAGTATGGTGACAGGAGACAGAGGAGTCTGCAATGGATTCTTAAATAATCAGCCAAAGTGAGCACTGACGAATACGATTAGGTAGCTCCGAGCACCTACATTGACTCAAACTGGATCACATAATAATATTCTTAATGTAACCTAAACGTAACTTACCTCTGAGTGTGAGCAGTATGCTATTTGGATTTTTTTTTTACATTGTAAAACACAAACACAGGAAATAATTAATACTCACTGAGCTCTGCAATCTCCAAACCTAGTAGGCCCTGCTCCCAGTCTAGGATATCTGCCCAGCGGTGCGTCAGCTGCTGGGTGGTGTGCTGGACTTGGCTAGTGCACCACACACAACTGTACACCCTGCCACAAAGCAGCCAATGCTCCCACAGGAGGTAACCACTGTCAGGCCTGCCATCGGCTGCCAGACGGGAGGGGAGGTGGTGCTGCATGAAAAAATATTAATAAATAGTGGTGCCACCTCCACCTCACAAACGATTGCCTGGGGCTGCAACCCTTGGCGGTACCTCAGTTCATAAAGTAGGTGGCTGCTGTTATTAGGAAGGGCCTGGCATTTTCTCTTTCCTAATCACCCTGCTCTGCCATGGTGCTGGGTGTTGTGAAGAAAAGAAACAGGAAAAGGAAGGAAGGAAGAAAAGAAGAAAGGAAGGAAGGAAGGAAGGAAGGAAGGAAGGAAGGAAGGAAGGAAGGAAGGAAGGAAGGAAGGAAGGAAGGAAGGAAGGAAGGATGGAGTAGAGGGAAAAATAAACAAAAATACAAAAAGTCACAAAAAAATGAAAAAACCATAAAATACACACACAAAAACACACTAATACAATAAAAAAAAATGAGGGGTAGATTAATTAGTAGGGCGGAGGGTTTAAAAGATTAAGAAGATAGTCAAAACAGGACCAGCACCATAAACAGAGAAAGGAAACAAGATGGCTGCGCCCATGTGAACCGTGTGGTGCCGTTCGCGCATGATTTTGAACGCAAGGACATACTTTGTGTTGCATTTGATGAAAAACCGTAATGCAAACAGGCGCACCAAGAGGCTCCGTCCACCGACAGTACTCTGAGTAGCAGGGCCGAGTGTTTTAGCCACTTCGAGAAGTCGCGCATTGCGCAACTCTGCGAACTCCACCAGGGCCGACAAAAAAACAACGTGACAGGTATCGAATTTAAAGCACACAATATTCTGCATATGGTAGAGGTACAGTAATATAGATCAACCCTGGAGTGTCTTATACAACACATACCAGATACACAGTCACAGACAGTAGATACACAATACTTCAGAGCACCCTCAACAGGGAAGACCTTACACTGGCCAGTATTTATACACTCAATACCAATCCAGCACTGTTCTATGACTCTTTAAACCCCTAATGTGTTACAACACCCAGACCTGCCCAGAATATGGGTAGGTAACTATAATGCTAAAATCAATATACATTTGGATAGGTCGCACCAGCCATTGCAAGCTGCATCATGGAAGGTTTCAACATGAGTGAGCTACTGCCACCTATTGGACATATGGAGGAAACAACACCGGGCAATAGCAGATTACTCCTATTATTCACACATCCATAGTCTACACACACTCCTAAGTCTTTAATATATTTTATATAGTTGTTAACAATATCACATTTTTATTTATGTTACCTATTTTAGTAAATATTTTAGATGTGTGTGAAGTTTGTTTTTTGTATAAGAATTGTTTGTATTTTTATTATATGTGTTAAAATTTTAGTAGTTAATACATTTTTTTAATTGAATTTTGCGTTTTTAGTTTCGTAGCGGGTTGTGGGTTTATAGGGGAATAGGGTGGACAGTAATTTAATTATATGACATTTATTGATTTTTTTATTTATTAATATTTAATTGTGATGTTATAGTGTTAAATGTGTAAATTAATGTATTAATAATTGTTTAATAATTAGTTGTTAATTGAATTAAATTAATTAATTAGTAATTAATGATGGTAATTGTATAATTATTTTTAGGTATGTGTTGTGGTGTTTATAGATGTAAATGGTAGGAAGGATGGGAAGCAATTTATTTTTTATTGATGAATTGTTAATTATTTGTTAATACATTTAAATGTATTAATTAGTAATTAATAATCGTAATTGTGTAATTACTTTTAGGTGTGTGTTGTGGATATTATAGTATTAAATAATGTGTACTCAATGAATGTTTATTATCTTTTTTTTATTAATAATACATTTCAAATTAATTATTAATTCTGTTAATTATGGAAATGAATTTGTTTGTGAATATTTGTTCCTTTTAAATAAATATTGTTTCTAAATGTATTTTTTATATACTATTTGTAGGTTTTTGTTAAATGTAATTAACATTATAATATGGGTTCTTTGATATGTTTAATATATTTAATTGTATATTTTTAAAATATTGTTTATTATTTTTAAGAATGTTTAATTTTTTTAATTGTTTAAATGTTATTAGTACTTTTTGTTTTTCTTCTATCCAATACTTTCCCTACTGTTGCACTCACTGGAGTGGGAATAGTATTTTTTACCTCTCTGCTATCCAGCACTTTCCCTACTGTTGCACTAACCGGAGTGGGAATAGTCAATTTGAACCCTTTGCCCTCCAATACTTTCCCTACTGTTGCACTAACTGGAGTGGGAATAGTAATTGTTACCCCTTAGCTATCCAGCACTTTCCCTACTGTTGCACTTACAGGAGTGGGAATAGCAATTTGTTCTCCTCCACTATCCAACATTTTCCCTTCTATTGCAATCACTGGAGTTGAAATAGTAAACGTAATTCTCCTACAATCCAACATTTACCCTACTTTTGCAGTCAATGGAGTGGGAACAGTAAAGTTTACCCTTCCGGTATCCAACACTTTCCATACTGTTGAACTTATTGCATTTGGAATAATAAATGTAATTGTTTTGCTATCCAACATTTTCCCTACTGTTGTATTTATTGTGTTGCGAAATTTATTTCTTAATTTTGTTTTAATAGTTTCATGTTTTAATTAATTATTGAATACTTTATTTTATATTAATTATTGATATATGTATACATTTTATTTATATATAATTTAAAAGTTTAAGAATTAAAAAAGATAATAGTTAATCAATTATTTTAAAGTACATATATGTATATGTCTGAATTATTGTTTGTGTGTTTATTTTTTTTAAATTAAGTATAATTTTTATATTTAGTTAAAATGTATGTTAAATGTAATTTATTTTGTTAAAGATAATATTAAAATTTATATTATTAATATAAATGATTTTATTTCATTTATATTTTTTAATCGATATTTTTTACATCTATATTTTTAATTTCAATATTTTTCATTCAATATTTTTGTACTTACCTGTTTAAGAATAGGGAGTCGATATTTTTACTATCTATATTTTTTTCGATATTTTTACCATCAATGTTTTTACCATCGATATTCTATCAGTGAGCCGTCTAGCACACAGGGTGGGGCATACCAAGTATTTGAGACGCCCCACTTCAGATTACGGCCTCTTCTGAATGTTATATGGATGTAAGGATCCCCCAGTAATACCAACCTAGAGACTCTCGGCTTAGACATTGGAAGATGTGGTGTTTCACATGACACTAGATGAGTAGATTGATAAATATTTCATCCAGAATGAAGGCACAGTCAAAATGAGCCCAATGACTGGAACGCCTTCAGAGTGCTAATTTAGAGAGCATGCCTAAAAACCACATATGGGGTTAGGCTCACAGTGAAACAGGAAATAGCTGACTTAGAGAAACAACTGAGACATTTGGAGTTGCAGGTTATGTCACACCCACATTGCAGTGAAGATCTATTAGCAATGGAGAAAAAATACTGTGCCCTAATAGAAAGACTGCGGGTACTGATTGTAAAAACCATGTAATCAGACAGCACAAGAGCAATTGATATGGTAATTACTCACATGGTTATGAAAACAAAACCTAGACCAGAAACCCATCTCCTCTATGCGCTCACCCAAAGGTGACATTTGTTGCACACAGTGTTATTAATGACGTGCTTGATACTTATTATCCGAAGTTACATGCTCTGCCTGCACCCCCACACACGGGATGCATAAGAGATTATCTACAAGATGTGTGACTAACCCAATTGATCTGTGATCAGCAGCATCACTAGATGCCTCCCTCACAGTGTCTGAAATTGGCAAGGCTATAGAACAATTGGGCAAGGGAAAGACTCTGAGATCGTACGTTATGATAAGTTGGGTTGCTGGTTGATTAGGGTGAGAGCCCTGGTCAAGCAGCAGGCACAATCTTTGTCAGGATGAGGCAAAAGCCAACCCCAGATTAACCTGTGCTCAACCCTCTGGTACCTTAGCACTGAACAGTCAGGTTTATTTTAGAGGCAATGTGTAAAGCATTTGTGCAACGATTCAAACAGTAACACAGTGAAAACACACCACAAAAAACGTCCACACTAGTTTAGACTAGAGCAAAATTTAATAAATAAAACAAGACCAAAACTGCTAAAACTCAATAAGTAGAACCGGAGTTTTGAATTTTTTAGGAATTTAGTGTAAAATAGCACCAAAAAGCACAAAGCGCCAGCCACTGCTAGTTGGTTGCACTGGACTGGGACAAAGTCACACTTTCAGGCTAACTCCAATAGAGCACAGGTCAGCTACATTCACCAGGATAGGACCCTCTGAGGTTTTCCTCCTCAAATCCATGCCAAGATTCCAGTTTGAAGTGGAGATGGCAGTGAAGAGCAAGGAGAGAGTTGCATAAGGCTGCAGGCATAATGCAAAGAGCAGGCAGGCACCATGGATGGGCATTGCTGGAGCTTCGTGTTGGCAGTCCCTGTGGTGATCGATGCTGTAGCACCTTGGGCTGACGGCGCTTCTCTCTGCATTGCGGTGTGAGCGGCAAGATCTCGGTACGAGTGGGCCAGTTCGTGGTTGCAAAGAGCCCAAAAGCTTGTTTCAGCTCTCTAAGCCATGCCGAAGGTCCAGGACCTAAGGGGCACCACTTGGGGGTCAGGAACTCATCTCAGCTGGGTCCAGGTGCCGGTGCAGGATGTTGGGGAGACTTTTATGTCCCTAAGGCTCAGATCAGGAGGCCGTCACACTAGCCATTTGAGTCACTCTGGGAGCCCAGGGTTCAAGATGAAGTTGCAGGTCCAGTTCTTCCTCCTCAGGCAAGAGGGCAGCAGTCCTTCTTCCTGGGACAGTAGCCATGGGTCCAGATGGGAACTGAAGAGATGGTGTCTGAGGCCCAGTATTTCTACACAGTTGTGCCTTTGAAGTGAGGAAAAGCTTCCAAAGGTTTCCTTTTGAAGTCCCCAGGTATCCTACCTCCCCTGTCCCGACTCCAGACTAATGGCAGGGGGTTTGTGTGGATGCTGGACACTGCAAAATCACGTGGAAATGGGGCTGTGCCAAGCTCCTCACTCCATCCTGCCACTGATGGCCCATCCAGACACACCCAAGTTCCCAATTGTGTGTGACTGTCTAGGAGAAATACACAAAGCTCAACGGTCAGCTGCACCCAGTCATGTGACCCAGGCACAGGCTACAGGCTCTAAATGGCTAAGGTAGGAAAATGCCAACATTCTAAAAGTGTAATTTTAAAAATTATAATTTAAAATCCGACTTCACCATGAGTTAGGATTCCTCATTATAATTTCAAAGAAATCACACATGAACGGATTACCTGTTTCCATTTAGAAATTACAACTTATTACATGCAATAAAGTAACTCCAATTTTATCCTGTGGGGGAGGTAGACATTGCTGTAGTTAAAAACGACTTTAAGACTTTTATTTCTACCGGGAGATGTAAAACTTAAAAGTACATGTCCAATATTTTAAATACATTGCACCCGGTCCGCTGGGATGTCCAGGGTCTACCCTGGCCTGGCAAAGGGTTTATTTAGCCAGGTCGTAATGGCAGATTAAAACTGCACAAACAGGCTCTGCAATGGCAGGCCTGAGACATGTTCATGGTGCTATTTAACTGGGTGGTACAATCAGCGCTGGAGGTCCACTAGTAGCATTTATTTTACAGGCCCTGAACACAGGTAGTGCTACTTTACTAGGGATGTAGAAGTAAACTAAATATGCCAATTAGGTATAAGCCAATCTTACATGTTTTAAGGAGAGAGCACAAGCACTTCAGGACTGCTTACCAGTGGTAAAGTGCAGAGTCCTACGGCCAACAAAAACGAATTCATCCAAAAATGGGAGGAGTGAATGAAAAATGTTTGAGGATGACATTGCCTGAAGGCCAAAACCCAACAGCCGGCCTACTGGTCAAGGTTTATGTCTCTTACAAAACAAAACTAGACTATAAATTACTGCATATAAACAAAAAGCCGAAGAGAGGAGGATAATCCCCCAGTCGGCCAGAGAGGCAGCGATAGTCGTACTTGCCAAACCCACACTGGGTCTATTGCTCATTTTCTATGGCAATACTGAATAAAAAATCTTGGAGAAGGTACTGGCCAGCATGTGAAACATTGGTACACCTAGACCAGAGTGGGTCCATACCTGGCCGTAACACCCACATAAATACATAGGTAACCATTCATTACAACGCAGTCATTACATCGCATTGCTTTTACAACACAGCTGTTACAATGCAACTGCCTTTACATCGCATGCCATTACAATGCATGTCAGTACAACACATACCATTACAACGCATACCATTACAAAGCATGCCATTACAACGCTTTTTAAGGTGAGTAATAAAGATTTTTACTTTTAGGGTGGGTATGGGTTTTGGGGTAGATAGGAACAGTAATTTTTACTCCTACACTGTCCAACACTTTCCCTACTGTTGCACTCACTCGAATGGGAATAGTATTTTTTACTCCTACACTATCCAACACTTACCCTACTGTTGCACTCACTGGAATGGGAATAGTAATTTTTACCGCTACACTATCCAACACTTACCCTACTGTTGCCCTAAAAGTATTATGCATTGTACTAGTATGTGTTGTAATGGAATGCGTTGTAATGGTAGTTTTTAAAAATGCATTGTAATGGTATGCGTTGCAAAATTATGCAATGTAATGGTAGTTGCGATGTAAAAACTGCGTTGTAAAAGCATGCGTTTTAATTGTTTGCATTGTAACGTCATATATTCAAATACATATTCCCTTTTGTGTACTGGATAGGACAGAATGGTCATTCCCCTATGCTGTAGTGGCTTTGTTGGACATAGAGAAGGAGTTTGATGCCCTGCTATGACAAAATCTTTTTAAAGACCTGTAGAATTGAGGCCATTCACTGATGGCTAGATTTGTCTACTGTACACCAAACCCATGGCTAGGGTACGCATGAGTAGAACAATCTCATCACAGTGGCTTATAAAGAGGGAACCTTGCAGGGCTGCCCATTGTCTCCTCTATTACTTGCCTTAGCCATGGAACCACTGGTGTGTGACAAGGTCCCAAAATGGTGGTAAAACTCACACACAACACCCACATATTCTTCCTGTAGGCAGATGATGCCCCCTATATCTGCATGACTACCCCATCAAGTAGTTTATCTGAAACCGTGAGGGCACTGGAAGCATATGGAATAATCTTGTGCCTAAGCATAAATTTGGACGAATCGTGCCTCTTCACCTACACATCTGAGTATTGACTATACAAACCTAGAATGACATAGATCGATATTGTGTTGGGAACCAGCAATGTTTCGATACCTAGGTGTTCAAATTCATCCCACGAGTCCCTGAGCTTGGCAGGTAATATTGATAGGGTGGGGCAGCTAACAGACAACCAGTTATGTTCTGGAGTAGACTCCCACTTTCACCATTGGGCAGGATACTAATCATGAACATAGTGATACTTCCTTACCCACTTTACCTTTTCACAGCACTCCTGGTGATCCTCAGAGCTAAATTCTTTAAAGGACTACAGAGCCTGTTGTGGGGGGGTCTAGTGAAAAATTACTGGCACTAGTGAAAACGATGCAACCCTTAGATGAAGGCAGACTGGAGGTACCCGATTATGAGGGATATTAGCTGGCTGCTCATCAGTTGTGTTGTATGCACTGGTTTAAAGATACAAATGACAGTGACAAGGCTGAATTCAGAGCGCACTGGAGGCTAGTTCATTGCAGGAGTCTCTATTTGAGAATTCAAAGGCAATGGTTCAGGTATCCAAAGAACCTTGTGCAGCACCACAGTGCTGTATTTGATACACTCAAAAACTGGTGGGTGCTGTGCCCCATGCTCCTGAACTTCTGCTGTGGTGCCTAGCTCACTTTAAAATTATGACCAATGCACACAAAAGATACTTATGGGCAGAGGTGTACAAACATACAGCAGGAGATATATTTGCAGGAGGGTCCATAAAATAATATGGGCAGTTCTTACAATAAAGTGTAGTAGTGACACACTAAACCCCAGCACTCTAAGATTCTAAAAATCTTTTTAATATAAAGACATGCTGGCACACAGTTACAATACCACATGTAAATGTATCCCCCACTATGTATATGCCTACCTTAGCACTAAAGAAAATGGAGGAGGCTGAGATCACCGACAAGACATGGGAGGGGGTACTGGGGTACAATAAGGCAGCCAGTAGGAGGCCTTGTTTTCAATGCACGCAATTCAATTACCTGAACCAGATGTACCTGTCCCCAAGTTTAAGAAGATGCATTGGTGTTTCAGATGCGTTCCCAAGGTGTTGAGGATCCCCTGCCGATTTTTATTACATGGTGTGGCAATGCCAGGTAATTATACAGTTTTGGTCCTTAGTGGTGGTCTTGTACGAGTAAGTGGCAGAGAAACACGTTGAATTTTGCCTTTAGGTATGTATTTTGGGCCATATACCCAGATCAAAGAACACAAAGCAGCTCAGTAGATTTATAGACCTAATTTGGTGCTTGCAAAATGCACGCTACCTATGTAATGGAAAGCACATGGTAACCCAGCAAAGATGTAAGGAAATGGACTAAAGTGGAAATAATGTCAAATACCACAGCTCAAATGATTGGGACACAATTTTCCTGGTTCCTCCCTGCGCCCCAAGCTTTTCAACATCTACATGGCCCCGCTCACAGCCATCATCAGGAGCCACGGACTCAACATCGTCTCCTTCGCCGACTACACCAAGCTGATTCTCTCTCTCACCAACTAACCCACAGTCGCCAAGAACAACTTTGATGATGTGAGGAAGGCTTTCTCCACCTGGATGAAGAAAAGCTGTCTCAAGCTCAACTCAGAGAAAACCAAAGTCATCATCATGGGCTCTACCCCCTCCACCTCGGACGATTCCTGGTGGCTCGCAGCACTTAGAACCTCCCCCATAACCACAGACTATGCACAGAACCTCAGCATCATCAGGGACTCCTCTCTCACTATGAGCCACCAGATCAATGTGTCTCATCATCCTGCTTCCACATGCTATGCCTGCTCTGGAAGATCTTCAAATGGATACCCACGTAGTCTAGAAAGACAGTCAACTACGCACTTTTCAGCAGCAGAATCGACTACGGCAACGCACCCTACAACGGCATCACCTAGAAACTTCTCAAGCAACTGCCGAACATCCAGAACTTCTTGGCTAGACTCATCCTCAACATCCCCAGTCGCTGCCACATCACCAGCCACCTAAGAGACCTCCACTGACTCCCAGTCAACAAAAGAATTACCTTCAAGCTCCTCACACATGACTACATAGCCTTACATGACATGGGACCTATGTACCTAAACCACCGCCTTGCATTACACATACCCACCAGAGACCGCCGCTCCATGTAAATGGCATTGGCTACTGTCACACGTATCTGAAAGATCACAGCCGTAGGAAGATCCTCCTCCTACCTGAACCACAGAGCCTCGGTGGACCAGCAACTCTCCCCTCCCAGCACCTTGAGACCCTTACGGGTGAGTAGTCACGCCCTACAAGCCGTTGGTTGAATTTTACTGATATTGGACCTACCATATGATGAATACAAGCCCCAGCTAGGCCCGCAAGAGACAAGGGTTCGCTCTTCTGTAACGAAATCTATAAGGAAGTTGGCACGGAAACTGCAAAGTACAAAAACAATGTTTATTAACCCTTAAGGGTGGTCCTACAATCCACACAACACTCTTCAGTATTGCAAGGAGTAGCACACAGAACTTGCGTACACAGTCCCCTTTTATACACAACAGAGGGGCTCATGAGTGGGTGGATAGTACATGAAGTCGAAGAACATTACCATTTAGGGTCATTCCCGATTCTAAATCAATACATGGGCGGAGCTAACACACTCCTTGAGCCCGCGAAAACACATGGTCAAGCAAAGCTAATTATAACAGATGTGGTCAAGTCTGGGCATGCGCCAGATGGACAAGAGGGAGCTATTTATAACTGTTGCTAGGCAGATTACAAGAGCAACTAACACAGAAGTCGGACTCTCCTCGTGGTGAACACGTGGCAGCATGTCAATACAAAATGGAGTCCGGACTTCGGCCAACATATGAGGAAAACACGATAAAAGGGAAACACTAATGTTTTCAGTAAATGCTTAATCACATTCTGCCTTAATTTACAACAGACGACCCTTTCAGCATTTACTGAAGACATCTGGCTTCCAAGAATAATCATCGTATATGTCAATTATCATCATTCCTTTAACCTCTTTAGCTAGACCCTTCTGGCGGGCAACTTCGGCAATAGCTTTCTTATCTGGAATGCAGAATGAAATGCAGACAGAACAACATAATGGTCCACATTGAATACACATACAGAGAAAGAATAGAATTGCTATAATAATGCAGAGACCAGTTAGAACCTTCCATCCCCAGGCGATAATTAACGCCCAAAACCATCCAGAAAAGGACCAAGTGCCGTTTTCTGTATGGATCTCAGCTGCAATTTTATGCAGTTTATTGATGGCATTATAAACTGATGGCGTATGATCAGGGATAAACACACAACAGCTACTTCCAATAATTTTACATGCTCCTCCTCTGTCAGCTAGCATAACGTCTAATACCATACGATTCTGTAATGCAACAATTCTAGTAATTTGCAATTCCTCCGTAAGATTCCCAAGAGCAGCAGCAGTCTGATTTGTCACAGCTTCTACCACTCTCGTCAATCTTCGGATCTTCCTACTGTTCAGGGCAGCTCCAACAAAGAAAAACAGTCCTAAGTTAAAATCAATATACTGCTGCAGACTGGTGTCAGTCTGATCTACATCGTCAATTGATAAAGTACGTTTATACCTATTTACAGTCACATTATTCAACAATTTCAGGTCTTTATGATACGATGCAGGTGCTAGGAATACAGGGGGTAGTAGGAATGATACATAGCATACCCCGGACCACCCTGCCGGCAAACGGTAATAACCTTTATTTCCACATACAAAATAGGTATTATGAGATGCTAGGAAGGTGCTGTTATTCAGTCCGTCGATATTCAGAACAGTTAAACAATCACTGACACCAACAGGGATGAAACCCACACTCTGGACACACAGGTCCGCTTGGGCTTGTGCCACTTGGATCACGAACTTGTCCTTCCCCATAGTGTCTCTAGTGTTCGTGAAGATATAGGGAATGGATTCATTGTCTGGTCGGTACTCTTCCCATTCCCAAATCGTTCCATTCGCTTGTGGATATCCATTTCTGTCCTGATGACATTCTTTATTAAGTCTAAAAAGCAGTCGTCCCACTGTCGGTTTCCGAGTGGCAAACAACAAAGTGTACCATGCTCTACAAGAGCCATTGTGAGAGAAAGGAAGTGGTATGAATGGCGTACCTCCTTTCTTCTGATGGGCTGGCATCATCCCACATATCCAACAGTTCGTAGCATTTGTAGCAACGTGGGTGTGATGCAGCATCTGAATGAAAGTGTTATTCAAATAGGATTGTCGATGCTTCAACTCTTGATATGGCAATGTGTAAAAGTAGTGCTCCGCAGGCACTGGAGTCGTCAACACAAGTGTCTCTCGGGCTGGAGTTGCCTCCTCCACAAACCATGTGGTTATACCAACGATAGCTACTGTTAGCATGAACCCCAACGCACAAAAAATCTTCTTCTTCTCCATGTCAAAGGAAACAATACCCTAATATCTTCCTGAAACTAAAAGTCTGTCAGAACTCTTCCCCTTGGGCAGCGGTTGATTTCTTCACCAACGGGCCAAGACGGGTGTCGCTACACTAATGCAGGGCTGATCCCCCCCCCTTGCCTCAGCGGCTCTCCGTTTCACTAACCCAAGGGCCGTTCTGACAGTATGTCCCAGTACTGAAGATCTCACTTCCTTGGTCGCAGATGATATCGCCTTCCTCCAGAAGTTGTGTGGTCCGAAAAGAGCTCCTCAGTGTCGTTTGGCCTCGCAACACGGCCTGTCTCTGCTGCTAGGACTTCTCGTTGATCGGTCAGCACGGCAGACTCCACCAATCCGGGCGGTACCTTTCGACAGTGCAAGGAATGGATCCAATTCTTCCTGTTCGAGACTCGCACTGCCGTCCTCGTAGCAAGAAGGACTTGCTCAGGTCCGATCCATCTCGGCTCCAAACTGTTCGATCTATCGAAGACCTTTATCATCACATGGTCTCCGGGCCGGAGACCATGTCCTTCGCCAGTAGACCGATCAGGGAGCGCCTCTCGGACCTGTTGATGAATAGAAACCAAGTTATCCGTTAACTGTGCCAGATAATCACCCATCATCACACAAGGTACATCATACACAGCCTTAGGCCTTGGTGGACCCCAAATATTCATTGGTCGTCCAAATACAATCTCATAGGGCGTAAGGCCGGTTCGAGAGTGTGGCACCGACCTAATTGACAATAACGCCAGTGGCAAGGCGTCTGGCCAAGTCAAAGATGTTGAAGCTTGAATTTTGGCGATCTTAAGCTTCAGTGTACCATTATACTTCTCGACTAGTCCTGCAGACTGAGGGTGGAACACGGCATGGAACTTCTGAGTGATGCCTAGGCCCTTCAAGACATACTTTATAACATCCGCTACAAAGTGAGGGCCATTATCACTCCACAGAAGTCTACAGACGCCGTATCGGGGGAAAAACTCTTTCAGCAATAGCTTCGCTGTAGTCATTGCAGTATTGTCTTTCGCAGGGTACGCCTCAACCCACTTACTGAAGGCGCAAACCACTACTAGAACATACTTCAAATTGTTACAGCGCTCAAGCTGGATGTAATCCATCTGCAGAACCTCAAAGGGTGCAGTGGGTGTCGCAAATCCTCCTGCTGGAGTTCGGGTGCCTTTCCCTGGGTTGTACTTCAGACAAATCATACAGGTCTGCACCACCCTCTTTGCTGTGCTAGCAATCTCTGGATGCTCCCAGACTTGGGTAAGCAATTTCACAATTGCGGAAGCTCCAACATGTGCTAGCCCATGTGCCATCTGAACCATAGGTTGTACAAAGGCCGTGGGTAATTTCCATCTATCCATCTGCTTATTTCTCCAGCAACCCTCGTCATCCAGTTCTCCTTCGCTAACCCATTGTTCCCGCTCTTTGTCAGAAGCGGTCTTTTGTATTTCTCGCACTTGCTCCTTCGCATCATGCCATCTCTCCACCTGTGACTTCACTACATACATGGCAGTAGTGCCGGGCTGCATCGCAGTCTCCCGTGCTACTCGATCTGCTAACGCATTCCCTTCTCCAACCTTATCAACCACTTTCCTATGGGCGCTACACTTAACAATGGCAATTTTCTTTGGGTATGTCAATGCAGTTAAAAGGTTATGAACTAACTCCCCATGCATTATCTGTACCCCATGTGACGTTAGAAACCCTCTCTCCTTCCAGAGTAGGCCGAAATCGTGCGCTACTCCGAAGGCATAGCGGCTGTCTGTGTAAACATTCACACACAATCCTGTACTGAGCTCACACGCTCGTGTTAACGCTATCAGTTCCGCTGCTTGAGCTGATTTCTGTGGTATGCGTGCTGTTTCCACTACCGTCTGTAACGTGGTAATTGCATACGCTGCTGAAGTCGTACCATCTGGTAGCTTCAGGCATGATCCATCCACCCACAACTCTCCATCTACATCTGAAAAGGGCGTATCCTGGAGATCAATACGACCCTTTGTTTGTTCCTCAGTCACAAGAATACAATCATGCGCTTTCTGTGCCTCAGGCTGGGTCTCGGGGTATGGCAACAATGTGGCCGGGTTTAATGTCACGCACCTTTTCAACGTAATATGAGGAGCCAAAAGCGTCAACTCATATCCCGTTAAACGGGCACTAGTCAAATGCTGCGTCTTTGTTTGGTTAAGCAGGGCATCAACAGCATGGGGAACTAACACCAACAGTTTATGGGACAATACAATTCCTTCACTCTGCCGTATTGACACAGCTGTCGCCGCAACCGAGCGAAAACACCCTGGTAATGCTCGGGCAACAGGATCAAGCACAGCCGAAAAGTATGCACAAGGGCGCTGCTTATCGCCGTGCATCTGCACTAAGACTGATAATGCACATCCATCTTTCTCATGCACATACAACGAAAAGGGTTTTGCATAATCAGGGGTCCCTAACACTGGTGCTGAACAAAGGGCCTGTCTCAATTGCTGAAAAGCAGCGTCACACTCATCTGACCAGGGGATCGGGATGGGCGTGTCTTTTGTCAAGAGCGCTAGTAATGGCTTAGCTATGTGTGAAAACCCCAATATCCACTGTCTACAAAAAGAAACAAGACCCAAAAATGCACGCACATCCTTCTGCGTGGATGGCCTTGGTGTGTCCAAAATTACTTGGATACGATCTGGTGTGAGTGCACGCCCCTCCTTAGACAAAAGGTGACCCAAATAAGTCACCTTTGGTCTACAGAATTGCAATTTCTTCCTAGAGACCTTGTGATTGTGGGATGCTAAAAAGGAAAGTAAAGCTATCGTACTTTTCTCGCACAACTCCAGGGTGTCAGCCGCCAACAGGATGTCATCGACATATTGAATGAGGGCGACCCCCTCGAGTAAGGCAAAGGAGTCCAACTGTCGTTTCAAAGCCTGGCTGTAAATACTAGGGCTTTCTGTGTAGCCCTGGGGAATTCTACAAAAGCGATAAGATCTATTGTTTAATGTGAACCCAAAAAGAAATCGGCTATCAGGGTGAATGGGGATAGAAAAGAAGGCATTTTTCAAATCAATCACTGAGAACACGGTCGCCGTAGGCGGGACCAGGGTGAGCAACGTCGTGATATCGGAAACCACCGGGTACTGAGGTATCACGATCTTGTTCACCTCCCTCAAATCAATTATGAACCGATAAACCTTTGCATCCGTGTCCTTTTTCAGAATAGGGAGAATCGGGCTGTTACAGATATTATAGGGGACTTCTTCCACTACTCCTACTGCGATCAAATCTTGCACAATCTGTATGAGAGCTTCCTCGCCCTCCTGGGAAATACGATACTGGGGGAGGCGTGGTAGCACCGCCCCCTCCTGGACACTAATGTGGACCGGAGGAATCACCATTTGTCCCACATCCGTGTCCGACGTTGCCCATAAAGTTTGGGGGAGGGTAGCCAACAACGCATCCTCTGAGATCGTACACATCCGCCCAGATCGGGGGTAGTTGTCATTTAAAATCACCCTCACACCCTCAGGGGAACAGCGAATTGTAGCCCTAAAATGCTTTAACATATCAAGGCCCATAATGTTATCCGGTGTGTACGGAGCAAGCAGAAACGGACAAGGCGCAGAAAAACAATCAACTTTAAATGCAAGGGGCTGTGAAAGAGGGCTTCGGGAAAGTGTACCGTCAAACCCTACCGATGTGACTATTGAGCCGGATGGGGGAGCCCCCGGAACCAAGTACCTAGACAATGCACTACGTGTCGCTCCTGTATCCACTAGGAACTGATCAGTAGAACCTAAAACCTCAGCCGATACATAAGGACCCGTCTGATCGACCGGCACCTCAACTGATTCGGACCCCCATCCTACGCATTCCTATGCATGCTGAGAATCGTGATATCCCGAGTGATCGATGTCCGATACATGGTACTGATGCTGGCGATCAAAAACATTCGAGCTATCTCGGTGCTGTCCTGCAGTATCGAAACGGGCATTATCGTTGGAATTCCCTCTAAAGTTCAAGAAGCCCCCTCTACCTCTCTGGCCACCCGGAGTGTACCCCTGCCGCGAAGCGCGCAACGCTGGGCACTCCCTGGCCCAATGGCCCAACTGCTTACAGTACGCACATTGGTTCTTATTCAAATCAGGGCGGCCCGAAGGGGGACCATAAGATCCGCTCCTTCCCCTATTGTTATTACCGCGGCGGGGCGGGCCATATACTTGTGCTAACATAACTTTCGTTTTGAGATCTTTCGACTTCTTCTCCTCCTGGCCCTTCGCCTCATGCTCCTGACGCTCATAATACTGGGCGATGGTCAGGAGGGCCGTCGGTGTCGCGGAGGACCAAGAACTCTCACTCGCTTTTAACCGGGCCGCAACTGCCGGCAGCAAATTAGCCACATATTTGTCCGCAAAAAGGTGGCGGCCTGTGTCGTCGGTAAGCGACTGGCCACTAAAATCATGGAACGTTTCTTCAAAGCGCGTGAAGAAATCTGCCACTGACTCATCAACTTTCTGCTTACATGCCGCCAACATATTCCAGTCAATCTTCTTGGGGGGGATTATTGTTTTTAATTTAGCCACGATAGCAGCAGGGAGATCTAGAATATTCCGGGGAGGTTTCTGTGCGGGCTTCCGCTCCCTATCCTCATCCTCAAGGTCAGACCACCGGGCCTTAAAAGCAACTATATCATCCACCTTTCGGACAGATCGCCACGTGTCCGGTGGTAGAATAAGGCCAAAGAACAGATCTATATCCGCTAAGGTCATAATGCAAGAATTCAAGGCCCCCTCTACTTCTTCATAGAAGGCCGCTGGATTCTTGCGGGGGTCAGGCAATGCATTCTTTAACGCCATAACATCGGCTCTATGCCATGGAGTATAAACCCAATTATAAACGAAATATCCCTTAGCATCGACGGAGTTGATATCGGAGCTAGTCCCCGCTCCCTTAGGAGGAACATACAAAGGCGCCGCCTCTCGCATTGGTTTAGCATGCACTATGTCATCCTTATCTGACTGGGAGGCGGATGGGTGGCCCTCTGCTGCAACCGAATCCGACTGCTTCTCCGTTTCCGCTCGTTGGCGTGCTTTCTCTCGAAGGGCCAGTACCTCGTCCCGCAAGGCGAACAGCCGCCGAGCCGCCTCAGGAGCCTTAGAGGGAGAAAAAGCACCGTTACGTATTGCTCTGGCATCCGAAGACACTTCGTCAGGCTCAAAAACATGAGAATATTTTCGGAAAGCATTAATCACTTCATCCGCGAAATGACCCAGAAAATACACTTTATCTCTCTCCTGCCATGGCCCCCAAATTTGAAATAATTCCTCCTGGGATACCTTGCCTTTCAGCGCACGGAAGGAGATTTGCCGAAGCTCAGCCATTTGCTCGGCTGGCAACATGGACCGTGTGTCTACCTTACCCGAAGCCGGGTCAGAATCTTGCGGCCGCGGAGCCGATGCGCCAACATAAGGGGGCGGAGAGCGATCTAGTAAATAAAAATCGTCATCAGGATTATTAAGGACAGGATAAAGTGGCTGGCGAACAACATATTGACCCGAAACTTGTAGCCTACGCTCTTTCTCTTGTCTATCCGTCTGTTCTTTGTCCTCCCGACGCTTTGCTTCTTGTGCTCGCACATGATCATTCTTTCGTTGCTCTTTATCAAACAATGCTTTCTCACGTTTCTCTCGCTCACGCACTTCCTTCACCCATAACCGCACACACTCAAACATATCCTGACGAGCACGTCGCTTACACATACACTGTTCCACATACTCAATCTTACGCATATCAAACGATCCATACAAAGGCCATCGCAACTCAGGATCCTTCTTGGTATATTTCCTCCACAATGTGCTGTACATTATGGAAGAAAGACCATGCTTCACGTACATATCCCTATTAGGAGTCCCCTCTGGGGGAGCTGGAGCAGATTCCTCGAGGTTCAACCGGTTACCCAGACAGCAGCACCACTTACGGAGTGCGCTAAAAGCAGGCATGTTAGGAATAATGCAAAATATGCAGTATTATCAAGAAAAATGGCACTTAATCGTTGCGCCGTTCCAAGTTTACACAGCTCCGGAGAAATTTCTCCACATTACCTGCCTATATGTGTTGCAACGCATATATGTTCACAGAGACAAATTCAAAATATGACTAGTCACCATCAATCAAACTCAAATAGCCAGATCAGGCTTCAAAACTCGGAGCAAGTACCGTACAACGGTTCTTACCAATCAAGAGTCCAGGTTCCAACTGCCAAGCTCCACAATCGCCCAAACGGCTCTCACGGCAGGACCGACAGAAGAGGTCTCAGTCGATGACCGGCGCCACCCAGATGGTCAGCTCGGAAGGGAAGGAAGAAAAACCTCGGGATGCCAAGGCTAAGACGCCGCTGGCAGTGATCACGTCCCCGGCCAAACTCCTCACCTTCGTCGCGACCAGTCCTTCGAGCATCCGAGTCGCCGATGAGCCCCACGTGACGGGCGCCAATTGATGAATACAAGCCCCAGCTAGGCCCGCAAGAGACAAGGGTTCGCTCTTCTGTAACGAAATCTATAAGGAAGTTGGCACGGAAACTGCAAAGTACAAAAACAATGTTTATTAACCCTTAAGGGTGGTCCTACAATCCACACAACACTCTTCAGTATTGCAAGGAGTAGCACACAGAACTTGCGTACACAGTCCCCTTTTATACACAACAGAGGGGCTCATGAGTGGGTGGATAGTACATGAAGTCGAAGAACATTACCATTTAGGGTCATTCCCGATTCTAAATCAATACATGGGCGGAGCTAACACACTCCTTGAGCCCGCGAAAACACATGGTCAAGCAAAGCTAATTATAACAGATGTGGTCAAGTCTGGGCATGCGCCAGATGGACAAGAGGGAGCTATTTATAACTGTTGCTAGGCAGATTACAAGAGCAACTAACACAGAAGTCGGACTCTCCTCGTGGTGAACACGTGGCAGCATGTCAATACAAAATGGAGTCCGGACTTCGGCCAACATATGAGGAAAACACGATAAAAGGGAAACACTAATGTTTTCAGTAAATGCTTAATCACATTCTGCCTTAATTTACAACACATAGACGGTAAGAAGTTCATTTGACATTCCTCCTTTCTCCGACTCATGAAGAGTGGTTTTTGGCCATTTGACCAGATGGCCTCATATGAAAGAGTCATTTGCAACCTACAGGACAAGATGGAGCTCTTCCTCCAATACTGGGCACCTTTCCTGCAGGACAACAGGCGTTAAGTGATCAGTGCTGGCTGACCGGTTACTGAGTTGGCTGGGCTATTGCATCTCCCCAGGCCTGGCCCTTACGGGTTGTTCTTTGGCTCTTTGATCCACCGCCATTGCCACGGGCCTGCCTCTAGCCCCCTGCTCTCTCTCCCACCTCCTTGAGCCCTCCCCTTGCTTTCCTTTCCACTCCTTTGCTTCCCCCCTTACCTTTCCTTTTCCCCTTTTCTGCTTTCTGCCTTTCTCCTCCTTCCTCCATTACTCACTCATCTGCACTTTTCCCCCATCAATCGCCCCTTTCTCTTTACCCTCTTTTACACTCTCTCCCTCCTCTGCCTTTCCTCTTGCCCCTGCCCCTTTCCCTCCTGGGCCTGCTCGACCACCCTTCCCGCTTTCCACACTTTGTACCCGGCTTGCCTGGTTGATATCAGATGCCCTGTGGTGATGCAGTGTCCCAGTAATGTATCTAACACGTCTATGTGTGTAATGGTTTCCGTAGGCTGCCACTGTATTGCACTGTTTCGTATATCCGGCACATTTAATTTACTTATAAGTCCCTAGTGCACTACAGGTGCCCAGGGCCTGCAGCACCGATTGTGCCACCCACTTAAGTAGCCCTATAAATATGTCTCAGGCTTGCCATTGCTGAGCCTTTTGGTGCAGTTTTAAATTACCATGTCGTCCTGGCAAGTTAACTCGCTTACCAGAACCAATCCTTCCTCTTTAATACATATAAGTCACCCCTAAGGTAGGCCCTTGACAGTCCAAGGGCAGGGCACAGTGTCTTTAAAAAGTAGGACAATGACTTTTAAGTTTTACATTTCCTGGTACTGAAAAACTCTTACATTTGTTTTTCACTACTGCAAGGCCTATTTTTCCAATAGGATAACAATGGGATTACCTTATTTGGAAAGAGATGGAAACCCAAGGTTGGCGTCCCTGGAATCATAATTTAAAATCACATCTTATGGTGAAGTCTAATTTTAAATTGTAATTCTAAAAATGCCACTTTTGGAAAGTTGGCATTTCATTACTTTAGCCTTGTTGGGCCCTCTGTCTCTGAATACATGTTTGTGGTGGGTGACAGCTGGGCTTTTTGCATTCCCTCTAGACAGTCACACACAAAGAGAACTTAAGTGTGACTGAGGGGCCATCCACATCCTGACAGGCCATTCTGGGCAAGATGGAAGGGAGGAGCTGACACTTACACCTTTCTCTATACAAATGTCTACATATCCCTGTAGTGAGTCTAGAGCCAGGGTATGAAGTATAGGGGCACTGTGCACTTCAAAAGCCTCTCTATGAAGTCCCCCTAACTCTGTAAACCTCTATACCTGAGGATACTATGACAGGAAAAAGGACTGCTGTGCTGCTGAAGGACTGCCACTCTGCTGGACTGCTACTCTGGAAGAACTGCTTTTCTGATGTGATGACCTCAAGCTGCCTGCTGCCCTCCTTGCCTGGGGAGACTCCAAGGGTTTGTCTGCTTGCATTTGGTTTGAAGTCTCAGGGACATCAAAGACTTCCAACCACTCACCTACAGCACCTGGATTCTGCCAGCAAAGAGTCTTGCCCTGCAGAGTGGTGCCAATCCAGTCCTTGGAAGTGGGTATAAAGTGCTGCAACTGCCAAAATGCACACATCGCCTTCATTGCGTTACTCGGAACAGGTGCATCTCCTTGGATGACGATGCATCACAGCTGCTGCAAGGATCAAGTACAGCGCTTTACTGTTGGTGTGGCGCATCACTTACAACTTTAACACATCCCCGACTTTGTGCGTCAAAGAACCGACACATCACCTACATCCAAAGGATTGTTGACAATGCATTGCCTTCTCTGTTCCACGCATCGGGTCTTCGTCGACAACATAAACGAGGTACTTTGCAGTGGGACAAGGTCGGTCCCTGTATCTGACCCGCGCTCCATCACGGTCAGCCTGAACCTTTGGCTTTGGCCCGGTCTAGCGCAACCAGGTAGCCCTAGTTGGTGCTTTCTGTTTTTAATCACTAAATTTCAGTTTAATCTTTACAAATTCATAACTCTGATTGTATTTTTTTATTTTTGTTGTTTTGATCTTATTTTGTTCACTAAATTAAGCTCTACTTTACCAGGTGTGGTGTCGTTTTGTGAGGTGTTTTCACTGTTCTCAGGGTTACACAAATACTTTCCACACTGCCTCTTAAGTTAAGCCTGGCTGCTCTGTGCCAAGCTACCCGAGGGTGAGCACAGGCTAATTTCGGTTGTGGTTGTGTCTTACCCTGACCAGGATTTTGGTTCTTGCTTGGACAGTGTGCATACCTCTGCCAACCAGTAACCCAATTTCTCACATCCTGTTATTTGTTTTCCTTCTATGTTTAACCCAAGAAAACAAAGGTGAAACAAAAGAGATGTTCAATTAAAATTGGGCCTTGAAATGCTTTCTTGGACTCTGATGATGGCGAGGTGTGGTGCAGCGGCCAGGGCAGCTGACTTCAGAGCACAGGGCTCAGGGTTCAATACCCGGCTCCAGCAGCAGCTCAGCTCAGCATCATGTGACTCTGGGCAATAGCTCACTTAGGGGCATATTATCAAGACAGGCGATAAAATGATCGCCACTTTAGCGGCAGAAAACTGCCGCTAAAACAGTGATAATGGGCTTGATAATATGCTCTATGAAATTCCAATTGAAGGCCATGTTAGATGTGAAGGACATCTAACATGGTCTTTAATTGGAATCCCATAGAGCATATTATCAAGCCCATTATCGCCGTTTTAGCGGCAGTTTTCTGCCACTAAAGTGGCGATAATTTTATCGCCTGTCTTGATAATATGCCCCTATATTTCCACAACAGCCCCCAGCGCCTTGAGACCCGTAAGGGTGAGTAGTTCTTCTATGTGTTAGGTAGGCTTGGGTGAAATGCAAATTACACCAGAATAAAGTCTAATAATTTTGGGAATTACGTGTTTTGCTTGTTAAACAAAATTTCCTATATTATGCCATAGTGTCACTAAGCGTAATTTTGTGCCATTCGTGCCATTCATTGCAAAATGTATCACAAATGCATGGGCACAACAGAATGTGAGCTGCGTTTCGCAGTGCTCTTTGTGTTTTTGCAGTTTTGAATACCGTTTTAAAAATTGACACAAGGATGCCTTTGATGCTAAAATAAAAGCTAGGTGATGGACTTCCATTTTGCATAATTATGTGTAATTTTGTAGGCTTTGCCAAAATTCAAAGTAATTACACAAAAGAACATTACGTGATTTTCGCACACACCTGGGGGCATATTATCAACGGCCAGCGATTATTATCGATGGCCGTACATAGCGACTGAAATATTATCGCCGGCTATCGCTGAATATTATCGCCATGATAACGCTATATTTACAACGCATAGCGCTATGGCGATAATATTTCAGCGATAGCGGTGTTTTCAATGGAACATCGCTGGTTTTCCAGCGATGTTCCATTGAAAACAGTGATAACATTGCTGATAGGGCCCTGTGGTCCTATCAGCATAATCCATCTCCCATTACAAGTATGCCTTAGGTAGCGTGATTTTTTTTATTGCTGCACCTCCTTGTTAATATCGATATAACGATATTAACATGTGTTATTTTCACATCCACGCCTTCTTTGCATCCCATTAGAGATGCGAGGCGAGGCTGTGAAAAAACGGGCCCTACTTCAAGGAAACACGCGCTAGCGTGTCCTTGATGATATTGCGATATAATTATCGCCACTTTTCGCCGAAAAACGGACGCTAAAGCGGCTATAATTATATTGCCAGCCCTTGCTAATATGCCCCCTAATGTGTATGCTTACCTTGACAATATTGTGGAGAATGATCTCTTGCAGTCCATTTGAGTAGGTTGAAAAATGAGTTAGGCCTAAAAATTGTGATAATCACAAATGATTATGATGTTAAGGAAAATACTTTGCCAAGTCCTTAACACTGGTCCTGAAAAGAGGTCGTCATGCAGGAGGATGCACCATGACTGAGAAAAAAGTGCTGCATAAGTAAGATTGCGTCAGACAAAGTCCAGAAGAAATAGCTGCCACTGTGCACATATCTCACAGGAACACTTTTTTGAAGATGTTTTATTTGCAGGGGAATTTCTGCAAAACGCTTGGCTGTTGCAGATTTCACCAAGTCTGAGGGTAGCCAACTTTGCAAAGATGGAAGGTAAAATTGGAACGCCCCATGTCACAATGTGGGAGCCTTGCAAACGCTGGGGTGGAGGCGTCCTGTCCTTTGTAGGCCTTCCCTATATTAGCAGCTTCAATGCTGCTCTATGACCAGGTCAGTTTATAAACTTAACCTAAAATATTGAGTACACTACTATTTAGCATAAATGTGCACACATTTGGTAGAGTGCCATTTGTACGTCCTCCCCAAATTGTAAGATCAATTACAAATAATGACTTAAAAGTGCATAGCAATATTATCCATCACGACCCTACAAATCACGGCTTGGCCTTTCCATTGCTCTTTTATAAGGCACTTACCCAATTGCTCTCTGTACAATGTTCTCTCAGATCCTCAGAGGTAACAAGATATACACAGCTACTGAACTCTCAAAAGAAATTTGGTAATTGTTGATCATGAATACTTAAGTATTTTCAAATCTCTACTGAAATATCGAATCTGGTAGGTATTTTCGCATTTTTCAAACTGGCGTTACCTATGCTGATGTCACCGTTTTATTATATTGACTGTTTTATTTGAAACTATGCTTCCTGCGATGAAATAATTTACATCACTCTCATTTGTGGCTCACACAGTTCGATTAAACCTGTGAAGTTAAGACCAGTCAACAAACTATACTGACCTCATGGGCTTCTATCTGCAGTGACATTCTGCCTGACAATAGTGCAGATGTGCTTTGGGTAACAGATATATTGTTCTCCACTGTATAACCATTGAACTGCTCAGCTAACATGGAATCTGGCTGGTGGTAGTAAAATATCTGGCAGTTGTTTCTACTATTGTGCAAAAGTAGGTACATTCACCACAGTCCTTTGGGGCAACTTGCTGGTGTGACGAGCAGTGTGCGACCAACTTGTGTTCAAATTATTACGGCTCCCGTGAGCTAACGGGCTGACGAGCCCTGGTTCTGCACCTGCGCGCCATGAGAGGTATTTGACCTGTTTTAATTACATTTTGGCAGTCCACTCGGCACCCCGTTACACTGTCCTGCTCCCTGCTGACGAGAGGCAACTCCCTCGAAACACGTGTCCAGGGATGGCTAAATGCAACACATACTGTTTTCTTTTTACACATCGTGGCATAGGCGTACCCGCCGTCGCCACTACATTCACCACAGTCCTTTGGGGCAACTTGCTGGTGTGACGAGCAGTGTGCGACCAACTTGTGTTCAAATTATTACGGCTCTCGTGAGCTAACGGGCTGACGAGCCCTGGTTCTGCACCTGCGCGCCATGAGAGGTATTTGACCTGTTTTAATTACATTTTGGCAGTCCACTCGGCACCCCGTTACACTGTCCTGCTCCCTGCTGACGAGAGGCAACTACCTCGAAACACGTGTCCAGGGATGGCTAAATGCAACACATACTGTTTTCTTTTTACACATCGTGGCATAGGCGTACCCGCCGTCGCCACTACATTCACCACAGTCCTTTGGGGCAACTTGCTGGTGTGACGAGCAGTGTGCAACCAACTTGTGTTCAAATTATTACGGCTCCCGTGAGCTAACGGGCTGACGAGCCCTGGTTCTGCACCTGCGCGCCATGAGAGGTATTTGACCTGTTTTAATTACATTTTGGCAGTCCACTCGGCACCCCGTTACACTGTCCTGCTCCCTGCTGACGAGAGGCAACTACCTCGAAACACGTGTCCAGGGATGGCTAAATGCAACACATACTGTTTTCTTTTTACACATCGTGGCATAGGCGTACCCGCCGTCGCCACTACATTCACCACAGTCCTTTGGGGCAACTTGCTGGTGTGACGAGCAGTGTGCGACCAACTTGTGTTCAAATTATTACGGCTCCCGTGAGCTAACGGGCTGCCGAGCCCTGGTTCTGCACCTGCGCGCCATGAGAGGTATTTGACCTGTTTTAATTACATTTTGGCAGTCCACTCGGCACCCCGTTACACTGTCCTGCTCCCTGCTGACGAGAGGCAACTACCTCGAAACACGTGTCCAGGTATGGCTAAATGCAACACATACTGTTTTCTTTTTACACATCGTGGCATAGGCGTACCCGCCGTCGCCACTACATTCACCACAGTCATTTGGGGCAACTTGCTGGTGTGACGAGCAGTGTGCGACCAACTTGTGTTCAAATTATTACGGCTCCCGTGAGCTAACGGGCTGACGAGCCCTGGTTCTGCACCTGCGCGCCATGAGAGGTATTTGACCTGTTTTAATTACATTTTGGCAGTCCACTCGGCACCCCGTTACACTGTCCTGCTTCCTGCTGACGAGAGGCAACTACCTCGAAACACGTGTCCAGGGATGGCTAAATGCAACACATACTGTTTTCTTTTTACACATCGTGGCATAGGCGTACCCGCCGTCGCCACTACATTCACCACAGTCCTTTGGGGCAACTTGCTGGTGTGACGAGCAGTGTGCGACCAACTTGTGTTCAAATTATTACGGCTCCCGTGAGCTAACGGGCTGACGAGCCCTGGTTCTGCACCTGCGCGCCATGAGAGGTATTTGACCTGTTTTAATTACATTTTGGCAGTCCACTCGGCACCCCGTTACACTGTCCTGCTCCCTGCTGACGAGAGGCAACTACCTCGAAACACGTGTCCAGGGATGGCTAAATGCAACACATACTGTTTTCTTTTTACACATCGTGGCATAGGCGTACCCGCCGTCGCCACTACATTCACCACAGTCCTTTGGGGCAACTTGCTGGTGTGACGAGCAGTGTGCGACCAACTTGTGTTCAAATTATTACGGCTCCCGTGAGCTAACGGGCTGACGAGCCCTGGTTCTGCACCTGCGCGCCATGAGAGGTATTTGACCTGTTTTAATTACATTTTGGCAGTCCACTCGGCACCCCGTTACACTGTCCTGCTCCCTGCTGACGAGAGGCAACTACCTCGAAACACGTGTCCAGGGATGGCTAAATGCAACACATACTGTTTTCTTTTTACACATCGTGGCATAGGCGTACCCGCCGTCGCCACTACATTCACCACAGTCCTTTGGGGCAACTTGCTGGTGTGACGAGCAGTGTGTGACCAACTTGTGTTCAAATTATTACGGCTCCCGTGAGCTAACGGGCTGACGAGCCCTGGTTCTGCACCTGCGCGCCATGAGAGGTATTTGACCTGTTTTAATTACATTTTGGCAGTCCACTCGGCACCCCGTTACACTGTCCTGCTCCCTGCTGACGAGAGGCAACTACCTCGAAACACGTGTCCAGGGATGGCTAAATGCAACACATACTGTTTTCTTTTTACACATCGTGGCATAGGCGTACCCGCCGTCGCCACTACATTCACCAGAGTCCTTTGGGGCAACTTGCTGGTGTGACGAGCAGTGTGCGACCAACTTGTGTTCAAATTATTACGGCTCCCGTGAGCTAACGGGCTGCCGAGCCCTGGTTCTGCACCTGCGCGCCATGAGGGGTATTTGACCTGTTTTAATTACATTTTGGCAGTCCACTCGGCACCCCGTTACACTGTCCTGCTCCCTGCTGACGAGAGGCAACTACCTCGAAACACGTGTCCAGGGATGGCTAAATGCAACACATACTGTTTTCTTTTTACACATCGTGGCATAGGCGTACCCGCCGTCGCCACTACATTCACCACAGTCCTTTGGGGCAACTTGCTGGTGTGACGAGCAGTGTGCGACCAACTTGTGTTCAAATTATTACGGCTCCCGTGAGCTAACGGGCTGACGAGCCCTGGTTCTGCACCTGCGCGCCATGAGAGGTATTTGACCTGTTTTAATTACATTTTGGCAGTCCACTCGGCACCCCGTTACACTGTCCTGCTCCCTGCTGACGAGAGGCAACTACCTCGAAACACGTGTCCAGGGATGGCTAAATGCAACACATACTGTTTTCTTTTTACACATCGTGGCATAGGCGTACCCGCCGTCGCCACCACATTCACCACAGTCCTTTGGGGCAACTTGCTGTTGTGACGAGCAGTGTGCGACCAACTTGTGTTCAAATTATTACGGCTCCCGTGAGCTAACGGGCTGACGAGCCCTGGTTCTGCACCTGCGCGCCATGAGAGGTATTTGACCTGTTTTAATTACATTTTGGCAGTCCACTCGGCACCCCGTTACACTGTCCTGCTCCCTGCTGACGAGAGGCAACTACCTCGAAACACGTGTCCAGGGATGGCTAAATGCAACACATACTGTTTTCTTTTTACACATCGTGGCATAGGCGTACCCGCCGTCGCCACTACATTCACCACAGTCCTTTGGGGCAACTTGCTGGTGTGACGAGCAGTGTGCGACCAACTTGTGTTCAAATTATTACGGCTCCCGTGAGCTAACGGGCTGACGAGCCCTGGTTCTGCACCTGCGCGCCATGAGAGGTATTTGACCTGTTTTAATTACATTTTGGCAGTCCACTCGGCACCCCGTTACACTGTCCTGCTCCCTGCTGACGAGAGGCAACTACCTCGAAACACGTGTCCAGGGATGGCTAAATGCAACACATACTGTTTTCTTTTTACACATCGTGGCATAGGCGTACCCGCCGTCGCCACTACATTCACCACAGTCCTTTGGGGCAACTTGCTGGTGTGACGAGCAGTGTGCGACCAACTTGTGTTCAAATTATTACGGCTCCCGTGAGCTAACGGGCTGACGAGCCCTGGTTCTGCACCTGCGCGCCATGAGAGGTATTTGACCTGTTTTAATTACATTTTGGCAGTCCACTCGGCACCCCGTTACACTGTCCTGCTCCCTGCTGACGAGAGGCAACTACCTCGAAACACGTGTCCAGGGATGGCTAAATGCAACACATACTGTTTTCTTTTTACACATCGTGGCATAGGCGTACCCGCCGTCGCCACTACATTCACCACAGTCCTTTGGGGCAACTTGCTGGTGTGACGAGCAGTGTGCGACCAACTTGTGTTCAAATTATTACGGCTCCCGTGAGCTAACGGGCTGACGAGCCCTGGTTCTGCACCTGCGCGCCATGAGAGGTATTTGACCTGTTTTAATTACATTTTGGCAGTCCACTCGGCACCCCGTTACACTGTCCTGCTCCCTGCTGACGAGAGGCAACTACCTCGAAACACGTGTCCAGGGATGGCTAAATGCAACACATACTGTTTTCTTTTTACACATCGTGGCATAGGCGTACCCGCCGTCGCCACTACATTCACCACAGTCCTTTGGGGCAACTTGCTGGTGTGACGAGCAGTGTGCAACCAACTTGTGTTCAAGTTGTTTCTACTATAGTCAAGTGTGAGTAAATCTTCAGGTTTAACAACCCTTTTGAGTGTTGACTGATTCACTTCATCTTATTGAGGGCTCAATCAGTCAGTAGATTTGTAGAGCGTTTCTTGTCACCCGTGAGGGTATCCAGGCGCTGACAGGGTCCAGTTGATTAGCCATATATCCAGGTCTGCAGGGACAGTAAGTATGACTACTTACTATAAGGGATACAAAGCAGGACAATAATGCAAAGATAACTGCATGGGGAACATAGGGGTATATCAGCAACGAGGCAATATAAAATGATCGCCGCTTTTGTGTCCATTTTCGGACAAAAAGCAGCGATAATTTTATCGCCTAATTAGCAAGGTAACGCTAACGCGTGAAACCTTGCATTAGCGCCCCAATTCTTAATGCCCAGCTTTGCATCTCTAATGAGATGCAAAGTGGGCGTTCCTGACCTCACATGACTGGAGAAATGTCGCTAAGCGACATTTCTCCTATCATCAAGCCCCACGCTATAAAGCATAGCGGCAAGAAAAGTAGTGATAACCCCTGTTATCACTACTTTCCTTACGCCTGCTTCAGGACTGACTTAGCCATGATATCCTATGGAAGGTGGATGTTATGGCTAAGTATGTGAGGCCCTATCATCAAGCTAACACCAAACTTCGTGGGATTATCGCTGGGTTTCCAGTGATAATCTCACGTTTGGCAGTTAGCGCTAGGATTTTTATCGCTTTTGAGATAAGCGTTGCTAATAGCACGCTATATCAGCGATAAAAATCCACGTTAGCCGGCGATAATTATCCTAGCGCTAAGTGCGCTTAGCGATAATTATCGCCGGTTGTTGCTGATATGCCCCATAGTTACTGACCTGTAATACTGACAGAAAATGTTTCCCCTTTTTTTTGTGTGTAGTGCAAAGTATTGCGCTGCTTTATAGATTTGGGAAAGGGGCAGGAGGTTTCAGTTCCCTTAGTATTTTTTTGCCTCCATAAATATGTGTCTATTGTTGTGCATTGGGGTGCAATGCATAACCGTGTAATTATGGCACACTGCTTTTTGTAGGAACATTGAGGTTGGCTCTTTGTGAACTCTAATTGAAGGATTTAAGGCAGACTTCTAGGCGCGTCCGCACCCACAGCCCCACCTACAGCAATGCCTTATATTTACACCATATATCACTTTATAATGCACAAACTACACCATCAACTACAGATTACAGCACCACTGACAGCCTGTAGCACCTCAGCACTTCACACTCCACACTGCATACTCCACTCCACAGCCTATAGCGCCAACACTTACTGACTACACAACAAATTGCCATTTGCCTGCATTCTACAGCTATACATCACCTACAACACAAACATCTTCTGAGGAAAGTGTTGTTTCTGAACACGACACTGACACATCAAGAGTACTTCTGAAGAGTACAGTGGGAGTTTAAATCATGGGAAAGAAAACAGAAGAGAGCATTCTAGCAACTAACCCTAGCTTTTCTTTTTTAGAAGGGGACAAGGATCAGGGCCGACCGCCGGAACAAATTCAAGACAAAAATCAGAACAGAACCACCAGTGTTCCATCAAAACAAGGAGAGGACAAGGAAAAAGAAAAAAGCAAGAAAGGGCTCAGGAGCCAAACCAAAGTCTTGTAATTAACATCTCCACAGTAGAATTGACAACATTTGAAGAAACCGTGTTGAATAAAGGAACATATTTTGTCAGTACCTATAATACAACAGAATTGGAGACAGAAGTGGCATTCTACAAATTTATGAGAACTTTGAGACTACGGAATTTTTTCACTAACATATGCCCACAGGAATCTAATCAAGAAACATGACCATTCACATTTAGACCGAAAATCACATTCATGGCTCTGGTGTCACACAAAACTTTAGACACCTTTGAATTACTTGTCAAAAAAGATCTCAAAAACATCCAATATATCAAAAAATCCAAAAATTTGAGTCGAGCGGAATACAGTGCATTAACATCATTAGCCAGGAATCCACGCATCGTCTTCCAAAAAGCGGACAAAGGAGGCGGGCTAGTGATGATGGACTCAGATTATTATGAAAGAAAAGATCTTGAACATGTCAACAATGAAGCAACATATGGAAGTTTACCTGAAGATTCCACGGCGGAAATCGCCAAAGTCTTGAGTAAAATATTAGAACAGGCTGAAGATCTCCATTGAATTGACACAGCAACCAAAAAATACCTCACAAACCAGTTCCCGAGGAGACCCAAAATGTATTTATTACCCAAAATACATAAAAGCCTTGTTGACCCACCGTTCAGACCGATTGTGTCTTGATGCAAATTATTCTTTGAAAATCTTGGGCGATATATTGACGCTTATCTGCAACCGTTTGTCCAGAGTTGGAAAACTTATGTAGAAGATACAACTGATTTTTTGCGACTTTGAGTGCATTAAATGAGTAGGCAACTGAAGATTGGATTCTGTGTACCATCGACGTGGTTGCATTATATACCTCAATACCGCACGCAAGCGGTTTGGAAGCTGTTGAATAGGCATTACTTAGACAACAAAACCTGGATGCACCTAAATGCTTCATTTTACAACTACTGGAGTTCTGTTTACAGAACAGCTGTTTCACATGGAACGAGAAGTTTTATAATCAGCTAAATAGAACTTCTATGGGATTTCTGGGAGCACCCGCTTATGCAAACACGTACATGGCAAAATTTGATAATGATTACATCCTATCAGATTCAACGTGGCAAGAAGGTTTGATATTTTTTCTAGGCCTGGGCGAAGCACTACGCTACGCTCGCGTAGTTTGCGAAGTTCGCGCTACTTCGCACTACGCGAACTGCACGTAGCACAGTGCGAACACGCGTAGCGTAGTGTTGCGTAGTGCTGCGGTCATTTTTTGCTTGCTCGCGGTCCTCAACGTCAAGTTGGCGACCGCGAGCAAGCAAAATGACATCCCGGCGAGACTTTTTCCTTGTTCGCGATCGCGAGCATGGAAAATAAACTTCCCGGCGAGATTCCCAACGCGAGGAGGTCAGGTTTCTCATTGCGAGGGGTCGCGTATGCTCGCGACTGCTCGCGATGAGAAACTACCAGTTCGCGTTGAGAAAGCTGCCGCTCGAGTAAAAATCTACTCGAGCAGCAGAAAACTACAGCTCGCACTGTGCAAGATGCCATTTTCAATGATTGCACAGTGCCGGTTGCTTGTCCGCACTGTGCAATCATTGAAAACAACATCTTGCACAGTGCGAACATGTTACTACGCAGTTCGCGAAGTGCTACGCGTAGCTCGCGTAGTGCGAACTTCACTTTGCGTAGCTTCGCGAAGTGCTACTTCGCGAACTACGCCCACCCTTAATTTTTTCACCGGTTTATTGATGACATCTTCCTCATTTGGAACAAATCAGAGTCAACGTTGATCAACAACATACGCACACTCAATTCAATAGATCCAAAGATACAATTTACACATACCATCAGTAAAAACGCACTTTCTTTCCTTGATGTCTGGATTGAAATAGAATCAGGTCAAGTTAACACACGTGTTTTTAAAAAACCCACAGACAAAAACAATGCTCTACTGCACAGTAGCTTTCATCCACCTTCTTTAATAAAGAATTTACCCGTGTCTCAGTTTTTAAGAACTCGACGCATTTCGTCTAACAATAAGGTGTGTGAAGAAACATGGCAGCAACAAAAAACTAACTATGTTCAAAAAGGATATCCTGAAGATCTTTTGGATCAGCAACTGAATAAAGTCAAGCATTTACCCAGAGAGCAACTACTAAAAAAGGTGACGAAAAAACCTAATAATCAAATGGTATTCGTGTCAAAATATTCTACTGCGTCGTCAGAGATAGGGACTATCATTTACAAATGTTGGGACTTATTAGAGTCAGAAACAGATTTCAACATGTTGTTTTGTGAGAAACCTTTGTTTGCGTACACAAGAGCGCATAATCTAAAGGAAATTTTATCCAAAAAGAAGAAACCGCAAACAACAATGGAATCCACAACCACAAAAATGGAACACATAAGTGTTGGAATTGCATTCATTGCAATAACTTAATCCTCGGAGAAATGTTGTTATATCCCCTGACTGGGGTAAAAATCAAACTTCAAAGCAGCACTAACTGCAATTCTGAAAATGTTGTGTACGCAATTAAGTGTCCATGTGGGCTGTTGTACGTGGGAAAAACTGAGAGAAAGATGAAAATAAGATTGTCTGAACACAAAAGTAAAATTTGTACAAAAAACACCACTTCCAGTCTTGCGGTACACTGGGAAGAACAACGCCACATTATAGCGCAACTTAAATTTCAAATTATAGAACAAGTACCGAAAATTCCAGATAGAGACAATTCAAAAAACCTATTACAGAGAGAAGTTTTCTGGATTAAGAAACTTCAGACCATGATGCCACATGGTCTCAACGACAAACTGGAGATGGCTTGTTTTCTTTAGAAATACATACTAGCAATCTGATGAATCACTGTGGGATCTACACTAGATGGCCATAAGAACAAATCACACCACAGAGGTTCATAGACATTACCACAAACAGACACACACAGGGGAATGATTTATTTCTTTAGGTAATATTATGTTAACAATGATTCATTTCTTCAGGTAGTTTACGTTAAAAATTATGTTCCTACACATGACAACTGGTACATATTATGGTTTCGTGAATTATCAAAACAATTACCCTGTTAATCTAGTGAATTCAGGATTTGTTTATACACCGTTATTCGTCAACAGTTGATGAGTAATATTTCAACTACTTGGGAAAGTGTTTTTTTGGTTCTTAATGATCGTCCTTGTTTGGTAGGTTGAAACAGAACACAGAGAGTCCTGAGGTTTTATACATGTGCCAACGATAAAGAAATTAGACATCTTGGACTTAACGTTTCCACTGTGGTATTTACGCGTACCTATTTGGATAAAGAGGTGAGCTATGTCGATTTCTCTCAGTTTAGATGGTTACAATTATTAAGGACAGCTAAATGATTAGGTGTTTTGTACCAACAGACGTTATATACATTGGCGATTTTCAAATCAGCTGTCACATTTAAACGAAGAGTCAGTAATTGACCAGCAGGTATGTGATATCACGCAATTCTATAATATAGTGAGATACTGAATCAGATCTTTTAGAGGGTTTATCTTTTGTTATTTTTCTTCCCCGTAATGCTGTCTTCAGTTTTGACCGGTGACAAGATAGTAAATGATGTTTATACGATACACCTTTCACATCACTGTGGTGAGGTGTGCATGATGTGTTTAAGAACTACACTAGTGTTTCATTCAAAATTACTAACACCGATCCCCAAGGTGCATCTTTTGAAATGTTTTCCTTTTCTTTTCACAGAATACCCCTGACGAAGGGACCAAGTGTCCTGAAATGCATTTGGTTCTGCATATTCTTTTGTATAGAAAAATTATGTCATACCATTATGTTGTAACAATATCGTTTGTTTTTATGTAATAAACTATAGAGTTGATACTTCAATGTATACTGTGCTTAACTAAATTGAAGAGAATTTTTTATTAAATTTGCACTTATTGTACATATTGTCAAATTGTAGTGCGTGTTGCAGTCCTAGTCGCCACTCAGGGTCTAGGCCACTCAGTTAGCATCATCTACCACAGACACACTCACTTATTCTTATCCCTAAATCACCATATCCAGTTGACCTCAGACCATAATCTACATCCTACATCCCACCCTGCCCCACAGCTATATCAATGAATAGCACTAACCCCCCTACACCACCACAATGCACATTATGCCTTCCCCTTCACCCTGCACCACCTGAAATCTGCACCACAACCTAAACTCTACAACACTGTCTTCACACTACACAACCATCTACAAACTACACCCCATACAACATACACTTCTTTCATCCTATTTAAGAATGAATTCCTTGTACTACCTACATTGTATACTGTTAGACCTGGGAGTTTCTAGTTGGCAGTAGTGTACACCCTGTCCAAGCAGGGACCCTTTCTTCTAGTCAGGGTGGGTAAAGTACACTACTAAGTTTGCCTGTGCTTACCCTCTGGTATAATTGGCGCAAAGCAGTCAGGCCAAACTATAGAGGCAATGTGTAAAGCATTTGTATAAAAAACGCAGTGAAAACACCACAAATGGACACCACACCAGCTTAGAAAAATAAAGTATCTTTAGCTAAACCAAACAAGACCAAAATGACAAAAATCCAACATATATCAATATATGAATTTTAAAAGGTGAAAACAATTATATCCATAGAAAACTATGGATGCGCCACTTTTTGAGCAGAGTACCCTAGATGCATCAAAATTACAGGCTGAAAACAGGCACAGGGAAGGTAATGCATCGGTTCCCTACCCGCAGACATGTGATGCGTTGTTTCTTCTTCCTGGCGCACAGCAGGGCCTGGGTCGGAGTGGGACGGGAGCTTTGGGATTCGGAGATTCTCTGCTCGGGACTCGGGCTGCTGTGGTTCTTTGGGTCGCAAACAGGCCCTGCATCAATATTTTCAGCCGCACAGTGGCGGTGCATGGAAATTCTTCCCGCACGGTGGTGATGCATCTGAAAAACAGGCTCTGGATGGGCGATGTGTGGATTTTCAGCAACAGGAGCAGAAAGACAACTTCCAAGGGCCCAGGACTAGAATTGGCACCACAAGGCAGGTCAGAACTCCCAACAGTGGAGTTCAAGGGATGCTGCAGGTGAAGTCTTTGTGTCCCTGAGACTTCTTAACAGGAGGCAGGCTGTACGTCAAGCCCTTGGAGAATCTTGTTAAGCAGGATACACAGCAAAGTTCAGTCTTTGTCCACTCCAAAGCAGAAGCTGCAACTGCAGGCTAACCCAGAAAAGCAGCACACAGCAAAGGGGCAGTACTCCTCCTCACAGCTCTTCTCCTTGGCAGAGGCTCCTCTTGGTCCAGAAGTGTTCTAAGATTCTGGGGTTTTAGTTCTAATACTTCTACCCTTTTTCTGTTTGAAGTCTTTGTCAGAACGTTTCTCTTGCTCAGTTAAACCAGCTCTGTCCTCCCAGCTCCAGCTACACTACAGGGGGTGGAGACAGCACTGTGCAGGGCAGCCACATCCCATCCAGGTGCTAGTGACAACTCCTCCCACCACTCTAGCCCAGGATGGCTCATCAGCATACGCAGGGCACATCTCAGCTCCCTTTGAGTGAGTGTCTGGAGTGAATGCACAAACAGCCCCTGTCAGTTTAATCCCATATGGTGTATCCAGAAGCAAGGAGAGGCACATAGCATGATACGGTAAGAACATTTTCAAACACACAATTTAAAACCCACCTTTACTAAAAGATGTGTTTTTCAATTCTGAGCTTAGAGAGCCAAAACTATCAATCGCTAGCTGTTCCAAATTCAAAGTTACATTTGTAAAAATCTACAAAGCAGCCCTATTGAAAGCCTATGGGAGAGCTACTCCTTGCAACAGTAAGAAAATGAATTTGGCAGTATTTCACTATCAGGACATGTTAAAAACACCAGTATATGCCCTACATTTCACATGCACTGCACTCTGCCCATGGGGGTACCTTAGGCCTTCCTTAGGGGTAACTTACATGTCAAAAAAGGGAAGGTTAGAGCCTGGCAAGTGGGTGCACCTGCCAGGTCGACATGGTAGTCCAAGACTGCACTCACAGACACTGCAATGCCAGGCCTGAGACAAGTTTACAGGGCTGCTCATATGAGTGGCACATCCAGTGCTGCAGGCCCACTAGTAGCATTTTATTTACAGGCCCTGGGCACACAAAATGCATTTTACTAGGGACTTACCAGTAAATCATAATCACAAATTACAAAAGGAGGACTTGCACTTTAGCACAGATCAGCAGTGGTAAACTGCCCAGAGTCCTAAGTCAACAAAAACATGTCAGAAAAAATAGGAAGAAGGAAGCAAAATGTTTGGAGATAAACCAGCAAAAAGGGCCAGGTCCAACACATACAATCAACTACATTCCAACTTTCATACCTCATCCTCACCTATAACCAGACCTGTACTGCCCACAGCACCATTGGCATTAACTTCACTATACCTTATACTCACACCCTGTTTGACCCTAAGCATATGCTTACACTCTCCCCTCCACCCATCGTCTCCACCTTATGTAAACACCATCACCATCACCTACACTCTACTCCACCAAAAAACTAAATGACACTACATCCAGCATATACACAAATTGCCCTGCCATCTACACCACCATATACATCCCCTCCTCAAACCACACCACCACCTACATCTTTCATCTAGGGAAAACATACGTCCCACATGTTATAACAACTTCGTCCAACACCCTATGCTTATTGTATTTGTGCCATAAACTGCCATCTACACACATTAAACAATTTAAAGCCTACTACTCTCCCACCACACAAAGGATATGCAACATGCACCTTGCACATTCACTAGCACCATACGCCACTGTCCACACCACTACCTACAGTTTACACTCCCACCATCTCTCACCGCTCCAGTGTACAGCTCCATGTAAACAACCACCTCTGCTTTACACCCCACCTATACCCTAAGCTATCTACCATTTACACCACCATTTGCACCTCATCTACAGTGTTTTCCCATTCATTATTCCTCCCTGCTAAATGCCCCTCATCACAAGAGAATAAATCATGACATCTTCCTTCCATCTGTCTCTTTTTACTACAAAAGAATGCATGTTGCTTCCTCCACTTATATATTTTGTGGCACTTGGTGTTTCTAGTAGGACCATAAGAAAGCACAATTACTTATTCAAGAAGTTTCCTCCATCAAAGGCCACCATCTGCACCCCACTTAAATTGATCATCTACATCATTTTACTACAATTATAACAATAATGAAGATAATAATACTAATACTAATAATACTACTATTACTACTAATAATAATAATACTGATGATGTTACATGCCCTGGGGCATATTTCTGCCTCCGCCTTATTCTTGGACAGATAGCAGCAACCTTTTGCCCCTAGTCGATGCTACTTTGACTGTTCACTCATGACAGCCACCAACAATAGTTCTGCCTACACCCTTTACCTACACTACCACTTACAAAGCCAATGCCCACATCACCTACAGCACCACTTACACCCTACACAAACTGCAACCTACACCATCACCAATATTACCACACGTCCATCCACCTTTATGAGAACCTACACTCTATACCACCGTTCCATCAACACACCCATTTGCAGCCTACATACCATCCAACATCACTAAATGGAGCCTACACCACCAACTATACTCCGTTTCACAAACATGCTAGACGACAAAATACAGCGCGATGAGACTAGGAGTGGGAAGTTGGGCATTCGGCCGGTGCCTGAAGTCCAATGTCCCAGGCCTGATGCGGGTCGTTTCTTTGCTTCTTTATTTTAAATGTTCAGGCTGGCTCACATTGCTCCTCTGATCTTGAGACGCTGCAGCAGCTTCACCCCAACCTAGCACAACTACTGGCCAGCCCATTGTAACCTACTGAACTACAATGGCCCATCTTCAGCTGCCCCAGCATCTGTTGCTCCTCTTTTGATCCCTCCTTAGGTCATGACAGGAAGGCCTCAACGCAGGAGATGGTGCTTCCTTCCTTGAAAAATCTATGCAAAATAGAGCCCTTTCTTACCAAACGGGCTACATTGAAAGTGACAATGACTACGATATTGACTGTAGGTTAATAGTTATGATGTCACAGTGAGAATTGTGCTCTCTGCTGGGATGTTTTTCTATGTCAGAAATGTTTCATTCTGGACAAGCCCTGCTCAACTATTCTTTCTGAGGTTGATAAATGGAGCATAACTCCTGTTACAGTGCAACAAAATGGCAGAAAATGACGTGGGATGCATTTTATAGCAACTCAAATTGTAGCGTCTTTCCCCTTTTTATTGCCTCTTTCCGCAAAGCTCTGCTTTTTGACTCGATTACACCTGTGTCTGCAACTTTCTTCATTCTTCCACACGGAACACATCACTGTCATTTTATCCTATTTCCAACATGCAGTGCTTAATTTGTGCATTTGGTTGCCAATGGTTTGCACCAGCACTAATGTTTGGAGAAAAAGGCTTACTTTTCAGAATGGGATTTTGACCAAAATAAGAGAGAATGGTAACACATGAAAAAAGAAGGAAGAACAGAGTGATAAGCAACCAGTGACAAAGGAGAGATGAAAGGATCTGCAAGAGTGAGATCACGAGACAGGAAGTGTAGGGCGGTGGAACGAAGAGGCATGAAATGTAGCCAAGACTAGAGTGCCTTCTTATTGAGCAGCCCAGCACTCAGAAAAGCCGATCAAGAGCTCCTTAAAAGACAATATGCATCGCTGCACGCTCTCTCTCTCTTTCTCAAAAATCAATGTTGTCTCACGGCTAGATTGCCGACCTTTGAGCTGGGAAACCAAGGTTCGAGACTCGGGTCCGCTCCACATCCTGTGATTCTGGGGAAATCACTTAATCTCCCTGTGCCTACCAAAAAAAAAATGAATGTGTCCTTGTGTAACGTAACCGGTGCTCGACCTTCGGGTCGAGTTCGCACTATATAAATCTGCAAAAAAAAATAAAAAATGTTGATAGCATAGCTCTCCTGTATTTTTTCCATGTCCCAGGACTTTTTCTTCCACTCAGTGCTCACAGTAAGAGTTCCAGGGCCCATGAACATTCTGACTCTTCCATCCTTTTGTCCATGGTAAGAGTCTGTGCCTTTTTTATTATTATAGCTGGTAGGCCTTTAAATTTAGAGCATATCTAAGTACTGTTATTCAACTCTAACTTCAATCAATCAATTAATCAGGGGTTTGTAAAGCACGCTACTCACCCGTGAGGGTCTCAAGACTCAACTTCAATATTTTTTATGTTTGAAAATGCTTTATTAGAGAAAAAGTAGAAGAAACAGCGAAATACAGATCATTCAAATAAACATAGTCCATGTTACATTAAAAAGAAAAACAATAGATCAATATTCGCAGCAAACGAAACCCAAAAAGCATTTTATAAAAAGTTTTTATAGAGAAAAAGAGGGGGGGGAAAGAGAGAAAAGAAGGAAAAAGGAAAGGAAGGAGAGGAAGAAGAATAAGTAAAAGGCACTATAAAGAGAATAGGAAGGAAATCAGGCAAAAGGATATGTAGAATAGAAAAAACAAAAACAAAAAAATCTAGGATAGGGGAAGCGTAAATACAGTGAGAAAAGTAGATGTAAATGGAAAAATATACGAAAGATAGAAGAAGAAGGACAGAGAGAAAAACTGTTCATGGAGGTTTAAAATTCTCAGAGGATAAAGGAGAGATACGCTTCAGAGCCATGCGGTCCAGATAAGTTGTGAGAGGCAACCAGAATAAATCTTTAATTAGGGTAGGGGTGGAAGCAGCAGCAAAGCGCACATCAAGCCTATGATGATGACAGAGAGAATTCCACCAGCATTGTATAGAAAGTTTATTAAGATCTTTCCAGTTAAAGGATATGTGTTGAAAAGCTAGAGCCAGCATGAGATCTAATAGACCAGAGGAGTGTGAGGGTATATCTAAGGTGTCAGAAAGACTACCTAAAAAGAGAAGAGGAATAGAATAGGGAGTAGAGATCGAGAATAGGCGAGAAACATAAGACCATACCTGACCCCAAAGAATGACAACAGAAGGGCAAAGAAAGAGTAGGTGGAAAAGATCAGCATTAGGGGAGGAACAAGTCCAACATTTAGAGTCCTTATCAGGAGAGAAGCGAGAAATAGAAACTGGAGAAAGGTACAATCTGTGATAAAGAAAAAACATAGATTGAGTCAAGGAGGCAGAGCGAGAAATTTTTAAGGACTTGGACCAAACTTTATCCCAGAGAGCTATAGGCCAGTCACAGCCCAGATCCAACTCCCAAGCACATTCCAACTTAGATTTCAGACGATTAGGATTGGGGGAGGAGAAGAACTTATAAATAAGAGAAGCTTTGGGAAGAGTAGATAAGATCTGAAGTAGGGGGGATTGAGATATAGGAGATGATGATGAAGGGAGGGAATAGTAAACCTCAAGTATAAGGGCCATGAGGACAGTGAATCTGTGGAGAAAGGATTGCGGGCAGTTAAACAAAAGTCGGAATCGAGGAAACGAGCATGGAAGAAGACCATCAAAGAGTTGGTTAACACACACCAGACCCCTTGACCTCCAGGCACTCCAGCAGATAGGGCGATTATGCAGGAGAATGAGCGAGTTATACCAAATAGGGGAGGCTAAAGAGGATTCACGAGAAGCTAGATCAGGACGGACCAATCGACGCAAAAGAGAGGAAGTATACTTGAACAAGGGGAGAGGAGTGGTCAAGTTCTTAGCAGAAAAGTGGACCACCTCAGATAAAGAGAACGGAGAAAGCAAAGAACGTTCAATAGAAAGCCAAAGAGGGGCCAGAGGGGAAGGCGTCAGAGAAAGCCAGTTAGAGGCTTGACGGAGAGAAAATGACTTGTGATAGAGACGAAAGTCCGGAAAGTTGACTCCGCCATTCAATTTTGGTTTCCGAAGAGCAACTAAAGCCACCCTCGACTTTTTATGGTTCCATAAAAACTTAGAAAGACAGGAGTCGATGCGTTTGAAGTAAATATCAGGAATATGGATAGGGAGCATGGAGAAAACATATATAAGAATGGGGGATATCATCATTTTAATCGAGTCCAGTCGACCCCACCATGAAAGAAAGAGAGGATTCCAGGAGGATAACAGTTTGTCAATACGGGATAGTACGATAGACATATTCAATCGAATAGATGAAGAAATGGAGTTAGAAAACCATATTCCGAGGTATTTGATTTTAGAAGAATTCCATGCAAAACCAGTGGCAGAAAACTGAGAAGGAAAACAAAATTTGGTGAGAGGAAGAATCTCAGTTTTATCAGAGTTGATCTTGTAACCAGAGACTTGCGAAAAGGAATAAAACTCATTCAATAAGGCAGGGATGGATTTGTCAGGATCGGAAATAAATAAGAGGATGTCATCTGCGTACGCAGAGAGCTTCAAATGGGACTTATCATAAGGAAAACCAGAAATAGATGTGTTATTCCTAATAGATGTAAGAAAAGGTTCTAGAGCCAGAACAAAAAGTAGTGGGGACAAAGGACAACCTTGACGGACTCCACGATGGAGGGGAAAATAAGGAGATAAATGACCATTCACTAAAACAGACGCCTTAGGGGCAGAGTAAAGTAGAGAAATAAGAGAAATAAAATTAGGGCCAAAGCCGTGCCACCTCAAGGCCGCAAAGAGAAAGGACCAATCAACTCTATCAAATGCCTTCTCAGCGTCTACCGAGATGGCAGCTAAAGGAATAGTAAGAGAAGGTACTTTGTTAAGGACATTAAGAAAAAGGCGAGAGTTGTCCGAAGTAAGTCTGCCCTTCACAAAACCGCACTGTTCCTTGCCAATGAGATGAGGGAGAAGAGGATCTAAGCGCAAAGCGAGGAGTTTGGCGAATAAATTGTAGTCCACATTAACTAAGGATATTGGGCGGTAGTTTTTACAGAATTGGGGGTCACGACCATCCTTGGGTATAAGGCAGATCGTGGCCTCGTGAAAAGTACCAACAGCTGTGCCAGAGCTAAAGAAGGACTGGAAAAGTGAGAGAAGTTTAGGGAGCAGAAGGTCTGAAAAATGAAGATAGAATTCCACAGAGAAGCCATCAGGACCCGGGGATTTACCTTTAGTTAAAGTCTTTAAAGCACTGCCAAGCTCGGTAATAGAAAGATCATTATCAAGAGCAGGGAGATTGAGATGAGAGGTGGAGGGGGAAGGAATGTTATCAAAATAGGACTGGATAAGAGAAGCAGAAGGGGGCGATTCAGGGGTATAGAGATACTGGTAGAAAAGTTGGAATTGGGCGAGGATATCCTGTTCTTTGTGTAGAAGGAGATTATCGGAAGAGTACATCGACTCAATAAAGTTACGCTCTCTACGGGACTTAAGATAATTGGCCAAAAGTTTACCTCATTTGTTGCGACCACCATAATAACGAGCACTACTCCGTAGTAGGATTGAGGAAGCATTATTGGTAGTGGATTTGTTGAAATCAAGCTTGGCCCGTATAAGATCAGGTAAAACAGTATTACTAGAAGAGGTATAGAATTTATGCTCTAGGGACTTAATATGCGCGAGCAATTCTTTCTGCTTATTGAGAAAGCGCTTCTTTTTCTTCGAAACAAAATCTATTACAAAGCCACGAGCGGTAGCCTTGAAAGAATCCCAGATAACATGGGGGGCTAAAGAGGGGTCAGAGTTGAGTAAAAAGAATTCTGTAGCAAAGGAGAGAAAAGAAGAGGAAAAAAGAGGATCCATGAGAAGAGAATTATTGAAGCGCCAACGAGAAGACTTGGGATGTGGAGGGAGAAGGTCAAGGACTGTGACAATGGGAGCATGGTCTGAGATAACTATTGGTTCTATAGATGAAGAGAGGAGATTTTGAGAGAGAGATTGAGAAAGGAAAATGTAATCAATCCGAGAAAAAGAGGCATGGGGAGGTGAAAAAAAGGAATAATCTAAAGTGTCAGGATGGGAAAGTCTCCATGAATCAATAAGGTGTGAATTAGAAACAGTGTCCAGAAATTGTGTGTGTGATTTGTGAGGTGTAAAGCGAGCAGAGGATTTACGATCAAGGAAAGGAACAACAATTTGATTACAATCCCCTCCCAAGATGAACATGGAGTCACTGTGCTGAATACATTTCGAAGTGATTAAAGGCCAAAAATTACAATCAGGGTGGGTAGGACCATAAACATTAAACACAGTCAAAGAAACAGAATTGATTAACAATTTAACTAAAACCCATCGACCTTCAACATCATTGTCTTGAGAGAGAACTTTACATTTAAGCTTCTTGTGACACAAAATGGCCACACCATTCTTTTTATTAGACGTAGGAGAAAATAAGACCGTTCCCACCCAGCCTCTCTTCAGTTTAAGAGATTCAGCCTCAGAGAGATGAGTCTCTTGTAAAAGGACTAAATCAGGGTTGTAAGAAGCTAAATGGGAAAGCACTCTCTGTCGCTTAATAGGGTTAACAAAACCTTTCACATTCCATGAAATAACTTTGAATTAAAAAGACTAAAATTGTGAAAAACAAAGAAAAGCCATAAGTACAAAAAGAATATAAACAGAGCCAACCGAAACATGAGAAAAAAGGGCGAGACAAAGAAAGAGTCAAAAGATACAGAAAGATAAAGGGAAAGGAAAGAGGGAAAGAGGCAAGAAAGAAAAAGTACAAGAAGAGACAGTACATATCCAAATAGGACGACTGAAGAAGACAAACCTGAAGGGGGGGAAGGAGATGACATAACAGTGGGGTACGGGAGGATTCGACAAGAATGACCTCCTAAGCCAGGAAAGCCACATACTGCACCAGGACGGGGAATGAATAAAACGAACCGTATGGGATGAAGTAGGACACATCAGCAATCTGGGAAAGGAAGAGATAAACAAATTATACACAAATAATGCTAAACAAAAGCCACAGGAAGGCCATCAACATAGGAACAAAGGAATCCAATCTGGAAGCACCAAGGAACCACATCAAAAGGAGAAGAACATATGTCAGGATAAAAAACATAACCACGAAACCTGCAAGAAAAGCGGGAGAGCCAAATAACAATCGACCATTAGCAGAATTAGAAGTATCCATGCCAGCATTAGTTTGAATACAAATGAAATTCTTGAGCTCAGCTGGATCTTGAAAGGACCAAGTGTTGTTTTGATGAGTCACTTTGAAGGTACAAGGATGAAATAGACCATATCTAGCCCCAAGAGAACGTAGAGGAGCTCGAAGAGACAGGAATTCTTTCCTTCTGGCAGCTGTAGCATTAGAGACATCTTGAGAGAGAAAAACTCTCTGGCCCATCCAGGATACTTGACGCTTTGCTCGAGCAGCAGAGAGGACCAAAAGAAGATCAGTAAATTTTAGGAAGAGGATGATGACCCCTCGTGGCTTAGTTGAGGAGGAGGAACGAGGGCCGAGCCTATGAGCTCTTTGGATGCTTAGAGAAGTAGTAGCAGGAATGTCCAAGAGTTTGAGAAGAAAAGAGGAGAAAAACGCCACAGGATCATCTCCTTCCAAGGACTCCGGTAGACCATAAATGCGCAGGTTGTTTCTCCTGTTCCCGTTTTCCAAATCCTCAGTGTGCAGTTGGAGAGTGAGAAGAGACTTCTCAAGAGAGGAAATACGCTGAGAATTAGTCTGAATCTCTGTGGCCTGCTGCTCCACAGATGACATACGAGTCTCCATATATTTGACCATTTGGCTTCAAAGAGTTGCATCTTCGTGTTGGTCTCCTCCACAAAAGGGCGCAAAGCGCGTATTTCCTCCAGTAACATTTCCAACGAGATAGGCGATGAAGGCGTCTCAGATGAAGGGGGAGGAGAATCTTGTTTCAAGCGCTTGGACAAAGAAGCTGAGGGAGAAGACTTGTTCAAGGCAGATTGCGCTGGAGGAGCACGGCTAGAGGATGCTGTCGCCATTTGCTCTGTGGGCGAAGAATGACTTGTCGATGAAGAAGAGTCAGTTGAAGGAGAGCTCTTCGAGGGCACAAAGACAAACTTTGGGTTGCGTAGCTTACCCATAAAAGCTGGAGCTTGCCAATGACTGGACTAACAGTAAGCAAACCACAAAGGAACCTCGTATGTGAAGAGCAGAAAAATCACTATGCTTAAGTGGAGAGCACAAAGGTAGCAGGAACAGCAAAAACCACAGTAAAAACCATGGAAAAATCAAAAACAAAGACAGTTCCAACTTGTAGTTAACTTCCAATGGTAACGAAGAAATCACCAGCCAGTGCGGATGACTTATGCGCAGAGGAACAGTGAAAGCAGCTGCAGAGAGATCCCAGTGTGTGGCGAGATCTCACCCTAAACATGAAATCCTCAATGAAGAAAAAGGACGAATTCCTGAAGCAATCCTCGGAGAGAACATCTCAAGAAATATTTGCTGAGAGAAGTATGAAGGCGGGGGTCTCCCATGAGGCAATATTCATAAGAGGAAAAAAAGCGTTCCGCTTTTTAAACTACCATGAGGTGATCCCTTTTTTCCAGACAAAGCAGTGCTGAATAGAGCGAATGTGGGAGGCTGAAGGATTGGCGAAGCAGGAGCATGATAGGAGCCATAGAATCAGAGTCCAGGCACTAAAGGGGTAATATGAAGAACATACCCGCGTTCTCCTCAGCTTCGCGCTCACGACGTGCTGATGACAAGATGGCGGTCGTGCTGAGGGAGATACATGAAGGAGCGATAGCGGAGCAAAAACTGCACAAAAAAGAAAGCTAGCGCTCACATCTTGAGCACAAGACTATCCGCCCCAAGGTGACCCAAAAAGCAGACGAAAACGGCCACAGGTACTGAATCGGGAAGGAAAAGTCCGCCGCGGTGCAGGAGAGCTCCGAGCTCAGGCGGCCATCTTGTTCGGCGTCCAAGCCACGCCCCTCAACTTCAATATTGATACCTCCCTTACCATTACTTAGCAAATCATGGATTAATCCCACCTACACTTATGCAAACATCTATTATCCCTTCAATTACTGAAAGGAAGAGAATCTCTGAAACTGTCTCATCTTTATTGCTTCATATGCAAATGTAATCCATACATATTTAAGACCATCACCTGCTATTTGCATTTTCAACATCTGTTCCTATCAAGGTACATGGCATATATATAAACATGTTGTAAAAACTAAATTAATACCCCAGGCATCCCATCTCATTCACACAAATCTACTAACTAAATGTCAGTAAAGGAAGATATAAAACACAGAGCAATCTGACCTTATTACTTTAGTCTATTACAATGCTGAATTCTATCCAATCGTAACCATTCTTTTCCAGTCGCATTTTCACAAATTATCAACTTTGAACACCATGTTTAGGAGGTGTGGCGCAGCGGTGAGGGCAACTGACTCCGGAACCTGGGGGCTAATGGTTCGATCCCTGGGGCTGGCGGCAGATCAGCCCAGCACCATGTGTCTCTGGGCAATAGCTTGCTTAATCTTCCCAACGGCCCCCAGTGCCTTGACACCTTCGAGTAATTGTATGCGCTGTACAAATGCTGGGCATTTACATCATCGGTTGCATTCATCCGGACATGCATAGCCTCCTGCAAATATTACTGTCCCTATGTCATAAATGTTACAGTGTCTTTACATTTGATGGGTCAGCTTCAGCTGATAATCTCACAGTTGATTTGCCATATATTGACATCAACTCATGCTGATAGGTGGAGTATTCAATCATGTGACTGTGTGCCATCTTGTTACTACTTTGAAACACCAGTCTATGTGTTAGATAGTCTTGCCATGTGAGGGGAGCTATGAAATTCCAGTCAAGATATTAGTTGAAATCCATTGCTGCTATTTTTTCTATGTTGAGCTAAAGTTACATTGATTTTCCCCCTGCTGTTTGGTACTTTTTCTTGACTTATTAGAAAGTTGTGTAGGTCTCACTTCTATCCTTTTCCTTCTTTTCAATCTCCAACTATAACAACCAAACACGTTCACTTGTGGGAAACTGGCCATGCTAATCTTTTGGGACCGAGATGTGCATTCAAAAGCCGCGATCCCATACCACATACAGCCCTGAAACCATCAGAGCACTGGAATGAACCTCCGGATGACAACAGCCGCCAGGAGAAAGAGGAGGTAGAGAAAAAAACACGAGGCAGCACTCCAGGACTTCTTCAAGGTAACTGATTCACTTCTTGACTCAAAAAGGTTCCTTCAGTGCCTCCAGTGCATCATATGTCTGAAGAAAGAATAACAGAGGGTTCTTAGAAACCTCACTCCTAATGCTGGGAGCTCTCCAATTAGTCCAGGAGCAGATGGTATATGTTTCTTACCTAACACCTCTCCCTTTCCAACTTGTAGTTTTAGTAATAGCAATCCCATAAATGTAATGCAATCCTATAATAGAAAACAAAAGTAGCGCTTAATACTGAGTCAAACACACTGTCGGGAATTTACTTAAGCGACCCCTCACTTGAACCCAGTAATACCTAGTGATGGAATCTTCCTGGAAGCAAACAGTGAACTGGAATGACTTCATTCTAAAGATAAATCTCAAAAACAAAGGGAACATGACAAAAACAAGTGTTTTTCAAATCTTGATCTATCAGTCTAAAACAACGGTGTCCAAAGAAGAATATTTTTAGGTCACTCTATCTTCATAACTCACCATACATGGCAATGTTCATTTACAGTCTTTTTTTACTTTTATGAAGAGTGCAAAAAATAAAAAATATCCCAAGACAGAAACTAATTGTGGAATCCAACTGCAGGACGGTGAGTACAATCCAATTCTGTATATGAGCATGCATTTTACCAATTTAGAGTAACAGTCGGCTGTTAGAAAATGTTTCTTTGTACCCTGTGACCCCACAGGATATGGAGGGCTAACCACCTTCTAGGTAGGAGCAGTAGAAGAAACTGGATGCAGGCAGCTCCTCCGAACAGTACCAAACACAGCGCAGGAAGCTTCCCACTAGCAGAAAGCAACACAGCAAGGAGATCGTGAGCAAAAATTAGCTTAAATTGTAGGGTATTCAAAGAATCCAGGTAGATATAATAGGGAAACTTAAGTACAGGCACAGATAGGCTCCCTAGCTCAGCTTTTCTGCTGCCGTGCTCGCGAAAGCCACCCGCGATCACTGCGGCTTGCGGGAGGCGGCCCGACGCAGGAGAGACGCAGAAGACTAGACCGTGTCACCCGCATAGGCCACTAAACACCACCTGCAGCCTATCCCACCTACACCCCATGCTTTATACCATTACATTAAGCAACATCACTGACACCCTGAGTGGCCTCTGCCCTACACCACCTACACACCATAATCTATACTACCAATATCCTACAGCAACTGTAGCACGATCTACACATTTACTCACACCAAGGGGCATATTTACAGGCCTGTATCTCCACCGGAGTGTTACGTTTTTTTGACGCCCTGGAGGCGTAGCGCCATTCTCAATGTTTGCATGGTGGCGCTAAGCCACTTAGCGTAAATATGCCCCTTTCCGCCGCACTGCTCTGCAGCAGAGGGGCGTGTAATGGTTGTTGCGGTTTGTCGTTCCACTTCAATACCCATTGCTTAGTCACGTTGCCGCAAATTTACATGGAGGTGTAAATCTGTGGCAGCACCAAAAACTAACAATATGCAAGAGCAGACGTTAGAGTGGCACACTAGGAGAAATACTTTTATTTCTCCTCTTTTTTTGCTTTTTCTATGTGTGCTGCATTTTGCAGCGCGCATAGAAAGAGCAAAAAGCCATTAATTATTGTTTATGAGCAGGAAGATGTCCCTTCCTGCACATAACCAATCATTACATACGGATGATTTGAAACTTCTATGTGTGCAGCAGGATACAGTACACACTGAAGTAACAAAGAGCCATTATGGATTGTTTAGCTGCAGGAAGGGACGCCTTCCTGCACATAAACAATCATTCCATGCAACGCAGGCCCCCTTGCAAGGGAGCCTGCATTGCCGTTAGGCACCTACTTTTATCACCAGCGCTAGGGAAAACACAGAGGTGCGCCGTATTGTAGTAAGTACGGCACATCCCTGAGATTTGAAAATGTCAAAGCGTGGCGCAGCCAGATTTGGCGTTGACCCATGCTCTGACATTTTCTATTAAATATGTCACTAGGTGTCGTTAACATGGTCTAAAAACAGCTGCATACTACACCTATACCCCTACACTCTGCACCCCATATGCTCTGTCCACCAGATACCTATCCATACATTCTCAAATACACTTAAACCACTCACATACACCAAATGCATCTGCCTTTTAAAACAGGTATCGAAAGCACTATTTATTTTTATTTATTAGAGTGACTTACATTTTAACTTTATTTTACATTTCAATGTCAGTTTCGCAAAAACATGTTATTGGAGTTCTTTTCCTATTATATAGAAATGGTTATATTGTTCCAATGTGGCCAACAGACCAGTGCCGCTAAAGTAAAGAACTACAAACTGCAGCTGCATTGACTTAAGCCCTCTTCTATCCCATTTGACTCCAAGCCCTGGATTTGTGAGTCCGGAATGTGCTTTAGGCAGCGTCTGACGCAATTAATCCGGCCAATCACTGCAAAAAGCAGGACTGCAGATGCTTTGCTTGAGTCTACAGTTGGCATAGAACATAACCAAATGCATGGATTCCCCTCGTTTCTGGGGCAAGCTTGCAGCCTTCATGTTTCGACCCAGACATACGGGCTCTCTCTGTCCCTTTTTAGGTCTCGCCTGACCCAGCGCATGCGCTGGTCTGGCGAGACATTTTGTGAGGGCTCCAAAAAGTGCTACCAGGCCAGCCTAGAGCTACAGTGCATGTGTGCGGGCGCGCGTCGCGCTTTACCGGGATTACTTTCACTTTCACGGCCTCGCGGCCGCTTTGATGTTCTCCGTGAGGCTTCAATAGATTGCAGCAGTTAAAACAAGCATTGGCATTGCCAATAGGTCTCGCTTTTGGGACCTTATAAGTGTTTAGTTATGCAACTCTTGCATGGCTAAACACTTATAAGGTCCCAAAGGCGAGACCTATTGGCTATGCCAATGCTTGTTCAGCTTCTCTGCTGTACTGTGGTGTGAGCTCCTATTGCGGACGTTGATTTGCATGTTCAAGAAAACCTGTCTTGCCATTTGCTCATTGTGGAACAGACACTAGCATTCCTGTGCTGTACCTTTTAAGTGCCTGCCTCCTGCCTGTGCAGCACGCGCTGTGTGCTTGATGGTCGCATTCACCGCTGTTGTAAGTGTTGTACTTGGCCTGAGTGTCTTGCATTAGTTGTTTCTGTTCTGTTTGTGAGACGCCCACACTGCTGCTGCCCACACTGGAGCTGCTCTGTGAGTGACCAAAGCTTGAGAAAACCTTGTTACTACAAAAGCTACAATTACTGGCTCTGATAATGCCTATTCTTCATTGATTCTTCATTTTACCAATTTGATAGCTGGTAACATTGTTTAGTACTTTGTTTGTATTGTATTGCAATAAGGTTCATATGTGTTTTCTTTTACATTCATACTTTTCATGTGCAATGATTTAATAATAAAGTGTTCACATCTACACTGAAAATATTGCCTTACTGGAGGATACATTAAATAACATATGGCCAATGTTGTGTCTGCTGGACTTAGGGGTGGCGAGCTAACTAACAGGCACCGCATTGTGTAAATTGCTCTTGACAGGGAATGAGACCCTCTGTAAATGTGTGCAACAGGACCTCCCGCCACACGTTCTGGAGGTGACCGAGCCCATAGCAGCACTCACCCTTGTAGGGAGCAGGAGCCAGGGACTGATAAAGGCACCCTAGATATAGGGCCACACTGGAAACCAAAATGAGCCCTGGCAAGAGTCTTTAAACCAACCTAGCCGTGACTACAATGGGCGCAAGGAGGCATTTCTAGGTCAAGGCAGCACACCCTGCTCTTTAAACAGCCCCTAGGCTCCGGCCTACTGGGGAAATGCCAGAGAGGCGGAATGGCCCGTCCGACTCTGCCCAAAATAAGAGATAGAGTTAATGGTCTCATCAACACTTGCTGGCACAGGATACACCTGACCTGCACTCACCTGCTGCCAGGGTCTGCTTCCCTTTGGGGAATGCAGTCTGTGACCCAAAGGGCCATCATAGACACCTCCAGGATTGTGCGCTTTGAGGGGTTCAAAACACATGTCCAAAGTGCTGCACTACCTGCCCTCAGATGCTGCTTGAAGATCCCACAAACCCCTTCTTGGATGTGCTGGTGCGCCAATGTTGCGTATAGAACACTTCACAAGACTCCTTCAGTGATTTATTAAATAATTGTATTTATTCCTTCTATAAAGGGTTATGGGATGTCTAAAAGACACTTCGAAGTACTTTCCCTAAAGTGTAACATGAGAGAATAAGTCTGTATGAGCAGAGGTTGAAACTGCTGTTGGAGCACAGCACACTTTATAAAAGAGCTGCCATGGTTTAGGAAAAATGCAAACTTAAAACCTCATATATAGCAAACCACCACGCGCAGGTTTACACGCTTGCATGTGTATCAGAATCCTGCTAGGTGAGATCACCTCGAGAAGACTGTAAAGGTCCGATGTACATGCAATCTTTGGCCTCTCTGCTGACGCTTCCATCAAAAGCACCACAGTTACCTTGGAGTTTATTGGCGACTGATTAATAGGAAGTGGGCTTGGACCACCATGTCAGAGCCACCAAGGTGGCAGCAGGCTGATAACTTCCATACGCCCCGGACTGAGGCCGCCTATAAACCTGATATTAAAAAACTCCTGGACCTGAACCCTCCCCTGAGCCGCTCACACAATATTCTCTGCCCACTCCTGCCCTCATCCTGCCCACTGCAGCACCTGCATGGCTGCTCCCTTCGAGAAGTGCCTGCGAAACCCTGCAGCAGGGCCCTGTACGGGACGCCAGACGGGACCAGCTGGGAATTATCCTGAAATTAAAGGTAACGTCGATGGCAAAGAATTGAAGCCTGAATCATTAAGTTCGTGTTGTTTCGGGACATACTGTTCTGCTTAAGTCAGGGCTTTGAAGGCTTGTGGGCGAGCACATTGCAAAGCTCAGCGTCCAGAAGGCAACTGCTCGTGAAGGCGCGTGACCCGCGAGCGCTGCCCTCACAGACCATGAATCTCCGACTTTGTTTTACAGTCAAACATATTTATGGCGCAGGATGTATGTGCTCCGGGGCTCTGTCAGTGGTGCATATAGTTTTAATAAGCGCGATATATGTTCCGTACAGTCCCAGAAGGGTATGACGTTACCTCTTTGTTAGAGTCCCTGCCTCCTGGCGGATGTTATCCTTCCGTCAGCGTTTATGGCCGCCAGAGGTGTTTATAGAGATACAGTAGTAGCGCCGGGGCCATTCTGGACGCAATTAGAGTCATTTAGAAGTGGTAGTGTAACTAACCGTGCGGCCTCCCTATAGCAGGCTGACATATGAGGTGTGAAACTGCAAAGTATAAAGGAAGCTTTGAAACAAGTAACTGCGCAGAAAACACATTAATATCAGATGCGATTTTAATAGTTAATTTAATGGTGTCTAATCAGGGGAATGTTACAAGGCACTAAATTCACTAAAACGGGCCCATTTTCTCACTGAGAGGAAAGGTTGGGTTGTTTTTGGAGGGCGAGGACTGGGGGTCCCTGCTTGTGGCAGTCTGATGCACTTTCCCAGGTGTCACGGGATGGCGGGTGATAATACCGGCGGCGGAAATGTAAATACCCCAATCTAAGTTCTGTGGGTCGGAAATGAGGGAACACGTGGTAATATCGCACGTTTCCCTCTGTTCTGAGATGCATCACTAGGAATAATGCACTTTCTATCCCCAACAAATTTCACCAAATTATATCTGGTTTTGTGCGGTCTTGTGCAGCATTTCTGAGTCGGGATCACCTTGTTTTTGTAATGAGGTTTTAGATTACATTCCGAAATGCAGGGATACAATGAAATGAAGGCTAATTTGACAATAAAAGAGAATCACAAAGTGAGAAATAAAACAAAATGGAGCCAGACTTGGGTTTCTTCTATGTAGTAAACTTGACAAAGGTCAACCATGACAGCAATTGCTACAGCGAAGCAAAGAAAATGACCACCTGTGCCAGCACACCTGAGTCAGATTAAAGGAGGAAGCGAGAACAATACTGCCAACTGAATCATGTCCAAACCACATTTATTATTCCAGCCATCACTGCTGCAAATAGCGCATGTGTAATTAACAGGTGCACCCAGTTCAGGAAGTAAAACACAAATCTTTATAAAACATCGGGGTTTATTAAAAAAAAGAAAAGAAAAGATACAATAGTAAAAACATGCAATCAATGGAAAGAAATTTAACACTGAACTTCCAAAAAGATCAAAGATTATTAATATTAGACCAAACAGAGAATAAAGACGCTGGAACACATACACAATGTATAATGACACCTTAAACTCCCAAACAAAAGTAAGCGGCTTGCCTCTCCTCTCACCCAAAGACCACTTGCGAATGGTGACTGCAGGTGGAGAACACCATGCTCAGAAAGATTTTGCAAGTGGAGGTAAGCAAGGCAGGCCTACAATTACAGCTGGCAGCCAAGGCACCTTATAAAAAGTAAGCGTGGGCTCCCTCCAGATGGACACTTTGTGAAAAGCATACACAGCCTGACTGCATAAAACGTCTAAATATATTCTGCTCCATAACAGGCATGGTTAGGGTCCCATTAAACATGGCCAGAAGCCCTTCGAAAGAACCTGTGCAGTCATGTCACCCGAAGTTAACTCTCCTGTTCTGGGCACCCAATGTTAATTGACTTTCACTGAGTTAGAAAGGGCACACTCACCATGGCACAGTCAGCCGTCTGTAAGGAAACCCTAGCAGGGCACATGAGCAATGCGTGTGCCATGGTTTGTTTGTCACATTTTATGTGAAACATGGCCACAAGCCCTTCGAAAGAACCTGTGCAGTCATGTCACCCGAAGTGAACTCTCCTGTTCTGGGCACCCAATGTTAATTGACTTTCACTGAGTTAGAAAGGGCACACTCACCATGGCACAGTCAGCCGTCTGTAAGGAAACCCTAGCAGGTCACATGCACAATGCGTGTGCCATGGTTTGTTTGTCACATTTTATGTGAAACATGGCCACAAGCCCTTCGAAAGAACCTGTGCAGTCATGTCACCCGAAGTGAACTCTCCTGTTCTGGGCACCCAATGTTAATTGACTTTCATTGAGTTAGAAAGGGCACCCTCACCACTGCACTGCCAGCCGTCTGTAAGGAAACCCTAGCAGGTCACATGCACAATGCGTGTGCCATGGTTTGTTTGTCACATTTAGGTCAAACATGGCCAGAAGCCCTTCGAAAGAACCTGTGCAGTCATGTCACCCAAAGTGAACTCTCCTGTTCTGGGCACCCAATGTTAATTGGTTCCTACTGAGTTAGAAAGGGCACCCTCACCATGGCACAGTCAGCTGTCTGTAAGGAAACTCTAGCAGGGCACATGAGCAATGCGTGTGCCATGGCTTGTTTGTGACATTTAGGTGAGCCCTACATCTATGAAAATCAGGACTGGAGGGTCGCTTGTTATTACAATGATTCAAACGGCAAAGGTGGGCTAGAACTGAAGCAAGCTGCAGGAGGGATTGCTATGAAGGTTAGTTTCTCCGATTATGCAAAGTCCACTTGTTAAACGGTAGCGGCAGTTTCAGTCGATAACCTTTCAAGTATTGCCCGGCGGTAATCGCCTCTTATACCATTCGATGTTAAACCAATAAAGAGGCAGGCGCCGGAGACTGGAAGGCAGGAAACAAAGTTTTATTCCGTCGGAGCAGAACACATCAGATCAGACAGCAAGGTATCGTCACGAGGTGCTCTAACTGCATCTCTGAGGCCTGGCCTCTTATACACAGGTTTATGACTTTATTGCAGAGTTATCATACATGGCACATTCTTGAGATTGTCTTGGAACATGAAAGAACATCCTCGGAATCCCCACTTCGAGCTCGTTCCCACACATATCTACAGTGGAAGTCCCCACCCCATCCACAGTAGGAGATGGCTATCACACAGCTGGACATTCCGCCAGTTCCCGGGGGTGTGTGCGACCGGCCGGGTCTCAGGGGATAGGGGCTTTGATCTACTGTAATCCCTTTGATGTGGGGTGTTTCCCTTACAGTAGGGGCAATAAACTGCATCCGCAGGGCTAGGTGATGGCCTGGGATCGGTTCGGACAATGGGGCGCAGAGGAAGGGGGTTATCAAAGAGATGCATGACCATGTATGGGATGTCGGTCAGGCGTGGGATGTGGTTCCATGGCAGGGTCGCGCAGAAGGAGAGGGTTTATGGCCCGTGTATGAGAGAGCGGGGGTGGACGGCGCGCGGGGGATGCTTGCAGCGCCAGGGGGACGCGCTGGCGATCGGCAATAAGCAGGGAGAGACCAGGGTGCCTAAAATGGCTGCCGTGCGCTTTCCTGTGTGTCGCGCTGGGGAGAGACAAGATGGTGCAGATAATGTTCAGTTTGCAAGCTAAATTTCCACAGTCCTCCCTTTTAACATGTCTCGCCAGCTTGTCTAGTTCGGATCTATCCCCATAATACTACGAACTTCCATCTCATACAGAGCTTTCATTCGTTCCGCTTCAAAGTTCAAAGTCTTAGGGCAGATGCAGTTCATAAAAAGCGAACATAAAGGTGGCAGACACTGAATCCCCAAGCAGCATCCACATAGTATCACAATTGGTATTAGGATAAATGAAAACAGCCTCCATCCCCAACTTCTAATAGTGTCCCAAAACCAACTCCCCAGTGACCATTCTTCTTGCTCCTGATGAACCTCTGCGGAAAGTCTGTGGAGGTGTTCAATTGCTTTGTAGACTGAGGGTGAGTTATCCGGTACGTAGGTACAACAGCTGGACCCAATGATGCGGCATGCTCCTCCACAATCAGCCAGAACCACATCTAGAACGAGGCGGTTCTGAAGAGCCACTAGGCGGACGGCCTGGAGCTCGGCGGTGTTGTTGGCGAGGACGCCAGCCGTAATGTTCATCACCGTTTCGACTGCCTGGGTTAAGTGGCGGATGGCACGGCTGTTTGCCATTGGACCCCAGAGTGGAACAAGACCTTTTACTGCGTCCATGAACTGTGTTCCGGTGGAGTCGGCTTGCACAATGTCTTTGGCACGTTTCTGTCGGTGATGGTTTGCTGGAGCCACATATGTCGGAGGAAGGACAAAGGCGATGTAGCAGGTGCCTCCCCAACCTTTCGGAAGCCAGGTGTAGGCCTTAGTACCACAGACGAAGTACATATTCGGGGAGGCAACAAAGGAGGGTGGATCAACTGAGTCCAATGTTCGGGTGATGAGGCAGGAGCTGTGGCCCACCAGCTGCGCCCCCAGGCCTTCGAGGCACACAAATCCAGTGATGTTGATGACGGATAGGGCCACTGTTAGGGTGGCGGCCGTCCGTTTCCGGAGGTAAGAGAAGGTGGGTCTGGCTGGGTTGTTGAACACTTGCATTTCAACTCGTTCTTTGGCAGGGATGTCCATGTGAAAGGAAGTGTTTGATCTCAGAGGACAGAAGGGGGCAGAAGTTCTTCCAGTTTTGTTCAGCCAGAACCCATGGTAGAAGTGTGACATGGTTCTGCCGGAAGTGGCATTGTCCTTGTAGCTTTCTTGCAGGAGGATTAGCCAGGCGAGGCAGGAACCATGGACAGAAAAAGGTGAAGGGATGAAAGGGATAAAGTGTCCAGTAGCATGTGGTAGCAATCCACAGATCCAGCAATTAGTGGCGTTGGCGGCAAGATTGTGTTGGTGGAGCAACTGCACAAAAGAGTTATTCCAGAACTCCTTACGCCTTTCTCGGAGTTGGGGTGAAAGTGAGATCAGATGGTGTTCTTTCATGGTGGTAGGTTGAACGGTGGTCAGCAATGTCTTATGAGCGGGTGTGCTCTCCTCCATGATCCAGAAGGTGACCATGAGGAGAAGGCAAAAGAGAAGGGTAATGAAAAGTGCAATAGTCTTTGAGCTGTGCATTCTGTCAGTCTTTGGGTTTTTGTAGTGGCTCTTCGGACGTCCGGTTGCTTCCATCATCTTCATGTCGGGCGCTTCCATCACCTTCAAGAGACTCGGTAGCGGGCAGAACCACAGACTTTGTTTAGTTTCTCTCCTGGTGGCCTTTGAGGTGACTAGGCTACCGCTCTGAGATTTCTACTTAGTTTGTGGTCTGCTTAGCCGAAGTTCTCTCCTTTCGTCGCAAGTTATACCCTTCCTTGGATGGCACGGTGGGATCGGGATATTTCACTAGCTCAAGTGTCTCCGTATCTGGGCGGCGGTTCAGGGATGGTCGGTCTCTGTTCAGAAGTTCTTCTTGGGCGGTGATGTTGTCCGTGGTCGTCAGGGTCGGTGATACCTTCTTGCAGTGGTGTGCATGCAGCCAATTGCGTTTCCCCTCCACTCGAAGAGCTGTTAGGGTGGTGATCAGGACTTGCAGGGGGCCCGTCCACCGGGGCTCCAGACTCTTGGTGCGCTGGAAGTTACGCACTAAGACAAAGTCGCCGGGTTGGATGTCGTGCCCAGGGCCCCTGGAAACATCGAGAATGGCTTGCAGCACCTGCTGATGGATAACAGACAACGTTTTAGTTAGGTTATACAAATAGTCAGACATGAGGACGTCCGGGACGTCCTGGATGGATGTTGGTTTTGGTGCAGTCCAAAGGTTCATGGGCCGCCCGAAAACGACCTCGTAGGGGGTTAAGTGGTGTTTAGTGGGGGTGGAACGCATTGATAGCAATGCTAGCGGGAGAGCGTCTGGCCATTTCAGTCCTGTGGTGGCAACTATTTTTGCTATCTTAAGCTTCAATGTGGCATTATGTCGCTCAACCAAGCCTGCAGATTGGGGATGGAAGACCGCGTGGAATTTCTGTTTCACACCCAGCCCCTTTAAGATGAGTTGGATAACCTCGGCTACAAAGTGGGGGCCATTATCGCTCCACAAAATTCGACAAAGGCCGTATCGGGGGAAGAATTCTTTCAGTAGTACTTTTGCGGTAGTCATAGCGGTGTTGTCGTGGGTTGGGTAGGCCTCCACCCACTTGCTGAAGGCACACACAACGACAAGTACGTACTTAAAACCTTGGCACCTTTCTAACTGGACATAGTCCATTTGTAGGACTTCAAAGGGGTGATTGGGAACCCCAAACCCTCCCCGGGGTACAGCAGTTCCTTTCCCAGGGTTGTGTTGGAGGCATACCAGGCATTGTTGGACCAGACGTTTGGCTGAGTCTGGGATTTTGTCGTTGTGCCAGACTTTGGAGATGAGTTCGATCATGGGGGCAGACCCTATGTGTGCGGGGGAGTGTGCCATGGTCAGCATGGGGATCAAGTATGAGTCGGGTAGCAACCATTTGTTCGAGTCTTTAGTTCGCCAGCAACCGTCATCGTCCTTCAATCCCACCCGGGCCCATTCAGTTAATTCGTGTGGTGTGCTGGCTAGTTGGATATCCCTAATCGTTTCCCTAGCATCCTTCCATTTCTCAGTTTGTGACCTGGTCAAGTACATATGGGTCGTGGACCTATTCTCGGCTGTGGTTCGGGCAGTAATGTCAGCTAGTGCATTTCCCTGTCCTATAATGTCTGTCACCTTCTTGTGTGCCTGGCATTTGATCACAGCCAGCCGTGTGGGGAGGAGGACTGCTTCGGTCAGGGCAGAGACTAGATCTCCATGCAGGATGGGTGTGCCGTGGGAAGTCAAGAATCCCCTCTCTTTCCATAAGAGCCCAAAGTGGTGAACTACCCCGAAAGCGTACTGACTGTCTGTGTAAATGTTTGCGGTTGTCCCTGCTGCCAGGATGCATGCTCGTGTGAGAGCAATTAGTTCCGCCGCCTGTGCGGATCGCTGTGTGATGCGGGCTGTCTCAACAACTGTTCGGGCTGTGGTGACTGCATAGGCAGCTGAGGTGGTGCCATCGGGGAGCTTGATACATGAGCCATCCACCCACAGTTCTCCGTCAGGGTCCGGGAAGGCAGTATCCCGGAGGTCAACCCTACTCTTGGTCTGTTCGTCGGTGAGGGTCACGCAGTCATGTATAGGGGAGGCATTGGGGTCGGCGTCAGGGAGAGGTAGTAGAGTAGCTGGATTCAGAGTGGTGCATCGTTTCAATGTGATGTGGGGTGCAAGCAGAGTTAGTTCGTAACCAGTCAGCCGTGCGCTAGTCAGGTGTTGGGTCTTGGTTTGGTTCAGGAGAGTGTCAACCGCATGGGGTACCAATACTGTGAGGGGGTTCGAGAGCACGATCCCCTCACTTTGTCGGATAGAGACAGCAGCGGCGGCTACTGCTCAAAGGCAGGCGGGCAAAGCTCTGGCTACAGGGTCAAGAGTGGCAGAGAAGTAGGCACAAGGGCGTTGTTTAGGGCCTATGGACTGGGTTAGAACAGACAACGCACATCCCTCCCTTTCGTGGGTGTAGAGGGAGAAAGGTTTAGTGTAGTCTGGGGTTCCTAGGACTGGGGCCGAGCAGAGGGCGTCTCGTAATTCTTTGAAGGAGGATTGGCATTTGGGTGTCCAGGGGAGGGGGAAGGGGACATCTTTAGCCAGCAGGGAAAGCAGAGGTTTTACAATAAGACTGAAGTTTGGCAACCATTGTCGACAAAAGGAGGTGAGGCCTACTAGAGACCGCACTTGCTTCTGAGTTTTGGGAACAGGGGTTTCTAGGATGGTCTGAATTCGGTCAGGGGTAAGTTTCCTCCCGTCTTTGGATAGTAGGTGGCCTAGATATGTCACTTGGGGTTGGCAGAATTGCAACTTCTTCCTGGAGACCTTGTGACCGTTTTCCGCGAGGAAGTGGAGGAGGTGAATGGTGGCTGTGACGGCAAGTGGAGTGGTGTCGGCCGCCAAAAGAATGTCATCGACGTACTGTATTAACACCACTCCATCGGGTAGTTGGACTGCATCTAGTTGTCTCTTGAGGGATTGGCTATAAATGCTGGGACTCTCAGTGTAGCCTTGGGGTGCCCTACAGAATCTGTACGAACGGGCTTTTAAAGTGAAGCCGAACAGGTAGCGGCTGTCTGGGTGGATGGGGATGGAAAAGAATGCGTTCTTGAGATCAATAACGGTAAAAGTGGTGGCAGTGGACGGAATCAGGGTGAGGATGGTGGTGATGTCTGAGACCACGGGGTACTGAGGTATGACTACTTTGTTAACTTCTCGTAAGTCAACAATAAAGCGGTATGCTTTCTCATCTCCCTCGCCTTGCTTTTTTACAATGGGTAGGATAGGGCTGTTGCAAACATTACTGACTACTTCTTCTACCACTCCTGCATCGACTAGGGACTCGATGATTTCCACCAATGCCTTCTCGCCTTCGGGCGATATCCGATACTGTGGAAGCTTTGGGAGCACTGCGTCCGGTCGGACGGTTATGTGTACTGGGTCGATCACCATGCGCCCTACATCTGAGTCGGTTTTAGCCCATAGATGTGAAGGTAACGTGTCGAGTAGGGACAGGTCAGCATCGGTTATAGAGAGCATACGCCGTGTGTGACAAGGTCTGAACAGATCTGGGTTATCGTGCAGGATGACTCGAACTCCGTCTGGGGAGCATCTGATGGTAGCTCGAAAATGTTTTAGCAAATCAAGTCCCATAAAAGCATCGGGGGTGTTGGAGGAGAGTAGAAAGGTCGTGTCAGTGGCGTTATCTTCTAAGTCAAAGGAGATTGGTGCTGATAAGGGGTTAGTGGAGGGCGTTCCATCGAAGCCTATTGAGGTTACGTGTGAGCCAGACAAGGGTGCCCTAGGAATCAGTCGTTTAGATAACGCACTACGTGTCACCCCAGTATCTACCAGGAATGGAGACTTGGTGCCCAAGACCTTAGCAGTGATGTAAGGACCTTGCTGGTCAACACGGAGTTCGACTGGATCCCTCCCTTGTCCCTGGCGGTCCTTCTGCGAAGTCATGGGTGCTTTCGTAGTCGGACTGCTGACACTGGTTTTGTCGGGGGCGATCAAAAGTGTTTGGTCTGCCTGGCCTGTCGTTGATGGCGTCGTTCCTGTCCTCTATTTCTGGGGTCATATGCTGTGTCTCTGGGGTCCCTATTTTTGTTCAATTCCAGAAGGACCGGGCACTGGGATTTCCAGTGTCCGAACCCTCTACAGAACGCACATTGGTTCCCATCTAAGTCTCTCCGTCCGTTGTAGGGTGCAGGTGTATGGTCTCTAGGGGGTAGCTTTCTAGGGGCGGTTGGTTGGGAATTCCCTTTCGGGGGCTCCCTTCCTATGGTCACCCCTTGCAACTGTGCTATCATTACCCTCTCCTTCAGTTCCTATTTCTTCCTCTCTGACGCCCTATCGTTCTCATTCTTTTGGTTTTCGTAGTATTGGGCCATCTGGAGGATTGCTGCGGGTTTGGAGGCTGCCCAACTACTCTCGCTGGTCTGTAGCTTCTGGGAGACTTCTTGTGACAGACCCTTCACATAATTCTGGACAAAGAGGTGATGTCCGGTTGCAGTGGTCATGTCCTGGCCACTATAATCGGAAAACACAGTCTCGAATCGAGAGAAGTATTCAGACACATCCTCCTGGGGTTTCTGGCGACAAGCCGTCACTATCGACCAGTCTACCTTTCTTTCTGGGATTAGAGTCTTCAATTTCTGTACAATCTTGTCTGGGAGCTCCAATATGGCTTTCGGGGGTTTCTGTCCCGGTTCTCGCTGTTTATCTATGGTATCGAGTTGTACCCAGGTATATCCGAACGGCTCAGCGTGGTCAACTTTCCGGATTTGCTTCCACACATCAGCTGGCAGACATAATCCGAAGAACAAGTCGATATCTGCTAAAGTCATTATTGTTGAGCCTAAGGCTGTACCTAGTTCGGTGTAGAAGGCAGTCGGGTTCTTTCTTAAGTCGGGTAGAGTTTTTCTAAAGGTCAAAATATCTTGTCGGTCCCATGGCTGGTAGACCCAATTATATACAACCCTTCCCTTCGCAGCTTGGTGGTTGATGTCGTCATGAGTTCCCTGACCTCGTGGGGGGACCCAGTAGGGGGCGGCCTCTTTGATGGGCATCATGGTATCAGTCCTTCCTTCCTGGGGCTTAGTCGCTATGGGGGTTTCTGCTTTGGTGGCCTGTCTGTGTTCTTTAAGGTGTCGATAGACCTCGAGTGTACGAGTGAAGAGGTTCGTCACATCGCCCTCTCCTTCTTCCCCAATGTCTACCTTCCTATATAGGGCCGCTAAGCCTTCGGGACCTTTATCGTGGTACCTATCCTCATATGTATTCAGGGCGTGATAACAAAGTCGTACGACAAAGTGTCGTCTGCGGCTGTCGGCATATGAGTTATACACGTCTGTTATATACTCCTCACTTTCCTTTCGCTCCACCAGTGTCCCTACTATCTTATCGATTCCTGCTCGTTCCTCCCTTGATAGTCGATTCATTCTGGTGGAATCTTTCTTTCTCATCTCAGGGTCATCCAACGTTATTGCCGACGTTGTGTTCAGTACAAGAGGCTCGGCCGGCGCGGAGGCCATGAGGACCGAGGCCCCTGTACTGCTTTCGCTTGTGTTTGGGGGTTGTGGGTGTTGCACTACCGATTGGGAGGGTGCGTATGGAGGGGGCATGTAAATGATCGGGGGACCTAATAGTAATTCGTCATTCGTTCGTTGCTTAGAGGACAACTCAGGGTAGAGCATAGAGGGGGTCCTAACAGCGTACTGGCCTGATGTTTCGGGCTCCTGTCTTAGTTTAGTTTCCCTTCTCTCCTTTATTTCTTCTTCTAACTTTCTAGCGGCAAGGTGAGCTGCCTTTCGTAATTCCTTTTCTGCTTTTACCTCTTCCCTCTTTTTCCGTTGTGTTGCTTCTTTGCGCCACATGCCGATACTGTCAAGCATAGTAGGCGTCGTCTTATTGCTACGCAGAGCTATTTCTAGCATTTCTATCTTATGGTCGTCAAAGGATCCCATCAGTGGCCACTGACTCTCGGGGTCCTTCCTTGTATATTTATGCCATAGCTTGCTATAAGCTACGGCGACTAGTCCATATTTAGTGAACATGTCCTTATTAGGGGTGCCTTCCAGTGGAGCCGGATGGTCCACCTCTAATAAGCGGTCCGGGCAGAACCAACTACCAATCAGTGGGGAGAAGATAGGCATGACGGGTTTCAACGGGGACAAAAGTCAGCACTACCTATCTTTTCACTGCTTGCAAAGACTAGACAGAATATCTCTATTCCTCGTTATTTGTAAGCAGAGAATACCTCCAAAAGAACCAATATCGAACAGCTAGTGTTCGGACAATCAATCAATCAATGGGGAGATAAAGATAGGCACGACGGGTTACAACGGGGACAAAAGTCTGCGTTACCTACTGTTAAATGGTAGCGGCAGTTTCAATCGATAACCTTTCAAGTATTTGCCCGGCGGTAATCGCCTCTCATACCACTCGATAATTTACCAATGAAAGAGGCAGGCGCCGGAGACTGGAAGGCAGGAAACAAAGTTTTATTCCGTCGGAGCAGAACACATCAGATCAGACAGCAAGGTATCGTCACGAGGTGCTCTAACTGCATCTCTGAGACCTGGTCTCTTATACACAGGTTTATTGCTTTATTACATATGGTACATTCTTGTTGAGGCTTTGATGTACGGGAAGACATTCCTTGGAACCCCCACTTCAAGCTCGTTCCCACACATATCTACAGTAGAAGTCCCCACCCCACCCACAGTAGGAGATGGCTATCACGCAGCTGGATATTCCGCCAATTCCCGGGGGTGTGTGCAACCGGCCGGGTCTCAGGGGGTAGGGGCTTTTGATCCACCGTAATCCCTTTGATGTGGGGTGTTTCCCTTACAGTAGGAGCAATAAACTGCATCCGCAGGGCTAGGTGATGGCCTGGGATCGGTTCGGACAATGGGGCGCAGAGGAAGGGGGTTTATCAAAGAGGGGCATGACCATGTATGGGATGTCGGTCAGGTGTGGGATGTGGTCCCATGGCAGGGTCGCGCTGAATGAGAGGGTTTATGGCCCGTGTATGAGAGAGCGGGGGTGGCCGGCGCGCGGGGGATGCTCGCAGCGCCAGGGGAAAGCGCTGGCGATCGAGAATGAGCGGGGAGAGAGTGGGGTGCCTAAAATGGCGGCCGTGCATTCGCTGTGCGTGGCGCTGGGGAGAGGCAAGATGGCGCAGATAATGTTCAGTTACAAGCTAAATTTCCACAGTCCTCCCTTTTAACATATCTCGCCAGCTTGTCTAGTTCGGATCTATCCCCATAATACTCCGAACTTCCACCTCATACAGAGCTTTCATTCGCTCTGTTTCAAAGTCCAAAGTCTTAGGGCAGATGCAGTTCATAAAAAGCGAACATAAAGGTGGCAGACACTGAATCCCCAAGCAACATCCACATAGTATCACAATTGGTATGAGGATAAATGAAAACAGCCTCCATCCCCAACTTTTAATAGTGTCCCAAAACCAACTCCCCAGTGACCATTCTTCTTGCTCTTGATGGACCTCTGCGGACAGTCTGTGGAGGTGTTCAATTGCTTTGTAGACTGAGGGTGAGTTATCCGGTACGTAGGTACAACAGCTGGACCCAATGATGCGGCATGCTCCTCCACGATCAGCCAGAACCACATCTAGAACGAGGCGGTTCTGAAGGGCCACTAAGCGGACGGGATGGAGCTCGGCGGTGTTGTTGGCGAGGGCGCCAGCCGTAATGTTCATCGCCGTTTCGACTGCCTGGGTTAAGTGGCGGATGGCACGGCTGTTTGCCATTGGACCCCAGAGTGGAACAAGGCCTTTCACTGCGTCCATGAACTGTGCTCCGGCGGAGTCGGCTTGCACAATGTCTTTGGCCCGCTTCTGTCGGTGATGGTTTGCTGGAGCCTCATATGTCGGAGGAAGGACAAAGGCGATGTAGCAGGTGCCTCCCCAACCTTTCGGAAGCCAGGTGTAGGCCTTAGTACCACAGACGAAGTACATATTCGGGGAGGCAACAAAGGAGGGTGGGTCAACTGAGTCCAATGTTCGGGTGGTGAGGCAGGAGCTGTGGCCCACCAGCTGCGCCCCCAGGCCTTCGAGACACACAAATCCAGTGATGTTGATGACGGACAGGGCCACTGTTAGGGTGGCGGCCGTCCGTTTCCGGAGGTAAGAGAAGGTGGGTCTGGCTGGGTTATTGAACACTTGCATTTCAACTCGTTCTTTGGCAGGGATGTCCATGTGAAAGGAAGTGTTCGATCTCAGAGGGCAGAAGAGGGCAGAAGTTCTTCCAGTTTTGTTCAGCCAGAACCCATGGTAGAAGTGTGACATGGTTCTGCCGGAAGTGGCATTGTCCTTGTAGCTTTCTTGCAGGAGGATTAGCCAGGCGAGGCAGGAACCATGGACAGAAAAAGGTGAAGGGATGAAAGGGATAGAGTGTCCAGTGGCATGTGGTAGCAATCCACAGATCCAGCAATTAGTGGCGTTGGCAGCAAGATTGTGTTGGTGGAGCAACTGCACAAAAGAGTTATTCCAGAACTCCTTACGCCTTTCTCGGAGTTGCGGTGAAAGTGAGATCAGATGGTGTTCTTTCGTGGTGGTAGGTTGAACGGTGGTCAGCAATATCTTATGAGCGGGTGTGCCCTCCTCCATGATCCAGAAGGTGACCACGAGGAGAAGGCAAAAGAGAAGGGTAATGAAAAGTGCAATAGTCTTTAAGCTGTGCATTCGGTCAGTCTTTGGGTTTTTGTAGTGGATCTTCGGACGTCCGGTTGCTTCCATCATCTTCATGTCGGGCGCTTCCATCACCTTCAAGAGACTCGGTAGCGGGCAGAACCACAGACTTCGCTTAGTTTCTCTCCTGGTGGCCTTTGAGGTGACTAGGCTACCGCTCTGAGATTTCCACTTAGCCTGCGGTCTGCTTAGCCGAAGTTCTCTCCTTTCGTCGCAAGTTATACCCTTCCTTGGATGGCACGGTGGGATCAGGACATCTTACTAACTGGAGTGTCTCTGTATCTGGGCAGCGGCTCAGGGATGGTCGGTCTTTGTCCAGAAGTTCTTCTTGGGCGGTGATGTTGTCCGTGGTTGTCAGGGTCGGTGATACCTTCTTGCAGTGGTGTGCATGCAGCCAATTGCGTTTCCCCTCCACTCGAAGAGCTGTTCGGGTGGTGATCAGGACTTGCAGGGGGCCCGTCCACCGGGGCTCCCGACTCTTGGTGCGCTGGAAGTTACGCACTAAGACGAAGTCACCGGGTTGGATGTCGTGTCCGGGGCCCCTGGAAACATCGGGAATGGCGTGCAGCACCTGCTGATGGATGACAGACAACGTTTTAGTTAGGTTATACAAATAGTCAGACATGAGGACGTCCGGGACGTCGTGGATGGATGTTGGCTTTGGAGCAGCCCAAAGGTTCATGGGCCGCCCGAAAACGACCTCGTAGGGGGTTAAGTGGTGTTTAGTGGGGGTGGAACGCATCGATAGCAATGCTAGCGGGAGAGCGTCTGGCCATCTCAGTCCTGTGGTGGCGACTATTTTTGCTATCTTAAGCTTCAAGGTGGCGTTGTGTCGCTCAACCAAGCCTGCAGATTGGGGATGGAAGACCGCATGGAATTTCTGTTTTACACCCAACCCTTTTAAGATGAGTTGGATAACTTCGGCTACGAAGTGGGGGCCGTTGTCGCTCCACAAAATTCGACAAAGGCCGTATCGGGGGAAGAATTCCTTCAGTAGTACTTTTGCGGTAGTCATGGCGGTGTTGGCGTGGGTTGGATAGGCTTCCACCCACTTGCTGAAGGCACACACAACGACAAGTACGTACTTCAAACCTTGGCACCTTTCTAACTGGACATAGTCCATTTGTAGGACTTCAAAAGGGTGATTGGGGACCCCGAACCCTCCCCGGGGTACAGCAGTTCCTTTCCCAGGGTTGTGTTGGAGGCATACTAGGCATTGTTGGACCAGACGTTTGGCTGAGTCTGGGATCTTGTCGTTGTGCCAGACTTTGGAGATGAGTTCGATCATGGGGGCAGACCCTATGTGTGCGGGGGAGTGTGCCATGGTCAGCATGGGGATCAAGTATGAGTCTGGTAGCAACCATTTGTTCGAGTCTTTAGTCCGCCAGCAACCATCATCGTCCTTCAATCCCACCCGTGCCCATTCAGTTAACTCGTGTGGTGTACTGGCTAATTGGATGTCCCTAATCGTTTCCCTAGCATCCTTCCATTTCTCAGCTTGTGACCTGGTCACGTACATACGGGTCGTGGACCTATTCTCGGCTGTGGTTCGGGCAGTAATGTCAGCTAGTGCATTTCCCTGTCCTATAATGTCTGTCACCTTCTTGTGTGCTTGGCATTTGATCACAGCCAGCCGTGTGGGGAGGAGGACCGCTTCGGTCAGGGCAGAGACTAGATCTCCATGCAGGATGGGTGTGCCATGAGAAGTCAAGAATCCCCTCTCTTTCCATAAGAGCCCAAAGTGGTGAACTACCCCGTAGGCGTACTGACTGTCTGTGTAGATGTTTGCGGTTGTCCCTGCTGCCAGGTTGCAGGCTCGTGTGAGAGCAATTAGTTCCGCCGCCTGTGCGGATCGCTGTGTGATGCGGGCTGTCTCAACAACTGTTCGGGCTGTGGTGACTGCATAGGCAGCTGAGGTGGTGCCATCGGGGAGCTTGATGCATGAGCCATCCACCCACAGTTCTCCGTCAGGGTCCGGGAAGGCAGTATCTCGGAGGTCGACCCTACTCTTGGTCTGTTCGTCGGTGAGGGTCACACAGTCGTGTATAGGGGACGCATTGGGATCAGTGTCAGGGAGAGGTAGTAGAGTAGCTGGATTCAGAGTGGTGCATCGTTTCAATGTGATGTGGGGTGCAAGCAGAGTCAGTTCGTAACCGGTCAGTCGTGCGCTAGTCAGGTGTTGAGTCTTGGTTTGGTTCAGGAGGGTGTCAACCGCATGGGGTACCAATACTGTGAGGGGGTTTGAGAGTACGATCCCCTCGCTTTGCCGGATAGAGATAGCCGCGGCGGCTACTGCTCGAAGGCATGCGGGCAAAGCTCTGGCTACAGGGTCAAGAGTGGCAGAGAAGTAGGCACAAGGGCGTTGTTTAGGGCCTATGGACTGGGTTAGGACAGACAACGCACATCCCTCCCTTTCGTGGGTGTAGAGGGAGAAAGGTTTAGTGTAGTCTGGGGTTCCTAGGACTGGGGCCGAACAGAGGGCGTCTCGTAATTCTTTGAAGGAGGATTGACATTCGGGTGTCCAGGGGAGGGGGAAGGGGACATCTTTAGCCAGCAGGGAAAGCAGAGGTTTTACGATAAGACTGAAGTTTGGCAACCATTGTCGACAAAAGGAGGTGAGGCCTACTAGGGACCGCACTTGCTTCTGAGTTTTGGGAACAGGGGTTTCTAGGATGGTCTGAATTCGGTCAGGGGTAAGTTTCCTCCCGTCTTTGGATAGTAGGTGGCCTAGATACGTTACTTGGGGCTGGCAGAATTGCAATTTCTTTCTGGAGACCTTGTGACCGTTCTCCGCAAGGAAGCTGTGGCTGTGACGGCAAGTGGAGTGGTGTCGGCCGCCAAAAGAATGTCATCGACGTACTGTATCAACACCACTCCATCGGGTAGTTGGACTGCATCTAGCTGCCTCTTGAGGGCTTGGCTATAAATACTGGGACTCTCAGTGTAGCCTTGGGGTGCCCTGCAGAATCTGTACGAACGGGCTTTTAAAGTGAAGCCGAACAGGTAGCGGCTGTCTGGGTGGATGGGGATGGAAAAGAATGCGTTTTTGAGATCAATAACAGTAAAGGTGGTGGCAGTGGATGGAATCAGGGTGAGGATGGTGGTGATGTCTGAGACCACGGGGTACTGGGGTATGACTACTTTGTTAACCTCTCGCAAATCAACAATGAAACGGTAGGCTTTCTCATCTCCCTCGCCTTGCTTCTTTACAATGGGTAGGATAGGGCTGTTACAAACATTACTGACTACTTCTTCTACCACTCCTGCCTCGACTAGGGACTCGATGATTTCCACCAATGCCTTCTCGCCTTCGGGTGATATCCGATACTGTGGAAGCTTTGGGAGCACTGCGTCCGGTCGGACGGTTATGTGTACCGGGTCGATCACCATGCGCCCTACATCTGAGTCGGTTTTAGCCCATAGATGTGAAGGTAATGTGTCGAGTAGGGACATGTCAGCATCGGTTATAGAGAGCATACGCCATGTGTGACAGGGTCTGGACAGATCTGGGTTATCATGTAGGATGACTCGAACTCCGTCTGGGGAGCATCTGATGGTAGCTCGAAAATGTTTTAGCAAATCAAGTCCCATAATAGCATCGGGGGTGTTGGAGGAGAGCAGAAAGGTGGTGTCAGTGGTGTTATCTTCTAAGTCAAAGGAGATTGGTGCTGATAAGGGGTTAGTGGAGGGCGTTCCATCGAAGCCTATTGAGGTTACATGTGAGCCAGACAAGGGTGCCCTAGGGATCAGTCGTTTGGATAACGCACTACGTGTCGCCCCAGTGTCTACCAGGAATGGAGATTTTGTGCCCAAGACCTTAGCAGTGACGTAAGGACCTTGCTGGTCAACACGGAGTTCGACTGGATCCCTCCCTTGCCCCTGGCGGTCCTATGCGAAGTCATGGGTGCTTTCGTAGTCGGACTGCTGACACTGGTTTTGTCGGGGGCGATCAAAGGTGTTTGGTCTGCCTGGCCTGTCGTTGATTGCGTCGTTCGTGTGCCCTCGTCCCTGTCCTCTATTTCTGGGGTCATATGCTGTGTCTCTGGGATCCCTATTTTTGTTCAGTTCCAGAAGGACCGGGCACTGGGATTTCCAGTGTCCGAACCCTCTACAGAACGCACATTGGTTCCCATCTAAGTCTCTCCGTCCGTTGTAGGGTGCAGGTGTATGGTCTCTAGGGGGTAGCTTTCTAGGGGCGGTTGGTTGGTAATTCCCTTTCGGGGGTTCCCTTCCTATGGTCACCCCTTGCAACTGTGCTATCATTACCCTCTCCTTCAGTTCCTTTTTCTTCCTCTCTGACGCCCTATCGTTCTCGTTCTTCTGGTTTTCGTAATATTGGGCCATCTGGAGAATTGCTGCGGGTTTGGAGGCTGCCCAACTACTCTCGCTGGTCTGTAGCTTCTGGGAAACTTCTTGTGACAGACCCTTCACATAATTCTGGACAAAGAGGTGATGTCCGGTTGCAGTGGTCATGTCCTGGCCACTATAATCGGAAAACACAGTCTCGAACCGAGAGAAATATTCAGATACATCCTCCTGGGGTTTCTGGCGACAAGCCGTCACTATTGACCAATCTACCTTTCTTTCCGGGATTAGAGTCTTCAACTTAAGTACAATCTTGTCTGGGAGCTCTAATATGGCTTTCGGGGGTTTCTGTCCCGGTTCTCGCTGTTTATCTATGGTATCGAGTTGTACCCAGGTATATCCGAACGGCTCAGCGTGGTCAACTTTCCGGATTTGCTTCCACACATCAGCCGGCAGACATAGCCCAAAGAACAAGTCGATATCTGCTAAAGTCATTATCGTAGAACCTAAGGCTGTACCCAGTTCAGTGTAGAAGGCAGTCGGGTTCTTTCTCAAGTCGGGTAGGGTTTTTCTAAAGGTCAAAATATCTTGTCGGTCCCATGGCCGGTAGACCCAATTATATACAACCCTTCCCTTCGCATCTTGGTGGTTGATGTCGTCATGTGTTCCCTGACCTCGTGGGGGGACCCAGTAGGGGGCAGCCTCTTTGATGGGCATCATGGTATCAGCCCTTCCTTCTTGGGGCTTAGTCGCTATGGGGGTTTCTGCTTTGGTGGTCTGCCTGTGTTCTCTAAGGTGTTGATAGACCTCGAGTGTACGAGTGAAGAGGTTCGTTACATCGCCCTCTCCTTCTTCCCCAATGTCTACCTTCCTATATAGGGTCGCTAAGCCTTCGGGACCTTTATCGCGGTACCTATCCTCATATGCATTTAGGGCATGATAACAAAGTCGTACGACAAAGTGTCGTCTGCGGCTGTCTGCATACGAGTTATATACGTCTGTTATATACTCCTCACTTTCCTTACGCTCCACTAGTGTCTTTACTATTTTGTCGATTCCTGCTCGTTCATCCTTCGTTAGTCGATTCATTCTGGTGGAATCTTTCTTTCTCATCTCAGGGTCATCCAACGTTATTGCCGACGTTGTGTTCAGTACAGGAGGCTCGGCCGGCGCGGAGGCCGTGAGGACCGAGGCCCCTGTACTGCTTTCGTTCGTGTTTGGGGGTTGTGGGTGTTGCACTATTGATTGGGAGGGTGCGTATAGAGGGGGCATGTAAATGATCGGGGGACCTAATAGTAATTCATCATTCGTTCGCTGTTTAGAGGATAACTCAGGGTAGAGCAAAGAAGGGGTCCTAACAGCGTACTGGCCTGATGTTTCGGGCTCCTGTCTTAGTTTAGTTTCCCTTCTCTCCTTTATTTCTTCTTCTAACTTTCTAGCGGCAAGGTGAGCTGCTTTTCGTAATTCCTTTTCTGCTTTTACTTCTTCCCTCTTTTTCCGTTGCGTTGCTTCTTTGCGCCACATGCCGATGCTGTCAAGCATAGTAGGCGTCGTCTTATTGCTACGCAGAGCTATTTCTAGCACTTCTATCTTATGGTCGTCGAAGGATCCCATCAGTGGCCACTGACTCTCGGGGTCCTTCTTGGTATATTTATGCCACAGCTTGCTATAAGCTACGGCGACTAGTCCATATTTAGTGAACATGTCCTTATTAGGGGTGCCCTCCAGTGGAGCCGGATGGTTCACCTCTAATAAGCGGTCCGGGCAGAACCAACTACCAATCAGTGGGGAGAAGATAGGCATGACGGGTTTCAACGGGGACAAAAGTCAGCACTACCTATCTTTTCACTGCTTGCAAAGACTAGACAGAATATCTCTATTCCTCGTTATTTGTAAGCAGAGAATACCTCCAAAGAACCAATATCGAACAACTAGTGTTCGGACAATCAATCAATCAATCAATGGGGAGATAAAGATAGGCACGACGGGTTTCAACGGGGACAAAAGTCTGCGTTACCTACCCTTCACTATTTGCAAAGACTAGACAGAATATTTCTATTCTACGTTATTTGCAAACAGAGAATATCTCAAAGAGCACTATTCTTCAAAACAATCAATGTTCGGACAATCAATCAGTGGGGAGATAAAGATAGGCACGACGGGTTACAACGGGGACAAAAGTCTGCGTTACCTACCCTTCACTATCTGCAAAGGGAGAGAGAGAGAGTATTTCTACTCCTCCCCGTTTGTAGACAGCGAATATCTCAAAGAGAACAATCAATGAGCACAATCAATGAGCAATACTAGTATTCCAAAGCTTCAAACAATCAATCAATTATTTCGCAATTTGTCGTGTATCACGACCTTACCCGGACCGCGTGGACAGTTTCTCGTCTTCCGCCTCCAGCGCCCGATCGTCCTCTACTCTCCGTATTTGCCGCGGCACTCCTGATGGTTCCCAGTCAGGACCGTAGATCACTCGAGAGAGGTCTGCTCGGAACCAGTGAAGTTCGGATGATCGGCTGCCAGACGAGGGTCTATTGGGCAGGAGCTCTCCCGATCGTTGCAGTCGTTCACTCTGTCGTCGGGACCTCTCCCACTGGATCCACGTGTCGCTGATGGGCCCCACGTTTGGGACGCCAATTGTTAAATGGTAGCGGCAGTTTCAATCGATAACCTTTCAAGTATTTGCCCGGCGGTAATCGCCTCTCATACCACTCGATAATTTACCAATGAAAGAGGCAGGCGCCGGAGACTGGAAGGCAGGAAACAAAGTTTTATTCCGTCGGAGCAGAACACATCAGATCAGACAGCAAGGTATCGTCACGAGGTGCTCTAACTGCATCTCTGAGACCTGGGGCCTCATGTAGGTAGCCAAATACCGGTCGGTAACGGCCGATTTTCGGTAAATATGCCGTTACCGACCGGTATTCAGACAAGTGAGATGTAGGAGTCCAAAAACCACTTTTCGGTAAATATGAGGCGGTAAATACCGATTCATATTTACCGAATTCCAAAATACCGAATCAGATTTACCGAATACATAATTAACGAATCGGTAAATATGAAGTGGTAAATATGAAGTGGTAAAAATTAAAATGACATGTAGGAGCACTCGGTAATTAAGAAATCCAAGAAAATCGGTAAATAAGAGTCGGTAATTAACACGGATTGAAAGCAGGTGGTAACCATCAACAGTGCAGATAAGCAATCCCAAAATGCAACAGCGTGGACAACATGGCCGCTATGTACGTCATTGCAAGGCGCCTACGTCTACAGGCAGCAGGACTGAGGGTTTGGCGACGGGAGGAACGCATCTACAGACAGCGCATCACACTATTCCAGCTGACTGATGCAGAGATACATGAGAGGTACAGGCTACACCCCGAAACCATCATGGACTTAATCAGGGACCTTCACCCACTCCTGGACCAGCCAATAAGAAGGGCGCACGCCATACCCCCACATGTGCAGGTGCTCTGCAGCCTACATCTGCTGGCATCCGGCAGTTATCAGGTGGTGATAGCTGCGGTGGGTGGGGTAACCCAGAGTTGCCTGTCACGTTTCTTCAGGAAGTTCCTGGATGCCATGATGCAGAGAATGCACCACTACATAAGCTTCCCAAACACACAGGCTGCACTGCAGAAAACAAAAACAGACTTTTATCACATGGCACAGTTCCCCCATGTCATCGGCTGTATTGATGGTACACACATCCCAATCTGTCCACCAGCTGACACAGAGCACATCTACAGGAACATGAAGTCCACCCACTCCATCAATGTGCAGGTGATCTGTGATGCAGGGAACATCATCACAGATATTGTTGCAAAGTTTCCTGGGAGCACCCACGACTCTTACATCTTCCAGAATAGTGGGATCTACACACGACTGAGTGCCGGAGAATTCGGAGAGGGATACCTGCTAGGTAAGTAACAGTGACGCCCCTTGAAACCTGCAAATCATAGTGTATAGAGGCATGTTACTGATGGTTCCCTTTTACTCATCTAGGCGACAGTGCATATGCATGCCGGTCATTCATCCTCACTCCCTACCTACACCCAGCAACCCAGAGTGAGAGACGATACAACGTGGCACACAAAACAACACGCAATGTGGTGGAGCGCACGTTTGGACTACTGAAGAGCAGGTTCCGCTGCCTGCACAAGAGCGGAGGCGCACGCCAGTACAAACCCATCACCTGCTGCAAGATTATTGCCACTTGTGCAATGCTGCACAACCTTGCCACGAAAAAAGGTACAGATGTGGAACTAACATATTTTGAGGACAACGAGGATGAGTCAGGCCAGCCAGAGGGCAACGCAGCTAGAGTGCCAACTGCAATCGATGGGAGAGAGAGACGGGCAGAGATCACATGCAACTATTTCTGAGTAAGTGAGGGGACACAGCGAGTTGTGAGAAGTCATGACGTAGTTTTAATGTGGCACCACGCCATGAACACATGAACAAGCCAATCTGGCAATATCCCATCTATACAAGGAGTAAGTCCAGGGTTACGTCACCCAATGGGAAGTGGCTAAGCAGGGCTACATCAATGTTTGCGCATACGCGCTGCAGTGGTGGATTGCACGGCCTGTGCATCCTCACTAGAGCCAACCCCAAGCCGCCTGCTGCTCCTGCGTGCTTCTGGGACGGGGGGTGTGATGCTGCATCTGCTGCTGGTGTCGATGCTCTCCGCAGCATCCCCTGCAGCAGTTGTCGACGCCTGACTAGTCAATAGCACCCCTAGTGCACTTGTCACCTGCACCATCCCCCGAGACAGGTCGCTGCAGCACTGTGTTAGGCCCTCCTGCATCGTCACAGAGCGCCGGCACAATAGAGAAGTCGCAGTTGCCAGACGGTTGAGTGCCCTGCTGGTAGTGTCCCTTCTCTGGCGTTCCCGGCGCCGTGCTTCGATGTCAGCATCTAATTTGCTGCACAACTGCTGGATTGACTGGGACATGTCCCGAATGCCCGCAGCCATGCCGCTAATGTTATTGTCCATGTTGACTAATGTTGTTTTCATCACCCGCATGTGCCTCTGGACTGACATGACTGCCTTTGATTGCAGGCGCTGTTGTTTCAACATTTGGCCCTCGAGACCCAAGAAGACACCATGGCCGTCAATGGGTGCTGGTGGACTCTGGACACGCGACCTGCGGCGCCCTCTTGCTCCCGTCTGTGCTGCCTGTGAGGTGTGGGGCACAGTGGCATGGCTCCCTTCCTGGGGCCTGGTGCGGTCTTCTGGGCCCATGCTGTCGTCTGACGAGGTGTCTAAGGCTCGTAGCCTGGCTGCTGGACGCCTCCTCATTCTCACACCTGCAAGCGGAGATGTGGCCGGTGATTCGAACATGAGTGGCGATGCTGGCTCTGGTTGAGGTGATGCTGGCTCTCGGTGAGGTGATGCTGGCTCTCGGTGAGGTGATGCTGGCTCTGGGTGCGGCGAGGCTGGCTGTGTTGGTGGTGCGGCTGCCAGTGGGCCTGCTCCCTGGTCTGAACTTGTGCTGGCTAGAGGTGATATTTGTGGCCGGTGTGCCGTCTCTCCTGCAGCATGCCCTGTCCTGCATGATGTCACATCTGTGGACAGAAATACAACATTGGCTCAGTGTCCCCGAAGGGCTGCATTGCAAGCGTCACAATAAATCATTTCACATTCCAAAATGTCCTCTGTCTCCTTGTGCCTCGAGTGCGTGACATGCCTTGTTGCCCTGTAACATTTACGTCATGGTTAGTGTTACCCTGACTACATCTCCCGGAATGCATTGCCTGTCTGCACTGACACGTGTGGACTGCAGTGTGATTCTCGTTTCACAATGGGGGATGTGGGATAGGGGTAGGGGGGGCTACATTGATGTGCTTTCGTCTTACCTTGGTGTGTTGCGGCTCTGGCAGAGCTGTCGGCGTCCCCAAGACCCACGACGCTCTCTTGCTCGATTGTGGCCGCCACCAGCTCCTCCAGTTCGGTGAGGGCAGGTGCCCTGTTGGTTCCACCTCCGGTCTGGCTGGCCTCCTTCTGGATGTCGCCCATCTTCCTCTTGGTTACAATCCTCAGGTCATACCAGCGCTTTTTGAGGACCTCAATGTCCCTGTGGGTCACTCCCACAGCATTGACCTGCGCCTGGATGGCCAGCCATATGTTGCGCTTTTCAGCCTCAGGCACTTGCAGGGATTGCCTTCCAAACAGCTTCTGGTGCTGCTTCACCACCTCCTCCACCAGCACCTGGAGTTCCTTGGGGCTAAATTTCAGCTTCCTCCTCCTTTCCCCTCCGTCTCTCTGTGTTCTCTGGCTGGACATGCTGTTCGTTTTCCCGCTCGCACAGGCAACGGCTCCCTGCCTCTCCTCTGCACTCAAAGCCTCTCCAGGGTCGGCTAATTATGTACACCTGCCTGGGTGTGGCCACTTCCTGGTTGGGTGGGCTGTCGTTGCACAGGATTAGCTGTTTCGTCAAGTCATGTGATTTTATTTACCGAATCCGTACATACCGATTCGGTATTTTCCGATTCGGTACATACCACCTCGGTATTTTCCGATTCGGTAAATACCACCTCGGTATTTTCCGAATCGGTAAATACCACCTCGGTATTTACCGATTCGGTGAATTCCGATTCGTGATTACCGAATGTTACCGAATCGGTAACTTTTACCGAATTTTTACCTACATATAACTTACCGATTCTAATTTACCGATTCGGTACGGCTCGGTATTTAAGAACCGGTAAAATTTATTTACCTACATGGGGCCCCTGGTCTCTTATACACAGGTTTATTGCTTTATTACATATGGTACATTCTTGTTGAGGCTTTGATGTACGGGAAGACATTCCTTGGAACCCCCACTTCAAGCTCGTTCCCACACATATCTACAGTAGAAGTCCCCACCCCACCCACAGTAGGAGATGGCTATCACGCAGCTGGATATTCCGCCAATTCCCGGGGGTGTGTGCAACCGGCCGGGTCTCAGGGGGTCGGGGCTTTTGATCCACCGTAATCCCTTTGATGTGGGGTGTTTCCCTTACAGTAGGAGCAATAAACTGCATCCGCAGGGCTAGGTGATGGCCTGGGATCGGTTCGGACAATGGGGCGCAGAGGAAGGGGGTTTATCAAAGAGGGGCATGACCATGTATGGGATGTCGGTCAGGTGTGGGATGTGGTCCCATGGCAGGGTCGCGCTGAATGAGAGGGTTTATGGCCCGTGTATGAGAGAGCGGGGGTGGCCGGCGCGCGGGGGATGCTCGCAGCGCCAGGGGAAAGCGCTGGCGATCGAGAATGAGCGGGGAGAGAGTGGGGTGCCTAAAATGGCGGCCGTGCATTCGCTGTGCGTGGCGCTGGGGAGAGGCAAGATGGCGCAGATAATGTTCAGTTACAAGCTAAATTTCCACACTACCCTTCACTATTTGCAAAGACTAGACAGAATATTTCTTTTCTACGTTATTTGCAAACAGAGAATATCTCAAAGAGCACTATTCTTCAAAACAATCAATGTTCGGACAATCAATCAGTGGGGAGATAAAGATAGGCACGACGGGTTACAACGGGGACAAAAGTCTGCGTTACCTACCCTTCACTATCTGCAAAGGGAGAGAGAGAGAGAGTATTTCTACTCCTCCCCGTTTGTAGACAGCGAATATCTCAAAGAGAACAATCAATGAGCAATACTAGTATTTCAAACAATCAATCAATTATTTCGCAATTTGTCGTGTTTCACGACCTTACCCGGACCGCGTGGACAGTTTCTCGTCTTCCGCCTCCAGCGCCCGATCTTCCTCTACTCTCCGTATTTGCCGCGGCACTCCTGATGGTTCCCAGTCAGGACCGTAGATCACTCGAGAGAGGTCTGCTCGGAACCAGTGAAGTTCGGATGATCGGCTGCCAGACGAGGGTCTATCGGGCAGGAGCTCTCCCGATCGTTGCAGTCGTTCACTCTGTCGTCGGGACCTCACCCACTGGATCCACGTGTCGCTGATGGGCCCCACGCTGGGGACGCCAATTGTTAAACGGTAGCGGCAGTTTCAGTCGATAACCTTTCAAGTATTGCCCGGCGGTAATCGCCTCTTATACCATTCGATGTTAAACCAATAAAGAGGCAGGCGCCGGAGACTGGAAGGCAGGAAACAAAGTTTTATTCCGTCGGAGCAGAACACATCAGATCAGACAGCAAGGTATCGTCACGAGGTGCTCTAACTGCATCTCTGAGGCCTGGCCTCTTATACACAGGTTTATGACTTTATTGCAGAGTTATCATACATGGCACATTCTTGAGATTGTCTTGGAACATGAAAGAACATCCTCGGAATCCCCACTTCGAGCTCGTTCCCACACATATCTACAGTGGAAGTCCCCACCCCATCCACAGTAGGAGATGGCTATCACACAGCTGGACATTCCGCCAATTCCCGGGGGTGTGTGCGACCGGCCGGGTCTCAGGGGGTAGGGGCTTTGATCTACTGAAATCCCTTTGATGTGGGGTGTTTCCCTTACAGTAGGGGCAATAAACTGCATCCGCAGGGCTAGGTGATGGCCTGGGATCGGTTCGGACAATGGGGCGCAGAGGAAGGGGGTTATCAAAGAGATGCATGACCATGTATGGGATGTCGGTCAGGCGTGGGATGTGGTTTCATGGCAGGGTCGCGCAGAAGGAGTGGGTTTATGGCCCGTGTATGAGAGAGCGGGGGTGGCCGGCGCGCGGGGGATGCTTGCAGCGCCAGGGGGACGCGCTGGTGATCGGCAATGAGCAGGGAGAGACCAGGGTGCCTAAAATGGCTGCCGTGCGCTTTCCTGTGTGTCGCGCTGGGGAGAGACAAGATGGCGCAGATAATGTTCAGTTTGCAAGCTAAATTTCCACACACTTTGCAGATGGTGTGTGATTCTGAGCTATGTTTCACAGCTGGGTTCCTTGCTCTTGTATGATGCTGCCAGGTTAGACACCTGTTGTGTGTCCAGGAGTATGCCGAGGGTCAGGTATAGACACTGGCCCTGATTATGAGTTTGTCTGTACTGGTGGTGTGTAAACTCTGCAACTTGCAATTAAGAGTTGAAACAAGTAGAATTGGGAGTAATTGAGTGGGACCAGATATACCAGCTGAAAAGTCATACAGAAATTCCTATTCAGTGTGGTTTAATGCACACATTTACAACCTGCTCTGATTAGGTTGTAAATGTGTGTGGGGTACTGATGTAAGATGAGGGTGGGGGAGGGGCTGTGAGGAGGGAAGGGTGGCGAGAAAGTAGTCTGAAGTTTGGCCAGGGGTCATGCAAAGGGTCAGGGTGGCACTGCAGCCTTTTTTAATGCAATTTTTTCCAGCCAGTAAAATTGGGTCAGGTGTTCCCACACCTGGAAATTCCAAGTGCATTTACACAGCTCAATTTATGATTGAGCAGAGAGGGATTCCAAATCTGCTTCTCTCATCTCATAGTCGAGCTACAGTGTCCTACAAGATACATTATGAGCCAAAGTGGGTAGTCCAGCCAGACTCCACTACAGTACCCTGACAACTAAACATGCATTTTTATCCAACTAGTGACAGCAGCTACACACTGAGGGCATAAATGATAACGCAGGACCACAACCTTACCATGATGGAGCGAATAGCAAAACCCCTCCCTGACGAGGCTTTGAAGCACTTTTTGGCGAGTAGCACGCTACTCCAGAATTCAAAAAGGATTAATGGTGGATAAGTATAGTGAAATGTGAGTTAATCCCAGCTCCTTAAGGGCAATCAGTATCTGTGGTCATTTAGGGATGGAAAATGAAAAGATGGATGAGAGTATGGCACCTCAGATCTTTGAGTAACTGAAATGATGTTTGGTTGACAAATTATAGTAGAGTTGATACATGTCGGGCAACCAGCAAAAGGCGCAAGTGAGTAAGATTCAGAGGCTCGTTTGCCAAACTCAGAAGGAGCCAGTACCCAGCGACAATATTACACAACAAACAAGCAACCCAAATAAAACTCAATAACATTCTTGATGCATCTGTGCATAAGAGCGAATAATGTCAAAGTGTAGACAAAAGTTTTCCAATTGAATATCCCAGTTGGGACAAAAAGGTCACCAATATGTTGAAATTCATTAAAAATTCATTTCCACATTATTGTTTTCTTACATTAAGCACACTACTGCCATTTGAATTTAGCCCCTTGAGTGCCCATGACGAGATGGTCTCGTCATGGGCCGCGGTTGCGCTGTGCCCATGACGAGACTATCTCGTCATGAACCCCGCCCGCTAATTCAACGCCCGGCACAGGGCGGGGAAAGGGCGGGGCACACAAGGGGTTAAGGTAATTATTGGCAATAGAAATAGCAAATGTGGTAAAGGTGTAGCTTTGTTATACTCAAGGGAAAACTGATGGCATGACGTCAACTTCACTTAGATTATGGGCCTGGCTGGTGTAAGCCAACCAGTGGCAATAGTAGGTGAGACAAAGCAGTGGCTCCTACGCTGTGGTTGGAGTCACCCATGCATACACCAGCATCGGGCTAAAACACATTTTTGTTTTTGGTATATGATTGCTTCTGCAAGTTATTCTATCAAAGATATGATACACTCTCTCACTCGTTAATTAAAATGTTATCACTTCCTTCTGGAAGAGTGGAAATCTTATTTGCATAATTAAATGCATTTATTAACAATGTGTGATTTATAACGTTAAATAATGTGTGTATATTAATCATATAATTTGTATTAGGTGACTGCATGTAGCCATTATGAGCAGGCCATGAGTTAGTATGTTAAATAGTTAATTTTTGCCGCCTTTTTCTATTGCTACTTTTTGAATGTCAAATTACCGTGTTTTAGATGAAGACGCCTGTGCAGATATTCTTTGCGGGTGTTTTGCACATTATGTTTTTTTCTACCCACTGCAGATGCTGTGATTTTCCACAAGCCTTCTATTAGTTTGTGAATAGGCATTTGTTATGTGTTATTAGATGAGTGAGTGTGAGGTTCCCATCAGGAGGAGGAGAATAGGAGATGAAAGACTCGTGGGAAGAGCTGACTGTGCTCTCTAGACTGTCTGGTGTAACAATTCAAGGACATAGCCATGCATTGATTATTGTTTAAACATGAAAAACTGGGAAGCATTCCTGTATCAGAGTCTGGAGAAAACTGATTGCTTCTCTAGAGTGGGAACCAGCTTTAATGTTGCAGTTAATGATTTTGTTGAACATTATAGCATGTCCCTGAGACTAGTTAGTAGATTCGCTTGCGTATTCGATTTGAGAGGCCGTTCTCACCTCTGCTGATCTCCACTTCCTGAGTGAAAACTAAAGGCGTTCTTATTCTTTTATCAGAAACCTTCATTTGGTCTTTTGAAGCTGACACCTTATCTTGTTCTCTTAACCAAATGTCCTTTCCCAACCTATATTTTTCTTTAATTTAGATTAGGGGTCTTTCTTTTATGGAACACACTTTCTGGGTATTCTGTATTCTTTATATAATTTTGGTCCCTATAGTGTTCTATCTCGTGCTAAAATATCGGCTCTTTGACCATTTAAATTTTTAATAATAATGCTTAAGATTTAATTATCGATAACTTTATTCTGACTACATTTTGTTAATAGAGCCCTTTAAAATTCACTACAATTCACTTTAGAATTTCCCGTGGAGCCTGTTGGTCTTCCTGTGTGGACGAAATGCATCGGCTACTGGATTTTATGATCCATAAGAAGTGAACTAATAAAGAACTATTGAAGAAAGAAAGTTGTGGCAACTACATTGTCTATCTGCCGCATACATATGCACCGTGATTACTTTGTCTGTCAATGAAAAATGTACTTGCTGAATTCATATGCAATCTATACAACATATCACTAAATCTGAGTGCTGAACCACTGTTCGCTAATTTTGTTTTTGGATGTTTTTCCATTTGGAGTAGAGCGGGGCGACACTCCAGGGTTTGTTGCACCATAGAGAATATTTTATTTTCCCCAAAAATATAAGTGTTGGCAAGTGTGGTTCATTATTGCCTCAACCCCTCTGCATTTTGTTACAAAACAAGCATTGACTAAATCAAAAGTCTGGCGGCCAACACTAGACCGAAGCTCTTTGCCATAACTTGTTCAAACATGATTGAAGGATCACATGTTTACAACGTCTGCATACAGGAGAAATAATTGCATTGAAAGACTATACAACAATCTGCAACAATCTGCAAGCCTACCTTGCTACTTCATATGTCTGTGAAAGAATCCATGCAGATTAAGATTTGTGGAGACTTTTCAAGACAAGAATAGACTTACTGACCTGATTACAATAGTGTTTGTTATAAAGCTAGAAAATCGAAGAGTCCGTTGTATTATAATTTTAAAGGCAATGTAACAAGTCATGTAGATTTGTTTTCAGATTGGGTAATCTACTAACTAGTTGCAAAGGGAAGGAGACAGAGAACAGTGTTTATCCCAACAGGAAACATTGTGGCTGCAAAAGTAAATATTTTACACAAATATGGATTGAATGCCAAATTCGATTTTACTTGTTTTTTGTGAATCAGTCATGGGTTTTAGGTGCACCAATCAACTGAAAAGAAAAACATATGAAGAACAGAATAGAGAAATTAAACTTTTATACATTTATGTTAAAATATATTGAAAGGAACCATTGTAGAGCAATTTGGAAAGCAGAGCACCTGAATAGCTACAGAGCTAAGAATGACAGGTATAGGAGAAATGTGTTCTGTGGGTACTGAGCTGAAGTTCCATACACACCATAAAATGATTATACTGAGGGCCTCATTTACAAGAGGCCTGCACGGACAGAGAGACACTCTTCATGATGATCCGGTAGTGCAAGCCTCTCAATCATATCTAAGGTTCCCTGATTTCCGTTTTTATGGATTTTTACAGATAAATACAGACAGAGTGAACATCTGTGCTGTCTTTCATGAATATAGCCCAACAGCTGAACAGCAGAACAGCATGGGAAATTTAAAAACAGGATGAAAATTCTTTAAGTAACAGCATACATCAACGTACATTTGTGGTATAATGCTAATATTTACGTGTGGATGTATTTTTAGTGTAACAATTTGGCAGCTTAAATAGCTAAAACACGACAGACATCAAAGCATGAGTGCGCAATGATCAGTTAAATACATATGGAAATGTACAGTTTTACAACGTCATTTTTATGCAAAACACATGATAAATATGGATAAATACAGACGGAAATGTAAAAAAAAAAAATACTATAAAACCGGGAGCCCTAATCATATCTATGAGGAGACGCAAAGCCACCCTGCGTGTCTTTGCATGGCCTCAGAGATATTGAGTAAGGCAGGGCAACACAAAATGCTGCCTCGCCTTACTCTACGCCAAGGAGGTGTTTCATGGGTGTTGCTGTGAGTGTTCCCACAGCATAGCATGGCAGTGTGTAACCTTTTACTGTTTGAAGGTGGATTTAAATAGGGTAATCGGAGCAGAATATATGTCAATGCATGCATGCGAACTTGTCACACATGGTTTTAGATCTTGATTAATTTGGGTTGATGAATTCACAATCATAAATAAACAAATAAGCAAATAAATAAATAAATGCATAAATAATTAGCCATTTGAAGCCCTAATAAAAGATGCAGGAAGCCTTTGGAGTTGAAATCTCTTGCTATGGTTTTGCTCAGTAACAGATTAATGGGACTCGTTTTGAAGAGTTCTAAATATTAGTAGATGATAATAAATTACTGTAATTAGTGGTAAACTGCATCGATTTGAACCAGCAATACACCCTCATGTGTACACAAAAGGTCAGAGCCATAAAGCTTTTTTGTGAGAGGTTGTGTCTTCCGCCTGCATTCAGGACACCACCCACTATACTCCTTTTTCAAGAACCTCAGGATGCCTACTGCAAACCTGGAGATAAAAGGAGGGGATACATGGGATGAGTCTACAGTGAGCCAATCCCTTCAGCTGGACTCTGAGAGTACATACCATTTGAGTACTGGAGTTGTATTGCAATAGTGGAGCAACAAGTGACAGTGTGAAAGGCAATAGAGACTGTTGCATAGGGGTAAACATCCAGGACAACAAGGATAATATCCACTAATCTGCAAATCTATTTACAACCAGTTCCAGGCATGAAATTAATTTTTAGACCACTGTGGCTCGCAATTTTCCATTTGTGTAGACCACACGACCCCCCCTGCCCCCAACGATTATTGATGGAACTATTAAGTGGCTCGTGTCTACACAATTTTGCACTGGCCACAAATGGTTCGTAACCCTTTATCCATCCTTAGCCTGAGCTGACCACTGGCCTGAATGCATACTTGTCTGCTTCTTTTTACCGGCTGAATAGTTGTGACTTCTGGATCTCCTTTGCCCTTTTCTGAGCCTGTGAGAAATTTACCCAAGAGCCTGTGAGTCATCTTCTGACACTGTGAGCTATCCTATTCATGTGTGAGCCTTAAAGTTACTCTCCATTGTTGGGCCTATTAAACATTTGACTATTTTTCAGCTTGGGAGCTATCTTTTACTGAGCTTTTAGTATAGTTCATCTTTTGGAGATCTACTGACTCTATTACTTGTTTATTTCCTAGGTCGACTTGATTATCACTAAGATTGTAAGACTGTTAGAGTGATGGAGAAAGAGAGAGATAGAGAGCGAGAAAGTGAGGGAGAGAGGAAACGAGAGATATACTTCTAAAGTACAGTTATAGGCATTATCTCAATTGCTACTCTGTGTGCTGATCTTCAATCAGAGCCAACAAGAGTAACATAGTTATCAAATTACAATAAAGGACTCAGAAAGTACAAAGTCTTAATGACAAAACACAACGGGATGGTGGACGGAGTACAGAAACCTTTCGAACACTCACCCCCAGTCAAGAGATCTGAGTTAAATCCATTCTTCTTTTGCTCACCACGCCACCCCGGATTAGACCCAGCCATATGCAAGCCAGTCTTGAACCCTGCTACCAATGGGAACAGTCAGCCCGAACTGCCAGGCCAGGTTTTCCCTGGACCTAAAACAAGCATCATGAGACCAGCTTTGAGATCTCTGACCTCTCTGAGTGGTGTTTATATGTATCCTTTCTTTCTGTTCTCTCTCTTTGAGCGCCCGATTCTACATACAGTGAGTCAAGAAAAGGAAAATAGATAGAATAAAAAGAAACTGAAAGAACCCAAAGACAAATTATCTAGACAGAGAAGCTTAATTAGCTGCCTCCAGGGCTTGCTTTCATCATACATCATTACTCTTTTCTTCGGGCTCCTGTCTATTGAAGAACTTTCCATTTCCTTTTAGCTAGTTTGCTTTTTAAAGGGGGAGTTCTCCTTTCCCTTCCCTTTTCTTCTCATTTGATAGTGGCTGTGCCCCTTGTTTCCCCAGCTCTTACCCACCCACTTACTTTCTTTGCACTTACTTGGTCTAGCCATGCTCCTCTGGGTGCGTGGCGAGACCGAGGGCCGCTCTAGAGAGATCTGTCCTCAGGAATCTTTCGCGGAGGTCTCCTGCTCTTTGATAAGGGTGGTCGCCCTGGGGTTGTGTCTCCCGCCGACAGCGTTCCTTGGAATCCTGTGCTCCTCTCCTTTATTTATGGTTCCTTCTTCCTCTCTCGGCTCACTAGGCCCCACCTTCTCTTCCCCTATGATGTCGACCCTCTCCTCCTGTTGGAAACAAAAATATTTCTTTGTTTTTATTAATGTTTTCCTATCTTTATTTTTTACTGCATCTCTTTCTTTTTTAGGTGCTGGCGATGGCGTTGCCCACCAGGGAATGTCTGGTAAGTCTTTCTCTGACACCTCCACCAGCTAGGTCACTCCTGATCCTTTACACTGATCAAACGTCTAAATACTATAAGTTGTCATGACAGCTGCTATCCCACACATGCCAGACTCAGAAAGCTGACACACTTGGTGCTTTCTAACATGTTGGGTCCCACATAGATGTACTTTTATTCATAAAATGCTTATATTTCTTTATATATATCTGTATGGGTTTATATAGCGCTAACATGGCTCAAGGGTATAGAATGCTTTATCAGTGGCGGAGAGAGTTACCAGAGTACCTCAATAAGGTACATTACACACACATATATAATCAGTTGCACCTGAGATGAACACTAACACCTAAATATGGAAGGAAATATGGTAGGAAGTGGTGGAGCGTCAGAACAACCGATGAGTAAGAGAAAGAAAGAGTTGCATGCGTAGAGCAATGTAAGACCATAGTGGAGGAGAGATAGATGAAGACGTCGCGTCGTAAAAGGGATGGAATGGAAGTATAAAAGGGGATAAGAGACATAACAATGCTTTAATAAAGAGAGTAATCTCTGGAAGCAGAAGTTGCATAATATTCTGTGTGGCATTCAACAGTATGCTTTTCAAATAAACTATTGGGCAGACCGAAAACCTGGTTTCCACTTGCAAGAACTAATTTGGGGACCCTTGGCGTGGTTAGACGGAACAGACTTTCTGTTATTAGGGCTGCCCTTCCTTCAATCGATAGATGAGCGACCAGCCCTGACAGATCATGCATAAATCAATCAATCAATCAATCAATTAATCAATCAGTGCTTGTTAAGCACAGCTATTCACTACTTTATTTTGCCACAATGGCAACCTGTAGGGAATGCTGCAGTGTACAGACAGAGAAAGGCCTGCTCACGCACACCCTTAAAGTTAATTTACAACGTGGTGTTTTAGGCTGTGCCAGGAACATGATCTAGCATGGGAAAAAGTAATCCACAGTACCAGCACTAGATTAAAGAATTGCAATGACATATATCTTTTTAAACATTTCATTCATTGGCTCAGCCTGTGTAGCATGCCTCAATTTACCAGATATGACCAACTCCAATACACAAAATGGACATTTTGCATTTACCAAAGAAGATGCAGTTTCTCACAGAAGCCGAACTGTACGTAGACAAAAATGGATATTTAATGCCTCATTCGAAGCCAAAGGCACTGAAGTACTGCCAGGGAAAATTAAGCTATACAGAGTTTAATGGGTCCTTTATTTCTAGATATACTGTGGTGAGAGTAATGTTGTTGTCTCACGTTTGGTTTTAACCAGCCAAACTAAGGGGGATATTTACAATAAAATGTCAGAGCGCGGTTTTACATTAAAATTTGTAGCGTTGCACTCTGACGTGTTTTAAAAACAGGGATGGGCCATTTTTACAAAAATACAATGCACCCCTGCATTTTCCCTATCGCTGGTGCTAAAAATTCTGTCTACCACCAGAGCAGGCACCCTTGCACCATGTTACAAGGCTGCCTGAAATGCAGGGGGATTGTTTGTGAGCAGGAAGGGAAACCTTCCTGCCCATAAACAATCTTAAAGTTGATTTCCTGTTTCTATTTGTGCTGCAGAATGCAGCACACATAGTAAGAGCAAAATACAAGGAGGAATTTATAATTTCTTCTCATATTGCCATTCGAAGACCAGGTTTTACCTGACCTTAGTTTTTGGTACTGCCCCATCCTTGTAAATCTGGGGCAGCGGCAAAAAGCAATAGGTGTTGCGGTGGAATGCCCACAGCAGCACCCATTGCCCGCCCCTTTGCCGCAGTGGCCTGCTGCAGTAAGGGGCATATTTGTAAGGTGGCGTTAAGCCATGTTAATCAGATTAACGCCACCTTATAAATATGAGGTAGAGAGCAGCGCCACCGGAGCGTCAGAAAAAGTAACGCTCCGGAGCCATTAGGAGCTTGTAAATATGCCCCTAAATGTTAACACGTTCCTTTGTAATGCTGTTATTCAACCTCATATCCTTCCCCTAAAACTCCTGTTGAGCAAATTCCTTGACAGCCACTGTGTAAACCCACACAGTTCATAAATGAACATTGACTGTTTGGGATTTCATGAAAACAAATTCAAATGCTTTATTAGTAATGCTCTGGAGAGGGCAGGGGTTCTGAACCTAACTGTAATTCAAGTTGTTGGAAGTGCAAGGCTACATAAATAGAGTTTTGCCCCATAATTTCCTCGTCAGCTCTTTGTATGGTGGTTTCCTGCCCTAAAACATCATCAGTTCATTTAGGTAGCCTTTTGGGGAGCAGGGAAATATGGGAGCAAGTGGAGATGCAGAACATGTTTTTCTAGGGCTCACTTTTCTTCATTTTTCTCCTGAATATTGCTGAATCTATATCTCCTGCCTCTCTTTCCCTTAATATGTGAGAAATGTCAATTTGTAGGTCTTGCCTACAGACAGCTTTAGCTGTTGTTGTAGAGGACCTATTGTGTACAGTACAATGTTTAGAGTGGACTTTGGGTCAGTCCCAGACTGGCTGGCTTTCTTGTGCAATTCACTTCCCTGCTCTGGATTTTATGGTTTTCCTCCCATTCTTGTGCTTATCAGACCCCATTAGCATTTTGGTCTCACTGTGTTCTAACTGGAGGGGGCATGTATTCCTCCACTATTGCTGTCAGACCCTGCATTTCAGTGGTATGAAGGACTATTTCCTCTCCTTTTATTTCTCCCCTCTCGTCCCCACTGTGGTAACGGAGCCACCCGGCCCGTTCCAGCACGCTGAGCACGCACCCACGCACCCGGAGGGCGGGCACGCCCGAAGGTATAAATAAACGGGCGCGAGACCGCTCGTGGTCTTCGGCCCACTCCAGTGACCCTGACTGTTGTGTCCCTTCTTTAGTTGATTGGTCCCCCATGCCTCTAGGCCTACCCTGTCCCTCTGGACACTACATTGGCGACGAGAGCGGAGCCTACCCGCGCCTCGCCCCTCCTGCGCACCTGCTGTCTTGCCTGGCGGTGTCCGGCGCTCTCCGCGGAGGTGGAACGAAGCGGACCTCGTCGAGCGCGCCCTCGCGCTGAGAGTCCTGAGCCGTGCGCACTGCAGGTGAGCTCATATCGGAGGGGAGGAGTCGGCCCTCGTGAGCCCGACCAGCGTCTGACACTGAAGAGCTCGTCGTAGCTCTGGCAGGGAAGGCCCCGAGGGAGACGTGCAGCAAGAGGCGTCCTCAGGGGTGCCTGCAGGGGAAGATCGTGCCAATAAAGCTCAAACAAAAAAAAAAAAAGAAACAGGTGGTCTCGCCCACGCGCAGCACCAGCCAGGCAACTTGTCTGTGTCACGGAGCACAGCAGTTGGTCTCGCCTGCGCGCAGCGACAGGCAGGTGGCCTGCATCGGCCTGGAAAGGGGAAGGAGTGTGACGGTGGTCTCGCCTGGACAGCAGACCTGCAGCCACGGCCTGGGAGGTGAAAGTGAGGAGCGACGAGCATGTCCACCCCTGCCACCAGCGGAGGTGGTGCAGCGCAGCCGCCACAGCCAGCGGCCGCTGCGCAGCCCGCGGCCGCCGCGCCTGGACACAGTGCGGTAGCCCCGTTGCCGCCGTTCAGCGAACTGTCGGACCCCTCCACGGCGGCGGTGCGGTGGCGCTCATGGATCGGACGGCTGGAGCACTACTTTGTAGGGGTGCGGGAGACGGACAATACGGTCAAGAGGTCTCTCCTCATGTGCTACGGTGGCGAAGAACTGTACGACCTCTTCGAGACCCTACCGGATAGGGGGAACGCCAATGACTATGCGGGCGCCATAAGGGCCCTGAACCGCCATTTTGATCCCCAAACCAATCTCGACTTTGAGTGGTTCAAGCTCCGCCGGGCGCGACAAGAGGAAACCGAAAGCATCGACGTCTTCTATGCCCGCCTCCGAAAACTCTCGCTGTCCTGCGAGCTACCGGACCAGAGAGCAGAGATTCGGGCTCAGCTCATACAGGGTTGCAGGTCGGTCCCGTTGCGGCGCCTTATCCTACGGCAGCCAGGCATCTCCCTAGATGACATCCTGATCCTGGGCCAGTCTCACGAGCTGTCCAACGCTCGGGCGGACGAGATGGAGGCTGCCCTCAACCGGCCAGCTACGGCCCCGAGACCGCCGGCAGTCAAGGAAGAGAGGGTGGATGTGCTGCAGAAGCGACCGAACCAGCAGCGAGGAGCCGCGAGGGCTCCGCAGGGCAGCGCCTGTGGCAACTGCGGCCTAGGTCACCCGCCTGGCGGCCGGTGCGTCGCAATGGGACAAACATGTCTGAAGTGGGGACGGGCGAACCATTTCGCGAAGGTCTGCAGAGGCGGCAGAAGGGGGCGCGGCGGTGCTTCCGGCCTGCGTGGGGCTGCGGCGCGCGTGCACCAACAGACGGTGGAGGAATCCGCCGCCCTGCGCGAAAACACCAAGACAGAGTTCGATGAAGAGGTGGAGGAAGAGGAGGTATTCTTCGTTTCATTCGTGGGCCGGGAAGGCACGAGGAGAAGACCGCCGCCCATGTGTGACATCACGGTGGCCGGGTCCCCGGTGAGCGCTCTCATCGACACGGGGGCGTCGGTGAACGTCATGGACAGCTGCCAGTATGAGAGGCTGTCGCCACGACCACCCCTGAGGCCCTCCAAAGCCCAAATCTTCACATATGACAGTGACAAGCCACTGTCCCTGCGAGGGGTGATCGACGTTGAGGTCGTCAGTGATGGCAGGAAGCTGGCCACGACGTTCCACGTGGCGGAAGGCAAGAGGGGCACCCTGCTGAGCTGTCACACCGCCGAAGATCTGGCGCTGGTGTTCTTCGCGAATCAGGTGCATGACCTGCATGCAAGGGAGATGTTGAAGGACTTTCCAATGCTGTTTCGAGGTCTAGGGTGCCTACGCGGGAAACAGTTCAAACTGCACGTGGACCCGACGGTCCGGCCCATGGCGCTGCGTCACAGGAGAATACCATTCCTCCTGCGACCACGGGTGGAGGAGGAGTTGAAGAAGTTGGAGGACCTTGGGGTAATCGAGAAGGTATCGGGTCCCACCCCATGGGTGTCCCCCCTAGTTGTGGCGCCCAAACCCAAGCAGCCAGGCGCCATCCGTTTGTGTGTGGATATGCGCCTCCCGAACAAGGCAGTCAAGCGCGAAAGACACCTCACGCCCACCATGGACGATATCGTGGCCGACCTCAACGGCGCGCAGTGGTTCACGAAACTGGATCTAAACGCGGGGTACCATCAGCTCGAACTCCACCCAGACAGCCGCAACATCACCACCTTCTCCACCCACGTTGGCCTGCGGAGATACAAGCGGTTGAGTTTCGGGATTTCGTCAGCGGCCGAAGTGTTCCAAAATGCCATAAGGGAGACTCTCTCGGGTCTCCAGGGAGTCATCAATTTGAGTGACGACATTTTGGTGTTCTCAAAGACTCTGGAAGAGCACCATCGGCATCTGCGAGACACGCTGCAGCGGCTGGCGGATAGCGGCCTCACCCTGCACGAGGCGAAGTGCTCCTTCTACCAGGAGTCGGTCGAGTTCTTCGGCTACATCTTCTCGAGGGAAGGCCTGAGAGTGGATCCGAAGAAAGCGGAGGCGATCCGAGCTGCCCCGAGGCCCACCTCCGCCACCGAGGTCAGGAGTTTTCTAGGGATGGCAACCTACTGTGGACGTTTTATTCCCAACCTGGCGTCCCTGTCGAAGCCGCTCCGGCTTCTCACGAAGAGTGGTCAGCCCTGGACCTGGGCGGCGAAGGAAGATCTGGCGTTCCAAGCGGTCAAGGACGCGCTGATCGACGACAAGGTCATGGCGTACTTCAGACCCCACCGGCGGACAGAGGTGGTGGTGGACGCGAGCCCCGTTGGGCTGGGCGCGGTCCTGATGCAGGAAACGGAGGCAAAGGAATGGGTCCCGACCACATACGCCAGCAGGGCCTTGACGGCCACGGAGATGCGGTATGCGCAGATTGAGCGGGAGGCGCTGGCCATCAAGTGGGCCTGTCAGCATTTTCATCTCTACCTATATGGTCACGACTTCCGGGTGGTCACCGACCACAAGCCCCTTGTCCCGCTTTTCGCCGGCACGGCGCGGCTAGGGCCCCCGAGGATCGAGAGATGGGCAGTCCAATTGCAAGCTTACCGATTTGAGGTCGTATTCCGACCCGGGGCCAACAACCCGGCGGACTTCCTGTCCCGGCACCCGGAGCCGGCGCACCCTGATCAGTCAGATGAGCGAGGCACGGAAGAGTTCGTCCGATTGGTGTCGCAAGCGGCATGCCCGGTGGCACTCACGTTGGAAGACATCGGAAAAGCCACGGAGCTGGACGATTGCCTCGTAAAGGTGAAGCGCACGCTGGCAACCCACCATTGGCGGAACTTCCTGGACGGGGTGCAGGCCCTCACTGAAGATGAGAGAGTCTATCGGCAGCAAATGTGGAACGCGCAGAGTGAACTCAGCGAGGGGCCGCATGGCGTGGTCTTGAGAGGAGCAACACTCGTCATTCCGAAGAGTCTCCAAGGAGAGGTGGTTAGGTTGGCGCATCAAGGGCATCAAGGCGTCTCCAAGACCAAGGCCAGGCTGCGGAGCAAGGTGTGGTTCCCTCGGATGGATGCATTGGTTGAGGAAGTCATCCGCAACTGTCACTCGTGTAACATCACCGGGGGCGAGCCGGCACCTCATCCGGTGATTACGGAGGACCCATGTCTCGTACCCTGGTCCAAGTTGAGTGTGGACTTTGGATCTTTCCCGGATGGGCGACACACCTTAGTGGTGGTGGATTCGCACTCCAAGTTCCCGGTGGTGGAAGTGGTTTCCTCCACAGCATTCAACCAGGTGCGAGCGGCGCTGGACCGCATATTTGCCATGATGGGCCTACCTGAGGAAGTCCGGTCGGACAATGGGCCACCATTCCAGGGACGAGAGTTCCAGGACTACTTAGCAGCTCGAGGGGTCAGGCACAGGAAGATCACCCCGCAGTGGCCCCAGGCGAATGGAGAGGTGGAACGATTTATGCGCACGATGAACCGGGCTCTGAGGATCGGAGTCGAGCAAGGGGAAGACGCGGATCAATGCCTCTCGCAGTTCCTAAGTGCATACCGCCGGACACCTCACTGTACGACTCGGTGTGCGCCAGCGCACCTTCTGTTCAAGAAGGCCCCCAGAGACAATATCCCGGCGAGTCACGTGTGGCAGCCTCGGCCGCTAGACCAAGAGGCGGCTCAAGGGAGAAGGCGGACCTCCAACGAGAAGGCCAGTAGGACGAGGAGAGCCCAGGCGAGGAGTCTCCAGGTGGGAGACGGGGTCATCCTGAAAGACCGGTACCCGAATTGGAAGTATCGCACCCCGTTTGAACCGGAAGTGTGGGAGGTGACCGGGGTGCAGGGCACCATGGTGTCAGCCCGGAGAGGAACACGGACTGTGACTCGAAATGCGTCTTGGTTCAAACGAATCACCTCAGTCTCCCCCGAGACTGACCCGCCGGAGGAGGAGCTCGAGGCCCGAGAAGGGTGCAGCTCACCAGGAGGGCAGGCGAGCACATCGCAGAGCGCACCCCCACCGCCCGGCGCGGGAGACCGAGAGGACGGGCCCTCCGAAGAGGCAAGGGCACCCAGTGGCAGAGGAGTTTGTGGAACCGACCAAGGAGACGTCCCCCGGAGCCAGCCGTATGGCCTTCGGCCAAACCCAGCCCCAAGTAAGAGACTCAGAGACTTTGCGTGGTGTGCGCAAGAGCAGAACTGTTCCGTGATAAATGATCTCTGTATCTAAAAGATTGGAGGGATGTGGTAACGGAGCCACCCGGCCCGTTCCAGCACGCTGAGCACGCACCCACGCACCCGGAGGGCGGGCACGCCCGAAGGTATAAATAAACGGGCGCGAGACCGCTCGTGGTCTTCGGCCCACTCCAGTGACCCTGACTGTTGTGTCCCTTCTTTAGTTGATTGGTCCCCCATGCCCCTAGGCCTACCCTGTCCCTCTGGACACTACACCCACCACCTTTCCTAATTAACAACTTCCTCCTGTCCACCCAATTGCCACTAATTCCCTCATCCCGTTCTTGCTTTGTGCTCTGCCTGCCAGGTTGTCAGAGGGGGGACATCATAAAATGGTTTTTAATCTGTTCCCAGATGGTCTCCCATGCGCACGCATGCGCACGCATGTGCCGTGTGGATCCTTTAATGTAATTTGTTATACAATAAGAAATCCAATACAAATAGGGCTGTCACGAATATTTGATAGGGGTTTATAAAATATAGGAAAATACATACAAAGATATTCACAGTCAAAGTACATGCTTCCGTGGTGGCAATTTATAAACGTATTTTATTAAAGTGTTTGCAGATGCGGACATTTGCGGTGTTCATCTATCAGAAACCAAAAAGGGTTAGCAAAAACCGATAGGTTTCACAGGCACAAACTAGTGACCTTGCCAATGCTTATTTACAAACGACCCTTCACTGTCATTGATGGGGAGGGAATTCATGGTCCTGTGAAGCCTGTATTTTTGGAGTGTTTGTTATTTGTCAGATACAGTTCTCAAGTGAAACATCGGGTGACAGCAAGAAATTAATGCCATTTAGTTTGTAAGCGATTTGATTTACAAATGAAGGCTTGTAAGTCAGAGTAATCGATACACCTCAAAGACATTTGCATTACAATGGCTCACTTACTTTCAGAGATTAGACATACGAAGTGGTATACATATTGGATAACAATAATTATACTAATAATGAATATTCCATTCACACAATATGTGTGAACACATCATTAACATTTAAAGTAAATATTTCCTTACAGAATTATATTATTTATAGCAGCACTTCAGTATGCATTTCGAATAAAATATACTGTGATTAACTTTGATATATAAGTATGTTGCAGGTCAAATTAACTTCATTAGCCTCAAAGTATTTGAACCCTTTCACGGAAAAGGAAAAAATAATAGCTAAAATAAATGGTCCCCATTCTACAAAGAGGAAATCTGGAATCTTTCATCTTACATCAGCATAAAGGACGTAAATCTATTTTACTGACACAAAAGGTAATCTATGGCATAATCAGGTATATCGCTCACAATGGATAGTTTATGCGAATTATCCTGAGATTAAAATTAGAAAAGGGTATCTTTTATTATTTTAATGGAATCGTCTGATACTGTATTCTTTTTTAGAAACAACTCATTATTTACACAGAGGAAAAAACATTGATTCAAACCTTTCATAGCTGCTTGATGCTTGACTGACTTTGTTGGGGAACACAGTATTGTGGAGCTCATTTGCATGAAGGAAAATGATATAGGTAGATGTATATAGCAGGTATTTAGTATTATTGGAGTGTGCTGTATACTTTTAAAATAATACTTCTTTACTCATTGGGCAGTAAGTTGTGCACTAGGAGGAGAGATTACATTATTGTTTTAGATGCTTGGCTGTGTGCACCCACCTGTATTATACTTAAATGCCCTATGGAAGCCGGCTGCTGAAGATGATTTCATCAAAATTATACCCTTCATGTCCTAAGGTAGTGTATGTGTTTCACAAATTAATGGACATGTAAGAAATTGGGTTGTTGGTTGACTGGGGAGTGAACCCTGGACAAGCAGCAACAACCATAACCTTTGTCGGGGTGTGGCACAAGCCAGCCCTAAATTAACCTGTGCTCAACCCTTTGGTAGCTTTAGTAAGAGTATCGTGGTTTGGCAGTCTGAGGTGAATTCATTTCCCCAGGTTTCCCCGGGACTTTAAACTGTGAACTTGCCCCAGCTTTAGATGTATTTATAGAGTTTGATTCCTGTGTACCAGTGTAATTTTGTATACACGTGGTATGGGATCTATGGGTCTCTGAGATAACGGAGTTATGTTGGTCGTGAATTTTCCAACCAGAGAGTCAAAAAACGCTGTTTGAATTGACATTTGGGAATATCAAATGCTACAAATTGAATTTGATGGTTTGCCTCAAATAATGCTATATGTCTTGATGATGACCTAATGAATCACTAAGGTCGAAACGCCATCAAAGTTCTCCTTTGACAAATCAAGAGGAAGCATATATTGCACTATTTGGATCTTTATTCCTCTGCCATTGTGTGTGTTTTTTGTTTCCACTGTGATCTGTTTTATATATTTGTTAAGTGTAACCTTGTGAGCACCAATTGTTTGTTTGTACTGTATTCTGTACTGTTTTGTTTTACAAAGAATAATTCAAATAACAAAAAAGTTTTCTACAAAAAATCTATTGTTTTCTGCTTCTACGGTTTCATTGTTGACTTGAATCATACATTTGTGGTTTGATTATAGTGCAATTGTCGTTTCGTTTTTTTACAATTTTATCCCTGAATCACTGTAGTTTTTCCAAGGCTTAACTTAGAGCCAATGTGTAAAGTATTTGTGCAACACTTCAAACAGTAATAAAGTGAAGATAACACACAAAAGGAATCCAACACCAAGTAAGAAAAATAGAACTTCCTTTCATAAATAAAACAAGACCAATATGACAAAACTCCAATAAGTAGAACTGGAGATATGCAGTTTTAACATTTCAAATGAAAATAGCACCAAAAGTCCAGCGTTGAGGATGCGGCGCAGAGTCAGGGAGATGAGTCGGTTCTGAGGATCTGTGAGACTGCAATGCGGAGTCTGGCTTTATCATCAATGCTGCCATCGACGAGGGATGTGGGGGTGTGCACCAAGGATGTATCATGCAGCAGCAGTTCCAAAGGCATTGGGAGCTGCGGAGGCAATGCAGGGATTTGGGACGGGTCCAATCAACGCAGCAGCAGGGATGTGTCGAATCTGCCCTGTTTGCGCCATGCAGCAGATGAGATGCATCAGGTCTGCTGGATCCACAGAGGCTGGCAGAGCACCTTAAGCTCACTCCATGTGTCTAGCACATGATTGGCACCACTTTGCAAGGTAGGCTCACAAATGGCAGAGTACATGTGCAAAGTTGTTGGAAGCCTCTTATGTTCCTGAGGCTTCATATCAGGAGGTCAGCCTACTAGCCCTTGGAGTCACTCTGGGTTCTGGGTTCAAGAGATGCAGATTCTCGGGGTGTGGCACAAGCCAGCCCTAAATTAACCTGTGCTCAACCCTTTGGTAGCTTTAGTAAGAGTATCGTGGTTTGGCAGTCTGAGGTGAATTCATTTCCCCAGGTTTCCCCGGGACTTTAAACTGTGAACTTGCCCCAGCTTTAGATGTATTTATAGAGTTTGATTCCTGTGTACCAGTGTAATTTTGTATACACGTGGTATGGGATCTATGGGTCTCTGAGATAACGGAGTTATGTTGGTCGTGAATTTTCCAACCAGAGAGTCAAAAAACGCTGTTTGAATTGACATTTGGGAATATCAAATGCTACAAATTGAATTTGATGGTTTGCCTCAAATAATGCTATATGTCTTGATGATGACCTAATGAATCACTAAGGTCGAAACGCCATCAAAGTTCTCCTTTGACAAATCAAGAGGAAGCATATATTGCACTATTTGGATCTTTATTCCTCTGCCATTGTGTGTGTTTTTTGTTTCCACTGTGATCTGTTTTATATATTTGTTAAGTGTAACCTTGTGAGCACCAATTGTTTGTTTGTACTGTATTCTGTACTGTTTTGTTTTACAAAGAATAATTCAAATAACAAAAAAGTTTTCTACAAAAAATCTATTGTTTTCTGCTTCTACGGTTTCATTGTTGACTTGAATCATATATTTGTGGTTTGATTATAGTGCAATTGTCGTTTCGTTTTTTTACAATTTTATCCCTGAATCACTGTAGTTTTTCCAAGGCTTAACTTAGAGCCAATGTGTAAAGTATTTGTGCAACACTTCAAACAGTAATAAAGTGAAGATAACACACAAAAGGAATCCAACACCAAGTAAGAAAAATAGAACTTCCTTTCATAAATAAAACAAGACCAATATGACAAAACTCCAATAAGTAGAACTGGAGATATGCAGTTTTAACATTTCAAATGAAAATAGCACCAAAAGTCCAGCGTTGAGGATGCGGCGCAGAGTCAGGGAGATGAGTCGGTTCTGAGGATCTGTGAGACTGCAATGCGGAGTCTGGCTTTATCATCAATGCTGCCATCGACGAGGGATGTGGGGGTGTGCACCAAGGATGTATCATGCAGCAGCAGTTCCAAAGGCATTGGGAGCTGCGGAGGCAATGCAGGGATTTGGGACGGGTCCAATCAACGCAGCAGCAGGGATGTGTCGAATCTGCCCTGTTTGCGCCATGCAGCAGATGAGATGCATCAGGTCTGCTGGATCCACAGAGGCTGGCAGAGCACCTTAAGCTCACTCCATGTGTCTAGCACATGATTGGCACCACTTCGCAAGGTAGGCTCACAAATGGCAGAGTACATGTGCAAAGTTGTTGGAAGCCTCTTATGTTCCTGAGGCTTCATATCAGGAGGTCAGCCTACTAGCCCTTGGAGTCACTCTGGGTTCTGGGTTCAAGAGATGCAGATTCAATCCTACTCACCCAGACAAGAGAGCAGCAGGTCAGCACAGCAGGGCGGAAGTCCTTTAGAGTGTCATACCTTTCAGCAGCACAGCAGTCCTTCTTCCTGGCAGAATATCCACAGGTCCAGAAATTTACTCAAGAGTTTGGGGCTGAGCTTCAGTATTTAAACCCCAATTGTGCCTTTGAAGAGGAGTGAACCTTCCAGATGCATGCCTTTGAAATGCATAGCTGCCCTGTCTTCCTGTCCCGAGCTCTAGACTAACTACATGGGATATGCAGTACTTTTTGTGGAGGCAAACCACACACTATTCAAGTATAAATGGGACAGGGTCCAGCTCTTCCCTCCCATCCTGCCATTGATGGCCCTTCCAAACACAACTAAGCTCCCTATTGTGTGTGGTTGTCTATGAGGAATTCACAAAACCCACCTGTTAACTACAATCAGTCAGTTGACCAAGAAACAGGCGGAAGGCATAAAATGGCTAAGGCAAGAAAATGTTCACTTTTTAAAAGTTGCCAAAATATAAGGGAGGTTCCTTAGTGCTAAGAAAAGAGACGGGTATATATAACAACAGAACAAAAATTCCCTTTTCAGAATTCAAAGACCAAGCCTAATTTAAACAATAGATAACATAGGCAAAATGGAAGTAAGGTTCATGTGATATAATTTGTTAAAACCTCTCCCAAAAAGTCTTTAGATAGACTCAACATAAGAAGAAAGAAGAGAAAAAAAAACAACTTTCAGATCGCTGAATTGTGAAGCAATGAAAAGCATATAACAAACTTTATGTAAAAAGATTTATTAAAAAGTTATTAAAAACCTTCATGGTATTGTTCAAATCGTGACAAAGTGCAAATACAGTAGGTTAACAGATTTATGTCAACACAGTTTCATACTTTTTATACATATCATGAAGAACAATATACTTGCAAATAAGTAAAAATACGTAAAAACAACTGTTGACGGGGCGTTTTGGTGAAAGTAAAAAAATGTTGTCACCTTCTTCCGGACAATAAATGCATACTATTATAATAACAATATAAACGAAATAAGTGTATTAGTGAATGCAAGCTTTATATATACTTTTTACATTGCAAAACACATATTGCAGCAAACTGAAAGTCAATACTGGGAATAAAAAAAGTTATCGAAACAACAAATATACATCACATGATCCATCACAATCCAAATTTTACCCTTTTTTTTTTAGCTCAACAACTTGTATAAAGAAACCAGTACGTCCTCACTGGTCCCCAATTATATATGCAGGAAAACATACATATAATTTTCGGTGTGAGGACCCTACAGGGCGTCGTTTCTCACTTGGAGTAATATTTAGGTATTCTTACTCTTAAGGAGATGCCAATTCCTATTGATAAGATTTTTATTTGTATTGCTAATTTTGGTAAAAGTGGTGACACATGTGATTTGTTGTTTATTGTCCCTACTTCTTTCATTAGATTGAAAAAAACAGCCTCTATTATAATATTTGGCTCTTTTGTAAGCTCTCCTTACTAACTTTTTGTGTAGCCTCTATCAGTGAATTATTTGATAAGAATCTTGAGAATTTGCTGCAGAGAGCAACACACAGACAAGAAGCCGTGGTGAGAAAATGTAGCAGTCAGGCTTGGTGCAAAGAAGAGCCAGAGATAGCAACCAAGTCATTCAGTAACAGAGTATTTAATAGGGTGCCACATAGATTGCCAAAAGATATGTATGAACTTAGAGTGGAGATGAGAAAATAAACCAGCACAGACAAAGTAAGATTGGTCTTGAAAGCTGAACATCTTATCATTCCTTACAAACTGTAAAGATGTCCAGTCAGTAAACTGAAATGAGCTACCAAATTGACCGGAATATTACTGAGAATGGTATGAATGTGTGCAGCCTTGAGCAGCCTTGGACCACTTCCATGCCAAATCCTACCACATATGAAGGTGTACTGTCTGATACAGTTATGTGAAAAGAGGTTTGAGGATTGCTGTATGGTACATCATCTCTGCTTCCCTGAATCTAATCCAGCTAACCATCTCCTAGATTGAGACACATGAGAAATATTTTACAAATCCTAAACTCCAGTAGTACTAGTTAGAAAGAGGAGATTAGGGCCTTACTTGACAAGCAAAGTAGCCACTTACTACATTATGTGTAGTTCAGAAAATTGGATGGATTTTCCCCACCTCCGGAGTTAACCATAATGTGAGTATGGGTAACTTCGGGAGTGGAGAAAATCCCACAAATTAAGATATGTGTTAAAGTAAAAAAACATTATTCCAATGGTTCCGGTAACTGCTGTTACCGGTCCCATAAGAATTAGGAGGCCACTCGTAACGATGGCATAAGTTTGCACTGGGGTTAATACAAGTACATCCTGAGAAGTTACCTGGTATCGAAGTGTGTTGGGAGTGGAGAGCAATATTATCAGAGGTATCTGTACCATAAAATCTCCTGCACAGTATTTGAATGGGTTTCCACATTTCCTGAATGTAGGTGTAAGCCCCAGAGCATTCTGATGGGCTTATTCAATCAGCTAACTTTTCTTTCTCTGGGGAAGAGAAAAGAGCAAGCATTGAAAATGCAATAGGTCTCGCATTGGTTTGATTTAGATCTATTGGCATTGTATATGGCAATGTCTTTTATCTATTTGTTGTGGAGTGAATGTATGTGCTGTATAGTGAAATTATGTGTGTTGTATTGGATTAGATTGATGTGTAATTGTGTGGCCTGGAATTGTGTAGTGTGGAGTGGATATGTGTAGTGGAATTATTTGGCATGGTGTGCTGTAGAATTATGTTGCTAGTAATTATGTGGTACTGAGTGTGTTGGAATTATGTGGAGTGGGATTGTGTTTTATGGAGTGTAATTATGTGGAATGGTATTTTGTGTTGTGAAGTGGTACGTAGTGGAGTTTAATTCTTCTAACCATAGCTTTTTCTTTTGTCCTTTACTGTTAAAGTGCCTATCCAATAGGCTTTAATTTAATTGACACAAGACTACAGCTCCCAGAATGCACTGTTTTGTTTAGTTGAAAACCCACAACATGAATCAGGGTATCCCAGATATAATGGAGTCACATTGGGATCATTTCTTATCCAGCACCATTGAGGTCTATGTAGTTGAGCCAGGGGTGTGAGACACTTGTTACAAGGCTGACAGGCTGCTGGCTATGCCTTTACAAGGTTTATTCCTTGCCCCCCAGTGAGAAGTGGCTGAGAACACTTCCTTTCACTTTCAAAGTACTGATTGAAGTAAGCACCCCACAGAATGTGCTATTATATATTGGTGGAGGGCGGAGGACAGTTGTGCCTTGCTGGGGCTGTTGCTGCACTGAGAGTGATGGAAGTCTGTTGTCAGTCAGACACACCCAGGGCCGGCGGAGGGAGACTTACCGAGCCCACGCAGCGGCATGACACAGAATACGTGGCACATGCCGCAGCCCTGACAGAACCCGCCCATTACTCCTAGTGTATGTGCATCTAATGCAGTTTGCTGTATTGATGATCACATTAATAAGAATTGGCACATAGTTTAGGTTTTTGTACGGTTAACATTGGTTTCAGTGAAGCATTAAAAAAAACAGACCCATGTGACTTTAAGATAATTAACATTAACGGGGCGGTCACATATTAGAAATCCTAAAAATACTGAGTATTAATTAGCATAAGTTATGCCGTCGCAGGCAGAGACGTCATATGACGCATGATACTCTGCAATAAACTTTCTCAAATTTTTGTATCATTGCATATGTTTTCTCAAAGGCTGCTAGGACAAAAAAGGCATGTGTGATGCCGCTAGGTTTGACCTACAAAGTGCTCATTGTAGAGGGGCAATTAGGAGTTCTATTGTGAATATCTAGACCATTTGCTCTCATCGACGGGTATAAAAAGTTGAATGGTCACACAGGAATCCAGGCTGCGAACAGTCAGGGAAGAGTCATTAAGTGCTTCTGTCATAAAGTGCTTATTGATTAAAAAAATACAAATATTTTAGATATGTTGACCTTCAGCACCTAATAAAAACATCTGGTTACCCATTTTTGACGTTTGTTTTGCGAAACACAATTTTCATACTAAAAAGTTATATATTAAGGGTTCTGCGGAGTTTGGAACCAATTTCTATAGGGAATGTACAGAGTATGCTTACTTAAGGGAAGAAAACTCAACAATGATGGAACTTTTCAACAATGCATCATGGCCCTTGCTATTTAGTACCCTCACGGGAGCCCAATGGTGTCCATAAAATGGTCTGTATTGAATTTGGATTGTCTTTCTTGCAAGTGACAGTCAAGACATTAGGTACCCAACAGGAATATTGTTTTAAAATCATAAAACTAGTAAATTCTACAAATAATGAAAGTGCGATCAATAAAATATCCATACATATTACAGATGTGGCTGCAGTTGCATTTGGCAATTGTGTTTCTCTGCTAAGGTTGCCAAGGGCAGCACTTATGAGTTTGCTGATGGCTTGTCTTCTTTCAAGTTAGATAACTTCAGAAAATGGGCACTGGAAGCAAACAGGGAAATTGTGTGTTTCCACAAATAATGTGGGCCTCACTATGAGTGAGTGTTCTATTAAGTATCCCTCTGGATTTACCAATACCTTGTGTACCAGTAACCCCAGGGGGCAGAGTTGATGTGGGTTACAGGATGAAACATAGGGTTTCTCTGAGAAATTACCAGAGGAATCAGTAATTCAGGCTCAGCAGCTGCTAGATTCTTATCTAGATATGTAACCTGTTTTCAATGACTGAAGTTCCCTGCTGAAAGTTCTACAGTAAATCTGTGGACCTTGTATTTCTGATGGAGGCAGTAATTAGAGTTACAGGCCCCATAAGAATAAATCAATATGTGTAATGGGGCCCAGGTAGTCATAGGTTACCCATTTAAATGCACTGGCACAGAGCACAGTGTCAATAGGTAAAGCAACAGCTCATTGGTTTCACCACCCTTATAATGTGGCTTGAAGAATAGCAAGGTGAATCCCATCTCCTCACAGTATCACTCTCCAGAAGCGTAGGGAGAACCTGTTTCAAAAAGAGGATAAAAGGTAAGGGATTAGAGAGAGAGCTAGATTGATTATAGTTTCCACTAGGATGGTATTAGAAGACCTAGACTAGAATCTCTGTAGTACAGGATAGCACAGTGTTGTAGAGGCACACTACGACTCACTGTCAAGACAGGAAACAGAAGACAGTGAATATTGGGTAATGAAAGAGGAGTTCTATAATAGGTAAGCAGTACGACAAAATTGTTATGCAACATGCTCGTGAGAGAAGAGCTGTATCTAGCCGTCAGTCAAATCTGGAAACTTGCCTGAGAACTGAAGATGAGGAGCACACCTCTCCACTGGCAGGTAGAATCATAGTCACCAAATCACAAAGGGGAAGAGTGAAGCCAAGTCCACAAAGCAGGTCCGTAGTCGCCAAAGTCTAAACTCAGAGCAAATTGGGAGTTGGTGCAAAAAAAATCTAAAGCCAAGTTTAATACCAAAGCCAGAATGAGACAAACCAAGGGTCAATGCACGGAATTGGGAGGAAGGAAACTGAGAGAATGGATAAAGGGGAAAAACAACAAAGATGAGGGAATGGAATTACATGTGCGAACTAGAGCATCAAGCTGAAAAGCTGAAATGACCAATGTTGTCAGATACAGTCTTGAGCGTCCTCTAAAATGTGTTAGTGCTCTGGCCTCTCTGACCTGGAATTCAACTACTGGTCCTCAGGTATTTGGGGCTGCGTGTTTCAGACCCAACACTGGAAGCTAATATCCGTATCCACTGTAGTCTCCACTACTTCATCTTCCTTCTCCTCCAAGAGGTACATACTTTGACCCTCTTATGTAGTGTCTTATCCCAAAACCTGACAATTGTACTCATGAGGATTCTATGAATGTGTTTATAGTACAGAATTAGAGAATAGCATTTGAAGCCAAGAACTGATGAAGTTTTGCTGCATTACCAGGGAGAAAACAGATGTCTCAAGACATTTTGGTCAACACAATTATGCCTGCCAAAAAAGTTGTTAATTTAGTGAAAGGCAGTTGGATCAGACCGTATTACAGCAATGCAGAACTGCCAAAATTGTAAAATGTACTGATTCAATGCCACACTTTTGCCCCATGTGGATTATTTGAACTGAACAAATACAACAGCTGACACAGTAATGTATTGTCTCCATTATTTTTTGTTTTGGTTGAGTTTTAAAAGAAGGTAGGCAGATATTGTGTAATGCCTTCTCAGTACAACAGCATGTGACATTTTTTGGCCTATTCAAAAAGGCATTTTGGAGTAGGTAAACTAGAACACCTCTTGTAGTCTTTAACACACCCTTGCATGTCTTTGTGAATTGGACCCAGAAAATCAAAAACGGGAATAAGATAGGAATATTCAGGGATTAGTCATATGCAATTAGTATAAATTGTGGCTTCTCTGCAATTATACTAATAGCGAGTTGGATTTTGGGGTCAGCTAGAAAGGTATGTACAAATTTCACATGTAGTATAACTTGTTGTACTCATAAACACTCTTTTGAACTATCCCCATGGTATATAGGTAGGGTGATAGTTTAGGAAACGCCTATCTGAGATGTAGTAGGGAGTGCATGTATTGAGCAGTTGTTGCAGAAATTATTGATTTACCATATTACATCTGGCAATTGGTAAGGCCCATGAATTGCCTTTGAAAGTGGGGAAGGGTATCGGACACACACAGACTGAGTTATTCATGGCAGCTGAACAGGACATAGCAACCAATGCTGAGAGGGAAGGACTCAGCATCTTGGTGTCAGCAACCTTTGAAGATGGACTTCTCCCGGCTATACCCATTCCGCATTTGAGCACCGGGATCAAATGTAACAATGTATATACTCAGATCATGGGTGAACAGCTTTATTATCTTCATAACCAATCATTTGAAACCTCCAGTTAGCGTTTATGTGTGACGAATCTGGTACTTCTAAAGGATGCTGCGTTTCAGAGTTCCTACTGGGAGAGAGCCTGCTTTTGTATCGATCACAAAGCCTCCTGGGCCAGGCATATTATTTGAGGCTCTGGTAGGTGGGACAAAGTTACATTGTGTTGTTACATACTATCTCACATGCACACACATCCATGCACACAGTGATGAAGTAGCCTAACATTGCTGACACTGCACTTGCAGAAATGGTCCTAAAACGTGTACCCACCCCAAAGTCATTTGGTTCCGGGCAGCTTTGAAAGTAGTGTGCAAAGCAATATATGCCTACCGCCCTCCACACTAACAAAGTACTGTCACAGTGAGGCCGATATGATTGATAGCAGCTGAGTCATCTGCTTACACAAACTTCATCTATCAAGTAGGCCCAGGATTGGATCCAACGAGGGCCAGTTAGAACATCCATGTCGCTGTGCTCATGGCAGCAGGAAGAATGATGCCAGTCATCACTGATAAGTAAACCTGTGGGCAGATTGGCATGAGTGAGGTACGCAGACCACTCATGTGGATGTCATCTACCTGACATGTTTTAGCATGTGAATTCTGAAATATGGAATTTCCACTTTTCAACTTTGCCCTTTCTATCATTACTATATGTCTGGCTGTTTCGGCATGGAGGTCATTTAGAGGTCACCATGGGTCGAACCAGTGAGCCCTGTGTGGTATCTCATGTTAGGTGATGTTGGAGAGTTAGTGTTCTCATGACATCACTGTCTGATGTCATGGACTGTTCTGTGTCACAATGTTCTAGAGATCTTCAGTTATTAGTCTGATGGCTGGTGGTTGGATGAGATCTTCCTTACTATAATAAATCTTATACTATACACCAACCTTTGATCCTGTTCTTATTCAAGATACTTCACTGGCGTAGTCGGCATTGGAATGAGGAAGATCTCAACACAAGAGTCAAGCTTCTGCTGAATTTAAGAGTAAAGCTTCTGGGAAAACTCTAAAAAGAATAAGAATATGGTTGCGAGCAACCACATCAGTCTACTAAGTCCATCAGTTAATTAATTTTGGACTTCAAGAAGCGGACTTATTATCAAGTGCTTCAGCGTTGGAAATATCATCGTTGTGAAGGATGTAATTTCTTTTTGAGTCTGGTGGAGTCGGATAAGCTCTTTGACTTTTTGCCTTTTGGATGTCTTTGGAGCGAAGCCTGACACACTAACTGTGAAGAGTTATGGAACGACGAGGCCTGGCACAGTAACTGCGTACCAGTTGATCGTGTAGCAGTTATGTGGTGCAACTATATCGTCCGCTTTGTGTCATTGCCAAAGAACTACTGGTGAGCGATTTTATTGCCAGGCAAGTGTATACGCGGCTATTTATTTTTATTTTCGATCGTTTCTCTTTTCTTAAAAGGGATTGATTGATATGGGAGTTTTCAGCTTTAACTTGAGCCATTCAAAGGTAAACACTTGTTGCCCAACTGTCGCGGAGCAGAGTATCTGGAACTTTCATTCTCGTTCCAGTTGGGAATCTACTTAGAACTTTTCAACGTGTCGACGAGCGCCTCATCATACCTGGAATTGGAACTTCAATCTGCGAGCTGGGGTTCTTCTTCTTGTCGGGAGCTCGTCTCGGAATTCTTTGACGATCTTCTGAACGCGTCATTGTCCAGCCGATGCAGGGACTGTCTTCTCCGACTTTCCGTAGCTCGTCATTCCGTATCACGCTACGCTGGATGTGCGTGGTGGCCATTTTGTTTACGGTTGCTTAGCAACTGTGAATTTGTATTCATCGCGTTGTTTATGTTCGAGTGAGTGAATGGCATGAGGTTGTATTATATCGCTGTGTCATAACTGCGTGTCTTAACTGCGGAATCAGCCACTCAAAACAGTAGGTCTTTTCTCTATTAGTGTACACTGTTTTGGGGCTAAATTTATTGGTTTGAAAATTAGGAAAATTAAGATAAGATAAATTACATGGTTGTAGTTGAAGTTATATTCATTACATCAAAGGGCATCACAGTAGCTGCGGGTGAAGAGAATAAAAAAAAATATAAAGGTTGAGTTTAAGGGGAGTATAACAAGTCTAGCTCTTCTTTGAGATATTTTAAGTAAATTTAACCATGCAGAATGTAACTGCAGCACCTTTTTTCTTATCATGTCCGGGCTCTCCTCCAATTAAATGGAAAAAGTGGAAGGTGGTTTTCGAAAGATATGCCAGGGTATGTGGTCCGTCATTGAGTGCTGAAAGACGGTCAGCTCCACTGTTTGGGTTCGGAGGGCCAAGATGTGTTTGATAATTTGCCAGATCTATCAGCTGAAGAAGCAAGAGGTTTAAATGATTACGAAATCTGTATTAAGAAACTTGATAAACATTATTTGCCCAAAGTCAGCACAATACTGGAAAGGTATCAGTTTGCAAAGAGAATGCAATCTACTGACGAATCAATCGAAGATTATATAACTCAGTTGAGGAAACTTGCCTCTTCATGCAAGTTTGATACTTTAACGGATGAACGTATAAGAGACCAATTTATGTTTGGGTGCAACATGGAAAAAGTTAGAGAAGAGTTATGGTTGAGGGATGAACCGTCGCTAGATGAGGTGTTGAGTGTTGCAAAACGCATAGAACACTCTTTGAAATGTTTTGCGGTGATAAAGAAAGATGCTGAAAAAGGGGCCAAGGTTGAGGTGATAAAGATTAAAACAGAAAAAAGTGATCTTAATACTAAAACTCATTCAGACAAAGTTGGGTTAGAAAGAAAATGTTATAGATGTGGCAAAACGGATCATCTGGCCAATGATAGAAAGTGTCCGTCTCTCAGTCAAACATGCTCAAAGTGTAAATTAAAGGGATATTTCACTGCTTTTTGTAAAACCAAACTAAAGACAAAGGTCAAAGAGGTGGAAATTTACCAAGGTAGTGATTTTGAGAATCAAATTTGTGAGCAAATTGTGGTACAGGTTGAGGGAGAAAACATGAAAAAGACAGGACCCTATGATGAAATTATGGTGGAAGGAGAATGTACGAAGGTACTATTTGATTCCGGTGCAAAGATCACCATAGTATCAAATGATTTTTATGCTTCTAAACTTAAAGGAAAGGTTACTCTCGCTAAACCAGACATTATACCTTTAGCGTATGGGGGAGAACCAATAAAGTTGCATGGATATTTTAATGGGCTGGTAGAGTATAAGGATCGATTGATCAATGGGAAAATTTATGTTTCAAAGCGTGGGGACAGCATAATTAGTTGGCTGCATCAAGGGGATTTAGGAGTGTATCTTGACCCAAATGCAGATTTTCCTATACAATTGAGAGAAAGGATTCAATCTGTGGACAAGAATGCAGATGAAATGTATGCTCACATGCTTGAATCAGAATTTCCTAATGTATTTAGGGAAACCTTGGGATGCCTGGAAGGGTACAAGCACAAAATACAGTTAAAATCTAATGCAATTCCAACACAATGTAAAGTGAGGAATGTTCCACTATCAGTTAGGGATGACATGAAAAAGGAAATTGAAAAACTGAGCAAAGGTGGGATCATAGAGGAAGTAGAAGGATCGGAATGGCTTGCTCCAGTTGTCGCTGCACGCAAACCAAATGGCAGTTTGCGTTTGTGCATTGACTTGAGACAACTAAACAAGAGTGTTGTGGTGGACAGATACCCTTTGCCCAACATTACCGAATTATTGACATTACTTGATGGGGCACAGATTTTCAGTACGTTAGATTTGACATTGGCGTATCACCAAATTGAGCTTGATGAGTCGTCTCGAGATTGTACCTCGTTTATTACTCCATTTGGTACTTTTAGATTTAGAAGAATGCCTTTCGGGTTGGTGTCTGTGTCCTCAGTATTTCAAAGGGTAATGGAAAGAGTATTAAAGGATCTCCCTGGTGTGTGTGTCTACCAAGACGATATATTGGTCTTTGCCAAAAATGATAGGGAACATGACTGTAGGTTGAGAGCTGTGTTAAAGGCATTGAGTGAGCACAATCTCACGATTAAAGTGGAAAAATGCACATTTGGATCCAACACCATTAATTATCTAGGCCATAGCATCTCAGGAGAAGGTGTGAAGCCAAAGTCAGAATTGGTTGAAACAATTATAAATATGAGTTCTCCCACCAATAAGTCTGACCTTATGAAATTTTTAGGGATGATTGAATATTATGCGAAGTTCATCAAAGGCTTTGCCTTAGCAACTGTGAATATGAGAAGGTTATTACGAAAGGGTGAGGAGTATTTGTGGACAGGAAAATGTGAGGATGAGTTCGTGGCCATGAAGGAAAAGTTGGGACTAGCTCCTTCGTTGAAGTGTTTTAATCCTTCTGGAAAATCCATTTTGGTAACAGATGCGAGTGAGAAGGGGTTGGGAGCTGTATTGAAGCAGAGTGGTGTTGATGGAATGAAAACTATCATGTTTCTGTCTAGAAGTCTTAGAGATCCAGAAACTCGATATTCAGTTGTGGAGAGGGAAGCTCTAGCAGTGTTTTGGGCGGTAAAAAAACTCAAGAAGTTTCTGTGGGGTGTAGATTTTGAGGTCCATACGGATCATAAGCCTTTAGTTGAGATTTTCAGTAAGAAAGGTTTGGATCTAGTTTCTAGTAGAATTACCAAGTGGGTGATTGGTTTACAGGAATATAATTTCATGATCAAGTATATTCCAGGCATTGAAAATGGGGTAGCGGATGTTCTCTCGCGTTTGGTGCCTTCTGTCGGTTTCTGTGAGGACAGTCCAGAGTATGAGGAGGATGACGAAATTGTTTGTGTTGTAGACCAGGTTATCATATCGGAGGATAAGTGGTTGGATGAAATTCAGAAAGATTCAACTTTGTGTGAGGTTATGTCTTTGTTAAAGGCAGGGTGGTGTTCCAACAAAAATGTATCAGAAGATGTAAGATGTTTTTGGGGTGTAAGAAATGAATTGTCTGTGGACAACAATCTCTTGTTTAGGGGAACAAGACTGATTCCTCCCATTAGTTTAAGAAGGGAATTGGTAGACTCAGTGCATGTGGCTCATTCAGGATTATCTAAGTGTAAAGAAAGATTGCGTTTGTCTTATTGGTGGTCAGGTATGGACAGAATGATTGAGAGTGTTATTAGAGATTGTGTGTCGTGTGCCATAAGTGATAAATCGAAGTGCACACATGAACAACCTTTGGTATTAAGGAAACGTCCTAATGGTCCTTGGCAGGAAATCACTTTGGACATAGTTGGTCCCATTCAAGGGAAAGAATCTCAAACATTCTTACTAGTGGTCATAGACATGTACTCTAGGTGGCCTGAAGTATTTTTTTTGTCACATGTCAACACGGGTAGTGTAATTGAGTGTTTGAAGTCTCTGTTTGCCAGGGAAGGTTTGCCTATTTCCATTCTATCGGATAATGGTGTTCAGTTAATCTCAAGAGAAATGGAACAATTTTTGTCCTCTAAGGGAATTGTCCATAAAACCTCTGCTCTCTATCATCCAGAGACGAATGGGGTGGTAGAGAGATTTAACAGAGTTGTTAAGGAGACTATTGCCTTAGCGAAGAGTGTTGGGTTAGACTGGAAAAATGAGGTGGTTGCAAAAATTGAGGAATATAGGTTGGCTCCACATGCAACTACAGGGAAAACTCCTTTCTTACTGTTTCGGGGTAGACTTCCTAACACATGTGTTGAACCATTTTGGGTCAATAAATACGAAGTGCAAAAAGGAAAAGAAAAAGAATGTGATGGGGAGAAGATGTTGAGAGTTGAAGAGGAAAAAGGGAAAATAAGAAAAGAGTATTTTGATAGAAAACATGCTGTAAAGAAGACTGTGGTGCATGTTGGGGATTGGGTCAGGATTAAACGTCCTGGTGTACTAGGCGGCTCCATGTCCAAGTACATGAAACCAATTAAGGTGATTAAAATATTTAACAATGCGATTCAAACCCAAGATCATCGCATTTGGAATTTAAATAGAGTAGCTGTGTGTAGGGGAAAATTGGAATGTGATGGTGACACTGAGTATAAGGGGAATGATAACATCTCTTCACATGATAGTAGTGGAGTGGGTGTGAAGTTAAATTGTTCAAGAAAATCTACCAGGGTGGTTGTGAAGCCTAGCTACTTGGCAGACTTTGTTTAACCTATTGTACATGACATTTATTAAGATTGTATATTGTATGTAAAATTGAATTGTTCAAAGAAAATTTTCCACAGTGGTTGAGAAGCCTAATTACTTGGCAGACTTCATTTTATTTAATGCATATGATATTTATTAAGATTGATTATTAGATCGCTTATTGTTGTTTTGTATTTGGGGAAGGGAGATGTGTGGTATCTCATGTTAGGTGATGTTGGAGAGTTAGTGTTCTCATGACATCACTGTCTGATGTCATGGACTGTTCTGTGTCACAATGTTCTAGAGATCTTCAGTTATTAGTCTGATGGCTGGTGGTTGGATGAGATCTTCCTTACTACAATAAATCTTATACTATACACCAACCTTTGATCCTGTTCTTATTCAAGATACTTCACCCTGGCTTGCCCCTTGCAACCCCTGGCAGTACCATGGAGACCGCTAGCCTCAGATGTGGCAAAATCAGTTCCAGGAACACAGGGCAACTCGTCCTTACGGACGTTGGTTGGGGCTCCACTTGCCTTATTTTCTGCCTTTTGTTTTGTTACACTAGTAGTGAATAATAGCATATTACTTACCTTTAGTGAAATTAAAAATGGAGTACAGTTATCTGGAATATGACATTCCCTGGCAGCTGAGGCAAGTAAAAAATGCTTTTAAATGTATGTTGTGTACGTACGTGTGGGTGAGAGTGTGTTTATGTGAGAGTCAGTGTGCGCATGAGTGAATTTGTGGGTATGCGTGTCACTTCCACTACCACTGACATTTTGGTGAATTCAAGTGATTCTTAAACTAAGTCAAAAATGTGGCATCTTTGTTTCTATATAACCAGCCATTTGATGTCTCGAGTGATGACTCGAATAAAGTATTTGGGTTGGGTCAACCCCCTCCCATCAAAATGAAATGCAGAATGTTTTTGTAAGTATCAACATCCCACAACAAACATTAGTTCATTGCAGGAATTTAATTCTGGGAAAAGGTATGCAACCCCTGCTTATAATCTAAAAGAACACACATTGGATGGACTCTTCTGCATAGTATTAGCTTTCAAAAAGGAAACAAAACTCAAGGTAGTTTGTTGGCAGGATGACACATCTGCTCGGTTTGTTCATTTTTCTGGCATTCTTTTCATTACAAGTCAAGATGTAGCGTTTCTCAGCTATCATTTCTATTTTTTTTTTACTTCGAGAAAAAGGGACTGGAAGTCTCATAAAAGGAAGCTATTTTGGTGTACTTCTAAATATAACCATGTGTGGTTTGGCATGTGGCCACCGAAATTCCTTGCGTCTTACTTTTGGCAGAGATAAAAAAAAGACCCAGACTTTAAACTTCTTGTCAGCTCTTTCTGCTGAATTACAAGCAGAAAATGTCAAACGTATACCTGTTTGGTCTCACTTAAAAGGATACAAGGACCTTCTTTAACCCCTAGAGTCTGGAACTCAGGTAATATGGAGGATTAACACAGAGATCATGGCACTGAGGCCTGGTAGGTATTACCGCGCCTTATTTCAAGAGGGACTGAGATTGCTTGTGTTTGTCACTACAGGACTTATGAGGAAATATTGGATAAAGGTGGATCATGGTCAAACGACTTAAAATGAAAAGTCGCTTCCGCAAAGCAGTCACATATCAGTGTATAAATATAGCAAACCTATTTTTCATGGAACTTCGAACACCCACGGCGAGTATTAAGCAGCATCATTGGTGATCTGCACATTGAATTCTAACAGGTTTCCAAATCTGGGTTGTATTAGGATGGCAGCGCCTTAAAGTTCCCCGGGAGTGGGCCTTGCAGTCTCTGCAGCCAGGTGTCATCGGGGCTTACATTACCATGAGCTGAGGGGGGATGGGCTGAATTTTAAATGTAGTTATATTTCCAGATGGGGTGGATAAGTGAGACAGATTGACCTCTGAACTCCTCACAGACCGCCTTTCCATTTACTGCAGCTTTTGAAACCCGAGATGCCTTGCGCGATTGTGGCTGCAGACGGAAAGAGCAGTTAAGGAAAGCGGGACACTTTTTAAAAAATCAATAAAAGAAGTCATAGATAACTTGTGTCTCCATAGGGAGATTACTAGCACTTAATTGGGGCACCTGTCATAGTAGACGAGCTCCAATGAGAAATGTTCCCTGAAGCGTATGATACAATGAACTAGGGAAGGTTCCTATTACAGAGAAAGTGATGTGGGGTAAAGCGCACTGATCAAATGTGATGGGATCTTTAAACTCATTGAGGAGTTCCGTGACCATATAAGGACATTAGTCCGCAGGCACAGTGAGTTCACTTTTAGTGGTGTTCCTTTGGCGATATGTGCTTTGCCTTATTCACAAGGCAACGTTAAGCCACTTAACGTGGACTAGCGCTGCCTTGTAAATAAGGCCCCCTTTCACGCTATACTTAGTGTGAAAGGGGTGGCAACGGGTGTTACAGTGGGCATTCCACCGCAACACCCATTGAGTTTGATGCTGCCTCATATTTACAAGGGTGGCGTAAATATGGGGCAGCACCAAAATTAACACCAGGGAATACCTGGTCTTAAACATGTTTCATTTCTCCTGGTTTTTGCTGTTTCCACGTGTGCTGCGTTGTGCAGCACACATAGAAACAGAAAAAGGCCTTTGATTGTTTATGTGCACGAAGGTGTCCCATTGTGTAAGGGTGTCTGCATTGAGGGGAAGATTGTTTATATGCAGGAAGGTGTCCCTTCCTGCACATAAACAATCAATGAAAACTGCATTAGGCAGCACACATAGAAGTTTCAAAACCCCTTTTAAAGATTGTTTATATGCAGGAAGGGACACCTTCCTGCACATAAACAATCTTTCCCTCACCGCACACACCCTTGCACTATGGTGCAAGGATGCCTGCACTGGTGCTAGGCTGCTAAATTTAATGCCAGTGCAGGGGGAAATGCATATTTATAACAATATGGTGCAGCCCTGAGTTACAGAAGTGGCGCAGTGTAGCATTAAGCCAAGGAGGCTAACCCCACGTTCCGCCACTTCTCTATTCAATATGCCCCTGAGTTGAATCAAGTCATTAGGCAAGGCGGCGCCTGCAGTGTCATAGTCATTCTAATGAATTCTCACTTGTGGTCCAAAATGTATGCAGGAGCATTCCTTCGGTTGTGGTAAGCAGCACAATAGAATTGCAATTCAATATAATATGGCTGAGGAAACTGTGGTATCAATCCTCAGTAATGACGCACCGCACAGTGTCAAGTGAGACTCCAGTTTCATACAGGATAAAAGAAGCTCCACCAACATTTCAGGAAGTCTCACAACCCCTTCAACAGTACAGAACGCATATCTTGTTCATAGTTATACATCCCAAAAGAAAATTATTCATTTAGAGAGACTAGTCTACTAACTCCAGATACCACATCTCACTTCCCGACAAACAACAAACAAGCATTTCCAATGCAATGGTCTCGCCTTTAGGATCTTAAAAGTATTTAGCCATGCAGCACATTATCCTGGGCGTTATATTAACTCTTCTCATTTAGCCTTACACAACTGCTATAACCGGATGAAAAGAGCATTTGTTCTCAGTGGGGTGCCATAGTCCCAAACAATAAAGTTTTACAAAAACCAATATGCATTGACAAAGCTAATGCATTGACAAAGTCAAAAGGCTGACAGCATAAGTCGGACCAGCTAGCTTTGCAAATGGTTGTGTTGCTTTGTCAGGGACGTGGAGCAGCAGAGGAATGTGGAGGTAAAGAACAGTGTGGTACGAAACTGAAACTGATCATGAGCAATAGCTAGACTGAAACAGAAGCGTGTTCAGTACTCGAGAAAGACAGGATCCAAACTGGAAATATGATCTGCAAAACAAATATGATCTGCGAAACTTGTTATGGTTTGAGATCGGGCTAACCTTCGCTGGAATTTCAAGGTTGAACAAGAACTGGTAACGACATTAGGTCTGGCTTTAACACCTCCAGAGTTTTCTGTTTGTATAGATTTAAGTCATCTATATACATGAGCGGCTTGAACTGAAATTGCGCAGTTTAAATAATGTTCTAACCTGTAAATGCACTTACATTTTGCACAGTAGGGTCATGGAAGCCATTCTATAAACTTCAGAATTAAAACCTGCACTGGCAGCTCTGTACAGTACAGCACCCCAAGTATTCTGAAATCTAAGCAGCTTGTTATGAGTGACGCGGTAATTGCGAGCTTATACCGCTAAATATCGCACGCGGAGGTCTTTGCTGAGTGTGTTATTAAGTCACAGAATAAGTGCTAACTCAAATATGCTTGTAAATCTTCTGCCGTCAATTCTGTGTTGGGTGACACCCCAGAGGAATAATGTGCGATGAACACAGCATGCATGTTGTTTCAAGTTACACCAATGCGTCAGTGGGGTAACAAAATCTTAGCCTCCACCCCTTCCCCATGGACTGTAAGGGGGCCCTCTACAATCATCTGGCCTCATGCTGTTTTCAAACCCCTTGCCCTTGCAAGGAAGCCAACGTGTTCTGTAGGCAGGGAGACATCACCGCGTATGAAAAAACATTTCAGATGTTGTTGATTCACAAAATTGGTGTTCCAGAAGTAAAAATTATTGGTGATATGGAGTGATCCCAGGGCACAGACATAGCATCATAAGCATATCAAAGACAACAGTGAGCAAAAATGCTGCCGATGTGCTATTGAAAAGTCAATTCGCAGCACACCAATGGATGTTGTTACTGGTATTTTATCTTTCATATTTCTCAATTCCATCATATTCCTAGTCTATGTTTCAATCAATCAATCAACTTTACTCTGAGGCATAATATGCGGGACAAGATTGCGTCCAAGTGAATCCACCGCTCTAACCTCTCCCACAGCCAGTCCTCAAGTTACGAAACATGTGAGGATTTTCGGAGCAGGCGTTTTGGGTCAAGGCTGCCTCAGCGGACCGGCGGCACTGGCTGATTTTTCGGAGGTCGACTCTTTTGCCTCCAGTCTCTCAGCAGGGGCGTCCTTTGACTACAATGGCAGGGCACAGTGGCAAAGGGTGCTAAACAATGGGCTGCCCTCCCGGCTCCTTCTTTATCGACGACTACTGGCCAGCCTCCCCCACGGGCTGAGACCGCGACAGGGAGTTGGACCAGTGGCACGGCCCGCTAAACGTAAAAAAGCACGTCGTGATTTACACGAGTCCTATTGCATTGAAGACACAAACAGCACCGGCTCGATTGTCCGGCTGCTTAGAAAGTAAAAGCGCGCATGGCGCGCTAAACGTACACAAAGCAGGTCATGATTTACACGAGTCCTATTGCATTGAAGACACAAAAAGACACAAACAGGAGTTGGGGGGCGGGGCGAGAAGTCACAGACTGAGTGAGGGTCAGGGAGGGGCTGGGGGGGAGACAGGGAAGAAAATAGTGTTAGGAGTAAATGGGCCAGTAGCTGTGGAAGGATACAAATGATGACTGAGGAGGGACTAACAAGCCTCAAACCAATCGGAAGACAGCATTTAAGACAAAAGCCAATGGGCAGAGAGTGGGCGGAGCTTCCACGAAGCATTCACACTACAGTGTATACTGCATGCCTCACAAAGCGATGGCAGCGCATTCGTGCTGCATCGCTAGGTAAGACCTAAAAGAAAATAGTGCTAGGAGTAAAGGGGCCAGAAGCCGTGGAAGGTTACAAATGATAACTGAGGAGGGGCTAACAAGCCTCAAACCAATCGGAAGGCAGCATTTAAGACAAAAGCCAATGGGCAGAGAGTGGGCGGAGCTTCCACAAAGCTTCCACACTACAGTGTATACTGCATGCCCCGCAAAGCAATGGCAGCGCATTCGTGTTGCATCGCTAGGCAAGACCTAAAAGAAAATAGTGCTAAGAGTAAAGGGGCCAGTAGTCGTGGAAGGATACAAATGACGACTGAGGAGGGACTAACAATCCTCAAACCAATCGGAAGGCAGCATTTAAGACAAAAGCCAATGGGCAGAGAGTGGGCAGAGCTTCCACAAAGCTTTCACACTGCAGTGTATACTGCATGCCTCGCAAAGCGATGCCAGCACATTTGTGCTGCATCGCTAGGCGAGACCTAAAAACAAGGTAAGGGAGGAAGGGGAAATAAAAGAGCAGGGGAGAATAAAGATGGGATGCAACAAAAGGAAAATATTTGGTAATCACAGCAATGCAATTGACATTCCAAAATCGGTCATCCTCTAACTTCACTTCACCCCTGAAAAGTTTGACCACTTTCAGAGAAGCAGTGTATTTCAAACTTCCATTATGACACTTGGCAACCTTCCCCACCACATTCATTCTTACATCAATGCTGATTGCCACTTTGGGTCTGTCAAAACGAGTTGTCCACTTCAGCTCTGTGGCTAGCTCTTTGTTTAACCTCTTACTAACCATCTCCCCTGTGCATCTGCTGTTTCAAGGAGGCCACATCTCAGTAAAAGGTTTCCTTTTCCAGAACAATTCAAAAGGACACACACCTATTGTTGAGTATGGGGTATACCTCTATTATTCTACTCTTCTATAAAACTTGTTCGTCCTGTCCTTATACAGGTCCTTAAAGTTTGCAGACACTCTTCAAAATTATCTTCAACATCGTAATCATGTAGTTTGTTTGACGATTATTTTAAGGAACACCTTTTGTGCAAATTTCGCTGCTTACGTATAAAAATCCTCCTTTCTCTGGAGATTAGCTGAACACCGTTATGCATCAGCAGAACCTTAGGATGGTTTTCACACGCACATACCTAACTTAGAAACTTAATAACTATGTGTAGAAATGTCCTTGACAATGACACCCTCTGCCCAACATGAATACATATCTATAAAAGCAAGTATAGAAGACGGAATGGTAAAAAATAAATGAGGACCCAGAGCATCTAAGGTACGCTCCTCAGGATTTCCCATACAGACCATGGGAGGTGTTCTGATCGTTTTGAATTTATTACTTATACAAAAATCAGTGTTTCCTTTCCTCCATCAAGTCAACTATAGCCCACCATTAACAGCTACTCAACTTTTCTTTACCTTTGTTCACTCTTTGATGTCCCTCTCATGACAATTCAACAAGGCGCACTCTTAAGCATGCGGGAGGAACAAGTCTTAACCCTCTTAATAGGAAACCCTCTTGGAGTACAACTGATCCTTCACTTTCCTAAATTCCCTTACCTCATCCTTTATGTTTCCCCAGCATACACTTTCGCCAGTAACACCAGATACCTCTCTCAGCACTTCATCTGTAGCAATCTCCCCCAGCTACTCATTCTCAGTTATTCAACCTTCAGTCACCAAACACATTTTAATAATGTAAACTGACCACCCCCTTTTTTTCTTCTTTGCCTGACTGTTGGAGTACCAACCTGAGCACTCAATTCGCAGTTCTGTTGGATACTCCTGGTATGTACGTCAACAAAAAATGATAATCCTGTAATGGCACAATTTACATGCAAATCCTTGAACAAACAGCATCCAACCCTTTATTATCAAATATATCATGTAATGGTTTGTGGTATGAAAACACATCAAACCAAATTCCCCATAAAAGGTTCTTGTACGTGTTCACAGCCCATAATACTGCAAGGGCTTTCTTGTCTATTGTGGTATAGCTGAATTCCTTTTATTTTAGTGATCTGGAAGCAAATGCTATAGTGACTTGTATGCTACCCTGAATTTGCTTAGGAATAGCTCCCACACCAACATCACTGGCATAGGTGACTAGCCAACAAAGTAATCCAGGCTCAATATTTTGAAGATTCTGAGCAGAAGCAAGTAGTCCCTTGACCTCCCCATCTCATCCTCATTGCCAAAATGAGGTGGCACTCTGCAGTAATAAGCCACCGCAAAGGGTCAAGTGGGACTTAATTTTATTGAAATATAGAAGAAGCTCAATCTATTATCAACTAAGTCTCACAACCTCTTCACAAAACGCATTCCAAAAGAGAATGATAGATAGAGACTAGACTGCTAACTCAAGATACCACAGAAACCTCTTTCTCTTTATAACTTGTTGTGTTGTTTTACTTTCTTTTTTATCACATGGCAAGTCCAGAGACGTCTGCTATGTTCTCTAACTTACTTTAATTTATTACTTAGCTGCGAGCAAGAGCAGAAATTATATTTCCCAGTGTCAGACTGCATTCAAGGGGGCACGGGGCAAGCAGGGTCTACTGGGCCCCAGCTGTGGGGGTTAAGATAACTTACCTCTGACCCTGCAGGATCTGTTGAAGTATTACTCTAGAAACTGGTCCATGCGAGCACCTTCAGCATTTGATTCTCAGTGGCAGCGATATTGAGTAGTCACAAGATTCTGAGGGATGTAGTAGCGGGGTGCTCGAGGTCAAGATTTAACAAACACACTGCAATACAATAACAATAATAATAATAATAATAATAATAATATGGATTAATAGAGTGCCTGGTTACACCACAACGGTGTGTCCCCGCACAGAGACCTGACAATAATTGACTGTTCAACCCAGTGCTTTATATTCAAGAAGAAAAGTAATTAAATTCACACTAGTGCTACATTCTACACAGAGAATATTGGCAAGATGCAGTTTAGTGTCCTGGATGCTGGTGCTGTCTGTGCATCTAATCTCTACCTTCTCCCTTCAACACCACCCTTCCATACAGTTCTCTTTCAGGAATAATGATAATGATTATGATAATGTGATTTAGATCAGGTGCTGATTACCCCCTTTATATATAGTAATCCACTCAGTCTCTCAGAGTTCAAGTAGTCTGATTGAGACCCCCTGCTACTACCTCATAGGGGGCAGAGAGCAGTGATGACTTAACCTAAGGTGCACCCCTGTGTTGCCCATGACCTTCCTCTGGCCCTCTTTACGATGGCTAACTCCACACTTCGGATCACATCCCTGAACCTTAAAGACCTAGCACACTCCGTGAAGAGAAAGAAGATCCTCTCCTACCTGACCTCCAAACAGACCAACTTAGCCCCGTTGCAAGAGAAGCATGTATTCGGCTCTTGAGGCTGACAAACTGAACAGAGATTGGGTGGGCAAAGTTATTCACAGCTGCAGATGTACTGCCCTTGACCCCACAGGGCCCCTGCCCTCCGATCACCGTAGAAAATATGGGACACCACTCCTTCTACAAAAGACACTCCCCAGTACGGTGTTACAGACTTGGACCGATCATGAGGGCAGATATGCACTTGCCAAATTGTGTATAGGAGACCGGATATGGGGTGTTGGCTCTATCTATGCCTCAACAGGATCGAAACAAAGTTTATTTCTTAAACTAAGTCGGCTCATCTCGGAACTGGGCCCAACAAGGTTCATCATGGGAGGCGACTGGAATCTAGCCCCAGACGCCATACTGCACCATACTGGCCCGGTCGACGTGCCCAACAACAAGGACAGAGTAATTCTCCAAGATGTCATGGAAGACCAGGGCCTCCTTGAAATCTGGCATCTGTTTCTCCATCTGACAATGAATCATCATACATATCACTGGTTCCCTATCAAAACTGGACCTTTTTCTATCCTCTCATCAGCTAACGCCCTTAGTTACACGCTGTGAGATACTAGAGGGAACCCTCTCTGACCATGTACCAGTCGGTCTTGATGTCAACTAGGGTCTGATGAAACCGATCCATAAATCTTGACGTCTTTGCCCTTGTCCTTGTTACGCTTTCCGTGAATAGAGCCACCTTGCTGAGAGGAGAGCGACTGTGGGAAGCCTTGTTGCCCCAGAAGCTGGCTTATGCATGGCTACAACAAGATTGGCCCATGTGGGTGTGACAATGTAGAACTGACACGTACGAGTGAAGTTAAGTGAGGCTTTAATATTTAACCCCATTCATCGGCTCACTAACACCAACTGCCTAAATCCAAAACCCTCAGTAGACCTGGTTCCATGCTAGAACATAGAACGTGGAGCCAGGCCATATCACACATCTTTCCTCTTACATTTGAAATACAATTTTGCAATGAAAGATTAACAGAAAACAACAATAAGAAGAACACTAGAAAGTAAACCCAATCCTACATCCCCCTAAAATACATGAAAGAGGGAAACACTAAAATACATCAGAGAGGAAAACACTATGTAAACTGAAAAATAAACCGAATTAAAATCTCACAAAATCATGCTGATAATTTGGGCTTTTGCAGACTCTATTACTCTTGCGAGTAGGCTCAGATTTTGAAGAAGCATAAGACGAACCCCCAATAGTAAATTCAGGCTCAGGGATAAACTCTTTATCAAATCCAACATGAAGAACACGACTATGGTTCCAAATGCGACCATCATCGGTTTTTACAGCATTTGTTAAAAGTTTAATCACACTTTTTACATTGGTGAATTTGGACCAGTTCTGAAACCCCACAGGAGCTTTAACTTTGACTTTGTCACCAACTTTAAATTTAATAACCTTACTTGACCTGCGGAAATCAACATAGACCTTCCTTTTTTGTTGAAGAGATAACTCCTTATCTCTCCATTTACCAATGTCATTGTTCTTGAGATCTTTATCCAGAATCATCCACCCGGGACATAAAAAAGTATATGAAGATCTTCCTCTGAATAACTCAAATGGTGTCTTTCCAGTTGAAGAATGTGGTCTAAATCTATAAGCAGAAATGCGATTTTGTAACTCATTCCTCCAGTTTAAGCAGTTTACTCTTGCCAGTTGAATGCTTTCCTTCAATGTTTTATTCAGCCTCTCCAGAGCACCATTAGACTCTGGATGATATAGCGAAATTCTTTTGTGTTCAAGACCACACTTAAGCAAATAATCCTCCATTTCACCTGTGGTCCATTGTCCGAAAGTAATGAATTAGGAAAACTCTCTCGTTTAAAAATAGAATCTAAAAACTTAATTATACATTGAGTTGTTATGCTCCTCAATGAACTAACTTCAATCCACCGAGAGTATAAATCCATCAAAACAATTAAATAATGAGTTTGTTGTTCACCATGAAGAGGACCCACAAGGTCAATGGCTACTTCGTCCCATGGACACATGGGTAATTTCCTACAAACCATTGGTGGTTGCCTTGGTTTGAGAACTTTATCACTTAAAGAACAAGGGACACAATCACGAACAGCACGTTCCTCCATAAAATCCAAACCAGGCCACCAAAAATCTTGTCTGATGCGTTCTTTTGTTTTTGAAATACCCATATGACCTTCGTGTGCTATTTTTACAATGTTACTCCTTAAACTCTCAAGTGGAACTAATCTTGTCCCTCTAGTTAGGATGCCGTCGACAATGGCCAATTCATTAGACACTAACGACCATGGCTTAACAAAACTGTTACTCTTGTCTTGTGACAACAAATTCATCACACCCAACAATTCAGAATCTTTATTTAATTCATCCTTCCACTTATCTTCTTTTATCACACCTAAAGTTATGTCACACACCTTTACATCAAACTCTTCATTCTGTCCTTCCTCACACGACATGTCCATTGAGTTCACAGTGTCCACTAAACGCGAGAGGCAGTCAGCAGAGACATTTGTACTTCCAGAAATATATTCAAAAATAAAATTATACTCCTGCAGGGAAATGACCCACCTTCTGATCCTAGATGAGATAGAATCAAGTCCCATTTTTTCAAAAAGTTCTTTAAGGGGCTTATGATCTGACCTGACTACAAAAAAAGTACCCCACACAAATTTCTTTAATTTGTTGAGTGCCCAAAAGATGGCAAGAGCCTCCTTTTCAATAAGGGAGTCGATTAGCTCAGCACCTTTTAGACACCTGGAAGCACAGGCAATTAAATCTTCATGACCATTACGCACCTGGAAAAGTAGTGCACCTAGTCCTTTTTTACTGGCATCAGTTACAACATACGTGACATCCCCTGGTTTAAAGGCCTGTAAATTTGGCGCATTTTTAAGATCTTTCTTAACACGTACAAACTCTTCTTCACAGATTTCCTCCCACACAAATTCAGCATTCTTGCGCATTAAACCTCTGAGATGAACAGTTTTATCAGCAAAACTCCTAATGAATTTAATGTAAAACTCAGCCATGCCCAAGAAGGAAGATAGCTCTTCCTTTGAACATGAGTCCTTCAACTTCTCTATTGTCTCTACCAACTCTTTTTTGGGTCTTACGCCACTGCTGGAAATATGATGCCCCAGATAATCAAGCTCAGTAACACCAAACTTGCATTTTTCACGTCGTAAAGACAAACCAGCCTTAAGCAATTTTCCCAGCACCATAGCTACTCTGCCATCATATTCATCAATGGTTTTGCTACAGATCAAAACATCATCTTGGTAGCATCTGACACCGGATATGCCCTTAATAAGATCATTCATAATTCTCTGGAAAACAGAGGCGGCGGACACTAACCCGAAAGGCATCCTTAAGAACTTAAACGCTCCCATGGGGGTTATAAATGCAGTAAGCTCTTGTGAATCTTTACTGAGTGGTACCTGGTGGTAAGCCGATGCAAGATCTAAGGTACTAAAATAACACGCACCATCTAAAGTGGAAACTATCTCTTCAAAATTAGGGAGTGGGAATTTGTCCACCACCACCTCTTTGTTAAGAGCGCGAAGATCCACACATAAACGAATTTCATTGTTGGCCTTATGCACTATGACAATGGGAGCCAACCACTCAGTTGCTTCTACAGGTTCTATCACCCCAGTGGCTAGTAACTTGACAATTTCTTTTTGCACCGACTCTTGCACACTGATGGGAATGCGCCTCACCTTTGCAGCAATAGGCTTGGCACCAAGCTTGAGTTTAATCTGGTGACTATAACCTTTTAGGCAACCTAATGTGTCACTGAACAAACCTTCAAACCCCTTTACAAATTTGTTATCAACATTTTCTATGGACTGTACTTGCACAGATGGTTTAGCATTGGGGTTGAGAATGATTCCCAAACGTGCTTGATGAGTCCAGCTCAACAAATGTTCTCCTTACTCAGCCACATATATTTTCGCATCGGTAAATCTCCCATTGCATTCTATACAACCCATAAAATATCCCAACATTTTTATTGGGGTTCCACCATATTCTGTGGGTCTAACATCTGATTTCAATAAATTGATCTTACTTGAAAAATTCTTCTGAAACTCATGCTTAGATATAAAGGTGAGGTGTGAGCATGAGTCAAATTTCATTTTAATCTTTACCTCGTCCACCATGACCCACTCTGAAGGTTGTTCCACACCACACTCATTCACTTGAAAACTAACTTCTCTTATTTCATTCCTACTGTCTCTTTTGTTACGAAAACGACAATTTTTCCCGAAATGCCCTCTTTTCCCACATACACTCCAGATCACCTTGAGGGCAGGGCAATCTCTTGCGTTAGCCATGTGACCAAATTTACCACAACGATAGCAGGTACCCTGAAATGTCATGACATTTTTTTTTTCAAATGGCAACTTATTTGTCTTATTTTTCCTCTTTACCCTTGCACTTGAAGTTGTCAGCAATTTTTACAGAATCAACTTTCTGTACTACCTGACATTCCACTTCTTCTACTTTCTCTGAACTACCTGTTTGTTTACTAACTTTACTCAATTCTCCTACACATTTGAGCATATGTTCTACACGCTTTGCAATAATCATTACTTAAGGGTGTCTCATCCTTTAGCCAAAGTTCTTCCCTTATTTTGTCACTGCAACACCTTAAAACAAATTGGTCTCTTATTCTTTCTTCCACCAACTCCACAAATTTACAACTCGATGCCAATTTGCGTAATGAGGTAACAAATTCCTCCACAGTTTCAACCTTTCCTTGTTAATCCAAAGTAATACCTCTCCATGATGGTACTCACCTTTGGCAGGTAATGTAAATCTAATTGTTTTATGCAAACTTCATATTCATTCAAACCCCTTTGAACTGCAGGACTCAGTTGTGGCAAGTTCTCTAACACTTCTTGTTCCTCACCTCCTAAACAGTTAAGTAATAGTGCTTGTTTCCTCTCTGCACTCAAATTTTTGCCACACACTCTCGCATACTTTTCAAATATTTTTTTCGATTTTTTTCATTTAACTGGAGGCTCCCCTGGATCAGACAGAAAAAACGGAGGTGCTGTTACATTTTGCATCTCTCAAACTACGTCTAAAAACAAAGATGTGAAAGTAAAACACGCAAGTTGCATTCCTAAACCTTATCAATTTTCTACTACATATACCAACCTTAAACAAATTGTCCACTTAAAAGATTTTAAAAAAACGAAATGAATAATAATAAAACATTTTTTTTATAATACTCTATAAGCCTTGTATACAAAAAGTTGTTATATAGATTCAAATATGTTGTTATGCAGATAGTCTCAAACATAGAACATTAAAATAGTTCTAAGGTTCACAGTGTACAAGATGTGACTTATATTGTGTCAACAAAACCACTTAATACAGATCTTTAAATTAAATGATACCAGGTGTGCTTGTCACCGCAAAGACAAGCTGTTGTTTTCAATTTAAAAAATTTCCAAAAGAAACCTTCTTTCCTGATTTCCTCTTCAGGAAACTTGCAGGCCTTAAATTTTCCGAATATCTTCCCGCTTCAAAATGGCCGCCGCCGACGTTACCTAAACCTTTGGATCTCTTTCTATAGCTGTTTGGCTTGCTTTCTCCCAGGAGACTGAAACAGCTTTAAAATGGCCACCGCCGATGTCACAAAAACCTTTGGCTCTCTTTCCAAGGTTGGTTGGCTTGTTTTCTCCCAGAAGACCGACTCCGCTTTTCTTCTTCTTTTCACGGGGAGTTGTGCACATCAAAATGACACTCACGAAGCGTGACACGCAGATAGGCCCATGCATGTCACGAACAACACCAAACCTCCGCTAGTACCCAGAAACCTGCGATCGCGTTAAAGCGCTCCACGCTCTTCCCGCCGACCTACTCCGTCCGGTGCCTTGCGACAGGCTTGCTGTTTCCAACCTCCTCCGTCCTTGTAAGTTACTTCTTCTTGTAAAACTCTGTCAGGTTTCACAATACTCCTCGATGTTGGGGTTACTTCACTTTTCTTGCCCAGAGACGCGATCGTCGGCAGTGTGACAAAGTAGAACTGGCATGTACGAGTGAAGTTAAGTGAGGCTTTAATATTTAACCCCATCCATCGGCTCACTAACACCAACTGCCTAACTCCAGAACCCTTAGTAGACCTGGTTCCACGCTAGAACATAGAACGTGGAGCCAGGCCATATCACAGTGGGGACACCACAACCACAGCACTCCTGCCCACTTGCTCCTAGAGTGCTATAATATCTGCCACAACTGCTTCTCCTGTTTGTGAGAGTTGCCAGCCATGACCTCACTGAAGATAAGACAGCAGTGAGGGCTCCCAGGAGGAGCCTTGCCGGCATCATTGTTTGGTTGACTTCCCAGAAGCAGAAGAGGAGCTGTATATTGATGTAGTCAACCAGTTGCCTAACTGCCAGAAGCCCTATGGACAAGCTTCATTCAATGCAAATCACACTATTTGTTTTTTTTCATTTATTTATAATTTTCAGAGGAATGCAAATACAAATGATCTCTAATAACATTCCAGCCCTGTAGCAAGGATATATGTAAGGTTCACATGCAGCGTTGTTCGAAGAAGCAAATCCCTTTACAAAGGTGGGGGGATGCACCATGATAAATAAACGAGAACATGGCTATCATCTGCTCAATGTGTTAGGGTAGTATGGTTTAAGCAGTATGAGATCGAACAACAATAATTAGTTAAAGGATTGAATGAGAAAATGGAAGAAGAGGAAAGGAGGGAAAAAAGGGGAAAAGGGTGGAGAGGAAGAGGAGGGAGAGGGCTCGTCTAGGGTCCTGGTGTATTCTGCAGGACCTCAAGGAGCTTGTCTTCTTTACTGTGGACCCGGAGGTCTTGGCAGGGTGGGGACAGAAAGTTTGAGTCAGGCTTAGCAGGAGGGCCAATGATGGTGACCCAGCTGGGTCACAGGCTGTGAGAAAGGGCCATATAGGAGATGGGAGAGTGCACAACTGGTAGAGAGGGTCATGGATGGGGTAGAGGGGGTAGAGGAGGGGAGGGAGGCCACAAGCACTGTTATCAAACTTCTTAATGCAGGCAGCAGCAACAGGACATATGCCCTTCAGGCAACAGAGTCAGTGCCCAGAAAAGGCAACCAAATCTGGGAGTAGATCTCTGATTTATCCTTAATTCTAAATATGATAAATTCATACAAAGCTATTTTGTACATTTCTGTTAGCCATTCTCCATGGGCAGGGTGTTGGGACGATCTCCAATGTTGGAGGATGCAGATTTTTGCCACGGTAAGTGCGTTGGTTTATAGGTGGCTCTCATGGGTGGTGAGGGGAGAGGAGTCATCCATTTGATGTAATAAAACCAATTGCTGCAAAAAGGGCAGAGGTAAATGCAGGGCCTCATTAATGGTGGATTCGTGGGCAGTCATTAAGGATGTGAACAATCTTACAGTTCCTTTGATCACATCTCCAACATTTGTAATGGTTGTCGTGTAGTTCCTAGGTCCACCCAGTTCCTGCCCTAATGACCTAAACTGAGAGCTTGGTGTGCAGACAGACTCTGGACCTCCCACAGGATGGTTCAGCCATTAGACCAACTAGCTCTACAGTGCCATTACCACCCCCCTGTACTCTACAACAGTGTAGGTTGTTTCTGGCAACCATTGAACATGACAACTCTGATTCCTCAGGTATCGTGGAAAACAATACGGTATCTTTCACTCAGTCACTCGTGCTTACTTTTTCTCAGAATACACATAGAATTAGAAATACCATTATTGGTCAAGCATCAGTCTAGTGTGAAACATATTAGCTGCGGCAATCAATAGACAGGAGCAGACAAATGTTATCGTTAGTGCCAATATCATAAATAGCAGATACATTTCTACTATAGTGTTAATAAGATGAGTAAAAGCAGATAATATAAAACAAGAGCATTGGCGTACTCCCACGATGTGTATTCTACCTAAATGTTCCTAGCCTAGATATGTAGGTGAAGCATGTGTATGTAAGTGCTTGGATAGATCCTAATGAAGCCAATAATCCCCCGGGGAAGTGCCAACCCCTCACCTGGTGGTTTAGAATGAAGGACCCCGTCTCTGCGTCGAGGATGGCACCCCGCAAGGGTTGTCAGATCTCTGCCTGTCGAAGGATCAGCCTGCAGAGTCTCGGTCCAGCCTGGAAGGAATTCTCCTTTGTTTTGTAAGGAGGAGTGAGGGTCTTTTATACCAAAGTGGTCACTCCAGGGTTTCTTCTAGAATTGATATGTTTTGAAAACATTCAATAATCCTCTGCTAATCCTTTTTTAAACTAAAACACTCATGCACAGCTGGCTGTTGGCCATGGATGAATAAAGTGGTGACCCTTATAGAGAATAATACTGCTGTGCCTCAGGACATATTTATGTACGTCAGGGTTAGGGATTAAGATAGGGTACCGAGTTCCTGGTGTTGAAGAGACAGAAGTAAGCTACTAGGTAAAAGGTCACCTGTGTAGAACCGTTGTGTCGAGTGGATGGGACAAAATGTATGTAATTTGTATGTACATGATGGAACTATCCTAAAGGACATGACATGGTGAAGTACGCCTGCTGAGTTTTTGTGTGGTCCATTACCAGTCTTGTAATGTTTTAAAAAGACAACGTTTCATTCTGGATTCCTGGACACCTTTGTCTAGGGCTACCACAAGTGCAGCTCAGTCAGATTCAGTGTAGCCTATCTGCAATAGTCTTTGCCAGGATTCTTCCAGCCTGGAAAGATAAAGGTTAGTGAACAGGTGGGGTATTAACTAGAATCCCAACATCACACCGATGTGACCCTCATTGTGCCAGGTAATGTTCTATCGGAGATTCACATATCCCCCATGGGGGTGGCCCCAGATGGTCTTGCAAGCAGTGTCGGAGCTGAACATATTTCCACCATTGGTGGGCGGGTAGGTGGAATTAATCTTGGAGTGATTCGAAAGGGCGGATGTCCCCATTTGAAATTAAATTGTCAAGGGTCAGTATTCCAACTCAGTGACACAAGCCCTAATTTATAGTTTTTCCATCTATCTTGAGTGCCGCGTTGTTCCAACTGGGTGCATAATTGTGCAACCATGCATCAGTCCACAGTAGGGTGTTAGCACAAGCCAGGACTTCACCGTAGAGTGAATGATCAGGTTCTGTAGCAGGGATGAGGAGGTTTTTTGACTATAAAGTAGTTGCATCCCTGGGCCGACAGAGGTGAGAAGACGTTCGATGGTAACCCATATGGGGATGTCCACTGCTTGAGCTCGCAGTGATGCCAATTGTGATAACTACAGAGCAATAAAGTAATGCTCCACACAAGGAAGACCAAGGCTTCCCTGCTGCCTTTGGACCATCAGTTTGTGGATTTTTAGCTGAGGTTTGGAGTCACCTCATATAAAGTCACAATCAATTGTTCACAGGAGGGATAATTTGACAAGGAGCGATAGCATACCCAGTACATACATGTATATGTGCAAACCTGGGTATTGCGACCATTTTCACAGTTTGTATTCTGCCCCACAATGACATGTGGAGGTGTGTACATTTCACATAGTCCAGCTGAGATCTGACTATCAGTGGGACTAAGCTATTGGTCACCATTCTCTTCAAAACGCTATTGAGATTGATGCCCATATAGCAGAGTCGGTCCACTTTCCACTGGAATTGATAGTTGGTGACGGCAACAGCATTCATGACTCGGGATATGTGCAACACCTCACTTTTCATCCAGTTAATCTTATAGCCTCATAAAGAGGTAAAGTCCGATATGAGGGACATGAGGGCGGCGAAGGACCTAGGGTTTCTTAGGTGATAACGAGGTATGCTTCCTGATACGAATCCTACTTAGTCCTGATGGATGAGAGTAGGGATTACACATTTGAGATGAGAGGCCAGTATGCTAGCCAAGATTTTAATATCCACATTTAAGAGAGATATTGGACAGTGGCGGCTGCAGTGGACAGGGTTCTTCCCTGGTTTGGGGAGAACAGCAATTAGAGCCTTGTTGGTTAGAGCTGAGATGTCGTCTGTTCGTTCTGCTTTCTTGTACAAAACATACAGGGAATCCAGTATGTCTGGCTTCATCCATCTATAAAATTCCCTCTCGAGGGGCTATATTGTAGGAGAGGTTAGAGATTGCCTGTGATCTCCTCCATGTAGATTTTCCCCTTCTAGTTAGCCCTACCTTCGGCGTTGAGACATGACAATCTGAGAGTGGCAAAATAAATGGTCCTCTCTCGCAGGGTCCTCTCAAGCCTCCGAACTGTACAGGGTCTGGTAATATACTGCAAAATCTGATGCAATGATATTGGGGCTATCCAAACAGGTTTCCTTCTCCATTATGGATAGCAGGTAAAGCAGCGGCCATCTCCCGTTGCTTAAGATGAGTGGCCAGGATTCTGCCTTGTTCATAATGTTGTGCAAGTAGTTTTTAGAGCATGTATTCCGCCTTGGATGTGGACAACATGCTGCAGCTGTCTTCTTGGTCACAGCGGCACAGGTCAAGCCATGTTCATCTTATTGGTCATGATATAGGTCAGCCTTGATTACATTCTAGTCACAGCAATTTAGGTTGTTAGATCTGATGTCTTTGGCATCTCCACATGACCTTTTGCATACACTTCCCTATTTTTTGCAGGATCCATTTTTGTGGGCTGTAGGGCCATGTGCACGTTCCCCTGCTAACAAGTTATAAAGTGCTTGTGCTCATCCCCTTAAACATGGTAACACTGGCATACACCTAATTGGCACTTAAATTTACTTATAAGTCCCTAGAATAAAGTATTATCTGTATCGAGGGCCTGCAATTAAATGTTATCATTGGACTGCAGCACTCGCGCCATCCACCAAATTAGCGCTGTAAAATATGTCTCAGGCCCACCACTACAGCCTGTAGTGCAGTTTTAAAACTGACATTTTGACGTGGCAAAATAAACTTTTTGCCAGGCCGAAGCCTTCCTTTTTAATAAGAATGGGTCGCCAGCATAATGAGGCCATATTAGCACCACACATCACTTATGAAATTTTATTATACGCAACCAGTGACATTATTTGAGTAATATTATCTACGGAGTGGTCACTTTCAGTTTTTGACCCTGGTAGAGTCAGAGATCTTGAGGTGAAACCTAAAGCTCTAATCTACCTGAGTCAGTATCTATCTAGAAACACTCACATCATTGATAAGATTAGTACAGTAAATCAGTCCCTTAAAATTTGATATTTAATAGGCAAAAATATTTTGTAGATGATGCATATTTTTATTTATTTATTTATGGGTTTTATATAGCGCCTGAATCACCCCTGGAGGGGTAGCGCTGCGCTTTGGACGGAGCTACTGTGCGGGCTGATGGAAAATTTCAGAACAAGGTGGTCTTAAGTAGTTTCCTGAAGCGTGGATAGTCAGGGCATTGTCTCAGGTGAGTAGGAAGCTGGTTCCAGTGCAAGGGAGCAAGGTAGGAGAATGATTTCCCACCTTGTCTCGTTTTCCTAACCCTGGGAACTAAAAGAAGAGATTTGCTTCCTGATATAAGGGTCCTGGAGGGAACGTAAGGCTTAAGTTTCTTAGAGATGTAGAGAGGACCTTTGTTATACAAGGCTTTATGGACAATACAACAGATTTTGAATTTCACACATTTGCGGATTGGGAGCCAGTGGAACCGGTGGAGAAGGGGAAGGGAGGGAGTTTTAAAAGGATCATTCGTGATGAGTCGCGCTGCGGTGTTCTGGACCACCTGCAATCTACTGAGGGATGACTCATTGGCAGAGACAAGGAGAGCATTACATTAGTCGAGGTGGCTCATAACCATAGTCTGAATGAGAGTTTTGCGGGTATGTTCTGGCAAGAAGGGGAAGACTCGTCTAAGCAAATCCAACACATAAAAGCAGGTGCTAGCTGTGTGGGCAGCATGCTCCTTTAATGTTAAGGCACAATCAAAGCGAATGCCCAAGATTTTAACTAGGTCTTTAGGGCCAGGAGGGGTGCCAAGGGCTGCAGGCCACCAGTCTGAGGACCATAGAAGGGGAGTGTCCCCAAGAGCATAATCTTTTAATCTTTCATGGTGCTACATAGGTGGAAGCTTTCATGATGCATAACTGTTGCATTGTTTTTGGTGATAAGGAGCAGTCATAATGGAAATACATTGTAGCAAAAGCCTGGTTCTGTGGGTCACACAAAGGAGCACATGAAAAGGGTAAAACAGATTTTAGTGAATGTTTCAAGTATTTATTGTTAATGCGAAACTAATGCTGCAAATTGTGATGAATTTTATAGCTTTTACAGCTGGAACAATTTAAAATAATAATAATTGATGAATAGGTAGCTTTTTCAGTGCTCCATTTTAAAACATGGAAATGGACTTGTAGATTTACTTTTCTAAATATCACAATACCAGCTAATTCCCCTCTCTATTCATTACACCTGAGATTCAGTTTATAGCTTGATGAGCCGAATTGGCCGAAACGTGGAATGCGACTGTTGAAACTGCAGAATCAGACAACACAACCGTTGAGGAAAGCGCTAAAAAAATATTCAGATATTCCTCCAGAACTCTCTCAGGATATCTGAACAACACCGGCGCCCTAGACTGCTCCCAGAATGGCTTCCGTCCCGGTCACAGTACCAAGACCGCACTTCTGGCAGTAAGTGAACATCTGCGTACCATCCTGGATGAGGGTCAAACTGCGGCACTCATATTGCTCGATCTTAGCGCCGCGTTTAACACGGTATCTCATCAGATCCTCCTGCATCGGCTTGAGGAGGCGGGGGTTGTGGGTCTGGCCTTAGAATGGTTCCGCTCCTTTCTTTCTGACAGATCATTTCATGTGTCGCCCCCCCCCCTTCCTCTCACACGTCCATGCCATCAAACAGGGGCTTCCCCAGGGGTCGGCATTAAGCCCCGTGCTGTTCAATCTTTACATTCAACCTCTGGCAGCGGTGGCTAGAGATCATGGCTTGACCATGGTCTTGTACGCCGACGATACGCAGTTAGTCGTAGCCCTCTCCGATGAGCACTCTCAGGGAGCCGTGCAATTTCGGAGTGGCCTTGCAGCAGTTGCGCGCTGGATGACCGCTAACTGTCTTCAACTTAATGCCAGTAAATCAGAAGTGCTGCTGGTGGGGAGGAACAAGGGGCTCTGGAGTAAAAGCTGGTGGCCGGAGTCCTTGGGCCCTGCACCTACTCCTAAATCGGCAGTAAAGAACCTTGGGATATGGTTTGACTCCACCCTTGGGCTCCGGGAACATACCAAAAAGACCGCTGGCACTTGCTTTGGTCTCCTTCGGGGCTTGAGGCCCATGCTGAGCTTCTTTGATTCCCAACCCGACAGTTGATTGTCCAGGCAACCATCCTGTCTAGATTAGACTATGCAAACTCCCTTATGTTAGGCGCCAACAAGGCCAAGGTCGCCCGCCTCCAGCGAGTTCAGAACGCTGCCGCCCGAGTCCTACTAAGGCTCCCCAGAACCTGCTCTGCTTCAGGAGCCTTGCGTCGCCTACACTGGTTGCCCGTTCCCCAACGGATCCAATTCAAAGTACTCTGTCTGGCTTGTAAAATCTTAAAACTGTCCTCTCCCGAAATCCTCTCTAATCTGCTAGCCCCATATGTGCCCACGCACCAGCTAAGCGCTGTAAAATATGTCTCAGGCCCACCACTGCAGCCTGTAATGCAGTTTTAAAACTGACATTTTGACCTGGCAAAATAAACTTTTTGCCTGGCCGAAGCCTTCCTTTTTAATAAGAATGGGTCGCCCCTAAGGTAGGCCCTAAAGGCTTATAGGGCAGGGAGTGTGATATTTAAAAAGTAGGTCATGTGTGTTTTAGCTATAAATGTCCGAACAGGGAAAAACTCCTAAAGTCATTATACACTGTAGAATCTTTACCATAGGCTAACACTGGGTTACCTTATTACACTTAATAAGTAATAACTTCAGTTTGAGAAGAGAGAGATACAATCTTCTTTCACTCATTTGAATTGCAAATTAAGATCCTCTTGAAGGGTAAATTCAGATTTTAAATTACTATTCTAAAAATTACACTTATAGAAAGTTGGCACTTTCCTGACTGAGCAAAATGTGCCTTTCTGCCAGTGTCCAGGGTAACATGACTGTGAATGGCTCTCCTGGGGTGTGTTGTGTATTCCTTCCAGATGTGGGGACAAAAGCAACTTGAGTGTGGGGCAGGGTGTTCCTCTCCTGAGCAGGATGGCCTGCGGTGGTTGAACTCAGCTTTTCCCGGGTTTCAAGGGATAACCCGAGTGCTTTGCCCACCCCCTTCCTGACTTCTAAGGGTCCCTGCCACTGATAAATGCAAATCACACCTAGACCTGCCTGCGCTGTGTTACCCTAGACAGTTTGGAGCCAGACACAGGAAAGGGAGGAGATTAGGCAAAGGGGGCATCCTCAACCCAATGGCTAGTACTAAGTATAAGAATGACATTCTCAGAACCTCTTATCAAAACACTCCTGGACCTGTGGAGGATTCAGAAGAAAGACTGCCCTTTCTCTGAAGAAGAAAGACTGGACCTGCTTTCATTGAACCCAAGGTCGCCAGAAGTGACTCCAAATGTCAATTGGCTGACCTCCTGTTTGAGTTACAGACACACAACAAGTTTCCAGAGGCTTCCCTGCAACTGCTCAGCTGACCAGTACCACCTGGACCTACCTGAGCCTTGCCTCTGGACTTGCTAGAGTGAATCCTGTCTCCCTTGAGGTGCCCCCAGGTTCTGGAACCTTGGCTGGCATCAGAGTGTACTAGACTCTGTTTATTAAGCTCCAGGTTAAAATTCAGAAGCTTGGGAACTTCATGACTACGAGCTGGTGCCACGTGTCAGCATTGACTGCCTGCGTCGCTAATGCAAAGCTTCAGAGACACAAACTGCTTCTCATATCCCCAACAATCTCCTCGCAGCACTTGACTACTTGAAGCTCCAGCTGAAGCCACTCACTTGAATTTGGGCATTGATAAACTCATTGGGCCACCATGGTCTCTATATCCAACCTAAACTTGTAACTTTGACACGGTCCAGCCCGTCCAGATCCTGCGAATGGCGCTATGTGTTGTCTGGTACCATGTTCAGCAAGAAATTGAAAAATGTTATAGTTCTAGTTTTACGTAATAGATTTTTGTTGTTTTTGTGTCATTTTATCTGTTTACGTTTACTCATTTTTAAAAATTGGTTTGGGATTTTTCTTACATTGTGTTTATACTTTATTTCTGTTGGTGTGCTGCATAAATAATTTACACATTGCCTATAAGTAGATCCTGAATGCTTTTGTGCCAAGCTAAGAAGGGGTTAAGCACAGATTTATTTACTGACGTTTGTGGTTCACCCTGACAAGGATTGTATTTATTACTTGTGTGAGGCTCTCACCACACTTAACTAATAGCCAAGTTTCTTTCTTGTGGTTCCTGTCTTGAACCACAACCCGGGCAGTGGCCAGGAAACCTGAGACACACAGATTGATGTCCTCTCACAGACTCCACCAGAACAAGGGTCTTGCTACATCTAGCAATTATCAGACGATCGATCCTCATGATTGTCAGGCTCCTCCCAATTCTAAGCAGTCAGGCTGGCTTCTGAGTTCTTCAGGTCAGATGAACAGCTCATTCCAGCAAAGGATAGACTCAGGTGATGTCCCCTCATCTCTAGGAAGGTGGCTGTCAAGCAGACACTAATTCTGGTTGCCAACTTCCAACTTCTCTTTGGAGCACTCACTTCTTTGCTCATAAAGAACTTGGAACAGAAACCACATTGGGTACCACTTTCATACAGTCAAAGTGGGAAGGAGTTATGGATTTAATGTCCGCTACTTCAGAACTGGTTGGGGGTGGTTATTGTTTCCCAGGTCCTTTCGAGACTGCTCTCTAGCCTTTGTGTGAAGTGATGCACTCCCCAGCAGGGTAATCTCCAGCTTGTAGCACCCACAACAGAGGCAATAAGAGGTGTAAGCTTTCAGCACCGAGTTCTGAGCAGCTCATTGAAGACTGACCAGTGAAAAAAGGTTGGATCCTCCTCAGGGGTTCTTTCACTAGGAACAGTGGAGTCTCCAGTACCATCCTTCATCACCACCAGCTACCAAGTAACTGTGTATTTTCACCTGGTAAATTTGGCCAGATTTCTCATGCTGAAAACGGGGTGGGGAAGTGGGTGTTTATAACAGAACATCTGGTCCTTGTGCGACCAGGTGTTTGAAGGTTGATTTGAATTTAATAGTGAACTCATAATAAGGTCCTTAAGAAGCTTGATAAATGAAAAGAATTGACGATGAGAAAAATAAATTTCAAAATCAATCCAGCTTCCTTCTGATACCCCTTTGGAGGTGTCTGAACATCTAAAACAATAGATCATGCATCTTTTCATATTTGTGGTTATCAAATTCTACATGGGTCTTTTGATAATGTCAAACCACGATAACGGTGCCAAATTGCTTTGACTTAAAGGGTGGATTTTGCTTTGAAGTGTCAGCATATATGGAGAATGCAATAAAGGGAAATAACAAATATTGTCCTGTATTTATTATGCCTGGGCGGGGTTCGCTACACGGAACTCCGCAAAGTGACCAAAAAGCTCAACGGCACTACGCAGAGTTCCGCCAGGGGTGGAGTACGCTTGGTCATGCCTGTACGTGTTGATTTTCAGCTCCAGGTGTCTGACCTGAGCTGGAAAATCAACTCAAATGGCACCAAGCGCAGCACAAGAGGGCTCTACTTCTTCTCTGCCGCTCAAGTCGATTTTCTACTCGAGCAACAACTTTCTCAATGCGAACAGAAGCTTTCTCAATGCGAGCGATCGGACCGCCCGTATTCAGAAATCTGACCGCCCGTGTTGAAATCTCGACGGTAGGTGGATTTTTCTCACTTGCGCTCCCCACCTTGATGCTTGGGAGCGCGAGCAAGGAAAAATCTCGCCGGAAGGTGGATTTTCCTCGCTCACACTTGCCAACTTGACCGTGGGGAGCCTGAGCGACGAAAATTATGTTGCCCCAAAATTATGCACATTTTTGGCAACATTACGTGAAATTATGTGCAATAAAGTGAAATGCAAAACTGTCATTTCCTGCTAAATTTCAGCATGAAATGCATCCTCGCATCGGTTTTTGGCACAAGGACTTGTTTAAACAAAAGCAAGCATGTGTTCTGTTGTTGTAGTCCATTTGCATTTTTTTTTTAAATGTAATGAAGAATTCCCAAAGTTATGAAAATAACACCTGTTTAATTTACATTTTTGCCTTGGCCTGCTTAAAATCCGTAACCGGCAACTGCATCAAATATGCTTTTTTGAAAACCTGTAGCTTGCACAACACCTCAACAAAGTCTGGATTTCAATGACAGTGGTCCAAGCCAGGTGTTCTGTTGCAGAGCTGCGTGGCTCAGCATAATGAGGCCATATTAGCACCACACGCCACTTATGAAATGTTATTATACGCAACCAGTGACATTATTTGAGTAATATTATCTACGGAGTGGTCACTTTCAGTTTTTGACCCTGGTAGAGTCAGAGATCTTGAGGTGAAACCTAAAGCTATAATCTACCTGAGTCAATATCTATCTAGAAACACTCACATCATTGATTGATAAGATTAGTACAGTAAATCAGTCCCTTAAAATTTGATATTTAATAGGCAAAAATATTTTGTAGATGATGCACATTTTTATTTATTTATGGGTTTTATATAGCGCCTGAATCACCCCAGGAGGGGTAGCTCTGCGCTTTGGACGGAGCTACTGTGCGGGCTGATGGAAAATTTCAGAACAAGGTGGTCTTAAGTAGTTTCCTGAAGCGTGGATAGTCAGGGCATTGTCTCAGGTGAGTAGGAAGCTGGTTCCAGTGCAAGGGAGCAAGGTAGGAGAATGATTTCCCACCTAGTCTCGTTTTCCTAACCCTGGGAACTAAAAGAAGAGATTTGCTTCCTGATCTAAGGGTCCTGGAGGGAACGTAAGGCTAAAGTTTCTTAGACATGTAGAGAGGACCTTTGTTATACAAGGCTTTATGGACAATACAACAGATTTTGAATTTCACACGTTTGCTGATTGGGAGCCAGTGGAACCGGTGGAGAAGGGGAAGGGAGGGAGTTTTAAAAGGATCATTCGTGATGAGTCGCGCTGCGGTGTTCTGGACCACCTCCAATCTACTGAGGGATGACTCATTGGCAGAGACAAGGAGAGCATTACATTACTCGAGGTGGCTCATAACCATAGTCTGAATGAGAGTTTTGCGAGTATGTTCTGGCAAGAAGGGGAAGACTCGTCTAAGCAAATCCAACACCTAAAAGCAGGTGCTAGCTGTGTGGGCAGCATGCTCCTTTAATGTTAAGGCACAATCAAAGCGAATGCCCAAGTTTTTAACTAGGTCTTTAGGGCCAGGAGGGGTGCCAAGGGCTGCAGGCCACCAGTCTGAGGACCATAGAAGGGGAGTGTCCCCAAGAGCATAATCTTTTAATCTTTCATGGTGCTACATAGGTGGAAGCTTTCATGAAGCATAACTGTTGCATTGTTTTTGGTGATACGGAGCAGTCATAATGGAAATACATTGTAGCAAAAGCCTGGTTCTGTGGGTCACACAAAGGAGCACATGAAAAGGGTAAAACAGATTTTAGTGAATGTTTCAAGTATTTATTGTTAATGCGAAACTAATGCTGCAAATTGTGATGAATTTTATAGCTTTTACAGCTGGAACAATTAAAAAATGGACTTTGTAGATTTACTTTTCTAAATATCAGAATACCAGCTAATTCCCCTCTCTATTCATCACACCCGAGTTTCAGTTTATAGCTTGATGAGCCGAATTGGCCGAAACGTGGAATGCGACAACACAACCGTTGAGGAAAGCGCTAAAAAAATATTCAGATATTCCTTCAGAACTCTCTCAGGATATCTGAACAACACCGGCGCCCTAGACTGCTCCCAGAATGACTTCCATCCCGGTCACAGTAACGAGACCGCACTTCTGGCAGTAAGTGAACATCTGCGTACCATCCTGGATGAGGGTCAAACTGCAGCACTCATATTGCTCGATCTTAGCGCCGCGTTTGACATGGTATCTCATCAGATCCTCCTGTGTCGGCTTGAGGAGGCGGGGATTGTGGGTCTGGCCTTAGAATGGTTCCGCTCCTTTCTTTCTGACAGATCATTTCAGGTGTCGGCCCCCCTCTTCCTCTCACACGCCCATGACATCAAACAGGGGGTTCCCCAGGGGTCGGCATTAAGCCCCGTGTTGTTCAATCTTTACGTTCAACCTCTGGCAGCGGTGGCTAGAGATCATGGCTTGACCATGGTCTCGTACGCCGACGATACGCAGTTAGTCGTAGCCCTCTCCGATGAGCACTCTCAGGGAGCCGTGCAATTTCGGAGTGGCCTTGCAGCAGTTGCGCGCTGGATGACCACTAGCTGTCTTCAACTTAATGCCAGTAAATCAGAAGTGCTGCTGGTGGGGAGGAACAAGGGGCTCTGGAGTAAAAGCTGGTGACCGGAGTCCCTGGGCCCTGCACCTACTCCTAAATCGGCAGTAAAGAACCTTGGGATATGGTTTGACTCCACCCTTGGGCTCCGGGAACATACCAAAAAGACCGCTGGCACTTGCTTTGGTCTCCTTCGGGGCTTGAGGCCCATGCTGAGCTTCTTTGATTCCCAACCCGACAGTTGATTGTCCAGGCAACCATCCTGTCTAGATTAGACTATGCCAACTCCCTTATGTTAGGCGCCAACAAGGCCGAGGTCGCCCGCCTCCTGCGAGTTCAGAATGCTGCCGCCCGAGTCCTACTAATGCTCCCCAGAACCTGCTCTGCTTCAGGAGCCTTGCATCGCCTACACTGGTTGCCCGTTCCCCAACGGATCCAATTCAAAGTACTCTGCCTGGCTTTTAAAATCTTAAAACTGTCCTCTCCCGAAATCCTCTCTAATCTGCTAGCCCCATATGTGCCCACGCGCCAGCTACGCTCTGCTGAGCAATCCCTTACATCCATTCCCCGGGTGAAGCGTCTCAGAGCAGGGGGCCGGTCATTCCGACTCCTTGCTGCTAAACTTTGGAACTCCCTCCCTGTCCAGATCCGGCGGCTTGACTGCCTTCTATCATTCCGGATGGCCATTAAAACCCACCTTTTCCCTACGGTCTAGCCCTATCTTTCTACTGCTCACTGCAGCAAGTGCCGGGACGCCTCTTCACTGAAGCAGCTGTGCGCTATACAAAAATTCCTAACATAACAGAACAGAACAGAAAGGAGAAGATTCTGATGGCTGAACCCCTGCTGCGAGTGAAATATACATGTTAATCCCAGTATGACCCTAAGTGCTACTTCCTAAACCTCACCATTTTTTTGTTTGCTGAGAAAGTGTCGGGGCATCACCAGGACTGAAGAATGAAGACACCAACTTTCAACTGCTGAGAAGACTAAGAGGTGTGTACCAGCTGGACACAATTGTGGTTTGGAGATAGGAAGGGCACAAATGTGGCAAGAAGGTCCATAGTAGTAGGTTGAGTCAAATGAATAGATAATGCCAAACATGGTCCAAATATTAAAATGAAAATCCTTAATTAGTGGGGAATAACTTGAGGAGCTGCTGGAATTGGCAAGCATCCTGCATAGAGCCTACAACATATGAGCAGGGTCGAAACATCATCAACATGAAATCATTAGGGTCAGAAATCATCCACTAAATATTGTAGTACATCAAATGCTTTATATCTGAATAATCATTGATCTGGTGTTTTGTTTGTATACACGCATGTATCACTCCTATCACTCACTGTGTGGTCATATGAGCACGGAACACATTTTCTATTGCAAAGTATTATGTCAATTTTTCACTTAAATATTAGAAACTCTACCGAAGGACACTCTGCTGTTCCTTGGGATGTAGTTTTGACTGCTCTCTCATGGAGTTTTTTGTTAATCCATGCAAGTTTCTGTGTAAATATTTCCTACTGTTGTTTGGATAGGATTTATTTGAAAAATGGCATGTTGGTGTAATCAAAGATGGCAAACACAGATAAATAAAAACACATTTATTTATTTCCTCCTTCATTGGACACTGTTGTTTTCTGCATAAAAAACTAAAATAGTTAGAGAAAATGAACACTATATACAGTGCAGGATTATTAGCTGTGGTTTGCTTACTTCTAGATGGATCTTGATGAAGGAGGTCAGGAGGGACCATAAATACGTACAGGTGGTACAGTGTACATACTTTTTGTGGTAGTTTATCATGGGGTTAGCTGGATTGATACTTTGCAATATATTCTAGTATTGAATACTAGATTACTACAGTTGAGTGTACAATGTATTTTCATAAGAGTTAATAAATGCAACACGGGCACATGTCTGCGAATGTACATTTTAGATTAATGCAATTTACAAGAATCATTCAGTATTCCTTGGTGGGGGACCACATTCTAGAATATCCGGTTGCGCTAGAAACGCGGAGACAACGGAGACATTTCAGTCCTTCATGAAAACATATTCTGGGAAAATTTGGTGAAAATGGATAGATGAAAAGGGAACACCAGTGTATGCCTCTAGTGCTTAGGTAAAGGAAGTGCAAGTGAACACACTGGCAAAAACTCCCACCTCCACGAAGAATATCAATGAAACTATAGTAGGAGAGCCTCATGCTGTGGGATTGGTCAGCTCATCAGAGCGACCTTCAGCTGCAATGCTACCTTCTTCCCTAGTGTCTGAATGAGTCAGATTGAGAGAGAGAGAGAGAAATGAGGTAGCAAAAACAGATAGTTGCAAGTTGCTACTTTACAGATTTATTCCTGAGCATCATCACTACCTCAGAAACACTTGAATTTGTGATCACTCTAACATTAAATGGAGACAGAAATGTGGTAATTGGTGCTTATGGGTAGATAATGAAAATCTAAAACGAGAAAATCTGTAGGTTCCTCACTAGTGACAAACAAAGATGTCCACTACTCTTTGCCACCGACACTTTTCTTTGACTGTCTCTCTCTCTCTCCTGTGAAGGGGGAGAGCTAAGAGCCCAGCAATTTATTGATCTCTTATCAATTTTGTGCAGGTATTCTTTTTATCAGTAATTCAAGAACACAAAAGGGTAAAAGCTTCCTATATTATTCATGGCCTTAACTACTCAGCGTTTGCTAAGATATTACCTCTGGTTCAGTGGTCATGGCTAGTCACTGTTACATTCTTCATGTTCACTCTTGTTTTCTGCAGATCCTATATCCATATGCATCTAAAGGCCAAATGTACAAAGCATTTTGGGCAGTCTGTGACTGGAAATTATTATTTTTTCAAATGTACAACATGCTCAATGCGAATCGGTATTCGGTAACTTGTTACTAGGGGTGGGCGGAATTTGCGAAATCCACTTTCGCAAATTATCGCGAAAATGTTAAAAATGATCGCAAACACGCGGAAATATCGCGAAGATGCGGAAGTTTTTTTTCCCGCATGTTCGCGAGATTTTCTGCATGGTTGCGGCTCGCCAACTTACCAATGTGGTTGCTCGCGGGCGCGGTCATCTTGTTTTCAGTTGTCTCGCGGTGCATGTTCGCGAGAAGAAAGACGTGATCGCGCGACGCATGACGTCACTGTGGGCGCGAACTGTCGCGAGACAGCGCAAATGGCTAAAAACAATACAACATCTGATGGAGAACGCGACCGGATCAAGAAAACTTGTCGGCGAACGCAGGGATTCAGGTAAGGCGATCGCGCACGCGAGAATGTAATATTTTACAGCGCGAGCAAGAACCAAATTATCGCTAAGCTGCGGAATGTGGAAATTTTGTCATTTTCGTGCTTTCCGCGGAATGCGAAAATGTCAAATTATCGCAATTTCCGCGAACGGAACGAAATTTTAGCCCAGGCCTACTTGTTACCGAATCACATTTTGCATTTGCGAGTCGGTATTTAGAAGGGGCGTGTTTAGTGCATTGATATGGTATGTATTACTGTTTTACAACCAAATTCCAGACTCAAAACAGTAACACTTTACCACCAGTTTAAAACTGGTGATAACCCATTCGAAAAGGTGAAAGGGTCCCCGAGGGACCCTTTCCCCTTTGAGAATGTAAATAATATTATGTTTTAAGAGCAGGCAGTGGACCCACAGACTTCTGCCTACTCTTAAAAAATGAAACTTCTAGGTCTCATTTTTTCCTTTTAAATGCAGCCCATTTTCCTGCAAGGCCAATTTGCACTTTTTCTGGGCTTCTTACATTGCATTTAAGGAATAGCAATTTGCGATTCCTTAAATGCAATCGCAAAATAGGGAATCGCAAATTTTGTGATTCCTTATTTTGCAAGGCAGTTTTTCTTTAATACATACCACTGAGCCCAATTGCGATCGCAAACGCCAAAATTCTGTGAATTTTGGCGTTTGCGAACGCAATTTGGAATGATACATATGGCCCTAAATCCGTGGCAAAGCACATTAGAGAATTTTTCATTACAAAGGATACGGTTCTTACCTTAAAGCACGCACCAAATCACCTCTATGCTCTGCAGACTAGGCTGCTGCAAGTGTGAGGCCTCATCCCAGTGATCTCTAATGGATATAGTTGCCAAGTGCCATGCACTGGATGATGAGACTATTTGTGGTGTGCTGTGCAGAATTGTTTCTGAAAGATTTCCATATATTGTATGATGATCTAAATTTCAAAAGACCTGTTCTGCGATAATCACTTTGATCCATGTCAATAAAAGGGCACAATATAAAATCATTACAGTTTAAAATACCCACATCTTACCCTTTGTGCTACCATCTCCATCTAATGACCTTGTAAAGACTTTCACATTGCACTGGTGAGGTTTTTGTGATACAACAGTTGCCTCAGAGTAATGAGACAAACTTGTTAGATGCAAAGAATTGTATTCCAGAATGGTCAAAGCACTCTGACTGCAAGCTGCAATTCCTGACCCAAGTGAAGTATTGTCTTTCTTCTCAATGGGAGGATGAAGATAAGGGTGTACCAAAATTAAGGGATTATTCGACATGCACACTATTCTCTCAAGTTTTACCATGTCTTCATTACATCCTGAGGAGAATCTCTTACTGGTTCAAAGCTGTACCTCTTCAACAAAATCTGTTACCCTCTGTCAGATAGCCATAGCCGTTCACTAATTCCCTCCTTATTGTGCTTAACGCGATGCCAAGGTTGTGAACACCAAAATCAGAATCTGTCAGCAGCACTCCTAATCTATAAATTACCACATCATCGCTTCTTCTTGCCAGATTTAGTCTATTCCTGCCCACTAAGTTGTGTACTGGCCGCACCACCATTACTGTGTTCAGTTACATTTCTATTTGCACGCCCAAGCCCACCACACACAAGGCTCCTTCTCCACACTCCCACACAACTACTATAACAATGTCTCTTTCTCAGTCGTGGCCACTACTAACCACTATAAAAATTATTAAAATTAAAGGTATTTACCTGAATGCTGCTGGGTGCTGCCGCCTCTGCTCCATCTCCTCCGCGCCCAACAGGAAGCTCCCAGCCTCCCAGAAGCCCCTGTCCAATAATAAGGCAGCGCTGTCATTGGTCTGAGCACTGTGTATCAGTGCTCATGCAGGACCTTGGAGGCTTTGCATGTTCTTCACCGGGCTGTGTAATGCAGCCCGGTGGGGAAGATGCAAAGTGCACAGGACGGTTTGGCCGGCCCAAGAGGGCCAACCAAGCAGTCATGCACACTTAGGGAGTGTGATTAACATTCATTCCGCTGCTCCCTGCACTGCCCAGCCCCACCTGCCCCTCACCGGATCCAAATAGTAAGGAAACAGAAAATGATAATAACGGTAATTATTATCATTTTCGTTTTCTTTTTTGCACTGCTCGCAGAGCAGTGGGGCGACACTCATCCGCCTTAGCGGAGGAGCCACAACTGCTCTTTCTATAACACCTAATTCAATAGTCTCAAAAGCATAGCACAATTCTGCTGAACTGGCCAATACCCTAAAGAAGTATGGGGCATATCAACAACAACCGGCGATAATTATCGCTGAGCGCACTTAGCGCTCTGATAATTATCGCCGGCTAGCGCTGATTTTTATCGCTGAGATAGCGTGCTATTAGCAACGCTTATCTCATCAGCGATAAAAAGCCTAGCACTAACTGGCAAACATGAGATTATCGCAGGAAACACAGCGATAATCTCACGTTAGCTTGTTGATAGGGACTCAAAAACTTAGCCATGATATCCTCCTTCCATAGGATATCATGGCTAAGTCAGTCCTGAAGCAGGTGTTAGGAAAGTAGCGATAACAGGTGTTATCGCTACTTTTCCTGACGCTATGCTTCAGAGCGTTAGGCTTGCTGATAGGAGAAATGTAATGTAATGTAATGTAATGTAAGTGCCAATTTGTATCGCGCGGCAATCGCTCCAAGGAGCATCTAGGCGCCCAGAAAGGACCACCAGATGTTAGGTAGTCCCTATGCTTACTTGACCGAGAACCCGAATTACACTAGGCTTCTGGCAGTTATATCTTGGAGATTAAAGATCCAGGTTTTTAGATGTTTACGGAAGTCTATTTCTTTATCCAGTAATCTCAACTGGGGGGGAAGAGTATTCCATGCTTTTGCTCCCAGTACCGCCAGGGATTTGCCCCCTCGAGTTTTGAGTCTAAACCTCGGGACGGTAAGCAGGTTGGCCGTTGAAGAACGCAGTGCTCTGGTTGGACAGTATCTGCTGAATTTTTTCCTCAGATAGGACGGGCCTAGGTTGTGAACAGCTCTAAAAGTAATTAACAGTACTTTAAACAAAACCCTTTTTATAATGGGCAGCCAATGTAATGCCTTGAGGGCTTTGGTTGCAGATGATCTTTTCGGCCATTTTAGAACCAGCCTCGCTGCTGCATGTTGCACCATCTGAAGTTTGTGTGTGACAACTTTATTTGTACCAGCATAGAGGCTGTTGCAGTAATCGATGCGCGATGTTACAAGTGCAACCGTAACTGTTTTCCTTGCTTCAAGGGGCAAAAGATCAAAGAACTTTCTCAGTCCCTTTATTACCCCAAAGCACATGCCTGCCACTCTAGCTGCTTGTTGTCTAAAAGACAGGTCAGAGTCAAAATGCACCCCCAGATTACGGGCCGAATTGGTTGTATGAGGTGGTATTTCAGCTTTTTCTGGCCACCATAGTCGTGGGGTGAACTCATTTTTTGGGCCTATAGGCATGATCTCTGTTTTACCTGTGTTGCATTTCAGGTGATTTAGGCGCATCCATTCAAAGGTGGCCGTTAGGCAACCTTTGAGCTTATCCTCCCAGGCTTGGTTATCCTTATCCATTACCAGGATAAGTTGTGTGTCATCGGCATAGGCTATAGCGTCTATGCCAAATGACGATATTAGTTTTATCAGGGGTGCAGTATAAACATTAAACAGGGTCGGGCTCAGGCTCGAACCCTGCGGAACTCCCGTCAACAGCGCTTTTTCACTGGAGCAGAATTCCCCCAGGGTCACCACTTGCCTCCTGTCACTTAAAAAGTTTCTTATCCACTCAAGCACTGTCCCTGTGACACCAGATGTTATTAACCGGTCTAATAGGATGGCATGTGAGACCGTGTCGAAGGCCGCCGATAGGTCTAATAAAATCAGGACGGCCTTCTTGCCTTGGTCTAGGGCTGAGCGGATAGTTTCTGTAGTGAACAGGAGGGCCGATTCGGTGGAATGTTGGGCCCTGAAACCTGCCTGGTTGGGGTGCCATACATCACTATCTTCCAAGAAACGAGTAAGTTGTTTATTTACAATTGACTCTGTGACTTTGCACAGAGCCGGAAGTAGTGAGATGGGTCGTAGGTTCGACAATGTGGTGGGGTCAGGGAGTTGTTTTTTTTGCAGTGGTTTCACCGCTGCCAGTTTCCACTCTGGGGGGACTTTGGCTGTGGACAGTGAGGTGTTGACAATGGCATTTATTATTGGATTGGCAATGTCCACAATGAGGTGTAAAAGTCTAACTGGGCATGGATCGAAGGGGGATCCGGATTTTGTTGCCATAATTCCTCTTTTGGTATCCTCCAGGCTAACTGGAAGGAAAGTTGTCAACTGCGTAGCCCCTTGCCTCACTATATCATCCTCTGTTCTTGGCTCTAATATAGGGACATCGAAGTCCTTCGTCAGCCCCTGTACTTTTCCCTCAAAGAAATCTGCGATCTTGTCACAGAGTGCCTGCGAGGGCGGGATATCCTGCGCTAAACATTTAGGCTTATTAAAGCCGTTTACAATTTTAAATATTTCCTTTTGTTTGCTGCTGGCTGTTTCTATTGCCAACGAGAAGTACCTTTTTTTAGCCTGTTTAATTAGCGCATGATAGGCATTTTTTATCCTTTTGTATTTGCTACGTTGTAGGCTAGAGTAGTATTTCCGCCAGCTTCGTTCAGCTCTTCTAAGCTCCCCTTGTTTATCTTTGAGATCTCGATCGAACCAGGGTGCAGATGTTTTCTTTCTACCCTGCCTCGTTCTGTTTTTTCCCTGCCCAACTGTACCTTTCAGATCATTCATCCATGTTCTGAAACTGATGGGATTTACAGGTACTACCAGCTGGGGTCTACAGTTCCTGGCTATAGTTATAAGTTCTGGGTGGGATAGTATCGTTTTCCATTCATCCCTTGTGACCTTGCTGTGTTCCTTTTTATGATCGTTTTCTCGGTAGGACATAAGGGGAAGCATAAAAGGAATCAGCATATGGTCGGTCCAAATTTGGGGTCTAAGGGGGTTAGTTGTCAAAGTGTCTAGGTTAGTGGCAATGCAGTCTATTGTATGCCCTGCCTCATGGGTGGCTAGGGTGTCTCGAATAGTGAGGCCCAAAACCTCCCAAATGTCGCTTAGCGACATTTCTCCTGTCATGCCAGGTCAGGAACGCCCACTTTGCATCTCATTAGAGATGCAAAGCTGGGCGTTAGGAATCCTGATGCTAAAGCAAGGTTTCACGCGTTAGCGTGGCCTTGCTGATTAGGCGATAAAATTATCGCCGCTTTTCGCGCGACAACGGCCGCAAAAGCGGCGATAATTTTTTATCGCCCTCTTGTTGATATGCCCCTGCATTCTCAGTTTTGTTATCAGTAATATGAATGGTTGAAGATGTTAATTTTATACTAGCAAATTGTAACTTTAGACTACCTTTTAACCAGCAACCAGTATTTGTATACATTTGGAGGGTTCTGATTTTAAGTACACCTGCCTAAAGGCCTCTCAGAGAAAAGGCCAATGAATTCTTGCAGATGGATAGTTGTACGTTTTGTCCTAGACTACACACAACACAGTAATATCACTTGACACAAATAATAACAATAATAATAATAACTTGTTTTCATATAGTTCTATGTACTACTTTTGTGATATTTCAGAGTACTGTATATAGAAGTTATTACAATTACTCCTCCTGAAGAAGTGGGTTCTCATATGCTTAAACATCCAAAGATATTGAGATTATGGATTTTTATTTTTTGGTTCTCTGCTGTGAGTGAATTTCATTAATTGAGTCTCATTCACTATAACCTTCCAGAAAAAGGGCTTGAGTGCGAACCACCAGTGGCTATGTTAAAAGAAGGTCTGCTGCTGCATTACTGGGATAATAGGCTATGCACTTGCTACACACAAACACCTGGACTAACACAGCCTAGTCCCTGGACTGCGGTAGCCTGTCACAGGTGGGGCCTCATCCAAAATAGAAAGTCCCTATTTCTTTTTGTTTTCTTTGAGTATGGCTATGTATTGCTCGCAGTGAGTCGGTGGACCTTTACTGCGTTCTTATTCTAGGTGAAAGCTGTGCCAAGATTTTAATATGGCATTCACTCAATATAGAGGAGGGATAATTAAAGTCTCTTTTGCTGTCTAAATAGATTCTGAGTGCAAATTTGAGATCAATCTGGCAATATTTTCACTCTATCAAATACTTTGGATTTTGCAGTACTTTCTTGTGTCAGCCGCTAATGGGATTCAAGGTTTTAACTGCCCTGCTAGGCCAAGTTAATTACTCTGCTGGTCTGTGAGTAGCGTAAGGCCTCCTCCAGAAAATAGACCATCTTGAGGGGTTTAATCATTCCACTGGTAGAGAAGAAGGTGTGGGTGAATTCTGCATGTGCTAATTAACTTGGACTGACAAGCCAGAGCATGGCTTTTACACAGGAACAAAGGGAGCCTTGCAGACCTCTGCACCTGTCACAGCAGAGGCTTCTTTTGTAAGTCTTGGAGAGAAGGAACAAGTTTGCAGTGGCAGTTCAGGAGCTAAGGAGCAGGAGAGAGCTGTTACTAGCCAAATATTTATTCTACCATCTTCAAACAAAACCTTCATGCTGTGCAATAGAGTTAACTTGCCAGGTGGCTGCTACTGGAAAGTCTCTGTCAGGGCTGGAGGGATGATGTGGCATCTTTGGATTGGGCAAAGATTTCCACTTTCTACAACACCTCACCACACCTTTCAACCCCCTGCATAATCAAGAAACTATGAGAATAGGGAACAGCCTAAAAAGAGGCATGATCGATTCTATGTGGACAAGCCCCTAAATGGACACTCTGGGCTTGTACTTTCTTGGACTCTGTTGGACTTTCGTGTCCGTGGGCTAGATTACTTCCCATCTTACTCCCTCTGAGAGACAGTAAAATGTAGCGTTGCTGGGGAGACAGAAGGACAGGCTTCTCTTGGACATCAGTGGACTGATCCTGTGTTGTGTATGCCTGGTGGGGGACACACACCCTCAATCCTCCTCAACATACAGTTGTTTTGCGAATAGCTAGGAGGCTGTGGTGCTTTGGGGCAGGCGAAATTAGGGCAGGCTGTTCACCCTGCCTTGAGAGCCATGGAGAGCTACTGAAGACCCCAGTCCAAAGAGACTACAATGAGCCCATACACAAGAGCTGATCTTGGGCTCTTTGCAGTCCCCTCTTGAGGAAGGAGTCAGCTGGGCTCTAGAACTGTAAAAGAGACTTTTAAAGACAGGTTACGATGTGCGAAGGGCTCAGCAGAGTAGGTTGAAGGGACATCAGATGAGAAGAATCTCCAAACATTTGCAAAAGTTTCTGACAGGAGGCCTTGAACACTCCTGGCTAGAGAATACCACAAGAAGCAAAACTCAGCAACCCCATTACAGGTGCATTATTCCAATCTTTTTTCTATTTTTTTGCAAACAATTTATATTGGATTTTTGAAGCAAAGGTGGCTAATTACAGAACTAAGTCCACAAACAACACATCACAGAAATGAGTAAGATAGGAATTCTGGCACGCAGGCCAATAGCGACCACCACCATTGGAACAAAAAGAGCAAAGAAAACAGATAAGGAAAAAAAAAAGAAAAGCCAGCAGCCATGAAACGCCAACGTTCAACATCAACCCTGAAAGTAGCCATAACACCAAAACAAACATGCCCCACTTCAATTCTCCCACTACATTCCCCACATCCCATATAGCACTCAGGTGACGAAAGACCTGATCCCCGCTTCCATGGAGGCTTGACAATATTGCCTCATTCCTGGATTCGCTGGTCGTGTGTTTCCCCTGATCTTCGTGCTCTGCCTCTCTGAAGCAAGCTCACCTCCGTCGAATCTTCCCAACGCCGTGAAGAACGGAAATGCCCTGACCCTCTGTGGCCTTCCCGAATCTGTCCTCGTTCAGCCAGGTATCATACATTTAAGTCGGGAGGGAAGCGCAGGAGCGCTCCCCCTGCATACGCGACTTTGCATTTTCCAGCCCGACTCCGCTTTGTTTGTTTTAACAGCAGGAGTGCGGGGGCGGTTCTTACCGCGTCTAAGTTGTTCTTGGCCTGACTCCATTGTGAAGTACCAGCGGGACTGTGGGGGGTCTTTGGGGTTATCTCGCATGCGATGGACACTGAGTACTAAGTCAGCAAAATGAAAAATACGTTATATCTGTGATCTGAACAGCGTTTTTACGTTACCACAAGTGCTGCTACCACAGGATTTCAAGATGTTGATATTTTGACTGTGCTATATTTATACAAAGGTGACATTAGTGTGTTTAACAACATATCTTCTGGGGCACTTCTTCTGGACACAGGCAGCGGACTTACCAGGCGCAGATCACCGGACCGCACACGGGACGCTGACGCTGTGTGTCTCCCCCGCCGCCACTCTCCATCGCTGGCCGCAGCTGGGGGGGACTACAGCTCCCGTCATCCTTTGCTCCTGAATCCCGCCTTCCTTCCGGCCAGCAGCGCGCCCGGAGGCGCTTCATAAACAGCGGCTCCCTCGGTGGAGCGGGGGGCACTTCTTCTGGACACAGGCAGCGGACTTACCAGGCGCAGATCACCGGACCGCACACGGGACGCTGACGCTGTGTGTCTCCTCCGCCGCCACTCTCCTTCGCTGGCCGCAGCTGGGGGGACTACAGCTCCCGTCATCCTTTGCTCTTGAATCCCGCCTTCCTTCCGGCCAGCAGCGCGCCTGGAGGCGCTTCATAAACAGCGGCTCCCTCGGTGGAGCGGGGGACACTTCTTCTGGACACAGGCAGCGGACTTACCAGGCGCAGATCACCGGACCACACACGGGACGCTGACGCTGTGTTTCTCCCCCGCTGCCACTCTCCATCGCTGGCCGCAGCTGGGGGGGACTACAGCTCCCGTCATCCTTTGCTCCTGAATCCCGCCTTCCTTCCGGCCAGCAGCGCGCCCGGAGGCGCTTCATAAACAGTGGCTCCCTCGGTGGAGCGGGGGGCACTTCTTCTGGACACAGGCAGCGGACTTACCAGGCGCAGATCACCGGACCGCACACGGGACGCTGACGCTGTGTGTCTCCCCCGCCGCTACTCTCCTTCGCTGGCCGCAGCTGGGGGGGACTACAGCTCCCGTCATCCTTTGCTCTTGAATTCCGCCTTCCTTCCGGCCAGCAGCGCGCCCGGAGGCGCTTCATAAACAGCGGCTCCCTCGGTGGAGCGGGGGGCACTTCTTCTGGACACAGGCAGCGGACTTACCAGGCCCAGATCACCGGACCGCACACGGGACGCTGACGCTGTGTGTCTCCCCCGCCGCCACTCTCCATCGCTGGCCGCAGCTGGGGGGGACTACAGCTCCCGTCATCCTTTGCTCCTGAATCCCGCCTTCCTTCCGGCCAGCAGCGCGCCCGGAGGCGCTTCATAAACAGCGGCTCCCTCGGTGGAGCGGGGGGCACTTCTTCTGGACACAGGCAGCGGACTTACCAGGCGCAGATCACCGGACCGCACACGGGACGCTGACGCTGTGTGTCTCCCCCGCCGCCACTCTCTATCGCTGGCCGCAGCTGGGGGGGGCTACAGCTCCCGTCATCCTTTGCTCCTGAATCCCGCCTTCCTTCCGGCCAGCAGCGCGCCCGGAGGCGCTTCATAAACAGCGGCTCCCTCGGTGGAGCGGGGGGCACTTCTTCTGGACACAGGCAGCGGACTTACCAGGCGCAGATCACCGGACCGCACACAGGACGCTGACGCTGTGTGTCTCCCCCGCCGCCACTCTCCATCGCTGGCCGCAGCTGGGGGGGACTACAGCTCCTGTCATCCTTTGCTCCTGAATCCCGCCTTCCTTCCGGCCAGCAGCGCGCCCGGAGGCGCTTCATAAACAGCGGCTCCCTCCGCATCGCGGGAGGCGCGCGGGCGGCGCCGGGCTGAGCCCGGGCAGAGGGCGGGCCGTCTGTGGCCGTCAGGGGCTACAAGAGGCCGGGCCGGGCCACCCCTCTTGCCAGCACTCTCAGGACACCTATATGTGAGTAATGCTGGTTGTGACTCAGGGGTTATAGAGGATAGACATCACTCCATTCACCCGAGACTCCACCATCTGATAAGATACTCATGCTGGGTTTGTTTTATGTGAAAGCCGTGATAAGGGGTGGAGGGGTCTAACACGTTTTTATTTCACGTGGGGCGTAGTGAATGTGTGGCAGGGGGGGTGAATAAAACTACCCAAGATATTTGCACAGGTATTGATTAGCAGTAGTGGGAAGTATGACAGGCAAAACAGTGACACGCTGGACAAGAGCTAAGCGTAGTACCTCCGAGGCTCCTCTGGCACACAAAGACGACATTAGCTCTGTATTCCCTGTCATTATGCAACCTACTGCCATTGATCGCATGCTCAAAAGAGCGCTAGGGGCTGTGTCGAGCGAAATCGAGTGCACAGAGAGGCGCCTGTCCTTAACCCCAGATCCTGACCCTCTCCTAACCATTCAAGATCAGGAGCAGGAGGTTGTGTTATTCTCACCCCCTAGTCCCTCAGAAACCAGTGAGAGGGATATTTCATGTGCCCAACCCATTATCACTAGGAATAAGGAGGATCTAGGCCCCACCAAATGTGCTACTCTACACAAAAAGAAGAAATGCGCTCAAAAAAAGCGTAAGAATACAAACAGCTTAATCACCTACCCTAATCCACCGAGTAGAAATAACAGTGGGATCGAACGAGCTACACAGACATCTTCTCAAGCAGATCCTCCAATCTGGTTAACTAAGATCATGTTAGACCTACAGGCCCAGATAGAAATACTGATTACAAACCAGCTGAAGCCGGTGACAAGTAGGCTGGACAAAATTCTAAGTGAATTAAAGAACAGGGAGACAAAAGGTAGCTCACTAGGGCTTCTAAGCAATCCCACTAGCACCCTAGAGACTAATCCAGTAATTCAAAGGGCGAATAACATCAGTGATATAAGGAACGTACAAATAACATCTGCACAGATTCATGATGCCCCGGCTCCCCATAGTCAAGCGCTCAGTAATCACAACCCTAGTGAGAGCGGACCGCACCCTAACAATGGCCCAGGTAAACAAAAGTTGGACAAACAGTCCCAACCCCCTGCTGACCCCATATCAAATGCAGCAAACCACGAAGACAGGTCTACTTTAACACACAAGAGATTCCCTACCATAAATCTTCCCCCTGAGGCGTGCCCGTTGGTCGTTGTTTTTGCTGGGGTCCCAGAATTAAAAGAGGTCCAGAAAGAATCACACCAGGAGCTATAAAACAAACGTATTTATTGGCTGACTCAAAACAGACCAATATCTAATAACCAGGATGGGGAAATTCTCCTGGTTAGACGAGTGAATTGGATAGGGACTAGACCTAAAAACATTGAAGGAAACTGCATTATTGCTAATTTTAGGGACAGGAGGGTGGTTGAGCATATTTTAAGTCAGGGACCAGCTGGATGCACGACGGGCATAAGGCCATTGTCACTTAGCTATTCCTATTTGAGGCAGCAGGCGCCAAAAGAGGGACAGCACACTATATGGAGATGTGTGGAGGGACGAAATCCCAGTTTAAATAGGGTCCCAAATTGTTCACGACAAGCGACAGGGATTTGGGAAGGAGGACACCCATGTTGGGCAAATAGGTTCACCCCACTAAGGTCACTAGAGGAGACTGACTGACTACCCATTTCACATTTCCCTCTAGCGCTGGCTGACATGGATCAGACTAAACCTGATCAATTAGATTTGATAGAAGGAACCTTACCCATACATTGCCTGACCAAAGAAGATGGACAGTTATCATCAGGGTGGGGTGGGCGCAGGACCCTAGCAAGGACCACAGGAGCTCCCGACCCTCTCGCTGGGGGTTGTTTACAAACGCCCTTAGGGACAGGAATCACAGCCCCAGAACCAAGACAGCAGGACAGTGATCTGCAGAAACTATTTTCCAGGAAGAAAGGGGGGCGGGCTAATATCACTCAAGGCATGGCAGGGGTAGGGCCCGTTACTATTGAAAAAGAGGGCCTGAACATTATATCGTGGAATATAGCAGGTATTGCAGGGAAATTTGACAACAAGGATTGGCGTCAGTATAGGGCCCATTTCCATATAATTTGCCTACAAGACACCTGGCCATTGGATAACACCCATCTCCAAATAGCTGGTTATAAATGCTTTTTCACGCCCGCACAAAAAACCTCCTCAGGTAGGGCCAAGGGCGGTTTGATAATATACATTGACCTAAGTATAGAAGGTAAATGGTCTAACGTGGACTGGTTCGCATGGAACATCCAGGCCCTGAGGTTCAGGAACAAAGGGTTGGGTCTTGTTTTGTTCAATGTGTATAATACCAGTCTCCCGGAAAATGACACTACTACTATGAGGGAATTAGACGCTAAGCTGAAACAAGAACTCGCTCCCGCCCATGGTGCTTTGGCCCCCTCGATACTAGTAATGGGTGATTTGAACTGTCACTTATGCCCGTGGATGTTTCCGATCAGTGTTAACTGGTCAAAATGCCCAATAGAAAAAGGCCCTCATTTCAGCCACTCCCCAAGTGGTATTGAATTGGGTAAGCTCATCCATTCTCATGACCTCGAACATACAGTCGATATGATCCCACTGGGACCGGATGGCACACTCCCCCCTACTTTTAAAGGGAGAGGGTGCTCGTCCTACATAGATTATATTTTTGTCTCTAGAGGCCTAAAAAATCGTATCATCAAAGTAGGAACCGAGTGGAGTCCATTTAGCGACCATAACCCTCTGGTTATGGAGCTCTTGTATCAGGTCAAGCAAAAGAACAAGCCTGTTGAGGGCACCATTGAAACTGTGACGGCCCAGGGCAGAAGACTCAAGTGGGCAAAATTAGATGGGGTTAGATTTTACCAGTCCCTGATGGAAAGAGGCAAGTCACTCATTGACGAGTGCTTAGACCTCCTTGTGGTAGGGGCTCGCTTAATAAACGTGTTTGGACAAATAACTAGCTTGGTGGATGGGCTACTGTTGGCCAAGGCCTCCAAGAAAACTCATCCTAATTCACCGAAATGGTTTGATGGGGGTTGTACACGCGCTCTGAAGGACCTAAAAATAGCCCTGAGCAGTACACCTAGGGATCAAGTAAAAGTCAAAATATGCAGGTCAATATATAGGAAGGAGCTAAAAAGAAGGAAAGTTACACTGCAGGGGGAAGCATGGGCGGCCTTGAGGGAGGCCTCTGAAAAAAGGGACATCACAGAATTCTGGAGATTAATAAATTCCCCTTGTTTTCAAGATAACAACGCCCCTGAGGTCGCAACAAACATCCTCCCGGAACAGTGGATTGCTCACTTTGAGGGCCTGTATAACCACGGGGAGGAGGATACGATAAAGGAGAGGGGGGTGAACATACAGAGAAAGAGGGTGGTATTCTCCCTGGAAGAGATTAGAATGGGTATTGAGGGACTTACCAAAAACAAAGCCCCGGGCCCAGATGGGATCCCCCCAGACCTGGTCCTGAGTCACGTGGATTTATGGGCCCCTATTATAACTAGAGTATTAAACGCGGCCATTATGGTCGGTCTGCCTCGGTCTTGGTCAACGGCCATTATTGTACCCATTTTTAAAAAAGGCAACAAAGATGACCCTCAATGCTACCGCCCTATTTCTTTGATAGATGTTACAGCCAAAATCCTGGGAAGAGTAATCCTGAATCGATTGACTGAGTGGGCCGAGGATAATAACATAATTTCAGATGCCCAGTACGGTTTTCAGATCGGTAGGTCCACCAGCGATCAATGCCTGAACCTATACATGCTGGTCGCAAAGTATACCAAAACCAGCAACGAAGCCATGTATTTGGGGTTCATGGACTTGGCCGCTGCGTTTGACCATGTCAATAGGAATAAGCTATGGGTAATGATGAACCAACTCGGAATCGACCCAGGGATAATCTGCATACTGAGGGAATTGCATAGAGAAACTTCCGCCAGGGTACGTTATAACAAGGATGGGGGACTGACAGAATCCTTCAGCTGTACAAGTGGCGTGAGGCAGGGATGTATTTTAGCTCCTTTTTTGTTTTCGTTATATATTAATAATTTGGAACAGTCTCTTAATAATCTAAATACAGATTGTCCAAGGGTGGGGACACGTAACATCCCAGTGCTGTTGTACGCAGATGATGCGGTTCTCCTGGCACGAACCCCTAAAAGTCTGCAGATCCTTATTGATGGGTTCGTCAAATTTATGGAGGCGATAGACCTGTCTGTCAACCTAAAAAAATCATATGTAATGACAGCAGGCCACAAGCCACGGATTGGCTTCACTTACAGAATTGGCACCCACACACTAGAAAGGGTGCAAACATTCTCGTATTTAGGTGTGCTCTTCGATGAGTCACTAAAATTCACACCCCTCGTGCAGGAAAGGTGTGGTAAATTGGTGGCATCATCTGGGGCCATTTCTGGTTACGGGAGGAGAGTTGGCCGCTGGTGTCCGGAACAAACAATGAACCTTTATGGCTCAATGTGTTGTCCAAAAACCATGTACGGCTCAGAAGTATGGGGATTTATAAATCTTGATGGACTACAAAGGGAAGAAAACAAAATACTTCGTTCAGTATTGAAAGTCCCTAATTGCACACCAGCTCTCATAGTCCACAAAGAACTAGGAAGACCCTACTTAGAGGATCTGATCAAGTTTAGACCAATCCTGGCTTGGCTTAAAATATGGACGAACCCAGAAGCAGCACTGAGTAGGTTGATTATACAAGATTGCCTTGGTAGAGATAAACATCTGAATATCCCATGGGTCAATTATGTTAAGACTAGCCTGGAAAGTATGGGTTACCAAGAGCTGTACTTAAACCCCTCACTGATCACTGCTCAGGATAAGCTTAACCTGAAGAGAATTTTCATGGAATCAAGAGTATCGGGCAGGATTACAATAGAAGGGAGCAAACCCACAGTGAGTATCTACAGTAGGCTTGAAACCACTGCAGGGATGGAACCGTATCTTTGTGTCAATTTTTTACCTTATTTGTTAGCTGACCCAACTGGTTTTAGTAATTCAATTGAGCAGAAGGGTGCCTGCGGCTGCGACAATAGGTCTCCGCAGGACACCCTTCATTTTGTACTTTTATGTCCTATATACACAATCCCAAGACGTAGATTCTTAAAAGATATTCTGAAAAAGGCAAGGTTCACTCGAGCCAAAGAGGCACTGACCTTTCTACATAGGGCTAGTGACCCGTTATCATTATGTGCGGTGATAAGTTTCTTGAAATTTGCACTCAGACTCAGGGCAACTAGAGGCCAGCATTAATTATGAACACTGTAGACTTGTCAACTTGTTAGTTTTAGCAAGCTACCAACAAGGATTTCCTGTGACTAATGAATTATTTGCATGTACATAGATTCATTCGATGTTCTGTATATTGATTTAATACTGTTTTAATTGAATATATGTGTATTCTTTTATGATGGTTTTTAACCACCGAATAAAGAACTATTGAATTGAATTGACCTGATCCCCGCTTCCATGGAGAACGTATCCGGTGAACATGGCTCCAAGTGTATCCCACGATACCTCGCTCAACATTCCAAAATCTTATAATACTTCTTAGGACAGCCCCATCTGATGTATACAGGGCATCCAAGGCCTAGGAAATGATCCATCCCTTCCTTCCAAACCCCCAAGGAGGGAGCCAAAACCTCTTTCCAGGATCTCGCTATGTCGCATTTAGCAACAAGCAGCTCCAACCACAAAAGTGCCAGACAGTATCTACTACCATCAACGTCATCAGAAACATGAAGCAAGGTATACCAAGATGTGCACTGCAAAGAGAGGCCAAGGACCCCCTCCAAGCAATCAAGGAACCCACTTAAGAAAGGAGCCAGAACAGCAAAATCTCAGACAGTGTGTAGGGAATCTCCCGCTGCTGACTGGCACCGCAAACTGTTGGCAGAAGCTATGAGGGCCCTTCATCACAGACTTTCCCTGGTGTGATAGGCCCTGTGCAGAAAACAAATGAAGTGGAACTGGGAGGTAATGCCTTTTTCTATTTCTGTGTTTCCACAAGACATCAACCAGTCTCTTCTGAACCAACAATAATTGAAGTCCTGCTCCTTACGCATCATTCTCACTAACACTTTTCCACTAAGGAGGTCATTTAGAGGTCCTTGGTGTAAAGTAGTGGCTGGAGTGGTATCCCTGTGGTGATACCATTCTAGCCAATTCGGAGAGGCTCTGTGTTCCTGCACCTGAGATTACTAGGTGTGGGAACACCAGGCCCGGTTGTTTTGGACCTGCAATGAGCAGAGCTTATGCCTGGCTCCTCCTCACCAGCATGGTAAACATCAAAGGGTTTGTACAGTGCTCCTCACAACAACCCAAGACCCACTACCCTCCCCAAGACCCCTGAACAGAATCCTGCTGTGCCCATTTCTCGCGCCAACCACCTGCTTAGAACAGGTAGAAAATGGAGCATTAAAGTTCCGGGAATTAGGCAAAACTACCACAAAAGGACACACTAATTGTGAGTCCAGCAGTTTATTCCCGTTTCGGGAGGAGATTAACTCATGATTCCCATTAACTCAAGGGGAGATACAGTGCGGAATAGTTAATACGATCCCAAGTATCTCCCCATTGAATTAACAGAGTACTCTTAATAGGATCTAAAGTCAGATGAAGTAAACAAGTCTAGGGTTAAAAATTCTCCAACAGCACTGACTATGATCCTTTAAGAAAGAAAAGGCTGAACCAGCAAAATGCAGTGAACACCGAATGCACTCAAGTGTAACGTCTGCGCTCTACTGGTTATGGAACTCAACAACATTTGAGCTATTCTCCAGTGGCAAGCAATAAACTGAAAGCTTCTAACTAGAACCTAATGCCTGTGAGGTTTTACCACCTCCTCTGCCCCATCATATACAGTATCACACAATAAGTAATACACCTCATCTGTCAAATCAAGAAAATTAAATCAACAAGCATTGCCATATGTTAGAACGTTTCTCTATTCCAATCTCCTTTCCATAAAGAAACTTTGTCTGACAAAGATGCTGTGAGATTTGGCACATGATAATGCCCGATGTCTCAATATTGGTTGATGTTACCCTGAACTTTGCATTTAGGTGCATATTTAGGCGAGGCTTGCATTTTGCTTGCACCAAGCAACGTGATACATGCACCATGCAAACCTCTAAGTTAGATTTACGAAGTCATGCAAAGCCACTTTGTGTGGCTCTAAGTGGCTTCATAAATCTGGATTAACGCAACGCAGTGCAAATTGCTGCCTTGCGTTACTCTGCCCTGGGAAGGCATTCCATGGGTATTGCTTGGGTGTTCCCATGCAACTCCCATTGATTTTGATGCATTCCCAGATTTACAAGAACATGTAAACCTGAGAATGCGCTAAAATCTTATGCCTTCCTGGGGAGGCGTAAGGAGGAGAAGGAGGAGAAGTATCTCTATTTCGCTTAGTTTCTTCCTCTTTTTATGTGTACTGCATTCTGCAGCACACATAGAAAGAGGAATATGCCTCCCATGATTGTTTTTGCACAGGGAGGTGTCCATTCCTGCACAAAAACAATCCTGCATGCAACACAGGCACCCTTGCACTATGGTGCACTGGTACCTGCGTTGCCGTTTTGCAGTCAAAAGGGTGCCAGTGCATGGAAAAAGACAGTAATGCGCCCTATTGCCTTAAATACAGCGTGTTCCTGCTTTTTCCCTGTCACACAGTGTAGTGCAGCAAGGCGGCTTCCAGCACTGCGTGACTTCTCCATGAATGACCCCTTTAGCTTTTTTCTTCTATTCTTCCTCCTTGTAAATCAAAGAGGCCCTAACAATTGTTTCCCCCGTTATATTTGAACAAATATATTTCTGTTTAGGTGTACAACTGTATTAGGACAAACACTTGTGGATATTTTTTTAATGACGTAGGAAAGAATGAATGAGAAGTGATCGTGTCTGTATTTCTCTTTCCCCACAGTACATCGGTTACAAAGTTGCTCAGAACATGGCAAGCTGGAAGGAAGAAACTTAAGACAATGTGTCGTTTCTTTATAATCATAGATTTCAGAGACTTTCTGCTTCAAAGAGCAGCCAGAAGACAGGGTCTTTGTTACTTAAAGTAATGAAAAGGAGGGCAAATGGAAGTCAGTGGATCAGTCACCCATTCAGTCCATTAATGAACCTGAGACCTCGCAACAGCAAAAAATGCAATGAACGTGCTTCATAGTCGCCCATTTTGAAACACTGTTTTCCATTAAATGCAGGGGCCTTGGCAGAAGAAAAGACGACACCAAATAGGAGGTTTCTGAAGCACTTTACTTCAGTTGATTCGCAGACCAATATCTATCTGTTGACATTAAAACACAACATATTTTTATTTGGTTTGCTTTTTATAAACAAAATATTTCCTGTTACCTGCAGCATTTGTTCACCTTTGAAGGCACACTGTGTTATGTTTTTTCATGCCAATAACCTTTAATTAAGGTTTTGTTCTGTCATATCTGACCAGCATTCTAATATTGTGGAAGCTCAGAGAGTTGTGTATACATAATCTTCATTTCCCCACACTAACCTCTCCTTGTTAGTGTAAAGATTGCAGGCTCCCTAAGCTTTAGGACAAGAAGAGTAAATGCATGTCCACCCTGCCATTAATTTATGAGCACAGATCTACACTATTCACACCTGTAGACAAAACTCACTGGCACAAAAGATCCTAGTAATTTAAGCTTTTATCACAGGCTCATTTATGTAGCCAGATGTGTGGTCTCCTTAATAAAACTAGCTGCCCGGTAAACAAGCCTAAATAAATGTAGGCTACATCTGCCCTTACTCCCATTCGCTGGCTCACTCTTTACATTCGGATTCAAAATAAATGACTATCACCGACACTTTACCAGGCAAAGTCATCCTTGTACCTTCCTGAGGTATTCTCCTATGTGTAGTGCACACTCCTGGGGATCATTACTGTCTTCTACTGTATGGGGTAAGTTTACATTGTCACTGCAGGCAGACTCCCTGTCTAAAATTGATTTCCAAGTCACAAACTGCATTTAAATCCTACCTCCACCAGAACCAATTTATTTACCTTCAAAATGATTCCTTTGTGCCAAGATGCTCCCTGTAGACAAAATGAGTAATAAATATGAAATACAAGCTTTCATTATCTGCCATTTCGCCTGTAACAATAACTAGCAAAGCTGATAGCTTTAATTTTTTCAAAGCAAGCATTGTCAAAGCCAATAGCTCCAGCTTCTAACTGAGAATTTAAATCAGTCTACCAGCTTTGGCAATGCGTGTGCATACAGCACGCCTGGCAACCTTAGTTTACATTTTCATACTCTGAGTTATCCAAAGATGATAGGTTTAAAAGAATAAAAACATGCATAAAAACTCTCAGACAAATGTGGTATTCACTTTGGGTTTGGGGCACTTTTCTAATGCATGCTGTAGGAATCTACAAATTTATTAGAGGTCCCTCGAACCAGATCCAAGCCCAATCTGTAGCACACTAAGCCCCATACATCTTCACAACTGCCCCTCAAAATCAGGATACCAGAGAATTACAAAAAGAGCAGATGCTCCCGGATAACAACTATTCCTTTTGATAAAAGTGGACCGGAACATTGGATATCTTGCCTATACTTTTGTTATGGTATGACCAAGAACACAAAGAGGGCATGTTAATGTTTACGAGTCAAATCAAACAATATTTGCTTGTTTTCCTTGTCATAAATAAATATGCCAATGCTTAGTTATGAGGTTGATAGTCATTCATTACCAAGGCTCTAGGTGCAATTCCTACATCTGGAGGAGCTTGATTGCTGTTTTTTAGATTTATTTCACACAAGACAACATGAACAAAGCAGTCACCATCATATAGAGCCAAGAAGCAAATGATGGTAGAAATTTAGGAGGTGGGCAGTAGCTGTACCAGATGTGGGATGGGAAAGTAAATGCGGACAGAAGTGGCTAAAATAGAACCAGACAAATTCAGACCTCTTCTTTTCTGACGTTGGCCATATAGCCAGTGCTTGATTTAGGCTTGGAGGGGAGCTTTATTGCTTTTCTTTTGAAAAAGCTCCTCTCCCTACTCTTTTGGGCAGCATTTAGAAATGATTTTTAAGCACGGGCCTCTTGATTATGAGGAAGACCTATGTCGTCGGCAGAAAGCAAAGAAAATTGATTAGGCTAATTGTAGGAGGCTGGCTAAGTATATGGTGCACACTTATTTACTCTGCACTAATCTAGACAACCCTTGTGGTGATTTTAGTGGTCTTAGACAACCATAGAAAGCTCTCTACGTGGTAGCTGTGGAGAGCAGACGTCAGGTTTAGTCCAGAAGGAGTGTTAAGCAGCTTGATTTACCAGTACTAATCATGTAGTGTAGGTTAAATGGAAAAGACCCACACAGTGTAGTTATAAAAATAGTTATATTTATTATACTCACTCTACTACCCGGAGATATAAACACAATACACACATTATTTAAAAAGGAGAACATGTAAGTAGCACAAATACACAGTGGTCTCCAGGGGGAGACCAAACTATATACTAATAAAGTGGAATTCAAACTGCGACCAGAGTCGAAACATGACCCAGAAGACTTAGAAGAGCTAGGAACCCAAGGAACCACTCAAGGTAAGTACCCAGGAACCCCATGAAGGCTGTGTGCAGAGTGGAAACACAGTTGCGTGCTCAATGCAAGTCAAGGGGGAAGACGCCGTTGCAGTTTTGGAGAAGGACCCTTCCCAGAGAACCCTGAAGAAACCCTGTGGAATATGGAAGGTTGGAGAGTCAGCCCACCCTTGATGCTTCAGCTGTGAGGACCAGGCAATGCTGTGGAAGACAAGGAGCTGTTCACAAGCTGTCCCATGTTGGAAGTCGAGAACCAAGGGAGATCGTGTCTGGCAGGAGCACCCACAAGCCTTGGCAACAGCAACAGGTGTGGAATAAAAGAAGGTGCAGTGTCAGGACCAGCAAAGTCCAAGGGACTCACCAAGTGCAGGAGAGTCAGAGCAGACCTCGAGCAAGCAGGGAGCCCACTGGAGCCAAAGAAGACCCTCAAGAAGACCCACAGGCCGAAGGCACAGGAGTCGCAAGAGGACCTTGAGTAGCTCACCAAAAATGCAGGCCAACGGTGCAGGGGATGCGGTGAGGATGAATATCTTGGCAGGAAGAAATGCTGGAAGCTGGAGATTTTTGGAGCCTGAATATCTCTGGAGAAGAGAGTCAGCAAGTCTTGGCAACTGCAAGTCAATGCGGTGCACAGGGGTGTTGTTCTAGCAGTTCTTACGAGTGATACTGGCCTCAAACTCGGTGAGAAGACAGTGCAGGCCTCAAAATAGTTGCAGAACCACCACCTGTGTTGCAGGGCCTTTTGAAGTCAGGAGCAGACCAGTCAGCAAGGAGTGACTCCTTCACTCCAAGGCAGAATCCTTCAGTGTGTTTGATGCCCACAGGCCTGGAGAAGAACCTGGACGAAGCACAGGCACAGATGATGCAGAAGACTGGCAGGGCAACGAGACCAGGAGCAGCAGGAGTCTTCCCAGATGCACTCTCAGTTCCCAAATCGAAGTCCAACGAAGCCCAAAGTGACCAGACGGTAGAAGTGGTTTCGGACCTGACACTTGTCCCATGACAAATCTGAAGAGCCCCCAAAAGGTAAGCCCTTAAGTACCCTAAGGAAAGGGTTCAAAAGATTCAGGGGTCCCTCCCAGAGAAGGGGCTGGACAAAGGGGAGGATACTCCCATGTCCTTTGTCCAGTTTTGCACCAGAGTGGGAGCCAATGGCTCCCTGGACTGGTTTCAACTGGAGTATGCAAGGATGCAGGTGGTGCTGGTATGTGCCCCCACCCCAGTTCAATACCCTAAGTCCTGTCTGGGATGTGGGCACACCTCCCTGTGACAAGAAGCCTATTGTTCTACCTTCCCCTGCTCGAGCTCAGCTCAGCAGCAGGAGGGCAGAATCGTGTCAGTGGTCGGCAGCAGCACTAGCTTGCTGTTAGACCCTGCAAAGCTGGTACCGGGAATACATCCAACGCTGGAATCGGTGTAGGATTCCAACATGTTTGATACCAAACATGACCGGTTTCGGTGCAGCCAATATATAGTTAGACATCTCAATTTCAAAAATTAAATTCAAATTTCAAAATACTTTAGTTAGGCAACCAAGTCTATCAAAGTGCAAAAGTGCCAGCTAACATTAAAATAATGGTCAGAACCTCATTTTCTTTTACAGTAATGTTAACGATTAGACAGAAAGGCTTTAAATCTTCAGGCGGGCTCCATCAATGGTGGTACTGTTAATAATTAAAATACATTTCGGTAAACAGCTCTTTGGTTAAAATTACACTGTGATATATCAAGAATACAAAAATACAAAATGCAAAAAATCTTCAATATTGACCCATATGCAAGCTTGCAGTTTCTGTCTGGACTACTTGGTTAAAAACCAATACTTAAAAGGTGATAATATATATCTATGTGGGGGTTAATGTTGGGGCTGCAGGACTTCGGTGTGCAACCTCTTCTTCTTTTTGTACTGGTGGATTATTTGTTAGTCACTTATCTATATTGTCCAGGAATTTTGCAAGTTTAGAACTTGCGGCTGTGCACTGTTGTCGTAATTGACTTGATGTCCACTATATGTATAAAATGGTTTACTGCATTTACAAAGCCTGGAGAATCGATTCTTGAGTTTGCAGGGCACCCTCACACTTAGAACTAAGCACCCTGACTTCAGGATTGAAAGGCCATTCTTAGGAGTGACTTACAGGTTTTAAATGCAGTGACTCAGATAGAAGGAAACCTATATCTGTTGTGAGTGGTACTAGCACCAGTTCACACAGGCTTCCATGTCAGGCCTGTAGTCACATTTTGAGTGGTCTCTAATGGGTGGCATAATACATGCTGAAGCCCATGGGAGACTCCTGGTATAACTATGCCCTGGGTACCCTAGTACCATAGACTAGGGACTTAGAAGGGTACACCAGTAGTCAATTAGGAAGGTACCAAAGTACTTACCATTGTCAAATTTAGGGAGAAAGCACAGTGACTGGGGTCCTGATTAGCAGGATCCCAGTCAGACTAGTCCAAAACACACTGACACCAAGCAAAAAGTGGAGGTAAGCATGCTAGAAGGATCCTACCTTCTTCCTACACTAATAATTTACGTTCTGTCACAGAAGCACAATTTAACTTAAGCCTTGTCTCACATCTCCTCTACCTGTAATCTAAGAACAAAAACATAATTGGTTGTTTTAGAAACATATGGAGAATCCATATATTTTAACCTAATTTTTCAGCTGTCGGTTTTCAGCACTTCATATCTTGTGACCTTGCAAGAAATCCCAAGATTGTGCAATGCATTGGTCTTCCAATACTTATGTATTCTTAAAAAACAGTTCACACTTTGTATGAGTTTAGCAAGAGGCTATTCCTGGTAGATTCTCCTTCATTAGTGGCATGAAACCACAAGCCCCGGAACTGCCATTATAAGTCCACGAAACGCTAGTAATTTCTGAATGCAAGCCCCTTCAAGCTCTACAGTGAAATGGCTTGAACATTAAGCTGAAAGAAACACGAAACTAATAAAACATCAATAACACTCTCTTCTCTTTTCCTCTATGGCTTTCAGTGCCTGAGATGTTTAATGTAATCACCAGGGGCGGCTCCTCCACTCGGGCGGAGTCCTCCACTGGGGCGGAGGGGCGTCGCCCCGCTGCTTTCTCGCAGTGCGAGAAGCAGAAACATAAAATGGTAAAGGTACCATTTAATGTTTCTGCTTCTCGCACTGTGAGAAAGCAGAAGTGCCTGGTTGGGGGCGGGTGGGTGGGCGGTCCTGCTCAAGGGCAGGGCGGGAGTGGCTTGCCTATTGTTGTGGACCCTGACTGTTTGGTCGTCCTTCTGGGGCCAACCAAACCAGTCATGCAAACTCTCCCTTTTTCTCTATGTAGGCCACTGCATGCAGCCTACATAGAGAAAATGGCCTCCCTTCAGGTGCCCGACTGGGCGCCATCCGCACCAATCACAACACTGCCATTGCAGCATTGTGATTGGCTTGGGGAGGGGAGGGAGGAAGCCTGCTTCCTGATGCGGGACCCGGCCAGGAGCAGCAGGTGCTGAGGCAGCGGCGCATTACCCAGAGGAAGGAAAGTTTTTTTGATTGTAAATAATTACCGTCTCACTCCCCCCCGCGTGACCCCCAACCCCTCCCCACCGCCCCCACCCGTCATGCCAGCCGCGACTGCCAGTACCTTCTAAAGGGATCCAATGATTAAAACAGATTGTTGGCCTTGGAACTACAACATGTAAAACTGGCCTGTAAAAATCATGCTGACTGATTTGAAAATGTGGAAGTGTGTGACGGTGGGCAGAAAGTCCCCTCTATTTTCTGCGTTAGGGAAGTTCATGTTGTATTGATGTAAGTTCTTAGCGCTCTAAGCATTAAATCCTCGGAACCTGGAATCTGCCACGTTTCTGCCTCCGTCTTCAGCATGTTCTCCAGGAGCTCGGAGGTTCATCATGCTCCGTACCCAGTTACAGTGCGGGCTCCGCTCGCTGGGGTAAAAGTCAGCCTCCCCTTTGGGATTGATTATGCCCGCTTTTGAGGCAGGCTGATGGCAGGTGGGCTACCCAAACCCTGACCTTCAGCGTGCAAGCTACGGATGAAGCTGATTTCTCCTTTGATTTTGGTGATGGCTCCCCTTTGGTCAATGTCAGTGGAGAAGTGACCCTGAATGGGCTTGGAGCCTCCTCCTATCACGAGTAGAAACAAGGTACAGTGTTGTTATTCTTCTGTGCTTATGCTGATCTGCTGAATGTTTTCATTTGTTTTAAAAGAAGACAGTTTAACACTTTAGCATAATTTTGCTAATGTCTTCATACAGCATTTTTGCACCTGCTTCAAGGTGTGAAGTGCTGCAGGCCCCTGTGAAGCTTGATGTGCATTGTAGAGCTATATAACTGCCCTCCTGCTTCTAGCTGTGAAGTGCCTTAAGTCCCTGTGAGTGGATGGCACCAGGGCCTGAATCGTGAACGTGCCCAGGCTGCACTCATGAACCCCTTTCCGTGCTTTCCTCTGCCTCAAGACAAGCACACACATTTAACTTGGTGTTTCTCCATACTGCATCCCCTCCCAGCCTTAAGCGGTCGAATCCCTCTGGGTGGATGGTACCAGGTTGTGTCATTTCTGGGGCTGACTGACAAGGGGGCCACAGCCGGAAGTGCCTGTGGTCCGGCCTCAGTCCTCAGACATCGGTACTTAGAGACCCTGACATCATTTAGACTAGTAGCTGCACACTAATCATGTCATTATATTTTATGATCAGTATAGTACTATTCCCGTTATTCTTCAAACCTAGTAAATAACATTTCCTGTTTTATGAATAGCTCTCTTTTACTTCGCCGATGGGTTTGTTCCCACAAAGGTGATGCTACATTTGCGGTGAGAGCAGAACCACAGCACCGCATTAGCATGAGAAGAGGCGGCGTCTCTACTGCCTTTGTCAGGGTTGTTGATTGTGTCACCAGGGCCCTTTGTCAGGGTTGTTGATTGTGCCACCAGGGCCCTTTGTCCCTCTGATGAAAGCCTGTCTCTTCATTGTGCTGGCATTTTACAGCTCCTAGAAACAGCCTTTTGGCATCTTTTGGGAGCCTTGCCGCTCCTAGGGTGTGGGTACTGACTCGGAGAAGGTGGGGATTCTTGGAAGTCTCAAGAGACTGCTCTACAGTGGCGCAGATCCTTTTGAGAGCTATATGAGCATGGGGCACACTCGTAGGCACGCTTCTGTGTCTACTGTGGTCAGTTAAGGCCTTGTCGAGTGCCTCGAGGTAAATAAAATGACATTGGTGTTCAGTACACGGAAGGGTCTCCGAGACTTGTGATTGTCTCTGGGAGTGAAAACAGAAGCCACGCTACGAAATGGATATTTCGTGGAGGTTTGCCAGGCATTCCATCTTGCATTTCCTCAGGTTTCCTTGAAAATGCACCATTTGTCCACTCATTTTTCAAAATTTGCTCGGGGAGAGAACCCCCCCGAACTTCCTGTAGGTTGGTTGGGCTCATTCGCTACGCTTGCTTGCCATAGTGCAGTACGACAATAATTTTACTCCTCACCACTTTCAAATGTCACCAGCCGCCACTGGTAATCACATAAGGACGAGCATATGGGGAAGTTGGGATATTTCCCAAGCATTGGTGTTCCAGGAAAGTTGGAAAGATTTAGATACCGTCAGTTGTATGGCAAGAAGAGGTACAGTGCTGTAGAGATAGCTGTTGGTTTCCCGACAGGGCCATCAATCTCTGGGTGAATTCCCCCCATTTTAAAGTTACGCAAATCAGTGGTACTTTTTATTCACTTGAAAAGAATGAGAAACTGAGTGGTCACTACATGAATTCAAACCTTTGACCTTCAGGTTGCATGCAGGCCTGCTCAGTATGCAAATTAATGAGATAACTTAACTTCCACTGAAGGCCTCCCTCATAAGGGTCTGGATATGTGGGATGCAGTGACCATTGCAGAGGTGTCAAATTCAAGATGCTGCTCTTCTTCACTGGACCCCTCTCACTTCTTCTTTTTGAGGGCTCTGGCAGCCTCTATAGAACTTTAAATTGCATTTTAAATACCCAAGACCTTGAGGCCAGGTGAGATTCACTCAGGAGGAGTGTGGCTCAATGGTTAGAGCGGCAGGCCCTGATGCAGAGTTCTGGCCTGGGACCAGGGTTCGATTCCTGCCTTGGCGGGGCTCGGGCTCAATTTCCTCGAACCTGTCTATTCTCGCCTCAGTGCCTATTCTAATCACGGGCCCCACGCTGCAACTCTGGGCAATAGCTTGCTTAGCCTCCACACCGGCCCCAACAGCGCTAAGGATGCCTGGCTTCACCCTGGGGGTGCCCAGGAGTGACCACTTCACAGGGAAAGCCAGGAGGGGTTCCACAGCGGTATGAGTATCAGCGCCAGGAAACCGTAAAAGGCGACACCGCAAGGTGGCCGTCTGGTGACAGTGCGCTCTATAAGTACCTTGACATTTACATTTACATTCACTAGCTCTTGCACAGAGAGTCAAGACATCTCTATTAGAAAAGGCAAACTTCACCAGCTTGGAACCTTGCAACCTCCAGAGATGTGGCCTCTGGGAAACTCCAGAAATACAGAAATACCTGGAGGTGCAGCAGAATTATAATTTAGATCTATCTTTCCATCACTCTACACAATTTGAAATCTTCTGAAATGTTCTTTTTCAGTGAGAGATTGCGGTTTTACCAGAAACCCAGATGTTTAACATTAAGAGCATCAATACATTCTTCAACTGGTTCAATTGTGAAGTCCTAATTAGAGCACGAGTCTTATGAAATTTAAACTAGTGCAGTTGTTTCAATACAGAGTGCACAGTTTATGGCACTGCCCATCAGAAATCGATGCAGAATTAATCTGTGCAGTTGATTTGCAATCTTAAAGCTTGGGACTATGTAGTGGTTGTGGCTTTTACATTTAAAATTCATCCTTGCACTGTGACCCATGGATAAAACCTGGGCCTAGATATAGGGGTAAGAAAGCAAAAGACACACAGTAGATGAACGGAATGCAGGACAAATCAAAACATTCACCCCCAGTCAAGAGATCTGGGTTAAAGCCATCATTCTTTTGCTCACTATGCCACCCCAGTTTAGACCTGGCCATATGCAAATCAGTCTTGACCCTGTGCCTCATGAGAATAGTCCAGCCCGAACTAACTAGCCAGGTCCTCCCTGGACCGGAAACAAGCATCCTAGGACCAGTTTCAGGGTTTCACCCCCCATCAGCCAGGATAGCTTGAATCCAGTGGCACAGTAAGCCCAGGACCCACGTCTGGCATACCCGGCGCACTTAGGGCGAGAAAGCAAGACACACAGTTGATGGACGGAATGCAGAACAAATCAAAACATTCACCCCCAGTCAAGAGATCTGGATTAAATCCATCATACTTTTTCTCACCATGCCACCCCAGTTTAGACCTGGCCATATGCAAATCAGTCTTGACCCTGTGCCTCATGGGAACAGTCCAGCCCGACCTGGCTTGGCAGTTCGGGCTGGACTGTTCCCACAAGGAACAGGGTCAATACTGATTTCCATATCGCTGAATGCAAACTGGGGTGGTGTGGTGAGCAAAAGAATGATGGATTAAAACCAGATCCTTGTGACTGGAGGTGAATGTTTGCATTGTCCAGCATTCTGTCCATCAATTCTTTCTTTTGCATATGTCACCCTAAGTGGGAAGGGTATGCCCAGACGTGGGTCCCGTGCTCACTACACCACTGGATGCAAGCTAGCCTGGCTGATGAAGGGTGATGCCTTGAAACCGGTCCCAGGATGCTTGTTTCCAGTCCAGGGAGGACCTGGCTTGGCAGTTCGGGCTGGACCGTTCCCACAAGGAACAGGGTCAAGACTGATTTGCATATGGCTGGGTCCAAACTGGGGTGGTGTGGTGAGCAAATGAATGATGGATTTCATTAAACCCAGATCCTTGTGACTGTGTGTGAATGTTTGCATTGTCCAGCATGCCGTCCATCAATTGTTTCTTTTAGATATAGGAGTGAGCGGAACTTGTGGAGTTTCACTCCACAGAATTCCACTGAGTTACATAAAAACTCCACAAGATTTCACAGAGTTCCACCAATTAGCAGAAAATATGCAGCTTACACTGCTTGTGCTGTAATTTTGCTCTGGTAGTGCTAGCACCACTGAAAAATCAGCGCAAACTGAACCATGTGTTGTTCAAGTGCATGCAGCCATTCGAGTCTATTTTGATGCGCTCAAGTAGAAAATCCACTCGAGAGGCAGCTAATCTACTCAAGCAGCAGAACTCCGAGATCGACTGCTCACAACATCCGACATTAGAAAATCGCGCCAGGGAACGCCATATCACACTCGCCAGCATGCATTTTCTGGAGACTTGCATGAGACAAATTCCAGCACGTGGCGATTGGCGGAATTTGATAGGAACTCTGCATTAAAGAGTAAGGTGGAGTGACCAAAATCCTACCAATTTCTTGGGCGGAATGAAATATTCTGCCCACCCCTCCCTAGCTATAAAACACATTAGAGAGGTTTTGCCCTAACGTCAAGTGTTCTGCTCCCTGAGTGGGCCCGATTCACAGAACTAACTTAAGACAAAATCCTAAACTTACTGCCATTTTGGTATTCACAGAAGGCACTTACTCATTTTGGTATTCACAGAAGGCACTTACTCATTTCGGTATTCACAGAAGTTAGGAGTCCTAAATTTAGGACTCCTTAATGCCTTCTGTGAATACCGAAAGTCTTAAAGTTAGGATTTTTCTCAGTTTAGGAGTAGTAAAGTTAGGACTCCTAACTTTAGGACTCCTAAATGCCTTCTGTGAATACCAAAAGTCTTAAAGTTAGGATTTTTCTAAGTTTAGGAGTAGTAAAGTTAGGACTCCTAACTTTAGGACTCCTAAATGCCTTCTCTGTATACAGAAAGTCTTAAAGTTAGGATTTCTTACAGTTTAGGAGTCCTAAGGTTAGGACTCCTAACTTCTGTGAATACCGAAATGAGTAAGTGCCGTCTGTGAATACCAAAATGAGTATGTGCCTTCTATGAATACCAAAATGGTAGTAAGTTTAGGATTTTGTCTTGTTAGCTCTGTGAATCAGGCCTATAATGTTTAGAAGAGTACAAGCTTGGGGCTAATTCATTAGTCTTCTGGGGCAACATTATGTAAAGAACTGAAAGTCCACTCCAATCGTGTATGGTTTACAAATTAACCAAAACTTCTACTCTTATTTAGAGAAAACTAGCAAAGACATGGATCCATTCTGCATGGTCCTGTTTCTCTCTACTATGCTACACTTGCTGTGCTTGGCAATTCAAATTCAGTCTTCCATCCACTTGCCATAAAATGTCCCATGAGGACCTGTGACGGTTCAGTTCTATAAGAAACTCTTAGCATAAAAACTTTAAAAGGTATCCAGTTTATTCATCATATTTTAAACTCTTTATGATAATAACTCTTGCTTTATCATTTACCTAAAATTATAAAATCATCATTCCCTCTTAGACAAAATACCATAACACACCCCTACATAGTTTAAAAATCTGTAACACACAAATTATCTGGAGCACCATCAGTTCCGGTCCAGTAGTACTTAATGCAGTCCGGGACATGGCTGCACAGGTAACATCACGCTGCTATTCCTTGTACCATTGCACTTTAATTCTTGAAAGGCAAATGTTTCTAAAAGTTTCACTTTGTTGGGAAAACGAGGGGTGGGCAAGGCCATTTTTACCTCACCCTGTATCGTGCTGCTAAACTCAAGCATTGTTGCACTTTTCACCAGAAAATTCAAAACATTTAAGTTGATTTTGTTGGAGTGGGAGATCAGGGCCATTTTTAAGAATTGCTTGGAGTGGTAACATACACTTATCTGACAATGGACCATGTTTGCTGTGCTCAGTGCCGTTTTGCCCATACTTACTACCAGAGTTGCGATTTTAGGTCAGCGCTCTAGTTGCTCAGTTACTCAGTTCCAGGCTGGAACTTAACGCAGTCCGGGGCATAGACACGCAAGTAACATCAGACGCTCTCAACTTACTCTGCCTTATGCTGGTATTCTTTGCACCATTGTACTTTTATTTCTTGAAATGCAACTATTTTCAAAAGTTTCACTTTGTTGGGAAGGAGAGGGTAGGGCAGGGCCATTTTGATCTCATTCTGTATTGCACTGCTAAACTCACTCCTCCCACAATCAATCAATCAATCAATCATTTGTAGAGTGCACTACTCACACGTCAAGGCGCTAAGGGATGGGGATGGGGGGGTGGCAGCTATAGATCGAACAGCCAGGTCTTGAGGCGTCTCCTGAAGGTCAACAAGTCCTGGGTGTGGCGCAGGTGGGCGGGGAGGGTGTTCCATGTCTTTGCGGCGAAGTGGGAGAATGTTCTGCTGCCGGTGGTCGTGCAGCGGATGCGTGGGACGGTGGTGAGGGCGAGGTCGGTGGAACAAAGCTAGCGGTTCGGGGTGTAGAAGGACTGTTGTTGGTTGAGGTATGCTGGTCCGGCGTTGTGGAGAGCTTTGTGAGCGTGGGTGAGGAGTTTGAAGGTGATCCTCTTGTTGACCGGGAGCCAATGCAGATCTCTTAGGTGGGTGGTGATGTGGCTGTGGCGGGGGAGTCCGTGGATGAGGCGTTCTGTATGCATTGGAGTCTCTTCTGGAGTGCGGTTGAGGTTCCTGCGTAGAGGGCGTTGCCGTAGTCCAACCTGCTGCTGACGAGTGCTTAGGTGACCATTCTCCTAGTTTCGGTGGGGATCCATCTGTAGATCTTGCGGAGCATTCGGAGGGTGTTGAAGCAGGAGGAGGAGACAGCGTTGACTTCTTGGGTCATGGAGAGCGTTGAGTCCAGGATGAACCCCAGATTGCGTGCCACACCCAATGGCTCCTGACCCCAGCAGACAATGCCCAATTAGACCACCCTCACCTCTGACGACACCCTCAGGATCATGAAAAACATCCACTCCGGAGCCTCCTTGGATCACTGCCCACATCACATATCCAACAGAGCCGGCACCTCCATCGTACTCGAACTCTGCCGCACCATCAACTGCTCCATCGAGTTCGCCACCTTCCCTGAAGACTGGAACCATGCAGAGATCAACCATCCTGCTGAGGAAACCCTCTGCCGACCCGATGGACCTCAAGAACTACAGACCCATCTCTCTGCTCCCCTTCCCAGCCAAAGTTATAGAGAAAGCCATCAATGCCCAACTCTCTGAGTTCATTAAAACTAACCACATTCTGGACCTCTCCCAATCAGGCATCAGAAGCAATCACAGCACCGAAACTGCTCTCTTTCGCAGTTACAGACGACATCCACACCCTCCTCGACTGAGGCAAAATGGCTGCCCTCATCCTCCTGGACCTCTTAACTGCCTTCAACACCGTCTCTCACCACACACTCTGTGCAATGCCAGAATCCATGACAAAGCCCTGGACTGGATCCACTACTTCCTCATCGGCCGAACACAGAGTCAGACTTCCACCATTCAATTTGGAACCCACAGAGACCAGCTGCAGATGCTTCAGGGCTCCTTCCTGAGCCCCACCCTCTTCAACATCTACATAACCCACTTGCAGTCATCGTCAGAAGCAACGGACTGAACATCGTCTTCTACGCTGATGACAACCAGCTGATTCTCTACCTCACAGACGAACCCACAGCCGCCAAGAACAACTTTCACAATGGGATGAAGGTATCTGGATTAATGATAGCTGCCTCAAGCTTAAATCAGACAAGACCAAAGTCCTCATCCTGGGCTCCATCCCCTCTCTCTGGGATGACTCCTAGTGGCCTGCAGCGCTCGGAACCCCACTCACACCCACAGACTGTGCACGAAACCTCGGCATCATCCTGGACTCCTTGCTCTCAATGAACCACCAAATCAACGCCGTTATACTTAGCGTGAAAGGGGTGTTGCGGTGGGTGGTCCACCCATTGATTTTGAAGCTGCCTCATATTTACAAGGCTGGCGTAAATATAGGGCAGTGCCAAAATTAAGACAAGGAAAAACTTGGTCTTACCCTGGTGAAACGAGGAAAAATGCTTTATTTCTCTTCGTTTTTGCTGTTTCTATGTGTGCTGTGTTGTGCAGCACACATAGAAGTTACAAAACACCATTACTGATTGTTTATGTGCATGTAGGTGTACCTTACCCTGCAATGCAGGTACCCTTGCACAATGGTGCAAGAGTGCCTGCATTGGCGCTAGGCAGCTAAAGTTAGCGCCAGTGCAGGGTGAAACACAGGGTTGCACTGTATGTTGTACATACAGTGTAGTGCTGTGTTTCAGAAGTGGTGGAGTGCTGGGTTAAGCCAAGAAGGCTAACCCCATGCTCAGTCACTTCCTTGTACATATGCCCCCCTGCCTCTGCACCTCAGGCAATCACCATTGCTGTCGCCATTAAGGAAGGACCTCAAAACCTGGCTCTTTGAACCGCAGATTCCCTCCACGCCCACCCCCACTCAGCGCCTTGAGGCCCTTACAGGTGAGTAGTCACGCTTTATAAAAATTCTGATTGATTGGCTTAGGGTAGAATCTTGGGGTATTGGAATGTTCGTGCTCGGTTTGAGGATTGGAGTTGCTGCCTGGAGGTTAGTGTTGCGGGTGAGAAATTAAGTTGCTTTGACACCCTTACCTGCTGTCTTCTTTTTACATGGCAACGAGGACGGGATACGAACCCACGCGTAGAAAGCACAATGGATTAGCTCCTTTTCCTCTGCCCACTATTCTACTTTTAAATGTTGCCTTCTTTATTTTTTAATACTGTTTCCTTTTTTTTCCAACTCCCCAATCCAAGTTTTGTTTCATTCCTGTTATCCCTGCATTATCTTTTTTTTTGGTAGTTGACTTTTTCGGGTCTGTACTAGTCTCTAGTTCACTTATCTTCTGCATTGTTGGTATTTTTTCCTCTCTCCTATATATTTTGCGGTACTGTAAGACTAAGAACAGAAATTTGGTTCTCTACTGTCTACTGTGAAGATTCCAGGCCCAAGTAAGCTAGTATTATAAATAATATTCACCATGTATGTTTATTGAAAAGGCTTTCTTTATCTTGCTCATAGGACCCCCACACACCACCCACAATGTTGTGCTGTGTAATTAACTTATACAGTATACCAGCAGTTTCCATGGCAGTGCAGCATGGCTAGAAAATATAAGGTCCTATTAAATTTGCCAACCGATGCCATATGTCTTTTATTTATCATTATTCCACCTCTTCAATGTGCTTCAATGACTCATAGTCATCATGATCATCATAGGCTATAGCTCTGTCCCTCTCTTCCGAAAACTTTTTGGTTTTGGTTGGCTTCACTACTTGGCTTTGCCCCGAGTGATATTTTTGTTGGAAGATACTACAGCGCTATCCAAACTGTAGTGATGTATTTTTGGGTTAAAAAAATTAAGGGGAGGCGTATCTGGCATCTAAAAAATATATGATGTTTTTTTCTTGCCACACCAACCACTAGTGCCACCGCCTCAAGTGCTGATGCAGGAGGAGGAAAGTCAGTTGGAGGGGAAGAAGTGGCAGCAGGGATGGGCATTGGTAAGTCACATTGCTTGCTTATTGACAATTACTATTATACTCACTAGCTACAAGGGTGTTGTTGTAACTCATGACCAAGAACCCCTCGCTTTAACAGCTGCAGCGGTGGTTGAGTGATGGCCTCATCTACTGGCAACTCAGCAAAAGCTCACATAATGAACACTGAAAATTAAGGCATGATGGAATTGGGAATGAATGGAAGGTTAAAAGAATGGATGGGTGAAATGGTATATGAATGAAAGGATGCATGTGTGGAGGAAATGGGTAAAGGGGTGGATGGATGAAAGGGTGGTTGAAAGATAGGGTGGATACTGAATGAATAATGGACTGGAAATTTTGGCGACTGGATTGGATAAAGTAAAACTTAAATCACGATGGCTATGGATGAATATAGAAGAATGAAAGGATGAATTAATAATTGGATTGCTTAGAGGAATGAGCAAGGGAGCTCCTCTGGAGAGGGGCATGCTGCTCACCTACTTCAATTACTTTGCTTTATGGTTATAAAAGCTATGGTTCAATGTAGAGGTCTTTAAAAATAATAATTTTCTACTCCCTTGACTCACTGTATCTGTTAAGCAAGGAAGATATATATCCCCCATTATCATTCATCACCTCCCTCTCTGCCCATGGCATTTCACCACCCATAACTGGAGTGCAGCATTGTTCAAATTTATGATTGCAGTGTTGGCTGTGCAATGTGTGCCTGCTTCAGTTAATGCAGCATTTACAAAGTTTTCAATGCAGTGCAAACTGAACACACAAGGTGTGTTTCCCTTCGCCCATTCAGTCACCTCTTTGTACTTCACTCCTTCATTCTTTTCTAAGTTCTTCCATCCCAGTGACACATTTTATGTCCATGGGAAGGGATTCCAAAATATATTTCATGGCTTCCTATAGACATATTTATCTCACGCCTCTTCAGACTTTTTCCTTTTCACGTTCGCCAACTACAGTGACTGAATAAGAAAAAGCTTCATATGACAAAATAATGATCAGTGACAACCCCTCTATTCTCTATCAAAAGGTCTACCTACCCGCCTTATCCCTTTACCTTACCTTGCAGTAGAGTAAGTAAAATTTCCTTTCCTAACTGCCCAGCAAATTAATTTGTTGCAAATAGTTTGTGGTGGTGGGCAAGGCTAGTGAGTTAAGTGGGACTAAGTGCCTGATTTGATTCCAAGTCTGGCAAATGGGATACTCTGTGACAAACATGCCAGATACAATCTACATAGCCTGTCCCTTTCCCTGTAGTGCAGTGCATAATTTTCCACAACGTCTACTTATGGCAGACAGGAATACACCTGCATTTTATCCATGAGGTGTGTGACATAGTATCCTATTTATTATTCATCTGCCTCTTTGGAGTCAGGGTAGAAAGTGAAAGGTATTTGGAGAAGAGAGGGCCATTGTAATTAAAGAAAGATAATTGTCAACTATAGCTGCCCCAGCTGCAGAAAGTAGCAAAGTACCCAACGCGCTGGCTAGCATGCCTCCATTAATTTAGTACAACACAACTTCGACTCCATAGGTGCATAATGCCTTACTCATTAATGAGAGGTAATGTTTTATTTCTCCACTCAAAGTGTCTATTTAGTTACTAGAAAAGCCGTCAACAGAAAAAAATCAACTCACAGTTTTTTAATCCGGTGTTATTCTGCATTAATACCTTTCTGCCAGACAGTAAGGGCTTTGTATGTGAGTCATGTGTGGGTAAAATATAAAATTGGCCTTGTGACTCACCTAATCATAATCACATCAAATTCCAATGGCCCTAGAGGACTAGCAATAAACTGTTACTGTGCCACCCACTAATTTTAAATAATTGTTTGCAGGGAGCATTATTTACAATTTGTCATTTTATTTCTTTGTTTTTCTTGATATAGGTACTCCTGCTGGTCTACTCACAGCACCCAACAGGCAGGAGATAGCGGCCTGCATGCAGCGGCTGGGCACTATCCAGCTTGAATATCAGTGGCTGGTGGCCTAGGCGGATGAAGAAGAAGAGGCTGAAATGCCTGCCTTTGAGCTGGACCCCAGTGCAGCCAGTCAGCCAGTCAGCCACAGCCTCCCGGCCACCCCCTCACGCTCTGACAGGACATTGCTGCCGCCCATCATGCAGTGGCTGGATCGCATGGAGTAGGGTATGGACAGCCGGGTGGTCAGGATAGAGCTGAGCCTGGACCAATATGGACAATGCCCTCTGTTAATTTTTTGTTCTGGTGGGAGGGACTTGTGGATGGAGAGGGTGGGAAGGGAGTTGGGACCGGGTTTTTCATTTGTTGGACATTATTTGTGGAATGGGGATGGGTAAAATTGTTTGGGGAGAGGGGTGGGCCTGTTGTGGGTGGAGATGATGGGCTTTTTGTAAAACAATAAAGGGGAACATTTTATTTCTTCTCCATTTATGCCTGAAGTAGTTTATTTGTGTTTGCCTTTTACTTTGCACTGCTGCCTTTTTATGCAGTCTGTTTTTTCTAATGTGCTTATAAAAATGAATACTGGTTCATTACAGTTAGTTATATACCTCTGTAACTATCTTGACCATTAGGGGGGATGCTGCCATGACCTGTGTTGACCTCAACAACCTAGATAAACAATTACTTATCTTCAGTAGCAAATAGCTGCTTATTTACTAAGGGCCCGATTCACAGACCTAATTTAAGAGAAAATCCTAAACTTACTACCATTTTGGTATTCACAGAAGGCACGTACTCATTTTGGTATTCACAGAATGCACTTACTCATTTCGGTATTCACAGAAGTTAGTAGTCCTAACTTTAGGACTCCTAAATGCCTTCTGTGAATACCGAAATTCTTAAAGTTAGGATTTTTCTCAGTTTAGGAGTAGTACAGTTAGGAGTTACAAGTAAGAAATCACTGTGTACTGCATTTACCACAATGCTAAGGGACGAACTGTGCTGGGAGGTGAGGCAGCGTGCTCCCATCCCCCATCCATAAGTTAACTGGTTCACTTCACTCCATAGTTCTCTTACCTGAATATAGAGGAAGCAAAAACAGGGAAGGCTTCACAATTTCATAAGCGAGGTACCACTCCCACCCAAGTGAGCTCCAACTGTAGGATTAATCAGAGGGATTATCCATCGCAGGACACTTAATGGAAATAAAAACACTGAGTTAGTAGGTTAAAAATGTTATCCTAGCTTTGCAAAGAATTGAGACAAGACTGCTGTATGACACAACAAAGAATAACTGATAGTGATAAAATAACAATAAATTGCAAGAGTAACTTCTTCGTAGCAATGTGGAGCTAGTATTTAATTAAAAGAAATCCTCAAGTCATGAAAAGTGGACTCAAAGTCTGGAGTGGACAAGGTTAAGCGTTTACGCAACAAAAGGCCTAAATGACGATGCTGGTGACTGATGTTCTTCTATATCTAAAATATGGATCCCCATTATGTGCAGGTGGGTAAATGGAGGCAGTGTGGGCTATTGGTTAAGTAATAGAATATTCTGCAGTATGTTGGTGTCACTTATACCACATCCGCCTCATGAAGTGTGTGATCCATTTATGGTGTACATTAGGTCACACCTCAATAAATCACAACAACCCGGGGAAAGAGGGTTAGTGTTTGGATGAATGGATGGGAAAGGAGATTTGGGGAAAGGTGTGACAGAGACAAACACTACACAAGGACAATATTCATCTGGGTGATGAGCAGCACATCATCATCATCAATCTGTTGTGGAAGGAAATGAAGGCATGAGTATGACACAGTACAGTGACATGCATTGCAAACAGTTCTTTAGCACCAGAGACTCATGTTATCAGATATCTAAATGTTCTGTCTTCTAGGTTTCAAACAATCAAATTATGGAAGTATGATCCCACCCAGTTCAAACAAATATGATTGCTAAATTAAAAAGGAGACTTTATTGCTAAATTAGGTGATGCATCTGCATTCTCCTCAGGTATGTCCATCACTCTTGGGTGCCTGTCTGAGCTGGTCCGGTAGGTAAGCAAGAATGTTGAGCTCAGCGTTCGCCTTGCATTCATGCAGGAGATGAGAAGATTGTGGATTGTAAAACAGAAACTGTATTGAGGAGTCAAGGAGAAAGGCAGCAGGAAGTTAAGCTTCATGACAAGTGTACCAAGAAGACTCTGGGGCAGAGCAAAAAACAAGAGTACTCAGAGTTTCACATTTGCACCAGTGCAACACACACACTCAGCAGCATTTCACAAATCAACACATCTCTCTCCATTCCACATAGCTGAGTATTAGGCCTCAGAGTCATTGTTTCTCTTTGAAGTCAATAACTTTTTTCTTCTAGCTGTTGATGAGGTATTCACACCCTGAGCTCTTCCATCCGCTTCCTGAATCTGAGTAGCTCTTTCCCAGTGACGACTCGAGCAAGATAGACGTGTAGTGCATTTCTGTTGAAGAACAAGTAGAGAAACAGAGTTGCAGTATTTTGTATAGGTTTTTCTTTGTTAGCTAAAGTTACTGGTCTGGTTTTGAAGAAAGGAGCGGTCCCTTCAAGCAATTCCCGCTAAGTGTGAGAGGGCCAATCACCTTCAGGAAAAATGATTTCCCATCATTCAGGCCCCAAACATTGCAAATCATCTAAAGCAAGTTCCCATATTACAGTTGAACACCCTCCATCACTGGCAGCCACCACATGAATCATCAATCATCACTCGCAATCACTCAATAATATATCAGTCATTGGTGCAATGGTTACCTGTTCCAATCCAAGCACAGTGGTAGGTAAACATTTGCATTTCATCTTTGATGCAAGCAACAATATTGGAATTTGGCAGTCTTGTAAATCAACTGATCTTTAGGGGCAGGCCTCCTTGGTGATGAAAAAATGAACGATAAGAGTTGACCGTACAGGTTAATTTCCACTAAGTACGTTTGTAAAGGCTAATCATCCTCAGAAAAAAATGATCACCCATGATTCAGGCCACAAACTTTGCAAATCATCTAAAGCAAGTTCCCAAATTATAGTTGAACTCCCTCCCTCATTGTGTGCCACCAGACGAATCACCAATCATCACTCACAATCACTCACTCATTGTTGCAATAGTTGTAGTTACCTCTTCCAAACCAAGCCTGGGTAGGCTAAGTGGTAGTTACGCAATTGTATCTTTGAGTCAGGCAACACATTGGAATTTGGCATTCGCACTCTTGTAAATCAATGATCTTCTGGGGCAGCCCTGCTAATGATGCAAAAAAGGAGAGACATGCGAGGGAGGCAGGCATTGTCTCCAATGTCATGAAGGAAATGTGGAGGCTTCTTCACAGCCCACTGGCCCAACTTCAATCCAGCCTTATATGTGACTAAACAAATTGTGAGGCAGAATTAATCTGACCCAAACATAATAAAGCGCTATCTCTATTTTTTTCCTTGTCTTTTTTTTGCAAAGAAAGAAGTACAATGACAAATAATTAAGAAGTTCTATGGTGGCATTGGTATACTCAATCTGGGAAGTAGAGTTCGTCCTCAAACTCAGGTGGTTACCCAGAAGTTGGTCAGCTAACACACTTGATTCAGATTAATCTGCCTCTTCTTGTGCTGTTTCAGGAATGGTGTAATTGTGTGGTATGAAATGTTGGTTCTTTTTGATCATGATCACTCGCTCCTCGTTTCGAGGCGAGAGACTGGTTCTTCTCACTGTAACAACTGCACCAGCTGCCCTGAGCACATGCTCAGCAGACACACTGGTTACAGGATAAACCAGATACTTTATTGCCAGCCTGCTGAGTTCTGGCAATTGGCTCATCTTCCCATACCAATACAACAATGGGTTTTGATCCACATAGACCTCTTTTGCATCATATAGATACTCCTGGAACATCCTCTGAATGGTCATTGGTGCCGCCACTTGCTTGACCTCTTTTGCCAACGTCTCTGCACTGGACTTAATCCCTACCCATTGATACCAAGACAATGCAGAGGTTGCTCTTGTTGCCAGTGTTTTGGTTGATGGTGTTATTGGCTGCAGTGGGACAAGACTACCCTCTCTGGAAGTTGAGGTGGCACCCCAGAGCTGTGGGATGGAACTCTAAGTTCCAGCCATTGCTATTCCAGGTCTCCAGCTTTCTCAATAATCCACCTCTTGCATTTTGAGATATCACCTTCAGAAAAGGGAATTAAAGTGCCCCCAATGTTTTTGTACAATGGATCAAGTTGTGCGGCACAGATGTATTGTTAGGACCAGATGATGTTGTCTTCTAGCCTTGCATTGGAAGCCAATCGAAAGAGCAAGCTCTCAACCAAGTCATGTGCTTATGTGTTTTCATTCTCACCTGCAAGGGAAATCCTTTAAGACACCTTCTCAAGCTGGTCCTGTAGCAGACGCTACAACGGGATAGCTTGGTCCATCGTACCATCGTCCTTGCTAACTTACCATGTGAAAGCCTCAAAAGGGAGTAGCATGTGTGTCAGGCATTTAACTAAGCCCCATTTCTCCGCATCCACGGTTAAAGCTGTCCCAACTGCATCCCATCCTCTTTGAATGACATAGTCATTGATCTATTTGTACTACTCAAACAGACGTTGCAACAAGTAATAGGTTGAGTCCCAACGTGTTGGCACCTCCTGTATCAGGGCTTTAACTGGTACTCTATTAGCAGGATGATTAATCAACAACTGCTTCTGGGCTTTAAAAGAATGACTGAAATGAATGCAGATTATTCTGCGGGTGGTCAGTATGTTGCTGACTATATCTTCTTTTTTTGAGAAAGCCTTGCACCACCAGTTTGATGCAATGGGCCAAACACAGGACCCTGAAATAGACACCTTCTGCCATGGCCTTGATTATGTTACTGCCATTGTCCATGGCAACAAATCCAATTCTGAGACCTCTGGGTCGCAACAATTCAGACACCTTGCTGTAAAATTCTTCCAAGACGCTTGTATCTGTCTGTGATTTCTCCATGGTGAACATGGCTACTGTTGCATTCCACTGAACGCTCTTAAAACTTTCTTCAGGGCAACGACCTATAGGTATATTTTGCTTTACCCCCATCAAACAGATCTAGTGTGCAGTAATGCACATGTAATCAGTCGGCTGACAATTGGTCCACATGTCTGTCAACAGGTGGATAGTGTAAACAACACTTTCTGCAAAGCTTGTCCAACCAGTTGCACGACATGTGATGCAGTACTGGAACAGCAACTCTGGCAAAATAGGTCTGACGTGGAACCTTCCATTTCTTGCAGATGGCTGCAACAAATTCTAAGAATCCCACTTCTTCCACAAAAGAAAAAGGGAGGAGGTCCAGCACTAAAAATGTTTCCATCTTCCCATTGTACAAACATGCCCTTGGATGTTTGCGGTCATTGGGCCCCTCCTTCCTAAACATACCCATAATAGTAGCCTATATTTTTTCCTTCTTTCACTGTATGCTGTCGTGTCTCCATCTGACTCCAAGTCTTGTTCCATTGTGAAGTGCCATTGACAGGGCTGCTTTCTGTGAGGATGTCACTCTCTTTTTCCTCATCATTACCTCCACCATGATTGAACTTGTAGCTGATATTCCCCGGCTCTCCTCACTCTCAACACCACGACCACGTTCAGCAATTTTTTAAGGTGATCCTCCCACTGTAGTGTTTTTTCATATGAGTCGTTTAGCCTCCAGTACCATATTGTGAACCAGGCTTACCTAGACTAACATGGGTGTTGCAAATGATGCATACTACAATGCGCTCCCCCTGTGTGCTAACCATATAAAAGTCCCAAACTGGGGAGAAGTATTGTTTCACTGTGCCACCGACAAAGCCTAAAGAAGAACTAGCGGCAGTTGAGCATGAGATAGGTGGGCATGTCGTCGATAGCCTCCCTGCAATACATACTTCTACTGAGCTAGTGATTGATGCAAGTCTCAGCTGTGGATTTGTGAATATGGGAGCTAGCAGTGCTACCTGTGCCACATCCATTGAAGCATGTTGAATAGCGATGTCTGACTCCTCTGTGTCAACTTCCACAATGACTGGCTCTGTCTGACTCCTCTGTGTCACCTTCCACACTGACTAGCTCATCGTCATCATTCTCCTCACCATCTGCTTCCATAATTCTAAGGCTTTCAGGCACATTTTTTATCCCTTGCCTCTCCTGGCATCTCCAGGACTCTGGCGGAGTCCACGCCATGTTCCAATCATTATCACCTGAAGTGGTGCTTGAAGAAGATGGTGGAGTAGTGCGCTTCCTTTTCCTAGCTGGATGTCTAGGAGCCAATGATTCTAAAAGAGGAGGTTCTTGGTCGGCAGGGACCTTGACCTCCAGTTCTGCTCCAACATCAGGAAGATGTACTATTGCTGGCTGTGGCTGCTGGCCACTTTGCTCTGTTTCCTGAAACGATTGTGTACTACTTTGTGAAATCAAATTCAACATCACTGCTCGTCAGCGTCAACATGATTGTAGTGCCTGCCTCACTGACAGACATAGTCGTCGGCTTATGCGGGGTGGTGCTGTTGATGCAGTAGTGCAGCTCCCAGCTTGCTCCTCGGATCCCTGTGCGGCACACCTTAACAGAAAAAGGTTTCATTCGAGGAGCTTCTGGTGGAAAGCTGCTTCTTCTCACTGACCACTTTCTTGGAAGCAACTTTCTTTTGGGCCATCCTAAAGCTCTCAGTTGGCAGTGGCAATAATCTGCACAAGCAGAAGAGATTGGAGGACTGGCATGTGATGTCACTGTACAAGCCTTCTGTTTGGCAGTACTGAGGGTGATCGCACTTCTTCTCTTGTGCACCTAAAATCAAACAAGCAAGAAAAACATTAGTGAAATGTGGTATTGTTACAGTGTGAATTAGTACAGACAAAGACAATTTTAGTGTGGTTGGCTACTTAGGTAATACCACTTTAAAGTCAAACCACACCACCATACCATAAAACATAATTACCCATCAGGATAACACACAATATACAAATAGAGCTCTTTCCTTTATGTCCATATATTCTAAAGGACACACCTGAGGCACTCAGGGAACTGCCTGGTTAAATTGTATACTAATCTTTTAAAAAATGGAGGTAAGTTTGTGTGCGTATGCAGGCAATGTGGTCCAGAGGGAGATGGAATAAACATTATTTTTTTTAATGGATGATGCTGATGTGTCTGCAGTGCCCCAAAGCTAGGGTATCCAGGAGAAATGGAATGATGCCTAAAAAACTGAATGCTGTTACCCGGCTGTGCACCTATGGTGGATAGATGGATGGATGGATGGATGGATGGATGGATGGATGGATGGATGGATGGATCGATGGATGGATCGATGGATCGATGGATGGATGGATCAAATGAGGCAAAATAAAAAAAGTAATTAAATCATTCAAAAACATTAAAGATTAAAATAAAACCAATTAAAAAGATAAAATAAAATCTTTAATTTTTAATTTTAAAAATGTATCAATAATTGCCAATGTTTGTATGGGAGGATGAGAAGAAACCTACTATGAGGCAAAGAGGTACAAGATAAAAAATAATCTATGTAACTATATATAAGCACTGTCCTTCAAAATCATATTCTTGATATACATGCTACAATGAGCCTCAAGCATATTATTAAACTTCATCCATGGAAGCGTATTGCAAAGGCACACTGGTTGGATGCACAAAATTGCTTCCAGCCAGTGCCACATGGTCAAACGACAGCAGCAAGCAAGGAGGCATGGGGAACAAATAACACACGCAAGCCTATGACATAGGTACACTGGCTTAAGGTACAAAATGGCTGTCAGCCACATGGCAAAACAACAACAGCAAGCAAGGAGACATAGGGAACAAAGAACCCATGCAAGCCTATGGCAAAGGCACACTGGCTGGAGGCACAAAACGTCTGCCAAGCTAGCCAGTGCCACATGGTCAAACAACAACAGCAAGCAAGGAGGCACTGGGAATAAAGAACACATGCAAGCCTATGACAAAGGCACACTGGCTGGATGCACAAAATGGCTGCCAGTCAGTGCCACATGGTCAAGCAACAACAGCGAGCAAAGAAGCACAGGAAAGAAAGAACACACTCAAGCCTATGGCAAAGGCACACTGGCTGGATGCAAAAATTGGCTGCCAGTCAGTGCCACATGGTCAAATAACAACAGCGAGCAAAGAAGAACGGGGAAGAAACAACACATGCAAGCCATGGCAAAATCACACTGGCTGGAGGCACAAAATGGCCGCCAGTCACATTGCCAAACAACATCAGCAAGCAAGGAGGCATAGGGAACAAAGAACACATGCAAGCCTAAGGCAAAAGCACACTTGCTGGATATGCAGAAAATGGCTGCCAGCCACATGGCCAAATAACAACAGCAAGCAAGGAAGCACAGGGTACAAAGAGAACACATTCAGGCCTATGGATACAGACTTCACAAAATGGCCCACTTCCACATGGCATGGATAACAAAGACAAACCAATGGTGGCCTACGGCAAAAATACACACTCACACACACACACACATACACAGACTGGACAGACAAAGGAGGCATGGTAACACTGAATGAAACACTACCATTAATTCAGCAATGTCAACAATGAAAATTAACTGAGCTATAAACATTTTACAACAACACACATCCTCCCAAGGCATCAAATATTACCTCACATATACACTTGTGCACAAAAAAAACATGAAATACAATTTTTTTAAAAATTTAATCCAATGTCATCCCAGCCCTCAATGATGTTTTAAAACAACATATACTACGGAAACAGTTGTTTCATTCACTCATGACTAGCACCGGGCCGAGCCTACTGGTTGGCACCTTGGCAGACCAGGCCACATAGCAAAATAAATAAACATTGCAAATGTAACAAACATAGAGCAAATGAACTGAACTGTGCAAAAAGTTTCCTTTACAAAAGAGGAAAAATTAAATGGAAAATATAACTAGGCCTCTACTGAACATAGCCCACCCACCAAGATAACTTTGAAAATTCGAATAAAAGTACAAATAAATACCGTGGTATGCCCTCTATCAAACAAAAAACACCCTTCCACAAGTTTTTTAACTTACTTGTGAAATCTCAAATACAAAGTCTTAAATCCAATGGTATATACGCAGCAGATAAGAAAAGTTACACTACCAACTCCAAATCCAAATGAAAAATAACCAGGAGATGGACAAAGCACTGGGAGGAGCCTGCTGGTCAGAAACAGGAAATCTGAGTCTCTGGGGCACTTCTTTCATGTTGGAAAAAAAGTAAAAAAAGAACAAAGGCTCCTCACACAAAAAACACCTCCAATAGTCTGTTGGAGAAGAAAATCCACTGGAAAACATGCTTCTCGAACACAAAAACAACTCAAGTGGTGAGTTCGCAGCCCTGAGCAGCACTATATTGGCGCTGTCACTGCCAGAAGCCGTGCAAGCAGGCGCAAAGTCTCATGTGGCAAACCAGGTATCGAGCACCCAAACAGAAAAAAAACTCAACTTCGCACCCAGAAGCGGAGTTCAGGAACTTCACGCTCTTCCGCTGAGTACCTGAAATCTGCAAACTCCACAAGCAGAGCGGATTTCACCACCTGGGCATTGAAAAAAGTGAGGTTTTAGTCATAGGAAACAACCCCTCCCACTGGATGGAATTCAACTGGCCTGGCTGCCTCGGTCCACTTCCCTTACCCTCTCTCACAGACAAGAGGCTTGGATTCTGGATCGACGACAGGCTATCCATGAAGGTTCAGGCCGAGAAACTGGTTGCCTGCTCTTTTGGACTTCTCCGAACCTTGAGAAAACTGTTAAGTTGGCTCCCTGTCACACTCCGAGGAGTGGTTGTGCAGGAACTGTTCAGCTCACGTCTGAACTACTGTAACTCCCTCTACATAGGTGGCCCTAAATATGTGACATGGTAACTTCAGGTAGACCAGAATGCCGCCTCATGGATTCTCTACAAAATCCCCAAGCACCATTCAGCGGCACCAGTGTTAGCAGCCCTGCATTTTTTACTAATTCAGAAGAGAATCCAGTTCAAAATACTCTGTCTGATCAATTGCGCCACTCACAAGAAAGGTCCCCAGCTTATTCAATGCCTGGTGACTCCGTATATGCTGAAAGGATCACTGCACTTCAAGGGTCTGCAACTACTGCAGGTGCAAAGGGTCAAGAGAGCATAATGCGGTGGATGTTCCTTCGTATATCTGGCATCCAAGCTCTGTAACGCTCTCCCAGCTCACATTACAGTAGACCAATCAGAACTCAGTTTCAGGAAACAGTTGAAAACTTTCCTATTCTAAAACTATATAGGGCATCTAGGTAGTACTAATAGCTTATTCCTGTTCACAATGCTGCGAAGCCTGTTGGGTAGCCATGCACGCTATAAATTCAGAAAAATAGAATGGAATAGAATAGAATAGAATAGAATAGAATAGAATAGAATAGAATAGAATAGAATTTGTTCTAGGTTCACTGGGAAAAATGTTGAGGTAGGAATATTCAAAATGTTAATGGTCACATATCCTTTCTGACTCTGACCTGAACTCCACATACAACTGTGCAAGCTTTTGCAGGATGATACTTTAGTGAAAAACCCTCAAACTGGAAACTTTAGTACCCAAACTAATAACTGATATTCCCTTCTGGGCCTTCTCTATTTTTTCTTTTTGTTCAAGAGCCCCACAAGGACACACGCCATTCCGAGGCCTTACATTTGAGCTTCATCTTCACAAAATCATGTTAAAATATAACACTGTTTTTTAACAGGTGGAAAACAGCATAGCCCGGGCCTGTAACAGAGTGCAGTGACTTCATATAATACCTGCCAATGTTTAAATCACAAGAGTTAGGCAGCATTTCCTGTAGTCATCTTGCTAAATTGAACTCTTTATGCTGAGACCACTTGCCCCCTCTATAAAGCACACTTTGAATAAAACTTCGATGCTGATAATATATTGATGCTTTTTTTTAAAAAGTTTGGCCATTTCAGACCTGCCAACATTTAAACAAATTTCACTGTGTGAGAGGTGGTAGCTGGTTGAAGTGGGGAAGAGCTTTGTGACGAGAACTGCCCACAAGGCACTTCTGCCCCATCCCATCACCAACTTCAACCCTACCCCAAAATAAACAGTCATTGATGCAACTGCTTCTGAGCAAGGGCTCATTCACCAATCATCACCTGACTGCTCCATAGTACAACCAGCAGCTGAGGTTAGTTTTCATCTAAATCAGCTGGTTCAGTGCTACTTATAGGTTGATGGGCTATTCCAGCCTTCTTGTAGTTCAATCACTGGCTCAGTATCCTCTAAGACATCTAGGGGCATATTCACAAGGATTTAACTCCGAATTATCTCCACTTTAACGCATTAAAAGTGGTGATAGAATTAAAACCCCATTCACAAGCTGTATGTGCCCCCGTTCTTCCCCGGCTGCTGGTAGAGACACAACACCAATGTCTGGGTGGGGTGCCATGAGCAGTGGGGGCTGAGGGCTTGGCTGCAGTAGGTGAGTGGAGTGTGCCCCGCATGGTATGGCAGCCCCTGAAGAGGCCGCATGAGGCTGGGTCCCAGGGGAGATGTATCCTGCAGTGCTGGCTAACATTGGCTGCAGAGCAGGGCAAGTAAACAGGGGCACAGAGACACTTGGAGGCCCGATCCTGGGAGATGCATGAGCTGCAGCATTGGAGTTGTGGTTGACACCGGCAGCTAGGCGGCGCAGGCCTTGCCCTAAACTGCAGATCCCAGGAGTGGTGGTGAGGGGTCTGTCCCTAGGGGACACGAGAGCTGGGGACGCTGGCATCACTCCAGGCATTAGAGCAGTGGAGGTAGGGGGCTGCCCCCATTTTACTGCCGAAACAGTACATGACTTGGAGAGTCGTGCTTTGTTTGGCCACAGTGGCCCACTCCTCTTACTTCCGCCCCCCCCCCCCCCCGGTGTGAGCATCTGAGCAGGACCCCGGAGGGTGCCTTGCCGGGGGACAGCTGCATGGAGGTGGGGGTGCCAGCCTACTTCACATCCCTACGAACATGGCTGAAGTGCACGTCCTGTAGTTGAACCTGTGGGTGCAATTGACTGCAGTGCAGAGACTTGGCCAATAATCATTTTCCCAGCCCTTCCAGCCCGGTGGACAAGGGAGGACTGGCCATTATCACTCTCAATTCACACCATACGGAGGGTTCTTATCCTCCACTCACCTTCACCCGCCTTCATTTACCATTGCTGCAATGAATGCTCACCGCAAACACCCCAGCCCACCACGTCGTGTGTGTCAGCCCGGGCTGAGACAGCTTCCCGGACACGTACACAGCCGCACCTGAGCACTTCACAGGTCTTCAGAAGACCATTTACTTACGCGAATGAGCTCATCACATTTTTTTCTGTGTTGTGGTTCGTTTTTTATCTCCGTCGAGATTGTTGTCTCGCGGAAATTGGCCGCGTTATAGGCGGACTATGGCATGGTACCACCGTGTTGTGAATTCCACGTTGACACGGCGTGCTATTCCCGCGATAGGCTGCGATGTGAAAAGTTGCGTTAGCAAACTCTGGTGATGTTTAACACTTGTTTGTGTGAATATCCCCCCTAGCCTTGTCATTTTCTGGGAGGAACCTCATATGTTCGCTGCAAAAATTTGCAAAATCTGTACAACTTGTCGGTGCCCCAATCTCTGCACCTTTGATTGTGAGGTCCCTTACAGCTTGGTCAATCAACATTCTCTTTCTTGGCAGATCAGGATAGGTCTGTACAAATGTCCTTTCTTGGGGTGGAGGGAGGCAAATACAAGCCTTCCACAGACCCGGTTTGTGTACACAATAAATGTGTCCGCTACAACCAGTAGTGTTAGCGTCAATGAGGATTTTAGTGTTGATGTTGCACTGAAAAAAAGGAAAAGGTAAATGTTATTGCATCCCGTGCACGCTTCGGTTATTTTCCTTCCAACTAATCTAAATTTGTTTTGGTTGTTGAGTTGTTGCTATTGTTCAACCTGTATTTTTGTGGTATTCAGATTATGTATTATTGTAAAAAATGTGTCCTTTTTGGGATATTGTGTTGATTTGGCTGAAAACAATTAAGCTATTTTGGAGTTTTGTATGCTTTTTGGTATTAAAACGTTGCCCTTTTCTAGAAATTGACACATAAACACCAGTAATAATCTCTAAATTGTCTTTAAAAATCATTATGTTATATCGTCTTTTAATGTACATTAATTTGTTATTTCTGCTGGGATTAATCTTCCTGCTTGTTGCTTTTCCCTTTCTATCAAGCTACAAACGTTATTTGAGAGAGCAATTAGTATTTGTCAGCCAAAGTCAAGTCTTAAAATCATGATTAATTGCTTGAAGGAATTTTTTAACAAACAATGCAAACTTTAATAACAGCCTTAAGAAACGTCAAAATCTTAGGGCTGCGGGGCTGGATTTTCTCTTGAAACTGCAATTTCCTGTGGTTTTGCCTTTGAAGCAGAGACTGTTTTTCCAGAGAAATCTAGAGGGATAGAAATTGGGAATTTCTCCCACCTCTTTGGCCGGGTCTCTTTGGATATAATGAGCTGTGTCTTATGGACTGCTCTTCAGGAAATTCAACCGTTTTTTATGTCTTCGGAAACCCCGAGGCATCGCAGTTTCGATGGCAATTGTGCCCCAGCTTGCCAGAATCGTCCTTTCATATACAAACAATGCTGCCTAAATATGGCCCCACACCCAGGCGACCTTTGGACATCCCTGGCATATCTGTGCGGGTCACACTGCGAGCCTGTCTGCGTCCCGCTCCACTTTCAACAGAGTCCCTCTGTCTGTACCCTTCTCATTTAAAACGTAAACAGGAGCAGCTCCTGTGTATTGTATTTTTATTCATTTTTTTAAAAATGTACATTACAAGGTTTAAAGGCCACAGCTTTTTAATTAGTAACATCAGTGATGCGGCCATAATGTTGCAAATATCGAAAAAATAAACAGTCGGGGGCATATTTACAACGAATTGGCATAGTGCAGCGCCGGAAGTCCTTTTGATGTGCTTCTCTACACCAATTCGCCAATTCACAAGGGCAGGAATGCACCGTATTTTCAAGATATGGTGCATGCCTGTCCTTTTAGTCAGCTCTGACGCACAACTAGCAGACCTGAGCCAATGCAGGCCCCCTGGCATCATGGTGCAAAGGTGTCTGTGTTGTTGGCATGATTGTTTTTGTGCGGGAAGACACATCTTCAGGCACAAGAACAATCATGAGTGGCGTTTTCCTCGTTCCATGTGTACTGCTGAATGCACCACACGTGGAAAGTGGAAGAAACGAGGAGAAATTTAAATATTTCTCCTCGTTACGCCTTCTCTAGGGAGGCACAAGGTTTTAGTGCTGCCCTAGGTTTACGAAATATTGTTAAATCTGGGGCCGTGTAAGGGCTATAGGAGGTGTGTGGGAACACCTGCAGCAACACCCATGGAAAGCCCCTATGACCCAGAGTAAGGCACGGCAGTGACTTGCGCTGCTTTGCCTTACTGCATCCCTACAAGACCATGAAAAGCCACGCAGGGTGGCTTCATGTGGCCTTGTTGCTATGACTAAGCCTGGTGCGCCACAGGAATGTCACAAAAAGTGACAATCCGGTGGCGCACATGCTTTGTAAATAAGCCCCTCAGTTTGTGACTCTGCCTCCAGTTGACATAATGCATATTTCCCCCAGAAAAGTTTTAGAGGTTGACTCATGCTATTCATTTCATAGACACATACTTTCGTTTCTTTCTATTATCATTTTTTTGTTATTATGTATAATGTTTTAAGTTCACTTCCCACGCTTAATTGTCTCAAAGTGCTCACACTCACAAATTGGCAGATATTTCTACCAGTAACAACAAATGATAGCACATAGGAGCCATGGGAAAGTGGGAAGAGGCGCTGATAAGTGAACAGATGGAGGAGACTGAGGGAAGGATAAGAAATTTTACATATGATGTTGATCATCATGCTGTGGGGTCCTCCACCAGCCTGGGTGTCCAATATAAAGATAAGGGTAGCTGACTGCAGAAAAATTGGGGAGATATTTATGTCCTTCTTTCTGTACATTAAACTGTAAGAAAGTCTCGTATAATGAATATTATTACATGTGCACACCTAATCCCTGGATGCCTCTCCACCACAACATGGTGGGATAAACAGCACCTTCACAGGCTCTCCATTCTTCTGGGACTTTAAAAACTAGCAGTCATCTCCCAGACTTCTGCCCCCATTCTCCATACTCTCCTGCAGACCTTGTGAAGCCTTTGGAGTGTGTGACAACCGAAACACTGATGTTTCAATATTGGCTGATCGAGAAGAAGCGGGATAGGGTGGATCAGGCCACAACTGCTGCCGAATGACTAATTATCTGCCGCCCACTCCAACTATCACCATAACCACTGCCATGAGCCTGGCAAAGCCCTGCAGCACACAATGCAGTGGATACAACTTCAAGGGTTTTCCCCTAGATCCCTGCTTTCAAAAGAGCCAGTGGGTCAGGATCATGGTCAGTAGCATGGGATGGCCTATAATAGGTGAGTGGATGTAACAAGCGCCCTGGGCTCACGAGCAACACTTGGATTCCTGCTTTTGAAGGGCGTGCATAGACTGACTCGATGCAGCCCTTCAATCGTCCTTGCTCCCATGGACCCTGAGAGCACTTGGCAAATATGTCTTCTGTGCTGCCAGGATCCACTCTGTTGGCAACAATTTTGTGGGATTCATCTGCATCTATTCCTTAATGTGAATACTAAGCTTTCTGGTAAGATAGCACATGGCAGTGTCAATATAGCCTTGGCTATAATATGTTTTTTGGATTACAAATATATATGTATACGTTCCTAGTGTGATTTTGGTTATTGAGTCTTGAGGCTTTTATTTTTTGACCCAGAAAAACATGAGTCGGTTTCTTTATCTAGAACCAGTAGTGTTTATTCGTTATGAAACTATTCATGGAATTTCTGACAACCCAGGCCTCGGGATCCTCACCCTCTCTATCATTACTATGGCTGCTGTTTCCTATGCCACATGCATGTTTTATTGTATCATACGTGAAGTAAAGTCCACACCTCAGCCTGCACATGATTTGTCCTGCCTCGGTCCCTTTCCCAAAGAAAGCACATGATTCCCATCACAGATTGCTAATAAGTTGAGCAATAGTAATATCTGCTATTTCTAGCTCTTAGAAGCTGGAAAATAAGCCGTAATATTAGCAGTAGTAAAAGTAGTGGCAAGAGTAGTGGCATGCATTTGCATATAAACATGGACAAGAATCATACATACTGGTCGCTGCAGTGAAACATTTCACCTATTTGATTAGGCACCTGGACCCTAAGGTACCATTTGTTTCTATTAAGGATTCGCACGAGCTATAAAACCACATTAGCTGTTCATTGAATTTAATTCTAAAGTTTTAAAGTGTTTCAGATTGAAACTTTGTTATAATGTCTGTGGTGTACGGTGTGTTTTTTCCTACAACTAAGAATGATGAATATAATAACTTTCCTAATATCATAATGCTGACATTTTCAAAATGTGTATAATATGATATACTATTTCAATATGCATAGAATTTTCAAAGCAGAACACATATAATGTTGCCCCTAAATTAAAAGTGAACACATTCTTGTCAATTACACCGTGAAGACGTTTATAACATTTCTTCTGCACTTTTTGAGGGTACATCAAGGTGCATAAGGTGCGTTTTCTTGCATGTGACGCTTAGGATCCGCAAAGAAACCATATACCTTGCCATAAGGGAACAGGTCGGAATGTGGAGCCAGATTTCGTATAAGTTCCCACAAATATTGTCTGACCCGCAGGCTGCTTCCAGAAAGTGAGGGGAAGATGAAGCATTTGCAGAACAGTAAGATGAATGTGCAACAGCTGGGGAAGGAGACATGGCACCAGAGGGCTTTGGCCAGCAGCAGGCAAATGAGAGTGTATGGAGTGTGTAGGAATGAAATTACATGCTGTGTCTGTCCACACTGTGCAGGAACCCGAGGCAAACCCTCCCCCAGCGATAGATCAGCCATTCATCATCCTAACGAAGGCTGCTGGCGAGGAAACCTCAAAACTTTGAAAGACATGTAGCACATTGAGTAAACTCTCTCAACCGCAGGGTCTGCTCCAAAAACAGGCAGCACACTCTAAGGCTGGCCTGCAGAGCGAGAGAATCAAGCATTAACAGAGCTGATGGCGGTCTATACTGTTCTGAATCTTATGAGCATCAGTGTCGATTACGAGGTTTGGCATTTAATTGGGTGATAGGCGAAACAACAAGCAACATGTAACAATACCCACAAGTAACAACATCCACTGTATTCCCCACGCACTTTACCTATAACTATGCTTTACTTGAAACCCCTCAACATTGGATCCAGCCCCTTCTCTTGGATGGTGTGACACTGCTTTACAGCTGGCATCCAACTAGCTAAATATATAGATATATATTACACTGCAAAACCTTTTTATTGAATGTTTGCCAGTGGTTTCAAAGCTAGCATTTCACAGAAAAGAGGTCTGTGCATTAGTTCCCATAATTCTCACATATGAATGCATTTGCAGAATATTTAGCTTCTCTAAACACATAAAACATGTAAACGGCTGTTTTACACGTCATTCTGTCTTTCTGTCAAAGCTGGTAAAAAAAGCTTTCACAATGACAGAGCTGCTCTCAGAGTATTAATAAGGACACCTGAAAAGATCTCCCTCACAAGTGCACCTTTGATGCAAGCATCTATCAATAGATCCACCCCAAACATTGTAAATGCAGAACCCTGCAGCAAAAAGTTATACTGTCCCACATTTTATTAAAATGTATTTTTTATTTATGTCTTGTTAAACTTACTCTATAGTGTGAATGTACTACAAAAGAAGAGAGCATTTTGGAATTCTTGTTTTGAATTTCCTTACATTGCACTTTTCATTAAGCAGTGGACATATAATAATACACAATGAACATAAAACACATTTTAAAAGGTAACACTTGTCCCCAAAAAGGTAAGCACACATTACTCAAAAAAGATATATCTACAATGGTAGGCGAACAATAAATACTAAATGGATAATGCTCAACTGCTCAAATACTTCTAAAGAGTAATAACATCAATTAATTATTCATGTAAATAGAAAATAAATAACAAGTAATGTGTAATATGGTCCTATATTGCCATCTCTCTCTCTCTCACTGAAAAAAAAATAAAGGTTATAAAGATGTTACAGTTAGGCTAATATTTCACTTGTACAAAATCAAAGGAATAAAGCTGTTATAGTTAGAGAGCTAACCATAACTCGCACCCCCGCAATCAACTGCTTATGACCCCACATATTACATCACTCATTACATGGTCAGTGACATCACTCATGACATCTCACATGACATCACTGATGATATCATCCAGTGAACGTGAGTGTTTTAAACAAATTTGAGTGTTACATTTTATACCAAGGTGTATTGGTGAATCGGTGGGTGTTTAGTGCGTGTATGGGTGATTCATTGGGTGTATGACTGACCTATAAGTGAATGATTAGGTGTCTCAGTGAATGTATGGGTGAGTGACTAGGTTGTTTACATTTCTGTATCAGAATGTCAGTGGGTGTCTATGTGGCTGTATGTGTTGGTGAGTGGGTACATGAGTGGCTGTATGGGTTATTGATTGGTTGTCTGAGTACCTGTATGGGTGTCTGAGTGTATGTGTGGGTGGGTGAGGGGGTGTATGACTACCTGTATAAAAGAGTGAGTGGGTGAGTTATTGGTTATATGGGTTACTGAGTGTGGGTGTGTGAGGGGTAGTATGGGTAAATGAGTGAACGAGTGTGTGTATGACTGTGTCAGTGAGTGAGTCCATGTGTCAGTGGTATATGGCTGTGCGTGTAACTGTATGGGTGAGTAAGGGGCCATGTGATTGGATGGGTGAGTGAGTAGGTGTGTGAGTAGCTCTTTGGGTGACTGATTCAGTGTGGGTGGCTGTATGAGTGTATGAGTGGATATGTCAGTAGCTGTATTAGTGAGTGAGTGGACGTGTGAGTGGCAGTATGGGTGAGTGAGTACTGGTATGTGTGTGTGAATGGGTTTGAGAATGGTCGTTTGGTAGTTGGAGTGGGTGTATGAATGATTATATGGGGTAAGTGTGTGCGTCAGAGATTCTGTGGATGATGTCATCAATGATGTCACTTGAGATGTCTTTACTGATTTTATCTGACCATGTCATGAGTAATGTAATATGTAAGGTCATAAGCAGTGCATTGCTGGAGCGCAAGTTATAGTTAACTCACTAACTATAGGGCTAATTTCTCTGGTTTCGTATGAGTGAAATGTTAGCCTAACTATAGCAGCTCTATAACCTTTGTTTTTTTTAAGTGAACTTTTATTTTGTTTTTTCTGTGTTTAGGAAGGAGGCTACGTGGCCCCCTTCCCTAGACTGTTTTTAGCCACAGTGGCCCCATCCCCTGGAGCCTGCACCTTTTTGTTTTAATTTTTTTTGTTAAAACACAGTGAGGGGACCAGGCGGCCCCCCTCCCAGGCAATTTTTGCCCCGGGGACCCCATTTCCCAGGGCCTGCCCCCTTTTTTAATGTAAAAAAACCAGGGTGGGGGGTCACGCGCCCCCCTCCCCAGGTCGCTTTTGGCCCAGGGACCCCATCCTCTGGGGCCAGGCCACTTCTTTCTTTTTTCCAATATTTATTTTCGAGGGAGGGGAGCCGAGCTGCCCCCCTCCAGGCCACTTCATTGGGAACCGCGGGGGAGCCTGAAGGCCCTAACGGTCCCTGCCGGCTCCCTGCCTCCTGCAGGAGCCAGGATTGCTTTTACACACAGGGAGCTGCTGATATTCAGCTCCCTGTGTGTAAAAGCCAAGTGTTCCGCTTCGAGCAAGCAAGAGCAAAATGCTCTCACTTGCTCAAAGCAGAGCACTGTTTGCTATGGCACCGCCATGCCATAGCAAACTGCAATGTCCCGGGGTGCTGGGACATTGCTGGATGGGGGAGCGCCGGTCCCCAGGACCATCTAGGGCTTCATGAGGGCTCCATGAGGGGGGCTGCCTATATTCAAATTTTTAAACTGTGGGCATTCATTTTCCTCTTTGCCATTTTAGATTCCAACCTAGATTACTATAATTAACTTGGGAGTCTGTTGGCTGCTAAAAACTGCTTGAATAGGTTAACTCAACTGTCATCATCCTTCCATGACAGAGGTGCCATATTCATTGAATGCATGCTGTGTTTCTCTCTTTCTAAAGGTTTCCCCAATTCCCCCTACCATTCCAATAAGCTATGCCATAATCCCTTCTTCCCAAGTGTCAGATTTAATGTGCTATCATATATTTCCACCATCAAGCAATCCCATGCCTGGCGGGGCAGATGCGATGTAAGCAATACTAAACTGTTACAGGAGACGGCTACAAAATAAATTACAACATTGCCCACACACCCATCCCTTTACCCAGGCCACCAGGAAAGGGATATCAAAGTGCATTATAGCCATGGTAGGCAAAACATAGGCAATTTGTACATTTTCTACTATTTATGCCCTACAGAGAATCAATGTACCTTCTCTGTTTAGGAGTAACCTCCTCCAGAGACTTAATGAAATGAAATGAAATGAAATGAAACGGCGACTTATAAAGCGCGAAACATTCACCCGAAGGTATCAAGGTGCTTACTCATTGAGGCTGAGGTTCGACAGATCTTAACGACTAAACAGCCAAGTCTTTAGCGCCTTCCTGAACGCTAACAGATTGTTCTCATGTTTCAGATAGGATGGGAGGGAATTCCACAGCCTAGTAGCACCCAACAAAAAACTTCTCCCTCCCCAAGAGCAACTTTTCACCCTGGGGACAACCAGATCATTGGACGAGGATGAGCGAAGGTTGCGTGCTGGAATGTAGAATAACAGATTCCGTTTTTAAAAACCTGGTCCTATGTCCTGAGTGGTCTTAAAAACAATACATAGAGCTTTAAACTCTATACGTTTTTTTATTGGCAGCCAATGAAGATCCTTCAATGCCGAAGTAACTGATTTATATCTCGGGATATTCAGTAAAGCCTGGCCGCGGCATTTTGGACAACCTGCAATTTGGCTAAGCATTTTTTGCGAAGGTTGATAAAGAGCCCATTGCAATAATCGGCTCTCGAAAGAACAAGTGCTAAAACCACCAACTTACGAAGCTCAGCTGGAATGAATGGGAGGATTTTTCGAAGAATTTGTAATGTATAAAAAGAAAGGGAGGTAACCTGATTGACTTGATGTTCAAATGAAAGTTTAGAATCAAAAGTGACTCCCAAGTTCTTAACCTTTGTCACTGGTGTAGGAAGTGGACCCAATTCTAGGAGCCAGAGATCTGGTGACCAAAAATTGGTGTGAGCCCCAAAAAATAGCATCTCCGTCTTACTGGAGTTCAATTTTAGACAGTTGGTAGCCATCCATTCCCCCATCTGGTGTAGGCAAGAGTGGAATCGCTTCACGGTGTCAGTGGGGGATCCTGACACTGAGACAATAATCTGCGTATCATCCGCGTAGGAGACAGCAGAGAACCACAGGGATCTAATCAATTTCGCCAAAGGTGCAACATAAACATTAAAAAGCGTGGGGCTCAGGGATGATCCCTGCGGTACCCCACAGGGTAATGTAAAATTTGGTGACCTAAAATGATCTAAGGCCGCAAACTGTTCTCTACCTGACAGGAATGACTCAAATAGGGTAAGAGCCTTCCCTTTGACACCGATCCCCTTCAGAACTTCCAAAAGTTTCTGATGGTTTACGGTGTTAAATGCCGCCGAGAGGTCAAGCAGCACACCTATTTAGTAAATGAATTTTACAATGTGTTGATTTTGCTAGTCTTTGTCTTGGATTTTGCACCCACTCTGTCTTTTAGTTTTATATTGCAGAAGAAGAGTCCTTTGCTGGTTCACCTGTTCTATTCTGAAAAAGAGGAACTTTGTTTTTCCTATGATGTCTTCCATATTTCGAATCCATTAGGGCCACCAGCAATTAGTCCTGGGGTTAGCTTAGGTAAGAAATGGCAAAAGGGTGTGGTTGAGGTCAGAGTTGGATTTTGAGGTATGCATAATGTGTGTCACATCATATTTTCTCAATTCCATGGGCTGGTGTAAGTTGGTATTCTCTAGTAGTGAGTGGAAACTAGGTGCACAACGAAGGGCAGTACACAAATATTACCACTGACTGATGAGAGGGTGGGTTCACAAGTGACATCAAGTCATCATGAAGCGGGGAAATAAAGGTCATGCATCAACAGTTTTCCAGCACTGATTTCAGGAGGGTATAGTGGAAGCATGCATTTGGTTTAACCTAGTATGGGCGTACAGGTCAAATAAAGACTAGAGAGAGGATGATGTGGGTAAACAAGTGGGCAATTTATTTGTGATGGGCCAGGTGCAGGACTCAGCCTCTGCTCTGATGGAGGTAGGTGAAGAATCCTGTTAGCGGGGATTATGCATTAAAATGCACAAGAAACAAGGCAATTAGTATTAACAACACTAATATAATAATAATAGCATCCCCTAGGTTGTAGAAAAATGAATTTATTACACACATATTATATACATATATATATAGATATTTATATATAATATGTACATATATACGTATATATATTGGTGGTATATATATATATATATATATAAATCCAAAACAGCTCCGTTCGTAGGACCCCTGGCGCGTCTTTATCCGGTGCAGTGCTGTGGCCGAGCCATGCCGTATTGTATCATCCAACGATTTACTTCGCAGTAAACCAATTAGCACGCACTCACAGTCTGTTAAAATTATCCCAAGTTCTTTATTTTCCTTTAGTAGGTCTCCAGTCTCAAAATCAACCAACGCGTTTCGCCATCCACCGATGGCTTGATCACGGTTCCGCAGAGGGATCGCACCACTCTAATCCAGGGAGTGTCCATGAGGGGGGCAACATCCTCCTTCGTACGAGCGCAGCGGGAGGACTAATTAATGCTGAGCAAGTAACAGCGGGGCTCAATGGAGGGCCAGAGAACTTGTCCTAAAGTTGTGTGCAGCGGACAGAACTCACTGTGAGGATTGAAATGGGCGTGATGAAAACCACAAATCCCAGCGTGCAGTAAAAACGGAGAAAACATCCCTGGAGCTAACAGCAATTACAAACACGCAGGGGAGGCGTGGTCAAAGCCTATAATTACTTTCCGCTGTCACGGCCTCTGAAGAGAAGCGAAAACGGCTTCGAAACGCGTCAGGCCAGGACTATGAAAAGGCGTTACAAAGCGTCAGCATGTTCGTGAATAAAGGTTGTTTCCTTACCTGCTACGTGTGCGGCCTCAAGCTTCTTGGCTAATTCTGGGTGATGTGTAATGCGGCGTTGCCAGGCCGCAGAGGGATCGCACCACTCTAATCCAGGGAGTGTCCATGAGGGGGGCAACATCCTCCTTCGTACGAGCGCAGCGGGAGAACTAATTAATGCTGAGCAAGTAACAGCGGGGCTCAATGGAGGGCCAGAGAACTTGTCCTAAAGTTGTGTGCAGCGGACAGAACTCACTGTGAGGATTGAAATGGGCGTGATGAAAACCACAAATCCCAGCGTGCAGTAAAAACGGAGAAAACATCCCTGGAGCTAACAGCAATTACAAACACGCAGGGGAGGCGTGGTCAAAGCCTATAATTACTTTCCGCTGTCACGGCCTCTGAAGAGAAGCGAAAACGGCTTCGAAACGCGTCAGGCCAGGACTATGAAAAGGCGTTACAAAGCGTCAGCATGTTCGTGAATAAAGGTTGTTTCCTTACCTGCTACGTGTGCGGCCTCAAGCTTCTTGGCTAATTCTGGGTGATATATATATATATATATATATATATATATTACCTACTGGCGGTCGCCAGTAGGTAGTTATAGTTAGGACCCTGTTTCCATAGGAAATCCGCAACATTCTATTTGGAATAACTTTGGCGCCGGTTGACGAATCCTCGCGAAATTTTCAAAACTAATGGGGCGCTACGCTCCGCTCCTACCCTGAAAGTCTCGGGGGGATTCGTCAAGCGGGGGCTGAGAAAAAAGGGGGGTCCCAAAATGCGTTTTCCCCCTGCATTTTTCCATAGGACCTTTAGACACAGCTACAGCCCGAACGGCTGAACAGAATTACTTGTAATTTGGCAGAGAGGTAGTCCTCAGGTCAAGGAAGTGCCTTTTGTAGGTCTGGTGTAAATCTGTTCAGTAGTTCCTGAGAAAATAGCATTTAAATCAATATATATATCTGTAAGCGCGCTCCGAGCGCGCACCGTAAGCTTACCGTACGCGTACGGTGCCGTGCGCGAGCGCGATTCTGATTGGCTGTTAGATCTTAGTAAACATTCGAATCGGTTGAAACCAGGAAGTGTCGGCCGCCATTTTCTCTCTCGCACTCGAAGGGGTTGAGGAAAAACAAAGTTGGATATCATAAAAAGGGGGCAGGCTAGACAGCTCCTAACCACCTAGCCTTGGTTATGGTGTGCTAGAAGGCCATCCAAGGCCCAAAAATAATTTAAAAAATGAATTAAAAATAAACAAAAAACAAATTCCCCCCCCCCCGTGTGCAAAAGATGCCCGCAGGGCACCTTTTGTACATGGCATATTATTCCTCAGTGAACATTTAATAGAAAACCTTTCAGAACGAAGCGCATAATATGTCCTCCGTGTGCGGACGGTGCGCAAAGGGCATCGTGCGTACATGGCCCATCCAGCCTAACGTGGGCACGCGGTGCGCGTAGCGCACCGCGTGCCCACCGTGCGTGCACGGCACTAACTGCCTTAAGTGGGCACGCGGTGCGCGAAGCGCACCCCGTGCGCACGGAACGAACTGCGTGAAGTGGGCGCGCACGGCACGAACGGCGTAAAGTAACTTAGCATTTAAAAAACCGTACAAATTCACTGAAAAAACCATAGGTTTCACACACGTTATAGTTAGGAATTAGCATTTAAAAAACCTTGCAAATTCACTGAAAAAACCATAGGTTTCACACAAGTTATAGTTAGCTGTTCATTTCACTCGTAAAAAACCAATGAAATTCCACGTTATAGTTAGTGCAGGCAACTATAACTCACGCGACCGCAATCCTCTGCTAATGACATATGTGTCTTTATGAAAAAAAAATATTTGTAATATATGTATAGCTAAAATTTAATGGAAGAAGACATGGGCAAATAAGTGTCTAAATACAGTATTAGCATCAGCAGAGGATTGCGGTCGCGTGAGTTATAGTTGCCTGCACTAACTATAACGTGGAATTTCATTGGTTTTTTACGAGTGAAATGTACAGCTAACTATAACTTGTGTGAAACCTATGGTTTTTTCAGTGAATTTATATATATATATATATATATATTCACTTAAAAAACCATAGGTTTCACACATGTTATAGTTAGCTGGACATTTCACTCGTAAAAAACCAATGAAATTCCCCCGTTATAGTTACTGCAGGCAACTATAACTCACGTGACCGCAATCCTCTGCTGATGACGTCAGATATTACATCACTGTATTTAGACACTTATTTACCCATGTCTTCTTCCATTAATCTTTAGCTATACATATATTACAAATATTTATTTTTCATAAAGACACATATGTCATCAGTGATGTAATATCTGACGTCATCAGCAGAGGATTGCGGTCGCGTGAGTTATAGTTGCCTGCAGTAACTATAACGGGGGAATTTCATTGGTTTTTTACGAGTGAAATGTCCAGCTAACTACAACATGTGTGAAACCTATGGTTTTTTAAGTAAATTTGCAAGGTTTTTTAAACGCTAATTCGTAACTATAACGTGTGTGAAACCTATGGTTTTTTCAGTGAATTTGTACAGTTTTTTAAATGCTAAGTTATGTATTTATTAATTGTTATTTTTTTCAGGGTTTTCACCGTGCGCGCACCGTGAATTTTTTTTTTATATCGCACCGTGCGCGCACCCTGCGCGCACGGTGCACTTCGCGCTCTGTGCGCGCGCTGTGGGCGCTCGGTGCGCGAAGTGGGTGCCGTACGCGCAGGGTACGCGCACCTCGTGATTTTTAAAAAAAATAAAAATTGTTTTTTTCTCCCTTGGGGGTCCTTCTGTGACCCCCTGACCAAGGCTAGGGGGTCAGGAACTGTCCACTCTGCCCCCTTTTCACGTTCTCCACCTTTTTTTTTACCCCCTCAGACCGCAAGAGACATTTCCTGGTTTCGACCGATTCGAATGTTTACCGACATCTAACAACCAATCAGAATTGCGCTAGCGCACGGCAGGGTGCGCGCACAGTGCGCGCACGGTGCGCGCGTATAGATATTGATATGCTTTTAAATGCTATTTTCTCAGGAAATACTGAACAGATTTACACCAGACCTGCAAAAGGCACTTCCTTGACCTTATGGCTACCTCTCTGCCAAATTTCACGTAATTCTGTTCAGCCGTTCGGGCTGTAGTTGCGACTAAAGGTCCCCGCTTGACAAATCACCCCGAGACTTTCAGGGAGGAGCTGAGCGGAGCGCCCCATTAGTTTTGAAAATTTTGCGAGGATTCGTCAACCGGCGCCAAAGTTATTCACTGGCGACCGCCAGTAGATAATATATATAATATATATATATATATATATATATATATATATATATATATATATATATATATATATATATATATATATATATATATATAGCAACTCGTAATATGTCTCCCTTTTGGGAATCACGGGCGCAGACCTCTTGTAGTGCCAAACAGTTTTATTAATATATTTCCCCATCGATGTCCAGACGCGTTTCGGCCGTCCAAGCGGCCTTGATCACCTGACCACGCGCTTGGGCAGGCCCGTTTTTAAAGTGCAAGTGCTCATTAAATTTTCAACAAACATAGAAGACATACTTATTGTCAGTCAAATACAATGTAAACAGATTACGTAAATACATAGTCATTTTGGCAAATGCATAGACTGTATCACACTGTAAATAGAGATTCAAGGCCCAAATGCCAATAGTTATACAGATACAATTTTCTGCATGCATCTCTTTACTAGGTGTCAAATGACAGTATGTCCCCCATTGTTATATTGTTCTTAAAGTGCTCACCATACTGTTATAAAAAGACATTATTTTTATAAAAGAAACTATAAATTGCAAAATAGATTTCATGCTCCAACAGTAGTCCAACTCTAAATTCAAATATTTAATCTATTAAAGTGCATTAATGCGACAGTACTAGATGGACATAAAGTGACTGGTGCTACTTGGTGCAAACGAGGTAATCAATCGGCAGAAGGTGCCGCCAATTGGCAGAGACAAATAATAAATAATACGGGGCAGTCCAAATATGGTGATACAAAAGAAGAGAATAATCCTATAACAAATTCAAGGCAGGTTCATGTCAAATTCATCAAAGATTGAAATGCAATGAAAGACAAAATTAAACAAGTGTAAAAAGATGAGAGACTTGTGACATATTTAAAATGATCAATAAAAAAAAATATATATATATATATATTCAAAGCAAGGAACGTGGCACTGGTTTAAGGCAAAATGTTATTCTTTCGCAACCTTCACAAACCAACGCGTTTCAGCCCTTGGCTTTTCTCACGGTTAGTGAGTCCTTTGTCTATGTCACCCATTTATACCCACTGCTGCCATGATGGTGCATTGTGGGATTCGTAGTATGGTGATCAACAATGTACAAAAATTATAAAAATTATAAATCATGGTCAAACGTAAATAAAATTCTGTTAGGCTTTACATTACATTGTCCTGTTAATGTTATTAGTGTCACCAAATTAAGTTCTATGTTACATGTTTGAAAATTAGTAAATTTGTATTGTACATGTGAATAAGATTTAATTTGTGATATTTGGACATTTTGCAGTGACTATTGGTATAGTACCAATTTTGAGATCACTTTCTTTTGCGTTCTCATTCAATTTTTATATATTGTCAATCAATTGATCCTGCAATTCAGGACAGTATTTGAGATTGTCTTGTTCTGTTCCTAGAGATGTACAAAGAGTTCCTCATCATTGTTGATGCCTTTCTGGGCCTTTGTTCTGAGTCTTATTATATATCTGGACTCCATTTGTCGCAATGATCTTGTTCGATCCCCTCCTCTTTCTCGTGCCGATATCATACAAATTCCATAGTAGGACATCTTTTGCCAGTCTCCATTCTTGCATTTTTGCATGTGTTTCGCGGTAGCGTATGTCATGTCTCTATTCTTTACAGCACGTATATATTCCAGTATTCGTTTCTTCAACGTGCACGTCGTTCTACCAATGTACTTCATACCACAATCGCACTCTATCACGTAGATTACGAAGCGAGAAGTACATAAAATGCTCTGTTCAATGTTTGTGACACTCCCATCGACTTCTTTGAAGGCTTTCATGTTTTTTCCAATTTTGCATGCTTTGCATGCGTTGCACTTCCTGAATCCTTTAGTTTGATTCACTAGCCAGTTATTTTTAGGCTTCTCTTGAAAATGGCTTGTTGTTATCATGTCTTGTAAGGACTTTGTTTTCCTATATGTGACTGCAGGTTTTTGGCCTAAGATTTTTCCAATATCTCCATCTCCAGAGATAAGGTGCCAGTATTTTTGTATTTTGTTTCGTATTATACCACTTTCTTTACTGTAGGTGGTTATGAATCTTGGTACTTGTTGTTTTCGATTTTCTTGTTCCACAGTCTTTGGAATTAAAATTTCTGTCATTGATTTTTGATCAACCTTTTCTTTGCATTTTCTCAAAGTTCTATCATTATATCCACGTGTTCTCAATCTAGCCATGGTTTCTGATATTTCCTTTTCAGCATCTTCACTTTTAGAACAATTTTGTTTCATTCGTATGAATTCGCCATACGGGATGCTGTTTTTCAGGGGAATTGGGTGGAAGCTTGTCCCATGCAATACACTATTGGTCGCTGTTTCTTTTCTGAACAAGGTAGTTTGTATTTGCTCATTTTCTATGAAAACTTTGGTGTCCAGAAATGCGATCTCTTGTTTGCTTAATATGTGTGTAAAGGAAAGTCCAATGTTGTTCGATGACAGTTTTTCAAAATATTTTTGGAACTCTGTTTCCGTGCCATTCCAAATTAGAAACAGATCGTTGATGAACCGGACCCATAGTACAATTTGTTCCAGTTCGTCTTGGAAATTCGGGCACCATGCAATTGTCTTTTCCCACCATCCCATAACAATATTCGCGTAGTTCGGCGAGAATGAGATGCCCATTGTTAAAGGGAAAAGGAAGACTTGCCGTGTGGAAGAAAAACGCTGGACGAAAACCGACTAACGCCGTCACAGCGAGAAGTTCCCGGGTGAGTGACATCTTGTTTACAAATAAGCCTTGATCTGAAGCGGCCGTTGTTTGTTTAGCGGGAAGAAGTCAAGCCTGTAAACGGTACGGCTGACTAGCGAACGAACCGGCAGGAACTGTGGGCAAAGTTAAAAATACACGCGATCACATAATACATCGCTAGCAACCTCCAGTTGTGAGTTTAAAGTTAGGCGATATTTCCGAATTGAGACTCGCGAAGCGCGCTTCCACTGCAACAGTAATGTTTAAAACCGGACAAAGGACAGAGAATGCTGAGAGTCTTGGAAATACCAATACTAACCAGGCCAGGGGTTCGGACTCTGAATATTGAAGGCAGGTAGGAGAGTGCAGAGGCAACAATTTGACCACACTGGGTAGGCAGGAAGGGCAGTGGCAGCACAACAGACTATGGAGGGCAGTGGAAAGGGGGTAGGGGCAACAAACCAATAATACAGGACTGGCAAGAGAGGCTGTGGCAATATAATAGACCATTGTGGGCAGAAGGAAGAGGCAGTGGTAGTACAACCATACATGCCAACAGACCCGTTTCAGCCAGGAAACGTCCAATGTTTTTAAGCTCAAATGGGCTTTATATGATCTGTCTCCTGTCTACAATCTCCTCTTTTTCAATGTAACTCAAAGGGGAAAATCATTACCCCAGTTTTTTTTCAAAATCTCCCTCTTACCAAGTTCAAAATGTTCGCAAGTATGGTACATTGGATCATGGTAGGCAGGAGGAATTGGGGTAGGGACATGGACTCGGATAACAGAACACAGGAGGGACATGGAGAGGTGCACTGTTTGCCTGGAGGGTTGTGTTCAATACCCTCCAGGATTGAGCGGGTGAGGTCGCGGGTGCTGGTCAATCCTTGATTTTTAGCCATTGGAATTTTGGTTACTCTTCCTTACGCATTTGCACTTTGGTTGTTGCTGCTATTTGCTTTTAACATGGCATTTTACATACCGTTTTTAAAATCTTTTTAAACTCATCTCACAACACGTATTACTTACCTGACCTTTGGCGCCCCAGTTGCCGGAAGCGGAAGCAAGCTGATGAGGGTCCCACAGTCACGGCAGCGGAAGGCGGGGTCTGGCAGCCATTGGGGGTTAGCGCTCTAGAGGTGGGAGGCTACTTAAGTTGGTGCAGTCGCGACCGCTAGCACTGTTTGCCTGGAGGGTTGTGTTCAATACCCTCCAGGATTGAGCGGGTGAGGTCGCGGGTGCTGGTCAATCCTTCATTTTTAGCCATTGGAATTTTGGTTACTCTTACTTACGCATTTGCACTTTGGTTGTTGCTGCTATTTGCTTTTAACATCGCATTTTGCATACCGTTTTTAAAATCTTTTTAGACTCATCTCACCACACGTATTACTTACCTGACCTTTGGCCCCCCAGTTGCCAGAAGCGGAAGCCAGCTGACGAGGGTCCCACAGTCACGGCAGCGGAAGGCGGGGTCTGGCAGCCATTGGGGGTTAGCGCTCTAGTGGTGGGAGGCTACATAAGTTGATGCAGTCGCGACCGCGCAGCGGACGCGCGCAGCGGACGCGCGCAGCGGGTGCGCCACGGTCGCGCCAAAGGCGCGCACAAGGCAAGCCCGTCTGCGCCCGTCCGCGCTCGGATCGGGCTCAGGGCCAGGCTCCTTGCCCCTTATTTTCCCGGTCCCTTAAGATATTCTAGTGCGAGGCTACGAGAGTTAAACCCTCGTAGATGCAGGGTGGAATGCCCGAAAATTCAGCCCCACTTGGCTTCGGAGCACTCGCTTAAACCTTGTGCCATCTGCTTGAGTCCTCTCCCCCATTTCTTGGCTCTTCCTATAAGATCCCTCCCTAGTGGCCACAGGACCCCTTCTACGCCTAAGAGCAAACAACTAGATTTTAAATGCTTACAGCTCAATACCAGATCTTTGGTGAAGCATAGTTCTGAATGCTGCCTGTTTATAGAAGCCAATAACATCAAGATGGCCTTTATTACGGAAGCTTGGACTGACAAGGCTTCCGGGCCGGATATAGTCAAAGCTACCCCCCATAACTATCTCTGCCATACCTTAGACAGACCCTTGAGGAAAGGAGGAGGTCTTGCCGTTATATACCACAAGAGTCTTACTCCCGCTTTCGAGGTAGCCTCAAACGGTACATGTGAGGCTCTGTCAATTATGGTTCGTTATGACCCTCAAGACTGTTTTAGAGCAATGCTCTTATATCGACCCCCAGGCCCCAAGGTGGTTTCCTGGACGCACTTGGATCTTTTTTTAGAAGATGGATGTTGCACCAAATCTTTCACCATCCTTGGTGATTTTAATTTTCACCTAGAAGATGCCACCGATTCAGACACCACCAGGCTGCTGGAAATTATGGGTGGCGGGAACCTTTCGCAGCTGGTAGCTGGCCCCACCAACAAGAAGGGTCATACCCTAGATGGAATTTTTACTAATTCCTCTACTCTGTCCATTCTAGATATCCTACCTCTTCCCTGGACTGATCATGCGGCCATTATTTTTGGCATCTCCTCTTCTCCTACCTCATTGTCTAACCCTAAACCCAAAGGTAAAATAGCCATTCAGGCATGGAAAAGCATAAACCCAGTTAAGCTTGACTCAACCCTGTCTGACTCAGTCCCTCCTCTTTCCTCCAATATAGAGGAGGCCACAACAAGGTATGAGGACTGGATCAGTGCAGCCTGCCACAAATTGGCCCCAGTCAAATGGTGTTCCCCAGACGACTTATTCCATCTGCCCCTTGGTTCTCACACAATCTGCAAGAACTCAAATCAGAGTGTAAGAAATTTGAGCGCCAATGGAGAAAAGGCTACAATTTAAATGATAGAAGACTCTACAAATCTAGCCTCCTAGCCTATAAGGAAACACTGCAGGAAGAAAAAAAGGCTTATTTTTCCGATAAAATCGCAAATGCCAAAACCTCAGCTAAAGAACTGTTCAATACAGTAACTTTGCTTATGATTCCCTCAAAGCCCATTGCGCACGGCGACACTGAGTTTTGCAATTCGCTCGCCACTTTCTTCTTAAACAAAGTGGATACCATCTTCTCCCCCTTTAATAACCAAGCTAGAACTGCTAGTGTTAGAAGTCTTGTAACTAATTTAATGCCACCTGACCACATTTTTAATACTTTCTCCCCTCTGACCATTCCGGAGGTCTGCTCCCTGCTTAAGGGCTGTAGATCCGGATCCCCCAATGACCCATGTCCGGCCTTTGTACTGAAGATGGCTCTGGCTACCATCACTAATTCCTTGACCCCGATACTTAATCAGATTCTGGGTATGGGGCATTATCCGGTACCCTGGAAAACTGCCTCCATACTACCTCTCCTAAAAAAAAACAACTTAGAGCCAAATGATCCCAATAACTATCGGCCCATCTCACCCCTTCCCTTGCCGGCCAAGATCCTGGAGAAGGCTATGAATATGCAGTTAAGCCGGTTCCTGGAAACTAACGACCTGCTGGATCACTCCCAGTATGGATTTCGGGCAGGGCATAGCACGGAGTCCGCCTTGATTAAAGCCACGGAAGAAATACGTGAGGCGGTTGACCTTGGCGGGTCCGCCATCCTGATCATGCTAGATCTATCTGCCGCCTTCGACATGGTTCATCATGACCTATTATTGGATCGATTGTCGAAGGTCGGGGTCCAAGGAGTTGCCTGGGACCTATTAAAATCCTTTTTGACTAACAGAACACAAAGGGTGGACTTGGACGGGGTAACATCTAAACCTTTCGTCCTTCCCTGTGGAGTCCCTCAGGGCTCTTCCCTCAGCCCCACGCTTTTTAATATTTATGTGACACCGTTGGCTGCCCTTATTCTGTCCGTTGGCCTGCTTATTACCTCCTATGCGGACGATACCCAAATTGTGTTATCCGTACAGAATGTGAAGGAAAAGGGATTGGCCTCCAGCTGTCAAAATTGTATGGCAGCCATCACTAGCTGGATGGCAGCCAATTGTCCAAAATTGAACTCTGGCAAAACCGAGGTGGTAAGCTTTGGAAATAACCCCAACCTCTGGTTCCCAGCATGGTGGCCTAGTGAGACGGGGCTCTTACCTAAACCTGAACGCTCTGTAAAAAATCTGGGGGTGATGGTGGACAATACTCTCTCTTTCGGAGATCAGGTTAGCAAGGTGGTTTCCACATGCTTTTTTATCCTTAGGACTCTGAAAAAAAATTAAACCCCTTCTGGAGAAAGATAGTTTTAGAACGGTAGTCTCTGCATTAATTTTATCCCGTCTTGATTACTGCAACAGACTTTATTTGTCAATAAATAATAAACATCTTAACAGACTCCAGATGGCTCAAAACGCGGCAGCAAGACTGCTTACTGGTACTCCAAGATCGGTATCAATTAAGAAAGGGATTACCCATCCGCATTGGCTCCCTATCAAAAAAAGAGCCCAATTTAAGGCTCTTTGCACAGTTTTCAGAGCACTTCAGGGAACAGGACCCAAAGATCTAAGAGAACGGATCCACTGGTACATCCCGGGGAGAGCTCTGCGGTCATCAGAAGCCAAAATGGCAGCAGTTCCTAGGGCAAACAAGGCCAGTTGGGGTGGCAAGAGCATTGTGCTCAGAGCTACCTCCGCCTGGAATAAACTTCCATTTTACTTAACCCTTTCCGTGCTTGTGACGGAGCGGTTCCGTCATGCGCGACGGTCGCGCTGTGCGCATGACGGAACCGCTCCGTCAAGGCCCCGCCCGCGCACGGAACCTTCAGCGTGGCGCGGAAATCCGCGCCGCGCTGAAGGGGTTAAGATCTGCTACGGAACTCCTAACCTTCAGACGAAACTTGAAGACATGGCTGTTTTTAGACTAATATCCTGTCTCACTCGGGAGGGTGGACTTTCTTCCAGGGAATCAGTGTGCAGCGCCAGGACACCCTCGGGTAACAGTGCGCTTTATAAGTTTGTATAACATAACATAACACCAAACTGACCCTACAGGGCAGGCATTAGGGTTTGCAGCAGCACAATACACCACACAGGGCATGCGGGATGGGAGTGCAGCACAACAATCCATAGAAAGCAATAGTGAGGGGACAGGACCATGCACATGGACAACAGAGAACAGAGGGGAAAGAGGCAATGGTAGCTAGCTGACCATAATGGACAGACAGGAGAGAAAGCTGCAGCATAACAGACCATAAAGGGCAGGAGGGACAGATCAGGGGCATTACAATGGAACAGACAAGCCAGGAGGGAGGGAATAGGGGTCTGCACATGGGAACAGAGGGCTGGGGGCAAGGGGGCAGGGCAGGAGCAGCAAGATGATCATGGAGGTCAGGCAGGATGGGCACTAGAAACAAAACACACCATGGAGAGCAACAATGAGACTATGATCGCATACACACAGACCATGGAGGGAAGATTGGAGGGGGTCAGGGGCAGCTAGCTGACCACACAGAGAAGGTGGGAGGGGCCATGGCAGCACAGAAGACCATGCATGGCAAGCAGGAGGGTTAGTGGCAGCACAATGGCTATGATGGGCAAGAAGGAGGGTGCAGGGGCATGCACAAAGGACCATGGAGGATAGAAGGAAGGGTCAGGACCTGGGCACAGACAAGAGAGTTCAGGGGAAGAGGTCTCACAACAGACCGTGCAGGGCAGGTAGAAGGAGAAGTTGCAGCACAACAGACCAGGGAGGGCAGAAGGTTGTGGCAGTAAAATGGACCATGGAGGACAGGAGGAAGGGGATAGGGGCATGGCATGTGGACAGGCAGGGTGGAGGTGGCAGGGACAGGTTACAGTCATCTGACAATGCTAGGCAGGTGGGAGAGGAGTGGCAGCTCAACAGAACACTCAGAGTAGATAGGAGTGGCAGGTCCATGGAACAAGGTGGGCAAAAATGATGGGGCAGGGGCATGCACAAAGACATCGGAGGGCAGGGGGAAGGAGAATAGGGGCAGCAAGCTCAGCACAGAGGCTAAGCAGGAGGTCAATGATGGGCCATAGAATTGGGCAATGGAGGGCAGGAGGAGTGGACTGGTACATCATGCTAAATGGAGAGCAGTGGTAGCACATCAGACCATGCATGGCAGGAGGGAGGAGGCTAGTCCATGGATTCAGACAACAGAGGATAGGGAGGAGGTGGATGGGGCAGCAAGCTAACTGTTCAGAGAAGGTGGGTGTTAGGAACTTTATTGTTTTTCAAATGTGTGTCTGTGCGAACTACTTAAAATATGAACAAGTATGCAGCATAATCTCACTTTTATTCAGGAAGAAGAGGACGTTTGTGACTGACTCCGGGCTCACTTGGCAGAAACACCCCCTGACCCTCCACCCCCATCGCAAAATGTAATGCCTGTGAAAAGGGAAGGTGGACGCAGTGTTATATAGAACATAGTCCTGAGAGCACGATTGAAAATGAAAACTAGATATAGTATATGGTATAAACTATGCACCAAAAAGTGTGATATAAGATGAACCGGGCATGAAATATAATATGCAATACATTGTGCGCAATGACAGATTCATTGGAGAGCGCGAGATAGCACAGGCACTAGCGCGTGCTATGCGATATGCGCCTTGGAGTGTAATATGCACAGGGCAGTGTTGCGTAACCTAACTAGTCTCTAAAGTTGAAATATAAAATATGTGCTGGGGAGTGTAACGTTGCATATGCACTGTGACAAAGATGTGGATCCCAGATTGTAATATGTATGGCATAGCGCTGTGCATTATAACATAGGCATCGAGGAAGGCACGTTAGATGGGGCAATATAACCCGTGCGAAGGCAAGTGTGGCATGACATATTCACGGGGTGGTGTTACAGTGCACATGGGCTAGTGAGTGTCATAGCATACGCACTAGCTGGTGGAGTAAAACACAGAGGTGTGTGGCACTCGGCGGGCCCTGGTGGGTGTAACACACTCATGTGTGTTTTATTAACCGTGAGGGGGGTTTCTTGCATAGTTTGGTCGAATTTTGGTTGAATCCCCTTTGAATGGCTTGGTGTGCATGTGTATTAAATGTGCCCGTCAATAGCTACCCATGTTTGTATAAATAAACGACAAGGGTGTCTACTTGGAGAGTACTCACCGGCGGGGGTGCCGGGATTAGGCACGGTAGGGTGTCAGACACATCAGAGCTTCACTAGCGGTGTAAATACATTCCATGTGGATTCATTGTAAGCATAGTCGCCTTTTAATGAATATCACGCAAATTGTCATGGTGATAGGTACATACGGTTTGTCCAGCATGTCCTAGGTGTTTCTATAAATATATATATTTTTTTTAATAATTAAAAACAAAGGCCGGCCCCGGGGGATGGGGTCCCCGGGGCCATAAGTGGCCTGAGGAGGGGGGCAACGCAGCCCCCCTCCTAAAGAATAAAAAAGAAGGCCATGACCCGGGGGTTGGGGTCCCCGGGGCCGATTAGGGCCTTGGGAGGGCCAAATTTATTTTTTTCAACAAAAACAATTAGGGTGCAGGCCCTGGGGGATGGGGTCCCCAGGGCCAATAAATTAGAAAAAGAAGGGGGGCCACACAGCCCTCCTTCTTAAAAAAATAAAATAAATAAAAGACCGGCATCGTGCCGGAGGCCACGCCCCCTCCTTGCAGCACTGTGCAAACGTGCCCCCTAGCCAGTTGTAAGTTGGGGAATTAATTCCCCTTCAATACTGAGGGTCCCTGTGGGCCAACTAGCCCAACAGGTATCTCCAGTATGCACCAGGGAGCTGTGTTGCAGACAGGTGTTCTGAAGCCACGCCCCTTTTTACACCTCTATGCAACGCAGCTCTGTGGCGCTTACTGGAGGTACCTAGTGGGCTAGTTTGATCCTAGGGACCCTTAGGATTCAAGGGGACTTAATCTCTCAACGTAGAACGGCTACAGGGCGCGTTTTCACAGTGGTGAAGGGAGGGGATGGGGCCTGAGGAGACGTGTGCAAACACGCCCTGTGGCGCGTTTTAAATTGGGGAAATAATTCCCTTTCAATCCTGAGGGACCCTGGGGGCCAACTAGCCCACCAGGTGCTTCCAGTAAGCGCCACTGCGCTGCGTTGCAGAGAGGTGGTCTAGGCCGTGCCCCTTTTTACATCTCTCTGCAACGCAGCTCTGTGGCGCTTACTGGAGGTACCTAGTGGTCTAGTTGGACCCTAGGGACCCTCAGGATTCAGGGGGACTTAATCTCCCTACTTAAAACGGCCACAGGACGTGTTTACACAGTGGGGAAGGGAGGTGATGGGGCCTGAGGTGACGTGTGCAAACACGCCCTGTGGCACGTTTTAAGAGGTAGTTTTAATCCCCTGCCCTATTATATACTAGGGGCTTACAGAGGAGGTCATGCTAATCATAGGGGGACCCCAACGCATAGTGTTCCCTAGTGTATGTAGGTGTTTTCACTGTATTCTGAGTGTCTTTTAACATAGCACTGGCTCTAGGACTGGTTAGTCAGACTCAGTTACCACCAGTATCCGTCTGAAAAAGTTGAGGGTAAAGGATGATTTTGCAACAAGGCTTTTTTCTGCTCTTCTGTTTGTTCTATCTGCATGTCATCCTTCTTCCTGCACTTTTCTTCGTCTTTGAGGACTTCTGTTGCTTCTTTCTGCATTTCTGTTTTTTCCTTTCTGTGCGTTTTTTCTTCTTTCTTCACATGTCCCATCTCTGTAGGCATAGTTAGAAATTAACATTTAAAAAACCTTTGAAATTCACTGAAAAAAACATAGGTTTCAGGCACGTTATAGTTAGGAATTAGCATTTAAAAAACCTTAGAAATTAACTGAAAAAAACCATAGGTTTCAGGGGCGTCATAGTTAGATGGAATTTTCACTCGTACAAAACCATTGAAATTCCCCGGTTATAGTTAGTTCTGCTAACTATAACTCGCATGCCCGCAATGCACTGCTGATGACGTCACATATTACATCACTCATGACATGGTCAGTGACATCACTCATGACATCACTGATGACATCTCAAATGACATCACTGATGACATCATCCTTGTGATAGAGTGGCCGATCTCCTCTCCCCTAATATAACCTTTGATACACACATTCAAAAATAGAAACTAAAATTTTCAAAACAATGGACATACCAATATCAGTTACAACAACCTATTCAGTTATTCTAAGATCCACATACACATCCACTCATTCACCAACACTCCTATACAGTCACTCATACATGTACTCACTCATCATATGTACTCATACACCTATACATCCTGTTACACAACGCCACTCATCCATAGAGTTACTCACACACATAGTCACTCATGCTAATAAAGAATCAAACATCCATTTACTTGCATATAGTTATACACACACGACCACACTTACTTCTACAGAAACTTACACATACTTAGTCTTTTAAACAATCACTTATAGAAACACATACTTATTCATACAGGAACTCTTTTAATCTCTCACTCTCACATATACTCACTTATATACACCAATAGTCACAAATACTAGTTTAAAACATATGTAGTTACTCATAAAGACACTATTGAGACAGTCATTCACTCACTAACACACCCATGCACACACTCATCCACCCATACAGTCCTGTACACATGCTGTCTTCAACACATTCAAACAGTGAGTCACTCATTCATGCACCTATGCACTACGTAATACCCCCCACCGAACCATACAGACACTCAGACACTCATACTGATACTCAAAAAACCAACTAATAACCTATATAGACACTCATGTAGCTACTCACCAACCCATGCAGCCACTTATACACAAAGTGAGAGACTGATACAGATATTTACATATTTAAACATTACTCACTAAGCCATGTATTCACTAAGATACACTTAATCAGTCAGTTATACAATCAATTTTTCAAAAACAAATCATCCATTTAGACACTTATATACCCATTTATTCTTCCATCGACCTTGAGATATACATATATAAAATATATGTAATTTTCAGAAAAACACACATTCATTGGATGATGTCATCAGTGATGTCATTTGAGATGTCACCAGTGATGTCATGAGGGATGTCACTGACCATGTCATGAGTGATGTAATATGTGACGTCATCAGCAGTGAATTGCGGGCGTGCGAGTTATAGTTAGCTGACGTAACTATAACGGGGGAATTTCAATGGTTTTGTACGAGTGAAAATTCCAGCTAACTATAACGCCCCTGAAACCTATGGTTTTTTCAGTGAATATATATATATATACACACACACACGCAATGCACTGCTTATCATCTCACATATTACATCACTCATGTCATGGTCAGTGACATCACTGATGACATCACTGGCGACATCTGAGATGAAATCACTGATGACATCACTGACGACATCATCTACTGACTGTGAGTGTTTTAAAAATGTTTATGACTGTTACATATATATACCAAGCTGTATTGATGAATCAGTGGGTGTATGAGTGCCTGTATCAATGATTCAGTGGGTGTGTGACTGGCTGTATAAGTGAGTGATTAGGTGTCTCAGTGAATGTATGGGTCACTGACTAGATTGTCTGAGTGATTGATTGGTTATCCGTGTACCTGTATGGGTGTCTGACCGTCTGTGTGGGTGGGTGAGGGGTGTGTGACTGTCTGCTTGGAAGAGTGAGTGGGTGAGTCAGTGGATGTATGGGTTGGTGAGTGTGTGCGTGAGTGGCTGTATGGGTGAGTGAGTGTTTGAATGGCTATGTGGGTGAGTGGATTTGTCAGAGGTATATGGGTGAGTAAATGGGCATGTGAAAGAGCATAGGTGAGTGATGGGGCATAAGAGTGACTGTATGGGTGAGTGAGTGAATATGAGAGTGGCTGTATTAGTGAGTGTGTGCTTGTGCTAGTGACTGTATAGGTGAGTGAGTACATGTTAGTATTTGTATGAGTAAGTAGGTGGATATGTGTGTGTAACTGTATGGGTGAATAAATGGCTGTGTGATTGGCTCTATGGGTGAGTGAGTAGATGTGTGTGTAGTGCTATGGGCGACTGATTCAGCATGTGAATGGCTCTATGGGTGTATGAGTGGATATGTCAGTGGCTGTATTAGTGAGTGAATGGATGTATGAGTGGCTGTATGGGTGAGTGAGTGGATTTGTGTGTAGAACTATGAATCGGTGATTGGGTGTGTAAGAACTCTTATGGGTCCGTGAATGGGTTTGTGAATGGTTGTGTGGGAGTGGGTGTATAAAAGGTTCTATGGGTATGAGTGGGTGCATTAGTAATGTTGTTGATGATGTCATCAGTGATGGCATTTGAGATGTCATCAGTGATGTAATCAGTGATGTCACTGACTATGTCATGAGTGATATAATATGTGAGGTCGTAGGCAGGGCATTGCAGGTCGAGTTATAGTTAGATCAGCTAACTATAACTGCTGAATTTCTCTGGTTTTGTACGAGTGAAATATCAGCCTAACTATAACGACCTTTTAACCTTTGTTTTTTTCAATGAATTTGAAAGGTTTTTAAAAAATTATATTTCCTAACTATAACGTCCCTGTAACCTTTGGTTTTTCCAGTGAAATTCTAAGGCTTTTTTAAATTGTATTTCCTCACTATAATGTCCCTGTAACCTCTGTTTTTTTCAGTGAATTTCTATAGTTTTTAAAGTAGTAGTCACAATGGGAGAATGGTACAGAAAGGGGTTGGGCCTCTGTCCAACTTTCAGGAATTCCGTTGTGTAAGACTTACAGGAGGTACCAGGTGGGCTTCTTGGCCCCAAGGTCCCTCTGGAGTAAAGTGGACTTCACGCCCCAACCAGTAGTGCGCCAGGAGCTGCTTTTGAAGAGTGGTGGAGAAAGGGGGCATGGCCTGTGAGCACCCCTTAGCAATCCCACTGAGTGAGACTTACTGGAGGTAACAGGAGGGGTAGTTGCTCCCAAAGGACGTCCTTGGGGGCCTATTACCCCTCCTGTTACCTCCAGTAAGTCCAACACAGTAGGGCTGCAGAGAAGTTGTCAGAGGCCATGCTCCCTTTCTCCACTCCTCTGTCAATGCGCCTCCAGCACACTAGTTGGGGGATGAAGTCTCCTTGGCACCAGAGAGTCTGTGGGGGCCAACAAGTCTTCCTCTTAGCTCCAGTAAGTCCCACACAGTGGGTTGGCTGAGAGGTTTTCGGTGTCCATGCCCCTTTCTCCACCACTCTGCAAACGCACCTCCTGGCACACTATTATTTGGGGGATGAAGTCCCCTTGGCTATTCAAGGTCCTTGGGGGCCAACTATCCCTCAGTTACCTCCAGTAAGACCCACACAGCTGCATTGCTAAGAGGTGGACAGAGGCCACGCCCCCTTTCTCCACCATTCTGCAAACGCAACACCTGGTGCACTACTGCTTCAGAGATGAAGTCCACTTTAGTTCTGAGGCCCTCAGGAGGCAAGGGGATCTCATCTCCCCACCAGCAGTGTACCGAGAGGTGTGGTTTCAGAGTGGTGAAGAAAGGGGGCATGGCCCTGGACCACCTCTCAGCAATCCTACTGTGTGGAGCATACTGGAGTTCTAGTTGGCCCCTAAGGACCCTCAGCAGCCAAGTAGACTTCAGTCCCCAACCAGGAGCACGCCAGGTGACACATTTGCATTTTGTTTATTTTTAGGTAGGGTGGGCCACATAACACACCTTCTTTGGACCATTTTGGGCTCCGAGGACCCCATCCCCCGAGGCACCCAGGGATCCCATCCCCAGGGCATGCCCATTTATTTTTTTAATATTTTTTTTTTTAAAGTGAGGGGGGCTGCACAGCTCCCCTCCCAAGGTTGATTTCGGCCCCGGGGACCCCATCTCCCGGGGCCAGGCCTTTCTATTTTTCTAAAAAAAGGGGTGTGGGGCTGTGCGGTCCTGCTCCCCAGGATGATTTCGGCCCCAGGGACCCCATCCCCCGGGGCCAGGCCTTCATATTTTTTTTTTAATGGGGAGGGAGGCCAGTACAACCCCCCTCCCTGGTCCAACTTCATTCCCAGGGACCCCATCCCTGGGGCCTGGCCTCTCATTGAGGACCACGGGGGAGACTCAAGGTCCCTGCAGCCCCTGCCTGCTCCTCACCTCCTGCGGGAGCCAGTATTGCTTTGCTTCATCCAAGCGAGAGCATTTTTTCTCTCGCTTGCACGAAGTGGAGCAGAGTTTGCTATGACTTGGCGGTATCGGTGCCCCCTGCCAAGCCATAGAAAAGTGCAATGTCCAGGGAGCAGGCAACCTTGGACATTGCTGGAGCTGGAACTGAGGCTGGGGGTCTTCAGGGCCATGTAGGGCTCCTGGGGGGTGGCCACATGACCCCCCTCCTTTACTCAAATTTGCCAGGGGAGAAGTTGGTCCCCATTTGACTGCCTTAATTGTTGTATGTGTGCTCCAGTGAGGTAGCTGTCCTCAGGGCTACTTGGCGGGTCAGAGTCCCCTCATGTATTATTTGATATAGCCCTGGGGAGGTGGTGGTCCCCGGGGCTGTGGGGCAGCTGCGTGGCCCCCACATATGTGGAATTAGCCCCGGGGAGAAGGCATGCCCCGGGGCTGCAAGGGAGGCCATATGGCCTCCCCCACATTGCTTTATCAAAATAAAGTATGTGCCCCCAGGAGGTGGCAGTACCTGGGGCAGGGGGTTCCACGATGACCCCCCGCATGGCTGCAGGCGGGCCCTTTGGGCCCGCTCGCATTCGTAACGAAAACTGTCCCGGGGAGGTGGCAGTCCCCGGGCTTTGAATAGCCAGAGGAGGAGAGCCCCGTGTGCCCCCTCCTATATTTACTGTATTCCCCCGGTAACTGGCATCACCATTGGGTGATTTAAAAGCAATAAATTCCCACGGTCGCTCTTTTTAAAAAAGTGGCATGAATTCAGAAATATCACCATCGATTTCACTGCAAAACGTTCTTTTTAAAAATGCTTTTATGCCGTGGCAGGGTCCCAGGAGGAGCCCAAGACCATGGCTTGTGGGTCAGGGTATTCCTACCCTGCCCACTTTTCCTTATTTTTACTTATTTTTGTGGGGGACTCAGTGAAGCTGAGTCCCAAAATGGCTGTCAACACTTCCTGGTTGAAGTCTTGGTAGTCAATCAAAGCAGTGCATTTCCCTGCACAAGCTTATCTTTTTTCACAAAAGCTTCGTGGCCAGAGATATATCTATAATTTTCAGCTTAAATTTCTCAAAAACTGCTGGACGAATTTACACCAGATAACAAAAAACACAATCTGCATAACAACATCTACCTTTCTGCCATTTTTGGTGTAATTCCATCTGGCGGTTCGGGCTGTAGGTTCGACAACACGTTCCTATGGAAATTAACATTACAAAATCATTTTTGGATATCACAAATGAAAATTTAGTGCAAGGCATATCTCACGTTCAAACGTCAGTCAAGATACCAGCAAGGAGACTGCTTTGTGAAGAAAAAGTCTCTTGTAACACATTTTATGCTCAAACCAGTCTCTTTTAACACATTTTATGCTCAAAGCAAGCTTAGCAGCCAGAATGTTTGTAGAGTTTCAAGCTAGTATAATTTGAGACATTTCACCTACTTACGCAAACTACATGAGAATCTGTTAGAAATGGGGTTTATGTTCGGCCAGGGTATGCACCTAAGCCAGGCCTAACCCACCACTCTAGTCAGGGTAAGGGAATTACACACCCAAGATAACCCCTGCTCACCCCTTTAGTAGCTTGGCAGAGCAGTCAGGCTTATCCCAGAGGCAATGTGTAAAGTGTTTGCACACCACACACACACACCAGTGACACAACAAATACACCACAAAAGAGACTCCACACAGGATTATATAAACATATCTCATATATTGTATATGACCACAATCACATTAATCATAAATCACTTTGCAAACTAGGCAATTGTCATAATATCACAGTTAGTGTAATAAAGTGAATACTTCTAGGTTGCACATGACATGAAAACACCATACACAATCACTGTACACATTCTGCAGGGCCTCAAATGATATCCGCTATCTTATCATGGCAAGGTAACATTAATTAAATCATAATATCAGAGCATGAAATGCAGCAGTTAGGTCATACATAAGTCACCAAATATCACCATGAACACATAGGGTGCATCGTGTCTACACTCCTACTATACTTTAAATGTAATTCTAGAGCACCAGGTAAGGCACCAAAACTCCTGAGTGCCTTTTATACGATATGTGGCAATTATGAGATCTAGGTTGGGGTTCTCTGTCAAGAACTCACCCGTCATACAAAACAAATGGAATCAGTAAGATTGAGCGCCCACAGGTATGTTTCAACAGGGGTGGGGGCCTCGCTGGGGCCCTCATGTTTGAATTAATCCCCTGTAGCTACCTAAGAACACATGGTGTAGCTATTGCAAAGTGGTTGCCAGGTACCAGGAAGCCAAGGTGCAGGGCAAGCCGGGGCCCCATCGCTTCCTTGACGACTGCAGAGCCTCCTACGAAGCAGCACGGGATGGCTACCAGATTCCCCGGGGCCCCGCTCACCCGCTTGGCTCCTGGGGTGGCAAGAGCTGTCCTGGCATCTGTAAGGACATGTTCTGGCAGCTCGTGGTGCAATGGGCCTGATTTACCCGGCGATGCTCTGGGGGCGGGGCGGGGCCGGGCTGACTGAGCATCGTGTGCTTCATCAACCGCGGGTTGCCCGGCAATGTTCTGCCCGAAGTGGCATGGGTATGGCAAAACGTGCACCACTCACTGGGCCACTGGAACCAAGTTACACCCATCTGACAATCCTCAATCATGTCAAGGCCAATCTTGGGTTGCTTGTGTCCTGGATCAGGGAGGACTTGGCCTGACAGTTCGGGTTGTACTGTTCCAATTGGAGCAGGGTCAAGGCTGAATTGCATATGGCTGGGTCAACAGAACGATGGGTTGGAACGCTCCCCCAAGCAATTGCCAGTAGTTAGACAAACTGCAAGCATGCCTCCCATCACCTTTTGTGTGTTTGATGTCAAAAGACATAGGCTGACATTTAACCTCTACATTTGAACAGACAGCAAATGTGACAAGATAAAAACTAAATTTAAAGGCATCCCTATTGCTCATTTATTATCTGAAGCCAGCATGGTTGTTTTACGGGTGATGCAGCACTTCCAGCACCGCTACTTCCAGTGCCTATGGTATACACACATGCCTGTGGTTATAGGTTATTTCCAGGGTTTTAGGTTTTGGAATTTGATATGAAAAAACATCTATAGCTGTTACACTCTATGAAAGCCATTAACCCTGCTGTGCTGTAACTCAAGCTGTGAGACACAAACTCAAACCACAGTTCCTACGTTTCCCAGGGTCATGCATGATGTGCTGCTTTTTAGTGTTTTTAATTTTTTTTAATTTTTTATTCTGGGACATTTAATCCTGTTTTATAATGCAATAAATAAGACTAGATGTTCCGGAATCCAAACAAAAAATGAGGACCGGAGCAGCACATCATGCATGTACCTGGGACACTTTGCAGGGCTGCCCACAGAGTAAGATTCAGGATTCCAAGGCAGTGCACACTTTTAAGCCCTGTGTAAAAAAGTGGCACTTCACAAATGCCTTTCCGGCCCTGGAACTGGGGCTGAGGTAATCTGTAATCAATTCAAGGTAAGCAGCTCCTATGAGGGAGGGTATCAGCTCGGATAATTAGGAACTAAAGGTGGGGGATGGTTCCTTTTGTAAGGCGTCATACTTCATCATGAAAGGTCATAATGCAGTTGCAAAGGATGCACTTTCCACCAAGGAAAGTATCCCTTAGTCGACCAGTATCCCATGAGGGGATGTAAAAAAGTTCATCCATTTCAACAAAAATATTCCAAAAGAAACTTGGTTGATTCTTGAATAAATTTCTTTTTAATTTGTTTCCAAAATGATGAAATTCAATGCATTCCAATCGTATAATTTACATGAATGTCAATATGCAAATCATTGCTTGGGGTTACAGGTTTCAACAAAGGATGCCCTTCATCAGGGGATATTCAACTCTGTAGGGTAATGGAAAGGTGAAATTTGAACTAGGTCTCAAGGGAGTCCGATAGATATTAGAAATCACAGTCCTTCACATCACTGAGGTCATGCAATGATGCAAACTGGGTGGAGTGTACAACGTAGCACCAAAGGATGTGAAAGTGTCTGCTAAGTGATGCCAAAACACGCAAGTGATTGAAAGATAAGAATGTGCCCCTGTGCTCACCAATTAGAAAAATAAAGAGTGTAGTGGCAGGATATCAGAGTGCAAACAAATGTCTTGACATGTCTATGAATGACGGGTGTCACTGGTATTCATGCGGGTAAGTACTTGAGGATATGAACTAAGGATGCCATACAGTGACTTAGTGACACAATTAACATTGCAGCGCTTCTTATTGTAAGTACAATGCTCAGGGCATGAGACGTATGTGCTCAGGTATGTGAGAAGGCATGCAGGGATAAATGACGAATGATAGAAACAGTGATAAATCTGTAAAATAATAAATGCCGGGGTCCTGACCAGTTAATGTTATGTTATGTTATGTTATGTTAAGATGGTATTTATAGAGCGCACGGCTACTCAAAAGGAGTGTCCCGGCGCTTTTATTTAAGGTAGACTACAGTATAGTAACATAGCACATTAAAAGAGAAAAAGTGACACAGACAGAAAGAAAAACAACGAACAAAACAGGACCTACTGAATAAACAACCAGGATTTGAGATCCTTTCTAAAAGCTAGTAAGCTGGTGGCTCCCCGCAGTGTAAGAGGCAGAGAGTTCCACAGCTGTGGCGCCAGTAGTCCAAAGGAACGACCTCCCAAGCGCGCTCTCATTACTCGCGGGACGGACGCCAAAAACAGGTGTTCTGATCTCAGAGAACGCGCCGGTCGATAGAAGGCAAGTCGTCTTTGGAGGTACTTAGCTCCCGTCGCATGAAGAGCCTTATATGTCAGGGGCAAAGCCTTAAAGACAATCCGCTTGCGGATTGGAAGCCAGTGCAGGGTCTGGAGCAAGCCCGCAGCACTGACACGTCTGTTCAGGCCAAAAATCGCTCTCGCCGCAGCATTCTGCACGATTTGGAGCCGCTGTAGCAGGTAGTCTGGCAGGCCCAGGTACAGAACGTTAGAATAATCTAGCCTGGAGCCTATCAGAGCCTGCACAGTCAGCCTCCTGTGCTCCTCCGATAAGAGGGGAAGAAACCTCCGTAGCATCCTAAGGAGGCCGAAGCAAGTGCCCGACACCCCCAGGATCTGAGACTTCATAGTCAACCCCTTGTCCATCTTAACCCCCAGGTTCTTAGCCATTTGGGATGAGCAAGTTGGGGGGAACATATTGGCAGGCCACCAAGCCAGCCAGTCTGGCTCCGCGTCGCACCCAAAGAAAAGTACCTCGGACTTATCGGAATTGCACTTGAGGCTGTTCAGTTGGAACCATTGAAACACAGCCCCAAGGCAATCCCGGATACTCTTCCCATCAAAGTCTCCTCCTCTCTTGCACGAGAAGAGGAGCTGGGTGTCGTCTGCATAGGATATGATCCGGGCCCCAAACGACTCCGCCAACGCCGCCAGAGGGGTCATGAAGATATTAAAAAGGGTTGGGCTCAAAATAGAGCCCTGCGGGACCCCGACTCCCAGAGGCGGCATCACGGCGGAATCAGGCGAGGCCCAGACCGTTTGCCGGCGGCCCGTTAGAAAGGAGGAAAACCAACTAAGCACCGTCCCCCGTAGTCCAATCTCATAGAGTCTTAAGAGAAGACCATCATGGGGGACGGTGTCAAAAGCCGCCGACAAATCCAGCATCACCAGCATGGCTTTGCCCCCAGTGTCCAGAACCCCTTTAATGGTTTCTGAGACCACGAGGAACGCAGTCTCAGTAGTGAGATTTGGACGAAAACCCGACTGAGTGGCATGCAAAATCTCATTCGACTCTAGAAAGTTGGACAACACCGTCTGCACGTGCTTTTCGACAACTTTCGTAAGAGCCGGCAGCAGAGAGATAGGCCGATAGTTGACTGGGGCCTTTGGATCCAGACCAGGCTTTTTGAGCAGCGGGATGACCATTGCTTGCTTCCAAGCCTGCGGAACCACTCCCTGACTCAGCGAGAGATTCAGTAACGGATTAGCCAATGGGTTGACCACCTCGGCCAGTTTTGCCAGAATTTTAGCAGGGCATGGGTCCAAGGGCGAGCCCGATTTCAGATTGCCCAGAAGTGCTAAAGAGGCGGGCGCAGATAAAGGTGGAAATATGCCCAGCGTCAAACCTGGCGAAGCAGAGGACGATCGAATGGCCTCGGAATTAATTCGCTCCACGGATACAGCCGATGGAAAAGAATCCTGTATAAGTTGGATCTTGCTAGTAAAGAAACTAGCGAGATCAGAGGCCCAAGAATCAGAGGGTCTCTCCTCAGAGATGTTAGTCCGTGGAGAAATAAATTCTTTAACTATAGAGCAGATCTCCTTACAGGAGTTTGAGGCCGCCTCTATCCTCCCTGCCAGGTAGGCTTTCTTACTCAGGCGAATGTCCCGGTGATACTCCTTAACCACGTTCTTATAGGTCAGCTTAGCATCCGAGTCATATTTTACTCGCCAGGCTCTTTCAGCTACCTTGCATTGCTGCCGCCTAGCCGACAGTGCTGCGGTAAACCAAGGGGCAGAAACTCGTTTGGGAGTAAGACGGGGAGCCAATTCCGGGGCCAAATCGTTAAGCCTGTCAGAAAGCCATGCCTGTAAGGACTCCAGATCCTTCGACCAGGAGGCCACTGCATCTTGCACCACCCATCACCCCTTTCATTGCTGCCTAAACAACAACTTACCATCTCTATTGCCTGCAAATGAGACAGTTCAGATTATTCCAGGTCCCCAAAGCTGAAGGAATGACTGAAGAGACAGGTATTAGTAATTTTCTATGTGTATTGTATTCACAAACAGCCATTGTTCTGTTCATTTCTAAATTCCATGAGAATCGCCGCCATGTGGCAGACTTTCATAGGTGCGGTGTTGACACTCAAGTGCTGGTGCAGATCACCGGAAACCACCCGCTCAAATTGAGCACTGGATACAAAGTACTCATGCGTGTTGACGCATAAAAACTATCCATACTAACATCTGAATTTATCGGCTCAACATGGTGACGGACTGGAATGCTAGTTAATATCCTAACGCCTCTTGTACACAGGTCTACGCTAACGATAAGAAACACTGCTGGTGTTCTTATTCAACAGTCCCCGTTTTTAAACCTCCTTGTTCATATAAGTATGACATAACAGACAGGGTTATTTTAGAGCAGGCATGCCGATTCCCTTTTTGATGGTGACCTTTCCGGGTGTTTTTGAATGTTTTTTGAGGCATCTTTGAGTCACACTTGATTTATTTATTAGAATACACTCCAAGATGGTGGATGAATACGCACTTACGCATCATGTGACCATGCGTATGGACGCGATCGGTGTTAAAGTTTAGAGGAGGAAGATACAGTGTGTGCGCCCTCATGTAGTAGCCGGACGCTGTTTGGATGAAGATTAATTCATTTTGAAGTAAGTTATTACCGGCAATCAGTACGCTATGCTGGAGGAGGAGTGTCAGTTATTGTCCCTTTGTGGGAGTTGAAACGGAAGCATTAGTTGTGGTTTAATAATCTTGGATGTGGCCATGTTTATTTGTAGATGGGATGTTATCTTGAACAAGTCGTTAATTTTCCACTACTTTTGGCACGTTCTATCGTGACGTGGGCTTTCATGATCACAGTTTCTCTGTTTTCTCTTGTTGTTGCCCTTAGTGATGGTCTGGTAGAATCCTTCTGAAATCTCACTAAAAGTGAGTGAGACACCAGCAGGATATTTTAATATGTCCGCCTTTGTAACACCAGAGTGTTTGTATGTTTTCATATGGGCACTCGTGGTGTGTGTTTTTAACTTGGTTACACTTCTACATGGTTTGGTTTGTCAGACACTGGTGTTTGGCTAATTGTGAGCAGACGATACAATATGATATAGAGAGTGTTGATTGGTTTGTTTTGTCAGTGTCCACAGGATTTTCCCTATGTGCAACACTGCTTCCTGAGGATGGTCTTGCGGACTGATGTGGACATAAAAGACAGAAACGTCGACAACACACCCTTATTGCCTTTTAATTTCCAGATTTAAAATTTGTGTCAAGATATTTTGACTATTGAGAATTGGGAAAGATATGGGCTGTTATTTGTACTGACCATATTACTCGATAGTAAAAGGGTGTCTACACTACCTCCAATCCCCTAACAAACTGGTGTATCATATTGGATTGTTCTGGTAGTTGCAGTACTGCTATTTGCTTTTTGTATATTGCATACAACGTGTATATATATTTTTTTTCATGAAATGTGGATGTGATGTTCAATGAATTACTTCAAGTAAAAAATACATAGAAATTGGAATACATCCTTAATTACAGTTTTAATTCTTTTACTGGCTGGATCACATTTGTGACCAATATAATTGTGAAATTCTAATGTGAATAATTGCTCAAGGAATTCTTTGTATATGTACCCCATTCAACAGTGTCACCATGATATTTTGCGATATTGCATCTACTACCTAACATTGTTGCCGGCACAGTTTGAGTTTGCATTTACACACATGAGTTCTTTTTATCACTCGTCATTTATCGCTGCATTCCTTCTCGCATACCTAAGCACTTACGTCTCATGCCCTAAGCATTGCACTTATGATAAGAAGTGCTGTGGGGTTAATTCTGTTGCTAAGTCAGTGTATGGCATCCTTAGTTCACACCCACAAGTCCTTACTAGGCCTGGGCAAAAATTTCGTTCCGTTCGCGGAAATTGCGATAATTTGACATTTTTGCGTTCCGCGGAGAGCGCGAAAATGTCAAAAATTCCGGTTTCCGCAGCTTGGCGATAATTTGTTTCTTGCTCGCGCTGTAAAATAATACATTCTCGCGCGCGCGCGATCGCCTTACCTGAATCCCTGCGTTCGCCGACAAGTTTTCTTGATCCGGTCGCGTTCTCCATGAGATGTTGTATTGTTTTTAGCCATTTGCGCTGTCTCGCGACAGTTCGCGCCCGCAGTGACGTCATGCGTCGCGCGATCACGTCTTTCTTCTCGCGATCATGCACCGCGAGAACAACTCAAAACAAGATGGCCGCGCCCACAAGCAACCTAATGGGTAAGTTGGCGACCCGCAACCATGCAGAAAATCTCGCGAACATGCCGGAAAAAAACTTCCGCATCTTCGCGATATTTCTGCTTGTTTGCGATAATTTTAAACATTCTCGCGATAATTTGCGAAGGTTAATTCCGCAAATTCCGCCCACCCCTAGTCCTTACCCGCATGAATACCAATGACACCTGTCATTCATAGACGTACATCGAGACGTTTGTTTGTACTCTGACATCTTGCCAATATACATTTTATTTTTTAAGTCGAGCCTAGAGCCAGCGTGCATGCGCTGCTCTGCGAAACATGTTGTGGTGGGTAAATAGAAGCCCTGCCCACTCTCTGCCCATATTTGCCAGTGCCTTGTGTCATTGTCTGTCCTAAATGCTGGCTTCTAATTTGTAAATAGGCTTATTAGTCACTCCTTAATACCGCCTCCTCTTCATTTGTCACCTCCCCACGGCAACAGGCCCCTTTATTTCGGTTGTTACACGGTACATGATATTTTAGACTATGAGCACTATTTTCTTCAAAGAGGTTCTCCTCCTCAGGCACGACATGCTTTAGTGCCTTCTTTAACCCCTCGCCCTCCCTCCTGTTGTCCGTGTATTTTTCCCTCTGATGTCCCTCCCTGCCTCCCGTTATCCGTGCATTCAAAATCCCCTCGCCCGCCCTCCCTTCCTCCCATTGTCTGTGCCTTCTCCCCCACACCCTTCGCCCTCCAGCCCGTTGTCCGTGCCTTCAACATCCACCCGCCCTCCCTCCCTCCTGTTGTCAGTGGGTTCTTCACCCCTCCCGCCCTCCCTCCCGTTGTCCGTGATGTCAACCATTTACAGTGTAATAAGTCTCGCTTAAATGCGAGACCTATTGCATTGTAAATGCTTGTCTAATTAGTGAGCACATGGGCACCTTCTGATCTTTGATTCACTTGCGTGTATTAACATCACTTACCAGACACTTTTACATCCTTCGGTGCTACGTTATACACTCCACCCAGTTTACATCATCACATGAACTTGTGATGTGAAGGACTCTAAGTTCTAATATCTATCGGACCTCCTTGAGATGTAGTTCTCATTTCATCTTTCCATTACCGTTCAGAGTTGAATATTCCACGAAGAAGGGCATTCTACCTAAAATGAATTGGGATTGTTGAAACCTGTAAGCCCAAGCATTAATTTGCATATCGACATGCATGTAAATTAAATACAAATGAAATGCATTGAATTTCATTGTCTTGGCAATGAATTGAAAAGGACTTTATTCAAGAATCAACTAAGTTTCTTTTGGCATATTTTTGTTGAAACGGATTAACTCGTTTACATCCCCTCCTGGGAAACAAGTGGTGCTACTAGGGTACGATTTTCTTGGTGGCAAGCGCATTGTTTACAATTTTTGATACGCCTTTGGCCAGAAGGTGATATCATATTCCACGCACGCAAACGTGATACATTTATTAAACTACCCTCAAACACAGGAGTGCTCCAGCCATCTCTTCGACATTATACAGTTGCCACACTAGACTAGACAAGACTTGCATATTTCAAAGATGTTCAATGAGTCACACTGTCTAGAGGAATTCATAAATTAATTTAGAGGTGAGTAACCCAGAGAATTCATGGACAAAACAGTTCCAGAGCCGAACAAAATGTTCAACTTGCTTCTAGAGGTAGGCGAGCCAACAAATTAACAGGGAGAGTCAAGCCACAGCTGAGCCAATGGTCTGACTTGGCTCTAGGATCCTGTACATGAGCCAAGCCATGAAAATAATTGGCATGTTAGTCGAGTAACAAACATCAATTTAAAATATCATAAAATATCTTTAAAATGGTCCATTTCTTTAACATGTCGATGAGTTTCCCTTAGTACATCTAATTATATGACTGCAATAAGAGAATTTATTAAAAGTATTGGCTTTTAAAAATAAACGTAGAAACATTTCTGCATAATTGCCTTGGCCCTGATTACAGTGCCCTTAGTAAACAAAGAGGTAGGCCAGTTCTGGTGTGTACTTTATATTTTACCCAGATTCTTATTATTGATAGAGCAACATTATAGACTATTAAATCAAACACAACGCTTTTGTACAGGGCACTTCCTGAACTCATGTATTTGAAGGTGCCCTTTTAATAATGAAGAAAAAGGAGGCTTTGTGAAATAAATGTTTTTCCTATGATCACATAACTTGGTCAAGTGGGGAAGCCTGGGTTGATTCAAGGTGTTCTGGTTTCACACTGTACAGTTCAGCTACTGGATTGGTATCACTTTCTCTCTCCCATTTGATATCAAAGGTCACTGCTTTGTCTTTCTTTCTTGGCGCATAAAGTGCAAACAGAATATCCATGAAAGCTCGACTCATTTTGAGCATAAGGGTCCAAGAAGACCTCAAGCTGAGCCATAGTCAGGCATCTGACATGAGCCTGGCTTGAGCATTCAGTGTCTCACCTACCTCTACTGGACTCTAAATGCACGCCAAGCCAGCAAAAATAAATCAGCATGGTCATCATGAATAGTGTACACAACTGTAAAAAGTGCACAAGCCCACAGGCCTCAGCTGCTGTTTGCTTTTCAGTCACCATTTGTGGATATGCATATATTGGTAAGGATTTATTGCCCTTTTTAGTTCTCACCTAGCTTTGCAGCGCGCATGCGCTACTCGCGTAACGAGATTTATTGGGGTAAAAGTATTTTTGGAGAAGTACTTCTGATCCCGCCCATGCTTTCAATTGGTCAATGTCCGTATGTATTTAAAACCCTGCATTTCGATTGCTCTGTAGGCTTTTTGGTTACCGCCCTGTGGCTTTTTGTACACACCTTTGGGACACCAAGTGTATGGCAACCTTCAGTTTCATGGCTTTTCTCTTATCTGATGAGACGTGTTAAGGGAAGGTTCAGGGAGAGTTCAGCAAGCTGAAGCTCCGTCATGCTGCCTTCATGCCTGCAGCACACGTCACTCTGGCTCTCTGATTGGGCCTGTAATGACGGATCACGTGCCTGGAATAGCTCCCTGTCCCGACTGGTTCATTTGCTTCACCATCACCCTCTCTTAAGTAACTCCGCTGCCTACTGTTGGATAGGGAAACTCATCCACTCTCTTTCGGTCAGCGGGGGGGTGTTGGAGTTCTGGGAAGTTGCTCCCGTGGGCGGTGAAGGGGTTCCTCAGTGTTACTGTCACTTGTAGCTGTTTTCCCTACATTAACTGTGCGTTGGCAGTGAGCAGTGGTGCAGTGTCCGGAGTTTTTATTGCTGTGTTATATAACGCGGATGTTCACGTCTGAAAGGGAGCATGCTTTGTAGTGTAGAAGGGAGTATGTTGTGCTCTTCAGGGGCCTAACTAAGATTCTGTTTTTGTGTTTTTTAGAACAGTTGTTTAGAAACAGAGTAACAGAGTGATCAGTACAGTATTTGCTGGAAGTGAGGTTCTCATGGAAGCTTCCAGTTATGTGTACTTCACATTTTCTGCACAGTCACCCTGCGACGTGCTCCTCGGTTTCAGAAAGAGGCTCTGCTCACTGGCTCGAGCTGAATTCTCACAGAAATTGACACCGAGTGCGTTTTTACGTGTGACGTTTCTGTTTCCAAAGATAATGGTGCGCTCAGTCATCACCTGTACACAAACCATCCTCATCTTCCTTCTTCTCACCAAACAGTGCTTAATTAGAGCTGGGTTGTACCGTAAACACAGAAAATGTCCCGAAACCATTGCTTGGCAGTAGAAATGATAAAATAACAAAAAACTGCTCTTATTTGGATAAGGTGCGCACCTCATTGCCCCCTCCACTCTGCACTATTGATGGCTGAGTCACTGGTCCAAATATACAGTAAACGTGCACTTAAAATACAATCTTAATGGCCTTTTAAGCGAGTTTCGTGAAATAGCTCCACTGAGAGAAACAGCTGTCCATTCTGGATTTGTTGGGTGCGCAGCAAACAGTGACGGGCACATGCTGATGAGCTTTGCGGGGGTCAAAAGGGGGTAAAAGACATTGTCATTTACAACGCCATTACTTAATTCGTGCTTCACGAAGGGAAATAAAAAAAAACAATAACATTTTCAATGCCAATAGCTCAAAACAATATAATTGCGAGACCTATTGCATTGTAAATGCTTGTTTAGAATTGGGTATGCTTAGAAACCAAAATGGTGGTGCCTATCTTATTAATATAGGACACCCATGGGTTCGAAATGACAGTCCACTATCTTGCAGAAATCTGCAGAAGGCACTTTAACACTGAGTTAGCTTTCATTGTAAAAATTCTATCTCACCATCATTCCCTTTAAATGCCGAACAAAAGATAAGATATCATGGTATACAAGGTGAGGACAAGGTATTCTGGATGTGCTGGGATTAGTTTTCTGCTTTCTCCTGCTGCACTTTCAACCCCCTCAGTCCTGGACACACTATACTGAGAAGTCAGCGTGCCCGCCTTTTCAGCACCCAGAATGACTCAATGTTGCAGTTTTGGGGTCAGATTCACAAAGATAAATGTTAGTCTTGTCAGGAGTAAGGTAGTCTTTACCCAAACGTTTTGCCTTAAAACTCCTATGTTGCTGGTTTTCTTTTTGTTTGCTTTAGGACTGTGTGCACTTTACTACTGCTAACCAGTGCTAAAGTGCTTGTGCTCTCTCCTTTAAACATGGTAAAATTGGTTCACACCTAATTGTCATATTTAATTTACTTATAAGTCCCTAGTAAAATGATATACCATATACCCAGGGACTATGAATTAAATGTAAGTAGTGAGTCTGCAGCACCTATTGTGCCACCCACTTAAATAACTCCCTAAAACATGTCCAAAGTCTGCCGTTTCAGCCTGAATGCAGTTTTAAACTGCCAACTCGACTTGGCAATATTTTCCCCTGCCAAGCGTTAAATTACTCTTTTATTGCATATAAGTTACTACTACTACAGACCCTAGCTAGGTAGCCCACAGGGCAGGGTGCAAGGTAGTTAAAAGGTTGGACCTGTACTTTTGAGTTTTACATGTCCTGGTAGTGAAACACTCCTACATTTGGTTTACTCCACTGTGAGACCTGCTTTTCCAATAGATAACACTGGGTTGCCTTATTAGATTTAATAAGTGCTAACTTTTGATTGTGAACAGGTAAGCATTTCGTGTTTGTTGTCTGAGAAATTGTAATTAGAAATCCTATTCAATGGTAAAGTTGTATATTACAAATTTGAAAATGCCATATTTAGATAGTTGGCATGTTCTTGCCCTATGTGGTGCCTGCAGCCTGTTCCTGGGTCACAAGGCAGGTGTAGTTGGCAGTTGGACTGTTTATTCCTTCCAGACAACCACACAATGGAGGGATTAGGTGTGCCTGGATAGGCCATCAACTGGCAGGATGGTGGGGTGGAGCTGGAGACAGCTATACTCGCAAATGAATAGGTTGTGCTCTGCCTTCACACACAGGACTAGTCAACTCTGCATTGTTCATGCAGCCAGGGCAGGGGAAGCAGGAAACTTCAAGCACTTTAACCCCTTCGATGCTGCGCAGATTCCGCCGCTGTGCTGACGGAATCTTGCGCGGGTGTGGTCATGACGGAATGGTTCCGTCATGAGCACAGCTCAACCGTGGGTCATGACGGAACCATTCCGTCATGAGCACCGAAGGGGTTAAAGGGAATTCTCTAGAAATGTTTCCTACTTCAAAGGAGACACCAGGTATAACAATAGGATCCTCAGATCCACTCCTCAGTTCTCTTTCTGGACATGCAGAAGAGCTATCAGTGAACTGCCTGCTGCTGTGTACTTCAGAATACTGCTTTGCTGTGCCTGACAGGACTGCTTTGCTGCCTGAATTCTGTCTTGAATCCTTAGGGGCCTGCCCTGCTTTTCGAGCCATATTCCACTGCTGAACCCAAGACTACCAGATAGAATCCTAGGGCTTGTTGTCTAGACTCCTGATCAGAGCCTCAGGGTCAGAAAAGGCAACAGCCATCTTGAACCCACACCTGACCCAGATGAATGTGTTTTTCCCAAAGATTAGTACTTCTGTTTTGTCAGAGTTGAGTTTGAGGAAGTTAGCTTTCATCCAGTTGGCTACGTTGTTCATGGTGTTGCAAAAGTTTGTTCTGGTGGTGGAGGGGTCTTCGATGAGCGAGAGGGTGAGCTATATGTCGTCTGCATAGGATATGATGTTGAGGCCCTGAGTTCTGACGATGTCCACAAGGGGTGTCGTGTAGGTATTGAACAGTGTGGAGCTGAGGGATGATCCTTGGGGTACGCCGCATATAATCTTCTTGGGTTAGAAACTGAAGGGGGGCAGCCAGGTGCTCTGAGTACATCCTGTAAGGAAGGAGGTGATCCATTTGAGGCTGTTCTCTTGTTTGCCAATGCTGTGGAGGCAGTTGATGAGGGTATGATACGATACGGTGTTGAATGCTGCTGAGAGGTCGAGGAGGATCAGGGCCACGATCTCCCTGCGACCAAGGAGTGATCTGATGTAATCTGTGGCTGCGATGAGTGCGACCGCCGTGGTGTGGTTGGCTCGGAATGTTGATTGGGAGATGTCCAGCAGGTTGTTTTGTTACAGTTATTTGGTGAGTTCTTGGTTGATGGCCTTCTCAGTACTTTGGCAGGGTAGGGGAGCAGAGAGATCGGTTGCTAAATTTTGAGTTTGCTACGGTCGGCGGATGGTTTCTTGAAGAGGGGTCTAATATCTGCGTGTTACCATCTGTCTGGTAAGACTGCAGTGTTGATAGAGGTGTTGAGGATGCTGGTGAGTTATGTGCTGATGTGATTTGGTCCGAGGTTGAAAAAGTGGTGGGGGTATGGGTCAATGGGTGCTCCAGAATGGATGGTTGACATGATGCCAAGGTGGATTGTGTGGTGAGCAGAGTCCAGGTTGTGATTGTTCGGCTGGTATGCTCTGGTTGATTGAGGCTGTTGAGGTTGAGACTGTGGGTTGGGGGTAGAAGTTGTTATATATGGTGGCAATCTTGCTGTGAAAATAGTCTGAGAGGGTGTCACAGAGTTCTTGATAAGGGTGGATAGTGTTCTCTGTGGCTGCCGAGTTGGAGAATTTCTTGACTATTTTGAATAGTTCTTTCAGGTGGTTGGCTGCTGTGTCAATGCAGGCTGTGATTGCAGCTTTTTTTGGCATCCTTGATTTGTCTGTGGTAGTTGCTGAGGGCTGCTTTGTGGGCGGTCCTGTTGGAAGGGTTTTTGGTGGATCACCATTGTTTCTCGAGTTGGCAGCAGATGTGCTTAGTGGTTCTAAGCTATGGGGTGAACCAGCTGGCTTATCTTGATGTTTTATTGGTTCTTGCTGACTACAGTGAGGCGACTCTGCCAGCACATTCGGTGATCCAGGTGGTGACTTACTGGACGGCCCGTTCTATGTCTGATGTGGCTTTGGGTTGGGAGGTGCTTAGGGCCTGAGACCACTGTGTTTCTGTTACCTTGCCCCAGCTTGCGGTGGGATGATCTGTGGTGCCTGGTGATGGTGTGCTGTGCACAGAGATGGTGGAGTGAATGTTGCTGTGGCTGGACCATGTGAATTCTGTGACATGGCTGAATTTAACTCTGTCTCTGTAGGTGAAGATAGGGTCTGGTGTGTGTCCGGCTTTGTGCGTGAATTTAGTGAACAGTTGGGTGAGGCTGATGTTGTTCATGTTCTCTAGTAGGTTTGTAGAGTTGGGGTCGTTGGGGTTGTCAAAGTGAAAATTAAGGTAGCCGTGTAGGATGCAGTGGTTGAAGCCAATGACTGGAGGGGCGATAAGGTTGGGGATGACATCGCAGAATACCTGTCAGGGTCCTGGGGGTCTGTATACATAGGTGCCTCTTATCGTTGCAATGTCTCTGGGTTTCAGTGAACACCGCACAGATAACTGTAAGTAGTGAGGAGAAAAACTTTGCAAGTAGTAAACCTACACAAAAGTGTAAATGTACCTTGTTTAATTAGACTCTTGATGTTGACTCAAACCAGTCTTCATCCTTTAAGAGCCGGGCCACCCCTGATATCCTGATATAATTCAAAACAACTTTATTGTTTATAACCAGATGAACAAGATAAAAAATTACAGAACTGCAGCATGAAGCGCCGTACAATGTAAGCTATTGTACAGGTATATTTTTAAATACATTTATCAAACAAAAATGTTATGCACTCAGTCCAGCCAGTATAAAAGAAACGACATTAAGCAACCATTTGATTTTGCATGCAGTCCATATTTTGAATGCATACATAAGCACAGAGCTAAATATTTTGGAATTATGTATTCAGCGTGTTGTTTGCAACATGTAAGAGTTGGAGTAACAAAGGAACCATGGACCCAGAAACGACGGAGTACCATTATTAAAAAACATGCCTGTGATAAGCACTAAACATAAATGGTCAGTAGCGTGGGTATCGTGTTTCCAATATGCAGATTACACATTTGTTGGCAACTGGGCCTTTTCTATTGATTGTAAATGGAGTTGTTCCTACATGTCTACAAGGAAGTCAGACTGATAGTGAAGTCTAACTGCAAAACTGGCGAGGAACTAAGCCAGAGCATTATGATGGAATTTCCCAGATGAGAAATTGTGTGTAATCCAACCTCCACATGCATACAGAAAAATAATCGGCTTCATTTCACACCAAGGGGCAGATTTACAAGAAAGTGACGCATCTGTAGAGATGCGTCACTTTCCCTGCGCCAACATGCCAAATCCTTGCGTCACCATGGATGCGCCGTATTTACAATACGGCGCACCATGGCGCAAGGATTGACAGATGCGTCAGAAATTCTGATGCATCTGTTGACAGAAAAGTCACGCATTGCTGGAGTCGTGTCGCAAGCACGACGCAACTCCAGCAATGCTCAGGGGTGCCCTATGCCTAACATGCTGCGTCAATTCTTACGCCTGCTTCAAGCAGGCGCAGGGTTTTGACGCAGCATGGACGTAAAAGTGACTCAGTGAAATCTTGTAGATTTCACTGCATCACTTTTACGGGGTTTCCTGCGACGGAACGCCCACCCTGCATACATTAAACCTGACGCAGGTTTAATGTGGCGCAGGGTTTCACAACGTGACGCATCTCCGTAGATGCGTCACGTTGTAAATTGGCCGGAACTTTAACGCTGCCGCTGCGTCACAAAAGTGACGCAACGACGGTGCAAAAGCGACGCAAGGAGGTTGTAAATCTGCCCCCAAATGTTTTGTTCCAAATGCGACCTCACATCTATAGGACACATTACGTGCCCCAAAAAAGTGCAAAAAATAAAGACACCATGAGCAACAGATGTGCGTTCTTTTGCTTCCGTTCATTCGTGTTAAATTTTTACTACAAATGGCAAGTTTGAGGTAAACATTTACAGCAAATAGCGCCTAACAATGTGAAGTAGTGCAACTGCACAATTTTTGAAATTTCTTTTAAAAAGCGTAACTCGAAATTCCCACAATTATGCAAATTACATGGGCGTAATTAAACATTCTCCCAGGCCTAAACAAAACTTAATTTTAAGCACAAACCCCAAGAAAGATCAAAGCTCTAAATTGTGATCTGCACCTTGGGGCGATGAGCTAGAAAGCTGTCCTTCATTCAGCAATAAGGATTGCACTCGGTGCCACAGGTGTACGAAATCATAATAATGCAGTTTACAGAGAAAAACCTTGAGAGACAAGCAGGGCTGCAAGCTGCCCTGCACCTGTAGTACTCAACTAGCAAGAATAATGGTTGGTGAATCTCATGCTTGTAGGTGTGAGGTGTAGGGGTCTTAATTCAGAGTTAGAGGTGCAACGTCTGGAGCGTCATGTTTTTTCAGAATGCTTTGACTGTTTATACCGTGGCATGTTTTGGGGATTGCAGGGTGGTTCTGCAACATTTGAGATGGGCTGAGACACTCTTTAACATGTGCCATGCACCCAACCATTGAGAAGTCTTGCTTAACTCTTTCACTGCAGTTCAAAAAGTAGATGAAACCAGTGGTTGAAGGGTGCATTTTATCTGGTGGCACCAGAGGAATAAGCAGGAAGGGGTGGGGTCAGAACAAAAATGTTGGGCGCTGCACTAATTTTACTACAAATTAAGCACTGGCCCTGAACCAGAGACCATAAGGGACGCTGCCCTCAGAAGGAGAAGATGATAGGAGCATGGAAAGAGGTGGGTTGTAGAAGGGGATATCCTCATTGCTTGGGGGACTCCAATCTTTTGAAGAAGATGTGACTAGCTTTAAATCTATTCTTGTCCAAGTGGTAGCCTTTCCAGTGTTTTTTTCTTTAGTTGTTCTTTAGCTGAAGCTCCTAATCCAAGTTAGTGCTAACCCTTTTCCCTGTGATGCAATTTCCTGCCTGTATCACATAAAATAGTGCTGCAACAACAATTCCAATTGGCATTTTACACTGTGATTTATTAGTATATCAGCTCTTAGTGCAAAATTAATGTAAAAACAGTTAGGGCCAGATGTATCAAGCTACATTGCGATCACAAACGCCGCAATTCGCAGAAGTTCATCGTTTGCGATCGCAAATTAGTTGTGTGCAATGTAGGTAAGCAAAAACCTATTTGCAAAATAAGGAATCGCAAAATTTGCGATTCCCTATTTTGCACATGCATTTAGAGAATCGCAATTTGTGATTCCCTAAATGCTATTCTAATAGACATCACAAATTACAATATTGCTGTAAGAAATCGCAAATTACCACCAACTTTAAGTTGGTGGTAATTTGCAATTTCCTTGAAAAAAGCCTTTTTTTGCTTTTTTCAAAGTGCCATGTGGCGCACATACTTACCCTTAGGGCATGTATTTGCACCCCATGTGTACACATGCACATTTCAGGGGTGCAACAGGGTGTCCTTTTGAAACACTTGCACCCTTGAAATTGCGTGCTCAATTTGCAAGTACCTACTGGGTACTCGCAAATAGCGCACGCAATTCCCATTCATTCCTATGGGCCTCTGGGCCCATAGAAATGAATGGGAAGCCATTCCTTATTTGCAAGTCGCAATTTGCGAGTCGCGAATAAGGAATGCATAGGAATCGCTATTTTAAATGCGAAACCTACCTACATAGCAGTTTGCGAGTCCTTAATAGCGATTCCAAAAAATTGTTATTAGGACTCGCAAACCTGTACATTCATTCATGTGCCCCTTAGTGTGCAAAAACGCTGCCTAGTTTGTGACTATATCTAGTAAACCAGGCACTAAAAGTCATAATGTGATTAAGATTTGGGTGGTAAAATTAAATCCCCCAGCATCTAAGAGAAATTTTAAATCAGTTATATAATTCAGCAGTGGATTTATTTCCATCATAGAAAGGGCATAGCTTTGGAGGTGGGGGGAGCGGGGTAGTGTTTGTGGTGTTACATCCCCTTGATACATTTATTTTCGGATAAATAGTCGGGTACGGGTGCTTTCAGGCGGGTATGGTGAGGTGTCTATCGGATTTCATCAGGAATTTTTACATACACACAGACAAAAATGCACACACACTCTCTGCCTTTCTATTTTGAAAGTCTTCAAACATGTTTGTTATTTTACAAAGTATTGTGTTTTCTTGCACCTAGTACTTTACCAATCCTTATTCTTCTCCATTTTCACTGCCCCTTAGGCCCGCTCCTGCACCCTACTTGTCGTTTAATGATCCTATTACTTATCAGTAATCTACATTTCTCTTAGTCCTGATTGTCCTCGTCTCATTCATTACTAATGAGGTGTAATCCACCTCTCAAGACCGAAATGCTAGTAAGGGTGTCCCTGCCTCTCTCAGAATAGCCTATATGGATACTCCTTATCCAGCATTCCTTCTGGAATCCCAAGCCCTCCACAATCAGATATGAAGATCATGACACCGGGAGCGATGCAGGGATGTAATGAATGGGAGAAGGACGATCAGGACTAAAAGTAATGAAGACTACGGGTAAGTAATAGCAGCATTACCTCTATGTCCCTATTGTTCTCATCCCCCTTCATTAATAATGAGGAATACCAAAGCAGTGGAAACTGACCATCATACCTCCAAAAGATCATAAATAGACAGTCCACACCAAATATAAAGATGCTGAAAAGACACAGTAATTTATTTAGCAAAATAAAGAAAGCTTAGGCCAAAACTGAATCCAGTGCCCCAAACCCAAAATTCTTATTATCATCCAAAACATTCTTCAATCTATAATGCTTCCAAAAATATTAGGGGCTCTCCATGTAGCTTCTCTACAGATCTTGAGAATGGAAACCCTTTTCAATTCAACCCATTGCTCTGCCATTCACTGGGTAGGCGCCCCTGAATCCTAAAACAAGGAGGAGTACCTGTCAAAGAGTAGGCCAAGGCAATCTCCTGCTTAATCCATCTGCTAATGGGCATCGATGAAGCCTGATCTTCCTTAGTATATGAACCAAACGTGACAAAAAGGGACGCAGACTCCCTAAAAGATTCAGTTCTTTCTAGGTAAATTTGTAAGGCCCTCTTAACATCCAGTAAACTCCACTGAAACTAAAGGGGAGATTCCAATTAATCTGAAAGAGCTGAGAGAATGATCTCCTGACTACTATGGAAAGATGAGGCCACCTTAGGAACAAAAGAGGAACCAAGCTTAGGAATTGGTCCATTTTCACAAAAGGAAAGGTAAGGTTCTCTTGTCATAAGTACAGGAAGTTCTCCAATCTGACTAGCTCACGTTACGGCTACCAAGATTACAACCTTCAAGGTAACAAACTTAATACAGTCTTACTGGGAGCTTAATCCAGTATCTCCAAAAAGGTCTCCCTACTTAGGGGTTACAAAAGCTCATCCTCCCCCTCCTTATGTGATCTTTTCCATGGAGGAGAGGCTGAGGATTCTGATGACGGTGAAGACGAAAAAGACTCCACATGATTCCTCTTTCCTGAATGCTTGCTCATGTTCACAAGCCGGAGATATCACCACCAATAAAACAAGGCTACAGCAGTTGAAAAATCACACGCAAAGAAACTCAATCCGCTATGCAGACTTACCGTTTTCGAATATGCTTAAGAACTCTCCATACCGCTGCAAAACGCCATCAGAGACAAAGCTCACACATGGGCCCAGCCTAACCTGGAAGTGATTGCAACACTGCCACATCACCCGGCAGTCCTGGGGTCTGGCTTCCAGTCATGGCAAGGTGCTGAAGAATGAAATCTATCAAACTCCCCTGCGCCTGATCCCAGAAAGTACGCATCTGGAGCAACAAGAATAGGTAAACCAGCATTGCGGTCAAAGTACGTTAGAGGCCGACTTCTAAGTCCTCGTCCCATCTCGGCAGGGACAGAAAAAAGAACTGGACGAATGCTGGGTAAGGGGTATCCTTATAGACTATCCTCAGAGAGGATAGGTACACCCTTACAAGCATGTCCTACCTTAAATGCATAAAATTGCCATGTACATATCACGCTGCTAACCACCGGTGCACATTGCTACGAGGGGTTTGACCCTGGACGCAACAGACAGACGAGCAAACTCAGTGAGTTCTTCAGCCTGTGATAATATTGAGTCTATTAACAACCCACTTTGAACCACTGGATAATGTTGAATTACCTGTTGTATTTATTCCTTCATTTTACCAGACTTGTTAACCTGCTGTGACGCTAAATATGCCACTGCCCTAGTGAGATTCTAATCACACTACTACAACTTAGACTGTCCCTGACATTTGAATCTTATGTACAGATGGCATTTTTTGATGAGTAAATACTCAATTTCCAAATGAGAAGCTGTAGCTATAACCACAATTCCTCCTAGCTTGACCCACCCTGGTCAGCCAGGCAAAGCTGTGACCTATTTTAACTTTCCCCTTTCTCTGCCTATTCGGCTGTGCCAACGAACATTGGTTACATCCAATATGACATAACAGCCTCCAAAATGCCCTTTAAATGCCAACATTTGGTTTTAGTAGTCAATTATTAACACCTGCAAAAGCTCTTTTAGGAAACATCATTTTGATTAGCATGAGAAGGCTTAAATAAAAGTAGCACAACATTAGTGGGAGGCATTTTGCTTGATTTACTAGAGGCTTTCGTACAAATTAGAATACCATTCATCACTTTGCTACAATAATGTTGCTCTGAATTTCGGACCAAAATGCCTGGTTTCAAATGGCCACGCCCTCAGCTCCCATTGTCCAATCAGGAGGCCTGGGACTAGCGCGAAGGCAAGGGGCGTGCTCCGGTTTTTGCCACCCACTGCCCTGCCCCTTGCCATTGATTTCTGTGGCGCGCTGCTGAAGACGCCTGGGGCGCAGCATAGGCGCCCCATTTGAAACGAGGCATTTTCCACTTTCTTTGGCAAAATCAGGAGTCTATTCTTAGTCACCAGATGTTATTACATTCCTAATTTGCAGTTCCCAAACTGTATTTCTCTATGCTATAATAGATATCGAAATATTACTTTAAACCCAGTAGCTGTTATGCATGGCGGAGGTACACGTCCCTCCCTGGGATCAGATTGCGCTTCAATTTGATCCAGCTGCTTCAAACGTCTTCCTGAGTGACTCTACTGTATGAAAAATAAAATGGATATTGTGTTATCTTGGGAGGGAGGGCGAGGGGTGAGAGAAAAGTAGACCAAAAATTGTTTATGTGTGTGTAAAAGGCCGCTTTATTAGGAAACAGGTGCACATTACAAAAATACAACCTCGGCAAACGCCTTACAAAACTAAACCTCACTAAATAAATAAATAACTAACCAAACGGGCCCCCAAACCCCCACCCCTACATGTTTGGGCCCTCCCCACAATACATCAATACACATTAACATCATTATACATTACGTCATGAGAAAACATTACATCATCAATCAGCATTACGTCATATATATAAAAACATACGTCATCAATAAACTTTATTCATCAACCCCCAACTGGATTAACATTTGTCATGTCCCCCGTAATCATCGATCCTGCCTGACCCTGCACTCCTGCAGAATACCCCTTTTAAAACTGAACGGTCAAACCATGACCAACCTGCCCCGGCCCCAGTGCAAGAAAATTCTAACGAAATTACAACCAACAATCAACCTGAAACCGAACTGATACACCACGACCCCGCACAGCACCTGCTCCTAGCGACAAATACAAATACAAGAAACAACCCCTGCACACCGGAAACCCATAAAACAGCCTTTCGAAAAAGAAAAATGCTCACAAAAGTGAGAAAAAACGAGGGAGAAGGGGAAAGAAAAATACTACAGAAAACAGGGAGGGAGGGTGGGACAAAAAGTTGAAGCACCTAGCCACCAGGTCACCAAACCTAAAATGGTGGCGGTTAGCGGGAACGGTGGACTTTATACTTGGGCTGGCTGGTCCTACCAGACCAGCCCAAATCTAGAACCTTCTGGCAACTTCTGGAAATAACCCCTCGCAGCCCTCCCAAACCGCCCGGGGGAGGAGACCTCCCTTCGGTCGGCTCCCTCCCCCAAGCCCCCCTTGGGAGGGAGGGCGAGGGGTGAGAGAAAAGTAGACCAAAAATTGTTTATGTGTGTGTAAAAGGCCGCTTTATTAGGAAACAGGTGCACATTACAAAAATACAACCTCGGCAAACGCCTTACAAAACTAAACCTCACTAAATAAATAAATAACTAACCAAACGGGCCCCCAAACCCCCACCCCTACATGTTTGGGCCCTCCCCACAATACATCAATACACATTAACATCATTATACATTACGTCATGAGAAAACATTACATCATCAATCAGCATTACGTCATATATATAAAAACATACGTCATCAATAAACTTTATTCATCAACCCCCAACTGGATTAACATTTGTCATGTCCCCCGCAATCATCGATCCTGCCTGACCCTGCACTCCTGCAGAATACCCCTTTTAAAACTGAACGGTCAAACCATGACCAACCTGCCCCGGCCCCAGTGCAAGAAAATTCTAACGAAATTACAACCAACAATCAACCTGAAACCGAACTGATACACCACGACCCCGCCACCCAGAAAGGCAGGCGAGTGAGGGGGGGAGGGGTTGAACACACGGAGCCTTCCTTTCTGCCCCCCAACCGCGTAGCGAACGGAAAGATACTGGTAATCAACGCTGCATAGCCAAAGCCCGTGCTAACACCTCACGAAGCTCTAAAAGGTAAAGGTCCATACCCACGCGTGACAAATGTACTCCGTCATCTCGGAAAAACTCTACCGATTCAAATTTTATTTCTCTGTGCGATATCCTACTGAAACCAAGGCCCCTGCAGCAACGAGACACCTCCGAATTCACCTTCTTCCTCGCCCGATCCACGGCCCTGGGGTTCACAGCCCCTTTCCATGTCCTACGCGGTAACAACTCTGTCCAAAACACATGGCACCCAGACCATAGTTCCTTAATGAGGCCTAAATCCCGTTTCATAGCCCGCAGTAGGACAACCCCTTTCGTGGCACAAAGATCATTTTCACCCAAATGAATGACCAATATATCCGGGCATAAACCGCCCACCATGTTACTGTTTAAACAAGGGATTAAAGCTCTCCAGAGCATCCCACCTTTACCCTTCCATACAATATTAAACATACGATCATTAAAGCCGAGTTGTTCCCCAAAGTAGCTCCGTGCCGCCTGGACTCTGGCCCATTTAACGAAGGAATGTCCCATTATCCAGACCGTGACCACTGGCGATCGAGGCCCAGCAACAGATCCTGAAAGAGAAAACACAATTAGAACACGTGTCTAGGCTGAGAACGCCTGCGCGTCTTCTGCCGGGCTCCGCACATAGCGCCTGAAACAACTAGAAGACCAGCGTCCCAACCTCATAATATCCATCTCCGTCCAACCTCTGTGAAAGGCCTCCGTGGCTGCACCTATACGAAAAGAATGAGTACCATATAAACTACTATCGAGCCCAATGTGTTGCAAGGCTTTACGGAGAACCATCCGTAACTGATAAGATGTAACAGGTAAACCGTTAATGTGTTGGAATACGAGGGCTTCCTCCCCACCCCCACACAATGAACGCCAGCGCCGCGCCAGCAATAAAGGGCAAGTTAGCTTTGGGACGCGCGCCTGTAACCAAACCCCTTTGCCTTTACCCGTTTGATCAGTTTTGGAGCTGGATAACCAAACATGAACACCTTCGTCATAACAAAAAACCTCCCTCCAGTGTAAACCACCCTTATGCTTGGTCCCCAACAACTCTGAGACCCTAAAAGCTCCAAAAAACATAAACGCCATGAGCATGGAAAAAACACACGCCTCAAAATCATCTGAACATACCAAAGGTAAAACTGTAATTAACCTAGCCAGTATTTGCCAGGATAACGGAGCCCGAGATCGAACAACATGACCCTGTTCCCTGGCCCATCCCTCCAGCATTCTCCTGCCTATTTCCCCGGCTGACGGGGTGTAACCCCATAATAACTGTCCCATAAAAGCAATACCCGCTAGTTTCCCCGCTATAGTCACTTTAGTGAGGTCCTTATCCATGAGGTCTAGTATAAAATTCACAACATCCTCTGACCGCTGCGACAGATCCTCTCGTCTGACAGCTCCAGAAGCCAAGAATTCCCTCCAGGCCAAGGAATAGGCAGAACGCGTGGACGCCGATAAAGAACCTACCACCAATTGTACGACCCTACTTCTCCTACACGCCATAGATGAGTCGGCATCCGATTCGGGGATCTGTCTGCCTCCCTCGCCAGTCCACGGAATCTCCCCCACTGTGAACGAGACAAAGCATCCGCAATGTCATTGTCCACGCCAGGAATGTGTAAAGCACGAAAATGAATGTCGTGTTTCAAACAACCAAGAACGAAAACTCTCATTAATTTCAAAACCTGGTCATCTCTGGCGGACTGTCGGTTCACAATCTCCACAACAGCCATGTTATCCACACGAAACAAAACCTTCTTGTGTGCCAATTCCTCCCCCCATAGTGTCAAGGCCACCAAAAGAGGGAACAATTCCAAGAAGGTGATGCTGCGACCACCATTCAACCATTCATCCGGCCAACGTTCCGCACACCATCTGCCGTTCCAGAAAAGGCCAAAACCATCACTGCCAGCCGCGTCAGAGAACATCTGTACATCCCACTGGAAATCCACATCCCTGACCAAGGGAACACCATTGAAAGAGGTCAAAAAGAACTTCCACATTCTCAAATCCTCCTTTACACCGGCAGACAGGCGCACACGATGATGAGGCAAGTGGTGGCCTGCTAAAGCCCTACCTAGTCTCCTACAAAAAGTCCTGCCTGCTCTCACCACCCTACAAGCGAAATTCAAATGACCCAATAGCACTTGAATTTCTTTTACCAAAACTTTCCTTTTGGCCAACATTGTCTCTAGCAGTTGCACCATGTTGCTCCTTTTATCCTCAGGCAAGCGAGCAGACATGAGTACAGAATCAATTTCGATACCCAAAAAGGAAAGGACCGTACTGGGGCCCACTGTCTTTTCCGGAGCTAAAGGAACTCCTAGCTCCTCCATGAGCCCATGGAATGTGTCCAGAGCTGCCTGGCACTCCGCGGAGCCCGGGGATCCAACAAAGAAAAAGTCGTCAAGGTAATGTGTCACCAGGGAATGACCAGTCTGCTTTGAAAAATACCACTGTTAGAAAGTGCTAAAACATTCAAACAGCGCACAAGATATTGAGCAGCCCATAGGTAGAGCTTTGTCCACATACCATTGACCACCGAATTGGATTCCAAGGAGGCACCAATCGTCAGGGTGTACCGGCAACAGTCGGAAAGCAGATTTTATGTCACACTTGGCCATTTCAGAGGCTGCACCCGCTGTCACCACTAGTGACATGGCCACATCCACCGAAGAGTATGACACCGACACCTCCTCCGGGGCAATAAAGTCGTTAACTGAGGATCCTTCCGGCCATGAGAGATGTTGTATGAGTCTGAACTGACCTGCCTCTTTCTTAGGAACGACACCGACTGGGGAGACAATCAAATTGAGTAAAGGCCACTCTGTGAACGGGCCAGCCATCCTACCCTCCTGAACCTCCTTAGTAAGTTTGTTCTGGACAACAGCAGGATGTTCCAAAGCCGATTTTAAATTGGCAGACCACCTCCGTTCCCTGGACCCTAGGTAACCCAGTCGGAAACCAAACTGAAAACCATCTAATAACTTGATTTTTGCAGACTCGTCGTCATAACCCTGTAAGGCAATCCGTAGCTTGTCCAGTTTAACCGGAGTACGAGCCTTTGGCCCCAGAACCCTTATTACCTCTGGATCCCCGACCCCTTGAGTTGGAAGTACCTGAACCTGACTGTTTCCCCTGGTGGCTGCCCGAGGGCTCGTTGTCCCAACATTTAGACAGCGGGTGTTTCCTCCCGCAACCTGAACACTCATGCCTGAATTTACAGTATTCCCTAATACAGGAACCCTTATTGAATTCCCAACAGAAACCTGACTCTGAGTGAGTGTTAGAGCTGGACCCCACCCCTCCCCGGGTGGGCTTCCCCTGAAAGGGCCGGTACACTAGAGGTAAACCACTGGCCGTGAAAACAGTCTTCCCCCCAGCTGATGACCCCATTGTGTGTTGCCATAAATCATTATCAAGTTCACCCCATTTTGCCTCAGGGTCCCACGCCATCCTGGCCCTAAATTCCTCGTCGTATTGAGACCAGGCAAAACCACCCCCGGTGATCTGAGCTTTACGAATCACATCCATGTACTTAAACAGGGAAACGCTGCGCTCGGGGAACTTTTCACAGTACACACTGGCATAAATCAAAAACGCAGCCGTCCAATTTTCAATATTTAAAGGGACCTTCGGGCGTCTGGCCAACTCAAATTCCTCCTCTTTAGAGCCCTCCTTAGACCGGACTTCTCGATGGAGAAGCTTAAGGAGCTCCACATACTCGCCGTTCCAAATTCTTTCTTTAGTACTAAGCATCAGGTGGGCACCCAGAGGCTTCGTCACCCCCATATATGGTAATTTTTTGATTTTCAACTCTTTACTAGCCACAGGCTCTTTAACAGTGCTGGAAGCACCAGCTATAACACCACTGTCCGATTTGTCTGAAACCTTGCTGGAAGCACCAGCCATGACACCACTGACCAATTTGTCTGTAACGTTGCTGGAAGCACCAGCTATAACACCACTGTCCCCTTGATAAGGAACTTTGCTGGAAGCACCAGCTATAACACCACAATCCCCATGTTGTGTAACTTTGCTGGAAGCACCAGCTATAACAGAGTCCCCTTTACTTTGTGAAAACATATCGTCAGTACCCACTGCGGTGTCTTTGACATAACGACCTTTAACCAACCGGCCATCCGTAATGACCACATCAACTTCACCACCGGTACCCACTGACACCATAATAGGTTTGGCCTGTGGGACCGTTTGCTCACCTTGTAACAGAGAGACAGTTCTCGATGGCTCCGCCCGTGGCGCCGAAGACACTGCATCCGGTCTCCGAGATGCCCTACCCGATGGGCCGCGCTCTCTTCTCCCTTGCAGTTGCCTCTGGACCACTGGAGCCTGTAAAACACTATGAGAGGGATGAGAAGGCACCCCCCCCTCAAGGTCCCGCAGTTCACCTTCTTCGGGACTCTCATCGTCATAGTCCAACACCACCGAGTCCACACTAGTATACATATCACCCCGGGTCTTACCTAACCCGGTATCAACCACTGTACATTTCAATGATTTCGAAACTCCAGGTGGGGGAGCAGACTGTACACGCCTGTACGCCCCTGGGCGCTGACTCTGTTGCTCCATAGCCGCCGGCAAGGCATGCCACCTATACCTGCTACTCGTTGGGGCCAGCGGGATCACGCCAGACCCACGTGTGCTGGCCGCGTCGGGTTCCCTCGGTGGAACAGAGAGGGCCGCGCTAGGCACTCTCCTCACTTCCCCTTGGCGAAAATGGACTGGACTGCGCCCTGCCAAGTCTGGAACGCCGCGCCTAACCTCGTCCTGAAACGAAAAGGTTTGGACTGGTGTGCTAGTGTTCCTACCATCCACAGACCAACCACACACATTCTCCCTTCGAGCAGAATCAACAAACCTCCCCTGACCTCTCACCAAAGAACGGCCTCGCGCGTCATGCCTCAATGGAACCACCTGAATCTGCGAACCACCTAACACCTCCTCGTCGTCACTATGATCCAAATTATCAGGTGCCGAAAAGGAAGCGCGACGAACAACTCTAGGGGCTGAGTCCTGGCCTACTAAATCCTTCTGAAAAGTACGATGCGCCAGGCCCGCCGCGCCAAAATGTTCCCAGCCTGGAGAACCACACATGAAAAACGGACCCCTAGGGGCCCCCGATAAGTGCGGAGCCGTACTCCTGGGTCCTTGCATAGGCCCGCCACTCACCTGACCAAAACCTCGATCGGGGCCTAACATCGTGCCCTGGAAGCTAAACCCCCCCGCATCCAAAGCCCCAGGAGCCGGAAAGCCAACCGTACCCATTCCGACCGAGCCAGAAACCGCATGACCCACACCAAAAACAGGCTGACGGTTATGTAAGTCCGATGGAAAAGGCCCCCCACTCAAAAATGGAACACCCCCAACTTCCGATCGAAAACCTACACCCTGATGCAAACCGGTAGTAGCACCACCAGACGAAACATTGACGCACATTTGGGCCCATTCACCCTCACCTCGAGAGCCACCGCCCCCAGAAACCACGTCGCCAATCGCCGATCCCGGTGTAGAGAACAATAACGGACTCCCAACATTGCCCCCAAAATCAACCGCTCCCCCGGCGGCCCCTTGAGCCACAACCTGTACACCAGATGAGGAAACAGTCCTGGACCCCACCAAACCCCCTTCCTGGCCCTCCCCAACTCGCACATTAATCGGAGAACAACCTGAAGGAGTTAACAATCGCTGACCATCGTCAGGGGCGAACTGAGTCTCACCAACAACCAAAATGTCCTCCTGGGCCCCAAGGGCAAACTGTTCACGCTCGGAGTCCTGTAACACAAATTGCACCGAGCTCCTACGCCCTCCGCGAACAAAAAGCGGATCCGAGGCGGAGCGTTTCTTGCTGCCTCCCCGACCACTCTTGCCCCCTTTCTTTGACCCCTGCCCCCGGCCCGCCATTAACGGAAAATCCCCGGTATCGGAAGCAACGTGCAGTTGAAGCGGCGGGAGCTGTGAAGGTACACCCTTCCCCCCGCCCAACATGCCCGGGGCCACCGGAGCCTCCGAAGCACCGGGCTGCCCCAGAGACGACCGTTGTGGGGCCGGCTTCCTAGACCGGGAGCGACCCCTCTCGCGTACCTGACTCGGCCGTCTCCTCTTCGGCGAAGAACATGCTATTACTGCGGCCCCGACACCGGCGGAGGCCTGGCGGTGAGGCCTAGCCTGTCCGCCTCCCGCGAGCAGATCCAAGCGACCGGCATCAGCCAATAAGCGCATCGCCTCCAGAACTCGTGCGTCTTCCATTACTAACCTCAAAGTAAAATCGCTACAGGTAAAGAATGAAAAAGAAACGCACACACACAAGATACTCTCACAAAAAGTTGAAGCACCTAGCCACCAGGTCACCAAACCTAAAATGGTGGCGGTTAGCGGGAACGGTGGACTTTATACTTGGGCTGGCTGGTCCTACCAGACCAGCCCAAATCTAGAACCTTCTGGCAACTTCTGGAAATAACCCCTCGCAGCCCTCCCAAACCGCCCGGGGGAGGAGACCTCCCTTCGGTCGGCTCCCTCCCCCAAGCCCCCCTTCCGCTATCATGGAAGCAGCGAACTGCGTGTCACCCTCCAATGAGCCGCGGAGCCGAAAGGTCATGTGAACTGCAGTTCCATTTGAGGGAAAACAAGCGCACCGATTCAGCGCGCGTCATTCATCCGCGCCGCGCGCCATGAGAACTCGGTTCTTCATATTTTTACATTCTAGCACAATGCTGCAGCCATGAAGGATTTAATATTCGCAAGTTTAAAAGGCATGGCGAAAAATAGAGATAAAACAAACCACCCCTTACTTATATGAAGCAGAAGGACCCCAAAAATATAGCGCAACATGTTTGTGTTGATAGTTTGTGGTATGGCGCAGGAACTGCAGCACAGTTTGAAAGACTTTAGCCTCAAACTGAACAAAAAGAAGGAAATAAAATCTCCAAAGTCGATATGCATTTCCTTCTCACACTATTTTGTTGTTTACATGAGCCTGAAACGATCTTAGCTCCACCCCCGCGGTGGAGCTATGCCCCGGAAACACACATTGTACATACTCTAGCCTCGCGTGGCCAGAGGCTATAAAATAAACAGAATACCGCACGTGGTCTTTGGCAGCCCATACCATCTGCGGTGTATGTTTCCAGTTTATTGGCGCTCTACGCACACATATGCAGCCTGACCGGGCCCTTCATGCCAACAGCAGGTGCCCATCACAGAGCCCCCACAGCACACGCAAGAAATGGTGCAGATTTGTGCAGAATTTTGTAACCCACAGCTGAATTACTTGAATGACACCAATGCCGGTAGAATACTGTCCCAACATTTCGACATCTCATTGATCGTAGATGTACAACTTGGCATCAACATTTTCAGTGATTGATAAGAGTAAATACAACATTTGTACTGACTGACGAGTGCAAAAATCACATATTTCACCAACTGGTCAGTCTAAATCTCAGTGCAAAATGTACCAATGCAGTCCAGTCATGGAAATTAAGAGTCCTAAGATTGGGAAGCCACCATGAAGGCAAGACAAAGGGGCAAGTGTTGGTGCTTGTGGTGGTGGCTCAAGGTGACCTGTAGCTAAAATGCTAAGTGAATTTACGTATGGAACCCATCAAGTTACCAATACACTGAACTAGTACTGCTAAAACTCAGCACTGCACACACTTTTCAACTAAAAGGTAAAAATGCTAGAACACCTTTCCATTCTTGTTTATATTTTTATTATTAAACATCAGTATCTTTTAGTGTTAACCTAAAGTACAACATACATAGTATAAACCTCATTTTTCTTTTATATACAGAAGAAATAAATATGGCCAATCAATATTCTAAGCCATCTTGTTCCACATCAACTCCATCATCAATTACAGCAGGACTCTTGAGTTTACAAATCCATGATACTAAGCAATTCTTTTCTATGCATTCAATTAAAAATCTTCCTTCACCAAAACAGCCACAGCCAACATGTGTTTCACAGAAATACGCTTCAGGGCGCAAAACATTACATTGGTGATTGGTTGTCCAAAATGTAAGATAGTTTCTATTAAATAAAAACAATTCACATTCCCTGCTGTCATGATCTCATTCTGTGCCCTCTCTGTCACACCCTCATGACTGATCCATCCTCAGCATCCTCATGACCGATGTTCCCTCAGCACCCTCATAACTATGTTCTCCCAACTGACTGTTACCAGGTAGGTCGCTCCCCTCACAGCACCACCTGTGTGACGCTGCTCGTAGCCCGCTGCTGCCGCTCGTTATGGTTCGTGCCCTTGCTTAGCCTTCTCGGCTGACTGTATTTCCTGTACTTTTATTGTATTTAGTTGCGCAGTTGCATTATTATCTTTCCGTGTAATTGTGCCCGTCTTGCCTTCTGTACCCCCCGCCCACCTCCCCCTTCGTGCCCTTGCATAGCCTTCTTGGCTGATTGTATTTCTTGTGCTTTTATTGTATTTAGTTGCGCAGTTGCATTATTTTCTTTCCCCGTAATTGTGCCCGTCTTGCCTTTTGTACCCCCCGCCCGCCCCCCCCTTCGTGCCCTTGCATAGCCTTCTTGGCTGATTTTATTTCCTGTGCTTTATTTGTATTTAGTTGTGCTGTTGTATTTTTGTTTCTCCCCCGTGATTGTGCCCGTCTTGCCTTCCGTACCCCCGCCTGTTTCCCCCTTAGTTTTTGCCGCCTCTGCGTCCCCTGCGGCCCTGCCCCCCTGTTGACCCATTCGCTGCCCTGCTCCCGCCTCCCAGCTGCTCCTCCCTCCCACCTCCCCTCATATGGCAGCCGCTGTGCGGCCGCGCCGCAAGCACGCCGAATGCAAGCCCATCTGCGCCCGTCTGCGCCTGGACCACGCCCCGCGAAAGCCACGACACCCAATGCCGCTACGACTCCAGCACCCTCCTTGCTCTCAACACTGGACGATCACGCACCTGCTGTCTGGCCACCCCGAAGCGCACCCAGGGACCCTTCTCCTGCTGGAACTGCAGCTTCACCAGCATCCGGCCCGCCAACCCACCGACCAGGAAAGAACCCAACTACCTCAGATGCATTCTTCTCAACACCCGCTCCGTCCGCAAACACGCCGTTGAGCTCTGGGACCTACTCGACTCAACCTCCCCAGACCTCGCCTTCCTGACGGAGATATGGCTGAACACCTCCTCGGCACCCGACATCGCCATAGCCATCCCGGAAGGATACAAGATCACCCGCAAGGACCGCACCATTGGAGTAGGAGGAGGAATCGCCATCGTCCACAGGATCACTCTCAGAGTTTCGACCAACTCCGACGACACCCTCAGCACCGCCGAACACCTGCACTTCCAGATCCACACCGACCCTAACACCACCCTCAGAGGAACCCTCGTCTACAGACCCCCCGGACCCTGACCACAGTTCAGCGACTCCATCGCCGACTTCATCAGCACACACGCCCTCGCCTCCATGGACTACATCCTCCTCGGGGAACTGAACTTCCACTTTGAGAACAATAACGACACCAACTCCACCACCCTGATCGCCAACCTCGCCAACCTTGGATTCAGACAACACGTCACAACACCCACCCACTCCGCCGGCCACACGCTTGACCCCATCTTCTCCGCAAGCCCCCACGTTGCCTTCAACCACACCACCAAACTCCACTGGACCGACCATCGATGCATCCACTTCAACTTCCGGAAACCCACAACACACCACCGCACCCAACAGATGCCTCACCGCTGCTGGACCAAAGTCACCCAAGACCAGCTAACCATCACCCCCGCTCAGAGCCCACCCGCCGACCCCACCGACCCAGACTCCGCCGCCCGCAACCTCAGACAGTGGATCGACGACTGCGCCAACACCCTCGCCCCGCTCAAGAAACCCTCCAACAGCCACACCTGCAAGAAAGCCAGCTGGTTCACTGAAGACCTCCAGGCCTCCAAGCAAACCTGCCGAAAGCTGGAAAAGAACTGGCTCCATGAACGAACACCGGACAGCTACGCAGCCCGCAGACACCATCACATCATCAGATCTGCCAAAAGGGCCTTCTTCAAAGACCGCCTTGACAACAACGCACACAACAGCAAAGCGCTCTTCAACATCGTGAAGGAACTCTCCAACCCCAGCTCCAACACCAACGACATCCCACCTTCGCAAGACCTGTGCAACTCACTGGCCACCTTCTTCCACCGTAAGATCACAGACATCTATGACAGCTTCAATGACACGACCGCCCCGACAACCATTGAGACCTCCGCCCCCATGACCACCATCCACACCAACCGCCTGCTCTCCTGGACCAACATAAACAATGACAACATCATCAAGATCATGAACACCGTCCACTCCGGATCCCCGTCAGACCCATGCCCGCACCACATCTTCAACAAAGCCAGCACCGCCATCGCACACCACCTCCGGAAGGCCATCAACATCTCCTTCGAGACAGCAACCTTCCCGGAGAGCCGGAAGCATGCCGAGATCAATGCCTTACTCAAGAAACCCAAGGCGGATCCCAAGGATCTCAACAACTACCGGCCCATATCCCTGCTCCTGTTCCCGGTGAAGGTCATCGAGAAGACCGTGTACAAACAACTGACCTGCTACCTCGAGGAGAACAGCATCCTGGACCCATCCAAGTCCGGGTTCCGCAGCAACCACAGCACCGAAACTGCCCTCGTAACGCGCCACCGATGAAATCAGGACCCTGCTAGACAACGGAGAAACTGCGGCCCTCATCCTCCTGGACCTGTCAGCTGCCTTCGACACGGTCTGCCACTGCACACTACGCACACGCCTCCACAACACCGGGATACAAGAGAAGGCCCTGGACTGAACCACCTCCTTCCTCTCCGGCAGAACACAGAGCGTCCGCCTCCCCCCCTTCCGCTCCGAGACCACCGAGATCATCTGCGGCGTACCCCTAGGGTCATCCCTCAGCCCAACGCTGTTTAACATCTACATGGCACTGCTCACCCACGTCGCCCGACTGCACAACCTCAACATCATCTCTTACGCCGATGACACCCAGCTGATCCTCTCCCTCACCAAGGACCCCCACACTGCCAAAACCAACCTCCATGAAGGAATGAAGGCCGTCGCCGAATGGATGAGGAACAGCGGACTGAAGCTGAACTCGGCCAAGATGGAGGTACGCATCCTCGGACCCACCCCCTCGGCCTGGGGCGACTCCTGGTGGCTGACCGCACTGGGAACAGCCCCAACACCCACCGACCATGCACGCAACCTAGGGGTCATCCACAACTCCACCCTCTCCATGACTAAGCAGGTCAACGCCATCTCTTCCTCCTGCTTTAACACCCTCCGCATGCTCTGCAAGATCTACAAGTGGATCCCCACCGAAACGAGAAGAACGGTCACCCAGGCCCTCGTCAGCAGCAGGTTGGACTACGGAAATGCCCTCTATGCAGGAGCCTCGGCCAAACTCCTGAAACGGCATCAACACATCCAGAACGCCTCTGCATGCCTGATCCTCGACATCCCTCACCGCAGCCACATCACACCCCACCTGAGAGACCTGCACTGGCTCCCTGTCAACAAGAGGATTACCTTCAAGCTCCTCACCAACACACACAAGGCACTCCACAACACGGGACCAGCGTACCTCAACAGACGACTTAGCTTCTACACCCCCACCCGCCAGCTCCGCTCCGCCGACCTCGCCCTCGCCACAGTCCCCCGCATCTGAAGAGCGACCTCCGGTGGCAGATCGTTCTCCCACCTCGCCGCCAAGACCTGGAACACCCTACCGACCCACCTACAGCAGACCCAAGACCTGCTGACCTTCAGAAGACTCCTCAAGACCTGGCTTTTCGAGCAGTAGCAGCATTCCCCACGCCCCAGAGCCTTGAGACCCTCACGGGTAAGTAGTGCGCTTTATAAATGGTATGATTGATTGATTGATTGATTGATTATTACCCAGCATCCTCATGACTGATGTTCCCCCGGCTCCTTCATAACTGGTGTTCCTCCAACACTCTCATGATTAATGCTTCCCCAGCACCCTCATGACCGATGCTTCCCCAGCACCCGTTCCAACATGCTTGATTTCTACAAGCTTCCTCCAGAATCCTGTGAGCCAATGGCAAGCCTTGCTCCTGCTGCTACTCGGGCCTTGGTGTTATTTTCTATTATGCCTGTTTGAGAGAAAACAGTACATTTTGTTTCCTGTTATTTGGTTCTGATCAACAAGTTGCACCTGCTCCTTCTGTAAAGTCAAAGGGAGTGTACTAACACATGTTTTCTCTAAGGTTCTAGAACCTTCCAGGCAGCCATGAGTCCCATGTGTCACACATGATCTATCTACATACATTGAGCTTCCGAGAAGGTATATAAACAACGCTCAACCCCGAATCATTGCTTGGCCTTGCTCTCTGTGAAACAAGCTTCACCCTTCCCAGTCACCTACAGAATCCTGCCAGAACCGAACAGTGCTCCATTCTCCCTGAAGTCCATCCAAACCTGGGGTTCCTATTGCACCAGCTCCCTTGACGTCTTCCTCCTCTGTCCAACCTGCACAGCTACTCTGGACCCCCTGCAACTCCCTGAGTCCAAGCCTCAAGATCTTTTTCAAACTTCAGCGAAGTGCAAGAACTAGGCTAAGGACTTGATATCAGGTGACTGTGCACTAAACCTCCTATAGTAGTAAACAGGTTGAGTATCCCCATCTTCAAAGACTATAGACTTCCATGTTCTCTCTGTGATTTACTCAAGCACTTCTTATGTGTTTATCCTCCGGAAACTTCCTGCAACCTTGGCACTAGAACTCTATCACACACGTATTAAAGACTTGAGTTTTGTGTTTCTCTGATGAACAGTAACAGAAAGCACTTCTGAGTCCTTGATAAATGCATGTACCCTGGAACCCCCGCTCATTCAATCAATCAATCAATCAGTATTTGTTAAGCATGACTACTCACCTATGAGGGTCTCAAGGTGCTGGGGGGGGGGTGGGCGAGGGGGCTGCAGGTCCAAATGGGCACTGAGGCTTAGTCGAAGAGCCAGGTCTTGAGATTCTTCCTGAATTGGGTCAGCAACAGGGATAGCCTGAGATGGAGAGGCAGGGTGTTCCAGGTTTTGGCGGCAAGGTAGGAAAAGGATATTTTCTCTGGTCCTGGCCTTGTGCGTCCAAGGGACAGTGGCAAGGGCTAGTTGGGGTTAGCAGAGGTGTCTGGTGGGTTTGTGGAATGAGTGGCGGTGGTTCACGTATGCTGGTCCGGCATCATAGAGGGTTTTGTAGACAAATGTGAGGAGCTTGAAAGAGACTCTTTTGTTGACTGGGAGCCAGTAGAGCTCTAGTGGGTGTTCGAAGATGTGGCTGCGGTGGGGAATGTTGAGGACCAGTCTGACTGCTGCGTTTTGAATGTTCTATGGTTTCCTGAGGAGTTTCTGGCTGACGCCTGTTTAGAGTTCATTGCTGTTGTCAAGTCTGCTGCTGATGAGTGCGTGGGCATCCATCTTTCTGGCCTCAGTAGGGATCCATCTGAAGGTCTTTCGAAGCAGGCAAAGAGTGTGGATGCATGATGAGGAGACGGCGTTGTTCTAGTGGTTCATAGTGCGCAAAGAGTTTAGTATGATGCCAAGATTTTGTGCATGGTCCGTGGTTGTGGGGGGGTTCCTAACATGGAGGGCCACCAGGAGTCGTCCCAAGAAGAGGTGTTGGGCCCCAGGATAAGGACTTTGGGCTTGTCAGAGTTGAGCTTGAGGCAGATGTTTCTCATCGAGGTGGCGACAACCTTCATCTCGTTGTGGAAGTTGTTTCTTGTGATTGTGGGCTCTTTGGTGAGGGAGAGGATCAGCTGGGTGTCGTTGGCATAGAAGACGCTGTTGAGTTCATGGATCCTGACTATGGTTGCGAGCTGGGCCATGTAGATGTTAAAGAGGGTGGGGCTCAGGGAAGAGCCCTGGGGGACTCTGCAGCAGATCTCCGTGTGTCTGAGAGGCACGTGGTAGTCTGATTCACTGTGTTCTACCTGTGAGGAAGGAACAGATCCAGTCCAGGGCTTTGTTGCTGATGGCTGTATTGTGGGATCCAGTTGACCAGGATCTGTTGGTGGGCATCATCATCGCGTGTGGTGGTGGCGGCAGTGATGGGCAGGTCTTGGGTGTCAAAGCTATCTTAGATCTGCCTGATCTTGTGGTGGAAGTAGGTGCCAAGTTTGTTGCAGAGGTCTTGGGAGGGTGGGCCTTCTGTGGACTGGCTGTTGGTTTGACGAACTCCTTGATGATGGCGAAAAGTTTCCTGCTGTTGTGTGCATTGGCATTGGTTCTGTCTTGGAAGGCCATTTTCTTTTGTAGTTTTGAGGAGTAGGTGGTGTATGGTGACGGCGGCTTTGAAGGCTGCGTGGGCTTCTAGGGTTTTGTTGTTCCTCCATCTCTTCTCAAGGTGCTGGGTGCTGTCTTGAGGGGCGCAGCATGGTTGGAACAGTTGGAGATCCATCTGTGGATGTTGCATGCTGAGGTATTGGGGTCTATGATTGTAGGCGGTGGTGAGATGTTCTTTGGTGACCTTGTTCCAGTTGCGGTAAGGGGGCAGTGGGTGCCGTGGTGTACGGTGGGTTTGGTGAAGGCGAAATGAACTCAGTTGTGCCGGTGCTACCACAGCTCGTTGCTGTTGCAGAGGAGGGCTAATTCCAGCACTGCTCCTTCATTAGTCTCTGAGACTCCGGGAAACTCAAGCGCCGATGGCCATCTTACAGACGGTCCCGCCACACTTGCGCATTTTATTATAGTAATCTAAGTGAAGAGCAGTCTTTACAGACTATGTCCATTTTCTTGCTATCAGTTCTCCTCTCTGAATATGAACACTGTATATGTGCAAGAAATTTAGCAGTGTTTGGGTGTTTTTTTTTTAACTCTGGGAAGTAACTACTTTTTGTGCATTGTTTTTGCATTGTTAGTGGAGGACATTTGCAGCAATTGTGTTTTTTCACTTTTCATCACTTGCTCTTTTCTGGGCAAACATTTTTACTTTGCTTTTCTTCCCAACCTGAGACACCGTTTTGGGTTGTGCTCCAGTGTATTATACATGTCAGAATACTTAAGTCTGCCTGTAGTGTGGCTATGCTAGATATACATTCTCCTCTCCGCATGTGAGCACCCTATAGGTGCAAGAGTTTGTAATTGTTTTTATTTAGGAGTGTTGAGATATTTTTTTAACTCTGCGAAGTAACTACTTTTTGAGCATTGAATTTTCTGTACTTGTGGGGGAATTTGGAGAAATTGAATATTGCCATCAATAACTCTATTGGGGCAGACACCATTTTCCCTTGCGTTGTCTTCCCTATCTGGGACAGCATTTTGATTTGTGCTACAGTGTTTTATACATGACACAATACCTAAGTCGGCCTACAGCGTGACCACAGAGTGGCCGCAAGAAGCGGATGCGCTAAACCCGTTTGCACTCATGTCACCACGCTCTGCATCAGCCGTGATGCCCATTTTTCTATCAAGGGAACAACTAAGCCTAACGTAATGACAGAATTCTAGCATTACTTACATGAGAGATCAGCTTTTTTAAGATTAGGTCTAATTATTTAAGTTTTTGCTCTTCTTCTAAATTAATCTCATGTCGCTAGAATAACTTTATAAATGCAATGGCCTCCCCCTCAGTCTAACCTAATCCATCTTTGACTGCCTCTTGAGATTTGACTCTGAAATGTGGGCTCAATAATGTGCGTCAACTTGTGAAGCATACTGTGGAGATTAATCTCCTATTATGAACTACTGGCTTTGACATACTCTTTGTTAGTGAAACCTGTACAAGGCCTACTCCAATTTTGAACTGGGTGAAGCATGCCCGGAAGGGTATAATGTTGAGCATCTCTACGAAGAGAAGGCAGATCGGCTATACCTTTTAAATCTTCTTTGAAATTAAAAACATTTCTGACAAAGGACTTTTGTCAGGCCGAACTATTAGGATTTACTTTGAGTTTTTCAGCTTCATTCTCGGTCAGTGGATTAGTAAGTTATCACCCTCCATGACCTTACATGGACTTTGAAAAGGCCTTTGCTAGTTTTTTTATGCCTTTAATCATCTCATGCACCTTTTTTTTGAACTTGGTGATTTTAATATTTGGGCAGAAGCCTCCAACATCTTGGCATCTGCTGATTTGGTGGATTAGTTGACAGCAATAGGTCCCCAGAAATTAGTATTGGGCACCACACAAGCTCATGAGCAATCACTGGATCTGATTTTATATCCTTCCAAGCTGATTAAATTGGATGAGGTATGTCAGGTAGGTTGGTCCAATCATGCATTGATTTCCTTTCATTTGCGGATGATAGTATCCATTCATCCATTCTGGTGGACCAAATAAGAGGAAGGCTTCTATGGGTCCCACGCGGTCCTGGTCCAAAACTATCACAGGAGAAGTTGGGGAAACTTCTCATATCTTCCCTCCAGGCCACCAATGCCAGCAATGTTGCTGAGGCCTAGAACAGCCATCAGGCTGGATTACTAAGGGTGACACTCTACCCCCAAAAAAAGGACCGTCATGTCAGTGCCCTGTGGTCCCTTGTTTTAATAGCAAACTACGGAAAACCAGAAGCTACCTCAAGGAATTCGAAAGAGCGTGGTGTTTGAATTTCTCAATGGATTTAAAATCAGACTATCAATGGCATTAAGAAAATATAAGAAGCAGATTAAAACAAATCAAAGGAGAATACTTTGTGAATTAAATTTTGACAGCTTTAAACTCTGCCCTAACTATTCTGTCCATCACCTGGAACTTGTCAAATCCAGTCTGTGTATCTCATCTACCTACTGCTCCTCAATCACTATGTGATGACAGCAGTTTATTTTGAGAAGGTTGAAGATATTCTTTCAGCTCTATCTCTTCTAATCCAAACCTTTTGTCTACCTGTTTTTTGACAGGGGAAACTCTCTTGGTCGCTCCAAATATAAATTCCATGTCAGCAGTGCTTGATTACATAGATCAGCTATCAGAGAATGAGCTTCTTACTATAGCTAGCTGAATTATATCAGGTTCACCATTGAGCCCACTATCTCCCAGAGCTAGGAAGCAGCTAGCTATGTCGCAGGACCATCAGTAGCCATATATAATCAGTATCTGCAGACGGCTTTAGTGCATCCAGGGTGGAAAAAAGCACTAGTGCTCCCCCTTCTGAAAACGCCTTTAGTTGATCCAGCAGTCCTTAGTAATTTTATACCCATCTCTCTTTTACCTTTTCCTACCAAACTTCTGGAAATATTTGTCATCAAAAATCTCTCTAGTGTTTTTTAGAGGAGTATAACTTACTAGATGAAGCTCAGTTTGGTTTTCGTCCTCTCCAGAGCACTGAAGGAGCCCTGGTTACTGTAATGGATGATCTATGCGCTGCATAATATGAGGGTCACAAGGTAGTTCTAGTAGTGCTCAACCTATCTGCTGCATTTGATATTTGATATTCCTAATCATGGCATTCTACGATCCAGGCTATTAGAAATAGGTATAAAAGGGAGAGATTTGCAATGGCTATTTTCCTTTTTGGACAGAAGAATACAAGCAGTTTGTCTTTCCCCCTTTCGCTCTTCCTTTAGAGCAGTGAAGCAAGGAGGACCTCAGGGATCCTCCCTATGCCCAACACCATTCAGTGTGCTGTTTCACAGGCTTGCCTTTTTGACTTCGGGTAGCAGATATTTGCCCACCTGGAGTTAACTCAACCACAATCATTGTGATTTCGGTTCGGAACCTGGGAGTTTACATGGACAATGTTTATCTGACTCCAGGCATGTGAATAAATTATCCTCTACCTCCAGAGCATTATCTTAAGCAGACTTGAGTATGGCAATCCTTTGTTTCTTGCTGGATCTAAACTATTTTGTCCAGCGCCTACATTGCATCCAGGCAGCAGCAGCGAAACCCATGCTTTCCTTGCCTCAATGCTCTTCGACTTATGCAGCCGTGGATTCTCTCCATTGGCTTCCTGTAACTAAGAGTATCACATTTAAATCCCTGTGAATTACACATAGAGCCTTTCATCATACTGGACCTTACCCTCTTTAACACAAATTACAGTGCTATTTTCCGTCCATATTGCTAAGAATGCTAATTAGTTGAAAGTCCCCAAATTTTTGAAGGCTCACACAGGAGGCAGAGTTTCTCTGTACAGGCAGCCATCCTGTGGAATAGCCTGTTGACCAACCTCCACTCTATCAACAACCGCTACACTTTTAGGAAGCCATAAAGAATTGGCTATACCAGGTCTACGGCTTGCATGCTTCTGAATCAGGCACTTGAAAACGAGCACCAGGATTCCTTTTTCAGGGAGCAGTTTTGTGATTTACAAGTATTGTTAATAACTATAATTATAAAATCAGTTTGTTCACAGTTATAATTCAAAATGATTTGTCCATCCAAACTGAAAACATTCACACATCCTGCAGAATTCTTTCTGCTAAAATATCCTCCCCAGTAAACAGGGTTTGTTTCTTTCTGGTTCTGAGCTATGTTGTCTTAAAATCATGCTCTCACTCAGAGGAATTCTGAGTTACGTGAATGTATTTTAGACAATGGAAGCACAAAACAAGCCCTGGCAAAGCCAATAGGTCTGGTGTTGTCCACCAGCCTTTTGGCAATTCTTTTTTGTTTTGCCAAGGTTTTTGCAAAACTATATTCTTCTGAAAGCTGTTGAGTGTTGGCCTATCTGAAAAAGATTGACTATAGGTAAAAATGGATGTGCTCATTGTGAAAGGGAAGCATACTGTAACTCATAGCAAAGTCAGCATTCTTGAGTGGGTTGGAGAAAAATGGGAATTACACAACCATAAACAAATAGATGAAGTGTGGCTGAAAACCCCCATAAGTAACTATTTCATACAGATAATTTTAGTAAAATCAAAAGGTCTTGTCTAATACAGTCCGAAAAAAGGCAATAATTCGGACATTGGTTGCCAGCACCTTGCCTTTGATAAAGAAATTAAGAAAGAAACAAACAAACAAACAAACAAAGGAAGAAAGAAAGAAAGAAGAAAATAAAGAAAGAAAGAAGTCAAGAAAGGAAGAAGGCAAGAAAGCAGGAAAAGAAAGAAAGGAAGAAGGCAAGAAAGCAGGAAAAGATAGAATGCAAGAAAGAAAGAATGCAAGAAACAAAGCAGGAAAAGAAAGAAAGAAGGCAAGAAAGAAAGAAATCAGGAAAAGAAAGCAAGAAAGAAAGAAGGCAAGAAAGAAAAAAAGCAGGAAAAGAAAGAAAGCAAGAAACAATGAAAAAAGAAAGAAGGAATGCTAGAAAGAATCAAAGAAAGGATAGAAAGATGGATAGAAGGAGAAAAGAAAGGAAATAAAGTAGGAAGAAAAGAAAGACATAAAGAAGGAAAGGAAGAATTAAAGACGGGAATGACAGAAGGAAAGAAATTAATAAAGAAAGAAAGAAAGGTAAGGTGGCAGTAAGGAAAGAAGAAAAAAAGGAAAAAAAGATGAAAAGAAAGAAGGGAAGATGGAAAAAAGATACAAAGAAGGAAATTGAGAAAGAAGAAAGGAAAGAAAGAAAGAAGGATATAATGAATGAAAGAAGGATTGCATGGAAGAAAGAAGAAAGGAAAGCAGGAAAGAAAGCAAGAAAGAAGGAAAGAAAAAAGATACATCAAAAAATGGGCAGAATGACGGAAAGACAGAAGGAAAGAAAGAAAGAAAGATACAAACAAGTAAAGAGAGAAAAAATAAAGGAAAGAATGAAAGGAAGAAAAGAAGTATAGAAGGAAAGAAAGGAGTAAAGAATGGAAGAAAGAAGGAAAGAAAGCAGGAAAAAGCAAGAAGGAAGGAGAGAAAAAAGAAAGAAAGAAAAAACAGAAAAAAAGGCAGGAAGATGGAAAGAATGAAGGAAAGAAAGAAAGAAGGAAAGAGAAAGAAAGAAAGAAAGAAAGAAGGAAAGAGAAAGAGAAAGAAAGAAAGAAAGAAAAAGAAGACAAGTAAATTGGAAAGAGAGAAGAAAAAAGATAAAAAGGTGGAAGGAAAGATGGAAAGAAAGAACAAAAATGGAAAGAAGAAGGAAAATGGGGAAGAATGATGGGAAAAATGAAAAACAAAAGGAAACAAAGAAAAAAGAAATCAAAGAAACAAAGAAAAAGAGAAAGTAAGCAAGCAAGAAGAAAGAAAGAAAGAGAGTGTGTTTCTGTAGTCCAGTCTACTGCTGACAAGGGCCTGGGTGACCGTCCTTCTAGGTTTGGTGGGGATCCACTTGAAGATCCTGCGAAGCATGGGGAGGATGTTGAAGCAGGAGGAGGAGTCATGGAGAGGATGGAGTCGAGGATGACCCCAAGGGTAGACACAACAGTAGATCAATGGATGAAGAGAGGCAGCTGAAAGCCCCTGTAGGAAAGTATATTCTACATATAATTTTAATAAAATCAAAAGATCTTGGCTAACATCAAACCTATGAATAGGTGTTCAGTTTCACACTGAGCCAGTGCTTCTGTTTATGATACACCCAGGTTCACAATTCAAAGCTGAGTCGAAATATAATATTCACGCCTGACCTCAGAGTGAAAACCTACAAATGTTCAAGTCGCCCCTTTCCCTGGAAACAATATCCTATGTGAAATGTAGTTGTTCTGGGACCTGACCCAGAAAATTTGAGCTCGTGTTTGAACCCTAATCAAATCTCGAATTAGGTCGCAGCCCTACAAGCTATCCCAAGAGTATGTTCCGTACCCAAACCCAAAAACACTTCATACGTTTCAAAAGCTTGGCTCTTATGGAAGTAAAGACTACCACAGCTGGAAATGATTTAGTCCAAAGTTCACTGTGATCCCACGGGTCATGCAGGCAGAAGCTCTGATTTTCCCGACATCCCCTCAACCCGTGTGATGTTTTCATATAGGATTCTCACATTTTCAGCAGGCAGGTATCCGTTGCACGTTTCACTGTAAGTTAAACATTGCTAATATGGAAAGGAAACCTTTAAGCGGTTCACTGTTCATACCTCAATCGCACATCCCAAATCCTTCATTTCCTGTTTGTTCATGCTTTCGAGGTAAAGGTCTTTCCTCTTACAATATGCTGCTTTGAAAGAGATGGTAGTAGCTTGGGGGAGGGGTGGGGTTTATCAATTACTTGTTTGCACTTAGGTAATGCAATAGAAAGGCTACAGTGCATGGAGTCTCATATTCTAGCGTTTTGCTCTATTTTTCTTAGAGGAATTATTGAGGAAGTGTAATCCGTGCTATTTAGCTGCAGAAGAACTTTGAGGCATTTGTATCACACATATTTAATTTATTCTGAAGTATGAAGATATTGGGTTCAATTTGAACTAGTAGCAGTCCTATCTTAGTTGAATTAGTAGGTTTGTTGACCAACACTAGGGTCTAGTTATTGCTGCTGACCCTTTCAAAAACAATTTCTGCAAAAATCAATTGAATGGGGTTTCTGTGTGAATTAGAGTTCAACCCGTATTTTCATTTCATTATGGGCCACCAATTAAAAGCAGCTTCAAGTGGATTTACCACTTCAAAAAGATGCATAATATGTTGTGTGAACATATATGGCACATTATATATGAAAAATATGGCACAATGGCGTGGAAGTAAATTAATACATTTCAAACACTGATATACTGAAAAAGGATTAATGTTCTGTATCATTTTCTACAAATTATTCCTGTGATTCCATTGTTAGTAAAAAGAGAAGAAAAATAGATCTCTTCCCTGACTGCTGAAATATTTTAGGGCAATCGCTGGTTAGCTGTAGAGTTCACACTGGAGTAAAAAACACAGCAACAAAGCAGGTTGTAGATTAGACATTTCAACCAAAAGAGCATCATTGGCAGCCTCAAGTCACGCATGAGTGAGAGGCTTGTAGAGAGATCTGCTTGCACGTCCCAGCTGCTCATCCTCAAAGATTCTGAACTGACCCATACCAAGTGAGCTGTGGAGAGCCCAAGGGCTAACGCCTGATGCCCATGTCAGTTACCCCCTATGTGAAGAACTGGTAGTCCTCCATGACAGCCATCACAGTACTACCAGGTCAATATTTTGATGATTCCTCCTTGCATTTGAAAATGGCATCTAGTGAAGACATTTATGTTTGTTTCGGTCAACTCAGTGCAGCAAATTTGGTTGCATTGTGCAAGGGGGATAAAGCAGCACAGTCATATTTATTAAAAATAGCCTGCTGCGGCAGTCATTTCCTGTGTTAGCACACGATAAGGGCTACCTAGCACCACACACAACCTTTGCACCATGGTGCAGCGATTTGTGTGCACTGTTTAGCATAGGATTTGTACTGGAAGTATACGCTTCCAGTACAAAAATCAAAACCCCTAGACGATTTCTGAAACATTCTATACATTGTATATGTGCTGTACAGTCAAGCGCACATGCAGTGTGCAGAATGTTGAAAGAAATAAAAGTATTTGTACTCCTTAGCACCTGCTAAGCCAGGTCTGCCTGTCTTGTTCATCAGGTTTACATCAAGAAGTATAGATGCATAGGAATTAGAGTATTTGTTGAAGGGGTCAGAACCCATCTCATATAATATTCACAATTCTTGGCAGGGTCAACCACAAAGCAGTGGCATAGCATGGGCAGGTCCACAGGGGCAGTTGCACCAGTGGTAAAATGTAAGTTCCAGATATGTGGATTGCTGTCGGAATCGACAACTTATTCCAGCGGAGCGATAACTGTACAAAGGGGTAAGCGTGCCAGTCACGCTCACCACAAACCTGCTGGCCTAACTTGTCACAGAGGTAGAGTGGACAATAAGGAGGGTGGGGGTAACCAGTAGAAAGAAGCAACTGTGACACGAGGGCTGACCAAGTGGCTCTGGGCAGAGGACTGTGCCGCAAAACTGATATAGGTGAGTTTAAATTCAGTCAGCCTACGGTCAGCTTACTCGACGGGGACTCACTGACAGAGGTGGGCGAAAGTCACTCTGTGTAGAGCGATGACAACCACCCACTGACATACGGACAGGGTCACACAAGCATAGAACCCCTGTATTCGGACCACAAATTGCTTGTGCTGATAATGGCCACTTCGCCTGCATTGCTAGCTCAACCAGACTGCTCCTCCTTGCCTGGAAGCAGCGTATGTTGTGACACTGGCAGAAGACAATGCAGTTTGTCTCAGTGACAGACCGGCCTGTGTGTCCTGCTAGCTGCTGACCTACTGGTAGGGGAGACCCAGGGAGCATGTAGCACCAGTGACCACCCCCCACGCCATCCAAACACAATACACAGGGTATCTCAGGTGGGATAATGGATGGATGGCATAGAGAAAGGCAGGTATGGCAAAAGGCATTTCTTGGTAACGAAGACGTCTTCTTAATAGCAGATATACCCTCATATAAACTGGCAAATTGGGAGGCGTGTGGCGGAGTGGGAGGGGAGTGCAGGAGTCAGAGTGCCAGTGAAGCACTTCAGTCATTAGTTGCTCTACACTGCTGGCATATCCCAGCTGGTAACCTTTTTTAAAATCTCAGTCCTTGGTAGGCTACTAGATGTGGCTAAATTGCCTCGTATTCATTTTCTGTTTTTTTGTTTCCAATGTAGTGCAACCCGCCTTTTTATTATAGTAGATGTTTCGTCTTCTGTAACATTTGCTAGCTCCGTTGACTGTGACAATGTCTCAATATATTGTATAGGCCATGGTTTGTGATCCATAACAAACACTGTTTCCTTTAGTGTTGATATGGTGGCACACAATAGAGGAGCCTACTTCTAAATTTGCATGGGGTGGGGGTTGAGCAAAAAGGCAGAACTATACTTGCCTTGCCCCAGGCGCTGGCAACGCATGCTGTGCCGCTGCCACAAAGATCAATAAATAAACCTGTGCCTAACCCTCTAATAGCACAAAGCAGGCAGGCTTAACTTAGAGTATTTATGCAGCACTTCAAACAGTATTAAAGTGAAAACACAACAACAACAAAAATCCCAAACCAATTTAGAAAAATATGTGTACATTTTCATAAATTACATCATACAAAAATTATAAGCATCCAATAAGTAGAACCAAAGATATAAATGTTTACATTTTGAATTACAAATAACACCAACAAGCACCCAGGCGCCAACTGTGGTTATCTGGTCACGCTTGATGGAGTGAGCTTCAATCTCTTGGTAAAATCATCAAACAGTATTCTCCACTGGCCATATAGACCATTGGTTGTCGACTTGTGTTAAATACATTTCAAATACAGTGAAACCAAAGGCTTCACAGTGACGATAGAGAGGATGGTGTTTCTCAACCATACAGTTTTATTTTTCAGATCATTACTCAATCATCAATCAATATATTTGGAAGTGGTTAAGAAAGTATATAATTACAGCAATAATAGTGAGATGCTCAAGTATTCTGAATTCAAGTATTATGAACTTCAGAATAATAACAAACAATATGCAAAGAATACAACATATCTAAATAATGTGTTCCATAAAGAAACCCAATATGTCTAATTAAAGTAAAGAATAAGATGCCGGATTTCCAAAGAGAAAGGGAAGAAGGTGTCAGCATTTTATGAACACCAGTAGAAGTTCAAAAGGAAATGAAAGGGAGTCTAGCATAAAGCTTTCCGAAACAGAGGAAAACCCAACAGAGGTCTCCTCTCATCTAAGTAAGGGAAAACTCTGCCTGAAACTAACTAGGAACCCTAATTAAAAACATAATCAAAGGTACCAGAACATCCATTTTTTGTTCCCACAGTCCAAAACCAATCCCGGAGCAGTATTTCCCATGAACTGATAAACTCCCCAAATTCTTACTATCACACAGTTAGGTACACATCTGCTCATCCTTGAGAGTTGCATCTTCCTAGCACACCGGGTACAGGAGGCTCCTTTCACCGTCATCTCCTCATGTCTGCTGCCAACTTTCTCCTCCCCAGCCTCACTATCAGTTTAATACATAAAAATAAACCTTTCTCTAGCTAACAAGGAACCCGATAACACACTTGAAAAAGAAAGGAAAACAGCACACATTAACTCAAAATCAAAATGGAAGCACATTACAACAGTATTAATTCTTAGTAATCACACAATTATTACCATAAAGGAGTTCCTTCAGTAAACATGATTATTTTGATTATCATTCAACTTAATATGGTTTATAAATAGATCGTGACCTAAAACAATTCATATTTGAATGGAACGCAAATGTATGAACGTTAGGCACACATTGAATTTATGAATCACGCACAAATGCAGATAATGATATAAAGAAGGTGAAACCTAAAATTATGCTGTTCCATGTTAGACCAGGTCAAAGTCAAATGTCAAGATCGACCTCAATGAAGTGGGTCGTATTCAGGGACCAGGTTCATCCTGGTGGGAAATGTACCTTCTGATTTAGAAATTTGTCTGAAGGAAAAGTGGCCGTCAACAGGTCATCATTGGGGCAAGCTTCAAGAATGATCCGAAGCAGGGTTTGATGATGTCAGTGAGCTGAGGAGAGGGATCCCGGTGCAATTATCACAGTAGCGGGAAAGCTCCAAGCAGCTGAAGGTTGTGCCCAGGAAGGCCTCTACTTTGATGGGTTGATGCTCGGTGTCAGTCCAGATCAAGCCTTCCTACATTCGGACTTCAACATTTTTCCCAAAGTCAGATCTCCTTCAGCAGCGTCAAACAGCAAGTTGAGGCCAATCAGCGGTTTGCCACCACTGGCTATGGTTTTGGCAGTGAACTCAGGCAGAAGGTTTGCAAAAAGGTTCTGAATCTCACCTCTTGCAGTTTGGGGACAGTGCACTAACCCCATCCAAGGGTCCAGGACTTCATGGCACATCTTTGGGGTTAGTACTCACTCCATAAAGGACCAGCAGCAGTGTCCATAACAGGTCCAGTTGGTGCTGGGCAGCTGGGAAGTTACAGGGAAAGACCTTTGGAAGCTAATTGTATGTCTGCAGCTCAAACAAGAGGTCAGCCAACTGATCCTTGTAGTCACTACTAGGGTCCTTGGTTCAAGGCAAGTACGTCGAGTCGTCCTTCAGGGTTCAGCCAGCAGAGCAGTCCTTTGTCTGATCTTCACAGATCCAGGAGTGTCCTCAAGAGGGTACTGAGGATTGTTTTCACAGGGGTATGAGAGACAATATATTAAAAAGCTCTGCAGTATGTACATCAAGTATAGGCAATTAATGAGTCCACGTCGTTGCTTGTATTCCTTAGTTGTTTTTATTCGTGATGCACTTGAGGTTCAATATAGCCACATACTACCAACGAGGACGGACCGGCGCTGATGACTACCCGAACACGGAACACTACTTCATAAACAAGTTTCTATAGCTCAAGTTTTCTCGGTCACGGCAAGGACCACACCAGCCGCTGACGTCAATTTAACCAGAGGCGCTCTGACTTATTCTTGCCTTGCCCTGAAGAAGCCCATGTCTGGGTGATACACATTGGCTGCATTGAACCTCAAGTGCGTCATGAATAAAAACAACTAAGGAATACAAGCAACGACGTGGACTCATTAATTGCCTATACTAGATGTACATACTGCAGAGCTTTTTAATATATTGCCTCTCATACCCCTGTGAAATACATTGTGATTTGTGGTCAGATGGCAGCTGGCCATCTGAGGCGGGCAATATCTAACTACTTTTTGTGACTTGTCTTGGCTGTGCAGTCTTCTGCAATCCAGCTGCTTGGTTTTCATACTAGTATAGGGTACTGAGGATGCCACATTTATGCCCAGTGTCAGACTATAGGTGGGGAAAACTCCTTTCCATTCCCTAACCAATGGAGAAAATGGGACACTATCCACTTTTGCAGCACCTCCTGTGTGTGTTATTGTAAGCTATCCCACAATATCCCTATTTCCCTAAAACCAACCAGGCAAAACCCTTCCTCCCTGGCCTGTGTTCCCTGTGTCCACCCCAAGGCGTGGCTATAGAAATGGGCAAACCCTTCCTTTTTGTTACTCTAAACCAGTTCTGGGGCAGCTCCCCCTCGCACTGGGGTTGGAATCTAGCTGGCTAACAGAAGAACTGAGAGGGTAGCCCCAGGTGTCAGCCACACCTTCCTGTGACAGGGAAGGCCTCTGTGAAGCTCAGGAAGAGGTTGGGCACAGCCCCGAGCCCCTCCTGCTCAATGAGGAAAAACACCTCTCCACATTTAAGCCTTCTCTACTGTCTGGGAGGATCCACAGCTCACCACAGTGGAGTCATTCAACAGTCAGGTGACATTGGACACTGGCAGAAATTCTTACGCTTTTGGCTTACGCAGAGAAATGATAAATTTCTAAAAGTGTAATTTCTAAAAATAAGAATGCAAAATCGGACTTTACCATTAAGTTGGATTTTAAATACTTTTAAAATGTATCCTTGAATTATTTTTGTAGCTGCTCCAAAATTGAAATTTGGTGTTATAAGTTACTATAATGTTACCCAGTGTTTTCCCATGGGAGAGCCTACCTTGCTACAGTGAAAAACAACGATGAGTGTTTTTATTTCCAGAACATATAAAACAATAAATATACATGGCCTACTTTTGAAATACGGTGCAACTTGATCCATGGGCAATTAGCTCCTGCCTTAGGGAGTGACTTAAAGCTATTCAAAAGAAAGGTTTTGGCCTGGCAGAAGGTACTATTACAAATAATTGCTTAATAAAGTGTAGATGGATGCTTTTTGCAGTGTTATGAGAAAACCCTAAACAAATACACCCTTTGTGCCTGACCATCCCTCCTCTCCTGCAGCCTAGCACATCCCACAATCAAGCAGATTGTACCTTCAAGCCTTAATAAGACTTCTGAATCCCCACCTACTGCCTCATGCTCACTCCAATCATTCCAAAAGCTTCAACACACTAGATGGATGGCTGAATCATCTTGAATGGATTGGGGTCTATCCAATTATACCCTGAGTCTATTGAACTGACTGAAGGAGGTTCCCTGATTCCTTGAAATCTTAATCAAGGATTCAATGGGACCCAAGAACAAGAAAATAATATTCTGCAAATGCCTAACGACATGCAAGGGAATAACTTAGACGGTGAGGCATTCCCTGATATTTGGTCCCATTGTCCAATAAGCATGAGGATGTAAGACATGCATAAATATTGTTGGGATCTGCACTACTCTCATTGGAAAAGTAGAGGGGCGGTAATGTTGCGGTAATTTGGTTTGTAGCCTGTACCTGTTCTAAAGCCTATTGATCAGATATTTTGGCCTTTGTCACAATGAGAGCTACAATGACCAAGATATGTGAACGTTTCAAGACAATTATTCTTGGAAGACTGTGTGCCATCAGCTGACTGATTTCTCTTGGTGCGACACTTCAGGAAAGGTCCCCAACGCCGACCCGACGAGGAGCAGGTCCATATGATGAAGCATGACATCTAGCTTGCTGTGTGTGTGAGGACCCTAGTTCCGACAAGAAAAATCCCTTTCCTCTTTTGTCTCCTCCCTCTCTCTCTCTCTCTCCTACTCTCCACCCCGAGGAACTGTCTGTCTGTCTGGGAGGCTGTCCGGCAGACTGCAGCACTTATGGTGCCATCAAGGTCCTTTAAAACATGGCCTAGGCCAATCATGTGTAGCCTAAAAACCTGCAGTACAGCTTGTCAAAATAACCCTTCTTTTAAATATGAAAAAGTTATCTCTAAGAAATCATTGTCACTCACCAGGTAGGGTGCTGATATTTGAAATCGGAGCCTGTGTGAAATTAAAATTGCTTTGTTCCTCTGGTGACTAGGCCCCAAAAGTTATTTTCACTAGGGTGGCTGTAGCTGAATCCTAGGAAATGTGGAAGTACAGATACTAAACTTTAATCTGTAACGTTCAACAGGACACAGCTACAAAAGATAAATGCTAAAACATTTTGTTTCACGCAACAGCTACTCCTAAGAGTGTCCTGGTGCGTGGCAAAAAGTCTGAAGATCTACAACCATCACTAATCCTGCACAAAAAGCCAGGTTTTCATCTTTTAAAAAAATGTTGTACTGTCACTTGTGGCTCGAAGCTCCAGCGGGATCTTATTCCATGCTACAGCTCCTAGGTAGGCCTGTTCTAGCCTTTCTGTTTTTTGGACACTACACCCAACAGTTTATTAACCGATCACTCGAAATCCAGTTTAATGGTGACGTAAGATTTCTTATAAATATTTAGCAAGAGTAACTTTTAGAAAGTTACCTTTTACCAGCCTGAACCTCGAGTAGGCTAAATAACATAAGGTATATGCAAAATGTTTGTAATTTGCTTTCATGTAATTGTGCAAAATTTGGCAAAAATATGTTTAGATTGACTTTATTAGCATAATGGCATGGCACACTAATAAAATAATTGTATTACACAAAAATAGATACAATAATAAATTTATAAACATAACATTTATTTAAAACAAGTTGCTCTCCTCCCAATGTTTAAATCAACAATATCCATAACTCACACTATGTGATCTGCCCCGTGGAAAGGCACTAAAGAATAGAATGGAAAGATTTTCTTCATTAAATAACAGTCTATAAGACAATAGATATATACTTAATGTAAGAAGAAATTCAGCACAATAGTACATTGGCTAAAGTCTAAGCTGTAAAATGACTTTTTGTGACTGCCTAGGCAGCCTGAATATAACTGCCATATAGCACACCAAATTATCTGTTCTATAGCAAAGTGCAAGTACAAGTTACAATCAAGAACTGCTTAAACAGTGGTACAACCCATTTGGAGGAAAGTGCTTCTTTTTCTTTTGCAAAACAGCATAAAGTGCATTAACGTTCTCGCCCTCCAAACTTAACAATTGTAGCAATCATTCCCAAAACAGTTAGCGGCAAACTTAACCAAATACACTCTAGTAGGCAAGATGCCAAGGCAAAATCTAAAAAACAAAGTACAGCGTGTATTGGGGACAATTTCATTTAAATATTTTTCCATGTCCAATGCCTGTTTTAATTGCATGTGATTAACAGTCAGACTCGAGTAATGGGCCTGCCTAATACGAAACTTTGGTTTCCAGTTCCTGAAGGTGTCTTCTACCAAGCCCACTGTTGTGCAATCTTTGAGACCTGGGTTGGACCACAGATGGCAGAGACCAAGATCATTCAGACACCTTTTAACAAAAATTATGCAAAATGCCAATCCATCATTTTGCACTACATGTTAGTGCTAAATGCATCCTTGCATCAATTTTTGGCACATATACGACTTAAACAAAAACATCATGAACAACTGCCACTCATGTTATACTGTTCCTGTGTATTCGTGTTAAATCTTTACCACAATGGCGCATTTTATTGTAATGTTTTACCGCAAGTGGCGCATAATTAGAGGAAGTGGTCTAATGGCGTCAGTTTGGTATTATGTGTAACAAGGGTAATGCCAAATTACATTAATTATATCAGAGTAATTTAAATTTCATGCAGGCCTAATTAACTGTAGTATACTGACAAATGATTTGCCAGTGCTTGGCCTTAATGAGGTGTGAAAACTGCTTCCGGATCAGGAACAAAGGCCAGGGTGTGTGGAGATGTTTTTCTTCCCCTTGCAGAAAGCCCAGCTAGGGTGGCCTCAGGAACTTCATTAACTTTTATACAGGCCTGTCCTTTCACGAGGGAAGGAAAAAATGTAAGGTAGACCTGGAGGAAGCAACCCTTTGTCCCCAAGGCCCATGTTACCGAGACTGGCTCCAAACCCAGTGGGACGGAAGCTTTTGACTGAACTGTTTTGGAGTGGAGACTGCACATTACCCAGTCCACACCTCAGGGTAGGCACATGAGCTCAGCACAAAGGAGGAAGGGCTTTCTAATCTTGGATTATAAAAGTGAGGAGTACAGTAGGATTGTTTTCAGTAAGGGAAACAGGTACTGCTAGCTGAAACAATTGGTTGGGTTGCTTCTAGGAACTTTTTCCTCATTGGTTAGGGAATGCCGAGGAGTCATTCCGACCCATTGGCTAGTGCCAACATTAAAAGTGGCATCCCAAGATACCCTCCTCAGAATGCTTTCTGAACTTGTGAAAGATTACAGGAGGACTGGACCTGCTGTACTCGACCTTTAAGGAGTCCTAAAGGAATGGGCCTGCTCCGTCTTGTACCAGAAGACAAAAACGTGGACTCCAAGGGTCAGATCGCTGACCCTTTTTGTGCCTACAAGGACAACAAGCTGCTTTTTCCTGAAGTGACCAGTTGACCAGTACCAACTGGACCTCGAATGGACCTTGCTGGTACTCTCTGCTAGAGTGCGGCCTTGCTCCTTAGCGCATCCCTGAGGTCCTTGGAGCTTTAGAAGTGAACCAGAGCAGCTGCTCCAGAAACCTTGAAAACCTGGGACTTAGAACACGTTTGGACTGTGAAGAAATCTGGAGTTGTCAAAGGGACTTTGCGACAAAGGTGTCCAATTGCGACGCAACTTCATTGGATACAGCTCCAGGCTTGCCCTCTGGAGGATTTTAAGCTCTATAAAAAGACTAAGTCAGTAGGTAAAATCTTTGATGGGTACAAAACCGCCTGGAGTATCCAATCTGTGCTCCATCACAGTAGGCCTGATATCGCTCCTTCGTTCCGGTCTACCCCTTTTCATAGAGTATCATTGAGTCTTAGTGGTTGTTAATGCTATTTTTGTTTAAAAATTGAAAAACTCATGTCCCCAGTTCCACTTATTGATTTTTTTGTCATTTTTTTTCATAAAAATATATGCTATTTTTCTAATTTGGTTTGGGTTACTATTGTTTGGTGTTTTGTCTGTATCACTGTTTTGGTACTGCATAAATACTTTACACATTGCCCCAAGTTAAGCCTGTTTGCTCTGTGCCATAGCTACCAGGAGGTTGAGTTAACTCTGACAAGATAGTGTTATTATTCCTTGAGGTGGGCAACCCCCCACCCTCAAATAAGCATCCACTTCCTTACGCTATTTTACGCTATCAATCTCCCTTTAGTTATATTTGAACCGTATTTGAACCTTCCTTTTGAGCAGGAATTTGAAGATACACCCAAAGCATATAGCTGAAATTTGGAAATGGACAGCATTTCCCGTTCCTAATTAACTTGAGAAATTTCACACAATCAGCACAGTTTGCTTAAGATTTGTAGATTTTGAATGGGTGGAATGTGTTGTTGACACCTTTTCATATTTCAAAAGTGTTGTACCATCCTTTAACTCATGTGGCTCGATTCAAAATGCGTTGTCTACAACAAACATCTGTTTATGACCTGAACACAGCTGTAAGCACAGCTGCAATATATTTACAAAAGGATATCTGGACGTGTAAATCCCTTCACTGAAGCATACATCTACGCCGAGACTGTGTACAGTTAGGCTGGGGTAAATCCTTCACAGGTGGTGTGGTGTGTGCATAAAAAGGCCTAGATAGCCTTGTTCGGCGGTACACATCTACAAGCAAATCAGTGGCATTTATAAACAGTTTCTCGCCCTTACCACCTTGGACTGGAGATTTGCTCCTGGAAAGAGGTGGAGGAACCCTATTTCCAGGGTGGGAGGGAGTATAGACAACTTACAAACTTTGTGGCTCAGGGGCTTCTTCAAACTTTGTGGCTCAGTGGCCCCTTCACTCTAAAAAAACATTTTTCAGTGAAAAAAAAGAAACAGATGTGCAATTGCATAATTCAGAATACCAGTGAGCGACAGGCATGACAGTTTTTCACTCCTCTAAGGGAAAATGGCGCTCTTTGATTGGGCTTTTTTCAAATTAATGAAAGAATGGAGATATTTTAACCTACTTGATGCACAACAGACTTTGGGGCATATTTACAACGAGGCGATAAAAAATTATCGCCGCTTTAGCGGTCTTTTTCGGCCGAAAAGCGGCGATAATTTTATCGCTATATTAGCAAGGTCACGCTAATGCATGAAACCTTGCTTTAGCGTGGGGATTTCTATCGCCCAGCTTTGCATCTCTAATGAGATGCAAAGTGGGCGTTCCTGAATTGACATGACAGGAGAAATGTTGCTAAGCGACATTTTTCCTATCATCAATCCCCACGCTATGAAGCATAGCGTCAGGAAAAGTAGCGATAACACCTGTTATCGCTATTTTCCTAACACCTGCTTCAGGACTGACTTAGCCATGATATCCTATGGAAGGTGGATATCATGGCTAAGTTTGTGAGTCCCTATCAACAAGCTAACGAGAGATTATCGCTGGGGTTCCAGCGATAATCTCACGTTAGCCAGTTAGCGTGAGGATTTTTATCGCTTTTGAGATAGGCGTTGCTAATAGCACGCTATCTGAGCGAAAAAAATCCACGCTAGCCGGCGATAATTATCCTAGCGCTAAGTGCGCTTTGTGATAATTATCGCCGGTTGTTGTTGATATGCCCCTTTCTACGCAGTCTTGGGGTGCTCTGGTGATATGCTTTGCCCCAAGTTGCCTGTGTTGCAGAGGAGGTGAGCCGTCGGCCCTTCGTTGCTAGCAGGAGCTCACAGGGTCCTTTTCAGGAAAATGCTTGGAAAAGTCACATCCCTTTCCCAAGAATAGGCATGGCAACCTTTGACTGGCACAGCTCTCCTGCCATGCTCCTGGGAAAGTTTGCGAGTCAGGAAACAGTGCAAAAGTGGGCTCAAAGGGAGGTGCAAATCCATGATGTATTTATACACTTTTCGTGCATCTGTCTTATCAGATTTGCAGCCTGGCCAAGGGACTGAGAAGCTCCCTGCAAGGTGCCCGGGCCGGATCAAGCAGAAAGAAGAAAAGCACCGAACAAAAAAAACACTTTATCCGGCCTGAATGGCTCCTTTGTTTGCCACTTTGTGAAATCAACTATCTCTGAAAATATAGATATTATTCCACCCCCACCCCCTTTAGGCGCGCTGCCTAGCTCTTTTAAGTCTAGTGCTAAATCACTTTCCCAATGTTTTGAAGTACAATGTTCCTTTTGACTGCGAGAGCGCAGAGCAGGTCCTGTGTTTTCTATCATTCCCTGGATGTGTCACAGGATTTCACGGCTGCTGCCATGAAATAATCCACCTATTCAGGAAAAGCAGCGCTGCTATCCATCTTCACAGGAGGCCCATTTGGGAGAATTGAATTATAATGTTTTGCTTATTGTGCGCCCAGCCAGGCCTCCTCCAATGAACAGGCGCCCTGTGTGGCTGCCACATCCAGACACATTATCTGCAGGTGTTAGAGAATCGCCTCTTGTCTTCGATAACAAACTCTCTTGATTGGAACTCTGCGACTCTTATTGAAGGAACAACTTGTGGTTTCTTTCCACTTTTTGCCCGAATTACATTATATTCAGGGTAATATTTCCTAATTATTCTTAGGTAGAAATATAGCAAGGCTACTTTTGGAACAGAACACTGGAGTTTATTAACTCTGCAAATCTTAAACTAAACACAGCAGGATTACAAACTAGATTAGCTGAAGCACACATTTGATAAATAGTGCCAGGGCTTTAATGAGGTTTTATTGGTTAAGAAGGACCATTGCATGTGATGGTCGCAGGAGGGATCCATGTAATGGTAGAAGACAAGTTCCTTTTAGTCCTGTTCACCTCAATTTGAAACACTTGGACTGAAAATCTAGATTACTCTAATTTCTAGAAGTAAAAATTGTTCCTGAAGACTTGGGACTGTAATATGAAAGTGCCCCAGGAGGTCACAGGGTGTCTGTACTCACTTACTGCACTACTGGTCACAAACACTTGAATTCCCCATGCAATAACATGTATTGCTTGTGAGGATATTTCGCCCATACAATACAAAGATGATGGGTGTTCTGTAATTGGGGTCTGGCCCAATGAAAATGAGTGAACGCCTTTCTTGTCCACCTTTTCGATATCAAAGTTTCAACTTCATAAACAAAAGCCCCTTAGTGAGAGGGAAGGGGCAACCTTCTGTGCTCCAGAATGGTGGTGGTGGACAGTGGCGCCGGGAACCCCTTGCTGTAGCGGCTAAAGTGGGGGTTGTCTCACTGGGGCTCATAGCTTGGTTAAGAATCTCTCTAAAATGTTTATTAGTTTCATGTTTGAGTTCTGCAGACAAAAGCTCCTACTAAAGCGTTATTACCATATCAAGGCTAAGACCAAAGGTTCAAGAGCAGCTAAGTGAGCCAAGTTCATCTAAGATGACGGAAAATAAATGATGGCAAATGTAGAAATCTGCAAATGAAGTGAGAAGAGACAGAAAGGTAAGAGAGAAAAACATTTAATGAGAAATAAAAAGAAGATTGAAAGTCGAAAACTGAGTATACAAGGAAAAAGGAGAGAGACAGTGAAAGTAAGAACATGTAAAAGGAAGAAATGAAACAGAGTATGAAACATAAAGTAAGGATGAAAAGATAGATGAAAGGCAGGAAAAGTTAAAAGAAAAAATGCAGGAAAGACCTGGGGGGATGGATACATGTGTGAAAGAATGGGTGGAAGGAAGAATGAAACAATGAATCAAATGATGGATGGATGGATATATGGATGGATGGATAGATGGATAGTTGTATGTGTAGATGGATGGATGGATGGATGGATGGATGGATGGATGGATGGATGGATGCATGGATGCATGGATGGATGGATGGATGGACGAAATGACCCCTGGATGTATGTAAACATGGAAATCGGAAACGTAGAGAAAAGGATGGATGGATGGAATGGTGAAAGAACATGCAAGAATTGAGTTGGATGGAAGGATGGGAAGATGAATGTATAGATGGTAGATGCTGCATCACTCTGCATTTGTCATTGGAGGTTTAAGTGGGGGCATTTTCATTTCATGGCTTCTCTGCTAGTGGTGGATAATTAGTGTCCACGCCAAGGGTGTCCTTTGACAGGAGCTATCGACTGCCCAAGGACATTCCATCCAACCTCAGGGGAGGGGGGGTTACTCAGCCTTCTCCAAAGGAAAGTCACGTTGGATTACAAAGCCGCTGGCAGCGCGGCAGGATCTCTCGTTTCAAATGGGGACCCAGAAGCCCCCCAGAAAGATACATATACTTTCATGCCTTCCGGATAGGCAGGCGAAGCACCTGCGGAAAAACACGTTGTGGTGATTCGAACCGCTGCTGTGTTTTACCCTTCGGTGCCTTTTCCAGAATGGCACAAACTCACTGAGTTAGCTGAGACACATTTCCTTGTAGATCAGCACACAGCCAATGAGGCTCCTGGAGTCAGCTGGTCAGGCAGTAAGTGCAACCATCTGAGCAAATATGGCATTGCTTCAGGGACATTTGGTTTGGTTAAAACATATTAAATGTGGCAATGTCTCTCTTTCCTTTTACAACAGGGAATGTATATATTGAGAATACACTATATTGTGTGGAGCTTTGGATCTCTTACAGGACAGTGTTGTGCTGTGGCTAAAGCAGTGAATTGGTTCTCTGATGTCCTATGCATACCTAAAATGGTTAAAGTACACAAAGGGTTACACACGTTGTCACCAATTAATGGACAATAAATGAGATCATTAGTGCCCCATAACAGACAGCACATGAACCACCAAGGGTCGGCAGGTCCCCAGATCATGTTTCTTTCTGGCTGTCTCTGTTTGGTTGCCCTTTCTATTGCCTCCTAATTGAAGCCACTGAGGGTTAATTGCTTCATTTATCATCTCACAGGCTGGCAGCAAATGAATAACAAATGGCAAGCTTGGCCTCTCGTCACATCCACACTTCCTCCTCTCACATGAACTGCTCACCCTTGCATGCATATTAGTCTAATGGTTTGTTTTTGTTATAAAAACCTGTAGCTGTTAGAATCATGTGGACATTTAGCACACTTTGTCAGGAACAAGGTTGTGGAGGGAATGACTTCATTTTCTGCCAGCCTGCTTCCAAAGCTTAGAGGTTGAAAGCACAGCTCCTACTGTGGCGCTTAACTCTGTAAGTGCTACCTGTAAACGCACTTAATGCTATATGACAAATAAACTCTCGCCTCATTGCCTTGCCTAGATGTTACCCTTTCACAGGCCACAAAGCTTGTGTGTTTTTCCATAGGGAAATTGTGAATTTGCACCCATGAGAAATACCATATTCAAATAAAAATGGGACAAGGGTCAATATTTTAACTGAGCATTCTTCCCATTGGCACTGTAAAAACCACGTGGCCTTTCAGACATATTACACAAGCCCTCGGAGCCTGTAATGGTGCTCTGCCACCCCAGAATCAAAGCAGAAGCTGGGAGTACAGTGAATTTACAGGTTTCTTTCAGCAACGAATACTTTGTTAGCTTTGATGAACCAGTAAAAAGCTCAAGTAGTCACCACTGAAATGCACCACCAGTTCACAAATATGTTTCTGCCAGTGAACAGCAGAGTGACCCACATGACAGACAACAACATAAAAACCATAACTGTAGTGGCGGCCGGCACAGGTAAGAGCAGTTGGGCGGACATGGCTAGAGTAGACAGATGACAGGATAGGTAAACTTAAATAATAAAACCACTTTCCTTGCACTCGCTGCCTAGTGCAAGGTAAGTGGTTTTATTTTTTATTTATTTATATATATATATATATATATATATATATATATATATATATATATATATATATATATATATATATATATATATATTATCTACTGGCGGTCGCCAGTAGATAGTTATAGTTAGGACCGTGTTTCCATAGGAAATCCGCAACATTCTATTTGGAATAACTTTGGCGCCAGTTGACGAATCCTCGCGAAATTCTCAAAATAGGTGGGGCGCTCCGCTCAGCTCCTACCCTGAAAGTCTCGGGGGGATTCGTCAAGCGGGGGCTGAGAAAAAAGGGGGGTCCCAAAACGTGTTTTCCCCATGCAATTTTCCATAGGGACCTTTAGTCCAAGGTACAGCCCGAACGGCTGAACAGAATTAATTGAAATGTGGCAGACAGGTAGTCCTCAGGTCAGGGATGTGCCTTTTGCAGGTCTGGTGTCAATCTGTTCAGTAGTTCCTGAGAAAATCAAAAGTAAAATCATATACATATGTGGGCGGAGCCTAACCACACATCTCATCCTGAGATCTGATTGGCTGTCAGCACTTCATCCAAGAAGTGTTGGCAGCCATCTTGGGACCAATATACATGATAGCCCCTCATTAAAAAGCATTGCAGTTAATAGAAGGTTTTAAGACTTTAGTTACATTATAAATCATTTGTTGATGGTACCATACTCATTTTAGGAATTGTGGTATGTTCTAAGGTGATTTCACCATGTGAAAAAGCCTTCTGCTGGGACATCATGATTGAGAAAAAAATATTTTCTCATGCTTTTCCCACAGAGGTTTGGAAGGTGATCTATAAGCTAAACTGAGAGCTTATTTTCTGTAAATTCACATTATCTTTCTCAGTCATGTGAGAATGAAGTCTGACATTCTCAGTAAAACATGTACATCCAACAAGGGCAGAGACTGTCAGTTGATTCCTTTGTGTTCTACTGCAGCTTCCCAGAGTGTTCCAAAGAACAACTAGAGCGCTAACAGTCCTACTTATGATAAACGTGAGAGAGTGAGTAGTAGAGTGTTGTAGCGAGTGAGTAGTAGAGCGTCAGTAGTTTAATTTAAAAGGAACACAATGAGGGGGTTCATTTAGCCATAGAAATTATGACTAGTGCTGAAAAAAGATAAATTAGGGCACATTTTGATTGACTTCTCAAATCCTCGTCTATTTCATTAAAAAATTCTGACATGCAGACTGAAACATGCACTTTCAATACCAGCAGCAGTTTTCCCTGGTGAGCGGTAGCTTTATTACAGTGATCTAATGAGCAAAAACAGTGCTAACATTTTGAATTTATGGCAAATGTGTGACACATCTGAATGCCTTTTTGATGGAATCAAATTAAAAAACTGAAAGTATTTCCTACTGAGGAGACTGCAGTAAATGAGGAAATTAGGAACATTCATAACAAATAAGTCTCCCAAGATGGCCACCAGAGACAAAAGAGCCCAAATGTAGCCCAAATATCACCCAGATATAGCCCAAGTATAGCCCAATGGCAGAATGTCCCAGAGTGTTCTTAAAAACAACTAGAGCGCTTACTGTCTTCATTATGACAAAAGAATGGCACACCTGAAGCCATCTTGATTGGAATAAACTGGTAACACTTAAAACATTTAATTTAAAAAGGAACACAATGAGGGGGTTCATTTTGCCATAGAAATTATGATTAATGCTGAAGAAAGAAAATGAGGGCACATTTTGAGTGACTTCTCAAATCCTCTTCTATTTCATTAAAAAATTCTGACATGCAGACTGAAACATGCACTTTTAATACCAGGAGCAGACTTCCATGGTGAACAGTAGTTTTACTACAGTGATCTAATGAGCAACTAGAGTGCTAACATTCAGAATTTATGGCAAATGTGTGACATATCTGAATACCTTCATGATGGAATCAAAGTAAAAAACTGAAAGCATTTCCTACTGAGGAGACTGCAGTACATGAGGAAATTAGGAAACTTCATAACAAATAAATCTCCCAAGATGGCCACCGGAGACAAAAGAGCCCAAATGTAGCCCAAAATCACCCAGATGTAGCCCAAATATAGCCCAATGACAGAAGTGTGCAAAACACTTATTATTTTGTGTTTTTGCAGTGTTATATAGTGCAGACTTGTCAGGTATTGGAGTGCTTTACATGAGCATTGGTTACATCACTCAAGAACAAATTCATTTTGGTTGTAGACATGGGGAGACTAAGTGATTTGACCAGAATCACAGAATGTCGAGCTGAAGCAGAAACTCCAACCTGGTTCCCCAGTTGCAAAGTCTGAAGTTCTGGAAGTAACACCACATCCTCTCCCATAAGTGCAACATTTAATCAAGTGGTCAACTGGATAAAAAAACATAAAGGTAACAAATAATTTAAAAGTGCTTTGTCGCTATTTGAAAACTCAGAAAATATGTCCTTATGTTAGTCTTTTAGAGCACTAACCATAATTTTGATGCCAATAAGACCCTCTCATATATGTAATTTCTAAAGGAAATGCTCTAGGTATTACAGTTTTGATTACATCAAGATGACGTCAGGCGTTCCACACTTTTGTAATAAATATAGAATGTTAGCAATCTAGTTGTTCATTAGGATACTGTTGAGAGGCAGAGGCCAGGGGCACGGACTCTGAAAATTGAAGGCAGGTAGGAGGGTGCAAAGGCAACAATTTAACCACACTGAGCAGGCAGGAAGGGCCGTGGCAGCACAACAGACTTTGGAGGGCATTGGAAAGAGGGGCAGGGGCAACACAACAACAATACAGGACTTGCAAGAGAGGCTGTGGCAATGTAATAGACCATTGTGGGCAGAAGAAAGAGGCAATGGTAGTACAACCATACATGCCAACAGACCCGATTCAGCCAGGAAACGTCCAATGTTTTTAAGCTCAAATGGGCTTTATTTGATCTATCTCCTGTCTACAATCTCCTCTTTTTCAATGTAACTCAAAGGTGAAAATCAATACCCCAGTTTTTTTTCAAAATCTCCCTCTTACCAAGTTCAAAATGTTCGCAAGTATGGTACATTGGCTCATGGAAGGAAATTGGGTAGGGACATGGACTTGGATAACAGAGGACAGGAGGGACATGGAGAGGTGCACCAAACTGACCCTGCAGGGCAGGCATCAGGGTTTGCAGCAGCACAATACACCACACAGGGCATGCGGGACGGGAGTGCAGCACAACAATCCATAGAAAGCAAGAGGGAGGGGACAGGACCATGCACATGGACAACAGAGAACAGAGGGGCAAGAGGCAATGGTAGCTAGCTGACCCTAATGGACAGTCAGGAGAGAAAGCTGCAGCATAACTGACCATAAAGGGCAGGAGGGACGGATCAGGGGCATTACAATGGAACAGACAAGCCAGGAGGGAGGGAGTAGGGGTCTGCACATGTAAACAGAGGGCTGGGGGCAAGGGGGCAGGGCAGGAGCAGCAAGATAGCCATGGAGGTCAGGCAGGATGGGCACTAGAAGCAAGACACACCATGAAGAGCAACAGTGAGACTGTGATGGCATACACACAGACCATGGAGGGAAGGTGGGAGGGGTTCAGGGGCAGCTAACTGACCACACAGGGAAGGTGGGAGGGGCCATGGCAGCACAGAAGACCATGCATGGCAAGTGGGAGGGTTAGTGGCAGCACAATGGCTATGATGGGCAAGAAGGAGGGTGCAGGGGCATGCACAAAGGACGATGGAGGATAGAAGGGAGGGTCAGGACCTGTGCACAGACAAGAAAGTTCAGGGGAAGGGGCCTCACAACAGACCGCACGGGGCAGGCAGGAGGAGCAGTTGCAGCACAACAGACCAGGGAGGGCAGAAGGGTGGGGCAGTACAATGGACCATGTAGGACAGGAGGAAGAGGATAGGGGCATGGCATGTGGACAGGCAGGGTGGAGGTGGCAGGGACAGGTTACAGTCATCTGACAATGCTAGGCAGGTGGGAGGGGAGTGGCAGCTCAACAGAACACTCAGAGTAGATAGGAGTGGCGGGTCCATGGAACATGGTGGGCAAAAAGGATGGAGCAGGGGCATGCACAAAGACATCGGAGGGCAGGGGGAAGGAGAATAGGGGCAGCAAGCTAAGCACAGAGTTTAAGCAGGAGGTCAATGATGGGGCATAGAATTGGGCAATGGAGGGCAGGAGGAGTGGACTGGTACATCATACTAAATTGAGGGCAGTGGCAGCACATCAGACCATGCATGGCAGGAGGGAGGAGGCTAGTCCATGGATTCACACAACAGAGGATAGGGAGGAGGGGGATGGGGCAGCAAGCTAACTGTTCAGAGAAGGCGAGTATTAGGAACTTTATTGTTTTTAAAACGTGTGTCTGTGCGAACTACTTAAAATATGAACAAGTATGCAGCATAATCTCACTTTTATTCAGGAAGAAGAGGACGTTTGTGACTGTGACTCCGGGCTCACTTGGCAGAAACACCCCCTGACCCTCCACCCCCTATCGTAAAATGTAATGCCCGTGAAAAGGGTAGGTGAACACAGTGTTATATAGAACATAGTCCTGAGAGCACGATTGAAAATGAAAACTAGATATAGTGTATGGTATAAACTATGCACCAAAAAGTGTGATATAAGATGAACCGGGCGTGAAATATAATATGCAATACATTGTGCGCAATGACAGATTCATTGGAGAGCGCAAGATAGCACAGGCACTAGCGCGTGCTATGCGATATGCGCCTTGGAGTGTAATATGCACAGGGCAGTGTTGTGTAACCTAACTAGTCTCTAAAGTTGTAATATAAAATATGTGCTGGGGAGTGTAACGTTGCATATGCACTGTGACAAAGATATGGATCCCAGATTGTAATATGTATGGCATAGCACTGTGCGTTATAACATAGGCATCGAGGAAGGCTCGTTAGATGGGGCAATATAACCCGTGCGAAGACAAGTGTGGCATGACATATTCACAGGGTGGTGTTACAGTGCACATGGGCTAGAGAGTGTCATAGCATATGCACTAGATAGTGGAATACAACACAGAGGTGTGTGGCACTCAGCAGGCAATGGTGGGTGTAACACAGCATTGGGCTCTGCCAGGAGCGCGCTGTGACTCTCAAGTGATGTTCGTCCCCTTTCCAGAGAGTAAAATAAAAAGTATTACACATCCGGCAGTGGATGGGTGTTTTATTAACCGTGAGGGGGGTTTCTTGCATGGTTTTGGTCGAATTTTTGTCGAATCCCCTTTGAATGGCTTGGTGTGCATGTGTATTGAATGTGCCCGTCAATAGCTACCCATGTTTGTATAAATAAACGACAAGGGTGTCTACCGGGATTAGGCACGGTAGGGCATCAGACATGTCAGAGCTTCACTAGTGGTGTAAATACATTCCACGTGGATTCATTGTATGCATAGTCGCCTTTTAATGAATATCACGCAAATCGTCATGGTGATAGGTACGTACGGTTTGTCCAGCATGTCCTAGGTGTGTCTATAAATATATATTTTTTAAAAATAATAAAAAACAGTGGCCGGCCCTGGGGATTGGGGCCAAAAAAATATAATTAGGAGACAGGCCCTGGGGGATGGGGTCATCAGGGCCAATAAATTAGAATAAGAAGGGGAACCACACAGCCCCCCTTCTTAAAAAATTAAAATAAATGAAAGACTGGCATCGTGCCGGAGGCCACGCCCCCTCCTTGCAGCACTCTGCAAACGCGCCCCCTGGCGAGTTGTAAGTTGGGGAATTAATTCCTCTTCAATACTGAGGGTCCCTGAAGGGCCAACTAGCCCAACAGGCATCTCCAGTATGCGTCAGGTAGCTGCGCTGCAGACAGGTGTTCTGAGGCCAAGACCCTTTTTACACCTCTCTGCAACGGTGCAAACACGCACTATGGCACGTTTTAAATTGGGGATATAATTTTCCTTCAATACTGAGGGCCCCTGGGGGCTAACTAGCCCACCAAGTGCTTCCAGTAAGCGCCACTGAGCTGCATTGCAGAGAGGTGGTCCAGGCCGTGCCACTTTTTACACCTCTCTGCAACGCAGCTCTGTGGCACTTACTGGAGGTACCTAGTGGGCTAGTTGGACCCTAGGGACCCTCAGGATTCAAATGAACTTAATCTCCCAACTAAAAACGGACACAGGGTGTGTTTACACAGTGGTGAAGGGAGGGGACAGGGCCTGAGTTAACGTGTGCAAAAACGCCCTGTGGCCTGTTTTAAGAGGTAGTTTTAATCCCCCTGCCCTATTATATACTAGGGGCTTACAGAGGAGGTCATGCTAATCACAGGGGGACCCCAACGCATAATGTTCCCTAGTGTATGTAGGTGTTTTTTAACTGTATTCTAAGTGTCTTTTAACATAGCACTGGCTCTAGGACTGGTTAGTCAGACTCAGTTACCACCAGTATCCGTCTGAAAAAGTTGAGGGTACAGGATGATTTTGCAACAAGGCTTCTTTCTGCTCTTCTTTTTGTTCTTTCTGCACGTTATCCTTCTTCCTGCACTTTTCTTCGTCTTTGAGGACTTCTGTTGCTTCTTTCTGCACTTCTTTTTTTTCTTTCTGTGCATTTTTTCTTCTTTCTTCACATGCCCTATCTCTGTAGGCATAGTTAGAAATTAGCATTTAAAAAACCTTTGAAATTCACAGAAAAACCCATAGGTTTCAGGCACGTTATAGTTAGGAATTAGCATTTAAAAAACCTCAGAAATTCACTGAAAAAACCATAGGTTTCAGGGGTGTTATAGTTAGCTGGACTTTTCACTTGTACAAAACCATTGAAATTCCCCCGTTATAGTTAGCTCAGCTAACTATAACTCGCGCGCCCGCAATGCACTGCTGATGACGTCACATATTACATCACTCATGACATGGTCAGTGACATCACTCATGACATCACTGATGACATCTCAAATGACACCACTGATGACATCACTGATGACATCATCCTTGTGATAGAGTGGCAGACCTCCTCTCACCCTAATATAACCTTTGATACACACATTCAAAAATAGAGACTAAACTTTTCAAAACAATGGACATACCAATACCAGTTACAACAACCTCTTCAGTAATTCTAAGATCCACATACACATCCACTCATTCACCAACAGTCCTATACAGTCACTCATACATGTACTCACTCATCATATGTACTCATACACCTATACATCCTGTTACACAATGCCACTCATCCATAGAGTTACTCACACACATAGTCACTCATGCTAATAAAGAATCAAACATACATTGACTTGCATATACAGTTATACATACACCACCACACTTACTTCTACGGAAACTTACACATACTTAGTCTTTTAAACAATCACTTATAGAAACACATACTTATTCATACAGGAACTCTTTCAATCTCTCACTCTCACATATACTCACTTATATACACCAATAGTCACATATACTAGTTTAAAACATATGTAGTTACTCATAAAGACACTATTGAGACAGTCATTCACTCACTAACACACCCATACACACACTCATCCACCCATACAGTCCTGCACACATGCTGTCTTCAACACATACAAAGAGTGAGTCACTCATTCATGGACCGATGCACTATGTAATACCCCCCACCGAACCATGCAGACACTCAGACTGATACTCAAAAAACCAACTAATAACCTATATAGACACCCATTTAGCTACTCACCAACCCATGCAGCCACTTATACACAAAGTGAGAGACTGATACAGATGTTTACATATTTAAACATTACTCACTAAGCCATGTATTCACTATGATACACTTAATCAGTCAGTTACACAATCAATTTTTCAAAAACAAATCATCCATTTAGACACTTATATACCCATTTATTCTTCCATCGACCTTGAGATATACATATATAAAACATATTTAATTTTCAGAAAAACACACATTCACTGGATGATGTCATCAGTGATGTCATTTGAGATGTCATCAGTGATGTCATGAGTGATGTCACTGACCATGTCATGAGTGATGTAATATGTGACGTCATCAGCAGTGCATTGCGGGCGCGCGAGTTATAGTTAGCTGAACTAACTATAACGGGGGAATTTCAATGGTTTTGTACAAGTGAAAAGTCCAGCTAACTATAACACCCCTGAAACCTATGGTTTTTTCAGTGAAAATATATATATATATATTTATATATATTCATGTGATCAAGGCCACAGGACGTGGCAGATACGTGTCATGGGCAGCACGAGCATTCAATAAAACTGCATATCTAAGCACCAGCAAGATACCGGAGCCCGTTGCATCTGTGGGCGTTTCCATTTTCTATGTTCGGATGCGTGTCTTGTGATATATATATATATATATATATATATATCCCTTCCTATCTGCCAATTTAGGTGTGGAGATTCCCCACCACAGTTGCGTTGGCAGGAGGGCACACCATGATTGGCCCGGTGAACAAATTGACTGTACTATGGTGCCATTGGCACAGGTAGAAAATTCCCCAGGGCTTATAAAAAGCGTTTGGGACCGTGGGGGGGCGCGTTTGCAGAGGGGGAACGAATTCCCCTTTAATACTGGGGGTCCCTGGGGGCCAACTAGCCCAGCAGGAACCTCCAGTATGCACCAGGGGGCTGCGTTCCAGAGAGGTGTTCTGAGGCCACGCCCCTTTTTACACCTCTCTGCAACGCAGCTCTGTGGCGCTTAATGGAGTTACCTGGTGGGCTAGTTGGACCCCAGGGGACCTCAGGATTCAAGGGGACTTAAGCTCCCAACTTAAAACGCACCAGGGGGCGTGTTTGCACAGTGGTGAAGGTAGGGGGCGGGGCCTGAGGTGATACTGTGCAAACACGCCCTGTGGCGCGTTTTAAGTTGGGAAATTCATTCCTCTTCAATCCAGAGGTCCCCTAGGGGACAACTAGTCCACTAGGTACCTCCACTAAGCGCCACGGAGCTGCGTTGCAAAGTGTTGTAAAAAGGGGTGTGGCCTCTGAACACCTCTCTGCAACGCAGCTCCGTGGCGCATACTAGAGGTAGCTGGTGGGCTAGTTGGCCGCCAGGGGACCTCAGGATTCAAGGGGACTTAATCTCCCAACTTAAAATACCCCACGAGCGTGTTTGCACACATATAACCTCAGGCCCCGCCCCCTACCTTCACCACTGTTCAAACACGCCCTGTGGCGTGTTTTAAGTTGGGGAATTAATTCCTCTTTAATCCTGAGGGTCCCTGGGGACCAACTAGCCCACCAGGTACCTCCAGTAAGCGCCACGGAGCTGCGTTGCAGAGTGTAAAAAGGGGCGTGGCCTCTGAACACCTCTCTGCAATGCAGCTTCCTGGCGCATACTGGAGGTACCTGGTAGGCTAGTTGGCCCCCAGGGGACATCAGGATTGAAGAGGAATTAATTCCCCAACTTAATACGCGCCACAGGGCGTGTTTGCACACGTCACCTCAGGCCCCGCCCCCTTCCTTCACCATTGTACAAATATTCCTTTAAAATCAGCCGAACTACAAATACCGATTTACTCCCCTGTAATCAGGAGAGAACCCAGTGCTGCATCTTTTAGCCCAGCACTGACCCTGAAAAGTAATTCTAAGCATACTTACCAGTAACTTGTATTTCCTTCCATAGGAATTCATTGTGTGGTTTTCACCAGAAAAGTTTCTAAGTGTCCATTTTTGAAACGTACAAATATTCCTCTAAAATCAGCCGAACTACGAATTCCAATTTACTCCCCTGTAATCAGGAGAGAACCCAGTGCTGCATCTCTTAGCCCAGCACTGACCCTGAAAAGTAATTCTAAGCATACTTACCAGTAACTTGTATTTCCTTCCATAGGAATCCATTGTGTAGTTTTCACCAGAAAAGTTTCTAATTGTCCAATTTTGAAACGTACAAATATTCCTGTAAAATCAGCCGAACTACGAACTCCGATTTACTCACCTGTAATCAGGAGAAAACCCAGTGCTGCATCTTTTAGCTAAGCACTGACCCTGAAAAGTAATTCTATGCGTACTTACCAGTAACTTGTATTTCCTTCCATAGGAATTGATTGTGTGGTTTTCACCAGAAAAGTTTCTAAGTGTCCAATTTTGAAACGTACAGATATTCCTCTAAAATCAGCCGAACTACGAATTCCAATTTACTCACCTGTTATCAGGAGAGAACCCAGTGCTGCATCTTTTAGCCCAGCACTGACCCTGAAAAGTAATTCTAGCGTACTTACCAGTAACTTGTATTTCCTTCCATAGGAATCCATTGTGTGGTTTTAAGCAGAACATTTTCTAAGTGTCCATTTTTGAAACGTACAAATATTCCTGTAAAATCAGCCGAACTACGAATTCCGATTTACTCACCTGTAATCAGGAGAGAACCCAGTTTTGCATCTTTTAGCCCAGCACTGACCCTGAAAAGTAATTCTAAGCGTACTTACCAGTAACTTGTATTTCCTTCCATAGAAATCCATTGTGTGGTTTTCAGCAGAAAAGTTTCTGTGTCTATTTTCACAAACTAAAAATATTCCTAAAGAATCGTCTGTATGACTTAAACACATTCTTTCAACTGTTTAGAGGAGGTTGGCCAGTGCTGGATCCAGGATGCACCACTGAGTAAGAAAAAGTAACGATAACACTACTTACCTGCTAAGTGAATTTTCTGCCATAGGATAACATTGGTGATTCTATGTGAAAAAATTTCTGTCAACTTTTAAAATACAATAATATTCCTTAAAAATACCTACTGTAACCAAAACGCTTTTACTCAACTGTTTACAGGAGATGTCCAAGGACTGAATCTAGGATCCAGTCCTGTGGTTAGAAAAGTAATCCATAAAGTAACTAATTGCATTTGACTAGAAATTCACATTGAGCTCAATGTTGCATTGTGTTTGAAATTGTGTTGCCCATTGCAACAACTGTAACTACTGTATTTAAAAGTCTATTGCCTATTTGCAAAGTATTTAAACTAAAGTAATTCATTCTGAGAAAGTATATTATGTATTGTAATGTGTAATGTAATTAAAAAAATAAAATATCTAAAAATAAACAGTTTACAAAATGTAGTAAATCAGTATCAAAATAGTCAGTATAACAATTAATACATTAAAAATTGTCATTTACAAAACCTTTGAAATTCACTAAAAAACCATAGGTTTCAGGCCTGATATAGTTAGGAATTAGCATTTAAAAAACCTTAGAAATTCACTGAAAAAACAATAGGTTTTAGGGGTGTTATAGTTAGCTGGACATTTCACTCGAACAAAACCATTGAAATTCCTCCGATATAGTTAGTTGTACTAACTACATCTCGCGCGCCCGCAATCCACTGCTGATGATGTCACATATTACATCATTCATGACATTGTCAGTGACATCACTGATGACATCTCAAATGATCTCAGAGATGCAGAGTAGGCGTTCCCTTGCAAAAAGCCGCAACAACACCACTCTGCAACATTCTCAACGACCAGCCAGATCGGCGATAAGAACACAAAACATGCGATAAGGCACGTTAGCTGCACGATTTTAACACCTGCTCTTACCTGGTGTAAAGTCGGATGACAACCGGCACCAGACAAGGGAGCTCAGCTCAGAGCCACACATGAAGAACAACAGATACCCTGGAGCAACTGAACATGCAGCCCGGAGCCCCAAAAGGGCAACAACACCCACCGCCACCACCCCAGGACACCCCTCTGGGCCCTACCCCGGGCAACCCCCCCTTTGGACAAAGATGTTGCACATCAGCTCTACAAAATCCTGAACCAAACAATTCGCCTGAAGTCGCACAATCACAAACACCTAACATACATGTGTGGTCAGAAAAAGGAGAATCATACATTCATCTTAGAATATCCAAATCATTTGTTTATTAGAGAATAAACCCAAGGCAACAATTCTGAAGAGTCATGGCGGGTCTTCTCAGGACATTCTGTAAGTCGCAGCCTGCAAGATAAAAATCTAGATAAGAAGATGTGTCATGCACTCATCAAAGTACAGAGAGAGAGAGAGCGAAAGATAGAGATAGTGAGAGAGAGAGGGAGAGAGAAAAAGAGGGCGAGAGAGAGATAAAGAGAGGAAGAGAGGGAGAGAGAGAGCGAGGGAGAGAGAAAGATGGAGGGAAAGAGAAATAAGGAGAGGATGAGAGGGAGAGAGAGAGAGATGGAGAGTGAAAGAGAGAGAAAGAGAGAGAGAGAGAGAGAGAGAGGGAGAGAGAAAGAGAGGAAGATAGCGAGAGAGGGAGAGGGAGAAAGAAAGAGAGGGAGAGAGAGAGAGAGATAAAGAGAGGAAGCGATAGAGAGAGAGAGAGAGAGAGGGAGAGGGAGAGAAAGTGCTGACACTCTGGACCCAGGCCTCACTGCTCACCTGCTGCCACTGGTGTGTCTCCAACCATGTACCGGCATACACTGCAGTCCCCAGGTCCCTTATCTGAAACAGTTTCCAGAGACATGAATTGCAGAGCCCATACAGTTGCACACGCCATCATCACTTGCCCTCCTCTGCACACAGGCAGCTGCACCCCAGCCCCTCTTTCTGCCCAGCGTCGATTGCTCGCCCCTGCGCAACCAGGCCTCACTGCTCACCTTCCACCACCGGCGTGTCTCCAAGAGGGCCCACCACGTGACAGTCCAAGCTCCAAACCCGGGGCCCGCGACCATGGCACCTTCCACATCATGCAGCCCCGCACCATGGGCCACCAGTTCACACACCTGATTCTGGGTCTTGATTTCACAGTGGCAGAGATCACATCAGTGCACATGGCCTCATCGCAGGCTGCACACCCGCTCAGCTCTTGAGGTGCCACTAACTCTGTGAACCGTGAGGCAACGCCACGTGGTGGTAGGCCCACACTTCCCGCTGGCTCAGGCCTTCACTGTGGTCCAGCAGGACTTACACTAATCCTTACCAGTCCGGACCGCCAGGATGGTGCATCATCGCAGGCTGCACACCCGCTCAGAACTTTAGGTGCCCCTATCTCAGTGCACCAAAACACACCATCCCATGGCGGTGTGCCTCTGCCTGCCGCAGTGTATCCGGTGCCACCAAGTCTGTGCACCGCATGCCATGGACCCTTTACGATTGAGTCTCGTGGTGCAGATGCCAGCATGCCACCTGGGCAATGTGAGGTGGCAGGGCCCTAGGCCCTCATGCATAAATGATAACCACATGGAGACACCCAGTTAGAGAGTGGAACTGGCATCCAGCATGTGCGCCAGGCCCTTTTTATTGGCAGGGTCACATGTCCTGTGACGGCTGTGCTGGATGGGTGTGGTGTGGGTGTAAACCAGCCATGAGGGAGTGGCTGTGGCATGCTGACAACTAGACCTGTGAGCAGCAGATCCCTACAGGGAAGACCTAGGACAAGTAGCGTTGTCGTCCCCCCGTGAGCGTAAGCGGAGTGGGCTGGCCTGGCGTATGCCAGTCCAGCATAAGGGTGTGAACAATGACCCCGGGCTCTGGGCGTGGTTCCATCCTGGGCTGGACAAGGAAGTAACTAATACGTGTGTCTCCATTGTAGTGTTGGCACCACCCGGACCACAATCAGCAATGTGTCACCCTGTGACCCAAGTCCCACAACACGATCAACATGGATGTAAGGGGGAAACACTGACCCTACATTCATCCATACTTCCACATTTGAAAGATCATAGACAAGACACATCTGTGTGAACATGAATGTTCATTGCACATTCAGTGGAGTGTTGAAGCTGGAGCAGTACAGGGCCATGCAAACCCTACTTTACATTGTTGGCGTGTGGAAGGCCAGCCAGAGTCCTTTAGGGAATGACAAGTTCATCGGAAGAGGAAGAGTCCAGTCTGAGGTCTGATAGCTGTGTCATTGGTGACCAAACAGAATATGGCAGTCCATGTCGAGGTCCATGGTGAGTGTGGTAGAGTGCATCAGGGGACAGTGGAAGGTGATGATGCAGATGGCAGAACCAAGCAGAAACAGGCCATATGGTGGAGATGAATGCTATTGCGTCCTTCTGACCACGAAGGCAGATTCATCCGCATCTTCGTCTTCTGCTGTTGCATATGACTCACAATGTGGGTGGGGGTGTTCTGTCTCCAGCACTGTGTGGCACTGACACATCAGGGACTGGAGATGTGGATGGAGTGGTAGCAGCAGCATGCATCAGCGCCAGGCCTTGTGGCAGCAATGCCATGAGGAGTGTCTTTAGGACATTGAGGGACACAGCTACCTCTCACTGGTGTGCAGGCATGGCAGCGGCTCTTTCCGCGTCCACTCCATGTTCTCCATGATCCTCCGCATGTGTCCCAACTCCCGGGCAAGATCGCCGGAGCCACTCTGACTAGACAGTCATTCTTGTCTCAGAGTCAGGACTCTGGCGATGTCAGCCATGGTTTGTTGGAGAGCGTAGAGTGGACTGTGGGTGTCCATTAGGGACTGGGAGTGGTCCAAGATGGGACTTAGACACCCACGTATGGCGTCTAGTTTGGCTGCCATGCGGACGAACCCCACCTGCACCTGTTTAGCTAGCTTCTCCTGGCACCCCAACACACGGCGTTGGAAGGCCATGTGTTTGTCATGGGGGTCCTGGGAGGCAGTCGTGGTGGTGGGTGCTACCTGCTGAGTGTTCTGTGCAGGGGGTGGGTTCTCCTCATAGCAGCTGGGCTGCCCTGCTCCTGGAAGTGGGCTGTGGAGGCTCTCCACGAGCTGTTGGAAGGAGTCCAAGGTGTGGTGGTCCTCTTTGTCATCAGAGAAGAGAGGTTCGGCCTGCTCTGCAGTGGGGGTTGGATTTCCCCCTGCAATGTGAAGGGGAGATGCAGTTTAACATTGTGTTCACATGTATGTTGACGCATTGTACATGTTTACATTCAGACTGCATGACAGTGTACATTGTGACTGTTTAGGGGGAGCTGCCTATTTGATGCCGGACAGTGGGCATTCCGACAACATTACAGATGTGTGTTTGTACTTGTACATTGTCAACTCACATTTCCCTGCAATGCCATATGTGATTGGACAGTTTCTACACACAAGCGGCACCAGTTGTGTCCTCTATTCTGTTGTGGACGTGTTGCAGTATGTGCCACTTCGTTGTCAATGTTGATGTGCTCTGCATTTAATGTGTGTGTGCCAAATTTTGGGGGAGTCGCCCCTGCAGCTCTCATTTAGCTGCCCCTTATCCATTACATGCGGTGTGCCTCTGACTTTTGTGCTTATACAGTGCTGAGATGTTGCATACATGGGTGCGTTGGTCTCTTGGTGGGAGTTGGAGGTCTGGGTCATGGTTTGTCCACAGATGTGCTATGCTTAACTGTGCATGTGTGACATTGTGCCCATCTCCCCCCATCCCCCCAGTCCCTGGTCGTTACTCACCGTTTTGCTGTTGTATCCGGTCATGTTGAGCAGTGTCTGGGCCACCAACTCCTGCCACCGTCTCCCCACTGATGACTGTGGACACCATTTCCTCCATCTCGTCCAGCTCCTCCTGTGGGGCAGGACTCCCACCTCCAGTCTGCATTGCTGCCTTTCGGTTGTTTGCGAGTTTCTGCTTGGTTTTGCACTTCACATCATTACAGCGCCTCTTGACCTCGTCCATTGTCCTCTTCAGCACTCCGACTGCATTCACCTTGTCCACGATGGTCTGCCATATTCCATTTTTAGTTGCCAGTGACACAGTGGAGGTGATGAACAATAGTTGATGGTGTTCTACCACCTCCGTTATCAGGATCATGTTTTCCTGCGGACTGAACTGCTTCTTTCTACTCTTCTTGTCCTTGCCCTTCCCTGACCCTGAGGTCCCAGGCTGGTCCTCCCGGGGGCTAGTGGGGTTCTGGTTGCCCTCTGTACTTGCTCCGGCTACCTCCATTGTGCTTTGCTTTTTTTTTTAAATGTTTTTTTTCTACTTTTATAGTGCAGTTACCGTGAGACTATCGCATGGTTCCACCGGGTTGAGAATACTACGTTAACACGGTGTTATTTTCCCGTGATGGACTGCGATATGCAAAGTTGGGTTAAGCTAATTTTGAAATAATTAACACAAATTCTTGAGAATATCCCCCTGTGTTTTTGCATTGCCCATGTTGTGGCCCTCCACTGCCTCACAATTAACAGTACTATGCGGGGACTCAGTGATGTTTGTGGTTCACTTTGGTGGAGGGAGTGTTTATTTGGCCTCATCTGCTCACCAGTTTTCTTGTGCTTGTGCCATGCAGTCACAGCCTCTGTGTTATTGTTGTTCGGCACTGGATCTGTATGATTACGGGAGAAAATCAACTCGCACCATGAATGGATACTCCCATTAGTGTCATCACTTTTAAACACTTTAAGTCATGATGTGTCTCCTAGAAGCCTGTCAACTTGAGTAGGCAGTTCAGGATCGTATCAGAAGTATGGGGGAGGGAGTGGGTTTTCCGGTAACTGTGGAATTCTGCAGAATGAAACTCCGCAAACTCCACCCAGGCCAGCTGTCATGCTAATTTTCTTCCATTTAATAGCATTCAGAAACATCTTTTTGCTCACAGCTCCAAGTAAAATACCTCAGTGCTTCAATTGTTCACCTCTGTGACCTAGCTTCTAGCCTGGCTCAAACTTTTGACTGAGCACTGCTCATTATCAGGCCCTGCTATCTACAGCCTGATGATAATAATGTAAAATGAACACAGCTTTCCCTTAACTCTAAAAGTAAAACAAGTCTTTGTGCTAGTTTAAAAAAATACTCAAGGCTGTGAGCTACTCTGAAGGTGTTTGGGAGCTACTGGTAGGTTGTGATCGACTGGTTGGAGACACCTGACCCAGGCTGAGTGGATAATACAAATACCCAAAACAGCTTATATTTGGTATACCCGTAGTGGTGAACGTGCGCTTTACAAATACACATGTCATGTTATGTGCTGTTTGGGGTATATATATATATATATATATATATATTACCTACTGGCGGTCGCCAGTAGGTAGTTATAGTTAGGACCACGTTTCCATAGGAAAACCTCAACATTCTATTTTGAATAACTTTGGCGCCGGTCGACGAATCCTCGCGAATTTCTCAAAATAGGTGGGGCGCTACGCTCCGCTCCTACCCTGAAAGTCTCGGGGGGATCCGTCAAGCGGGGGCTGAGATAAAAGGGGGGTCCCAAAACGCGTTTTTCCCATGCATTTTTCCATAGGACCTTTAGAACGAGCTACAGCCCGAACGGCTGAACAGAATTACTCAAAATTTGGCAGAGAGGTAGTCCCTAGGTCAAGGAAGTGCCTTTTGTAGGTTTGGTGTAAATCTGTTCAGTAGATTCTGAGAAAATAGCCTTTAAATCAATATATATATCTGAGCCCGCTTACGGTACGCTTACCGTACGCTTACGGTAAGCGTACGGTGGCGTGCGCGAGCGCGATTCTGATTGGCTCTTAGATCTTAGTAAACATTCGAATCGGCCGAAACCAGGAAGCGGCGGCCGCCATTTTGTGTATTTCACTCTGAAAAAAAAGAGTGAAAACAAGGAAAGGGGGCAATGAGGAGAGTTACAGACCCCCTAACATTTGTAAGGGGGTCAAAGAAGGACAGAAAAGTACAAAGAAAACATTTATTGATTTTAAAAAAAATCACGGGGTACGCGTACGGTAAGCTTACGGTAAGCGTACGGTAGGAAAAAAAAAAAAAAAAAATGAAAATCAGATTTAAGTCTTTAGATATTAGGGGGCTCTAAAAAGAGCCGTTGTGTTTATGAAATGATTTTTTAGTGGTACCTACAAGTAAGTACCGATGCAGAGTCTAAGGAAAAACATTGAAGTGCACACCATCTCCTCTATAAATGTCTTGCATGTCATAACGCAAGTTGTTGTGGTAAATGGCACCCATACCATAGTCACGGAGGAAAGCAGAAACAGATTTGTTGACGTGCTTTCTTGCTTTGTCATCGCACCGCGTGCCCACCGTGTGTGCACGGCACTAACTGCGTAAAGTGGGCGCGCGGTGCGCGAAGCGCACCGCGTGCTCACTGTGCGCGCACGGTGCGCGAAGCGCACCGTGCGCGCACGGAACGAACTGCGTTAAGTGGGCGCGCACGCCACGAATGGCGTAAAGTAACTTAGCATTTAAAAAACCGTACAAATTCACTGAAAAAACCATAGGTTTCACACACGTTATAGTTAGGAGTTAGCATTTAAAAAACCTTGAAAATTCACTGAAAAAACCATAGGTTTCACACATGTTATAGTTAGCGGAAATTTTACTGATAAAAAACCAATGAAATTCCCCCGTTATAGTTAGTGCAGGCAACTATAACTCACGCGACCGCAATCTTCTGCTGATGACATATGTGTCTTTATGAAAAAAAAATATTTGTAATATATGTATAGCTAAAAATGTATGGAAGAAGACATGGGCAAATAAGTGTCTAAATACAGTATTAGCATCAGCAGAGGATTGCGGTCGCGTGAGTTATAGTTGCCTGCACTAACTATAACGGGGGAATTTCATTGGTTTTTTATCAGTAAAATTTCCGCTAACTATAACATGTGTGAAACCTATGGTTTTTTCAGTGAATTTGCAAGGTTTTTTAAATGCTAATTCCTAACTATAACGTGTGTGAAACCTATGGTTTTTTCAGTGAATTTGTACGGTTTTTTAAATGCTAAGTTACTTTACCCCATTCGTGGCGTGCGCGCCCACTTAACGCAGTTCGTTCCGTGCGCGTTCCGTGCGCGCACGGTGCGCTTCGCGCACCGTGCGCGCACGGTGCGCTTCGCGCACCGTGCGCCCACTTTACGCAGTTAGTGCCGTGCACGCACGGTGGGCACGCGGTGCGATGACAAAGCAAGAAAGCACGTCAACAAATCTGTTTCTGCTTTCCTCCGTGACTATGGTATGGGTGCCATTTACCACAACAACTTGCGTTATGACATGCAAGACATTTATAGAGGAGATGGTGTGCACTTCAATGATGAAGGGAACAGAGTCTTCCTCTTGAACCTTAGACTCTGCATCGGTACTTACTTGTAGGTACCACTAAAAAATCATTTCATAAACACAACGGCTCTTTTTAGAGCTCCCTAATATCTAAACTCTTAAATCTGCTTTTCATTTTTTTTTTTTTTTTTTTTTCTACCGTACGCTTACCGTAAGCTTACCGTACGCGTACCCCGTGATTTTTTTTAAAATCAATAAATGTTTTCTTTGTACTTTACAGTCCTTCTTTGACCCCCTCACAAATGTTAGGGGGTCTGTAACTCTCCTCATTGCCCCCTTTCCTTGTTTTCACTCTTTTTTTTCAGAGTGAAATACACAAAATGGCGGCCGCCGCTTCCTGGTTTCGGCCGATTCGAATGTTTACTAAGATCTAAGAGCCAATCAGAATCGCGCTCGCGCACGCCACCGTACGCTTACCGTAAGCGTACGGTAAGCGTACCGTAAGCGGGCTCAGATATATATATTGATTTAAAGGCTATTTTCTCAGAATCTACTGAACAGATTTACACCAAACCTACAAAAGGCACTTCCTTGACCTAGGGACTACCTCTCTGCCAAATTTTGAGTAATTCTGTTCAGCCGTTCGGGCTGTAGCTCGTTCTAAAGGTCCTATGGAAAAATGCATGGGAAAAACGCGTTTTGGGACCCCCCTTTTATCTCAGCCCCCGCTTGACGGATCCCCCCGAGACTTTCAGGGTAGGAGCGGAGTGTAGCGCCCCACCTATTTTGAGAAATTCGCGAGGATTCGTCGACCGGCGCCAAAGTTATTCAAAATAGAATGTTGAGGTTTTCCTATGGAAACGTGGTCCTAACTATAACTACCTACTGGCGACCGCCAGTAGGTAATATATATATATATATATATATATATATATATATATATATATTATACTAATCCTGAATTTCTGGCTTATAAAGACAGGCGCTGACACCGTGGGACGATGCATCAAAGAAATGTTTATTTCGGAAGGACGCCCAGACGCGTTTCGACGGGTAAAACCGCCTTGTTCACTACATCTGGTCCCTCTATAGTGTTTACTTATATTTACAAATGCAAGGCACGAACCACCGTGGTTGTCACAGCAACTCTCATCCTAGACATAAAAGAAATATCAGGTATGTCTAAACAATGTATCGAAAATTATAAATGCAGTAGTTAAATAAGATACACTTTGCATACATTCTATATGGAAAAACACCAATACATTTTAGCACTATTAGATATACCGTGTGTTAATTTGAATCCATATTGGATAGTGGAATAATACACCAGTGTGTAAACGTGCCACAGTTTAAATTATGTATGTAAATACAAAGATAATTTAGCACTTAGGTATATCAAAGCCGGTTAACAAATGTTAAACCAAATGAAATTTCTAATGTATCAACTGGATTGGCGTTCATTTTTGAAGCCCAAGTGGGTAGATAAGCAAGGTGTTCATGAGGTGCTACGGCTTGTCAAAAAGAAAGAGAGACTTAGAGGGGTGTGTGCCAGAAAGATAAAATAAAAATAAAGAATGTTATAATAAAGGAGGTCACCAGTAGGTAGTTATAGTTAAGACCTATTATCCATAGGAAATCCGCAACATTCTATTTGGAATAACTTTGGCGCCAGTTGACGAATCTTCACGAAAGTTTCAGAACTCGTGGCCGCCTCGGGTCCGCTCCCATCCTGAAAGTCTAGGGGGGATTCGTCAAGCGGGGGCAGAGAAAAAAGGGGGGTCCCAAAACGTGTTTTCCCCATGAAATTTTCCATGGGGACCTTTAGTCGCAGCTACAACCCGAACTGCTGAACGGAATTACACCAAATTTGGCAGAAAGGTAGACCTTCATTCAGAGTCATGCCTTTTGCTTAAATGGTTTAAATCCGTTCAGTAGTTCCTGAGAAAATAAAAATCAAAATCACATATATATCTGGGCGGAGCCTAACCACACATCTCATTGTGAGATCTGATTGGCTGTCAGCACTTCATCCAAGAAGTGTTGGCAGCCATCTTGGGACCAATATACATGATAGCGCCTCATTAAAAAGCATTGCAGTTAATAGAAGGTGTTAAGACTTTAGTTACATTATAAATCATTTGTTGATGGTACCATACTCATTTTAGGAATTGTGGTGTGTTCTAAGGTGATTTTACCATGTGAAAAAGCCTTCTGCTGAGATATCATGAATCATGTTTGAGAGAAAAATATTTTCTCATGCTTTTCCCACAGAGGTTTGGAAGGTGATCTATAAGCTAAACTGAGAGCATATTTTCTGTAAATTCACATTATCTTTCTCAGTCATGTGAGAATGAAGTCTGACATTCTCAGTAAAACATATGCATCCAACAAGGGCAGAGACTGTCAGTTGATTCCTTTGTGTTCTACTGCAGCTTCCCAGAGTGTTCTAAAGAACAACTAGAGCGCTAACATTACTACTTATGACAAACGTATGACACATCTGAAGCCATCTTGATTGGAATAAGGTGGTAACTCGTAAAACATTTAATTTAAAAAGGAACAAAATGAGGGTGTTCATTTTGCCATAGAAAGTATAATTAGTGCTGTAGATAGAAAAATTAGGGCACATTTTGAATGACTTCTCAAATCCTCTTCTATTTCATTCCAAAATTCTGACATGCAGACTGAAAGATGCACTTTGAATACCAGCAGCAGACTTCCCTGGTAAGCAGTAGCTTTACTACAGTGATCTAATGAGCAACTAGAGTGCTAACATTCTGAATTTATGGCAAATGTGTGACACATCTGAATGCCTTCTTGATGGAATCATAGTAAAAAACTGAAAGTATTCCTACTTAGGAGACTGTAGTAAATGAGGAAATTAGGAAACTTCATAACAAATATGTCTCGCAAGATGGCCACCAGAGACAAAAGAGCCCAAATGTAGCACAAATATCACCCAGATGTAGCCCAAGTATAGCCCAATGACAGAATGTCCCAGAGTGTTCTAAAAAACAACTAGAGCCCTAACAGTTTTACTTATTACAAAAGTATGGCACACCTGAAGCCATCTTGATTGGAATAAAGTGGTAACATGTAAAACATGTAATTAGCAAAGGAACAAAATGAGGGGGGTTCATTTTGCCATAGAAATTATAATTAGTGCTGCAGAAAGAAAAATTAGGGCACATTTTGACTTCTAAAAATCCTCTTCTATTTCATTAAAAAATTCTGACATGCAGACTGAAACATGCACTTTGAATACCAGCAGCAGACTTCCCTGGTGAGCAGCAGCTTTACTACAGTGATCTAATGAGCAACTAGAGTGCTAACATTCCGAATTTATGGCAAATGTGTGACACAACTGAATGCCTTCTTGATGAAACCAAAGTAAACAAGCATTGAAAATGCAATAGGTCTCGCCCTCGTTTAAGTTAAAGCAATTCTGTTTGTAATTAGGTGACTTTTTAGCTTTGCTTTTATTAGTGTTTTCAAACTTTCATGTACATAACATGCATTTGTATGCATATATGTATATGTATGCATGCATTTATATTTGTATTTATATAGATATGCAGATTATATGTATGTTTACATATGTATGTATATATATATACATATATAAATGCATAGGCATATATATGCATATATACATATATATGTGCATGTAGAGAGAGGTAGAGAGAGGTAGAGAGGTAGAGGTGTAGAGGTAGAGAGGTAGAGGTATAGAGAGTTAGAGAGGTAGAGAGTAGAGGATGAGTAATAGAGAGTAGAGAGTAGAGAGTGAGTAGTAGAGAGTAGTAGAGAGTAGTAGAGAGAGTAGCAGAGAGTGAGTAGTAGAGAGTAGTAGAGTGAGTAGTAGAGAGTGAGTAGTAGAGAGTAGTAGAGAGTGGGTACTAGAGAGTGAGTAGTAGAGAGGAGTAGACAGTAGTAGAGAGTGAGTAGTGGAGAGTAGTAGAGAATGAGTAGTAGAGAGTGAGTAATAGAGAGTAGTAGAGAGTGAGTAGTAGAGAGTGAGTAGTAGAGAGTGAATAGTAGAAAGTAGTAGAGAGAGAGTAGTAGAGAGTGAGTAATAGAGAGTAGTAGAGAGTGCGTAGTAGAGAGTGAGTAGTAGAGAGAGAGTAGTAGGGAGCAGCAGAGAGTGAGTAGTAGAGAGTGAGTAGTAGAGGGTAGTGGAGTAGTGGATAGTGAGTAGTAGAGAGTGAGTATTAGAGAGTGAGTAGTAGAGAGAGAGTAGTTGAGAGTGAGTAGTAGAGAGTAGTAGAGAGTGAGTAGTAGAGAGAGGGTAGTAGAGAGAGAGTAGTAGGGAGTAGTAGAGTAGTAGAGAGTGAGTAGTAGAGAGTGAGTAGTAGAGGGTAGTGGAGTATTGGAGAGTGAGTAGTAGAGAGAATAGTAGAGCATGAGTAGTAGAGAAAGTAGTAGAGAGTGAGTAGTAGAGAGAGAGTAGTAGAGAGAGAGAGTAGTAGAGAGTAGTAGAGTAGTAGAGAGTGGTGAGCAGTAGAGAGTGAGTAGTAGAGGGTAGTGGAGTAGTGGATAGTGAGTAGTAGAGAGTGAGTAGAAGAGTGAGTAGTAGAGAGTGAGTAGTAGAGACTGAATAGTGGAGAGTGAGTAGTAGAGAGTAGTAGAGAGCGAGTAGTAGAGAGTAGTAGAGTGAGCAGTAGAGAGTGAGTAGTAGAGAGAGAGTAGTAGAGTGTGAGTAGTAGAGTAGTGGAGACTGAGTGGTAGAGAGTAGTAGAGAGTTGCAGAGTGAGTAGTAGAGAGTAGTAGAGAGTGAGTAGTAGAGTGTAGTAGAGAGTAGTAGAGTACTAGAGAGTGAGTAGTAGAGAGTGATCAGTAGAGTGTGAGTAGTAGAGAGAGTGGTGGAGAGTAGTAGAGAGTGAGTAGTAGAGAGTGAGTAGTAGAGAGTAGTAGAGAGCGAGTAGTAGAGAGTGAGTAGTGGAGAGTGAGTAGTAGAGAGTGAGTAGTAGAGTGTAGTAGAGAGTGAGTAGTAGAGTAGTAGAGAGTGAGTGGTAGAAAGTAGTAGAGAGTAGTAGAGTGAGTAGTAGAGAGTGAGTAGTAGAGAGTAGTAGTAGAGAGTAGTAGACAGTTGTAGAGAGTGAGTAGTGGAGAGTAGTAGAGAATGAGTAGTAGAGAGTGAGTAATAGAGAGTAGTAGAGAGTGAGTAGTAGAGAGTGAGTAGTAGAGAGTGAATAGTAGAGAGTAGTAGAGAGAGAGTAGTAGAGAGTGAGTAATAGAGAGTAGTAGAGAGTGCGTAGTAGAGAGTGAGTAGTAGAGAGAGAGTAGTAGGGAGCAGCAGAGAGTGAGTAGTAGAGAGTGAGTAGTAGAGGGTAGTGGAGTAGTGGATAGTGAGTAGTAGAGAGTGAGTATTAGAGAGTGAGTAGTAGAGAGAGAGTAGTTGAGAGTGAGTAGTAGAGAGTAGTAGAGAGTGAGTAGTAGAGAGAGGGTAGTAGAGTGAGAGTAGTAGGGAGTAGTAGAGTAGTAGAGAGTGAGTAGTAGAGAGTGAGTAGTAGAGGGTAGTGGAGTAGTGGAGAGTGAGTAGTAGAGAGAATAGTAGAGCATGAGAAGTAGAGAAAGTAGTAGAGAGTGAGTAGTAGAGAGAGAGTAGTAGAGAGAGAGAGTAGTAGAGAGTAGTAGAGTAGTAGAGAGTGGTGAGCAGTAGAGAGTGAGTAGTAGAGGGTAGTGGAGTAGTGGATAGTGAGTAGTAGAGAGTGAGTAGAAGAGTGAGTAGTAGAGAGTGAGTAGTAGAGACTGAATAGTGGAGAGTGAGTAGTAGAGAGTAGTAGAGAGCGAGTAGTAGAGAGTGAGTAGTAGAGAGTAGTAGAGAATGAGTAGTAGAGAGAGAGTAGTAGAGAGTAGTAGAGTGAGCAGTAGAGAGTGAGTAGTAGAGAGAGAGTAGTAGAGTGTGAGTAGTAGAGTAGTGGAGACTGAGTGGTAGAGAGTAGTAGAGAGTTGCAGAGTGAGTAGTAGAGAGTAGTAGAGAGTGAGTAGTAGAGTGTAGTAGAGAGTAGTAGAGTACTAGAGAGTGAGTAGTAGAGAGTGATCAGTAGAGTGTGAGTAGTAGAGAGAGTGGTGGAGAGTAGTAGAGAGTGAGTAGTAGAGAGTGAGTAGTAGAGAGTAGTAGAGAGCGAGTAGTAGAGAGTGAGTAGTGGAGAGTGAGTAGTAGAGAGTGAGTAGTAGAGAATGAGTAGTAGAGAGTGAATAGTAGAGAGTAAGTAGTAGAGAGTGAGTAGTAGAGAGTAGTAGAGAGTGAGTAGTAGAGAGTAGTAGAGAGGGAGTAGTAGAGAGATAGTAGTAGAGTGTAGTAGAGAGTGAGTAGTAGAGTAGTAGAGAGTGAGTGGTAGAAAGTAGTAGAGAGTAGTAGAGTGAGTAGTAGAGAGTGAGTAGTAGAGAGTAGTAGTAGAGAGTAGTAGACAGTTGTAGAGAGTGAGTAGTAGAGACTGAATAGTGGAGAGTGAGTAGTAGAGAGTAGTAGAGAGCGAGTAGTAGAGAGCGAGTAGTAGAGAGTAGTAGAGAATGAGTAGTAGAGAGAGAGTAGTAGAGAGTAGTAGAGTGAGCAGTAGAGAGTGAGTAGTAGAGAGAGAGTAGTAGAGTGTGAGTAGTAGAGTAGTGGAGACTGAGTGGTAGAGAGTAGTAGAGAGTTGCAGAGTGAGTAGTAGAGAGTAGTAGAGAGTGAGTAGTAGAGTGTAGTAGAGAGTAGTAGAGTACTAGAGAGTAAGTAGTAGAGAGTGATCAGTAGAGTGTGAGTAGTAGAGAGAGTGGTGGAGAGTAGTAGAGAGTGAGTAGTAGAGAGTGAGTAGTAGAGAGTAGTAGAGAGCGAGTAGTAGAGAGTGAGTAGTGGAGAGTGAGTAGTAGAGAGTGAGTAGTAGAGAATGAGTAGTAGAGAGTGAATAGTAGAGAGTAAGTAGTAGAGAGTGAGTAGTAGAGAGTAGTAGAGAGTGAGTAGTAGAGAGTAGTAGAGAGGGAGTAGTAGAGAGATAGTAGTAGAGTGTAGTAGAGAGTGAGTAGTAGAGTAGTAGAGAGTGAGTGGTAGAAAGTAGTAGAGAGTAGTAGAGTGAGTAGTAGAGAGTGAGTAGTAGAGAGTAGTAGTAGAGAGTAGTAGACAGTTGTAGAGAGTGAGTAGTAGAGAGTGAGTAGTAGAGAGTAGTAGCGAGTGAGTAGTAGAGCGTCAGTAGTTTAATTTAAAAGGAACACAATGAGGGGGTTCATTTAGCCATAGAAATTATGACTAGTGCTGAAAAAAGATAAATTAGGGCACATTTTGATTGACTTCTCAAATCCTTTTCTATTTCATTAGTAAATTCTGACATGCAGACTGAAACATGCACTTTCAATACCAGCAGCAGACTTCCCTGGTGAGCAGTAGCTTTACTACAGTGATCTAATAAGCAACTAGAGAGCTAACATTCCGAATTTATGGCAAATGTGTGACACATCTGAATGCCTTCTTGATGGAATCAAAGTAAAAAACTGAAAGTATTTCCTCCTGAGGAGACATTAGTAAATGAGGAAATTAGGAAACTTCATAACAAATAAGTCTCCCAAGATGGCCACCAGAGACAAAAGAGCCCAAATGTATCATAAATATCACCCAGATGTAGCCCAAGTATAGCCCAATGACAGAATGTCCCAGAGTGTTCTAAAGAACAACTAGAGCGCTAACAGTCTTACTTATGACAAAAGTATGGCACACCTGAAGCCATCTTGATTGGAATAAAGTGGTAACACTTAAAACAGTTAATTTGCAAAGGAACACAATGAGGGGGTTCATTTCGAAATAGAAATTATGATTAATGCTGCACAAAGAAAAATTAGGGCACATTTTGACTTCTCAAATCCTCTTCTATTTCATAAAAACATTCTGACATGCAGACTGAAACATGCACTTTGAATACCAGCAGCAGACTTCCCTGGACAGCAGTAGCTTTATTACAGTGATCTAATGAGCAACTAGAGTGCTACCATTCAGAATTTATGGCAAATGTGTGATACATCTGAATGCCTTCCTGATGAAACCAAAGTAAACAAGCATTGAAAATGCAATAGGTCTCGCCCTCGTTTAAGTTAAAGCAATTCTGTTTGTAATTAGGTGGCTTTTTAGCTTTGCTTGTATTAGTGCTTTTCAAACTTTTATGTACATAACATGCATATGTATGCATATATGTATATGTATATGTGTGTATACATTTATATTTGTTTTTATATAGATATGCTGATTATATATATGTTTATATTCACTTATAAAACCATAATTTTCACACATGTTATAGTTAGCTGGACATTTCACTCGTAAAAAACCATTGAAATTCCACCATTATAGTTAGTTCAGATAACTCTAACTCGCGCGACCGCCACTCTATCACAAGGATGATGTCATCAGTGATGTCATGAGTGATGTCACTGACCATGTCATGAGTGATGTAATATGTGACGTCATCAGCAGTGGTTTGCGTGCGCGCGAGTTATAGTTATCTGAACTAACTATAACGGTGGAATTTCAATGGTTTTTTACGAGCGAAATGTCCAGCTAACTATAACATGTGTGAAACCTATGGTTTTTTAAGTGAATCTGCAAGGTTTTTTAAATGCTAATTCCTAACTATAACGTGTGTGAAACCTATGGTTTTTGAAAGTGAATTTGTAAGGTTTTTTTAATGCTAAGTTATGTATGTTTTATTATATTTATTATATATTTATTTTACACTCGTTTAAATATATTTTTTTTTTAAGGTTTTTCACCGTGCGCGCATGGTGTGCGCACCCCGCGATTTTTTGAAAAAAAAATCAAATGTTTTTTTCACCCTTCGGGGTCCTTCAGGGACCCCCTGACAAAGGCTAGGGGGTCAGGAATGCTCTACCCTGCCCCCTTTTCACGTTCTCCACCTTTCTTTTTCACTGTCACACACAAAACACACAAAATGGCGGCCGATACTTACTGATTTTGACCGATTCGAACGTTGACTGACATGAAACCACCAATCAGAATTACGCTTGCGCACGGCATCGTGCGAGCACGGTGCGCGCACGGTTCGTGCCTATAGATATTTCTGTACGTTTAACTGCAATTTTCTCAGGAACTACTGAACAGATTGACTCCATATATGCAAAAGGCACATCCCTGACCTGAGGACTACCTCTTTGCCAAATTTCAAGTAATTCTGTTCAGCCCTTCGGGCTGTACCTTCGACTAAAGGTCCTAAGGGAAAATGCATGGGGAAAACGCGTTTTGGGACCCCCCTTTTTTCTCAGCCCCCGCTTGACGAATCACCCCGAGACTTTCAGGGTAGGAGCTGAGTGGAGCGCCCCATTAGTTTTGAAAATTTCTCGAGGATTCGTCAATTGGCGCCAAAGTTATTCAAAATAGAATTTTCAGATTTCCTATGGAAACACGGTCCTAACTGTAACTATCTACTGGCGACCGCCAGTAGATAATATGTATGCATATATATATATATATACACATACATATATATAAATGCATATGCATATATATATATGTGCATATGTGTGCATGTAGAGAGAGGTAGATTGGTAGAGGTGTAGAGGTAGCGGTGTAGAGGTAGAGAGGTAGAGGGAGAGAGGTAGAGGTAGAGAGGTAGAGGTAGAGAGGTAGAGATGTAGAGAGTAGAAGAGAGAGAGGTAGAGTGAGGTAGAGAGGTAGAGAGTAGAGCGTGAGTAATAGAGAGTAGAGAGTGAGTAGTAGAGAGTAGTAGAGAGTAGTAGAGAGAGTAGCAGAGAGTGAGTAGTAGAGAGTAGTAGAGTGAGTAGTAGAGAGTGAGTAGTAGAGAGTAGTAGAGAGTGAGTAGTAGAGAGTTAGTAGAGAGTAGTAGAGAGTGAGTATTAGAGTGAGTAGTAGAGTGAGTAGTAGAGAGTAGTAGAGAGTAGTAGAGAGTGAGTAGTAGAGAGTATTGGAGAGTGAGTAGTAGATAGTGAGTAGTAGAGAGTAGTAGAGAGTGAGTAGTAGAGTGAGTAGTAGAGTGAGTAGTAGAGAGTGAGTAGAGAGTGAGTAGTAGAGAGCAGTAGAGATTGAGTAGCAGAGAGAGAGTAGTAGAGAGTGAGTAGTAGAGTGAGAAGTAGAGAGTAGTAGAGAGAGAGTAGTAGAGAGTGAGTAGTAGAGAGTGAGTAGTAGAGAGAGAGTAGTAGAGAGTGAGTAGTAGAGAGTGAGTAGTAGAGAGTGAGTAGTAGAGAGTAGTAGAGAGAGAGTAGTAGAGAGTGAGGAGTAGAGAGAGAGTAGTAGAGAGTAGTAGAGTAGTAGAGAGTAGTAGAGTAGTAGAGAGTGAGTAGTAGAGAGTGAGTATTAGTGTGAGTAATAGAGAGTAGTAGAGAGCGAGTAGTAGAGAGTGAGCAGTAGAGAGTGAGTAGTAGAGAGTAGTAGAGAGTGAGTAGTAGAGAGAGTAGTAGAGAGTGAGAAGTAGAGAGAGTAGTAGAGAGTAGTAGAGTAGCAGAGAGTGAATAATAGAGTGAGTAGTAGAGAGTAGTTGAGAGCGAGTAGTAGAGAGTGAGTAGTGGAGAGTGAGCAGTAGAGAGTAGTAGAGGGTGAGTAGTAGAGAGTGAGTAGTAGAGAGTAGTAGGGAGTGAGTAGTAGAGAGTGAGTAGTAGAGGGTGAGTAGTAGAGAGTGAGTAGTAGAGAGTAGTAGAGAGAGAGTAGTAGGGAGTGAGTAGCAGAGTAGTAGAGAGTGAGTGGTAAAGAGTAGTAGAGAGTAGTAGAGTGAGTAGTAGAGAGTAGTAGAGAGTAAGTAGTAGGGAGAGTAGTAGAGAGTAGTAGAGTAGTAGAGAGTGAGTAGTAGAGAGTGAGTAGTAGAGAGTGAGTAGTAGAGAGTAGTAGAGAGCGAGTAGTAGAAAGTGAGTAGTAGAGAGCGAGTAGTAGAGAGTGAGTAGTAGAGAGTGAATAGTAGAGAGTAGTAGAGTGAGTACTAGAGAGTGAGTAGTAGAGAGAGTAGTAGAGAGTAGTAGAGAGCGAGTAGTAGAGAGTAGTAATGAGCGAGTAGTAGAGAGTGAGTAGTAGAGAGTGTGTAGGAGAGAGAGAATAGTAGAGTAGTAGAGAGTGAGCAGTAGAGTAGGAGAGAGTGAGTGGTAGAGAGTAGTAGAGAGTAGTGGAGTGAGTAGTAGAGAGTAGTAGAGAGTGAGTAGTAGAGTGAGTAGTAGACAGTAGTAGAGAGTAGTAGTGAGTAGTAGAGAGTGAGCAGTAGAGAGTTGTAGTGAGTGAGTAGTAGAGAGTGAGTAGTAGTGAGAGAGTAGTAGAGAGTAGTAGAGAGTGAGTAGTAGAGAGTGAATAGGAGAGGGTAGTAGAGAGTGAGTAGTAGAGAGTAGTAGAGTGTGAGTAGTAGAGAGTGAGTAGTAGAGAGCAGTAGAGGGTAATAGATACTGAGTAGTAGAGAGTAGTAGAGTAGTAGAGAGTGAGTCGTAGAGAGTAGTGAGAGTGATTAGTAGAGAGTGAGTAGTAAAGAGTAGTAGAGTAGTAGAGAGTAGTCAGTCAGTGTCAGTCAGTGTCAGTCAGTCAGTGTCAGTCAGTCAGTCAGTGTGAGTCGGTGTCAGTCAGTCAGTGTCAGTCAGTCAGTCAGTGTCAGTCAATCAGTGTCAGTCAGTCAGTGTCAGTCAATCAGTGTCAGTCAGTGTCAGTCAGTCAGTGTCAGTCAATCAGTGTCAGTCATTGTCAGTAAGTCAGTGTCAGTCAATCAGTGTCAGTCAGTGTCAGTGTCAGTCAGTGTCAGTCAGTGTCAGTTAGTCAGTGTCAGCTAGAGCAGCTCTGCTGACCTGGTTCTCTGGCTCTAAAGCAGCTCTGCTGACCTGGTTCTCTCCCTCTAAAGCAGCTCTGCTGACCTGGTTTCTATGGTTCTACAGCAGGTCTGCTGACTTTGTTCTCTGGCTCTAGAGCAGCTCTACTGACCTAGTTCTTAGGCTACAGAGCAGCTCTGTTGATCTGGTTCTCTGGCTCTACAACAGCTATGCTGACCTGGTTGTCTGGCTCTAAAGCAGCTCTGCTGACCCGGTTCTATGGCTCTAAAGCAGTTCTGCTGACATGGTTCTCTGGCTCTAGAGCAGCTCTGCTGACCTGGTTCTCTCCCTCTAAAGCAGCTCTACTGACCTGGTTTCTCTGGCTCTACAGCAGCTCTGCTGGCCTGGTCCTCTGGCTCTAGAGCAGCTCCACTGACCTGGTTCTTAGGCTCTAGAGCAGCTCTGCTGACCTGGTTCTCTGGCTCTAAAGCAGCTCTGCTGACCTGGCTCTATGGCTCTAAAGCAGATCTGCTGACTTGGTTCTCTGGCTCTAGAGCAGCTCTGCTGACCTGGTTTCTCTGGCTCTACAGCAGCTCTGCTGACCTGGTTCTCTGACTCTAGAGCAGCTCTGCTGACCTAGGTCTTAGGCTCTAGAGCAGCTCTGCTGACCTGGTTCTCTGGCTCTACAACAGCTCCGCTGACCTGGTTCTCTGGTTCTCAGGCAGCTCTGCTGACCCGGTTCTTTGGCTCTAAAGCAGTTCTGCTGACCTGGTTCTCTAGCTCTAGAGCAGCTCTGCTGGCCTGGTCCCTTGGCACTAAAGTAGCTCTGCTGACCTGGTTCTCTCGCTCTAAAGCAGCTCTACTGACCTGGTTTCTCTGGCTCTACAGCAGCTCTGCTGACCTGGTTCTCTGGCTCTAGAGCACCTCTACTGACCTGGTTTCTCTGGCTCTACAGCAGCTCTGCTGACCTGGTTCTCTGCCTCTAGAGCAGCTCTGCTGACCTGGGTCTCTGGCTCTAAAGCAGCTCTGCTGACCTGGTTCTCTGGCTCTAGAGCAGCTCTGCTGACCTGGTTCTCTGGCTCTAGAGCAGCTCTGCTGACCTGGTTCTCTCCCTCTAAATCGGCTCTGCTGACCTGGTTCTCTGCCTCTAGAGCAGCTCTGCTGACCTGGTTCTATGGCTATAAAGCAGCTCTGCTGACCTGGTTCTCTGGCTCTAGAGCAGCTCTTCTGACCTGGTTCTCTGCCTCTAGAGCAGCTCTGCTGACCTGGTTCTCTGGCTCTAAAGCAGCTCTGCTGACCTGGTTGTATGGCTCTAAAGCAGCTCTGCTGACCTGGTTCTCTGGCTCTAAAGCAGTTCTGCTGACCTGGTTCTCTGGCTCTAGAGCAGCTCTGCTGACCTGGTTCTCTGGCTCTAGAGCAGCTCTGCTGACCTGGTTCTCTCCCTCTAAATCGGCTCTGCTGACCTGGTTCTCTGCCTCTAGAGCAGCTCTGCTGACCTGGTTCTATGGCTATAAAGCAGCTCTGCTGACCTGGTTCTCTGGCTCTAGAGCAGCTCTACTGACCTGGTTCTCTGCCTCTAGAGCAGCTCTGCTGACCTGGTTCTCTGGCTCTAAAGCAGCTCTGCTGACCTGGTTGTATGGCTCTAAAGCAGCTCTGCTGACCTGGTTCTCTGGCTCTAAAGCAGTTCTGCTGACCTGGTTCTCTCCCTCTAAAGCAGCTCTGCTGACCTGGTTTATCTGGCTCTACAGCAGCTCTGCTGACCTGGTTCTCGGCCTCTAGAGCAGCTCTGCTGACCTGGGTCTCTGGCTCTAGAGCAGCTCTGCTGACCTGGGTCTCTGGTTCTAGAGCAGCTCTGCTGACCTGCTTCTTAGGCTCTAGAGCAGGTCTGCTGACCTGGTTCTCTGACTCTACAACGGCTCTGCTGACCTGGTTTCTCTGGCTCTAGAGCAGCTCTGCTGACCTGGGTCTCTGGCTCTAGAGCAGCTCTGCTGACCTGGGTCTGTGGTTCTCGGGCAGCTCTGCTGACCTGCTTCTTAGGCTCTAGAGCAGCTCTACTGACCTGGTTCTCTGGCTCTACAACGGCTCTGCTGACCTGGTTTCTCTGGCTCTACAGCACTTCTGCTGACCTGGTTCTCTGCACTCACGATGCACGCACCCGACTTCGTGAAAAGATATTAAAGAATAATATAAGTTTATTATAAGTACAAATATGTTATTTTTATGACTATCTTAGATAATCTCTTGCCCTATTATGTATATTATAGACACATACATATCATTTTGGAACATAATTATTTTTTTGCGGTAGTCGCGCACCCAGCGCGCCCCAGCACATATATGACGTCACGCAGGACTCGCCACCGCGCAAGCATCTCGTACCGTAATGCGCATGTGTCGTGAATGTGTGGGAGCAGGAGTCGCGGACTGGTCGCATACCAATTGCGCACATCACGTAATATTAAATGTATATGATGTAACTGAAAAACACGCAGTCGTCGCACACCGTACGCGGATCCTTCACGACTTTTCTAAAATAGCGGCAAGAATCTGCGCACCCACCGTCATGTGTACGCTTTGAGTATAATGAGTGTAATGTAAATATATTAAGATAAAAAATGAAAACAAAAAAATTAATCAATATTTCAGTTTGAAGTTTTTTTCTTCTTTTTTTTGTACAATTTTCAGAAAAATATATAATGTTATTTAATGAATAAAATATTTATAAATGAACAGTTAAAAAACTGTAGAAAATCAGTACAAAAAAATAGGTAGAACTACTATCACACTTAAAAATTAGCATTTAAAAAACCTTTGAAATTCACTGAAAAAAACCCATAGGTTTCAGAGACGTTATAGTTAGAAATTAGCATTTAAAAAAGCTTTGAAATTCACTGAAAAAACCATAGGTTTCAGAGACGTTATAGTTAGAAATTAGCATTTAAAAAACCATAGAAATTCACAGAAAAAACCATAGGTTTTAGGGGTGTTATAGTTAGCTGGCCAGTTCACTCGTACAAAACCATAGAAATTCCTCCGTTATAGTTAGTTCTGCTAACTATAACTCGCGCGCCCGCAATGCACTGCTGATGATGTCACATATTGCATCATTCATGACATGGTCAGTGACATCACTGATGACATCACTGATGACATCATCCACGTGACAATCTGATACACGTCATCATACACTAGTATAACCTTTCATCACTCACTGTAAAATACAGAGTATCATATTTGAAACTATTGACACACCAATACCAGTTACTACATACCCACTCACTGATTCCTAAGTCTACGCACACAACTACCCATTCAACAACAAAATCATTTATACATGCAGTCACTTATTAATAGAACATTATCAAATGCACTTATACACATATATAGACATTGACACATCAGCAGTCATCTTGGTCGGTTATCCAGTCATCCTACTCACTCATTAATTTTTTTATCACACTTACATTTGCTCACTCACACAATTATCCAACAACACGTCATTTATTCAAACACATAGTAACTCATAGTTAATATGTTAGAAAATCACCATTACAATTATACACTCATTCATATAGTTACTCTCACAATCACGGACTCTTACACATGCTTATTTATATACACCAACTCTCACATGCAATGCCTTTTTTTTTACTTTGTTGAAGCTGTACAACTAAAACATGTATTCGCTCACCAGCACACAAATAAATACACTCAGTCACCCAAACAACTGTTCTCCACATGCACTCTTAAACCTATACACCTAGTCAATCAACCATTCACACATCTATGCATAGAGTTTCACACACCTCATCCAACCACACACAAACTCAGTGGCCCATACAAATACTCACCCAACTAATCAATAACTAATATACACACTCATGTAGTTAGTGGCCAACTGATGCAGCATGTTATACGACAGTGACAGTGATGTACACATTCACATAGTTTAGTTACTAATCCATGTATTAAGTGAGACACTTTTAATTACTCACTTAAACAGACAGTCAGACAGCTACTACATCCTCCATCCAGACAGTTATATATCCACTCAATCTTCAATACAGATTGGTATATATAATACATATTTAAATTTCAAACTAAACTACATTCACTGGATGATGTAATCAGTGATGTCATCAGTGATGATATTTGAGATGTCATCAGTGATGTCACTGACCATGTCATGAATGATGCAATATGTGACATCATCAGAAGTGCATTGCGGGCGCACGAGTTATAGTTAGCAGAACTAACTATAACGGAGGAATTTCTATGGTTTTGTACGAGTGAAATGGCCAGCTAACTATAACACCCCTGAAACCTGTGGTTTTTTCTGTGAATTTCTAAGGTTTTTTAAATGCTACTTTCTAACAATAACGTCTCTGAAACCAATGGTTTATTCAGTGAATATATACATACATATTTTTATGTTTGCTATCCTTTGGGAACAGACGGAGCAGACAGATGCAGTTGCTGTGATTATTTGTTTATTTGCCCATCTGCCATTGGCATTTCGGCCGTCTCAACGGCTTTGGTCACATGTGTATATATATATTAATTTGAACTGAAAATCAAATACATCTTCTAAATTAACATAATGTTAATTTAGTAGATTTCACATGAAATTATAAAATACACATTTATATACATAGAAATACATACCAAATGAAATATAGGGTGTTAAACGCACAACATACACTAATGTTGCGGTGTTGTCTAAATATTTTGGAAAGACAGTGAGCACCAGGCTAAGTGCTATGATAACTTAACAAAAAGCTGGGAAACTCCAGAAACACAAGAATGAATGGATACAAATATATGGAAAAAGTATAAATCTATGTTTTTATTGATATTCTTTTTGTTTTTTTCTATAGAAAATATATTGATTTTGTATATATAACAATTAATATTCATTCAGAATTAATTCTGCTATGAGAAACACATACACATGATAATTGTTAACCATTCAAATTAAAACCATCTGATAATAAAAATGACAATATAACCTGAAAAAATTATGTCAAAAATACTGGAAAGAAAATACAAAAATATCTATAATATTTTCAATTTCATAATCATGTACACTGTCCTTATGGAGTGAAATGAGTGATCAAAACCATATGGACTACTGATAATATGCAAAAGTTGTAAATTGCACGCATGATCAAAACAAATTCAGATGACACTGGACATATTTACGAAATATCTACTGATAATATGCAAAAGTTGTAAATTGCACGTATGGTCAAAACAAAATTCAGATGACGCTGGACATATTCCCGAAATATCGACGCGTTTCGGCAAAGCCTTCTTCAGGATATTCGTAGCAATGGTTACTAAAAATGAAAAAAATATATCTAAACATTATTGTGATCTAGAGTTTCAATGCTTTTTTAACAAATAGAGAAGGTATCTAAAAAAGCCCAAACGAGCAAAAATCATTATATTCACTATTCCTCTTCTATCAAGTATATCTAAGTATCTCTTGATCCATGATTAAGGAATAATTTGCAGACTGGATTAATCAGCCACAATACTAAAGGTATTCGTTGCATTATGTCCTTTATAGAACCTCATGCTTGCTACTTTTTCAGAATATGAATAGTGAATATATACTCCCTTCCTTGTTAGATAAATAAATGATCTAGTTGCTTTCCTTTTTAGTAATACATGTTTAAAATTGGGGCTTTCACGACAGGGCTTAAGTCAAGTTATCTCAGACATATTCAGTGTATGTTTCTTTTTAAATACAAAATGATTTTTGCTCGTTTGGGCTTTTTTAGATCCCTTCTCTATTTGTTAAAAAAGCATTGAAACTCTAGATCTAGATATTGATATCGTTGCTAGGGCTTATCCTTTTTGCAGGGGGCCCCCTTTGTTTTCCAAATATGGTGTTGTCTAAATATACTGTGTGTAAAAATGCACACCATCATTGTTTCTATGTATTTTAAAAAGAACAGAAACTTCACTTTAATCACTACACTTCACCCCGGAACTCAAAGCGACATTCCAACCTGTGTTTAAAAACAAAATAGTTAGTCAGTGTTAGAAATGGGGGTGTCTAGTTGGCAATTGTTTGCACCTTTGTCCAAATAGTTACCCTTGCTTCTATTCAGGGAAAGGGGGATACACTCCTAAAATAACCCCTGCTCACCCACTTGGTAGCTTGGCACGAGCAGACAGGCTTATCTCAGAGGCAGTGTGTAAAGCATTTGTGAAGACATACAGTAACACAGTGAAAACACTACAAAGGGACACCACAACAGTTTAGAAAAATAGGTAACCTTTATCTAAACAAGACCAAATGACAGAAATCCACAATACAGTATCACAAATAGGCTCTTGAATGGTAGAAATAGTTCAGTTCAATGCAAGTTGTAAATGCGACACTTTTCCAACAAAGTATCTTAGATGCATCACTCAAAGCAAGCAAAAGGGTCACAGGGAAGGTGATGCGCCGTTCCTTACACTCAGTGGAGTGGATGCATCTATTCCTTAGTGCAGCATAGGGGAGGAGATGCGTTGCTTCCTTATTATGTGGGAGTCGATGCGTCAGTTTCTTACTGCGAAGGGGGTTCGATGCAACAAGATGGCTCCTCGATGCGATGGGACGATCCGTTGCAATGCGATAAAATGGCGGCTTGATGCGATGCGATGGTCCGGTCCGATGCGTGAACTTTTGCAGACGCACTGCAGGCGCTGCAACGATGTTCTCGGTGATGCGTCGGAACTCAGTGTAGATGCGGCACGCTTCTTCCCCGTGGCTCGGTGATGCGTCGGGTCTCGGTGCGGATGCGACTCGCTTCTTCGTCGTTGCATTGCGCTTCCAGCTCCCAGCGACAAACAGTCTGTAGCGGTCCTTTACATCAGCAGGCACCTCTCTGTCGGTTAGAATTCACAGGAAGGAAATTCAGGGGAGCTGGTGGTGAAGTCTTTGTGTCCCTGAGACTTCAGACAGGACGCAAGCTCAATTTCAAGCCCTTGGAGATCTTCCTCAAGATAACAAAGCAAACAGCAAAGTCCTTTTTTCCTTTCCTTGGCAACAAGTAACCACTGCAGGCCAACCCCAAACAGCACATAACATAAGTATTTGTAAAGCGTGCGTTCGCCACTACGGGTATCTTGGCACTGAATAATAGTTGTTTGTTGTCACCCAACTCAATGGTACTCATTTTATCAACCTCAGATGGATGAAAGGCTGAGTGGACCCGCCGGGATTTGAACCTGTGACCATGAGGTCGAACACAGGCTCCTGCAGTAGATGCATTAGTCCACTGAGCCACCAGACCCGGCTAAGGGGCAGTAATCTTCCTTCAGCCTCTCCGGTTTCTTCTCCTTGGCAAAGGTTCCTCTTGATTTCCCAGACGTGATCTAAAGTTCTTGGTCCCCATTTTTATACACACAGATCTTTTGTCTCTGAAGGCAGAGAGTGTCTGTACCCAGCCAAAACCAGTTCTGTCCTCACTGGTGCAGCTTCCTGGCAGGAGGTGGAGACAGCATTGTTGAAAGCAGACCTGGCCCAGGCAGGTGAAAGGAAATCTCCTCCCCCTACTCTAAATTCAACCCAGGTCCCATTCAGCCCAGCCCTGACTCATCAGACTGCTGGAGCCGCAGCCGTCTCCCTGCAGCTCCTGTCACTCACAAGCCAGACATGCAATGCACAAACCTAGCAGAGGCATACTGGATGGTTAGGCAAGAAAATACCTACTTTCTAAAAGTGGTATTTTCAAACACAGAATGTTTAAATCACCCACACTAAAAGATGCACTTTAACATTCTGAGTTCAGGCATACTAAACTTTATTTTCCCATTGTGTTCCCTGGGTCAGTTATGTTTATAAGATGTTATAATCAAACTGCCCATTCTGGCCTATGGGAACAGATAGCCTTGCAAAAGCCAAAAATTAAATTGGCTGTAATTCACTATCAGGACATGCCACACACATCGGGGCATGTCCTACATTTCACATATAATGCACCGTGCCCATAGGGGTACCTTGGCCTACCTTAGAGGTGACTAACATGTAGAAAAGAGAAGGTTTAGGGACTGGCAAGTGTGTGCACTTGCCAAGTCGAAATGGCAGTCCCAGACTGCACACAGGTTCTGCAATTGCCGGCCTGAGTCACATTTTACAATCTGCTTCTGTGGGTGGCATAACCAGTGCTGCAAGCCCACCAGCAGCATTTGATTTACAGTCCCTGGGCACACATGGTGCACTGTACTAGGGACTGACAAGTAAATCAAATAACCATTCATGGAATCACTAATCCATACAACAATTTACAAAAGAGAGCATATGCACTTTAGCACTGAGCAGCAGTGGTAAAGTGCCCAGAGTTATAAAAACACCAACAACAGGTCAGAAAAAATACAGGAGGAAGGCAAAACGTTCAGGGATGACCCTGCAAAAAGGGCCAAGTCCAACAGTCAGCAAAACATGTTTTATTTTAAACATGTACCTATTCCTTTGGTGACCCATAGAGCTGGCCGTACAGGGACAGGACCTCCATAGACAGCAATTCCAGCTCCTCTGACGAGAAGGCTGGGGCCCTGTCACCAGCTCTTCCTAGCATCGTGGCTCCTAGAGGTCTGAAACAGCAGAAAATGTTGAGGAGGTTTCGTTGGCTGCAGTGTTAGGAGGAAAGTGAGCTTTTTTTTAAATGCTGCATACATGTACACGATATACGCAATCAGCAATGGAGACAGACACATCCATTGGCTTTTGTACATTGTGATCACACACGTTAGTCTATGGCTGTGTCCGTCATGGAGTTTTGCGCCCACTACCCAGACAACTTCTGCAGACGGCCATCTGATAGCAAATACCCTGATGCAAGGTTAGGCGCCCACCATTTTAGATTGTTTAAAGGTGTGTTTGTATATGTAAGGTGCATCACCACCACTCAAAATGGTGGTTCATTTGTTTACAAATGCACAATGCTAATGTTACTCATTATTTTAAAAAAATAGTATTATGTAGTGCTTTAGTGTAGTTCAATGCAAAAGTGTGGTTTTGTTTATAGCGCCATTGACAGTTTTTTAGATGAAAAATCTGTAAATAATGCATTTAAAATGTATTATTTAAACATTTCCTGCATAAAATAATAGACATGTTAAAATTTGTATTTTCTCTGAAACAACACTATGAAATGTTGTGTACAGATATGTTAATTAACCAATTATTTTTTTACATATACATGACATTTGTGTTAGATGTAGAAACATTGTTTGCAAATTATGTATATATATTTTTATTGCAGACGTATATGAACCCAGGGAGAAGAAGACAACCTCAATTGTTTTGACCATTTCTAAATCTTGCCACCATGGAAGGATGGGATATAATCAAACAATTGAGATTGAATAGACAAACAATTATTGATTTGTGTAATCAGCTGGAGCCATATTTTCTGCCTCACAACAGAAATCCCACAGCTATAAAACTACTAGTCAAACCAAGGCAGTACTTCATTTTGTGGCCACAGGATCATTCCAATACACTGTGGCAGTATCCAGTGAAATGTCACAACCAACTTTCAGTGGTGTGCTACAAGAAGTTCTTTCTTCAATGGTGAGACACATGAACACCTTCATACAGTTTCCACAGAATGAGGAGTTTGCCAATGTGAAGGGAGACTTGTATGCTTTGGGACTCCTACCACATGTGTTTGGAGCAATTGATGGCCCACACATTGCCTTAGTGTCACCACATCCCAGGTAACAAGTCTACGGCAATAGAAAGAACTTCCATTCAATCAATTTACAAGTTGTCTGCTTAACTGATTTGTACATCACAAGCGTGTGTGCACGTTTTCCAGTATCAACCAATGATTCTCTTGTACTACAGAACAGCAACGTAGCCCGGCAAATCTCACAACTTGGACCTAAGCGGGCCTGCCAAGTTGGTAAGTACAATCTGTCAATATGTTGGTTGGTTAATTTCAAGTTTCATGATTTACAATAGAATAGTAATACATGTTTTGACTCTTTTTTGTCATATAGGAGACTCAGCTTACCCTAACTGACCATGGTTGTTGGCACCTCTGAGAAATCCAACAACGCCAGGGGAAGCCCACCTCAATGAGGCCAATGGAAGAATACGGAGGCCTGTGGAGCGAGCATTTGGGCTCCTAAAGGTCAGATTTCGATGTCTGGATAAGATTGGTGAAGCCCTCCACTGCTCACTTGATAAGCTGTGCCAAATCACCATGGACTGCTGCATGTTGCACAACATAGCCCAGCAACGGAACATACTATACATTGCAAAGGATGGAGACCATGTAGAGTCACTGGATGAGGATGTTAAAATGCAAAACGAAGATGATAGTGGCGAAGAGGAAGGAATTGACTTTCGGCAAGATGATATTGACAACTTTTTTACGAGTGGCAGTATAGATTTACAGATTTTGAAAAAAATGTTAAACCAACTTTTAATCTAATGAGGATGACAGTCTGTGCTGGACATTTTATAGAAATAGCACGTTAAGGAAAATCCTGGGCAAAGATATTTGTTGATCAAAGTTTTGACACATTGACTACTGTGTTCACTTATATTGTTTATCTTTGATTGTTCTTAGAAAATGTGTCCTCAGATGAATTCATTTTTATGTGAAAAATTGGAAATGTAATCAACTAATTTCTGTTTTAGGTTTCTTCACCATGTCATCTTCATTTGGATATTTCAACATTGTGGCATTTGCAGTTCTATGCTGCTATTGAGAAGTACAAAGGGAACATGTGTTGATGATGTGAAAGAGATGCACAAACTGTGTGCGTACATGTCTGGTACAAAAATAAGTTGCACAGTGATAGAATGGAAATATTTAAGATTGCAGTGGACTTGTTTTCTGTTAAGTGTTGCCAGCAAGGCAATATGTGCTGCTTCAATTTCTCTAACCACATGTGGTAGGTGATTCAAAGCATACAAATCTCTCTTTACCTAGGCTAAATTCACATTTCGTGTTAACTGTATGTAGCTGTTGATGTGTCTCATCATTGAAGGAAGAAATTCTTGTAGCACATCACTTAAAGGTGGTTGTGGCATTCTACCAGACACTGCAAAAGTCTACTGGAATGATCCTGTGGCCACAAAAGGGAGTACTGCCATTATTTACACTAATGATGTTATTGATGTGGGTCTCCTATTGTGAGGCAGATGATCTTACTCTAGCTGATGACATCCATCAATAAGAGTTTGCCTATTTGTTCTTTTTTTTCTTTCATTCTTTCATGTTGGCAAGGTCTGGAACTCTAAAATAAAGTATGGCATGAATTTTGGGGAATATGCATAGGTTATAAAGTATTAGTAAAAATATGAATATATATTTATTTCAATTAAATTATATCAGAGTTTTTGAATTTTTGTTGTTGTAACTTTTTATCATCTTATCAAAGAAGTGAACTCTATTACCTGCATGGAATTTATTTATGAATAAACAATCTTTTATAATGTAACTTTTTAAAACGTATGATGGGAGTAGAAAAAGTTAACAAATTGAGAAAAATAATACAACAGTAGTCTTTGACTTTGTTATTTTATTATTCAACAAAGCCAAATAAACTAAAACAGGATGAAAAGGAAAAAGAAACACACATTTAAATAATCAATCATGGTGAATGAAATGTTTTTTAAAAAGTCAAAATTGTATGAAATGCAACTGGCATCAGAAAGATAAATGTGTCCAGAAAATAGTCCACAGAGTGAATGGTAGTCACACACTGGAGGAAGTTAGGTTCTCCATATCTTGCTGGTGGTGTTGGAGGTCCCGCCATCCTCTCCTGCTTATCCGGATGAATGTGTATACCTGCGGGAGGATGGTGGATCCACAGTTGCAGGGACTGAGTTGGTTGCCAGTGTTTCCTCTTGTGTCAGGGCCTCCCATTATGTGGCTGAGGCAGATGTAGTTGGCCCAGATGTTATAGGACCACAGGATTGGGAAGTTAGTTGTAGAAAAGCCCTGCACATATGATTAAAAATGTCATGCAGCACCTCAGTTAGGGAGCCCAAATTGGAGTTCAGATTCTCCATTGTGCTCCCTCTGCAACTGCTTCATCTCCTGTCAGCTCTGTAAGGACCTAGCCCATCATGTGTCAAGCAAGCCACTCGCCTGATCTCTTTGCTCTTCTTTAATGATGAACAAACCCCAATCTCCCCAGGAGCTCCCCAAACAGCAGAAATATTAATGTACTCTGATGCCTGGAAAGCCCCCAAGGAGAAAGGGGGATGGGAATCAAAAGAACGAGAGAGACTCTTTTTCTGGATTCTGGTACTCAGGAAACCCAGCTGCTTAGTCACGAATTTCTTTCTATTGTGCACTGGATAAGTGGTCTCTGGACTGACAGCATCCGAAATTATCTAAACAATAAACATAGAAATGTTATAATCAGAGGATATTACTTTTACAAGTTCTATACAATACTGTTTGTTTACAACACTGTTCACAAGTCAATGTTATTACCTAAATACTAGTAGCTGTTCCTTTACAATGTTAGAAACATTCTCTATAACCTTTGCTTTTTAGTTTTTTAGTTCTCTTGTCCTGGAAACGAGAAAGACAAAACAATTATGATTATAAATAACCCACAGTCCTTTTGACTATAGATGTAACAATTCTCGTTTTCTCCTTCACTTTCTATAATACGTAATTACCTTTGATAAGTGGTAATTCTTCTTACCACCGAATACCATGGGTAGGAAGTGCACCTTATGATCTCAGAAAGAGAAATGTCTTTGCACTGAAATTGCAATCAAGAAATTTCAGAGATTGTCCTTTAGTCTCTTGTAATCAAGTTCTTTGAATTTAGCAAGTTAGAGCTCTGTTGCGTTTTAATCAAATTCTGAAAATCAACTAACCGATCTTCCTTTTGTAGTATTGTAACAAGCGTTGCGTTAACGAGGCACTTATCTCTTATGTTTTTGTCTTACATGGTCGATGATCCGGAAGCAGAAGAATTCTCTTGGCAGTGTTGAACAGGAAGAGCCTCCCCGGAAACCGGAGAGAAGCCAGGAGGAGCAGCAGAGGTCGGAAATTCGCCGGGGAACTGGAGACGTGATGTTCAGGACAGCAGGTAAGGGCTTCGTGTGACGAGACCAAGCACTGCTCTACTAGCACGAGCGGTTTCAATAGCTTTCCACCGCTTGCGTATGCCGCGTGAGTCTGCTCGTTGATTTTACATGTGTATTACTACGCAAATGTTAAGCAGTGAAACGTGAATACTGTTCCTTTCGTTGTTCCGGCATGTGCATGCAAATCTTGACAGTTGAAACGTGCTTGAAACCTGCTTGTCTAAATTGACGATTAACCCAATGTTAATTTCTGTGCCTGGCAGTTCCTTTTTTACTAAAAAGACCTGCTGTTAACATAGATTGATGACTCTTTACAATATCTCATCATACAAAAACGTAAATGTGAAAATATGACCACTAGTCATACAGCACAAGTGAAAATTATGCCCATTAGTCGTACAGCACAAGCAAGGGGGTTCAGAAAATGGAATGTAGAAAAGTATGACAGGAAACCTGAGGATATGGATTCCTAGTTCTGCAAAATGGCATAAAATGGCTGGATAGAGGGCATAGCATGAGTGGGGTTGTTGGTGATCGTGACATCATGTCTTAAGACTGATATGAGGATCCCAAGACTTGGTTGAATATGTTCTGGGTGAACTCAGTGTTCTCACATTTCTGGCCCGCCGATTCCCTTCCACAACCCCTATCCCCACTACAATTTCCCTTGACCCAGTGTACCCCATCCCACTGGCTGAACTGGAGGTGGTGGTGGAGGTGTTGGAACAGCAGCAGCCAGGACAGGGGAGCACAGGATTGGGGTGATGTTGGTTTTGATACAGGAAGAGGAGGGATCCATAGGCTGAGGTGTGGTAACAGCTGGGGTAGAAGGTGCAGGTGTGGGCTTAATGAATCGCAATGGAGACGCTGACCAGGCAGACCAGATGGACCAGACAGCCCTGAAGAATCCAGACGTTCAGGATTGGAGTTCTCCCTGAGGGCTTGTTCCTGTTCTGGAGTGGAGATATGCTTAGTGGCAGATGGTTAGCCACGTGCTCTGGATGTTGGACCTATTTCTGAATTAAAAATAAAAACATAAGTCTTAATTAGACTTCCAATGTGTTGGAAGCTAAGAATGAAGCAACCTAAAAGGATGAAGCAAATTAATATAATGATTACAACTTTCAGTTGTCAATAAATTACTCAAACAGTTTACATTACACACAAAACTACTTCTAAAAAGCAGGTAAAAAGATGACCTGAAATGAGAAAATTATTTTGGCAGTATACATAAAATATACCATACATTCAACACAACACAGTAGAGAGGAGAAATGTGAAATAAACCATCCCAAAGCCTAGCAGGCTAGCATTCTGACAATTACTCAACTTAGAAGGATATATAGCATTAGTCACCCTATAACACTGCAAAGTACATTTTTGTAAAAAAAAAAAAGAATATATATTCTATATATAATATTACATACCTTTAATATTTTAAGTCAACCAATTTTGATTTGAGAAACAAATAGCATCAATTCAATAGGATGACAAGGATAGGATAACATTTAACATTAAACACAAAGCACATATCAAAACATAGTATGAAATGGAGATTGATGAATACATAACTCAAGAGAAGAGAGAATGACCAGAATAACATTGCAATATTATTTTGCAAAAACAAGGCAGGATGGTAGTTGGTCATTTCAATGATACATTCCTAGTGAAGATATGCAGTAGAAATATGAACAGACATTTAAAACATAAAGCACATTTACGAAATATGTTATTTGATGTAAAAACACTTACAAGCACCATTAGAGCATGTGAAATGTAATGGAGATTAGAATCTGTAATCTTCATTACAACAAAATGCATTCAAATAAAAATAAAAAAATTATTGTACAAATATATAGAGGTTGATATGTTTAAAAAAGTTGCACAACACATTGGCAACAGGTAAATTAAATGCAAAAGCGACATTTAGATTTAGTGACACATTAAAAAGTGTAACCTACCAGTCAAGCCTTCAGGATGTAGAATTTACAAGAACTTCTTTCCCCTAGGGAAAGAGATTTAAGGGGGGCTGAGAGAACCACTAACAGTCCTCTGGGCCTCCAGGTGATTCTTGGAGACCAGGGAATGTACTCGCCCTAACAGGTCATTCCACCTGTTCCTAATTTCCTCCTGCGTGCACAGGTTGTTTGCAAAGCATTCACTTAGTCAACTATTCTGGTCCACATTTGCCTTTTCTCAGCTGCGGTTCTATTTTGTACTTGGGCTCCAATAAATTGTGTCTCAACTCTTATAATGTCATGACTGACAATTCTCCCTCTGTAAAACGGGGATTTAACCTCCCTGCCATTATCAAAAAAAATAAGAATTAAATGAAAATTTGATTACACACAAGAAAATACATGAAAGGAGATAAAAGGGACCAGAAACAGAGAAAAATAAAAACAGAATGCCTGACTACACTGACAAAATTTCTGCTTGCAAATGTTAAAAGAACTGATGATGGGCGGAATGCTGAACCAATCAAACATTCACCCCCAGTCACAGATCTGGGTTACATCCATATTTTTTGCACGCCACACCTTTTCAGTTTAGACCCAGCCATATACAAATCATTCTTGACCCTGCTCACCATGGGAAAAGTACAGCCTGAACTGCCAGGCCAGGTCCTCCCCGGACCAGAAACAAGCATCCTGGGACCAATTTTGGGGTATCACCCCTCATCAGCCAGGCAAGCTTGAATCTGGTGGCATAGCATGGACAGAACCCCAGTCTGGACAAACCCTTCCCATGTAGGGCAACAAATGCAAGAAGAACAGATGATGGACAGTATGCTGAACCAATCAAACTACTCACCCCCAGTCCCAGATCTGGATTAAATCCATCATTTTATAGCCTGTCATGCAATTCCAGTTTAGAACCAGCCATATGCAACTCAGTCTTGACCCTGCTACAGATGGGAACAGTCCAGCCCGAACTGCCAGTATTATATACAATTTTCTACAGTATTAAACCTTTTAAATGTGTAAACAATTTTGAGTATATGAGAATTCTTCTTTTTATGTGGACATCAATTAGTTTATATTCACATATATTTGTGTGATTATATATTATTTTACGTATCTTTTATTTTTAAGTATTTTGATGATAAAGACATTAACAAGGTGTAATGTATATGTTTCATGCATATCTTTCATATACACAATACAGAAATATTATGCACTAAAACATTTAATTCTATAAACAATGTTGTATAGTAATAAATAAACAGATAAATATTTATTTAGGGAATGTTATGAAATAAGGTTTTCTTAAACTGTGTGGGTGGGGAGTGCTTCTGATTCAGAGAGACTTATGCGTTATATCAGAGAGTTTGCCAAAAGTGATCACCAAGATAGACCCATTCTTTGGGTTGAAATTTTTTTTTTTCAAGGGTAAGAGGGGATCACCTGGGGTAGCATGGGAGACAGCTATGTGTGCTTTCTCACTTGTCAATTTCAGAAGGGTCTGTCATCCTAAGAAATGTTTGCTCAACTGCTAGTATCGTCCTCTGTCACTTTTCTTCAGAAGTCACCTTTCTAATGTGCCAAAGTCCTATTGCTAAGCTTTTTCTTGTGTGAACTGTTTTCTCAGTAGGACTAAATCTGTGCTGTGGGTATCTGTGCAATCATTTCTTCTGCCTTTGGAGGTGCCATTTAAATTAGCAGGCACATAGTGATTGTAAGAAATTGGGTTATTGGTTGAAAGAGATGGAAGCCCCACTCAGGCAACAACCACATTCCTTGTGAGGGTGAACAACTGTCTATAAATAATCTGCGTTTAACCTTCGGGGAGTTTGGCACAAAAGTATGCAGACATAATTAAGAGGAAAAGTGTAAGTATTTATGCAGCACACAAACAGTAACAAAGTGAAAACACAATACAAGACAAACCCCAAACTACTTTAGAGAAAGTGCATTTAAATTAATGAAATGAGAGCAGAACAAAATCCAATTAGTAAAGTGGAGATATTGAATGTCAAGGTTTTAGTTAAGTGTAGCGCCTAAAAGTACAAATAGACACTCTCAGTTATCTGGTCATGCTAGACCATGGGAAAGTCAAAGGTTCAAGTCAACCACAATGAAGCAAGTGCCGGATACACGGATAAGGTTAGGCCCACTGAAAAAGTTACCTTCTCCGGCACAAAGAGTTCCGTTCACAGTGGAGGAGGCCACGAGGAGCAGAGAAAGTGCTGTTGATGTAGCACGAAGTGGAGATCCAACATCGCTGGTCGTCACAGCCATTGTTGTAGCGCGAAGTGTCGGGCTTACCAGAGCTTTGCGATGGGGGCCATAATGGACGGCAGAGTCTTGGCATTAACAGACACAATCGCAGTCGCAAAGAACTCAAAACTTCAGGAATTCTTCTTTCCCTCAAGAGCAGTGCAATCTGATGCTAGCCAAGGGTGCAGGACCTGGAGAGACACCTCTTGGGGATCAGTGATGTACTTTAGTAGAGGACAGAAGGGCTCAGGCAGGCCCAGGTGTCGGTGCAGGCAGGTCTGATTGCAGCAGGTCAACTGGAGAGCTGCAGTTAGGCCTCAGGAGTTTGTTGCTTCCCTGTAGCTCAGAACAGGTCAGCCATCTGACCCTTGGAGTCACTCATGTAGTCTGAAAAGAAAGGCGCAGGTCCAGTCTTCGAGTTCAGAGAGCAGGACAGGCCTCGGGCAGCAGAGCTGTCCTCTGGTATAAAACGCAGGTGTTATGTGAATACACATACAACAGCAGGTCTCAAGCAGCAGGGCAGACCTCTGGTAATGGCAGGTCAGGCTTTAAGAGAACAATACAATCCTTCTTCTGTAATGTTCACAGGTCCAGAAGTGTACTGAAGAGAGAGTCAGAGGTCCAACATTTATACCTAGTTCCAGAACTTGTGGGGGGGGGGGGGGAAAGTTCTTCCCTTCACATGTCAAGGCTCCAAGATGTTTGAGGTGACAAATGGCTGGTGTTAATGCCCTTTGTGCACGCTCGAGGCAAGCACTTTGAAGTGATGCGAGGAGAATGTGTATGGGGGTGCCACAACACATAGTAAATTGAAGATGGTGCTTAAATTATAAATGCAAGTTCGATCTAGTGGTACGGAAATTAGAAATTTACTATGACTATAACTTTATAATTTCTCTAGTTTGTATAGTTTAAGTAGGGATAGTATATAAAGTATAAATAAATATTTCCTAACTATAACTTAGTTTTTTTATTAAGTTTAAATGGTTTTTATTTTTTAATAAAAATTTGTTTCAAATCATAGTGTTGAATGTAATTAAATTGAGTGTTGTTAAGTGCAGTGTCATAGAGTATAGTAAAAGACAGTGCCATACAGTGTAGTGTCATAGAGTCTAGTGTTATTGATTGGAGTAAAGTGGAGTGGCATTGTATATAGTGGAGTAAAGTGTTATAAAGTGGGGTGAAGGGGTTTGCCGCTAAGTGGAGTGGTATATGTTAGAATGTAGTGGGGTGTTGTACAGTGGAGTGGTGTCTCAGAGTACAGTTGAGTGTCATAAAGTACAGTATCATCGACTGTGGTGTCAGGGAGTCAAGTTTTGTGGAGGTAAGTTGAGTGGAGTGGAGTGTCGTTGAGAGGCGTTAAGTAGAGTATTGTAAAGCATAGAGTAGGGGCAACCAGTGTAGTATGGTGTCGTACACTGGCACAGAGTACAGTAGAGTGTTGTAGAGTGGAGCAGCATACATTGGATTGTCATACAGTGGCATTCAGTGAGCTAAACTGCATACAGTGTACTTGAGTGGAGTGGCATAGTGTAGAGTGGACTAGATTGTCATATAGTGGAGTGGTGTCTCGTATAGTCTTGCATAGTGCCATAGTGGCATAGCATAAAGTGTTATAGATTGGAGTGATGTGTCATAAAGTGGAGTGGAAGTCTATGTTGGAGAGTGTGTGAAACAGTTGTAGAGTGAAGTACAGTGTAGTGGCATAGAGTGGAGAGTAGACTAGCGTGTGGTGCAGTGTGCTACAGTGGAGTAGCATATAGTGTTATAGAGTGTAGGGGCATACAGTTATGTTGAGTGGTGCAGCATCCAGTGGAATAGTGTAGAGTGGAGTGTCATAAACTGTAATGGCATCCAATGGAATAGCATACAGTCGAGTGGTGCACAGTGGAGTGGCATACACTGGAGTGGTGCAGAGTGGAGTAGCAAACAGAGGACTTGCTTATATTATAGTCTCATTGACTGAATTGGCATACAGTGGAGTGGGATAGAGTGGAATGATAAACAGAGGAGTGGGTTACAGCAGACTAGCATATAGTAGAGTCCCATAAAATAGAATAGGGAACAGTGGAATGGTGCAGAGTGGAGTGGCATACAGTGGAATAGCATTGATTCGAGTGGCATAGAGTGCACTATCTTAGAGTGAAATTGTGTACAGTCAAGTGGTGTAAACTACCGTGGCAAACATTTGAGTGGCATACAGTAGGATAGAGTGAAATAGCATAGAGTGAAGCGGTGTACAGTGAAGCTGCATACAGTGCAATACCATAGAGTAGATTGCCATAGAGTTGAGGAGTCTACAATGGAGTGTTGTAGACTGGAGTGGCATATAGTGGAATAGCACAAAATAGAATGTCAGAGTATTAGCATACAGTGGAGTGGTGTACAGTGATGTGGCATAGAGTGGAGTGGTATAAAGTGAAATAATGTACAGTACACTACCATACACTGAAATAGCGTACAGTGAAGTGGCATACAGTGGAGTGATGTACACTAGAATAGCATATATTAGCATGGCGTAGATTGGAATAGTGCACAGTGGAGTGGAATACAGTGCAGTGGTATTTAGTTAAATGACGTACAGTGGAGTTGGGTACACAGGAGAAGCATACAATGGAATAGCTTACAGTAGAGTGGCGTTCAGTAGAGTAGGTTAAAGTGGAGTGGCATAGAGTCAAATAGCGTAGGGTTAAGTGGCTTAGAGCGTAGATGCATACAGAGGAATCCAATTTAGTGTAGTGGTGTAGAGTGGAGCGGGGTACAGTGGAGTGGCATAGATTGGATCGGAGCACAGTGGAGTGGTGCAGAGAGGAACAGCATTGAGTGGAGTGTTGTACAGTGTAATGGCACAGAATGGATTGTGTTAAAGCATAGAGTAGAGTGTAGTGGCATGGAGTGGAGCACCGCACAGTGGAGTGAGGTACAATTTAGTGGCTCCCAGTAGAATAGCGTAGAGTTGAGTGGTGTAAAGTGAAATAGAGTATAGTGAAGTGGCATAGAGTGGATTGGTATAGACTGTAATGGCATACAGTGGAATAGCGTACAGTAGAATAGAATGCAGTGAAATGGAGAGACATACAATGGATTGGTGTACACAGTAGTGGCATACAGTTTAATTCGGCACTCTACCATCCACTGTGTTCTGAGAAATTATTTCGTTTTAGATGTCATATGTCTTATTATGAGTCCTATGATTTCACATGGTATAAGTTATATAATATGCTAGGGTATAACCAGTGCATGACCCTGCCCCGTCCTGACACTTAGTTTAGGATGGGTTGCCGAAAAATCTAAATTATTACCGTTTATTGTTCAGCACTGTGGCTTGTGGGATGACGTTCATCCGTTCAAATGAAGGAGCAGCCCTGGGACTCAGACATACAGCATCCAAATAAGGGCAGCACATTATCCAGTGATGGTTACAGTCCAATGTTGGCAATCCATCAAATCAAAGGTTGGCATATTGAATCCTGTCTGTCATCAAAGAAACTTGTGTACAATAAGCAGCTTCGTACTATCCAAACTGAAAATAGAAACTTGCTTAGTCCAAAAACAGTCTACTCATGTCAGATTTATGGAATCTGGAAGCCCCTTGGTATCTTCTCAATCTGGGGTTTAAACACAGGGGCCTGATCCTCATGGACCTAAATCTATGATAAGCTTGCTGGAAAAACATCACATGATCAATAGTTTCAGTGGGCTGGATACAAAAAGGACATGTAGAAACATTATCATAGAAAAATGGCAATTGGAGGGGAAAAATCTCACAGGTACAGTACCAATTCTAAACTTGATATGAAGGCTCTTTGCCAAGGGGGAGTCGAATCTCATCAAGAAAGAGTTCAGACTTAGGCAAACACTTGTGCACCAAAAACAGGTCTGTTAGGTTCCCACTTATAGTGGTCTAATGCCATTGCTCAATAATGGAGTCTCAATATATATATTTTTATGTATTGGTGAATGGTCGTGGGATTGCTCCACAGTGATTGCATGGCAAGTTTAAATAACCACATTTTCACACGTCGGAACCAACTTATGTTTCAGCCGGTGTCAAGCTGGAGGACTTTGACCTTTTCATTTCTAAACAGTTCACTTTTACATTGGGACCAGAGCCTTATCCAATAAAGAAAGGGCTTCAGTGTGGCTACATGCACCCAATAGGCTTCAAATCAGTATCCAGGGTCAAGGGTAGTGTAGGGATTTACCAAACCTATTTTCTTTCAAAGTCAAAGAGCTTAGAGCCTCCTCTCCCCATAATTCTGCTCCATATAATGCAACTTAATGATCTTTCATTTTATACACTTGGGGCCATATGTAGGTAACATACTATTTACCGATTCATAAATACCGAATGTTACTGAATCGGTATTCATGAATCAGTAAATAGTATGTAGGTAAACATTCGGTAAAAATTACCGAATCGGTCAAATTCGGTAAATGAATACCGAATCCACAATACCGGCCGGAATCATGAATCGGTATTTACCGAATCGGTAAATACCGAGGTGGTATTTACCGAATCGGTAAATACCGAATCGGAGTTTACCGAATCGGTAATTCAAATATACATCACTTGATGAATCAGCCAATCCTGTGCAAGGCCAACCCCACCCAACCAGGAAGTGGCCACACCCAGGCAGGTGCACACAATCAACAGACTCTGGAGAGGCTGGTAGTGCAGAGCAGAGCAAGGGAGCCAGTGCTTGATTGTGAACCTCAAACTGACAATGTCCAGCCAGGAGACAGAGAGAGATGGAGGGGAGAGGAGGAGAAAACAAAAATTCAGCCCAAAGGAACTGCAGGTACTAGTGGAGGAGGTGGTCAAGCAGCACCAGAAGCTGTTCGGGAAGCAGTCCCTGCAAGTGCCTGAGTCCGAGAAAAGGAAGATCTGGCTGGGAATCCAGGCGCAGGTCAATGCAATAGGAATGACCCCCCGGGACATAGACGTGCTGAAGAAGCGGTGGTACGACCTCCGTATCGTCACAAAGAGGAAGATGGGGGAACTGCAGAAAGAGGCCAGCCAGACAGGAGGGGGAAGGAACAGGGCACCTGCCCTGACAGAACTTGAGGAGCTGGTGGAGACAACAATTGAGCCCGAGAGTGTCGTGGGCATTGGGGATGCAGACAGCTCTGCCAGAGCCGCCACCAAACAAGGTAAGACGCATGCACAGCAATGTGGCCCCCCCTACCCCTATCCCAACTCCCCAAATGGGCAATGAGAATCCCACTCCAGTACAGGTGTTAGTGCATACTAGCAATGCATTATGGGAGATGTAGTCCCTGAAACCCCAAACATGAGACGAATAGCACAGAACAACAAGGCATGTTACACACATTAGCGAGAAGCAGGCAGAGGACAATGAGAGAGTGTTTCAGAAATGTATTGTGATGCTAGCAATGCTGTGCTTCAGGTACACTTAGCTGATGTTGCATTTCTGTCCACAGGCGATACTTTGCGCAGAACTGCATATGAGAAGGGAGAGAGGGCACACCAGAAGGACAGCTCTGAGAAGGCCACCACAAGTTCTGGGCAGGGATCAGCACCACAGCCAGCCTCACCACCACAGCCAGCCTCACCACCACAGCCAGCATCGCCACCCCAGCCAGCATCGCCACTCCTGCTGGAGTCACCGGCATCATCACCGCCTGCATTGCTCAGGTCGAGGAGGCGTGCTGCTGCCAGGTTGAATGTATCGGAGTCCTCATCTGAACACTCGAGGGGGGCGGAAACGTCCACTGTGCCCCTGGATGTTAGCCATGCCAGTGTGCCCTCCGCCTCTGAGGGAGCACACACAGGTGCCAGACGTCGCCGCAGGGCTCGGGTGCAAAGTCCACCTCCACAAGGTGAGAGCCATGGAGTCTTCTCAGGGCTTGAGGCCACCATGGTCAAAATACAGCGCCTACAAGCAAAGGCAATGATGTCGGTACAGCGCCAAATGCGGGGCCTCAATTATACTTTTGTAAATATTGACAGGGGCATCAGCGCTATGGCTGAGGGAATGGTTGAGATGGCTGCGGGCATGCGGGACATGTCCCAGTCCGTCATGCTGCTGTGCTCGAAGATTGATGAGGACAGGGTAGCACGGCGCCGGGAACGTCAGAGGAAAGACCATCACACAAGGGCAGTGAACCGGCTGGCAACTGCCACTTCGCTGCTCTGCAGGCGCTCGGTGGCAATGCAGGAGGGCCTTGCGCACTGCAGCACTGACATGTCAAGGGGGATGGTGAGGGTCACCAGTGCACTAGAAGTGCTGCTCACCAGCCAGTCTGCCACAACTGGTGCTGTGGATGCTTGGGACAGCGAAGAAACCACAAGCAGGAGCAGCATTACCCCCCCTGTCCCAGACACACGGAGGAGCAGCAGGCGGCATGGGGCTGCCACTGGTCCCACAGCCAGTGAGGACGCACACTCAATGGCATCCCGCACTGGAGTGCGTGGGCGCAGACACTAATGCTGCACACAATAGCATGAGACAATTGGGTGAAGTAACCCTTGACTCACAAATACTGATTGCACAATATTGATGGGACAGGTTTTCCTTTGTGTTGTGGCGTAGTGCCGCATGATTAAACTACGTCATGGCATCCAACTACTGGCTGTGTCCCCTTACTTACTCAGAAATAGTTGCATGTGATCTCTGCCCGTCTCTCTCTCCCATCTGTTGCTGTTGCCACTCCTGCTGCGTTGGCCTCTGGCTGTGCAGACTCATCATCATTGTCCTCACAATCAGTTATTTCCACCTCTGTACCTCTCTTCGTGGCAAGGCTGTGCAGCATTGCACAAGTGGCAATGATCTTGCAGCAGATGATGGGTGTGTACTGGCGTGCGCCTCCGCTTTTGTGGAGGCAGCGGAACCTGCTTTTCAATAGTCCAAACGTGCGCTCCACAACGTTGCGTGTTGATTTGTGTGCCACATTATGTCGTCTTTCACTCAGGGTTGATGGGTGTAGGTAGGGAGTGAGGATGAATGACCGCACGGCATATGCACTATCGCCTAGGTGAGTAAGAGGGTAGCATTAGTCACATGCCTCAATACACAATCATTTGCAATCAGTATTAGGGAGCGTCACAGTGTATTACCTAGCAGGTATCCTTCTCCAAATTCTCCGGCAACCAGGCGTGTGTAGATCCCACTGTTTTGGAAGATGTAGGAGTCGTGGGTGCTCCCAGGAAACTTAGCCACGATATCAGTGATTATGTTGCCTGCATCGCAGATTACCTGCACATTGATGGAGTGGGTGGACTTTCTGTTCCTGTAGATGTGCTCAGTGGCTGCTGGTGGGCAGATTGCAATGTGTGTGCCATCAATACAGCCTATGACATGCGGGAACTGTGCCATCTGGTAAAAGTCTGCCTTGGTTTTCTGCAGTTCAGCCTGTGTGTTTGGGAAGCTGATGTAGTGTTGCATTCTCTGCATCATGGCACCCAGGAACTTCCTGAAGAAACTGGACAGGCAACTCTGGGATACCCCGCCTACCGCAGCTATCACCCCCTGGTGACTGCCAGATGCAAGTAGATGTAGGCTACAGAGAACCTGCACATGTGGTGGTATGGCATGCGCCTTTGTTGTTGGCTGGTCCAGGAGTGGGTGCAGGTCCCTTATCAGGTCTATGATGGTTTGTGGGTGTAGCCTGTACCTTTCATGTATCTCAGCCTCAGTCTGTTGAAAGAGTGTGATGCGCTGTCTGTAAATGCGTTCCTCCCGTCTCCAAATCCTCAGACCTGCTGCCTGTAGACGTAGCCGCCTTGCAATCACATACAGAGCGGCCATGGTGTCCACGCTGTTGCATTTTGGGATTGCTTATATGCACTGTTGCTGATTACCACCTGCTTTCAATCTGTGTTAATTACCGACTCTTAAATACCGAATTTCATGGATTTCTTAAATACCGAATTTACCTACATCTCTTTTCTCGTTTTACCACTTCATATTTACCGAATCGGAAAATATGTATTCGGTAAATATGAATCGGTAATTTAGAATTCGGTAAATATGAATCGGTATTTACCGATTCATATTTACCGAAACCTTCTTTTTGGCCTCCTACATCTCAATTGACTAAATACCGGTCGGTAACGGGATATTTACCGAATTTCGGTCGTTACCGACCGGTATTTAGCTACCTACATATGGCCCTTGGAGAGCAGGGGACATTAATCTGGACAATTTTAAAACTGTAGCATATCTATGTTGGATCAGAATTGTGTTTTGATTTGATTTTTGAGTTTGGGACCTCCAAGATAATGGGCAAGCTAATCTGAAAACAAGATAATCCAAGGTTTAAACTTCTACTATAATATCGCTTCTGAATCACATTGTGCCTCCGGAATCTCTATGGGGGTGAATATCATATACTTGGTTTTTTGAGTATCAATTTCTAAGTTTCGAAGAGAACTAAATTCTTCAAACTTGTTAAGGAGGATTTGTAGGCCAGCGGGGGTTCTAAACAGTAAAAGGATGTTATCAGCATATAGGAGTGCAGGTACTTTAGTACCATTTAGGTTAGAGGAGTCATTTATGCAATTACTTAAAAAAGCCTAAAACACCATTAATGTACAATTAGAAAAGTGTAGGTGCTGAGACACATCCCTGGTGGACCCGTCTGTGAAGAGAATAGTTTACAATGCAATTCCATTATTTGTGTTTGTGATTTAGGTAAGCGTGCTACAGGATCTAAGATAGTTGGGAAGGATTCATAGATTTTTGCCATGATGAGCGGATTTCACTGTGCTTTCTACCACTTTACTCATCTCCTGTTATTTAAAATAAAGGGTTCTGGGTAGATCTGGCTTTGAGATCCGCCAGAGGTGTATATGATGTCAATATTCAGTGTTAGCAGTAAGATCACTATCCTCCTGTGGTATTATTATGAAATCTAACATATTCCCTCAAACCTGTTATCAATGATAATATAATCAACTTGTCTTTTAAAGGCACCTCTTTTAAAGGCACCTCTTTTAAAGAATAGGACACGTTACAACGCAAACTTTTACAACGTGGTATTTACATCGCAACATCCATTACAATGCATGATTTTACAACGCATGCCATCACAACACATTTTTTTAAACTACACTTACAACGCATTCCATTACAACGGATACCATTACAACGCATACCATTACAACGCATAATACATTTAGGGCAACAGTAGTGTAAGTGTTGGATAGTGCAGGGGTAAAAATTAGCACGTCCCACAATCATTAAGACATACATGCATCTGAACTCACTTTCTCAAAGTGGCATACAACTATCTTACTCCACATTTTATATATCTTTCTTGTTGTGTATATACTCCTATTTATTCTATCTATGTGTGTCGACCCAGTGTTAGGTTTGCAGACTGGATCCACTTAAGGAATAAGGGCATGCTTATGACTATGGCGGTCTGATGCACCGCTGTAGCCATGGTGGTGGTGCGGCCAACGCCACACCGGCGGTCTGACTGCCCTAGTACCATTTGAGCGGTCAGACCACCATTGGCCTGATACTACTGCCAGGGATCTGTTAACTAGCAGCGGTCTGAGGCCCACAATATGCTGGCAGTGTAGCTGTGGCACCGCCAAGCATTTTATGAGTTTTCTCAACGCCACAGTTTTAATGGCAGTGAGCCCGCCATGAAAAGTGTGGTGGTGAGGAAGCCTGGTGCCTCAGGGCCATGGGAATGCATGCAGGGGAACACATGGTGGGCCCCCTATCTGCATGCACGCCCAGTTCCTGCACAGCATGGAGTTAACAGTCTATGGCATACAGGAACTTGCTTTGGTATTCCTATTGCAGTGCCTTTCTAAGGCTCACTACCTGGGACACCCAAAATACTTCCCGCCAGACCTGGAGAAAACTCTTAATCTTGCAGTGTCAGTACAGCTTTGGCAGTGTGGCAGCGGGGTGCTGACATGGCTGCCTGCTGCCACACCACCAAAGTCGTAATCAGGCCCTAAGTATATCGGTACCCTAGAGAAGCAGGTTTGGTCTTATTTCATTCTTATTGTAAATGGGAGGTGCTTGATAAATGCATATGAAAGCTCTGCTTGGTATGTGAAACATCCATCCTGTGCTGCAATTACAGTCTCCTCAAAGATGACCCATTTCAAATAGAACATCGCCTGCCTAATATGTATCCACAATCACAATCGCACCAACGCCAAACTATTCCGGAAGAAGTGAAGAACTAGAGGTATTAAGGACTAGATGCAGTTTCAGTTAATGGGAGGTAAACCCTCTATAAAAAGGAGAGAAGGTAAAAATGACTGTATAAAATCAAATCATGCAAAACATAATGCCAGGTTTACCATACTAGAGAACAAATCCTGATGGGTCGGTCACACTTTGGGTACTTGCAGAATCTTTGAGTCTGGGGGGGGGGGGGGGGGGGGGGGGGGGAATAAAAAACATGAAACACCACCAGTAGGAATGCTTCACCCTGCACCTAATGTATCAATCCTTCTCTGGCGTATTATTTTCCACATTTCCACCATCCCCCAAATCCATGTAATGTTTGTACAGATTGTAGGTCACACCGTCACTATTTCTTGCAACATTGGTCACATTTGAGTATGTAAGTTTACATTGCAAATCACACCCCTTAAATTGGGGCTCTTTTGCGAAAATGACCTATTGAGACAACCAATCAGGACATTCTGATTGCCATTAGTCAACTAGAAAGCAACAATGGGTGAGCCCTTTACAGTGAGGCAGCCAGGTTGATGTTACATTACCGCCTACATTGCAATTAGCAGTCTCTACCCATCCCATGAAGCCACTGGAGTCTCCAGTTACATATCATCATGGGGTTGTCTTTTGGGCCTGAAGATGACCACTGAGATTCAGAGGTAAGCAGCCATCTTGGTTACCTGAAACGCCAGACCTCAATTTAAAAAATCAAATGATCCTTCATCTAATTCTGAGCCAAGCCCAAACATGCAGCATCACACACAGGTCCCACCTCAGTTTGAAATCATATGGAAGTCCAGTTTTACAGACCTGCATGTCGACAGCATGCTTACTCCATTTTCATAGGTGTCAAGTTTCTTTATTCGTGCTCTCATAAAGGCTCCAATATCCACTAGATTTAGTTTATTGTATGGAAATACCTGTTGTTGCAGTATACAGGGGTGCAGGAGGCACTGCTACGCCGAGTTTGCCTTGGCACAAACGTAGTAGGCAGTAGGAATTAGGCTGTATTTAAGTTGTTTTTAATAATTACTGACATAGCAAGGTCAATGCGTGGCCAGAAAGACAGTGGAGCGTGCGTATGGAGAGTTAAGACGATTTGTAACAATTACGGAAACAAAAATTATATATGTTTTTAAAAGGTGAGTCATGTAATATTGGGAGTTGGCCAATGGCAAGCAGGACACCGCATCCCAGTGGGTTCATATTCCCATGTTTTAGGGTATGTGTCCAAGCCATGCATCCGAATAACCTGTTATTTTCTGTTCGACTACATCAAGCAGGACATGGCTATTAAAATGCATTGAAGTTAATTCCTTATATTAAAATAAACATTTTTGTTCTGATCGAAGAGATTGGCAGAAGCAGTGTCACGAAAGAAAACACAGCAGAAAGGAAGAAAAAAATTGCTGCAAGATGTCATTTTTAATTAAGAAGTCAAGGTCTCGGCCAGGTCTTCGGGATATAATTATGTTCATTATTTTGTATCCGAAATGCACAGTTTGTACTTGTCTGTAAAACAGTCTCTCAGACGTCTTGCTAAGCATGGCATCAGAAGTCTGTTCATCACTTTCAGCTCTCTGATAAGTGCTGGTAGTGCATATGTTGGTAGAAAAAAACAACTGCTGTCCGTTTGTATTTTAAATAATGTTTCATTGCATTTAAAGCTAAATGTGTTACAAAAAGAGAGGTAGTCATACCTGCTCACATATTTGCATAATAACATAAAATTCGTCAAGAGCAGCAAGGGAACCACTTGGAGTTAAAAACAAGAACATCCACTAGTTTCTGTGGCTCCTGGTGCTTACTAGAGATGGTATTACCAACATCAAGCTTTGTGGTTTAATTCCACCGGGCATTTCCCGGGATTAACATTGCTTTGCTCGCCCACCACTAGTAGTATCACAGAAAATAACTTTAATCACATAATTGCAGTTAGCATTTCCGTAGCGCTTTCCTTCTTTTTGTCAATGCCTCAAAGCGCTTTTCTAGTGTTTGGGTATATAATTACAACATCTGTGGTGCATAGATGAAAGCAGGGCGTTTGTGTTAGTGCCAGTTATTAGTGTTCAGTTTCTGTTTCATATTGTTAGGTCCACAGAATGTCCTCCAGATATGGCGTGACACCACGTGCATACTCCTTATGCGTGTGGTTGTAAGCAGAGGAGTGAGAGAGCTCAAGCAGCATATACACGCCAGTCAGTAATTGTGACGGAGCTCAGTTGAGTCCAGCCTTTGAGAAATCCAGGATTTTAATGGATTGCACTTTGCAGATAAATCTCCACAGGAAACTCGAAAGCAATGTACCTTCTGTCACTATGCTGAGAGTTGTGCAGGCCTTTGGTCTGCCCTACTTGAGGTATGAAATGCTTCTCACAGAACATCTTATGGGTACACTGTTTCTCCTCCAAGGCTTCTGTCGCATCAAGCAGTTCACAGGCAAATACACTAGCAATCAATACGAATGAGAACTATTTTACAGCTATGTGAATCATGTAAAGGGCCACTGGAATTATGCGGCAGAGTAAGACAACATTTTTTGGCAGCACATTCTTTGGCAGTATTACTTCATTTGTTTGGCTTTTGTCTGTTCCAATGTAAAGCCCCCTAGTATCAGTTTCATGCCTGGTTTCATGCCAGGAGGCCAGTTAACCCTTGCAAAGGGTCTGCCACTGTGCAGCAACCGCTTGACAGCGTCTTTAGTACCTTTTGTTCTGTTTGAGATTTTTAAGTAAAATCAGCAAATTATCCAGCAGGTGATTGTTTATGTGGGAAGTGTGGCGAATCTACATTTATGAGGAAAATGCCACAGCTGTGGAATTCCATAATTCCAGTGACCCTAATTATGTACAAGGCAATACACTGCACTTCCGCACTCTCTAGATAGGAATTTGATGCATTTGACTTGGCACCTTGCAGATACTGTCAGAAGAGATAGAATGCTGTGTCAGGCAGGGGGCCAGTAGCCTGATATGGGAAGCAGAGGCAGCGTTAGTTAGTACCTGTGTCTGTGGCAACAGTTAAAAAAAGAAAATTCCCTGGTGGAAAACTAAAATGGATACTTAAGTAATTATAATAGATACAATCTAAAGCCCATGTGCAAGAACATGTACAATGTCAAATTAAACCATAACAATTTAAAATGATTAAAAAATATTTTATTATATAAAAAATCAATTAAAAATTGAAAGAGATTTTTGTTTATGTTAACATCAAACATATATGGTCCTACTAATGCATAAACACATATCACATTATGCAAACCTATGAGATTAGAGAGTTAATGCACAGATCACCAATATAAAATATAATGGTCACAATAAAAACAATTTTGTCTTATTTCTACCCTTAACCCATACACTTAACAGAGAGGCAAAGACAGACAGTTTGTTTTGTCATTTATATAACACATCCGTTTTTAAGATTTCAAATGGCTCTTCTTAAGAACAATCTAGTCGTAATGTATCTCAAAGAAAAGCTATTCACACAGATTGTGTTAAATGTAGCGTCGCCGCGTTTCGATGGTTTTGACTAATAATCCATCTTTATCAAGACCAGAATAACGTCCCTCTTGTTATAGGCACTGGTTGGTTGGTTGCCGTTGTTAATCACTCCTTATATCATATCATGCGGTTCCCGAATATATTAGTAAAATCGATTTATCTTTGCCATTGGGTCGATTTAAATCTCTATACACACATTGGTAATGGCCATGTATTAAAAACCCCACTCTTCGTCTTCGTGCCTACATGTGCAAACACACCATCTTTTTATAAAATCCAATAGCTTGCCAGCCGTATGGTTCCTGTTTTTTGGGTATTTAGAAAATAAATAGATAGATCTCCCTCAGAGCCAAATGTGAACCGCTGTTTTAATCGCAAAATACCGTGTGAGGATTTCTTCGTAGAAAAAAGGCTTCGCGCGTTCTCCCGTTTATCCAATACACAGGAGGCCGGGTTGAGTTTTGCTTCTAAGTCCAAGCCATTGGCCTGCACTGTGTCTACACAGATCGAATCACAGCACCAGTCTGTGACTCAGATGTGGGCTGATAGGCAGTGCCTTCGGTTCCTTTTAAAGCTTATTATCCGCCAAACCAATGACGAAATAGTTTTTGAACCTGCAGTCTCACTAACACACCGTAAAATATAATGCACATTTAAGAAACAAATAAGAAGCGGCTAGGGCAAGAAGACAGGGATTTCGGATGGGGGATGGGAAGGTGTGACAAAAATATGGATTGTCTGTGCAGAACCAGGCCTGCCCACTAACACAGCGCTGTCTCAGAGTCAGTGCTTAATTTGTAAAAAATGAAGTACAAGTGCTCAAATGTTGGTCGGCGGCCACACCTACTTTCCCCGGCTCCACCCACTTCTTCCACTGGCTCCACCCACTTACTCTCTTGGTTCCACCCACATCCTCAACTGGCACTGCAAAAAGTCATATGTAATAGCCTACGCCTACTCATAACTGTAAGGTAAGTTAGAGGTAAAACTATTGATTTGTTTGGACAGCATTGCATTAATTCTCAGCCATGTAAATTGGAAAATCTGCAACAAGCTAGCCTTTTCCCTCCTCCTTCATCACTTTGGATCTGCATCCCCTGGTCCATGCCCTGGCCACAGTCACTATAATCTTTTAGGAAAGCATGGTCAACAGAAGGCTCAGCCATTTCCGCACCTTCCTGGCATAAGAAGTGTCAGTAATTTTTCACATCCTGTTTCCTGCCTAACTATGCCTACAACTTCCCAGATTGTGCCAGTGTGTAATTTCCAAAGAGACCCACTTCATGTGGATAAAATAATAATTATAACATGTGAAAAACAAATATCTGGAAGTGGGGGATTGAGCCTTAATGAAAATGCTAAGTTATCTATTTACCACGTTACCAAACTAGTTACTGTTTTCACGAATTGGTGTTATGTCCTTTTAGGATATTGATAATGCATCCCTTGCTGCACAATGTGCACATCGATAACCCTTGTGTGCCCCCAGGTCCCACAGCACCGCAAACAAAGTATTTGGACACCACAGTACTACCACTATCTGCTAACTCTGCACAGGCTATAAACGTGATCAAATATCGTCTCGAGTTACGTGTTTATGAAGTGAACTTTAGACACTTCAAACACAAGAAAGGCCTCAGATGTGGGTTGATGTAGTATCTTGCACTTGTCATGGTGTCAGACAGTACCTTTGAGCAGCAGTGACTTGCACCAGTGGATGTAACACAGAGTACAAACATGTAGAGGTCTAGGGTTGTATGGCCTTTGATGTGGGTCGAGGTAGTAGTGCTGTGCCTTGGACTTGTCATGGTGCCAGGCTGTGCACGTGTGAGGTTCAGTGACATGCCCCAGTGGGATATAAGACAGAGCACACACAGAGGACAGGGGTGAAGGGTACCCTGGATGTGAGGCTTGGAGTACCTCAAGCTGCCTTTCATAGGGCTAAAAAGAGGGATCCTTCCGAACAACCACTTAACGAAAACATGAGAGCGCAAGGTAATCAAATTTAAACCGGAAAAGTGAAATCTCCTGCAAGAAGCATTCGTGCTACATCCTCTAAGAGATGCTTCTTTGATTATCTCCGAGTAGCAGAGAACTGAGAAGCAGCTTCCAGGCGGGCTGTGACTTCCTGGACAAGAGCCAGCCTTGCCCAGTTGGGCAGAGGTGAGTGAGTGCAGAGAGAGTGCTGGCAGGTCAGACACACACCTACTTCTGATAGGCAGGGCAGCCAGAGTGTTGCAAACCCATTTCACTTTCTCAGGTGCTATTGGGTTGTCAATCGAGGGCGGGCACCTCCCCGGTCTGCATGTGCATGTTGAGCTTCTAAAGAGAGCTGTCTCACGGGGGGAGTCGGGAGGGGGGAAGCTCTCCAGTCCACAGGCCTGAACTCTGCTTGTGCACGCCAGGGTTCGAAAGAGGGCTGTTTCACGAGAGGGGACAGTGTTGGCTCTCGGGGAAGGGGGGTGTCGGCACCCACCTACAGTGGTGTGTAAGTCTGGGAGGGAGCGGGTGTCTCCCTTTTCCTTGCCTAATTTGGGGTCCTGTCAGGTTGAGGGGTCTCTCTTCCCTTTGGTAGTGTGGATTAATGGGGGGGGTCTCCATTTCCCTTGGCTAGTGTTCAGTCCTGCAAGGAGCCAGCTCACCCGGCCCGTTGTTAAGGTGGGTTCCTGCTGGAAGGGCTGGCTCCCTTCCTCTTGGCTAGTACAGGGCGGGGATGGAGTGCAGTGTCTGCCGTCCAGAACCCCTCTTTAAAACTGCCACAAGCATTTCTCTTGGACTCTCAGCAGAGATTTTCGGAACCGAATGATGTCCTGTCAAAGTTCCCCCTCAGCCCCCCTCCCCATCAGGCGTGGTGAGCTTCTGGGTGGCGGATCCCTCAGGGACACTCCACACAGAGGTGAGCAGAGTCCGATTCGGGGACGGAGAACCACAGATTCCTGCACACAGACTGAGACTGATGGAACCATGAGTGAGGGTCCAAATACGAGACATATGTGAACGTGGAGTAAGTCTGGAGGAAGGGGAGCCTCGAGGCGCTACGCTTCACACTGCTTCCTGCTGGAGGGCGCGCGCTGGGGCCGGGTGGCTGGAGCAGATGACTGCCGAGGTGTAAAGCCTGGTCTTCAATAAATAACAGGGAGACACCTGTTATTTGCATACCTGCGTTTTCTTAATTTAGTAATAAAACTCTTAAGGGGACTATTTGTCAATGTCACAAGGCTGCTACGTAAACGTAGCCACGGCTCTGTGTGTGTGGGGTTATAGTGCCATGTAAAGTTGGTGAAAGTTCCACATGTTGTGGTGAGTCCACACGACCACAGTTAGCAGCAAGCAGTTTAAAGGTAGGGGCTAACCAGAGGCGCAACTAGAGCCAAATTTTGGGGGGGGGGGGGGGCTGAACAAAAATTTCGGGGGGGGCTGAACTTTAAGCAATAGGCAGAGTGGAGCTGCAGGGGCTCTTAGAAGGGGTGAAACAACAGCGAGGCCTCATTAACATGCAAATGGCCTTTTAAAGACCTGTGAAGTGCTCGGGTGTGGCTGCTTTTTTGCCCGGGAAGCTGTCTCATCCCGGGCTGCCACACGCGACGGGGGGGGGGGGGGGGGGGGCTGAAGCCCTTTGAGTCCAATGGGTGTTGCGCGCCTGGGGCTAACCTTTCTCTGGCCTTACTCCACCGTCAGCAAAATGTGGACAAGGCTGAGCGCTTCGATGACATGCAGGTGCGAACAGTGCGCTATATGAATCTTATGGCATTCATTGTACTTAATTGCAGCCTTGCACATGGTGCCCAGCGCCGGAGGAGGCATGACTGCTCAGCCTCATGGCAGGCCTGAGGCCTCGGACTCGTCACTCGGTCGGTGTATTTACTCATAAAGCTGTTATTATAGTCGGCCACCACAGTGACCCGCCGTCACAATGGCACGCTCAAGGAGAAAGCATCGTTTTGATTGGGCTACTTACAGTTATAGGTGGTGGTGGGCACTGGGCGGCACTGCCTTGATTAATAGGCCTGCTGCTGACTGCCCTAAACTCGACGATGATCATCATGTCCAACTGCTGGTGATTACTCGTGGGTACGGGTGTACCGGGGCGTGGCATTTTGAAAACGAATCTACGTAGTACGCACGCTGCCGCAGCACAGCCCCTGCCCCCACAGAACCAAATCCAGCCCAATCCGTGACCCGCCCACCAGCAACACTGAACCAAGGGCCGCAGCTGCCTAAGGCAAGTTCGGATATATGTTGGATTCTGGAATGAATTACTGATATTTTCTTTTTATTATTGGCTCTCACAGCCAACCTTCACGACTGCCGGGGACTCGGGAGACAAACAGCACTGTCTGCAGCGGTGAGTCAGTGAGTAAGGTAATTATATCACTGACTTTGCCACAATGCCATATGACGTGCAGACGCATGGTGTAGACCCGGCCCCAATAAATAAGTGCCGGTGCTAAGCACCGGAAAGCACCGGCACAAATTAAGCACTGCTCAGAGTTCACCTGGGGCCGTATTACAGATGGTACCCCGGGGGCGCAACGGCCGCGTGTGTCTGCTTTGTGCACCCCCGGGGCACTTTGGTATTATAGAAGGGGACGCAGATGCTTTTGCGTCCCCTTCTATAATAAAATATATTATGATATAATTAATTTAATAGAAATGTTCCCTCATCTGCATAGGGGCGTACCCTATGCAAATGAGGAAATTCCTTTGACCATGCGCCTGCGCCATATTACAGACGCAGGTGCAGAGTCAAAGAAGCCCTCAGGAGGTGCACTGAGAGTGCGCCATTTAAAAGGTGGTGCACTCTCAGTGCGCCTCTTGACAGCAGCCCTCTGCAGGTCGCAAAACTGGTCCCATGGACCCCCAGACATCCCCTTGCAGGCAGGTGCAGTCACTGACAGCACCCGCCTGCAAGGGGATCTCTAGTCCCCTTTGAAAGTGCAAGTGGGTGCCACCTGCACTGTGAAAACACGGAGCGGCTGCTCTGTGTTTTCACATGAATGTACTGCCCCAAGGGCAGCACGAGTTCACGGCTGCACTGTGTACAGCGCATACACCATAATGGGGCGCATATCACTGTTTGCACCCGGCGCATCTTTTGAAAGATGCGCCGGGCGCAGAAAGTGATAATGTGTAATACGGCCCCAGATGCCCATATCGTCCCCTTTTACGTTTTCTATTTTATAAGGTCTTGAGGTCAGCAAAGATGTTGAGCTTAACTACACTTAATATATGTTTATGATGAATTCCATTGCGTTTTGTACTAGATGTTTCATTATATGACCTGCAATTTATCTGTGTGTGTATATTCTCGGTTAGATATACGTTAGAGTGGTAAGTGTGTGGTCATGCAATGTCGAGTCATGGGGAGAATACGAGTGTCCGTGCCCTGAATCTTTCACCAATATCAAGTTAGCAATGAGTTTAAAATCTCAGGATCAGATTTATCATTCTTTCACTCAATGCAACGCAGCAAGACAGTTTGATGAGCTGCACTGCTTGATAGGGAGAGGACAGGAATGTAGCATATCTATCAAGATATGGAACATTGCTGCTCTCTGGTTACGCTGGTGCACAATCTGCTGCCTAGCACCAATGCAGGCACGCTTGCGCCATGGTGCAAGGATGCCTGCATTGCAGGCACGATTGTTTTTGGGAAAAAAGATACACCTTCCTGCACAAAAACAGTGCTCTCAGGCTTTTTCTTCTTCCTGCATGTGCTGCATTCTGCAGCACACGTAGAAAGAGGGAACAACGAGGAGGAATAAAAATACAGGCGAAGCATTTTGATGAGTTCCTAGGTTTACCAGTCTTGGTAAATCTGGGAATGTGCCAAAATTCATGGGTGGATGAGTTGGCACACCAATGAAACACCTTCCGAGAGCAGCGTAACGCAAGGAAGCAACTTGCTCTGCCTTCTATTACTCCAGCAACACAGGGCCATGCAAGATGGCCTTGGTAAATCTAACGTAGGTATTGTGTTGCTCTTGCAACATCATGTGTGACACAAGGGTAGCACAATACTATGGTAAATCTGGCCCTCAGTGTTAGAATAATGACAGTGTTGCAGACTAAAGTCCTTATTTAGAGTTTGGTGGAAGGCATACTCCTTCACAATTGTGTTGGATATCTGTATTACAAGTGTTTTACGCTGTAATGCACTCATAATATGGCAGAAGGGATATCCAGAGTAACTGGTCCAACAAACTTGATAAAAGGCCCAAAGTAGAATTCCTTTTAATTTATTACATTGCGTTTTACAACAATGCATTTCATTATGCCACCATTTATAGCAGTGAATAGGTGTGCGCGTCTGTGTGTACAGTTGGAAAACTGTTGGTTGCTAGAAGTGGATTTAGAATAATGTGGGTGGATGTGAGTGTGTGGGGGTTAGTCTGTGTCAGTAGGTGTCTGTGATAGGGTAGTAGATGATGTTCATTAGATATTATGTAGAAGAAGAGACAAGAAGAATAAACAGGATGCACAAAAAAGTACAGCACACAGTCTGGAGGAAGGCAAATCTCACTATGCTAGCCTCCAAGGTTTATACACAGATTAATTAAATCCCAAATCCACTATGTATTTAATCTCTAGAGCATGGCATATATAATAGTTTTAATCAACAAAATCGTCATTTAGAAAATTAAAACAAAAAGAACCAATGAAGCAAACATTATTAAGGTTTGCCACGAGAAGTCCCACCACAAATTGTTGGAGTTCCTGACCTGCTGAACTTGTGGTCCCCTCTTCCCAATTTGAGATGTGGGAACCACTGACTGTGAGGCTGTGGAGCCTCCACCAGTGCACATTAATTGGCAGTAACCCCTGCACCCCCCCCTCTATGAGTACTCACCCTTTAGTTCATCAGTAGGCCTGGCCTATTTAGGGTGGTTCAGCGATGCAGATTTTATCTGCCCATGTCTGTCATGATAGGAAAAATCAACAATCACTTTCATGTGCGGGAAAAACTCCTGCACATCAGGGACACTGATTTTTGTTTTTTCAGAACACACCTCCACTTAGAACTTTTGTTTACTGGTGTTGCAAGGGTGTCATAAACACTAATGCAAACAAGGGAAATTGTGCTTGTTCCCTCCGATTGGGAAGTATAAGCAGCCATGTTTGGATGTAGCTTTGGGTCCCTAACATCCGTGGGCCCTGGTACCACTGCACTTGCTTCATTAATAATTGACAAACTCTATAGTTTTTTTCTGAAAAACCAAAAAGAATACTGGTCCGCTTTGCATTAATTTCTGATAAAAGTGCTTTTGGTGTATCAAGGGAAGCACTTTCATCAGTAATAAATCACTGAGCAGGCAGTCAACCTGCATTAGAGAAGGCGGCTTGCTGCAGGGAGTGCAGAGGCAGTGCCAGAACAGAGGACTTTGCACACCACATACTGGCGCCTAAATTACGAATTAAATTCAGCAATCATCTATGCCATGATGGCTGCTAGCCTTTCCTTTGTTGGAAGGAACCTAGTGCAAGCAGATTTGGAGGACTTTCTCCATGCACCTCTTTAATCAGCAAGCAGTAGCTCTAGCCCAAGTCCCTAACAGGGTCTTCCTACCCCAGAGAGGCTGCTGTCTCTGTGGTAGTTTCCTAGTATATTGGGCAGTCTTGCATACAAGTATTGCAACAAAACGTAGATTATGAAAATTGGAAGCAAATTCCCATGATTCCCATGACTGTCCTACTGGGCCCACCCCTTTCAATCCACCAAGTAGTCATATATCCTTTTACACATCCAGCATCCAAGAGCTTATGCACCGCATATTCATTTTCAGAATTTAAATGAACTGGCATAGGATGTAAAACAACTCATGTGTTTCTTAAAGTGAGGCACAAATTTGCAGCACAAGGTTTTAATAAAAATACATGAAAAACTGGGTGGATTCTCATGGACCGAGGAAACATCAATCTTACAGCAACTAGATTCACAATCTGTTCTGTCTCAAATGGACCCACACATTTAGGGTGCAATTTAGAAGTTTTTTCAAATGCCAATATTTTGTAAGTAACCACACCTTCTCACATACAAGCTACTGATGTGCAGGACTTTAACAATTAATATAAAACTTATGAGCCTCTTTAGCTTTTTCCAATGTCTTTTGTGCAGATTTCTGAATATCAATTGAGTCAGTTAAATGCTCTTACACTGGAGGTATTTATGTTGATAAAGACTGATCCAGACAAAACATATAGGGAGGATCGACATATATACAAAAACAGTTGGCATTCCAATAGATTGATGTTGTATGCTATTATAAGTTAACTCTCCCAACCAAACGTCTTGCTCCAGTCCTTCTCATGTGTCAAGGATTGATATCTCAAATGCTGTTCAATAAATTGAGTCAATCTTTCAGTTTGTCCATATGTTGGAGGGTAACTAGTGAACTTGGAAACTTCCAGATCTAGCTCCTTACACAAAATGTACCATAATTTAAAATAATCGGAGAGCCTCTATCAGTAATTATAACCTGCACCATGCAAGCAAATAAAATGTTGTGAAATCTGTGCTAACGTTTTGGACGTTCATTTTAGTTAAATGCTGCACAACCACTAGAATTATTGTGCAACCTGGCTCTTTGGCAACTCAACAATAAAATCCATTGACATCATATTCCAAGGTCTAAGTGAAATAGGAACACGTCTCAATAAATCCATTGGTTTACAATGTGAACTCCTGAGTTGATTACAGATTGAGCATGTATGTATATAATCTTTAACATCAATAAATATATTTGGCCTGTAAACATATCATTTTACTGCTGATAAATTCTTAGCTGTTCCAAGATTCCCAGCCAAATTAGAGATATGAAACTAATTCACAGCCTGCTGTGTTAACCAATCTGATGGCAATTACACAACTTTTTATGATATACATCTACATTAATCAAAGCAATGGAATGATCATACAAAGCCTTGGAGACAAGATTAATGTTGCATCTTCAGGCACTTGACTTTCATCCTCCTGATCTGGTTGCAATAAGGCATCCGCCTTTCAATTCTTAGTACCTGGTCTATAATTCACCACAAAATCATAGTCGGAGTAAAACAAAGTCAATCTGAACTCTCTAGAGGTAACTGCAAAGATCTGGGTACACCTTTATGCTGTGATTTGCCCCTAGTAAAAAATATATACATATATATTTTAAAAGATCTCTCAATGGCTAAATGTATCATTTAAATACACACACTGTAGGAGCTATGCTGCAGTAATGGTCACCTAAATAATGTAACCATGTCCCTACCAGCACTGAATAGATTGAGCGCTGGCATCTCAAAAAATGTTAAGGACTGCCCTCACACACCACCAGGTGTCATACTTCACCATAGGCAGTCCTCGCTCTCTAAAACGTCAGTTTGATAGAGAGTGGGCCTATACCTGAAGACTTCTAATTATATAAGTGGGGGCCCGTGCAGAAAGTGATTTAAAAAACAAAGTATTACCCCAAATTACATTTCATCAGAGGGTATTACTTGGTATTAAAAGCTGGAAGGTGGGGATTAGGGCATCTATTACCCCATCACCACTCTAATCGTCAACAGACTCTGCCGTTGGCTCGAGTGAGTCCCCGGCATTCATCAGGACGAGACTTAAGCTCCTATCTTACCAGATTGGTTTCAGATATTGCCACTGTGTTAGGGTGACCTATGTCAACCTCTAACTTAAAACTAGTGTCCTCCGATTCCTGAAACATAAAAATTACATTTTCTTATTCAAAATGATGTGCTTTTTCAAAAAGTAGGGGATAGGGAACATCATTCACACCATTCATATGCAAAATTGCATGTGAGTGTTGGATCATGTGATACTGCAAATGTGAAACATCATATCAAAAACATAAATTTGTATCAATGAGTTGTGAGACCAGCCCACAATCTTACCCCAAGGTAGGATCCCTAATGCCCAATGGGAAGAGGGTATAGGGACCGCTGTAGTCACACTCTAAGGAAGGTAAATGTAAGTTTTTAATGCTGGACATGATAGAGAAGTTTTAAATTGATGAATGATATACTGTGCATCCAATGACATAGGTATTGTTTCCTCATGCATACTCCCATTCATACTCTTACTGCCTCAAGGTGTGTCCCTCACCGTACACCTAGAAACCTCCACTGCTCTTCCCTGAGGATGTCGGGATGAGAGAAACCTTTACCTTTATATAGGCTTGGCCCATTCATGAAATTAGCTGATCTGCAGCACCTGTGCATAATCACAGAAAAGCGCAGTCAATTTAATTGCCAGATCCGATGTCCATGCTGTCTCCTGCATGGAGATCATGTAATACAGTGGTAAAACGGGTGGTTAAGCCGTTATGTGCTGGCGCCTCAATTGAAGGAATCACCTGCAGTGACTAGCGGCTGGCGCAGTCATTTACGCGCTTAGTCCGGTGTCTGTCCCGCCGCGCCTGGAGGCCGCGTAATGATGCAACACACCCAGGGGAGTGGCCAGCACGCAGCATCAAGAGAATAGACTCTGCAATCTCTGCATGCTCAGAGATGTCTCATGTCTCAGACCTCTAGGGACAGTGTAGTGACGTAATTCTTCTCTGTGTATGTTTTTTAAATGAAAGCACCACTTATAAACTAACTGGGCAAATCAAAAATAAAAGATTACAGGTTTACCCTGTCAACTTACAGGCTGTATAATAGGCCTGCTGGTTCCAAAATTATTTCTAAGGTATCATATCTCATTAGATGGATGTCATGTCTCATCAAAAATATGAATAGGAGTGTACACTAACGTCCTAACCCATAATATATTGGTGAACTGAACATTTATCAATTCATTTGCATAAATATTAATTATGGTAATATCCCTAAAAGGGGTATAATTTTTTGTATGCTGGACCATACTGTATATGTGAAGTAGTACATTCCATTTAATTTACAGGGGCGCAAACTGAGGCAGGGAGCAGAGGGCAGTCATAACAATTTTTGTGGGCTTCTCAATATCATGAAGCACAAATGCCAAATCAAATGGAGTAGGTTAGTAAGTTTATAATTAGTATATCCCAATGTGCTCATATTGGATGTGTTGTACTCCTCTCTTCTTGGTCATTCATGCTCGCACTCCATTCCATCAGGTTTATGTTAGTGTTTATGAATCCAGGGGATGGGGAACAAGGGCACCAGATGTATTGTTCATTGTCCAATCTTTAACCATGGGATATCATCGTTTAGTCCGGTTTCCTACGTTCTTAGACGGTACACCCATCGTTGTTCGCGAGTAAGAAGTCATTTCTGGACATTTTTACATTTCATGGTCATTTTCTCAAAACTACCCATTCCATGTCCACGTCTCGATGGCCTTTTTCCAGGTAGTGGTGCGTAAGTTTAGTATGGGTCTTCTTGCACCTGATCGAACTTCTATGTTCGTTGATTCCTGTTTTCACTTTTCAAGTGGTCATTCCCACGTAGAGGAGATCGCAAGGGCAGGTGATGAGGTATATAACATTCTCACTGTTACAGTTGGTAAAATCCTTCAGAATCCACGATCTTCTTGTCTTGATGTAAACCTCTTTCGTGATTTTAGTAAATTGGCATGCTATGCAATTACCACTCGGATGATGGCCTACCTGCCGATGGTTGTCCCATAGCGCTTATTTGAAATAGGGGTTCTCAGGTTTCTTGTGGTTTTCGAGCAGGGCCTCTCGGTTATTATTTCTTGCTCTTTTTTACTCTCTTCACCAATTTTCTCAGATAATGGCGTGTGACCAGTTTCTTCGCCTGTGTTTCAAAAACTTCCAGAGAGGAGCAGTTTCTTCTGACCCGTAGTAACTGCCCAACAGGGAGGTTCTGTCGGTGTGCTCCGGATGAAAGCTTTCAAATAGTAGAAAGCTGTTCCTGTCATTCGCTTTGTTATGGGCGTCTTTATGCCTTCTTGGTCCATGGTGATGACCAGGTCTAGAAATACTTTGTCCTTGTTGATGGTGTACGTTAATTTTCTGTGTTCACCCAAATTCTATGGCTCGTTCTTTGTTACCATGCCATACTATCAGCACATCATCTATATACCTGTGCCAAAGTTTCATCTGTTCTCTGTAGGGATTAACTGGGTTAGAGATGTAATCTGCTTCAAATTGATGTGTATATAAACAGGCCATACTAGGAGCAAAAGTACTTCCCATTGATGTATCCCTCACTTGATGATATGTTGTCCCTTCATATTCAAAACAATTATCTGTGAAGGCTAGTTCTGCACATTCCATGACAAAGTTTTTGGGTGTCATGAATCCCCAATCTATCGCCTGTAATATATGTTCGACCACCTCCAAGGTGCGCCTCTGGGGGATACTCGTGTACAGAGCTTCAATGTCCATTGTGACGACCCAGTCTTCAGTGGGGCTGATTTCCATGTCTCTGAGCATGCAAAGGACGTCCTTTGTGTCTTTCAGGTATGAAGTAGACGTTTTCACTATGGGTCTGAGGAACCAGTCACAAAATTGAGATAAAGGTTCCAGCACTGAGCCGATGCCCGAGACAATGGGTCTACCTGGTGGGGGCATTTTGCTTTTGTGGATCTTTGGGAAAGTGTAAAACCTTGGTGTTAGCGGTGTGTTAGCAATGAGAAACTCTGCCTCATGTTTGGTAATCCAATTGTTCATGAGACGTTCCTCTACCAAACATTTTATTTTATTTCATAACCTCAGTGTCGGATCTATTTGGAGAATTTTCATAACTCTCGCCATCCGACAATAGTTAGGTACCTTCTGTGTGGTACATGTTCCTATTCAGGATAACTTTTGCACCGCCCTTATCAGCTGGTTTTATAACCAACTCTGTGTTCTTCTTGAGACTTTCCAGAGCTATTTTCTCACTTTTCCTCAAATTCTGAAAAGCTTTGTGGTTATGGTATTCAAGTGTGTCAATCTCCTTAAAGACGGCCTGTTCGAAGGCTAACACATGACATGGAATAGCTTGTGTCGGTGGTACAAATGTTGACTTCCTCTTTAGACCACTATTAGTTGGTTCTTGATGTACATGGGTTACTTGGTTCTCAAAGAAACTTTGTAATTTAATCCTCCAGGAGAATTGCACTAGTTCTGTGCGTAGTGAGAAGAGGTCACTCCAGGGTGTTGGTACAAACCCTAGTCTTTTTGACAGGACGGCGTCCTCATCTGATTTTAGAATGTGGGTGCTCGAATTACGATATTGGAGGGTCTCTGCTCTTTGTTTGTCCCTGGTCCTTCCCCTTGCTCCTCGTCACCACTTGGTTTAGAGTTTGATCCTCCCAATGTACTTTGGCTGACTGTCTGGGGTATTTTTCTTCTCCTCTTCCCCAGCCTCTGGACTGTTCCCATGAGGCTCAGGGTCAAGACTGATTTGCATATGGCCAGGTCTAAACTGGGGTGGCATGGTGAGCAAAAAAACGATCGATTTAGGCCCAGATCTCTGTACTGGGGTGAATGTATGACATTGTTCTGCATTCTGTCCATCAACTGTTGTTTTTGCATTTGTTGTTGGAAAGGCTGTTGACACTAGCCATATGGTGGCATTGGAAAGGGCATTGGTTGGTCTTGATAATATGATCTCTGAGGTCTTCTAGTTACCCCTTCATCACTGCTGCCACTGCTGCTCCTGTCATCACCTGAGCTGAAGATCCAATCCAATGGGGTTGGTCTAAACCTCTGTTGATGTTTCTAGGTTGTCTAAACTTGAGGTTCTCATAATATTTATCAGTGATATATGGGAACGCTTTCTCATGACTGAATTTGATATGTGTGGAGGCCACCTCACCCTGAAGACCCGGTAGCCTCTAGTTCCCTCCCTTGGAGAGTTCTAAGGGCTCTTTGTTTGTGTAGTATAATTTAAATCCCCTTGTGAACATTTCTTGTAAAATGAAGCTTTTTGGGGAACCAGGCCACAAAGCTGGATTTCTCTGAGACATAACACCTCACATCACATGGTAAGAAACATCCATCTCAACAAGGAATGGATGCTAGAAGTTAGAATGTTGCAAAGGTTACGCATTCAGAAAATATTCCATCAAAATACAAAATGCCCAATCTCTTTCTTTAATCATCAAAACCTGCTAGCTTTTATAGTAACTTGATAATGGACGTTTTCATTTCATAAAACAGATGAATATATCTCCTATAAAACTTTTAAGGGCCAAAAGAATTTGAATTGCTTAACTAAAGTGGATGTACACGGTTACACTGCTACTTTTTTCTTCCATCTGATTGTCTTCAGCTAAAAACTCTCCAGTAGGTGTGTGTAAAAGGCATTTATCTATCTTAGCAAACTGATGGATCTATCTTAAATGTTGCTGCATCACCTTAATAAGTGATATGGAGCTGTAAGGTGTTAGAATTGATCAAGATGTCATCTAAGCAGACATTAGAGATCACATCCAACCCTCTACCCCATTACTCATCAGTAAACTATTGAAATTTTGCAGCAGCATTGTCTGCTCTAAAAGTACTTACCTGGTTTGAAACAATCCAAATTTAGTATAGAACGCGATTTTCCATTCAAGAACTTCACTGACTCTAATCAGCTGGAATGCTCCTTTGATATCCAACTTTGGAAACAGATATCAGCGTATTAAAGTTTTCCATAGTGGTGCCATTAAGGGCTCTGTAGTCTCTATATTTTCTCATCGCTGTCCCTTTCTGGCGGTTCAACAAATAATGCAGAAGAAGCTGGGGACTGTGTGGACCTATTAAATACGGTAGCCAAATGTTCATCTAGATACTGTCTAAGATGCTCTGTTTCTGACGCATACACTCAAATACAAGAAATGGAGGCTAAATCATTCTTGCAGTCATAACTTCTGTGCATTTGATCTTTTTTATCATAAGCATTACTGAAGTCTTGATAATAAGGGGATAACTAGTTAGAACACCGAGCCAAATGTAAAATACTCACCCACAAAAATGCCTCAGAGGGATGACTTTACTTAGAGGGCCATGATAAAAACTATTCCTACAATAGCTAGAATTCAATTGAACCATATTGGCAGTCCAGTCAATGTAAGGATTAGGTAAGGTCAGCCATGTCATAGCCAGAAACACTTTAAACTGAGAAGCATCAATCAAATCAAATTTCTTCTTGATGACTTCCAAACAACAGAGACATATGTGTATGAAATCTCACTAAAGCTGAAGATACGATAGACCTATACAGTGCCTTAACATTCTCAGGAATCTTTTTCTTAGTAGTTGGAATTTGCAAGGATTGAGCCAACATAATATCCATATAATTTACAAAAGATACTTAATCTAAAAGTCCTGTCACTACTTTTACTTAGCCTCTGACAAAATCATGCTCTTGAGTAATAACATATTTGCAACATGTTCACAAACCATCTGGGTACTGACTGAATCACCGAACTTGAGACCTAAAATACTTGTATTAGGCTCTGTAGTATACAAACTATCCTGACCTTCTGCAGTACATACATAAACTATCTACATATCTTCTTTCTTTCTCTTTGTTAAAAATTCGATCTATTCTATGAGCTCATCACACTTAGAAGCCTCAATCACTTGCACCAAGACATCTTTCAACTCACTTCAAAGGCCTTGATAAAATTAAGATGCCCTCTTTGTGTCTGGCTAACTATTTTTAACTTCCAATCGATTGAACCAGGCAACATAGCTCAGTAAATCCCAGTGTACTTGTTTTAAATTTAGCAACTCAAAAAACAGAAAGCAACTTTCAAATAATATGTGCGACTGATTATGGAAAGCACGAAAATTATAAAGCTAAGTATTATTTCTCTCTACCATTGAAATATTCCACTTGGTTGCAGTTCCCCTCAGATATGAAATAACGAAGGCTACACTGGTTGGGTAATGTCTTAGGTTTGCACAAAAAAAAGTAACTGACACTTATTTAGGAAATAATGGACATTTCTCTGGATTGCCAGAGAACTTCTCTAGGGGTGATTAGGGTATAACTGTAGTCACTGCACACCAATAATGTCTAAAAAACATGCCATTTGTCAAGGGAGTTGGCAATGCCCATGAATCTGAGCTCTTAATATCTGTGGATAAAGGTACTTGACTCACATCTTTCTACTCTGTCTTCGTCAAATTACCTATCTCCTGTTTATTGGATATTACATTTAAATAGAATGATTTGTTATTTGATTTAACAACCAGAACTTCTTGTTGTAATTTACTGACTTCCAGGGTCTGAGACAGAGTAGTGCCCAATTCCATTGACCAGATTGGATGATAACATGAGCTAGGCAATTTGCCAGGTTGCACTACCCTTATGCTCAGGCTTCAATAGGAGTGATGCTCTTTTACGTCTCTCACTACCCTCATCAAAGGTCACATATACAGGAATAAGATGGACTTTGGTATCTAATGAGATAAGAGAGAAAACAGAGACACAGGATTTCATCACTTTTAATTCTTCACTCAGTCAATATGGTTTGTGGAATGTAGTGAAACCCTACAAGACAACACAATAACGTAAATGTTGTCTTTTAGAAAACTAAGCACAAATACAATTATGAACATACATACCTGAACACTATCACACCTAACCAAATTCTGAAAACTAAAATATAAATAAATGAGCATCTCAAGTATACATGTTCACTAATATATCTCCCTAGTCAGTCAGTCAATTAATTACCTCAAGTTTCATCACTATACACTCTTTTGTTGAAGATGAGTTAGAGTTTCTACTTGACTTTTGTGCAACTTATATCTGACATTCATAAAAACTAATGCATTCATGTACTTTAAAAACCCTATTAGTTTTGTTAGAGGGCAGCTTTAGCAGAATATATCCCCAGTGTTAAATCTTCAGATAAATGTTCAGAGACTTCTCTGTTCTCAATTGTTTGTTCAAAACAATGCATATGGAATTTAACAGGCTATTTACGATGGTCTTGACTGTGGCAACAATGTTTCATGATTGCCTAAGAAAGAACACCATAAACAAACAAAGAAATTGTGTCCAGTGAACACACGAAAAGTATGGGAGTGGTGAGGGAACTTCCCTGGGTGAGGAATTCTAATTTTTTCCATTCAGAGCTTTCCCACCAAAACCAACAGCTTCAGCAGGATTTCCTCCAACAGCTATCCAGCTTTGAGAGAGCTTCCTCTGATACAGTCTGCAACCATGAAGGATTTTGACTGCCATTTCAGATTCTAAGTGCTAAGCTAAAATCTTTTATTGGGACAAGCCTCCTTGGTTTATCATTCTCATACTCCATTGTGGTTGGTCTGAAATCACACCTAGAACTTGGTCACCTGAGAAAAGGGTATAGTGAGTGGTGCTTTACTTGAATGTTTTTCTCTTAGATCGTAAAATTTCATATCCCCTGTACCTCTCATTGATTTTTTGCCATCTTGGTGTTAATATATTTTACTCAATAGGAGTGGATTTTTAATTGTGTCGTGTTTGTAAATTATTACCTGTTTTGTTACTTCTAAATGTTTACACATTTTCTCTAATTTAAGCCTTTCTTTTCTGTGCCATAACTATGAGGTTTTGAGCACGTTTAAATTACTGAAACTTTGGACCTGATCTAACAGGTTAGTAATTTTAGTGCTTGGAGTGGGCTATCATCCACCTCAATTAATAATTCACTTTCTTACATTATAAAATTACAGTTATAAAGTATCATGCTCTGGATATGCGTTCTTGTGATACCAGGCACAAATGCCTTGCATTTCAGAATGGTTTCTTCATCATTTTCCTGCTTGCTTTTATTGTCTGCCAAATTACTACCCATGTGGTCTTGCCTTAAACCCCATTGGGTTGCCTGTTGTCTTACTTACTGTTATAAAACATGTGGGTACAAGATTATATTGGTTGGATCCCTAGACCTCTTTTTTGTTGTTTCATGTTGCACTGTCACCAAATCTTGGGGGAACAGAACTTGCAATGATGTTTCCCTTTAGCTTGGAGAACATGGACAGCAGTTTATTTGCTTCATCCACTCCCCTTGCCCTTTTGCCAATTCCCACAATTATTCCTATTTATGCTTGCCACTTCCACTCACCTCCTGTGCACACTTATCTACGGATTTCTTTCCTTAATTGCTTGTTTACTAATCTAAGGACCAGCTTTAGAACAAGGGTGAGGCCTCGAGGCCAATTCAGCAATGTCATTTTTTGTACACAGAAATGCTATGCTTTCAAGAAAAATTGCTGATGATATTTTTTCACATAGGGCTACCCAACTCTCCTAGTACTCTTACTTTATGTTAACATGGCTTTTTTCCATCTTTCATTCACCTCACAAAAAAGAACTAGATATGTGCTCTATTGTAAGCACTTTGTTTGTACTTAGAAGGTAAATGACTGCTTGAAAGATATGTAATAGACTTGGTATATCGTAGTAGGTGTTAATATTTCTTTAATCTCCCAGAAGGGTGTAAGTGATGTTCCAACCTCTCTCAGACACCAATCTAGTTATGTTTTGGGAGAAGTATAAGAATGAATGGTCAATCAAACATGGTTAATGACCATGGGGATATTAAACTTTGAAATGTTGAAACCCTTCTTTGACTCACCAGCATTTAAATGAAGAATTTATGTCCTCATAACAGTTATGTACAATCTGCAAATACTCCGATTTCCCTAATTTAAACTATACCTACTAGCCTGATCTTCCTATTTAAGTCATATTTCTTCACAAATTAAGAACTATCACACCAGAACCTTGCCTAATCAGTTTCATAAATACCTCAACATATCCCTTTCTTCTCTAAGTGGGGATTTCGAGGCAGTTGAAAGAGTGAATGAATGACCAAATATTAAAAATGTGTAGACTGCAGCTGCTGCACTAGACAAGGTGTTCTGGCACTTTCTACAAAGTACACTGAAAGTCATCAGGGTATGCAGAAACTAGAATAGGAAGATGAGGATAAAGAAGAACCTTTTATACAAGTAGAAAATAGCCTGTTGCTGAGTCTTTTTCAGAAAAAGGAATAGTTTTCAAGGGGTCTAATTAGTGGGGGGAGGGTGTTTCATTTTTCGGCTGTTAGAAAGGTGTAGTCCAGGATGGTAAGAGAGGAGCAGCAGATGTGAGAAACAGTGGGCATGTCTGGCGTGGAGGTGCAGAGCACCAAGTGCCTAGTGAAGCAACAGTATGGAAAAGTGAGCCCTAAACCAGAGATGGATATATGGCAGAGACCCTTGCACTTAAAAGCAAAATACCTGATTATGGGTTGTCAAAGTACGGTGCCAGGTGCACATAGATGGGTGTACACATATTGACCCCAAGGATGAGATGTGCTGTGAAGTTTTACGTGAACAGGTGTCTCAATTGAAGTAGTGCTACAGTAGGGCTACTCACATACTAGAAAATGTTCTTCACTAAACGATGTGCAGAGACATCTATATTTACTATGCAGAGGTCTCCACAACATATGTGGAGATCTCCGCACACATAGGTCCATGTTTTAGCTGCAAATGTGGAAAGGACCATGAGGAGTGATTGGAAATTTGGAAATACTCACTATAAAATGGCAAAAGACTAGGAAGGGATAAGTAGGGGCTTAGGGAGGGACATGCAAATACAAACACCTACCCACAAAAAATTAAACCCATTGCCATTACACAAACTATAATTTTAAAGTTACTTCAACCAAAAAGGTCCTAAGATAGTAGTAAATGTACTCCAGTCCATTATTGGTGTATGTTCAGCATCACACATGGCCACTTACAGATACTGCAGGAAATTAAAAAATCACCCAATAGGAAATAATGTTAATGAATAAAATAATGTCAACCCTAAAAAAGTACATATGCATAAACTAACCACGTAAATGTATGGTAAAAATGTAATCATAATTTTAAATTAATTCTATAAATAATTTTCAATAAATGTAAACATATATTAAATTAAAATAATAAAAAGAAATTAGGTGGGATTTTCTTTTTAATTATTCTTTAAGGAATAATGTTTATAATAAATATATGTATATGTATTTGAATTATTTAATTCATTATTCAGTTAATTCATATTTAAGTGAATGTACTGTAACATTTTATTGTATTATATTTAAGTTTAAAATACATATTATAAATTATTTTGCATTCATATTTTATAATCAAATATTTTGAATATTTTTTTTAACTTTAATAAACTATTTTAATTGTCCCTGTACTTTCCCGTAGGGAGACCTCCTCCATGGTCTCAAACAGCATTTGAAAGGCTATAAATAGTAACTTTACGCTTATAAACTCAGTGTAGGAGGCACCACCTTGGGTTGGAGACATGTAAGTCTTCTCCTAGGAGTAACTGTAGACGTGAAAACATCAAAAAATGACTAGGTGTAGGATTAAATATACACTTAGGTAAACATGCACATATATATTTATCTCATGACTAGCATTGCTGAGTCATAAATATATTTGTTTGGTCCATCGGGGTTCTTCACATTTACTTCATAATTCTATCTGGGGGCCGATTCCGATTCCGGCCGCAAAATGTACCGACCGACACGGAAAAGAGACCGACTGACATGGGCCGGCGCCGTACGACCCGTGCAGTACGATGCAACGAGTGTGAATTACAACCGACACGTACAGAATACAAGCCGTACGACCGAGCCATAGGGAAAACCTTGATTCGCCCAGAAAATGGACGCGAGTAGCACCGACCGACACGTACCAGGAATGAACCCGACAGACACGTACCCGCAATGTCCGATCCGTGCAGTACGATGCAATGCGTGTAAACCCAGACCGACTCGCACGGAGCCTAAGCCGTATGACCAACATGCACAGAAAACAGGGACCTGAAGCAATAGAGATTTCCGCGACCGACGCGTATGACACACAGAAGAAAGTCAGCGTGAACGAGCCGGAGAAGCACGCACGAGCCAATATCAGCGTCCGTCTCGGTCAGAAGAACGTCTCCTTCATGCCTAGAAAACACAAAGGAAAAAATACAAAAAAAGGACCAAACAAGCAATGACAAAGCCAATAAATATCAACAAAAAAAAACTTGGAACAAGACACACCCACAACTCCACCTATATAAAGGACATCAATCACTACCATGATCCTTTGCAAATAGAAGACAACAGCCAGCAGAAAACACCATCACACAGCAACCACAGACACACTCACAAATCACCCATCACACAACTTTCACACCATTAGCACCTCAGCAAAAGCACCCACACATACAGCTACAAAAACTGACACTCACCCACCCTCACTTGCACCCTCACACACACATCACTCACCACCACCACCCATCACCATGTCCCCAAAGAAGAATCCAAAGTTCACAGATAGTGAGTTAGAAGTGCTGGTAGACGAGATCATCAGAGTAGAGCCACATTTGTTTGGTACATTGGTCCAAAGGACCCCGATGTCACAGAAAACAAAGATTTGGGCGAGGATTGTGGACAAGGTGAACGCACAAGCACCAACGTTGCGCACAAAGGATGATATCCAGAACAGGTGGTATGACGTGCGCAGGAGGGTCACGAAACTCATCGAGAAAGATCATGCCTTGAGTCAGCGCACTGGCGGTAGCCCTCCTGCCAAACCAGTATACTTCAGGTCCTGGGAGGAGAAGGTGCGGGACATCCTACCACCAGAGAGCGTCCATGGTCTAGCAGACATACTAGAGCCTGGTGAGTACACAACCTACATACTCAATATTGTGTGGCAAGGGGACAGTGAAACCATGCACCGTTAGCAAAGCCACAGTGACCAATAGATAATCATCCCAAGATGTGTATGCTAGTCAGACAAACACAATACCTGCCATCTCATAGTGACTTGTAACTGTGTCATGACATGTACAAACCTACCAACAAATAGAGCAAGTCAGTGGCAGAAAGCCAAATAAACACTGCCAGACAGTTTGCCACCACAAACACACTACCTAACAGTGCAGCTGACTGACAGGAAGGAATAGTGGGTATGCAGGTGAAGTGAGTGTATCCAAAAGCCTGATGGGGTTTGTAGTCACAGATAATGCTCCCCCTCCAAATTGGCCCATCAAGACCTCTCTGAACCATGCCCACATCACAGGGAGTGGAAAATGAATGACAAGATGGCTGACACTGAGTCCTGCTGTGGGGAGCACAAGGCCCTGGTAGGGGTTGTGCGCAAATCAGAAGCAGGACACCACTGACTGACATCCTGAAAGACAACTTGCACGCCCTCCAATGGAAGCACGTTTCATGGTAGGTTGTCTGGTCGGGTGGGAAGGAGGACTGACAGCTCTGACCATACTTACCAGAATGTGGAGACACACACACCCCTCAACACAAACTCCACACAACTCACCGGGTAGAATGCATTGACTCACACTGTAGTGAAATATCACCCAAAGATACACCGCACTGGGTGCTGCTGTGTGAAGCACAGGGGCTCTCTTTGGACTTGTAGCCAAACAAACACCAGGACTTCACAGTCAGCCATCGTGCCATTGCTGTCACACCCCCTCACAGGGAAGCAGAGTCAAAAGGAAGGAAGTATGGGCATGCTGGGAAAGGGGGTGTAGCCGAGAGCATGATGGGAGTTGCAGTCACAGACATTCCCCACCCACCCACATGGCCCAGTAAACTCACACTGAACCATGCTCGCCTCACAGGTAGTGGAAATGGACTGACAAGATGTCTGACAATGGGCTCTGTTGTGTGGAGCACAAGGCCATGCTGGGAACTGGGCACCAACAAACACCAGGACTGCACAGTCAGCCATCTTGCCATTGCTGTCACACCCCCTCACAGGGAAGCAGAGTCAAAAAGAAGGACGTATGGGCATGCTGGGAAGAGGGGTGTAGCCAAGAGCATCATGGGAGTTGCAGTCACAGACATTCCCCACCCACCCACATGACCCAGCAAGCTCACACTGAACCATGCTCGCCTCACAGGGAGTGGGAATGGACCGACAAGATGTCTGACACAGGGCTCTGTTGTGGGGAGCACAAGGCCATGCTGGGAACTGGGCACCAACAAACACCAGGACTGCACAGTCAGCCATCTTGCCATTGCTGTCACACTCCCTCACAGGGAAGCAGAGTCAAAAAGAAGGAAGTATGGGCATGCTGGGAAGGGGGGTGTAGCCAAGAGCATGATGGGAGATGCAGTCACAGACATTCCCCACCCAGCCACATGGCCCAGCAAGCTCACACTGAACCATGCTCGCCTAACAGGGAGTGGGAATGGACTGACAAGATGTCTGACACTGGGCTCTGTTGTGGGGAGCACAAAGCTATGCTGGGAACTGGGCAACAACAAACACCAGGACTGTACTGACTGACATCCTGAAAGTTAACCTGCACCCACTGCAATGGTGGCACGCTTCATGTTGGGATAACTGGCCTGGGTGAAAAGGAGGCCCTGACTTGAAAACAAATAACACTGATGCTGGCCATACACACACCTTCTATGGTAAAACACATTGCACACGTGGTACCACTCACTCACAAAGATGATGCCCGAGCAAGATGTCTGACACGTGGGCCTGAGAAATGATGTGGCTGAAAATCACACATATGCACTGGCCAAACAAAACACGGTCACACACACAGGCATTGCAACCATATGTTCAAACTCACTGTCTGGGGATGCAGTGTCCAGGGGTGCCCCCTGGCCTGGCTGGTCGGTGTGTTTTGCAGATGACAGGTGTGGAGAGCCATATATAATACATTGCACAAAACACACAGGAACTCACATATACATCATTGACAGGGGACATCTGACAGTGAATGGAATGGACACACCAATATAGCCAACACCATAGCATGGTCTCATTCACACTTGGTGCTGTTGTGAGCTGCATTCCACTCCTACATCGTGCTGCAACATATGCATCCTTCACACAACACACCACTCACTGACATAGACACTGTAGACACAAGGTCTAACCTGGACTGCATTGGAGGAGACATACTACTCACAGCAGCCAAACTGCAACACACACACAACCGGCTCTCATTGTCATGAGCATTGAAAAGCCAGAGTGCTACCTTGCCCAATCCATGTCACCATGGAGAACATTGACAAATCAAATCACATATGCACGTACAAAACTCAGCACCAGACTCATTAACGATGGTGACATCATCACTTGTATGAAATGAGATGGTAACTAGGAACACTGTAAAAAAACACTTTCTCCAAAGAGATCACAGGCATACCGGACTGTGACCATGTCGTACCAATACACCAATGTGACACACAAAGACTAGCAAAATCTGCTACCACACATGCCCCAATCTTAGAACATCTCCTCAGTGGAAATGCATGTATGTCCTTGTTAAAGCTCAAATGTGTACAGAGATGACACACCTGTGTCAGCAACGTGATGGCCCTTGAGTAGTAATGGCCATGTACAGACAAATCTATACATGAGCTGGGCATGCACACACTTCGACATGCACATTGAAATGTTTCATTTTGGCTGGGCAATGTGCCACAACAATATCAATCTCTGTCCGTGACAACCTTGGACAAAGCAGTGTACATGCACGCATCCTGACGTACAGTACACAATGTCATGTATGTGAACAATTGATGCCTGTAGAAACATAACTTACATTGTGTGTCTCTTCCAAACACAGGTGGTGCTGGGGACACAGCACCAAGTGAAAAGGAGTCCCTGTCCCAGATTCTGGTGGACCCTCAGCTCTCTGGTGTGGATCCATCTCTGTCCTCTTCGGATGACGACGAACAACCTGGCACCTCCGGTGTGAGTCATCATGCAGCACCAGCAGTACCAGCATCTGCACCCCCTGTACCCATGCCTCCAGCATCTGGCAACAGAAACGACACCTCCGCCAACACGGTCAGACCAAGGCCACAGAATACTGACAGCACAGGGACACAGGACCCCCAGGAAGCTACGGACAACACCACCAGCAGCAACACCCAAGGGGGCCCAGTGTCACCTGTGCGTGCCGCCGCAGGTTATGCCCGTGTGGATAGGGGTGCTGGGAGGAGTGGTAGGCAGAGGGCGTGCCTTGCAGAGGGGTCTGGACTGCATGATGACCCTCAACTGGCATGCATCATAGATGCGTACCAGGATAGCACCGGAGGATTCGGCCATCGGGACATACTCCAATGCCTCCGCCAGATAAGCACAAACATGTCCACACCTCCCTGTGTGGCCACAACATCTGTGGCCACACCATCTGCCATTGCCACAGGGAGGATGACTCTGGTGGAGAGTCCCCTTCACCGCAGAAGCCTGCACCTGAGGATACCCCCCCAAAGAAGAAGAAGGGGGGTCATCCGAAGAAGGACAAGTGAGACGCAGATGTCCCTGCACATCCCACAGGGCCTCTAAACCTGTTCTGGACAATGTTCTTTGTGTGCAACCCGTTCACCTTGTCGTATCTGACACAACTCGCCTACATGACATGGAGGGTTCATGTTGGTCCAATGTAGCAGATGACTGTAGACTTTACTCTGGACATTTCAGCTACCAACACTTCCTACTCTACTGTGAACTTTGGATTCAAAACCCAATGTACAGCACACACCATCCTGTGCACTATCCTCACACATGTTTGTAAATAAACTCATCAGTACACCATACTTGCCTCTGTTGTGATTCCAACTTGTCATGTGTCATGGAGATGTTGATCTGCTAAACAACACAGTGCATGCCAAATACTACAACAATGTGGCCACTGTTATGTGAGTCATGGTGATGTGACACATGTGAGGGAGACACACCACTATGGCACCACAATACATACTCACCATGTCCATGTTACTCATCCCACACAATGATGTTGTCCTGCAATACATTGGTATGCACAGACACCACACCTATCCACAGTCAGTGGTAACAAGCCCACAGGTGAGGTAAGCAAATGTCAGTCAGATGTGGGCAGACAGACAACGCACCTAACAAAGCGTAGCACAGGTTCATTACACATTATCAAAATGTTTATTCCACAATAGTTGCAAGGTAATTGTACGTTACAGTGGACACATGGTCACAAAGTGTCGGAGAATTGAAGTCCAGGGATATGTGGCTGGTCTGGCATCTGTGACATCAGCGTTGCAATGCGACTACTCCTCATGATGTAGGCATCGTGCGCAGAACCGGGGAAACGTGCACACACATGTGTGATACACATGTCTGCAAGACATACCACCAGAGCATTGATGGAGTGGAAATGTTTCCTGTTCCGGTATGCCTGCTCATGTGCCTGTGGTGGTACCAGGGCCACATGTGTACCATCAATAGATCCGATGACGTTCGGCATCCTCCCCAGTGTATAATAAGCATCCTTCATTTCAGTGAGTTGACCTGGGCTAGGAAACTTGATGTACAGGTCAAGGAAATGCAACATCCCCTCCAAGACATCGCGTAGCACACGAATGAAGATAGTTTGCGACATACCACCAGCAGTAGCCACAGTGTACTGGAAGGTACCAGTAGCAAAGAAGTGCAGGGCTGCCATCACCTTCACCTCTGGGGTCACTGCTGTAGGGTATGTCCGGCCAGATAGCAGATGTGGCAGCAACTGCTCCGTCAACTCCTCAATCAGTGGTCTGGTGAAGCGGTACCGTTGGATGCAGTCCCATTCCTGCATGGTTTCAAGGTCTGGGAAACGGTCTATGAACAGCTGGTGCCCTGCAGTACAGAGATGAACAAAGGAAGATTGCCCATTCATCCACCCAGGTGGCTATGACCAAGCAAAATATCATATGATACATCATGACAATACACAATGTACTGAGGTGTGTGCTGTTGGGCATGGACACATATGTCACCTACATGCCCATCACCTCACATCTCAAGTCCACATGTCAACATAAGTCCCATGTAGTGCAATGGCCAATCATTGGGCTGTGTCACACTACCTATGTACTGCTGTGACGTTACAAACACACACCACAGTGACAAGTGAGGCCTGATGCCTCCCAGGTATCACAGATCTTTGCCATGCAGATACCCCGAGTCCTTGTATTGCCACATGGACACTGGCATGACATGGCGTATCATGTACACGCCACAAGACAACCGTGAGTCCCACAGGTAGTGGCCACTGTTGTCTCTGCAGGCTCTACATGTACGTCTCTTAGACACACACACAACATCAATGTTGATGCACAAACCACATGGATGTGGAGACTATCTCCCATTGGGCACATTTGATCAGCCACATCTGAGACACAACATGCACACAGACTGTGGGTGTACATCAGCATTGGGGCTATAGGTCTCACTGTGACGTACATACCATCACCACCAGGACTCAGGGTGTATGTGACATGTCCTTCCTAAACATATCCAACCTGAAACTGTGTCCATGACTCATGCCCATAACTGTACAGTTGAACATCACAGTGGTAATGTGCACAACACACAAAGGATTCTGTCCCCATGAACACGTGCACAGCCTGCGAGTGGCTGCACAAAAGTGCCACAAAACAATCCAAATGTTGCCCCCCCCAAACACACAGGGAATGCAGCCTTATATGCCATGGAACACAGTGTGGCGCATGCTGTAGTGTGGTAGGTGTGCACCTGATTCCCTGGCAAGTAATTGTGTGGAAGCTGTCAAAAAGTCACACCAATGAGAACCGACGCAGGTGACTATGCGTACACATTGCACAGTTCAGGACTGAGCCGTGCATACGCTTAGCCATTGACTGCAATGAGGACCGACGCGGGTGACTATGCGTACGCATTGCACAGTTCAGGACCGAGCCGTGTGTACACTTAGCCATTGACTGCAATGACGACTGACGCGGGTGACTATGCATATGCATTGCACAGTTCAGGACCGAGACGTGCGTACGCTTAGCCATTGACTGCAATGAGGACTGACGCGGGTGACTATGCGTACACATTGCACAGTTCAGGACCAAGCCGTGCATACGCTTAGCCATTGACTGCAATAAGGACCGACGCGGGCGACTATGCGTACGCATTGCACGGTTCAGGACCGAGCCGTGCGTACGCTTAGCCATTGACTGCAATCAGGACTGACACGGGTGACTATCATGCATACGCGTTGGGCAGGCATGGACCGAGACCGGTGTATGCCTTGGCCATTGAATCGTATGGAGACGGGTGCGTGTGTATTTTCAAATTACGCGTTGTACAGTCAGTTGACTGAGCCGTGCTCACCCATTGGCTCTGGACTGTCATGGAGACGGATGCGGATTCAAAACTTGTACGAGTCGTGCGCTGGAAATTCAGTTGGATGCCTACAACAATGTTGCAATTCCTAGGGTTTTATGAGGGTGAAGGTTTGAACGATGTGGAAGACGTGTACAAGTCGTACATTTCCATGGATTGGCCAAATTCATAGAATGCAACCATGTTGGACCTATCACTTGGGACACATGGCACAGATTTTGCCTCTGCAGCACAGATTTAAGGCTGGCTGGCCCCCAGGGAGCTCATTTGCCTGCACTACATGTTACTGGACCACATCCCTGCTACCACTGCTGCTGTCTCTGCATCCTCTGGCTACTGCTATGGCACATACTCTGGAGAGGGCCCCAGGCTTCACTGAGGAGGAGAACCAGGCCCTGCTGGACAGGCTCCTTCCACAGTACAGCCAGCTGTATGGGAAACCAGGGGAGCAGGTGAGTGTGCAGTCCACTGCCTTCCTAATTGTGCATGTTGTCTGACCAGCAGTACTAGCAGTGTGTACACCAGTGGCAAGCGCACTCACTGAGTACTTTCATCCACCAAAGTGTGTAGGTACATGTAATGAACAGGTGTTCTGCAGCTAAAGTGCATTTGTGCAAGTTTAAACTTCCCAGGCATTGTTAACATGTCAGACATGCAGGGCATTTGTCCATTTCCATGGATGCACTACCTGTGTAACTCATTTTCCTTTGTGATGACAACATGTATATCCAACTGTGTGCAGCACAAATATGGGCCATGTGTGTTAATGGACTTTTAACTTTGTCGTCCTCGCAGGTTGATACCCACCAGAAGCAGGAGATATGGCTGACCATCGCCCGGGCAGTTCGATCGGTGGGGGTCTACAAGCGCCGGATCCGCAACTGCCAGAAGAGGTGGCAGGACCTTCGGGGCTGGACACGGAGGATCGCAAGGGTCCAGCTGAAGCTGTCACCTCCTCGCAGGAGGGGCGGACACTGGACCATGACCCCCCACATGCTCAGGATCCTGGCGGTGGTCTTCCCAGACCTGGATGGGCAGCTGAAGGCCAGAGGGGGTAAATCCATGCCTAATCTGTGTACTATGTCTGACATGCTAATTGCAGTCTTTTGGCCTGGTCACACTTCCACATTACGTAGGTCTTGTAGTCCAATACTCATGTTTCTCAATTGTGTGATGCACCCTCCTCATCTGATCCACAGGTGTGGACCCTACAGTCTGTTGCTTGTGTCACTAGGGCACTGTGTCCCAGCAGTCAGCTATGCTTCAGCTTCTGGACAGCATCTGTTACGGTGACTCTGTTGTGGGTTTCATGGGTGGGTCAATTGTTTACACAATGCCTGAGATCTGACGTGATCTGTGCGTGCCCTTGATATGTGTAACAATTGCTGGTCTGACTTGCCATATGTGGCTGGGGTATTTCACACAAACCCATACAGCAGGGGACTCCAATTTGTGTGCCTCAGGAGTATGTATATCAAGTGTGTCACACTTGCTTAGCCACCTGACTACTGTCCAGGGCTAAACACTATTTCACGTAGACCTGGGCAGTCATGCCTACTCACGGGCATTTAGAAACACTCTGTAATACCACTCCTGTGAATCAACTTACAGGTTGTGCTTAGTGACATACGCCTTCAGGTGTCTGCCTCTCTGTCATTGTGGTGTGGCTTGATTTTCCATACAACAGGGGTGTTCATGAGTTTGAGGGTCAGCAGGATATCTGAGATGTGTCTATGAGAGACAATACCTGTGTGACATATAGGTGTGTGATCACTTGACAGTGCACAATGGTGTATGCAACTGTGCACTTCAGGCAGCTGTGTTTCATGCACAGCAGACTGTGATGTGCTCATGTACAAGGAGTTGTGTTCGCAGAGACTCATGTGTCTGTTTTGTATGATGTGGGGTATTCTGGGTCCGGGATATGTTGTTTGCAGGGGATGGACAAGTGCACTTGTCAGCTGCAGAGTTTGCTTTACCCATGAGCTATGATTGTGACACAGTGCATACTGTTGTTGTCTGGATGCCCTGCCCCTGTGACAGGAGACAGTGTTGACTGACTTTCCAGGCATGCCAGTGCCATGGCATTTAACTTGCTATGAGTGATCCTGAATTGTGTTCAAATGTGCTCCATGCACCCCATTGTGGCATTGACTATCAGGACATGAGAACATCATAGTGTGTGTTGCTGGCATGCATAACAAGCATGTGAAATTAGACTCTGGCCATCCCTTCATCCTGACACCTGTACTGAGTCAGTGGCAAGAGATGTGATGTGTGAAGAGTGACATACTCCTACATGTTCACTTGCATGTCCAACACATGTGTAGGTGGTGCATGTCGGCACATTGGGGTATTAGCATCCAACATGCAACAGACATATGGGTGAAAGTCCAGGAGGGATATGAGTGCCATGGACGATGGTGAGACTGACAATTGGGTTATTCTAAACAGTGTGAGCACTTTGAGCAGTGTTCAGCTGATGATGCCAGGGCTTGCCCTGTGATGTGCTGTACTCACTCTGGTGTGTGCAGTCAGTGCAGGTGACTGATGTTGTTCTCTGTTTTCCTAATTCTATCCAGATACATCCACGGCCACAGGAGGGGATAGCTCCACAGACCAGGGGGAGCCACAGAGCCTGACTGGGACAGAAGGCGAGGAATCGGAGGGACCCAGTGGCACGGAGGGCGAGTGGAGCCACACCGAGGAGTCCTCCGCACCATCCACCCCAGCTGAGGGCCACAGCAGCTCAGAGGATGACTCCCTTGTGGAGGCGTGTGTCAGCAGCCACCAAGCCCCAGCTAGTGAGGCTGTCCCCGCCACCGCCCCACCACCACAATCACCACCCTCCCATTGGCTCCCATCCCAGAGGTCCGTGGAGGCTCCCGTGTTCGGGAGCATGTCTCCTTTGTGCCAGGCACCGCACACCCCTGCCCCTGTGTCCCCTGCTGCCCTGAGTGAGGAGTCTGTGGACTTGCTTTGACAGATCCATGTAGGGCAGACATCAATGCTGAGTGTCCTCCATGCACACACCAGTCTGTTGACACAACTGGTGTCGTTCATGGAGGGCATTTCATCGGGCATGTCTGCCCTACAGAGGACCAATCAGTCTGTGGCCTCCTCCCTGACGGCAGCAGGGTTCCTCCTCCAACAGTCCCATACACCTCCTACCCCTGTACCACCCACGATTCCTTGCACCCTACCTGACCCAAGCACACACACACCAGCACATTCACACAAACCCACAGACACGGGAAGCACTCAAAAACCCAAACCAAGGGCTAGATGTGCACACAAGCAACCTCAGGGGACTGATACCACACTCACAGGGGATGGTTTGCAGACACACACACAGTCATCCACAACCACTCCGCAGTCCTCCGATACCTCTCCCTCCCAGCCCCCTTCCCTTGCCTCACCTGCAACCCCATCTCCACAGAAGCTCTTCCTCTGTGACCTTGGCCTCTTCCACACTGACCCAGCAGATCCAGCTTACAAGGGGAAAAGGAAGTCCCCAAACACAGAGGGGAGTGCCCCTCACACCCGGACACCTTCCCCCAGGCGCAGTCAGACTGAGGCCCCCACCCGCAAGTCCACCTGGAGCCGGAAGAGCAAGACCCCACCCCCGCCCCGCAGCTCCACAACAAAGTCTCCGTCCTCCATCCCCCAGGCCACCACTCCACAGGTTCCCCCGCCACACCCTGCCCCAGGTTCCCCCACCCACAGATACACCATCCCCAAAATGCTCAGGCCCTCCCCCCACCACTTGCTCTTCCACCCCCACCACACCCGGTCAGACAGTTTGTGCCACTGATGTGGGGACCGTGTCCCCCCCTGTCCTGCCGACCTCACCTGAACCCCATTCCGCTCCCATTGAGTTAGGCACTGCAGTGGAGTCCACGACCACCCCGTCTGACTTGGGCACTGCAGTGGGGACCCAGTCCACTCCATCTGACCTGCCCACTGCAGTTGTGCTGGCACCCACCCCATCTGACTTGTGCCCCACAGTTGTGACTGCACCCACTACTTCAGTCAGCTCCACTGCAGTTGCCAGTTACTCCCCTGCGTCCATCACCCCTTCACTGCCTCCTTCTGCTGAGCCCTGATCCTGTCCCTGTGGTGCCTGGCCTGCCCCCATGTATGCCCCTCCGAGGAGATGTCCCCTGTCCTTACCAGTGCAGGAAAGCAACGTGTGACAGTTGTCACTCAAGTTAACTTTTTGTCATTTGGACATGGACTGGCCATTGGCCTTTGTATTGAAAGAACTTTGCATTTAAAAATTGCTGAATAAAGCATTTTTCTTTATCCTTGTGAATTTGATTTAGCTGTACATTATGTTGATGATGTTTAGCATGAACTTGCAGTTGTAATGCTGGATTTCCAATGTTGAATACTGAGGTGTTGATGTGAGGTACTCCATGTGGTCCATGAGATATGTATCCTATTCTGGTCGTTATTTATATCATCCTTTGCAGATAACTGGGTGTGTCATGATTAACAATTTGTGAACATCTCTGTAAACATTTCATTTGCATGGTCACATCTGTGGCTTGCACACATGCACATATGATGTGCTTCCCATTGTCCAATCTGTCTATTTTCCTGACTGTGGGCGCATCTGCACTGGACATGTAGGTGTGAGCATCATTGGTGTAGGAGCAACTGGGTCCTCTGTGCAACTTACTGGACATATGTATTGAGTATGTGCAGATGACTTAAGGGACACTCCTGTACCCAGGCTGTTGTGACCAGAGCCTATATTGTGTGGTAACTGATGGCTGGCTGACCAAGTGTTCTGCTGACATGACTGAGACCTGCTGGGACTATGTTTGGCACAGCTTAGCTTCCACAGGAGTTGAGTCCCCTCAAGTAAGTGTGTTGTTCCGTGACATTGCCTGAGCCCATGGTGTGAGTTGTGTGTGCATGTGTGTGTGGCCACATCCCTTTTCATACACAGGCTGTGTTCCCTTGATATGTTTCTGGTGTTGATGCTTGCTGAGTTGTACTGTGTTCATCCCACAACTTTGCCATGGGCTACCAGATGTGTGGGTGCATGACACACTACTGTTAATTGGTGTTTCATCATTAGGATTTGTCAGTTCTGAGTGGTGATGATGTGGTCAGACGCATATGGGACACAGTCAGGGGTCCCCAAGGCACTTGTTTGTTCGCAATATCATGTAGTTGTCCCTAGGTGGTACCTTTCAGTGATTGAGACATGTGTATGTGTGTGTCACTGCTCTCACCTGTCAGGTTCAGGGCTGCAATGTTGGCAGGTGTCAGCATGTGTGCCTTGTAGTTCTCCTTGGCTTCTGCATTGTCCTGGGACTGTGGCAGGTATTCTGAAGGTTACGGGAGCTTTGACGTCATGGCCATGTACCGCATACTGTGCAGTATGTCTGTCATTCACCAGGGTTGTAGACTGTCATTGTGTGATGAGTCTGTGCACCTTAGTTCCTCCCAACATTACTGTGTTTGTCATGGGTGCATGTTCAATGTCACCTGTCCATGTGGGCTTCACAGATGCACATTGGTGCAGTTCAGGGTGTGTGGTGTTGAAGGTGGACTGATGAAATTGTTTGCATGGATGGGCCCCTAGCTCCCGGTTGTCCATGGATGATGGGCCATGCTGAGTGATTTGTGTTTGTGTAGGTGTGATGTACGTTTGTGGCACAGGACACATGTCTGAGTTTTACAGTTTGTACGACATCTACCTTTGTCATCAAAGTGGACGTATCATGCATGCTTGTGTCCCCCCAATGTCTGGTCCCTGGGGGGTAGTGCTGTTGTGTGTCAGTCTCTTGCTGTGTTAGTTGCTGTTCATTCCAGATTGTGTCACATGTGTCTGTTGTGCTCTCTCTCATCTCACAATGCCTGATTGCCAACTAAGGGGGCCCCATTGATGGGTTACTTTTGTATGGCACTGTGTCCACATCTGTCTCACTGTGGTTTAGCCCCCCTCATGTGTTGTGTAGTTGCCTGGGGATACTGAGACACACACACACATGTTGTATCAGATGTGCAGTGTCAGGTTGCCTGTTTGTGTGTGTGTATCATCTGCACCAGTGCATTGGTATTGCTGTTGTGGGCCATTGGATGGTGTTTTTGTGATTTACCCTGCTGTCCCTGTGAGTCATATCACATCATTCTGCACATTCATCCTGGTTGATAGGTCCCATTGCTGGCATGGAATTGGAGTTTGTGACCTGACACCTACAGTCTACACAGGATGTTTTGATTTGTGTGTCTATTTTCGAGATGTGTGTATGCTTTGTGATGGTCACTTCTGCTTTTGTGTCATTGTACACTGTATGCATTGTCAGCCCCCATAAGTGGTGCTTGTCTGCACATGGCCGAGAGTATGTTAGGGTTTCACAGCACTGTTAGCCTCACCACATCTCTGTGGGTATTGAAGAACCAGAACCTTTTGGGCCTGGCGGCGCAGGGTACGCCCAAAGTCTCCGGAGTTCACCTGCTTCGCTACACAGAGACACGGGACACTCTGTCGGCGTTAGAAGATCAGATTTATTTAGCTGAAGCTAGTACAGTTATCCTAGAAGTACACAGAGTAGGTTCTCAGGAGACTGCCACTTCACTCTGTGGCGCACAGCGTTAAATACTATACAAGGTTCAGACATTTTGATCCAAAGCCCTCCCAGAACATACCAGAAAGAGCCAATAAGGAAAGTTAGACAACAGGATGGAACCAATGAGAAAAGTTGGAAAACAAAAGTGTCAGATGACTTGAAGAGACCTCTCCTCCAACTATGTTTGTCACCCCTCCCTCAAGCTAATTCATTAACAGATTCATAACTAACTTGCAGGTGGCGAGATACGTTTGTGTGTGTTGGAGGACAGTCGTGAAACGAGAGAATGCTAGCAGGAGACAGTGAAGGCCAGTCGATAAGATAAGGTCAGGAAAGAATAGTGTGAGCCAACAGATAGTTGAGACGCGGATTAGAAAAGCCAGACAGGGATTAGTATACTCGGCTAGTTATAACATCAGCTTTGCAAATAGAGGCAGAAGGCGTATTTCGACACCAGGCTACAGAAAAAGCAAAATAGACTTTGTTCGCCGTACTGCCTGAGTGATGGCGACACAAAATGGCGGTGGGCCACAAAATGGCGGGTCGCTTCGATCGTGATCGAAAATTGAAGTTCCTCAGACCCTCCTTTTGCCAGAACTCAGGCAAGATAGACTCATGTTAATCTGAGTCCACGTCAATAGCCATGAGGTCATCGAGCTGTTGCTGTAACATCATTCTTATGTTTTCTGTTACTTGTGGTTTGGGTTTTGGGATGCACATAGTAGCACAAAGATCACAGATAGCGGGACCACAGTGCATACAAAGGCAACAGGAGAAAATAATGGTCAAGATTATACCAAGAAACGTCAATGCTTTCCAACCCCATTTAGACAGTAGTCCCCAAAACCATTCCGTTAGAGACCAATCTCCTTCGTCCTGATGAATAGACTCAGAGATTATGTGCCACTTGGAGATAGCTTGGTATACTGTCAGAGCGTCATTAGGTATGAAAATACAGCAACTTGACCCGATCAATTTGCATACTCCACCACGATCGGCAAGAACAAAGTCTAAGGCAACTTGATTTTAGTAATGTCATAAGACGATCCGCCTGTAGTTCTGCCGTGATGTTACTTAAGGCTCCTACAGTGATGTCTATTGTGTCTCTACGACACGGACCAATTGCCTTATATTTCTGCTGTTAGCCATTGGACCCCAGAAGGGAAGAAATCCCTTAAGGAAATCTCCTCCCTCTTGTCCTGCTGTGTCCTTTGAATCAATAATCCCTCTACCGTATCGGGTTCGGTGATGATTTGCGGAAGCGGTGTAAGTAGGGGGAAGAAGAAAGGCTATATAACAAGTACCAGAGAAACCCGTTGGTAACCAAGTATAAGCTCTATTATAGCAGATGAAATAGGTGCCTTGAGACGGCACTAGAGGAGGCGAGTTCTGAGAGGAATAAACGTACGTGTAGGAGCATTTATTCCTTTGTGTGGTGTCAGAAGAGCGATCATTTATCTGTAAGCAGAAGTTACCCTGATGTGGTATAGTCCAAATCGGCGAGGACTTTCTTTTTCCATCTTTACTAATAAGACTAGATATATATTGGGTGACGTTCCATTGAGTGTATGCTTTCCTTTCGTCAATGGAGATTTTACTATTTTCCATTATTTTAGCCATAGCTACCATACCCTTAATCAAAGAACTATGACTAAAATCCGGATAATTAGTATGTGAACTAACAGATCGTCTGAATTTGCTTTGACAAGCATTGGAGAAAATGACGAAGTAAGCCCAAGCAGAACCCTCATAAGAAAAAGGGAGAACTAGATATGGCATTCCTTTCTCTGTGGTATGTGGCATAAGACCACACACCCAACAATCAGTTGTATTAACCACTAATTGGTGCTGATGTAATAGCTGGATAAAGGAATCGTTATAATACTCGGTTCTTCTGACAAGTTCATGTGGAAGAAGAGTATGAAAGAGGTGTGGAGAGATAGTAGAAGAAGACAAAGAAGAAGAAGGGGAGGCATCTTTTGGCTGCAAAGCATAAATTATCCAACTAATAAACGCCAAAACAATACATAATGATATAATAACACATAAAGTTATGCTGAAACGACTGTACATTATTTTACAGGATGCTTTCTTCATTTCATCTTTTCTTTCTTTATTACCTAGTGTAGTTTCCATCTTTCTAATGGATGCTCACGGCAATCTTCCTCAATCGCTAAGTCACGATGTTCCACCGTCCTATGACACTGAAGATCCTGCTGGCCTATTGCCACTACTCAGGTCGTGACTTAGACTCCTACCGTGACCCTGCAGCCGGGACAGAATACTACACAAGAGAGAAGAGTCTTAAATGTTCTTTGGTCTAGGTCTTAAATTATATCGTTCCTTCCCCGGAACATTCTGGTCTTGGAACAATGTTCGTGGTTTAGTCGTATCCAAGCGGCGATTTGATGGAATTGCTTCCTGTAAAATGTCGTCGTCCTCTTTCTCAGACAGTGTCCCACTCAGGTGTGCATCGCTGAAGGGTACGAATCATAGAACTCTTTCACTTTCACAGTCACCAACACCTCTGCGTACCCATTGATCGTATGGCAAAGGCACTTTCTTACAATGCACACCGTGTATCCAATTTTTCTTTCCTTCGACTCTAACTGCTGTCCTCGTGGTGAGGAAGACCATTCGAGGCTCCCGCCATCTGGGCTCCAAATTGCTGGACCTCTGAAAATTCTTTACGCAGACCCAGTCACCTGGTCGGATGGAATGACCTGGGTCTGTGGAAGCCTTCGGCAGAGCACTCTGAACCGGTTGATGAAGAACTCGCAATTTAGTCGTAAGGTCATGCAGATAATCAATCAATATTGGATATGGCAAGTCTGAGTATTTCTTAGGGCGAGGGATTCCCCATACGTTAGCCGGACGGCCAAACACCACTTCGTATGGGCTAAGTCCCAAACGAGAGTGTACTGCAGTTCTGGTGGATAGCAGAGCTAACGGCAAAGCATCGGGCCAATTGAGTCCTGTACTTGCTTGAACCTTTGCTAACTTTAACTTCAAGGTCCCGTTGTAACATTCTACTAAACCCGCTGACTGTGGGTGATTTGCCGCGTGGAACTTTTGCTTGATACCAAGACCTGCACAAACTTTTTGCATGACTTGGCCAACAAATTCGCTCCCATTGTCACTCCAGACAATGCGCGGCAAACCAAACCTGGGGAAGAATTCTTTTAGAAGGATTTTAGCTGTGGATAGGGCTGTGTTATCCTTTAGAGGGTATGCTTCTATCCATCTTGGAAAGGCGCATACTACCACCAGAACATATTTGAGGTTGTTGCATCGCTCCATATGAATGTAATCGATTTGCAACACCTCAAATGGATATGTCGGAGGAGCAAAGTGACCTGCTGGAGTTGGGGTTCCCTTTCCCGGGTTGTACATTAAACAAACAATAAAGTGCTTTACTACATTGTCTGCACATTTTGGGATATTTTCATTCTGCCACACTGGAGCCAGAAGTTTACAAATACCTTTTGCACTTAAGTGGGCTGGAACATGTGCCATAGTAACCACTGGGAGAACATAGGCATCTGGTAACAGCCAACGTTGATGTTCAGATAATTCCACCCAACAACCCATCTCATCTAACATTCCCGTACTTTCTTTCCACTTGCTTATCTCCCTCTCTGAAGCCTCTTTCTGAATCTCTTTTACACTTTCCACTGTATTCTCATACATTCCTCTCTCTCTGACCCAATTCACAGGACCTGCCACATACATTCGACTCGTTGAATCTCTCGCTGTCTTCTTTGCTATTTCGTCTGCAAACGCATTTCCCCGACCAACATCATCCGTAATCTTTTTGTGTGCACTCCATTTTACTATCGCTATTTGGGTGGGTAAGGCAAGTGATTCGAGGAGATCAGTCACTAACTGACCATGTTGTATTTTGGTGCCATGTGAAGTGAGAAAACCCCTTTCCTTCCAGAGACGCCCAAAGTTGAACGCTACACCAAAAGCGTATTGGCTGTCAGTGTATACGTTCACTCTTTTCCCTTTTGATAATACACAAGCTCTTGTTAATGCTATCAATTCTGCTGCTTGCGCTGAATTATGTCTAATGCGTGCAGTTTCCACAATCGTATGTAAAGTAGCATAGGCTGAAACTGTATCTCCATTAGGCATTTTAAAATAGGAACCGTTTACCCATAGAGTTCCATCCGGATTCTCTAGCGGTGTGTCTCTCAGGTCAATTCTTCCTTTTGTCTCTTCCTCAGTACGGAAGAAACAATCATGCTGATCCTCAACACTCTCCTCATTTGGAAGGGGCAACAAAGTAGCTGGGTTTAGGGTATTACATCGTTTGATGTGTATGTGACTAGCCAACAGCGTCAGCTCGTATCCAGTTAAACGAGCACTCGTAAGATGCTTCGTTTTCGTTCTGTTTAGCAAAGTATCCACTGCATGTGGTACCATGACAATGAGAGTGTTATCCAACACCACTCCAGCAGACTGACGGATAGAAATTGCTGCTGCTGCTGTTGCTTTGAGACAACTGGGCAATGCTTTAGCTACGGGATCTAACGTAGCCGAAAAATAGGCACATGGCCGCTGTTTATCTCCAAATTGCTGTGCTAAAACTGACAATGCACAATCTTCTCTCTCATGAACATAGAGCGTAAACAGCTTAGTGTAATCTGGAGTGCCTAGTACAGGAGCAGAACACAGAGCGGTACGTAAGTCAGTGAAACTCTTTTGGCACTCATCAGTCCATGGAAGGGGGTGAGGCGTATCTTTTAAAGTGAGTGTCAACAAAGGTTTGGCGATCAGAGAGAAGTTAGGGATCCACTGTCTACAATAAGAAGTAATACCCAGAAAGGCACGTACTTCCCTTTGTGTGGATGGTACAGACATTTGCGTAATCGCCTGAATTCGTTCTGGTGTCAATCGTCGTCCCTCCTTTGATAGGAGAAGACCCAAGTAGGTAACCTCTCGACAAACATATTGTAGTTTGGAAGGTGAAACCTTGTGATTCAGTTTAAACAAGTGGCGTAACAATGCAACAGTGACATCTTTGCAGATATCTTTTGAATCGGCAGCGACTAATAAGTCATCCATATATTGGATAAGAGCAGCACCAGACGGCAAATGAAAAGTATCAAGATGACATTTTAAAGCTTGACTGTAAATAGAGGGACTTTCACAATAGCCCTGGGGTGCGCGCTTAAACCGGAAGCTTCGGCCTCCAAGAGAGAAACCAAAAATGTCCCTACTCTCTTCTGCAATGGGAATACTAAAGAAGGCATTCTTTAGATCAATAACAGAAAACCAAGTCATTGTCAACAAAGCAGTGATATCTGGAACAACAGGAAATTGGGGGATCACAATTTTATTTACTTCTCGCAGATCAATTACGAAATGGTACACAGGAGGCTGAGAAGGATCAGTGCGTTTAAGAACAGGAAGAATAGGACTATTGCATGTATTACCTCTTGTTTCTTCAACCACACCCTTCTGAATTAAGGCATAAATGATTTCCAAAAGCGCTTTCTCACCTTTCGCAGAAATTCTATATTGTGGGATGCGCGGTAATTCAACATTGGGCTTGAGAGTGACAACATAAGGCGGAATCTCAAGACAACCCACATCATTCGGACCCGTGGCCCAAAGTGCTGTTGGAAGAGAAAGTAATTCAGGTGGAAACTGATCTTTGGACAAATACATTGGGGAGACCAATTCCTGTAGTAAAGTAAGATGTACGCCAGAAGGAGAACAATATATCGTAGCATGCATTCTTTTCAATAGGTCTAGACCCAACAGATTCTCACCGCAACCATTCGTTAACAGAAGTGGAGCTTCCAAATCATAAGGGCCAACTGAAATAGGCAAGGGGCAAGAAACTCGATTGCGAACAGGGGCGCCAGAAAACCCTACAGAAACATTTGTTAAGCCAGACAAAGGTGCCCCAGGGAGTTTAGAATGAATGATAGAACTTCTCATTGCCCCAGTATCTAGAAGAAATGGCTCTGAAACACCCATTGTAGTGACGTTAACATAAGGTCCATTTTTATCTACTGGGATTGGCACAACTCCCTTACTTTGTCCATGGCTGTCCTAGTTAGCATGAAGACTTTCATTCTCGCCTTCAACATAATGGTCTTCATTGTAATGCTGAGTAGACCTCACATTTAGCTGATCAAAGTAGTTCATGGAATTGGGAGAAGGAAGGGCACGCTGTTCTTGAGTCAACACACCCCGACCTCTACCTCTGTTTGCTTACTGGAGGCCAGCACGACCTCGTGGAGCAGGTAACGCTCCATTTTGCTGCAATAAAACCGGACAACTATTCTTAAAATGACCTTCCTCCCTACAATAGGCACATTGATTAGGACCTAACAAAGGTCGCGGATTGCATGGCTCAGGTTTTTGATACAACCTCTGAAACCGCGGGGGCTGCTGAATTTGAGGCTGAGCATAACGTGGCGGATAGGCTTGTTGCAAGAGAACCTTCGTTTTTAAATCTTTCGTCTTTTTCTCTTGCTTTTCTTTTTCTTCCTTATCTCTGTTTTCGTAATATTGCGCAGTAGCCAATATCTGGGCAGAAGAAGAAACAGCCCATGAACTTTCTGAATCTTTTAATTTGTGTGACAACTCGGCAAGCAAATTGAATACAAATTTGTCCACGAATAATCACTGTCCACCCTCTGTAGCCATATCTTGACCACTGTGGTCGATAAATGTCTCCTCGAAACGAGTAAAGAAGTCAGAGACACTTTCATCTTTCTTTTGTTTGCATGCTGCTAGTTTATCCCAGTTAACTCTCAATGCAGGCATCATAGTTTTCATTAACGTAATGATTCTACCAGGAAGTTCCGAGAGCAGAGCGTCAGGCTTTGCGCCACCCACTTGGTCTCTATTATATCAGTTATAACATCCCAAGTAGCACCTAGTCCCTGCGCGTGATCCTCTCTACAAATTTTAGCCCATATTGTCTGTGGGACTACATTTCCCATTAGCATGTCAATATCTGCTAGGTTCATAATACAGGCGTCAACTGTCTGCGATAATTCTTTGTAATAACCTGCAGGGTTCTTGCGAGGATCCGGTAGAGTCTGCTTGAGGGCCAAAACTTCAGGTCTCTTCCAAGGGACATGTACCCATATACGTTGGAAATGAGCAGGAATAACAGGATTAGCACCTGCTGCTGGAACCTCTTCCTTCCATACTGGAGGAACCTCTCTCATAGGATAATTTTTCGACGTCAGTCTAACCGACGGATTGGAATCAAGGAAAATCTGAGAAAACAATAAGGATCTATAAGAGATAAGTGTCCTTACAGCTTCCTCAACCTTAGAACCCACAATAAGTCCTTTTTCAAAATTAGTCTGAACATTTAACAGATCTTGTGGGATCGGACTTGAACTCACATCTTCCCATTCTTTAATGAGAGTGTCGCACATTACATTGAAAACATATTTTTGCGTAGGCGCATTCCATTGCAAAAAGGTAGGCATAATATCAAGCACACTGTATTGTGGACCCTTCTTGATCCATTTTCGTACAAGAGAGTCTAACTTCTCTCGTTCCTCAAAATCTGGGAACTGACTACGAGATTGTCTTCGAACAAAAGCCGGAGACACATTTAAAGCTTCAAAGAAAGGAGATAGAATACTAGTGACAGAGTCTGTGAGACGCTTATGCACAGACGGAGAATTAGACATAAGAATTGGAGACAGAGTATTAGGGGAACTGACAGGAGAAGAATCGATAACTGCAGGAGGAGCAGAAGGCAAAGGAGTTCTAAGATCAGGAGATGAGGGCAAAGAAGTTGAGACTAACGGTAGAACCGGCAGAGGCGGTAATACTGGAGGAAGCAAATGCGGAAGAGCCGGAACAGGCGGAGGTACCACTGGCGGCTGGTCAGGCTGTAACGGCTGAGGTACATTGGCACTTTGCGCATTTGGGCGGAGGCAACCTTAATAAGTGGGACATTAGGGGATATTCTTCTATATCTTTCTTATTATCAGAAGGGAAAACAGGCCACACCGGATAGCATTTATCTATCGCCATACGATGCTGTCTTTCTGAAATTTCAGTCGCATTATCAATTTCATCGTCTTTAAACTGTTGGGCAGCCTGTATAATTGTCATACCCTGTGCTTTCCTATCTCGTTTTGCTCGTTTAATTTCTTTCTGTTTGGCTTCCTTACGCCATAGGCGGAAAGAGTCAAACACTGCCGGCCGGGCTTTTCTTTTAAATAAAACTGCTTCCAAATTATCCAGCACATCAGGATCAAAACTACCATTTTCTGGCCATTTGAGAACACCATCTTTCTTCGTGTATCGGGTCCATGTCTCGTTAAAGGCAATGGGGCCGATACCATGTTTTGAATAGAGCTCATATGTGGGAGTTCCAACCGAAGGAATCGGACAAGAGTCCTCAAGTCAGGAGTCCCTATTACAACCAAGACAACAAATTCTTCCAAACATAGTCAGACCAGGCATCTCGAGATGTCTCCGGACTGTTCACAAACTTCAAGGGAGTAAAACTCAGTTTACGCAGCACAAATGCACTTACCCTCGGCTTTATCTATTGCAAGAGATAAATCTAAGAACCCAAAGAAATCAATCAAAGAACCAAACTTGTGGGCGCGACCCACGAAAATACTTAACTAAGGACGTCTTCTTCCACCAACAGAGGCCCGTCTATCGTCTCGCCTTACCATACATCATCAAAGGAAGGGCCAAAGCAGGGCGGCAGTCAGGGCAGCGGTCGTCAGTAGCCTTCAGGAAGGAGTAACCGCGCTGCAAAAGACCTTCGGACCACTTTCGACATACAGGGGTCGCTTAGTGTGGCTCACGAACCCTCCGGAATTTTCTTGCGGGGTTCCTCACGACCTTCAGGCAGAACCGGTACCACTGAAGCCGCCCCACATTGGGCGCCAGTTGAAGAACCAGAACCTTTTGGGCCTGGCGGCGCAGGGTACGCCCAAAGTCTCCGGAGTTCACCTGCTTCGCTACACAGAGACACGGGACACTCTGTCGGCGTTAGAAGATCAGATTTATTTAGCTGCAGCTAGTACAGTTATCCTAGAAGTACACAGAGTAGGTTCTCAGGAGACTGCCATTTCACTCTGTGGCGCACAGCGTTAAATACTATACAAGGTTCAGACATTTTGATCCAAAGCCCTCCCGGAACATACAAGAAAGAGCCAATAAGGAAAGTTAGAAAACAGGATGGAACCAATGAGAAAAGTTGGAAAACAAAAGTGTCAGATGACTTGAAGAGACCTCTCCTTCAACTATGTTTGTCACCCCTCCCTCAAGCTAATTCATTAACAGATTCATAACTAACTTGCAGGTGGCGAGATACGTTTGTGTGTGTTGGAGGACAGTCGTGAAACGAGAGAATGCTAGCAGGAGACAGTGAAGGCCAGTCGATAAGATAAGGTCAGGAAAGAATAGTGTGAGCCAACAGATAGTTGAGACGCGGATTAGAAAAGCCAGACAGGGATTAGTATACTCGGCTAGCTCTAACATCAGCTTTGCAAATAGAGGCAGAAGGCGTATTTCGACACCAGGCTACAGAAAAAGCAAAATAGACTTTGTTCGCCGTGCTGCCTGAGTGATGGCAACACAAAATGGCGGTGGGCCACAAAATGGCGGGTCGCTTCGATCGTGATCGAAAATTGAAGTTCCTCAGTATGGGACACAACAACTACTTTGCCACAAAAGTGTTTCCTGTGTTGGGACCAGGAATCATACATGCTGTTTGGCATTTGCAGCTTTGACCATGATGACACTTACCTTTTGGTCACTGTGATGAGGGTGTTTTTGGACCCCATCACCACAATGTTCAACATTTGTTGCAGTTTGGAACCACACACTTAACTTTTGTTCTACACAGTGAGGGGGTGTTAGTTTTACATTGACACAGTGCTATAGTGATGCTTGCCTTGTGTAGGCCACACTCAGTTTTTGGTCACACATGTGATGGTAGTTACATTGTATGTTCGAAGTCATAATCACTGTTGTGGGCATTTGTCACAGACCTTACACTGTTGTCATGATGTTAGGGGGATGTATTTTGCTGACATACCTAATGTTGGTGTATGATGGATGTGTGGCGCATCACCCATCCAATGGATGGGGTGGCAGGGGTGATGGGCAACATAAGCCCAATGAGTTGGGGTGGCAGTAGTGATGGGCAACATAGTCACTATGAAGGGGGTTGCAGCAGTGCTGGGCAACAGGTCCCCTATGAGTGAGGGTGGCAGGAGTGATGGGCAACAGGTCTCCTATGAGTGGGGGTGGCAGAAGTGATGGGCAACAGGTCCTCTATGTGTGGGGGTGGCAGGAGTGATGGGCAACATAAGCCCTATGGGTGGGGGTGGCAGGAGTGCTGGGCAACATAGTCCCTATGGGTAGGGGTGGCAGGAGTGATGGGCAACATAAGCTCTATGAGTGGGGGTGGCAGGAGTGATGGGCAACAGGTCTCCTATGTGTGGGGGTGGCAGGAGTGATGGGCAACATAAGCCCTATGAGTGGGGGTGATAGTGGTGCTGGCCGTGCAACCCCTATGGTGGCCTGTTGCTAGTGGACAGGATATGGATCCTCTGGGTGTGTGTGACATTTGGCGGGTACGTGTCATTTGTTTGTGTGGTGGGTGTCTGACTTACCATCTGCGCCGTCCGCGTCTGTTCCTGATCCGGTCATAGATGTACAGTACTGGTATGACCTGTGCGATGGGATTCATGATGTGTCCGTCTTGTACACGCTGCTAGTTGTTCCGTCTCGTAACTGTTGCAAGCTGGTCCGTCTCGTAGCTGTGGATTGTGTTCTGGCACGAATCGTACCTGATATGCTTCTTTTCCGGATGCTGTGACGTGCTTTACGTGGCGACCTATCCAGCGCGTATGATTTGTGCATCGTACTTGTCCGGCCGGAAACTGCTGTGGATACTGCTTCCGGGTGACTCGGTTCGGCGTTCAGAGGTACGGCTCGGACGGAGAATGAAGCTTGAATAACAGCCTACGTGTCGGTCGGATTTTTGTCAGTTATGCGCACCGTACTTCATCACCCGGACGGACCGGCTCCGGGTACGAGTCGGTCGCAAGGTAAGGCTACGAACATCTCTCGGAGAGCTGTCCGACCCGGATCGGAAACGACCCCTTGGAATTAGATATTCTCCTATTTTTTGCAACTGCATGAACACTATGGGGCATATTATCAAGCACGGCGTTAAAATTATCGCTGCTTTAGCGGCAGAAAACTGCCACTAAAGCGTCGATAATGGGCTTGATAATATGCCACAGAGAATTCCAATAGAAGCCCATGTTGACACCAGAACATGGGCTTCTGTAGGAATTCTCTGCGGCATATTATCAAGCCCATTATCGCCGCTTTAGCGGCCGTTTTCAGCCGCTAAAGCGGCGATCATTTTAACGCTGTTTCTTGATAATATGCCCCCAAGTTTTTTAAAGTAGGTTTTATTTTTACTATTATTTAAAAATTTCTATGCAGTAGTTTTTCCTTTCATTTTCTTTCTGATGATGGCTTAGTGATTCCTTAACAGGCTGAAATGTCATCACCCCCTACAAATATACTAAGGGCATACATTCTTAAAAAATTGGACACCTTTGGGACTTTGCCCTCTAAATCATTATCTACCGTTTGGTTATGATTACCTGTGTGAAATAAATATTGTTTACATTAATGGTCTACATTAAATGTGTTACTACTTAAGCAATTAGCACAGTCCCTTCCATGGATTGTAAATATTTGAAGTAAATTTGCATTCATCGCAACAACAAATCTTTAGGTCTCCTGTCACTCTAAATGGATATGCTTATTTAAAATGTGCATGATGGATGCATTTAACACAAACCTAGACAGCATGTGCTCAAAGTGTGATTATGCTTATGGCCAATTGATTGCTGATGTATGTTACACTTATAAGACAAACGTTGTATCGCCTGATAATAAGAAATGACCACGAAATAAGTCCAGTTGAACCACTTTTGCTCATATAATCCCCACAAGAACAGCTCGTTATATTAAACCACAAATCGAAAGTAAGCAGAAAGCAAGAATAAACTCACCTTGTGGTCTCCATACAAAATTGATACAAATTGTGCTCCCTTGATATAAATTCTATCACACAATCACTTTTCAAGGGGTGGGCGATGCACTTCGCTCCGCTAGAGTATTTGACAGAGTTGTGCCCACTCTGTGTTACCCTTGTAACGCAGAGTTCTGGTGTAGATTTTACTCATGCACCAGCAAGAATTGGCATCCCCTGGCATGATTTTCGGGTGCTAGGACAGCATCCAGAGAGATTTTTTCAATTTGGGGGGTTGCGAGCAGTCATGACATTTTTTCGTGAGAAAGCTGCCTCTCGGGGTGAGAAAACTGTTGAGTGAGTAGAAAATCTACTCCAGCAGCAACAAAGAAGTTGCACCTTCTGGTGCACTGCTTGGTGCCACTAACACTGATTTTGCAGCACAGAACAAGTTCTCGGCACTAAAAATCAGTGCGATGGGTCGATTCCACCCACTTGCAGAACTCTGCAGAATCTCCTGGAGTTTTTAAAGAACTCCTCAGAATTCCGTGGAGTAAAACCACATGAGTTCTGCTTTTTCCACCTCACATATATTTCTATGTACTCATGTTTCTACATGCAATGGAGCAATTGGTGGTGATCTTGAAACCTATTGCTATGCCTGAGGCATTTTTGCCTCCATAGATCCCTGAATGGAACTTCGCTACACTGGACCATTATATGTTATGACTGGAATTATTCTGACCTTATATACTCATTTTCATGACTGTAGGGATCGGTTTAATCATCATACATTCGCTTGTAAAGTTGCAATCCATTTGCTGATATCATTGTTCTGTGTTTCAGCTTATAAAATAGGTTCTCCCACCAATGATTAGGTGCAAATGCTAGACCTAGACAGCGAACACATAAACCTATTGTTTGCTGTCCTGCTACAGACAGCCATAGCTGATTTTTGCAGGCATCACTATATGTTAAACTTGAACATATACTGAGTATACGTTTTGGTCAGCCCCTTACTCGTGATTGGATAGCTATCTTGCCCACCTCATTTCCCTGCATCCTATTTATGGCTTTCCAGCCTAAGCGTATGTTTGTCCCACTAATTTACTGTTGTTTCTGATTGGGTGAGTTATATCCTTCCACTGCTTCGAATGCTGAGGTGTTGCCTCTATTTTTTGTTTGACTTTTGAAGTGCATCTTTCCTTGCTTTTTGCTTACAAATCATAACAATTTTATTCAAAAGCACACATATATACTGCTATACTTGTGACAAAACATTTTCGTTATATCTAGTAAATCCAACAACGTGTTTTCACAACAGCCAAAAAAGAATGGTGAAATACAATTAGTGGATAGCTTTGTGTCCTTACTTCATGATAGGTTTAAGCAAGCTGTGAAGTCAAAATCAGCAATTAAAATGCTGTTGTCCCAGTAAATATGCAAAATTATACACAGTGGGACTCAGTTTCAACCGACAGGTCATTTTTGTAGTTTAACAAAAGGACTGCTTGATGTAACTATTCTCAAACTGTTATTTTGATGAACACCTCCTTCAAGAAAATTCAAACCATGAAAGCACATGGCAGCCAATAGCTGAAGAGGACTGATCCAAACACCACTCTGCCTATATTTCTTTATACTTTTTGTCGATGTATTGCTGACAAGAGTTCTCACAATACACAGCAAAAGCGGTCCAAAGTGAGACCTAAATTGGTAATTTTTGCATTTTTATTGTATAAAATCAAAGATGCACGATCTTACCTTTTTGGTAAGCAAAACTGAGAACAGGGAAATAAACTACACGGGGGTAATAAATAACGTAGACTTTCAGTAACTTTTAAGTGTTTTGGGCGTTTTTACCGCCGAATAATCCTGGCATGGTCGGAATGGGACCCACAAAAACTAAAATTCTCTGGCATGTTCTCACAAGCTAGAAGGAACTAATGATGGAGGAAACACTGTGGGTTTCTCGGGTCAAACTCATTGGGGTCACAGAAGAAAAGTATCTGTTATGTGAAAACAGGACATTATTAAAACAAAACGTTCTACCAGCACACTTTTTATTCTCATGTTTACCTCAATTTGACCTGGAAAAATAACATCCATTTCTTCATGCAGTTTTCTCCAAAAAGGCACATGTTCACTTGAAAGCAAGCACTTGTCATCCTGAATCATAGATGCATTCAATTTGAAACAGGACACACCAGTCTGGAAAGATCCAAAATCTATGTCCACAGAAACACATGTTGCCTGCAGACGCACTGCAACTAAATTTGTTGAGATGAGAGAATGTAACAAATGCAGAGGAGCAGTTTTATAGTCAAATACCAGTCTTCAAAAAACGTATTTTCCAGCCATTATTCCACATTGCACAAAATAGATGAATTGTTTCCATACATATGGCAGCGGCAGAGCTAGTAAGTCAACAGCTACTGACACGCTTCGAATTCCTCTTTGTTACCAGGCTGTGGCTCCTCTTAGATTTAGAATCTAAGCATTAATGACTGCAAATTTTCACACTTGCAACTCTTTAAAAGGAGGCTCAAGTAAAGGTTTGATCACTGATTGGTCCACTGTAAACATGAACCCATTTGATGCACCATGTGGTGAAACATTTTCCACTTATAACCTCAGAATATTAGCATTGAACAAATTGCGCCATCTGGCATCGGTACAAATAGTGAGATGCAGTTGTGGACTTGTGCACAGAACGCTAAGGAGAAGCTCTTGGTCTGTGCTGAGAACAAAGTGCCATATTTATGGCAAAGTAACGCAACGCAGCACAGCAAGTCACCTTGCTGCGCTGCGTTCCATGGAAAGGGCAGGAATGCGCCGTATTTAAAAGAATCCAAAGCATTTCTGTTCTTGTCACTGTGCTGGCGTCGTTTTTACTGCCTGGCTCCAATGTAGGCACCCTTGCCAGAGTTGCAGATAGGATTGTTTTTGCACAAAAACAATCCTGAGAGGCAAAGTCCTCTTTCTATGTGTGCTGCTCACGTAGAAAGAGGAAGTAATGAGGAGAAATAAAGATATTTCTCCTCGATTTCCCCTCACCAGGGTGGTGTATCATTCTGGCACATTCCCAGGTTTACCAGTTCTAGTAAATCAAAAAACAAGGGAGTTACATGGGAATACCCACATAACGCCCATGGAATGCCTCCCTGGCGCAGAGTAAGGTAACGCAGAGATTTGCGCTGAGTTGCTTTACTCGAGATTTATGAAGTCCCTCAGCGCCACGCAAGGTGGCCTTGCGTGTCTGCATAAATGAAAAATTTCCTAGCTAACGTAACGGAAAGTTTCAATTCTATTAAGGACTCGCAGGCGAGGATTATGCTCTATCTTTCTTTAATTTTCCAATAGCAGCACTTCAAAGTTAACAAAAAAAAACACTGTTCCCATGAACCACAGGAACATAATTCAAACACAATAGAGTGTCCATGGGTAGACAGTCCGACATCCATGCACCAATCACAGGGCTCCTGGGGGTATGTAGTCCTCTGTCCTTATCCATTCCTCCTCTTTCGATGCTGTAGGCCAGCTAGTCCCAGGTCCTCACAGAATCGCCTGCGGAAGCAAAGGACAGCGTAAGCGAGAACCTTGGCTAAGGCTTAGTCCTGCACGGAAGGAATTCCGTTATAGACATTCAATAGGTACAAGCGAAATGCAACTCAGAAGAAGACCTATTACTTACCCCAGTACGAGGGTGGGAAAGGTATCCCCAGAACTGATACCCTGGGCGGGATAATCCTCGCCTCCTAGTCCTTAATAGAATTGAAACTTTCCGTTACGTTAGCTAGGAAATTTTTCATTCTATGTCAGGACCGGAGGCGAGGATTATGCTCGTTTAAAGCTTGCTCACCACCAAATGTGCCATATCCAGCACTGGTTTGAAATAAAACCTTTTAAAGGTGGAGTCCGAAGACCAATCTGCCGCATTGAGAATGTCTTCCAGAGGAGCTCCCAGGGTAAACGCCTTAGAGGCCATGGTCCCTCTGGTAGAATGGGCCCCAAAAACACGGAGGTCAATGCCTGCCTCCTGCATCACCCAACGTACCCAAGGGGCTATCGTGGGGGAGGAGACCGCCTTGTGCGGTTTTACTCAGCGCGATAAGCAACTGTCGTTCTCCGGGAGGGCGGAACTCGTCCGACGTTTCTTCGTAAGCTTTGAGGCAGGACACCACGCAAAGCTTAGGAGAATCCGGAAAGGCAGGATATGAAATGGAGGTGGTACCGCATTTCGTCCGCCTTCGGATAGTGAAAGTAACCCCAAAAGGGGTGAAAATCCTTCCTGAGACATCCAGCGCCCGAACATCCGAAACCCGTCGACAAGATATAAGACAAAGAAGCATAGCCAGCTTGGCAGAAAGCTCCTTCCGAGATAAAAAACGGTTCGGTTGCCAAGACAAGAAAAGATTCAGGACCTGCTTCACGTCCCACAGCTGGGAATAACGAGGCTCCGGCGGCAACGAAAGACGGATGCCCCGAAGAAGGCGACAAACCCAAGGGTGCTCCCCCACCGGGGAGCCGTCCACTAAGGAGTGGCCGGCCGAAATGGCCGAGCGAAAGGTATTGATGGTTCTATAAGCCAACCCGTCTTCAGCCAAAGCGGCTAAGAAATTTACAATTGAAGTCACATCTGCCGCCACGGGATTGAGATTCCGGCGCATACACCAACGCACCCAACGCCTCCAAGTGGATCGGTATCGCTTGACCGTACCATCGGCCCAAGCCTTTGACATGAGCTTCTCAGCTGCTCCCGAAAGGCCCGGGATCGCCCATCGTCCCCGGTAATCCGCCAGGCCATCAGGGCAAGGGATCCCTGCGCTATGAGCGGGTGAGGAATCCCGTCGGGATCGAGGAGAAGAGTCGGGAAGCGGGGTAGTAGGATTGGAAAATCCCAGGAAAGTTCCAGAAGAACTGGAAACCAAACTTGAGATCTCCAAATCGGAGATATTAGCACGATGTCCGCCCCCTGGCGACGCACCTGCGCTGAAACTCTCGTTAGCATGGCAAACGGGGGAAAGGCATAACCTGTCTCCTCTCTCCAATCCTGAAGAAAAGCATCCGTGCTCGTCACCAGAGGATCCGGCCACCAGCTGAAGAACCGGGGCAGCTGATAATCTAAGCTTGATGCAAACAGATCCACCGAAAACGGGCCCCAAATGCTCTGGAGGTCCGCAAACACACCCGGATGAAGTTTCCACAGGCTCACGTCCTGAACATGCCGTGAGTGGAAATCCGCCACTTGGTTGCTGTGGCCTGTAAGGTATTCCGCCGTGACGGAAACATGATGGTCGAGGCAATACTGCCAAAAATTCGCCGCCAGGTCTGAGAGCGCTCGAGAGCGGGTCCCCCCCAGGTGGTTGATGTAACGCACCGCGGATACGTTGTCCATCTTGAGGAGGACGCAAGAACGGACCGAGTCTTTGGTCCAGCACTTGATCGCAAAGGATCCCGCCAACAGCTCTAAACAGTTGATGTGAAGCCGCTGCTCCTGTGGTGACCACACACCTCTGGTAGCAAACTCGCCACATCGTGCGCCCTATCCGGACCTGCTGGCGTCGGACTCGATAACGATATCGGGCGCGGAACCGAAGATCGCCCGCCCATTTCAGGCTTCCATATTGGCAAGCCACCATTGCAATTCTTCCTTGGCCTCGGCTGAAAGGGCGACTTTCTGGGAATACGAGAGGCCCCTGCGAAGGTGGCGGGCCTTGAGGCGTTGTAAAGCCCTGTAGTGCAATGGGCCCGGAAAAATCATTTGTATGGAGGCTGAGAGAAGACCGACTATGCAAGCCAGTTGGCGGAGGGAGAGGCGTGACTGTGCAAGGGACCTTCTGATCTCGTGACGGATCTTGGTCATCTTGCGAGAAGGCAGGCTGAGGGTGGCTGCCACCGAGTCGATCACGAAACCTAGGAATGTCACTTGTTGGGCCGGAACCAGGACGGATTTTGCTTCATTGATAATGAAGCCTAAAGCCTGAAGGAGATCCACCGCCGTTTGAAGATGATCCGACAAAACCCGAGGACATTGGGCCATAATCAAAATGTCGTCCAGGTAGACGATCATGCGCATGCCGGACGCCCTCAAATGTTCGATCGTGGGCCGAAGGACCTTGGTGAAACACCAAGGTGCGGATGACAGACCGAACGGGAGGGTGGTGAACTCGTACACCGTGTCCCGCCACTTGAACTGCAAAAATCTCCTGTGAGGAGGAAAAATCGGAATCGCCAGGTAAGCGTCCTTGAGGTCCAGATGCGCCATCCAATCTCCGGGCCTGAGGAGATCACGCAAGAGATGGATGCCTTCCATCTTGAAGTGGCGGTAAACCAGCCACGCGTTGAACTCCCTCAGATTGATAACTGGACGCTGTGTCCCGTCGGCCTTGTCGACCAAGAAAATATTGCTGAGGAAACCTCCGGAATGAGGTCGCGCCTCGACGATAGCTTGCTTGTCCAATAAGGCAGAGACCTCCAGGTCGACCAGTGCCATGTCGGCGGCCGAAAAGGAGAGAGGGCGAGGGGGAACCGACTGGGAAGGTTCTCCATGGAACTCTATGTGGAACCCTCGGACCGTCTGCAGCACCCACGCATACCCCATGACAGAAGTCCAGGCCTGGAAAAAATGCGCGAGACGGCCCCCTACTTTTAGAAGGGAAGAAGGGAGAACACTCACCGGACGAGTTGGAGGCTCCACTGCCTCGACCGCCTCTGCCTTTCCCTCTGCGACCTCTGGTCTGGTAGAAGTTTCCGAATCTGGCTTGATCCTGGTAGTTGCCATTACCGGAGCCTTGCCCTCTGCCCTGATTAGGACGGCCGGACGAGCGGCCCCTGCCTTGTCCGGCCCCCCGGAAAACACGGGGACGGAAAACTTTCCTGATGGAAGAATGGGCTCTATCCAGCGAGGTGAAAGTATTCACAAATTTACCCAATTCCTTAATAAAGGGTTCTCCGAAAAGGCCTCCCTGGGCCACGGAGCCCGTCTCAGAGTCAGCGAGGTCACCAAGCTTGGGGTCCACCTTGATGAGTAAGCTTCGGCATCTCTCCGTAGAGAGTGCGTAGTTGGCGTTCCCTAGGAACACCACTACACGCTGGGCCCAAGCAGAGAGGGTATCAGGAGAAATCAGAGAGCCTGATATTTTGGCCTCCTCGGCCATATCAAGAATCTTCGTGGCAGGTCCAAGAATATCAAGAAGTTTATCCTGGCAGGCTCGCCAGGACCTGTCAATACCCCGCTTGGGGTCCTTGACAAACTTTTGCAAGAATGTCGCCATGCAGGGGTCGATCTCTGCTGTAGCAGCCACCTTGCCCTCCAGAGAAGGCCGGGGGCATTCCGCCCTAAGACAGCTCCTGGATGTGGCCTCTAACGGCCGGCGGATTCTGCTGGCGACATACTGGGCAACTTTCTCTGAGGGAGCCCAGTCTGAGGAGCGGGGATGCAGAATATCATCGGGGTCTAACATGTTGGCCCAAAGATTCTGCGCCTCGCTAGTCGGTTCTGGATGGGACGGCCGCCAGGGACGGGATGGGCCGGCCTCGTCGTCAGCATCGTCTGCTACATTCCCCGATGGTGCGGGAGTCCCCGGTGTGGGGTTGCTCACTAAGAACGCCTGCTTAAGGCGAGCAAAGGCATCTATATCCACCCCAGCCTCTTTAGGCCGTTTGGAAGGAGGAGGCTGAGTATCAGCAAGAGTACCACTGGAAACGGTGGAGGGTGGAGGAAGGTTCTGTGCCCTGGCTAACGCCTGCTCTATTCTACGGGAAAGGTGATCCTCCAAGGGCCCCATGGCATGCTCCACCGCTTTGTGGATAGAATCATCCACCGCGTCATAAAAGTCCTCATCCCATTGTAGGGCCTTAGGGGATCCTCCTCCCACTGACCGTCCTGCTGGTAAGCCTCCTCGTCGTACGACTCCATGTGTAGGCGAGGGCTGCAAACAGGTAAGTGGGGCAGAGAGGGTAACCTCTGTATGAAGGGGGGCTGGGTTTCAGCCTACATAAAGTGCGGGCAGTGCTCGCATTGTGAAGGGAACAAAGCCCTGGGACCCACAGCCCTGGTGCGATGATAAATTTAGGGCACCCTGCCAACACTATATGGATCCCAATACTGACTCTCCAGAGCGTTATTGAGGCCTAAAGGTACAGCCTCCACCCCCAAAGCGATTAGGATCGCCAAGTGTCTTGCTGCCAAATGGCAGATACAGACAGCTGCCTAATGGCAGATACAGACTCGCGTTTAATGCGAGCGTTCAAGTTTCAGCACAGGGGGGGGGGGGGGGGGCGTTCAAACACACACTGCCTCAGGGCAGGACAACAGGCCACACGGGCGTAATGGCAGGGCAGGCTCCTCGGCGAGACGTCTCAGGCATTGAAAAAATGCGCGATGAATGCGCGGAATGCCAGACGTTTTGTCGATGAGGCGTGCGCCAGGCACCCTCTAGCGGCAGGAGGAGCACCGCGAGACTGGGCACCACAGTCACCGGCCGTTAGGGAGTGAGAACGCTCCCACGGCCAGGCGAGGGAAGACCGAGTAGCGGCTCCCTCGCAAACACCTAAAGGAATAATAAAGTTCAAACGGGCATAATCTACGCACAGAAACTGACAGAAAAACGCGTCACTAAAAGTAACGCGTCAAATAAATAAGCTGAAATATGAAGATAACCATCAGAAAAAACAGCGTGCGCGAAGCGCGTTCTAAACAGATAATTAGATTACATATTTCAAATGTCTCAACATTTCCCACGACAAAGTTACGAGGGAAGGGTAAACGAAAAACACTTATCTGGCTGCAGCATTAAAGAAAGAGGAGGAATGGATGAGGACAGAGGACTACATACCCCCAGGAGCCCTGTGATTGGTGCATGGATGTCGGACTGTCTACCCATGGACACTCTATTGTTTTTGTATTATGTTCCCTGTGGTTCATGGGAACAGTGTTTTTTTTTGTTAACTTTGAAGTGCTGCTATTGGAAAATTAAAGAAAGATAGAGCATAATCCTCGCCTCCGGTCCTGACATAGAATCTCTTTTTTGAGTTGCATTACTCTTGCACCACGTTGCGTGCTGCAGGAGTGACGCAACCGGGTTTATAAATATGCCTCAAACTCTATTTTCTGAGTTGAGAGAAAAAAGAGTTGTAATATTGAAAAGTGGGCAAATCACAAACATTTGGAAAAAAAGAGTAGATCAGTTACATGTTGACACATACTACTGTACGCGAATTTACATTTTTCTAATTAAAATAACTTTGTTTACATCCAGCTTTATGTAAGACTTGTGAAAGATTGATAAATGAAAAGGATTCCCATGGAAGTTGAAGCAACAAAATACTAGGTAGGTGAAGTGATATCACTCTCTCTTTCACCACTGGTGACATGATAAAGTATATGCTTATCTTATGTTTACTGCTGAGAGCAAGGGCAATGAAAGGACACTAGAAGGAGTACTCATGGCTCTTGGAGCACTTTCTACTCTCTGTTGCTGCAGTTGCCTGTTGCTTTCACAGTCCTTCTCCAGGGCCCTGCCTCGGAAGCCAGGGGTAGTGGCTGCCACCTCTTTCGTTCTCTTTATTGACGTCCATGAAGTTTCTTTTAGAAGGGACAACCAAGTCCTTTAAGCCTAAATGCATCACAGGCTTCGGTATATTTTTTTATCAAAATACTCTAGCCCGATAAACAAACAAAAATGTAAATTCTTTCCCACGGATGCACTCCTGTGATTGTATTACATTTATGGTTTCCGGGACTTCACCAAAAATTCCAGGAGTACTGCAGGGAAGCTGTGACTGTCACGGCTTCACGGGAGTATGTGCATTGGTAAACATTTACAAAAGCACACATGTAGACTATGGTCAATAACTCGTGCACATGTTTAGGAAAAGTGGATTCGCATTTGCTCACTTTTTTACTTTACTCCTCTGTGGGACAATGACATCTTATGTGTAAAGCTTCTGCATGGTTTGGAATAGTACAATGTTTCAGGGGCTTTTATTCTAAATTCTGTGGTGGGTTATTACTTGATCATAACCCGCTGTCTCTAATCCTTAATGATCTATGGCCTAGTAAGATAAATGGATTAATTCATAAGCCTGCCCCTAAAGTTCTTCTATCCAATTGTGGGCGGCGTTTAAAGTGGAACAAAATAGCTCTAGATGAAATCAAACTCAATTTTATAGACCAAACCCTATTAACCTCTCAATCAGAGTTTGATGCTATCTCTCAAAGTCCCCTTGCAACAGGTAGGGTAACACTAATTTTTGAAGAAGCAATTAAAACTATAGGGGAAGTTTTCCTTGAACAAGTGCCCCGGGGTAAACCTATAACGAATCCACAGCCGAAGGGCACTCACGATTGGTTTACTCCTGCATGTAGGCAGGAAAAAACAGCATTAATTAAAGCAATTAAGGGTAAAACACAATCCCTAATACAGTCCAACAGGATGAATTACAAACGGGTAATAGCTAGTGCTAAAAAGGATTGGGAGGATGAGTATTGGCATACCCTGAAAAAGGCTAGCTCTGCTAAGGATGCTAGACTTTTTTGGGATACTATCAGAGCTAGGAATAGACCTGATAGTAACCATATCACATGTAGTATTACCAGTCAAGCATGGTTTACCCATTTCTCCCAATTGTATACTTGCCCACAGGGGTCTAGCATCGGAGCACCATTTGATTACTCTGTTTTAGAGGGCGATATGATCGAGCCCGATTTTACAATCAAAGAAGTTGAGTCTGCTATCAATACTATCTTGCCCCAAAAAGCGGCTGGGCGTGATGGTATTCCTGGCGACTTGCTTCGCTATGATATCCCAAAGTGGGGGAAGCTTATACATTCCCTGCTTGTTGCCATCCATAAAGGTGCGGCAGTCCCCGAATCATGGAAGGGAGCAGAGGTCGTCCCTATTTTTAAAAAGGGTCTAAGGGACGACCCTTCTAACTACCGCCCTATAAGCCTATTGGATACAACCCAGAAGGTAGTTGGGAAGGTCTTATTGGGGAGGATCCAACAATGGATTGAAGATAATGATATCCTCTCCAATTACCAAGCGGGGTTCAGAACAGGCACGGGAACAATAGAGCAAGTATTTAGATTAATGCTGATCTATTGGAAGGTTGTGGTTATAGGCAAAGGCAGTCTTTATCTCGCTTTTCTTGACCTAAAGACTGCCTTTGACCTTGTGCCTAGGGAGATCTTATGGGAAGTCCTTTATAAAATGGGCCTCCCACGCTATATTCTTTCAATGTTGATGAGGCTCCACGAAGGTAATTTTGCCCAAATCAGATGGGGTACACAGGGTGAAAAAACAAACAAAATCCCGGTGGATAGAGGGGTCCGTCAGGGATGTGTTCTTGCTCCCACCCTCTTTTCTCTATATGTCAACGGTGTGGTCGAGCATCTGTTAAAAGATCCCTCAGATGAACCATCCCTGGCGGGCGAGCGTGTCCCCACTCTCCTTTTTGCGGATGACACGCTTTTGTTATCCAAATCCCCAATGGGCCTTCAGAAGCTCCTTAACAATTTTCAGACCTTTTGCTTGGAGCGGGGATTGGTCATTAATACTGACAAAACCAAATACTTGGTGATGAATCCCCCAAAAAAACTTGCCCGACCCCCTGTCCTGAACTCAGTTCCCTTAGGCAGGGAGAGGGTATTTGATTATTTGGGAATACGCATCTCACAAACAATGCAATGGACCCCCCATTTAACCAAAATGCTCCTAAACCATAAGAGGGTGACAGGGGCCCTACTAAAGGAACAACGTCTCTGCACAATAAGACCGATAGCCCCGGTTGTAGACATTTATAAGGCAAGAGGAGTTAGTTCTGGTCTTTATGGAGCAGAACTTTGGGGTACCCACAATATAGATGAACTTTCTAAGTCGGAAAACAAATTTTGCAGATCATTGATGTTGCTCCCCCAGGGCACGCCAACTCTACCGTTGATGCTTGATTTAGGCTGTCGTTCCATAGCTGATCTTGCAAAACTCCGGCCATTGCTTTTATGGGCCCGGTTGTGGCGAGTAAAAGAACTCGCCAAATACGCTAAAGGGTTGTCCGAAATAATGGCATCACCAGGATGGCATAAAATAAAGTGGTTGAGAGATGTAAAAGCTTTACTTATCGTTCTTGGACTAAGTGAAGCATGGGATAATAGATCATCTCCACCAAAGGCAACTCTAAAGACTTTATATTGGAATTGGGTTATGTCCCGAACATATGCTGACCAGTCATTGGGAAAACTTACGGAGGACTTCTTGAAGTTCAAGGACTTACCCATTCGGGAACTCTATCTGGACATTATTGAGAAACCGTTCGATAGAGCTCTCTATTTCAAGTTTAGAGTTGGGACTCTCCCACTAAGAGCGTTCACAGCACGATGGAAATTTCCGGCAAAGACAACTGCCTTTTGCCCTTTTTGTATAACTAGCACCGAGACCCCAGCGCATTTTTTGTTCCAATGCCCGGAGTATGTAAAACCCAGGAAAAAGTGGCTCAAAGCACTGTGTCGGCTCTTAGGCACTAGGTCACACATTGAGGCCTTGCGTGTCTTAACGTCAGATTCACGCCCATCTTATGTCTGTGGTTTATCTAAATTTTTATCATGGGCCTGGTATCTACGCAGCAAAAGACTTAAATTTAATGTTTAATTCTTTTTTATTGTCAAATTGTATTAATTGTTTTTAACCTGTGTAGAATGTATTTACTTCTTCGCTGAAAACTTATGAAATTTAGTGGTTGTTGTAAATGCTTTTTTAAAAAAGGGAAAATTTATTTATATTCAGCTTTTATGATATGTTTTTATCGAAATAAAGCCTTTTTGACTTGACTTGACTTATTACTTGATGTCTGTGTTTGGATTGATGAAAGTTACCGGGTGAAGCTGCTGTTGTGTGATGCTGCATTCAGCTCCAGGAAGAAGAATAAATCTACTTCTGAAATTGGTAGCTCTGCTTCTCAATGGAAAATATATTTCCCTATGGAGGTGGCCCTTCCTCTACACATCGACCTGTTCTCAGAGAGTGCTCTTCTCGTTTGCACTTTGGATACAGATTTACATATAAAGTGAACAGGCATAAATTGGCCATATTCAGAGATGTACCAAAAGTTACTACTTTGTCATTCACTTGGGCAGACCTACACACATTGTCGCAAATTAGGTTTATATATTGTGCACAAGCTTTACATGAATTATACCTCTGTAGAACATACTTAATGATGTAAATTGTTCTGTGCTTTTCATAGAAAAATCAGTCATTATTTACACTTCCCTGTATTACAACTATTTCCAGGTGTATTTCTAACTTGTACCTGGAAAACACTTTGTGAATTATCCCCAATAACGTCCAATCTTCTTTTATGTAACATTTTTGTAGTTAGCCCACAAACGTAAAAAGCATAAAGGAAAAACACAAAGAGGACAGTCCACAGAGGTGAATATAGAGGAGTAGATTTAATTACGTGTAGATCTACCCCTGCACCTGGGTGAAAATCTCCATTTTTTTCTATTCACAATTTACCATTGAAGATTTGCACCTAGACTTAAGAGTCTTCTCCTATAACCCTTTTTACGACAATAAAGTTACTAATAGTAACTTTCAGGATTTTATTTTGCGACCTTTTAACTTATGTTAAAAAAAGTTAGAAATTCACTGAAAAAGCGCTGCAGTTGACAAACCAGGGAACTTTGCCAGTTGTACATAACTGACATAGGTACAGCATGCACCGTCATTTCCAGATGACATCAGTGAAGTAATATGTGAGGTAATAAGCAGTACATCACTTTAAGTTAAGTTATACTTATTTTAGTTGTGTATAACTTGTGAATTTACCTGCTTTTTTAAAAAAACAGTAGTGCTTTTCAAGTGAATTTCTAAGTTTTTTTTAACATAAATTAAAATCTTACTAACTTCCTCACATTTAACACCACTTTCAACCTTATTTTTTTTTGGTCAGTTTCTATAGTTTCTTTAGAGCAACGCTATATTTTATTATGATACATTTGTGCCCAACAACTTGCTGCGTGTGGCCTTTGGCCCTCTTAAATATGTTTTTCAGCATATTTTCAAGACTCAGGGACTCCTGTAATGGCGGCCGCAGCATTTTTTTATTATGTTGTGGCCACCAATCAGATTGTTCCATCCTGTGGGAGTCCGATCAATCAGTGTGTGTTATATAAAAAAAATTCCAGTGGGACAATTTTGTTTAAGATATTGTAGTGGACAACCACATTAAAGGTGGTAGCAATTTATTGCATTTGATAATGCTGGAAGTAAAAGACACCAGTGGGTGTCCACAGCTCCAAGGCACCCACAGGACTTGCACAAAAGATGCACACAATCAGGTTAGTAAAGGTAAGATATCTTAGTCCCTTTTGGACCTTTGATAGAGCTTTGCTCCAGTGGCCTCTACCAACTGCTTGGGACCTTTCTGGATGGAAAACACAGGATCGCTTGAGCCCCTCAAAGGCTCTGCAGTACTGCTTCCTCTGGCAACACCAGCTGTGCTGTAGGTGCTCTTGGCCTGCCCTTCTGTGCAGTCCTGGTGATCTTCTGATCTGAAGTTCTAATTCTGCTCAGCAGCACCCCACAGGTTGTCCACCGAAGAACACACTATGTTCCTGCTCTCTCCAGCCACCCAGGGCTTCTGCATCTTACCAGGTTACTTTGCATAGCTGTCAGGATCAACAGGACCCACTTCTTCAGGCACCACAGCAGGACCAGTCGCAATAGGAGATAAATAGGAGATGACATTGTAAACAGGTATACTCTCCACTGAAAGAACAATGGGTTGGGATGCTACCCCAAGAAATTGCCAGTGGGTAAAAAAATTGTAAGCATTCCTCCCATCAACTTGGGAAAGAATCATTCGGGGAACTTGTGCCACCAGCCTGGAAACATAGCCCCAAAGAGTCCAGAAGCGCAAGACAAGACTGGGCACACCCCTTAAGGTCATGACAGGGGTTGCCTCAGTTTTAATTCTCCCTCATTCTTTCGGTTTAAGAAGGGAAGTGGCAAGTTCTGAGATTGGAGAAACATTCAAGCAGCCTATACATCCCGCTGATTCACTTACGCGTACACAACATGCTTGAGCAAATTCAAGATGGTCATTATTGTCAAAGTCAGAGAACATCAATTCTTTGGACCTGTCACTGCAATGCATGCCTGGATTCTTCTGTCTAAAACTTTAATGGGGCATTTTGCTGGGCACCAAGGGCGGCGTCCTCTCTCGCTGTTATCAAAACTGGGAGCTTTCTCTTCTTTAATTAACTGGCAGTTGCTGTTGACAGCTATGGAAGTTCACACCTCAGACATTTCCTCCAGAAGGAGAATCTTAATCTCCCTGGAATGGGTCCAGTGCTCACTGGGGCCCTTATTCAACCAGGTGGTGGGCACACTTATTAACTCCACTCGCTCAAGCCGCTCACAGGATGAATTTCACTAATGACTGCAGCACAACTGTATGGTACACATCTGCCACAGATTTCTACACTGCTTGTTCTTTTAGTGGAGAGTATACCTGTTTACAAGTGATCTCTGGCAGACTCACTTTCCTGGTGGCTGTGTCTTGTTATCCCAGCATACGTGTCTCTCTGACTCTGTGTCCTCATTCCTTTGTTATTAGTTGCCTCCTGCCCCAGAGTCTGATCCCTTGTCTTTTAGCATAGTGTTTAGACTTCTTTTCCCAATGCCCTTGCTCTCCTTCCCATATGTCCCAGTTTCAGTGAATATGCATCAGGGACCTGTTCAAATATTGCAGTCCAGCTGTCGCAGTGTTTAAAGTTTCGTATTTGCCCATCTATTAAATGTTACGCAGCGTCTCTTGGTATCAGTGTCTCCCCTCCCAGTGTCGTTTTTTCCATAAACGTTGTGAACGCCGCTATGGGCGTGGTTGCCGGTTGGGTTGCAAACTTGCAGGTTCCAGTTCAAATGTCAATGAAGATGCCAGATGTAAAGGAACAATGTAACATGTGGAAATAGAGCACTACATTTACAGACACACGCCTTTGTTAGGGTAGCAACATCAGATATAAAGGTACATGCAAGACCTCAGTGGAGCTGATAAGTGGATACTGGACTCCAACTAGCGATGCAAATGTGTTCTGTGTCAAAAGGGTAGGATTTCATGTTCTAACAACAACCCAACCTCTAGCAAAGTCATGAACTCTTTAAAGCACAACCTGGTACACGAAGGGCAGGTTTGGAATAATAGTAAGAAGGTCACGGACTTTGCATGTTCCAATCTGATCTTGCGATTTATCGTCTAAAAAGTAAAATGTTTGTACATACTAAAGCTGCAGTTTTGTGTTCTTCAGCAATTTCCAAGAAAAACGTTTTAATCCTATTGGTTATTGAAAGGAATCACAGGAATAGACGACATTTCAGCACAAAAATTATAGCATGAGCCAGATTTTGAATATTTAAAACACCATTCTGTAATATATAGCCTTTCTGTGCACAGTTGCAATGACAGACCCACGTATGCAAAGAAAAAGGAAACAAATTGTACATTGAAATCCATGCTAATACCACTGCACTTTGCAATGGGATGCTATGAACCTTATTTAAAAAGACGAAGGCCCATATTTATTAAAAAGTAATGCAACTTGTTGCTGTTTTGTGTGAAAGAGAGAGAGCAGCACAGCCCCATATCTACTAGGATGTGGAGCTGAATTCCTCTCTCCCTGTGCTGGCACACTTTTGACTGCTATCCACCCAGTCACACATCCTTGTGCCATAGTGTAAGGATATGTAAGAAATATTTTTCATCGAGGAAAGGTACTCCTCCAATACAAAAACTGTCCTTCAACAGTTTCCTGCTTTGTGTGTGGGGCTTGTACAGTGCAGCACACATGCAAAACAAGAAAAAGGAGGAGAAATAAAAGCATTTCTCCTCATTGCACCTGTCTCGAGGAAGTGTAGGATTTTGGTGCAGATTTCTGTCTATGAATATTTGTAGATAGGGATTTGCATAAAAACCCATGGATGGCTGCATTGGAATGCCTATGCACCATCTATGAAACGCCCTCTTGACACAGTTTAAACACAAAGCAGTGCATTGCACAACTTTCGGTTACTCTGGAAAACTCCATCGCAAATACTTATTTGCAAAGGATAGTGAATCCCAACATAACTCTTTGCATTGAGTTTAATTACAAAGGAGACGCAAACCTGGTGCAAAGCCTTAGTAAATCTCAGCCACAATATTAAGGAGAAACAAGCAAAAGGAAGCAAAGGAAAAACCAATAATCAACCATTATTATTTTTTGCATATTGTCTGAAATAATCCATGAAAAATATTTTTCTACATTCAGAAATTTTGAGGTGCTGTAATGTGGAAAGAAAAAAACCCATCAAATTAAAATAGAATATTTAGGATTGAAGAAAGATGTTATAACCAGAAAAACCAATGAGAAAACAAAGAAATCTAACTTACTTCATATCATGCTCTAAAACTCTCCTAATCCACTATGTGTACCAACAAGGAGCCCAAAGCAGTTTGGCTGTTTTCTTAGACTAAGAACGAATCCAATAATCCAAAATGTGTTTGCCTTGTTACTATGGCATAGAAACACAGGGCCCCATTCCCAACGGTAAACTGAGACGAAAATATAACTTTATGACTTTCGGTATTCACAAAGGGCATTTACAAGTAGTAACGTTAGACTTTTGTCTCAGTTAAACTTAAGCTTTGGTCTTAAGTTTAACTGAGACAAAAGTCTAGCTTTGCTACTCGTAAATGCCCTTTGTGAATACCGAAAGTTGTAAAGTTAGACCTTCATCTCAGTTTACCTTTGGGAATTGGGCCCACAGTTCCTTGCTCTCACAATCGGAGGGAACGTATCTGTGTGTCTGTGCCACAGCAAAGAACAGACATTGTTTTGATTTTGCTGAGCCTAAGTAAACAGACAATATTTTAAATTTTTGTGATTTCAATTAGTGGGTAAAAACAGGTGTGAACTTCAAAGGAGATCTCAGAAAGCAAAAGATTGTTAAAAGACATCATTCTGAATTCAGTCGGGTGTAATTTGAGTGAATTGTTCAAGAAATTTCTAACGAAAGTTGTTGAAAAACAATTACAAGCTGGGAAAAATTGAAATTGGTAATCAATCAGTGATTTGTAAAGCGCAGCAAATCACCCATGAGGGTCTCAAGGTGCTAGAGGCGGATGTATGACGTTACAACGCATGCTGTTACAACGCATGCTGTTACAACGAAAGTTTTACAACGCGAGTGCATTGACAACGCAGGACATTACAACGCAAGTCTTTACATCGACTTGCACTAGATGGCGTGCTAACATTAAAAAAGTGTAATTTACTATTCCAACTCCAGTCCACGTAACAGTAGGGAAGGTGTTGGGATAGTAAACTACACTATTTTTAATGTTAGCACGCCATCTAGTGCAAGTCGATGTAAAGACTTGCGTTGTAATGTCCTGCGTTGTCAATGCACTAGCGTTGTAACAGTTTTGTTGTAATGGTAGTGCGTTGTAAAAGTTGCGTTGTAAAGGTTGTTCCCCGCTAGAGGCTGTTGGCTGCTGTTTGGTTAATGGTTCTTTAGAACAACCTGGTCTTGAGTCCATTTCTGAATTACTGGAGTGAAAAGGTGGCCCTGAGGTGCAGTGGGAGGTTGATCCAAGCTTTGCCTACCAAATGAGAGAAAGTGCATCTTCCGCTGTTGGCTTGGCAGATCTGAGGGGTGACTGCGAGGAAGAGTGAGGTGGCATATAGGTGTCTGGCTCCTTGGTGACCGGGCATGACTCATTGATGTATGCCGGTCCTAAGTTGTGCAGTGCTTTGTATGCATGGGTCAACATCTTAAACAGGCATCTCTTCTGAAATTGGGAGCCAGTGTAGCTTCTTAAATGGGTTGGGATGTCAGTCCGTCCGGAGAGGATGAGTCTTGCCGCTGAGTTTTGTATTGTCTTTGGTCTCTTCAAGAGACGTGCTGTGATTCCAATATAGAGAAGTGTTCCAGTAGTCCAACCTGCTAGTGATGAGTGCATGTTTGATGGTCTTTATGGTGTTGACTGGAAGCCACCTGATGATCTTGCGGAGCATGCGTAGGGTGTGGAAGCAGACGGATGATACTGTGTTCACCTGTTGCTCCATAGATAGCTTGCTGTCCAAGATGATGTTGAGGTTTTGAGCATGGTCTGTTGGGACAGGGGATGGGCCGAGTTCTGTAGGCAACCATGTCTTGTTTCAAGGTGAAGAGTTGTGGTCAAAGAGGAGGACTTCCCTCTTGCTTGTGTTCAGCTTGAGGCCGTTGTCCTTCATCCAGTCGGCGACTATAAGCATACGTTTGTGGAAGCTAGCTCTTTTGCTGGATAGGTCTTCTGACAGGGAGAGGGTGAGCTTGGTGTCACTGGCGTAGGAAATGATGTTGAGACCTTGTGATCTGACGATGTCAGCGAGGTTAAGTAAGTGTTGAAGAGGTTGGGGCTGTGGGATGATCCTTGGGGTACGCCAAAGATGATCTTCCTGGGTTCAGAGGTGAACGGTGGGAGATAGATTCTCTTGGTTCTGCCGCTGAGGAATGAGGCAATCCATTTGAGGATGTGTCCCTGGATTCCGAGGGGATTGAGTCGGTTGATCAAGATGTGGTGGGAGACAGTGTTGAAGGAGGCTGATAAGTCCTTGAGGATGATGGCTGCTGTGTCGCTGTGGTCCAAGAAGGTCCTGATGTCATAAGTGGCTGCCATCAGGGCTGTCTTGGTGCTGTGGTTGGCGCAGAATCTGGATTGAGAGGAGTCCAGGACGTTGTTGTGTTCCAGGTGTTTGGTAAGTTGCTGGTTGATTACCTTCTTGAGAACCTTTTTGCTAGAAAGTGGAGTAGGAAGATGGGTCTTTAGTTCTTATGTTCTGCAGGGTAAGTGAATGCTTTCTTAAAGAGGGGTATTACTCGTGTGTGTGTCCAGTCCTCAGGGAAGGAGGAAAAGGTGATGAAGGTGTTCAGGACTTTCTTTTCAGCTTGCCGACAATCGTCTTACTCCCGAGGTTGAAGATGTGGTGGGGACAGTGGTCCGTAGGCAGTCCTGAGTGCACGCAGTTCATGATGACGATTGAGGCTTGGGTTGTGAGAGGGTCCCAGTGGGTGAGCCAGTGTTTGGGTTCAGTGTTAATCGATGGGAGAAGGCTGAAGCTGTGTTGACATTCAAAGTTTTTGTAGATGACTGAGATCTTGTCATGGAAGAACTCCGCCAGGGTGACACACAGTTCTTGGGAGGGAGTGATGTTGTTTTCGGTGGCTGCAGGGTTGGAGAACTCCTTCACAATGGCGAATAGCTCCGTTGTGCAGTTTGGGCTGGCTTCTATGTGGTCAGTGAGTGTATTCTTCTTTGTTTCTTACAGTAGGCGGTGATATTGGTTGAGTGCTATCTTGAAGGTGGTGAAGTCTCCTATCTGTTTGCTAGTGCGCCATTTCCTTTAAAGTTGCCGGCAGTTGCATTTTGTGTATTTCAGTTCCACGATGAACCACCTGGCACTTCTCCTAAAGGCTTTGGAGTTGGCTGGCTAGGCAGGGGTGACTGTGTCAGCGCCTTCTGAGATTCACTGGGAGAGAGTCTTCGCAGCCTGATCTGGGCCAAGTGTTGTTGCTAGGCAGTGGGAGTTGAGGGCATCATTCCACTGGTCTTTTTTAACCTTTTTCCAGGCTCAGCATATGGATTTGTGAGGCAATGGTGCCCGTGTTGGTAGGCCCTGACATTGTGAAGAGGATGATGTAGTCATCGTTCCAGGTGAGCTGTGTTACGTGGTTGTACTTGACTCTGTTGCTGGACGTGAAACTGGGGTCGAGTGTGTGTCCTGTGATGACAGTGGGGGTTTGTTTATTGCTTGGGGGCAATGCTGTTCATGCTTTCTAGGAGGTTGGTTGTGTTGGTATTGCTGTGGTCAATGAGGTGGAAGTTGAGATCCCCTAGTGCTCTGAGTTGATGGCAATACTTGGGCAGAGTTGATGGTAATAGGGGAGATGAGGAGTGATGTTGCAGAAACTGGGGCGTGGTCCTGGTGGTCTATAAGCGAGGGTGCCTCCCATGGTGCTTTTTCTGTCTGTGTGGATTTGGAAGTCGAGGTGCTCCATTATCTAGGGAAGTTGTGCAGCATATGGTGTCCATTATGGCAATACCACCTCCATATTTGTTTGTTCAGTCCGGGAATGTTATCTTGTAGCCTTTGGTGGTGGTGATGGCGATATCCGGTGCTGAGGTTGGGTTCAGCCAAGTCTCTGTGTGGAAGATGGCATCCAGGATGAGGGATAAGATTGTGTCCCAGATTTCTGTGCCATGTTTTCTGGTAGATTGTGCATTGAGCAGAATGCACTGGAGTTGTGGTGTGATGGTCTCTATCTGCGTGGTGGACGTGGTCGTGTATGCTATATCTCCGATGTTGTTTGTTTTCTTCGGTGCTTCAGAAGAAGTGGCAGTGTCTGCAGGAGAACTGTCCTCTGGTGATGCGTGGGCCGTGGAGATGATGCGGCAACAGTGGTTGTTGTTGAAGCATCTCAGATCCAGGGCTCTGCGGTCTGCGGAGAACTAGCTGCATGTGGCGGAAGAACCAGGGTTCCTGGTGTTGGGCATGGTCCAGGTGCAGGTTAGTGGACAGGGTTCCCTATGGTCAGCCTTTGACCTCCATAATAAGTCCTGCAAGGTGGGAGGGGCTGGCACGGAGATGGTAAATGAGAGGACAGGGAGCGGTAAAAATGTCGGGGCGGCAAAGAACAATCAGGAAGCAAGTATGGTGGAATAACAAGAATACAAAAATAGAAAAAATAAAATCAAATGCTGGCAAATGAGCAATCTGGTGAACTTGAGGACTCTGGCAGAGCCATAGTGCCAGTGCCCTAACACAGCAGCGGGGGAGTGGCATGCTTGAGCCCAAAGGTTGCCAGCTCCTCACAGGATATGTTCTATGGTCTCCTTAATAAGTCCTGGGAGGTGAGAGGGGCTAGCAGGGAGACAGTAAGCAGAAGAGAAGGGAGCAAGAAAAATGATGGGCAGCAAAACAATCAAGGAAGCAAGTATGGTGAAAAAACAAGAATACAACAGGACAGTGGGTGAGATCTGGTGGACTTGAGGATTCTGGCATCTCTCACGGGTGTGAAATTTTAGCTCATGGATCTTTTTTGATATCACACGTGGTCTTGAAATGTGGTTTGATTACACAACCATTGGTTCAATACACTTGGGTCTTTTTTCCACTTTTTCCTCTCAGTCTACCATTAATGTATAGTCATTCTAAGAGAATGATTTTTTGTTTCTTTTTTTGCTTTGCTTGTTTTTTAAAAATGGTCTTGTATTGTATGCCATTACAGCCCTGAAGAAGCCCATGTTTGGGCGAAACACGTTGGCTGGCTGTTTTTATGAAGTACAACAAGGAAAATAAAAGACGGAAGATACAAAACATCGATATGTGACTTGTTTTGTGCTGTAATATTTTGTTCACTTGGTTTACCTGTTACATTATATTGCCTCTCATCCAATCTATTTTCAAATATATGGTTGTGGTAGGTTTACATACAGCCTCTTTGATAGTCGTGACCAAAAGACAGGTCCCCTACACAGGAATGTCACTTTGATTTGCTTAGGACCCAGATTGTCACCTGTGGGCACCCTAAACCCACAGAAAAGCCATACCTGTACCTAGAAACCCCGAAACCGGTCCTAGGATGCTTGTTTGCAGTCCAGGAATGACCTGGCTTGGCAGTTCAGGCTGGACTGTTCCCATGAGGCACAGGGTCAAGACTGATTTGCATATGGCTGGCTTCAAACTGGAATGCCATGGTGAGCAAAAAAATGATGGATTTAGGCCCAGATCTCTGTACTGGGCTGAATGTATGACATTGTTCTGCATTCTGTCTATTTATTTATTTATTTTATTTAAGCGATTTATAGAGCGTGCAAATACCCGTGGGTGTCTCGGCGCTACGGACCGCAAGGAGTAAATGTTTATTGGGATGCTCATTGATTGAAAAGCCAGGTTTTTATAAGTTTCTTGAAGGCAGGTAGCGTTGGGCATGCTTTTATGTGTTGGGGGAGGGAATTCCATAATTTGGTAGTGGCAATGGTGAATATCTTGTCACCCCAGGATGCCTTGTATGTGCGGAGAACCCTCAGCAAGTTGGCGGTTGAGGAGCGTAAGGTTCGATTAGGCACATGGGCACAAAAGGCTTTTTTCAGAAAGTCTGGTCCAGTGTTATGAATGGCCTTAAAGGCAATGCAGAGGGCCTTAAACTTGATGCGGCTTGTTATTGGTAGCCAGTGCAGACTTCGGACCACCGGGGAAATTAAGTTGTACTTGGGGGGTGCCTCTTATTAATCTGGCGGCGGCGTTCTGCACCATCTGTAATCTGTTGGTAATCTTTTGTTGGGCATTAATGAGCAGGCCATTGCAGTAGTCAATTTTTTACATTACTAGCGTACTAACCAGTGTTTTTCCTGCATTTGGGGGGAGGAACGGTAGAAGTTTTTTGATCATTCTGAGAGTGTAAAAAGATGATGAGACAATGGCGTTTGTATGGGCTAAGAAGGTTAGTTTGTCATCGAATATGACCCCCAAATTTCTAGCTTTAGGTACAGGGAGGGGTGGAGGTCCCAAGGTGGTCGGCCACCAAATAGGGGACCATGCTGGATGTAGTTTGCCAAAGATCACTACCTCCGTTTTATCGGAATTCAGCTTTAGACAATTCTTAGCCATCCAGGAACTGATGGCTAGCATGGCAGTTTGAAAATTGGCTGCAATTGCTTCTCCGTCGTTGTTGATTGTAAGCACCAGCTGTGTGTCGTCGGCGTAGGTTGTCAGCCTGATCCCATGAGTTTTAATTACCTTGGCCAGGTCCGACACATAGATATTAAATAGTGTCGGACTCAAGGATGATCCTTGTGGCACTCCGCAAGGGAGGGTAAATGGGGGGGAGTTAAATTCGCTGAGACTCACCAGCTGAGTGCGGTTGGATAGGAAGGAGGCCAATAGTTCCTTTGCTTTAAGTTTGACGCCTAATTTTGAGACACGGTCGATCAGAGTAGCATGGTCGACCGTGTCAAAGGCCGCTGATAGATCCAGCAGTATCAGGACTGCTGATCCACCTTGGTCTCGAGTGGCTCTGATTTAATCTGCTACCTTAATGAGGGCGGTTTCCGTCCCATGGCCCTTTCTAAAGCCAAATTGTGTCTCATCCAGGAGATTGTTTTCTTCAATGTCGTGAGCTAGTTGCGTGTTCATTATTTTTTCAAAAATGTTTGCTGGGAAAGGGTGGTTTGTGATGGGTCGATAGTTTTTGGTGTCTAGTGGGTCTAGATGCTGCTTCTTCAGCAGGGGTTTGATAGTTGCCCTTTTCCAGGCTGTGGGGTAGATACCCGTGTCAAACATGGCGTTGCAGATGTCTGCAAGGTTAGGGGCTAGTAGGTCAGGAATGAGTTTTAATACCGAGGGTGGACAAGGGTCCGTTGGAGAGCCCAATTTTATGGTTAGGATGTGGTCTTTTATTAGTTCGGGTGAGACTTGATGAAAGTGCAATAAAGAAGGAGAATTGTCGTTATTTTCTGGAAAGATTAGGTGATTGTTTTTTGTTTGCGTAGTGAAGTTATCGTATATTTTGCTGACTTTGTCTTGGAATGCACTGGCCAAGGCGTTGCATAGGTCCTGGGTAGGAGCTGGTGGGGGGTTTACTGTGGATCCTGATAGTTTAAGGACTACCTGAAAGAGACTCTTGGTGGAGTCTTGGGCTGCTTCTATTTGATTGGTGTAGTATTTACTTTTCTCGGCGATTAGGAGCTGTTTATATTGGTGGATTGCTTCTTTATAGCGCGTTTTATCGGAGGTGGTATAATCTCTGCGCCAGTGTCTCTCGAGGTTCCTGCAGCATTGCCTTTCTAATATAAGGGTTTCGAAAAACCAAGGTGCTGAAGGGGAGGTTCTGTTGTTTGACAGATTTTGAGGGGTACCAGCACTTTAAAGGCATTGTTCAGCCAGTCAGAGTATTTGGAGGAGGCTAGTGTAGGATTGGCTGTGGGCTCGTAGTTGGATGCTGAAAGTTGAGCGTTAAGGAGCTGCTGATCTATTTGGCTCCAGGCTCTAAATTGTTTAGGCCTTCTAGGTATAAGTGAAGGAGAGTTTTTTTTTGCCAGGATGTTGAATAACACTGCCCAGTGATCAGTCCAGGTCAGGGGTAGAGTTTTGATAATGGAGAGATTGGCGTTATTAGTGAAGAGCCCGTCTAACGGGTGGCCGGCTCTGTGTGTGGGGCAGGTGACCAATTGTCGGAGGGTGATAGCCTCTAGCTCAGTGAGTAGGGTTGCTGTATCCTTATCGTCAAGGTTTTCCAGATGGAAATTAAAATCACCTAGAATGGTGAAGTCCGTTTCCCCTGCTACGGGTTCCAGCAGGCTGTCCAGGGAGGTTAGAAACCCTCATCGCGGACCTGGGAGGCGGTATAGCAGGGTTCCTTTGAAGGTATAGGAGTTATTAATTTTTATGGAGAATGTTATAGCTTCACAGGTCGTGCTAGGGAGAGTCTCTGTCCTTACCAAGTATTTGTCTCGGTATATTATAGCCAGACCACCCCCCTTTTTATTATTTCTGTCCTGTCTTACTACGCAAAAACCTTCTGGGGAAGCGGTACAGAAATCTGGTCCGGACGAAGTGTCTCCCCATGTTTCCGATATAAATAAGATATCTAGGTTATGATTGATTATGAAATCTGCTAGTTCATATTTGTGTTTAGGGAGTGCGCGCGAGTTTACCAGTGCCGCATGTATATACTCCTGTTTGGAGTGAGTTTGTCGGGTCCAGGTGTCTCCTGAGATCTTATAGCTGTCATTGATGTTAAGCGTAAAAGGGCATGCGGGACAGCTAAAGGTTGTGTTGGTTTCTAACGAGCAGGAGTGGAGATAAGGACAGAGGGGGATGTTAGCAGGGTGGCCAATATTTTTAAGCTGGGTGCTGGAGTAAGATAAGTATTACTTGGGCTTGACTGGGTTGTTTAGGCCAGGATTCCTGGCCCTGAGCACGGTCTTCAGGCGCGCCCGCTGCGCATGTCCGCTGCGCGTCTGGGCGAGCATCCCTATTTATGCAGTCAACTAAAACAACTAGACTGCTGACCGCCTCAATGGAGTCTGCAATACTTCCGGTCTGCGTCGTGATTCCCTCCACACAATCGGAAGAATCAGTGGTGGACCGGGGAAGACGCTTGGCGACCAAATAATGCAGTGAGTGCAGTGTGGTATTTTAAATAGTCTATCAACTTTTGTTTTTGCATTGGTAGAGAAACCTGGCGCATTGCATTCAGAACCGCCGCACTTCGAAAACTACGCTTCACTCATGGACCCAACTCATCACCGCAGTTGCGTGGAGAAATTTGGCACAGCACCTCAACTGCATGGGAATCACTGGCACATCTCGCTGTTGCGACCAGGATTAAGGTACTTTTGATTAGCGGGCCTGCGTGGCACCTGTATTGGACCCGCGCTCCATCACAGTCAGCCGGAACTATTGAATTTGTCATAGTCTAGCACGACCAATGAACTCTTTAGGTACATCTTGCTTCTAAGCACTATATTTTGCATTTAATCTTTAAAAAACTTATATCTCAACTTCAACTGGATGTATTTTTGTCCTTTTGGTCTTATTTTACTATAAAATTATGCTCTATTTTTCTGACCTGGTGCGGAGTCTTGTTGTGGTGTTTGCTCTGTGTTATTGTATTAAGTGCTGCACAAATACTCTACACATTTTGTCTCTTAAGTCAAGCCTGACTGCTCTGTGCGAAGCTACCAGTGAGTGAGCACAGAATAATTTAGGTTGTGTTGTGACCTACCCTGACTAGGATTGTGGTTCCTACTTGGACAGGGTGCATACCTCTGCCAACCAAAAACCCAATTTCTAACAGGGCGATTAAGTGATTTGCCCAGAATTACACAATGTTGAGTGCAGCACCAAGGCCAGGATTGAAACCTGTAGCATAGAGAGTGTGAAATGGGCACTAGTGCGAAGAAGAAAATGGCCTACTGGCTGCTGTTTTAATTATAATACACACCAATAAGAATGGTGCAGTGGGCCCCTCAGGTTTCTGGTCCCTAGTCCCATTGCACCTGCTGCACCAATGAAAGCTACATCCCTGAGTTAACCGTGGGTCCCCGGGTTTTAAAGATAGCAGCTCTAGCCAGTAGACCACATCAACTCTCTCTTCAAAGAAAGTTTGAATGTTTGTGTATCTCCTTTTTAATGGTAGCACTACAAATGCACCTGAGGGATCCACTATCAGAAAACTTTTTTAGGTGCCGTAGGGGTTTATTGTTGGATTTGAGAGAGATCAGAAAAAAATGGTTGGGTTACAATTATGGGTGCAATTGCTAAAAAATTAGATATAATTGTGAGGAAAATCTGCCCCCTCTTTTTTGCCTCTGCAGAGATTTGCCTTTTTCCTGCACTTTGTACCTCAAAGAAGATTTGATTCCAGGACACTTAATCTATACTAAGTAAGTATCAACCTGAACTTTGGCTTCTGCCAGAAATCAAATGTAATTTTCACCAATAAGACCACCTTTTTAGAATCTGTACATCCAGGGAAAAAAATTTCAACGTTTTTGCGTCAGGTTTGAATCACTATTTTGACACTGACCTAACAGAAAATCTGTTGTGGTATTTACAAATAGTCAACAATTAAGAGAACGAGCTAAGAGCTAAGCTTTAATTTACTCAGTCCTCAGGGTCATCAGGGAACCTATTTGGTTTGTAGAAGAACCCTCACCCACCGACCTAGTTGGTGGCATGCTTCATCATCTGGTTCCCACCCAGGAAGCTGAGTGCCTCCTAGGCGTGCTTCGATGCCTGAATACAGCAGAGATGGTTTTTTTTGTTGTGTTTCATTTTTGGTGAGTAGTGAATACCGTGAGAGTGAAAAATTAAAACTACCTCTGGGGTACCAAATTCTTTATTATGTGGTCCCTGAAGTAGGGTTAAAAACAAGTTCTATGGACGTGAATTAGAGAGTATGATCTTGCACGTCTCTTCAAGGTTGTGAGAAAATAATAATCCAAGTGATGTGGTCTACATGTTTCAGCCAATAATTTTCCAATTGATTGACTTTCTTCAGGCCCTGTGCTTCAGAGTAAACCCTGAACACACATGAACTATGCATACACACACTAAGGTATGCATAGGTGTGGAAGGTGCATATCTTACGGGTTTCACCGTCAGAATTGGTAATTGGTGCAAAAGTAAAAGGAGACATAACATAATTACAAACAACCAAATGGTCCCCCAAGGTCGGGAACCATCATCCATGCATGTGCCCCCGGGCGGTATTTTATCCTTTTGTGACAGGTGCGTCCTTGAGTGTAGTGCTCGCATCATCTAGCATGCCGCACTAAATGCATGATGTCTCACACAGGTCTAAAGCCTATTGATTAGGGGCTATCAGATGGTAATGCGGACTGTGGGAAAATCCGGATCGCACATCATGTGCTATTGGACTAAGAGATAGCCCGTTATTAAGGTTTGCAAGTGAAATATCACATTGTGCCGGCGTTTTAATAAGGCAGGGAGGTGCGTAAGGATATTGCAACAGGCTATCAAAAACCATCAGGTGTGCGCAAAAGATGGTAAATACCACCTACTTAATGCAAAAATATTTTTTGCAACATAGATCCCGGTAGGAGGCGGTGCCTATTGTTACACTCTGTGCATGGTAGTACAGATAAAGAAAGAGGAAAAGGAAATAAAACGATATCAGCACGGGAAGTACCTGCAAAGCAGCATCTCAAGCAAGTGGTATTCTTGTTTAGTTACTCACTGCTTTAAGGTCAGACGCCTGCTGAGTTACCTACTCATTCCTTTCTTCCTGGATCTCGGCGAACCTGTGTCCCCGGTCTTCAGAGGTTTAAAAGACTGGGTCATCCTTCCAACGTTGACTCACGGTACGCGTTGACGTGGGGATGAGGCTTTTGATTGGTTAAAGTGGATGGGCCCATCTGGTGAATTAACCCTTACCTCTCAGCGAGAGTGAGTTAGCACGGGCCCTTTTAAAGCATTTATGGCAAGTTCAGGCCATTAGTACTGCAGCGGTTTGGGGTAAATTAGAATCAAAAACAAAATTAAAGATAAAGATGAGAATAGAGGAGTGTGCTGGGCATTTGGTATACAGGTGTTGATAATTAAAAATTTAAAATGGGAATTCTAAATTCGTATACACATCTCTGCTTATAGCACGTAAGAAATAACTAGGGAAAATATTATTCTCCTTCTATGTGGGATATACCATGTAATTACGAAAGATATAGGTTTTTTTGTGGGAAGTCTAGCCTTTTCCCTTTTGAGGCTCTTCTGTGTGACTACGAGAAGGACGTTAGTGCAATTTACTCTTATCTCCTGAGCATTAGGGAATTCCAAGGTATGTCATTGTTTAAGCCCTGTTGATGTGTGTAAAGGCGATAGATCCATCTCTGTTCCTTTTCCAAGAGTGTACTCTGAAGGTCACCTTGATGTATATCTAGTTGTTCTATTACCACCCATTTCAGGTCATTTGTTGTGTGGCTGGCTCTTAAGAAATGGTCTGTCATTTTGGTTGTATTACGTTTACATCTGATATTGCTCTGATGTTCACAAATTCTTGTTTCGACCTTCCTACTTGTCATTAATATGCAACGTAACTCGCAGGGGCATTTTATCATAGAGATGATGTTGCTAGAATTACAATGAGTGTGCTTTTTCAGGGGCCATGTTTTGTTCGGTCCAAATCCAGAGTTTTTGTCCTGCAAATCAGGTTGCACACGCAACAGTAGCCAGAAGGATAGTGGCCCATTACATCTGGTAACCCCCAAGCGCTTCGTACTGTGTTCCCTGCCTTAAAATACAGGAGTTAAAAAATTTGACTTTTGGTATACAGAACACAATAAGTGCTCAAATATCAAGATCTTGGATTGATATCAAAAAACCTTTTCAAAATGTGACCATAACATAGTTAATAACAAACATATTATAGCAATAACACTTTAACAATTAGAACCTTCTAATAAAAGCTACCCACAAGTACTACTCATAAAGCTCATTAATTTTAACTCTAAATGGAACCTATGCAGCCTACTATGGCTAAACGGGGCAAAAGGGTTACTTCTCTAGAATATATTTAAAAATTGTTTTAAAAAGCTAAAGAAATGAAAACAGACTGGTTCGAGGGGGCAGAAGACAGTTGCGGGCCTCCTCAGCTGTGACAATATTGTACTTTAGGAAAAAAGAACTTAAATATCTACGTCGTAATGGTTGTAGTATGGGACAAACAAATAGGACATGATTTAAGTCCTGTACACAAGTACCACATATGTGACAACGTCTCTCCTGCTTAGGAAGATCCTCCCAAACTCCTGTTACAATTCTTAAGGGAAGTAAATTCAGCTGGAGCAACAGAATTATTCTGCACACTGCGTGTTGGAGATTCCATATACCGTAAGGTTGTGGCTTTTTATAAATACTACTCCCCACTATAAGGTCATTATTGAGATGCTCTGCACACAGTGCTGTATCTCTTTTATGAGATACACCATAAATAGATTTGTAATTCTAGTTTTCAAAACTTGTTTAGGAAGAGCACCCGTATAGACTATCTCAAAATCGAACAAATTTATGCCTGTCTGGTAATTCCTAAAAAGAACACATTTCCCTTCAAAGTGTCACGCATTGCCACCCGTTAAGGGTTCTCAAAACTGTTCAATACTGCATTGCTCCACCTTAAGCAAGCAGCCTTAGAGAACACGTAAATAGAAAATATCCCAAATTGAAGCCGAATCGCCGCTATGGGTGCTGCCCGATTCAGATTTGGCGCCAGATACGCCCCTCTACTTTCTCAAGATTATCCCACTGCTGTTCATTTACTGTTTCACAGGCATAACTCAACACTGGAGGTATTTTAATTTTATAAACTGATAAAACATGTGCAAAGTGTCTTTTCCCGCAATACTTGTAAAGTCTGTTAATTGCGGAAGCCTGAGAGATTGCCTTGCCTCTGCATTGGTCAATATGATCACCACTGCAGCACGTACTTGTGAAAATGTTCCCTAAGTATGGATATAACTTCACCACGGCAAGTTTATCATTCCCCAAAAACCAGTGCATATTTTTCCTGACTAGGTATCCCCGATATCTAAAAAACATAATTTTACTTTTTGAAATATTTATTGTTAAAATGTAATCTTCTGAATAACTTGCTAACTTGGTGAGTCATCTTTGGGGTCCAATGGGAATTAAGTCAAATAAAATGGCGTCATCCACATATAGCAGGCAGCTCAACTTCATAGTTCCTAGTTTTGGGGGGTCCCCTTTGCAAAGCCCTACCCTACTCGGCAAATCATTAATATAAAGAGAAAAGAGAAGAGGGGCCAGGAAGCACCCTTGCTTCAGCCCGTTATCGGTCTCTATTTTACTTGACAGGCCATGAGTTCCACCCAGTAGGACCTGAGTCCAAGTGGAGGAATGCAATGCAATGATTAATTGCATAGCGGCCAATTTTCTCCACGGTGTCCCCCGGTAAACCCGATTGAAAGCCATAGAAAAATCTATAGAGGCCGCTGATAACGGCAAACCCATGCTCATTGGGTATTTTTCAACTAACGTTTGCAGGGCGGTAATATTATCGAGGGTAACACTATGTTTGCGGAACCCGGCTTGCTCTACGGGGAATAAAAATAAAACTGTTTGCAAAGCCCCAGTCTTGAAGGTGGATGAGTATGCTCTTGGCAAACAGTTTTCCGGTTGCATCCAATAATGCGATCTGTCTAAAGCTTGCAGGGGATTTTGTTGATCCCTTTTTATTTAAAGGGACCACAATACTATCCTTCCAGGATGACAGAATAGTCCCATGTATGTAGCAGTAAGAGAATACCGGACACAAGAATTGTGCCCATGCTGCACCGTCCTGTTTAACTATATCTATTGGTGCATCATCAGGGCCCATCGCACCTGAATACGTTGCCCCTTTAATGTAACCCTCTATTTTATTACACGAGGGGGAGCCATAATTGCTCCTCACGAGGAGTCCGAGACAAAATCTAAATTCCACCCAGCTGAGGGATTTAGTGCCTATAACTTAGAAATGTATATGGTCCATTCTACATCAGGTATCAAAATGGGTTTTGCCTTAGTTCTGCCATCACAAATTTTGGCTATTAAAGCCCGGTATTTACAAGTATCACCTGACTGTGCAACTTCTCTTAATTTGATCAAATTTGCATCTTCCACCCCTCTGCACTCCGATGCTAAATTTCTTTTTCTTGCCTGTTTTAATCTATTAATTTCCCTTTGTCTGGACATTAACGACTGCTTATATTGTTCCCTTATCAGAGCGTTAATCTCACAATTTAGTTTTTTGATCTCCCATGATTTAGCCACTAAAGGATTAGTGCTGCTAACTTGCTTTTTGCTTCTGCACAATCTAATTACGGCCAATATCCTCTCAAACCTGGAAATAGGGTTTTCCTGACTAGGGCCAGGAAATGCATGTTCAACAATCCTCCTAAAACATGGGAGTTTTTTATTAAACCAAAAAGTATGCCCAATACTTCTCTTGTATAGAATGCTTTCATCCCTTTGATTCCAAGGTTCCAGCAACTCAAATTCCATGTTAACATCTACTGTCAGAACTCCATGATGGCTCATGTTTGTAGGCAGTACCTTAAGTTGCGTACATGCACCAAAGAATTGATAGGCTACCACCATATAGTCGATCAGAGAGTGCCTGCTTGGGCCATGAAAGGTGAAAGAGGCAGAAGAATCATCTGGGAATCTGATATTCAACAGCACAAAATCACACATTCTCAGATTATGCAAGAAAGACAAACCCCACCTATCTGATCCTGTATAGCCAAGCAATAAGGATTCAGGGAGGGACCATACATCCTCCATCTCAGGATTAGAAAAAGCTATAGAGAAAAAGTTTGAGATTTTAACGTTAAAATCACCCACCATCAAGATCGAGGTGCACTCTTCGGAGATACTTATCTTGTGCACAAAGGAAAAAATAGATTCAACCAGTGACCTCCTGGTCAGAGACCTGATCTCTCCCCCTGTAGCTCCACTGTTGTGCCACTGCCTGTGCAGTGCTCTGTGCAGGGTGGTGTTTGAGACCCTCCTCCACCCACAGGTTCTTTTCTGTGCCTCATACCTGGTGGTCCAGTGGGAGAGCCTTGCTCTTCTGCTGGTTCCGCTGCTATCTGTATTGTGTTGTGCCCATTTTTCTGTCTGCTGTCACTGTGCCGGTTTTTCTGTCCTACTCTTATTGTGCCTCTGTACTTTTATTTGTGATCTGTTATTTGTTGCCATGTAATTCTCTGCTTGTTTTGTCTTTGTCATTCTCTGCTTGTTTTGGCTTTGTCATTCTCTGCTTGTTTTGTTTTTCTGCCCATTTCCCTTTCCTGCCGCTGCAGCCCCCATGGCCCCTTCCCCCTGCCGGTTCCTGCTCCCGCCTCCCAGCTGTGCTTCCCTCCCCCTTCCCTATTTAATGTTGGCCACTGGCAAGCCCATCTGGGCCCGTCCATGATCTGACTGTGACCCGCGTCAGGGGCCCTGGTTCTCCAACCACCCACCGCTGTGACTCAGCTGCCCTCCTTGCACTCAACCCCGGAAGAAGCAACAACTGCCAGCTATCCATGCCTAACACCACCCACGGACAGTTCACCTGCCGCCACTGCTGCCAAATCTTCACCACCCTCAGCATCACCACGGTCGCTGCCCACACACCGAATGCCAACACCACCGAAGCCCTGAGGTGCATCCTCCTCAATGTGCACACCCTGCAGAGGCACGCTGTAGAAATCTGGGACCTCCTCAACACCCTCTCGCCAGATTTCGCCTTCTTCACAGAAACTTGGACCAACTCCACCTCCGCCCCCGACAACGCCTCCGCCATCCCAATGAATACAAGATCCAGAGGAAGGACCGCCCCAACCGCCCAGGAGGAGGACTCACCATCACACACAAGAGCTCCCTCTGACTCACTACCCCCAGCTCGAGCGACAGCCCGCCTGCCGCTGAACTCCTCCATTTCCAGATCCAGACCAGCCTCAGAAGGACTCCACAAGGCAGCCTCGCCTACAGACCTCCCGGACCTCGAACTTCATTCACCACTACCATCGGCAACATCATCGCACCCCACACCATCGCCTCCATGGACTGCATGCTCATTGGAGACCTCAACTTCCACCTCGACAACCTCAGCGACCCCAAATCCACCACTCTCCTTGACAACCTCGCCAACCTCAGACTAAAACAACTCATCACCATCCCCACCCACAAGGCAGGATACACCCTCAACCCCATCTTCACAGGAGGCAACAACATCCACTTCAGCCACACCACACAACCCTTCTGGACAGACCACCACTGAGTACACTTCTACGTCGACAAACCCATTGCACCCAAACCGACACCCCACCCTCCAAGAAGGAACTGGAGAAAGGTCACCGAGGAGCAATTCAACTCCACCCTCAACCACGCCGCCCCCACCACTTTGCCCGACTGCAACCTCGCAGCCAAAGAACTCCATAGATGGCTCACCAACTGTGCAGATGAGCTTGCACCCCTATGTAACCCCAACAGATAGCACCCTAGAAAGACCACCTGGTTCACCTCCGACCTGCAAGAATCTAGAAGCACCTGCAGACATCTCAACAAGAACTGGACAAACAGCAAATCCCTGGAAGAGCGCATCACCTTCAAGAACGCCTTAACAGAATACCACCAACGCATCAGATACACCAAAAGGACATTCATCCAGGAGAAGATCCTCGCCAACTCCAGCAACTCTTCAGCATCATCCAGTAACTCACCAAACACCCCAGCAAAAACAACAGACATCACCCCTTCCCAGGACCTCTGCAACAAGCTCTGCTCCTACTTCCACCTGAAAATCAAAGGCCTCTACGACAACTTCAGAGACCTGACTCCGAAACCACTCACACCCCCAGCAACACCAGACAGCCCACCATCTCCTCCTTGACCATAGTAACCACCGAAGACACCAAATCGAACATGAAAGGCATCCATTCAGAAGCCCCCACGGATCTCTGCCACCTGCACATTTTCCACAGAGCCACCGCCACTATTGCACCGGAATTACAACCCCCATCGAAACCACCATCGAAACCGGCATCTTTCCGGATGACTGGAAATGCACTGAAGTCAGACTCCTACTCAAAAGCCCTCAGCGAATCCCACAGACCTCAAGAGCTATCGACCCATCTTCCTCCTCCCCTTCATGGCCAAAATCACAGAGAAGACCATCAAAGTCCAACTAACGAAATTCATCGAAGAACACTCCATCCTCAACCCCTCCCAATCCAGATTACACAGCAGCCACAGCACTGAGACCGCTCTACTTGCTGCCAGAGACGGCATCCACGCTCTCCTCGACCAAGGACACACTGCAGCCCTGATCCTTCTCGACCTCTCTGCAGCCTTTAACACCATCTCCCACCGCACACTCACCACCAGACTCCACGAACCCGGCATACTTGGAACCGCCCTCGACTGGCTCCTCTCCTTCCTCACCAGCAGGACCGAAAGAATAAGACTTCCACCCTTCCTCTCCGAACCCACGGAGATCAACTGCAGAGTACCCCAAGGATCATCACTCAGCCCCACCCTCTTCAACATCTACATGGACCCTCTTACCACCATCGTCAGACAGAACGGACTCAGCATAGTATCCTACACCAACGACACCCAGCTCATCCTCTCCCTCTCCAAGGGTCCCCTCACCACCAGATTCAACTTCCAGGAAGGAATGAAGGATGTCGCATCCTGAATGAGCAGCAGCTGCCTGAAGCTCAACTCAGAGAAGACAGAGGTCCTTGTCCGCGGACCTTCCCCCTCTGCATTGGACAACACCTGGTGGCTGCTTGCCCCTGACAGACTCCTCCCCACGGGACCACACCCAAAACCTCAGCATCGTACTTGACTCCTCCCTCTCCATGACACGACAGGTCAACGCCGTCGCCTCCACCTGCTTCAACACCCTCCGCATCCTCTGAACGACCTTCAAATGGATCACCCCTGAATCAAGAAAGACCGTCACTCACGCATTCATAGCCAGCATACTGGACTACGGAAACGCCCTCTATGCCGGGATCAACAAGTCTCTGCTCTGCAAACTCCAGATCATACAGAATACCGCAGCCAGACTCATCCTCAGCATCCCTTGTCACAAACACATCTCCCAACACCTGCGTAACATCCACTGGCTCCCCATCAAAAAGAGAGTAATTTTCAAGATACTCACGAACACCTACAAATGCCTCAACAACACCAGACACAATTATCTCAACAATAGAATCTCCTTCCACGTACCCAAGAGGAACCTCCGATCCACCAACATCACCTTTGCCGAACCCCTTCGTATCCACAGAGCAAGAACGGGCAGAAGAACCTTCTTCTACATCACAGACAAGACCTGGAACGAGCTCCCCATAGACATCAGATGCGCCCCCACCCTGCACATCTTCAGGAAGACCCACAAGACCTGGCTCTTTGACTGACCGGAGCTGCTCCCCCTACACCCAGCGCCTTGAGACCCTCACGGGTGAGTAGCGTGCTTAAAACCTCCTGATTGATTAAGTCTCCCTGGTGGAATGTATACATTTACCAAAAAAAGTGATGCAGTCTGACCTCCTAAACCTTTACCTAACCTAAGTTTCTCACCTATATAAACTTGGAAGGATGGAGGTAAACCACAGGATTCCAGCCTATAGTGCTGTTGAGTAAAATGGCTACGCCACCACAGCATGACCTTTAGTTGAAGGGTTTGCTGTGCAACAATATGCAAAAAAGTTCTCAAAGTTGAAATCCTCGCAGCTCCATGTTTCCTGGAGACAAATTATTTTGGGATTGTGTTCTAATAAGGAGTTTAATTTAAGATTGGGGTTTCCAACACCCGCTAGGTTCCAAGACAAGATTTTTCCCAGTGGGCTACCTCCGCAAGATGGGGAGTTTTGTGTTTTCTTTTGAGCCGTTCAGCGAGCCAGCTACCCAACCTCCCTGGGCCATTTTTTCATCCCATATGGCTTTGCTGGATCTTTGAACCTCGGTTCCTATAATGTTGATCTCTCTGTTTCCTGAAGAACTACCCACCGAAATGTTAATATCTTTTCGATTTATGGCACCCCTTGTGTTGGGAAACCTACTAACTGGCTCCTGGCAGTCTATCCTGTGGGATTCAAGCGGGGCCACCAAGGGGTCCATAAATGGAAACACATCTATCCCTCTTTTCCTAAAATAATCAGCGTTAGCCAACACTAGCATTGCAATTATCCCTGAACTAAATGTAACTCTGGTATTTGGGGTACCGCTACTAAAATCTAGATAGACCTCAATTTCTTTGCCTATTACTAATCTTAAATCCTCTATTTCTGATAGCAGTTGCAGCAGAGAGCTTCTATTGAATAGAGCTGATTCGGTATCAAACAGGGAAGCAAAGATCAAGATTTTAGTTGCTTGCTCAAAACTGTGAATAGCATATGTCTTATCACTTAACCTTAGATCAGACCCGAAAACAGACACCAACCCAGTGCAAGGAGCAAGGTCAGAACCCCCCTCCGAGAGCCTTCCTTGGCCAGGATCAATCCGTACTGGGAGAGTACCCCGGCCAGGTGGGATGGAAGGGACATTATCCTTGGCCTGACCTAGTTCTGGTGCAACAGCATAGTTTTGTGCTATTAAGTTTGCTGAGTTGAGATCTTTCCTAATCTCTCGGTGCCCTACATACGTGTCGATATGTATGCACATACATACTCAAAAAATGGCCCTCATTTATGAGAACTGATGCATCGCTACTGCGAGACAGTGCTGCATCAATAAAAGTTGTGCTGCATTGAGACAGTTCCAAATGCCATGAATGGGCCAAATTTACGGATACGTAACCATGTCGTAAGGTCCCAAGGTGCATCAAAAATTATGACTCATCTGTTGGACAGAAAAGTGATGCATATGTAGCCAAAGTGATGCTAGGCTGCTTTGCTGGTGGAAAACCAGCTTTGCGCCATATTGAAGTGCATCATGCATCAAAAACACCTTAAAAAGTTTTCCAAACTCCACAAAGCAGACATAGAGCAGTCAGTGGCAGTCAGAGTAACAACCCCAACAACCCCAACAAAGCCAGGATGTCCAGATCCAGACAGAACCGTAGGGGAAGAGGAAGAGTAATTCTAGTGAGGGGGAGAATGACATTTTTGTAACAGAGGTGACAAAGCATGCCCATTAACTCTTTGTCACCTCAAAATTGCCATTACGGAAGAAAGAAGCAATTTGACAGTCCATAGTGTAGAAGATTAACAGTGTAGGGCAAAGAAAAAGGACAGTGACGGAGTGCAAGAAGAACTGGCATGACTATAAGCGCAGGACCAGGGAGAAACTGGCCAAAAACCTAAAGGCAGCCATTCAGACCAGAGGAGGAGGACTGAGGACCAGGAGGAGCTGGACCCCATGGAGGAGCATATGGCATCAGTCATAGCAGCAGTGTTGGAGGCAGGAGTTACCGGACAGGACAGTGCTGGGTTAGAGGACCAGGAAAATCTACAGGGTAAATGGATACAAGGGACAATCGGGTTAAAATTGTCACGCTCTGCATCTCAGCAACCTACATTCCTGCACTGTATAGCGCTGTCTACCCGGAGTGGGACGGGTATGCCCAGACGTGGGTCTTGTGCTCTCCATGCCACGGAAGTCAAGCTATCCTGGCTGATGAGGGATGAATCCCCGAAACCAGTCCTAGGATGCTTGTTTCCAGTCCAGGGAGGACCTGGCCTGGCAGTTCTGGCTGGACTGTTCCCATTGGACGCAGGGTCAAGACTTATTTGTATGTGGCTGGGTTCCAAACTGGAATGGCATGGTGAGCAAAACACGATGGATTTAGTCCTAGATCTCTGTACTGGGGTGAACGCATGACTTTGTTCTGTGTTCTATCCATAAATTGTTCTTTTTGCATTTGTCACCCTGAGTGGGACGGGTAAGCCCAGACGTGGATCCCGTGCTCTCCATGCCACTGGAGTCAAGCTATCCTGGCTGATGAGGGGTGAAACATCCGAAACCGGTCCTAAAATGCTTATTTCCACTCCAGGGAGGACCTGGCCTGGCAGTTTGGGCTGGACTGTTCCCATTGGGCGCAGGATCAAGACTGATTTGCATATGGCTGAGTTCAAACTGGAATAGCATGGGGAGCAAAAAAACAATGGATTTGGGCCCAGATCTCTGTACTGGGGTGAATGTATGACATTGTTGTGCATTCTGTCCATCAATTGTTCTTATTGCATTTGTCACCCGAGTGGGACGGATATGTCTAGACGTGGGTCACATGCTCTCCATTCCACTGGAGTCAAGCTATCCTGGCTTATGAGGGGTGAAACCCTGAAACCAGATCTATGATCCTTGTTTCCAGTCCAGGGAGGACCTGGCATGGCAGTCCGGGCTGGACTGTTTTCATTGGGCGCAAGGTCAATACTGATTTGCATTCGCTGGGTTCAAATTGGAATGGCATTGGAAGCAAAAAAACGATGGATTTAGGCTCAGATCTCTGTACCGCGGTGAATGTATGACAATGTTCTTCATTCTGTCCATCAATTGTTCCTTTTGCATTTGTCACCCTGAGTCGGATGGGCATGCCCAGACGAGGGTCCCGTGCTCTCTATGCCACTGCAGTCAAGCTATCCTGGCTGATGAGGGGTGAAACCCCGAAACTGGTCCTAAGATGCTTGTTTCCAGTCCAGGGAGGAGCTGGCCTGGAAATTCTGGCGGCACTGTTTTCATTTGGCACAGGTTCATGACTGATTTTTATAGGGCTGGGTTCAAACTGGAATGGCATGGGGAGCAAAAACGATGGAATTAGGCCCAGATATTTGTACTGGGGAAAATGTATGACATGTTCTGCATTCTGTCCATCAATTGTTCTTTTTGCATTTGTCACCTCGAGTGGGACGGGTATGCCCAGACGTTGGTCCCATAATCTCCATACCACTGGAGTCAAGCTATCATGGCTGATGAGGGGTGAACCATCGAAACCGGTCCTAGGATGCTTGTTTCCAGTCTAGGGAGGACCAGGCCTGGCAATTCGGGCTGGACTGTTCACACTGGGTGCAGGGTCAAGACTGATTTGTATATGGCTGGGTTCAACCTGGAATGGCATAGGGAGCAAAAAAATGATGGATTTAGGCCTGGATCTCTGTACTGGCGTGAATGTATGACATTGTTCTGCATTCTGTCCATTAATTGTTCTTTTTGCATTTGTCACCCCGGGCGGGACAGGTACGTCCAAATGTGGGTCCCGTGCTCTCCATACCACTGGAGTCAAGCTATCCTGACTGATGAGGGGTGAAACCCACAAACAGGTCCTAAAATGCTTGTTTCCAGTCCAGGGAGGACCTAGCCTGGCAGTTTGGGCTGGACTGTTCCCATTGGGTGCAGGGTAAAGACTGATTTCCATATGGCTGGGCTCTAACTGGAATGGCATGGGGAGCAAAAAAGATGGATTGAGGCCCAGATATCTGTTCTGGGGTGAATGTATGACATTGTTCTGCATTCTGTCCATCAATTGTTCTTTTTGCGTCTACAAGAGAAAGTGCAGGAATCTACCACTTGTTATTTCATAAATCACATAACTGTAAGCACTACATGTTGTACAGCCCAATCCACCTCCGCCAATTGTGTCCAGTCCATGTGTGATGTGAACTACCAGTCAAGTTTCACCTTTGTATTCTGGTAGTTGTAGTGGAGTGAAGAACATGAGGTCCACATTAATGTGGATTTGGCGTAAGGCAGTGCAGCAAGTCAGCTTGCTGTGTGGCCCTATGCCAAAGTGAAAGGGCATGAATGGGCTGTATTTATGCAATAGGGTGCAATCATGGCTTTCCCCCTGCCCTGGCATAGTTTTGGCTGTCTTGTACCAATGAAAGCACATTTGCACCATGGTGCAAGGGTACCTGTGTTGTTGGCAGAATTGGTTTTGTGCAGCAAGGGGCACCATCCTGCAAGAAAACAATCCTGAGAAACATGGTTCTCTTCCTATGTGTGCTGCTTTCTGCAGCACACAAATAGGAAAACATGAGGAGAAATAGATATCTTTCTTCTTGTTAAGCCTCACCTTGGTAGCCATAAGATGTGGACACATTCCCCGGTTTACAAGTTCTTGCATAAACTGGGAATGTGTAAAGCAGCATGGGAGTTGCGTGGGAACACCCAGCACAATACCCAAGGACTGCATCCCTTGCGCAGAGTAAGGCGACTCAGTGATGTGATGTGTTGCCTTACTCAAGGTTTATGAGACCACTTAAAGCCACGAAAAGTGGTTTTGCGTGCCTTCTTAAATCTGAGCCACAGCTCTGCGTCACGCATGTACTACTTTGTGTGGTGCAAACGTGACACAAGGCTCTCATAATTATGTCCTTGAGTGACCAGGACTACAAGTCTGACAATACAAAGCAGAAAACCTAGTCTGCAGCAGCCCACCATGCATAAATACTTGAACGCTGGCCAACAGGACTGTCACAATGCAGGCCCCTTTCCACAATGAGGCTACTGTGTTAAACTTGGGTCCATGCAGTCAAATCTGGACTGTAAACCAATGAAATGGAATAGGGTTGCCAGAGGATCAACTCCTCATCTGAGAGGGGGTTCAGGTTTGGAGTATCTAAAGTATCACTAAGTAGAATCTTACAAACAGCCACATGTATACTCACTAGTGTAACACTATTTTGCACGTAGTTGTCCTGATGTGCTTGGTGAGAGCACACAGGTGTGGGTCTCCCTGTCAAACACCACCCCACCTCCTGTCATGTACAAATGTATCCTGGAGGTAGGTGTGAATTGAAAGGATGCACAGCAGACAACCATGACTATTAGTTGGCTGAATAGATGGTGTGTGTGCCCGGTGGGCCCCTAGTAGTGTAGTACAATTTAGTTGTGGCTCAGCACATTGAACTGGCTCTGTGTCTGAATGGGGAGACATTGCAGAGCAAGAAGGTGAGGTCTGTACTGCAAGGTAGCCAGAGTGTTAGTCATACACTGATGTGTCTGATAGTGTCACACATGTCTCGTAGCTGTGAAGGGATTTTGTAGAAAAGGGCATTAGTGTACTATACCCTACATTTAATGTGGACCATGGTGAAGATGAAGTAGGTATGAGGACAGGAGTCCTAAACACAAATGTCTGTTGATGACACATATGTCAAAGCAGGAGGATGTCAAATAGGCAATAGCGAAGAGACAGCATGAGATTGGTTTCCACGACGATGGGCAGGTTTTAGGGATGTTTGGAGTGTGATGTCTATAGGCCTAGTTGTGTGTCCAACCTGGCTAGGTACATGTCACAGCATATTACTACTAGCATTTGGGCCACATCTTGAGCTATAGTCCTCAAATACAAGTGGCCTTGTTGGTCAATTGCATAAGGTGACTTACATTGGTGGTGATGTTGTCACATGAGAGTCACTATATGATATGTGTGCCATAAGTGTATGACAGTAAGCTGACTTCCTGGGATGAAATGAGGATTGCTAGAGGAGTCATGTACAGGTACAAGTTAGCGGGCTGAGGTAAGCGATGTGTGATGATCTGCAGATAACCTTCCCCGGCATGACGAAATGGGGTGAGTGGTAGCATTCTTATATGTTTGACCGGGCCTATCCTCTCAGAGTTGTTACACAGTGCCTATTGGAGTGAACAGTGGGGAATGCTATCCCATGAGTATACATGCCCTTACACATTACTGCAATGTAGCAGGATTGCTACTGTGTAGAGTTGTGTGAATGCCTGTGAAATATGAGCCCTTGGCCACGTGAATGCACAGTGTGCATGCAAGACAGCACAACAACACAGGCTGGTGTGCTGTGTAAAAGGCAGAATGCAGGATCAATTCAAATACATGACCAAACCCACATCACTTTCCCAGGAGCTGTAAGCTGAGGAGTGGCCAGGGGGAATTCTGGCAACCTAGTGGCTTGGTGCAAATTGCACAGTAAAGGTGTCAATAAGTGAAACTTTATTCAGTATAGACATCATGAAAAAGAAAGCCAATCACCAAGGCAGATGTGGACATTATCTCAACTTACCCTCATAGGCAGGGCAGGCCAGCAAGCTGTGTAACGTTTTTGCAATGTGTGGTATGACACAAAAATGCTCCCTTGTCACACATTGGCCATGTGAACAATGCAGAGATATTGCCATCTGACAGGCTTCCACAGTGCAACTTTCCCTCAATTCCTATGAGGAACATCTTCTCTGGTCAGGAGATGACAGCATCAGTGGGTCTCCTGAGGAACCGCCTTCTACAGGACATTCCCCATCTGCCTGCCCAAACACATCTCTGGATCCGGGTACCTCGAAATTGACTTTCAACGGTGAGCAGTAGGAGTCCAACAGCAGCTGGTAGATAAGGTGTGGGCAGGGATGGAGACCATTGCAGGCAAGCTAGAGGGAGTCCGTATGTGCCTCAGTCCTAATAAGGACACCTCTGGGGCAATCAAATGCATCTACCCTTTGCTCCTTAGAATGGAACAGTCCCTAGCTGACATTGCTGGTGTCATGAGGCAGAGGCACCAACCACAGCCCTGCCAATGTGACACCAGTGAGGTAGCCACCCGGCTGGAGGATATCCGCTCGATCCTCCAATCTATGGAGCGCAAGCAGGACTCTTACATTGCAACAATGGGTGCCTTTCACCACGACGCTGTTGCCTTGTTGAGAAGTCATCAGGCCTTTGTCAATGCTGTGCTGCCTTCCTTGCTGGCACAAACAAATGCTGGTGTGGACAGGGGAGCCACATCTTCTGCCCCTGATGTGTGTGTGCCTCAGATGACTTCCACACAAACACCAACACCTGCATTGGAGACACAACACACATCAGAGGAGGTATATGTGGACATCACCAATTTCCTGTGAAAAAGTGCCCAGTAACATTTGTCTGTGCCTCTTTCCCAGTTTCTTATTGGACCTGTGTTTATCATCATACCACTGCCGTTTTCACCTGGTACCGTCCCCTTTTTGTATGCCCACCTGTTAATCTGATCCATTTGTGGACTGTGACATGTATCCTTTATGGACTCTATCTGGACATCCTTTGGACTGGAACAATGCTGGGGTAGTTGTCCCAAGAACTGCTACTTAGAAATTGCCTAGGTACACATCTTAAATAAATGCACTACTTTTATTATTTTTTTTTTTTTTCTTTTTTTTTGTCCTCATCTATGTCATGACTGCAAAGACCTAGCTGAACAAACAAGGCAAAACGGGCTTGTGAGATAGAAGGCAAGCAGACTCAGTGATAAAGCTGGTAAGGGATGGCGGCTGACCGAGGAGGGCCCAACCCTTGTGCAATTGCCAAACATACATATACAGCCCGGAGCCAAGATGTTAAGCCGGCAACTGCCAATACAGCCAGAACTGACCATTTGGGCAGGTATAAGCTACGTAAAGCAGCAAAACGTGTCATGGCAAGATAATCATAGGACTGGGGGAAGAAAAAAAAAAAAAAAAAAACCCCCGCTACTTACACAATCCAATCTAGCAACAGCCAGAAAGCTCTTTTCCTAGGATTTCCAGACCTGGACAAATTGAGTTTCGAGATTTGGAAAATTGATGAACACCAGTCAGATAAAGTAGGGGAATCAGCTTCTTTCCAACGCTTGCAAATTTCCCTACGTGCTGCCAACATACAGTAAAAGATAAGATTATTGACTGGAGTCTGAACCGAGTCCAGAATACCAAAGACTACTAGCTTAAGATCTATAATAACTGAAAAACCCAGAGAAGATGTAAGATTCTTGCCAATAGCGTCCCAGTAAGATGACAATTGGGGGCATTCAAAAAACATGTGGGGGTCAGAAGCGGATATAAGACCACATCGGGGACAAGACACCTGAGCGGCTCCAGAAAACTTAGACAGCCTCTGTGGGGAGTAGTATGCCCTATGTATAGTAAATAAGTGATTTCTTCTAAGCCAAGCTGGCTTAACTACGTCCCACATAACTGTGCAGGATTTTATCCAAAGATCATGCAGATTGCAGCTAGATATCACAGAGCCCCAGAGTTGTTCAGGTAGATTGAATTCCCCGTCAAGTTCCTCAAGTATTGAGTTATACCACAGGGAGATCTCCTTTAAGACAGGTGGTTTGTCCATTAGAAGAGATACCAGTTGACTACTGCCCCCAACAGGCAAATTCTTACAGCGAGGATTTTGACTATGAAGAGCCTGTGCCCAGCTTGATATTTGAAGAAATTTAAATCTAGAAAAATTGGGACCTATTTTATTGCTCAAGAATTCCCAAGGAAGCAACACCCCATCAGTAAACAGGTGCCCCCAAACTGATATGCCTGCCTCTTTCAAAGGGGCTGATAGTACATCCTTTGACCAGGCCGGGGGCACCGGTAAATCCCAAATGGGTGCTCTATCTGAATAGTATCCCAAATTAATCGATGATCTGATGTTAAACCAAGTTTTGGCTAAACTCTGTAACACCTTGAGTTTAACCTTCTTAAAGTACTTGGGATCACCAAACTTAAATAAAAAACCGGACTGCCCAATTCCTTCCACCTCCAACATAGTGGAAAACATTGTCCCTATCCCCTGATCAGATGGCATTTTTAAAAGCATACGGGCATGGGATAACTGGAAAGCCCATGCGTAAATCTGTAGATCAGGTCCTGCTAGTCCCCCCTTCTCACGACGCCGCCTTATTTTTTTCCATGCACTACTGTGAAGCAGCAAGTTTTATGTCTGTTGTAGATAGGACTAACTAGATCATGGTGGAGGAGTATATACAAAAGGTTCTTCTTAGCATCTCAAGGTAATTGCGCTACAGTCCCATACAATCAGATGCTCAGTAAACCATTGAGACAATGAGCATCAGTAACTTGTGGCACACAGTGAAGAAGCCCAACTAATTAATCACACAATTGTATAACTGCCCAAATTGGGTTCCATGTGAGCCACTAACACATTTTCATACATCTACAGATATTGTGCACAGTTATCACAACAATGTCGTCATGCCCATATGTCACTTTTAATGCTTACATGAAAGATATCCTATAAGTACTATCATAATGCATGCAGTGACAATATACAGATAGCAATGTGAAGACTCCTTCTGATTTAGCATCATACCTATGCCACTCAAGGATGTAGAAGCAGGTTTTAGGGATGTTTGGAGTGTGATGTCTATAGGCCTAGATGTAATTGAGCATCAACTGCAACCACTAAGTATTTGAGGATCCTGTGTCAAATTATAAATGGGGTAGTAAGGCACACAGGAATACGTATTGACAATGTGGCTCTCTGCCCCTGAGAGCCCTCACATGCTTTGAGTGTATGTGTAACCACACATGACATCAATTGTACTATATATACACATAACAATAATTAGGATCCAGAGCACAGCCCCATATATATAGATATATATATATAATTTTTTTAAAGGCCTAAAGATTAACTCCCCACCCACTAAAACCTTAGCAAGAGAGAAAAAGATAGAAAAACATGTGCCTGTGAAATATGGCAAACAATCTAAAACCTAACTAACCTACACCTATCCTAATAACTAACTATGACCTTAAAAATTAGATTAGTGTAATAAGATACAAACCACTGAAAAAACGACATTAAAATGTCAAATAAGTTGGGAGAGCCACTCCATGGCCTCCTCAATGTTTGACATTCTGGCATGTGAGCTGGCTTGCTCCAAACAAATTGCCTCAAGTTTAGCATTGACCTTCTTGAGTTCCCTTATTATGGTGTAGTGGAACACAGTCTCCCTTCTACGGTGCCTCCAGGCCCATGTGGAGAGACGCTGTGTGGCTGCCGGAGTAGCTGGTGTGGATTGTATATGGGGAGGCAGTGGCTGGCTCGGGCTTGCTCATGCCTGGCTTGGGCCTGGTCTGGCCTGGCCAGTGGCCGATGTTGGCATTGCAGGTGTGGTTAGTCGAAGGATATTCCAGGATCCCACTGCTGTTACACCTTTGTACAGTATCTGCATCTTTCTGTATGCCTTTTAGATGTTCCTAGTGTGGTGATAACGGTCCCAATGCTTTTCATAAGTGCCTAGCTCATCAGTAATCATGTTGTCTAGGGTGAAAATGGAAAACAATAGTTTTCACAGGTGGTACATGTCCATGATGTCTGTGAAAAATAGTCTGACATTGTATCACAATCATATGTCCTTGACCAGACCAATACCATCAATAGAGATAGATATGTGGACAATACCTTGTCATTACAAAGACAAACCCTACTTGAGCCCAGAGTCTAGTGACATCTGTGTGGCTGCAGAAAATGTAACAGTAGTCACAATGAGAGAGATACCATATCATATAGGACAAATGTTAACACTCACGAAGAGGTATTGGTCTACAATTGGGCTCATGGGCCTAGTTATCATAATTTGGGATTTTGAGTTGTGTCATGCAAGTGCACTGATCATCAACACAAGTATAGGTGGATAAGGTGATACAGTACACGCAGTGTGGCTTAGCTTTGCATGCTCCATCGGAAGTATCACAAGGCTGCATACGTTGCTGGCTTCACTCACTTTGTTTCAGATAGTCAATAAATTGATAGGGGGCTGTTATGTACCTCCTGTAGACCATGATTGGGGAACACTAATAACATTAACTCTCAAGCAATTGTACGGAAATGTAACCATTATCTCCTGCTTCAGATTTGTAGGGAAAATCATGAGGAGTCATACTTAAACATCCTCATGTACACACATCATCCTAAGGTTGCATTTGGAGCCAAACATCATAAAATGAACATAGCATCTCTGTAATATGTGTCTGCTTGTCAGACTAATCATCTGACCTAAAAAGGTATTTGATATGATTCATGGACCCTTGATCTATAATTACGAGGGAGGCTCAAGTACCACTGAGGCTAGATTATAACAGACATACCTCATGGTAGGCTAACACGTCAAACCTCTAAAGGTTCATGGAATGATGAACAAACCCATGAACAGACACACATGTAGGCATGTTATTTGTTGTCAGTCATGGCCCAAAGACATTACTTATGAAGAAGTAGGTCCATCACGCAAAAAACATATGCTGCAACTACCATATTGAAATGTGTTAAGATAGTGATGGCAACCCAAACCCAGATGCCACTGACATACATGTTTTCATATTTTTGTTGCAATTTTGTCAAACTGGTACCAGGACATTTTTTTTTTTTTTTTATGTAATTGAAAATCCACAGTATCAAACATTATGTACATGCTCAAAAAATTGTAGTTACAAAGCCAATATTAGATACATACAAATAAGCTCATTCCATACCATACATGTCACATCAGAAAAATCAAAATCAAAAAGTCAAATCATCATAGATAGGACCCCAAATTTGCATACCCAGCGCACGCTTCCGTGAACCTTTGAGCGAATACAAACTGAATTCTAAATTAAAGATGTTGTAAAACCTAGCACGCCACATTTCAAAAGAAGGTGCCTCAGGTTGAAGCCATGTAGATGCTATACATAACCTTGCTACCCCCATAGCAACAAATATAAGATACCTATATTTATACATCAGTGTACCTTGAGACAAATCCTCCCCAGTGCCTACTAGCATGATCGAAGCAGAGATATTTATGACCACACCCGTAACTTGAGACAAAAACCTCCCTATATGCTGTATATGTAAAGCTAATTTAGTGCAAGAAAAGAAAATATGCAAAATATCTGCATCGTCACTGCCACAGCGAAAGCATTTCCCATCATACTGGTTCCCCCATTTCTTCATCTTTGCGGGGGTAAAATAAAGATTGAATATTGTTTTGTAGTGCTGCGTTTTCAGATTTGCAGCCATAAATATGTTTCCTGCTAGATCAATCGAATCCTCTAAAAACACAGCTTGTGAGCCCAAAGTAATCCCCCACTTAAGATTATGTTTCTCAAGATCATCAGTTTAGCCGATTGTAATATGTTATAAAGAACCCCGATGCGTCCCTGAATCCTAATAGCTTCGACTATCTTATATGGTTTTAAAATGATAACATGTTTATTTAGAAAATCATGTATTTGAAGATATTTGAAAAAATGACATTTAGGATGATATTTACACGATAAATCAGAAAAGGAAGCAAGGTGCCCTTCTGCATCCATACAATGTCCCAGTTGTGTAATTCCAGAGAGTCTCAATTTCCCTACCACACTATCTTGAAAAATTGCTGGAAGGATACCTAGAGCTGACAGGGGTGTATAAAATGAAAGTCTGTTAATCTGGAAATTTTTACAAACTATCCTCCAAACTTTAAATACAGCCCCCAGGATCTTGAAGCGAGTACTTTTATAATAACTACCATCGACCCTTAGAAAAAGACAGCTTTTTGCCTGAGACCCAAGAACCATCTGATAAATTGAATGGGCCTTCAGCAGGATTAGCCACTGCCTCCCCCGTTAACATAACTCGGATATTAGCTAAGATACAGGCATAGTAATATAATGTAAAATCAGGAACAGACCAACCCCCTCTGTCACGGGGTAAAGTCATAAATCGTGCAGCCCTGCGTGGTTTCCCTGGGGCCCACAGAAATCTGGAACAGAGAGACTGGATTTGTTGTAGTTGTAAATGAGAGATCTCCAGAGGTACTGATCTAAAAAAGTATAACACTTTCGGCAAAACATTCATTTTAAGGACATTCGCTCTCCCCACCAGCGAAAGATGAAGGCATTGCCACCTGTCAAGAGCTTGTTTAATGCTTGCCATCAAGGTCCCCCAATTGATTTCGACCAGCTCTTTTAAACACGCCCGTATCTTGATACCAAGATATGTAGCCTCCTTAACGACTCTTGGATCACTATTAATGTTTTGATTAGTACAAAGAACCTGGGTTTTTAATGTATTAAGCTTATACCCGGCAACACGGCCAAACTTATATGCAAGGTGTTCAATTTCGGGTAGTGCCATCGTTGGATCAGATGTTATAATGGCGATGTCATGCGCGTATGCACAGACACGATACTGATCCTGCCCCACCATGAAGGGTCTTATCCTAGAGCTCCGCTCAAGCATGTCTAAAAAAGGATTGATATAAAGCGCAAACAAGAGCGGAGAGCAAGGACAGCCCTGGTGTGTACCTCTCGTAATCTGAACTACCCTAGATGTTAAGCCCATAGAGCAGATCCGAGCAACGGGGGAGTGATATAGGACCTGTAGAGCCTGGATATAACCCTGAGGAAAACCCATCGCAAATAACACTTGCCATAAAAAGTTCCATAAGACCCGGTCAAACGCCTTCTCGGCGTCGAGAAGCACTATTCCAACATCTCTGGCTTCCACTTGGGCAATTTCCAACAAGGGATAACTCTTGCTATACGATTCACCGTCCCCCTACCAGGGATAAAGCCATGCTGTCTAAGGGAGACTAAGAGGGAAATAACCTTAGCTAATCTAATCGCTAGAATTTTCGCATAAATCTTCCCGTCACAGTTTGTCAACTAAATTGGACGGTACGACCCTGGGATATCAGAAGGCTTATCCTTCTTTTTAAACACAATAATGGTAGCTTCGCTCCATGATTTAGGTGCCATACCAGTTTGGGCGGCCTGACATACTACCAAAAAATAAGTTTTAAGGTCTTGAAAGAAAATCCAATATAGTTCTGATGGAAGCTTATCTGGCCCTGCCGCTTTGCCTTGAGTCATAGAATAAATAGCTTGTTCTAATTCATCCAATGTAGTAGAACTGTCTAATGCTCTAACCTCCTTCTGCCCTAAGCGCTGATATTGAACGTCCAGAGCTCCAAAACCCGAATCATCAATTTCTCCATCCTGTGAGGTATAGAGTTTTTGATAAAAACTATGAAATATCTCTAGGATCTCGTGGGGATCATGTGTCAGTCTACCTGACACATCCTTCATACCTTCTACTCTTTGTGATGCTTCTTTAGTGCGTAGCCTTTGAGCTAAACAGCGCCCTGCAGTCTCCCCAAACTCATAGCGCTCTTTCTTAAAAAGCTGATATTTTATGGCAATCTCCTTGCTCCATGTCAGATTAATGTTGGCCTTACATCTGGCCAATCCTACGTTTGACTTGTTTCTGTTTGTACAGTACGAAGCTCAACACCTCCCCTCTAAAGCAAGCTTTAAAAGTATCCCAAACGTTCCCACAGTTTGTAGAATAACGGTTTACCAAAAAGAAATCTCTGATCCATGTATTCATATGCTCAATAAAACCGTTATCCAAGAGAAGTGTTCTATCAAACGTAAATACCCTCGGCATCACGTTGCCACCCAATGCTGGAATATCCACAACAACTGGAGAATGATCAGAAGTAATTCAGGGAAAGACTTGGATTTGAGCTTTAATTAATAATAACGGGGATATAAAAAAGTAGTCAAGCCGAACTAATTTATCATGTGGGTAAGAATAAAAGGTATAACCAGGATCATGTATTTTAAGCGCACCCAATACATCTACTAACCCATGATCCGAGATTAAATGAAACAGAGCACCTTAGGCTTCCGACCCTTATACTGCTGAGTGCCTGCTAATAGCTCACCGGGCGCTAATTTAATATTAAAGTCCCCGCATAGCATGAGAGGAGTGGGCCAAGATGTAAGTTCAACATTTAGGTGTTCAAGAACGAGGGATTCATCCAGATTAGACCCATATATTGTACAAGCCGTAAATTTAAAGCGCCCCGTTATGCATTCAACAATTGCCCACCTCTCATAGCTATCTACCACTATACGACCTGGCACTTGTATACCAGGTTTAGCCAGTATAGCCACCCCAAGATTCATAGTTGTTTGTTGTGATGTGGCTAAGAGTGTATACCCCAAGTCTAATAATACTTTGCGATTCCCCCAAGGTATATGCGACTCCTGAATGCATATAAGATCTGGTTGTATCACCCTGAGCTCAGCAGCAACTCTTTGCTGTTTATTAAAGTTATTGAGTCCACAAACATTAAACAAGCATATTCAAAGCCCTACTTTAGCCATATGATAGGTATGGATACCATCCCTTAATTAATTCTTTAACCATAATTTTAGTATTCATCATTTTCACCAAGTCATGGATACTGTGGATTAGTTTTCTTTTTTACTCCCCCCTTCCACCCCCTCTCCCTAAACCCCCTCCCCCCCTTCCTCCCCACTCCCCTCCCCCATCCCAACAAAAAGGCAGAAGGACTCGTAGTCCCAGTGATGACAAGCTCCCGCTACCCGGGGTCCTCCGTCCCAAACTCAAAAGACACCCTAAGAACAAGTAAATCCAACAATATATCAACCACTCGGCATGTCAAAGAAAAGGAAAACCAAGACCCAATTCCTGACATTTTTGTTTTCTACGAACATATTATGTGTAACTTTTCGGTCAGTGAAACTGAAATATTTCATCTGTAGATAGCTAAAGCGTGCAGCATGACTAAACCCTTTACGAAGCATTTAAATTGAACATATGTTCTAGAATCTCACCGTGTGTGAATCTGATTCCATGACACCTATCCTGTCCATGCTTGGTAACAATGCCTGTGTAGAAATAATGCATATCATCTGGCCCAGCTTCTTGCACAAATTGGGACATTTACAACTGATCCCTGCCCAGACTTGCTTAGCAGCACAGAAATTACGGTGCTACGACATACAATACGTTGACTTCAGAGCTAATGTTTTGTCCCATTTGTTGTACCAGGTAATGTGTCTTTGTGGAACACATGCAGAGTGTGTGCCAGATGATGCTCACTGTGCCCAAAGCAACATGACTATAGATGTGCCATTCTAAGAACATATTTAAAGATGTTTTGTTTGTATGGACCTGCTTACAAACAAATTACAGTCTCAAAAATCTTACTTCATGAGCAGTCCTAAACAAACTGTGAGCAGGTACTGTTCTGAATCACAGACTCACAGCTCATTGATGGTAGCTGAGTGTTGCCTCCCACAAACATCACAATTGAACTTTTCCATATAGATCACACAGAGACATCAAAATGGTACATACATGTACTATTTACACTTGCTGATAGCATTGGGGTCCTGGAAGGATTCCACCTCTCCCCTTGAGAAGGGAAGATGCCCACCTAGGAGACACGAATGAGGATGTACAATTGTAAATATTGCTTTCACACATGTTTACATTTTTAATAAACAAACTATGATATCCCAGTATTTCAGAAGTACACAATAGCTGAAACACACATATGGCAATATGCCCAGTTTATTGCATACTTCTAGTCCGTTTGCAGGCCTGATCAGGCTGGATGCTGAACTTCAGATCTACCCATCATGACATGCCTGAAGCACGCATCAATTATGTGATAAATTGAGTACTGCTGGGCAGCATAATGACAGAGTCCAGTGTACCATGACACATTGGTGACACGATTGACCTTACAGTAACTGAATGGCATAATAATGAGCCCCTTGCGCCACACTAGTGTCACCTTTTGGGAGGTTCCAGTGGCGCTATTCACTAAATCATATATATGAGGTCACGCGAAGTCGCTTTACATACATATAAAATAGATATGCAAATTGCAGTGTTGCCTTACTCTGCGCTAGGGAGGCGTTCCATGGGCCTTCTGATGGTTGCAACACTCATGTACTTTGATGCTTCCCCAGATTTACACAACCATGTAGACCTGGGGATGCACCCAAACCTAATGGCTCCCCAGGGGAGGCACCGCAAGGAGAAATAACTTAATTTCTGCCCGTTTTAGCCTCTATCCATATGTGCTGCACTCTGCAGCACACAAAAAAAGAGGAAAAAGGTTCACAGGATTGTTTTTGTGAAATTAGTTGTCCCTTCCAGCACAATCTTGCTGACAGCACAGGCACCCTTGCACCATGGCGCAAGGGTACGTGTGTAAGGGTGGGTGGTGAACTCTGCTCCGCTGGCAGAGCTTGCAAAGCTTTGCCCACTCCCCACTGAGTTCTGCAAAAACTCCATCTCCCACCATAGCGTAGAGGAGTTTACCGACGTCGACCCTCCCTCTTGGTTCGTGTTTAATCTAAGGCTCCCTAACACCAGCAGCTGGATCAGAAATGGGAGGGAGCAGTCCCTGATCTCTGAAGGAGTCTCACGCCAGCCTCTCTCTGACGTCTGACGTCAGCACCACGGCTTTGAATCGAAACCCCTCGACACCCTCCCAGCTCACCAAGATCAGCCTCTCCTTCTCCGCTATCCAGCATCAATGGGGCATGGGAGGGAGAAGACTCATTGGGAGAATGGGGTGAGGGGCAGTCCCGTGTTGGGGGAGAGCCAAGGGACACTGCCAGAGGTCCCTTCTGACAGGACAGAGCCACAGCGCCTTCAGCTGCCATTGAGATGTCAACAGCCTACGCTACCCTTACCCCTGCACTAACAGAAATGGCGACGGCGGCGCGGCTCCCCCCACACCCAAACAAATCAGCGGAGTCACACCATCTGCAAGGGCAACTTCGCCATAGCTGCAGGGGAAGATGACTGAAAGGCACAGGGCTCTCTGTTCTTTTTTACAAACGCTTTACTGCACTCACCCACAGTAACACAGTGGGTCTGTTCATTGTTTCCATTGTTCAATGATTCTTGCATGAAAAACAAAGTAAAATGAAATGTGTTTTTATGGTACCACATGAGTGCATGGACGCTGTCTTCCACTGGAATGATCCGTTGTGCTGTGTATGGATGGACCCTCCAGTGTGCAAAGTGCATTTAGAGGACAGTGCTCCCTCATGCAGGGACTGTTGGTGGTCACATATGCTGCTGTTCATTCATCATGCACGTGCTCTCCTCGGGTGGTGTCCGCTGACTGATGCCATATCTGTAGTCCTTGACTACTTCATATGTGTTCTGCAGATATTGGTAACCGAGTCCTTCATGTCAGGCTATGATGGAGTCTCCCGCAGAACATCTGAATGCACAGGGGCCTTATCAGCAGGAATAAAGAGGTGCTGATTGTAGAGCAGACAGATGAGAATTGCTTACACATCAGCAGTGCAGATGTACATGATGGATACCAAAGCCTAGCTGTAAGCTGGCTCATTAGCTATGTCTGATAATGCAGCAAACATGGTCTGCATAAAACACACAATGCCGGGGAATAAATGCAAGAGCAGGGCTGTGAAACAAGTGAATGGAGATGCATAGGGAAACGGCTCTCAGTCTCTGGTAATGGGGCAGAGCGGAGCTCAGTGGAATTCCACTGAGCTTTTTTTGCAACTGGGCAGAATTCCGTGTAGTGCAACTCCGCAAGCTCTGCCCACCCTTATATGTGTATTGGCGCTAGTCTGCAGAAATGGCACCAGTGCAGGGTGAAGAGACAGGAATGCACCGTATTGGCTGAATACGGTTCATTCCTGCCCGTACACTTTTGCATGGGGCAGCACAGCAAGGTTACTTGCTGTGCTTGGCTACATTAAATCCCCATTGATGTGGCCCTAAGTTCCCTTACTTTACATTATCTCCTCATATACATTTATCCTGATATACATGTCACAATATTGTTAAAAAGCACAAATAAAGTATACTCCATGTTTATGTTTTGCATTACGAATAAAGGTACATCACAAAATGCAGATGGAACATACATACATACCGACAGGTCCACCAATCTCAAGACCCAGGAAGGTGATGACATCCTGTGAGATCACGCCCACCCATTGGTGCTTTATCTGGTGGGTTGTTTGGGCTACCATGAAAGTTTGTTCATGGTGCCAACACACCCGCTCCCATCTGTCCTTCTTCTCCTTGGCAGGGTAGCCCTGGCTCACCCTGCTACCAGCCTAAAACATCCTTGGAAGGTAGTGGACAATGAGCCATATGAATCCTCCCAACTCGGTCTGTGAAAAATTGTGACCCCCCCGGACATCTTCCGAACTCACCCCCAAAAATACACAAACAAAATTCCACAACCTCTAGCTACCCCAACAGACAAACCTAAAAAAGACCTACACCTGACATTACAGTGACTAATATTGATATAAACCAAACAATGACACAGGATAATATATGTATGGGACATAGACCTTTGGACACAAGACACACTGACAACACCAAAACTCTAGATTTACTCTCAGACACTCTCAAACAACCTCAAACCTCAAACATCAACCACAGACTAACAGAGAGTATGAGAGAGTGAAAGTAACTTCACACTTCTTATTTTGCAGCTTGCCACACACATTGTTTCACTTACTGCAGGTTCAGACAGTTTTTATGAATGTGTGGTGCAGGTTCAGACAGTTTTTTATGAATGTGTGGTTAGTTTTTTACGCTTCAGTACAGAAATAGCCAATGCGTGATTAACGCACAACGCATTGGACACAATGCATTTTATTTACGACGCATTGGCGTCAATGTGCAGCTAACAACCCATGCAATGGGTGCAGTGACACATGCCTTATGGTCAATGCGTGGGTTCTGAGCCACACAAGTGTCTATTGTGTGGGATACACTGAAGTGACATGTGCAATGCAGGAAAACACACAACAGGCTCAGTTTCCTTGCTCCTCTTTTCTTGCCTGACAGGTTTCATATTTTCTAATGTATACATTTTCAGTGGTCATAGGGCCCAATTCATGGGGAGTTGGCATAGGGCAGAGCAGCAAATCACCAGGCTGCTCTGCCCTATTTCAGAGGTAAAGGGCAGGAATTCGCCGTATTCATCCTATCAGGTGCAGTTTCAGCAGCCTAGCAACAACACAGGCACCTTGGCACATGGTGCCAGGGTGCCTGAGTTAAGCCTAGGTAGCCAGTCCAGCACCAGGGCAAGAGGCAAAATATGAAAGTGTCATGTTAGATACAGTGCATTTCTTGCAATGTGCTTACAAACATGGCTGTGGCGTAGGGAGACAATCTGTGCTGCACTGTGTGGCCATGCTCATTATATGTCTCTCTGTTTGCACTCACAAGACATCATGTAGACTATAATGTGATTCATATATCTATGACAGAAACCAACATCATGAAGTGCAGAACACACACTGTTTGGTACTACAGCCACTTGGGACTGTGGCACAGGGTCTGTAGCTGAACAAACTGTAGCAACAGAAACAATCTCTGCATGTGCACACTGATACATATTGCAAAGTTTCTGTTGAGTATGTCTTGCACCAACACACATGTTTGGCACATGGTGTTATCATGCACCCATATATCAGAAAACATGATGTAGGTCTGCGGTGAGTGTGTTACACAGCAGCAGACCTTTGGAGTAGGCGAGTGAGCCATTAGTTGTCCCTGCAGTGAAAGATGGTTAAATAGACAATTTACCTTGTGATGTTAAACATGTTAACATGGTGCTGCCATACACATATGATCTCTGTCTTACTCCTGTCAACGTTAGTAGCAGTACATCTACTCTGAAGGCAGACCTTTGTGTGTGTCTCCTGGACTAAGGATACTGCATTCCCTGACACAGGCGTATGTAATGGAACACACTCAACTTACATTCACTTTTGGGTGGATACAAGATTTGTGATACGCTCAACTATGCAGTTGTACACTCAGGTCAGAGGTACACAACTCTTGCCATGCAAAGGAAAGTTAATTTCAAAATCCCTCCATTTGAGCATGTGCAATGAGTTAGTGTGTAAACACATATAGTTTTGTCTGACTTTTGATCAAAGTGAAATCACACTCTTGACATCTTAGTATTCTTCAGATATTTGCCTATAACCTATCCAATTACATACTGCTCTGGCCATTTACTCCCTGTACAATGTAATCTGCTCTTATTGAATTTTTAAAGGCCTTTGTTCCTCATTGCATTGCTGAGCAATGCATGGCAAATGTGTCCTTTATTTACTGTAGCATGATGTGGTATGTGTGACAATGTAGCCAGGACATAGTACACATGTGCTATGTTTTATGTAAGCCACACATGCATGTATGTGTTCTTTACACAAGTGACAGCTTTTATATGTTCACATGACACGACACCTTTGTCCATGAGAACTGCCACTCATTATCTCTGGTGGTATCTGCAAAATGCTGTCCTTGTGCATGATAACACATTAATGATACACACTACAATATGAGGTTATTCTCAGGTATGGTAGTTGGTGGTTTGTGTTCCTAACTTCACTGAGTGGCATCTGTTGTACACTTTGCTGCCATGCAAAACAGCAAGACTACTAGCTGAGCCGCTCTGCTCTGCTCGAGTGCAACAGAAGAGTAATGATCAATTTGGAATAGGAAATGTGGCATGCCTGGCCTATACCTTTAATGCAGCACACGGCTTCACATAGCTTTTCTGTATATGTGCAATTGATATGTGAGACGCATAGCCACATGTTGATCGACAGGTCTGATGATATGATTATTACATTTTGAGGACTACTTCTATTTGATGAGATGTGGGTGAGTTGATGTGTACTGGGACCGTGACGCAAACACCAACACAAACAATGGATTCACATATGTATTTCCATGTTAAACCTTCCTATTATGTTCGGACATTCTGTCCATCAAAGTACATGTACTTTAAGAGAAGAAATTCTGTACTATGTGGGTACGTAGCCAACTCCCATCCATGGTATTTTAGTTCTCTCCTCCATCCTCATCCTCATCCTTTGCTAGGTCCTGCTCATCATGGCCCACAGAACATTTGTCTGGAAATAGTTGTTGTGGAGAATGGCACATACAAGAATGATCTTGCAGACCATAGGGGGCGAGTATAGCAATCTCTCCCCTGACATGTCCCGGCATCTGAAATGGGACTTCAGCACACCAAAAGTTCTCTCCACGATGTTGCCGGTCTTGACCAGTGCCTGGTTGTACTGTCATTTAAATTCAGTGTGGGGATGTGCTATTGGAGTCTTGACTCATGGCTGGAGACTATATACTTGGTCAGCTGTTAAATAGAAAGAATTTACAACTGTCAATGCTAAATTGCTCTATGTTCCGCTACATTTCTGTCCATGTGTGTTATGTGTACTGAATGACTCACACACATTTCTTACAGTATTTCACATTACTTATACAGTTGGTCATAGATTTACTCATGTCTCTTTCAGTTCTCTGTGTAATAGCAAATGATGATAATGGCCTTATACATTGTACACTTCTACATCCTGACTTTCATGTTTAGAGATGTTCCTGATCACTCTATGTTATGTGCACTCAATACATGTGGTAAGTGACAGATTATTGATCAGATATTTGGCTAGTAGATCCTCCCTAGGTAGGTTGTGACATTTCCAACATGTTTAACACTCACAAATACATATGTCCATGTTAAACCACAGATTTTGTTGATGGCCTACATGACACTTGCACAGACATTTCATAGTTTACTTAGTGTAACATGTCATTTTGGTGAATACATTTGGGACTGTTCAAACATGTCACATTTATTGTTATGCTATTTATTGTCATCCTTCAACTATTGACTTTGCCAGATAAGTTGTCATGGTACACTTTGATTTACACCTATGTATTGCAATGTGGGCTATCTTTATGTGGGACACACTGATGTTGTTACAAGCAGCTATCTACTCCAAAAGTAGACACAATACATTGGATTTTCAAATGTATGAGTATGACTCTAACTTGTAGGGGTTTATGTACTTATATGCCTTGATTTTCTAATCATTGCTATGGCAAATGCATGTTGAGATTGGTATCCTGTTTACACTGTGGTGCCTTGTCCAGGTTGGAATTTATTCTATGGTGATGACTGATGTATGACATTTATGGCAGCATTGTGTTTAACTTAGTGATTTTCACATTGCTGGATTCATATGCTTTTCATTCGGGCTACTTACTCCATAGAACAGGTGAGCCATCACATTGGTTACATCAGTCAATGCAGTCATCAACCTACGTGTATGTGTGTACGTAGACTTTATTGCTGAGACATATGCGTGTTTTCTACTGTTGGTGTCACAATGTTATCCAGTATTGACATTAACACGTCTGGTGTGTACACTGACATGACATGCCACACATGGCCTTTCCACATAATGTTTTGCTCCAGAAATGTTGGTCAACATACAAGTATAGTGCCATTTGTGACACACTTGCTCATTTCCACAGTACTTGTTCTCACCCAACTGACCTTGTTGACCTTTGACTAATACGAAGAGTAGGTACATAGTTGAGGAGACACTAATCTCAGACTTACCTCTTGTATTACCTTTGTACATATATTGGCTTGTCTGTTATGCCGCATGGTTTGATTAGTGGTTATTTACCTAGTGCAGTTGATGTAGTTCCATCCATCCATGCAGAGTGAAATGGCTACTCACTGATGTTCTGTCACTACTGCCATTGACAGATTAGTAAGTGCATGGGCCCAGATATTTGGTAAAGTGGCACTGGGCAGTGCAGCAAGTCATTTGTCTGCACTGCGTCACTGAGAAAGGGCAGTAGTGCACTACATTTAGGCCATACTGCACTTTCATCACCTTTCAGCCTACACTGGCCCCAATGTGCTGCCTAGCACAAACACAAGCACACTTGCACCATGGTGCTCAGGTGCCTTCATTGCATGTGGAATTGTCTTTGTGCTGGAGAGGTAACCTAACTGTACATGATGAACAATCAGAGGCCTGGCCATCTACGTATGTGTGCCACAGAATGCAGCACACATAGGAAGCGGAAGTGACTTGGATGACTTCAGTTGTTTTTCCTTGTTACACATCATCTGGGGAGACAAATTCATTTGTCACATTTCTAAGTTTACCTGGTATTGAATACATGACATCCCTCATGTACCATGGGAATTGCATGGAGACACCCACACAACGCCCATGGAACAGCTCCCTTGCACACAGTGATGTACACTGTATTTTGGCCAGTGCTGCATTGCTGTGTACCTTTATGCCATTAAAGGGTATTCAAAGTGGCTTTATGTGGCTTAACGTGTGTGACTTGAGAGTTTGCATTACATGCACTATGATGCATGGTGCATGTAGGAGGCACATCCCTCATACATATGGCCCTATCTCTGTCAGACACGGAGGTGGCTATTTTGTCATACATTTCTTACTGTTAGCAGGTCTGTTATGTACTTCAGATTTGCTGACCAACAAGTAGCCCATTCCGATATTGCCCATTCTGGAAGATCTCGTTGATGATTTAGTGCCTGAAGATGTAGGCATCATTCTCACTCCCTTGGTATTTTGCCAGCACATTAGTGAACATCCTCTGATGGTACACGATGGCCTGGACATTAATTGAGTAGGTATACTTCTGGTTCCTGTACAGGTGTGATGTTGCTACAGAGAGAAGCAGTTGCACATGTATGCAATCCATGTCTCTTAGCACATGCATGAATCCAGCAAGGGCATAGAAACTTTGCTTGATCTCCAGCTGCTGTTGTTGTGTCTTGGGGAAGATGAAGTACTGGGCTGTTAGCCGGATGATGGGATCCAGGCCAGAGGGTAGGAAGGCAGCAAAAGATGGCTGCAATATTCCTGCCACTCTGGTTGTTGTCATCTGGAATGAGCCAGATGCCGGCATATGGAGGACAGCCATCAGCTTGACCTGTGGCTGGAAGTTGGTGGGACTAGCAGTTGGTGGCTTGAGCCTTGGCGTTATCGTGTTCTGTAGTTCTATTATAGACTCCCTCCTGAATCCGTAGTATGTGATGACCTCATTCTTCCTGAAGTCAATGAGAGAAGTCTGCTGGCAAGAAACGTGCTCCGTTCTACTGCGCAGCCTTCATGGTCAGGGTTGGGGGGGGTCTCCTCACAAGTCCCTGCTGAAAGATAAGCACCTCCATGCCATAGTTGAACTTGCCAAACTGTTTTGTGTGGCTTGTCTTTATGTACCACAGCCAATGTGTAATTTCCTATGCCTGGGTTGCTGATGCACAGGAATGCATTTCAGGCTCTGTGCGACACTTGCCAATGATACATCACACATTGACAAAACCCTAAATATCACTGCTTGGATTTTACGCTAGATTTTACAAGGTTACAACCTACCTTGCATATTTTAATCTCTGGGTGGTGCATAAGGCTGTGGTGCAAGTATTTTACAACGCAGGCCTACAAGAACTGACGCATTTGTCCACATGCGTCAACTTGTAGATATGGCGTACTGCCTGTGCTGCCAGCGCATCAGAATTAGTGATGCAATGGCGGCGCAGGCCTCTCATAAATATGCCCCAAAATATCTCCAACTTGTAGATATGGCGTACTGCCTGTGCTGCCAGCGCATCAGAATTAGTGATGCAATGGCGGCGCAGGCCTCTCATAAATATGCCCCAAAATATCTCCAAGTTAGTGCATGTTTTGCTGACACCAAAGCTTGGCTATCTGGAAAACATTCACTGCCTTGGATATATTTTCATCCAATGTGTGCGCTCAGCTCTCTTCTACGCAGGGACAATACAGAAAATGGGATTTTAGCACAGCCCTAGAAGGTATAAATGGTAGATAGCGCAGTACTTTCCTTATCTGTACACAGAATGATTGATGACAAGTACAAACTAAATAAGGCAATGAAAATATGTTTTTGTATATATTAGGCCTGGGCACAATATAAAGTACAAAATTAATGAAATTCAAAAGTTTGACATTACATGAAATGTCTCAAAAATCCACATATTGAATATTGTGTCATTTTGTACCTATGGCAGACTGGTTCACCCAGAAAAAAGGTCTTGCTGAATGATATGTTCTGCAAAAACAAGTCTCCTTACGGTATTTTGCATGATACTTTTGGAAGGTATTATGGAAAAATATCTAGGTAGCCTATGACTCATATATTTCAGCACTCTAAACTAAATTATAGTTTGGAACGTGACATATGTGGAAATGCACTGTTATTATGCTTGAAAACAAATTGAAAAAATACATATTAAAAAAAACCACAGACAGGACACAACAGCTATTCTAAGACAGAAAACGAAGATAAAGGTTGGTTCCAATCTTGATTCTGGGGCATCAGACATTTTATGTTTTCATGTTTTGTATGTATGTACACTGTGATTATTTCATTTGTCACTGTGTATCATGATTTCACTGAGTCATGTTTTTGATTTATTATATGTTTTGAATATAGTATGGGCAGCCTATTGTAAAAAAACGTAAAGTAAAAAATTTTTGGGTAGATGCGGCATTTGATATATGACACTGAATATACCAGATTAGAAAGAGCCCTTTGTGTCTTGTCTGTTTTTTTTTCTAATTCATGTGTTTTTTAATTTTTTTTCACAACAAGTTGGTACGCATGTTTTCTCATTTGTTGCTAGGGGATGATTAAGACATTTTGTAAAAAACACCCCCTCGTTTCCCTAAATTATAGAAAGGGATGGTTTCTCAACACTTTGTCATGGATTTTGAGTGTTCAACATCTTTCACAATTCCTCGACAACCCAGAGAGTGGGTTCCCCTGCACTGACTTTGTCAAATACAGCTCTTTTTGGATAATGAGAACGTTGAGGTGCCAAACAGCTATTTCTCTTATTTGGTCTCCTTAGCAATTAGAATCTCATTTTCATTTGAATAAAAGTCACCTTTCTTTTTCTGGAACCCTCCTGACCCCCCTATTTCTTGGTATGTGCCTTACTGGCCGGTATCACCATTTTGGGTTACCATCCCGCAGGTTGGAGAATTCCAGAAGGCTTGTCTCGTATTTGCATTGCATTTGGAAGTGAAATGTGATGCAATACCACCTTGCATGATGTAACGGCGGCTTATTTTACAAAAGTACAAACTGCATCATGCAACAGCAAGTTGTGTTATGGTGTGTTGTACTACAATACAGAGTTTTGCACCATTGTGCAATACATATTAAATATGGCGTGGCCCATGTAAAAAAACTAGGCTTGGGCTAAATTTTCGCTCCGCTCGCGGAAATTGCGATAATTTGACATTTTCGCGTTCCGCGGAGAGCGCGAAAATGTCAAAATTCCCGCATTTCGCAGCTTAGCAATAATTTGTTTCTTGCTCGCGCTGTAAAATAATACATTCTTGCGCGCGCGCGATCGCCTTACCTGAATCCCGGCGTTCGCCGACAAGTTTTACCGATCCGGTCGCGTTCTCCACAAGATGTTGGATTGTTGGTAGCCATTTGCGCTGTCTCGCGACCGCAGTAATGTCATTGGTCGCGCAATCACGTCTTTCTTCCCGCGATCATGCACCGCGAGAAGAGTGAAAACAAGATGGCCGCGCCCGCGAGCAACCGCATGGGTAAGTTGGCGAGCCGCGACCACGCAGAAAATACCGCGAACGGGCGGGAAAAAAACTTCTGCATCTTCGCGATATTTCCGCGTATTTGCGAAGATTTTTAACATTTTCGCGATAATTTGCGAAAGTCACTTTCGCAAATTCCGCCCACCCCTAAAAAAAACCACAACGCAGCACACTTTTTTATTACAAAACGCAAACACTGAGTGAATTTTTGTAAATCTGGCCCATAGTTTATGCCTTAGTCTTCAAATGGCAGTATATGGAACGGTTGATTATTCTGAGTGACTCTGCCAGGTATGTAACCATAGGCACTACAAATACTGAGATGTCTGTCTCCTTTAACTAGAAAACATAAAGGAAGGCACAGTGGTCTCCAATGTCAATGTTTCCCAACTGCCCCATGCAAAACTCTGTTCACAAAGATAATCCCAGGCATGAAGAGATTCTCACTTAAACACGTTTCAAAGGAGACATCTGCCTCATGAAAAAGACATGATCACCATTGCAGTCCTGAAATCCATCTAATTTGAATCTGCCAGTAATGCCCAGGATGCATTCCACCATCATTAACTACTGCCGATAAGAGTCTAGCAAATGCATACACACCATCCTCTGTGATTCTAAAGGCACCAGTGCCATGGATTGGCACGAAAAACTGCTGAGATCATAGATATTGCTGGGAGCAGCAAACCATAGCCTCAAGCATGAAAAAGACTTTGACAACAATCCCCCAAATCACAACACCTAGGGGGAGCTTCACTGCACCACCTCAAAAAATGAAACCACCAGCCTTCAACAACACAGTAAATGAGAATCTCACAGTATGTCACCACTGTCACTAGATGTTACCCCACTGACACCAGCTCAATTGGTAGTGGCCAACAAATAATCAACCCCATTAAGGTTATGAGGCCCAGACAGATGGGAGAAGCCAAGATGCTAGAATTCACACACACATTAAATGGTGATTTCATGTGAACCCGCTCTATGAGTTTGGCAAAAAGCAGAGAACCCATCCACACAGAATGTCAAGTTTACATAATTTTCTTCTTTGGGACAATATTCTCAAGAAATAGGGGTTTCAAAGACAATTATGGGGTAAAGACACCAATGACTGCAAAGATTTGGTGAATGTCACTGATGTTACAATTGGTTAGGGTGTAGTGTAGTTCCTATTTCCCTAATAGGCTCTGCTCTTTGGAATAATATACCCTATAGATTTGGCATAGGACTGAGGTCAGTATGCCCCTATCTTGTATATTAAACTTAATTACTTTGTACCAGCTAACTCAGAGGCCACTAGAGTAAGTAGTTTCTGGCAACCGCATAAACATGACAACTTTGTTTCCCTTTAGAATCGGAACACTCTCAGAAATGTGGAAACAACAGATAACCGTTTCACTCAGCTAGTCGTGCATGCTTAGTTTATTCAGAGTTACACAGAAAGAATAGATGGGCGTTTCAATAAAAGGGATTTATTGAACGGTCTTGTTTCTCGTGTAAGACATATGAGCTGTTACAATCGTCAGATAGTATGCGAGCTACATTATGTACAGCGTAAGCAGTAGAAATAAATAATACTGCGCTAGCATTATCTTTTAGCTACGACACATATATTCATATACATAAATAACATAAGCTAAAAATGCGAGTACTCATAAGATGCTTCTCTAACTAGTTCTACCCCAGTGTACCTAACCTAAGTATAGTACAAGGTAAGAAGTAGGTGATGTATTCTATAGTATGGTATGCTATAGTCTGGTATGCCACGTCTGGTATGCCAAGAGTCCCTCTAGGTTCTAGTCAGCTCCATACCTTGAGAATGAGAGAGGTGGGAATCTCTTTCCAGGTCTCGAACTCTAACACCCCGCGAAGGGACTCAGAACACTGGAAGCTGGATTCTCTGCGAGCAAGGATGACAGCGTCTCTTGTCAGTGCGTCAGGCCGGGACACTGGCTCCTCTAAAGTCGAAGTCTCCTCCTACTTGCTTGGGCAAGGGAAGGTATTTACCTTGGAATGTTAGCATTGACGTAAAGTCGGGCACAGGAAGACGTCAGGAATGAACCCTTAAGGAATAGCGGTTCATGCATAATAAATGAGTTCTTGGAGAAATCAATAATCCTGTGCTAGGGGAACTCCCAAGAGCTTAAGAGTCTGGTTTCTAAGAACTCGTTGTGACGTTAGGGTGGACGGATGTAGGTGACCATGCCTGTATTTGGATAGCATGGCTAATGCCTAAATAAGGACTGGAATCTTATGCCTATATAAGGGCAATGCGAACTGTGCATATATACGGACATGTATCAGGAAGACCTATATACGGACACCTAAAGCGGAATGCAACACCCACTCCACTTTCGAATGAACGATAATACTAAATGCTAAACATTAAATGCTAAACATTAAACTGAGTACCACATATTGCTAAAAACATTCGTAAAAGCATACGAAAATAAGTTTTTCTTTTTATAAAAAAAAACTGTTGCTAAACATGTCATGCAAAGGTACTGTACATTTTAAAGCAGTTTCTCATTCTAAGCATATATCGGAAATAAATGCAATATGAATGAATAGAAATATATACATATGACAAAATGGTTGACAAGTATTCAAAAACCAAAGCCTTTTCATAACATGGTACTAAATGAAATTGAGGTAAATAAGTAGGCCTAGGCAGTAAATTCCGTTCCGCTCGTGGAATTTGCGTAGTTGCCAAAAATTCCGCGATCCACGGCTTTGTGGACTTTTTGGCTGTTCGTGCTTTCAAAATGTGTATTTGCGAGATACTTCCCCCTGAGCACACAAACAGCGTTTGCGAACAGGATAAAATATCGCAAATGGGCGGAACAAGCAATTCTGCGTGTTCGCGGAATTCTGCGTGCTCGCGGAGATTTTTTACCGTTTCGTGGAGCTTTGCGTAGCGCGACTATGCAAATTCCGCCCACCCCTATAAATAAGGTGACAATGTGTCCCTGGAAGTATTCAAAGAAGTCCGTTCTATATGAATAGTTCTACTGTAAGCAGATTGAATTGCCTTGTATTTTCTTTTTTTGTTTAAAAATCAATTTTAGGAAGAGTTCCAAGTTTTGTTCTGTTTTGAAAATATGGAGGCCAAATTCATTGCTTCCCCGGTACACTGTGAGCCAAATCAAAGTCAGTGTATGGATCTGGTGTAAACATGAAATCATCTACTCCCGTAGACAAAGGATCGTCTACCGATGTCGGTGACAGATGGAACACCTTGTTTAAAAGGTTAACTGAACAGAGATGTGAAGCATCGCCTTCAGCATGGGATGCCGCAGCAATGTTCACGTCCGTTGTTACCTGTATGCCTGTTGATCCATCTCGTACCTCAGCAGCAGCAGGAAGCGTCTGTGAGATCTCAACGAATGCCGTCATCAGGATTGGTAGCCTCTGGGGACAACACAGAGCATGGGCCGCTATCGGGTCCAGCAGAGTATCGATATCCGTTGGCATGACTGATGGAATTGTTAGACAGATGTCTAGCACACATTCTTCACCGCAAAGCAGGCAGCATGGAACAGGTAAGTTGCAATCTTGCCAGATTGGTCTCAATGACAGAAACCATGTTGTATTAAGTTCCCGTAGACGAGGTATGCCCGAAAGTTGCGCTATGGGCTCACGGCACTTCCGTTCTAGGAGAGCTTTCTCCAAGTTGCTGGGAGTGATGCTGGTGGATAGGCTTGCCATAGCGTAGTAGTAGGAATAAAAACAGGATTCCTGCAATGAGTGCTAGAATTAATGGCAGACCACCAAATAGGAAGTTTGGAATGATTCAGAGGACTGCCTGAAACGGTGTTAACAGTCCTGAACATTTGGTCTTAAATACATGTACAATCCCGCTCGTATCAGACATGTTTAAGATATGTCCCATCATTTCCACGAAATGTCTAGGGCAGTTTGTATGAATCAGAACCTGTATCTCAGCCGAAGTCCTTGCAATTTTAGATCATAGGTTTCTTTGTCCGAGGTCAAAGGCACGGTCTGTTGCAAAAGCATGGGCTTTCATTCTGCCTAAAGTATCAAAACATATAAAAGAAACATTCAATGAAGGCCATAGAGGCGACTCCCTGACAGTGTCTATTTGGGGGAACAATACTTGCATACAGCAAGTAACCCTGGAGTTAACCGTTAACAGATATGGGATTCCTGGCAGCATGCCACAGCAACCCTGATCATTCAACATGAGGTAACTCCCATTGGAAAGTTGGCCAAACATTGGATTAATCACAGCAGCTGGTGTACCCTGCAGGTGGCAGGACAAGTTTGCCACAGAACCATTGCAAGCCCTGTGTAAAGAAATGTCCTGACATATGAGAGATCCACTCAGTGCATTTTCACAGTGTGTACTGCTTAGAAATACTTCACGATCCCCACTCCAACATCTGTATTCGTAAGGAAAATCCCAGGATGTCTTAATGTATTCATTACCTAACCTTTCATATTTGCCTACTTGCATGAAAAGTAGTGATAGGCAGAGTTATGTTTCCATGGATAAGCCATTCTGTAGCTGTTTTTTCTGCTACCATAAATGGTAATTTTTCCAGTTTTTCAATGCTCAGCACTGTATACTTTGCTCCCCTTTGTGCCAGTTCGATCTGTTTATCCATAAGATTGCATTCTGAAAACAGAGACGACTTGTTGATAAAACGCCAAGGCATATAGCCTGCACCCAAGGATTGAAGCTTCAACCCTAATCACATAATAGAACGTAACTGAGATTGGCCTTGTTGTAACATGGCTAAATCTTGTTCCAGTATGTCAATAGCGGAGGATACAATGTTGTCCAGTGAATATATTCTGTATGACAAAGTTGTTAACCCATCGTCGACCAGAGTGAGAGATTTCTCTAAGTTAATACGATCAAGTTCACGTATTCTTTCTGCGGCCTCTGCCTGTGAAACCTTCCATATTTCATTATAAGCAGCATAAATGCCAGCATATATGAAACGTTTTTGACGTGGTTTTCTTGGTCCTAGCAAGAAATCCCTAAGGTCTGCGTCTTCTTTAAGTAAAGATAAGTGTTGTTTCACATCCTCGAGTGTAGATTTTTGTAACCAGTCGAGGCACAATTTTCCTACACTGTATGTTGTTACAATCCCCGAATGCTGTCGTTGAACATAACGTGGGTCTGGCCTATGGATAGTAAAGCCCTGTATTCTATTCAGGAATCTTTCTTGACAGTTGTTTGTGTCTGTGGGCCAGAGCAACCATTTTTCCCAATCGGGATCTGAGCTGTTGTTTTGTAGTATTGTGTCTACTGTGACCTCTCCCTGTGTAGTGCTATTGCTTGCAGTTGTTGGTACAGATGGTGTGTTTATGTCTTTGATCTTGGCTAATCCAAGGCAATATGTTTGTTGCACAGTGTCATTCAAACACATTATTTGCTGTAGGATGATACAGGCTTTAAACAAAGCTTCTATCCCCTGCACTTGCCAATCTTTAGAACCCCAGACAGATTTGGAGTTGATTGTGTATTTCCAAAAGTCAAACCCTTGTCTAGACAGTTGGGCAATAAAGTCTGCAGAATAAATCTGTTTTGTATTAGTTAACATAATGTTCTGTCCTGTTTTGTTTACATTCCTATAGAAAAATGTTTCTGGATCAGATGTATTATACCCTGAAAAATATGGAAACTTATTTGCAAACGTTTTTGAACTAGCCTTTGGTGGTGTAGGCCAATGTTCCCATTGGTTAAACATAAAAATATTTCTAGGTGTTGCAGATTTATGCAAGAAATGTTGACCATAGTGGTTTTAACAATAAAACTGTTCGTAGTCTGATGAACCCTCTAAGTTTTCATTGTTAGAGAACACAGCAGACCTTTCTAGATCAGACATCATGTTATTAACAGTCTCAAAATCCCAATCATCAGAATAGGTACTGAGGTAATAAAGTCCGTTAATGAAATTTTAAATAAATGTGCAATCTTCAAAAGTTCAGTCGGGCCGAATATGTCGAAATCGTTTTTTCTCCCAAACTATACCATCCTGTATAGGAACGGCTGTGATGTTCACTGCTGACAAGTCTCTTGCTTCACGATGGGAAGATTGGTGTGGCTTTAAAAGTAAGTTCACATTTTTACTTTTAGTGTCCAAACGAATGTATCTGCCATTCATAAGCATGCTAAGAGACATTACCAAAGCTAGCCAAAGTAGAAAGAAAAAAATTCCAGAAATAATCCACAGTTCAATCCATGGTGAAACCAGATAAGTCTCTTTCAGAAAATGAAAAAAGTCTTGTACTAGTTGCTTGAAAGTTTTTAGGGCTGGCGTAGTTTCATGCTCACTGGAATCCTCAGAAAACGTATCAAAGTTAATGAAGTAGCCAGAAGCAGTTTGGTCAATTGCTGGAATTGCCTCAGGATTCGTTGCAATCGCTGGAACCAGTTGATCACGTGTTATGTTGGTGTAGACAGGTATATCTAGACAAACTGTTATTTGAGTTTCAAGAGGGATGAGTTTCATAGCATAGTTGCTTAGTCCTTCATCTCTTTTTGCTGAATTCTCGATGGTTATGAGTCTTTCAGTCTGAACCTCTTGGATAGTAGCGAGACGAGGGCGTCTGCTACTAGGTCAGAGTACTACTATTTAGTATCGGCCACATAGTGTTGTTTGATGAGACACAAATCTTTTCTTCTTTTTTCCAGCAAGGAGAGGTAGAAGTACTGTTGTTGTTCCGTGGATGGCTAGGACAGGTACTGGCTGTCTGTAAGAAGGTCCACATTCTTTCTTGTCCGCAATCTTCTCTCTGACTAGATCCCCAACTTTTGGGATCCAGACAGGCCTTGCTAGGACTGCCGTTTTTTCCCCAGTGGTGGTTGGGTTCAGGAACACATTGCTTTGTTTTGATCTTATTTCATTTAGATCCTGTAAAGCAGCCAAACGATCTTTGATATCAAAAGGTTTATTGTCCACCACTGTGCCTTTACATTCGAGATCAGTAACCCACATTCTTGTCCCAAATAGGACCTCATATGGAGTGACCCCCCCCAGAGAACTTCTTGGCAAATTATTTAATGAGTGTTGGACCCCACAAAGATGTTTGACCCACCCATCACCCGAACCTCATACTCTAGCTGTTATAGACTGCTTTATGTCCCAGTTTTTCCTTTCCACAACAGAATTTCCCTTAGGATTAAACGGAGAGGAGTACCGCAATGCTACGCCCAAACTGGCCATGGCTTCTTTGTAAGCCCGAGAGCTAAACGCAGGGCCCTCATCAGAATGTAGTGTGCCAATTGCGCATGTGCCAATAAGGACTCGCAAATGTTTTATAACAGTTCGAGCGTCAGCCGAGCGCTGAGGCCACATCCATAGGAACCTTGAGCACGAATCTACTGCGACCATTATATATTTATAGTTACCGTCCCTTTGCAAGGGACCGCGTGGTCCAGGTAAACACAAGCTAATGGGTTGTCTGAAATCAACAGGGGTGTCTGCGCAGGACGTTTCACTGTAGAGACTTTAATCTGTAGGCATATTTCACATTCCAAAACATAGTTTTTGGTCTGTTTCCTATTGCCAGACCACCAATATCTCTGTTTTATTAAAGATACTGTTGCAGAAACACCTGCATGGGCAGAGGCTATCCCTTCTTGTGCTGCTAGGATCAGTCCTAATCTACGTTCCATGTTCGGAATTACCCTATCCCCAACTCCAGGGATTCAAGCAAAAGGAACGTTGTTCGCAACAATTACATAAGAGTACTTGAGTGGAAATTTCTTTGGTAACGCTGCACCACTGCCTTTGCTTGAAGCATTGACAGCCAACAATATCGCTCTGTCTATTCTCGTTCTTGAAGGAGTGATCGCAGCTACGGAAGCCGTCTGAACAGCCCCCTTTGCGGCTTCATCGGCCAATGAATTCCCTGCAATGTGAACGCCATCACGTTGATGACTCAGCATGTGTATCATGTGAGCTTTTGGTAGTTCGTTTCTCAACTGAACTACTTGTTCCCAAAGCATTTTATGCTTTATTTTGCCACCTTTTGCATCTTTTAATCCGTTTTGAAGCCAATTCTGTAAATATTCATTATATGACTGGACACAGTAAAAGGAATCGCACACTATAAGTGTGGGGAATTCGCGATCTGTATTTTCAAGTGCCAGTTTGAATGCTTGTAGTTCAGCTCGCTGAGCTGTACAATCTCCTAGAGATTGAGTTCTAGTGACCATTGGTCGGAAGTTACCATCACGCATGCGACCTTTAACGATTGCGCACGCTGCACTGTAAGCTTGCTTACTTCATATAGCGGGTTGTGCTGATCCATCAGTATAAATTATAAATTCGTACTGATCGAGAGGCAGAATTTCAGTAGGCAGAGGACATTCCTGTTCATATTGCAGGAACACTTGTGTTTTTAAATCAGGATCAAAAACATATTCAACATCTGTTGCAGCAAGAGAATTAACCCATTATATTCATCTAGGATGTAAAACTTTTGCATTTGGAATGCTCGCTTTTGTAACCACCTCTAAGGCTGGTACTGGAGTCATGACAATAATGCGTTTCCCCTGAGCTACAGGTGAAGTGCATTTCTGCTTGTGTATACAAATGTGAATTGTATGCTATTGGTACTTTTTCACCCTCATTAAATGTTCAATAGGTGAATCCGCATTGACCCGAAATTATTCAGATCACTAAATTGCGTTTATTTACACGTGTTTGTAAGTGATTTGTTGCTAACATGTTAGCTTGGAGTGAACGCAGGATCTCTGTGTGTTCCTGTGTCCAATGCTTTGTTGAAAAATAAGGTCTGATTAATTTGTAGAGAGGTTTAACTCTTTCTGCGTAATAGAATGTAAGATCTTCTAAAATTTAGGAAATCCAAGATGGATTGTAAGTTTTTCTGCGTTTTTGGAGGTTGGAGCAGTGCACACTTTTCTAAAAATTTAGCTGCCAGGCTCTTGCCTTTAATTGAAAGCTCATATCCTAGGAAAAGGACATAGAGATGGGAAATTATGGATTTTTTAAAGTTGAATTTATAGCCCTCAGAGGCGAAGCCCAGTATAATGGTACTCACCCTGTTCAAGTGCCTATCTAGGTCATCGTCTGCCAGATAGATGTCATCGACAAATGACAATGCCTCATTATCATACATTTATAGTAACTCTGTTACCCTTGCTGAGAATAACCCCGGGCTATTTTTGAACCCTTGTGGGAGTTGTAAAAATTGACGCTGTGTCCTCATTATTGAGAAAGCTGTTAAGTACCCGCTTTCAGGTGCTATGTTTTGACAAAAGAAACCATTTGAAATGTCCAATGTGGTTTTATATTATTTACACACAATGTTATTCATTAATGCTGTACTATATGCATTTTGCACTGCAAATGTTTTGGAAAACGTGTTCAAGTGTCTGTAATCCAAAACTAGACAATATGTATTGTCTGGTTTGGATACAGGAAACAAAGGATTGTTCATTGAGGAGGTGCATGTTTCAATCACCCCTTGGTATTCAAGTTGATCTAAGATCTCCCTGACCTGGTTTTTAGCTTCTTGCTTTATTGGGTACTGCCTTTGTGCAGTAGGTTGATTTTTTAGCCGTATTTTGTGGTGAGGTGTGTCCTCATCCCATCCTACATGAATTTTGTATAATGCTGGGGTATTTTTTAGATGAATTGGAATATGGTTGAAGAAGTCTGGCATAATGATGTTCTCGTCATGTGGGCACCCCCTGACAAATTTTGGTGGCCAGTTCTGCTAGAAGTATATCATAACCCTTTGAAAGTTTCTCCCAAAAGAGTGCGTTCACTTTTCTTGGTATGTCTCCCTCCATTCGAAGTGTTATTTCATATAACTTTTGTGGAGTACTAACCCTGGTGCCTACAGTCTCTACTGTGATATACTCATTCAAGCCCACTATCTCCAGAAGTTCCTTCAGGTTCTGGCGAGCTATTGTTACTTCTGCTGCACTGTGCAGCATAGTCTGAGCCCATTCTCTGTTCTTGAGCTGTGTTCTCAGTATTCTCGGCATGTCTGATCTTAAGACCTGCTACCTTCTTTTTTGTGAACTGAGGTTTTGATTTATTTTTCTGAACGTGTTGATCATCTTTGGACTTCACGTGTTCTTCTTTGTGATCTGACCATCCTCTACTTTCTGATGTCTGTGACATATCTGAAAAGGTATGAGAGGAACGTGTATCAGTATCTTGATCCCTGTCAGGTTTTCTTAAATTATCCCTATTCCTGAGGGAATACCTCCTTTCAAAGGGCTCCTTTTGAGAAGAACTACCTCGGGATTGAGAACGTGTCTCTTTTGAATTTTGTTTATTAGTTTCCCACTTCTTTTTAGAAGATGTAGGATTTTGTTTAATAGGGTCCTTCTCGGGACCTTCAGACAGTTTTGGCTTCAAAGGTTTTCCACCCAAACTGTCTCTGCATAATTCTGCAAAAGATTTTTCTATTATTCTGGGTAGTTCTTGTTGATGTTCTGTTACATCAAATTCCCTTCAGCATTGGTGGATCGCCACTGATGCTGCCTCCCCTTTAATATTAGATAATATTATTGTTGAGACCTGGTCTAAGTTTTTCAGTAATTTCATACCTAAATTCGGAGCAGGCTCTGCCCCGTATTCGTTTTGAATTTGTTTCAGGACATCTGGTATTACTGCAATTGATGGAACACCATGTGTTTTAGTATAGATGGCAGCAAAGACTGTGCCTAAAGTGGTGAAGTCTTCCAGTTGTGGTGTGATCCCCATTGGTAAACAGATTGTTAGGATTCTGTGTTTCTCATAAGGGCCAGTATTTGGAAATACTGCTTCGATTTGAATAATTTTTTGAGCTATCCGGAATGGAATTTGTTCACGTTTTGTGGGCATTTTACCCATGACTGCGTGTAAAGTCTGTGGAGTAATTTTTAGTGTATACCCCTGTTAGGGGGTTTGATTTGGAATGGTCATTGGTGGTTGGACTGTGAAAGTCTGCATGACATATTGGACTAATTGTCTGTACATTTTTATTAACTCTTGTAATTGAGTAAGTAATTCCTCGTCTGACATTTCTTCGAGGTCAGGATGAGGTGTGTAGCCAGCTAAAATCGGCCATGTTGCTCCTGGTTTACCTAGTGGGCCGAGCCTGGTAATGTTTTTGTGATGTTTTAGGGCGCCTATAAACCAGAGATTATGCTCCTGGTATGTGAGTGGAATTTCAATATCCTCAAAAGGAATATATTCCTCAGGTGGTTCATCTTCTTTTAAGAAGTGAAATACTTTTGTTACTGGATTTGATTCTGGGAATACAATCCATTAAAAGAATAACTCTGTCTGAAAGGATTTGTGTGCCTCTATCACGAAAACTGCTCTACCACCTCTTGGTGTTAGGCCGTGTTTTATAAGTTTTAGAGTGATGGCTCTCCTTAAGTTTGGAGGGATGTTCATAACACCCTCATCGGTTTCATTTAAACCTGTAAAATTAAATGCTGCAAAATTGTGTTTTTTGAAAAATGTAGAACAAGTTTCAAGGAAACAAAGATAAGGTGCACAATATTTTGGAACACTGTATCCTTCAACGTTGAACAAACCAAGCAGCTAATATATAGGATTTCTGTCCTAAACAGCTTTGGCGGATACTTAACCCTACCCACTCTAGACGTCTTATGGAGTATGTGAGAAGGGGTCTCTGAGAAAAGCACGACTGAGTTACTCAGTATCTAGCATTAAATGAGTGCCTTACCAAACGTTGGGCGCCATGTAGTGGAGCTCCTAGTTCCCTAATAGGCTATGCGCATTGGAATAATATACCCTACAGATTTGGCATAGGACTGAGGTCAGTATGCCCCTATTGAGTATATTAAACGTAATTACTTTGTACCAGATAACTCAGAGGCCACTAGAAACTCCTTGTAAACAAGAAGGGAGTTGTTTCTGACAACCGCATAAACATTACAACTTTGTTTCCCTTTAGAATCGGAACACTCTAGTTCTACCCCAGTGTACCTAACCTAAGTGTAGTACAAGGTAAGAAGTAGGTGATGTATTCTATAGTATGGTATGCTATAGTCTGGTATGCCAAGTCTGGTATGCCAAGTCTGGTATGCCAAAAGTCCCTCTAGGTTCTAGTCAGCTCCATACCTTGGGAATGAGAGAGTTGGGAATCTCTTTCCAGGTCTCAAACTCTAACACCCCGCGAGGGGAGTCAGAACACTGGAAGCTGGATTCTCTGCGAGCAGGGATGACAGCGTCTCTTGTCAGTGCGTCGGGCCGGGAAACGGGTTCCTCTAAAGTTGAGGTCTCCTCCTACTTACTTGGGCATGGGAAGGTATATTTATACCTGGTAGGTGCCTTGGAATGTTAGCATTGATGTAAAGTCGGGCAGAGGAAGACTGCAGGAATGAACCCTTAAGGAATAGCGGTTCATGCATGATAAATGAGTTCTTGGAGAAATCAATAATCCTGTGCTAGGGAAACTCCCAAGAGCTTAAGGGTCTGGTTGCTAAGAACTCGTTGTGATGTTGGGGTGGACGGATGTAGGTGACCATGCCTGTATTTGGATAGCATGGCTAATGCCTAAATAATGCCTATATAAGGGCAATGCAAATTGTGCCTATATTAGGACATGTATCAGGAAGACCAATATACGGACACCTAAAGCGGACTACAACAAGGATAGGCAGAGGTGAAGTCTGTTGTCTCATTTGTACAGGGTACTGCATGCCATAGTAAACTGCTACACAACTGACAAGCGGCAGCAGGGGAATGGGTGCAGTGGGAGTTGGCAGCTTTATGTGAATCACAGCTTTACATGAGTCATAGCTCCCTATGAACTACTGTATAGAGAGGGAAATCAGTGAGTCTTACAAAACAGAGACAGCAACCACACAGAGAATCTTGACCATATTGAAGTTGGGTAATAGTGTGATGATGTTAGTGAAAATATGAATGTTTGCAGTATATGTGTGGAGACTGGCCTTAGGGATCTTTTAGGTGTTAAGTTCAGCCATTGGAAATTTAGAATAAAGACATAAGCAGATCTGAGTTTTAATTAGTATGTTCTCAGACCTTCTGCGTACTTATTAGCAAGCAGCTCTTAGGTTCCTATGTGAGGAGTGTTCATAGTGCTTCAGTGTCTTTTGCCTGGACCATACTGTTTGAGAGCACTATACCCATGTATCCGCCATCTAGCATAGTCTGTACCTATTAGTCGAAGTAATCATTTGCTTACTCCCTTTGTGCATCCTACAATTATGGATCATGCAGTTAGGGGTCTACTAACTAGAGCTTTCAAAAATGCATGCATAAAAAGCAAAATATCCCTCACTGAAATGGTTTTCTTGAGGTTCTGTTGTACCTTTTTGCTCAGCAGTTATGGAGCACAGCTAATCCATCATCTCAGACAGGAATGGGTGGAATTTTCTGTCTACTGCTTTTCACTTTTTAGTCCTTTTTCCTGTGCATGTTCCTTATTTCTGTAACAGCACTTCTTGTTCCGTGCATGTCTTTTGTGTTTCTTTTCTGCTCTGCCTTATTTACTACTTGTTGCAATCTGTCTTCGGGTATTTGTAACTTCAGTACCCAAGTATGGAATCCTACCCTTTAATAAGGAAGCTCCTGGTCAGAAGGGTCTCAGTCTGATTCTTTTCATTGGTGGAAGTACACACAGTTGTGCATATGGACCCTAAGATCTGAGGTTAGCCTATTGCTGAGGGTGCAGGAATCTACTGTGGTAGTGAATAGTAGCTTTGGAGCCAACACAAGTTCACGACAGCTATTGGTCAGGGTCACAGAACCATGAACAAACAGAGAGTTGGTGTCTATAGCTAAAATGGCAACAGTAGCGGTGGTAGTCGTGAGTATGTTGGGATTGGTGGAGATGACTTTTATCTCAGCTGAGGCAGCAAAAGTGGTAGTGGTGGTGGTGGTTGCTACTAGCTGTTCCAAGGCTGCAAATTTAGTGGTGATAGTAGTGCTGTCCATGGTGCTGCAGGGGAGTAAGTAGGAAGTTGGAAAGGTGAGATATAAAATGAAAGAGTTAAAAAATCAAGGGTGTGAGGACTGGAGGAGTGACGACAGGAGCTAGAGAACAGTAAAAAGAGGAAAGGAGAGAAGTGGGATGGCGATAGAAGTGAAAAGCAAGGTAAGAGAATGTATAAATGTGTAGGACAGAAGGGAGGCATGAAGGGGGTTATGGAGAAGGAGAAGAGTGTGGTTTAGAGAGATATGGAAGCTAAGGATAGATGAAAGGGGGATTGCAGCTTCCGGTTCGCCCGTGTCCTGGTACTGGGCAAAGTCCTCTGCCTAGGTCCTAGATTGGCTGCTGGTTGCAATAAGCTGCTAGTTGCCTATTGGCCCTCCTGAACTACTCTTGCTGTGGGATTGGATTCCGAATCGGAGAATCTGGAGACTAGGCCATCAAATGGGTTCTGTTTGGATCCCATCGGTCCTGTCAAAGAGGAATGATATCTACTGATTGAAAGTTCAAAAATGATGAAGGTAGGGATGGGCCGCCAATGTAGCCCACGCACATAGCAGTTAGCCCTCAAGCCCTCCCCCTTCATCCTGCTCACCTCCGGCCACGACTTGATCAAGGAGTCTGCCGCAGAATGGCCAGCACCTCTGCGTTCACCGTAATTTACACCATACTTTTTTCATGCTGAGGATATGAGCTGAGCGATGGTTGAGTGCAAAGGGGAGAAGAAAGGAAGTAAGGCAGTCTCAGCAGTCTCAGAGAGGCCTCACCCCCACAGCCCCCCCCCCGCTCCCGGCACTCGATTGGAAAGAGGCAGTGAGCAGTGAGGCAGCTGGACAGGCCTTTGCAGCACTGAAGCCTCATGAAATCTACAGCACCGGAGAGCCAGTAGAGGCTATTGCTGCCTTGAGTCAGCTGGAGCGAGGTGAGTGCTAACTATAACGAGGAGCCAAGACGTGGGGATAGGCTCCCTCGTGAAGTAGCCGGGGGGGGGATTCGCCTAACTTTTGAAACCTCCAGGTTTAATGGAGTTAATGGAGTCCACTGAGGCCCTCTCCTGAGGTTGAACCAGGAACAGTCAGCACTTTGTTTTGTTGCCAACACGGATTCGAGTGGGGGGGGTCAGGTCTGTAGAATGCGTACAATGCAGCCTAAAACAACGGGGGGAATAATAATGGAATGCCAGATCAGTCTACTCCCTTGCCAGCTCCTAGAATGAAGCACAAGACACAGAGAAATGCACAATAAAGAATTGAGCTCAAAACCAATGCCTTGATTGAAGCAGAAAGACAAGCTGACATGGACGGAATTTTAGACAGTGAGAACACATGGGAGTCAGATAACATGATAGAGTCTTCCGACCCACAGCTGCTTGACATGACTCAGAATGCAGCACATGAGATAAGTAGACCAGAGACACAGCCACAGAGTGTAAATTTCGTCCAGAGTAACAGCCCTGTCCCTCCTAAACAGTATCCACTTTTCCAAAAGCAACAGAAGCCATCTGATGAGCCTCCAGTTTCATTTTTATTACACGAAGCCACGCATGCTCCAGCCCATGCCAGTTCTCAGCCCTTAGGACAACTGAAAATGGCTACCCAGCCTGAGCCGTCATTATGGTCCCCCAGCGGCACATCATCACTTCTGGATACTGAACCACCAAGTCGGCCCTCTAAGGAGAAAAACAGTAGAAGTACACGTAGAGATGCAACGTTATGTGGAGTACACATGAAGGGAGATCTCTCGAAACAAAAACCGAGAACAGAGTTGGAAGTTGGAGTGGGGGCAGAGACTTCAATTCAAGGCATGTCACCATTCTAGGCGAGATCAGAGACTTAAGAACTTCTGAGGCCCACAAGATTGCTACACTGCATGAAAGGCTCTCTAAGTTGGAAGAAGAAATGTCCAACACACCAAACAGAATGAATGAAGCAGAGAACCGCATCTCGGAACTGGAAGACAAACTGACCGCTATACAGCAAGAATTATCGGCAATGGAAAAAAGCAAGAGCCAGGTGGACCTCAAGCTCCAGGATGTGGAGAATTACAATATAAACTCAAACATCCACCTGGTATGCATTCCGGAAGGAGGCAAGGGCACCCAAGTCCCCAAATGGGCAGAAACATTGTTAAAGAAAGTCATGCTTGAAAGGGACTTAACAATCACTAGGGCTCACAGAGTTCTCACACAGAGACAGTCGAATGCAAGATTCTCCTGTACAATATTACTCAACTCTGCTGACTATCGAGTCAAGGATGAATATTAAGTTCTGCAATTGCTAGGAGATCTTTCTCCACCATGGAAATTCTGCAATTTAAGATATATTTTCTGACATGTCAGATGCTACAACGAAGAAAAGAGTTTGTGAAAATGATTGATCTGTTTATGGGGAGGGGAGCCCAAGCTTTGATAGTACAATAATCCAAGCTCAAAGTATTAGTCAAAGGACAATTCCATTTATTTATGGACATACAGGAAGCTCAATCTATGTTAACAAACCTGTCTAATGGGAATAAGTGAGTGGTTGGAGATATCTAACGGGAGAGTAACCAAGGGGCATATTTACAATGAGGCGATAAAAAATTATCGGCGCTTTAGCGGCCGTTTTCGGCCGAAAAGCGGCGATAATTTTATCGCTATATTAGCAAGGTCACGCTAACGCGTGAAACCTTGCTTTAGCGTGGGGATTTCTAATGCCCAGCTTTGCATCTCTAATGAGATGCAAAGTGGGCGTTCCTGACCTGACACGATAGGAGTAATTTCGCTAAGCGACATTTCTCCTATCATCAAGCCCAACGCTATGAAGCATAGCGTCAGGAAAAGTAGTGATAACACCTGTTATCGCTACTTTCCTAACACCTGCTTCAGGACTGACTTAGCCATGATATCCTATGGAAGGAGGATATCATGGCTAAGTTTGTGAGTCCCTATCAACAAGCTAACGTGAGATTATCGCTGGGTTTCCAGCGATAATCTCACGTTAGCCAGTTAGCGTGAGGATTTTTATCGCTATTGAGATAAGCGTTGCTAATAGCACGCTATCTCAGCGATAAAAATCCACGCTAGCCGGCGATAATTACCCTAGTGCTAAGTGCGCTTTGCGATAATTATCGCCGGTTGCTTAGATGCTTAGATGTAGCTTAGATGTAGCAGACGAGATCAAAAACGTATTTCTGAATAATACAGGTACCACCCAGGTGGATATAATTTGGGATACCTTTAAGGACGTATTTCAGGCCTCATTACATCAAAAGAAATACAACAACAGAGAGAAATAGGGTAAAAAGATGTGAGCTGGAAATCAGATTAGAGCTAGTAGAAAATACTCAGCGGCAAAGAAGGAGTTATCTCAAGCAAAATCAGATATGCAGGAATACTATTATACACAGGGTAATACGGCAAATATGGCTTATCTCCACAGGGTATATGAGATAGAGAAGACATGGGAGGGTATATAAGGAAGTGAGTATACAGGGAGACTATTAGCACGGCAGGCCAAGGATCAACAGGTTCAAAACAGGATCCTATACTTGACAGATGCAGTCACCAGCCCCTCAGAGATCAGGGATGATTTTCCAAAACACTATGAGAAAATCTATCAGACAGATACATTTTGGCTGAACATCTCTTGAGGTTTTTAGAAAAACTTCCAATCCCGTCTCTATCAAATGAACAAAGCCAAATGTTAACGTCCGTCTTATCCCTGGAGGAAATAGACATAGTAGTGAACTCAAATGCCAATGGTAGACCAGCGAGCGAGGGGTGATGCCCTAAAACCGGATTCAGGATGCTTGTTTCTGGTCCAGGGAGGACCTGGCCTGGCAGTTCAGGCTGGACTGTTCCAATGGGAAGCAAGGTCAAGACTGGTTTGCATATGGCTGAGTCTAAAATTGAATGGCATAGTGTGCAAAAAAACAACGGATTTAGGCCCAGATCTCAGTACTGGGGTTGAATGTTTGAGATTGTTTCAGCGTTCCGACCATCAATTGTTCTTTTTGTATTTGTTGCCCAGACGTGGGTCCCATGCTAACCATGCCACTGGAGTCAAGCTAGTCTGTCTGATGAGGGGTGATACCCTGAAACTGGTCCAAGGGTGCTTGTTTTTGGTCCAGGGAGGACCTGGCATGGCAGTTCGTGCTGGACTGTTCTCATGGGGAGCAGGATCGTGACTGAATTGCATATGGCTGTGACCTCTGTACTGGGGGTGAATGTTTGACATTGTTTCTGTCCATCAATTGTTCTTTTTGCAGACTTCTATTGAAAAGCACAAAGTGTTGAGGGAGGTGCATATGATGAGGAACGTAAGAACACCACATGCAACAAGGATCAAGGTTTTTTGGGGGGGGGTTTGTTTTTTGTTTTATATAGTGCAAACTATACCCGAAGGTATCAGAGCGCTTTACATGAGAACCAGTTGCATTACAGACGGTCAGATTCATTTAAAAAAAAAAGTTTTGTTAGGCACCAGGGGGCAGATTTACAAGCCCCTTGCGCCACTTTTGGGTCACTTTTAACATGGGAAAAGTGATGGGAAATGTGGCAAAGGGGCTTGTAAATCTGCCCCCAGGAGATTAAGTGATTTACCCAGAACCACAAGATGTTGGCCTCCCTGCTGAGACTCGAACCCAGTTCACCAGCTTCGAGGTTGACCGACCTAGCTGTTAGGCCACATCTTTGTTGGAAATACTCCCCAAATCCATCAATTACTTCAACAATTGGATAAACACCTGCGCCCACTTCTTCCCCCCTCTAGCCCATCAAAGCTACAAGAGCCATTCCTCAGGATGATGAAGCACTATTGCAAAGAACTGGCGCCAAGACAATACAGACAGGAACACCTTTTGATCTGCCCTAAGACACTACTACCAGAATATCCAGTCACAAAGCGCTCCATGCTCACAGCCCATATCAATGTCTGCTCCCATAGCAGCAAAGAAATCAACGCCATTGTGAAAGATTTCACCTCACCTGCGGCCACTTCCAACAGCATAACCCCCTTAAAACTTCTACAACAAGCTATTCCTGTACTTTTGCAACATTATTACCTCTATATACGGCAACCTTGACCCTCAAATGGACCTGACAACCCTTGCAACTCAACTCCCCTTCTTGCCCAAAGACACAATACTGACCACATGGCCTACCACAACCACGGTCGAAACGGCCCTCACCATCCAGACCATCCACTCTGGAACCCTAGCAGTCCGGTGCCCCCACCATGCATTTGCCAAAGTACTTAAACCTATCAGCTCAGTGCTCATGCTAATCCTGAATGTATACATCTGTTCTGCTACCTTCCTGTGCACTTGGAAATGTTATTGTCTTCCCCCTGCTCAAGAAGCACTCCGTGGACCCCTCTATGCTCACCAATTACAGACACTTCCCCACGCTACCTTAATCGGCTAAGATGCTAGAGAAACGCATCAACAAATACCTCATAAACCAATTAAACTATTCCCAACTCCTCAAAATCATGCAGTCTGGTTTCTGGCTTAACCATAGCATGGAAACAACCCTCATCGCTGCAACAGATGATATCTGCATGATCCTGGTTAGAGGAGAAATGGCTGCCATCTCCATCCTGGACCTCTTCACAGCATTTGACATGGTATCCCATCCTCATACAACACCCCCAGAAGATTGGCATCCAAGGGCCCACTCTCCACCGGATTTGCTCCTTCCTGACTGGAACAATGTAGTCAGTCAACCTAGCCCCCTACTCCTTGGACACATGCAATCTTATCTGCGGGGTACCTCAAGGATTACCTCTTAGCCGGACTCTCTTCTATGCCTCCTTGATCCCTCTCGGTAATTTCATCCAGATCCATGACATCAGCATCCTCTCCTACGCAGACGATACCCAATGCATACTCTTTTTCTGTGACAAGACACATGGAAAAAGTTAGCCGCATGCATGACTGAAATGGCTGACTCAATGAAGACCAACTGTGTCAAACTCAACATCGACAAGACATAAATTGTGGTCTTTGGGCTAAATCAGTCCTCACTGCCTATGCCAAGATGCTCAGGATCATCAGCTGCAGCAAACTTGATACGACCACCCAATTCAATGCTCTCACTTTCTCTTGCTTTTTCAGTCTGAAGATGCTGGGGAAATCTTCAAATGGCTCCCGACCAACTCCTGCAAAACCGTCACACACACCCTTGTCAGTAGCAAATTAGACTAATAGAACATGCTCTGCACCGGGATCAATAAACAACTCAAGTAAAGACTGCAAACCATCCAGAATCCAGCAGTCAGAATCACAAACAACCTCCATCACACACACACACACACACACACACACACATCCACACACACACATACAACTGCACCTCAGAGAGCTCCACTGGCTCCCAATGCTCTAACGAGCGAAGTTCAAACTCTGACTCTTCATATAAGCCCCTTCTGCCTGCCCTAGGACAGGGCTAGAGGCACACCTGCTCAGCGCCAGGACACCCTACTAGGTGATTGTATGCCTAACAACTAAACATAACATAACAAAACATAACATAACATAATATATCATAGTTTTACAAAGCATAGGATAGCATAGCATAAGATAACATAACGTAATGTATGTACAGTGAGGAAGAAATCACAGATTGAGAGGTGTGAAAATGATGAGGGAGGAACAGAGACGGGGGAATGAATGTATCAAAAAAACACACGTGATGAGAAACATCTGGACTGAAGCAAGAAAAATGCTGAAAGCTCTAAGTATGTAGAGGACTGTAGGGAATGATAAAAATGCATTTGAAAGAGGAGACAAGGCTGAAAAGGCAGAAACGTTGCTATATTCGCATTCTGATGCCTTTTTGGACTGTGGACGTTCCACTTCAAACAATCCGTCAGCACAGCAAAAATTGACAAAAAAGTGCACCTAACAGCCCTTCTTCACATCTGAATGTTACAGAAAGAATTCACCCTACTAGTGGCATAATTGTGTTGCTTAAGGTCCATAAAAGCGGTTGCAGCAATGTTGATATATCTGTAACAAATAGCCAAGTGACATCTAAGAGTCCCCACTACTTACTACTCTCTCCCATAAATGCTCTTTCTTACCTGGCTGTGAAATCCTTAACTGTTTGGGTAAGACACAAAACCCACAGAGATCTAATACCTAATTGTGTTCACCCATCATCTAGAATCTAGAACGAGTTGTAGCAGATTTTAGACCACTCCATGCCTTACTGGTCAATGTATTAAACCCAACAGCAGTAGTTCGTAGTCATCTGCGGTAATCTTGGTTACAGAGTTATCTGCGAAGAGTCATTTTGTGCAGCAGCATGAGGCAGATATGCAGCATTGTGAGCATTTGGATCATATATATTTCCTGGTGCAGTCACATAAATTACTTTTTCACCTCGGTAAACCAGGAGTGTGCTCTGTTGTACCTACTCTGATTCTTATTCACAAGACTGTGGTGCCATATTCTTCAGGGAGTATTTATTCACCGTCACTTGTGAGGTTCAGAAAACAGATGTTGAATTGTGTAGAAGCATTAGAAGTTCTTTGGCGGTGTAGGTAAGTATCCTAGTAGGAAACAGTTCTGATTTGTTGTTTCTATAGTTTCTTGGAGATTTTCGGTTATGAGATGTCAAAAAAAGATCTGTCAACTGTCTTGCAATTGTCATAGAAATGTTATCATTCTCATCATACATATTTTTCAGTGATGTGACTTGTGGTTTGATAAGTAGAATGCGGTTATTCATATTGTCCTATTTGATTCTGAATCTCTGTATGCATTCCAGTTAGTATGTTACAAAATATGTGATTTACAAATGATAAGGCTGAGGCAAGAAAATCTCACCTATCACATTTGGTGAATTTTGGTCACAATCATGTGGTGCACAAGATCTAGAAGACCAGCCTTCTAATCTTCATCACAGTATGTACCACTCCATATTACCATCATTTAAAAATGATCAGCACACACAATTTTCTTTGTATCTATATGAAGTTTGAAAGTATTAAGTCACACGGTGTATAAAGTTAATTCACATATATTTCTTTTTCACAGGAATTTCTTTATTCAAATCTTCTTAACACTGATTTTCACACTGCAGCCAACGTGCTTTGTCTCTTTACAAGAGACTTCTTCAGGGATTAATATAATTGCTATTGTTTAATGGCCACAGGCACCTTGTTCTCTTGTGCCCAAGCCCTCCTGGTTTGGTTGTGAAGGCATTCCATCAATCTAGATGATATGTACACATCCGGTAAATACTATGTGCTAGTGTCACTCGACTTTTTAAATGGTACATAATTGCGTCCTAGTTCTTTTCAAATGGGTAAAGAATGGTTTCTTGAGCAGTGGTATTCCAAGGCCTATCTTGGCATTATTACCTTGTGTTAACTTCATGACAGAATGTCTTGCACGACCGGTTTAAAAAAATAAAAATAAAGCTGTTACGAAATATTGTCCTTAGGAATTAAACTTCTGTTTCTGTGTGTTCTTCTCCTTGGGTGTCGTAAAAAAAGAGCGGTTGGAGCTGCATATGTATCCGACTGAGGTTTTCTTAAAGGCTGTTTGTCGATCTATAGGTTGGGAGAGCCGTTTACCTTTTATGATGTATGCGATCCAATGATTGGTTGTGATTACTGCAGCTGATCCTTTTAATGCATGCAAACCTCATTTATATGTGCTCTCCCATGCTTACAGTGTTAGTTTGCTGTACATTTTTGCTTTCTGATTTACTTACTCTGAAAAATAGCAATACTTTGAACCATCTATCAAAATGCTCTTTTTACTTATCTTTGTATACTGCATTGTAGATGTTTGAATATTTTTGGGTTATAGGTCAGCATATTAATTATTGTTTTAGAGTGATTTGGATAATGCAGGAGTCCATATCTTTGGATTATTCTGCAGTGTAGTTGCGAGTATATTTTCTGATACATTGTTGTCTCTCAACTGCAGTGATTAACTTTTGGGTAGATATGGTTAAGTGTGTTTGGGGGTACTTGGTCTCTCTTGCATTGAGGCATTGATTGTGTCATTACCATATGCTAACCCATTTGCCTTAAGTGCTGACAACTTTCTGTAACTGAATACATGCACAATGAGCAAGGCAACTCCATCTCAGTGGTTTACAGTTATTTTAGGTGAATGTGTTTACACATCTTTATTTCTATCTCTACCGGTCAAGGCGAAAGGGACACTAATAGAGATTGTTGACATTTATTTTCTTATCTCTATTTCTGAAATTAGGGACAACATTTCTAGAAAAATGTGACTGTTAGTGAAAGGAAGAATATATTTGCCTATTTATTATGGCCCCAAAATTAACTCTGGGCCATTTTATACCTTTGTAGTGTAGGGTTGGTTGTAACAGAAGCTAATATTTATCTGAACTGATGTAGTGGTGGATAGGTATTACATAACAAAAGGCAAGATGTACGGTCTGCCGGTAGTGTGTTCCATGTTTTTGCTGCAAGATATCTGAAAGAGCGTGCACCAATTCTTGCTTTGTATATTCTCGGCACAGTCACCAATGCCCCACCTTTGGATCTTAGTTTCCGGCTCGGTGTGTAAGATGTTATCAATGGTTGCAGAAATCTTGGCCCTTTTTTTGACAGGATTCGGTGACAGTAGTACATTGCCTTGAACAAGATTCTCTTTTCCACCGGCAACCAGTGCAATTCTGCCAGGGCTTTCTTTGTGGATGTTGTTTTAGGGAGGCTTAGCACTAAGCAGGCTGCAGCGTTTTATACCGATAGGAGTTTAGTCAGCCCTTTTTTGGACGCACCCAGATATAGAACATTGCCATAGTCCATTTGGGTGGTAATCAAGGCATGTAATATGGTTTTCCTAGCACTGGATGGTAATAGGTCGAGGAGCTTTCTTAGGACTTTCAAGGTCCCGAAGCATTTCCCCGTCACTTTCCGAATTTGGCTGTCGAATGTCAGTTTGGAGTCAAACCACACTCCCAGGTTTTATACTTCTGTTTTCGGGATAGGTAGTTGGCCTAACGTCTCAGGCCACCAAGCTGATGACCAGATCGTTGGGGCCTTGCCCACGATCCTCACCTCTGTTTTGTTCCCATTTAGCTTTAGTGAGGTAGTCACAGTCAAATTTCAGAAAAGTAATTTTTGTATTTTCATGTTTCTTTGCAGGAAATCTAAAGTGTTTAAACAGGGAATGTGTATTGTTTTGTTTTTCACAACATTTTTAAATGCCCCTTACTGTAGCAAAATACATTTCTCATTTGGAATTCACAAAACATACATTCTATGCCTCTTTCTTGGTTTGTTGGGATTTGCCCTCTCTACGTCGGTTGGTAACATATCCACTTTTAAATCAGAAGTCTGACTGTGTGTAGAGATACTTCTGTGGCCAGAAGCCTCCTCACTTTCTTTAGCAGGGATAGCCATACCACTTAAGTAGTTTGTAAAAATTCAAGACATGATATAATTTGCCCTTAACATTTTGTTACGTCTTTGCAACAGTGGAACATTTCTTGCTGGATATTGTATGGTGTGACAAATGATTATCCCTGTTGCAGTTGACAATTGTTCTTCATTTTTTTGTTGTTGCTGTGTCTCCACAACAAAGGAATCACATATTGACGTAAGTGTTTAATACAAAATGTCAGTACTATCAATCATAGCAGACATGCCTTCATCCATGTTTTTGCAAGCATTTTAATGGCATCCAGTTCTTTTATTTGAATGTCTAACATTGATATTTCAATTTTCACAAATTCTAATCTGGATGGTGTGGTGTCTGTATCAGCAGGTCGGATTGGAAACGTGGTTGGAGCAGTGAAAAGCTTTGACTATTGAGCCTCTGGAGAAAAGAGTTTGTTTTACATTGTGTATTCGCCTGAACGTTTCTAGTAAACCGTCTTGTAGGAAAAATTGTCTCTGACAATATTGGTGTGAAGTCAATTGAATGAAGAACATCATTGTTGCTAGGCTCCTGATCAGTTACATCTTCTATGTTGTGAGCATCACGTTCCTCTGTACTGGTGTCTGCCATTTTTGTCAATAAAATTCAAATATGTTTTATTAATATATATGTCATTTTAAATGACAAATTTCAGCCACTGTTAAAGTGTAAGCCTCTAAAATCAATCATACAATATTTTTTCTTTCTAAAATCATCATACACATGATTTAAATTATTGTATTTAGTTAAGTAATTACACTGTATCATAATATTTAAATGAGCATAGCTTTGAAGAGCTAAAACCTCAAAGACTTTCATTGGACCTCAAAAACCACCATGCAATTTATTGAACATAACAGCAAATATGTATTGAACATAGAAGCAGTTTAATGAGAATAAATCTCATTGTATCTATCTATACATAATTAAATTACAGTTATAATAAACTATTTTAAGCTCCAATATATATATATTTTTTTTTAAACAACACTAACCTGTGTGCTCCGGAGGCACTTCTGAGGTGTCAGTATTCGCTAGGCCAAATGTAGATTCTGTAGTAAGGGGGCTCTCAATGGCCTCACCCATTGGTGTTGTTGGTGGCTGGATAGAAGGTCCCCCTCCAGTGCCAGCTGCTTCCTTACTTCTACAGGCCAGCTTTTCCTTCACATGTGAGTGAAGGTCATACCACCGGTTCTGAATTTCAGGAATACTGGAAGTTGTCATGCTCACATCACATATCCTTTCTTGGATATTTCTCCAATTTCTCTTTTTGGTGGCTTCAGGCACAGTTAGACCAAAAGGTTGTTCATTGTTTGCTAAACACTCTTCCATCAGTAAAGCAATCGCATCATCTGATAACTTGTGCTCCTGCTTTCTTGAGGAGTCCTCTGCATGTCCTTCATGTTATGTTATCTTGATTTGTATAGCACACTATTCACCCAAGAAGGTATCCGGGTGCTTGGGCAGGTGTGTGGTCCCAAGGTGCTTATATGAAGCGTCAGGTATTCAGCTTCTTACAGAACTCAGGAAGTGAGGTGAGTTGAGGGAGGTTGTTCCATGTCTTAGGTGCGATGTAGAATGAGCGACCTCCAGTTTTGCTTTTGCGGATGCAGGGAGTGTGTGCGAGCGATAGTGAGGCAGAGCATAGGTGTCTGGTTGGTAAAAGTGTATGCTTCTGTTCAGGTATTCTGGTCTTGTTTTGTGTAGGACTTTGTATGTGAACTTTGAATTAATTGGCTGTGCTTGTAAATGAGCAGTCAGTGAAGCTTCCTGAGGTGCAGTGTGATGTTGGAGCGGCATGGGAGGTCGAGTATGAGTCTTGCAGCTGTGTACTAGATGGTCTGGAGTCTGTGTAAGATTTTTTGGGAAATTCTAGCGGAGAGAGTATTGCTGTAATCCATCCTGCTGGTGATGAGTGCTTGCATGATGGTCCAGAAAGTGTTCTGAGACAACCATTTGAAGATCTTTTGCAGCATGCATAGGATGTGGAAGCAGGAGGTGCACACTGCGTTGACATGAGTCATCATGTTGAGCTTGTCGTCTAAGATGATTCCTAGATTTATTGCATGGTCTGGAGATTTGGGTGTTGCTCCTAGCTCTGAAGGCCACCAGATGAAATCCCATGAGGAGATCTAGATACTGAAGACCAGTACCTTTGTTTTGTCAGAGTTGAGCTTCAGGCAGTTGGCTCTGATCCAGTATGCTACCTGCCACTGAGTTTCCATTTTAAACAATAATGTACCTGGGAGTCAAAACAGGTGATCTGATCACTCCAAGCGCCTGTGCTTCAGAATGGCAGGGCAACAATTAATTTCCTGATTGTGATGTCATCAATATGTGTCTAGGCACCATCTGCAATTTTAGAATGTGTAGTCATCACTTTTAGTGAATCAGTATTTTTAGGAAGCATCTTAAAAAATCAATATTAGGACCATAGCGCCAAGAAACCGCAAGGTGTACGCTGCGCTTTTAGAAATATTTTTTAAATTAAATTAAATTAAATTAAATTAAATTAAATTAAACCATATACTCAAAAGTACATTTCAATTACTGAATCATTAAATGTGATTTTTTAAGTATCACAAATTACAATTTAGCAAAACAGACAATAGTACATCTGGCCCAATGTACCCAACTCATGTATGGTATTTTCAAATCAATTTTTGCATTAATAGGCAGTTGATGTGTTCCCCTAGCAATACATTCAGGCTCAATCAAATCCATTGTGTCTGTTTTATTCTTTTTTAATTGAGCAAAATCAAGCAACATTATATTAGCATGTACTATAAATATAGTACAAAAGACATAAGGTACACAATAAGGTGCCGATTACGATCCTGTAAAAACCGGGTACGAACCGTCGGTCGGAGCGTGTTCTCCGTCCGACTCGTACCCGGTCGTAAAACTTTACAAACATGGAATTACGATTCGCACGGAAACACCATTTCCGTACGAATCGTAAAAAACACCGACCGACGAAAATATACATACGAATGTGATCCGGGAATGCTGCGACGTGACGTCGGGACGCTGTCAGGCAGCGTTTTACGACCCAGCAAGTACGATTCGAACCGACAGCAGTCAGGACGGCAATATTTTTACGGCACCCAAAAAGTGCCGTAAAAGCAAAGTACGGCGCGAAACGACCAGAGTAGGTGGCCCGGTACGCGCCGTACCCCCCCCAACCCCCGTACGTTCGAGTCGTACCCCCCCCAGCCCCCGTGAGTACACGCCGTACCCCCCCAGCCCCCGTGAGTACGCACCGTACCCCCCTCAGCCCCCGTGAGTACGCACTGTACCCCCCCCAGCCCCCCGTGAGTACGTGGCGTACCCCCCCAGCCCCCGTGAGTACGCGCCGTACCCCCCCAGCCCCCGTGAGTACGCGCCGTACCCCCCCCAGCCCCCGTGAGTACGCGCTGAACCCCCGTGTATGTACACCCCTGTACGTTCGAGTCGTACCCCCACCCGTGTATGTACACCCCTGTGCGTGTCGTAGCGCTGGGGGTACGCACCGTACATACACGGGTGGGGGTATGACTCGAACGTACAGGGGTGTACATACACGGGGAGTACGACACGTACAGGGGTGTACATACACGGGTGGGGGTACGACTCGAACGTACAGGGGTGTACATACACGGGGAGTACGACACGTACAGGGGTGTACATACACGGGTGGGGGTACGACTCGAACGTACAGGGGTGTACGTACACGGGGAGTACGACACATACAGGGGTGTACATACACGGGTGGGGGTACGACTCGAACGTACAGGGGTGTACATACATGGGGAGTACGACACGTACAGGGGTGTACATACACGGGGGGTTCGACACGTACAGGGGTGTACATACATGGGTGGGGGTACGACTCGAACGTACGGGGGCTGGGGGGGTGTTGGGCGCGTATGCGGGCACATGTCTCCATGGTTGCTATGGGTGTTCGGTGCGGACAGTGTTTTTTCCATACGGTTGTAACATCGGACGCACGGGATGGATCGTGATTCCTCGGTCGGACTTCACTTTTCACATTTGTACGGTAAATCGTCCGGGGATGTGTCAGACACATTTTCCGACCCGAGGACGTGTGGGGAATTCTTCCCAATGCGATTCGTATGGTCTTTTTCCCATGCGAATCGTAATTGGCAGTTTGTACGGCACTTGTACGATTCGTACGGTAAAAAGACCGGATACGAGTCGTACGGGGAATTTTTTTACCGGATCGTGATCGGCACCTAAAAGTGATGCAATGTATCACATCCTGCCTACTCAACCACAGTAAATATGGAAAACTTGTGCAAAGAAGCAGTGTGCAACGAAGATCTTAAAAATTAGCACTTGGACAGTCAGTAGGTTGGAAATAGCAAAATCAAATCAGGAATTAGCTTTTATATTGTTTAATGTGGAATCGTGCCTCGTGGAATCCCCACTTGTAAAATTGGAACCTCATATCAATTATCCCAATGAAAGTAGGATACCAGCAAGAAGCAAAACCAAGCATCTAGTACCAAATTTGAAAAAAAAAAAAGCCAGTGTAAAGAAACAAAACATCTCTGCATCCCCTAAAAATCAGAAAACAGGTAGAGCAAATACAGCACCAATCAAAAAAAACAAGATACTAAAGTGCACTTGTGCCATGGCCCCCTACACATGTTTAAGAACTTACACTTGACATGCATCTTCAAGAACATCACCAACATCATTTTAAAATTCTGGAATGAACACCACCATCAAGTTATCTCAGGTTGCACTAATAGAAGGTCAGCCCACCTTTTCAATTAAATCAAGATACTGCCAAGAGGCATGAAATCTTTTTAATGTCCCCAACCCGTCTTGCATATGCCTCCTCAAACTTCTTTGTTCTGTCCCCAACCCGTTTTGCATATGCCTCCTCAAACTTCTTTGTTCTCATCATTTTATTCATCCAGTCTTTAAATGTTGAAACTCTATATGTTCTCCACTTTTGCAAAATTAAGGAGTGAGCATTCAAAAATGATATGCACACCTGCCCTCATTTGCCAATAGTACTGGCTCTGCTTTGATTAGCCCGAAAAGTATGAAACAAGCTTCTGGATTTATCCTAACCTGGAGACCAAGACAGAGAGTGGAGAAAAGATGATCCCAAAACTGCCCCAGCATGTGGCAAGTATAAAGAAAATGGAGCCTTGCCCCTGTCCCTGCTGTTGGCATGGAAAGCAGCGATCCTCAACCGATGGATAAATTCTATAAAGGTCTGCAGGAGTAATAAGCCATCAATCGGGATAAACAAGACATTCCTCTTAAAATTTGCTGCTCTTGATGACCAATAGCCTGTTGCCGAAATAATCTGCCAGTCCTCTTCAGAAAGATGACAGTGTGTAGTCAGACAGATTTTTTCTAAGAAGATTGTCACATGCTGCTGAACCCCCTGATTACGCAGTAGCCTATACCAATTGCCAATTCGCCGGAGCTTAGACCCTTGAATCGTGCGTATAGCATGATGACTAGATTCCTGGCAACAGTTCCTAAAAAAATTGGATAATCTGCTGGAAACCTAGAAAAATCGCTTCAAGCAGTCACCACAACACGCGTGAAGTTTTTGCCCTAAAAAAAGTGTCCCAGTTCCCTTAATCCGTAAGAGTTCCAAAATCCGATGTGAGTATGTGTTTGTCACTCGTTGGCCTGGTGACGGGATATAGAACAGTTAATTAGGAGGGTAATAACAGGCTTGAGACTGTAATCGTAGCACCATATGTTCTTTATTTTCTTCTACAATCCTACAAGGTAGTTGGTAATTACTTCTTCTTCTCTTCTTTTCAGAGTCAGGAATGCCGAGACCACCATAGAGGAAGTAGGCCCCTAGGAATAAGAAAATCCACAGATAAGTGTCCAGTTATCAGGTCAATAATTTGAATGGGAAATGGGTTAGTGAGGGAGGGCACCCGCTTTACCTATATGTTCCTATCACATCACCACGTGTACAAAACAACTTAAGTGTCTTGATTCTCGACTTGTTTATGTCTCACCAGGTCAAGGTTTTGAAGAAGGCTATGTGACAAAAACCGAAGAGTCCCAAAAGAGGGTTCCATTATCGAAATAGGTAATTAGCTCAAAAGACTCTTAGCTAAAGGTAGCAAAGTCCCAGAGACACTGTTGCATGCAGCAAAACCCGTCTTCTAAACAGAAGAACCTTCACCCTCCCCAACCCTGGATCCTCCCGCTCAACCATCTCCTGTCTCCCGCCTTTCCCCAGTAAACAAGCACATGCCTCAGTGAGCCACTGAGGCGGGGCGACTTGAGGTGACGGCGGCCTCCCTGCTTTCTTCCGTCTTCTCCACTGGATTCCATAGCAGCAGGGAACTCCCTCAACACGGTGTCTCACATCCCTCGCGGTGTCTCCACACTTGCCTCTACCTTGCGTCCCGGTTCCAGTGTGCTGTTGTTTCCACTCGTAGTTCATCTTCTGAATCGTGCCAACTTGCGTTGAAAATCAGGAGTGAATATGGATTCAAGCTCAGGGCCAAAGTTCAAGTTCCGCCCTCTCTGTGTCAGAAACAAAAGCCTTAAAGATTCAGGGTTCCCAGGCAGCCTGCGAAAGGAGGAAAAGTGTGTCTTGTGATGCCGCAGCAGAGGGGAAGGGCCAAGGTATCAAATTGTCCACGCCCACCTTCCCATTACAGAGGTTTTGTCAGCCCACCATAATGGTACTCCTCCAATGTAAGATACATGTAACCTACTAGAATGTGCTTAGAAAGATATACTTCTAGCAATCGCACTTCAAGGTCCTGAAGCACTTTGTATCTGTTTTGTTAGAGAACTTTGCTGTCTTAATAAAAAACTGGCAACCGAGTTTCAGCTTCCTGCATCATTCTGTCTATAAAAAAGAAATCAACCGTCCCCCCTTCCATTCAATGTTCTTTCCAGAGCATCTAAAAAGGCATCCTCGTAATAGGTCTGAATATGGGGAAGCGCCAACCCTCCCTGTGAAATATGGAATTGAAGTACTGGATATTTTACCATAGGTACCTTCCTGCTCCAAAAAAATGTCCTAACAGCGTATCCAGATCCCTAAAATATCTCTTACTAATTTTGGACGTTCAAAAAGAGAAATAGAAGCAGAGGTAGAATAGATATTTTAATAAGAGCTACCCTGCCGACCAATGTCAGGGGAAGAAGTGCCCTTAATTTTCTTCAACATTGCTACATAATTCAATTGAAAGAGCTGGGAATAGTTATTCATCACAAACACCCCCAAATAACGTATCAGGTTTTGGGAACAAGTTTACTGCTGCAGAGAAATAGGGAGATTACTAGCTGTTGTATTGAAAAGGAGCAGCTTGGTTTTATTTTGGTTAATTTTATTCCCCCAATCCTAAACTGCTCAAACTCATCCAGCACCATCTGGACATTCTCCTTATCGGGCTTTAAATATAAGATAATGTCATCCTCGAACATCTTTAATTTGGCCATGTCAGATACTGGAGCCTCACTCACCTCGTTACCCCAAATCCTTGCAGCCAGAGGCTCTATAAAGAAAGTAAATAGAATTCGGTACGGGAGACATTTCTGACGAGTTCCCCTGTTAATAGCCACCATTCCTGAAAAGTTGGAGTTTTCAAATATCTTTGCTTGTGCCCCTTGATAAAAATTCGCCAGCATTAAAATGAATTGAGGAGGAAAACCAAACTTCTCAAGACCATAAAACAGCACATCCTTGCTAACCAGATCGAATGCTTTCCCTGCATCGACCATTATTACCGCTGCTCCGATCTGGTTAACTGAGAAATAGTCCAGCTCATGTATTAGAAAGCCCATGTTTGCACCCATCAAAAGACTAGCCACAAAGCCCATCTGATCTATATGAATTAGAGCCTGGGCTACCAGAGTAATATGAATAGCCCATATTTCGATCAGGAGCTTGTAGTCAGCATTCAGCAAGCTGATATGTCTATATGAATTGACATCACAACACAAAAAACTGACAATCGTGGACTCCTTAAAAGACGATGGAACTTACCCACCCTCTCTAACAAAAATGAACAAATCAGTCAGGAAGGGTACAAGTTCAGTTGAACATGTTTTTTAAAACTCATCCAGGAAACCATCATTGCTACAAGCCTTTCTGCTAGGCATTGCAACAAGAGCTTCCTGTACCTCTGCTGCTGATATGGTAGAAATGAAATTTGCAGCCTGAGAGTGTGACAGCTGAGGTAACCTGATAAACTGATAACATTAGGATATGTTTGACTGCAGAATCAAATATCTGGTTTCATACAAAGTTCTATAGTGCTGCAGAAAAGCTTGGGACACTTCAGCCTTCTCTGCAACTAAGTCTCCAGTAGCAGGATTTTGTAACTTCATAACAAGTGCAGCCTCCTGCGTAACCAGTGTTGACCATACCAAGAGTTTTCCAATCTGTTGGCTCTCTTCGTATACTCATTGCTGAAATGCCCTAGAACTGTTCTTTTATACTAAAAAAATCCCACAAATTTTGCTTCGATTTTTCAAGATGGTTCTCTAAGGGGAGCTGTGAACTTTGAGGCCTATTCTGAGGGCCTGATTCCGATGACATTTGGAAGGCCTCCGAATCGGATTTGGCTTTAGCCGATCCAATTCGTAGCTTTTGTTTCCGACGGAATCATACACATGTCCGAACGACCAAGTACGATGCGAAGATCGCGTACGCGCCGACCGAATCGTTGCTGTACCCAATCCTGTCCATACAACTCGTTCGTAGCTGAATCGTGCCACACAATGGAGCTGGATTCCGACCCAGCAAGTACGCTTCACGATTCAGACAGCCGCATCGACTCGGTCTCAGCGTGATGAAACAGCTGTCGGAATCGTTCTTTGGGGGGTCGTAGCAGGCCCCCCCCTTCACCCGGGGCCCTCCGAATCTGTCTTGGGGGTGACCATGGGTACCCCCGATCCAAGCACGCACAGTGTGGCGGGCACCATGGGGTGCCTGCCACAGGGTTTACGCTTTTCCCCACCCACCCTTTTTTTGCCATGGGAGGCAGTGTATGCATTGGTGCACAGGCTCCCATAGAGTTCAATTGGAGTCCGAGCGAACCGAGTCTGTAAGCTAAGGATGCATTGTACTCGCTTGGTCAGATTCCCAAAGCATGTTTCATTTGGAAAGCCCCCGGATCCAAGTCGTACGGAGGGCTTTTCTAGCGAGATCGGAATCGGGCCCCTCTTCTTCAGGGCTTGGTCTAATGCCAATTGCAGCTCTGCTATTTGATCTGCTTTTATGAGCATTATGAGCAATAATCTGCCCCTCAGCTGTTGCCTTAAAGGCTTCCAACACTGTAAACAAAGATGCAGTATCCCTATTTAACTGAAAATAATCCTCAATAAATGTCCTCATTTATATAAGCCGCTTTTGATTAGAGAGAAGGGTCCAGTCCAGCTGCCACCTAGGCCTATTCCCCCTAGTTGTATCCAGCTCTGTCTTCACGGTGGCCAGCAAATGATCAGAAAAGGAGTTGCACCAATATCTGAACCTGCCCTTTCAATAGAATGAGAAATTAGAAAAAAGTTGATACAGGAGGCAGTGAGAAATCAATGCGAGAAACAAATTTATTGTAAAATACCTGGGTGGTCACTACACCATGGATTGATTAATTGGAAACCCTGTTTCAGTGTGTCGATCACTGTTTTAGTTTGGGGTTTCGGTTGTTTTTTAGCTTTGTTGGATGTATCCAACACCAAATCCTGGATGTAATTAAAATCACTCCCTAAAATTGCTTTCATAGCAGTATTGTAAATCAGTAATAATGAACCAACCTCATCAAAAACTGGGGCGTAATAATTTACCAGATTTAAAGGGCTCCCATTAGCAAAGACTTTAAGCAATAGGCACCTACCACGAGGATCTCTGACTACATCATTAACCAGCAAGTCAAGTAAAATTGCAACCCCCATTACTGCCAACCCAGCCAAAGCAAATTAAACATGTGGGGACTGTTTCAGAATGAAAACATCTGGAAAGTTTGTCTTGAGATGGGTCTCCTGTAAAAATAACACTCCTAGACTAAAGAAAACTAACCATCTAATCGGCTCCACATATTTTCGCTTGTTAGACATATGGATCACATTACACAAGATAAAACTAACTTTAAGACCCATAACATAGAGACCTCTTCCTAATTAGTAGCACTCTTATGTCACCAAAGATTGGTACTTAAAATCAAGTTTTGATTCTACTTCTTTTTGTTTTAAGTTCTCCTCGCCACCCCTGCACCCAACCCTGAGAACCTGACGTGCCCCCAAAAAACCCCTAAACCCAGTGAGGGGAGAATAACCCACAGTACCCTTCTCGCAGCCTTTCCATCTACATGGGGTACCATGGAACCGCACCCTAGACCACATGTGGGCCACCAACCACACCCACCCCAGCCACCAAACATAACATATTGGCATCATTCAAGATTAGTTAGAGATCTTCTGTAGATGCTTCTGCACCTCTACAGAACAAACTACTTCTGTAACAGGGGGTACTCTGGTGCTGCAGCCTAATGCACACTCACACCTTCCAGCCACTGCTCCCCCATCAATGAAAAGTATCAATCAACATTATCAACCTGGTCAAGATCATCATCACTGTGGTATAAGGAAAGCAACACTTATGATTGACTAGAGATCTTCTGCAGAAATTCCTAATCCGCTACTAAACTAGTAAACAGAGGGAACTTCCTCGTTACCAGCACCTTCAATTGGTACACTGACAAAATATCAACACCCAAAATATCCCCATAGGAAAATATGACCAAAATATCGATGTCAAAAATATCTATATCCTATACTTATAATAGTAAGTACAAAAATATCAGAAAAAAAATACCGGTCATAAATATAGCTGTACAAAATATCATTTTTGATATATATATAAAATAAATAAATAAATATTAAATATATTAAAGAATATTTTTTTTTTAAATGAATTAGATTTAATATACATTTTGACAATTATAAGAAATAAACCTAATTTAAAAAAGTGAAACACATATATAATAATTTATATATATATATATTTACTTAAAAACAATTATTCAACTAATAATTGTAATGTATTTTATAAATTTAAAATTATATAAATATATAACAAATACATATCTATATAATATATACATATATACATATTATATAAAAAAATTACAAATAAATATATATATGTATATAGCTTTATATATATGATATAAAAATTCTCCTCCCATCCGAGTAGAACAAGGGACACAGCGGGGCTTCACAGCTCGTTAATTGGGAACACACAGGCATGACGCATTTCGGCGGTTAGCCTTTTTCTAAATGCCACTGTTCGTAATAAAAGTTTCCCAATGTATGTCCTTTATAAGCTCCTTCTTTCACAGTGGCGAGGAGCTCACCTGCATCGCATTTTCCTGCTGACTCCTCAGTAGTCTCAGGTCCGAGACTACTGCTCCCATAATGCAGTATGTTGGATTTTGAAATGCGGTGCAGGAGGGGAACTTAACGAAAATCCAGGGAACAAACGGCCTTGTGTCCCCTACTTCCAACCATCCAGACGCACAGGCGCCAAGACTGGAGGGGTAAGTACAGTGCCAGCACCTCATCATGCAGTCATGGACCGCCAATGGCAGCAGATTCTCAGCAGCAGGGGGGCTGTGTGGCAGGTCGCGGACATCCAATTATCTTGGCGTTGATAAAATCACTGGTTCCCCATGTGTGCCGCGACCTCTTCGTGGAAGGGTCCCTTGTGGGCGCGCTACAGGCAGCACGCTATTTATGATATAAAAATTCTCCTCCCATCCTAGAAGAAACAAGGGACACAGTGGGGCTTCACAGGTCATTTTTTGGGAACTCACAGGCATGACGCGTTTCGGCAGTAAGTCTTTTTCCAAATGCCACAGGTCATAATAGAAGTTTCCCAATGCATGTCCTTTATAAGCTCCTCCTTTCACAGTGGTGGGGAGCTCACGTGCATTGCAATATCCTGCTGACTCCTCAGTAGTCCCAGATCTGAGAATACTGCTCCCGCCATGCAGTATGTTGGATTTTGAAATGCGGTGCAGGAGGGAAACTTCCCGAAAATCTTACAAATTAATATATATATATATTACCTACTGGCGGTCGCCAGTAGGTAGTTATAGTTAGGACCACGTTTCCATAGGAAATCCGCAACATTCTATTTTGAATAACTTTGGCGCCGGTCGACGAATCCTCGCGAATTTTTCAAAATAGGTGGGGCGCTACGCTCCGCTCCTACCCTGAAAGTCTCGGGGGGATTCGTCAAGCGGGGGCTGAGATAAAAGGGGGGTCCCAAAACGCGTTTTTCCCATGCATTTTTCCATAGGACCTTTAGACAGGGCTACAGCCCGAACGGCTGAACAGAATTACTAGAAATTTGGCAGAGAGGTAGCCATAAGGTCCATGAAGTGCCTTTTGCAGGTCTGGTGTAAATCTGTTCAGTATTTCCTGAGAAAATAGTTTTTAAATCAATATATATATCTGTAAGCGCGCAGAGTGCGCGCTGGGTGCGCGCACCTTGCCGTGCGCGAGCGCAATTCTGATTGGTTGTTAGATCTTAGTAAACATTCGAATCGGTGGAAGTCAGGAAGCGGCGGCCGCCATTTTGTCTATCGCATAAAGAGGGGGTGATAAACAAAGGGGGAGAACTTTAAAAGGAGGCAGAGTGGGGAGAAATTGACCCAGTAGGCATTGTAAGGGGGTCACAGTAGGACCTTGTAGGGCAAAAAAAAAAGATTTATATTTTGTTAAAAAATATCGCCGAGTGCGCGCACCCAGCGCGCACCCGAAAAAAAACTTTATTAAAAAAATAAAAAAAATCGCATTTAAGTGTTTAGATATAAGGTGGCTCTAAAAAGAGTCCTTGTGTTTATTGTTTGTTTTTTGGTACCTACAAGTAAGTACCGATGCAGAGTCTAAAGTTCAAGAGGAAGACTCTGTTGCCTTCATCAGTGTAGTGTACACCATCTCCTCTATAAATGTCTTGCATGTTGTAACGCAAGTTGTTGTGGTATATAGAACCCATACCATAGTCTCTGAGGAAAGCAGAAATAGATTTGTTGACGTGCTTCCTTGCTTTGTCAATCTGCGGACAAAATTGGTTGGACCAGTTCCACTTTTGCCTTTGGCATATGTTAGAATATACGAAGGCAGTTTGTGGAAAAAGCGACATCAATTGCACAAAGGTGTCCTTAATAAGCATTTCCAGACCTACCCCAGTTAAAGTGCCTAGGTCATTTCCACCACAGTGCACAATAATAAGGTTAGGCTGTGGGAGATGTAGAAAGGTTTTCACCAAAGGCATTAATTGGTGCCACTTTAACCCTCTCTGACCAATCCATTTGATGTCTACATTTGGCAAAGCAAGGTCTCTCACCATACCTCTTTTTTCTGCAAATTTTTCACTCCAGAAGACATAGCTGTGACCTACAATCCACACTGTGAACATCTTCAAAGGAGATCTGGATGCACTCAGGAGGTGTCTTTCAGTAGAAAGGCAAAAAGAAAGGAAAGACAGTTGAAAAAAGGGGGCACACATATTTTTTTTTAAAAAAAGAACTCATTGGCTATTACAAAGCATTCTACACTAAAAACTAGGCTGTATGTTTAAATTTTAAAAAACATGTATTGCATTGGTTCAGAAAAAAGTGTGAAAAAAGAACATTAGTTTGGATTTGCTCTTAGGTTTGAAAAGTCAAGCACTCTTGTTCTTTGGAAATGAAACATTGTCTGTTGAACTTCTGACCTCTCTGCTCACACCTGTGTTCTATGACCTGTTGCTATGGTAGCAGGCAGAAGTTAAGTTGGGGGAAGGGTACATTTGGAAAGGGGTTGAAGTTTTCAACAAATAGAAATGTGTGATTTCATTTGAAAAAATGTGGGAAGTACTGAGATTGAAAATTAACATGTATATGTGTGAAAAAAGAGAGGGAAACTGTGCCATTAACTGGTTCTGCTGAGAGGAGAGAGGTGTGGAGCTCAGTGATTCTGGTCTGATAAACTGCTGTGTGACTGCCACATTTCTTTCACAACTAACTAATTTTAAAGGTGAGTTATGAGTTTGAGAAGGGGGTGTTTGTGGTTAATTTTGATATATAAAAAATTTTTTTGATTATTTGTTTAAAGTTGTGATTTACATTTTCTGTTTTGCGAAATATTTAACTGTTTTGAATATGTAAAATATTATGGAGTATGTTTTCAACATAAGATAATGTGTACTGGTAACAATGAGGAATACTGTTTTGTGCCTACCATCAAACCATGAGTCTGTGTGCAGAGAAGAATTGTGGGCAGAGATTTAATTTGTGTTGCTGTTGAAAAGTAAGACTTGCAGTTGAAAGAAAAGGACAGCTTCTTTTTAATTGTGATGGTTAGCATTTAGCAGAAATCACTTTGAAAAAAAAGAGAGGAAAATGGCAGCACATTTGAAAAAAGCATTAGTTCTGTTAGAATTGATAACCCAGGAAAGGGGCAGCCTGTGTTTTGTGCCTACCAACACAGCATGAGTCTGTGTGTATATAGGAATTGTTGTCTGAGATTTAATTTGTGAAGTTGTTGTTCAGTAAGAAATGTAGTGCTAGGAAAGTGGCAGCCTGTGTTATGTGCTTAAAATGATGACATGAGTCTGTGTGCACACAGGAATTGTGGGCAGAGATTTAATTTGTGAAGATGTTGTTCAGTAAGAAATGCAGTCCCATGGAAGGGGCAGCCTGTTGTGTTTACACAAATTATCCCTTAGCACACATGCACTGTTACATACATCCCTGCAGTCTTCATGCAGTTCTGGAAGTCTCTTTGCTCATCTGTCAAGCACCAGACAATCCACAGTGTTCAGAAACACACTCTTGGCACACACACAGCAGCTTCTGCAACACTCTCATGTGTACTACTCAGCTCTGTGTGCTGTTTCAGATAGCACTGTGTAATGCAAACACATTCAACGTCACCATGGCCTCATTTAAATTGATCTTGTTTATTCACTCACTCTGTAACATATGGACATGGTCTTAAGGAGCTGTTAGGAAATGTGCTGTTTTCTGCTTCTGTAAATAATAAGGGAAATGTATCAGGCTGTAACAGTTATTTGGTACTATTCAGGGACACTGTTTTGTTCAAAAAAACATAGCATGAGTCTGTGTGCGCACAGGAATTGTGGGCAGAGATTTAATTTGTGAAGTTGTTGTTCTGAAAGAAATGCAGCCCATGAAAGGGGCAGCCTGTGTTATGTGCTTAAAATGGTGTATGTTAATTTAAAAAAAAAAAAAAAAAATTTAAAAAAAACTTGGGTGCGCGCACCTCAAAAAAATTTCCCAAAAAAATATCTCAAAAAAAAATTTGGGGGGTTTAGTTTATAAGTGGCTCTTAAAAGAGCCCTTGAGTTAATGGAGGGAAACAGGAAGAGAAAAACGAAAAAAAAGAAAAAACATCTATGGCCTAGTGCACGGATGCGCATCAAATTTTCTCTGAAGGAGATCAAGACTGGTCTCCCCCACAGAAATAAGAGAACCGCAATCAGTGCACCGTGTAGACAACCTCGCCAAACAAGGTGGACCAACAAGAGGTGTAGAAACAGGTGAAGGCACCATCGCAGCTGAAGTGCTCCCCTGAGCTGCCGAAGATGTGCTCGGCTGAGCTGCTGCAGATGTCGTCGGCTGAGCAGGTGGAGGGTTTTCTCCAGAAGCTCGACGAAAAGTTACTGGATGCATTTTGTTAACATGTCTCAACATAGTGTGAATGCTAAAAGAATATTTCTTGTTAGGATTCCCACGAGATAAGACTTTTTTACAAAGTACACATGTAACTTTCGGTGCATTTACCTTTTTCAGACCTTCAGGAAAAGTGAAAAACTGCCGTATAAAGCTGTCTTTCTGCTTTCTGTTCCTCTGCCTCTCAAGAGTGTCCTGGTCACTGTCTGAAGATGGTTGCTGTTCAGCCATTGTCTCTCAACAACAGAATAGCTCCTTCTCCAAAGGAATCAGAACTAATAATGAGGGGAGTAGGTGTGGTTTGGGAAGAATCTGGAACTGAAAGTACTTCAAACCAATCAAAAGTGATGATTCTTGATCACATGACTTGCCATCAGGGGATTGGGTGTGGTATTGAAACAATTAGAAACTGAAAGTAATGAAAACCAATAAGAAGTGCTGTTTTATTATGTATAAACCCGAGGTGCGCGCACTGCGCAAGCTCCGAGCGCGCACCTCATGATTACGTATGCACGAACGCGTAAGCGTGCATGTGCATACGTCATATGCGCGTACCTAGCGCGCATACGTTGAACACGCGTATACGCGACCGTTATTGCGCGTAATTTTAGCGTATGCGGAAGTAAACCGCGTGGAGCACGTACGACGCACGCACGCATGCGTACGTACGTATGTACGCATACGTACTGGGTGCGCGCTCCCAGCGCGCACTATAACGTATATTTGCGTACGTAAATAACGTACGCCGGAAATCATAAAAAACTTACGAAATAGTACTAGGAGCGGAATTAGCATTTAAAAAACCTTGCAAATTCACTGAAAAAACCAAAGGTTTCAAAAACGTTATAGTTAGGAATTAGCATTTAAAAAACCTTGCAAATTCAATGAAAAAACCATAGGTTTCACACATGTTATAGTTAGCTGGACATTTCCCTCGTAAAAAAACAATGAAATTCCCCCGTTATAGTTAGTTCAGCTAACTATAACTCGCGCACCCGCAATGCACTGCTGATGACGTCACATATTACATCACTCATGACATGGTCACTGACATCACTCATGACATCACTGATGACATCTCAAATGACATCACTGATGACATCACTGATGACATCATCCTTGTGATTGAGTAGCAGACCTCCTCTCACCCTAATATAACCTTTGATACACACATTCAAAAATAGAAACTACAATGTTCAAAATAATAGACATACCAATACCAGTTACAACAACCAATTCAATAATTCAAAGATCCACATACAAATCCACTCATTCACCAGCAGTCCTATACAGTCACTCATACATGTACTCACTCATCATATGTACTCATACACCTATACATCCTGTTACATAATGTCACTCATCCATAGAGTTACTCACACACATAGTCACTCATGCTAATAAAGATTAAAACATACAATTTTATGCATATACAGTTATACACACACCACCACACTTACTTATACGGAAACTTACACATACTTAGTCTTTTAAACAATCACTTATAGAAACACATACTTATTCATACAGGAACTCTTTCAATCTCTCACTCTCACATATACTCACTTATATACACCAATAGTCACATATACTAGTTTAAAACATATGTAGTTACTCATAAAGACACTATTGAGAAAGTCATTCACTCACTAACACACCCATACACACACTCATCCACCCATACAGTCCTGCACACATGCTGTCTTCAACACATACAAACAGTGAGTCACTCATTCATGCACCTATGCACTACGTAATACCCCCCACCGAACCATGCAGACACTCAGACTGATACTCAAAAAACCAACTAATGACCTATATAGTCACCCATGTAGCTACTCACCAACTCATGCAGCCACCTATACACAAAGTGAGAGACTGTTACAGATATTTACATACTTAAACATTACTCACAAAGCCATGTATTCACTATGATACACTGAATCAGTCACATAATCAATTTTTCATAAAAAAAATCATCCATTTAGACATTTATATACCCATCTATTCTTCCATCGACCTTGAGATATACATATATAAAACATATTTAATTTGAAGAAAAACACACATTCACTAGATGATGTCATCAGTGATGTCATCAGTGATGTCATTTGAGATGTCATCAGTGATGTCATGAGTGATGTCAGTGACCATGTCATGAGTGATGTAATATGTGACGTCATCAGCAGTGGATTGCGGGTGCGCGAGTTATAGTTAGCTGAACTAACTATAACGGGGGAATTTCATTGGTTTTTTACGAGGGAAATGTCCAGCTAACTATAACATGTGTGAAACCTATGGTTTTTTCATTGAATATATATATATATATATATCTATATTCACTGAAAAAACCATGGGTTTCACACACGTTATAGTTAGGAATTAGCATTTAAAAAACCTTAGAAATTCAATGAAAAAACCAAAGGTTTCACACATGTTATAGTTAGCTGGACATTTCACTCGTAAAAAACCAATGAAATTCCCCCGTTATAGTTAGTTCAGCTAACTATAACTCGCGCACCCGCAATGCACTGCTGATGACGTCACATGTTACATCACTCATGACATGGTCAGTGACATCACTCATGACATCACTGATGACATCTCAAATGACATCACTGATGACATCACTGATGACATCATCCTTGTGATAGAGTGGCAGACCTCCTATCACCCTAATATAACCTTTGATACACACATTCAAAAATAGAAATAAAATTTTTAAAAACAATGGACATACCAATACCAGTTACAACAACCTATACAGTAATTCTAAGATCCAAATACACATCCACTCATTCACCAACAGTCCTATACAGTCACTCATACATGTACTCACTCATCATATGTACTCATACACCTATACATCCTGTTACACAATGCCACTCATCCATAGAGGTACTCACACACATAGTCACTCATGCTAATAAAGAATCAAACATACATTTACTTGCATATACAGTTATACACACACCACCACACTTACTTCTACAGAAACTTACACACACTTAGTCTTTTAAACAATCACTTATAGAAACACATACTTATTCATACAGGAACTCTTCCAATCTCTCACTCTCACATATACTCACTAATATACACCAATAGTCACATATACTAGTTTAAAACATATGTAGTTACTCATAGAGACACTATTGAGACAGTCATTCACTCACTAACACACCCATACACACACTCATCCACCCATAGAGTCCTGCACACATGCTGTCTTCAATACATACAAAGAGTGAGTCATTCATTCATGCACCTATGCACTACGTAATACCCCCCACTGAACCATACAGACATCAGACACTGATACTCAAAAAACCAACTAATAACCTATATAGACACTCATGTAGCTACTCACCAACCCATGCAGCCACTTATACACAAAGTGAGAGACTGATACAGATATTTACATATTTAAACATTACTCACTAAGCCATGTATTCACTAAGATACACTTAATCCGTCAGTTATAGAATCAATTTTTCAAAAACAATTCATCCATTTAGACACTTATATACCCATTTATTCTTCCATCGACCTTGAGATATACATATATAAAACATATGTAATTTTCAGAAAAACACACATTCTCTGGATGATGTCATCAGTGATGTCATTTGAGATGTCATCAGTGATGTCATGAGTGATGTCACTGACCATGTCATGAGTGATGTAATATGTGACGTCATCAGCAGTGCATTGCGGGTGCGCGAGTTATAGTTAGCTGAACTAACTATAACGGGGGAATTTCATTGGTTTTTTACGAGTGAAATGTCCAGCTAACTATAACATGTGTGAAACCTTTGATTTTTTCATTGAATTTCTAAGGTTTTTTAAATGCTAATTCCTAACTATAACGTGTGTGAAACCCATGGTTTTTTCAGTGAATTTGCAAGGTTTTTTAAATGCTAATTCCTAACTATGACGTGTGTGAAACCCATGGTTTTTTCAGTGAATTTGCAAGGTTTTTTAAATGCTAATTTTTTTATTTTCTTCTATTTTTTAAACATATTTTTATTTTAATTTTCTATCCTTTTATAAAGACTATGGTTAAATTTTTAAAATTCTTTAATATGTTTTTTTAATATATTTTATAAAATAATCATCTAAAATTTATTTGCAGTACATTTTTTCCTTTTTTTTAGTACGCGTACCGTAAGCTTACGGTAAGCGTACGGTTTACGCAACGTCCGTAATTTATCTACGCTGTTTGCGTATATTAACGCAATTTGCGTAGCCGCGCGTACTCTGCGCGGGACGTGTACGCGTGTACGCTACACGCGCACGTTACGCGGAAGTGTCGGGGAGTGACTGTTAAGCGCATGCGCGCAAGCGCGTGTCTTTTTTACGCGCATGCGTACTTTTGCCGTAAGCGTACCGTAAGCGTACCGTAAGCGTACGGTAGGTCATGTGATCATGAAACACAACTTTTGATTGGTTGAAACTACTTTCAGTTCTAGAACTGTCCTACACCACACCCATTCCCCTCATTTCTGCTTGTGATCTCTTAGGAGAAGGAGCTGGGTTGTCTTTGTGATACGATGGCAGAACAGCAGAGCCCTTCTGAGAGTGAGGCTAGCACTAGCAGCACTACCTTGAGGCAGAGAGCGAGGAAACAAAAGACCTCTTATGTATGGGATTATTTTACTTTTCCTGAAGGCCAGCAAAAGGTAAATGCACCCTTAGTTACTTGTAAGCTGGGTCAGCGTGTACTTTCAAGAGGTAATCCTGACAGGAAGTATTCCTTTGGGAATCATACCATGATGAGGCACCTCAAGGATGTACACAAAAGGACACATGCTCGACTTACTGGAGGTAACCCTTCAGTAAGTCAACCAAGCACATCCACAGCAGCTCAGCCTGGACCATCATCTGCAGGGCTGAGTCCTTCTTCTGCAGGTCAGGTGAGCCCTTCATCTGTGGGGGGAGCATCTCCTTTTGCTGGCCCTCTGGAAATTAACCCTCGATTTCTGAGGGTTGATATTCGATGCGCCTCTTGTCATGATCTAATTTGTCATAGGGAGACCAGTGTTTCCCTAGTGAACCTTAAAATAGATCAGCACACTTGTCGCAGAGACTAATTTCCCAATCTTTCTTTCCTCTGTCCCTGCATGAACACAACGGCTCTTTTAAGAGCCAACCTTATCTTTCATCTTTTTTTTATATATGTTTTTAAAAACTTTTTTTATTTTTTTTTTTACCGTACACGTACGGTGCGGGTAATTTTTTTTTTTTTTTTAAAAAACACTAAAAATCAATTATCACATTACAAGGTCCTTGAGAGACTACAATTATTATTATTGACTTACCATACCCACTCAAAAAAATATTTATTCATTTGTTTTTTAAAAAAATTGCTTTAAAAATGGTTCTAGTTTTCGAAAATTTTCTATATCAATCTGAAAAAAAAGATAAAAGTATTAATATTTTTAAAACATTTTATAATACAGTACACATATTTACATATTTATCAAAAAATATTTTTGCCTTATTTTTGCTGTTTTCAGAATATATTGCATTTCACTATAAATTGTGAAAGCAATTGCATTCATCATTTTACACCGGGCAAAAAAAAATAACAATCTCAAAGATTGTATTAAAAAAGCCCACAATCTCTTTTTACTTAAACTTAACATTATAGAAATGCATAATATTCTAAAAAAATATCATCTAATATCAATACTTATTTCTTTAAAATACCGTCTGATATTTTTGTTTCAGAAGTATAATCACAATATTATATCTCAAATAACTCCACATTACATCTGGTTCCATTTCCTTTAGGCCAAATAGTAATTTTAAAATTATTTTTTGATTAAATTTCCAATGGTAATCCAATAAAATTCTAAAGTTTTATTTGTACAGATCTCACCGATTCTCTGTAACATATTGGTTCCCGAAATATTTATTAATAAATTATTAAGTCCACAATAGAATTGTTTACCTTTCCACATGGCCAAATAGTAATTTAAAAAATCTTTTTTGAAAAAATTTCCAATGGCAATCCAATAACATTCCAAAATTTAAATTGTGTAGATGTTACCGATTTTCTCTAAATTTTTGGGTATCGAAAGTTTCATTATAAATTAAAAAAGTCCACATTACAATTGGTTATCTTTCCATTATGCCAAATAATAATTTAAAAAATCTTTATTTTTGCAAATTCCAATGGTAATCCAATAAAATGGTAAAATTGTTTTGTCCAGATCTTGCCAAGTCTCTCTAAAATTTAGGTTTCAGGAAGATTAGATAGGAATTTGCTAAATCAAAAGGCAAACGTTGCTTAAAAACCAATTGGGAATCATTACACAGTGTCCAGCCTTTTTCACATTTAAGATAAACTGTGTAATGTCCAGAAGTAACAGTAGGTCCTTCATGGAAAATTATTGCAACAGTTACAAAAGTTTTTCCTGAAATTGATAATTGCTGTCCTGTAAACTTCTTTATTAAAGTATCCAATTTTGAACCATCAGCTCTACATCGTTGCATCATTAAAATTACATACTGTCCGTATTCCTTTAAAATTAATGTTGAAAACATGTCAGATTGACACTCACCGCATTGCATGCTATGATTAGCATCTTTAACTAATTTAGCAAAAGTCACTGTTTTAGTCTCTGGCAATGTCAAAAAAATAAACCTTTCATTATCAACATTAGAGCCACATATATTATAACAGTTTTCACAACTATGTTCCCATTTATAAGAGAGACCAAATAAATTATCAATTGCAACTTCTTCTTCTTCCAGTACCTGAAGAAAAAACATCAAAAATTCGTGTGCATCTTGCTGTTCATTTTGAGAAAACTGTGTTCGTCCTGAACATACATCTAAAAGTTTTCTAATTTCAGTAGCACTTTCTATTTGAGTTTTATCATTACTCAGCTTTTGAAAAAGGAGACTCAACTCAGAACAGAATCTTTTTCCCTGATTTACTATTATCTGCTCTTGCAAACTTTCCAGATAAAATGCAACATTCAGCACTACATTTGCGTAGCAGTTGACACCAGAGCTATTTTCAAAATGACATCCTACAACCTGTTCTTCATTTTCCTTATTCTTTTTGCTTGCAATTACATCACTCCACTTTTTTTTCCTCCTCTCTACATCTTCATCACAGATATTCTCATTTCTCCTTTTACGAGAAACTACACGTTTCTCCAACACAGGATACTGACCTAAATGAGGAGCATAGCTTCTTCTTAATCTATTATACTCCTTTACACAATTTGTATCAGCACTAACTTTTGAGTCATCAAAGTCTATCATGAATAAACCTGATAATGTTTTCATTCGTGACAAAGCAACATATGCCATACCTTCTTTGAACACAGTTGAACCAATGTTCACAAATGCACAATCTACAGTCAATCCTTGAGACTTGTGAATAGTTACAGCACATGCTAGCGAAAACGGAAACTGCTTCCTACGTACATATAAGTCTTTCACAAGCATGAAACGAACTGTACAACGACAAATGTCTTTAACTTCTTCTATCTGATCAAATTTAATTTTTAAACATTCAATTCCATCTTTTTTCTGATAATTAATAAAACCCACAACTCTTCCCATAGCTCCATTAACTAAACCTTTTTCAACATCCAAATTTCTCCTTAAAAATACTCTACAGTTCATGCAAACATATAGATTTTTTTCTAATCCAGCTGTTTTGGAAATGTTCTTCTCTAGTGAATCCAATTTATTTTTCAGTGTGCCTGTTACTGTGACAGTAATTCTTCCATCCTCAATTTTGTCCACTGCTTCTAATTTCCTGATCTCTTCCTTTTCCAATTTCAAAAGCTCCTCATTGAATATTGAGCATTCACGTAGAGTTGGCATTAAGCAGATGACACTTTTGTTTTCTGCAATGTTCTTGTATATCTTCTCTGCAACTATTTCTTCCTTTGGAAATAAATTAAGTAGCAACCGACTCTGTAATGCTTTCGTGCCAGCTTCAGTGAGTAGTCCAATTCTGATATCTTTCAGAATACTTCCATATTCTTCATCGTTTGCTTGCCTCATATTAGTAGTAAGTTCCTTGTACTCAAAGAAGGACCAAATATTTGTATTACCGATGCTTCCCAATGACTTCTTCGTGTCTTCATGTGTGACAGTATTAAACACTGGTTGTCCTTTAACTGGAGTAAGTTGCAAAAGATCTCCAAACACTATAACATGTTTTCCACCAAATAACACGTCATAGTCTGTCCTTAGAATTTGCTGCATTCTTAAATGCACAAAGGCAAGCATTAAGTTTGATACCATGCTCACCTCATCAATAATGAGAACTTGCATCTTCTTCAATACTCTTGAAACTTCCAAGGATGCTTCTCCAGTTAGCTTGTTGTATTGTATTTTGTTCTCATGCTCCACTGGTAACATTAGCAAACAATGTAAAGTGATTCCTTTTATGTTATATGCTGCTAACCCAGTTGGAGCAGTAACCACACAAGACAAAGTAGAATCCGTTTTTTGCTGTAGGTAGCTTCTGATGACTTTAATTAGGAAACTTTTTCCAGTTCCAGCTTGTCCGCTTACATACATCCTGATTGGATGAAATGATGTGTATGAGCACTCTTTTTTTTCATGTAGAAATCCGTGATCAATTTTGTTTCTGATCTCTTCATAAATTTGTTGCTGCTCTTCGTTCAGTTGTCTTTCCAAATTTTGTAAGTCTATAAATTCTTCTTGAGCTTGATTCATAGCCGTTTCCACTTCATTCATGGCTATTGATGCTTCATTTTCAACGATTGGTTGTCCTAGGGGATCTTGACTGAGTGTTTCTGAACTTTGGCTGTCCTGAGAACTGTCTCTAGCTATTTCTGCTGCAATTGTAGTTTCCTGTTCAATTTCTTCATTTAACATTTGCAGATAACTTGAGAATGTACTGCATTGTATGCTGTCTTTGCAAGCATTAAAAGAATCTTCATAGCTTTGAAATTCTCCCAGTAGTTCATCCTCTGTACGCCATGGTTTAAACAACTGTAAAAGAGCCAAGTAGTAAAATTCCTTCTTGTCAGTAGTGTCGCAACTCAGCTTCCTGTGATTTATCAAACTTCCTTTTGTTTGCTTCACCAAACATCCTTCCTCACCAATGACTTTATATTTTCCATTGTTGATGTCTTCTGCGGCTTTCCGTGAATAAATGTAGTTCTGCAGCACTTCATAGAGACACATGTTCTCCAGATGTTGACTTCTCTTGGGATAATATGTGTCCAACATGTTTGATTTCAAAATATCTGTACTTTCTGGGTCATTCTCGGCCAAATATTCAATTTCTCCAACAGATTTTAGTACCCGATTTCTCATTGCTGCAAGGCCTAAACTTGCCCAAATTATTCTTCTTGACTTCGAGTAGAGACTTGCAGAAGATAACCTATCTGAACATTCGTAGGATCCAATTTCTCGATGCGATAACATCTTCAAACTGAAACTGTACAGCTTCTTACTGACAGTCTTCTCGTGAGAAATCTCTTCCCACATTTCCTTCAATTCTGTTTTTTCTGATTTCGTAATGTAAGACGTTACATATCGAGCAACAGCAATAGAATTGTCAGCTACATACTGTATATCCATGTTAGCGTTCCAAATGGATAAAATGACTGGGTTGTAGTCATTTATATTTTTTGATTCTTCTTTTCTTTTAAGGTTGTAGGTATTCTTAGGTGATTTTCTTGTGATAGTATGTCTCACAGCTGACATAAAACTGTTTACTCTTCCATTTGAAAGAACAGGTCTAGGAAATCCAAATCGACATTTAGTGTAGTATTTATCTTTGCTCTTGTATTTCCGTCGACAGTATTTTCCACACCGATGACTTTGGAAACGTAAAACTTGCTCCTTTAACTTTTTCTCTTCTGTGCTTTTTGGTATAGCACATGTTGCATATTCTTCAATGTAAGATAACACTGCTTCATCAGTATCTGTTCCAAACTTTGGGGCATCCTTGATCCACAACAGCATATGAATATGAGGATCACCTCTTGCCTGGTACTCTTTTCTCCAAAAGAAATCTACTACTTCTCCTACAGCTGGATTTTTTTTATTGCAGATGAAGGACATCATAGCCTCAAATCTATGATTGAAATATCTGCAAACATTAACCGGATCCAATGAGCACAGTTCTCCTGCTGTCTTGTATTCGATGTTTTTAATGTTTGAATTTGCCTCTCGTAGAAAATCCAGTAAATCATCCCAAGCGTACTCGGCACAGCTTAGTGTAACGAACCATGTTGGTGTTCCTAAATTCCGTAACATGCATTTTAATTCACCATGGCGTCGGTACCAATATTCATTTGTCCCACGCTGACAAGCCATCAGATTGATCAGTTGTGTTTCCAAATGATCATCTCGGTGCTGCACTTTCTCCATAAAATCCTTAGCAGACACATTTTGTAAATGTACTCCACTTTTTAAAATGTGATTTACTGCATAAGACAGTGCAGACAAGTCGCTTTCAAATAAAAGATGGAACAAATAAGGAATACTTTGTCGAAATCTGGGATCTTCAGCATATAGTCTTGTAGTCCGATACTCAGAAGCTGGAATCTGTTCCGGACGTTCATCGTATCGTCCTCCTTTTCCTTTAGGAAACAGCTGGGGAAAACATCGAGCTTCCAAGCTCTCCTCCCATACACTCACGGGAGTTCCTTTTGCTTTCTTCATCTGAAAGAGATCAATATTGTCTCCCATAACTTCTTTTGAATGAAGAGGATGTATGCTAAAATGTTCATAAATTTCTTCTTCCTTTGACTTGTCCACTTTTTCAATTTGTCCAGTTGGTGTTTCTGTGTCTTCTTGTAAATCTTCTTCTTCTTCTTCTTCTATATAAATTGATTCATACCATTTGTTATTCCTTTTCAAATACAAATTTGCTCTTTGTACTTTCCGCACATCTACCAGCTCCTGCCAAATCTTCTTATTCTTTGTAGGTACACAATTAACCAGAATAATTAATGGTTCAGTTTCCAAAGTATCCGCATCAATAGTTTCCATATTTTTTTTCAAATCCAAGGGCAAATACACCACTCTACCTTTTAAACCTCTCAGTAAATCTGAAGGAGGTAATTTACCAGTTTTGGGCTCCATACGTACTATGGTCTGGAACGGATGAACACATTGAATGAGTATAGACTCATATGTATTTAATTCAGAAAGTTCAGCAGGAATAGCATCCAATTCTAAATTATTATGTACAGCTCTGGTCGGCATTCTATTTTCCTCTAACTTGTTGTAACAGTATTTACAAATACGCTGATCTTCACCCAAATCAAAACAATTTTCAAGAAATATATATGTGGCAAAATCCTTCCACTTATAATTATCTTCATTTTCACTCTTTCTGTAGAGATCAACATTCCTAGTTTGTTTTCTATAATGAGTTCTGCGGCAACAAATACAAGTAAAATTTGGTCTTTCATTAGAGATTATTGCAAATTTTGTTATGTGATCATTAAATGTGTTACTTACAGAGGGTTCTACATTCTCTTCCACTTCTTCCTCATTTACTGTGTCCTTCTCTGCACTGTTTTGTTCAGGACCAAAGTAACAAAACTGAATTTCATCAACAACCTTCTCTACATCTGATACCGTTCCTCGGAACAGAGCCCTATTCAATTCATTTAACTTTATTGCTGGACTTTTGGCAAAATACAACCGTCTCACAAACTTTCTCATTTCAGTATGATGAACAGCCAGCATCCTAAAATGATGGAAAACACTATTACACACTTTTCTAGATAGACAAGCCAGAGAATGACCCTGCAAACCAGTATTCTCTCTCACTCTGCACGGATCCAGACTTTGAAGCACCTTAATCTTCTGTTTTATACTTTTTTTTACTATATTCTCTTAGAAACTCACGAAATTTGTCAATAGATTCCTGACGCACAGTGCAAATACTACTACAATTCCAAGTGTACACTGGGGCTTTAGGACGTCTCCCCATAGCCTCATCCGCCATCACTTGTACCTCATCTCTTGGAACCATTATCTCCTTCTCCATTATGCAACCATTTTTTACTTCGTAAGCACGACCTCTGGTGTCAACTGCATGCAGCAAACTATTACTTTGAAAATAGCTCTCTTCATTAAAAAAAGGTTCACTACTTGAACTATGCATCCACTTTCCTAAAAACACTTTACAAAAGTTTGTTCTGTTCACTACTCTTTTCCTTTTGCTATGTGATTTCAGTACATTAACCATTTTGTCTAATGTACGCATCCTATTCAAAATTAAAATGAATAGTTTCCTTTTTAATTCTAATGCCTTTGCTGCAATGGCTTCAATTTCTTTTTTTCTTTTATAAAACTTAGTCTTTTGCTTATATTTCTTCACATCCTTTATCAAATTGGACATAACTCTTCTCTGAAACATTTTTCTACGTATCTCTTTAAACGCTGTTTTTCTATTTATGTAAATCTTTTCAGTTGCAGAAGGTATATTTGCATTAACTAAATTCTCAATTTTTTCCTGTCCTTTTCTTTTCAAAACATTCTTTCCAGTACAGACATTTTGTACATTTTTCATTCTTTTGAATATATTTTTTAGAAATTGTTTTTTCTGCTTACCAGAAGAATTTTTCTTTTTCCCAACATGAGCATCTTCTACTAACTTTGGTCCTCCAGTTGTCTTCAAATATAGGTTTTTTTTGTGAGTTTTTTGAACTCTGGATTTTGTAGGCATCTTAAATTTTGTTCACTGCTCTTCAGCAATACCTGAAAAAAACTAAAAAAAAAATCCTTTATTTTATTTAAATATATTACTACATTTCTTTTCACAATAGTCAAAAAACGTAATTTCTTTGCCAATTTGAAAACACACTTATTACTCTTTTTTTTGGCAAGTGATAATCACTTTTACAGACTGACACATTATAAATCCAGTTTTCAGATTTTTTTAAAAGCCCATGTCCAGACTGCTTTTTCAGACCACCACCATGTGTATCCTGGGTGACTGCCTACACTCCAGCAAGGGCAACCAGCCTTAGTGATGCTGAATGTATTTGCATTACAGACTGAAACCTCAAACCCCACTCGCTTGTAAATACTGTGCATGATTATACATGTAAAGGAGCTGGGTGTGTGCTAAGAGTCTGCTTCTGCACCAAAAAATCGCTCCCCCTTTTTCCTACTAATGCAACTGTGAAATCACCAGAGCAAAACACAATAAATCTCTGCCTGTAATTCCTATTTGCACACAGAGTCATGTTTTCACATTAGTCACAAAACGAAATTTCTTTGCCAATTTGAAAGCACACTCACTGCTCTTTTTTTTTGGCAAGTGATAATCACTTTTACAGACTGACACATTATGAATCCACTTTTCAGATTTTTAAAAAAGCCCATGTCCAGACTGCTTTTTCAGACCACCACCATGTGTATCCTGGGTGACTGCCTACACTCCAGCAAGGGCAACCAGCCTTAGTGATGCTGATTGTATTTGCATTACAGACTGAAACCTCAAACCCCACTCGCTTGTAAATACTGTGCATGATTATACATGGAAAGGAGCTGGGTGTGTGCTAAGAGTCTGCTTCTGCACCAAAAAATCGCTCCCCCTTTTTCCTACTAATGCAACTGTGAAATCACCAGAGCAAAACGCAATAAATCTCTGCCTGTAATTCCTATTTGCACACAGAGTCATGTTTTCACATTAGTCACAAAACTAAATTTCTTTGCCAATTTGAATGCACACTTACTGCTCTTTTTTTTTGGCAAGTGATAATCACTTTTACAGACTGACACATTATGAATCCACTTTTCAGATTTTTAAAAAAGCCCATGTCCAGACTGCTTTTTCAGACCACCACCATGTGTATCCTGGGTGACTGCCTACACTCCAGCAAGGGCAACCAGCCTTAGTGATGCTGATTGTATTTGCATTACAGACTGAAACCTCAAACCCCACTCGCTTGTAAATACTGTGCATGATTATACATGGAAAGGAGCTGGGTGTGTGCTAAGAGTCTGCTTCTGCACCAAAAAATCGCTCCCCCTTTTTCCTACTAATGCAAATATAAAATTACCAGAGTTGTACACAATAAATCTCTGCCTGTAATTCCTATTTGCACACAGAGTCATGTTTTCACATTAGTCACAAAACGACATTTCTTTGCCAATTTGAATGCACACTTACTGCTCTTTTTTTTGGCAAGTGATAATCACTTTTACAGACTGACACATTATGAATCCACTTTTCAGATTTTTAAAAAAGCCCATGTCCAGACTGCTTTTTCAGACCACCACCATGTGTATACTGGGTGACTGCCTACACTCCAGCAAGGGCAACCAGCCTTAGTGATGCTGAATGTATTTGCATTACAGACTGAAACCTCAAACCCCACTCGCTTGTAAATACTGTGCATGATTATACATGGAAAGGAGCTGGGTGTGTGCTAAGAGTCTGCTTCTGCACCAAAAAATCGCTCCCCCTTTTTCCTACTAATGCAACTGTGAAATCACCAGAGCAAAACGCAATAAATCTCTGCCTGTAATTCCTATTTGCACACAGAGTCATGTTTTCACATTAGTCACAAAACTAAATTTCTTTGCCAATTTGAATGCACACTTACTGCTCTTTTTTTTTGGCAAGTGATAATCACTTTTACAGACTGACACATTATGAATCCACTTTTCAGATTTTTAAAAAAGCCCATGTCCAGACTGCTTTTTCAGACCACCACCATGTGTATCCTGGGTGACTTCCTACACTCCAGCAAGGGCAACCAGCCTTAGTGATGCTGAATGTATTTGCATTACAGACTGAAACCTCAAACCCCACTCGCTTGTAAATACTGTGCATGATTATACATGGAAAGGAGCTGGGTGTGTGCTAAGAGTCTGCTTCTGCACCAAAAAATCGCTCCCCCTTTTTCCTACTAATGCAAATATAAAATTACCAGAGTTGTACACAATAAATCTCTGCCTATATTTTCCAACATTTGTAACCTGGGTGACTGCCTACATTCCACCAAGGGCAACCAGCCTTAGTGATGCTGAATGTATTTGCATTACTGAGTCCAACCTCAAACCCTTAAACTATTCTTTTTTTATACCAATACACCTTAATTTATCGTGAAAACATAGTCCATATTATTTTACATGTTCCTCACATTTAAATTTCTCCCAAAACAGAAAATAATAAACGCAACTTCAACAAAAAGAATTACATTTCTATTATTCATTTCTTAATTTACCATATACATCTCCTCTCAAACTCTAACCTCACCTTTAAAATTAGTTAGTTGTGAAAGAAATGTGGCACTCAAACAGCAGATTATCAGAGCCAGGATCTCTGTTCTCTACACCTCTCTCCTCTCAGCAGAACCAGATAATGGCAAAGTTTCCCTCTATTTTTCCACACATATACATGTAAGTTTCAAATCTCAGTGCTTCCCCCTTTTTTTCAAATGTAATCACACATTTCTATTGGTTGAAAACCAACCCTTTTCCAAAAGTACCCTTCCCCCAACTTGACTTCTGCCTAGTACCCTTCCCCCAACTTGACTTCTGCCTGCTACCATAGCAACAGCTCATGGAACACTGCTGTGTGGAATTAGGTCAGAAGTTCGCCAAACAATGTTTCAATTCCACAGAGCAAGAGTGCTTGACTTTTCAAACCTTACAGCAAATCCATGGTACTGTTCTTTGGTAACACATTTTTCTGTACCAATACAAAACATGCTTCTATAAATTTACACATACAGCCTAGTTTTTAGTGTAGAATGGTATGAAACAGCCAATCAGTTCTTTTTTTTTATAAAAAAATATGTATGCCTCCATTTCCAAACTGTCTTTCATTTCTTTTTTCCATTCTACTGAATTACACCTCCTGAGTGCATCCAGATCTCCTTTGAAGATGTTCACAGTGTGGATTGTAGGGCACAGCTATGTCTTCTGGAGTGAAAAGTTTGCACAGAAAACAGGTATTGTGAGAGACCTTGCTTTGCCAAATGTAGACATTAAATGGATTGGTCAGAGAGGGTTAAAGTGGCACCAATTGATGCCATTGGTGAAATCCTTCATGCAAATCCAACACCCTGACCTCATAATAGTGCACTGTGGTGGCAATGACCTAGGCACTTTGACTGGGGTAGGTCTGGAAATGCTTATGAAGGACACCTTTGCACAACTGTTTTCACTTTTCCCTAAAACTGCCTTTGTGTTTTCCAACATATGCCAAAGGCAAAAATGGAACTGGTCCAATCATTTCTGTCCGCAGATTGACAAAGCAAGAAAGCACGTCAACAAATCTGTTTCTGCTTTCCTCCGTGACTATGGTATGGGTTCCATTTACCACAACAACTTGCGTTACGACATGCAAGACATTTATAGAGGAGATGGTGTGCACTTCAATGATGAAGGAAACAGAGTCTTCCTCTTGAACCTTAGACTCTGCATCGGTACTTACTTGTAGGTACCACTAAAAAATAACTTTATAAACACAACGGCTCTTTTTAGAGCCCCCTAATAACTAAACACTTAAATCTGAATTTCATTTCTTTTTTTTTTTTTTTTTTGTTACCGTACGCTTACCGTACGCGTACCCCGTGATTTTTTTTAAAATCAATAAATGTTTTCTTTGTACTTTTCTGTCCTTCTTTGACCCCCTCACAAATGTAAGGGGGTCTGTAACTCTCCTCCTTGCCCCCATTTCTTGTTATCACTCTTTTTTTTCTGAGTGAAACACACGAAATGGCGGCCGCCGCTTCCTGGTTTCGGCCGATTCGAATGTTTACTAAGATCTAAGAGCCAATCAGAATCGCGCTCGCGCACGCCACCGTACGCGTACGGTAAGCGTACCGTAAGCGTACCGTAAGCTGGCTCAGATATATATATTGATTTAAAGGCTATTTTCTCAGAATCTACAGAACAGATTTACACCAAACCTACAAAAGGCACTTCCTTGACCTGAGGACTACCTCTCTGCCAAATTTCTAGTAATTCTGTTCAGCCGTTCGGGCTGTAGCCCTGTCTAAAGGTCCTATGGAAAAATGCATGGGAAAAACGCGTTTTGGGACCCCCCTTTTATCTCAGCCCCCGCTTGACGAATCCCCCCGAGACTTTCAGGGTAGGAGCGGAGCGTAGCGCCCCACCTATTTTGAGAAATTCGCAAGGATTCGTCGACCGGCGCCAAAGTTATTCAAAATAGAATGTTGCGGATTTCCTATGGAAACAGGGTCCTAACTATAACTACCTACTGGCGACCGCCAGTAGGTAATATGTATATAGATATATATATATATCTATATATATATCCTACGTGTTTCGTGAGTACCTCTGCCTCAAAGATGGCGGGCTTGCGACGAGGTTGCGAACCTCAGTAATCCCAACAGTCTGTTGTCAGTAAACAAACGATGCCGAGCCCAATACCTTCTTAGCGTGGTTTATTAGTTATTTCATGTAGTAAAAAACACCCGATGTATTTCGGAGCAGCTGTTCCTTGATCACGGGTCAAGATACTTTTTAGGTCTCGGCTAGCGATGGCTGCGCTTGCGCAGTCTCGCTCGCGAGACATAATGACTTGGGTGAAGAGGGGCTTGAACCCGCCCCTCTTCTTCCCTGTTCTCCATTGGCTGGCCTAGTAAATGCTGGCCAGCCATTGGAGTATAGGTCCCGTCACTCTAATCCTGCCCCGTCCTTTTCGGATCGGGGGGCGTGTTTTTTGCGAGAAGTCTCAGGGAGGAGACAACAGCAAAACACGCCCCCCAATCCGAAAAGGACACTCCCTTTCTCCGAGGCATTTTCTGCTGTGCCTCGGAGAAAGGCGGTGGTGTCCCGGCGTCCGGACGCATTTGTTAATTTCCAGGTCGCGATCTTCTCATTAGGTGCGTGCTTGTTGTTGTATTTTGTCAAGCTGGACATTAAGGTCTATTTATATTTTAAACATTTTTATATGTGCGTATGTATAGCCTCACGACTGCCTCTACGTAACTAGCGCGTAGGACATATCGTCAGTGGCGTGGAGCGAAGACTGCTCCGTTGATTGGTTTATTTTGCTCGCAATTTTTGTTTTGGATTGTCCGCAAATGTTACAGCTTATCCTCAGTGGTTGCCTTCTTCAGTGCGGTACATGATTGGCTGTTAAGATTTGCGGGGCGGGCGGACTCGCCCTCATACCGCCTCTTTTTTTGCAGGAGATAATCGTTCGGATCCCCGTCTTCTCTTTCCTTGGCTACGGCAGGAGGGGTCGAAAGAAGCCCCCGGCAGCGGCACCACCACCACCATCAGGGTAACCAACATGTCCGAGTTCGACGAGTTTGAGCGGCAACTGAACGAAAACAAACAAGGTGAGGCGCGCCTGGTAGAGGGGGGGTACTTAAGCGCCCCCGAAAATCGATGCGCGCAGCGGCGTATCACAGGAAAATGGAGGACGCTCTAGGCCTACAGCCTGTGCTCGAGTAGTTTTGGGGGCAGTTTTCCCAGTACTTCTAGGCTAATTACGCACGCTGCAGAGACTACTGACAATGGTATCCGTGAACGAATATTGGTCATGGGGCACGAGATGCGTTTAAAATAAAAATGTATTAGTGTACACCGTGGTCAAGCGCACGTACTTGACCGACAGGATGTTTTATTGTTCGCCCCGTTCCCTTTAACCAGCAATCACCCAGCCGCCCCTCCACTCTAAGCGTACTGCTTTTTAGCACCGCGGGGGAGCACTGATGCTAGAGTTCTGCCCCGGTCTATCACCTTTTTTCCACCCTTTCACCAGGCGGGTCCCCCTGCACGTGACATTTGGACTATACTAGCGAGCACATGAACAGTGTTTTTGCCCTGAACTTTCCACGGGTTAGGGGTACAGGCTCTGAGGTGGTAATAAAACTAGCCACTTTTATTAGTATATTAGGACTATGTTTTTGATCCTTTCATAACACACTCGTTAAGATGCATTTTAAACACTGCAATGTGTTACGTGGACCGGATAGCGATAGTTCCTTGAAGGTATGTGGTCTGAAAACATTGGGTTGTGTTTATAATGCATTTAATGCCACTGAGGCAAATTGCGTTTTGAGATGAGCACCGAGGTTTACTGTGGAAACCGGATGAAGGCACGACTACTCTTTACATTAGTCTGGCAAAGCAGTACGGTTGCTGGTGCGCTCTCTGATTGGCGTATTTTATGCAAGGCAGTTTGTCAGAGAACTTCGGTCATTACGACCATCTAAGTGCAGCGAAGTACAAAACAGTGTATTTACAAGCGCATGTATTGCCATAATTATTTCTACAGATCAATGTTAACTGACGGATTAAAATATATCCACTTCATAAACGGGTAAAATTGGGACGTAGGGTGGCGAGTTAGCCGAATAAGAAGCTCGCACATAATAGAACCCTACGAAGGTTACTTAAAAGTGCAAGCGTGTATTTTGTAATGATACATAATTGGGAGCATAGCGTTAACGCGTTACAAGTGCAACGTCCGAATTCCTATTAGGTGGATCCATCAGCTAGACTGACCGCTACAAACTGATTTATAAAAAAAAAACAATTCATTGATAAGTCTTCATGCAGGTAGAAAGAAACTTGGACAGAATTACACGGCGATTACTCACGCGTTGGACCTCATAGGCAGATGTAAGCAAGTGCGTTTAGTGCAAGGGGTACCATATTGCATACATATTTGGAAAACCAATGGGAGCCTCTTAAGTTTATCCGACCTACCTCATCTTGCTCATAGTCACCACGTTGCTTTTTGTTTGAAACTAAATCATTGTTTTCACTTTATAGAACGTGACAAGGAGAACCGTCACAGGAAACGAAGTCATAGTCGCTCTAGGAGCCGTGATCGAAAGCGTCGTAGCCGCAGTAGGGATAGGCGTGGCAGAGACCAGCGTAGCGGCTCCCGGGACCGAAGACGTCGCAGGTATGGGGCTGCCGTTCGTTGGCTTAGACCAGTGAAAGGGCGGGACCACCGTGTTTATTTCCATATCTTTTATAAGTCAGTTACATACTTTTTTTGGTCAGTAAACATTCACATACTTGCTTTGCCATAAATCTTGTGCATTCTACCTGTGCGTTTTAATTGCTTTGTTAAAGACTGCTTATTCCTTTGTGATGTATGTTGTGTGACCCACAATGGAAAATTGATTAACCACTCGTTTTACTCCTTATCGATTTTTGTCTAGGGATAACCTTGTAGAACACATACAGCCTTCGTTTGATAAGAGGTTAGCATACCAATTCCGGGCTCCTGACATAGTTGGGTGCTTTCACAAATTTCGCTATTTCTGTCTCAGCCACTGCAAGTCTTTATTCTTTCTCCTGTTCACAGCAGGTCTCCCAGGCATGAGAAGAAAAAGAAGATCCGCAAGTACTGGGATGTCCCACCATCTGGGTTTGAACACATCACACCAATGCAGTATAAAGCCATGCAAGGTATATATCTTAACGAGCATTCCACACCGACATACCAAATCACTTGTTGTATAGATGTACGTGCATGTATGTACACTACCACAATTAGCTAGTTCCCTTTAGGCATCTATTGGATTTCGTCATTGGTGGGCTTTAGTATGTGTCTATGGATGTAACGTTGAAGCATATTTGCAGTTCAATTGGGCTCCTTAAACCCTCCCCTAGCAAACCGCAACTCGGTGGTAGAGTGTCTGTGTATATATACACACTGTACAGACATACACACAAGCAACTGGAGCAATCCTCTGGTATTCATTTTGTATTCACGCTACACCCATGTTTTGTGTATGAACCCTTTTGATATTTGGAAAAAAACTTGCTTCTCTTGGTCCATAGTCTTTTTCTTTATAACAGGTTTTCTCTTGTCTTGCTTCCTTCGGCGAATCGTATCCACCTCTGGTACAGGGATAGTGTTTGTTTTGAATGTTTGGATTGGTGTTTCTCTCTCCGAGCCGCGGGTCAGATTCCAGCAACAGCTCTCCTTCCGACCATGACCCCAGATGGACTGGCCGTGACCCCTACCCCTGTGCCCGTCGTCTACGTTGGAAATATCCCCTTCGGAATCACTGAGGTACCCGTGGTTTCCCTATGCCGTCCTCCGTTCTCTCCTACCGAGAAGCTTTGTGTGCAGTAGGTGTATAGTAAAGATTGCATTGGAACCTGGTCACAAAACTAACTACCTTTTTCCCCCATTTTCAGCTCCTCGTATCTTATATTTCAGGTTTTGTGGCCGTTCAGTTAGTTCAACCAGGATTCTGTCCGTGTTTCACTCTCCTCTAGCGGTGCATGTTTCAGATGAACAGATTAATTATTTCTGCCCCAGAATTTGATGGGTATAGACACGAGTAAATGGAATCTTCTTTGGAATCCAAGCTGTTGCATTTTAATTAAGCTTGGTGCACTGAAGCTCTATTATTGTGTCCTTTTGTTTGAACCCGCTGCCACCTGTTGGAATCGAGCTGTGCAACTCCGCAGCTGCTTTCAGCTTTTACACCTCAACTCTCTGTAAACTATTTCTGTGTAATGGCAGCCGTTCAAATAATAAAACCGCCATGGCTACATTGTCAAGGCTTCATTCACTGAGGGAGTCTTACCGCCACCTTTAAAAGTTGTGCAAGATAGATTAAACAGAAAAGCTCTGATCGTAAATAGTGTGCATAACATAGAAAATGTACTTTTAGTAGGTCAAGAGGCAGTCTGTCGGGGCAATTGAGTGCAAATACCTCTGCACAATAAGAGGACGTAGGGATTCAGGATTTAACAGAGTATATATTTAATCGTGCAGTAAATTTTAGGGGGTGATGATGTTACTGCTAGACTGCCTGGACGGTTCCCTTTGATCTAGGCTTCTAAACTGGTTGTGGGTTGGTTTGCATCTCTCCCGCCCATGGTGGCTTGTGAGGGTGGGTGTTAGTTGTTCCTTTTCGTGGTCACCTGGAAATAACCATGTAATGGACTGACTGCATCAGGATTACCCATTCCAAAATTACATGGCTGACTAATGTGTTTATTTGACCATAAGCTTCTTTTGCAGCTAGCGATCAAAGGTCAATTGGTGTTAGATTGTTCTTTAAAAATGGAAAGTATACAAATAAAATTGACTCCCGCTTAATAAAAACAAAGATCAAAGAGTTGTTTCCATTTCTTTTTTAAGTGAATTGTGGGGCTGAAATCCCTTCGTAGCAAAATAAGTTGGCTGCCATCGTCCAAGGCAAGTAGGAGCATCTAGATTTTAAGCCTGCTCTTTGCTATATATTATTTCAGCGGGTTGGTGCCACATAAACCCTATATCATGTTTGTGTTATTTTGTGTTTCCTTCTTCATTTTCTGCCTCCTCTGCAGGAAGCCATGATGGATTTCTTCAACGCCCAGATGCGCCTTGGAGGTCTGACGCAGGCCCCTGGAAACCCTGTGCTGGCTGTCCAAATAAACCAAGACAAAAACTTTGCTTTCCTGGAGGTGAGATTCTAATTCGTGATATATTCTACGTCTTAGTCTCTTTACTTTCACACCCACCCCTGCCACATAAGCGATCTCGGCATGGTTTTATAGAAGGTGCACTTTTCGAAAGGGGGTTGGGGCTGCATGTGACTTCATTCATGCCTGTATCACAGTGGCCTTAGTTGCCTCTTTACTAATGATGGGCTTCAGCATAACTTCGATACTGGAATGTTCTACTCCTATTTTTGATCCATCTCGCTCTTTCTGGGCGTGAGGATTTCTGTAGAACAGCAAGAAGCATCCATCTCTATTTTACTGCCTGTGGTGGTAAAGATCCCGTAGGAATCATTTGCGGGGAATCGCACATTGCCCAATTTGCTTCTCCAATACCTTTCCTAGTAATGTAGCTTTTTTTATTTTTGACAGATTTTAATTGTCAAGTTACACATTTATAGCAGGGCTCTACCCCAGAGGCAACTGCACAAAGCATAGCCTGACTTTGCCATTATCATCTTAAGATCCAGGAAAATGAAGAGCAATAAAAAATAAAATCTACCCCCCCCCCCACCCCAGATCGCCCTGAACATCCATGCTTAGGCAGAACCATTATGATAGTACAACGGTCTATCCATTGGAATTCCAAACCACACCGTACCCCCCTGAATCCTACCAGTGGTAGAGGAATCATGTCAGTTGGGGGTCCCTTGCCACCGAGACCGGCTCCAGCAGCAGTCCACGATAGTCATCCCACCTCTTCCAGATCTTAAAGTGTTTGTGTGAGCACCCCCTGGCAATGAAGATGGGTTTCTCCAGGCCCATACAGAAGTCCAATCCATTTTCCACCAGTCTACTGAGGGGGCCCTCGGTGCCTTCCATGCCCTTGCTATATCCCTTTTCGCCAAAGTAAGGCCTAACTGCAGTAAGTGGCGTCTGTGAATGTTATATCCTATCCCCTCCATGACATGCAACAGAGCAAGTTTTGGCGAGCTGGGGAGATCCCAACCCAGTAGTAATGTAGATTTTGAGAATGACTTGAGTTGGTATTGAATGGGAGAGAGGGCGGGAAGAGACAAGGAGTGATGCACTACTAGTAAGACGCCCCTAGAGGAGTCCTCTGGGAAGCCGTGAGTTTTGAGAAGGTAAACAGCCACTCCCCCTACAGTCCCCATCGAAGCGTGCAGCCAGTGCCTGCTGGTGGTGTACATTTCCACTGTCCATCCTACGCAGCACCCTCAGCAGCTCCTGCACGCTTTATCTTTAGTGGTGAAGTTCTCTTTTTATTTCCTTCTGATGTTGGCATTTAACTCCTTCGTTTCTCGAGCCTTAAACACTGTTAAATGCGGATTTATTGCTAATCTCGTCACAGGTGCTGGAAGGTTTGTGGAAGCCACTGTGTGTGTGACTCTGTGTGTGTGGCTCTGTGTGTGTGGCTCTGTGTGTGTGGCTGTGTGTGTGTGTGGCTCTGTGTGTGGGTTGCTTTATGTGAGTGGCTCCGTGTGTGTGGGTGGCTCTTTGTGGGGCTCTGTGTGTGAGTGCAAATGCAAAAGGTCTCGCATTTGAGAGTGATTAAGCTATTGACATTGTAAATAATGCCGTTTCTTTAAATGTTTTAAAAACAAACATGAACAAAAATATTGTCATGAGCAATGCCAATAGCTCTAACTTTACCAATGCCGAGACCATTGCATTGTAAATGCTTGTTTATTCACCAATTACATATAGTGCACATAAATTACAATATAAAGGTAGGACTACTATATCACATATAATGCCTCGCAAAATGGCATACATTTTGAAGTTGTCAATTTGTATGCATTATGTATTTTAAAGCACAATGCCTCAGTACGTTTTCGTCATACTGTCTTAGTGTGTGAGTTTTATGCATTATTCAAAATTTCCCATGTTGCTGTCAATGTCAATTAATAGTAATTACATCAATTACTATGTTGATTCTTGCCCCAGTGGGCTTTTGCCAGCATCAAATGATGCATCAAAAAACATTTCTATTCTATCCCAATGGACGAAGTATAACACTTACTGAGTATATTCTTGCCCCTGTGAGTATTTGCCAACATCAAATGATGCATTAAAACCATTTCTATTCTACCCCAATGGGCAAAGTATGACAGTAATTAATCATAAAAATTATTTTTAATTCTGCCCCAGTAGGCAGTGTATATCAGACTCTACACAAAAAATATCAAAACTGACACCCCAATATTGTAGCTCCTATTGCGTTCCTCTTCATTGCATGATGATATCTCCGTCTCCTAGGAAATAAAACAAGTGCAAGATCATTAATGATCTACCTATTACATATAAAAAATTACAAACATTTAACATGAGAGCCATGCATAAGATTGCTTGTCATTAACATCGGGGTATTCAAACCCATAAACATTTAACTCAGTCACAGTTAAATAATTAACCCAAGTGCACAGAGAATTCCTCATCCTTGTTTAAACCTGTAGGATACATGGTTTCATATTTTATGATCATTTTCGATTCTAAGGGCATCATTAGGATGGCGGGTGGACTTTGCCCGCCCGCCATCCCGACGAAAAACGGGACTGCCCGCCATATGTGCGGCAGTCCCGTGGGGGATATTAGGATGCGTCTGCCACACTGGTGGGCACATCACGCATTTTTGACGTTGCGGCGGGTGGTGCTTTCAGCAGCACCCTCTGCAATGCCAAAAGTGTATGTTGTGCATATGCATGCACAACGTGTCAGGCACCGCGCGGTGCCTGCCATGTTGTGCATGCACATGCAGGGGGGTACCATAGGTACCCCCCATGTGCCCCCCCAACTTCCTGGGGGCCCGCAATGGGCCCCAACTTGAAGATCCGCCCGCCACAGAAAGGCTGCCTCCCGCCTGCATCCTGATATGGATGGCGGTGTCTAGAAGACACCGCCACCATATTAAACCCATATTAAAAGCGGTGGACGATCTTCCCGTCCACAGCGGTCCCCCCACCATTCTAATATGGCAGGGGAAAAGGATGGCGGGCGGGGAAGGATGTAGGGCGGATTGCCACCGCCAAGCGTGCGGTGGCGATCCGCCCTACATCCTAATGGGCCCCTAAATGTCTTAATTCTCGAACCCTGTTCCCTTCCCTTTCAGAAATAGGAATTCTGTCAATAGTACAATATTTTAAAAGCCTAGCATTTTTGTTGTGATATTCTTTAAAATGCCTCGCAATAGGATATTGCTTATCCTCTTTTTCGATTGCTCTCATGTACTCCAAAATATTTTTTTTTACTTGATGAATTGTGCTCCCAATATAAATTAACGAGCATGAACAGATCAGCACATATATGCAAAAATCAGATTTGCATGTCAGGTGCTTTTTGATCAAAAATGGTCTCTGGTGTTTGGATTATTCAATTTGCTTACAATTAGTGCTGTATTTGCATGCCTTATAAGACCCGCATGTAAAAAAGCCTTGTGGGTGTTGGGAATTCGTAGCTGTTTGTAATGTGCTATTGCAAAGAATATTGTTCAAAGCTGTACACTTTCTAAAGGTAATTCTCGGATTCTCTCCAACATATTTTTTCATCTGTACCTAACACTTGCCAACATTTCTTGAGACATTTTTGTACCTCCCAAGCTTGATTGCTGAATGATGTTATAAATCCACATACCTGGAAACAGTGAGAGGTGCCTTTTAGGTGTAAGGCTGTGCTAGTTAGCAAATGTTGTAAGTAAGCAATTTAATCAACAGGCACAATGCTGGTTTTAGAAATTACATTGTATTTATTTTCTTAGGGCCTCTTCTGTGTTCCTGTGTTGATGAGAGCTGTCATTCTGTGCCGATCTGTTGTTGTAAAATTGTAGTCCTTCCTCTATTTTTGCAAAATGTCCCGGTTTTTGGTTCTCAAGATCTGGTCACCCTATCTGATGTCCTACCTGGGTTATTGAAGTTAATTTTCAAAAGTTGAGATCTGATTGTACTCTTCACTGGATGAAAGCGTGATCATTAATTGAGATAACACAAAGGACTCAACTGGTGTCCATCGACTTGGATTTGCAACCAGGGCCGTAGGAACTCAAAATCCCAACAGCTCTGCTGTTTTTTCCAGCTGCTCTCCTTAAAAGAAATTTAAAAAAGCCACTGTCATCAAGTACATGACATAGCACCAGCTACCTCGACTCCTAGCAAATGCCATAAAGCATTGACTGTGAATGTATTTATCTTCTACCTGTGAGGTCCTTGAGTGTGGTTCCAGCGTTACTCAACAGTATAGTGATAGATGCACAGGTGTTGCAACTGTGGCATACAGACACATGCAGTAAATCAAACTCTTGAAAATCCCACATAATGAAACTGATTTTTTAAAGGTCCATTAAGACTGGAGCTTTGCCAATCTTTCCTGCAGAGATCATTACTATAGGTGGAAACCAAATAACACAATTGCGTCATCACTGCAGGTGGATTTGATTCCATCTGAGCAAGCAGGAAAGCTGCTGAATAGAAAGTAGATCGGTTCCGAAATCATTCTTTCAATAGAGATATATTTCCAGGAGATAGTCTTCCCGTCTGTTTCATGCGCTGAACATGTTTTACAAAAATAGGCTTTACTGATGCTGTTCACTTACATAATTTTGGGGTATTTGTAGACGGCACTGTTAAAGTACTTATTAATCAAGTTTTTGTGTGCACACATTAAGAGAGTTTGCCTTTAAATATGTTTTTAATTGCAGATCGAAACTGTAGCTTTGCATGGACACCCGGGCTTTCCCAATGAGGACTCTCTCAGCGTTCAGTAGGGGGTGTGGTTTTCAAAACATCTCGGGCTCCATTTTGAGGGAGAATATGTGTGTGTATACGCAATGTTTGTTTGTTTCTTGACCTTAATACATCACTTCTTTTAGCCTGAGATTTTTTTCCTTCTGAATAATTCAGTAGACTTCAGTTTTTTTTTCAACCCGATATTAGAAGTGCATTTGAAAAGCGGATATAGTGTAGCTTGCTTTTAAAAAATTAAGGGGCATATTTACATTAACTGGTGCATCCCTGCATATCAGCAGGGATGCGCCAGTTATTGTGCGCCACAGCTCCGCCACCATGGATGCGCTGCATTTACAATGCGGCGCACCATGGGGCAAAAACGGCACAGATGCGTGACGCATCTGTGCTGTAAAAGTGGCGCATTGCTGGAGTTGCGTCGCAAGCGCGACGCAGCTCCAGCAATGCTCTGGGGGGCCCTATCTTGTTAATGCTGCGTCAATCCTTACGCCTGCTTCAGGCTTGCGCAGGGTTTTGACGCAGCATGGGCCTAAAAGTGACTGAGTGTAATCTTGTAGATTTCACTCCAGTTTTAGGAGGCGTTCCTGCGCCGGAACGCCCCCCCCGTGCAGGAACGCCTACATGTGGCGCAGGGCTTTACAACGTGACGCATTTCCCAGATGCATCACGTTGTAAGTACCCCACACCATGGCGCAGGATTTGCGCCGCCGCTGCATCACAAAAGTGACGCAACGGTAGCGTAAATGAGGCGCAAGGGGCTTGTAAATCTGCCCCACAGTTATTTCACAACGAAGCTTCTCCTTTTCCCTCAGTGAAATCCAAGTCTGACATGGTCAGTTATTCTTTTATGAGCTTTTTGATGAACTATTTTCGTTATTTCTCTCGTTGAAATGATATTTTAATTGCTTTATTAAAGCGTATGGTGACATTTGGGTGAAATCACCAAGTTCCATGTCAATCGAAGTAATGAGGATGGGTTAACCTGGGTTAACAACTACGATCCGCCTCCTCAGTTCTATAGTGCCAAATGTACAGCAAAACATAGATAGCTGTTTGTGTGGGGTGCAGTTGGATTTTTTGTCTATGGTAAAGAAGTGATTTGGGTTCCTCAGAAAACTAGTTTTAAATTATAAATAATTTGATGTTTAAAAACACATTGGCATTGTTGTTATTTATTGTTTTGTCACTATTCATTAATTACAGCTATGATGATTGTCCCTCTGGTAATAATTTTGGATTCCATTTCCATTATTTAACGTGTCAGATCTTTATCAGCATCCTAGGGAAGTCCAAACAGTTAATGATAAAGAGGAAACACAGCATGGACGCGTCCTTTGAATCTGATTCTTCGTCCAGTACAGAGCTATCCACATGTGAACTCTGGTATTAGTCTCCACATCTACAATCAATGTGTACCGGAGTAGTAGGCATTTCATGTGGGAAGGTGAATAGAGAAGAGGAAAATTTATAGAAACACAGTATGACTTCTACAAGATTCACCAGTATGTAAAGGCAAGTTTGAAGTATCGTAGAGTTACAGGATCACCTCAGAAAGTTGGTCTTATATTTTACTAAACAGGAATTAGAACCAATAGGTGAGTAGAAACAATATCACAAGAAATTTTGATGCACAATTTACCAGCTTCCATTTGAGAGGGCACTGTGAACCTAGGTGTCTGGCTGTCAAGAGCAGACTCAAATTGTGAATATCTTTCTGGCAGGATGTAGATTGCTTGAAATAGAAGTTGAGAGAAAAAGGTTGAACAGATAATGATCCAGGAACTCCCAGGAAAAAAAACTGAGGGGACAGGAGAGAGAAGACAACAAAAAACTGTGTTCGCATTGCCAGGAGTACATGCAAGTCAATACTGAGCCCAAATCCTTCTTTGTCTCTCTCCCATTATATGCTGACTTCTTTCTGAAACCCGTCGATATAAGCTGGTCTGCCAAAGATGTTTCTCTGTGCAAACATACCAACGCTGTTGAGTTGACCTAGTGAGTAGGTGCCTTGAATTCCTGATGTAATGGCGCTGTTACTCTAGGTTGCTTTTATTCTTGAGTAGGATCCAGGTCAGATTCCCTTAGAATTATAAATTGACATTAGTAATCCCTTCACCATCTTTGATCAGATCTGAGAAATTACTGATTTTAACAAAAAGACCATTGGGCCAAAGAATATATTTTCTTGTGTATTTTTCAGATGAAGATGCTTTAACAAACAAGGATGGTTTCACTTCAAGTTGCTTTTACTTACATTCCCAAAATTACCATATGTATCTTCCTTAGAAGAATTATTTCATAACTTTAGAAAATATCAAATCTTATAATTTCAACCACTATGGCTTGATGCTTCAGCCTTCAGGCATTCATCACTGAATATTTGCAACTAGTTTTACTAATATTGTGTTGACAAATCGCAGTAATATGCCTTGATATAAAACATATTCATCCATCTAGGAATTTGGCAACTAAGATGGATAACTTTGATGTCCATCTCAGTTGTCTCCTCCTGATTTGATAGCTTTCCTCCCTATTTTTGTGTTCCTCCCAGTAGCATTTTGGTTTCATATTATTACAATGAACTCCATTCAGGGAACTACTTTTTCATTTTCTATTAAGCACTCCATGGCACTTCCTCTATGCTTCCCCTATCACTTTGCCCCACTCTTGCTCTCCTTGTAGGTACCACTCAACCAGTTTGTCCACTAGTTCTCCTGTTCCACCTTAACTCTCTAATTTTCTTAATATCCTCCCTCTCTCCCATCCCTGCTCCATTGTTGCTCCTCTGCCCATTCCAGCCTGTCACTCTCCCATGACTTTTTCAATTTTTTAACTATGTTTGCACCTGCTGAGCTATCAGCAGATGTCCATCTTAAAATAGGTTTTCACCCATGTCATGATGGCCACCTGCGAGTGAGCATGCATCTGCATGTGTGACAGCACTAAGAAATTGGTTTGTATTATTTGAACAAAACTTTTCAAAGACATTTACTGCAGATGTGAGTGCATCAACAGCTACTAACTTTGAATGGGTTTGTTCAAATATTACAATTGCATTAAAAATGCCCTCCATGGTTGTACACGTACCTGCTTTGGCTATCTTTAAATGGGTTTGTTTAGATTTTACTATTGCATTCAAAGATTGTCGCAGTGAATTTGTGGGCATCCATGGCGTCCATCTTTGAATGAGTTTATAACATTTTTACAAACCCATACAAAGAAAGCCACCACAGATAGACGTGCATCCACTGATGCTATTTTACACAAAAACACATTGTCCAAGTCAGTAGGTTTCACTGCAAGATTTATCAGCCTTGGCAATCCTTTTTTCAAAGGAGGGAGTGATAGCCATAGGGTAGTGTGCCTTTCGACACTGAGAATATATTATTTTTGAAATCAAATGAAATTTAGATTTATAACGCGCGCTAATACCCAGAGGTGTCTAGGCGCGGTGGCTCCCCATGATATACTAACCAGAGTGGGTATTTATAGTGCTGTATTTAAAGTACAGGAGGGGGTAAGTGAACTGAGTAAGATGAGAGCATGCAGCACACACCTCCCCTTGAGTGCTTTATCTATTGGGTGTTTAGCCAAAATATTGAGTTTTAAATTTAGACCTACAATAATATCGTGTTTTTAATATCGTAGGTAAAGAATATCGAAGTCAAGAATATCGATGGACAGAATATCGATCCCAAGGTAAGTAATATCGAAGTTATTAATATCGAAGTAATTTATATCGATGTAAGTAATATCGTAAGCAAAAATTTCGATGTCAATAATATCGATATTTATTTAGTGTAATGTAATTTAATATGTATTTTATTTGTATGTTAAAGATTATTGTTATGTATTTTAATAAATTTAAAAATAAATGTTTAGAGATTAATAATTATTTTAAATTTCATTTAGCGTTTTAGTATCAGAGCGGGTTGTGGGTTTATAGGGGAATAGGGTGGGAAGTAATTTAATTATAATTAATGAATTAATATGTATTGTTTAATTGGTATTTATGATTAATTAATTGTTAATTAATTAATAATTGGTAAATAATTATATTAATTGATTAATTAATTGTTAATTAATTATTTATTGTAAAATAATTTTATTAATAGCTTAATTATATACATTATAAATAGTTTATTATTAATAATTATTTATTGTTATTGTTAATTAATTAATTGTTAATTAGTAATTAATTGGTGATTTAATTTTATTAAGTGATGAATTGATAATTAAATTAATTATGTGAATTTTTATGTGTAGTAGGTTGTGGGTTTATAGGGGAATAGGGTGGGATGTAATTAAAATAAAATAAATAATGATATTTTTTATTTATTTGTAATTAGTATTAAATAATTTTTATTAGTTAGTTAAATATAGTAAATATAAATAATTTATTATTGTATTTTATTTGTTGTTATTGCTAAGTAATGTATTGTTAATTAATAATTAATAGGTGAATATTTGTAATTTCGTAGTTAATATGTATTAATTAGTCAATTAATAACTATATTAATTATAAATAATGTATTATTAATTGTAAATAAGAGATAAATTGATATTTAAATCTATTGTGTATTTTGTATGTTTAGTGTGTTGTGAGTTAAAGGGGGAATAGTGTGGGATGTAATTTAAAGTTATTTATTTAAATATTTATTTTATATAATTGGTATTTAATAATAATTATTTTAAAAATACATTGTTAACATGTAATTTTTTTATAACAAATTATTGAATTGGTTATAATGTTCATAGAATCACTATGCTATCTAGTGCTTTCCCAACTGTTTTACTATCTGGAGTGGGAATATTAATTTTTACCCCTACGCTATCCAGCGCTTTCCCTACTGTTGCACTCTCTGGAGTTGGAATAGTAATTTTTACCCCTACACTATCCAGCGCTTTCTCTACTGTTTCACTTACTGGAGTGGGAATAGTAATTTTTACCCCTACGCTATCCAACACTTTCCCTACTATTGCACTCTCTGGAGTGGGAATAGTAAATTTTACCCTTACGCTATCCAACGTTTTCCCTACTGTTGCACTCTTTGGAGTTGGATTAGTTATTTTTACCCCTACGCTATCCAACGTTTTCTCTACTGTTGCACTGTCTGGAGTGGGAATAGTAATGTTTACCCTTACGCTATCCAACACTTTCCCTACTATTGCACTCTCTGGAGTGGGAATAGTAAATTTTACCCTTACGCTATCCAACACTTTCCCTACTATTGCACTCTCTGGAGTTGGAATAGTAATTTTTATCCCTACGCTATCCAATGTTTTCCCTACTGTTGCACTCTTTGGAGTTGGAATAGTTATTTTTACCCCTACGCTATCCAACGTTTTCCCTACTGTTGCACTGTCTGGAGTGGGAATAGTAATTTTTACCCTTACGCTATCCAACACTTTCCCTACTATTGCACTCTCTGGAGTGGGAATAGTAATTTTTACCCTTACGCTATCCAACACTTTCCCTACTATTGCATTCTCTGGAGTTGGAATAGTAATTTTTACCACTACGCTATCCAACGCTTTCCCTACTGTTGCACTCTTTGGAGTTGGAATAGTAATTTTTACCCCCACGCTATCCAATGTTTTCCCTACTGTTGCACTCTCGGGAGTTGGAATAGTTATTTTTATTCCTACGCTATCCAACATTTTCCTTACTGTTGTTTTTGTTGGAGTTGGACTAGTAGTTTTATTGTGTCTGATATTTAATATGTTTTGTAATATTTTAGCTATTGTAATATATAATTTATAATAAAAATTATTCAAATTAAAAATATTGATTATTATTTGCTATACGTAATTATTTCATATTTGTTAATGTTATTGTTTTATGTGTATAGATGTATTGGTAATTAAAAAAAATATTTAATAATTTATATGTTACAGAAATTTTTATTAAAAGTAATTATTAAGTAAGTGTATATATTATATATTATATATATATTTTTAATTAAAGTTTTATTTAATTATATATATTAAATATAAATTTTACATATTATAAAATATATTTAATTATGTTTCTTTTATTTATAAGTATTATTTGGTTTACTTTACATATATTTTTAAAGTAAAAAAAAACCGATATTTTGTAATTACGATATTTTTGACATCGATATTAAATTATCGATATTTTTGTACTTACCATGTTGTAGATAGGATGTCGATATTCTTGACCACGATATTTTTGTTGCGATATTTTTGTAGGTCGATTTTCTGTCTTTCGAAATTATGTCATACAACCATCTATGGGCAGCTGATCCAGCTAATCAAGTTTTGAGAGGAAGGAGATTTTGAGGGCCATAAAGAACCTAAAATTGTAACCTGGCTTCTGTCAGTAATGGTGAGTTTTCCACTTGTTTCCAAGAGACACAAACCGGAGCATAAGCTTTGCTCTTGGTGTTTATGAATTCACATAGAACCACCAAATGGATAATACCTTGTTATTGACAGCTACGTGTCAATAATTCTATATGTTTACAATCACTAGCACCTATTGATCTGAAAAAGGTGAGATCTGTTAGGCTGATTCGGCTTGAGAAGATAGGCATCTCCAACCTGTCTGTCTGTCATTCTGTCTGCCTCCCTGAAAAGATCTGCGATAGGCATGCAGGCGGCAGGGAAAATGGGACTGAGATCCTTGTCATAGTTAAAATGGGCTGAGCTAACCCTAAGCCTCCAAAGAGGGGTTTGGGGAAAGCAGGACCCCACCAGGTGGGGACAGTACACATGATGCTGAAAAGGCTACACTCACGAAAGAACGGCCACATATTTAGCAACTGATAAGTGATGGAAACAGTGGGGCAGATCTACAAGGAAGTGCCGCGGCGTGGCACCACTAGCCCTTTGGCTGCGCCATGCTGCGGCACGTCCAAAGCACAGGGATGCGACATATTTACAGGAATATGTAGCATCTCTGTGCTTCCCCCTGCGCTGGCACACCAACTGCAGCCATGCGCTGGCGCAGGGACCCTTGCACCACGGTGCAAGGATGCCTGCGTCATGGGGAGATTGTTTTTGTGCAGGAAGGGGAACCTTGCTGCACAAAAACAATCGCTACAGGCATTTTCCTCCTTCAATGCATGCTGTAGAATGCACCACGCATTGAAAGAGGAAAAACCGAGGAGAAATGAAAACATTTCTCCTCGTTGTGCCTCGCTATGCCACCTCTAGGGTGGCGTAGCATTCAGACGCATCTCCAGATTTACGATGTCTCGTAAATCTGGAGATGTGTCTTGTTCCATGGGTGTTGAGTGGGAACACCCACAGCAACACCCATGGAACGCCCCTTCAACGCACAGTGCTGCGTGTGAAGGGGCCATATTTACAAGGAGAGGAAAAGTCACGCAGGGTGGGTTTTTCTGTCCTTGTAAATATGGAGGAGCCGCCTGCACCATCAGTACGTCACGAAAAGTGACGTACTGGTGGCGCAGGGGGCTTGTAAATCTGCCCCAGTGTTTTTTCGTTTTTCAAAAAGGAGTTGAAATAGTTTTGGAATGTCTCTTAAGATTTTTACTTTTTCAGAGTTTTAAAGCTGCAATGCCTGCATTGGGGTCTTATCAAATGTATTAATACATGGGGTGAAAAAAACATAATCTAAGATGAGAAGTTGTGCGTTCCTTATGTGGCTGCTGCTGTCCCTAAATAAACCTCAGCGCTTCAGCATGACGAGAACACATGGTTGAACTAGTCGAGCGTCCAGGTTAACTGGCTGGCCCTCTGGAAATGTTATGATTACCTCACTTCTGTGTTCATACCCCTTACCACACATTTGGCCAGATATCCAGCTGTCAGAGGGAGCGCCAAATCACTGAACTATTCCCAGTAATGCCTTCAGCAGAGTTCAAGTCAGCCTGGATGCGCGCCAGAGTGTGACGTCATGCTCACGGTCAGGGCTGAATCTTACCCTGCTGTATACAGAATAACCGAGCGCGAGGGCAGCGCAGCCATTTTCTCAACGTGGATTTTAAATTGTATCTACATTTGTAACATTTTCAAAGTCGATAGGCTAATTTAAGAAGTGTCTACTAGTATCCTCTGGCTGTTGCAAAAGTCTTGGAATTCTTTTAGTTGAAACATCTTAAACAATTGTATATTTCTTGTGAAAGTAAGAAAGTTGACAGGCTCGACTGAGATACGCCCATGTTTTTGTTATAGGTTGGGTACAACACAGAACGGAAAGCCAGATATACGAATGTTTTAGGAATCTATAATTAGTCACAAAGTGTTTATCAGCCGCAAAATGTAATATTTATATTTATAAAAACATGAAAACCATGCCTTTTATACCTATGCATGGCTAACCGAATCAATACAAATCCGTACTGAAATTCTGACTTCTAAACTGTTATTTCCAAATAACGATTCATAGGGTGTTTGTGCGAAGCATTTGCAGAATGGGGGCCAGATTTATCAAGGTTCTGCGTCTACTTGCACACGCAAGGGCGACACGAAACCTAAGTGAGATGGCTTCATAAATCTAGAGTAACGAAAAGCATCACAAATCAAATCACTGCCTTGAGTTACTGCCCCAGGGAGGCGTTCTGTGGGTGGAGCATGGCCATTCCCACGCATCCTCTCATGGACTTTGGCGCATTCCCAGATTTACCATTACTGGTAGACCTGGGAATGCATCAAAATGCTATGCCTCCCCAAGTGGGGCATAACAAGGAGAAATATCTTTATTTCTTCTAATTTATTCCGCTTTCTACATGTGCTGCATTCCGCAGCACACGTAAAACAAGCATTTGCAATGCAATAGGTCTCGCATTTAGGTGAGTTTGAGATATTAACATTGCAAATAACAATGCCTTTTATTTTTGTTTTCGTTTTCAAAACATAAATTAAAGGCATTGTCATTGACAATGCCAATAGCTTACATGCGAGACCTATTGCATTGAATTACTGAATGGTATTGGCCCTTGAAAGGCAGTCTAGGTTTCACCTGTTTTTGGGAACATTTGGGGCCATGAAAGTCTCAAGGGAAAGGGGAGGCCCCCTTGGTGTTTCTACAACAACCCTCTCAAGATAATGTGTATATACTGGAGCGTGGCTCCTCGCTAAGCGTGCATTCAGCTGAATCGCCTCTAGGCGCATGTAAGGAGTGGAGTAGGGTGTAGATTTGGTGCCAGAGAAAGGTAGCAGACTAAGAGACCCAGCCCCAGAGCCCCCTAGAGCATTGCCTTTCCTCACACATGCATTGTGCTATGAAGTTTTCTATGAATTATTCTGCCCCCTATAACAACTCCCATAGCAGCGACAAGCTGCGCGAGGAAAGGCCCAGTTGAAGGTTTCTTCTTTAAGCAGTAATTAACAAATGTTGCTCTTATTGGGCTAACTAAGTATGATTGATGAAGGCTATTTTAATGGCTGCGCCGGGTGTTTTAAGTGTCCTTTAAGAAGTTTAATGTTTGCCTAATGATGTAAGCTGAGATATATAAACATTGATAATGTGTCACAACCGCATGCTGTATAAAACATTTGTAACTTGTCAACTGGATTCGCCACTCCCCCTTTCATCTATGTCTGGCTGGCCTAGCTCATGTACTCGAGGACACCTCCTGTCCCATCAGATGTTGTCCAGTACCCCCCTACCCCCTTCCCTCACCTCCTGCACCCACCCTCCCTGGCACTTAAAGGTTCCGTGGCAGGCTAGGACGTGAGCGATAGGTTCAAACAGAGGGTGCGTGACCATGTCAAGCAATAAATACAACTGGAGAGGCAGAACTAGAAATATATATATTTTTTAAATGTGTATCCCTTTCTCCACACCCCAATGACTGTTTCCTGTGTCCTCTGAGAGAAGCCCATGCCCTACACTTCACACACCACGAGGTCTGTAATCCCCCGCTAGGGCCTGGCCTCTGTCAACAAGGCTTGATAGTTACAACATCTGTACCGGGGTGGGGTGGGGGCTTCAGTACCGCCCCACCACCAAGGTCCGAGAATGTGCTGTGAGAGGGAAACAGATGGGCTCTACTAATGGGGTGAAGGTGTGAACTCAGGGGATTGTCTTTTAGAATGAAGAATGCGGGACCATTTAAGGATTTACTTCTCAAAATGAATAGGTGGCAGGAGCCACGTGACCCTGTTATCTTCACAACTGAGTACTTAAATGTGGTTAACTTAAAAGTCCAGAATTAAATCAGCTCTGTTACCCGGAAAACTTCCACCCAGAAAATTTTGCCATCGAATGTCCCACAATAAACATTCTCACAATCAGCCACCAATTTTATATATTTTTTCGTATCATTTCTGTCACCCAAAACATCAGCGCGTCAGTCAGCGTGAATGATGGTGAATGTAACAGTGCACTTTGTACAGTACCACACAGCAGAGCAAGAGTTCAGTGAGTGAACTACAAACACACTGGCGAGTAGTGGCGCAAATCACTCACTCTTACTGCCTCTTTGTCTCTCTCTCTTTGTCTTCCCGTGCGTGAACAGTCGGCGCTTCCTTGGCCAGGAATCAACACAACACGAAGATGCATAGCGGCGTGAAAGCAGCTTCACTTTAATGAAAGAAGTGCCTACACCGAGTAATGAAGGAGACAGTATAACTCCGCCAGTACACCATCCAGTCTGGATGGGCTGGCGATAAAGGCAACAGGGAGGTAACCAAGAAGAATGATTTCCAATTACGAGCCAGCGTTTAGCCTAAACGATGACGCCAGCCAATCAAACAGATGGGTGTGGCTACAAGTTCACTACAGAAATGTTATCAATTACAATGAGCCTCGCAGAGCGAGAAGCGCTTGCGTGCTCCAGCGCTAGGCCTGCGAGACCTGAAAAGGAAAACCTCTCAGGATTGTTTTTGTACAGGATAGTGTTCCTTCCTGCACAAAAACAATCCTGCCTACAACGCCGGCACCCTTGCACCATGACGCAAGGGTGCCTGTATTGGCTCTAGACATCCAAAAGTGCTCCAGCAATCGGAAACGACAGGAATGCACCATATATTTTTTAAAACAGTGCATTCCTGCCCTTTCAAGCAACGTAGCAGAGTGGGTTGCTGTATTTCAGTAAAAAATGATAAATATGGGCCTGGGTGTTTAGCATGTGCAGTTTACCACCACTAGAAGCAGGTGCATCCCATAAAAGGATGCCCAGAATGACAGCTGTGTAGGTACACAGTGGTGAGGCGAATGTGCATTTTGGTAGCCCAACAAAAATGTACAGAGAGAGAGGGTTTTTAGACAATGTGTTACACGTTTTCAACAAAGAAATTATATGCAAGTATTGATTAGGCAGAAGGTCTTTATTGAATCTATTTAATTAAACCCAGTTTTGAGTAGAAAATCTATGACTAGTCAGGCTATAACTACTCATATGCAGGGCATGTGCTCATTACATCTACTTGCACCCAGGACTTACCAGGTCACAGTTGCAGTAGTATATAACAAGTGCACTTTTTGTGTGTTTAGATCCTTATTCGATGCACTTTTATTTAGAAAACATATTTACATAGTTTTTTCACATATCTAACAGGACTCAGGGGACATTAGGGGGATTTTTTTTCACATAGTACAATTTCCCCAAGTCATTGGTTGTATTGATCAAACCCATGTATTGATATGCCCTCCATCAGACTCAGAACACCAATCTAAAAACATAAAAATCAGCATTCGCTATATATGAAAGTGCCATGTAATTCAGAGTGCCTCATAACAGACTTGGTGGCTCGATACCCTCGACATACACATGATTTTTTCATATTCCGACATTGTACCCTGATTGATCATTTGGCAACAGAAGACCATGGCGGTGGTTATGTGTTGGGTTAGAATTGAACACCCAGAGCATTTCGAATCTAAACAGAACATGGATATCACATGTGTTACGGATAACCCACTTGGAGACAGTGGATATGGCATTAGGCTATGGTTTCTAATACCATAACTGAATCGCCATTCAGCAGGAAAGCACAGATAGAACGTTGCTCACAAAACAACATAATCTATAGTTGAACATGTTTTTGAACCACTTAATCAATCAACCAGCTCAGATTTGTAGAGCATGGTTAGTCACCCATGGGGGTATCCAGACTACTTATCCCTTTAACTGCTGTGGCTCCCCATGCACCCCCTAGTACTGAACCCATTTCTGGCTATTTGGGGTAGTTTGCGATTAGGGCTGAATAAATTCTTACCACATAAGGTATTCAGGCAAAATTAGTGCCCTTTTCTTTCCAACATATTGGGGATTCAAAAGGTACCACTGAGGGGAGAATAAGAAAAATATAGCTAAATTTTGAGTTTTCATGAAAAAATAGGAAAAAAGTTCTCTGGATAAAAGTGTCAGTTTGTTCCCCAAAATGGCATCAACGGTTTGCAGTGCTAAAGTACCTGTCTTCCCAGTTTTCAGAAACATACAGAGCTGAATAAAAAAAACTTATTTTATTTACCACAGTTTTGGGATTTTTCAAAGAGGTAGCCCATTGTTTCCTATTTTTTGCGCTCTCAACCTACTTCAGGTTTGTGGTGGAAACCAGTGTGAAACCCATGGAGGATCCAGGAAGGCTATATATTTCTGAAAAGTAGACAACATTCTGAATTCAGACAGGTGTCATATGTATAGATCCATCAAGGATTTCCAAGAAAACTAACTGTTGAAATAAAGTAAATATTGAAAATGAGTAGGAGTCCCCTTGCGAGGGGACTCCCATTGACCTCATTTTGACTCTTTTCCATCACGTCCATTAGGCCCAGCCATGCAAGTGGCACAGTGTTTTTATTGGCACATGTGAGGTAATGCTGGGTGGTAGGAATTCTGTGAATACCCTCTGTTTCCAGAAGTTACCATCACAGAAATGCAATGAAAATTTGTGATTTCAGTCAAAGTGTGAGGTTTGCAGAGGATTGTGAGTAAGAACCTCATGAGATCTGTGCAAAGCACACCACCCTGGACTCCCCCGGATCTCTCCTTCTTAGTAATGTGTGGGTTTGGTAGGTATTCCCTAGGTGGCAACCGAGCCAGTCCCCAGTCGATGAAGCTACCACTATTTCAAAGTCAGGTGAGTTTTTTGGCAGGAAATGCTGATGTTTCTACATTACATTTTGGGGCATTTAATTGGTAATTAATTTGTATTAATTGGTAATTAATTATGCACTCACTGGAGTGGGAATAGTAATTTTTCCATTCTTGCTATCCAACGCTTTCCCTACTGTTGCACTCTCTGGAGTGGGAATAGTACATTTTATCCTCCCGCTATCCAACGCTTTCCCTACTGTTGCACTCTTTGGAGTGGGAATGGTCATTTTTACCCCTACGCTATCCAACGTTTTCCCTACTGTTGCACTCACTGGAGTGGGAATAGTAATTTTTACCCCTACGCTATCCAACGTTTTCCCTACTGTTGCACTCACTGGAGTGGGAATAGTAATTTTTACCCCTACGCTATCCAACGCTTTCCCTACTGTTGCACTCACTGGAGTGGGAACAGTAATTTTTATCCTCCCGCTATCCAACGCTTTCCCTACTGTTGCACTCTTTGGAGTGGGAATAGTAATTTTTACCCCTACGCTATCCAACGTTTTCCCTACTGTTGCACTCACTGGAGTGGGAATAGTAATTGTTATCCCTACGCTATCCAACGCTTTCCCTACTGTTGCACTCACTGGAGTGGGAATAGTAATTTTTATCCTCCCGCTATCCAACGCTTTCCCTACTGTTGCACTCTTTGGAGTGGGAATAGTCATTTTTACCCCTACGCTATCCAACGTTTTCCCTACTGTTGCACTCACTGGAGTGTGAGTAGTAATTTATACCTCTACGCTATCCAACGCTTTCCCTATCCAACAAAATCTCTACTTTTTTTACATTTCTTTTATTATGTTTACATTTTAAGCTTATTTATAATATATTATGTATGTTTTATTTAATTGCTTTTAATATTTAATTACTTTCATATTATGTTTAATACATTAAAAAAATTCGATATTTTAGCAAACTATATTTTAACATTCTATAGTTTGGAATCGATATTTTAGTACTTACCTGTTTGTAGATAGGGAGTCGATATTCTGTTCTTCTATATTTTGGCGTCGATATTTTGTGTAGTCGATATTTTGTGTAGTCGATATTTTGTCTCTCGATATTAAGTCACTGAACCGTCAGACCCATCCCATAATTTTATTTAAAAAAATAGTCATGTCATCCACTGGGTTTTTTGCTTCGGGGGGAATTGGGGACAAGCTCTTTCTCTGCCCTCCATGGAGGCTAAAATACTGGTTTGTCCTTTCTGGGGTGAGGATGTGACCAATGCCAGAGTGCAACACCCACGCCCCTTTCTTTTGCCCCTAATGCAAAATGCTTGGTGTCACATGGGCATTCTACCCCCCCCCCCGCCCGGGAGCAGATGTGGGGCAACCTTCCCAATTGTAGGAAACATCTTATCTGCCCCTAGGGGGCAGAAACACGCTATTGCACCTTCTTGGGCAGGATCCTTGTCCAATGCCATGGTAAGCAGCCACGTCCTTTTGTTTGTTTTGGCGCCATTTTGAAATCCCTGATGTTTACTGTGCTTTCTGCCCCCCTTGGGGCAGTGCAGATTGGGGGTGAATACCCCTATCCACCCAAACAAAACAGCATAAATGCAGTCCCTCTTGTTTAGTGGGCTTACTGTCCCCAGGGTAAGCATATTGAGGGAAATTGCCCCATCCACATCCTAGTGGGGGCATGAAGACTGTTGAGCCCAGGTCATCTCCAAACCTATGGTGGGCAGTCCCTACCCCACTGTTTCCCATCCACCACCTAGGGGGGCAAGCATACTGCCTGTGCCCTTTCTGGGGTAAGGTATGATGGTACATCTGGTGGGGAGCCTCCATCTATATGTTTATTTAAAAAAATATACCTTGGTGTCTAGTGGACTTTCTGGCTCTCCAGGGGGGATTATTGGGGATAGTCACCACATCTGCCCCCCTTTGGGGGGCAGAAATACTGTTGCATTTATATTGTGGTTGGGCATGACCATGCCAAGGTAGCCAGCCCCCACATCTATATTCTTCTATGTAAAAAAAATCCTTGTTGTTTACTGTGCTTTCTGCTCCCCCTGAGGGGCAGTTCAGGGGTAATTGTCCCCATCTATCCCCGGGAAGGGGAGGAAAGACTGATAGTTTGGAGGAGGTTGGGAAGCACAAGCCCTTGCTCAAAAGGCCACACCCCCATCACTGGTGGCTAGTGGGTGGTTCCTTAATTGGGGATCACCACAGTTAATTGGAGATCACTCTTCTGTGGTGATCCCCAAGAAGGGATCCACTGGGCAGAGGTACCATTGGAAAGGGGAGATTCTTTATTTTCAAAAGATACCTCACCCATAAGAATCAGTGCTCAGGGGGCTGAGATATGCTCCTGTGCACCGATTCAGTAAATGTGAAACAAGAACTTCACTAATGACGTCAGCGCGCCCTGCCTTGTGCCAATGGCCGACAGACGCATTGAAGGGTTTAAGTCAAGATCCATTCACAAAGTGGTGGAGCTCTGCATTATGGGCCTGAGACCTAGTACAAAATAATTGCTTGTTGCCCAGCTTAACAATATAACAACCCATAGATTCAGATAATGATACCACTGAGGAAGAACACCCCTTTCATTGTAAAGCACACAGAGCCTTGGATGAAAATAGAGCAACAGAAGGAAGGGAACACAGGACAACCATAACAAACAACCATTTCTAGACATCGGGTCTGATACGAGTTTGGCAGTCTTGGAGAGGGCCGCCACACCAGCGCCCCACTCCAAGACCACCAAACTCGCCAGAGTAATCTCTTACTCTGGCAGGTGATCCTCTGGCATTCTCACAGTGGAACCTATTTAAAAGGCCTGCAATGGATGCGCCAACGGCCGTTCCTGCACGGTATGGACTGTGAAGTCCATGCAGTGCAGGAAAGGGGATGACTGCACACAGGGGGGAACAATATGTGCCACCCTGCTGGCAACCCATGGCCCTGAGCCAACAGGGGACCCTGTAGGACCTGCTTTGTTTCCTCACGACCACAGTTTTCATGGTGGCCTCACCGCCATGAAAACTGCAGCTGTGAGGAAACTCCTAATATGGTTGATGGTGCCACAGCGGCACTACCAGCACATTTGGGGCACTGCCCACCCTGCAACCACTGCAGGATCCATGATCCCCGGCAGTTGCGGTGATCCTGTGGTGGTTCCACCACCGTATTCGTAATACGCTGTGTGGACCACCAGTGTGGCAGTCCAGAGACGCTACCACAGGTTCTGCTGTCGGATGGACTGCCAAACTCGTAATCAGACCCTAAGTACAATATATATATATATATATATATATATATATATATATATATATATATATATATATATATATATATATCCAGAACCAAATTCTTTAGCTTCCTAAAGACGGTAACGCACTCCAAGCCAAAAGATTTTTCAAATGCTTTATTCCACCATTCTTGACAGACCGGTTTCGGTCATGACGACCTTTCTCAAAAAAAAAACAAAAAAAAACATATATATATATATATATATATATATATATATATATATATATATAAGAGAGCGTCTTCTGTATAGAAACTGCCTCCTCCAGACCGGAAGTCGCTTCGTTACGGGAGGACCCCACAGAAGCGGGTCCTGTTAGATTCTGTCAATTCCTTCTAGGTCCTTAGAAGAAAAACGAAGCCATGTGCGGTTCTTTAAATCCTTTTATTCAGCCACTTTGCCAAACGCGTTTCGAGTGCAACGCACTCTTGTTCACTGACAATTGAAATTGAAGCGAGCGGCCATTTTACATTGTGATTTGACTAAACTACAATTAAAGTGCATAAGAAGACAGACTTGTAGTTTTTTGTTATTGTATTATTTTGTGTGTGCAGCACGCGACAATGGACAAACGCCTTAGTTAATATTCATTTTGATATTGAATAAAACATGCGTAACAGTGTACTGTATAAAATATACATTTAAAAGGACTTTTCAAAATAAATATATATACAATAATAATCAAATATTATACATAATTTTGAATATTTCAAATATTTCCTTTGTTTCTCAATAAAGCCCCAGTGGGATCACTTAAACAAGGCTTTGATTTATTCAAGTTTATCAGACTACTTAAATTGAGGAAGCACTTCTTGTCCAATCCAGTGCAAAAAGCCATCTGTATGAACACAAGCATTCCCCAAGAAGAAGGACTGCAAGTGGGAGACTTTGATCTAATGATGGAACTCAAAGACATGGATATGGACAATATAGAAACATTTGATATAAGAGCAGAAAAAATTGCACAAGAAGAAAATGTATCCATTACACAAGAAGCGCCCACAAAATTTAGACCAACCTCGCGCTTTATTCCCATAACAGCTAGGGATGGGATGGATGTTTTTGTGACATTGTGACAAATGAATTGAAAAAATTGAGCACACAAGTGAACACGAGTGGAGGGAAAAATAAACACAGTACTGTTCAGCACAAAGACTATCAGGCTCTAATTAAAAAACTGTCAGATAATGATAACTGTATTGTGAGAAATGCAGATAAGGGGGGCAATATAGTCCTCTGGGACAAACAAAAGTATCTAACAGATAGAGAGTAACAATAGTTATAATGCCAAGCTAAGAATTTGGTTTGAACAGGGTTTACTCAACCATGATGAATATAAATTTATTTTAATTGATCATCCAGTAACACCAGTCTTCTACCTAATCCCAAAAGTCCACAAGAATATCTTAGATCCCCCTGGGCGCCCAATCATCTCAGCAATAGGGAGTTCACTAGAAAATACATCAAAATATGTTGACACTTTTCTCAATCAATTAACGCAATCTTTACCGTCTTATATTCAAGACACTGGAGATTTTTTGAGAGGAATCTATGATATACCTTGGGAAGATGATTATCTACTCATAACTATTGATGTGTCAACATTATACACCAGCATTCGCCACAAAGATGGCTTGATGGCTATCAAGCACTTTCTGGGGATGAGACCAATAACATTGTGGTCACATACATAAATGATCCTTAGCATGGTTGAAAAATGCTTGACAAGTAACTATTTCGTCTTCAATGAGGAATTCTTTCAGCAGATCTGCGGTACGGCAATGGGCACCTGCTTCGCCCCCAGTTATGCTAATTTGCATATGGGCTGGTGGGAGGAGCAGGTGGTCCGGTCGCAGTACCACAAAGAATTTGAAGAGAACATCATGCATTGGAGCAGGTTCTTAGACGACCTATTTTTAGTGTGGAAGGGCACTGAAGATCAAGCAAAAACTTTTATTAATGAACTTCAAAAGAATGACCTCAATTTAAGTTTTATGAGTGAAATCAGCCGGACTAGTGTCAACTTTTTAGATGTAACAGTGTTTATAGAGGATGGAAAAATAGAAACCAAACTATACAGGAAACCCACATCGAGTAATACACTTCTACATGCCAAAAGTTTCCACCCGGTAAATTTAAAGAGAAGCATCCCCTATGGGGAATGCCTAAGAACCAAACGTAATTGTAGCAGTGAAAAAGAAATGGAAAAAGAAATGAAAATCTTGGAAAAAAGGTTTAAAGATAGAGGGTATCCTGACAGTTGGGTTGAAAATGCTATGCGTAGAACAAATGAAAAGAGAAGAGAAGAAATTTTGTTTAGCAATAAAGAGGTAAACAAAAAGAATGGAAAGGAAATGAATAAGGATTGCAGATTTATAACATCCTATAGCATTCAGCATGAAAAACTAAGGAACATTTGCAATAAACACTGCCATTTGATAAAGAATGATCCAATTTTAGGCAAATCTGTCACACGGAGACCCCAGATCACATTCCGCAGAGTGAAATCCTTTTAACAATCCCTGGTGAAGAACACTTTGAGCAAGCCACAACAAAAGATCACATGGCTTACAGGACGCCGGGGGTTTGTGAAATGCCCCAAGTGTAAGGCTTGTACACATGGCGTTAATACAGAAAGGTACAAGCCAGGCTTCAGTAGAAATCTAAAGAAAATCAGAGGCAAATTCACCTGTAAAACAGATCATGCTGTCTACGTGCTCCAGTGCCCTTGTGGCCTACAATACGTGGGCAGCACAATCCTAGAGGTGCATAAGAGAATTCTTCAGCACCTCAGGGCTATAAAGAATGGTGACCGGACGTATCCGGTCGCCAGACATTTTGAAAAATTCCACAATAAAGATGTAAAAGGGTTAACTTACTTTGTGATTGATGCTGTTGCAAAAAATTCAAGAGGTGGGAACCGTGAAAGAATTTTGAGAAAATTGGAGTCACGATATATTGTAGAATTGAACTCTAAACAACCGGATGGTCTGAACATAGAAGCAGATTTGTATACTCATTTAGTCTGAATATTGAGATATTTTACCTTTATCAGTTTTAATGTTGGGTTTTAAGACAGTTTTAAGACTTGTAGAATAAATCAAATTGTATCAATAATTGTGATATGCCCACTGGGGCAATAATGAAGAGCAGCAAAGAGAGGCAAAGCCTTGTTTAAGTGATCCCACTGGGGCTTTATTGAGAAACAAAGGAAATATTTGAAATATTCAAAATTATGTATAATATTTAATTATTATTGTATATATATTTATTTTGAAAAGTCCTGTTAAATGTATATTTTATACAGTACACTTTTACGCATGTTTTATTCAATATCAAAATGAATATTAACTAAGGCGTTTGTCCATTGTCGCGTGCTGCACGCACAAAATAATACAATAACAAAAAACTACAAGTCTGTCTTCTTATGCACTTTAATTGTAGTTTAGTCAAATCACGTGGGAAACAATGTAAAATGGCCGCTCGCTTCAATTTCAATTGTCAGTGAACAAGAGTGCGTTGCACTCGAAACGCGTTTGGCAAAGTGGCTGAATAAAAGGATTTAAAGAACCGCACATGGCTTTGTTTTTCTTCTAAGGACCTAGAAGGAATTGACAGAATATATATATATATATATATATATATATATATATATATATATATATATATATATATATATATATATATAAAACCATAGGTTTCAGGGATGTTATAGTTAGTTGGACATTTCACTCATACAAAACCATAGAAATTCCCTCGTTATAGTTAGTTGAGCTAACTATAACTCGTGCCCCCGCAATGCACTGCTGATGACATCTCATATTACTTTATTCATGACATGGTCAGTGACATCACTGATGACATCACTGATGACATCTCAAATGACATCACTGAGGACATCATCCAGTGACTGTGTGTTTCTGTAAAGTTTAAATATGTTTTATATATATGCCAAGGTGTCTTGAAGAATGAGTGGGTGTATAAGTGTCTGGATGAAGGATTTAGTAGGTGCATGACTGATTGTATAAGTGAGTGATTACACGTGTCTTACTGAATGCATGGGTTAGTGACTAAACTGTCTGAATGTGTGTATCAGTATGTCTGTTGTTGTGTAAGCTGCTGCATGTGTTGGTCAGCAGCTACATGAGTATCTATATGGGTTATTGATTGGTTGCCTGGGAGACTGAATGTGTGTGTGGGTGGGTGGGAGGTGTGTCACTCTGTGCATACATGTGTGAGTGGTTGATTCACTGGGTGTATGGGTTCAAGAGTGCATGTGGATACAGCTGTATGGGTGGGTGAGTGTGTGTATGGGTGTGTTAGTGAGAGATTGGATGTCTCAGTGGTACATGTCTAAGTAACTACATATGTAAAAGGCAGTGTATGTGAGAGTTGGAGTATATAAATGACTATACATGAGAGTCAGTGATTGTGAGAGTGGCTGTATGGATGAGTGTGAACTGGTATCAGTGATTGAATAAGAGAGTAAGTATGTGTTAGGATATGTTTGAATAAGTGAGGTGTTGTGTGTATAACTGTATAAGTGAGGAAATGGAAGTGTGATTGATTCTTTGCATGACTGACTAGGTGTGTGAGTAACTCGATGGATGAGTGGCGGTGAGTGAGTGTCTGTATAGATGTATGAGTGCATATAATAGTGTTGTATCGATGAGTGACTGTATGTATGAGTGATTGTATGGGTGAATGAGTGGATGTGTGTGTGTACACCTAGGAATCAGTGAGTGCATATGTAGTAACAGGTATTGGTGTGTCGATGGTTTTGAAAATGGTAGTCTGTATTTTACAGTGGGTGTATCAAAGGTTATATTAGAGTGTGAGGAGGTGCATCAGATTTTGATGTGGATGATGTCATCAGTGATGTTATCAGTGATGTCATTTGAGATGTCATCAGTGATGTCACTGACCATGGCATGAATGATGTAGAATGTGACGTCATCAGCAGTGCATTGCGGGGGCGTGAGTTATAGTTAGCTCAACTAACTATAACGGGGGAATTTCTATGGTTTTGTATGAGTGAAAAGTCCAACTAACTATAACGTCCTTGAAACCTGAGGTTTTTTCACTGAACTTCAATGGTTTTTTAAATGCTAATTTCTAACTATAACATGCCTGAAACCTATGGTTTTTTCAGTGAATTTCAAAGGTTTTTTAAATGCTAATTTCTAATAATAATGTTCATTAAACCTATCTTTTTTTCTGTGTTTTTAAATTATCATCCCGTTCTCAACCTGGTCAAAACTGTAAATCTCATCACTTTCCATCGATACCTTCCGCCAAAAAAATCGCCACAAATGAGAGCCACAACTAATGCTAATGATATGCAAAGTAGGCGTTCCCATGCAAAAACAAAACTAAAACACCACTTCCCCATATTTTCAGTGACCAACCAAATCTGCAATACGATCCAAAAAGCAGGCGATAAGCTGAGTTAGCAGTAAAAAAATAACATCAGCCTTTAACTGGTGTAGCTGAGGTCGACTATCTACAGCGTGAATTGGACCCAACTTACAGCCACATCCAAAGATCAACACGTGATACATCTACTGATCATGCAGCTCCGACACCCAACAAGGCCACAACACCCACCGCCACCACCACCAGGACCTCCCCCCAGACCACCCCCCCCAGGCCACTACCACCGAGGCAGCGCAAAACAGGACAACGGACCTTCCCAAAAAGTATGGCCCCTCAGCCGCACAATAGCTGAATGTTGGGAGATGTGGGAACCAAGTATGTGTGAAGGAGGCAAGTCCCCCATCAATAATAATGCACACAATAGCAAGTGTAGTGGTGATGTGCTGGATAGACCTCACTATGCAAAGCACAAACCTCTCCATGTGGACATATACTACTGATACTTCAAGTGTTGTGCACAGTGGATGCAACCATGTTACCTCAGGCAATGTGTTGGCCCCTCCTGGAAGCATAAGCGGAGTGCGCTGGTCTAACGTACGGCACTCCAGCATAGGAGTATGAATAAATAGGCTGGGGCTCTGGGCATGGTTCACTTGTGGCAAGGCCAAAGTGTCTTCCAGAGCGGCGGCCCTCACCCTGCCACGTGGCTGCCGCCAATGTCTGTGGGCCTCCTCGACACAGGCCCCCTGCGAACCCAGAGGCACAGCACCACAGACTCATGTCTGTACAGACTACTACCTTCGATCTACACTGCGGACAGTAGGGCTCACAATTCAGATGGAGTGGCGATTGCAGATGACACAGTTTTGTAGGCAAGACACATTGCTCCCAGTGCGGCCCGCCCGGACCACCCATGATCGCAAGCTGCGTACACGCTGAGCACCAAAGCTACCACTAACTCAGTGCACCACAAATCAATGCCACATGGCCTTAATAAGGCAGAATTCATTAGACAAAAGACATTGCTCCCAGTGCAGCCCGCCGGGACCATGTATAATTGCAGGGTGCGCACACGCTGATTGCCTCAGGTGCCACTAACTGTGCAACTCAACTCAACGCCACGTGGCTGTGTGCCCATCCTGACCGCTGCCTCCGGCCTACACTGGGGTTAGCACGGTTCACAACTCAACATTAGTAGCGATGCAAATTGTGTAAGAGACTTTAATGGGTTAACAAGACGAAATGCTCCCAATCTGTGCAGCTCAAATCAACGTCACGTGGCTGTGGGGTTTTGCTGACCGCTGCCTCCGGCCTACACTGTGGAAGACCGGCGACATGTGGTGCCACTAACCCAGTTCAACACAAGCCAATCCCACATGTGGAACTGTGTCCTCAGTCCTGAATGGCAGTGACCCCAACTCAGTGAGAGAACCACAGCAGAAGAGTCCCTTCGATTAGTGAGGCGTGTTTGCATATGGAAGGCCGGCGACACATGGAGCCACTAACCCTGTTCAACACAAGCCGATCCCACATGTGGAACTGTGTCCTGAGTCCTGAATGGCAGTGACCCCAAGTCCGTGGCAGCGACCACAGCACCAGACTCCCTTCAATCAGTGAGGCATATTTCCATATGGAAGGCCGGCTCATACAGTCTCAATGCTTTTGGTGCTACTAACTGTGCACCTCAACACAATGCCACGTGGCTATGGACACTTGCTGACTGCTACCTCTAGCCTACAGTGCGGTCATCAGGGCTCAAAATTAAAATTAAGTCTTGATTAATTAATTACAGAGTCTAGTAGGCAAGTAACTATCACAGACCTAAACCCTACATAATATCCTTTTAGTATCCTTGCCTCAAGAACGTTTTTTATATCAGTTATAGCTTTAGTACAATGACCAAATTCATCTTCAAATGCAAACAAACACTCAATACCAGTCTACACTGCGGGCAGCAGAGCTCGCAATTCGAATTTTAAATGTTAATTTCTAACAAGAAGATTGTACTCAGAAAATACAACACTTCAGCAGTGTATTCTATACGTATTTTACCTTTTCATGATAAGCCTACACTGCGGTCAGTAGGGTTCACAATTAAAATTAAGTATTGATTAATTAATTACAGAGTCCACTAGGCAAGTAACTATCACAGGCCTAAAATCTACATAATATCCTTTTAGTATCCTTTCTTCAAGAATTTTTTTTATATCAGTTATAGCTTTAGTACAATCACCAAATTCATTTTCAAGTACAAACATACGCTCATTAGCAGTCTACACTGCGGGCAGCAGTGCTCGCTGTTCGAATTTTGGACACGTGGTGCCACTAACCCTGTTCAACACAAGCCGCGACACGTGTTGCCACTAACCCTTTTCAACACAAACCTGCAGCATATGGTACCACTAACCCTGTTCAACGCAAGCCGCGACACGTGGTGCCACTAACCTGTTCAACACAAGCTGACGACACGTGGTGCCACTAACTCTGTTCAACACAAGCCGATCTCACAGGTGGAACTGTGTCCTGAGTCCTGAATGGCAGTGACCCCAAGTCCGTGGCAGCGACCACAGCACCAGACTCCCTTTGATCAGTGTGGCATATTTCCATATGGAAGGCCGGCGACACGTGCTGCCACTAACCTTTTTCAACAAAAGGCGATCCCACATGTGGAACTGTGTCCTGAGTCCTGAATGGCAGTGACCCCAACTTCGTGGCAGCGACCACAGCACCAGACTCCCTTCAGTTTTATTTGTTTTTGTTTTCTTTAAATAAAATGTTTTATATGTAAACCTATACATGACTAACGTTCTTGTTTGTCCAACCGCACAGGGACACTTCCGGGCCCAAGAAGGTTGTTGGGGGTATGTTGGTAATGTTGGAAGAGGGTGTGTTACCTGCTGATGTGGCAAGAGGCAGCGTGAAAGTGGTTTCTCTCACAGAAAGAACTCCGATATGTTTTCAGAAATTCCTCGGACAGATGCCAGCTGACGGACTGAATCACAAAATGGTTTCAATGCTTATGTAGTGTGAGTTATGAACAGCTCGTACCCAGGCTCGCAGAGGGACAACTGCGGCCCGTTCGCTCAACACACAGACGCAGTACTACGAGCAATCCACTCCCACAGGAACAGCAGCGTAGTAGCTCGCAGAGGTACAGGCACAGCAGCGTTATAGCTCGCAAAGGTAGAGAGCTGCGAGCCGACCGACTGGCTTCTAACGGCATAGCTGCGAAGTGGTGATGTTGGGCAGAGGGAGCGTGAAAGAGTTATCTCGCATAAACAGAGCTCCGGTATATTAAATTGCCCCGAGACCTTTCTTTTATATTTTCACTTGATGCGAGAAAGCACGCTTTCTGGACCAAGACCTTTCTCCCTGCCAAATTTGGCGTAATTCCGTTCAGCAGTTTCACCTGTAGCCTTGTTTTCACACCCCCCACATAGCTACCTGTCGCAGGCGTACTCACTGTTGGTGTGCAGGTCAGTGGTCTAGTTGTCAACATGTCACGGCCACTCCCCGAGGGCAGGTTTGCACACACACCACACCCATCTGGCAGATGCGTCACAGGCCATGTGACCACGCAAATATAATGGATCGACAACGTCACATCCTTTATGTTGACTGGATGGCGGATGCTCCATGGTTCTCAATCATAAAGAGTCCATGAAAAGTTGCGCAGAGGGTTAGTCGCACCCTGATCTGTATGGCCGTCAGGGGCCTACTACCACGTGGAGCGGACTTGAGTTCCACAGGGTTAGTGCCACCCGAAGCTGATGTGGCCATCAGGGGCCTACCACCAAGTGGCGCGGACTTGAGTTTCACAGGGTTAGTGTCACCCGAAGCTAATGTGGCCGTCAGGGGCCTACCACCATGTGGCGCTATCTTGAGTTGCACAGGGTTAGTGCCACCCGAAGCTGATGTGGCCGTCAGGGGCCTACCACCACGTGGCGCAGACTTGAGTTGCACAGGGTTAGCGGCCCCAAAAGCTAATGTGGTCTCCGCCATTGATGACTCAGCGACATGTGTGAGATCTGCCGGGCCGCGGACAAGCTGATATGGTCTCCGCCATTCATGACTCAGGACTCAGCGACATCTGTGAGATCTGCCAGGCTGCGGAGCTTTGACGAGCATGTGGAGTGCCCACTGGTAGACACTCCGGTGGCAGCAGGTAATTATTTGTTTATGGATGCGCATTGGCGGCAGTATCTCTCTCTCGCTCTCTCTCTCTCTCACTCTCTCTCTCTTCACTCTCTCTCTCACTCTCTTCCTTCCTTTCCTTCTCTTTCTCTATCTCCCTTCTCCCTTTCTCACTCCCTTTCTTTCCTTCCCTCTCTTTTTCTCTCTGGCTTTTTTTCCCTGTGTCTCACTCCTTTGATATGCGCATTACACACGTCCTTATTTTGTGCTTTATTTTCCAGGCTGTGTCGTCTCCATTCATGGTCCCGACAGGAGTCTTCCGCCTTGTTGTTTTGTGTTCATTTTGTTAAATTTAGTTTATCCTTTATATATGCGTTTACGAAAAAATAAAGTTTAAAAAAAAAAAATTTCAATAAAGTTTTTGGTTGTTACTTAAGCATGCTTTCTGGACCATCACCTTTCTCCCTGCCAAATTTGGAGTAATTCCGTTTAGCAGTTTCACCTGTAGTCTTCTGTAAAGTTTCGTATGGAAATTGTATGGAGAAAACACGTTATAGGACCCTCTTTTTTCTCAGCCCCTCCTACACCATTCACCCCTAAACTTTTTGGATAGTTTCATAAAGATTCGTCAAACGACACCAAAGTTACAAACACATACATACAAGGCTCCAGAAGGGGGACCGCGCAACACCCCTCCCAACATGAGTGAAGCCCCGGGGCTGCATGGACCCCCAGCGCACCCCCGCAACCCCATGATATTATTTTTTTTTAAATACCCCCGGAACCTGGCCCACCCAAGGGCCTCATTAAAATGAAACACAAGAACCCACAACCCCAGCACAAATTGGCTGTCAACACTATCTGGTTTGGAGTGCTAGCCAATCACAGTGAAGCTTGTGCACGCGACTTAGGCTCCGCCCAGATATCGAAACTTTAATTTTTCTAATTTCTCAGCAACTACTGAATGGATTTACACCATTTTTTTTTTAAAAAAGGTCGCTTTCTGACCGAAGCACTAACTTTCTGCCAAATTTGGACTAATTCCGTTCAGTAGTTTTGGCTGTAGCCTTGCACAAAGTTTCCTATGGGAAATTGATTTTTTGACTCTCATTTTTTGAGTTTCTCAAAAACTACTGAATGGATTTACACCATTTAAAAAAAAGGTCGCTTTCTGAACCAAGTTCTACCTTTCTGCCAAATTTGGGGAAATTCAGTTCAGCAGTTCGAGCTGACTTTTGGGACCCCCCTTCTTTCTCAGCCCCGCTTCACGAATCACCCCCAAACTTTCAGGATAGGAGCTGACCTGGATAGACTTTTGTTTTGGAGAAGTTCAGGAAGATTTGTTAAACGACGCCAAAGTTATTAGCAAATCAAAAAATGATTTTCCTATGGAAATTAGGTTCTAACTATAACTACCTACTGGCGACCGCCAGTAGGTAATATATGCATACATGTATGCAGGTATGTATATGGTATTTGTGTAGAGCAAAACTAGCCAAAAGGCAATGGAGCAATGTACAGGTTGAAACTCCAGCATGCAGTCAACAAGTGATTTGAGGGGTAGCTTAGTTCTGGGAGCAGAAGTTTACAGTTACTGCTTTGTGACATAGGCCCAGACTTACAAAACGTTGATGTAGCACAGGGCAAGCAAAATTGTTATGCTGCGTTGGGTGAACTGGAGAGAGCAGAAATGCATCATATCTACAAATAAGTGGCACAGTTCTGCTCTTTCTCTGTCCTGACACACTTTTAGCAGCCATGGGCCAATGCAGGGACTATGGTGCTAAGGTGTCTGCATTGTTTTTAGCATACTTGTGAGTAGGAAGTACTCTCTTGCTGCACAAAAATGATGTTTAAGGCTACTTCCTCTTTGAAGAATGCAGCACACAAGCAAAATGGAAAACATAAGGAGAACAAATATATATTTCTTCTTGTTGTGCTAGGCTCAAGAGTTTTATGCTAATCCATGCCTACAGTTCTTTGTAGTTAGAGATTTGAGTGAAAATCCATAGGTGGAGGGCCAGGAATGCACATGCACCCATTGGATACCCCTGATGTAAAACAGCGGATTGCATTGTGTTACTTTTGGTTACAAACCATCACAAATCACAATTTGCGGTGGTTTGTAAATAACAACCTGGATTTTGCATCAGGTCTGAGTTAAAAATGGAAGACAAACCAGACATAAAATGTTTGTAAATCACGATCAGAGTGTTCTTTAAAGATGTGCAACTTCAAAGTTTTCCTAAATAAGTGCATCATTGCGGCTATCCTGATGAATTAGGGGGAAGTTGCTGCAGATCCTAGGGGCCTTATTTACAAGTCCCTTGTGCCACCCTTACGTCACTTTACCCATGTTAAAAATGACGCAAAAGTGGCACAAGGGGCTTGTAAATCTGCCCCTAGGTGTATAGATGGAGAAGGGATGTTGCCTGGTTTTTCTTTTTTATACTTTTCAGGCTCCAACCTGATAGTGTGCTGTCTCTGGGTGTGCTGAGAGCAACTACAGGTGATGAACTAAAATAAGTGGGAATGCTAATCATATTGGCTTTCTAAATTATGCATGTGGTTTTGAAGGCCCTGGATAAGATGTGCAGCAGTGTGTATGGTGCCCTTAAGGGGGGGGCAGAGTGGAGTCTGGGAGGTCATAAAAGAGGCCATTACCACCATGCAGATGCAAGAATATGAGAGATAAAACAGTTCGGAAGTCACTTGCTGGAAGAAAATCTTTCACTTTCTTTAGAAGAGAGAGCTGGTACGAGGCCATCTGAGTTTTTCTGGCAATGTGTTCCTTAAATGTGAGGCTTGGCATTTGGGTGGGAATTGAAGCCACTAATATTTATGTCATTGAGCCAGGTTTTTACTATTTTTTGCTTGTTGTTTTCGAAAAATGACGGGAATTCTGCCTTGATGAGGTTGAGCTTTCCCGTCTCAACCTTTTATCAGTTTGGTGTTAATCTCCGCGCAGTGTTTGCGATCCTTAAACAAATTACTCCCGATCTTTCCACCGCAGCGATATTGTTAGATGCTGAAAAAGCATTTGATTAGCTGGAATTGTCCTTTTTATATGCCACATTATGGAATTGGGGAGTTCCCTCAGGCTTTTCTGATCTTATTCACCTCCTATACGCGAATCCATTGGCCCGACTCCGTGTGAATGGCGACTTAACCGATCAATTTGCACTTTCATGTGGTTCCAGGCAAGGGTGCCTTCTATCGCCCCTTTTGTTTATCATTGCCATGAACCACCTTCCGTCACATCTTCAGGAGCGACATTTACAGCGCAGACTAAGATTTAATCGCGGACCTCTGTTGGCTTCATTTTAGGAAGACGATGTGATACTAGACCCCAAAACTAATCTCCCTCCTTTACTTTGAGAAATCTTGCACTTTGGGGTTTTCTCTGGACTCACCATAAACTGGAATAAATCAGAGATTTTTACACTGACAGATGCCACTGTCCCCTTTATTTTAGACTTCCCGCTGCGCTGGTGCACTGACCCCTCCCTAATACCTGGGTGTCTTTTTGCATTGGAATGCTCCGGAGGTTATCCATCTTAACTACGGAGCCGCAATTGATAGGCTGTTGACAAAAATTGATTGTTGGATTAAACTTCCTGTGTTGATTTTAGAATTGCCATCATCAAAATGGTTGTACTGCCCCATTTTACATATCTATTCCTTAACGTTCCCATAGCCCTTGTAGCAAAATATTTTGATACACAACGAGGCATGCTTATTAGACTGGTCTGGGCTGGCAGGTAGCTTCGAATCAGCTGGCAAACCTTGACTATGCCATACCAATGTGGGGGATTTGGTGACCATGATTTTCACTTGTACTACTTGGTTGCACATGTGCACTTTGTGTATTATTGGTACCATCCCAATGCTAGGTTGCAATATTTGAAGCTGGAATGGTCGCAGGCCCACCCATGCTCGCTTGCTCTCCTCTATTATACCTCGAGACTTGCCTAGGATGCCGTCCATGATACAAACACTAGAAACCACATGCTGGGCCTGGGTTAAGTTACATCAATATCTGAACGCTGGCCTCCTTTACTCTCCACACATACCGCTTCTAGATAATCCTTGGCTGCCTCCGACCACAGAAACACTCACCAAGTGAACCCTGGACTTGTGTGGACTACATACTTTGGGTGACCTTTTTCAGGAAACCCAGCTGCGCTCTGTTGCGGCTTTAACAGCGGGCCACAATATGGTCTACATGGACAGGTTTATTCTACATAGATTGCAAAATTCCAAATGTGCCACACTCCAATCTCCTCCAGAGGAACCACAGAATTTACCCAATTAAATTAGTTATCACGTCAACTAGTGGGGCCCATCTGGTCTCGCGACTCTATCATTTATCTCTAACACTCCGCCCAGCGGTTGGGGTGTAGGCTCGGGCAGCATGGTAGAGGGATCTAGGCTACCCCCTACCAGACATGAATTTATTGCTGTGAGCACACTCGGTTCATCTCTAGAAATCACTGTCATAAATTGTTGCATTTTAAATATCAGTTTGGTGTTACTACATTACATTATTACCCTGGATATCTTATGTAAGGATGAAGTTTTCTGCTGTTGGTTACATATATTGATCCCACTATCAATGAGGTTGTTTGCATTTTGAGTTTAACAAACACAAAGCTCTCACTTAGGGCTCATTACGATGGTGGAAGGCCCGCCACTGAGAGCCATCGTACTGCTGTTTTCCCGCTGCCATATTATGATGGTTGGGGGAATCGTTGGGTATGCGTGGCGGACAGAAAGACCATCTGCCACGGTTTTGACATATGCAAGTGCCTTTATTTTTGCATTGCGGCCGGGGCTGTCGAACGCATTTCCACCATAATGCAAAATAGTGGTCATTGTGGGGAGGCCGCCTCATGGGCGGCCGATCCCAAATCCAAAACGATGGCGGACAGGCTGATGGAAGTCCGTCTGCCATCGTAATGAGCCCCTTAGTTCTTTTCATGACTGAATTATGTGATAGTGCAGAGCCTTGTGGAAGAGAATGGCTAATCCCCCTTTCTTACAAGCTTTAGTTTTTGTATCAGCATGTTGTGGATTCTCAGTAGCAAAGGTATGGACCTCCTATCCCACCCAGTTCCTTCTTATCTTGTCTGCTTTGATTGAGAAGTATGTATCTCTTTGATCAGTGCCACATCTGGGTGTTTCTAGACCATGTACAACAACATTTCTTTTGCTTAATATAATGTGCAACTTCAGTGCGATTTGTAGCTTTGCATTCTAAAGCACCTGAAACCTGATGGTTTCAGCTTGCTTCTCATTCCTGCTCTGAATTCTTTGCCTGACTACATGAAAGTGGTGCTACCGTTGTTGTGAACATCCATAGTTGCCAAGGAACCCCATGTAAGGTGTCACATTTAAAATCAGTGCTTCCTTTTTTATTGAACACCACACTGTATTCTGGAACTGGACAGTTTACTTATAACATCGTAAGAGTGGACTGAAATACACATGACAATGGGGGATCACTGATACAACATCGACTCCTATAATATCGAACTACAAAATAATGAGTCAATAATATAGTATACAAAAATATCGACACCAAATACACAAAACTAAAATAACACAAACATCAATAAAAAATATCTTTAAAAATATCTTGATATCAAAAATATCGACAACAAAAATAAAGAACACAAAAATATCGATAAAAAATAACATATAACACAACAAAAACATTGATATAAATAATATCAACAACACAACCATCGATAAAATACATATAAACTATACCAAAAAATAACATTTAAACATAACAATAAACAATTTTCATAATCAAATATTAAATATCAAACACTAGAAACAAACACAAAAAAATACAAAATTAATAAAACTAAAACACAAACAAATACACTGAAAAACCAAAAATAACTAAATAAACAAACAATACAACATAAAAAATATCACAACTATCAAAAATAAACAAATATATATATCTCAGTCATAAAAAAATATATAACATGTATTCACACATACATGTTAACTATACTACTAAACAAAATAAAACAAACATTAAAGAAACATAATTAGCATTAAACAAATTAAATTATAACTGCCAAAAAATTCAAAAAAGCTATCTCAACCATTAAATTTAAAATACACTAACACAAAACAATAGAAACTCTAACTTATTAAATAAACATTATAAAAGCAATCAATTAAATAACACAAAATTTACCGTGAAATGGACAAACACTCAAGAAGCACGAAACTTTGCGAGGCAGAAAACAGAACGAAAAAGACCTACACAATCAACTATTCAGAAAAACTCTCATTAAAGGTAAAAAAAAACATTTCACTATAAAACTAAAATTAGCTTAAAAAATATAAACAAATTAACTTAATCTATAACATGTTTTACTTTATATTTCAAGTTCAAGAGTTCTTTATTTCAGCCCTTGTGGCCATAAAAGCACAAATAAAAGGTACGACACAATTCATACATTAAAATTTCTCAAAGGTAAAGTGCATGTGCATTACAATGTCAAAGAATTCCGAATAAAAGTTTTAAAATGTACTAAATACATAAAAAGACACATTTGTAACATTTAAAATATGAAAAAGATGGGGTTGATAAAAGCTTGTAATCACAGAAATGAGATAAGATGATCGAATTAGGTGGGGCCTAATTTTAAAATGGCTCAGCATACACACCACATAGAGAATAAATAACAAGAAACTGAGTACACGATAGACATGCTGGTATTATATTTAAGTATCCTGTAAGCCTCTGCACAGTGATTTGTTCCGAGGTTTCTACATACCTGTAGTAACCATCAGCGTCTAGCTTTCTTATATGCCGGGCAAAAAAATAGTACGTGTTAGTCCGTCTCCGCAGACCGGACAACCCTGAGTCAGAGTGCCCCCCCCAGTTGTTTGTAAATGCTCAAAATGGCAATACTCTGTGTCTAAATTGTAGGTAGAGCTTTTTAGCAAGGGGAGGCTGGACTTTATATTTCACAGATTAAACTTCACTAAAACTCCACCTAGAAAATTTAAAACAACGATTTACTTCCAAATCAACTACAAAATCAATATTAGCGAAAAAGATAAAAACAAAGTAAGTATATGGCTTAGCCAAAAAAGAGTAACCTAATGAAAACTAAAAAACTTAATAAAAAAGGAAAACATAACTAAATAATAATACTTTTCTTTCAACAGCTTCTATAGACTTCAACAAAACAACATCAACAAAATAAACTTCATCAACTAAAAATAGTATTTTATTTTACAACTAAATAAAAATAGAGACTAATGGGTATATTAGGATGGCAGTCGGATGGCCGCCGCCAGGCCGGCGGCAGTCATCCACCCGTGATCGCAACCCAGAAAACCGCGGGTCCCATTAGCATGGCAGTGACGACCGCAGTGGTGAGATTTTCCACCTGCCACTTTTACGCCAGTAGCAGTCTGCACGCCTGCCTGGCGGGTGGAGTTGGACCGCTAAAATTGGCCCAGTGCAGGGCCAGGCTCCGCCGGCATGATTATGATGCCAGCGGTAGTCAGCCTTTCCGCGGCAGTGGAATCACCATGGAAAGGCATGCGGAGAATGTCTCTGGAGGCCCATTGCGGGCCCCCAATGTGTTTGGGGGGGTGTGGGTGCACTGGGGGTACCATGTCCCTGTACCAGGTGGCAGGCACTGTGCAGTGCCTGCCATGCAGTGCAGGGATATGCTGGACATGTTTTTTTAGACATTGCGGCGGTGCTGCTGGGAGCAGCAACTGCCGCAATGTTAAATGGTGCGATCGTACCGCTGCGGTCGGATTTAGACTGCAGAGCATACTAATTGGACTGGCAGTTATCCCGCAGTCCCAGCGTGCGGTGTTTTCCCACTACCATGGCCGTCGGAGGGATTTTCCACCAAATAGATCCCTAAATAAACAAAATAATCAAGCTAAATGTAACACTTTAATTAAAAAAATATTTTCCTTTTAAACCGACAGAAAAAAAGAAACCAGTGAATAAACCATGAACATCGAAAAAATATCCAACAAGAAAATCAAAGCAAGATATATGTCAGTTTATTTTCAAATGTGATAATTATAAAAACATGTTTACTCTTCAATACTTTATAATTTAAATATATTTTTGTACATATGTATATGTATATGTATCTATATATATATTCACTGAAAAAACCAAAGGTTTCAGGGGCGTTATAGTTAGGAATTGGCATTTAAAAAACCTTGGAAATTCACTAAAAAAAACATAGGTTTCAAGGGCTTTATAGTTAGCCGGACATTTCCCTCGTACAAAACCCTAGAAATTCCCCCGTAATAGTTAGTTCAGCTAACTATAACTCGCACCCCGCAATGCACTGCTGATGACGTCACATATTACATCACTCATGACATGGTCAGTGACATCACTGATGACATCACTGATGACATCTCAAATGACATCACTGATGACGTCATCCATGTGATAAATTAGTGCATCTTCTCACACCCTAATTTAACCTTTGATACACTGACTCAAAATTTCAGACGGCCATTTTGAAAACCATAGATACTCCAATACCAATAACTACATACCCACTCATTGACTCTTAGTTCTACATACATCTCCACTCACTCACCTGTACAGTCACTCATACTTACAGTCACTCCGTACAGGACTATCATATGCATTTATACACCTATATAGACACTCACACACCGCCAATTATCCATTGAGGTACTGACACACCTAGTCAGTCATGCAAATAATTACTCACCTATACAGTTAAACACACTCAAGTTCACTTACTCATAAAAATACTAACAAATTCTGACACTCTTATACAATTACTAATACAAGCACACACTCATCCATACAGGCACTCCCTCAATCACACACTCTCACATATAGATAGTTATATACTCTTACACACATATACACTGCGTTTCACATATGTAGTTACTGACACATGTACAACTGAGATATACATTCAATCACTAACACTCTCATACATACACTCACCCAACCATACAGTCCATCACAGTTGCACTCTTAAAACCATGCACCATAGAATCACCCACTCACACATCTATGCACAGAGTCACACACACCCTACCCACACAAACACTCAGGCACCCATACAGATACTGAGACAACCAATCAATAACCCATATAGACACTCATATAGGTATTCACAAAACCATGCAGCCACGTATACACCAACACACAGACACATACAGACATTCACACAGTTTAGTCACTAGTCTGCAGTAAGATACATTTAATGACTCACTTATAGAGTCAGTTACGCACCTAGAAAATCATCCATTCACACACTTGTACACCCACTCATTCTTCAACAGGCCTTTCAATATATATATTAAACATATTAAAACTTTACAGAAACAGAGACTCACTGGATGACGTCATCAGTGATGTCATCAGTGATGTCATTTGAGATGTCATCAGTGATGTCATCAGTGATGTCACTGACCATGTCATGAGTGATGTAATATGTGACGTCATCAGCAGTGCATTGCGGGGTCGCGAGTTATAGTTAGCTGAACTAACTATAACAGGGGAATTTCTAGGGTTTTGTACGAGGCAAATGTCCAGCTAACTATAACGCCCCTGAAACCTATGTTTTTTTTTGTGAATTTCTAAGGTTTTTTAAATGCCAATTCCTAACTATAACGCCCCTGAAACCTTTGGTTTTTTCAGTGAATTTCAAAGGTTTTTTAAATGCCAATTCCTAACTTTAACGTGCATGAAACCTATGGTTTTTTCAGTGAATTTCAAAGGTTTTTAAAATGCTAATTCCTATCTATAACTTATCTCTGAAGTTATCATGTTTAATGATTTTGATTGGATTTCTATATTTTTAAAATTCAGTGTGTCAATTTCATTAATTATCTTTTTTTTAAATACTTTTTTATCACCATTTTTGAAACTTATTTTTTCAATTAATTCTTTAAAAAATGTTATTTGAACTTAATGGGTTTTTCAAACATATTTTTTTATATTTTTCAAAATATTTTTTTAACTATATGTTCAAAACTGTATTTTATATATATTTTTCAATGTTTTTGGATCCGCGCACCCTATGCGCACCGTTCTCGATCCCTACGCGATAGCATCCGCGCATGGTACGAGTTGGGTATGTGTTTAGTGCGCGATGGCAATGCGACAGGTACACGACTCCCAGCCTATACGCGACACGTTCGATGTACGTAACGCGACGTTTACGTGCTTCCGCGATGCCTCCTGTGCGTCTATGACGCAGTAGGTGCGCGGATCCCGCAAAATATTTAACATTTAAAAAAACATATATATATGTATTTCATGTGAATATTAATTGAAGACAAACTCTCAACTAGTCTTAAAAGTAATATATTTTTACATCTAATCCTATATTTCTTTTTAATTCAATTTCGCAGATGCGTGCTGGGTGCGTGCTGCGTACGCGCTGGGGGGGATCCCATGTAACCTGCAAAAAAAGAGATTTGATTGGTTTATTACACTTCCTCTTCTAACTATTGAAAGACCCCACCCATTTCAATCATTCTTCTTTGACCTTCTTTAGAGCACCATCTCTTTGGAGAGAAGAAGATTTTTTAGACTAAGTTTACACTTAGCTCTAACTTTTTTCAACCAAAAATGGCTTCAGGGCAGCAGGCATCACCTGCATCACCTCATAATTCTGAGGATGAATTTTTGCCGGAGGCACCACCCAAAAAACGTTTTTCTTCAGTGGTGTGGAAATTTTTTACTTTTCCCGAGGGGCAGAATAAAACCAATGCCACCATGGTCACGTGCAAGATTTGCAAAAGAGTCCTTTCGAGAGGGGATCCTAACAAGAAATACTCCTGCTCCTGCGCCATCCACCTCATCGCAGCTGAGCACATCAAGAGTGCATCCATCAGCCCAAACCTTGGACATCCGTCCTCAATTTCAATTTTTAAAAGTGCTCTGCACTAAGTGCAATAAGACTTTGTGCTATGGTGAGCAGTCGATCGATCTGATCTGCCGCCGGCAAGAAAGTCACATTTGCTAGTTTTTTTTGTTTTATTTTATTGTTCCCTGAAGTTCATTGTTTGGTTTCTCCTGTTTTGTTTTTTGCAGAAAAACCAAAAAAAATTCAAAATTGTTCAGAAGTGCTCTGCACTAAGTGCAATAAGACTTTGTGCTATGGTGAGCAGTCGATCGATCTGATCTTCCGCCGGCAAGAAAGTCACATTTGCTAGTTTTTTTTGTTTTTTTTTTATTGTTCCCTGAAGTTCATTGTTTGGTTTCTCCTGTTTTGTTTTTTGCAGAAAAACCAAAAAAAAATTAAAAATTGTTCAGAAAACCCAAAAGAAATTATAAAAGAAGAAAGAAGAAAAAAAAAGTTCTTGTAAGAACTAACTTTCCTGGTTTAAAAAAAGAGCTCAATTTCTTTGTTAGTGTTAGTTTAGATGAATGAATGTGTAGTATGTAATTGACTGAATGAATGCATTAGTAGCGTATGGTGAATGTATACGTGCAGAACTATGAGGAAGTGCTGCAGCATCACACAGTAACCTCTTTAACTGCAGTGTGCTGTAGTACTTCCGAAGCACAGGGATGCAACATATGTACATATATATGTTGCAAATCTATGCTTCTCTCTGCACGGCTGCTTAAACTGCAGCCATGTGCTGACACAGGCACCCTTGCACCATAGTGCAAGGATATCTGTGTCATGTGCTGTTTGTTTTTCTGCAGGAAGACACACCTTCCTGCACAAAAACAATGAGAAAATGCATTTTTCTTCTTCAATGTATGCTGAACATTTCAGCATGCATTGAAGATATAAAAATGTGGAGAAATTAAAACAATTCTCCTTGTTGTGCTTTCCTACATCAATTTTAGAATGGTGCAGCATTCACACACATATTGAGATTTATGATTTCTGATAAATCTAGACATGTGTCTTGTTCTATGAATATTAAGTGCAATCATGCACAACAACACTTATAGAACACCCTTTCAACACAAAGTGGTGTGCATGATGAGGTTATATTTACATGGAGTATAAAAAGTGCACAGAGTGCCTTTTCCTCTCTTTGTAAATATAAAAGTATATAAGTATCTTGCACAATAGCTATGTTACAAAAAGTGACATATTTCCGTTTTTAAATTTCCTTGCGAATGATAGAAGGTAAGCACAGAGTTTTGTCTGCAAAGATGTTCAAAGAAGAATGATTGAAATGATTGCGGTCCTTCAACAGCTAAAAAGGTGAAATATTATGAACCCCTCAAATCTCTTTTTTTCCAGGTCACATGATATCTGATTATGGTCAGAATTCAAAACTACATAAACAGAGTGTTTTTAGAAACGTGCTTCAACTTTGTAGCTTCTTGCAGGCCTCTTCATTCTGCATATTGAGACTTAGTTAAACTTACCTTCACAGTAATAGGTATAAAAAATGGTATACATTTTTTTCTGTTTTTCATTCAAATAGAAATTCATATAAATTGCTTATTTTAAAATTTGGATCTCTGAAAGAAAAGGAAAAAAAATTATAACATGTAATAATACATTTTTTACAACACAGCATAATTTCCACAAAGTAATTTTTTTGCCTTTTTTGCTGTTCTCAGAATATATTAAATTTCACTAAAAATAGTGATTTCAATCGTACTCATCACTTAACAGCGGGCAAAAAAAACACAATCTCAAAGATTGTTAAAAAAAACCAACATGCCATTCTCAAATTACAAATCACAGAAATATAAAATGCACACAGCTAACAAAATTTTTTTACTTTAACTTACAAAAACTGTAAATGATGTCGCTATCAAATATTCACCAAATCTAAAGTTAAATTTTTGGAGGATGCACCACGCCCACAACGTTTTCCTTCAGTGATGTGGAAATTTTCTACCTTTCTCGAGGGGCAAACAAAGACCAACACCACCTTTCTCATGCACAAGATTTTCAAAAGAGTTCTGTTACGAGGGGATCCTAACAAAAAATACTCATGCGGCACAGCAAGTATGATGAAACACCTAAGGACCCTTCATCCAAACAATCTTGCACCAGAAGAGTACAAACAGATGAGAAACACTCCTGTTCTGTATCTGTAAAAAAGAATCACAAATAAATGTATATTAATAACTTTCAGAATTGTACTATTCCATTACTGTACAAACACATTTTATATAAATACTGACTAAGAAACTATGTCCCTGAACCACAAGTGTGACGATGGTTAAAACACTACATGCATAGTGCATACTACTTTGAAGCAGTTCATGCCCTAAAGCCTACCTCACTAAAACTCTACATGCTAACTGACTAAATGATTACAGTACTATAAGGAGACACACTGGGTGAGGGACAGGGTGTTTGCTAGAAGAGTGTGTTTGAGTGTGATTTTGTGTTTTTACTCACCCTGTCCCTTCTCCCTGGCACTTGGCTACTTGTATCTCTTGTGTGGGATATCCCCGTGCAGCGGATCCTAGCGCTGACGCGGGCCACAAGCCTTCTTGCCGCCATTCCCCCAGAGCACACAGGCCACACCCACTACCGTCTGGCCACGCCCTTTCCTTCTCCTACAAATATGTGCAAACCTTGGACGCGCAGCGGACGAGCGCAGCGGGCGCGCCGTCTGCCCGCCGAAGGCGCGCTTAAGGCAAGCCCGTCTGCGCCCGTCCGCGCCAGGACGGGCCCAGGGGCCAGGCAGTTTGGCGAAAATTCCAGTTATACTTCCATGGAACTTCGCTCCCTACAACATGCTGGCCTCCCTAGCCTGACTTCCACAACACGTTCTTGCCTAATGGCCAATAACATTTACTGTTCCCAACCTGGTCAGGTCCCCTCTGATTAAACACTCCCGGGACCTCACTATATTAGTAAAATGTTGAGTTCTAATAACCTCACGCTCCGCTGCTTGTACTTGAACACACGATCCATGGTTAAACATCAATTAGATATCTTTCTTCTCCTTAATTCAGAAAGACCGGACATGCTACTCCTCACTGAAACTTGGCTCACTCAAGATTCATTACCAGATATTCTAGCAGCCCTTCCGACAGACTACTACATACTGTCAGTAAATAGAGAATCAGGAAAGCAAGGTGGTGGCGACGCCGCCATCATCCATAAAGATCATAAGTTTACTACTTTACCTTCCCTGGACTTACCGGACACTGAAAACCTTTTAATCAAATCCGATACTGTCAAGGGAACCATGGTAATGGCACTGATTTATCGCCCCCCCATGGTTATGTCCACCTTCCCGGCAATCCTGTGTGAGCAATTGGCGGGCTTAGTTGTCAACTATGATAAGGTAATGCTGATCGGATATTTAAACTATTGGTTTAACGACCCAGCGGCAGGGCCCCAGGCCACCGAACTTTCTGAGCTTCTTCTCCATTTGAATTTTTCTCAATTAGTTCTGATCCCTACTCACAAAAAAGGACATATCTTAGACCAGATCTGGTCTCATAATGTCCTGCTCTCTACCCCGACGGCAACCCCTTGTATTTGGTCAGATCACCATCTAATTCAATTTTCCTGTATGTTTCACGGCCATGTGAAGGCCCCCATTCCTGTCGGAGGGATAGTAAGAAAATGGAGCTCTTTAAACAAACATGACTTTTTGTCTTCTTTGTCAAACTCAACTCCAGCTCCTACACATGATATCAATCTTATGGAAAATAATCTCAATGATTGGCTCTTGGCAGCCTGCAATGAGCATGTGCCGCTCTCCAGATTTTCCCTTGCTCGTCGCATGGACGCCCATAGGTGGTTCACGGCGGATTTAAAAAAACTAAAATTGGAATTGCGCCAATTTGAGAGGAAATGGAGGCTCGGGTACTCAGCTGAGGACAGAGCGTTATACACGACGGCACGTAGGAATTATAAGAACTCCATCCTAACTACCAAGGCTGCTTTCTTCTCTGAGAAAATTCTAAATGCACACAACAAATCTAGAGAAATTGTTAGGGTGGTGAACGATCTCTGTAATGATGTTAGAACCTCCCCCCCCAAGCCCCCACACAAGAGCTTTGCAATCAGCTCAACAATTTCTTCATGGATAAGATAGCCACCATAAAAGAAAGTATCTTGGAAAGGCCCCACATGGTGGCCACCGAGGACATCTGCAGAAATCCAGCGGAATTTGAGGTCTTTTCCCTGATGAATCAATCTAGGTTAGGGGAATTGATGAATCGCGTGAAGTCTGGGTCACCTAACGATTGCTGCCCCCGCACGTCCTAAGGGACGTTTATTCAGCCCTCCCGCTTGGCATACTCTCCCTCTTGAATGAATCGTTAGCTCAGGGAATAGTCCCCACTTCGTTTAAAAACGCAACGTTGGTCCAGTTAATTAAAAAACCAGGTGCTGATCCGGCTAACCTCTCTAACTACCGTCCCATCTCCCTTCTCCCTTATGGAGCTAAGATTCTGGAAGCCCACGTCACTAGCTGCATTTCCAATTTCATTGAAACATCGGAGTATCTGGACCCTAACCAAGCCGGCTCCGCCAGGCGCACTCAACCGAAGCAGTGAACCTTGCAGTCCTGGACACAATGAGATCTAACGCCGACAGAGGTATACATCAGGCCTTGGTGCTTCTGGACCTGTCGGCAGCCTTCAACACGGTGGATCATTCCATCTTATTACACCGTGTCGAACAAGCTGGTCTGCGAGGATCGGTCCTCGGTTGGGTGAAGTCATTCCTGAGCAATCGGACTCAGGCAGTTAAACTTGGGAACTTTATAGCGCCCAAGTTATCTACCACCTGTGGCGTGCCGCAAGGTTCGTCACTATCCCCCCTTTTATTTAATCTATACCTTAAACCCCTCCTACATTCCTTAAAAGGCAGGAGGGTTACGATTTATAATTATGCTGACGACCTGCAGCTAATTTTCCCACTGGACTCTACTGACTCCGCCGTGGAATTTCAAGCAACTATGTTACATATCCAGAGGTGGATGGAGTCGAATCATCTAAAACTCAATCCTGGGAAGACCGAGTTGGTACTCCCGGGTAGAAGTTCGATTAGTTGGGGCCCTCATTTTTGGCCGCCAACTATGGGATCCCCTCCTTCTCCCTCTTCTTCGGTGAAAAGCCTCGGGATTACCATTAACTCTGACCTCTCCCTGAATAGCCAGGTAGGAGCGGTGATCTCGTCCAGTTTCCATCATTTGCGCAAAATCAGAAAAATTGCTCATCTACTTACTCACTCTGCCCTCATTCACGTGGTACTCGCTTTGGTTCTGTCCCGATTAGACTTCTCTAATTCTATTTATTTAGGCCTCCCCTTGTTCTTGCTGAAACGCTTGCAGATAGTGCAAAATCAAGCGGCCAGATTAATCTTCAAGACCCGCGGCGGGAGCTCGGCGAAACCATTGTTGGTTACTCTTCACTGGCTTCCCATAGCCCAACGGGTAGTATTCAAAGTAGGTTGCTTGGCCTTCAAGGCTCTTCACGGGAAAAGCCCCATGTTCATTAACAACTTAATATGTAAACATGAGCCTGTCCGCAATCTTCGCTCTGCTCATCAGTCCCTCCTTACTGTACACTCCTTCAAACTGAAGCGTCAAGGTGGGAGTTGATTTGCTCTCCTTGCCCCTAAGGTGTGGAATTCTTTCCCCCTGTCGCTCAGGAATTGCACCAATCTCATGGAGTTTCGGGGAGCCTTGAAGACTTGGTTATTCAAGCAAGGTCTGAGATAGGTTACTGCCTCTCACTCTCTCCTCATTTTAGCGCCATGAAACCTCTGGGTGCCCGTGCGCTTAATAAATTCTGAATAACATAACATAACATAACATAACAAGAGTATGAATACTAACTAGGGAATTGAAGGTGTGAAACACAACTGTGTAGGTGATTAGAGGACTGCATCCATACTGCATAGGCATTTAAAGCAGTCCATGTGCTAAGGCCTGGCTCACTGCATGACTACTTGGGTACTGACTGAATGATTAGAGTACAGCAAGGAGATTGCCTAGGTGAATTTATAAGTGCTAGGCTTTTCGCGCAGGGAATGGATTAGTACTTGGTACTGAATGGGTCACTAGAGGAGTGCAAAGGCAGTGACAAGATGTTTGCTGGACTGTATGGTTACTGACTAGGAAATTGAAAGTGTGAAAGACAAGTGTCTAGGTGGTTAGAAGACTGCATGCATAGTGGATAGGGCTTTGAAGCAGTCCATGTGCTCAGGCTTGGGTCAGTGCATGAATACTTAGGCACTGACTGAATGATTAGAGTACTGCAAAGATAGTATCTTGGTGAATTTATAAGTGTTTGAGTTTTCGCACAGTGAATGGATTAGTACATGATGCTGAATGGGTCACTAGAAGACTGCAAAGGGAGTGACAGGGTGTTTCCTGGAAGTGTATGGATACTGACTAGGGAATTGAAGGTGTGAAAGACAATTGTGTAGGTGGTTAGAGGACTGCATGCATAGTGGATAGGGGTTTGTAGCAGTCCATATACTAAGGCCTGGGTCACTGGATGAGTACTTGGGTACTGACTGAATGATTAGAATACTGCAAGGAGAGGGCCTGGGTGAATTTATTAGGGTTTGGCGCAGTGAATGGATTAGTACATGATGCTTAAGAAGGTCACTAGAGGAGTGCAAGGGGAGTGACAGGGTGTTTGCTGGAAGTGTATGGATACTGACTGGGGAATTGAAGGTGTGAAAGACAAGTGTGTAGGTGGTTAGAGGACTGCATGCATAGTGGATAGGGGTTTGAAGAAGTCCATGTGCTAAGGCCTGGCTCAGTGCATGAATACTTAGGCAGTGACTGAATCATTAGAGTACTGGAAAGAGAGTCTCTTGGTGAATTTATAAGTGTTTGGGTTTTGGCACAGTGAATGGATTAGTACATGGTGTTGAATGGGTCACTGGAGGACTGCAAAGGGAGTGGCAGGGTGTTTCCTGGAAGTGTATGGATACTGACTAGGGAATTGAAGGTGTAAAAGACAAGTGTATAGTATGTTAGAACACTACATGCATACTGCATAGACATTTGAAGCAATCTATTTGGTACTTAGAAACTGACTAAATAATCAGACTACTTCTAGGACAGTGCTTAGGTAAAACTTTTAAATTTTCAGTTCTGCCACAGTAAAGAGAATAGTACATGGTACTGCACCTTAATGTCAAACCCTGACTCATTTTATCAATGCATAAGCAAAGACTAGCTTCTAATGCTACTAAAACTTGACAACATGACAGGTTTTAAAAGAGTTATCTGCTAAAAAATACACAATGTTAACAAATGCTTCTCTCACAGTGGTTCCCAAATGCACACAGACTCACAGTGTGATTCTAGACAACAACCACTATACCTAGGAGTTTACCAAAAATCATTCACTACTGTGGAAGTGGTAAGGGAACTGCACACAATCTTCATATTTCAGGACTGCACTTTTGTGTCAAAGCCTGACTCATTTAATCAAAGCATAAGCAAAGACTGGCTTCTAATGCTACTAAAACTTCACAACATGACAGGTTAAAACAGTTATCTGTCAGCAAATACACGATGTTACCAAATGCTTCTCTCACAGTGGTTCCCAAATGCACACAGACTCACTGTGTGATTCTAGACAAACAACACTATCCCTTGCACTATACCAAAACACATTTCTTCATCTAGAAGTAATACTACATTTTAGTATAGAAACATAACATAACTCATTTCACAAATTCATAAACAATGACTGGTTTCTAATTCTACCAAAATATAAAAACAGCACAGTTATCTGTCTGCAAACACATGAAAAACACAAATGCTTATCACAGAATGGTTTCTACATGCACACACACTGTCAATAAGATTGAGAAAAAAAGTACTCCCTACACTGTAGCAGGAGAAATACATTAGTCTGATTAAAATCAAAATAGTCTAAATACATCCCCTCACAATTAAATAACTCATCTTTCAAGTTCTTTTGTAGATTAAGAAATATATCAGTCACTCACCATATTTTCTTTTACAGAATCTCTGCACTGTGCACCTCTCAGCAAAAACAAAGAATGGAAAAGTTTCCCTTTCATTTTCCACACATATACATGTAAACATCAAATCACAATCCTTCACACATAAACTCAAAAGCAAATACACATTTCTATTGGTTAAACATTTCAACCCTTTCTAACTGAAATAAATTTCAACCCTTCCCCCAATCTGCCTTCTGCCTGTTACCATAGAAACAGATCATGGAACACCGCACTAAGCACACAGGTCAGAAGTTCAGCACACAATGTTCCTACACAAGAGAGGAAGTGTGCTTCACTTTTCAACATATCAGCTAATCATATATAATGTTCCTTACAATCTGTTTTTGTTAACCAATAAGAATCATACCTTTAAAAAACAGAAATATACACCCTACCTTTCAGTGTACAAAGTAGTCATACAACCAATGATTTCGTGGATCCGCGCACCCAACGGGATAGGATGCGCGCACCGTGCGCGCATTTCGCCGTTTAAAAAAAAAAAAAAAAGGGGGCCCCAGGGGGTCCTTCTGGAACCCCCTAAGCACCTCTAGAGGGTCAGAGTATTTCCACTCTGCCCCCTTTATATGTTTTACACACTTATTCCCCTTGCTTCTTCAGCCTCGCTTCTACGAGGCAGAAAATGGCCGCCAACAGTTCCTGGTTTCGAATGTAGAGAGACACTCGACAGCCAATTAGCATTCGGGAGGGTGCGTGCTCGGTTCGGGGAGGGTACGCTCACGGTGCGAGTAGGGTCCGCGGATCCTCCCCAGCCATAGATATTTATGTACATTTAACTCTAATTTTCTCAGGAACTACTGAACGGATTCACACCATTTATGCAAAAGGCACGAGTCTGAACTGAGGACTACCTCTTTGCCAAATTAGGTGTCATTCCGTTCAGCAGTTCGGGCTGTAGCTGCGACAACAGATCCTATGGGAAATTTCATGGGGAAAACGCGTTTTGGGACCCCCCTTTTTTCTCGGCCCCCGATTAATGAATCACCACACAATTTTCAGGGTAGGAGCGGAGTGGAGCTGGCCAAAAGTTTGGAAAATTTCGCGAGGATTCGTCAACCGGCGCCAGACTTATTGGGAATAGAATGTTGCGGATTTCCTATGGAAAATAGGTCCGAAATATAACTACCTACCGGCGCCCGCCAGTAGGTAATATATATATATATATATATATACATATATATATATATATTTATATAACTATATTCACAGATATACAAAAAAATGAGAGAAGGATCAAAATTCATCACCTCACAAAAGGGAAAACTACTTCTGTGCTACATGTGCTATGCTTACGCGCAAGAGAAAATAACAGTAACAAAACCCATTGGAAATGTAGTAAATACTACGCCAATTCTTGCTATGGGAGAGCAACAACAGTCGAAACAAATGTTATTAATGTCAGACGCCCACCACACAAACAAATGACACGTACCCGCAAAATGGCACACACACACAGGGGATCCATATCCTGGCCACTAGCAACAGGCCACCATAGGGGTTGCATGGCCAACACCACAACCACCCCCACTCATTGGGCTTATGTTGCCCATCACTCCTGCCACCCCCACCCATAGGGCTTATGTTGCCGATCACCACTGCCACCCCCACTCCTAGGGTTGTTGCCCTTCACTACTGCCACCCCCACACATAGGGGACCTGTTGCCCATCACTGCTGCCACCCCCACCCATAGGGGATCTGTTGCCCATCACTCCTGTCACCCCCACCCATAGGGGACCTGTTGCCCATCACACCTGCCACCCCCACTCATAGGGCTAATGTTGCCCATCACTACTGCCACCCCCACCCATAGGGGACCTATTGCCCAGTACTCCTGCCACCCCCACCCATAGGGCTTATGTTGCCCATCACTACTGCCACCCCCACTCATAGGGCTAATGTTGCCCATCACTACTGCCACCCCCACCCATAGGGGACCTGTTGCCCAGCACTAATGCCACCGTCACCCATAGGGGACCTGCTGCCTATCCCTACAGCCACCCCCACCCATAGGGGACCTGTTGCCCATCACTCCTGCCACCCCCACCCATAGGGGACCTGTTACCCATCACTACTGCCACACCCACCCATAGGGGACATGTTGCCCATCACTACTGCCACCCCCACTCATAGGGCTAATGTTGCCCATCACTACTGCCACCCCCACTCATAGGGGACCTGTTGCCCAGCACTCCTGCTGCCCCCACCCATAGGGCTTATGTTGCCCATCACTACTGCCACCCCCACTCATAGGGCTAATGTTGCCCAGCACTACTGCCACCCCCTCCCATAGGGGACCTGTTGCCCAGCACTCCTGCCACCCCCACTCGTAGGGCTAATGTTGCCCATCACTACTTCCACCCCCAACCATAGGGAACCTGTTGCCCAGCACTCCTGCCACCCCCACCCATAGGGCTCATGTTGCCTATCACTATTGCCACCCCCACCCATAGTGGACCTGTTGCCCAGCACTCCTGCCACCCCCACTCATAGGGCTAATGTTGCCCATCACTACTGCCACCCCCAGCCATGGGGGACCTGTTGCCCAGCACTTCTGCCACCCCCACCCATAGGGCTCATGTTGCCCATCACTACTGCCACCCCCACCCATAGGGCTTATGTTGCCCATCACTACTGCCACACCCACTCATAGGGCTAATGTTGCCCATCACTGCTGCCACCCCCACCCATAGGGGACCTGTTGCCCAGCACTACTGCCACCCCCACCCATAGGGGATCTGTTGTCCATCACTACTGCCACCCCCACCCATAGGGGACCTGTTGCCAATCACTACTGCCACCCCCACCCATAGGGCTAATGTTGCCCATCACTACTGCCACCCCCACTCATAGGGGACCTGTTGCCCATCACTCCTGCCACCCCCACCGATAGGGCTTATGTTGCCCATCACCACTGCCACCCCCACTCATAGGGCTGTTGCCCTTCACTACTGCCACCCCCACACATAGGGGACCTGTTGCCCATCACTACTGCCACCCCCACCCATAGGGGATCTGTTGCCCATCACTCCTGCCACCCCCACCCATAGGGGACCTGTTGCCCGTCACTACTGCCACCCCCACACATAGGGGACCTGTTGCCCATCACTACTGCCACCCCCACCCCTAGGGGATCTGTTGCCCATCACTCCTGCTACCCCCACCCATAGGGGACCTGCTGCCCATCACTACTGCCACCCCCACCCATAGGGGACCTGTTGCCCAGCACTCCTGCCACCCCCACTCGTAGGGCTAATGTTGCCCATCACTACTTCCACCCCCAACCATAGGGAACCTGTTGCCCAGCACTCCTGCCACCCCCACCCATAGGGCTCATGTTGCCTATCACTATTGCCACCCCCACCCATAGTGGACCTGTTGCCCAGCACTCCTGCCACCCCCACCCATAGGGCTTATGTTTCCCATCACTACTGCCACTCCCACTCATAGGGCTAATGTTGCCCATCACAACTGCCACCCCCACCCATAGGGGACCTGTTGCCCATCACTACTGCCACCCCCACCCATAAGGGACCTGTTGCCCAGCACTACTGCCACCCCCACCCATAGGGGACCTGTTGCCCATCCCTACTGCCACCCATAGGGGACCTGTTACCCATCATTCCTACCATCCCCACCCATAGGGGACCTATTGCCCATCACTACTGCCACCCCCACCCATAAGGGACCTGTTGCCCAGCACTACTGCCACCCCCACCCATAGGAGACCTGTTGCCCATCCCTACTGCCACCCCCACCCATAGGGGACCTGTTGCCCATAACTCCTACCACCCCCACCCATAGGGGACCTGTTGCCCAGCACTTCTGCCACCCCCACCCATAGGGGACCTGTTGCCCAGCACTCCTGCCACCCCCACCCGCAGGGCTTATGTTGCCCATCACTACTGCCACTCCCACTCATAGGGCTAATGTTGCCCATCACTACTGCCAACTCCACCAATAGGGGACCTGTTGCCCATCACTACTGCCACCCCCACTCATATGGCTAATGTTGCCCATCACTACTGCCACCCCCGCCCATAGGGGACCTGTTGTCCAGCAGTCCTGCCACCCCCATCCATAGGGCTTAAGTTGCCCATAACTACTGTCACCCCCACTCATAGGGCTAATGTTGCCCAGCACTACTGCCACCCCCACCCATAGGGGACCTGTTGCCCAGCACTCCTGCCACCCCCACTCATAGGGCTAATGTTGCCCATCACTACTTCCACCCCCAGCCATGGGGGACCTGTTGCCCAGCACTTCTGCCACCCCCACCCATAGGGCTCATGTTGCCCATCACTACTGCCACCCCCACCCATAGGGCTTATGTTGCCCATCACTACTGCCACACCCACTCATAGGGCTAATGTTGCCCATCACTGCTGCCACCCCCACCCATAGGGGACCTGTTGCCCAGCACTACTGCCACCCCCACCCATAGGGGATCTGTTGTCCATCACTACTGCCACCCCCACCCATAGGGGACCTGTTGCCAATCACTACTGCCACCCCCACCCATAGGGCTAATGTTGCCCATCACTACTGCCACCCCCACTCATAGGGGACCTGTTGCCCATCACTCCTGCCACCCCCACCGATAGGGCTTATGTTGCCCATCACCACTGCCACCCCCACTCATAGGGCTGTTGCCCTTCACTACTGCCACCCCCACACATAGGGGACCTGTTGCCCATCACTACTGCCACCCCCACCCATAGGGGATCTGTTGCCCATCACTCCTGCCACCCCCACCCATAGGGGACCTGTTGCCCGTCACTACTGCCACCCCCACACATAGGGGACCTGTTGCCCATCACTACTGCCACCCCCACCCCTAGGGGATCTGTTGCCCATCACTCCTGCTACCCCCACCCATAGGGGACCTGCTGCCCATCACTACTGCCACCCCCACCCATAGGGGACCTGTTGCCCAGCACTCCTGCCACCCCCACTCATAGGGCTAATGTTGCCCATCACTACTGCCACCCCCACCCATAGGGGACCTATTGCCCAGCACTCCTGCCACCCCCACCCATAGGGCTTATGTTGCCCATCACTACTGCCACCCCCACTCATTTGGCTAATGTTGCTCAGCACTACTGCCACCCCCACCCATAGGGGACCTGTTGCCCAGCACTCCTGCCAACCCCACTCATAGGGCTAATGTTGCCCATCACTACTTCCAACCCCACCCATAGACAACCTGTTGCCCAGCACTCCTGCCACCTCCACCCATAGGGCTCATGTTGCCCATCACTACTGCCACCCCCACCCATAGGGCTTATGTTGCCCATCACTAATGCCTCCCCCACCCATAGGGGACCTGTTGCCCAGCACTCCTGCCACCCCCACCCATGGGGCTCATGTTGGCCATCACTACTGCCAACCAGACCAATAGGGCTTATGTTGCCCATCACTACTGCCACCCCCGACCATATGGGACCTGTTGCCCAACACTCCTGCCACCCCCACCCTTAGGGCTTATGTTGCCCATCACTACTGCCACCCCCACTCATAGGGCTAATGTTGCCCATCACTACTGCCACCGCCACCCATAGGGGACCTGCTGCCCATCCTTACAGCCAAACCCCACCCATAGGGGACCTGTTGTCCATCACTCCTGCCACCCCCACCCATAGGGGACCTGTTGCCCATCACTACTGCCACCCCCACTCATAGGGCTAATGTTGCCCATCACTACTGCCACCCCCACTCATAGGGGACCTGTTGCCCAGCACTCCTGCCGCCCCCACCCATAGGGCTTATGTTGCCCATCACTACTGCCACCCCCACTCATAGGGCTAATGTTGCCCAGCACTACTGCCACCCCCTCCCATAGGGGACCTGTTGCCAAGCACTCCTGCCACCCCGACTCATAAGGCTAATGTTGCCCATCACTACTTTCACTCCCAACCATAGGGAACCTGTTGCCCAGCACTCCTGCCACCCCCACCCATAGGGCTCATGTTGCCCATCACTACTGCCACCCCCACCCATAGGGGACCTGTTGCCCAGCACTCCTGCCACCCCCACCCATAGGGCTCATGTTGCCCACCACTACTGCCACCCAGACCAATAGGGCTTATGTTGCTCATCACTACTGCCACCCCCACCCATAGGTGACCTGTTGCCCAGCACTCCTGCCACCCCCACCCATAGGGCTTATGTTGCCCATCACTACTGCCACTCCCACTCATAGGGCTAAGGTTGCCCATCACTACTGCCACCCCCACCCATAGGGGACCTGTTGCCCATCACTACTGCCACCCCCACCCATAAGGGACCTCTTGCCCAGCACTACTGCCACCCCCACCCATAGGGGAACTGTTGCCCATCCCTACTGCCACCCCCACCCATAGGGGACCTGGTGCCCATCATTCCTACCACCCCCACCCATAGGGGACCTGTTGCCCATCACTACTGCCACCCCCACCCATAAGGGACCTGTTGCCCAGCACTACTGCCACCCCCACCCATAAGGGACCTGTTGCCCATCCCTACTGCCACCCCCACCCATAGGGGACCTGTTGCCCATCACTCCTACCACCCCCACCCATAGGGGACCTGTTCCCCATCAGTACTGCCACCTCCACCAATAGGGGACCTGTTGCCCATCACTACTGCCAACCCCACTCATACGGCTAATGTTGCCCATCACTCCTGCCACCTCCACCCATAGGGGACCTGTTGTCCAGCACTCCTGCCACCCCCATCCATAGGGCTTAAGTTGCCCATAACTACTGTCACCCCCACTCATAGGGCTAATGTTGCCCAGCACTACTGCCACCCCCACCCATAGGGGACCTGTTGCCCAGCACTCCTGCCACCCCCACTCATAGGGCTAATGTTGCCCATCACTACTTCCACCCCCAGCCATAGGGGACCTGTTGCCCAGCACTCCTGCCACCCCACCCATAGGGCTTATGTTGCCCATCACTACTGCCACCCCCACCCATAGGGCTTATGTTGCCCATCACTACTGCCACACCCACTCATAGGGCTAATGTTGCCCATCACTACTGCCACCCCCACCCATAGGGGACCTGTTGCCCAGCACTACTGCCACCCCCCATAGGGGTCCTGTTGCCCAGCACTACTGCCACCCCCACCCATAGGGGACCTGTTGCCTATCACTCCTGCCACCCCCACCCATAGGGGATCTGTTGTCCATCACTACTGCCACCCCTACCCATAGGGGACCTGTTGCCAATCACTACTGCCACCCCCACCCATAGGGCTAATGTTGTCCATCACTCCTGCCACACCCACCTACAGGGGACCTGTTGCCCAGCACTCCTGCCACCCCCACCCATAGGGCTTATGTTGCCCATCACTACTGCCACCCCCACTCATAGGGCTAATGTTGCCCAGCACTACTGCCACCCCCACCCATAGGGGACCTGTTGCCCAGCACTCCTGCACCCCCACTCATAGGGCTAATGTTGCCCATCACTACTTCCACCCCCACCCATAGGGGACCTGTTGCCCAGCACTCCTGCCACCCCCACCCATAGGGCTCATGTTGCCCATCACTGCTGCTACCCCCACCCATAGGGCTTATGTTGCCAATCACTACTGCCACCCCCACCCATAGAGGACCTCTTGTCCATCACTACTGCCACCCCCATTCATAGGATGGGTGATGCACCACACATCCATCATACACCAACATTAGGTATGTCAGCAAAATACATACTCCCGTAACATCATGACAGCAGTGTGTAGTCTGTAATAAATGTCCACAACAGTGATTATGACTTCGAACATACAATGTGACTACCATCACATGTGTGACCAAAAACTGAGTGTGGCCTACACAAGGCAAGCATCACTAGCACTGTGTTAATGTAAAAATAACATCTCCTCACAGTGTAGAACAAAGTGTGTGGTTCCAAACTGCAGCAAATGTTGAGCATTGTGGTGATGGGGTCCAAAACCCGCCTCATCACAGTGACCAAAAGGTAAGTGTGATCATGGTCAAAGCTGCAAATGCCAAACAGCATGTATGATTTCTGGTCCCAACACATGAAACACTTTTGGGGCAAAGTAGTGGTTGTGTCCCATACCCACAGAGATGTGGTGAGGCTAACAGTGCTGTGAAAACCTAACATACTCTCGGCCATGTGCAGACAAGCACCACCCATGGGCGCTGACAATCCATACAGTGTACAATGACACAAAAGCAGAAGTGATCATCACAAAGCATACACACATCTCGAAAATAGACACACAAATCAAAACATCCTGTGTAGACTGTAGGTGTCAGGTCACAAACTCCCATTCCATGCCAGCAATGGGACCTATCAACCAGGATGAATGTGCAGAATGAAGTGATATGACTCACAGGGACAGCAGGGAATATCACAAAAACAACATCCAGACAATGGCCCATAACAGCAATACCAATGCACTGGTGCAGATGCAGATGCACAAACACAAACAGGCAACCTCTCACTGCACATCTGATACAACATGTGTGTGTGTGTGTCTCAGTATCCCCAGGCAACTACACAACACATGAGGGTGGCTGAACCACAGTGAGACAGATGTGGACACAGTGCCATACAAAAGTAAACCATCAATGGGCCCCCCTTAGTGGGCAATCAGGCATTGTGAGATGAAAGGGAGCACAACAGACACATGTGACACAAGCTGGAATGAACAGCAACTAACACAGCAAGAGACTGACACACAACAGCACTATCCCGAGGGACCAGAGATTGGGGTGACACAAGCATGCATGATACGTCTACTGTGATGACAAAGGTAGATGTCGTACAAACTGTGAAATCCAGACATGTGTCCTGTGCCACAAACATACATCACACCTACACAAACACAAAACAATCAAGATGGCCCGTCATCCATGGACAAACAGGAGCTAGGGGCTCATCCATGTAAACATATACATCAGTCCACCCTCAACACCACACACCCTGAACTGCACCAATGTGCATCTGTGAAGCCCACATGGACAGGTGACATTGCATATGCACCCATGACAAACACAGTAATGTTGGGAGGAACTAAGGTGCACAGACTCATCACACAAGGACAGTTTACAACCCTGGTGAATGACAGACATACTGCACAGTATGCGGTACATGGCCATGACGTCAAAGCTCACGTAACCTTCGGAATCCCTGCCACAGTCCCAGGACAATGCAGAAGCCAAGGCACACATGCTGACACCTGCAAACATTGCAGCCCTGAACCGGACAAGTGGGAGCAGTCACACACACATACACATGTCTCAATCACTGAAAGGTACCACCTAGGGACAACTACATGATATTGCGAACAAACAAGTGCCTTGTGGACCACTGACTGTGTCCCATCTGCGTCTGACCACATCATCACCACTCAGAACTGACAAATCCCAATGATGAAACACCAATTAACAGTAGTGTGTCATGCACCCCCACATCTGGTAGCCCATGCCAAAGTTGTGGGATGAACACAGTACAACTCAGCACGCATCAACAACAGGGACATATCAAGGGAACACTGCCTGTGTATGAAAAGGGATGTGGACACACACACACACATGCTCACACAACACACATCATGGGCCCAGGCAATGTCACGGAACAACACACTTACTTGAGGGGACTCAACTCCTGTGGAAGCTCAGCTGTGCCAAACATAGTTCCAGCAGGTCTCAGTCATGTCAGCAGAACACTTGGTCAGTCAGCCATCAGTTACCACACAATGAAGGCTCTGGTCACAACAGCCTGTGTACGGGAGTGTCCCTTAAGTCATCTGCACATACTCAATACATATGACCAGCAAGTTGCAAAGAGGACCCAGTTGGTCCTACACCAATGATGCCCACACTTACATGTCCAGTGGCGATGCGCCCACAGTCAGGGAAATAGACAAATTGGACAATGGGAAGCACATCATATGTGCATGTGTGCAAGCCACAGATGTGACCATGCAAATGAAATGTTTACAGAGATGTCCACAAATTGTTAATCATGACACACTCATTTAGCTGCAAAGGATGATATGGATAACGGCCAGAATAGAATACATATCTCATGGACCACATGGAGTACCTCACATCAACACCTCAGTATTCAACATTTGAAATCCAGCATTACAACTGCAAGGTCATGCTAAACATCATCAACATAATGTACAGCTAAATCAAATGCACAAGGATAAAGAAAAATGCTTTATTCAGAATTTTTTAATGCAAAGTCCTTTCAAAACAAAGGCCAATGGCCGGTCCATCTCCAAATGACAAAAAGTTAACTTGAGCGACAACTGTCACACGTTGCTTTTCTGCACTGGTAAGGAAAGGGGACATCCCCTCAGAGGGGCATACATGGGGGCAGGCCAGGCACCGCAGGGACAGGATCAGGGCAGCAGAAGGAGGCAGTGAAGGGGTAGTGGATGCAGGAGAGTCACTGGCAACTGCAGTGGAGCTGACTGAAGTAGTGGGTGCAGTCACAACTGCGGGGCACAAGTCAGATGGGGTGGGTGCCGGCACAACTGCAGTGGGGAAGGTCAGATGGAGTGGACTGGGTCCCCACTGCAGTGCCCAAGTCAGACGGGGTGGTCGTGGACTCCACTGCAGTGCCTAACTCAATGGGAGCAGAATGGGGTTCAGGTGAGGTCGGCAGGACAGAGGGGGGGACACGGTCCCCACATCAGTGGCACTAACTGTCTGACCGGGGGTGGAAGAGCAAGTGGTAGGGGGGAGGGCCTCAGCATTTTGGGGATGGTGTATCTGTGGGTGGGGTACCTGGGGCAGGGTGTGGCGGGGGAACCTGTGGAGTGGTGGCCTGGGGGATGTAGGACGGAGACTTCGTAGTGGAGCTGCGGGGCGGGGGTGGGGTCTTGCTCTTCCGGCTCCGGGGAGACTTGCGGGTGGGGGCCTCAGTCTGACTGCGCCTGGGGGAGGGTGTCCGGATATGAGGGGCACTCCCCTCTGTGCGTGGGGACTTCCTCTTCCCCTTGTAAGATGGATCTGCTGGGTCAGTGGGGAAGAGGCCAAGGTCACAGAGGAAGAGCTTCTGTGGAGATAGGTTTGCAGGTGAGGCAAGGGAAGGCGGCTGGGAGGGAGAGGTATCGGAGGACTGCGGAGTGGTTGTGGATGACTGTGTGTGTGTCTGCAAACCATCCCCTGTGAGTGTGGTATCAGTCCCCTGCGCTTGCTTGTGTGCACATCTAGCCCTTGGTTTGGGTGTTTGTGTGCTGCCCGTGTCTGTGGGTTTGTGAGAATGTGCAGGTGTGTGTGTGCTTGGGACAGGTAGGGTGCTAGGAATCATGGGTAGTGCAGGGGTAGGAGGGGTGCGGGACTGTTGGAGGAGGGACACTGCTGCCATCAGGGAGGAGGCCACAGACTGATTGGTCCTCTGTAGGGCAGACATGCCCGATGAAATGCCCTCCATGAATGACACCAGTTGTGTCAACAGACTGGTGTGTCCATGGAGGACACTCAGCATTGATGTCTGCCCTACATGGATCTGTCGAAGCAAGTCCACAGACTCCTCACTCAGGGCAGCAGGGGACACAGGGGCAGGGGGTGCGGTGCCTGGCACAAAGGAGACATGCACCCGAACACGGGAGCCTGGACGGACCTCTGGGATGGGAGCCGATGGGAGGGTGTTGATGGTGATGGTGGGGGCGGTGGCGGGGACAGCCTCACTAGCTGGGGTTTGGTGACTGCTGACACCCGCCTCCACAAGGGAGTCATCCTCCGAGCTGCTGTGGCCCTCAGCTGGGGTGGATGTTGCTGAGGACTTCTCAGTGTGGCTCCACTCGCCCTCCGTGCCACTGGGTCCCTCCGACTCCTCGCCTTCTGTCCCAGTCAGGCTCTGTGGCTCCTCGCGGTCCGTGGAGCTGTCCCCTCCTGTGGTCGTGGATGTATCAGGATAGAATTAGGAAAAAAGAAAACATCAGTCACCTGCACTGACTTCACACACCATAGTGAGTACATCACATCACAGGGCAAGCCCTGGCATCATCAGCTGAACACTGCTCAAAGTGCTCACACTGTTGAGAATAAGCCAATTGTCAGTCTCACCATCAACCATGTTACTCATAACCCTCCTGGACTTGCACCCATATGTCTGTTGCATGTTAGATGCTAATACCCCAATGTGCCGACATGCACCACCTACACATTTGTTGGACATGCAAGTGAACATGTAGGAGTATGCCACTATACACACATCACATCTCTTGCCACTGACTCAGTACAGGTGTCAGGATGAAGGGATGGGCAGAGTCTCATTTCACATGCTTGTGATGCATGCCAGCAACACACACTATGATGTTCTCATGTCCTGATAGTCAATGCCACAATGGGGTGCATGGAGCACATTTGAACACAATGCAGGATCACTCATAGCAAGTTAAATGCCATGGCACTGGTATGCCTGGAAAGTCACTCAACACTGTCTCCTGTCACAGGGACAGGGCATCCAGACAACAACAGTATGCACAGTGTCACAATCATAGCTCATGGGTAAACCAAACTCTGCAGCTGACAAGTGCACTTGCCCATCCCCTGCAAACAACATATCCCAGACCCAGAAGACCCCACATCATACAAAACTGACAGATGAGTCTCGGTGAACACATCTCCCTGCACATTAGCACATCACAGTCTGCTGTGCATGTAACACAGCTGCCTGAAGTGCACAGTTGCATACACCATTGTGCACTGTCAAGTGATCACACACCTATATGTCACACAGGTATTGTCTCTCATAGTCACATCTCAGATGTCCTGCTGACCCTCAAACCCATGAACAGCCCAGTTGTCCGGAAAAGGAAGCCACACCACAATGACACAGAGGCAGACACCTGAAGGCACATGTCACTATGCACAACCTGTAAGTTGATACACAGGAGTGGGATTACAAAGTGTTTCTAAATGCCCTTGAGTAGGCATGACTGCCCAGGTCTACGTGAAACAGTGTTTAGCCCTGGACAGTAGTCAGGTGGCTAAGCAAGTGTGACACACTTAATATACATACTCCTGAGGCACACAAATTGGAGTCCCCTGCTGCATGGGTTTGTTTGAAATACCCCAGCCACATGTTGCGAGTCAGACCAGCAATTGTAACACATATCAAGGGCACACACAGATCACATGTCAGATCTCAGGCATTGTGTAAACAATTGACCCACCCATGAAACACACAACAGAGTCAAAGTAACAGATGCTGTCCAGAAGCTGAAGCATAGCTGACTGCAGGGACACAGTGCCCTAGTGACACAAGCAACAGACTGTAGGGTCCACACCTGTGGATCAGATGAGGAGGGTGCATCACACAATTGAGGGACCTGAGTATTGGACTACAAGACCAACGTAATGTGGAAGTGTGACCAGGCAAAAAGACTGCAATTAGCATGTCAGGCATAGTACACAGATTAGGCATGGACTTACCCCCTCCTTGCTACTGTCTGGCCTTCAGCTGCCCATTCAGGTCTGGGAAGACCACCGGCAGGATCCTGAGCATGTGGGGGGTCAGAGTCCAGTGTCTGCCCCTCCTGCAAGGAGGCGACAGCTTCAGCTGGACCCTTGCGATCCTCCGGGTCCAGCCCAGAAGGTCCTGCCACCTCTTCTGGCATTTGCGGATCCGGCACATGTAGACCCCTACCGATCGAACTGCCCGGGCGATGGTCAGCCATATCTCCTGCTTCTGGTGGGCATCAACCTGTGAGGATGACAAAGTTAAAAGTCCACTAACACACATGGCCCATATTTGTGCTGCACACAGTTGGATATACATGTCGTCATCACAAAGGAAAATGAGTATCACAGGTAGTGCACCCATGGAAAAGGACAAATGCCCTGCATGTCTGACATGTTAACAATGCCTGGGAAGTTGAAGCTTGCACAAATGCACTTTAGCTGCAGAACACATGTTCATTACATGTACCTACACACTTTGGGGGATGAAAGTACTCAGTGAGTATGCTTGACACTGTTGTACACACTGCTAGTACTGCTAGTCAGACAACATGCACAATTAGGAAGGCAGTGGACTGCACACTCACCTGCTCCCCTGGTTTCCCATACAGCTTGCTGTACTGTGGAAGGGGTACAACACTCCGTCCATCATTTCCTTTGGTTTTTGCTTTGTTCGCCATAAGTTGGCAGGGTATGCTCAGACGTGAGTCCCTTGCTCACTTTGCCACTGGATTCACGCAAGCCTGGCTGAAGACGGCTGAAATGCCAGAAACCGGTCCTAGGAAGCTTGTTTCCGGTCCAGGGAAGACATGGCTTGGCAGTTCGGGCTGGACTGTTCCCATGAGGCACAGGGTCAGACTGATTTGCATATGGCCATGTCTGAACTGGGGTGGCAGAGTGGGCTAAAGAACGGTGATGGATTAAACCCAGATCAGTTGACTGGGGGTGAGTGCTTGCAATGTTCAACACTCCGTCCATCATTTCCTTTGGTTTTTGCTTTGTTCGCCATAAGTTGGCAGGGTATGCTCAGACGTGAGTCCCTTGCTCACTTTGCCACTGGATTCACGCAAGCCTGGCTGAAGACGGCTGAAATGCCAGAAACCGGTCCTAGGAAGCTTGTTTCCGGTCCAGGGAAGACATGGCTTGGCAGTTCGGGTAGGACTGTTCCCATGAGGCACAGGGTCAGACTGATTTGCATATGGCCATGTCTGAACTGGGGTGGCAGAGTGGGCTAAAGAACGGTGATGGATTAAACCCAGATCAGTTGACTGGGGGTGAGTGCTTGCAATGTTCAACACTCCGTCCATCATTTCCTTTGGTTTTTGCTTTGTTCGCCATAAGTTGGCAGGGTATGCTCAGACGTGAGTCCCTTGCTCACTTTGCCACTGGATTCACGCAAGCCTGGCTGAAGACGGCTGAAATGCCAGAAACCGGTCCTAGGAAGCTTGTTTCCGGTCCAGGGAAGACATGGCTTGGCAGTTCGGGCTGGACTGTTCCCATGAGGCACAGGGTCAGACTGATTTGCATATGGACATGTCTGAACTGGGGTGGCAGAGTGGGATAAAGAACGGTGATGGATTAAACCCAGATCAGTTGACTGGGGGTGAGTGCTTGCAATGTTCAACACTCCGTCCATCATTTCCTTTGGTTTTTGCTTTGTTCGCCATAAGTTGGCAGGGTATGCTCAGACGTGAGTCCCTTGCTCACTTTGCCGCTGGATTCACGCAAGCCTGGCTGAAGACGGCTGAAATGCCAGAAACCGGTCCTAGGACACTTGTTTCCGGTCCAGGGAAGACATGGCTTGGCAGTTCGGCTGGACTGTTCCCATGAGGCACAGGGTCAGACTGATTTGCATATGGCCATGTCTGAACTGGGGTGGCAGAGTGGGCTAAAGAACGGTGATGGATTAAACCCAGATCAGTTGACTGGGGGTGAGTGCTTGCAATGTTCAAAACTCCGTCCATCATTTCCTTTGGTTTTTGCTTTGTTCGCCATAAGTTGGCAGGGTATGCTCAGACGTGAGTCCCTTGCTCACTTTGCCACGGGATTCACGCAAGCCTGGCTAAAGACGGCTGAAATGCCAAAAACCGGTCCTAGGAAGCTTGTTTCCGGTCCAGGGAAGACATGGCTTGGCAGTTCGGGCTGGACTGTTCCCATGAGGCACAGGGTCAGACTGATTTGCATATGGCCATGTCTGAACTGGGGTGGCAGAGTGGGCTAAAGAACGGTGATGGATTAAACCCAGATCAGTTGACTGGGGGTGAGTGCTTGCAATGTTCAACACTCCGTCCATCATTTCCTTTGGTTTTTGCTTTGTTCGCCATAAGTTGGCAGGGTATGCTCAGACGTGAGTCCCTTGCTCACTTTGCCACTGGATTCACACAAGCCTGGCTAAAGACGGCTGAAATGCCAGAAACCGGTCCTAGGAAGCTTGTTTCCGGTCCAGGGAAGACATGGCTTAGCAGTTCGGGCTGGACTGTTCCCATGAGGCACAGGGTCAGACTGATTTGCATATGGCCATGTCTGAACTGGGGTGGCAGAGTGGGCTAAAGAACGGTGATGGATTAAACCCAGATCAGTTGACTGGGGGTGAGTGCTTGCAATGTTCAACACTCCGTCCATCATTTCCTTTGGTTTTTGCTTTGTTCGCCATAAGTTGGCAGGGTATGCTCAGGCGTGAGTCCCTTGCTCACTTTGCCACTGGATTCACGCAAGCCTGGCTAAAGACGGCTGAAATGCCAGAAACCGGTCCTAGGAAGCTTGTTTCCGGTCCAGGGAAGACATGGCTTGGCAGTTCGGGCTGGACTGTTCCCATGAGGCACAGGGTCAGACTGATTTGCATATGGCCATGTCTGAACTGGGGTGGCAGAGTGGGCTAAAGAACGGTGATGGATTAAACCCAGATCAGTTGACTGGGGGTGAGTGCTTGCAATGTTCAACACTCCGTCCATCATTTCCTTTGGTTTTTGTACTGTGGAAGGAGCCCATCCAGCAGTGCTTGGTTCTCCTCAGTGAAGGCTGGGGCCCTCTCCAGAGTAAGTGCCATAGCAGTAGCCAGACGATGCAGAGACAGCAGCAGTGGTAGCAGGGTTGTGGTCCAGTAGCATGTAGTGCAGGTAAGTGAGCTCTCTGGGGGCCGGCCAGCCTTATATCTGTGCTGCAGAGGCAGACTCTGTGCCATGTGTCGCAAGTGATAGGTCCAACACTGTTGCATTCTATGAATCTGGCCAACCCATGGAAATGTACGACTCGTACACGTCTTCCGCATTTGTGAGAAGTTGGCCTGGCATATGCTGTCCACTAGTTATAGGGGACACCTTGCACCAGTCCAATTCGACTCTTAAGGTGATAGGTTAAAAGACAACCTTTAAAGAAAGCTATCCTAGTGGTAGCTGTGGAGAGCAGCCTTCAGGCTAAGTCTTGAAGGAGTGTAAAGCTTATTGTTTTACCATGGATAACCTCTTGAATGACCAAATGAAAGAGTAGTCCACACAGGTATATTTTCAAAATCTATGTATTTATTCTAAGAACAAATCTTAAAGATACAATTCAATAAAGCATTTATAACAACAATAAATAGCACTGGAATCACAGGGCCCCGGGGGGGACCAAACCATATATTTAAAAAGTGGTATAAGAACCACGACAGTTCTGCAGACAGTACCTAGGGCACTTACGAAACCACCCAAGGTAGTGAGGAAGGGGACCCACGGGAAGCGTGTGCAGTGTTTAAACTACAGTCGGGATCCCTATTAAACCCTATAGGAAATGTTGCGGTTGGAAATTGCAAGAATCTGGACACTTCTAGCAGGAGTTCAAGTTCTGGAGTTTAGAGTTAAGCTCTTGGAGGGCCCACACCCACGATAGTACCGAGGTACCACTGTTACCTGCCCCAGGGAAGCCGGGTGCATAGGTCATTTTCGGTGTTGGGTCGATGTCTCATTTTCAATGGAAAAACGTGAAGAACTGCTGCTGGCGTGAAGCGTCGTCGATGTCGTGCAGATTGAAGATGTAGATCTTGAAGGTAAGGACCTGAAAGCAGAGGGGACAGAGTCTGGGTCACTAGCCAGTGACCAGGGGCCTTTGGAGAAAGAGCCCTTCAATGTTGGGTGTTTTCAGGTTGAAGATGGGTAGCTTGGATCAGCAGCCACGGAGTCCAGGAGGCTTCAAGGAAGGCCAGCTGCTGGAGGGTGACTGTCCCACAAAGGATGAAGGCCACTGCAGTGTTAGTGTCCGGATTGGATCCACTAAGCCTTGGCAACCACAACCCATGCAAGAATCAAGAAACAGCTATGGTGCAGACCCACGAGGTCTGAGCAAGGTCTCCAGCAAGGAGACTGTAGAGCAGGCCTGGAGTAACCAGGGGAGCTCTTGGAAGTGAATATTGACCTCCACTAGGGCCCACCTGTCGAGAGACAAAGGACTGCAGGAGGCAGCAATTTGGAGTGCGTAAAGATGAGCCCACGGGTCGCCGGAGCGGGCTGGAGCGTCATCCTTTGGCACAGGTGATGCTGAGAGGTTGGCTCAATGATGGGCCAAAGCACAACTTCCCCACTGGTCGGGTTCGTGTGCTGTGCAAGAGGTGGCCGGTGTCCTGGGGCATTGGGTATCTTGGTACCCACGGGGTCCACGGTGCTAAGCTTTGCTGTGCACACTCACTGGCCTCTGGGATGCTTGGGAACCCACCTCAGGGTAGGCAGAAGTCTTCGTTGTCTGTAGGAGTAGCGGAGTTCCAACCGGGTCACTTGCAGTGTTTCAGGTGCCTGCCAAGCAGGGGGGTAACTCCTTTACCCCAAGGGAGATTTCTTCATTCAGCTGAGCGGCAGCTCGTCAAAGGTTCAAGTCTTTGAAGCAAAGTTCTCGTCCAAGATTAATCTGAGGCTCTGGGGGCCCTGCACCCATCTTTATCCAGGGATTAGGGAGTGTCTGAATCAGAGCCCACCAATGGGAGTTCAGGCGGGAAAGGGTGGCTACACCCTCTCCCCTTTGTGTGTTTCCCGCCGGGGCAGGGGACAGGATGCCCCTGAACCGGTCTGAGCCGGTGTATGCAGAAGTAGGCACTGGAGAAGCCTACATGTACGTTTGAAAGACACCCTAAGGTGCACCTACCCAGTTCCAATCTACATAGTCTGTCTGGGGAGGTGGGGACACCTCCCTGCAACAAGATCCCTATTGTCCAGCTGCCGTGGCTGGATTTCTGCCCAGCAACAGGCAGCCAGAATCGTGTGGGTGGCGGGTAGCCCCTCACACATATCTCAGCACCCTGCCTTGTAGGATTAGCAAGGCCTGCCTTAGGGGTGATCTTTGAGGATATATGTGTTGTATTTAAGTGGGATACAGGATACCTATATCCCTGTAAGGGGTACAAGCACCACCTTACCCAGACTACAGTAGTGGTCTGGTGGTGTCAGTTTGTATGGCTGTCCCAGGGGTGGCACAATAAGTGCTGCAGCCCCTGGTAGGCCTCTGAGAGACCCATGCCCTGGGTACCTAGGGTACCATCTACAAGGGGCTCACAGGGTGTCCTCAGTATCCAACTGGTATGTACCTAAAGTACTCACATCAGTTTAGAGAGGAAGCAGATAGGCTGGGGCCCTGGATAGCAGGGCCACAGCCTGGCTAGAGTAAATAAAAAAACAGTCAAAACATCAGCAAAAAGTTGGGGGCAACTATGCAGTCAATGCCACTCTCCTACAGCATTGTTCAAATCTTCACCTTCATGAAACCCTAGTAATTGCAGCATTGTTGTAGGCATCCAACTGAATTTCCAGCGCACAACTCGTACAAGTTTTGAATCTGCATCCGTCTCCATGACAGTCCAGAGCCAATTGATGCGCTCGTCTCGGTCAACTGACTGTACAACACGTAGTTTGAAAATACACATGCACCCGTCTCCATACGATTCAATGGCTAAGGCGTATGCCGCTCTCAGACCATGCCTACCCGACACGTATGCATGATAGTCACCCACGTCGGACCTCATTGAAGTCAATGGCTAAGCGTACGCACGGCTCGGTCCTGAACTGTGCAATGCGTACGCATAGTCACCCGCGTCGGACCTCATTGCAGTCAATGGCTAAGCGCACGCACGGCTCGGTCCTGAACTGTGCAATGCGTACGCATTGTCACACGCGTCAGACCTCATTGCAGTCAATGGCTCAGCATACGCATGGCTCGGTTCTGAACTGTGCAATGCGTACGCATTGTCACCTGTGTCGGGCCTCATTGGTGTGACTATTTGACGGCTTCAACACCCAATTACTTGCCAGGGACTCAGGTGCACACCTACCACACTACAGCATGTGCCACACAGTGTCCCATGACATGTAAGGCTGCATTCACTGTGTGTTTGGGGGGGGCAACATTTGGTTTGTTGTGTGGCACTTTTGTGCAGCAACTCCCAGGCTGCGCACGTGTTCATGTGGACAGAATCCTTTGTGTGTTGTGCACCTTACCACTGTGATGTGCAACTCTACAGTTATGGGCATGAGTCATGGACACAGTTTCATGTTGGATATGTTTAGGACACGTCACATACACCCTGAGCCCTGGGGGTGATGTCATGTACGTCATGAGACCTGTAGCCACAATTCTGATGTACACCCACAGTCTGTGTGCATGTTGTGTCTCAGATGTGGCTGATCAAATGTGCCCAATGGGAGACAGTCTCCACATCCATGTGGTTTGTGCATCAACATTGATGTTGCGTGTGTGTCTACGAGAAGTACATGTCGGGCCTGCAAAGAACACAGTGGCCACTACCTGTGGGACTCACGGTTGCCTTGTGGCGTGTACATGATACGCCATGTCATGCCAGTGTCCATGTGACAATAGAGGGAGCCTGGGCATCTGCATGACAAAGATTTGTGATGCCTGGGAGACATCAGGCCTCATGTGTCACTGTGGTGTGTGTTTGTAACATCACAGCAGTACATAGGTAGGGTGACACAGCCCAATGATTCGCCATTGAACTACATGGGACTTATGTGAACATGTTGACTTGAGATGTGAGGTGATGGCCATGTAGGTGACATATGTGTCCATGCCCAACAGCACACACCTCAGTACATTGTGTATTGTCATGATGTATCATGTGATATTTTGCTTGGTCCTAGCCACATGGGTGGATGAACCGACAATCTTCATTTGTGCATTTCTGTTATGCAGGGCACCTGCTGTCCATAGACCATTCCCAGACCTTGAAACCATGCAGGAACGCAACTGCATCCGACGGTACCGCTTCACCAGGCCACTGATTGAGGAGTTGGCGGAGCAGTTGGCGCCACATCTGCTACCTTGCTGGACATACCCTACAGTACGGACCCCAGAGGTGAAGGTGATGGCAGCCCTGCACTTCTTTGCTACTGGTACCTTCCAGTACACTGTGGCTACCGCTGGTGGTATGTCGCAAACGATGTTTAGTCGTGTGCTACACAATGTCTTGGAGGGGATGTTGCATTTCCTTGACCTGTACATCAAGTTTCCTAGCCCAGGTCAACTCACTGAAATAAAGAATGCCTTTTATACACTGGGGAGGATGCCGAACGTCATCAGCTCTATTGATGGTACACATGTGGCCCTGATACCACCACAGGCACATGAGCAGGTATACCGGAACAGGAAACATTTCCACTCCATCAATGCTCTTGTGGTATGTCTTTCAGACATGTGTATCACACATGTGTGTGCACGTTTCCCCGGTTCTGCGCACGATGCCTACATCATGAGGAGTAGTCGCATTGCAACACTGGTGTCACAGATGCCAGAACAGCGTGCCTGGCTTGTCGGTGTGCACTGACGGTTTACCATTGTGTGTGTTTGGCAATGTTGTATTCCGCCCTCCTTCAAAACTCTGCTAATTGTTCAATTGTTTGTGTATAGGTGACTCCAGATACCCCAACATGCCGTGGTTGCTGACACCCCTCAGGAACCCTGTGACACCAGCCGAGATGCGCTACAACTAGGCACATGGTTGGAGCAGGAGGGTGATTGAGCGGATATTTGGTGTCCTGAAAAGCCGCTTCCGCTGCCTGGACAAGGCCGGAGGGACCCTCTCATATGAGCCTGCAAAGGTGTGCAAAATTATCCTTGTATGCTGCATGCTACACAACATGGCAGTGCGGAAGAAGTTGCCTCTCATCCAGGACGACGATGACCGACCTCCGCCACCTGTGGAGGATCCAGGCCTGGGTCACGATGCCAGTGATGATTATGATGAGGGTGACGTCCGCACACAGCTCATCAACAACATCTTCACCTGAATGTGAGTTTACAGGGTTGTTATGTTAATGTATGGAGTTAGCCTGCAATATGTTCTGGCTGCTCTGTTGCTGTTTGAGTGTGTCTGTGTACCACTTGACTGAATGCGTGCAGTGATGTGTCCATTCAGGTGGTCTGTACTCCACAATAGGGTAGGACTGCTAGCTTGTTTCTGTGTAGGTTTCTTGTGACATGTTTTGTGCATGTGTATTGCATTTCTCTCCTGTTCTGCTGTGCTTTTGACTATGTCTTGTGTCTGTCTTTCCCAGGGTACTTTGCCTGTTGTTTGGTCAACACTGACCCCCAACACCCAGAATCCAACACCAGTGTGGGAGTTGTCAATTCCCATCAAATGATATGCCATCACCCCTGGACTTCAATTCTCTGACACTTTGTGACCGTGTGTCCACTGTGACGTACAATTACCTTGCAACTGTTGTGGAATAAACATGTTGCTGATGCGTAATGAACCTGTGCTATGCTTTGTTAGGTGCGTTGTCTGTCTTCCCACATCGTAGTGACATTTGCTTACCTCACCTGTGGACTTGTCACCACTGACTGTGGATAGGTGTTGTGTCTGTGCATACCAATGTACTTCAGATCAACATCATTGTGTGGGATGAGTTACATGGACATGGTGAGTATGTGTTGTGGTGCCATAGTGGTCTGTCTCCCTCACATGTGTCACATCACCATGACTCACATAACAGTGGTCACATTGTTGTAGTATTTGGCATGCACTGTGTTGCCATCTCCATGACACATGACAAGTTGGAATCACAACAGAGGCAAGTATGGTGTACTGGTGAGTTTATTTACAAACATGTGTAAGGATAGTCCACAGGATGGTGGGTGCTGTACGTAGGGTTTTGAATCCAAAGTTCACAGTAGAGTTGGAAGTGTTGGTAACTGAAATGTCCAGAGTAAAGTCCACAGTCATCTGCTACATTGGACCAACATGAACCCTCCATTTCATATAGGCGAGTTGTGTCAGATACGACAAGGTGAACGGGTTGCACACAAAGAACATTGTCCAGAACAGGTTTAAAGGCCCTGGAGGATGTGCAGGGACATCTGCGTCTCACATGTCCTTCTTTGGACGACCCCTCTTCTTTTTGGGGGGGGGATCCTCAGGTGCAGGCGTCTGCGGTGCAGGGGACTCTCCGCCAGAGTCATCCTCCCTCCCTGTGGCACTGGCAGATGGTGTGGCAACAGATGTTGTGGCCACACAGGGAGGTGTGGACATGTTTGTGCTGATCTGGCGGAGACAGAGGAGTATGCCCCGATGCACCGCAGTGAGTGCATCCCACTTTGCCTCCATGCGGGCATGGTGGGCAGCCTGCTCCTGTTGCATGTCCTTGAGGATCCCCACTACCTGGCCAAATCCTCCAGTGCTATCCTGGTACGCATCTATGATGCGTGCCAGTTGGGAGTCATCATACAGTCCAGACCTCTCTGCAAGGTGCGCCCTCTGCCTCCCACCCCTCTCAGCACTCCTATCCACATGGGAAGGACCAGCGGCGGCACGCACAGGTGACACTGGGACCCCTTTGGTGGTGTTGCTGCTGGTGTTGTCTGTAGCTTCCTGAGCGTCCTGTGTCCCTGTGCTGTCGGTGTTCTGTTGCCTTGGTCTGCCCGTGTTGGCGGGGGTGCTCTGTCTGTTTCCAGATGCTGGAGGTATGGGTATGGGGGTGCAGATGTTGGTGCTGCTGGTGCTGCATGATGACTCACACCGGAGGTGCCAGGTTGTTCGTCGTCATCCGAAGAGGACAGAGACAGATTCAAACCAGAGAGCTGAGGGTCCACCAGAGTCTGGGACGGGACTCCTCTTCATTTGGTGCTGTGTCCCCAGCACCACCTGTGTTTGGAAGAGACACACAATGTAAGTTAGGTTTCTACAGGCATCAATGGTTCACATACATGACATTTTCTACTGTTCGTCCGGATGCCTGCCTGTACACTGCTTTGTCCAGGGTTGTCACAGACAGATATTGATATTGTTGTTGCACATTGCCCAGACAAAATGAAAGATTTCAATGTACATGTCGAAGTGTGTGCATGCCCAGCTCATGAATAGATTTGTCTGTACATGACCATTACTACTCAAGGGTCACCACGTTGCTGACACAGGTATGTCATCCCTGTACACATGTGAGCTTTAACAAGGACATATGTGCTATTCCACTGAGGATATGTTGTAAGATTGTGCCACATTGGTGTATTGGTACGACATGGTCACAGTCCGGTATGCCTGTGATCTCTTTGGAGGAAGTGTGTTTTTTTACGGTATTCCTAGTTCCCATCTCATTTCATACAAGTGATTATGTCACCATCGGTAATGAGTCTGGTGCTGAGTTTTGTACGTGCATATGTGATTTGACTTGTCAAAGTTCTCCATGGTGACATGGATTGGGCAAGGTAGCACTCAGGCTTTTCAATGCTCATGACAGTGAGGGCCGGTGGTGTGTGTGTTGCATTTTTGCTGCTGTGAGTAGCATGTCTCCTCCAATGCAGTCCAGGTGGGACCTTGTGTCTACAGTGTCTATGTCAGTGAGTGGTGTGTTGTGTGAAGGATGCATATGTTTCAGCACGATGTAGGAGTGGAATGCAGCTCACAACAGCACAGAGTGTGAATGAGATCATGTTATGGTGTCGGCTATATTGGTGTGTCCATTCCATTCACTGTCAGATGTTCCCTGTCAATGATGTATATGTGAGTTCCTGTGTGTTTTATGCAATGTACCATATATGGCTCTCCACACTTGTCATCTGCAAGACACACATCCCCAGCCCGGCCAGGGGGCACCCCAGGACACTGCATCCCCAGACAATGAGTATGAACTTTTGGTTGCAATGGCTGTGTGTGCGACCGTGTTTTGTTTGGCCAGTGCATATGTGTGATTGTCAGCCACATCATTTCTCAGGCCCACGTGTCAGACATCTTGCCCGGGCATCATCTTTGTGAGTGACTGGTACTACGTGTGCAATGTGTTTTAGCATAGAAGGTGTGTGTATGGCAAGCATCGGTGTTATTTGTTTACAAGTCAGGACCTCCTTCTCTCCCAGGCCAGTTAACCCATCATGAAACGTGCCAACATTGCAGTGGGTGCAGGTTAATTTCAGGATGTCAGTCAGTGCAGTCCTAGTGTTTGTTGTTGCCCAGTTCCCAGCATGGCCTTGTGCTCCCCACAGCAGAGCCCAGAGTCAGTGCGTTCCCACTCCCTGTGAGGCGAGCATGGTTCAGTGTGAGCTTGCTGGGCCATGTGGGTGGGTGGGGAATGTCTGTGACTGCAACTCCCATCATGCTCTTGGCTACACCCTCCTTCCCAGCATGCCCATACTTCCTTCCTTTTGACTTTGCTTTCCTGTGAGGGGGTGTGACAGCAATGGCAAGATGGCTGACTGTGCAGTCCTGGTGTTTGTTGTTGCCCAGTTCCCAGCATGGTCGTGTCCTCCGCACAACAGAGCCGAGTGTCAGGCATCTTGTCAGTCCTTTCCCACTCCCTGTGAGGCGAGCATGGTTCAGTGTGAGCTTGCTGGGCCATGTGGGTGGGTGGGGAATCTCTGTGACTGCAACTCCCATCATGCTCTGGGCTACACCCTCCTTTCCAGTATGCTCATACTTCCTTCTTTTTGACTCTGCTTCCCTGTGAGGGGGTGTGACAACAATGGCAAGATGGCTGACTGTGAAGTCCTTGTGTTAGGAATCCTAACTTTACTACTACTAAATGCCTTTTGTGAATACCGAAAGTCGTAAAGTTAGGATTTTGTCTCAGTTTAGTAGTAGTAAAGTTAGGAGTCCTAACTTTACTACTACTAAATGCCTTCTGTGAATACCAAAAGTAGTAAGTTTAGGATTTTATCACTTATTAGTTCTGTGAATCGGCCCCAGACTGAACAACTCCCTCCAGACAATCTGCCTTCAGTCGAATTGAATTTGTACTGGATATAAGTAATGTGGCCAGACTGAATTATGGGTCATTGAGGTCGAGACTAACGGACAAAAGAAATTTACTATATTAAATGTGCAAAAATCTGACACCCTTGAAGCACGATAAATATGGTATACAGCTGGCTGTCTAGTAAACTATGAGGGTTGAATGAAAATAATTGTCTTAAAAAATGTCAGAAGGATCCAAAACAATGATTGGTGCATAGAAAATGTGATGTTAGTGGGCATGCGATATGGCAATCTCATTGACTGCGTGAAAAAAAACACATTTCTTTATAAGTATGCTTTCGAAGATGAGAATTGTCACAACAAAGAATATTGTTGGGACATTAACATTATATCAAACAATAGGCATTGAGCAAACCAGAGGTTTAGCCTTGAAAAATGTAGACAGGCGGTCGTTATAAACAAAGTGGATTCCTGACACCCATTCAGGACTGTGGAATTCTCCACCACAAGTAATCTGCACTAATAAATGAAATGAGACTCAAGTGATGAGAAGAGAGCATTTCAAGATGTAGTTAGCTTTGGAAATTAGAGAACAGCCACAAACATGTACATTTGTGGGCATTCCCTAACTCTCCTGGTCCCTTTCCCCATGGAAATGTTTGAAGATTTACTTGAGCACAGAGTTAGAGTAAATTCTGCTCAGGTTGGTGGAGGTGTAGGGAAAAGGAGTTTTTCATGGCAAAAGTGTTTCCCCCACAGAGGAAACAAAATGTAAAAAGGGGGGATTTGCAGAGGGGTGCCTGTAAGAACATGGATTCATAATTGGAGGGGATCTGATTCCTCATCAAGTAATAATGTCACAATTGTGTACCAGTTTCAATTCAGCCTCAATAATTCAATCCTGAGCTCAACTCTGTAGTACAGAGCAGAAAGGATAAACTTAGGAGAAATGTGCAAAGTATTTATCAGTACCAAAACAGTTAAAAAGTAGAAAAACAACACAATACAAATCCTACTCTAATTTATAAAGATAGAGTAAAATTCAATGAACAAATAGACACTAAAATGACAAATAATCTGATGTAGGGAACAGGAGAATTGATTTTTTAAAGCTTCAAGTCAAAACAGCACCTGAAAGCACAAAGCACCAATTGCGGTTACCTAGCCATGATAGAACAGGTCCAAATCAAAAGTTAAGGCGAACCCCATGCTACTGATGGTTGGTGCAGGGACCACGTTTGTTTTGGTGGAAAGTTTACTTTCTGGCTCAGAAGATTTTCGAAAGAAAAATCCTTGTTGGTGGGTCGTCGGCAAGTCAGATGTAGGTGGGCCTAAATGAGGGTTCGATGGTGACGGCATGATGATACAGGGGCCCCCTCGGTGTGATCTCAGTGGGAAACTTGGTGCCATCGGTGTCAACATTGGGAAAGCTTTGAGTGGACGACGTCAAGAGTCTATACACAAGAAGGTATTGTATGTTGTTCAACTCGGCCTCGTGAAGTCCTTCTACATTCGAACATAGAAACTTTTCTGGAATTCAAAGTCCTTTTAGTGGGGGATACCGGTGAGTCAAATATGGCTGGTACTTCAACTCCAGTGTCTTCGGCATTGGCCATTTTCTCTATTGGTTCCATGGAGAAAGAGTTCTAAGAGTCCAGTTTTGCGGTTTTATAGGGGCAGAGGAGTACACTCTACCACCAGCCAAGGGTACAGGACCTTATGGATACCACTTTAGGGTTTAAACTCACTATCCCAGAAGCCAACAGTAGGGGTCAGCCAGAGGAACTGGTCAGCTGGGCGCTTGGAAGGTAGCTTTTGTGGCACAGGAGATCAGCCAACTGATTCTTGGAGTGCACTTCTTGGTCCTGGGTACAAGTGGGAGCAGGTCCAACCCTTGGGGTTTCTCTCTACAGGTTCAACAGCAGGAAAATAGTGACTTTAACATGTCATTAATTCTGAAAAAGACAGGATTTACATAAAGTTGGATTTTGTATTACTAGGAAAATGAGTGTTTGAAGTATTTTTAAAGCTAGTGCCAATCTGAAGCTAGTGTGTATTAAGTTTAATGAAGTAACCCAGTGTTTTGTATGGCACAAGCAGCCATTCTACAGTGAATACCAGTGTGGGGCCTTTAACACTGAAGTGACATGTAAAAACATTACAAACATGTGTCCTACTTTTAAATACTATGCACAGTGCCTAGGGCTGATAAGCCCTACTTTAGGGACTTATAATTAATAAAAAGGAAGGATAAGGCTCGGCAAATTGTTTATTTTGGCAAGTCGAATTGGCAGTTTGAAAACTGCCTACCCAGACTGTAGGTGCAAGCCGGGAGATATTATTTGCTTTGTCACTTAAAGGTGGCACAATATTTGCTGCAGTCCACCAGTGACATAAAATGAACAAGCCCAGGTACTCTTTGGTGCCATAATCTAGGGAATTGTAGGTAAGTTAAATATGCCAATCAAGAGTGTAGCCAATTTTGACATGTTTTAGTGGTCAAAACACATGCACTGAGAGCCTGGTTAACAGTACCCCAGTGTGCAGAATCAAAACCAGCAGAGAAATCTAGTTCATAAAATAGGGGTGTCCACGCAAAAAGAGGTATTTTCCTACATTGACTATTCTCCTTGTTCGGACTCTTCTGCTATGGAGAATCCTGGACAGTGAAACAGGAGTCCTCAGGAAAAGTCAAATAATATTCCCACTATTACACCTGGAAACCTGCACCTGGCACTCACTTGAAGACACGGCTGCAGAAAGAAACACACAAAAGTTCTGAAACAAATCACAGCAAGGGTAGTTGGCATGGGGGCAAATTTAGAAGCTAACTTCACTGAAGAAGCCTGGGTAACTTTCTTCTCTGAAATTTTCAATGCCCCTGTATTGACAACAACGAAGGAAAAAGAAGATGGCAAGCTCCCCACACCCAAATGAAGGCTCAACATGGAAGGGCACGTGTGGAGCAATGTATGCCATACTTATCAGGGAGGGGAATGTTCTGGAGACAACAACAGAATTGGCAAAGAGAAAGACCCTGGATCAAATATGTTTCTCTTGAGGCTAATAAACATCTATGGCCTGCTGAGAACCTTTACATTACACGTTTTTTACATAAATATCAGTCTGTCCACGAGGTTAAATAGTGTTACAATTCTTTGTATAATAGAAGTGAGCCAAAATCATATAGAGCTCTTAGTCTCATCAACAATGATTACTAGATTTACTCCAAATAATCCTTATAGTGGAAGCAGACTGGGGTGCAGATGAAACCACCCTGAATCTAATCCAAGAAGAAGTTCCAAGTCTGGCTGCAGTCTTTAGAATTTCATCACATATTAAATAAGTACAGCGTGGTGAAACAGGTTCCACTAGATGTGTAGCATTTACGAATACTACATCAGCATTCCATCTGGTAGCCAGAGAAAGACTTTGATGGAGGTTGGCAGATATGGGAAATGATAAAGAGAGGTTGTTATCCTTTAAAAGGATGTATACTGGAACTATTTCACTAGATAGATTAAGGGGCCTGTTACGATGTTGGGCAGACAGACATGGGAATGGAGAAAGAGAGGTCGTTATCCATTAAAAGCAGTGCTTTAAATGGGCCGGTACTCACAGGTACTGAGGACCGGCACTTCTTATTTTTATCAATCTGAGTGCCGGCACTTCTCTACTGCCGAGGAGTAGCGGTCCTCATGAAAGGATAGGCGCATTGGCTGCTAGGGCTGGTAACCTGTCAATGACAGTCAAAACTCTTTTAACAAAATATTGCACCTCGGCACTCTAATGGTTTAGATATACAGTTTCTAAAATTGTTTGCAAAGATATGGCCACATAGGAAAACACAGTTTTTCATATATTAGTGTATATATCCTCAAAGGAGAAGTACATCAGGTAAGCATGAGTCATATGTAAATCTATATTTTTAATCCAAAATCGTCATAACAACACGTTGGTAAGTGACTGAGAAAGCATAGAGATATTACATGCTCATGACATTGTTTGTAAACAAAAAGGAGAATGTACCGTGGTCAAATAAGGGTCCTATTTCTAGAACCTTCCAAGTGATGGCGGTTTGGAGCAGCTAACACATGTTTTGTGACTTTCTGTAACTTTTTCAAGGCTGCATTCAAAATAGTATAGATGGTAATCACTACAGTAATTATATTAAGTCAGATAGTGTGTGAGATTCTTATCAAAAGTGCTGCTTAAAGAACAGAAAAAAAATGGTGCAGTGATAATCCTATTGACCATGTATGACATATTTTGGATACATCCTAAAAAAAGTGATACATAGACATAATAATCATCATTGTAGCATATGTGAATACACGAAAGGCTTAAAAGAAAGGTGTCCCAAGAAGCAGTTGTCACCAAACAGAAAAGGTGATTAGAGTGAAAATCAAAGAACTCCCAGCGTTAGGTTAGGACCAGAAAAATAAGCTCAAGGAATTTTGTTAGAATTTACCTTATTCATTGATATGTTAGTTCTTTCTTTTAAGAAAACAACCGTAGGTACTGATTCCTGGATAGGACCAGTAGGGATATTCAAAAGAGGCCCTGTGGAAACATCAGAGCATAGATAAGCATTACTGTTTATATTATTTAGATTTGTAGGTCAAAATGGGTCACCCAAAAATAATTACTACCTAAATGTTTAGTTCCAATTCAATGATGCTATATCCAAATATGAGTAGGATATTTCTCCTTGTCTATGTATCCTTTGTTGTTTGGTCTTCTATTATGTAAGAGAGGAGAATGTATTAAACACTGTACTAGACTTATCTATAAAAGGTAGTCCCCTGCGATAATGTCCCCACCTACGTCTGGTTCCTATTTGAACTCAGACATTTCCCCAAAGAATAAAATAAGCTACGTCGAGAAGAATGAAGACATGGTTCTAAATTCATTTTAATTAAGAGAAAACAGTCTTGAAGAGAGCTAAGAATCACCGATGCCCGAGTCCTAGAGTATCCCAGAACTATGGGAAGCCTAATGATAAAATTCCTCCATGGGTCAGATTGAAAATGTCTGATCCCAATGGATATATATTGGAATCTGGCAGAGTATGGAAGGATACATGAAAAAACATGCTGAAGTACCTGTTAATAATAAATTAATCTTGTTCGCCCCTTAGTTATCCAGCGGCCAATTGTAAATTACTTGTGCCGTCTCCAAGCAATGATAGCAAAGGCTATTAGTGTGCTATAACAAGTTTCTTCTGAATACTTGTTAACCAAACATCCTTGGTAGTGGGATGTTCCTGTTTTTTGTTACCTTGAGGGGCACCGTAATCTATGTAAGACCTAATTTGAGAAAAGTACCATCTGCGGATTGATGTGCTACTGTCTAGACCACCACTACCTTGTTGTGATAATGTACAGTCAAAACTCTTCTGTAGCCCTGAGCCGAGCCCCCGCTGAACTATTCAGCGTAGGCTCATTTGCCTGATATCCGGGTGTTTACCATCATGCTTTGGTGTAAGGAATCGAGGCGGCCCGGTGACAGTGCAATTAAGAAAGCCATGGGAGGTAAGGAAGTTGAAATGGCTTTAATCTCACCCGATTCTTTTGTGTGAGTGTCTGCTTATGTGTGTCTGTTACCTGTGCGTGTTTTCGTGAGAGAGAAAAGAGGGAGGAAATCGACACACTCTTAGGGGAATATTAAAAGAAATGTGTGGAATGCTTTGTGTGTGCACAACTTTCTGTGTATGTCGCACTCTCACGAATATATAGTATTGTGCCAAGTATCAACAAATAATAGTATTTAAGCTGCAAATATTACACATCAAGGAAATGTTAAAAAATTACTGTGTTTGTATTTTGTTTTGTGTAACGATTTAACCTATTTTGTTCAAGAAAACAATTTCTCATGTGTTTTGGTATGTGCTACAACTATTATAGAAGTCAAGAAGTATGTCCTGTCTTGCTTTGGCCAAGCCCCTAGCTCCGCCACATTTAAATGAGTACCTGCACAATTTCTTTCCCATTTAAAGCACTGATGATGTACACTGGAACTGCTTCACTAGTGAGATTAGGTAATAATGGCAATTTGAGCAGACCTTTCCAGCTTTTCACAGGGACATCTTAAGGATTTCAGAGGCCTTGGCCACGAGTAATTTGTGGGCCCCTGTTCAGGACAGCGTTGAATTTATGACACAATTTCAGCTCATTCATACCCTATTTGGCTAGGTCACTAACAGTGCACAGAAACACTGGTCCAAATTCTAAATATGTTTACATAAAATATTTAAGGATAGTGACGTGTGTTTTCAATATTGTTATACAACAGCAGCTCACTAATATTATTGAAACAAATCTTTGTGACTCCCGCACATTTTTCATATGCACGGTCCTGTTCTGATCTAAAATAAACTTTGTTTATGGATGTTGTTGAAAAACATAAACATTTCTCTGCAAAATGTCTCTTATAGACTCCCATCCACCACAAATGTTAAACACAAATTAAAGGAAAACCGTATTTGAAACAATCTTTTTAAGACCTATTCAAGGTCACCTGGGCAAGAGCCTCTGCAGAACAGAGCTGGCTCTATGTTATGTTATGTTATTCAGAATTTATTAAGCGCACGGGCACCCAGAGGTTTCTTGGCGCTGATAGTGAGGAAAGAGTGAGAAACAGTTAACCTATCTCAGAGCTTGCTTGAATAACCAGGTCTTCAAGGCTCCACGAAACTCCATAAGATTGGTGCATTTCCTGAGCGACAGGGGGAAAGAATTCCACACCTTTGGGGCAAGAAAAGCAAATCGACACCCACCTTGACGCTTCAGTTTGAAGGAGGGTAAAGTGAGGAGGGACTGATGAGCAGAGCGAAGATTGCGAGCAGGCTCACATTTGCATATTAAGTTGTTAATGAACATGGGACTTTTCCCGTGAAGCGCCTTAAAGGCCATGCAGCCTGCTTTAAATATTACCCATTGGGCTATGGGTAGCCAGTGAAGAGTGGCCAACAGTGGTTTAGCCGAGCTCCTACCGCGGGTCTTGAAAATTAATCTGGCCGCTTGATTTTGCACTGTCTGCAAGCGTTTCAGCAAGAACAAGGGGAGACCTAAATAAATAGAATTAGAGAAGTCTAATCGGGACAGGACCAAGGCGAGTACCACATGAATGAGGGCAGAGTGAGTAAGAAAATGAACAATTTTTCTGATTTTGCGCAATTGATGAAAGCTAGACGAGATCACCGCTCCTACCTGGCTATTCAGGGAGAGATCAGAGTTAATGGTAATCCTGAGGCTTTTCACCGTAGAAGAGGGAGAGGGAGGGGATCCCATTGTTGACGGCCAGAAGTGAGGGCCGCAGCTGATCGGACTTCTGCCCGGGAGTACCAGCTCGGTCTTCCCGGGATTAAGTTTTAAATGATTCAACTCCATCCACCGTTGGATATGTAACATAGTTGCCTGAAATTCCACGGCGGAGTCAGTAGAGTCCAATGGGAAAATTAGCTGCAGGTCGTCAGCATAGTTATAAATCGTGACCCTCCTGCCTTTTAAGGAATGTAGGAGGGGTTTAAGATATAGGTTGAATAGAAGGGGGGATAGTGACGAACCTTGCGGAACACCACAGGTGGTAGATATCTTGGGCGCTATAAAGTTCCCAAGTTTAACTGCCTGAGTTCGATTGCTCAGGAATGACTTCACCCAACGAGGGCCGAACCTCGTAGACCAGCTTGTTCGACACGGTGTAATAAGATGGTATGATCCACCGTGTCGAACGCCGCCGACAGGTCCAAAAGCACCAAGGCCTGATGTATACCTCTGTGGGCGTTGGATCTCATTGTATCCAGAACTGCGAGGATCACTGCTTCGGTTGAGTGCGCCTGGCGAAAACCGGCTTGGTTAGTCTCCAGATACTCCGATGTTTCGATGAAATTGGAGATGCAGCTAGTCACGTGGGCTTCCAGAATCTTTGCTCCAAAAGGGAGAAGGGAAATGGGCCGGTAGTTAGAAAGATTAGCCGGATCAGCACCCGGTTTTTTAATTAGCGGGACCAGCGTTGCGTTTTTAAATGAAGTGGGGACTATTCCCTGAGCTAGGGACTCATTCAAGAGGGGGAGTATGCCTAGCGGGAGGGCTGAATAGACGTCCCTCAGGACGGACGGGGGGCAGCAGTCATTAGGTGAGCCGGACTTCACGCGATTCATCAGTTCCCCTAACCTAGATTGATTCATTAGGGGAAAGACCTCGAATTCAGATGGATTTCTGCAGATGTCCTCGATGGCCACCATGTTAGGCCTTTCCAAAGTACTTTCTTTTATGGTGGCTATCTTATCCATGAAATAATTATTGAGCTGATTGCAAAGCTCTTGTGTGGGGGCTTGGGGAGGGGAGGTTCTAACATCATTGCAGAGATCGTTCACCACCCTGAAAATTTCTCTAGATTTATTGTGTGCGTTCAAAATTTTATCAGAGAAGAATGCAGCCTTGGTAGTTAGAATAGAGTTCTTATAGTTCCTACGGGCAGTCGTGTATGACACTCTGTCCTCAACTGAGTACCCGTGTCTCCATTTCCTCTCAAATTGACGCAGTTCCAATTTTTGTTTTTTTAAATCTGCCGTGAACCACCTATGGGCGTCCATACGACGAGCAAGAGAAAATCTGGAGAGTGGAACATGCTCATTGCATGCTGCCAAGAGCCAGTCATTGAGGTTGTTTTCCATAAGATTAATATCATGTGTAGGTGCTGAAAGGCCCCTGAAAGGCTGGGGCCTTGGGCCAGTGCCCACTATGCCCATGTCTGAGCAGGGCTTTTAACTGACCCTTCTGCTCTGTCATAGTACTTAAATGATCTCTACAAGATGTATTGTTAGCAACACAGTATATTCTACCAATAAATTAATTTCATGTGTAGTCCCTGATATATGCTGATGACTCCATGCTGATTGCTCTTTCACCAAAAGACACACAAGATGCGATCTAGGTAGGGGAGAAATATTAAATGGAAAATGGTCTTAATGTAGACATGAAGAAAAGGATGACAGCAGCCTTTGGGAAACAGCAGAAGCAACCATCATTAGCAAAGCTAATATGTCTCAGCAATCCGAGAGCTATAGGTGCTGTAAATGATACGTCTTTAGGCGTTGGCAATGCATTGTCAATGATAACGGCACATCAGCACAAGCATGTACGATTGGTGCCAGGTGAGGCCAGCCCTCCTCACAGCGTCACCAGCAGAATGTGTCCTTCTCCCCAACCCCACTGTCTTCACTTTAATAAAGAACACTTGAGTTCATTAAGAACATTTGCTCTACTTAGTGATTATATATACTTCATACACTAGAAACACTGGGAGAAAAGATAGACGGGTGTGGGAAGCAACAAGACAGGCATGTGCACAGTCTAGAGGCCAGACCTAAAACGTATCATCAGGAAGTTAGGCAGGTGCTCTGATATGAGTTAATGCATCAGTCGCCAGGTCATTGAGGTAAACGGTCGAGGGCAACCTGTAAATCACAGACTCTGGTCTCGAGGGGCATGCACAGCCTATCAGCCTTCTGATGTCAATGAAATGAGTAGCACTCACTTTATGTGCGCTTTTAGGGGGATATCCACAAGAACGTGTGCTAAACATCACCCAAAAATGCTAACGCAACTTTACACAACACAGCCTATTGCGGGAAAATAACCCTGTGTCAACGTGGAATTCACAACATGGCGGTACCATGCGATAGTCCGCTGAGAACGCGGCCAATGTCCCCAACTCGTAAAAAGACGCGATGTGCCCAAACGCGATAAAAAAACTGTGACAACCTGCGAGAGTCCAGCAATACTCACACGTAATATGGGAAAAAGCACAAGAACATCATACAGAAAATGCCACTAAAAAACAACATCATCTGCAGAGTACCACGGATGCACCCTGACCCACTGCAGAGGACAACATGAACCCCACAATCCCCACGGAGGAACACCCAGGAATACAGGGCCCGTGGAAAGGCAATGAGAAGAGGAAGAGGAAGACGGGGTACAGTCGCCAGGAAAACCCGATGATCGCCACAGATGAGCCAGAACACCACCACCAACTGCACGTCACCTCCAAAGTGTTATTGGCAACAAAGAGGCAAAGATGGCACACCACCTCGGACCATGTGAATGACGTTGCATGGCAGAGGAGGACAATGGTAGAGCACAAGAGGCTCCGGACTGATGTGAATAGCAAAACCAAGCCGAAACTCGCTGCCAACATGAAAGCAGCAACGCACCCCGGAGGAGGGGGGCCAGCAGAACACCAGGAGCTGAATGACATGGAGAAGATGGTGGCCACAGTCACCAGTCAGGAGACGGTGACAGGAGTCGGGGATCCGGACTCTGTCCAACATGACCCAACACCACATCAACAGGGTGCGCACCTACCAGGTAGTGGGTGGACGGGGGATGTGAGCACTATGGCACACATGCACAATTAAGCAGAGCACACTGCACACCCACAATGACTCAGGATCATGTCCCTGATCCCACAGGAACACTTCAGCACACACGCAAACACCAAGTAGTCCCACGTACACCAAGTGCCCAGAGGGGCACCCATCCAACACATCATCAAGCACATAACCAACACATGCACATGTGTGAAACACAGCAAACATGCATATACGTCAGCCACACTGACAATGCAAGAGACACCACATGATGATTAGCATGGCTGCAGTCCAATCACCATGACAATGTACACGGCACGACACTGAGGTGGCTGAGTGCGGACCTCAACCGGAAAGGAGCAGGTCACACTCGGACACAACCACCTGCACAAACAACTCCTGACGTCAACGACACATCTGCGGACAAACCATGCTCAAGAGTCACAACTCGACAAAGAGCACAAGTTACCCAAGTCAGCAACATCTCAGCACCATGGAAGCACAGAACTGACAGGCACACCGCATGAAAGGGACCAGTGGCAGACAAATCAGAGCCGCAGGAGCGAATCACCCACTGTGCAGCATACGCACATAAGTATAAGAGCACCTCGACATTGTCAACATCCCGGTACAAACAGCAACACCTCCACAACAGAACACAGGACACAACTGGTGCCGCAAATGTGCACAACAATGCAAATCACATCTGGCACAGCAGGAAACTGTGACATGACAATGTATAAGTATAACCTGTAACCTGCAAATATGTTTTATACACACATGCTGTGCTTTTGGACATTTTGTACTGTCCCATGACAATGTGTTGTGCTCATGAGAAGGAATTGTCAATGATGGTGTTCCTACGGGCCATAACTGACGCAGCTGCAGTGGCATGTGGGCCAACTGTCCCATCATCACCATCATCGTCCGGTACTTCTGGAACTGGGATCCATAGGGCATTGGTGCGTACACAGATGTTGTGCAACACACAACATGCAACAATGAGCTTAAATCAGAGTGCAAAAGGTTGGAGCGCCTCTGGAGAAATGGGTATAATCTGACCAATAGGGAACATTATAGAACCAGCCTTACAGCTTATAAAAAAAAACTCTTCAGGAAGAAAAAAAGGCTTACTTCTCCAAAAAGATCATCGGAGCTAAATCCTCAGCGAAGGAACTTTTTAGAACAGTAACCAATCTCGTGACTCCCTCCAAACCCATCTTGCATAGTAACCCAGAATTCTGCAATACCCTAGCCTCCTTTTTTCTAAATAAAATGGAAGTCATTTTCTCCTCCTTGAACAACCAGCTGGGTGAGGCCAGTGATAGGGTTCCCGGGTCTACAGTAACCGATAATGCCCCCCACGTTTAATACCTTCACCCCATTGGCCAATAAGGAGGTTACCAACCTGCTGATGGGATGTAGATCTGGCTCCCCTAAGGACCCTTTTCCGGCCGCGGTAATAAAAATGTCTTCGGAAGTCATCACTAATACCCTCACCCCTTTACTCAACCTGATAATGGGGACAGGCAATTACCCTTTATCTTGGAAAACGACTTCAATTCTACCACTCATTAAAAATCCCAATTTAGAGCCAAACAATCCAAATAACTATAGGCCCATCTCCCGCCTCCCTTTACCGGCTAAAATCATGGAGAAGGCCATGAAAATGCAATTAAGCCTGTTCCTGGAGAAAAACAACATATTGGACTGCTCACAATACGGGTTCCGTGCTGGGCACAGCACAGAGTCAGCATTGATAAAAGCAACGGAAGAGGTCCGTGAGGCTGTGGACCAGGGAGGTTCATCCATACTTATCATGCTGGGCCTGTCAGCGGCCTTCGATACGGTCCACCACGAGGGGTTGTTGGGTCACTTATCGACGGTTGGGGTCCAGGGCTGAGCCCTCAACCTATTGAAATCATTTTTGGCTGACAGAATACAAACAGTAGATCTAGGAGGGGATAGATCAAAACCATTTGATGGCATCCAGGACAGGTGTGATGAACTTTGATAGGGCTGGCTGTGAGATCCCTCCGACTCTGGCAGTTGTTGGTTGGAAGGTACCAGAGGCCAACAGGTACAGCACAGCCAGCAGCTTTGTCTGCGAAGGGATGTTGGTTCTCCACTGTGTTGGAACCGTCAACCTGTGGGTGATGTGGGTCATGATGCGGAGGATGGTTGACCTTTTGAGCCTGTAGTGGGCAATGACTTCCTCGGGCATTAGGTCTGTGAGAGTGGTTCATTTTCGGTAGGTCCGCTGTCTTATTCTGCGCTGCCTCTGTGGTGGTCGGGGTGTGGGTCCGGGTCCTGGGGGTGGTGGCGGTCCTGGGGGTGGTGGCTGGGGGTGTTGAGGCCCTGTTGGGGTTCCGAGCTGCATGATGAGTAGCTCCATGGCATCGTTTTTTCTTCGGGTGTGGCTGGGTGCGGGGCTCCGTTGCCTACTGCAGGTAGTCTTCTGGCTTTACACCTGCAGGAGGCAGGTGTTAAATACCTGCTGCTACCACGGCTCATCGCGTGGTTTTGACTCGCATCGGTGATCTGGCAATTCATTGTGAAAGTGGTGTTGGGGTTTTTTCATGTGTTTTTGCACGGGAACGCCTACTCTGCATCTCATTAGGGTTAGTTGGTGGTGTCCACCGTGGAGATAAATTTTGGGGCAGTTATCGCGGGAATACTGGTGTTGTCTGCAGTTTGCAATGGCTAGTAAATGGGGTGTTAAAACTATCTCCACTGTTGATGCGTTAAGGTGGAGATAAATCGGAGATAAGTCCTTATGAATGAATATCCCCCTTAGTGTTTGGTGCGACCTCCATAAGTGGTCAGTATTATGAAGAGCCTCGTGTATTAGGAATGTCTCATTTCACAATACGAGAATGCGTGAGGCTCAGGCGTGCAAACTTGGACATGAAACAATGTTAGCGTTGTGGCACCAGTTTGTGTGACACGAAGTAAACATATAAACAGTGAGTGTTAGGGCGGGTTTGAGGAATTCCTACCCTCGGTTGTCGGATGGCAACACCAAAATAAAATAAGTGGGTTTTTTTGCAATTTTTTAATAGCGCGAACTCGACACGGAACTTTAAAAATGACGCACAATAATCCACTTGACTGAGAAAGAAAGAAAGTGTGACGACCATAACCACAATAAACAAAGTCATTCTCACCGAAAACATGATGGGCACACTACCCACGAACCTATTTCCTTCACCCCATTGGCCAATAAGGGGTCGCACAGGGTTAGTGGCCCCGGATACACAGCGGCCGACATGGGCCCACCGCCACGGGACGCTGACCTGCGGGAGATTGAGGTAGGGTCGTGAGGGCAGAGCCGGGTCTTGTATGTGTCATAGGTACCTTCCGCGGCGGAGTGTCTCAGTGGAGAATGGGAGGTCTACCCCAGGGCATGATGCAGAGGGCACATGCCAGCTGTGTCTGGCAACATGGCGAATATGAATGCCACAGACTCATGCCAGACACCAAGTCCGTACCTGCCCGTTGCTGTTGACAACCCCCAGTTCACAAGCTCAGACACCAACGATGTTCCGCCGGAGGCTGACGGTCACTCACGGCGCACAGGGTTAGTTGCACCACGTGTCACAGGCTTGCGTTGAACAGGGTTAGTGGCACCACGTGTCGCCGGCTTGCATTGAACAGGGTTAGTGGCACCACGTGTCGTCGGCTTGCGTTGAACAGGGTTATTAGCACCACGTGTCGCAGGCTTGCGTTGAAGAGGGTTAGTGGCACCACGTGTCGCTGGCTTGATTGAACAGGGTTAGTGGCACCACGTATCGCTGGCTTGCGCTGAACAGGGTTAGTGGCACCACGTGTCGCAGGCTTGCATTGAACAGGGTTAGTGGCATCACGTGTCGCAGGCCTGCGATATGGAATTATGCCTCACTGATCAAAGGGAGTCTGATGCTGTGGCCGCTGCCACGGACCTGGGGTCACTGCCATTCAGGACACAGGGCACAGTTCCACATGTGGGACCTACTGGGCCGAAGGGAACGCAGGTGGAGTATGTGAATGAGAAAGGAGTAATGTGAGCCAGCATCGGGGGGGCCAGCGATGTTCTGCGGAGGCTGCAGTGGTCGCGGGACTGGGGCTTGGAGCTTGCACCGGCACGTGGTGGGCCTCTTTGGCACACGACGGTGTCGTCAGGTGAGCAGTGTGTCCTTGGAGCACTGGGGGGGGCAGGCCTGGTCTGGGTATCAGCGTCCTGGGGTGCAGCAGGCGCACAGGGTCACAGGCCCCGCTGCTCACGGCGTTGGCCTTGTGGCGGACTGCGAGGTGCCGCCCTGTCAGTGACGCTGGGCTTTCCGGGAGAGAATCATGCTCTGTGACACGGGGTTTTTGTCCACACCCCTGCACAGCCCTGGCATACTCAGGGCCAACCCACTACACTCACGCACACAGGGGGGGATGCAGTGAGCAACATTTCCGCTATCTAACCCACGGCCTGGGGTGACATGGTTGCGTCCACTGTTTACTACTCTCCAGTCACCAGCAGTTGTGGTCTGCATGGACATATCTGTGGTTTGCATACCCATGTCTGTCCTGCACATCCATGCCTCCCTTGTCATTGTGTACATACCCATTCATGGGTCACTTGCATCGTTCTCACATGGCTGTATTCTGCATCTCCACACATTCAGCTGTTGTGTGGCTGTGGTGCCATGATACAGCTGTATTGTGTGCAGGGGTAGCCCAGGATCACCATGTAGTAGTGTTGTCATGTCTGGTAGGTGGTCATGTTGATTGACATGTTGTATTTGGTTTGGTCACGTGTGCATTCCACCAGTTGTGCGTTGTGTAATGGTGGCTTTGAGGTGTGTGGTGTGTTAATTTGGCACTTACCAACGAGCAGTCCAGTTCCATATGTGCCATCCTGGAAGCGCTGGTTGATGATGGACAGTCAGAAGATGTAGGAATCATGCACACTGCTGGGGTAGTTTGGGATGACATTGGTGAACATTCCCCGGTGGTCTACTATTGCCTGCACATTGATGGAATGCGTCTGCTTTCTGTTGCGGTAGTGGTGTGCAGTAACCACAGGGGGCACGAGTGGGACATGTGTGCAGTTTATTGCCCCCAACACTGCCGGGAATCCAGTTATGGCATAGAAACCTTGCGTGGTCTCCTGCTGTTCCTGCGCAGTGTGGGAGAAGTGAAGGTACTGGGGTATGAAGCTGTTGATGGCATCAAGGACAGGTGTGATGAACTTTGATAGGGCTGGCTGTGAGACCCCTCCGACTCTGGCCGTTGTTGATTGGAAGGTACCAGAGGCCAACAGGTGCAGCACAGCCAGCAGCTTTGTCTGCAGAGGGATGTTGGTTCTCCACTGTGTTGGGACCGTCAACCTGTGGGCGATATGGGTCATGATGCGGAGGATGGTTGACCTTTTGAGCCTGTAGTGGGCAATGACTTCCTCGGACATTAGGTCTGTGAGAGTGGTTCATTTTCGGTAGGTCCGCTGTCTTACTCTGCACTGCCTCTGTGGTGGTCGGGGGTGGGTCCGGGTCCCGGGGGTGGTGGTGGTCCTGGGGGTGGTGGCTGGGGGTGTTGAGGCCCTGTTGGGGCTCCGAGCTGCATGATGAGTAGCTCCATGGCATTGTTGTTCTTCGGGTGTGGCAGTGTGCGGGGCTCCATTGCCTACTGCAGGTAGTCGTCCGGCTTTACACCTTCAGGAGGCAGGTGTTAAATACCTGCTGTTCCACGGCTCATCGCGTGGTTTTGACCTGCATCGGTGATCTGGCAATTCGTTGTGAAAGTGGTGTTGTGTTTTTTTTGTGTGTTTTTGCACAGGAACGCCTACTCTGCATCTCATTAGGGTTAGTTGGTGGTGTCCTCCGTGGAGATACATTTTGGGGCTGTTATCGCGGGAATACTGGTGTTGTCTGCAGTTTGCACCGGCTTGTGACTGGGGTGTTAAATCTATCTCCACTATTGATGCGTTAAGGTGGAGATAAATCAGAGATAAGTCCTTGTGAATATCCCCCTTAGTGTTTGGTGCGAACTCCATAAGTGGTCAGTATTATGAAGAGCCTCGTGTATTAGGAATGTCTCATTTCACAATACGAGAATGCGTGAGGCTCAGGCGTGCAAACTTGCACATGAAACAATGTTTGTCGGATGCTAACACCAAAATAAAATAAATAATAAAATAAGTGGGGATTTTTGCAATTTTTTTTAGTACAAACTTAACACAGAACTTTAAAAACTACGCATAATAATCCACTTGACTGAGAAAGAAAGAAAGTGTGATGACCATAAACACAATAAACAAAGTCATACTCACCAAAAACATGATGGGCGCACTACCCACAAACCCATTTCCTCTGTGCCTACAGATGTTATCTCAACATAATGGCACGTGCAATAGTATTGAATGCAGAGAGATGAACCAAAAGGAATGTGCATTCACTCGCACAAATGCATATTCAGATAAATGAATGTTTATTAATGACAGTAAATCTGAATTTGAGGGTGCAAAAGTTGTTTTACTCGTACTTAGAGTACACTCAGAACACGAATGTACACTTAAAACGCCATCAGAACATAAAACGCATTAACTAATTCTTATTCTTTGAAGAAATATATGACAAGACACATTCACGGCGCTATATGAATGTGGAACAAATATATGTTTTGATTGTACATTTACATACTGGGTACTTGATATCTGCCTATTCAGACACTGTCACTCACAACTAAAATTAACTAATGGGAAATATAAGTTTGCAACTAGAATTAAGAGGACATTTGGCCCAGGTCGCAACAATGTAAAAAGCTGGCTTCTTAAAAGTACTAGAATAGTTTAATTAGAGTACTTTAAACACATAACATCACAGAACTGTACAAAAAGGCTAACAATTTATGGCAAAATTTCACCAACACATGATATGACAATTGTTCTCCGTGGATTTAGGTTTCTGACTCTATGAATTGTTCTGTGCGGATAAAGATTTTTATAAACCATTAAAATGTTTTTTTCTTTTTTGTGAAAAACACATTTTTGATATGTTTTCATTTTTTCATTGTCTATAATTATGATTGCAATTACAGTTTTACAAATCAGTACGCTATGTAACATAAACTCGGTCAAAGACACCCTCTGCCTAAGAGCGTGCTTGCGCACACACACAAACACACATACATTGTACTTCTGATACATTGGTTGTCTATCATAATATAGCCTTATAGCCCGCCGTAGCGGGCTATACCGGCTATAAAAGGCCCGCTCCAGCGTTAAAGGCCCAAGCCGACGGTGGGGGCCTTTAACAAGGGAGCAGGACTTTAATAGCCGGTATAGCCCAGCTACGAAGGGCTATAAGGCTATTAGAACATTCTGACACTAGAGGGCAGAATGTTCTAACAAATAAAACAAAGGCTTCAGTGAGCCCGAGGGGATTGAAATTTCCTCAGGCTCCCTGAAGCCTTTGTTCACAGCCACAGCTGTAAACAAAGACAATCATTGGAATGTTGGAGCTCCGGGCTTATACCAGCCATTATAAGCCCGGAGCTACTCCATTGTTTTCAATGGAGCTCCCAACATTCCAATGTTCTAATACAGTATGCATTTCAAAGTCAATTCTGGGACCAGTGAATCGCAGTCCTTTGTTCTCGTGGACTCTGCCGCACTGAGTACATCCCTTCAGCAGCTCTTCGACAGCCCCACACCTCACACCTGGTGTTGACTTCTGAAGTTGGAAGACACCTTCACAGCTTTACACACTTGCTGTACAATAAACCAAAATCCCCCTGTCACCTGCACTGGTCCTAGACCCAAGTAAAGGAGCTGAAATACAACCATCCAGACCCCATGATGTGCATCTTAAAAGATTTCCCGTGGTAATGTGTGTTTTTTTTGGGTTGTCAACATCCACCTAAGACTCCCAATAGCATCCTGGTTTAATTAAGTGTTTGCAAAGCGCTACCTTGTGACAGACGTACCCTTTTTAGCACTTGTTAAAAGATGCCCCCTGCTAAATGTGTTGTAAATTGAAATGTATCTGTATGTGGGGGGTTGTGTGGAGATGAGTACACCCTGAAAACGAAGAACATCTTTTCATAAGGAGGTAACCCATAAACATGTCCATTGCATGAATTTACAAGGTCCCTTACTTCAGCATTGCTTTACAGAAGCATCTGCATGCAGTTAATCCTGTGCCCCACACTGAAGGAAGGCTAGGCCCTCCACTGCGCACCGACAACTAGATATTGTTGTGTAAGGAGTGGCACTAGTTCTTAAGGCGATCATTTGTGTTTAGATGGTATCTTGTAATCATGCCCCTGCATGCATTTACAAGGTTCCTTTCATCAGCACTGGTTTACACAACCACTGAGAGCAGGAACCCTGGGCCTCACTCTGAAGGATGACTGCGCCTTTCATCGTGAAGGATGGCGACTCCAAGAACGACTGACTACGTGATAGTGTGGAAAAGGCCACTTTAATGCAACAGGTGCCAAAACTTTAACACCAAACCTTGGCTCTAAGCTTACATACTAAATCAATGTGTCCTCACTATACATCTTTATAACGATCCAAAGCTCCAAAACAAGCCTCCCCCTTCCCCTAAGCATCCCTTCCCAATGCAACCTACCAAAATCCAATCACAACTCTCCTCACTCAAACTCGTGCATCCAAATCTCATGTATATAGCACTATTGCTATCTCTACTAGCCTGGGTGTACCCACATTCTGAAATAGAACCCTGCCCTAACTGACATGGCCCTAAACTTCCGTGACAGCCCTGCCCCCGCACTCCCAAACCAATCCTGAAGCCCCTGGACCCTACCACCAGCCTGTAAATTCCTGGAGGGTAGGGCATTCTGCCCATCCCCCCAAAACCACACTGCGCACCGACCACTGGACATCGTTTTGTAAGGGGTCTGCTCTAAAGGAGAACCCCTTTGTTCAGAGGGTAGCCTCACACTGAAGGAAGGTCGCACCTTTCACTGCACACCAACCACTTGACACCATTTTGTAAGGAAGAACATTTGTTCTTAAGGAGAGAATCTGTGTTCAGATTGTACCCTGCAAACAGTCCCTCACACATTTATAAGGATACTTTTTGAAGCATTGTCTTCACAACCAATTTAGCACAGCACATCCAGTGCTGCACATTTAGGCCACACCTTCAATTGCACACCCACACCTTCACTTGGAATTAGCTCATTTAACACATCTTGCGGTTACTACTGAAGAACTCATGTTTTTGTTGGAATCGTCCTACTACCAATAATGGGTCCCTTTGCTGCACTGACAATGACTCAAGACTGCTAGGCACTGGACAAATAGCAGTTAGACGGTGCTCACATCTTAAATAGATATCTCCTATTGGGGGAGTGATTCGGTTAAGGGCTATGGAGGCTGGAATCAAAATGAACTGTCAGCAAAAAAGTGCCTCCCAGACCATAAACTTGCATGAATTTCTGAAATAAGAATCTACAAAAGTTTTCCTATTGTCGCCCATAAATGACTTTTTATCTTTCATTTTCTTTTTCAAAGTGAATGGTGATACCCTGTACTTGATTTTAATTTAAAAAATGATTTTTGCCAATGTTTGCCAATTATGAGTTTATATTTTCTCTTATTCAAATTATATACACATTTTTAGGCATACGTAGACTATTTACAAATTGCACAACTGACGACATTTGGTATTCACCAGTATTTTGAGCAACATAGGAAACTTTCAGTTGCAATAACCTATGTCTAGTGATTAGTTGAACGAATGTTGCATTTACAGAAACATAAAGATGACTGACATTACAGTACTTAATTTCTTATATACAACCCATATTTACAAACTCCTCACATCTCAAATCCTTTGAGGATGAATCTTGTATGTAAAAAAACAGTGAATGTAATGACTGGTGCCCTTAGGGTAATTATTGTAGGGCCCTGATTCCCTTTGGTCCTCAGTGTTATTTATGTGTCAATGCTGTTCTGTGCCCCTATAGAGGTCAGAGCATTTGATATTAGACCGGGGTATCATCCCAAATTACGCTTCCTGTGATGCAGTGCCGTTTGTGCACTGACTATAGCAATAAATGCAAAATTCGGTCAACTAATCACTTGACTTAGGTTATTGCAACTTAAAGTTCCCTATGTTGCTCAAAATACTGTTGAATACCTATTGTCTTATGTTGTCATGGTGCAATTTGTAAATCGTCTATGTATGTATGAAAATGTGTATATAATTTGAATAAGAAAAAATAGAAAAGCAAACATTTGGCAAAAAATCATTTTTTTAAATTAAAATCAAGTACGGGGTATCACCATTCACTTTGAAAAAAAGAATGAAAGATAAAAAGTCAATTTATGGGCGACCATAGGAGGACTTCTGAAGATTCTTATTTTAGAAATTAATGCAAATTTATGGTCTGGGAGGCACTTTTTTGCTGACAGCACATCTTAAAAAGAGGCAGCATCAGAACAAGAGGATGCTTAGTCAATTTGCTAATGTTGGTAAACCACATGAGGCAGAGCAGAGCAAACAAACACAGACGTGAATAAATGACCCATAGCAACATGGCCGATGGTCATTCCACAGCTTGGCCTATGATTGGGTCTGAGGTTACGCACAAGGGCTAGGCTGAACGCCATAGCTTAATTTGCATATTCGGTGTCCCGAGCTATTATCGACTTTGATGGTGAAACCCAGCAATTGTACAAGTGGTAGGGTGCGTTTTACATTATCGCATCTTTAGTATATTGCATCTAAATTGTAAAAATAATCAAATTAAATAATTATGTAATCCATCACCAGTTAGTAAGTACCTGAATTGGAGACACATAGAAAGAAGCCAGGGTTGACAGGCAGTAGAGCGGAGTAAGCTCATCAGAGAGTGCATCTGGTCTGTGACGAGGGATGCAAAAACATGAGCACTGTTGTAGAGTGCAGATGAACTATGAACCAGATGCCTGATTTTATAAATTATAAAAACAAAAAATGTAGTCCCTAGACAATTATCAAAATGGCAACTGCCCAAGTTTTAAATGAAGTTGGGTGGTGTGCTTGGGGAGGGCTAAACATCAGAAGAGGCATGACGTATGCATGCCCTAGACAAATCTTGAGAGCAACAAATGGAGGGATGGTGGTTCAAGCACATGGGAAGCCTCTAGCAGGGCTGTTTTCCACGAGGTAGATACAGCATGTCTCAGTTCGAGACAGCGCATCTTCGCCGTCTAGAGCTGAGACCTAAAAATGTGCCATCCTAGAGCTACTTGATAGACCTGGATAGAATATATAGGAATGAAAACACTGTCAAAGTTCACAAACACTTGCAAATTGGAAATAGGAAACCTCAGTTTAGAACTCAGCCCTGTTGTACCAAATATCAATTGGGCACCACCTCGAGTAGCGTCATGGTTGATAAAACGAAATGCGTGGCAGAGCGTCAGGTTTGGGCCCTTCAGGCATTAGCCTATCACTGCATCTCCAAATGAACAGGCTTGCTTGACACCATTGAACCCACACACAACCTAATTTGAAGGCCATAAGTAGCAGTCTTTTAACCCTTGCTAGGAGAGGCAGCGTACCAATTTATCCTATTGTATTAAGATGAAAACCAGCAAGAGATGGTAGGTGTATATTCCGTCTCAAAAAAGATTTTTCTCACTTTCTGCTGCGTTGTCTACTATTATGTGGACATTAAGAAAAAATCTATTTGTCAGGTAATCACCAAGGAAGAATTCAAGACAGGTTGCTTTATTCATTAAATAACATCGGTCCTACTTGTTTGCTTACCCTCGTGATATCTGGGTAAAAATTCATTCTGTGCTGGTCTACTCTTTATTGTCCTTCTGAGAGTTAGATGGACAAATTCTCTTGTCAAAGTTGTGTGTAACTAGACAATCCAGTTGCAGCGCGACACTGTGCGCTGCTACTCTGTGCCCGGCGCTACAGTTGAAGCTTTGTATGATTTGTTTTAACGCTTTTGCAATAAAGCTTCCAACAACTTTATTTGTTGATTAAACTTTTGTTATTGAATATTCACATACTTAAACAAAAAAATCTTTCTTTAAACATCCAAAATAGCCCCTTATTCACAAAGGAACCTTGGCCTTATGTATAACTCTATGTTTTTGGAGGTATCTCGTTTATTCAAAGTTTAACAGATGAATCTAGCACATAAAAAGAAAGTTAAATAAAAAAACATAAGGAACGAGAAAGTATAAAGCGAACACGGAGAAAACCTGAAGTAAACATGGAAATATTCAGCATATTGTCCAACACTCCTCCAGAGAGAAACGTGGAAAAACCAGTGCTCAAACTTGCAAAAACACAGCTTTTTTGGCGGAAGCTGAGAAGAAAGAAATAGCCTAGAATAGGAAAGTGGAAGAACTCTCAGAAGGCAGACGAAAACTTAAAAACATAAACATCGCTCACACTCAATTGGACACAGAAGAAATAAGAATTCTTCTGAAAGGAAAATCATTAATTCCTTTTTGAAGTAACAGTTGAATGGAGGTAGAGACAGCTTTCCACTAGTTTGAGAGAACTTTAAAACTTAAAAATTTATTTTCCAATGCTAAAAAAACAGAGGAACAGACCGAATCCTAAGAATACTTTGAATGTAAATCCACATCTAAGTTTATTCTGTCTGAAAGTCACAAAGTGCTCCAACCTTCACAGCTCTGTGGGAAGGGGCCTGACGCAAGTTTCATTTAAAAGGATTATTTCAAATGCAGCTACCAGTCATTCCCCAATATTTGGCAAAAAAGCAAGGCAGAAAGGGAAACATTGCAGCTTTCTAACAGTTATGTGCACAGGACAATTTTCAATGTGCCTGGCGAAAACTCCAGGTGAAGCCTTGACTGGACCGCGGCACGGGCTTTGAAGAAAGACAGATTTTATTAGTTTTTAACTTTTTCAATAAGCTGCTTTAGAATTTTGATTAGAGGCAGTGATCTTGATAAACTTGCGGCACAGAGTGAAATATGAGATTAAGAAACACAAAATGGGACACTAAAGAAACAGGAAATATTTCTCATTTAATATTTCTAATTTTTGAAGACTTCTATTTTGAGGGATCAAGGAGAGCTCAGGGCCATTTCGATTTCTATATGTATGTACATCTATTTGATGTTAACATTTGTATTGTGTACTTTGTGTTGCGAATGGGGATTTACATTTCAATAAATTATCTAAAAATATTCTCTATATTTGAATGCTTAGTTCTACACTTTTATTGTCAATTGAGAATGTCAAACGCCATTAACTATAATGGGCTAAAGCCCGCATTACAACTACCCACTATTATTACAACATGTGAATTTTGGTCTCTTTGTATACATTAATTATACACAGCAAACATAGGATTTACCTAAAACCAACGTGACCCTTGATGCATTATGTCTTGTAAAGCTTCAAGCATCATCCAATTAGTATTTGTCTGTCCAATTAACTTGCCCATCACCGAGTAAAGCCATACCCAGCTGAACAGGTAAGGGATATCTGAAGGGATCTATCACATGCTTCTGTGCAATCAGGGCACTCTACTGTAGCCCGCCACCCCAGGTCCCAACTAGCTACACAATGTAACCGCTTCTTTACATCTCAAAAGGAAATTCAGATATGGGATGATATAACAAAGCCAGTCCCAGCAGACCCAAGCCCCCCCCTCCCACCACTTCTCTCTCCAACCATGGCTGCTCAGGACTAAAAAATCTTTAAACAAAATATCAGGATGGACCAGTTAGTGCAGAAACCAGCTAAGCAGACTATGATCATTAGAAGTCTCAAACAGAAACAACATTGTCAAAGCAAATAGGTATCACCTTTTGTCTTTGTCTTATGGTTATAGGCTTTGCCAAAGTTTAACCTGTTGATGCTAAAGAGCATCAGAAAAAAGATGTGGCGATGCATACGCACACATTGCAGGACTAGTGACACCTCGAAAGGGCGTACATGCATGACGAGGCATGTGCGTGCATGCATCATGATGCTGTGCCAAAGTGCATTTTTTTCTAGAAAGAAGACCACTAGAAGCAAATTTCACCTGCTAGGCCTTCCAAACTGTTTTTTAGTTGCTAAATCAAGACTGTAAGGGGGTGCAATTGTTGAGCAGACGGGGATTGTAGTGAAAGGGAGCAACGGAAGGGAACAGCAATGAAGGTGTTGTGTGCAGAGAAGGATCTATTTGAAATTTTGAGAAAATGTAAAAAAGTGAGAAACCCAAGTGACACGAAGAGAGAAGGTAGGAGCAGCAAACGAGCTGGGAGGGAGGAACAACATGCAGAGCACGGTGGATTTCCGCAGGGAAGCAGCACATAAGACTGTAAACATGAAAACACATGCACTCAGAGGGAGTGCTGAAAGAAAATTAAGGATGTTGTTACCTGAAGTGAATAGTAGAAGGATACAGGTCATTCACTCAAAAGAATGGTTAATAGTCTGTGCTTCTAGCATGAAGCAAGCAAATGAGACTGACACTTACACCAGCCGATGGTAAACAATGAGCTGACCGAAAGCCCACTGTAACATTGGTGTTGTCCACAATAGGTCTTCCACAACAGACAATTAAAAGCTACCTAGAAACAGCAGTAGAAGCCTCCCCAACCCCATTTAGGGTGGGCGTTATGGTGACATGTTGCTGGTGGCCTTCTAACCAATGGGTCTCAAGTGGCGGAGCCACAGCTAGCTGTATGGTTACCCCATGTGTGATCTTGTGATCAATGCAAGAGCGGGGCGGATGGGAAACACAAAATGCTGATGAATTTCACGTTTCTGCCCCAATCTCAATGAATCCTTGCTTTTTGCACATTTTTGCCAAGATCTCTACACCTAGGAAGAGCATATTGTTTTATGTTACCAACCTTCAATAAATTGCATATGGATTAGTTATCCTCTGGCATTGTTTGTTTCCCAATAACAAATCACTCTTACATGGTAGGAATCAAATATCATACAAAACACTTCAATAAATGTATATTGTGCTCCGGTTCTTTTGTAGCTCACTTGGGAATCAGTTTTGTTTAGCAGATAGGGGTTTTTGAGCATGCATACACAACTCAAAAAATGCCCCAACCATGTCTGTAACCGGCTTCATTCACAGTGTCCTTAGCATTGCAGTGTCCTTCTAAACATCTTGGACAAGCCCGTTTACATTCAACTACAGAACTTTATTGAAAAACATGACATACAGCAGGAGTCAGTCATTCCTTTATCAGAATGTGGGTGCTGTGATGCAAGGGTTATCATGGCAGCCAAAGCTGGGGCTCACCAGGGCTACAAAGAGATGCTTTAGACATTCAGAACAATCTATTATGAAAAGCTTACCATAGAAAATGTAGATTCTTAACATTGCTAGATATCTCTGTGGCTTTTGGCATAAGGATAGCATGTTTTACAAGGCATTCAGGTTACCATGGCAGCAAGGGAGGTATGTTATGTAATAAGATATAGATGACGAATTGGCTATGAAAACCCAAATCTCCAAGGCAGCCCCCACCTGTTTCACGGTCTTAAAGTGGTTAAAATAAATTATTTGGATGCTCTCCTTTTTGGCTCAGCAGATGATCATCCAGTTCTTGATTCTATCAAGGGTGCATTATGGGAATGTTCTCTATCTGGGGGTGACAAGTCCTCAATTAAACGCCTACAAATGACACAGAACTCTGTTGCTGGGCTACACTTTCATCTCCCTAAGCAGTACTCCGTGTCTAGCCTTCTTCGCAATCCTCATTGGCTTCCAGTGGAAAAATGTATACATTTCAAAGCCTATGCTACATGCATAAAGCAATGTCGAATGTAGGTCCACACTAGCTGCAACAGTTAGTAAAAACCTGCTGCCCCAATTGCTTCCTTCGGTCTAGCAATCTGAACCTCAGTAAGGTCCTCAGAGTTAAAAAAGCCCTCCAGGGCGGTCATTCTTTTTCTTATTGGTGCTCTAAGCTCTGGAAGACGCTATCTGATCCACTGAGAATCTGTCAATCTTTGACCACTCTCCATAAAAGTCTCAAAACTTGGCTGATTTGACTTTCACCTGCTTCTTTCTGGCTAGTGACCTACTTCTGTCTAGCGCTGGGAAACCCTTTTGGGTAGTTATGCGCTATATAAGACCTTATAATATTAATAATAATAATATGGACCAGTGCACATACACAGTGGTTTAATGGTATAATTATCATGACTTTATTAGTTTTTCACAAAGGTTCATTGGAGCTCAGGTGAGTGATATGAAAACTGTCTCATGTCCCTCGCTACAGACTATCCAAGGCACCATGTTCACCTCCACTTTACTTCAATGTGCATGTCCACCTTCTCATGAGTTTCTGGGATCATGTCTTGCACATACGTTTGTGATCAGCTTCTCTGGATGTCATGGTCTTGTCATCTTGGAAATGAATGTTATTTGACAAAAGTATGTGTTGCGTGCACAATCATTTGATACATTTTGATATTTTCAAGACAGAGCACTTCAGTACTGTCAGTGACAGCAACATGCAGATGTGCCAGGATACAGCTCTTTTATTCATTGGTGAACATTAACAAGCTGCAGTCGGTAACGAAGAGACCTTGGCCATGATGTTTGACCCCTCCCTCCTCCTTGGATGGAAGCACAGGAAAATAAGACAGTTTATTGTTCTTTCATAACCTGGAACTTTGGAAACAAGACAAAAGCTTACTACTGTTCGTGTGGGTCTGTGAGATCTACGGGTTTACACCTGGTAGCAGAACATAAATGTAGACAGTTTCAAGCCCACAGCAGGTGGTTGTTCCTAAGGCTCATAAGTGTGGAATGAACTCTCAGAACATCTTGGGGTCATTATGTATCAAAAAGATTTCCTTTCTAATATTCTAATTAAAAAGGGCCGTAAAATCCATAAACTTAGGAACAACAGCCACCTTAGCATGAGCAAAACTATAATTAGCGCAGCAGGTGCAGCGGGCATGATCCAGATGTGTGAGGGGCTCACTGCATGCTAATTATATTGCCTCTTACTCCCTAATCCATGGGTGTGTGGGGCTCACTGCATCCCACTTATACTGCCTCTTACTACCTAACGGGTTGCGGTGGTCCATTTTTCGTAGTTCTATTTGGGACAATTGCACCCTTGCTGTGCCGCTACAACTTCCAGCACTACCAGTAGAGTGCCAGATTGCTTCTAGAAGTTGCATAAACAGCCTTATTGCAGGGGGGAAAAAGGATCCATGCCATTGGCACAACAGTCTTTCATTTGAGGCCTCCCACCACTCATCATTAAGCAGATAGTTGCTCTACTCCGGATTGTAGAGCTACATCAGTACTGTGAATGTTTATTTCCAGCACTACTTACTCTTAGCCAACCAAATATGGAATAGATACTGCCTCCCCATGGATGTAATCTGGATTATTCAAGCAGTCTTAACGTCTTTAAGTTGTTTAGCTTTTTAGAAAAGAATGACCACTTTCAGCTGAACAAACTAATGTACTACCTTTTGGAACCTATAGGTATTTATGAATTGCTGTCTAGGGACTTGATGAAGAGCACAAATCTTGATTGGTTTCCAAGATTCTCCTGCGTCTATGTGAGAAATAGAAAACTGGGTCCCAGATTTCCTAAAGTTTTGCGCGAGCGATCACGCACCACAATTTGACGCAAAGCAATGCGAACTATAACCTCCATCAACACTCAAGCAAAAAAATTCCCCAACTCACGACAAGGACCTATTTAACAATAGTAATGGATGGCGGATGGACTGAGAAAAGCAACGGAGGGAGGGTGGACACTAAGGCACAACAGAAGGAGGGTGAGCAGGCACTCAGTGCCAACGGAGGGAGGGTGGACAGGCACTAAGCAACAATGGCAATGAAAAGAAGGGAAGGTCAGAAAACACTAAGCAACAGCGCCAACAGAGAGAGAGTGAGCAGACTACAAGGCAAAACTGCAATTAAGAGAAAGGAGGGCGAGGAGGAGAACACTAAGCATAGCAGCAACGGAGGGAGGGTGGGTTGGAAAAAAAAACTGGGACAACGGAAGGATGTTTGGTGTAGTGTCTTGTAAATAAAAGAATGCTGAAATTCTTTTGGTTCCCACTGTACACTGTAGTCCTGTGACTTAAACGTTGGAGGGATGAGTTGAAGGCAGGCTTAGAATGTGAAGTTCTGACTTGCAGCGGAATAAAGACATGTAAAACTACTCTCCGTGGGTGGAGTGGTTATTGGTGGGTACCTGGGCTGGTAGGACGTTACACTTGGCAGTCACGAAGCAACAAAAGCAATAGAGGGAGATGAGGATGGTTGGGCAGGAAGCAACAGTGCCAATGGCGGGAGGGTGGGAAGGAAAAAGCAATAGATGCAGTGAGGGAACGGAGGGAGGGGGATTGTTGAAAATGCAACAGCAACAACAAAGGGAACGTGGGCAGAAAAAGTAAGAAAAGCAACAGAGGGAGAGTGGGCAGAAACTTAGGAGAAAGACAACAACGTGGAGCACAGGAAGGGATTAGAACAGAACATGGGAGAGAAAACAACTTCAAACGCTGGGGGCAGGACAAGAAACACACAAGGCTGCAAAACACATCCACTCTGATGGACTGCATTATGAAAACGAACCAAATAGTGCCAAAAAGTTTGCACTGGTGGAAGTATAGAAGGAGCCAATCGGAGAGGCAAACAGGCAATGCGCCATGGGAGGGACAAACACAAGATGAACAAGCTAAAAAAAGAAAGCCAGCAAATAGAAAGCACGCAAATGTGAGAGACAAAACAGGAAGCCAATGGTAAGCAATGGGCAGAATGCATTCTAGGGTAAGCTTTTGGCATGTCACCTATATAGCTTTGCAACCAGACAGCTGTGCTGCCTGGTAGGCGTCCATCTAAAAAGGGCCTCAATATGAAGACCTCGTTAATAAAACAGTATGTTCCTTAGCACCATGGAGTGGTCTACATGCAGTATTCTAGGAGCTCCTAGCTGAGTCCAAAGTTCTATAATTGTTTGCATAACGCAGGCATGTAGCCAGCAGTCCCTCATATAGGAGTCGTCACACGTTTCTCCTTACATATCTTACAGTTACATGAGCCATTTCATTTTTTTCCAGAAACGTCCACGGGCCTCATTTGTTACAAACAATAAGTACTTCAAGATCCTGGCCCAAAGAAGGATGGAGCTGACCTTACAGCTATCCCCCCACCCCTCCCCCGTTGCAGTTGGAGTATCCCCTCGATGCCTCTCTCCTCTCCCACACTTGTTTGGGGTGTTTGCTTCAAGTCATGGAGACCGCATTCTATAAATATTTCTCACACCTAACTTAACTAAGAAGGCCTCTGGTGTCTTAAAATATTCCACTGGCCTCTCACACCTCAAAACATAACCACACCACTTCCAAAATGCCTTCCCCGGGGCCTGCTGGCCAACCTTCTTGTACAGCCCTCCACGGCAGAGTGAAACCTGTTGACAGTTCCCTGTTTTTATTAATCGCTCTCGTGCAGCAATGGGGATTTATTGAAAACAAGGTGGGAACCTGAATCAACATGCATATCCAGAAACCCACTCACGCGCCCATCCCTGTGCGAGCGTGGGCGGCGTAAACAGACGTACAAATGGCCTCTTCATGCTTCAGAGGAGCCCGCAACTGCGGCAGAGAGGGGCCACTGAAAGGACACGTGGGACGGCAGTTAGAAATTAAAATATCACATGCAAGTAACAGAAACGTGCAACGTTTTTACCAGGAACACTACCAAAACGGATAAGCAAAGGAACACATTTAGATATGGGAGTCTCAGGAACCCCGTCCCATATTCTGCAGGAAGGCCCCATTAAGCTTTGTTACGCCGCTGGTATGGGGTTAGAGGAGATACAAGATGTTACAAGATCGCATTGATCAAGTGTAAAATCTATGGGGCTTATTTACAAGGCCCTTGCGCCACTTGTGAGTCAGTTTTAACATGGGAAAAGTGACGCAAAAGTGGCGCAAGGGGCTTGTAAATCTGCCACTATATATTTAAAAGACACATTTAAAATTACCCTACATAATTTATTTTACAAAATGATACAAAGGGAGATTACTTGATTGACCCAGAAACACATGATCACATTCACATTCATGTTTAGAATTCAGGTTCCAGAGTATTGAATAGAAAAAAATGCTTTCCCGCTGTACTTGGATATGTATGTTTTTGAGTACAGTATACTTGAATATACTGTATCGAAAAATATCACGTTCGACATTTAATGTTTTTTTTCCAAAACATATTTCAATCAATTATGAACACATAATTCGAAGCACCTTGTAGATTGAAAACATTGCTCAACGTGTTTACCATTATCAGTGCATTCAGGTGCCCCCATAGTGCAAAGTGAATTGCTATAGTAAGAGCAGAAAAACCAACAGAAAATAATAGAAAAATTTGGAATTAAAATTGTCATTCTTTCTTTTGGAGCCTTAGTCCAATATTTCACAACAGTGGCGGCTGGTGACATCTGAAAGTGGTGACTGTAAAATTTGCGGTGGAGTGCACAGTGGCGAGCGAGCGTAGCAAGTGAACCCGAACAACCTAAGGGGGCCTTGGGGGAGTCTCCCCCCAATTGTTTTATAAAAAGAGCAAATGGTGCATTTTCAAGCAAATTTGAGAAAGCAAGAAGGTTAATAAAGCAATTCAACTGTTCGTCTGCATTAGGAGCCACAAAGCTGTAAACGTTTACTTATTTTACAAACGTATTTATTCTGCTTTTTTTCAAAAGCACTAGCTAGAATAAAGAGCACATTAACATAAGTCATGCCTCGGGTTTCACTTGATAAAATAATAAATAAAAATTGTATATCCATTAATACCAAGTTTTACTGTTTTGAATCATGTTAAACAACAGGTGTTACTGTACTAAATGTAATGCACACAACACATCTCTAGAGCAGGGATAGTTTCCAGAGCGATTATTAATGGAGATGCATCCCAGGGGGACTGATTTGGCGTCAAGTCATCCGAATACACAAAGACATCACTTGCGCCCTGCAAATAAAAAGTGTCAGATCTTGGTTTTACTGCCTGAAAGCTGTGGCACACAAGATAACACCATTAGCGCCATGGCCTTTTCATGTGCTTAAGGACCTGGGGCTCGAGAGGCAGGTGGGAGCATGCTGCACGTGGGACCTGTGTTACTGTCATGGACGCTGATGCCAGCGCTGTACCACTAGCCTGATAAGGCATTGGCATCAAAACAAAAAGTTAACTAGGTTATATGGCAGACTCTGTAAGGGGCAGTGACTTCTTTTCAGACATTCTGCTAATCTGTTTTAACTTAGGATGTTCGAGTCACCAATTCAATGTCAATTAAAATAAAAGAGTCAAAGGTTGTTTAGGAGATATACAAAGTTTGTGCAGGGTTCTTTGTTCAATAAAATGAAATGAGTACAGCCTTCAACAGCCATTTTGCTGTACTTTCTTTTATTGAATGAATGGCATAGCAATCCTGCCCCTTCCCAATTCGGCCATCCCCGCACCCCACAACTTCCAGTTCGGAACCGCCTCTCAGTGCATTCCCTTCTCGCTCTGTTGCATTTACAATAGTTCCAAATGTACTGCTACTCATGGAGGCTGCATTCAATTCCCATGGATGGCGGCTGCATTCAGTTGCCATGCCTTCCGCGGATAATGGCTTCTGATCTCTAAGATAATTCTGTCTTGACATTTGTGGTTACTTTTATATGGTCCTGAGAGACTTCTGGGTATCTACTACCTTGAGGGAGATATTTGCTAACTTTAGTTTCATCGCAAGGGAGCTCGCTCACCTTTTTCGAGAACATTAGCATACACAGAGTCCATTAGATCTATGCAAATGAACCTTTAATGATATCATAACACTACCACATTTCGTAAATCCCATAGCATCCTACCTTTCAGGCATATTATGGCTCTGATGAATAGAGAGCAATAGAACCCATCCAGGAGTGCGTCTGTGCATTTAGTTATAGTGGCTGCGTCTTAACTTTCCACCACTTCTTGAGAAAACAGCTCATCACGCTGGTTTTTGATACCCACTTACTCCAATTTAACATATTAACGTTCAAAATAACATTACCATTATAACTCCCTAGAGTGTCTAAAAACCCCTGAAGGCATGTCCGGCGACAATCACATAAAACTAGACTATTTGCCAATCTAACTAAGTGACAGGGATGTGGGAGGCAGAGGAGGAAAGGAGGGTGTACTGTGTAGTTAAAAGCTAAATCCGGTGTGCAGAGATTAAATAAAGTTGTGGCAAGGACACTGGCATAATTACATTTGTTTTATATTTAAATTTGTGTTCTGTGTAGCTGAGTGCTGCTAAAAGCTACTAAACTGGAGCGGGTGAATGTGAATTAATGAATTTGCAAGTTATGTATTTAGGGCACGAGGGTTGTGGCATTCGCATGTATGAGTTTTATGCGCATCAACCATTGTGTAAATTCTTTAAAAAATTGCCATATAGAACGGTCCTTTCAATTCTGAGCATAAGCATTGGGGCTGTGAAATACCTGGTTATACTGCATACATGATGGCAGGCACATCGTAGTGGTCTGCATGGCATGATTTGTGTTTATCGTCCCATGGTAGAGGGGGCTTCATGGCAAATGCTTATGTCTGTTCTTGTGAGAGAGAGTGACAACGAAGTACATTATGATTTTTGGATTGATTTTGGGAGTGACCAGTCAAGCTAATTCCCTTCGCTGGTCTCCTTCCCTCACATTTTCATCGTTCACTGAGGTACATTTGATTAACCCTGGGCATAGGACTACGCTACGCTTGCGTAGTTTGCGCAACTACGCGCTACGCGAATTACACGTAGCACAGTACAAAAAGGCGTAGTGGGCATTTTTTGCTTGCTCGCGGTCCTCAACGTCAAGTTGGTGACCGAGCAAAATTACATCCCGGCGAAACTTTTTCCTCGTTCGCGATCAGCAACATGAAATTGTCGATCGTGAGCGTGGAAAATAAACCTCCCTGCGAGATTCTCAATGCGGGGATGTCAGGTTTCCCATTGCGAGTGGTCGCGTATGCTCGCAACCGCTCATGATGAGAAACTACCAGTCCGCGTTGAGAAAACTGCCACTCGAGTACAAATCTACTCGAGCGGCAGAAAACGACCGCTTGCACTGTGCAAGATGCTGTTTGCAATAATTGCACAGTGCGGACAAGCATCCGGCACTGTGCAATCAGTGCGAACAGCATTTTCCCTACCGCACTACGCAGCTCGCGTAGCTTGCGTAGTGCAAAGTGCACTTCGCGTAGCTACGCGTAGCGCTATTATGCAAACTACGCCCAGGGTTACATTTGATACAAATACATTAAGTACTGTATGGATCAACACAACAGACAGTTAAACACGCAAACATACTGATTTCAGCAAGCAAGCCTCGGACGAGAGCAGAATCTTGGTTACCCTTGCAATGCCCCACAGCCATGTTTTGACACCGCTGCTGACTCAACTCGACACATTCTCAACAGTTCAAACACTGCCCAAGCGTTCTAGAAGCCAGTTTTTATAATCAGTTTAAGCAGTGCTTGACAAACTTTTTATTGCGGACAATCACAATACAGGTCACTTCTTTATGCCTGGTATAATTTTAAATAGTATTTATATGGCTTTTACTGCCCCTGATGAGGCTTTGTGCGCTGAGCAGCATCCTGTCTCTATTAGTGTATACCTTGGTGTCACTGCAATGATCTGCCTCTTATTTGATCTGTCATGAACAGAGTGCTGAGTCAGTCTCTATGTGACACCGAGTTTGGATGCCCTGCAGTATTTCAGTGTGTGAAGGATAGTGTTTGCAGCTGTGTTACTGTCTCGGGGAACTCATTGCACTATTTCAGTGTGAGGTTGGACCTCCTTCTCTGTAATTCTGCTTACCAGTCACGGCCGCCTTGACGGGCAGGATGGGGGGTGTCCCACGGGTACGTGGGGAGAGGGTGGCGGAATGGTTTTAATTACAATTTTTTTTATAACATACCTTCCATCGGTCCCGTGTTTTCCTGCTGCACTCCTGAACAGGAAGCAGCCACCGGCAGCCTCCCCCCCTCCCCTAAGCCAATCACAACACTGCAATGGCAGCGTTGTGATTGGTGCAGACGGCGCCCAGCCGGGCGCCTACGGGGAGACTATTTTCTCTATGTAGGCTGCATGCAGCCTACATAGAGAAAAGGGAGAAAAGGGAGAGTGTGCATGACTAGTTTGGTTGGCACCAGAGGGCTGACCAAACAGTCAGGATCCAAAGCATTGGGCTAGCCACGCCTCCCCTGCTTTCAAGCAGATGCACACTACTAGGCACTTCTCCTTTCTCGCAGTGCGAGAAGCAAAAACATAAAATGGTAGTTTTATCATTTTATGTTTCTGCTTCTCGCAGTGTGAGAAAACAGTGGGGCAACGCTCCTCTGCCCTAACAGCTGCCCATGTTTCACAAAGAAGAATTTGTGTGGGGATGTGTTCGCTGTTAGTTAGCACCCACTCTAAATGTTCCATGGTCAAGATTAGGCCCAGCTATAACCTGGGGTATCCTATCCAAGGTGTTATGGAATCCTTGGGGAATTTCTTTGCGGATCTCTTTTTGTCCTGTTCCCCTGATCGCCTGGGTGTCGACGTGTTTCAACCTCCTAACCTTCTGTGGTATCCTGAGGACAGGAGGTGTTGATGATCTTCCTCCTTCTAAAAGGAGGACCATTTTTAGATGACAAAAAGGATGTTCTGGTACACCAAAGGTAGATTGGAAATCGAATGAAATGAGGTGGTTCCCATATGGCATTGTAGGCACTGTAAGGTTAACTATGGTCCAGCTGCCTGCGTGAATCAGAGATTCCCAATTTCATTTCTGGGGACAGGGCGGGAGTGCTTGACAACTCGGGAAAAGTATCTAGGCTTCTTTGAATAATATATACCTTGTAAACGTTGTTGCACTCCCTGATATAGCCCTGGTAAGGAAATTTGGCATATCCAAATCACACAGACAGCAGGCCCCTAATTAACCCTACAGTCCCTTCCTGCTTTTAGGCACACCTGGCAAGCCACAGGCATCACTCACCTTCACAATCAGCTGAAACTTTGATTGTACTTTCAGATGAGACCGTTCTCATCTCAGAGCCAATGTTGATTCAGATGAATACTGCACAGTATCAAATACTAGATTTTCTTATATTCTTTAAGTTAATTCCCAGATTGTTAGTCTCTAGCATTCATTTTTGTACGGTTTTCAACATTATGGGGCATTGTGCTGCTCCAGCTGGATCAATAAAGCATCATGCGGAAGTAATTGTGCTTCTTTTCCAACCCACAAAACTTAGGATGGAGCTCTGGATAGTTCCCTCTCTAGCTGTAGCTTGCTACTGAATGGGGATTCTGTGGTCCTCTTCCAATCTTCTCAACCGTGATTACACCAATCCAGTGGTGGTAGGGGGGTATGAAAGGTCTTCAGGCCACATGGTCCAGTACTGGTGGTATTTTCACAGTGCTCCCACACACAGCATACTTTAGGGCATATGTACAATGAAATGTCGGAGCGCGCAGCTGTGCCAAATTTGGCAGCACTGCAATCCAACATTTCCAAAACACAGGGATGCTCCATATTTACAACAATACGATGCACCCCTGTGTTTTTCCTAGCGCTCGGGCTAAAATTAGCTGCCTCTTCCTGCACATAAACAATCATTGATGGCACTTTGCTCTTTCTATGTGTGCAGCAGAATGCAGCACACATAGAAAAAGCAAAAACGAGGAGAAATAATAGCATTTCTCCTCTTTGCACCAAAACTAAATACTACACACTCCAAAGATGGTTCAGTTACAGGGTTGCCACCTCATCTATATGTTTTAGTGACGTGCTTTACCCTCTATTGATCCCTCATCCATGCACCAATGGAAAGTCCACAACATCTAGGGTGACGTTAGCAAAGATGTGGGTATATGAATTAATCAGTCACTGGTGCAAATCATAATCATTTACCCAAATGGATAGTTCTTAGGTCAGTTCAATAATCATTATGCCCACAGTATTATGTGCTGGTAAAGGTTAACGTTCTAGCAGCAGGTATAACCTTGGCGTGAATTGGGCACAGTCTCTCAGTTGTGTGAGTTCAGTCCAGTGTTACATGATCAACGGCATTGTGGATCAATGATGCTGACTGGTGTAGTCAGTGACCTTGTACCCTCAGGTTGAAGGTGTACTTCAGATGGCAGTCTCACACTAACCTGGGTGACTGCTGCAGGACAGGGCACTAGGCTTGCTTGGCAGGGTGTTTGTCTTTGATGGGTTAAGCTTCTAAGCTGGTGCAGGTGGGTGTCCCAATTTATGTGTGTGGCTCTGAGATGATGCGCACTGACATTCATCTTCAGCAGTTGAAGCCTTTGGGACAGTGCAGACAGGGTCTACTGACAGTTGCAGCCTCTCGACTGTTTAAGATGAGTGCTTGTCTTCATCATTTGAGATCTTCGGGCTGGTGCATATGGGTCCTTGTCGTCAGCAGTTGTGGTATTCAGACTGTTGCAGACATCTCCTCACAGGTGATAACCTCAGCCAGGCAGCTGCAACACCAGGCTTTGGAACCTTCAGCGACAGTTTGGGACAGCACAATGAAGTCCTGATTTGTAGCTTCTTCACACAGCTCACTTCACGAACGGTACAAGGAGATATTGGGAGCACTTATGATTCAGGTTCTCACCTGCTTTGCTTCCTGAAAGTAGTCAGCTACTGGAGGAAGTAACCCATTTAGCCCCACCCTGGTCACTAATGACCACCTCTCAGCCTTCCATACTAAATGAAGAGTAGGTCAGACAGTAGAGAATACAACCCAATAACTGTTTATTCATATACACTCAGAGCGGAGCCCCATCTGCCCAGTCGCTGAGAGTGTTGCAGAGGGAACTGAAATTGGCAAGCATAAAGATACATTATGTACATTTCATAACCGGGCGAGAACACGCCCACAGTGGAATTTTCCAAGCAGGTGCAGTTAAACGGTAAAATACAGAAAAAACGGTTTCAGCGCTCATATCTTGCATAAAGTAACATTGTTCAAGGTCGTTCCATACGGAGTCCGCCACCAGACAAGGGGGAGAGGGCTTCTATCTAGTGAGAAAGCTATGTGCTGACATAAACAGTGTGCTCATTACTGAAACAAGCCTAACGTGGCAGAAATGAAACTCTAAGAGGAACATTTCTCGGATTTTAACTTAATTAGTTTCGAACATCCTGAAATGGCACCCAAATAGAAAAAATATGCATAAACAATTTTTATTCTAACACTACCTTTGGGGGTTTCATATCCAAGAGACATTCTTGGCTTCTCCCTTTGAACAGTCTCTCCTAATGCAGGGCCATACACTCTATTTTACTCTTTGAGCAGGCAGTGAGGCAGGCTTACAGGATTTAGGCAAACACTCATTTTCTCCAGCAAGTTACAGGCTTGTTTGGTAAAATGAATTTCATGCAGACACCAGCCCTGGTCATACAGCAAACCTTTGAGCACTCTGTGGAATGCTCTATCCTTCTGTCAAGAGGATTTTGCAACTGGAATCAGGCAGGTGTGGTGGTTTGAGTCTCATTTTTATATTGATTTTCCAGACCAAGATGTGGATACACTGGCTAATGTATCAAACCCAGTATTGGTTGGTTCTCTTCCAAATGTAATTTTCTGGCTGTCTCTCAGACAGAGCCTTTGCACAAGGGTATGGCTCTCATAGCAGGTAAGAAATATACAGGCTTCAAGCAGAAGTGTCCAAAACAAAAGGGCACAATGAAGTGCTTGTTCCCTTTACATAGCTGTCTTTAGCCTCCCTGAAGCAATAAGGAATAACAAAGGCCCTGCATAGAAATGTCCTCACCCTGAACAATGGAAACTGAGGTCCCCCTCACCCCTACCATCTACCACATGTCAGCACTTAGGACGACCTAATCAGCAGCCCTTTGACAATACCATTCTCATTGAATTTGAAAGGTAGTCCTGTAGGAAGCTGGCTTTTGATGTAGTGTACAAATGTGGGGGTAACAGATGACCTGTATTGGATTACAGGGCCTTACTTTAATAATCCCAATTACTCTATTTGTAGTCGAGCTGCTTAGGTCTATCAGAGGGAAGTGTTAAGCTTTTGTTGCACACACAGAGTCAATAAATGAGACACACTCTCAAGAAGAAATTCAAGACCAATTTAGAAATATAACACAGATATATATATATTTTAGACACCAAGATCATCGGAATCAGGTAAGTACTTACAGAGCTATAGAATTTACAGTAAAACAGTAAAATGCTCGAATAAGGTTTTTTGAGCTATGAGCCTCGAGGCTTGTGGTAATGTTATCCCATGGGAGAAACATACACTGCATACATATAAGAGAGAACAGTTGTTGAAGGTGCCTTTTAGGACATAAGGTGCTTAGGGGCCAAGATCCAAAGAACCACCAACGGTTGAGTTTTACCTGTGCTGGTGTGTCCGGGAGCAGAGGTACTGGTCGTGTTGTTAGCCTCGAGTACTACACATTAAAGTCAATGGAAGTGTACCTGTTACAAAAAGCTGCAAGTCGAGACATGTCCGGCAGAACCCAAAGGGGAATTTGGCTTGTGAGGGTCTCTGGAGCAAGGGTGCTCAGTCAGTCTCCCTGAACTCAGGCTGTGGGGCTTGGGTGCAGAGGGACTTGGCTGGGTGACCAGTTGCGCTTTAGTCTCTTACTGTTGTTGTCGGTTTTGCAGAGGAGAGGAAAACAGCACAGCTGGGCCATTCTCATCATGGATCTCACTGGCCTTGAATTCCTTCGATGTGCAGGTTGGTCTTCCTCTGCAGTGGTGTCCGGACTGCACACAACAAGCCTTGGTTGATGTAGGTAATCTGGTACCCAGGGTACAGGTGCAGTGGGGCTCCCGGAGGGTCTAGCGTCTTGAAGCTCAGTGAACAGATGAGGTTGACTTGCTAGAGCCAAAAGACCTCCTCCTGACATGCTGCTCCCTCGGTGGGCCCACTGGTTAACAATGCAGTGTACCGAGTAGATGCGGTCAGTGCCTGAAGATGCACGGAAATTACTCCTCAACTCCAAGGGAGATGCTAGTTGGATGGCAAAGTGCTGGGCAACCCTACAAATGTTGGGAAGGAAGCACAGAGGTTGGACAAGTCGGGTCACTGCAATAGTCGACTTACCAGCAGCAAGGCAGGGTTTGGCACCAACTTCTGAGCAGGCCCTCAGTTTTTGCAAAGTCGTCTCTTCGTTGTCCTTCTTCTGTTCCCAGGTAGACAAATCTGTCAGTCTGTTGTCGAGAGGGCCCCTAAATACTGAATTTAGCAGCATTAAGGGGAGTGTAGGGTAGTAGCCAATGGGCTACATACCCCTGGGGTGACTACATCCCCTATATGACCACTTCCTGCCAAAGAGTTCCTAGTTTCATCAAATCCAAGATGGTGAAACTGTTCTTCAACTGTCCAGTTCAGGGGGTCCACTTTAGGCATGTGGCCAGCCTGTAAGTGTGGCACGCCTTCTGAATGGCTAATTTCCCACATGCTCTGGTGCCTAATTCGCCCCAGGGCAGGTTGTGGCACTCCCCAGATCTAGAGGAAGCTGGGGTCACATTTCAAAGGTGATAGAGGAAAAACATCCTTTTCCCTGCAGGCAGAACCACAACTTGCCTTTACTCCCTAGTCACTACCCCGACTGCGACATTACCAGGTATTCCTTTATCACTCAATTCATTACAACAACCTGCTTTAGAGGACGCTTTGTTCGACTTGTGTTGGATTTTAAGTCCAATACCTTCCCTACTGATACACTGACTGGAGTGGGAATAGTAATTTATGCTTATTCAAAGTCCAGCTGCCCTCAAGGCAAGCCGTTGTAATGCGTGGTAACACTGCAGTTGGGATAGTGACTTCAGAGTAAAGGCATGCATGGGAAATGCATGCGAGGTTCCATCATACATCTTGATATGCTGAATCACTAACCATCCTGCTGGAGCAGGTGTGACCACCTTCCTCCAAAGCAGGCATTGTTTCTGGCCTCTGAGAGCGTGGGCTCTCACCTACAGGGGGTCAGAAACTTGTCTTTGGTGGCAGGCTGGACAGTACCAGTCAGTCAACACACTAGAGGGCTATTAGGTTTTCAGGGGACACCTCTAATGTGCCCTCAGGGTGCATGTCATAATAAATCTGATACTGGCATCAGTATAGATTTATTAAGACGAGGTGTTTGATACTAAACACCATTATTTTCAGTGAAGCCATTATGTAGCTCCGTAACTTGTAATGACCAGTGCCCAGCACATATCTTTAAAATGGCTTCCTGATCACTTGCAACTTCTAGCACCAATGGAACTAGACATCACAGGGGCATATCTGCTCACGTACTGGACCCACACATGTAATATAATGCACCGTGTCTTAGGGCTCTAAGGCCTGCTGTAGGGATGTCTTACATATTGTACATGTAGTGTACTTGGACATTGTACACAGGGACTAGACAATGTTGTGTTTTTGGAATGGCTTGCACCATTTCATGCATCCTGCAATTGCAGTCTGCATGCAGTTTATGTGTTGGTCCAGCTGGGTGGCATAATATATGCTGCAGCCCATAGAGACCCTCTTAAGTACCCATGCCCTGGGTATCATGGATACCATTTAACAGGGACTTACAAGGGTCCTAAAGTCCTTGCCAATTGGGGTACAATTGAGCATGTTGCAGTTGTCAGGAAAGAGTGCTGTCACTGGGGCCTGTTTAGCAGGGACCCAGTGCACATCCAGTCATGAACATCAGTAGCAGTGGGAAAAAGTGGGGGTGACCATGTCAAAAAAGGGGCACTTTGCTACAAGTCCTATCACCATTCTTCCTCACTTCAGTGTATGGGTATCCATCCTCCTTTCACAGGAATGCAGTCAATAACCTTACACCATCTGGGAAGCTGTATTAACCTTCCATCCGGTGCCATGTTAAACCAGGGACCATTCAAAATGGAGTCTACTGGTTCCATCACTCAGACTCTCATGACACATAGTCCTACTACAACACATGTGCTACACACCCACTACACATGCATGCACTTGACAAGTCCATGGAATGTCATCGTAAAGGCCTCTGGTCCACAATAACTTTAAATGAGGCAGGTAAGGGTAAATGTGGCACAGATAAAAAGCCAATTCATAGCCAATGATTCCCAAAACTTGGTATGCTGCCACCACCACTTTATGTGACAAACCCAGAGCATGGGCACTAGTGGACTGCCTAGTATGAGAGCTTGCTGGAAAGCCATTACAGTCATGGGACAGGTTTGGCAACAATGTGGCCAAACTATGGAACGTCCTCCCCCACTCCATGTGGACAGCTGACAATTAATTGTCATTTTGGAAAAACACCTAAAAACTTGGTTGTCTGACAACTAGCTCCCCTTGAATGTACTGGTGTATTCTATGTTGCACAACTAGCGGTGGGATGCCCACGGGTAGCCATGCACTTTATTAACTGTCGCATAAATTAGAATAGAGTAGGTTCTAAATCTGTGGTTATAAGGCCTCATAAAAATATAAGACTCAGGTTTCACATTCAGTCGGGCCCTCAAAGCAGGTGTAAACTACTGTTTACCATGCAGGGCACATTCCAATCCCAATACCTGGGATTGTTAAAAAGTGAAACTTCTTCAAAGTTTCCCTCCCCAACCTTGAATTATATCATGGAACCCAAGATTACAATAAAACGGCTGGGCTCACCTTCTAAAAGAGCTGTTGTTAACATTTGACACCATAGACATGAACGAAACCAATTGGTGCTTTTCAAACATCCATAGATACAACTTATCCTATGTTTATGAACAAAAGTGCTCAATAAATCCCTATAACTGCAGGTTTTTTAAATCTTCGTCCATTGCACATATCTCCTTACTTTTCTTTCTTATCGGATCAGAGGACACTGAAAACAAACAAACATTTGAAGCAAAAGCACACATGAAAAATGTTCTGATGAAGAACATGGTTGGCCTTAGGAAGAATGTTTGCTGCTCGAAGCCACACTTAAAAACATAGAACTTTGTAGATCAAGGGCATGTTTGTGTGTGGTTTAAAGAGGTATGTAAAGATTGCACACTTACTCTAAGCTGCGGTGTAATTATCTATGTAAATAAGCCCATTGCCTTTGGATTGCGATTTAAATTGTGAGATCAGATGTAAGAGTCTGTTTAAGTGATGCTTTAATTGTATGATATATTACACATATAATACAAGAGATGCACTTTGTAAGCAAACACATTCCCACAGAGTATCTTTCGGTTAGCTTTGAGTCTGGTTTGAACACAGAGTACAATTATATTTTAGCACATTCTATTTTGGCTTTCAGCAAATCCATGACATTGTTAATAAGGAAACTGTTTCCAGTAAGCGGTACAGTCTAATCTGTTATGACTCCTTCTCAAGTCCCAGGATTTAGTTGACGCTGCAGAGAACAGGATGTCCTTAATTTTAACAAGGGTGTTGGAATGTTCTAATTAGATCTGAAATGCCCATTCCAAATTCCTCAAAAACTAAAGCTAAACTAGTTCACAAGGTTTACTGAGAGGACGTGGACTGCTTCCAAATTAAACAGTGTGTGTGGGTCCATATGTGTGTGTGTACATTCAAGATAAGCGCAACAGACACTATAGCCCCCAACTAGAGTTTGTTGGAAGTGGACACAATGGTGTTAAAGAGCAATACGGGATGTCCCATATATGTAACGAAATGTATATCTTTTTGGAAAGGTGGTATTGCCACATTAAGGAATGGGGCACTACCACTTTCCCCGAATGGGCTTGTTATCACCGGTACAAAGCCAATGACTTTAAATGTGGTAAATTGCGTGGAACAATGTTCATGCATGCTATTTGCCATTTTAATATAAATTTGTGGTGATATTATGATTACCAATTTTGGTAATCAAATTTCCACATATGACTTAATGGATTCTAAAAGAGGGCCTATGGGTATAGGCACCGATGTTTGCTCGAGTGAGCTAAAGCTCGAGAAAGCGAACACAGTGTTGGAGAGGTAAGTGCCAGGGCTCTTTCTCCGTATACCAATCATACTGCAGTACTCAAGACAATTCATTGGAGACAAGGGGTTTACGATATGAAGAACGAGATAGTTTATATCACTGTTAAGGTGAGTGCTTGAATTAATCTCAGCCACTGATATTTACTGTTTGCCACATTCCAGTCAATCGATGTTTGGCCCAATGTACCACTGTAGACAACAGCTACCCACCTGTCATTCTGGGCAAATCACTTACACTCCCCGTGCCTATAAAAACACAAAAAATGAATATGTTCTTGTGTAATATAACTAGTGCTCATGTAAAGCGCTCAAATACCTTCTGGTCGAGTTCGCGCTATACAAAACTGTAAAAAAGAAACTGCAAAAAGAAAAATAGGCACATAGAGCTATTGGCCAACATAGATCAATGCATATAACACACACAAACATACAACTATGTGCACAAAGATTCCAACAGACACCTGTCACATACCTACACCAGAACACATACAGACACACGAGCACTGGAACATACACATATATATGTAGATATACCTGTTCGCAGAGTTAGATACTCAAACACGTCCAGTATATCCAAACATGCACATTAACATATAAAAACAGACATACACATGCAAAAACTCACAAAGACATGCACACTCTGACAGAAAACCTCGGGCACAGATAGATAAACTCAGGCTTCCACAAAAAGACATGCAGGAATAAACCCACAGCTGGATGCATGCATACAACCCACAAAGTCACATAAACACAGACACAAAGAGATACATGCACATACATGCATCCATAAACATACAGGCACACACGACTTGGCATCTTTGGCGGTGTTTCCCCAAAATTTTTGCCTCTACCCCCTGTATTTTTGATGCTGTGCTTGATTTCGTTTTTGCTGGCTTAGATCCTTTGGGCACTTTGTCATTGCTGATCAGTGTCAAAGTGCAAGTGCTAGCTGTGTAAATTGTGTTTACAATAGGTTCTCTCTAATTGGCATATTACTGGTAAGCTCCAAGTACAGTGCACTAAGTGTGCCAGGGCCTGTAAATCATATGCTACTAGTGGGCCTGCAGCACTGATTGTGCCACACACATGAGTAGTCCTGAAAACACTGCAGTGTCTGTGTGCAGTGTGCAGTGTCTGTACGCAGTTGTTAACTTCCATGTCGACTTAGCACGTGCACCCACTTGCCAGGCCCTAACCATCCCCTTTCTTACATGTAAGGCACACCTATGGTAGACCCAAGGTACCCCCCCCTGGGCATGGTACAGTTTATGTGAAAGATGGGACATGTATTGGTGTGTGTGACATGTCCTGATAGTGAAATACTGCCAATTTTGTGTTTTACTATTGAAAGGCTATCTTGCTCCATAGGATAGAATTGGAAATGCTATGTAATATCTTACAAGTATAACTTCGCATTGGGAAAAGATGGAGAAATACATGTTAGGCTCTCTGAACTCAGAATTTAGTAACACATCTTTTAGAAAAGATGGTTTTTAAATTGTGTGGTTGAAAATGCCACTTTTTAAAAATATTAGCATCGAAGGAAGACCTGACACCTTCTCGACTTTAAAGCTCTCTATTCAAAGCAAAGATCAAACAAACTCCTTTCAGTTTGATCTTGATTATTTATTTAACCTTTTAAATTTATAGATATTTTCAATATTTTTTAAGAAGAATTCATTAAGTGTGTGAAAAGACAACACTTGGGGCCATATGTAGGTAAAAAGCAATTTGCGATTCTGAAATTGTGATTTTCCGCGAATCGCATTTTGAGAATCGCAAATTCTGATGTAGGTAATTTCTCGCAAAATAATAGCGATTCACAAAAAATCACAGAATTATTTTGCGATTACAAAAATTGTGATTCCTTAATTGCGAGAACGCAATTAAGGAATCGCAAATCTGAGAATCTGCAATTCAGGTGCAGAATGATGACATCACGACCAGGAAATGTGACTGCCCATGCTGCACCTGATTGTCAGCAGCTGAGTGAGAGCCAGAAGCCGAGTGAGAGCCTGTTAGGAGAGTTGGAGATTTGTGCTCAGCTACTGAAAGCAAGCTAAATGGAGTCCCAGGGGCCAGAGAAGCAGCAGGAAGAACCACCCAGAAAGAGGAAACAAAAATTTAGCGAAAGGGAGCTGGAGGTCCTCACTCAGGAAATAGTCAGCAGCCATGACCTCCTGTTTGGCAAAAGTTCCCTACGTGTGCCAGAGGCATGAAAAAGAAAAATATGGAGTGACAGCCAGGAAAAAGTAAATGCCATAGGCGTGACACACCGCTCAGTCGAAGACCTCAGAAAAAGGTGGTACGACATGCGGCAAATGTCAAAGGAGAGGGTGGCTACAAGATTGGCCGAGGCCAAAAAGACCGGTGGCGGGCCGTCTACAGCAACAGACCCAACGCCCCTGGAGGAGCTGGTGGAGGGCACCCTTCAGCCTGAGAGTGTGAGTGATGTGGCTGACCTGGACAGCGCCGAACACACAGACACCAGATAAGGTAAGATGCATGCCAAAACCCCTGATACATACCCAACCCACTCACACCCCCCGAAAGGCAACCTGAGTGCAACTCCAGTACATATCCACCAGCACACCTAGAAATGCATTATGGGAGATGTAGTCACATGCACTGATACCTGGGCCAGTGAGACACAGCCAGGTGGAATAGGGATGCGTCCTTCATGAAAAGAGGGAAACAGACAGATAGTACCCATGTGAATTTTTATTTGTAAACTGTAATGCATTACAAATGCGAGACAGGACACAGAATTAATGTGTGCCTTTAAATTCACAGCACCCCCACCAACACAGGAAATCGTGCCAGAAGGGGAGGAAACAGCAGAAATGGAGGACGAGGCAGGGCAGGAGGAGCAGGGCGAAGCAAGAGCAGCAGACTCTGCACCATGCAGGCGGCGCAACATAGTGTCACCACTGCCACTCTTAGAGGCACAGGCACCAGACACAGCAGGAGAGGCACAGCCAGTGCACAGGCAGCATGCAGGACAGCAGCCAACACAGTCCCCTGAACAATCCAGAGAAGGGAGAGGGTTGAGACGCAGGGCACGGCCGTCCACCAGCACTGCTCCTGTCGAAGAAGACAGTGTTCTCGGGCCTTGAGGGCAGCATGCTGAAACAACAGCATCTGCAAGTGAAGGGGATAAGGTCAATACAGCGCCAACTGGCTGCACACAATCATAACATGACTGAGTTGTGGGCTGGTGTAATGGCCATGACAGGTGCTTTGGAAGGACTCTGCAGGGAGATAAGGAGGGACAGGGCAGCCTGGCGCAGGGAGAGACATCGCCATCACAACTGGCTGGACTTGTACACAAGAGCAGTCAACCGCCAGTCAACCGCCACATCCCTGCTGGCCAGAAGATGTGTCAGTATGCAGCGTGAGATGGCCCACTGCTGCCAGGACGTGGGCAGTGTCCTGGTGCAGGTAACACATGCAGTGGACCAGATGCGCGCAGCTGCCACAGGTGGCATAGGCCCACTTAGTGCAATAGATACGGACGAACAGTCCAGCAGGAGCAGCATCACTCCCCCAATTCCACCGGACAGACGCCGGAGTGTGCGCCAGGGGAGAGTGGATGATGACTCCAGGGAGGGCAGTGGGCAGACAGAGCGAGGGGCAACAGGGCGTGCATGTAGGAGGTGAAGGTACACCAGGGACTAATGGCCATGTGTGAAGCAACACATTCCATATTGACTCAGTGGCTGATGGAAATTCTTGCACTGTGGCACAAACATGTGCAAGCACTAACAATAAAGTCACGCTGTGTGACAGATGTATTCCTGCAACAAAGGAAATAAACATCACTGTTAAACATCATTCAGTGGCATTGTGTCCTCATTACTCACTTAGAAGTAGTTCAGTGTGATCTCATCTCGTCTCATGCGCCCGGCAGCCGCCCCGGCCCCACTTGCTGGTCCGCGATGTGGAACTGGTCCCTCCTCATCTGATGATTCTGAGTCTGTCAGATCACTGGGGTGCCTTTCTTGGTAGCGATGTTGTGTAGCATTGCACAGGCAACCACAATTTTGCAACGTCTCAGGGCTGTACTGTAGCGCACCTCCACTCTTATGGAGGCATCGGAAACGGCTCTTTAGGATTCCGAAGGTCCTCTCAATGGCACAGCGTGTGGCTCTGTGTGTGCTGTTGTACCGCCTCTCACCTGCAGTTGCTGGATTTAGGTACGGCGTGAGGATATAGTCACGTACAGCATATGCACTGTCACCTGCAGGGTATAAGTAGATTTATGTTCAATACTGTCCTGCCACTACATAACTTTACTGGTTCTGTGTCTGTAAGCCATGCATTTACCTAGCAGGAAACCCTCTCCGAATTCGCCATTTATGAGTCAGCGATGTAATGCACAGTGGCGAAACATGAATGAGTTGTGTGTGCTTCCTGGGTATTTGGCCACAATATCAGTGATTATATGTTGGGCGTTGCACACTACCTGGATGTTCAGGGAATGATATGACTTTCTGTTCCTAAAAACATACTCATTCTGTGATGGGGTGAGATTGCGACATGGGTCCCATCTACGCAGCCAATGACGTGGGGTAATTGGGCAATTTCGTAGAATTCCTGCTTGGTCTGATCTAGTGCCTGTTGTGTGCTTGAAAATTGTATGTGGTGATGCAGCCTCTGTACCATTGCATCAAGGAAAGCGTGGAAGAAGCGCTAAAGTGCACTTTGAGAGACAGCTCCTGCTGTGGTGATCACCGCCTGAAAACTCCCTACTAACAGGAGGTGCAGTGAACACAGGGCCTAAACATGGGTGGGAATGGTGTGTGCCCTGCGTGTGGGGTGTTCAAGTATGGGTGTCAGCTCCTCTATTAAATCCAGGAAGCTGTCTGGGTGCAGCCTGTAGTTCACATGGATCTCCTCCTCGGTCAGTTGGAAGAGGGTGATGCGTGCCCTGTAGATCCTTTCCTGGCGTCTCCTTCTCTGTTGGGCATCTCTGATTCGCAGCCTCCTGGCTATGATGTACATGCCAGCCATGGTGGGAAGTCCCATTGGCATTGTGGGCCTGTTTAAATAGGTTGCACATGGTTACCACCTGCTCAGAGCTGGTGGTAATTGAGCAGTGCAAATTTGCGATTTTCTTAAAATCGCTAATTGCAAATTTTTCCTACATCTGAATTTGCGAATTCGCATTTACCGAGATCGGTAGTAGCGAATTTCACAGTTGATGACACAGACTGCGATTTCGCAAAATAATTCGCAGAATCTGTGTTACGCAAAAATGGTAATCGCTAAATTAGCGATTCTCATTTTTGGGCAGCGGAAACCTTTCCTACATAGGAACGGTCTGTTTTGTGATCGCATACACCCTGTTTTTTTATCGCAAAACAGTTGCCTACATATTGCCCATAGTCATTCCAGAAACATTATACAATCACAAACATTGAATAAAAACAATAACAGACATTGAGTCCCACAATTTACTAAAGAAAAGAAAAAAACTAAAGAAGTGACATCACTAGGTGAAACAAATAGCAAACTGTTCTTACATCATTTTACATTTACCAACATGGCAAACCCTTAAACAATCAATTCCTCAAAAAGAGTAGAGGGTATGCCAAAACAAAGCGAACGGCAGATAATAACATTGAGGAACTTTGAATCTTTTTTATGTACTGTTTGAGGGAAATTAAATGAAAATTGTCCACTATCTTGTGCATAATTTGTTCCCCTGTTTTTCTTAAAAAATATTAAAAATATCTATAAATTTAAAAAGGTTAAATAAATAACCAAGATCAAACTAAAAGGAGTTTGTGTTTGATCTTTGCTTTGAATAGATAGCTTTAAAGTTGAGAAGGGGTCAGGTCTTCTTTCATTGCTAATCATTTGTACGGCCCTACCTGACCCTGGTCCATTGGGCCAAACCCCCCGTGTTGTTTCACTTTTTGAAAATAGGCAATTTCTTGGTTAACCATTCTGTGTGCCTCTGCCTGTCTGTGTATTGACTGTCTGCTTTTGAAGGGTCAGGGGCTGGGGGTGTGCATTCGCTGTAGACAGCCACTGGGGGATTGAGGTGTGCCTGGCCCTTCCTGGATTACTGGGCTGAATAGACCATGGCTGAACTTAGAGTAGTAGGAGGAGATTTCCTTGATCATGAATAGGGCCTGTCTCCCTTGCACAATGCTGTCTCCACTCCCTGTGGTCATGCAGCACCAGTGAGGACAGAACTGGTTTGGACTGGGCTCAGAGACCTTTGCACGAAGGGAACAAAGACATTTTGGGGTATAAGTATTAGACCTAAAACCCTTGACTACTTCTGGAATCAAGAGGAATCTTTGCCAAGGAGAAGAGCTGGCGAAACTGGAGGAGGAGTATTGCCCACGCTACTGCCGAAACTGATGCAGCTCCTGTCGCTGCTGCAAGAACCGACGGATCGAGTAATCGCAGCTGAAGAAACCGACGCAGCGCCGCTTGACGCTGCCGCATTGATTGCCGACGCATCCCGGATTTCCACGCATCGTACTGTGCAGCAAGTTTTCCCGACACATCACCCGCGGACCAGAATCATCTCGGAATCAATGCATCACTTCCCCCAACAGACTGGATTTGACGCATCGCTTCTCCTGCGTGCAGCAGAACTGTCGCCTCGCCTCCCCAGGGTCTCAGGAACTGACGCATCTCTTTGTTTTTCGACGCTTCACATCTCTGCGGCTGTTTGGTCATGTGAATTTTGACGCAACTACGGGTACTTTGAGAGAAATCACCCATTCATAGTCTTCTATGGGCCAAGTTGTTTGAAACCTTTTTAAAGTCATATTCTTATTACATGTATGTTGCATTTTTGTCGTTTTATTCTTGTTGAGTGTAGATAAAGATACTTTATTTTTCTAAACTGGTGTGGTGTTCATTTGTGGTGTTATCACTCTATTACTGTGTGTTTGAGTACAAATACTTTACACATTGTCTTTGTGATAAGTCTGTCTGCTCATGCCAAGCTACTCAGGCGGTGAGCAGGGGTTATCTAAAGTGTGCATCCCCCTTACCGTGACTAGAAACAAGGGTCCTTATTTGGACAAAGGTTTCTACCTCTGCCAACTAGAGACCCATATTTCTAACACCAACTCATACAACCACACACACACAAACATACGCACACACGTGCTTCCACGTGTAGAGACATAACTGTAAGTCCGCACACATATTCAGACGAATGACCAGTGGTGCAGCCACACATACACACAATCACACCTAAATAGACACACACACAGTAATGCAAGCACACACACAAATGCAACTAGACACAAAAACACATACATGTACTCAAAGTCAGTGGGTTAGGTAGTTTAAAGTGAATCTTCACTGATTGGCTACTCTGTATGTTTTTTGGAGTGGGCTTTTGAATGGGGGAATGCAACAATGAGTTGAAGGATGGACGAATGAATGATGAGTGAATGGATGATGAGTGAGTGATTGGGTAAGGGAATGGATGAGAGAGCGCATATGTAAACTAGTGATTGAATACAAGGTAAGATAGAAGGATTAAATATTAATATATGAGAGAATGAATGATCAGTGCATGGATGACTGAATCGGTATGGTGACGCGTGAGTGTATCCATTGCCAAAGTCATGTCAGTGGCTATTTTCCACTGGTACCCCTGCTACTCTGTTCACCCCCACCCAAATAAACTCAGCCTTCAAGTACCAAGCTCAGTCCCTATTAAAAAGCGCGATCCATTGGCTTTTTCAATGTTTGTTTTATTTAACAGTTCATACCACACGTCTGCTATTTCTATTTCGAAGCGCTGAAACTAACACATGTTACTATTTCCAAATGCCATGGTACTTACTCAATTGTTGCTGCAGTTTCCTTTTATGAACTATCTGAATGGAAAAAAATGAATATTTTTTTGACATTTTGTAAAAACGGCCGCAATTACCCTCCTTTGTCGCTTTGGATCCTAAGTTAAAACTATGAGCAGGAATTTAAACAAGCATTTACAATGCAATGGTCTCGGCATTGTTTAAGTTAGAGCTATTGGCATTGCTCATGACATTCTTTTTGTTTATGTTTTTGTTTTTAAAACATTTAAAGAAACGGCATTGTTATTTACAATGTCAATAGCTTAATCACTCTCAAATGCGAGACCTATTGCATTTGCACCCACACACAGAGCCACACACCCAGAGCCACCCACACAGAGCCACTCACATAGAGCAACCCACACACAAATAGAGCCACCCACAGAGCCACCTACACACACACAGAGTTACCCACACACAGACAGACCCACCACGCATAGAGCCACTTACAAAAAAAGCCACACACACAGAGCCACCCACACACAGAGCCACACACACACACACACACATAGCCACCCCCCACACACACAGAGCCACCCCCACGCACACAGAGCCACACACACACAGAGCCACCCCCACACAGAGCCACCCCCACACACACATAGAGCCACACAGTAACCTCAAAATTTAACACATATTTACTTTTTACTGGATCAACTGACAAACCCCTCAAAAGGCTCTCTGAAGATTAAGATTTCATGAGTAATTATTTTTTTTACAACAAGAACTGAAGTATAATTTGAAGGGAGCCAGATCCTAAATCTGAGAGCAAAAATATATCCTGTTTTTTATTAGAATAACTGGCCAGACGCTGCTCTTAACATGGTTTGGTAAATAGAGTTAACCATATTTGAATTTAAAATTAGAAATGCTAATTGCGGACTGCTCCGGTTTTATTACTGCAGTTGCAGAGTGAAGTTCAAAGCACCAACGCAATATGTTTTCGTATTGCTACAGGAGCCCTGGTAGACATTGCGACACCAGCAATGCGGATAAATCGAAAAAGATTGCTTTACATAACGAAACGACACCAACATAGCTTTCTATGAAGGACACGGGTATAGATAGATGGGGTCCCATTTAAAATGCACATTGTACAGAAAAAGAGTAATTTAAAACGTAATATATTTTCCATAATAATTCCGGTCACAAATTGCGCCAAGGTTCGAAAGCAGAGAGGCATTTCGGTTAAGAAAGACGGTACACTCGTAGTAACGCTGAGGGCAATCCCTGCTTCTTCGCCTCTCTTTTAAACGAAATCCTCCTCCGGCAGACCTGCTCACGCGAGTCCGAGGATCCGGAGCTTCGTACAGGCCTCGGGTAGGCCGCGTTTCTCAGGCGACGTCGGCGCAGCGTTGACAAAATAGTGACCGTGTGGAGGTCACGGGGCTGTCAAAGATACATATTTCCATTTACGGGGGGGTGAGCCTGCTGGTCTACCAACAATAATATTTTTCTACAACTGTAAATGTCTAGTAACCAAAATGGAGACTACAAACACGCTCCTCAAACCGGACAGACCAGATAAAAACTCCGAGAGGCGGAACATTGCCGCCATCGTCAAAAAAGGTTTAAAACGGCATTGAATATCTCATAACGAAACACGTAAATGCCCAACTGCCACACGTCTAAGGAGAAGAAAATTAAATCCCACTACGACGGTTCCACAAAATAAAGTACTACCGTCGAACGCCCCCCCACCCCCAGCACACAACGGCATAGACTAAGTCTCCATTTCTCAGTATTCTCTTAACCATTATAACCAACATTTCACTACTGAGCCCCCGTAGTTTAAAGCGCTGTGTGGGTGTGGGAGATAGCAAACATGCAAAGTCAATTGAATTGAATCTCCACCTCAAGCGAGGATAGCGATGACGCGATTGTACAAGTGTTGCTACAGCACGATGAAGGGATCAAGGGGCTGTAATGCGGTGTTTGGTTGTCCGCCCCAGTGTGCAGCCAAGTCCAGTCTGCAGCGAAAACTCGGGCAGGTGTATGCACACATTACTCCAACATCTCTCATCTTTCAATGGGGTCGCATTTGGGGCAACACGCGCACATAGAACCTTTTTTTTAATGCTGCTTGCACCTCCGAGGGTGGACTGAGCAGGTATGTAGTTTTAGGCATCACATGCGTAGTTAAGATGTAAACAAAATATCCCAGGGAATCGTAGAAGGGGAAGAATCAAAATGCACCTTCGGCCATGTTGGCAGCCGGGCTTGCTGCTCGGAAGCGGTGGTGTGCGCGGTTCCCCCTCGCCGCTCAGCCTCGCATCCCGCCTGCTCTGAGCGCCCCCGGGCAGAGCTCGCATGCTCTGAGGTGCTGTCCCTGCTCTGGGCTCGGCTGCCTGCCTCCCTCCCCCGGCTCCCGGCCCCTGAGCATACGTGACTCGACCAATTACACGCTTCCTCGCTGCTAATTTCGTGTCGGGTCTTGGAAGGGGCTGTCAGGGAGAGGGAGTGGTGGCGGGTAGGGGGGTGGTGAGGCAGACAGCCCGCCCCGGCCGGAGTTGGATGAGGGGAAGGCACCGGGACGCGACGCCACATGTAAACACACTCCGCTGCCGCCCTCAGTGTAGGTGCACGTGTAGCCTGGACCGCCACCCACCGCGCAAAAACTGAAGCGCGCTCGCTGCTTTGTTGATTCTTTAGGTCAGTGTTTACACTGCTGCGTCTTGTCACCTCGGTGCTAGCTTCGTTTGCTATGCCCGTCCGATCGCAATGAAGGACAGGTATTTTATTAATAAAATGGTTCAGTAGCTGTCACGAGCATCACAAGTGCTTTGTGTACAATGGGGCCGATGCACGTGTGCGCATCTGCTGCACAGCCTGCAATCTTTGGGCATTTCAAAAAAGGGATTTCACACCAAGCAGTAGAATCTGGTGCATCCACTGGATTTGCAGTGCACATAGAAACAGAAGTTGTAACAAGCACACCACTGCCTTTCTCCGAGGTGAAGCAGAAATGCCTCGGAGAAAGGCAGCGGCATTTTCGGATTCGAGGGCGTGTTTTCGGATTCGGGGGCGTGTTTTTCTTTTTCTCTCCTCTGGCCATTGGCTGGAGGAGAGAAAAACACGCCCAGCGAAAAGTAACGAAAAAACACGCCCCCGAATCCGAAAAGGACGGGGCTTGTTTTGCGAGACAATCCTCTTCTCCAATGGCTGGCCAGCATTTAAGAGGCCAGCCAATGGAGAAGAGGAGAGAAGAGGGGAGGGTTCAAGCCCCTCTTCTCCAAGTCATTAAATCTCGCGAGTGAGACTGCGCAAGCGCAGCCTTCGCTAGCCGAGACCTAAAAACGGCTCCAGGCAGCAAACAGCATTCATTTCACATTATTATAAAAACTTTCATATTTCTAAACACACGCAGCTAAGAACATACACATTAAACTGATGGTAGTGCCACAGATTCATGCAACTTTTGAAAACTTTTAAATGTAGACATATGTTCACAAAGCATTGGAGGATCTACATATACACTTGATGCAGTCAAGCTTATATTTGGGTTTCAATAAAGCCTGGAGTAAAGCATGGCTTCAGCATAAATGGACGGAGTTCCGATGTGGTTTCTTGATGTAAAGCGATTTATGATCTGCGAGAGTTCTCCGGACACAGATGTATCCAGAACTGTTTGTCGAGCCGAATAAAAGTGGGAGTAAATGCATTTAAATGAAACAATAGAGTTTGTATTGTTCAGGCTCTGTTAGCATGCCTCTGCTCTTGCTTTTACCCTGGCTTCTGGTGTTTGCAAGATACGTTAAAGATGAGAAGCGGAGTGGGTATAAAGTGTCTCATTTGCTGGCATTGTCCAGCATTCCGTCGGTCAATTGTTTCTTTGGCATTGGAATGCCAACATAAAGGTTCAAATCCTACATTTGCCACTTAGGGCCTGATTACGAGTGCGGTGGTCTTAGGACCGTCGGACTCGCGGAGGTGCAGCAGTGGCGGTCCAGCCACCTCTGCACCGGGGCTCCGACCACCCTATTACAACTAAGGCAGTCGGACTGCCATTGCTGTGTAGATGCCGCCAGGCAACCGCCATTCCCTGGCTGTGGAGTGGTGGTGTAGAGGCAGCAATATGCTTAGCAGGATCCCCTTGGTCCCGCCAAGCATATTACAAGTTACCTCTCTGCCACGGTTTTCATGACGATTCCTCCTCCATGAAAACAATGGCGGGGAAGAAACAAAGGGGGCCCTACAGGGCCACTAAGTGCATCTGGTCCCTGGGGTGCATGCAGAGGGGAACCTCATGTGCCCCCCTGTGTTCATGCACCCCAGTTCCTGGATTGCATGGACTTTATAGTCCATGCAGTGCAGGAACTTTTATGGGCATTCCCATTGCTGTGCCCATTTTCATAGGCACCGCCATGAGATTGCCAAAAAAAGCCCGCAAAGCACGAGAAACACTCGTAATCTATCGGGCGGCACGAACACGGGTTTAGCGGAGCGGGCTGCCGGCGTGACGGTCCACTCCCGCACCTCCAAACTCGTAATCAGGCCCTTAGAGAAAAAACTGTGAATCTCTGCAATTGATTTACAGGATGTACTGCAAAATATTTATTAATCATTAGGTGTGATGAGAATAACAGTACTATGTACCTTCTCCCACATATTCTGTTATTCGAAATTCCGTTTCAATCACCCTCCCCATCCACCACTATTTAGTGCACAGTACCCCATGTCCTAGACACCTATGCTGCAAAATACATGCTTCTCCGTTGCGCTCACCTGACTGGTGCCATAGAAACACGAGGATGTGGTATTTTTACATTTACTCGGAGGTCGCAAGCAGGAGCATCACATGTTGCACTGGACAAAGAGAAGTGTTTGTCAGGTGTTTGATATAATTGTTATTTCTCTACCGTGTAGAAGTAGGGGCTCTGTACCCATTATGACAACTTTCCACGCAGATATCCACATTGTAATGTGAAGTTAAAGCCATGAAGAAGGTTGCACATAAATCTGTACATTTTCTATATGCCACTAAGCCCATAACCTCGACCTATGTTACCATAAAATAGAGAGACTTTTCTGGACACAATTACAAAGGCCTCACCTTTCAAAAAGGTGAACATGATATTTAATGATAGCCACTCCAGCTATTGCATACTCCACAGACCTTCCAGAGCAACAGTCACATTTCCTTCTTCACCAGTGTTCGCCATGGTGAACAACCTCTCTTCTCGCCAAAGGGGCATCAACACACCTTACAAAGGGAGATGCATCACGTTGTAAAGCCCTGCGTCACATTACACCTGCGTTAGGTATAATGTATGCAGGGTGGACATTCCCACGCTAAAAGCCATGTAGAACTGGCACAGTGAAATTTACAACATTTCACTGCATCACTCTACGCCTTCACTGCGTCAAAATCACTACACCTGCTCAGACCAGGCATAAGGAATGATGCAGGGCATTTTGAATGGGACTCACCTATCTGTTGTGGTACATTGCTGGAGTAGCGTCAATTTCATGAGCAACTCCAGCAATGCGTCACTTTTGGGTCAACAGATGCATCAGAATTTCTGACGCTTCTGTTAATCCTGGCGCAATGGAGCTCTGTAATGTAAATATAGCGCATCTATGGTGGTGCAAGGACATTTGCCGCTGGAGCAAGGAAACTGACGCATCTATGCAGATGTGTCAGTTCCTTTGCAATCTGCCCCACAGTACTTAATGTGGGTTCACCAAAGAAGTGGGTATATGCTCATTGAGAAACTTGTCTCACTAACCAAGTTGTTGGGTTTTTCTGCAGTTCGTGTACTATAGTTAGACAAGAGAGACTCTTTGGAAGCAAATATTTGTTTATTCAAGTCGTGCAGTAAAAGAGTAGTCAGTAGAACTCTACACCAGAGCCAAAGGAGAGAGTAGCGACAGACATGGAAGGACTCGCTGGAGTAACAATAGGCTGCTACAATCACTTTTAGTGACAAAGTTGACAAGGGCATGAAAATCAACATCAAATAACATATCTAATAAGATCCTGCAATGGCTGAAGGAGTGGCCGAAGGGTGATAGACTGCTGAATGGAAAGATGAAGGGGTGAAAAAGGCTGAAGTGCAGGATCGTCATCAGTCTATTGAAACCCAACATATTACTTTAAATTCACCTTTTAAATAGGAGAGCAGGCTCTCGCCTACTGGCAATCTTCGAGCAGGGGTGTCTCTGAATGTACAGAGATCACTGCTGGGCTGCCTAGATCTCTAAATATGGCAGTCTGCTGTCCATCAGGGTAGAGGATGTAAGGTCCTCCACCACCTTGACAGAGCAAAGACCGCTACGGAATCAATCAGACTGTTAGACCTGGCACCGTTGGCGTGGGTCACCCTTCCATTTTTTGTTTGTGCCTCAATGTATTTTTGTGCTGGTGTTAGCTGCTCAGGGCCCTGTGACACTGCCATCCAGTGCCACGGGGCAAGTGCTCCCTATGGTAAAATGTATTATGTGAATTGACTTCCACAATTGGTTTATTTGGTTTACTGTCAGCCCCTAGTAAAGCGCACCAGGAGTGTCAGGGCTTGTAAATACAAATACCGCTAGTGGGCTGCAGCACTGGTTGTGCCACCCACAGAAGCGGCCTAGTAAAATGTGTCTAGGTTCTGCCACTGCAGAACCTGCGCCGGTCAGGTACTGCCCCGCTGGCTGCGCAAGTGCACCCACTTGCCAGTCCCTAAACCTTCCCATAACTGCATGTTAGTCACCCCTCTGGTAGGCCCAAGGGCAGGGTGCATTGTAGGCATAAGGTAGGACATGCCCTGATGTGTGTGGCATGTCTTACTAGTGAATTACAGCCCTTTTCGTTTTTCACTAGTGAAGGCTACCTGCTCTCCATAGGCCAGAATGGGCTGCTGGGATTGCTACACGCTGTGATCCCAGTGGACTCATAGAGCATGGTAGGAAGTCATGTTTAGTAGGCCTGAACTCAGAATAATAAAATACTTCTTTTAGTAAAGTTTATTTTAATATCCTGTGTTTGTAAATACTACTTTTAGAAAGTTAGCATTTACTGATCTAGCCATCCAGTCCGCCTCTGCGCTGTGTGTGTGTTCTGCCTAGTAACAGGAGGAGCAGGGCTGGGGAATTCCAGGAGACAGGTTGGCTGCCAGGTGGTGGGTAGAAAGATTACACCAGGATGGGTGGGAGGAGTACACCTTGACTCTTGAATAGACCTGTGCTCTGCCACCACAAAGCCGGCTCCGCCCCCTGTGGAGCGGCTGATGTCTCTGCCCTGCTGCTGAAAAGAAAGAGCAGAGTCACCACAACAAAGTGCTCCAAAACTGGACTGAACCAGGCCCAGGCCCCCTGGCGACAAAGAACAAAGGATTTGCGCTTTAAAAGAAGGAGCCCTGCTCCTAAGAAATCAGATCCTGCTTGTGACCAAGAAGAACGCTCTGCCTGAGGAGGAGGAACCTGAAGCTGAAGGAGGAAACGCTGTTCCTAAGTCTGGAGGAATTGCCTGCAGTGGTTGCCTCGCTGCCAAAGGAGAGAAGAAACCTGCATAAGACTTGCTTTATTTGTTTGACCCCAAAAACTTGTGCTCACAGCAATCTCCAAGGGCTTGATTGAGCTTGCCCCCTGAACTGAACCCCAGGACCAGTGGGTTCACCGTGACTCCGCTCGTCTGCGAATCGAGCCGTGTGCTTTCTCTTGCCGGAGTGCTCTGCGCACCTGCCCCCCCTCCAAGGGCCGTGACACCCAGAAGCCTGGCCTCCTCCACTCGCCGAGAGCCCCGCTCTACCTGAGTCGCTCTTGACCCCTCGGGTCTGGCCGCCCCGCTTCCCTGTCACCCGCCTGCTGCTGGAGTGGGCTTGGTGCCCTCTCGCCCTCCCGCCGGATTTCTGCTCGGACAGCGAGTTCAAAGCCCCGGACGGCCGCCCGTACGTCGTAACGTATCCGGCCGCCCCGCTTCGCCTCCCCGTAAGATTCAGACCGCGCCGGCCCCAGAGGTGACCTCCCGCACCGTCCGTGTTGGAGGCCCTGGGCCGCGCCTGTCGTCTGAAAGCCGCCCGCTGATTCCAGATCCGGAGTCCCTCCGGGTGCCGAAGCTGCACCCCCACCGAAGACGCGTCCAACCCGCCGCACGAACCAAGGTACAGTGAACACTCTATCGGACTCGGGGTCCGCAACGTTCTGATTTCCCCGTATCACTGTACCCTGGGTGCACGGCATTTCACCGTGGCTGGACTGATCCAAGAGAGCGCTACAGAGCGCCCGTAACAAAGAACTTACCAACAAAAGAGAACTGTGCCGAATTGTCATCTTGTGGCTCCCCTTTCCCGAACGTTATTTATGGTCTTGTACTAAGTCTGCATAACAAAAAGCCTTTTACATAAAGTATACGAATTTTTGATACAACTTACGCCTGGCGTCCATTTGTGGGGGATCTGGTGATTTACTGTATGTGCTCATAAATGCTTAACTGACGTAACGCCCTGAGGTTTAGCCCTGACTGCTCGCACCACACTACCTAGAGGGTGAGCAGGAGTTGTTCTGAAGGAGTAAATTCTCTTGCCCTGACTAGAAGAAGGGACCACTGCTTGTCACACGTAACCACTTGTGCCAACCAGAGGTTCCCCATTCTAACATTGGAGGCAGCGGTGAGGATTTCGGATTTGCATTAATGATTTACATACAGTGAATTATTGATCACCACGTAGCGAGAGCAGACCTATAACGCAGCCACAGGTTGAATTTTGTTTTGCTGAAGAATCTCCACTTGAAGAAACCATGCCTAGCTCAGTCAGTGGAGGCGGAGCATCCTCCATACTCTCTGGGATTGATGACATAGATTGGGAACAAGAGGCACTGAGAAAGTGCACTAATGAAGTCTTGAAAGGATACCTCTCCAAGTACAGAATTAAACAAAGTGGATTGACCACCAAGGATCAGTACATAAAGGCGCTGAGGGCCTGGCACGAATCAAAGTTCCCAGAGGATGCAAGAGAGGTGTTCCTGAGCCTGGCAGAGGCCTGTCGCCAGAGGAGATGGCCGACAGGAGTGCTGCACGCGCACATGAGGTGGAGATGGCAAAACTTCAAATGGAGATGGAAAGACAAAGATTGGCCATGGAGCATGAGGTGAAAATGAGCGAGTTGGATATCAAGGCCAAGAGTTTAAACCACTCTCCCTCTGGTGGCAGCAATTTAACAGAGTCAAGGGTGCATATTCCTAAAGATGTAGTAAGAGAGTATTATAAACAGGATGATATTGGGCAGTGGTTCAGGGCCTATGAAGTAGCCATGTCCTCCCACCGGGTCCCTGAGAAAGATTGGGGAGCGGGGTTGTGGGGAAGGTTCCTGAGTGAGGGGCGGGACACACTGCTGGATCTCCCCTCTAATGTCAAAACATCCTATCCACACATGAAGGAAGCTCAGATGTCAAGGTATGGGTTAACTCCTGAATTGTACAGGCAGAGGTTTAGGGATTGCACCAAGAAACCTGGTACCACTTATGAAGAGTATGTGACCTTTTTTCCAGAGCGCTAGATGGTTGGGTGAAGGGTAGCAAAATAAATGATTACCAAGGGCTGTTTGATTTAATTGCATGGGAGCACTTGTCGGATAATTGTTTTCCTGAGCTACGCCAGCACCTGATCAATAGCAAGCTGACTAACCCTAGGAAGCTTGCTGAGGAGGCGGACCGCTGGATCAGCACCAGGGTCCACAAGGGTCCCGTGGGAGGCCCCGCCAAAGGTGTTCAGGGTCCCCAGCAGAAGAGTGGGGGGACAAGGGTAAACAGAGGGAGTTCTAAAGAGGGCCCCAAAGTAATTCTCAAGGGAACCAAGGGAAAGGTTCTCAGCCACCCCCACCCCCGAAGCAGACCGGGGCCCCGACAGGTAACCCTGTTCAAAGAGGGCCCCTCAGATGTTACAAGTGTAACAACCTGGGGCACATTTCCATGGATCCCAAGTGCCCCCTGTATGGTAAACTGGCACCCTCTGGTGCTCCACCCCCCAAGCAGGTGAATAGTGTAGCCTTTGGGAGGGAAATAGATGTCCAAGGGGCGGGGGATCCCATACAGATGACCCTAGTCTCATTAGGAGACAGTGAGATGGTCGCTGAGGCCCAACTGCCCCCCAATACTCAAAAGTATGGGCAGTGGGTGACCATAAATGGCCGAAGGGTGGGGGCTCTTAGAGATACAGGAGCCAGTGTGACTGCTGTCAAGCGACACCTGGTGTCTCAAGAGCAGGTTGTCCCACACGCATTCTGCCGTGTTGTCAACTCCGACAACACAGAGAGTCAGTGTCCAATGGCTCAGGTTCCCTTTGAGTGGGGGGGGGGTTCTGGTATTCTGCAAGTGGCTGTGAGAGAGGCCATGCCTGTTGATTGTCTCCTAGGTAACGATTTGGAGAGCTCCCCTTGGGAAAAGGTGGAGAAGACCACTCACCTGAGGATGGTGGGTTTACCTGATTGGGCGTGCGTGACCACCCGGTCGATGGCAGCCAGTAGGGGTGTTGAAGGGACCCTGGAACCTGAGGGAGAGGCCCAGGAACCGGCCTTAGGGAGAGGGCACAGGAGGCACGGGAATCCGGCTCCTAAAGTTCCCACGGCCCTAGGAGGAAGCAGACCCTGAGGGGGATGCCCTGGAGCCTACCGGGGAACAGATAGCCGAACTGGGGGACCTGCCTGAGCTGACCCATTGGCAGCAAGAAGGAGGCCCCACCAGGGAGGAATTCTCCAGGGAGCAGAAAGAGTGCCCCTCTCTAGTGGGTATGCGGCAGCAGGCTGCAGCCCAGGCCAATGGTGATCAGTCCGGTACTCACTTGATCTACTGGGAGAACGACCTCCTGTACTCAGAGCCTAAGGTTGCTGAACCTGGGTCAGCACGTGCGCTGGTGGTACCCCAGAAGTTCAGAGCCTTCCCACTGGGGCTGGCTCACGACGTTCCGTTAGCAGGGCATTTGGGGCAGGATAAGACCTTTGAAAGGCTTGTCACTCACTTTTATTGGCCTCAGATGCGCAAGAGTTCTGACACTCACTGCAGGACATGCCAGACTTGCCAGGCAAGTGGTAAGAGTGGAAGGAAGCTGAAGGCTCCACTCCAACCTTTCCCTGTGGTCAGTACCCCATTCCAGCGAGTGGGGATTGACATTGTGGGGCCACTGGACCCCAAGACAGCCATGGGCAACAGGTTCATCCTGGTCTTGGTGGACCATGCCACCCGGTACCCTGAAGCCATCCCTCTGAGGACAGTGACGGCCCCCGTGGTGGGACGAGCACTGATGGGAATTTTCTCACGAGAAGGATTCCCTCTAGAGGTGGTGTCTGACAGGGGGACCAATTTCATATTGAAATATATGAAATCCCTTTGGCAAGAGTGTGGTGTGACGTACAAGTTCACCACCCCTTACCATCCCCAAGGAAACGGGTTGGTTGAGCGCTTCAACCGAACCCTTAAGGGCATGATTATGGGTCTCGAGGAACCCATGAGGCGTAAGTGGGACGTCCTCTTACCATGCCTTCTCTTCGCGTACCGGGAGGTGCCACAAAAGTCTCTGGGGTTCAGTCCCTTTGAGCTTTTGTATGGCCACCCAGTACGAGGACCTCTTAGTCTGGTCAAGGAGGGCTGGGAGCAATCTCCCAGGAAACCTCCCCAGAATGTATACAGTTACATGCTGGCTTTCCGGAACCAGACTAGGCGTTTCAGGCAACTTGCTGAGGCAAACCTGGAAGCCAGCCAGGAGGAAATGAAGTGGTGGTACGACCAGAATGCCACTCTGGTTGAGCTTCAACCTGGTCAAAAAGTGTGGGTCCTGGCCCCTGTGGAGCCTTGTGCACTCCAGGACAAGTGGACAGGACCCTTTGAGATTGTGGAGCGCAAGAGTTCTGTCACCTACTTGGTGGACTTGCAGTCTCCGAGGAACCCCTTGAGGGTCCTCCATGTCAATCGACTGAAGCCCCACTTGGAGAGGTCCGAAGTTGGCTTGCTCTAAGCCACAGATGATGGGACGGAGGAGGAGTCTGAGCCTCTTCCTGACCTCCTGGTGGCCTTGGAGTGAGACGGGTCAGTGGATGGAGTTAACCTCTCACCCACCCTGACCCCTGAGCAACAGGATGACTGCCGCCACCTGTTGGGGCAGTTTCCTGACCTGTTCTCCCTGGTTCCTGGTATCACAGATTGGTGCGTCCATGATGTGGGTACAGGAGACAGCTTACCTGTGAAGCACAAGGCTTACAGGGTAACTGACAGGGTCAGAGCCTGCATCAAAGAGGAGGTCTCAAAGATGCTTGCTCTTGGGGTGGTTGAGTCCTCCAGCAGTCCTTGGGCCAGCCCAGTGGTCTTGGTCCCAAAGGCTGCCTCGCCGGGTGCCACACCCGAACTCCGGTTCTGTGTGGACTACAGAAGACTCAATTCGGTCACGAAGACTGACGCGCACCCCATCCCCAGAGCTGATGAGCTCATCGATCGGTTAGGGGCTGCACGGTACCTCAGCACGTTTGATCTAACATCTGGGTACTGGCAGATCGCCTTGACTGATGGGGCCAAAGAGAGGTCCGCATTCTCCACACCAGATGGGCATTTCCAGTTCCGGGTTATGCCCTTTGGGATGAAGAATGCCCCTGCCACGTTCCAGAGGTTGGTCAACCAGGTGTTGGCTGGGCTGTCCGAGTTCAGCGCAGCATACCTGGATGACATCGCAGTGTTCAGCGGCACATGGGAAGAACACCTGCGACATCTCTGGGAAGTGTTGATGGCACTGCGCAAGGCAGGCCTCACGATCAAGGCAAGCAAGTGTCAGATCGGGCAGGGTTCCATGGTGTACTTGGGACACCAAGTAGGGAGCGGCCAGGTGGCGCCCCTACAACCCAAGATAGAAACCATCCTGGCTTGGGAGCCCCCAAAGACCCAGACGGAGGTGAGGGCCTTTTTAGGACTCACAGGGTACTACAGGAGGTTTGTCAAGGGGTATGGCAGCATCGTTGCCCCCTTGACAGAGCTGCCTTCGAAAAAGCAGCCCAGAAAAGTGATATGGACTGACACCTGTCAGAAGGCCTTTGACACCCTGAAAACTGCCATGTGCACGGCGCCCGTGCTCTTGGCTCCTGACTTCTCCAAAGAGTTCCTGGTGCAGACAGATGCATCAGAGCATGGTGTAGGGGCTGTTCTCGCACAGATCACTGAGGAGGGCTTTCACCAACCCGTAGCCTTTATTACCAGAAGGTTACTTCCCCGGGAACAAAAGTGGAGTGCGATTGAGCAAGAAGCATTTGCGGTGGTCTGGGCATTGAAGAAGCTAAGACCCTACTTGTTTGGGTCTCACTTCCGGGTTCAAACAGACCACCGGCCCCTCAGATGGTTGATGCAGATGAGGGGTGAGAATCCTAAGTTGTTGAGGTGGTCCATTTCCCTACAGGGGATGGATTTCACGGTGGAACATCGCCCCGGTACAGACCACGCCAACGCTGATGGTCTTTCCAGATTTTTCCGCCTTAGTGATGAAGAACTCCCTGGGGTAGGGTAGTTCTCCCCACATTTCAGCTGGAGGGGACACGTGTTAGACCTGGCACCGTTCGCGTGGGTCACCCTTCCATTTTTTGTTTGTGCCACAATGTATTTTTGTGCTGGTGTTAGCTGCTCAGGGCCCTGTGACACTGCCAGCCAGTGCCACGGGGCAAGTGCTCCCTATGGTAAAATGTATTATGTGAATTGACTTCCATAATTGGTTTATTTGGTTTACTGTCAGCCCCTAGTAAAGCGCACCAGGAGTGTCAGGGCTTGTAAATACAAATACCGCTAGTGGGCTGCAGCACTGGTTGTGCCACCCACAGAAGCGGCCTAGTAAAATGTGTCTAGGTTCTGCCACTGCAGAACCTGCGCGCAGTCAGGTACTGCCGCGCTGGCTGCGCAAGTGCACCCACTTGCCAGTCCCTAAACCTTCCCTTAACTGCATGTTAGTCACCCCTCTGGTAGGCCCAAGGGCAGGGTGCATTGTAGGCATAAGGTAGGACATGCCCTGATGTGTGTGGCATGTCTTACTAGTGAATTACAGCCCTTTTCGTTTTTCACTAGTGAAGGCTACCTGCTCTCCATAGGCCAGAATGGGCTGCTGGGATTGCTACACGCTGTGATCCCAGTGGACTCATACAGCATGGTAGGAAGTCATGTTTAGTAGGCCTGAACTCAGAATAATAAAATACTTCTTTTAGTAAAGTTTATTTTAATATCCTGTGTTTGTAAATACTACTTTTAGAAAGTTAGTATTTACTGATCTGGCCATCCAGTCCGCCTCTGCGCTGTGTGTGTGTTCTGCCTAGTAACAGGAGGAGCAGGGCTGGGGAATTCCAGGAGACAGGTTGGCTGCCAGGTGGTGGGTAGAAAGATTACACCAGGATGGGTGGGAGGAGTACACCTTGACTCTTGAATAGACCTGTGCTCTGCCACCACAAAGCCGGCTCCGCCCCCTGTGGAGCGGCTGATGTCTCTGCCCTGCTGCTGAAAAGAAAGAGCAGAGTCACCACAACAAAGTGCTCCAAAACTGGACTGAGCCAGGCCCAGACCCCCTGGTGACAAAGAACAAAGGATTTGCGCTTTAAAAGAAGGAGCCCTGCTCCTAAGAAATCAGATCCTGCTTGTGACCAAGAAGAACGCTCTGCCTGAGGAGGAGGAACCTGAAGCTGAAGGAGGAAACGCTGTTCCTAAGTCTGGAGAACTTGCCTGCAGTGGTTGCCTCGCTGCCAAAGGAGAGAAGAAACCTGCATAAGACTTGCTTTATTTGTTTTACCCAAAAAACTTGTGCTCACAGCAATCTCCAAGGGCTTGATTGAGCTTGCCCCCTGAACTGATCCCCAGGACCAGTGGGTTCACCGTGACTCCGCTCGTCTGCGAATCGAGCAGTGTGCTTTCTCCCGCCGGAGTGCTCTGCGCACCTGCCCCCCCTCCAAGGGCCGTGACACCCAGAAGCCTGGCCGCCTCCACTCGCCGAGAGCCCCGCTCTACCTGAGTCGCTCTTGACCCCTCGGGTCTGGCCGCCCCGCTTCCCTGTCACCCGCCTGCTGCTGGAGTGGGCTTGGTGCCCTCCCGCCGGATTTATGCTCGGACCGCGAGTTCAAAGCCCCGGACGGCCGCCCGTACGTCGTAACGTATCCGGCCGCCCTGCTTCGCCTCCCCGCAAGATTCAGACCGCGCCGCCCCCAGAGGTGACCTCCCGCACCGTCCATGTTGGAGGCCCTGGGCCGCGCCTGTCGTCTGAAAGCCGCCCGCTGATTCCAAATCCGGAGTCCCTCCGGGTGCCGAAGCTGCACCCCCACCGAAGACGCGTAACCCGCCGCACGAACCAAGGTACAGTGAACACTCTATCGGACTTGGGGTCCGCAACGTTCTGATTTCCCCGTATCACTGTACCCTGGGCGCACGGCGTTTCACCGTGGCTGGACAGATCCAAGAGAGCGCTACAGAGCGCCCGTAACAAAGAACTTACCAACAAAAGAGAACTGTGCCGAATTGTCATCTTGTGGCTCCCCTTTCCCGAACGTTATTTATGGTCTTGTACTAAGTCTGCATAACAGAAAGCCTTTTACATAAAGTATACGTATTTTTGATACAACTTACGCCTGGCGTCCATTTGTGGGGGATCTGGTGATTTACTGTGTGTGCTCATAAATGCTTAACTGTCGTAACGCCCTGAGGTTTAGCCCTGACTGCTCGCGCCACACTACCTATAGGGTGAGCAGGGGTTGTTCTGAAGGAGTAAATTCTCTTGCCCTGACTAGAAGAAGGGACCACTGCTTGTCACACGTAACCACTCGTGCCAACCAGAGGTTCCCCATTCTAACACAGACCATTCATTTTAAGATTAAGGACTCTTTTAAGAAGCCAACCCAGATTTTATATTTGTGGATATGTACACCCAAGCAGACAATCAAGGATATGTAGTCTGCAGCCCTTCAAAATCAAAATCAGGTGTTTGTTAAGCGCGACAACTCACCCGTAAGGGTCTCAAGGCGCTGGAGGGTGTGGGGAGGGGTTCGCAGGTTTCAGTTCATCAAGGAGGGGGTCTGTCGAAGAGCCAGGTTTTGAGGTTTCTTGCAAAGATGGGAAGCAATGTTATCTGTCTGAGGTGGAGCGGAAGGAGCGGCCTCCCGATCTGGTCTTTCTGGTGCGGGGGACCACGGCGTAGGAGAGCTGGGCTGATCATAGGGTCCTTTGGGGTGCGTGGAATTTGAGTTGGCTATTCAGGTATGCTGGTCCGGTGTCGTGGAGGGCCTTGTGAGCGTGAGTTAGCATCTTGAAGGTGACTCTACCTTCAATGGGGAGCCAGTGGAGTGTGCGCAGGTACTGGGAGATGTGGCAGTGTCTTGGCAGGATGTGGACCAGTTTTGCGGCGGCGTTTTGGATGTTCTGTAGCTTGCGGGTGAGGTTTTTGTTTATTCCGGCATAGAGAGCGTTGGCGTATTCGAGCCCTTCACATTCATAAACCAGCTGCCATTGGAGACCAGTGTCCAGAACCGAATGCTCTGGTTTGTTGCTTCTTCCCAGGAGGTGTGCAGGCATCAGCAAGAGAATGGAATGGCAGGGGCACGTTTAGATGCCTTTGTGGATGGAGTCAGACACAAATACCGCATAAGGGTACACAAGGTCTGGGTGTAAGCGGATGCAGTACCGGAAATAATTACTAGCTATAGCTATAAAGTCAGAACAATTGCTTAATTAGCCAAGATGTAACATCCCAAGCAATAACTAGATGCAATTCACTCTTCATGCAAAATTATTCAGTAACACAGGTCTTTAATAGAGGCAGTCTAAAGCTCTTAAGAAAAAAGCTCAAAACTGCAGAGATAGGTTCACGTTTCTGCAAAAAAGGTGTTGAAAAATCAAGCTATTATTTCTGTTCTTGATAAGACTTAACTACACTTCAAAGAAAGATGGAACAAATAATTTATGATGTACATCCCAAACGTCCTGCAGCTGCATCAGCGCCAGTAAACTGTACTCTAATAGAAATCGCCGCATTCCAGCAGAATAACAATATAGTGGCACACACTCACAGGGGCATCAGCCACTTTATTGATGTCCCCTCCGCCAGGACAGAAGCAGATCCACAACAGTATATCAGCACACTTTACACTTTATATTTCCAGGAGCCAGTGTGTGTCTGGACCTCTCCTCGTGGACCAGTTTACACGTTTTTACACCTAATAAACAATTCTTGGCATCAATACTCGGATTATTAATTTCCTGCTTTGTCATGCTCACAGGTGAAGTAATCTAAAACAAATAGCACAAGCAGAGCACCTTTTGTTTATTATTTACTGTAATGCGACGTGGCCTTTCAAATGTGTCATAAATGACGATTCTCTTGTGTTTTTATTGTATGTCGTTCAGCAGTTAAGAAAAAGGAGGACGTAAAAAGAAAGTTCATTTTTACACTCCCTTCTCTAGTTACAGCGAATATGTTTCTCTTTTCCACCCACGTACAACAACGCACAAAGGCGCAAGCCAGCCATATAAACACCGTTTATGGTTACCGTACTAGGTGTAGAATGCGCTAAACCACTGAAATCCTATTAGTGTGCGAGTACATAAACCGCTTAATAGCTCTGGATATGAAAGAATGCAATAAAGCTCCTTTACAAGCCGCACTGCTCCAAATGCCTACAGCCCCTTGCAGGCGGCACGGTGTGGTAACCCGCTTTACAATTTTATTTCACGTGGTGTGCAGTGAACTCCTTGGGTCTTTCCTTGCAGCGTCGAGACTATGCTTTCCTTTGGGTTCAAACAATCCTCATAACATTAGTTACAAGGAACTTTATGGTTGTATCACTGTACGAGTTTCCTTTCTTTTTTTATAATCCAACCTAAAAAGTAACAAGGTGTTTACTATTTCGCGAGCACATTTTCTTTTAACAGGCACCAGTAAAACTGTCTGATAAAGTTTGATTTAGCTAAAGAGAGCCAGTTTTCCTCGAGCTCGCATAAATCCACGGGGGCTGCGGCAGCTGTTTAGAGGACCTAATCCCCCGACTGGCTCTCGCCTTCCAGGGACTCTTCGTTGCGAGGAATAGAGCGGGCTCAGCTGTTCCGGAAGTGCTCCATTACCAGTGTAATCTATCGCACCACGCCGCCATATTGAGAAGGCATTAGTTACAGTGAGCGGCAGTCAAGCAAGGGCCCTCCTGACAGATGCTCGACCGACTGACAGCTGACACCACAGTCTGGAGCTGCAGATTTTCTATGAACCTTTAATTTCGAAACATGGTATTTTATTTGCTGCTACATTTTGCCTTTCTGGTCTTTCACCAGAAATCTAAAAATCCAATATACAGCTAATTGAATTATTAGGATGAGCTGCCGGCGCACGTTCTAAAGAGAGGTGCAGAACTGAAATGGCTTCTTTCATTCTTGTTCCTGGAGAATCAACCATACATAGTTGTATTGATAGTTGGCCCTAAACTAGGCATTGCATTTATTTACACACAGAGGCGCCTATGCACGACCTGCATTTTGTAGCACATTTAATAGTACTACAGTTGTCAATCAATCAATCAATCAGGGAATTGCAAGCGTGCTACTCACCCGTGAGGGTCTCAAGGCGCTTGTGGGGAGGGGTGTTGGCAATTGTACTACTAACATATAAAATGCTGTTCACTAACCGTGAGGAGCTCAGCACCTCTGCCTCTCCTATCTTTTATGAGCGGAGAGCTCCTCCCCGACTGTGGAAATCTCCTCACATGCAGGTATATGTTTTAGTAGTGATTGTGATGGTGGGAGTCGATGGAAAATGGGTAATATTTTTGACTAAATGGGAGGGATTAAGGGGGATCATCTATAATATATAAATACAAATTAAATGTTAGTTTATAACAAAATATACACTAATTGGAATAATGTAACTTAATTTTTTTGCAAAACAAAATTACAATTTTACATTATTTGTATTTTTATTTAAATCTTAATAATAAGAATTGTAGTTTAATTGACTATATTATAAACAGTTTAATAATTAATGAAAATAAAGGTATTAATGTTATAGCTTTTTTTGCTCTACATTTAAAATACATATTTTAAATTAATTTAATTTAATATTTGACAATACATTATTTTACTAATGTATTATTAGTTTAATAAACCTTTAACATTTTCCCCATACTTTACCATAAAGAGATCCCCAGTGGCAGAAACCTCTGACAATAGGTGGAAAGTTGCAAGTAGTAATTTTACAATAGTAAATTAGGCTCCAGACCCTGAATTTAATGGGTAGTTAGACGAAAGTCTACACTTTTGAGTAACTTTACACTTGTAAATCAATCAATCAATCAATCAATCAATCAAGAAATTTGTATAGCGCGCTACTCACCCGGATAGCCAAAATTAGTAAAGTTACTCAGAAGTGTAAGAGTAAACTTACACATCTAGATTTACTTACTTCGAGGTTTACATTTGTGACTAGCCCACAAAAGGTATTAGGAATTAAATTTAAGAATTGACAACTCATACAAAATGTTTATTCATAGTGTGATTCTTGGGAGAGCTCATTCCATGTTATAAACAATCAAAGTAAAATAAACTGTTGGCTGCATCATAAGCATAAGTTTGAGTGAGGAGGCCTCCTAAAACAATCACAACCACTCTTGGCCAAATTAAGCTATCAAGCAACACATACCCAGAGAGCAAAGCAAAGAGGTGAAAGCCAGTGGACCATCCTTGTCCCAGATCTTTCTTCACTCACATAAGTGTGAATACAATTGAGATAAGCAAGGAAAGGGCGAACCGTTGAAAATGAAGGCTTCAGTCCTAAAACTTCAGCCACGGTATAAAACCTAAACATCTAATAAATAAAACTTGTTAATAGGCTGATTCCTCTAATAACTATAACTGTATGTGTATTGTGTGCATGCATTGACTATACAGAGTAGGGATATATTGAAGAAAACTCTATCTTACTTATAAATATAGTGTACAAAGTTTTTATTGTAACAATTAGAAGCCTGTGGGTCATAAAGTGCTCCCACAAGAGATCCCCATAACTGGAAAATGAAGAAAAGATCTCAGAGTAAAAGCAAGGTGTAAATTTATGGTGTACTACATTCTGTTTCTAGTGTCTTTCACATGACTAAATTCCCACCAAGAATACAAGCAGGTGCATAGCTGAGCTCGTGAGACCGAGTCCACAGCCTTCACAACTACCATTAATATAAACAAATTCGACTGTGCAAACTTATTTGCAAACTATTTTTCTTGAGTGCCAAGGTGTGCCTCACTTTGCCTCGGAGATGGGCACTTCTGGTGTGAAGTGTTAGCATGAGCAAAAAAACATGGCAATTATGAATTACCACAACCTAGAATCAGTTTTAAAATTTTCACAATTCCACCCCATTGTGCTATTTTATTTTGCAACTTTTCTCATCAAATAACTCATTTTCATTTAAATCAGGCAGTTCCCATCCTTCTCCCTCTTCTTTAATTTCCAAAACACTACCATCAAGGTGTTCCTTATTATTGACATCATAAGTCACCAAGGGATAAGTTAGGGAAAGGTTCCCTGCATGGCTCTGGAAAATGTGTGACCGTTTCAAAGATCATGGGCGTATAAGTACCAGTTTGTGTGGGAATATGAAAAATGCAGAACCTCCCACAATCAGATATAGAACTGAATTGCTGGAATACAGACACTCTGTCTACAACGTGAGCATGAATATGGGGCAGAAGCGTCCACTCATTGTGGCTTGATTTCTTGACCAGAAGTCTGTAATCTCATACCTGTGGAAAGTAGGAGAATCCTAAAGAGTCAAGGTTTGGGTACCAATATTCAACTCCCCTCTCCAGGTTCGGCATTAGTAACCTGGGGAAATTCAATTAGTTTGCCCAGAGGGGCTACTTCAGGGATGGGGCTAACCAACTGCTTAGGAGTGGTGCTGGAGGAACCCTTAATAAGAAAGACGGTCTGTGAAGGCGAGGGGCTGTCAAGGAGACAACTCACCACCTCTACTGTGACATTAGCAGAGTTGGGATGGGAATGACCCCTGCAGGGTGAAAGGGCATGTAACCCTACCCTGAGTGCCTTACTTCATGCAAAACTGATATCCTAACTTTTACTTTTGCTATGGTGTCACACTAGCATGTGCGCAGAGGCTGAGCCTGTCTATGATAGTGAGAGGTTCATGACATGTCTTGTGACCTGAGGGGGTGGTATGTCAGAATATTGACTACAAAATATTGATGGGCTAAAATATTGCAGTCTAAATATTGAGTAGCAGCATATTGTGAAGGTAAGTGCATATAGGTCTGTGTAGAATTACCACAGTGACAAACAACATCAACTACCACTGTGTGGGCCTAGTAGCCCCTGTATGCCATGTGGCCCCCAGAACAGGTCTGATATGAAACGATATGGGGGAGGATTGAGGTCCCTGATGTGTCCCCAGCATAGGGGCTGCACTGAAACCTTAATCGGAAGGTGCCAGGAGGAACTCGACTGAGAGAGTTCTGTAGGCCAAAAGTCTAGCATCAAGAATCCTCCAAGTGCTGGAGGAAGTTGAAGTTCAAGAAGAAACTTACGAGTGCTGTGAAGGGACTGCACTAGCACAAGGATATTACCACTGCAACAAAGGGTGTAGCTTGTTTGGGTAGTGGGTTATGACTGGACCAGAGGACGAACGTAAGCTGTGAGACTGCCAGACCTGTGAGCACCATGACTGAGACGCAGCCTTCTCTTCATTTGTACTCGCCCTACTGATCTGAAATGACGGCATCGGAGCTCTCCGTGCCAGAATGTGAACACGTCAGCTGAGCAAGGTCAGAGACAACCTCATCTCTACACAGTGGATGCACACTACTGGGATGGTGAGCCCGCATAGATAGTGATCCTGGTGTACCATGCTGACCAAGAACAACGCAAATTTGGCCAGACAGAGAGGCACCATCAGAATGGAGAACCCAAATGGGGGAGAGAGGAGTCATCTATTTGCACTATCGATTGTCTATAAGTGAATTGAGCTCCCAATGTGGGCAACAGAGATTCCTGTCCAGTATTTATAGTTTTGTGAGTAATAATAAAGTATTTTCTTTTTGTAAACCAAAGTACTGTCTGGAGAGTTATTTATTGATGGGTTGTTGATGCCTATTGAGTGCTAAGTCTGTAACCCTACAACACTTCCATGAGTAAGCCTCGGACTGTTTAACTTCATTACCTAGAGAGTCAAGAGCTATAAGGGGTGTATTTGGTGATCAGTTTTGAGTCCAATAGAATGATCAATCCATGCGACACCAGAGCTTAATGGCTCTGATTCATATGAACTCAGCCCAGTAACCCCTGATTGAGAAAGTACATCACAAAACCTAGACAATGTTTAAGACAAATCTCAATACTTTCATCCTCCACCCACCAAATGCGTTTAGCAGTCTAGACTAAAGCTCAACAACAACAACATCTTTCCCAGTATGTATGTCTTTCACTCTTACTGTTAATTTGTCCATAAATCCCTAAATATGAATGTCAGTAATATAGGTGCATCATTCAACTCCCACAATGGCCTCAATTCCACAGTTAAACACCAGAATCAAGCAGATATCTTCATGTTCTATGAAATTACAGCCCTTTGTTCCACTAATTGAGTTGGCTCAAGAGCATTCACAGTCCAATTGCCCATGTCCTCCAACACCCACAGCAACTTTTCAAATTTCTTTGATGGATAGGCTTATTCCATAATTTAGTATCAAGAGTGCAAATAATCATGCAGTCTCTAAAATGTCAATTCTTCTCCTCCCGTGCAAGGCTAACGGCTTCATGACAGAATGTCTGATGGATGGCACCATATCGACAGGATAGCATGAACCAGAGCAGTCTTTGGGTGGCCCTACATAGGTAAAATTGCAACAAACATAGTAAGTCCTTGTTCAGTTGAAGACAACACTATGGGTGAAAGCACACCAGAAGGAAAAATGGTTTGAGTAGTATCAACTTGGGTGAAGGTCAAGAATGGGTTCTGTGTGTTTGGTTATGTTCACATTGCATTCAATGCGTTCCTTGAAAATGCTGATATTACCTTTCATTCAAAACAGTCTGTGGGCAGCTGAATTTAGGTGAATGACAGTGGGCAGAACCTCTTGATCGGGTTAGGACTCAGTTGGGCACAAGTGGTGTAATTATCACATTCAAGAAGTGTCAGTAGGAGTGTAAGTCAATACATTTTTCTTCTTATAATAAAGGGATTTGGATCTTGGAAATGCCACTATTCAACTCAGTGGGTACATGGAAACACAGCCATGAAGAAGAAAAGATTGCGATCCTTCTTGTACTAATTCAGATCTTGAGAGAAAGTGTTGTCTTTGTTGAATAATTGTTTTGAAAAGGTTACTGATTTTCCTTTGGCTGGCTCCTATAAGCCCACTGAATTCCCCCTCCTGACGAGCCAGTAAAATAGGGCCAACCAAACCAATAGAGGGTTTTTCTAACAGCATTGCTGCTTGTATATGTAAGAAGGAAAACTTCTCTATCTCTATTGCATCTTTGTGGAGCACTTCAAGGGCAGCAGCTTATTTGTCTGCAAGCCCAAACACAGACTTGCAATAATGAGCTGGGCTTGAAACAGACCTCTAAATCTGGCTCCCAAACTGACTTTCACTTATGACTCTTCACATGAATCCAGTTGTCTGAATGCAGGTTGCAACAGACCTTTGTGGGCCAGTGAGCAATGCAGCTTCTAGCTGAGATTAAAGGTTTTTGAGGCAGTAAACCAGTTGCCTGCAATATTCTAAGGTTACATAATCAGACAGATGTAACTCAAATAAGGCTGGAGATATTGGAACGATGGACAGGAGAATCATTGGTCTGCCCATAATAATCTCACGTGGACTCTTTCGGTTAAGAATGGCTCTTTTTGACATTAGAGTTAAGGGTTTGGCATCAGACCATTTAAGTCATATTGCTTCACATACTTTGGAAATAATATATTTTTCAGCATTACATTGAATCTTTCTACTTTCCCTGAGGATTTATCGTGTTGGGCACAGCAGAAATTTAGTTGGATTCCTAAGGCTTCGCACAGTTTCGGAACTACAGATGACAAGTGAGTTTCTTTGTGACATCTAATCTTAAGCTATTTTCCAAAGCTGGGGGCAAAGTCTCAGAGCAGTATTTTAGCTACAGTGATTCCATCAGCTCAGGTACAAGGATAGGCCTCCACTAATCCTCAAAACACAAATCCAAAATTAGCACAACAGCATCAAACAATTTGATTGAAATCTAGCTGAACATAAACAATAGACCTCAAGGGTACGATGAGCAGCTTAGATCAGCACTGTAATCCCAGCAGCAGCACATGAATAGTAATATTGTTGGCCATGAGGGGAACCAGGGAGAAAACCAATTGATGTTTGTGTTTGTTAACTAACCTATACAATCACATGATACAAATGGGCAAAATTGGGTGACAAAAATTCTAGTAGCAAACGTATTACAATCATTTTTGTGCCACAACACATCCTCATGTCTGAGACACCCATGACCAATTCATCTTTTTATTCTCCAGTGCTTTTCCCTCAAGTGTGATGAGATCATCTATGGTATAAATGAGGTGTTCAGCAGTTTCGGATACATATAGTGTCACATCAGAATTCAGAGACAGAAAGCAGTATTGTCAGCAAAAGGCGACACTTCAGTGCCAGATATTATCGCTGCCCTCCCGGGGAACTTCAACGCTTTCTGGCATAAAAGACAAGGAAAAACCCGGGAAGGGGGAGTAGCCATTCTTTTTAATAAGCGGATAATGGCCACTAAAATAGTGGCAGAGAGCATTGATCATACAGATATACTAGGGGTCAAAATCGTATTTAAATCATTCTGTCTAGTACTGTTGGTTGCATACCGCCCCCCCCCCCCGCCACGGTCAACCCCAAGCTTTAACAACCTTTTTACGGAAGTTATTAGTGACCTCTGTTCACGGTAAAAACGACTTTTAGTGACTGGTGACTTCAACTATCAATGGGATAAAGCTCCGAAAGAGACTCCAGCTAGCCAGTTTGACGCAGGAATGTGCGCGATGGGGCTCCACCAATTGGTGGATGCCCCTACCCACTCAAAAGGGCACATCCTGGATCTTACCTGGACCTCGCAACCATGGGCCAGTCTAATAGCTATCAGCCCCTGTGCATGGTCGGACCACGCGCTTCTTAGCTGCTGGGTCCCAATGGACAGCTATCGCAAGCACCCCCAGAGTGGAGAAAGGTGAGAAGCTAGAAGAAAATTGAAGCTGATAACCTAGTAGAAACCCTACTTAGGTTTTCCTCCCCTAAACTCAAATCAGGGCATCTTGACCAGGAGAGTGAAGCACTGACTAACACTCTACGTGGAGCCATAGACAAAACGGCCCTGGAGCGAAGAGAGAGAGTGCGAGACAAAGGGAAAGGGGCTCTTTGGTTTAATGAGACTCTGAGGGAATTGAAGCAAAGCCTCCGCCATGCCGAAAGGCCATGGCGGAAAGCCTATGACCCAGCGGAGCTGGCAAAGTATAAATCCCTACTTACCACATATAAAAAAATCCATTACTGGCAGGAAAGCTAAGTACTACGAGGCGAGAATTGCAGACGCACCTAACAAGCAGAAGGAGATCTTCAGAATACTGAAAGAACTCAGCCAAAAGACTGAGGTGAAATCCGCAGCCGTAACCTTAGACTGCAGTACTTTCCAGACCTACTTCTTGCAAAAGGTTAGGGAATTATTTCCGAGATTGACAATACCCCCATAGATCAGAGCTCCCTAGTCCGGAATCAGACCCCCCTTCTTCCCGGCAAGCAACTTACTACCTTTCCTTTACTGGATTCTTCGTCACTGACACAACTGATGAATCTCATTAAATCGAGTTCTCCTGCAGACCCCGGCCCTCCGAGAATTTTCCGAATGGCCCTTCCTGGCCTGGAAAAGCAGCTCCTAGCACTACTTTTCATCTTTAAAATGAACCATTGGTTCTCTATACATATCTAAACCTTCTACGACCGACTAAGGTGAGATAAGTGTTAGTATATAATCTATTTGAAATGTTTCTTAAATAGTTTGGGTTTGGTCTAGTTTGGTTCTCTTTGGTTCAATATTGCTTTACTTTCTAGATATCTTGGATTTCCTACACATCAAGTGAGATTCGCCGTCTATTTTCTACTCTCGATTCATCAAATATAAAGTTTGAACTTGACTTGCTATCAATTCGAGGTGAGACAGTAGTCTTCATTTTGAGTTTCAGCTTTGGAAAATATAAGTTAGAATTTTTCAAACTTTTAAAGAAATTGTCGTTATGAACATTGAACAATGTATAGTGTTTTATGTATATTATGACTCTTTCTCTGTGTCTTTTGGAATACCCTTAAAATAAGGTGTCAAAGAATCTGTCATAAAGAACACCGAATAATTTAGGGTATTTTGTGTATATTATGACTCCTTCTCTGTACAGTTTTTAATACCTTGTAAACAACTGAGTATTATTTGTACAATATTTTTTAAATTTTTGTAATTATGTGTAAGTCTGTCATTCTTAATGAGTGTTATAAAAATGTCTTTTCTATTTTGTTGCAGCCCTGAAGAAGTTCCGTTAAAATTGTCTTTAAAGGAACGAAACGAGTTGGCTGTTGTTGTGTATTTATCAGCTATGAAATAAATGTCAAACAAAGAAAAAGAGAAATATTTTGGACTCTCTATTTTATGTTTAGTGCACATCCATTTGTTCTAAATAAATTGTCAGATCTGTTTTCTGAGGCACCATTAGGTGAAGGGTGCTGGAGTTTTTGTGCACAAACAGCCAGATAAAGCAGCAGCATTACAAAAGTGAGGTGCTACCATTTATGTCCGTCACCTTCTAGTTATTTTTGATATCATTATAAATCCCTACTTACAACATATAAAAAAATCCATTACTGGCAGGAAAGCTAAGTACTACGAGGCGAGAATTGCAGGCGCACCTAACAAGCAGAAAGAGATCTTCAGAACACTGAAAGAACTCAGCCAAAAGTCTGAGGTGAAATCCGCAGCCGTAACCTTAGACTGCAGTAATTTCCAGACCTACTTCTTGCAAAAGGTTAGGAAATTATTTCCGAGATTGACAATACCCCCATAGATCAGAGCTCCCTAGTCCGGAATCAGGCCCCCCTTCTTCCCGGCAAGCAACTTACTACCTTTCCTTTACTGGATTCTTCGTCACTGACACAACTGATGAATCTCATTAAATCGGGTTCTCCCGCAGACCCCGGCCCTCCGAGAATTTTCCGAATGGCCCTTCCTGGGCTGGAAAAGCAGCTCCTAGCACTACTGAATAATTCCTTGGGACCGGCCACCTACCCTCCAATCTGAAGGAGGCTAGAGTCACTCCCCCCCTAAAGAAACCGGGAGCAGATGCCGCTCATCTCAAGAACTATGGGCCCATTACGCAGCTCCCCTTCTTGGCGATAGTGGTAGAACAACATGTTCTCACAACACTTTCATCTTTCCTGAAGGAACATCAACTACTCCAGACACGACAAGCGGGGTTTAGAGCCCATCACATCACGGAACTGGTGATGCTTTCTGTTCTTGATGACCTCAGAATTATGGCCGACAATAAAAAACCGAGCGCCCTGATTCTATTAGACCTATCAGCAGCGTTCGATACGGTCAACCACACTCGGCTGTTGGATTGAATAACGGCCCTGGGTATTCATGGGCCGGCACACCAGTGGCTAGAATCCTTCTTGACGGAGCTGTCCCAGAGGATCCAGTTAGGGGAGCAAGTATCAGACAGAGGCGTCCTCATCTGCGGTGTCCCTCAAGGTTACGCATTGTCCCAGCTCCTCTTCAACATCTACATACAGCCTCTGGGGACAGCCCTAGCCCACATGGACTGCCGTGTTTTCAATTATGTGGATGACACCCAGCTCATCCTCTGGATTGATAATTCCACCTATGCCCAGGATGAGGCACAAAACATCCTCAAATTCACAATGAATTGGATGACTGCAAACGCTTTAAGAATCAACCCTGATAAAATGGAAATCTCTCTCATCCCCACAAAAGACAACCTTTGGAGTGATCATTTTTGGCCCCAGGAGTTGGGTGCCACCCCCACACCAGCACATGCCATGAAAAGCCTAGGCATTAAAATTGATTAAGAGCTCTCCATGGCCAACCAATTCACCACAGTGGTCGGTACTTGCATAGGGCTAATGAGACAGCTACGGAAACTTTTCCACCTCCTCTCAACTGCCTCTCTACAAACGATCGTATCGGCCACAATCGTCTCCAGACTAGATTACGGCAATGCCCTACACATAGGTCTTCCTCAAAAGCTTATCAATAAACTACAGGTGTTACTTAACGACGCAGCCAGGTTGATCTTTAGGCTACCATGACGGTCCCACGCCTCCCCTCTGCTGGGCAAATTGCACTGGCTCCACATCAAGCAAAGAGCTAAATTTAAGGGCCGTTGCATTGCCCACAAAGCAATCTACTTATTATAAACAACAATGGTCCCTAGGAACAAGTAAGATAGAAAAGGGAGTAAATAAGGACCCAATCAGTGCTTATTTTTTGGAGACTTGTCCAGCCGGACAGTGGTCATAAGTTTTTACTGGTATAGTAATTAAACAACAGTTTACAAGGGAAATTCTCAAAGTTGGACACAAGCCTGTGTCCCGTACAGTTAAATAGAGAGAAAACATACACAACAAACAAGGTTCAGGCAAAAAAATGTTTGTTACAATTTGGCAGAGAGTGGAGGATGGATTTAACAAACATTGCATAGGACACCCTTATGTATATAACATAGTATCGTTAGGAACATATAGGGTGTGTACAAGTGTCGACGGCGTTTCGATCCTACACACGCAATATTAGGATCATCATCAGGACAACAAAATTAAGGCCTGTACAGTTTAACCTGAATAACTAGATGAAGAAGGGAAGGAGAAAAAGAAGGGGGGAGGGGGGAAAAAAGGGAAAGGTAATAATTAAAATTGACAATTCATATACAAAAGGTCTGACTAAACATACTGTAATTCTGCTTGTGTAAGGAGCAGACTTATAGCCCACATGGAGCAAGGGTGAAGGTGAGTGAGAATAAAATTTTTTTAGTGGTAAGTGAGACTATACGTATTGCGGGGATGTTGACAAGGAAAAGTAGTTCTGCCATTGTGATAATCATGCGAATCAACTGGAAAGCCGTATTTAAGGAAGGACAATGCAAAGATATGCAAGCCAGGTTATGTTAAAAGCAACTGAATGAAGTACATAGCGGTGACAGAGAGTGAAGGTGAGACGGTGAAACGGCGAATAAAGAACCGTATTTAAGGAAGGGCAGTGCGGTGAACCGCAAGCCAGGTAATTAGACTATACGCTAAGGAGACCGCAGAAGAAGGATGTTGCATGCAACTGAAGGATGTTACATAGTGGTGACGAAAGGTGAAAGTGAGACGGTGAAACGGCGAAATAAGGAGTTGATAGGGGAGCAATTAATTTTGCGTCGTGAGCAAGGCAGTCTAAGCAAGGAACTAACCGAGAAGGGGGAGAAGATGGCACTGTGACCGAGGTCCGAGTACGGGGGCGAAGTGGCGCCAAGGCATCAAAGGAGGGAGAAGGCATCCACTCGGGTTGGATATAATGCAAGCCGCGGCAGGAACTGCGGAAGCAAGGTGTGGAATTAACGAGGGGAATGGGGGTGGAAGAATAGAAGGGAATAAGAAGTGCGGTTGGACTCACCAGGATGAGGCTAATTACTGCAACTCATTTAGAAGTAACTTCAGTCGGCAAGGTATTCGACTTGGGGGCAGCTCAAAGGGCTCACAGGTTTCAAGTAGAACCGCGACAATACGCTGCAGGAGGGAACAAAAGGGTTAAGGAGGAAGGCAGGGGAACCAGGGATCCAACGGACTGGAGAGGGGGCGCGATGGAACTCACCGAGAATGAGTGAATCTGGAGGTCCGGCAATGCGGAAAGCAGGGTCCGATAATACGGCTGCTATCGTGGGTACAGAGGGAGCATGTGATAAGGACAGAGAGGAAGGCTCATTGGATAGCCTCGCTAGGGGAGTGAGAATAGAGAAGGGACTCTGAATTGAGGACGGGTGCCATCTTGGAGTGGGTGAATAGGAAAGGGAAGGATTACGGTGGTTATAAAGTGAGCGTTATTTGCAGATAATTAGAATTATGAGAATTATAAAACAAGGCATGGAACAAGACACATAGAGTAGGAAATTAAGCAGAAGTATTCAATGCACTTAGTAAGAACAGATACGTAATTCAGATACTCGTGGACCAATCCTCATGTCTATTCAATCCGGAATTGAAACTGTCAGTCTTTAAAATCCATTTTAATTCTTCTTTGTTTAGTGTCTTAATCATATCTCCTCTGCGTGGAGGCAATTTGACAACAGAAATGATGGTCCATCGAATTTCATCTTCGGAGTGTTTCTTTTCTAGGAAATGCTCAACCAATGGTGCTGTCAGGATTTTGCATCTGATTCTGCTGCGATGCTGGGAGATGCGTAGACGAATCTTTTGCGTAGTCTGGCCAATGTAAATTTTATCGCAAGGACAAAAGATTGCATAAATAACATTGGTGGAATTACAATTAGTGAATGTTTTCAGTTCGTTTCTGATATTGCCAAAAACAAAGACTTTGCACTCAATGGTCAATGCACACACCACACAGTTACCACATTTGGCATGACCTTTCAATGGAGGGAGGGACCAAATATCATTCAGAGTGGTAGAGCTAGTTTTGTTGGTAGTAGTGGGTAAGGCTGCGCGAACAAGGTGATCCTTAATATTCTTATTTTTCTTGAACGCGAAAAGCGGGCGTTCCAGATGGAGATTGCCAACATTTAGAACTGACCAGTTCTTGAGAATACTTTTACGTATATAGTTAGAAACTGTGGAAAAGGTGGTGACACAGACCAGTCTGCTTGTTTTAAATTTGGATTTGGGTTCAAGGAGGGTTTCAAGTGGGCAGTACCAGGCACGTTTCATGGAGTTTCGTATAAGTCTTTTAGGGTAGCCTCTTGTGGACAATTTGGTAGAAAGTATTTTGGCTTCATAGAAATAGTCCTCTTTTAGGGAACAATGTCTACGGATTCTCAGAAACTGCGAGAAGGAAAGAGAATCTTTTAAGGCACGGGGGTGGCTACTCTTGTAGCTTAACAAAGTATTCCTCTCTGTGGGTTTACGGAAAAGACCTGTGACAAGATAACCATCGATATGCTTTATCGTAAGGTCAAGAAAGGGGATGGATTCCCTTTGGTGACTCAGTGTAAATTTTAGGCCCCCGCAATTGTTATTGAGCCAATGGAAGAACGAGGTGAGTAGACTTTCATTGTCCTGCCATATCATAAAGATATCATCGATGTATCTTTTCCACTTACAAATACATGATGAAAAAGGATTGGTAGTGGTAAGAATACAGTTCCTTTCTAATGCATCCATGTATAGAATGGCCAGATTTGGGGCAAAAATTGCACCCATGGATGTTCCTTTAACTTGTTGATAGAAGTGGTCTTCAAACATGAAGAAGTTCCTAGTAAGGCAGACTTCTAATAGTTGTAATATGAAGTTAGTAGGTACAGTGTGAGGGCGTGATCTTTGATCTAGGACGTTTTCCATCACCAATAATGAATCCCTTTGAGGTATATTGGTATAAAGGGATTCTACATCCAAAGTGCACAGAATGTTCAGTTTAGGGTCATAGGGGTGGTTCTCGATCAGGTTGATCATAGACATACTATCACGAATATAGCAGTCAGTCAGAGGAACAAAATCCTTAATGAAGTGATTGACATAATGGCCTAATGGCTCAAGAATAGAGCCACAACCAGAAACAATCGGGCGCCCAGGGGGTTTCTGGAGATCTTTATGAATCTTGGGCAGCGTATAGATTACTGGAATTCTAGGACTTTTTATGTTAAGAAATTGGTACTCTAATTTTGAGAGGAAACCTTGTTGTAGGCCTTCATCCGTAATTTGTCGGATAAGTGTCTGAAGTTCCTTGGTAGGGTTAGTGTGCAATCTGCAGTAATGGTCAGTATTAGCCAATTGGCGATTGACCTCATCTTTGTAGTCCTTCAGCTCTTGTAGAACAATCCCTCCACCCTTGTCAGCTGGTTTAATTATAAGATTGGGGTTTTCGCGAAGTAAAGAAATGGCTAGTTTTTCTTCCTTAGTAATGTTATAAGGGATGTAATGGTGTATTTCAGAAATACTCATCAGTTCTTTCAGTACAAGTTTTTCAAAAGTAATTACCTCACTAGGTATCATATTGTTATGTGGTGAAAAAGTGGAAGGAGGTCTAAGTGGAGTATTGTATTGTTTGGGTGTCATAGGATTCAATAGAAAGTAACTGTGAAGCCTGATTTTACGAAAGAACCTTAATAGTTCTGTCTGGAGATCAAGGAAATTAGGGTATGTCATTGGTACAAATGAAAGGCCTTTACTGAGTAGTGATATCTCGTGGCTTGAGAGTACATGGGTAGAAAGATTGAACAAAGGTATAGTAGGGTGTTGATCAGACATATTTTGTGATTCGGGGTCTACCAACGGTAGAATTTCTGACGTGTCTGACGCTCTCCTGGCGGGTTATACCAACGAGGGCGTTGCCTGCCCCTTCCTCTCCTTGGGGGGTCTTGTGTACTCAGTAAAGGCCTTTCATTTGTACCAATGACATACCCTAATTTCCTTGATCTCCAGCAGAACTATTAAGGTTCTTTCGTAAAATCAGGTTTCACAGTTACTTTCTATTGAATCCTATGACACCCAAACAATACAATACTCCACTTAGACCTCCTTCCACTTTTTCACCACATAACAATATGATACCTAGTGAGTTAATTACTTTTGAAAAACTTGTACTGAAAGAACTGATGAGTATTTCTGAAATACACCATTACATCCCTTATAACATTACTAAGGAAGAAAAACTAGCCATTTCTTCACTTCGCGAAAACCCCAATCTTATAATTAAACCAGCTGACAAGGGTGGAGGGATTGTTCTACAAGAGCTGAAGGACTACAAAGATGAGGTCAATCACCAATTGGCTAATACTGACCATTACTGCAGATTGCACACTAACCCTACCAAGGAACTTCAGACACTCATCCGACAAATTACGGATGAAGACCTACAACAAGGTTTCCTCTCAAAATTAGAGTACCAATTTCTTAACATAAAAAGTCCTAGAATTCCAGTAATCTATACGCCGCCCAAGATTCATAAAGATCTCCAGAAACCCCCTGGGCGCCCGATTGTTTCTGGTTGTGGCTCTATTCTTGAGCCATTAGGCCATTATGTCAATCACTTCATTAAGGATTTTGGGGCATATCAACAAGGGCTTTATCTCTGCTTTTTTGGCTTTAGAAGCCAAAAAAGCAGAGATAAAACTAGCACCCTATCAACAACAGGGTGCTAACACGCAAATTTGCATGTTAGCACCCTTTAACTCTACGCTTCCCCTTGCATCTCTAACGAGAGGCAAAGGGGGCGTTCCAGAGTAAAATAATAGGAGAAATGTAGCTAAGCGACATTTCTCCTATTATCAAGAATGTCGCTAACCCTGTTAGAGACAAAAAAAGCAGCGCTAACCGCGGTTAACGCTGCTTCTTTACGTCTGCTAATTTTCAGACTTAGCCATGATATCCTATGGAAGGAGGATATCATGGCTAAGTTTGCCTGTCCCTATCAACAAGGTAACGTGTGATTATCGCTGGGTTTCCAGCGATAATCTCACGTTAGCCTGTTAGCGTGTAGATTTTTATCGCTATTGAGATAAGCGTTGCTAATAGCACGCTATCTCAGCGATAAAAATTCACGCTATCCGGCGATAATTATCCTCACGCTAAGAGCGCTGAGCGATAATTATCGCCGGTTGTTGTTGATATGCCCCATAGTTCCTCTGACTGACTGCTATATTCGTGATAGTATGTCTATGATCAACCTGATCGAGAACCGCCCCTATGACCCTAAACTGAACATTCTTTGCACTTTGGATGTAGAATCCCTTTATACCAATATACCTCAAAGGGATTCATTATTGGTGATGGAAAACGTCCTAGATCAAAGATCACGCCCTCACACTGTACCTACTAACTTCATATTACAACTATGAGAAGTCTGCCTTACTAGGAACTTCTTCATGTTTGAAGACCACTTCTATCAACAAGTTAAAGGAACATCCATGGGTGCAATTTTTGCCCCAAATCTGGCCATTCTATACATGGATGCATTAGAAAGGAACTGTATTCTTACCACTACCAATCCTTTTTCATCATGTATTTGTAAGTGGAAAAGATACATCGATGATATCTTTATGATATGGCAGGCCAATGAAAGTCTACTCACCTCGTTCCTCCATTGGCTCAATAACAATTGCGGGGGCCTAAAATTTACACTGAGTCACCAAAGGGAATCCATCCCCTTTCTTGACCTTACGATAAAGCATATCGATGGTTATCTTGTCACAGGTCTTTTCCGTAAACCCACAGAGAGGAATACTTTGTTAAGCTACAAGAGTAGCCACCCCCGTGCCTTAAAAGATTCTCTTCCCTTCTCGCAGTTTCTGAGAATCTGTAGAAATTGTTCCCTAAAAGAGGACCATTTCTATGAAGCCAAAATACTTTCTACCAAATTGTCCACAAGAGGCTACCCTAAAAGACTTATACGAAACTCCATGAAACGTGCCTGGTACTGCCCACGTGAGACCCTCCTTGAACCCAAATCCAAATCTGAAACAAGCAGACTGGTCTGTGTCACCACCTTTTCCACAGTTTCTAACTATATACGTAAAAGTATTCTCAAGAACTGGTCAGTTCTAAATTTTGGCAATCTCCATCTGGAACGCCCGCCTTTCGCGTTCAAGAAAAATAAGAATATTAAGGATCACCTTGTTCGCGCAGCCTTACCCACTACCACCAACAAAACTAGCTTTACCACTCTGAATGATATTTGGTCCCTCCCTCCATTGAAAGGTCATGCCAAATGTGGTAACTGTGTGGTGTGTGCATTGACCATTGAGTGCAAAGTCTTTGTTTTTGGCAATATCAGAAACGAACTGAAAACATTCACTAATTGTAATTCCACCAATGTTATTTATGCAATCTTTTGTCCTTGCGATAAAATTTACATTGGCCAGACTACGCAAAAGATTCGTCTACGCATCTCCCAGCATCGCAGCAGAATCAGATGCAAAATCCTGACAGCACCATTGGTTGAGCATTTCCTAGAAAAGAAACACTCCGAAGATGAAATTCGATGGACCATCATTTCTGTTGTCAAATTGCCTCCACGCGGAGGAGATATGATTAAGACACTAAACAAAGAAGAATTAAAATGGATTTTAAAGACTGACAGTTTCAATTCCGGATTGAATAGACATGAGGATTGGTCCACGAGTATCTGAATTACGTATCTGTTCTTACTAAGTGCATTGAATACTTCTGCTTAATTTCCTACTCTATGTGTCTTGTTCCATGACTTGTTTTATAATTCTCATAATTCTAATTATCTGCAAATAACGCTCACTTTATAACCACCGTAATCCTTCCCTTTCCTATTCACCCACTCCAAGATGGCACCCGTCCTCAATTCCTAGTCCCTTCTCTATTCTCACTCCCCTAGCGAGGCTATCCAATGAGCCTTCCTCTCTGTCCTTATCACATGCTCCCTCTGTACCCACGATAGCAGCCGTATTATCGGACCCTGCTTTCCGCATTGCCGGACCTCCTGATTCACTCATTCTCGGTGAGTTCCATCGCGCCCCCTCTCCAGTCCGTTGGATCCCTGGTTCCCCTGCCTTCCTCCTTAACCCATTTGTTCCCTCCTGCAGCGTATTGTCGCGGTTCTACTTGAAACCTGTGAGCCCTTTGAGCTGCCCCCAAGTCGAATACCTTGCCGACTGAAGTTACTTTTAAATGAGTTGCAGTAATTAGCCTCATCCTGGTGAGTCCAACCGCCCTTCTTATTCCCTTCTATTCTTCCACCCCCATTCCCCTCGTTAATTCCACACCTTGCTTCCACAGTTCCTGCCGCGGCGTGCATTATATCCAACCCGAGTGGATGCCTTCTCCCTCCTTTGATGCCTTGGCACCACTTCGCCCCCGTACTCGGACCTCGGTCACAGTTCCATCTTCTCCCCCTTCTCGGTTAGTTCCTTGCTTAGACTGCCTTGCTCACGACGCAAAATTAATTGCTCCCCTTCACTCCGATATCAACTCCTTATTTCGCCGTTTCACCGTCTCACTTTCACCTTTCGTCACCGCTTTGTAGCATCCTTCAGTTGCATGCAACATCCTTCTTCTGCGGTCTCCTTAGCGTATAGTCTAATTACCTGGCTTGCGGTTCACCGCATTGCCCTTCCTTAAATACGGTTCTTTATTCGCAGTTTCACCGTCTCACCTTCACTCTCTGTCACCGCTATGTACTTCATTCAGTTGCTTTTAACATAACCTGGCTTGCATATCTTTGCATTGTCCTTCCTTAAATACGGCTTTCCAGTTGATTCGCATGATTAACACAATGGCAGAACTACTTTTCCTTGTCAACATCCCCGCAATACGTATAGTCTCACTTACCACAAAAATGTTTTTATTCTCACTCACCTTCACCCTTGCTCCATGTGGGCTATAAGTCTGCTCCTTACACAAGCAGAATTACAGTATGTTTAGTCAGACCTTTTGTATATGAATTGTCAATTTTAATTATTACCTTTCCCTTTTTTCCCCCCTTCTTTTTCTCCTTCCCTTCTTCATTTAGTTATTCAGGTTAAACTGTACAGGCCTTAATTTTGTTGTCCTGATGATGATCCTAATATTGCGTGTGTAGGATCGAAACGCCGTCGACACTTGTACACACCCTATATGTTCCTAATGATACTATGTTATATACATAAGGGTGTCCTATGCAATGTTTGTTAAATCCATCCTCCACTCTCTGCCAAATTGTAACAAACATTTTTTTGCCTGAACCTTGTTTGTTGTGTATGTTTTCTCTCTATTTAACTGTAAGGGACACATGCTTGTGTCCAACTTTGAGAATTTCCCTTGTAAACTGTTGTTTAGTTACTATACCAGTAAAAACTTATGACCACTGTCCGGCTGGACAAGTCTCCAAAAAATAAGCACTGATTGGGTCCTTATTTACTCCCTTTTCTATCTTACTTGTTCCTAGGGACCTTTGTTGTTTATAATTACATGATTCCCATGGTCCCAGGCCGACCTTATATGGGTGCTCTTGCTGTCAATTACACAAAGCAATCTACGGCAAAGCCCCGGCCTACATTAAGGAACGCCTGAAGAACTATGCTTTTATTATTGTTAATTGATTTTTATATAGCGCTAATCACCGACGGGTCTCTAAGCACTTTTGAGAGAGTTGCCAGAAGTCGTAAGCGGGTGTATGGCCACACAGTGAGGTAAGTTAGACAGTGTCCAGTGCCTCTCTAAATAGGAACGTTATAAGTTGTTTCCTGAATGGGAGGAGAACCGGTTCCTTGCACAGGTACTCGGGCAGTTGGTTCCAAAGTTGTGGGAGAAAGACGGACAAGTATCTGCCCCCTTTGGATGCAGTATTGCATCCTGGGGTGGCCAGGTGGCAGGCCTCAGAAGAACGCAATATATCCAACTGTTTGTTTCCACACGCTATTTCGGGTCCTGTCATGACAAATATTTAATTATTTCCCTATATTGTTTCTATTGCTCTCCGCATATTCGGGGTTCGTAACCCTACCGTTCTACCACCTCTTTGATCTCCTAACTCTTCAACTTTATCGCTAACACTTACCTTTTTTCTTCTGCCTAATCCTCACTTGAACCTCTATATTACTCTAACTGTTATACTCTGTCTCCACAGATAAATTACATTAACCTGTCCTTATCACTTGCACTTTCCTCGATTTTCTGATGGACCATTTCTTTTGTCAAATATATATATGATGATATATATTCCCATGTCCTTACACTGTTTTATACTGCACGTCCAACCTCTTAAATGCATTGATTTTTTGATTCCTCCTCTGTTGAATCTGCATGCTTATGTCACATATCACCACAGCCCTGAGGAAGCCCCAGGCCCAGATGGCCAACTTAATGGGGTGAAACACGTGTTGGCTGTATTTCTCTAGTTGCTCGCCCACAAGAAAGTCAAAATACTTTATGCAATCGCAATTAAACACATTTACGTAAAATCGCAACTGCTTTCTTTGGAATTTTCTCAGCAAATATCAACAAATAATCAAGATTTGTCCTAACACCCTCTTGAAACGTTATTTCTATCAGTGGGGCGGGGGCTCGCCCACTGTTGCGGACAAATACCCAACTCATACTACACTCAATAATATGGTCACTAAGGGGCTGGGACCCACTTTTCCCCTTCTTACTTCAGTGTACAACTTTATTTTACTTTGAAAATTCATATCTTGAGTTATGTATGTTGTATCTTTGTCATTTTGGTCTTGTTTTAATCAGATAAATATTGGCTATTTTTCTAAACTAGTGTGGAGCCCTTTTATATTGTTTTCACTGTGTTGCTGTGTGTGCATGTACGAATACTTTACACATTTCTTCTGGGGATAAGCCTGACTGCTCTTGCCAAGCTTACAATGGAGTGAGCACAGGTTATTCTGAGGGTGTAATTTACCCTGACTAGACCGAGAGTCCATACTTGGACAGGGTGCCAACCACCATGAACTAGACACCCCATTTGTAACATCCACGTAACTTCTACTCACTCTACAGTTGTAGGTCCCAAAAAGTTGGTCATTTTAGTTTACCCCAAACGCCATATTAGTCAACATTTGCTCTGCCGTGGGCCGCATATCTGAAATTTACAACCTCTTTGGTTCACATAAAATTGACATACTTTTTCCCATATAAATCTGATTATCCTCCCAAACCAGTGTGATTGTGGCCAAAGTTATTCTAGTGGTTTATAACATCCTTCAGGCTAACCGCATAGATAAACACAGAGGTGGACTTGCAATCATTTATAGAGACACACTGAATTTTAGACAATGTGACTTCCTGAAATGCCCTTATCTTGACAACTTGGTGGTAACTTTAGTCATTAGGTACAGTTCATTCCTGTGTCCTATTAATTTTAGACTATGGTCCCTCCCCCCAAAATATATAGGTTCTCTTTTCCTACTGAATAAACTGGTATTTCTTCTAGGTAATTTTAATATTTGACTAAAAGAGGCTATGGGCCAGGCCTTTTTTTGTACAGACCTTGGAGAATTGTTGTCTAAAACTATTTTTACGGTTAACTTTGTTTTATTGATTTGCAAGCATAGGAGAAAGAACATTGTGTACATCGGACATTTCCGTATCTTGTCTTCAGAAGTGCCTCCCCCCTACAAGCCAGACCCACACAAACATGTATGAGCCTCGGTAAGTCTTTCGTGGACGATCGGGGGGGCAATTACTGTTGAAATATAACATGGGACTGACCCGGCTAAGCATTATAACAAATCCCCCCCAAAAAACGAAACAACCCCCCAACCCCCCTACCCCTGAACTGGTGTGCTGGGTAATCGCCTCCTAAGAGCCCTTTGTAAGGGTCGTTGATTAATTAGCAGATTGGGTAACCGTAATCGTGGATTGTGCTTCGATGAGCCAAATGAGGCAAAGATATTTTGGGCATGTCACCTCATTCATTTCTAATGCTAACAGGGACAATAAGGGACGCCAGGTGGTTCTGAATGAGTCTGCTGAGTTCGTTAGAGTGGCTTGAATGCATTCCATGCCTATGATATACCATAATTTATGTAACCAACCTGTATGGGTCAGTCGGGTCCGAGTGCCCCATAGGGAGAGGATATGTTGGACAGCTGTCCCCAACGCTAGGCCCATCTGTTTCCCCCTTATCGACTTCAGTGGGTATGTGAGTGGGTTAGGGAGCCCCAGAAGTGTGTAGGCGGGGAATCGGGGAATTTCGGTCTCAAATTGTCTGTCTATGTTGTCTAGAATGGCGTCCCAGTATTCCGTCAGTTCCTTACAGTCCCAAAGTAGATGAGTCAGTGTACCCTCTTCGTCACAGTCCCGCCACCACGTCAGACTACGGTCCGGGTTCCCTTTGTTCCGTCTGGCTGGTGTCAAGTACCAGTATGTGACCACTTTGACCGCCGCTTCCCTACTAGCCGTATTGCGGGCCATGTGGTTGGCCCGGAAGTAAATATCGTGCCATTCTTTCTCCGTAAGGTCCCTCCCAATTTCCCGCACCCCACACTTTTGCCCCGCACAGGGCGAGGAGGAAGATGGTGGACGAAGCATATTAGACAGTTCAGAGATCATCTTCTTATCAGAATATTTTGTTATGAGCCATTTCTCATATGTCGTGAGCTTTCTGCTTACAAGCGGCCGCACATCGTGATGGAGGAGCCAGTGGTGGAGTTGGAAGTATTGGAATCGGTTTGGTGCCGTTATTGCGTAGGATTGTTTCACGTCTGAAAACGTGAGGATCCCCTCCATATCGAAGAGATGTCCGCCGACTTGCAGTCAGTGACCCGCCACTGCGAGATCGCCCGTTCCTGAGCCCCAGTGCAAACTCTGGATTATTGAATAGGGGTGTCAATGGTGAGGGGAAGGATGTAAGTCCACGTTTGACAGCCACCGTGTCCCAGACTCGTAGTATTGTATTCGTGATTGGGGAACCCTTGAGATTTGGTGGGCTATCTGGCCTCTTCAAGAAAGGCACCTTCCACAAAGAGAGCTTCACTAGCGCTCAGTCCTGGAACAGCCACCGTTTTTCAGACTCAGGTCTGCTCCACTCCACCAGGTGCCTAAGTTGTGATGCCCTAAAATATTCCAGGAAGTTTGGGATACCCAACCCTCCTTCATCAGGGGGTCTGTGGGAAAGATCTCTGCGCATACAAGGACCTGTTCCTGCCCAAATGAAATGTTGCACCACTCCCTGTATCTTGCGAAGGGTCCCCTGTGGGGGCCAGGCCGGTATGGTCTGGAAAATATAGAGCACTTTGGGCAGGTTACTCATTTTTGTAGCAGCAATACGGCCAAGGAGCGACAATGAGTGCTTTTGCCATTGTCAGTGGTCTTTCTGGATTTGGGAGAGGAGTTTAGCATAGTTCTGTGTGACTGTCCACCTGATACAAGGAGCTAAATCTATCCCCAGGTAAGTGATTGTGTCTTGGGTCTGGAGCTCTCTGTATGGTGTACCCCCTTCCCTCGGCAGGTCTGCGTTACTCCCAAGGTGTAAGACCATGGATTTCCCCACGTTTACCTTGAAACCGGAGACCCGGCCAAAGGAGGTCAATTCCCGTAGAAAAGCTGGCACAGAGCACTCAGGGGACTCCAAAGTCACCAGAATATCATTGGTGACTCACCGTATGCCGCTCACCTCAAAATGGGATACCTAAGATGTCAGGATTGTCCCTGATATTTTGTGCTAGGGGCTCTACGTAGAGCGTGAAGAGAAGGGTGACAGCAGGCATCCCTTTCTCGTGCCCCTTTGGATCTCAAGGGGCCTTGAGGTCATGCCATTTACCCTAACCATAGCCTTGGGCCTGTCGTAGCAGCTCGCCACCCAGGCCCTGAATCGATCTCCAATGCCAAAGTGAGCTAAAGTTCTATCTAAAAAATCCCAATCAACTTTGTCGAAGGCCTTTTCGGCATCGACCGACTACAGCAGAGCATTCATCTTAGTGCGGTGGGCTTTGTCTATCAGCTGCAATATGCGTTTAGTGTTATCCCTGCTCTGGCGATTGTAGATGAAGCCGGGCTGGTCCAGTTCGATGATACCGGACAGGCGCTGGCCTAGTCTAGCCGCTAGGACCCCAGTAAACAGCTTTAAATCCAGATTGAGAAGGGAAATCGGGCGGTATGAGCTACATTGAGTCGTGTCCTTCCCGGGCTTAGGAATGACTACGGTATAAGTGGCCAACATGTGAGAGGGTATGGTCCCAGGACCCTGAAAGGAGTTGAATAGCCACGTTAAGATCGGAGCGAGGAGTGGGCAGAGGGCTTTATAGAATCCTGCCGAAAAGCCATCGGGACCAGGGGTTTCAGTGGCTTGAGACAGGAAATTGATCCTATCAATCCTTCACTCCTAATGGGTGCATCTAGAGCTTCCGCCCCTGCAGTGTTCAGCGCCATCGTCGCGGCTCCCTGAAGGTAAGTCTCCCCATCGTCGCACATTTGTGAGTCCTTACTATATAGTGTGGAGTAGAAGTCCCGGAGGACTTCTGCAATCTCGTCGTCCTGTTCAACTGTCTCACCCCTGTCATTCTGAAGCGCCAGTATTTTTGAGCGCTGGGCATGGGCTCTAAGTTTGCTGGCTAGGAGACGCCCCGTTTTACCGCCCCCTACATAATAGGAGTGCTTGAGCCGAAGAGCCGCATATTCGGCTCTATCTAGGTCCAGAGTCGCTAATTGCGCCCTCGCTGCTTTCAATTGACACCATACCCTAGGTGCGCAGGTGCGGCTGTGTATTCTCTCTAGCTCTACCACTTGTGCCGTGAGAAGTTCCCTCTTGTCCTTACGTTCTCTGGATTTGGCGGCGGAGATGGCAATTAATTTGCCCCGCACAACGGCTTTGAGAGCCCCCCATAGTGCCGTAAGAGGTGTGTCCGGGGAGTAATTCGTCGCTAAGTAATCAGTGATGCATTTGTGGAGTTGCTGAGTCACTCCAGCTCTTTGGAGCAGGGTTTCCCTGAGTCGCCACTTCCCCGGCATTCTATGAATCGGGGACATAGAGAGAGTCAATGTCACTGTGTTGTGGTCTGAGAGCGCTGCTGATGTAATGTTCAATGTATCTACTAGTGCGTTTAGTTCTGTGGACCCTATGAAATTATCTAGTCTGGCATAAGTATGGTGTGCATTAGAATAGAAGGAGAATTGTGTGACTTGAGGATGAGCCACCCTCCACATGCCCACCAAGCTCCTATCCCTCAGCCAATCCCTCCCTGTTGTGGATAGTGCCCCCGTTTGGCCGTAGCGCTGACCGGACTGATCTTTCTCTGCGTCCATGACCAGATTCAGGTCACCCCCCACTACTATTCTCCTGTCTTGTGAGCATAGGACAATGCTGCCTTGAGAAAGTGTTCTTGTCCCGAGTTGGGGGCGTAAAGGGAACCCACTACCAAAGGAGCACCTCCCACCCATAGTGTGTGGGCCAGTAGACAGCCTTTTACTTCCACCACCTTGTCGCCCACCATACCCTGGAATGTCTTAGCAATCAGTATGGCCACCCCTGCTTTCTTATCCGATGTGGAGGAGTAGACTTGTTGGGGAAAGGCTCGGGACCTCATCAGGTGCCAGTCTTTGGGGAGGAGATGGGTCTCTTGCAAAAGGCACACCGTTGCCCCTGAGTTCTCTAGATAGGACAAAATGGCTCTCCTCTTAATAGGGTTTTTTAACCCTCTCACATTAAGGGTGATTATCTGAAGTGTGGATCTTGACATGAGGCAGTTACGAGTTCAATCTGCTGAATCTGTTGAAGCATGATCCCCTTGTCTACATGGTGATCCCCTTGGGTCCTGACGTCGTTTGTTTGTGAACCGGGCCCTTGTTTGGAGCCCACCCTGGACAGCACACCGGTTCTCTTTACCTCCTAACCCCAACAACACCCAACCCGCAAACATGAAGCCCCGCCCCCTCCCCCATCCCAACCACCCAGAACCCACCCAATCCCTCCCTAACCCCAACCGAAAAGCCCCAGGGTTCCACCATTGTCCAGTGCCCATCATTCGAGGATGTGGGCATGTGGAAAATAGAAAATCGTGGTGTGTGAGTGGTCCAAGTGTCCCGGGCCCCCCGCCCCCGACCCCCTCATCCCGGCCAGTGCAATTTCAATGCCCTACAACCCATTCGTTAAAGTCACAGGTGGACCGTCAAGGCGGTACCTTTCAAGACTGTTTCTAGGGCTGCCAATCTCTCTTGTGCCATTGTATCAGAATATGGCCATAATTCGAGGTTGGGTGAACGTCTGCGGCCCGCTCTCTGCCATCCGTCTCCCGAAGATCTGTGTGTGCGGCTGGGTGACTCTTCCGGGCTCCAATGCTCCAAACCGAGTATCTTGCAAGTTTCTTGGGGGGACCTGAGTCAGGCGAAAAGGGTGACCCCAGGAATACGCCACCCCTTGTTCTCTCAGATGAGCGGTCACCTTTCTACAGGCCTTCCTCTTTTGTAGTGTGGTGGAGGCCAGGTCCTAGCAGAGAGCTATAGAATGCCCTTGATATTTGAGGGGTTGTTTCGACCGAGCCTCTCGCAGTATGCGCTCTTTAAGAGGAAAGTCCGGAAGGGAGGCAAGTATATCTGGGGGAGGGGCAGGAGCACGCCTCGTTAGGCCCACGCAGTCTGCCTGATCAATGCGGATTTCAAAGTCTTGTGATTTTCCCAGAATTTCTCGGAACAGGCCCTGGAGGTAGGGGCGACATCCAACCCCTCCACCTTAGAGGGGACCCCCCTGATGCAAATGTTATTCTGCCTTGAGCAGTTTTCGAGGTCCTCCGGGTGAGCCTGCAGGTCCAACTGTTGGTCTCGCAAACGGATCACCTCTTGTTGAAGTTGCTCAATCTCTTCGCCTTTGGTTCTTTCACGTTCTTCGATCGCTGCTACTCTCTTCCCGACCGCGTCGACATCGCAGCGGATCTCTTTCACCTCGCTTTTGAGCGTTTGGAAGGAATATTGAAGAGTGGTTCGAGGAAGGAGCGAGTGATTGGGACCTCTCTTTCTTCCCTGTCTGTGTGATCTTTCGGAGCTGGGGATGTTCTACCCCCCCTCTCCCCAGATAGGGATCCTTTGGTGAGCATCTCTTTCAGGGATCTCTCCCCTTTATTCCTCACCGAAGACATCGTTTGGCCACACACTAGTAAGGGGTCAACTTTGGTGCACATCACTTTCTTGGAGCACCTGCATAGCACTACTGCCGGCGGTATCAGGTCAGGTGGGTCCCCCCGCCAGCCGGCGGTGTATGGTCCCCACTAGGTCCAGCCTCCTCCCAGCCTCTGCACTCTGTCCCAGGATCAGCAGCCCCTCGATGCTCTCTGGCTGCCAATAAGGTCCCCTCTCCCTACCGCGATGCTCAGGGGCCCAAGACAACCGCGAAGCAGAGTCCATCCAGCAAGGACTCCCTCTGGTCTGTGCCTAGTTCCTCTACTGATCGTCTGTGTCCCCTCACCTCCGCCAGGCGAAGGCCCTGGCCCGGTATATGTCCCCCCTTTCTCTCCACAGCCGCGCAGAACCCCCTTCTCGCCACCTCACATTGTGACCCTGCTGTCTCACGCTTCCGCCGAAGCCCCTCTCTCGGTATCACTGTAGCAGGCTTTCCGGCAAGGCTCCACCTCGCTCCCGACTATGGCCGGTTGTGGCTGCGGGCCTTTTGCTCTCTGGGGCAAAGCTTCTGGGCCCTCACCCTAGCCCCTTCTGTGCTTCCACCCTTGGGGGCCCCTCGTGCTCCGCTCGTGACCTCATGCCTCTGCCAGGTGAAGGACCTGGCCAGGTAGGAGCCCCCCTTCCCTCTCCACTGCTGCTCTGCTCCTCCTTCTCACCGCCTCACCTCGTGGTTCTGGTGCCGCTCACGTCAGTCCAGGCCCCACTCTTGGTGTCACTGTGGTAGACCTGCTCGCAAGGCCCACCGCGCCCTCAGCCGTGGGCGGTCTCGGCTGCAGGCCTTTGGCTCTCTGGGGCAGTGTCGAGGGGCCCTCAGCACAGCTCAGTCTATGCATCTACCCGCCGGGGCCCCTTCATCCTTGCTTGGCCTCCGTTGTGGCGGTTATCCCTCTTTTACTTCGTGCAGCCACTGGTAACCGGCGCCGCCGTCAGGGAGCTCCTCTACGCCGCTCTGTAGATGGCGGCACCCCTCAGTGTGGCCAGGCGCCCTCAGTTCACGCCTTACGTGTTCTCAGCCGGCTGGCCCCTCTCGGTGCTGATCTCGCCTGATGTCGCTTGTGCTGTTGTGTTGTAACCCTGCACCGCTAACTGCAGGGGATTGCGTTCATCTGGGCCTTCTTTTGCGCCCCTTAGGAGTCTCTTTACTGGCTGCCCAGGTGCAGTGGGGAGATCACCGGCCCTGCTCCTCGTGGCTCCACCACTATGCCCTCTCCTTCATTGTCGCTCAGGGTGCTCCCCTGCTCTGGACGTGCACCAGGCACCGATGCCTCTCGCTCCGCAGTCGCGGGCCCCCCAGATGCAGCCCTGGTGGCCGCTCTAGTCTCAGCCCGGCCTGGGTGCCATTTTCTCACCCTGCCTCCTTCACTTGTCGGGCCGCCCAGGAGCACTGAACGGGACCGGAGCTCTGCGATACCTGCTCCTTGGGCAGCCCCTCCGCCGTATCTCTCTTTTCCGTCATCTGTGACGGCTTTACTGAGGTCTACAGCTGAGATGTGACCGGGCAAGAAGGCCAGGAGCGAGGAGCCTCCGAGACGTGCGAACTAACAGATCGCCATCTTGGCCACACCCCTCTAAAACTATTTTTAAACCACAACACACATGTTGTGGGCTACCTCTTGGACCCCATCTTTTCATCTACTGAAAATTTAGGGGTAAATTAACTTGAGTCATTTGCTGTAAATTGGTCAGATCACATGCTTGGCCCTTTCGTCTTTGCCAAAGACGAAACCATAGAGAACAAATTGCCTTTGAAAACAGCTAGCACGGTATTGCCTAATAAGAAAAGACAGAAAATATGTAAAATGTCCACTACTCAACTCTCTCAAGACCCTGATAAGCTGCTATCTGACTTCAACAATGCTCTTTACTATGCACTGGAAAAACTCTTCCTGTACAACAGAAGATATAAATCTCATGTAAGAAAGAAAACTCTGGTTCTTTCCAGTTGTAGCTGCCAGAAGATGTGAACTGTAACAGGTGGATCATTTGTGACATAAAACACTTGATAAAGACTTTAAGATAGCATATAAGTGTAAGAAATCGGGGACCTGATTTACTATGATTATGCGAATGGGTTGCATCACTTTTGTGGTGCAGCACCGAAGCAATATACATTTTGTCATTTAAAAAGCCACACCTAGCCTCTTGTGTGGCTTTGCACGGCTTACTAAATACCAAGAAACAACGCAGTACATAGCCCTACCTTGTTTTACTTTGACTCCAGTAGGAGTTACATGGGAGGAGCATTAGTGTTCCCATCTATCTATTGTCACACAAACCCAGATTTACAAAGACTTGTAAACCTAGGTCTGTGCCAAAATGGTGCAACTACCCTACAGAGATGTAACAAGGAGAAATATCTGTATTTCTCCTTGTTACTTCTTCTTTCCATGTGTGATGCATTCTGTGGCACACTCTGGAAGAAGAATATGCTGCTAAGGATTATATTTGGGCAGGAAGGTGTCCTTCCCTGCGCAAAAAGAATCCTCTCCATAATGCAGGCACCCTTGCACTGTAGTGCAAGGGTGCCTGTGTTGGCACTAGGCAGCACACTTTGCACAGTACAAGGAGAAAACAGAAATGCTACATATGTTTGTGGCATTTCTACTCTCTCTCTTTCATGCAATGCAGCACAGAAAGTTCCTTTGCTTCACCGCGTTGCATGAAATAGTAGTAAATGTGCCCATGGATGATTATTTGGAGTAGATGACTACCCAGCTGTGAAAATTGGATTATTGTTGAGGGGGTGTGAGCCCTTCTCAAGCAACAACCACAAATCCTTGTTAGGATGAACCACATAAATAACTAAATTAACCTATGCTTACCCCTCTGCTAGCCTGGCACAAAAGCTCTCATGCGTAACTTAGAGGCAATGTGTAAAGTACAATAATAAACTAAAAACACAACAAAAGAAAAATCCTTCACCAATTTAGAAAAATAGAGTAAAATTGAATACATTATTTGACATACAAATGACAAAAATCAGTAGCACCGAAGCTATGCAGTTTTGAAGATTTAAGATAAGTATATTTCCAAAAAATACAAAGCGCCACTTGCAGTTATTTCATCTTGTGAGACAGATTTAAAGTAACAAGTTCAGGCCGCTTATGATGGAGTGCAGTCCCAATACAGGAATCAAGTTAGCCCATTGAAAAAGTTACCTTCTAAAGTCCAGAGTGAAAAGTCCAGTTCACGGTGGTGGAGGCAGTGAAGGACAGGGAGAGCATTGCAGATGGTCACCGCTGTAGTGTGAAGAGCAGGTGGGCCACATGGATGGTCATTGCTGGAGCATCACATTGGCGTTCACCTTGGGCTGTCGATTCTGTAGCGTGAAGAGCAGATCTCGTGCTGCTGGTCATCTCTGGCAGTCTCTCTAGCGTGAAGGGTCGGGTTCACTAGAGTTTTATGATGGAGGTCGGCACAGGCGGCAAGATCTTGCCACTAACTGGCCTGTTCGTCATCGCAAAGAGGTCTAAACTTCAGGATTTTTCCAGCTCTTCAAAGAAGAGCTCAAGTGATGCCACACTAAGGGTCCACGACCTGAGAGGCACCTCTTGGGGGTCAGGAACTCACTCCAGCAGAGGTCAGCAGGGATTAAGCAGGTCCAGTTGCAGGTCCAATTGCAGCAGGTCAGCTAGGCAGTTGCAGAGTGGCATCTGGAGTTTGTTGTGGCCCTGTAGCTCAGAACAGGAGGTCAGTCAGCTGACCATTGGGGTCTCTTCAGTCTGGGATTAAGGTTTCACGTTCAGTCTTCCTTCCCAAACAGCAGAGCAGACATCAGGTAGCCAGGCAGCAGGGCAGCAGGGCAGTCCTTCTTCTGTACTATCCACAGGTCCAGCAGTTTACTGAGAAGTGGGGCTGAGGGTCCCATTTTTCTACTTGGCGCCCCCTTTGAAGTGGGAAAAATGTCTGGAGTTTCCCTCCCACAGAAGTGCCTTGAATGTCCTGCTTCTCTGCCCTGGTCCCAGTTTGTTTGGGGCTACAATAGGCTAGTGTGAAGTCCTGTGTGTGTGACTTAGGCCAGTGCCTTTGAAGTGCAAGTGTGGTAAGTGACAGCCCGGCTCCCATCAAGCCAGGATGGCCCATCCTGCCAACACCCAGCCCCTTTATTGTGATACTCTCTGGATGGGAATATACAAAGGCCAACTTCCAACTACACCATGGTCATGTGACCCAGGAACAAGCTGTAGGCACCAAATGGTTAGATAATACAATGGCAATTTTGTAAAAGTGGCATTTTCAGAATTGCGACTTAAATCTGATTTTCCCATTAAATAGGATCCTAGATTTCGATTAATATTTCACCACAGCCATACAGGAGGTCATCCAACTGACCCTTGGACCCACATATTTGTCTTAAGTGCAAGAAGGAGAAGGTCCAGTCCTTCAGAGATCCTCTCAGGTTACATCCTTGCCAAAGCATGCAGAGGATTTATGGTTACTACTGGCAGAAAATTAGTGTGAGGTCATGTTCTTGACAGGAACATGGCTGAAGGATGATTCCCTAGCAGCAGTGTCATTAGCTATTCCACCTGGCTTTAAAATATGCTGCGCGAATAGGGAGGGAGATAAAAGAGGAGGGTGGTTGTGATTATTTTAAAGGATTCTTGGGACATAGCTTCCTCAGCACTGTCGAATATGGATGTGATTGAGGGTCTTAATTTTTGTATCAAGGTTAACCCAACAACCTCCTTTGCTGGCCTGCTGGTTTATAGACCTCCAGATTGCCTTCCAAATATACATCTGGAACTCTGCAGTTATATTGCGCAGAAATCTCTATTGTTCTTTAATTTTACTGCATTAGGGTACTTTAACCTCCATGTAAACGACCCTACCTGTGCTCAGGCAATGCAGGTTGTTTCTTCTCTCGACGGTGCTAACTTGCCTCAACATGTTAAACTTCCCACTCACAAACCCTTTATTTGTTTTTCTCCAATATTCCGTCTTTGAGAATGGAAGCACCGAGCCAGTTGGCTGACCATTGCCTAATTCCTTTTTCCTTCAGCTTGGCAAAACCCAATCTGCCTGTAAGTTCTCGATACTTTTTAAAGAGAAACTGGAAGAAGCTGACGGCTGAGTTCTTAGGTCCAGTTCTACTGGCTAGCCAACCTCTATTGTCTATGGATCCTAATGCAGATACCGTGGCCTTAAATAGATGGATCGCCGCTGCAGTAGAGTCCATTGGTCCAGCCAGAGTCACTAAATCTATGAGGAAATCGCCCTCAGCCCCTTGGTTCTCAGAGTCACTTAGGACAATGAAAAGAAGGTGCAAGCGCTTGGAGCGATAATGGAGGGCGGACTATGACACTACTGCTAAAATGATATACAAGAAATCTTTGAAATAAATGTATAAATTGATGAAGGAGGCTAGGAGGGATTACATAGCTAAGTGTATTGATAACACCGATAAACCTGGTAAGGTTATTTTCAAGGTTGTCAATTCCAGCCGCGGTCGGTAGTAGGAGTTCCTGCAGGGCGGTGACGTAGGGAGGGGGAGGGGCAGTGTGGGGGGTAGTAAACTATGGATTACGGAGGTTTACAGGTAAGTAAACATATAAATTAATAAAACGAATTTCGTTGCGTGCACTGCATCGCATTTGGGGATGCAGTGCACACAACGAAATTCGTTTTATTAATGTATATGTTTACTTACCTGTAAACCTCCGTAATCCATAGTTTACTACCCCCACCCTGCCCCTCCCCCTCCCCACGTCACCGCCCTGCAGGAACTCCTACTACCGACCGCGGCTGGTCAATTCCTTTCTTAAACCTCGTGTACTGGTGATTGATGCCCAGCCCTCTGTAGCACTGTGTGGGAGAATCTCTGCCTTTTTGATAATAAAATTTGCAAGGTCTACAATTCCTTTTCAGCCATAGCTGAAACAGTCAAATCAGATGTGATGGTAAGGATAGCACCTGCGCCTCCCTTTTCTGAATGTACTCCTATTTCTCAGAAGGAGGCACTGGCTGCGATCCAGGGTTGTAAGTCTGGTTCACCGGAGGATCCGTGCCCTCCTAAATTGTGGAAAGATTTGGCACTTTCCTCCAACTATGTGTTGTCCAAAATATGGAACACTTCCCTTACCACCGGCATTTTCCCTGACTTATGGGAGCATGCCACTCTCCTTCCCCTTAAGAAGAAACCTAATGTTGACTCAGGGGAACTGAATAATTATAGACCTATCTCTCTGCTGCCAGCACCAGCAAAAATGCTAGAAAAGGTAGTGCAGCGACAATTGGCCAATTTCATCGAGACCCACAACATCCTGCACGATACCCAATCTGGTTTCCGTGCTGGCTTTAGCACAGAGAAAGAGCTATTAGAGGTGGCGGACTCTGTAAGGATGGCGCTGGATTCAGGGGCATCAGCTATGCTGGTGCTCCTGGAACTTTCAGCGGCATTTGACACGGTACACCACTCAATACTGGTTCAACGTCTTTTGGACATTGGTGTTGGGGGTACAGCCCTGGCTTGCCTGAAGTCATTCCTCCATAAGCCTACACAAAGGGTGGCTTTACAACCGTATCAGTCTGACCGCAAGCACTTATGGTGCGGAGTGCCGCAGGGGTCGGCCCTAAGCCCTCTGTTATTCAACATCTACTTGGCCCCATTATTCTCTCTGATAGCCAACTGGGGTGTTAAGGCGATTTCCTACGCCGACAACACCCAGCTGGTATTTCTCTTTAATGAACAGTCGGAAGATTCTTTCAAGAGCTTTAAGGGCTGTTTAAAAGAGATTGCCCACTGGATGAACAACAAACTCAAACTTAATCCCGAAAAAATGGAAGTAATGTTTTTTGGTAAAAACCAGCTACCTACTGCAGACTTTTGGTGGCCAGTAGAAATGGGTACACCATCCACTCCAGTTGACATTGCCAAAAGATTTGGGAGTAAAGTGGCTGGCTGACATATCTTTTTTGGCCCAAATTCAGCAGGTGACAGCTGCCTGCTTCGGCAGCTTGAGAAACTTGTGAAAATGTATACATCTGCTGCCAGAGAATTGCTGCCGGGTCGTAGTCCATGCCACAGTGACATCTCACCTCGATTACGCGAACGGCCTCTACTTGGGCTTACCGGCCTACCTTGTTAAGAAACTCCAAATGGTTCAGAATACGGCTGCAAGATTGATTCAACATGTCCCTTTTCGGCAGCATATCTCTCCGCATATCAAGGAACTACATTAGTTGCCGGTAGCCAATAGAATCAAATTTAAGGCCTTAACCCTAGCTTTTCGGTCAATCCATGGAACGTGCTCTAGCTATTTGAAACAGAGGTTAGGCACCTACAAGCAGACTCACCCACTGAGGTCTAATTCTCAGAACCTGCTTTGCACTCCACGAGTTAAGAAAGCTCGGATGGGTGGCAGATCTTTCATGCTTGGTGCATCCATGTTAAGGAATTCCCTGCCTAATGCCTTGCGCCAGATTGCCTCTGAAACACAATTCAAGAAAGCAGCAAAACCTTGGCTTTTTAACTTGGATTAATGGCTTGGAATCCTCGGTCGTAGCGTGACTCCTGCGTGCCACCTGTTGCTATAGCGCGGGGACACCTCTTCGGAGGTAGCTGTTCGCGCGCTACAAATGGCTGTATTATTATTATTATTATTTGTCCTAAGTACAAGCGGGAGAAGGTCCAGTCCTTCAGGGATCCACTCAGGTTACAGACAGCAGGTCCAATACTCTCCTGATTTTCTGCAGGTCCAGAAAGTGTTTAGAAGAGGGAGCCTAGGGATGCTACATTTATGCCTAGCATTAGCTAGTGGGTGGGGGTGACCCCTGGCCCATCCCTAAACAATGGGCAAAGGTTCCCAGGAGTAACCCTACCCACTTATGCAGCAGTTCGTGACTGCCCTATGCAAACATGCCCAAAATGCCATGTGTCAGGGTATTTTCAAAACGGAGAAAGTCTCCAGCTGCCATAAACTTAGGCTCTGGAGGCTGGGTCTGAGTGTGGAGACTGTACTATGGTAATCCTGATAGCCTCCTACATCTAACACTAAAATCTAGTTTGAAGCAGGTACTGTACCCACAACAAACTCAGAGACCGAAGTCTGCTAGGATACAAGCAGTGTTCTTCAACAGCCAGATTGGGGATCTACAAGAATTGGCTTGGCGTCCGTTTCTCTCCCTTGCTAGAGCTCCCCAAGTGTTACAAGGAGGTGAACAGGACTGTCAAGCATATTTGACACTGTGTCGTCAAAAGGAAGGCAAGAGCTCCCACAATGCATATTCTGTGGAGTTCAGAGGAGTCGTATGTGCCGATTCAGGACAGCCTGTTTATTCCTGAGAGGCATTTCATGCCTTATTTCACCCTTATTCAAGACTGAGCTCAGGCTGAGAGCTGGCTGAGGTGTATACTAATTAGCATCTGACAGTTCAGGTAGGTGAAGGGTAACTTTTAAAAATTTACTTTACCTTAATATTTATTATAAAGCCAATAACTAATAAAAAATTGTTGTTTATTTTTCTAGGTGGTCCCATTCCTGAGCTACAGTATTATTATGTTATTCTGTACTCTAGTTTTCTATATAGGCCAACTAGGCCTGCCACTATGAAAATAACGTTTGGGCCTTGCCACTGTCGGACATGGTAACATGAATAATCTGCAACCTCCACTTTAAAAAATCTCATTTCCCGTACCATATGCGGTACAATAGGTACATAGGGGTTACTTACTGATATTTAAAAGGTAGGTTTTTACCTACCAAAAATGGTTATTTTAACAGGTTTCACTACAGGTTTACACTGCTGCAGTTGGGCTACAGTGGGTAGGTCTGGTGCCATTTTGGCACTGCCACTATAGTTGATGGCACAACAGGTGCTGCAGTCCACTAGTGGCATTTAACTTCCAGGCCCTGGGAGCACTTTCTACACCATATACTAAGTGCTTATAGGCAAGTTAAATGTGCCAAGCAGGAGTAATCCAATTCAATCACGATTAAATTGGAGCACAGACCCTTTACCACTGTTTAAGAGGGGTAAAGTGCACAGAGTTCTGATGCCAGCAAAGATATACGATTCCGCAGAAGGTGAAAAATAGGGGGTGACCAAGCTGAATAGGCGAATTTCCTACAAGAAGGTAAAAGTTTTACAATATCATGACCAAATTAAACCGACTAAAAAAACGTTTTTCTCCAATAGAATCAATCATCAGTACAGCAAACATGACCAAAGAACTTCTTAGGATAGTAAAGGAGTTACTGGAACCCAAGGCCATGAATATAAGTAGTAGGCAATAGAAGGTTTCAGGGATGCCGAACAATAACAATCAGACAATAGCACAATCAAGGGAACAATATACCCTTCAAATCGCCTGTATCATGAGCACGCACTAACACATGTCTGAGAACATGTTTGTGGCCAGTTTCCCCCCTGCATAATACATTTTAAGGTCATGTTAAATGCGTAACATACAAGGTCTTACAGTTGGTGTTGCACCCTTTTCCACGTTATAGGCGTGTAAATGGCATCAGCACATACGTTTTTGTCGCACACGTGCACGCATGTCAATTTGGGAGATTTTACCCAGTAAGGTTTTGATGCAGGGAAAACAGTGTTATTGGCGTGTTAAAAATAAAAACGAGACCTTGTAGATCACAAATGGCAAAATGTTGAACTTCCCACAATTGCATGGGCATAAAAAATACCTGCACACAACTAGGCAATAGACCACAGTCTCGTTATAACATGCATTACACCTATTTCAGAATTTTAATTTCACTTTTCCAGGGATAGATTGGGCTGGCTCCTGAAAAAGTACTTTCTGAATCCGAATTAGGGTATGCCTTTCTTGCATTTTCCGGAAAGGTTCAAGAAACATACACAGGGGCTTATTTACAAGCCCCTTGCGCAGCCGGTGTGTCACTTTTAATATGGGGAAAAAGTGACATACCGACAGCGCAACGGGCTTGTAACCCCACGGTTTATAAGGCACATTGCAGGCATGTCGTTCTTTTCCTTTTATTTGGTCTTTTTCTTTATTTACTGGTCATTTTTTTATCTACAATTTTTTTGTGCGTTTCACATGTGCTCATTAAAAATGAGTACCTGGCGTATATTCTGATTTGATTGCAATTTTCTGAGTGGAACTGACTTCTTCCGTGATGACTTCGGTCCATTCATTCTTGTATTTTTCCCTCAAATCCTTGAGGATGACGTTTGAGACGCAGTGCCACCTGGTGAAACTTAGGCTCGGTGCACCACCAGCACCTGCCACCAAGACCATGATGCTGCTATGCTGCTAGGGATCGACACCCCAAAGCAGCAAGTTGGTCACCTCCAGGGTATCAGAAATTACCGAATATTCCAAGTGAGGTTATGAACATTAGTTGTGTGTCAATATATTTTATCTTTCGTGTTCATTAATCAAGTTCACATTTTCCGTAAGCCAATCATGCTGCCTGGTCTTTCTGTATTTCTCAATTATTTTATTTTTGATTTTATCCACAATCCTTTTCTGTCTTCTGTCTCCATTAATGGGTTTCCACACCCTGCATGTGTGCCTGGAGGGAGTTAGATTCAAGGATAACTTTTGCTATCTTTGGAGGTGGTCAGAGAAGGATGTTACAACACAGCATGGGAAATGTCTACTACATTACCTCATGGTGGAACGTTATCCGGCTATCTATTCCAGAGGAATGACTGACAAAGACAGGGATGGCATTGTTGGTTGTCCTCCAGCTTCTCTTTGGGAAAGCTTGGCAGCTGCTGTTTTACTGGGTTTATTGGTCTTCCCTTCCCATGGGGATGCCTGCTTGGCTGTATCAGCAGCTTCAGCTATGAAACAAAATCAAAGAGGTTGATTGCCTTGGCACAGCCTCTACCATCAATTAATACGGGCAATCTGTGCCAAATACCGCGTCAGCTACAGGTGTTGCTAGCACGAATGACTGTTGTAAACTCCATGTCCGTGGGTCTGATTGAACGTGCGCCATTGTCATTCTGATTGTTTTGATGAACAGTATAACATTTTCAGCTATGTCTTTATCTTCTGCATGCCCGCAGAAATGTATACCATCGACACAGGTCTCTGGTGATATTCGTTGTTCGTGCTTAAAATAGTAATCGGTGCAGATGCATGCCCGCAGGTGTGATGTGTTGTATCGTAATGCCTCCTCTTTTGATTAATACACCCACATGGGTGTCTAGTGAACCTTTGGGCAGATTTACTAAGAATTCACGCAACATAAGGAAGAATGCAGGCTGCTGCGCTATGTTGCATGAATGGGAGAGTCGAAGCATGCCATATTTACAACGATTTGGCGTTCTTCAGCTCTCTTCCAGTGCTGGCGCACTTGTGGATGCCTAGCGCCAACGTAGGCACCCTTGCGCCATGCTGAAGAGGTGCATGCATTACTGAAAGGACTGTTTTTGTGCAGGAGGGAACACCTTCCTGAACAAAACCAGAAGTGTTTTCCTCTTTCTATGCATCATGTATGATGCAGAATGCATCACGCACACAAATAGGAAGTAACAAGGAAAAATAAGCATATTTCTCCTCGTTGCGCCTTTCTGTAGTGCAAAGCTTAGTATATCTGGACTTGCGTGAAATCCATGGGTGGATGCACGGAAACAACTATTCTCCACCCATGGAGCACCTCACTAAGAAATGTAATGCAGCGCAAACTGTTGCTTTGCACTACATTTCTTTAAGAAGCGACACAAGGCCACACAAATCAGGCCCTGCGTGGCTTTGTAAAACTCAAATAAGCCTTTGCATTACCCTGCGTCAGCTTGAGTGATGCAAGGGTGACGCAAAGGCTTAGTAAATCTTGGTCTTCATGTTGGTGTTACCTGCAATATACATCCAGCGTTAATATCCAGATCGCGGTAAATCTTCGCTGAGATGCTTTGTAAAGCACATGTGCATTACTGAAGTTTTCTTCCCCCATATAAATCTACCTTCACAGCCGTGCTCACTTTACTGTTCCTCTTAACCTTGTAAATGTACCTTTCCTAGTGTAATCTTTCTTCAGTGATATTGGTGGTATTTCTGATTCTATAAGCTTGTGCACAGACAGGTATTGGGGCCTTTTTATGTCTGGATGTGGAGCTGTTTACCAGCCCTTCTGCCAACCCAGTAACTATAGTAAAAGAGCAATACACAGAGGGAGACATGAGGTCAACCTCTTTTAGTCATTGTCTTCTTTGGGTCAGCCCCCTTCAGTCATTGCATGTTTGATTTACTTGTTCATTACATTTTAAATCAACCAACGACATGTTGCACATGTATACTTTTTGTGTATATCTGCTTTGGTGATTACCACACAAATCTGTGCTAGTAGACAGGCACTGTCCATGCACCACATGAAAGAATTTATCCAAATGTTGTACTCAGTGGCTCTATTTCTTCTCCTCCAGAGTGCCAATGTGCCACACGCTTTCTGCTGCAGTGTAAGATATCACTGGCAAACTATTATCTCACATAAAATAAATATCGACCCTAAATATTGTCTACAAAAATATTTCCCATTGATAAAGAATCGACACTCAGATGGACAATATTTTTGTAAACAGTTTTTAGTAAACAATATTTATGTAAAAGGTAATTTTTGTACTTGATATTCTGATACCCACCCCCGCTGCTCCTGCCAGGCACTTTTGTGAAACCGAGAGTACCTGAAAGCTCCATTTCTGCGCCTGCCCAGTGCCCTTGAGAAAATTAGAGCACAGGTTCTGTTCGAAGGGGTAAAGGACTCCCCTTCTGCCCCTGCTGAGTGCTCCTGTGATAATCAGAGCCCTCGGTGGCTCCTGTGCTGCTTCTGCTGGTCAGTCGTGAGCGCATCTCTCTTCTTTCCCGTTGTGATGTATGGAGCAGAAAAGCTGTTGTATCGTTGTTTCCAACGAGAAACCTCCCTCTCACTGTGATGTTGTGCCTTTTATATTTTTTATCAGTTGTTCTCCAGACAGCCAACACTTCCAGAGCAGGTGCAAGATGTAATTATTTAAACAAACGAGTTTGATGTGTACACCATAGGGTGCACCCTAGCCAGGGAGCTGCAGTTCCTCAGGGTGTGAGAAAAATAGAGTATGCAGTTCCTCAGAAACAAAGGGAGAGAGAGAGTGTCAGGAAGAGACTGTGTAAGGAGGAAGGGGAATTCCTCTAGTCGGAACTAGGGTCCTCACACACCCAGCAAGCTAGGTGTCATGCTTCATCATATGGACCTGCTCCTCGTCGGGACGGCGCTGCAATCCCCGACGGGCACCCTTAAAGGGGCTCTTTGGCGGAGATCTTTAGTTCCTGGCCGTATGATGTGGTGTGTGTGAGGGGCCTAGTGGTGTAGGTGTGGATGTGTGTGAGTGATTAAAACAAGTTGGATAGTCCACAAACAGGACTTTATTTAGGAAAGGCTATCCACTTGATTAAAAACAGGAAACAGAGTGGCAGCTGACTGACGTTAGGGTTCAGCTAAGCTATGCTCTTCTGTGATGGTCAACATGTTTCATGCCTGGTGGTCTAGTGATCCATGGCAATTCTTCAGGACCTAGTTATCAATTAACTATCCACACACTGTGGGGAGTACAATAGTTACCTGCCACGTGTATTATGGGACAATGGTCTCACCATATGCAAGGGGGGAACCTAAGGAAAGAAAAGTTTTAAATAAGATCACCCCAGCATCGGTCAGTGTTGATATTTAACTGTGATTCAAATAGTAACACAAGGTCTCTCTCCCTAGACAACGTGACACAGAACTGTGACAATTGTGACTTAGTGTAGAGTAACACAATATACAGTTCTAAATATTCATAGTGAAAGTGGGATTAAAAACAAGCACCAATTAAAAAATCAGAAGACCGGAGAAAAACGTTGCTCTACAGTATAAAATAGAGGACAGGTGTTCACATGTTGAATTTACAGTGAACTCACCTATGTCGGTGTATATCCCTGCTTCTGTCCGTATTCGTTGCGCCCCCGTAACACCAGACTTCTGGTGTACTGATAAAAAATGAGAGGTAAAGGGGAAAACGAACAATAAGTAATAATAATAGACAGGGCAGCACACCCAGCCTACAGTGTCATCATAGGTGAGGTACTAACGCCCGTGGTATGGCCCCATTATGCGGTGCGGAGTATTGCAGGCCATGGCACCGGCCGGGGGTTGATTCAGTGTCAAGAGAAACCCCACCAAGAACTTAGAGTCAAAATAAGGCGTAGGTTATTGTTATCAACCGCCAACCGGTATTGAGTATGTCATACTGGACATCATCGGAAGCCCCACCACGCAATAGCCAGAGCCCCCACGAGGGATAAGGGGTAAATCCAGCCCACATCGAATGTGTATCCATAAGGGGCGGAAAACACAAGCATGCTGAACCGGGTGCATCCTTGTTAATCCTCAGGTGGCGGCCGAGCAATGCGCGCTCATGTAGTCCAATGTAATCGCACCTCTGAGAGTTGTGGCTGAGACCACCAAGTTACACCATATGCCCCCGAGTCCAGTGAGGGACTCACTCTACTGAATACCACCGTACCCGATAGACACGGGTGTAGACTCATGCCGCTTACAGGGTCCCATCGTAACCCGCCGGGAGTACCAAAAATATAGAAAAGAAGATGTCAGACTTACGTCAATGTTGTTACCGGGACAGGCCGTTTAACCTACCCTTGCGCCACACGAACCGGGAAGGATGACTCTACTCCGGTTCCTCCGTAGATGAGGTGGTGTAAAGGGGGCGGGCCGACTAACCGGAAGTTGACTCAACGTCAATGCGTGATAGGAATGGGTGATTCTATGTAATGGGGATGTCGTTTACGGCGGCCATCTTGGCACACACTGCCCTCAGATCCTGCTCTCCACGGTTTCTCCTAAGAGCTGGACTCTCCTTTTTAGGTCTCGCTAAGGCCAGCGCATGCACTGGCTCGGAGAGACATCTTGTATGTGTGTTTTTAAATTTCTGCTGGCTGGCCTAGCGCTTGCGTTCATGCGACCGTGCACGCGCGAACCACTAGCCTTCAGCAGCACTTTGAAAACTTGTGCGCCATCGCGATCACTTTCGCTTTCAGAGCGAATGCGATGACGCACGCTTTCAATGCTTGTTTTTCTTTTAGCACGCGTGTGCGCGACCAATGCTTGTTACTTCTGGTCTTCAATCCTTGCTGTTTTTTCTAATGCCTTTTATTTCATCCCTACCCCAGTTCGCCCCTCTTACTATTTGTATCTTTAATGTCCTTTCTCCTTCATCCTGCTATTCCAGCCTTTGGGTACTTTAAAAGTAGAATCGGGCTTGCCAAGACTGCTGCGCGGATCCTTTAAAAGCAGGACTGCCTTACGCACCTGCCTTTAAGAACAGTTGTTGGCAGCGAGTTCGCCAGAATGAAACGCTGTGGAGAGCTGGCTACGATCGGATAGCCTTGTGCACTCGGATAGCCTTTTCTTTCAGTTTGACTTGGTCACTGAGCCTCCAGGTTTTCCGCTTCTATTGTAAATAGTGTGCGTCAAGCTAAGAAATTAGTTATATGTTTATAACATTTTTAGTTGCTTTATCGCATAAGTGGCAGTGGTTTCAGAACCAGTATTTCACAGAGCTTCTGGGGTATCGTGCTGCATGCCGTAATGCCCTTCACCGCCTCGCTAGGTATAGGAAGTGCTATAAACATCCAATTACAGTACAGCGTTGTATGCAAATTATTATCCGTATTTAGCAGATGCGACATAATGATGGATTTCTTCAAAAGGAGCCCTACTAGACTCAGTCTGATTTCATCCCGCCAGTTTGTCTTCTGTATCGTGACAAGTAATTAGCATTTTTAATGACATGGCAGGGAGTGTTGTCACGCATGAGTATTGAAAAAGCAATAAACGATACACAAATCACACTAAATGTAACATTGCACTAACACCTAACTCAACTATTTTCATGGTTTACTAAAGTAGTGGGGTGATAATTGAGGTGTCTAATATGGCTTCTTTCATCTACTGAAACGGCCTGAAAGTGTGCTCCCCTGTAGAAGATTGGCTTTCTAAAGCTTGCAAACGCGTCTTCACAGATAGCAGATCACTGGATGGAGTCACAGGTGCTAGCCCTTCTCACCAAGTGTGGTTTACCATGTATTTAGTTGCCCTGCCCTTCTCAGAAGCCCATCCACTGAGGGAATTAGCTTGGTAGATGGACAGTAATGTTTTTCACTGTTCTTATTTTTTTTTTTTTTTCTGCTGTATGTTTACGGACTTCTAACTACCCTGTGTTATATGAACAGAAGAGGAGGTGACAGTGGTATTGAGGAACACCTTGTTTTAAATAGCAGCGGCACTCACGGGCTGGTTTTTAGCAGGCTTCCTTAGCCGGGCTGGGCATAGACATAAAGAAAGGACACGCTGTTTTCGTTGACTCTGCAAGCAGAGAGGCTCGTGAGAAGTGGCACTGGAGTACATACAGTATAGCAACGCTCCTGTTGTTAATAGCCTTGTGGCTGTCGCTGTTGTCGGGCACCATGCTTTGGCTGCTGTTGTCGGCTTTCCTAGCTTGTGAGAAGTGGTCTGTGTCGCCAGTGTATTGCCAAGAAGAACAAGCAGTCCAGAACCCCGACTAGAGGATGACCCTGTAAACCATTCGCAATGGAGTACACAAGATCGACATGTACCTGAATGCTGCGCTGGACCTGCTGGGAGGGGATGATGGGCTCTGCTAATATAAGTGCAACAATGGTAATAGAGGACAGTGTTGTAGTCCACCTTTTGTTTTTTATATTACTTTTGGGGGAAGAGAAATAACTAGGACTTCATGTTGGAGCCATGGTGACACTGCAGATGAGGGCACTGTTGGTTCCGAGTAAGATGTGTGGTTGTGACATTGACAAGGCAAGCTGGAGCAAGGCTGCATGATGGCTGGCCTTGTTAGTGTATGTAAGGGAAGCACATGGGGGAACGTATAGCAAGGGTTGGGGAATGCTGGGTGGCTGTTGCTGTCAGTTGAGGTAGGATTGTGTTGTATATAAACTAAAGGGGGTGGCACTCCAAATGTGTCTTTGTTTTACTGCCATGAAATTTCCGATGTCGTATGGGTGGTCATGTTCCTTCCATAAAATCTGAGGGGGTGTTGTTGGTGTGGCTGGTTGGATAATTATGCAAGTGCTTTCACATGTGACTATTATGGACGGGCAAATATTTTGTGCCATTGGTGTTGGGGCCAAATGTTTTTTTCGGCCTTTTTCAGCCCTTCTCTCTCTCTTCCCTGCCTCAGCCCATCTCTCTCTCTCTCTCTCTCTCTCTCTCTCTCTCTCTCTCTCTCTCTCTCTCTCTTTCTCTCTCTCTCTCTCTCTCTCATCTGCCTCAGCCCTTCTCTCTCCTCCCTCCTTTCTCTGCCTCAGTCCTCTCTCCTTCCACTACCTCAACCCACTCTCTTTCTAGCCAGCTGTTGCATGCCCAAACACTTATACGGTCCCAAAGGCGAGACCTATTGGCTATGCCTATGCTTGTTGTCCATACGCCTGGCCTGTCATTCACTGAGTGAGGAGCTTCGGCAAATAAAAGAGGAGCATTTCTATGCATATCGTAGAATATCCCAGGGCAGAAAGGTAAAACTTACTGACAGGCAAAGACAGACAAGAGAGGAGGTAGTCCACATTTATGGTTGGCCATAGTCTTGCCACTTGGTTAAGCGTTTCCAAACAAGGAAATAAATGTATCTTTCTTTCTCATGAGAACCGGTGAGGAAAGCATCAGATTTCTTGCAGTTCGGTACTCACCCTTCTCAGACCTGTTCTCGATATAACACAAGTTCTCAATCAGAAAAGGTCTGTAGAAACAATAAACACAAATAAAGGATAGTGTTTAAATGGCCCTTTCTGCAGGGTTATCCCAAATGTTTTGCCTTTCTCCTCCTCCTTTTCTGACCTTGTTTTTGTTGGCCTTAGAAATCTGTGCACTTTACCACTGCTAATAAGTGCTAAAGTGCATGTGCTTCTTCCCTAAGCATGTGTGTCATTGGTGTATACCTGAATGGCATATTTAATGTACTTCCCTTGCAAAGTGGTATACAATATACTCTGGGCCTTTAAATCAAATGCTACTAGTGTGCTGCAGCACTGAGTGTGCCACCCACAGAAGTAGCCTTTCAAAACTGGCTCACGCCTGCCACCACAGTGCCTGTGTGTGCAGTTTTCTGCCACTTCGACTTGGTATTTGAAAATACTTGCCAAGCCTTAAACTCCCATTTAATGACATATAGGTCACCCCTAAGGTAGGCCTGAGGTAGACCTAATGGCAGGATGCTATGTAAGTAAAAGGTACGACATGTACTATTGTGATTTACTTGTCCTAGTAGTGACAAATAGCCTATTATGTTTTTCACTACTGCGAGGCCTACCCCTCTCATAGCTAAGCTTTGGTAATTCCCTTATACCTTATTAAGTGGCAATTCCTGATCAGAGAGGAGTGGCTTTATTGTGTTTCATATTTTTGGATTGGTAAGGATAAAGTCTTCCTGCTGGTGCAGTTGGATTTAACCTTACTGTTTTAGAAATGCCACTTGTAGAAAGTGGACATTTCTCTGCACTTATTGCTCTATGTGCCTGGCAGCCTGTCTTCAAAACACGTCTGGGTTGGGCTGGGTGACAGTTACATTTGTGCAGTCCCTCTAGACAGCCACAACACTGGTCACTCAACAGCATCTGCATTCATCTGTATTCATCTGTATTCTGATGATCTTCCTGGGCTAGGAGGAATGGGAGGGACTCATATGCCACTTCAACAGGTAGTGTCCTGCCCTCTCCAAGGTACAGATAACCCCCCACTGATAGCCTGGCAAAAAAGGACTGAGTTGAAACGGATCCTTGTGTATTTCAGGGAACTCATTTGAAGTCACCCCCTACATCAAAGGCAATTTTGAGTTTCTGCACTGGGTCTCTGACCCCCTAAAATCAGTCACTGTGTGGGACTTGTAACCAGACTCTACTGGCTCTACATTGCATATTGCCAGAAGGACTGCTGTGATGAAAGGAGGGACTGCCACCTTGCTAACTGCTTTGCTGTGCTGGCCTGCTGCTTGCTGAGTACTGTGCTGCAGGAGGGATTTCCATTCTGTGTGCTGGCCTGCTGCCTACTACCTTTTTGTTGTGCTACGAGTGTTCTCCAAGGGCTTCTTGGCTTGCCCCTGTTCCTAAAAGTCTCAGGGTCATCAAAGACTTTTGCGATACCAGCACTGCCACATCCAGACCGATGCTCCGTCCCCTCCCACGTCTGCACCCTTTAAGCGGAGACTCCAGACGAGAGTGGCGGCTCGGTGCTGACCGAATCAGCTGTATTCCCTTTGAGCGCGTTGCCTGGGTAATGTGGAGTGCAGTGACTATGTCATCCCTGCCCCAGCTGCCTTGGTCCATCTGATGCCAGAGACCAGCATCCTTGTTCTCAGTGCCTGGAGCAGGTATGGGTTCACAGAAGACCTTGGAGGTCCCAGCAGCCTTAGTGCTCCCACTGACATGTGGTGGAGTCTGCCTCAGTAGTGAGACTGCGTTATTCCACCTCCTCTCTTGTTTGTGCCTGGTAGTGTAAACCAGTCAGCAATACTGTGACTGCTTGATCCAACACAAGTGTTCTTCAGCACTCCAGAGTTTGTTAATCTTGCATTTTTGCCTACTTTAAACAACGTGTTTTACAAAAACAAGGGAACCCAAAATAGGTAAGCAAGGACCTTGGGTATCAATTTTTATCATGGACAACGGTCCTTGTAAGTAGTAAATAAGGTTAAATAAATATAGAATGGAATCAATTCTAAATGTTGACTATCCATTAACAAAGCACAAAACATACACAGTGGGACACAGTCCTGTATCCAGAGACATAAATGTGAGGTAGTTTGTAACATTTGAACACAAGCGTAGGAATTAGAACAACCGTGACACTAGTATAAGGAAAATATTAAGTGTGAACGTTGTTTACAAAGGTCGACGACGTTTCGATCCCGTTTACAAGAATAATGGGAACTCTTGTAAATCCTGCCGCCACATCCTTGCATTAGTTCTAATTGCAAGACGTTCCGGTGTTGGCCATTGCTCCCAACACTCCCCTTCCTCGCATTGCTTATTGCTAATTGTTTCCAAATGCATCTGGTATACCAACCCAGACTGATCTAGACACATATGTCGTTTAGGCAATTATTGTTTGTCCTGCTGATGACCCCGTTGTTCTTGTAAACGCGATCGAAACATCGTCGACCTTTGTAAACAATGTGCACACTTGCTATTTTCCTTATACTGGTGTCACGGTTGTGTTAATTACTACGGTTGTTTCATTCTTTATATTTTCTAGCAAGCCTCTTTGTTTTGTTTTGCCTGAATGTTTTGTTCCTTGTGTTCAAATGTCACAAACTACTTCACCTTTATGTCTCTGGATACAGGACTGCATCGCATTGTGTATTTTTTGTGCTTTGTTAATTAAGAATAAACTGGATTAAATCCCCCTATCCGGCTGGATAGTCAACATATAGAATTGATTCCAATCTATATTTATTTAACCTTACTCAAAACAAAACACTTTGAACTCGAGTGTCCATTCGACACTCAAGAACTATTGAACACTGTGATTCTTGGTATTCTTTAAATGTGCATATCTTGAGAGATATTTGTGATATTTTTATCGTTTAGGTCTCGCTTAGCTAATAATGCAGACAACGTTTTTAATAAACCTGTGTGGAGTCTTTTTGTGGTGCATTCATTGTGTTACTGCCCTTTTAGCTAAGCCTATCTGCTCTGTGCCAAGCTACCAGAGGGTGAGCACAGATTATCATTTAGTGAGTACTTAGCTTACCTTGAATAGAGTCGTGGTTCTTGCCTGGCTTGGGTGTATACCTTAGTCAAGCAGAAACCCCATTTCTAACAGAAAGTCACACAAATAAAGCCGCACTGCTATACTTATACTCATATTTACCCCTTCTCTTACTCCTACTCTCAGTCAGACTCTTACTCCTACACGTATACCTACTTAGTCCTAGGTTCCACTCATATCCATACGTATTACAATTAGTTAAACTCTTATGTATGTAAAAATGTATGTATGTGTGTGTATATGTGTGCAGGTATGTGGTATTGCTACAGAGCAAAGATAGCCAAAAGACAGAGGAGCGCTGGACAAGGTCGAAGACAAGCATAAAGGCACCAAATGAAATAGAGGTAGCTGGATTGTGGACTGTTAATACAGTGTGAGGTAGTGTGTATTACTTCTACTTACCCAATAATCACTCCTACTCTTACTTGTAATGACTCCTATGCAATCCTACTTATACTCCCACTTATGCCTACTCTTACTTCTACTTAGAACCCCTTACCCCCACTTATATTTACTTCTAATTACTGCTTCTTATGTCTATGGCGGCTTATTCCTAATCATACACATTACTCCTACATATGCCTATTCTTACTCCTACTTACATCTACTCACTCCCACCTATTCTTACATTTACTCATGTGAATGCCCCCTATTATGCATATTCTCACTCCTACTGTTACTCCTACTTGCTTCTACTTACTTCCACTCCTACTTTTCGTCCTGCTCTCACTCCTAATCATATTTCTATTCTTACTCCTGGACCAAGTTCAACTCTTATTTTCCCTTACTCGTGCTCTTACTTCAAATGACTCCTACCTACTCCTAATTATTCGTGCTTTCCCTCCTACATTTTCATTCTACTACTGATTCCCATTCCTGCATAATCACTCTTTTAAATCTACTTACCTTTACTTACTCTTATCCTTGCTTCTACTTATATCATTCCGACTTTCGTAAACGCTGACACTTACTTGCTGACTCATATTCTTCATCTATGTACTCCTGCTCTTACTGTTATTCTCACATATTCGCATTGTCACTGCTGCTTACTATCACTACTATTTACCTCTACTCTTTCTTTGGCCTTTGACAATGATTACTCCTGCCTCTATTTCCATTTACGCTAATCCTGCTTACATCTCCTTACACACATCGGCCCATCTTCATGGATCCATCATACATCCTCTCCTGAACACATAGCCATCCCCCTACAATTAAGCATTCAGGCATGTAATAGACGTTTGTAATTTGAGAGCCTGGTCAAATGTTGTGAATAGAGCATAAGACAAGAGACAAATCAAGGTCCTCAATGAACACGGGGAGAAATATGATGGGATGTAGTAAGGTAAATTGAAGACAGAATGAGCAGCAAAAAAGGTATGGAATGCGTATCCTTCAATTGGGACCAAAAAAACAATATCAGTAGCAACCACCAAGTTTGCCTTTCTGACCTCAACTACATAAATGTGCAAAATACATTTACATTTGTCTAACTCTATAAATAACACCTATAATTCAGTCTTTACAATTGAATGGCTGCTATATGAAACTCAACAATGGATACTCTTGGAGGGTAGGTTTGCATAGTATAACTGAAAAAGTCTGGGAAGAAGTGGCATAAGTCAGAATACCAAATAAACACAAGGATTAGAACAATTGATACAGTCATAGAAGAAGACAGAAGAGAGAATCAACATAGAATTATTTCTCTAAATCATTTAGTGTGACTCCACATAAAAATATATGGAATTCATATAAATGCCGGAAAGTGTTGTGATTGTCAATGCAATGAAATGATGTTTCATCATAAAAACCTGACAAACCTTGTTTTCAGGATTCCAACCCCGATAAGCCCAGACTGCTCTTGTGTCAATCGTCGCTGACCACTCATATATGGGGAAGAAGAAGATCCACAGACATTTAGAAAAATGAAGATTATTTGTTGCTTAGCGTTTATTGTGGAGCTGGAAAGAAGAGATAAGGCTGGTTTTAATATTCTTTTGTAGAAAGAAATCAATGAGAATGTTGGTGATTATTTTAACTTTTGAATCCTTCACAACAACACACACAAACCTTGACTTTCCTGGAGTAATGTGTATGTATGTGTATCGTAGAGCAAGATAGGAGGCCTCTTAGCCTTCCTGAAAGGGAAATTAAACAAATATTATTTGTCCTTACACCTTCCTTGGGGATAATTACCTAGAAAGAGAAAGCTAATTGTTGGGCTTACTACATCTTAAACTCTTTTAGAAAACAAATAAAGAAATACCTGGGTTACAACTAATACATTACCGCACCCCTGGATTTAACTCAAAACATCTAGTGCAAGACTCCATGAAACACAAGAACTAGATGACACTTGACTCCTGAGCTACTACCCAAGAAAGTTTACCTCACTCAGGAATAAGTTCTGGTAACCATGAACTATTCCTCAAATGTCTCATATGATAAACCACAAAGACTGAGCCTACCAAGTTACTCAAAAAATACCTCATCATGGAAACCACACTATCAAAGGAGGATTCAGCCAATCAATAACTTGAAAAACACTACAAACAATCAGTACTGCAATTCCATAGTCACCTGACATTTCTGTTAACAGTTCTTGTAGGTCGGCTAATGCATCCACCAGGATCTCACCAGGAACGATTGTGCACTAAACCTACAGCAGTACAGAAATGTGAATCTAAGAAAATGTTAGAATACTAGTAATTGGAATCTCAAAGAAAAGTGTTTTTCTCACCTCATTTCATTCCTTATTAAAATATGGCAAGATGCTAGAAAACAGGAAGCAGAGTTTCCTCTTAAAACAAACTAGAATGAGTCTCACATAACAGCAGTACTCAAACAATTCCAACTGAAAATAGACTGGAGCATTTCTGCATTAAACACAGGCTAGCAATGCGAGCTACTACAATGTAATTCTTGACATCAGTGAGGTAGACACTTTTCACACAGAACCCTCAGCATGAGAGGATATCGATTGACAGAATGATGAGCAACAGGATACACACCTAAATATTGTCTAAGTGAATGTAGATGGGATGAATAATTACTTTAGAACAAAGGGAGTCGCTAATTATTGTCCTTTGCTGGATGTGGCACTAGTATAAAAACACATTTTATTGGATGAGTATCAAAACAATTAACCTTGAAGTCCAGATTCAGTATGAGCGATGAATATTTCTGTACTTCTCCATATCCACAGACAACCATACACAATAGAAATATGTTGATTAACCACAGACCTGGAATAATTGAAAATGGATAAGAGAGAAAGACAGACACTGGATAGCACCACTCAAATGTCTCATATGATAAACCACAAAGTCAGCAGTCTCTTGGGCAATGGCATCTATTCAGTAGCCATCTAAAGACAAAATGACTATGTTTAGTACCTGCTCACCAAATTAAACCAGCAGTCTTTGTCTATTACAATGATCCCTCTTCAGACTATCTCTATTCCACAGAATCTTTGTGTTTAATGGAACATTGATATTCCTGAAACTAAAGGACAAATAACTATCAATTAAACTTAGCAGCCTTTGCCAACACTCTCACTTTTCTTACTGGTAAAATAGTTTATTTTCTATTTTAGGAGCACATGCTTTGTAGTGATAGCTTACGTTTAAGGTTGGTTTTTGATAAACTGAAACATAAACATTCATCAGAATTACATAACTGACACCACTAATCACCTCCCTAGTACCCCTTGCTAATTTAACGAATATATGTGCATTTAACTATAAAAGTAGTCTTTGAAAGTGAAAAGGATACTGTCTGTTTCTTCATGTACTCAAGATCCAAAAATGTACAGCAAAAAAAGGTCAATATTTCTTCAAAGTCTCTCAGAATCAGTATTTCATATAAGTTCATATCAAAGCAAGACTTCTGCAGGATTCTTCTCTGTTTCCAAGTCAATTTGCAAACTAGCTTTCAGGAAAAGAGCAAGCAAACTCAAAGATCGCAAACTTTCTGACATCAAAGTCCTGCTTGAAACAACAAAGTATCATACCTAACTTGCTAGGCACCATTAATCACAAGGAAACTCATGCTCAATTCACAAATAAACTTCACCGTCCAATTTATCTCTTAAATGCTAATGATGTGTTAGCTATTTTTCAGCTTTAGAATCAGTAAGCAAACTTATAGGCTACTGCCTTAATGGAGCTGATGACCAAACATGGCCTTCACTTGAAACAGTAATGCATCTTTTTCATGTCTATCTTCCTGATCGTCTCCAAGCTTCCTTATCGATAGATTGTGTTTTCATGTATACCCTAGTGAAAAATGATTCCAAATTGATTAAGGTCATAGAATGATTGTTCAAAACGTTCAAAGATACAATTATTGGTGGGGTATTCATCTGATCTTTCCTATTTTCAGGTTGATTCTGATTGAGATAATGCATTAGCCTTTTCATTTGGAGGACATGATCTATAATTACAAAATAATATTCAGGAAAGAACAAAGTGCATCTTAGTTGTCTGTGGGTTAGTGAACTGGCTTCCTGTGATCTATGTTTACCTTTACAGTGAGTTTAGCTTATAACAGGTAATGTAGCCACCCTTCAAAAGGCCTCTTCATAGTTAATTGCTCTTTTTTGGTAACAGTCTAATTTAACTCAGCTCAAAAAAACATTTGAGAAAGATAAACTACTGGATAGACCAATCCCATGTTTGGATTTCTCTGAGACAAAACCTCCCCCAAAAAGCACATAGCACAATAAGAGGCATCCATTGCAACGATAAATGGCTACTCAGCTTTGCAAAATTACATAATGGGGTACTAAAAGCATTCTTTCACAAAACAAGCTTATTTGGGCCACAAAAAGAAATGCTCTGTTATGTTGTAATTTGGTGATGGGTCTTACAATTTCAGAAAACTGATTAATAAACCTTCTACAAAAAGAGGCAAAGTCCCAACAATGTTGGAAAGTATTAGCTGTAGTTGGTGTTGCCCACTGAAGAATGGCTGACACTTTCTTATGACACTCTCTTCTCACCTGTCTTAATACCTTCAGATGTCATAATATAACCGAAGAACTCTACAGTTGTTTCGTGAAAAACATACTTAATCTATTTTAGTGAAAAGCTAATGATCTGTCAACCATTGATTGTGAGACTGCTATGACTTGTTGTATATGTTTCTCCCAAGAGTACAAGAGTAAATATCCTTCAGAGGGATTATATAAACACATTAATATATCCTCTGAAGACCTCATCAATAAACTAAAGAAATGCTGCAGAAGTGATGCAAAGTCTAAAAGTCATGGCCTCATATTAAAAAAACAACAAACTTAGGGCAATAAACAGTTTTCCATTTATCATTCTCTTGAACTCCGACAAAATGTTATGCTCTTCGGAGATCTAAGTTAGTAACTTTTTTTGCATTTCTAATCTGATCAATTAATACAGATATCAAAGCAGAAGGTTACAGCTTTTAACTGTGAGTCTTTGTTATGGTCTATAGTCTACATATGTTCTTAGCTCATCCCCTTCCTTTGGAACAAAAAATAGAGAATAGAAGGCTGGTTACTATAATAGTCTAATAAACCAATTAGTCATTTTTTTTATCTACCTACCGTCTCAGATGTTTTATTTCTGTGTCCATGATGGCATGTATTCTAATACAAGCAAGAAACATCCAGAACAACGAGGCAATAGCCATGAGTTCCGGAAGCCCGCAAGCCGAATTATGACTTGCCCAACAACGACATTGCCTTAACCACTCATGTGCATGGTTAAGGCAAAGTCAGTCTAGTGTTCGGGATGGGCGTGGAGAGAGGAGCGTCAGAAGTGAACAGGACAGGGTAGATTTCAGGGAGGGGGGGGTTTGGAGTAGTTTTTAGGGGGTCGGGAGGCTTGGGGTAGTTTTTAGGGGGTGGGAGGTTCATGGTAGTTTTTAGGGGTGGGGGTTCAGGGTAGTTTTTAGGGGGTGGAGGGGTTCATAGTAGTTTTTACAGGGTGGGGGGATTTGGGGTAGTTTTTAGGGGATGGGGGTGTTTGGGGTAGTTTTTAGGGGGGGTTCGGAGTAGTTTTTAGGGCGGTGGGGGTTTGGGGTAGCTTTTAGGTGGTGGGAGAGGATCAGGGTAGTTTTTAGGGGGTAGGTGGTTTGGGTAGATTTTAGGAGGTTGATAGTGTATTTAGGGCTCACACGGATAGAGGGGGGTTGGTAACCTTAGCCACAAATAGCCATTTAACATGCATGCCTTTACCACAAAAATTTGTGGTAAAGGAATGCATGGTAAAGCAATTTGTGGTTAAGACCCGGTCGTTGTAGAGACCGCGTTGTAAAGGTAGTTGGGGTACAGGAAATCGTTGTTTTGACATACAACCAGTACAAGCTATTGGTGCACCAAGTTCCAAGTCTATTTTACATCCATAGCTCCAATGTGGTCTTAATGATACACTTGTTTTTTTCTTGTCAAATGTATCAATGAAAGTAGTTGCACAACCTTTGAAGTGAAGTATTGCAATTAATGCCAAAGCTGTAGAAGGACAACTTTCAAATGGTTCACATGATATCAAGCAGCTCTTTTGACAACAACTAAAATTCAGTTGTACTGTTCTGGCTGCCCAGTCAATGCTGGGGTTATACAAAGTCAACCAGGTCACGCCCAAAAATACCTTGAACTGAGGAACATCGAATAAATCAAAACTAATGTGTTCATGATTATTTCCAAAGCAAACCAAGGATCATGTAAAGGACCTGAAGTGGAAAATGGAACCATTAACTGTCTTAGATTTCACTGAACAAAATTCAGCAAGATGATGATCAAACAGCACACTTAAGTCTATAAGTTTCACACATAGTGGGAAGATCTACTACCTGTTCCACACCACTCTTTAATTCACTTTGTAGCCCTTGATAAAATAATAATTCTCTTTTCTCCTCAGGCCAACTGGTCTTTACTTCTAAATGATTGAATGTTGTGATATATCTCAGCACATCTTGATGAACTTGTTTTACGTTTAATAATTCATCATCCATGCAATGAGTATCTGACAGCTTCTGCATTTATTTGCTGAAGGAAGAGAAATTATACAACAATGCATCATTTCTGAAAAATAGTGGGACACTCCAGGTAGCACCAGTTCCCTTCAAATAAAAAAAAGAACAAATACGTTATTCAGGTCATCTAGAAACTTCATAGGCATACAAATGCAACTGACACTGATTAAGGAATAGTGCAAACTACTTGAAATCCCATATAAATCTTTTGTTTGCCTCTGAAGGTGTATTAGGCGCTGCCAGTCGATAGGTTTGCAAAATGGAGGTAGCAAGGCACACAGATCTGTGTTCTAAGAATCTAAGGGTAATGGCACTTGAATAATTTCTTTCCTTTAGGTTTTTTTGCATACTACAAATTTGTTGCTTGACTGCAATTAACTCTGATTGAGAAGGTTTATTCTCAGACCTTACTGAACCCACCTCTGGCTGTTATGTAGTGTCTTCATCAAGTATTTAAGACAAACTAGTTTTGGAATCTATTGGTCAGGTTGGAAGATAGCTTTGGCTAGGCAATATGTCAGAGAGCATTTACCTTTTAGTCTGGATCCAACAGGAGTGATGATTCTTTCCACTCTTTCCAGCTGGGTGAAAGTGCCTTTAAGTATGTATTATATCCATATAATTTAAGTAAAATCAAAAGGTCTTGGCCATTGCCAGACCTAAAAATGTAATTGTCTTTCATTCCCAACTTCAGATTGAGAATTTGCTTTCAGTATGTTTCAGCAGTATAAGCAAACTTTAGCAGTGCAAAGCGTAAAAAGAGAGTCTGCTCAGGCAAAGGTCCCTGGAGGTCCATTGAGGGCAGCACTGATATGTAGCTTCTTAAGTGTCTAGTTAATCTCCTGATGGTTCCATCTTGCAAACATCTCCAGGTGTTCTTACAGTGGATGCCCAGATGATCGCACCACTGAGCCAGGACTGAGCCAGCACATCATCTATGGCTTTTGAAGACACTGATTGTGCATCTTTAGAATGTCCTAAAGTTGTGCTCTTCTAACCAGTATATAGTTAAATAATGTGTTTGTAAACTTGGAGTAAGGCCCTGGAGGCCTTAGTATAGGGAAGGGCCATTTCTGACATGGGTAAGAGCATACTATCATGAGTATGTAATTGCACCGACGTGGTGATGTGACCATTCTGGTATGGGTATGTCAATCCATGTGGCTAACTCATTGGCAAGAAGACTGATGTCTTGCAGTTTTTTCATTCACATTATTGCATGAGTGAATGTTAACTGTAAAAAATGCATATTATAATGAATTAAGAATGTCTAATCGGGCCGATGAGACACTAACTTACGGCCCATCATGCTATCAGCAATTTTATTTGTCTTTTACTATTCATACACAATCACGTTTCCTCTTGACCAGGTTTCGTCTTTGCACATTGCACTTACTTTTTTAAAATTGTTTTTATTTTTTTTTATTGAGCAGAGCATTAGGTACATTATTTACATAAAAATTATTCTTAAAAACCATTAATCCATTATCTTATTCGTTTCATAACAAAGAAATTCTTTCTATACAAGTGTATCTATAGCAGCGTATGACAGCAGGAATACTTCCAACAAAGTGACAATATGCAAGAACCTTCAAATCAAATACAATAGAAAAAGTGCTAATGCATCTAAAGTGCAACAAACAGAGAAAAGTGCTAGTGCTTCTACAAAAAAGTCCACAATAAATACTGGTCTATTTAACCACGGAAGTCACTTAAGTCATATCATCCATATCTCATATTAATTTCCCTCCTTCCGTTTTTCAAGATTATCAAAAAACTTCCAGTTCTTACTAAAATTTTGAATAGCTCCCACCCGTCTCGCATATGCTTCTTCAAAATTCTGAATCCTTTTCATTTTATAAAACCACTTTAACTGTGAAGGGACCTCACTAGATTTCCAATTCTGCAGGATTAGGGATCGGGCTACCATGCAAGAGATAAATAAGAAGGCTTCTTCCGACTTCGATAGCAATATTCTGCCCTTGTATAGTCCAAACAACACAGCCTCAACCTCTGGCTGAACTCTCTTCCCTATTGCTAATTCTATATCGGTAAATATAGCTATCCAGAAAGGTTCTAACCGTGGACAAGTATAAAAAATATGGTGCCACCCACCAACTCCATTGGCCAGACATCGGAAGCATTTATTTTCAACGTACGGATACCTTTTTTGCATAGCTTCCGGGGTCAAATAGGAGAGCCAACGTGATAAAAAGGCCATCCTTTTAAAATTGGCCGCACGCAAGGATTTGCTTCCTAAATAGGATATAGCTTCCCAATCCTCACGAGATAAAATACATTGTGTCTCACGTCCTATTTTGGCCAAATGGGCTTCTATCAGAGGTGCTTGTCCCTGGTTGTGCAGTAATCGGTACCAATTCCCTACCCCTTTTATTTTGGCCCCATAAAGTGCCACCAGAAGATCACTAGGAATTTCAAAATTGCCATTAATATTTTTTTAAAAATGAACAATTTGCAAATATTCAAAAAAAGCCGGTTTCCTGGGGTTTTCTGCCCTAGTCATTACCTCTTCCCAAGTGATCACCCTATTCTGGATGCCGAAATGTCTTAGCTCCTGTAGCCCGCAGTCTTCACAGTTTTTTAAGTGGTTTTCCCGAAATTGGAGACCGAGGCTAGTACATTCCCTTAGTCTCAGATATTGCAAGCCAGAGGAGCCAGTTCTTTTAAAAAAGGACTGCAGTCTTGAAGAATAATCCTTTAAAGTCTTGTATCTGGGTTTTTTGGGAAGTTTGGAGGTTTTTAGAAACACTCAACTTTGACAATGAATTTCTTGTAACATTTTATCAATAAAAAAACTATCTCCATTACCTTTGGATCCTATCAGGCCTGCCACTATGTCCAAAAAGGCAGCCTCATAGTAAGTTTTTAAGTGAGGCATAGCTAACCCCCCTTGTATGATTGGTAATTGCACTACAGTCAGCTTTACCCTAGCAATTTTTTTTCCCCAAACAAATTCTCTCATCAATGTTTCCATTTCTTTAAAAAAAGACATATTTACTTTTATAGGGACATTACTAAAAAGAAATATGAGCTACGGGAGTATGGACATTTGGATTAAGGAAACTCTACCAATCAAAGATAAAGGAAGTAAAAGCCATTGATCCAAAAGTTTTTTGATTTTTTCTTTCATTCTTATATAGTTAAGTTTAAATAACTGTTGGTGATGACTGGAAACATATATCCCAAGGTATCTAATTGGGTCTTGTTTAGTAGCTTGAGCCCTGCAACATTGAGGTAGAAGATTAAAATCTGCGTTGAGGGCTAGGACCTCGGTTTTATTAGAGTTTATTTTATAACCCCCAATTAATTTAAAGTCTCTAAATTCCCTCAATACAGTCTCCATATTAGCTTTATCAGGCATCAAATATAAAATTATGTCATCAGCGAACAATTTCAACTTTGACATAGCCACGATGGGAGGTCGAATAGCAGCATTTCTCCTGATTTTAATTGCCAACGGCTCGATAAAAAATGTAAAAAGTAATGGTGAAAGTGGGCAACCCTGTCTTGTCCCCATGTTTATTTTTATATTTCCAGCTTGTTTGGAATTTATAATTACCTGAGCCGAAGCCCCTTGGTAGATATTACGTAACATACTTATAACCTCGAGGGGAAAGCCAAATTGACTAAGGGCAAAAAACAGAGTTCTCCAATTTACTAAATCGAATGCTTTCTCCGCATCCACCATTACTATATAAGACGAGATAAGGTTAGAATTAAAATAATCTAAAGCATGAATTAAAAACTCAGTATTAGCTGCCATTAATCTACCTGCTATAAAACCAGTTTGATCTATATGAATAATTTCCTGGGCGGCAAATGAAAAACGTTTAGCCCATATTTTCATTAAGATCTTATAGTCTGAATTCAAGAGACTAATGGGCCTATAAGAATTAACGTCCGCAGGATTTTTATCTTTTTTCACAAAAGACACTATTATCGCCTCTTTAAAAGATGAGGGAACCAAACCTCCATTTTAAATATAATTAAATAATTTTTTCAAAGGTGGAATCAACACCTTGGAAAAAGCTTTATAAAATTCTATAGGAAAACCGTCCTGTCCGCTTGCTTTGGCTCCAGCAGATGTTGTAATAGCTGTCAATATCTCAACAGAATCTAACTCAGATCTTAATTGACTGATCCGATTTTCTAAAAGTTTGGGACAGTTCACGTTAGAGAAATAATCCTGAATCAGTTCTTCCCTTATCGAGTATTCTGTTGAATAAAGTTGACAAAAGTGTTCCAAAAAAACCTGTGGGATCAAGTCCCCATTGGCCACTTCAAGGCCAGTCTGAGGGTCAAGCACCTTAGTTACTATAGCTGCTTCTTGTTTTTTTCTAGTGGAGTTAGCCAGAAGTTTGCCTACTAACTGGCTATCTTCATAAACCTTTTGTTGGTACATTTTTGAGCTAGAAATCTCTTCTAGAATAAAAAAGTCCCTCAGTTCTGATCTAGTCCGAACAAGTTGGTTGGGGCGTTGCTGAAGCTGGAGAGCGTATTGCACTTACTTGTGGCTTTTCCTCAACAGGCAAGTTGGTGTGAGAGACTGACTTCCTGTCCCTGCAATAATTTAGCCCAACAAAGCACAATGCACTTTATGCTGTTTTACACGCTATATAAAGATATAAGGGCACGCGTTATTAAGCCTATCTTGAAGGAAATTTGCCCTTGTTCTTATCAGGAAGGTTTTAATTATTTATGATCTTTGTCCACCGCTGCTATTTGCAGCGCTGTGCTCAAATTCATTAGAACTGCTTTATTAATTAGGAAACAATATGAATTGTGATAGGGGACCTGGGCCTCAAGTCATTTTAGGTTTTAAATTTGTTCTGTAAACCTGTGATAGACTGAGAAAATGTTGAATACTATAAAAATCTGTCTTAACATTTTAAACTGCAAATTAATATATGTACTCATCCCTATTGCTGTGTAGAAAGTTTTAAGTCTTGTTTAATTATTTTATGTATGAATAACATACTTTTATGATTCACATGAATCAAATAAAGTTTTTTGAACTGACATGAACTGAACTGAAATGGAAGTGTTAAGACAAATGTAGCAGATGAAGTATTTGAAGCTGGTGGTAAAGACTGAAGATGCATGCATCGATCAGTATCACATTGTGCTAAGTGACCCATGAGTGTAGGCTACAAAGTGAATTTCACCTGAAAGAATTGATGGCATGAGAGACTGAATAAGGTTGAAGGTGGGCCCTGGAGTGCATCCGGTAAAGGCTTCTGCTTTACCTTTCACCACATCCACAATATACTCATAAACTGCTTCCATGTAGCTTTCTAGACCCAGCCTGTTTAGGGACATGGTCATCAGTTTTGGTTGACCAAAAGCAAGAAAGGGCCTTTACTGCTATTGCCTGACACAATTATTCCACTCCATTTCCTCTGAGAGCTTTGTGCCACAGTTCACTGGAGGATGCGCTGCCTGTGGGTGGGGTGAAGATGATGAGGAGGATGTTCAACTAGTCTGCAACCTCCAGGAATTCTACAGATGCATATCAATTTGTAGGTGACTCTTAGAAGGACCATTCTTGCACTTATTCAACCTCTGTTATTAAAATATGTGGACTCCTTGTGGCTCTCTCTAAACTTTAACTTCAAGAAAAATGTGACTGATCTTCAATGTCTATGCACCAGCATACTTGTGTCACCACTTATTGATATGCCTGTGACAAATTATGATGTTGAAGCGGCAAAGGGAGAGCCTCCCATCTAATCCCAACATGCCTTGAAATGCATCTTTGTACCATCAAACACATTTCTAGTGTATTCTGAGAGCTCATTAACTGCCAGCCTGTCAGTCTTTTGCACTTTAAGGGGTCGATTACGATGCGGTCATAAAAGGCTCAGACCCTCGGTCGGAGCCTTTACGACTGCATCATTTTATGCAGCTCGGATTCCTTTCCGACCTCCTCATTACAATGGAGGTGGTTGGAAAGAAATCTGACCGGTCATTCTGGCTGGCTTTTAAGCTCATCAGCCAGTTGGAATGTGGCCTGTAATCCCAAGGGCGGCTCTTTCCACCCTTGGGATTACAATTTCGGGTTTTAGCAACCTTCCTGTGCTGGCCTTTCTGACATAGAAAGCCTGTCGGAGCTCACATTTGGGGCCACAGCAGGGCCCCCTTGGGTGCACGGCCTCTGGTTGGAGGCCCCCTGTTGATCCCTTCACCCCGTGGCAGGCACCTTGAGGTGGCTGCCACGCGGTGCAGGGATGAACTCACCTCCCATTTTACAATGGGAGCATGCATTCCGGCCAGTTTATGGCCGGAATGCATTATACCATTGTAAAATGTAGGAATGCCTCAGAACAGTCTTCGGTCGCATCCTAATGGGCCAGTCGGTCGGTCCCATAACCGAGACGATTGTAGGCGGAGGCAAATCTGCCCGACATCGTAATCAGCCCCATAATTGGATTTACCTTGTATCACAGTTGGTATCTCGAAGCAATTAGTTGCCCTAAAATAACATCTCTTTTCTCTCTCTCTCTCTCTCTCTCTCTCTCTCTCTCTCTCTCTCTCTCTCTCTCTCTCTCTTTCTCTCTCTCTCTCTCTCTCCCTCTGTCTCTCTCTCTCTCTATATATATATATATATATATTTATATATATATGTGTGTGTGTATGTATGTATGTATGTATATATATATTCACTGAAAAAACCATAGGCTTCAGGGGTGTTATAGTTAGCTGGACATTTCCCTCGTACAAAACCCTAGAAATTCCCCCGTTATAGTTAGTTCAGCTAACTATAACTCGCGCCCCCGCAATGCACTGCTGATGACGTCACATATTACATCACTCATGACATGGTCAGTGACATCACTGATGACATCACTGATGACATCTCAAATGACATCACTGATGACATCACTGATGATGTCATTCATGTGATCATTTAATGCTTCTTGTCACACCCTAATATGACCTTTCATACATCCACTCTAAATTACATACTGCCACTCTCAGACCCCACCCATTTCAATCATTCTTCTTTGACCTTCTTTGGAGGAGCATCTCTCTGCAGAGAAGAACCTTTTTTGGACTAAGTTTACACTTAGCTCTAACTTTTTTTTTTAAAACAATGGCTTCAGGGCAGCAGGCTTCTCCAGGATCTCCTCATTCATCTGAGGATAATTTTTTGCAAGAACCACCACGCCCACCAAGATATTCATCTGTGGTGTGGACATTTTTCACTTTTCCTGAGGGGCAAACCAAAACTAATGCCACCTTAGTAACCTGCAAGATCTGCCAGCGAGTGCTCTCCCGTGGGGATCCCAACCAAAAATATTCCTGCGGAACAGCAAGTATGATGAAGCATCTGAGGACCCTCCATCCGGTGAACCTTGCTCGAGAGGAATGCCGAAGAATGAGAGTTCTTTCCAGCTCCATCAGATCCATCGCAGCCAAGCACTTCAAGGGTGGATCCATCTGTGCAAAACTTGGATATCCGTCCAGTTTGCAACCCTAAAAGTTCTCTGCATAAAATGCAATACTGTATTATACTATGGAGAACATTTGATTAATCTTATCTGTCGAAAGCAAGAGAATCATCATTGCTAGTTTTTTTTTTTCCCTGAAGTTCATTGTTTTGTTCCTCCAGTTCTGTTTTTTCCTTTTTTTCCCACAAAAACCAAAAAAAATTAAAAATCGTTCAAAAAACCCACCAAAAAATATAAATGAAAAAAGAAGAAAAAAAAAGTTCTTCTAAGAACTAACTTTCCTGGTTTAAAAAAAGAGCTATATTTGTTTGTTAGTGTGGGAAAGTTTAGATGACTGTATGTATAGTACGTAATTGACTGAATGAATGCATTAGTAGCATATGGTGAATGTATAAGTGCAGAACTATGAGGAAGTGCTCACAGCATCACACAGTAACCTCTTTAACTGCAGGGTGCTGTAGTACTTCCGAAGCACAGGGAATCAACATATGTACTTAAATATGTTGCAAATCTATGCTTCTCTCTGCACGGTTGCTTAAACTGCAGCCATGTGGTGACACAGGCCCCCTTGCACCATGGTGCAAGGATATCTGTGTCATGTGGTGTTTGTTTTTGTGCAGGAAGACACACCTTCCTGCACAAAAACAATCAGAAAACGCAATTTTTCTCCTTCAATGTATGCTGAACATTTTAGCATGCATTGAAGATTAAAAAATGAGGAGAAATGAAAACAATTCTCCTTGTTGTGCTTTCCTACACCAATTGGAGAATGGTGCAGCATTCACACACATATCGAGATTTATGATTTCTGATAAATCTGGAGATGTGTCTTGTTCTATGAGTATTCAGTGCAATCACGCACAACAACACTTATAGAACACCCTTTCAACGCAAAGTGGTGTGTATGATAAGGTTGTATTTACATGGAGTAGAAAAAGTACACAGAGTGCCTTTTCCTCTCTTTGTAAATATGAAAGAGTGTCTTGCGCAATAACTATGTTACAAAAAGTTACATATTTCTGTTTTGAAAATTGCTTGCGAAAGATAGAAGGTAAGCACAGAGTTTTGTCTGCAAAGATGCTCAAAGAAGAATGATTGAAATGATTGCGGTACTTCAATAGGTACAATGGGAAATATTATCAACCACTCAAATCTGTTTTTTTGGAGGTCACATGATATCTGATGACAGAGAGATTTCAAAACTACATAGGTATGAACAGAGCGTTTTTAAAAACGTGTTCAAACTTTGTAGCTTCTTGCAGATCTGCCGTTCTGCATATTAATACTTAGTTAAACTTACCTTCGCAGTAATAGAAATTAAAAATGGTACACATTTTTTTCAGATGTTTTTTGCAATGTAAATTGGGGTAAATTGCTTATTTTAGAATTAGGATCTGTGAAAGAAAAGAAAAAATAGTTATAAAATGTAATAATACATTTTTTACAACACAGCATAATTTAAGCAAAGTCATTTGTTTGCCTTTTTTGCTGTTCTCAGAATATATTGAATTTCACTAGAAATAGTGATTTCAATCGTACTTATCACTTAACAGCGGGCAAAAAAAAACCAATCAAAAAGATTGTTTAAACAAACCCAACATGCAATTCTCAGTAAAATACCAGAAAATACAAATCACACATATATGAAATGCTTATGGCTAACAATAACTTTAACTTATAAAAACTGTAAATGTTGTCGCTTTAAAATATTCACCGAGCACGAAAAAGTCCATAATTCAAACATATACCTTTCCTTGAGGCCAAATAGTATTTTTGCACTCCTTTTTATGTAAATTGTCCAATGGTAATCCTATTAAATTATAATAATAAATTCTTCAGAGAGTGAATTATCTTCCTAAAACTTTGACTTTAAAAATATTAGGTAGGAATTTGGTAATTCCCTAGGCAGACATTGTTTGAAAACCAACTGGGTATCATTACAAAGTGTCCAGCCTTTGTCACATTTTAGATAGGCAGTGTAATGTCCAGATGTTGTGGAAGGACCATCATGAAAAATTATTGCAATTGCTACAAAAGTCCTTCCTGATATTGATAGTTCTGTTGCTACAAATTGCTTTATTAAAGTATCCAATTTTCTTCCATCAGCTGTACAACGTTGCATCATTAAAATTATGTATTGTCCATATTTTGTTAAAAATAATGTGGATAACATTTCTGATTTACATTGGCTACACTCCATGTTTTGATTTGCACCTTTAACTAATTTATTGAAAGACACTGATTTACAGTCTGGTCTTATTAAATACAGAAATCTTTCAGTGTCTACATTAGTGCTACATGTATACATGAAATTTTCACAATGATGTTCCCATTTGTAAGAAAGGCCAAAAATATTTTCGATTTCTACACCTTCATTTTCAAAAATTGTAAGCATATACATTAAAAATTCCTGAGCATCTTGTTGGATATTTTGTGTAAATTGTGTAGAACCAGAACACGCATCCAAAAGATTACGAACATCTGAAACAGATTGTATTTTACTTGTATCTGTTGTCAATTTTTCATAAACAGAATGCAACAGAGAGCAAAATCTTTTTTGCCGAATCTGCATAATTTGTTCTTGCAAACCTTCAAGATAAAAAACAACATTGACCACTACATTAGCATAGCAGTTGACACCTGAACTATTTTCAAACTGATAACCAACAATCTCTTCAATAGTGTCCTTTTTCTTTTTACTTGCAATCACAACATTATCTTGTTCTTTTCCCTTCTCTACACCTTTAGTACAGATATTCTCAAACCTTCTTTTTCGACCAACCACACGCTTTTCAAATACAGGATATTGACCTAAATTGGGAGCATACGCCCTTCTTAACCTATTATACTCTTTTTCACAGTTTGCATCTGCAGTAAGCTTTGTCTCATCAAAATCAATCAAAAACAAACCAGATAATGTTCTGACTCGCGACAAAGCAACATATGCCATACCCTCTTTAAATACGGTAGATCCAATGTTCACCAATGCACTGTCTACACTTAATCCTTGAGATTTATGAATAGTCACTGCATATGCCAGAGAAAATGGAAATTGTTTCCTACGGACATATAAATCTTTAACAAGCAAAAAACGAACTGAACGACGACCAATTTCTTTAACTTCTTCAATCTGATCAAATTTAATTTTTAAAAATTCAATTCCTTCTTTTTTCTGATAATTAACAAAATCCACCACTTTACCCATTGCTCCTTTAACTAAACCTTTTTCTACATCCAAATTACGCCTTAAAATTACCCGACAGTTTACACATGCATATAGTGTCTTTTCTAAACCAGCTGTTTTAGATATTTTTTTTTCTAAAGAATCCAGTTTTGTTTTCAACTTTCCCGTCAAAATAATAGTGATTCCTTCATGCTCTATTTTATCGATGGCTTCCATTTTTATAATTTCTTCATATTCCAGTTTCAATAGTTCTTCGTTGAATATAGAACACTCGCGCAGTGTTGGCATTAAGCAGATCACTGATTTATTTTCTGCAATTTTCATGTACACTTTCTCAGGAACTACATTTTCATTTGGAAACAAATTGCAAAGTAATCGACTCTCCAAAGCTTGTTTGCCATGTTCTGTCAGAATTCCAATTCTTATATCTTAAAGAATACTTCCATATTCAGCATCATTTGCCTGTCGCATATTTGTTGTCAGTTCTTCGTATTCAAAATAAGTCCAAATGTTCACATTACCAACACTACCAAGAGACTTTCTGGTATCTTCATGTGCAAGTGTTTTAAATACCGGTTGTCCTTTTACCGCTGTCAGTTGCAGTAGATCTCCAAAAACTATGACGTGTTTTCCTCCAAATAAAACGTCATACTCTGTTTTAAGAATTTGCTGCATTCTTAAATGCACAAAGGCAAGCATCAAGTTTGAGACCATGCTTACCTCATCAATAATGAAAAGTTTCATTTTATTTAGGACTCTTGAAACGTCACAACAAGCTTCTCCAGATAGCTTGTGGTATTCCAATTTGTTCTCATGCTCTATTGGTAGCATTAGTAAACAATGTAAAGTAATTCCTTTAATGTTATGTGCTGCCAACCCAGTTGGAGCAGTGACAACACAAGACAAATGCGACTCAGTTGTTGTCTGCAGATAACTTGTAATTACTTTAATTAAGAAACTTCTTCCTGTTCCAGCTTGACCACTCACATACATTCGGATAGGTTGAAATGATGTACATGAGCACCCTTTCTTTTCATGAAGTAATTCATGGTCAATCTGCTCTTTCACTTGTTGATATATTTGTTTCTGTTCAACATTTAGTTGTTCTTCCAAGTTTCCTAACTGTATTACATCTTCTTGAGCTTGATACATTGCTGTTTCCACCTCATTCATGGCAATTGCTGCTTCATTTTCAACAATTGGTTGTCCTAGTGGATCTTGACTCAGTGCAGCAGAACTTTGACTGTCTTGAGAACTGTCTCTAGCAATTGCAGCTGCAATTGTAGCTTCTTGATCAATTTCATCATTCAACATTTTCACATAATTTGCAAAAGCACTGCATTGTATGGTATCTTTACAAGCATTAAATGAATCTTCATAGCTCTGAAAATCTCCAAGTAATTCCAGTTCTGAACGCCACGGTTTGAACATTTGCAAAAGGGCTAAATAGTAAAATTCCCTTTTGTCAGCAGTGTTGCTACTCAGTTTGCTGTGATTGATTAAATTTCCTTTCCTTTGTTTCACCAGACATCCTTCGGAACCAATCACTGCATATTTTCCATCATTGATGTTCTCTGTAGTATTCCGTTTAGTTTTGCAGCACTTCATAGAGACACATGTTCTCAAGATGATGACCTCTGTTTGGATAATATGTGTCCAACATATTTGTTTTCAAAATATCTGTACTTTCTGGTTCTTTTTCTTCTAAATATTCAATTTCGTGAACAGATTTCAGTACCCGATTTCGCATTGCTGCATGACCTAGACTCACCCAAATGATTCTTCTACTTTTGGAGTATAGACTTGCAGATGATAACCAATCTGAGCAATCATATGCTCCAATTTCACGATGCGATAACATCTTCAAACTGAAACTGTATAATTTCTTACTTAGAGTCTTCTCGTGAGAAATATCTTCCCACATTTCTTTCAATTCCGTCTTTTCTGATTTAGTAATGTAGGACGTTACATATCGAGCAACAGCAATGGAAATGTCCGCAACATACTGAATATCCATGTTAGCGTTCCACATGGATAAAATAACTGGATTGTAGTCATTTATGTAATTTGATTCTTCGCTTCTTCTTAAGTTGTAGGTATTTTTTGGAGACTTTCTTGTGATGGTATGTCGCATAGCTGACATAAAACTGTTCACTTTTCCTTTGGATAATACAGGACGTGGAAATCCAAAACGACATTTGGTATAGAACTTATCCCGTGACTTGTACTTTCGTCGAGAGTATTTTCCACACCTATGGCTTTGGAATCGTAAGACTTGCTGTTTTAAGTTTTTATCTTCTCTGCTATTGGGTACGGCACATGTGGCATATTCTTCAATGAAAGACAAAATAGTTTCATCTGAATCTGTTCCAAATTTGGGGGCGTCCTTGATCCATAACAACATATGTATATGAGGAGCACCTCTTGCTTGATACTCCTTTCTCCAAAAGAAATCCACAACTTCTCTAAGAGGAGGATTCTTTTTATTGCATATGAAAGACATCATAGCTTCAAATCTATGATTGAAATATCTGCATACATTAACAGGATCCAAAGAGCACAATTCTCCAGGTGTCTTTTATTCAATATTTTTTATATTGGAATTTGCCTCTCGAAGAAATTCAAGTAAATCATCCCAAGCATACTCAGCACAGATTAGTGTAACAAACCATGTAGGAGTCCCCAAGTTCCGTAGCATACATTTCAGTTCTCCATGACAACGTTACCAATATTCATTAGTCCCACGCTGACATGCCATCAGATTAATCAACTGAGATTCTAAATGATCATCTCTCTGATGATCTTGGATCTTCTGCATATAATCTTGTTGTCCGATATTCAGATGCAGGAATCTGCCCAGGACGTTCATCATATCGTCCACCTTTTCCTGTTGGAAACAACTGCGGGAAACAACGAGCTTCCAAGCTCTCTTCGCATACACTCATGGGACTTCCTCTTGCTTTTTTCATTTGGAACAACTCAATCGTATTCCCCATCACCTCTTTGGAATGAATTGGATGTACACTGTAATGTTCATAGATTTCTTCACATCTGGACATGTCCACTTTTTCAATTTGCCCACTTAATGTTTCAGTATCTTCTGCTAAATCTATTTCTTCTTCTCCTACAAACACATTTCTATAGTACTCATTATTTTTTATCAGATACAATGATGCCTTTTGCACTTTTCTAACATCCACTAACTCTTGCCAGCTTTTCTTATTCTTAGTAGGAACACCATTAACTAGTATGACTAGTGGTTCATTTTCTGCATGACAACAAACAAATGATGGACGGAATGCTGACAATGCAGACATTCTCCCCCAGTCAAGAGATCTGGGTTAAATCCATCGTTCTTTTGCCCACTACACCACCCCAGTTTAGACATGGCCATATGCAAATCAGTCTTGACCCTGTGCCTCATGGGAACAGTCCAGCCCGAACTGCCAAGCCATGTCTTCCCTGGACCGGAATCAAGCATCCTAGGACCGGTTTCTGGCTATCAGCCGTCATCAGCCAGGATAGCTTGACTCCAGTGGCGTAGTGAGCACGGGTCCCACGTCTGGGAATACCCAACCCACTTAGGGCGAAAAGCATTACAACAAACAAATGATGGACGGAATGCTGACAATGCAGACATTCTCCCCCAGTCAAGAGATCTGGGTTAAATCCATCGTTCTTTTGCCCACTACACCACCCCAGTTTAGACATGGCCATCTGCAAATCAGTCTTGACCCTGTGCCTCATGGGAACAGTCCAGCCCGAACTGCCAAGCCATGTCTTCCCTGGACCGGAATCAAGCATCCTAGGACCGGTTTCTGGCTATCAGCCGTCATCAGCCAGGATAGCTTGACTCCAGTGGCGTAGTGAGCACGGGTCCCACGTCTGGGAATACCCATCCCACTTAGGGCGAAAAGCGTTACAACAAACAAATGATGGACGGAATGCTGACAATGCAGACATTCTCCCCCAGTCAAGAGATCTGGGTTAAATCCATCGTTCTTTTGCCCACTACACCACCCCAGTTTAGACATGGCCATATGCAAATCAGTCTTGACCCTGTGCCTCATGGGAACAGTCCAGCCCGAACTGCCAAGCCATGTCTTCCCTGGACCGGAATCAAGCATCCTAGGACCGGTTTCTGGCTATCAGCCGTCATCAGCCAGGATAGCTTGACTCCAGTGGCGTAGTGAGCACGGGTCCCACGTCTGGGAATACCCATCCCACTTAGGGCGAAAAGCGTTACAACAAACAAACGATGGACGGAATGCTGACAATGCAGACATTCTCCCCCAGTCAAGAGATCTGGGTTAAATCCATCGTTCTTTTGCCCACTACACCACCCCAGTTTAGACATGGCCATATGCAAATCAGTCTTGACCCTGTGCCTCATGGGAACAGTCCAGCCCGAACTGCCAAGCCATGTCTTCCCTGGACCGGAATCAAGCATCCTAGGACCGGTTTCTGGCTATCAGCCGTCATCAGCCAGGATAGCTTGACTCCAGTGGCGTAGTGAGCACGGGTCCCAAGTCTGGGAATACCCATCCCACTTAGGGCGAAAAGCGTTACAACAAACAAATGATGGACGGAATGCTGACAATGCAGACATTCTCCCCCAGTCAAGAGATCTGGGTTAAATCCATCGTTCTTTTGCCCACTACACCACCCCAGTTTAGACATGGCCATATGCAAATCAGTCTTGACCCTGTGCCTCATGGGAACAGTCCAGCCCGAACTGCCAAGCCATGTCTTCCCTGGACCGGAATCAAGCATCCTAGGACCGGTTTCTGGCTATCAGCCGTCATCAGCCAGGATAGCTTGACTCCAGTGGCGTAGTGAGCACGGGTCCCACGTCTGGGAATACCCATCCCACTTAGGGCGAAAAGCGTTACAACAAACAAATGATGGGCGGAATGCTGACAATGCAGACATTCTCCCCCAGTCAAGAGATCTGGGTTAAATCCATCGTTCTTTTGCCCACTACACCACCCCAGTTTAGACATGGCCATATGCAAATCAGTCTTGACCCTGTGCCTCATGGGAACAGTCCAGCCCGAACTGCCAAGCCATGTCTTCCCTGGACCGGAATCAAGCATCCTAGGACCGGTTTCTGGCTATCAGCCGTCATCAGCCAGGATAGCTTGACTCCAGTGGCGTAGTGAGCACGGGTCCCACGTCTGGGAATACCCATCCCACTTAGGGCGAAAAGCATTACAACAAACAAATGATGGACGGAATGCTGACAATGCAGACATTCTCCCCCAGTCAAGAGATCTGGGTTAAATCCATCGTTCTTTTGCCCACTACACCACCCCAGTTTAGACATGGCCATATGCAAATCAGTCTTGACCCTGTGCCTCATGGGAACAGTACAGCCCGAACTGCCAAGCCATGTCTTCCCTGGACCGGAATCAAGCATCCTAGGACCGGTTTCTGGCTATCAGCCGTCATCAGCCAGGATAGCTTGACTCCAGTGGCGTAGTGAGCACGGGTCCCACGTCTGGGAATACCCATCCCACTTAGGGCGAAAAGCGTTACAACAAACAAACGATGGACGGAATGCTGACAATGCAGACATTCTCCCCCAGTCAAGAGATCTGGGTTAAATCCATCGTTCTTTTGCCCACTACACCACCCCAGTTTAGACATGGCCATATGCAAATCAGTCTTGACCCTGTGCCTCATGGGAACAGTCCAGCCCGAACTGCCAAGCCATGTCTTCCCTGGACCGGAATCAAGCATCCTAGGACCGGTTTCTGGCTATCAGCCGTCATCAGCCAGGATAGCTTGACTCCAGTGGCGTAGTGAGCACGGGTCCCACGTCTGGGAATACCCATCCCACTTAGGGCGAAAAGCGTTACAACAAACAAATGATGGACGGAATGCTGACAATGCAGACATTCTCCCCCAGTCAAGAGATCTGGGTTAAATCCATCGTTCTTTTGCCCACTACACCACCCCAGTTTAGACATGGCCATATGCAAATCAGTCTTGACCCTGTGCCTCATGGGAACAGTCCAGCCCGAACTGCCAAGCCATGTCTTCCCTGGACCGGAATCAAGCATCCTAGGACCGGTTTCTGGCTATCAGCCGTCATCAGCCAGGATAGCTTGACTCCAGTGGCGTAGTGAGCACGGGTCCCACGTCTGGGAATACCCATCCCACTTAGGGCGAAAAGCGTTACAACAAACAAATGATGGACGGAATGCTGACAATGCAGACATTCTCCCCCAGTCAAGAGATCTGGGTTAAATCCATCGTTCTTTTGCCCACTACACCACCCCAGTTTAGACATGGCCATATGCAAATCAGTCTTGACCCTGTGCCTCATGGGAACAGTCCAGCCCGAACTGCCAAGCCATGTCTTCCCTGGACCGGAATCAAGCATCCTAGGACCGGTTTCTGGCTATCAGCCGTCATCAGCCAGGATAGCTTGACTCCAGTGGCGTAGTGAGCACGGGTCCCACGTCTGGGAATACCCATCCCACTTAGGGCGAAAAGCGTTACAACAAACAAATGATGGACGGAATGCTGACAATGCAGACATTCTCCCCCAGTCAAGAGATCTGGGTTAAATCCATCGTTCTTTTGCCCACTACACCACCCCAGTTTAGACATGGCCATATGCAAATCAGTCTTGACCCTGTGCCTCATGGGAACAGTCCAGCCCGAACTGCCAAGCCATGTCTTGTTTTTGTCATTTTCTGCATGGTCTACACCAATAGTTTCAATATTTTTCTTTAAATCTAACGGTAAATACACAACTCTTTCTTTCAATCCTCTTTGTAACTCTGATGGAGGTAATTTACCTGTTTTAGGCTCCATACGATCAATAGCCTGAAACCGGTGCACACATTGAATGAGAATTGACTCATACGTATTTACATCTATCAGCTCTGGAGGAATAGCAACCAACTCTAGATTATTATGAACAGCTCCAGCAGGCATTTTATTCTCATCTAATTTGTTATAACAATATTTGCAAATACGCTGCTCAGATCCCAAATCAAAACAATCCTATACCAACAAATGATTTGCAAATTCCTTCCACTTATCATTATCTTCTATTTCACTTTTTAAATACAGATTGACACCCCTAGGCTGATTTTTATAGTGACTTTGCCGACAACAGATACAAGAAACATTTGGTCTTTCACCTGAAATTACCTTAAACTTTGTGATCTGATCCTCAACATTTTTTGAAATCACGGGTTCTACATTCTCTTCAACATTTTGTTCTACTAATGTGTCAGTTTCTGCACTCTCTTGCTGAGGACCAAAGTAACAAAACTCAATATCATCACAAACCTTCTTCACATCTGATACTGACCCACGCAAAAGAGCACTGTTCAACTCATTTAACTTTAGTGCTGGACTTTTTGCATAATACAATCTTCTCACTAACTTCTGCATTTGAGTATGATGTACTGCCAACATCCTGAAATGGTGAAAAACACTTTGTCAAACTTTCCTAGAAAGACAAGCCAGAGAATGACCTTGCAAACCAGTATTTTTTCTCACTCTGCAAGGGTCTAGTCCTTGCAACACCTTAATCTTTTGTTTAACACTTTTTTTACTATATGCTCGTAAAAAACTACATAATTTATCAATAGATTCTTGTCGTACACTACAAATACTACTGCAATCCCAAGTGTACCCAGGGTGTTTAGGACGTCTCCCTAGAACTTCATCAGCTATCACTTCTTCTGCATTTCTTTCAACCATTTTCTCTTTGTCAATTGGACAACCATCTCTTACCTCATAACCTCGACCACTGGTGTCAACTGCATACAATAATTTATTGCTCTGTAAATAACTCTCTTCATTAAAGAAAGGCTCTGAACTGGAACTGTGTTTCCATTCTCCCAAAAAAATCACAAAAACTTGTTCTATTAATTACTCTTTTCCTCCTAATTTTGGCCTTCATTAAATGGATTGGTTTATCTAGTGATCGAATTCTGTTTAATACTAAAATGAATAGTTTCCTTTTTACTTCAAAAGCCTTTTCAACAATGGTTTGAATATGCTTCTTCTTTTTATAAAATAGAGCTCTCTTTTTATATTTCTTCACATCTTTCAGCAAATTATGTACTACTCTGTTGTAAAATATTTTTTGGCGTATTTCCTTATACTGATTTTGCCTTCTTTTACCATACTTCGTCTCCTTTGACTGTCCATATGCTTTTTTGCTTTTCCTATTATTTTGCTTTTTTTTTCTAGTTGAAGCATTCTCAGAGGTTTCAGGATTCTGTACATTCTGTTTGGTCCTACAAACATTTTTAATAAATTGCTTTGTGATCTTACCAGAAGATTTTTTCTTTTTAGCCACATTATGTTGTTCATTCAATACTTGTGGTTGATGTTTCTTCAAGTAATTCTCCTGTCTCTGTTCTTTTCTTTTTCTTTTTTTTTCTGGCATGATTTCTCTATTTTAATGGTGAAAAACAGTATCTGTAAAAAATAATCACAAATACATGTATATTAATAACTTTCAAATGTATACTATTCTATTACTGTACAAACACATTTTATATAAATACTGACTAAGAAGCTATAGGCCTGAAGCACAAGTGTGACGATGGTTAAAACACTACATGCATAGTGCATACTACTTTGAAGCAGTTCATGCCCTAAAGCCTGCCTCGCTAAAAGACTACATGCTTACTGACTGAATGATTACAGTACTATAAGGAGAGACACTGGATGAGTGACAGGGTGTTTGCTAGAAGTGTATGGATACTGACTGGGATATTGATGGTGTGAACGACAAGTTTGTAGGTGATTAGAGACCTACATGCATAGTGGATACGTGTTTGAATCCATCCATATGTTAAGGCCTGTCTCAGTCCAATAGTACTTGGATACTGACTGAATGTTTTGAGTATTGCAAGGAGAGTGCCAGGATGAATTTATAAGTATTTGTATTTTGGTGCAGTAAATACATTAGTACATGGTGCTGAATAAGTCACTGGAGAAGTATAAGGGGAGTGACAGGGTGTTTGCGGGAACTGTATGAATACTGTCTGGGGTATTGAAGGTGTGAAAGACAAGTGTGTAGGTGGCTAGAGACCTACATGCATAGTGGATAGATGTTCAAACAGTCCATAGAGTAACACTTGGATCACTGTAAAACTACCTGAGTACTGACTGAATCATTAGAGTACTACAAACAGAGTGACTGGGTGAATCTTTTTAAGTTTTTGGGTTTTGGTGCAGTGAATAGATTAGTACTTAGTGCCAAATGAGTCAGTGGAGGTGTGCAATTGAAGTGACAGAGTGTTTATTGGAGGTTATAGATACTGACTGGGAAATTGAAGGTCTGAAACACAATTGTGTTGGTACTTAGAGGCCTCCATGCAGAGTGGAAACACGTTTGAATCAATCCATGTGCTAAGGCCTGCCTCACTCCATTAGTACTTAGGTACTGACTGAATGATTAGACTATTGCAAGAAGCGTGCCTGGGTGAATTTATAAGTGTTTCAGTTTTGGCGCAGTGAATGCATTATTACATGGTGCTGAATAAGTCACTGGAAGAGTGCAAGGGGAGTGACAGGGTGTTTGCTGGAAGTACATGGATACCGACTGGGGAATTGAAGCTGTTAAAGACAAGTGTATAGTAGGTTAGAAGCCTGCATGCATACTGGATAGACATTTGAAGCAGTCCATGTGGTAATACATGGTTCACTACATGAGTACCTGGGAACTGACTGAATCATTAGACTACTGCTAGGAGATTGCCTGGGTAAAACTTTTAAGTTTTTCGGTTTTGACGCAGTGAATAGATTAGTACATGTTACTGGATCAGTCACTGGAGGAGTGCAATGAGTGACAGGGTGTTTATTGAAGTATATCGATATTGACTAGTTAATTAAAGAAGTCTAAGACAAGTGTGTAGGTGACTAGAGGCCTGCATGCAAAGTGGATAGACGTTTAAACAGTCCATGAGCTAAGACCTCAGACACTGCATGATTACCTGGGTACTGACTGAATCATTACACTACTGCAAGGAGAGTGCCTGGGTAAACCTTTTTAAGTTTTTGAGTTTTGGTGCAGTGAATAGATTACTACATAGTGCCAAATGAGTCAGTAGAGGTGTGCAAGTGGACTGAAAGAGTGTTTTCTGGAGTTTATAGATACTGACTAGTTAATTGAAGAAGTGAAAGACAAGTATGTAGGTGAGTAGAGCCCTGCATGCTTACTGGACCGACGTTTGAAGCTCTCCATGGGCTAAGGCGTGGGTCACTGCAGGAGTACCTCAGTACTGACTGAATCATTAGAGTACTGCAAGGAGAGTGCCTGGATAAATCTTTTAAGTTTTTGGGTTTTGGCGCAGTGAATAGATTAGTACATGCTGCTGAATGAGTCACTGGAGGTGTGCAAGGGGAGTGACAGGGTGTTTATTGGAGTATATAGATACTGACTGGGCAAATGAAGGTGTAAAAGACAATTGTGTAGATGATAAAGACCTGCATGCATAGTGGATAGACATTTGAAGTAGTCCATGTGCTAAAGCCGGGTTCACTACATAAGTACATGGGTACTGACTGAATCATTAGAGAACTACAAGGAGAGTGTCTCGGTGAATTTATAAGTGTTTGGCCTTTGGCGCAGTAAATGGATTAGTACATGGTGCTGAATGGGTCACTGGAGAAGTGTAAGGGGACTGACAGGGTGTTTGAGGGAACTGTATAAATACTGACTGGGATATTGAAGGTGTGAAAGACAAGTGTGTAGGTGTTTAGAGGCCTGCATGCATACTGGACAGACATTTGAATCAATGCATGTGCTAATGACTGCCTCACTCCGTTACTACTTGGATATTAACTGAATGTTTACAGTATTGCAAGGAGAGTTCCTGGGTGAATACATAAGCAATGACTAGCTTCTAATTCTACCAAAACTTGAGAACAGGAAAGGTTTTTAAGCAGTTATGTGTATGCAAAGATATGAAGCACCCAAATGCTTCTCTTACAATGGTTCCCAAATGTGCACACACTCACAGTGTGATTCTACACAAGCAACACTATACCTTGGACTTTACCAAAACTAATTCCCTACTCAGAAAGGAGTAAGGAAACTGCACACAATCTACATATTTCAGTACTGCACTTTAGTGTCAAAGCCTGACTCATTTTTATCAATGCATAACCAATGACTAGCTTCTAATGCTACTAAAACTTGACAACATGAGAGGTTTTAAAACAGTTATCTGTCAGCAAATACATGATGTTACCAAATGCTTCTCTCACAATGCTTACCTAAATGCACACAGACTCACAGTGTGATTCTAGACAAGCAACACTATCCCTTGTACTTTAGCAAAACTCATTCACTACTCTGGAAGGGGTAAGGGGACTGCATACAATCTACATATTTCAGTACTGCACTTTACTGTCAAAGCCTGACTCATTTTATCAATGCATAAGCAATGACTGGCTTCTAATGCTACTAAAACTTGACAACATGACAGGTTTTAAAACAGTTATCTGTCAGAAAATACACGATGTTACCAAATGCTTCTCTCACAATGGTTGGCTAAATGCACACAGACTCACAGTGTGATTCTAGACAAGCAACACTATCCCTAGGAGTTTACCAAAACTCATTCACTACTGTGGAAGGGGTAAGGAGACTGCACACAATCTTCATATTTCAGTACTGCACTTTACTGTCAAAGCCTGACTAATTTTATCAATGCATAAGCAAAGACTGGCTTCTAATGCTACTAAAACGTGACAACATGACAGGTTTTAAAACAGTTATCTGTCAGCAAATACACAATGTTACCAAATGCTTCTCTCACAATGGTTACCCAAATGCACACAGACTCACAGTGTGATTCTAGACAAGCAACACCATCCTAGGAGTTTACCAAAACTCATTCACTACTCTGGAAGGGGTAAGGGGACTGCATACAATCTACATATTTCAGTACTACACTTTAATGTCAAAGCCTGACTCATTTTATGAATGCATAAGCAAAGACTGGCATCTAATGCTACTATAAACTGACAACATGACAGGTTTTAAAACAGTTATCTGTCAGCAAATACACAATATTACCAAATGCTTCTCTCACAATGGTTGGCCAAATGCACACAGACTCACAGTGTGATTCTAGACAAGCAACACTATCCCTTGGACTTTACCAAAACACATTCACTACTCTGGAAGGAGTAAGGGGACTGCACACAATCTACATATTTCAGTACTGCACTTTAGTGTCAAAGCCTGACTCATTTTATGAATGCATAAGCAATGACTGGCCTCTAATGCTACTCAAACTTGACAACAAAACAGATTTTAAAGCAGTAATCTGCCAGCAAATACATGATATTACCAAATGCTTTTCTCACAATAATTGCCCAAATGCACACAGACTCACAGTGTGATTGTAGACAGCCAACTATCCCTTGTACAAAATACATTTACTAGTCTACAAGATATAAGGTGACTGCACCCATTGCAGAAAATCTTCTACTACACATTAGTACCAAAATGTTTCTCTCAAAATGATTCCTAAATGCACACAGACTCACTGTGTGATTCTAGACAAACAACACTATCCCTTGCACTATACCAAACCACATTTCTTAATCAACGAGTACTACATTTTAGTGTAGAAACATGACTCATTTTGCAAATTCATAAACAATGACTGGTTTCTACTTCTACCAAAATATAAAAACAGCACAGTTATCTGTCTGCAAAAACATGAAAAACACAAATGCTTATCACAGAATGGTTTCTACATGCACACACTGTCAATAAGATTGTAGACAAAAAAAAGTACTCGCTGCACTTTAGCAGGAGAAATACATTAGTCTGATTAAAATCAAAATAGACCACATAAATCCCCTCACAATTAAATAACTCACCTTTCAAGTTGTTTTGTAGATTAAGAAGTATATCAGTCACACACCAGATTTTCCTATACAGAATCTCTGCACTGTGCACCTGTCAGCAAAACCAAAGAATGGCAAACATTCCCTCTCATTTTGCACACATATACATGTAAACATCAAATCACATTCCTTCCCACATTAATTCAAAAGCTAACACACATTTCTGTTGGTTAAACATTTCAACCCTTTCCAAATGTCATAAATGTGAACCCTACCCCCAATCTGCCTTCTGCCTGTTACCATAGAAACAGGTCATGGAACACTGAACTGAGCACACAGGTCACAAGTTCAGCACACAATGTTGCTAATCAAAACAGCAAGTGTGCTTGACTTTTCAACATATCAGCTTATCATTTATAATGTGCCTTTCAGTTTTTGTTAACCAATAAGAATCATGTGTTTAAAAAACAGAAACATGCACCCTAGTTTTCAGTTTAGAAGGTTGTCAAACAACCAATGATTTCTTGTCTTTTTTCAAAACTGCATCTTAGCCACCATTTTAGAAAAATCTTGCTTATCAAACTGCCATTTCATTTACAGAGAACATCTGAGTGCATTCAGACCACCCTTCAAGATGCTTAGAGTGTGGATTGTGGGAAACAGCTATATTTTCTGGAGCCAAAGGTATGCAGAAAACAAAGGCATTCACAAAGACCTAGGTTTGCCAAATGTAGACATTAAATGGATTGGACAGAGAGGGTTAAAGTGGCACCAATTGATGCCATTGGTAAAATCCTTTATGCGTCTCCAACACCCTGACCTCATAATAGTGCACTGTGGTGGCAATGACCTAGGCACTTTGACTGGGGTAGGTCTGGAAATGCTTATGAAGGACACCTTTGCAGAATTGATTTAACTTTTTCCCAAAACTGCCTTTGTGTATTCTAACATATGCCAAAGGCAGAAATGGAACTGGTCCAATCATTTTTGTCCACAGATTGAGAAAGCTAGGACACATGTGAATAAATCTGTTTCTGCTTTTCTCTGAGACTATAGAATGGGGTCCATTTATAATAACAATCTGCTCTTTCATATGCAAGAGATGTATGGGAGAGATGGCGTACACTTTACTGATGAAGGAAACAGAGTCTTCCTCAACAACTTTAGACTCTGTAGAGATACTTACTTATAACTACCAAAAACTCTCAATGAACACAACGGCTCTTTTTAGAGCCACTCAAGAACAGAACACTTAAGCTTGATGTTTATCTCCAAAAAATGTCAGTTTTTTTCCTTGGATTTGCGCACCCAACGCGCAGGATGCACAACTCCTAATTTTACCGTAAAAAAAAAAAATAGCCCCGATCACTAATTTTTATTATCCCCGGGGACCCCATCCCCTGGGGTTTATTAAAAAACATTGGGGACCGTGGGGGGAGCCCCAACGCCCACACGGTCCCAGCTGGCTCTCCGCGTCCTTCGGGAGCCGGCATTGCTTTTCCACATGGGGAGCTGCTGACATGCAGCTCCCCGTGTGGAAAAGTAATATCGTTTGGATTTTGAAAGAGAGAGCAGGTTTCCACATTGGTATAGCCAGACTTTTGAACACCATGTTTTAGATTAGGCACGTGCCTTTATTTACTTTATCAATTTGTGTCTGACATTGTTTAACACTAGTTTTTCCATTGTGACTTCTGGGACAGTCTAGCTTATGAATATGTTATCATATAGCGACTCACACGTACCACGGTATGAGTATATTAGACTATTCCAGTAGTTCATGTACTCGCATTATGCTATCACTCATGACCACTTTCATTTGAACTTCATGTCAGGAGTATTCTTCCAACACATAATGATTTCAAGTTCAGTTATTAATGCTGTACTGTCTGTACATTTACATCTCAGTCGTGCAACGTTAATCAGTTGCAGTACCCAGGAGCTATTTACCACTCCAATATGTCTGCCGCTTTTCTCTACTAGACTGTAGTGTCTGCCTTCCATGTCCTTTGTTATTATCAACTGCCATAAGCTTTATTAGTCATGTTGTTTGTGCACTGTTTTATCACGTGAACAAGGCTTCGTTGTAAGCTGAAACGCGTTGTGATTAAACACCCTTGGAATCTTGGATTGTTGTGTGGTCCGTTTAACTGAGAGCGCACGTTATTGACTTTGGCCGTTTTGGATTAATTTACCAGCGTGCTCCGCCGGTGTGTGCGCCTCCTTCCTCGGGTCCCCAGCTGTCAGAAGGAGCTACTGTGTGGAACATATATATATATATATATATATATATATATATATATATATATATATATATATATATATATATATATATATATATATATATATATATATATATATATATATATATATATATATATATATATATATATATATATATATATATATATATATATATATATGTGTGTGTGTGTGTGTGTGAAATAATTGCATCCAGATGGGCTGAACATCACTGATAATGCCACATGATTACTACATATCTCAAGAGATTTCAGGACTGCAGTGATTCCATATTCCGAATGGAATCTTCACTCATGATTCTTCATGAAATTCCGGCAGTGTCAGCTGTGCAGCCACTGAGCAAACAATCTTGTACTATCTGAGGTAAATTGAAGCTGAAACGTTGTAATGGAAATATATTTTGGTTCTTTGGGGAGTCCATCTGTTTGAGTCACTACTTTCCTGGATATATCATATAAGGATTTTTTCGGCATCACACGCCGAACCACAGGTCACCACAACAGGTGAACAGGTGGCCGGGGCAGTGTGTGAAAGTGGCGATTGGAATATATATATATATATATATATATAGGCTGTCACATCCTATGCGGGCAGTGGGACTGCTGACATCTAGTCGGGCGGTCTTGCTTCTACCACGGTGCCTGACCGGCATCGTAGTCAGGCCCTATGTAATTTCCAAAAAAGCCTGGTTCTTCATTGCACTAGTTTCCCCAGGGATGGTGTGCAGGATACCCCTCGTTCTTATATGATACTATGTCATGCCATTGTCTCCAACCACCCTACACTTCCTGTCTTATTTTGATGCATCACAAGTAAAAACTGTTTCACAAATATAGTGAAATAAATATGGTGAGGACAAGAAAAATGTGGGACAGAATATTACACATAATATTATCTATCATGTTGAGTGTTTAATATTGTTTTTCAAATATAGGGGCTGCTTACAATGGCAGACGGACTTCAGTGCCATGAGCCGTATTACGATGTGACCGCCACCACAGCGGTCGCATTCCCTATATTTTGTATTGCGCCAGGGATGCAGTTGCTTAGTTTGGAATAGGAATATTAAATCTGACCACTCCAAAGTTCAGTGGTCTCCCAACTGTTGCTTAGGTTGGTGTGGGAATAGTAAATCTGAACAGTTCAAAGTCTAACGCTTTCACCAATGTTCCTTAGTTTGGAGTGAGAATAGTAAGTCACTTCCTCCTCCCCCATAAAGTTCAATGTTTTCCCAACTGTTCCTTTGGTTGGAGTGGAACTAGTAAGTCTGACCCTTCCACAGTCCAATGCTAAACCCTACTGTTGCTTAGGCTGGAATTAAAGTAGTACATTTTACCCCTCCAAAATCTAGAGCCTTTCCTACTGTTCCTTAGGTTGAAGTGGGAATATAAATATTACCCTTCCAAAGTCCAAAGCTTTCTCTACTGTGGCTTAAGTTGAAGCTGAAGTAGAAAATCTAACCCCTCCAAAGTCCATGCTTTCCCTAATGTTGTTTAGGTTGGAGTGGGAATAGTAAATCTGACAATTTCCAAAGTCCACCGCCTTCCCTACTGCTGCTTGGGTTGAAGACGGAATAGTAAACCTGAGCCGCCCACCCCCAAAATTCAGCATTTTTACTACAGTTGCTTCGATGGCAGTGGGTATAGAAATTTTGACCCCTCTGAAATCTAATGCTTTCCCCTACTGTTGCTTAGGTTGGAGAGGGAATTGCAAATCACACTGCCACAAAGTCCAGCACTTTCTCTACTGTTGCTTAGATTGAAGTGGGAATAGTAAACCTGCATGCACCCCAAGGTCCAGCACTTTCCCGACTGTTGTTTAGATTTAAGTGGGAATAGTAAAGCTGGCATCTCCAATGTCCAAGGCTTTCCCTTTTCTTGTTTAGGAAGGGGTGGGAATAGTAAATTTGACCCCTCCCCTTCAAAGTCCAAAACGTTTGGCTTGATGCTTAAGTTGTCATGGTAATAGTAAAAGTCAGCCGTCTAAAGTGAAACACTTTCCTACTGCTGCTTAGGTTGGAGTGGGAGTAATACATTTTCTTCTTTCAAATGTAAACATTTTGTTGAGTTTTTTTGTTTAATTTTTATTAGAATGGAATCGAATTGTTTGCTTGATATTTATTCCACATGTTTTATATTTATTACTTGGGAAGTCAAATTGAAAACATTTTTCTCTCTTTATGTTGAAAATATATATATATGTGTTGTTTTGTATTAATTTTTGGCTATTTGTTTTATATTAGTATTTTTGAATTTCAGTTATGTTTTTATTTAAATTTTTGTTGTTTTTTCATTTTTTTCTTTTAATATATATTTTGTCAATTTATTTCACAGCATATTTTATTGTCATTTTATATTTTATTTGGTAACTTTTTGGAGTAACATGAATTTTACTGAAGTGTTATGATTCATTTATCATATTGTATAATTTTAATGTTTATTCGGTTTTACATTATAAACATACATATATATTATATGTATGATGAGTTTTACATTTATGTAGGTATCAGTATTTGTAATAATTCAAAACTTTCAAATATGAGTATATATTGTTTATTAGATATTTGTTTGTTTACATTTGTTTAAAGGTACTATATTGTTTTAAAAAAGTATTGGGTTTAAAAAAAATAGTTTTTATGTTATCATGTATATTCGTCTTTTGTCACTCTATTCGTATTTTCCAATTTCTCCTTCTTCCTTTCTCTAATGCCTGCCCCTCTCTTGCTCTGGGTCAGAGTCTGATAAGGAAAAATAACTCCTGGTAATCAGAAATTAGTGATAGTGTCCGCCACCAGCACAAATTAAGCAGTGCTGAAGACCCATCTAGTTTGTAGGGATACTTTTTTGCTCCAGAAGCTGCACGTTGCAGAGTGTGAGAACTTGTGTAGCACCATATCGGTGTGTTATGAATGTAATACTACTTTCCAGTGGAAATGTCAACAGACAACAGCTACAATAACTTAATGCATGACATTATAGCAATCCAATAACACCAATATATGTAAAACTGTAGCTTGAATACTTAGATGCTCAATATGAGTACAGAGTATATATCAAGGAACTCCTTCCACCTTATCATTCCCACGTACATAACTCTTATATACAGTTATTTCCAGCTGCAAATACATAGTTTGTACACCTTTGAGATGATTTCTGCATTGGTAACTTTTGTTCAGTCTCAATTTCTATTTCCGCATCTGCTGCTGAGACTATAAAGGTCTAGATTTGTTTTAAAAAGAGACAGGAGAGCTGGATTTCCAGCAGAGAGATATGGCTGCTGTGGTTTCCTGCTGTGTAAATTCTGCTGCAGTTCGCCCAAAGTCCAGCATGAAACACAGCCATGGTGAAATGGAACTTCCTTCCCGGATTCACTGAACTGGCTGCTTTCGTTCTTGGCCTCTTTCCCACAACATTTGGGGAGGTATTCTTATGACCCATATATGCAAGTGTGTGGACATTATTGATGTGTCTTATTTTCCCATATTTCTCACTGTTGCTTCAAATGTCTCTCTTGTGATCATGGCTCATGTTTGCCTCCTGCTTCCAATGACCTGATGCAAACAGGGGTCTTGCCCTCCTGAGGCCACAGCACAGTGAACCATGAGTAGTACTGTGAAAAAAGCAGACGCACAGCAGACTCACAGCAATGTCAAGTTTCATACGTTTATGTGCAGCAGCACGTTTTATTGAGTGCACTGTTTTCTTATTATCATATACGGCTCATTTCACAAAGGGACAACTCTATATAGAGATCTGTGCACGCATAGGTTTCTGCCAACGCCTAGACAGAGATCTGCACTTGGATAGTATTCACCAACATGGGTGGAATTCTCCACTGCGTAATAGGATTTGCAAGTTTCCACCCCTCCTTCAATCAAAATTGCAACAGTAAATTCGCTGAGGATGGAGATCGCTGGAAGAGAGGCAGAAATTTCTCCCTCCACTATGGAAACCTAAAAAGAAAGTATAGGGAAACGGCATTCATTTGACCACAACGACAAACACCAGACTCTCATCAATAATGAAAACAATAACTTCTACACACACCCTTGGCTCTGCCCTCTTTCTGTTGGACTATGTGACAGTGCAGACACCAGGAACCAGATCCAGCTTCCAGGATGCCAACCACAACACTCAACAGAAAAGAGACAGTCCTTGTACTTAACTTTGTTATAGAACATTGAAGGGAACTAAATGGACTGCCTTCATACATCCTCAGTGGAGAAAACAAGATATCATGTGGCAGTGATTGCAGGAGACTCTTTCATTGCATAGGAGGTGCAGGTACGCACATGGGGGTCTTTTCCTCAAAGCGCTTAAATACTTGGTGACTTACTCTTTATATGAAAGTACGACGAAGAATAAATGCTCAATCCAGTGCAAAATAAAACATGTTAATCAGTTAACAATTTGCTGCAAAAATATATCAGTTAGTGTAAATCAGCATAAAAGTCACTTTTAAAAGGGAAATTACAAACAGCCTTTTATATAGTATAAAAACCCAAATTTCAAAGAGAGCCATGAAATATGAGAAGTATTTCACAGATGTCTGCGAAAATACAGATTTCATCATCATAATGGCAGCCCTTGTACCATTCTGTTAGATTTTTAGAGTTGAGAGGGCAACTAGGATTATGCTGCCGGAGGACCAAATTATATGGCAAGGTTATCTAAATGATGAGATAAACGTAACTTATGTGGCATATCCTCTGAAAGTATTGGTTTCCTCTCATCCATTTGAGATATGAACAATGAGCTCCAAAATACTGGTCCTTCTGACCAATGTTTTTGCGACCAGTGTGGTATTTTGCAAGACTACCTATGAAAGGTTTGTTAGAAAAATACTGAATCCTACTAGGTCAGTATTCAACCAGTCTCATGAATATTAAAGAGGTAGGTCGCAAATCGAGACCCACTATGATTAACAGTGTTACAACGTAGTATTGAACTCTTTTTGGAATGTTCTGGGAATATGTCATTGTTGATCCTCTTGGACTACATTTGCCTGGTACCATGGTATTATGGGAATTTGTGCCAATATTGCCATTGCTTTTAAGAGAAATAAAATATAGAAGAACTCTCAATAGTACCTTCAAACAGAAAACAGTTCTTCTAAGACCCATTTGAGATCATGGATACATTTTATTGAAATGTTCAAATTGTTTAGTCACAAGGCAGGTACTAGGCATGATTTCCTAGTGCTTGGCCATTTAGTGCAAGGCCAGCTGTTGATAGATTTGTCAACGCGGACAGTTGTTACAACTGTACAATGTCCCTTTAACATCAAGATGAGATATGTGTCCCATGTTAACATACTGTTCATGTAATGTTCGTGGTAATTTATCCACTTTATGCTGTACATGGAAGAGCAATTATTCTACATGAGATGCTCGGATCGTTTCTTCACCTACAATGGCCGGCTAACTGTGAAATGCCGCGAGGAGGAACCCAGAGTTAGGCTCGACCCTTCTCCTCAATCGATTAGGCAGACTTGCTTTGTTGCCTAGCAACCAGGCCAGCAAGCATCGAGCGGCTGTAATCCCCAGCGCAACGTGAACGCTTTGACGACGCACGGACGCTAGCATATATTCTGGTTTCAAACCACCAGGAAGGCTAGATGACAGACGGCTACGAGTGAACAGGACGGATGCCTGTTTTTGCCTCTGAGCACTGAATCCTCCTGTGCTGTGTGATTCTACTGATTTAGGTAAGCGCAACTTATGCCCATGCAGAGTGATACTTAGGCATACAAGAGTTGTGTGTCATTTATGCGCTTTAAACTACTCATTATTGCGCCTTGATGGAGTGGGCATGCCGCTTATCGCTTAATTCCCCGCAATATTGCAATAGCGACTGAGCTTTAGCTTAAGTTCCTGACATGCCGCTAAAACTCTTCATCACATATTGTTTTAAAATGAGCACCATGACATTGCATTATTGTCATAGCGAAGGAGTTTCAAGCGTAAGTTCCTGACACGCCGCTTTACTCTTTATTACATATTGTTTTCTCTAGATTGGGGAGTCATTTTTTTTCTAATCCAGGATACAACAGCATTCAGATACTTCCCAAATATTATGACACAGGGAGAATTAGGGTTGCTAAATGTCAGCCTTATCTCTATACTATAGACAGTTTTTTAATTGAGTGATGCGAAAAGCCAAACACAAAATCTAATACAGGAACAGGGACACAATCTTAAACATCAGGCAGAAAAAGAATGAAATTATGGAAAAAAATGACAACATCTGAAGTTGATTTATGGAAATGTGAGCTTCAAAGAATATGTTCCATCAATCTTAAGCACAGTATATTATTTTACCCTCCTCACCTATACCCTCCGCAGTTAATTTTATCCATCCTTATTTGTCCTCCATTTTGTCTTCTTTTTCCCACCTCTTTTCTATTATATTGGGGATTGTCTTACGGTAACTTTTTTCTACTGATATGGCTATTATATGATACTTATTTTCATATGTTACTATTATTAATTTTACACGTGACGGTTTAGTTTATAGGATTATTATAGTATGCATATGGTGTTGAATTTTATCTCATCATGTATAGGGCAGAGAATCCTTGTTTATGAATTTGTAAGTCAGAATTTCTCACGAAAATAATTAAGCAAGCTTTGGCGATGCCAATAGTTCTGGCTTTAAAAGAATGTTGTATAGTTATGTGGAGCATTACAAGTAGATAGCATGGGAATAGATATATATTTGTGTGGAAGCAAAGAACTGTAGAATAATATTGCAGAAGGTTAAAACGCCAGGTGACAGTTGCACTGTCTAGTCAGACCCAAACTTCCATATAGGTTAATGACTGCCTCCTCCCATTTGTGCTGCTGCCAGAGAAAAACATCGTAAATTATCTAGTTATCTAAAACACTTTAATAGCATTACAGTGTCATGAGCGTGCCTCTGAAAGTTCAAGCTCAGACAGTCGGATAAATAAACCAAATATTATAGCTGTGTGGAGGACAAGCAATTTTTTGTGGAAGTGCACAACATCTGCCTAATCAAAACATGTACTCCTGGCTCTCGAAATTTGGGCGGAACCAAAGCCCCTCTCTGTTTATGCTCACATAATTGTCTGATGACAGCTAAACTGTCAAACCCGACCATAAAAAGACAATGTAAGTCCATCATGAAATTTAACAAGAGGAACTGAGACACATATAAAAAACATAGAAAAAGACATAAATGTGAGCTGGAAGAGACATAAATGTAAGCTTGAAGTGTGACTTTGTGTAGAGAAACACTAAAGAGAATGCAAGTGCTATTCAAGAAAATACTTCGTTTGTCAACATGGAGACTATTGAATTTCCACCTGCTTGAACAACACACATAGAAATGAAGAGAGCAAACCATTGTTTACAACAAACCGAGGCTATAATATATTATCATGTTTCACTCAGTGCAAATTCTTTATACGACATACAGGTACAGATACTTCTTCTTGTAATTATTTCACTAACCATATTAAGTTTCGTGCTGAAAATTCAATAAAATAAAATAAAACGTGTTTAAAGCTTGATTAGTGTCTTTCCAAAAAAGAGAATAGTGCACAGAGAAACTAATACATTGTTGACAATGCACGAGTTTGAGGACATATATTTTTTAAATACTGACCGAAGGCTTTTTTTGTTTTTTTAATAGTTCACTTAAACTAGAAGATTTAAGGAACGTTTACTTTTCAAAGCATATTGTAGAATTCAAAAAGTCGTTTTCAGCTGTTTTCTTAACAAACCCAAGCACAGCGGTATGTTATGGGTATCAGAGATCAAGAAGATGCATAGTAGAAAGTTAAGTTTGACTTATTGCCATAATGGAGAAACACAGCAAATGATATATGATAGTTGCAGTATCTGAATTATACAGCTCCTTTATGGAGCACTGCTGAAGAAAACTTTGAAATGTTAAGCAGAAGGCACAACTAACTCATTGTAAGCATGGCTCAGACTGCTCCTGGGAGGAAGCTTTCCCACATCAGATCCCTCTGCTGCAAACCCTACCACAGCTCATTAATTCTATGCCTGTCCCAGTGCATTTGACAAGAAGAGGCTTTGAAAAGCTAAAAAAAATTGATACAGCCTTTACGTCATGCAGGGAACATCTGTTTCCATCTCTCTAGCCAATACATTGACATCGTTTTATATGAAAAGTTCCTTTTATTTCCTCACTTTTTACTTTTTGTAAGGAACTTATCCCGGGAGTCCAAATTCACAGCTTTTAAAACTTGATTAGCTAAATATTCCACCATTTCTGTCCCACAGGGACATGTCCATCCTTTCTCCGGCACATTTCGCGAGCTGTGAATCAATTTTGCTCGATTATTAGGAATATGTTGATTCCAGCAATGTCAAACTTCATAAAAGTTAAAAAATACTCCGGAACAAAAGTTAGTAATGTAAACATTACTGTAAGTGCGCAACAGTATGTGAAGTCTGGAAAATCCATACATTTCTGTCCTGTCAAACAAAACGCCTGATTCGTGAAACTGTTGGCTTGTATTTTTCTTCCTTGAGGTCTCACGTCCTGAATATGTAATGAAAATATATATTGCAGGTCAGAACTGGATTCAGCAGACTTTCTGATGGTTGCATTGTGAGGTAGGTAGCCTTTGCAAGGAACTTTGGTACCTCAAACGGAGACCCAAAATGCGTTCCTGGGACGTTTGAGTTAAGGCCTACTCAGTGCCTTTAGTGCATGACTGGTAGAGTGTGGGTTTATGATGAACCCTGTATGTTGAATGTTGGGGGCCATACTTGAGGGCTGAAGGTGTGCTCCATGTTCATTGGCCTGATCAGATGCAGTGATAAGGAATATTTCCCAACAAATGGCGTCATAGTATACTCAATTGGCATCCCCTAAGCCTTATGCATAAAGCATTTAAAAAATGTAATTTCTTTTGTTATTCTTCCGAATACCATCAAATTTTTGCTTCGCAGTGAGATTCTTCTACAATGCTATTGGTTTCAATATTTTGATACGATCACCCCACGGTTTATTTGCATTGACAAAATAGTACCAAGGTGGAATAAGGAACGCGAAGGTTATCTGCAGTGTACCACGATCTAGCTCATCAATCCAATCCCATTGAGTTTGAAACACGTTTGTCTCCGTTGTCTTCTTAGGTCTGCACAGCCCACCTAAGATGGCGGATTCATGCTGTTACCCAGCGCCAATTCACCGGACCACAGCATGGTTTGAAAATAGGACACGCAATAGCTGACAGCTTTCTGAACTTGCCTGGAGTTTCTGGCAACAGCAACAACCATTAAGAATCTTGTCGTTTCACTTTTCTGATTATAAAATCTAGAAGCACCACCATGCTGGCCGGTCCACAGATGATTTGTGATCAAACCCACAATAGCACAGTATGTATAGTGATTTCCTGGGAGCTTCAAGTAATGCAAGGAAATGTGGGACAAGGTAGTACATGCCATCCCAGTGACTGACACAGAGACCAGAAGAAAGCTTCATCCAGTGCCAGTGGCGGCTCCTCGAGGGAGTGCTGTGGGGCGGTGAGGCGGGGCGGGGGAGGGTAGGGGCAGGGTGGGGGGTACTAAACTCCGGCATACGGCCAACTTAAGTTGGGTAAAGAAATAAATAAATAAAACGAATTACATTGCGCACGCTGCAATGCCAAATCGGTGATGCAGCGCGCAATGTAATTCGCTAAGGTGCTACCATTCTGATGAGGGACATTTTATCAGCAGGAGCGGCTCCTCTGCTAAGGCGGAAAAATAAATTGATAATACCATTGATATTATCATTATCAGGATTTTATTTTTTGAGCTACTGAGCTGGGTTAGGGCGGGTCGGGGCTGGTGTCACCGGGGGAGGAGTGGTTCATGCATTTAAATGCACATGATGGTATGGTCTGCCTGGGTAGAGAACATCGAACTACAGCACTCAGACCAATTATGATGCTGCTGTTCATGGTGACAGCAGCCTTTTGATTGGCTTAGGGGAGCCCGTGTGCTTCCTGGACTTGTCAGGAAGAGAAGCAACGATGTAGGAGAGACAACAGAGTGAAGAGGTAAGTGGTTTTTTAAATATTTTTTTTTCAACCCCCATGCTCCGCCACCCCCTTTCCCTGCCAGCCTCCACTGTTTGTCAGAATACAGTACGAGTTATTGACATGCAAACTCATTAGTGACGACATTAGCTGTAAACAGGTATACCCAGTGGTCAAGCTTTCTATATTCATTTTGGAGAGCCAGTCTTAAATGTGCTGTTGTCTGTGGTTGGTGAACATAAGGAATTCAGTCTTTTTTTATTCTAACCCTCTCAGCAGCTGTGGCGTATACACTATGCAGGTATTTAAAGTCTATGGTTCATTGAAACTAGTTCACTTTGAATGCAGCAGTGTTTCAATTGGGGAATTTAATTTTATTTATTTTACAGAGTTTTATATAGCGCGAACTTGACCCGAATCGTGTATCAGAGTGCTTTACATAACACCAGTTGCATTACATGAGGACACATTCATTCTTGTTAGGCACACAGAGATTAAGTGATTTGCCCAGAATCACAGGATGTTCAGCGTCATTGCCAAGACTCAAACCCAGTTCCTCAGATTCGAGGTTGACCGCCCTAGCCGTTAGGCCAACTCCTCTCCCCACGGTGATTTCAGTTTCCGAGTCTCTACTTCATGGAGCTCTGGAGCATTCCTGGGTGTTGGTACGTGTTGCAGAGCAGACTTTATAAAAAGGAGGGGTACACATTTGGTGACTTCGGTGGAACGTATAATCAAGGACAAGGGAAGAAAGTCTGGTGTTTGTCAGAAAAGGCGAGCAGATGCACCTTAACAGCATGTCGCACCCTGAAGTATAAGAAACGGTCTATGGAAGAGAGGGCTCCCACAGGTAAATTGTTACAGAGTCACAAAATTATGTTGGGGATAAAGGTTGCCCAATTCCCTCACCTTCCATTTTGTCAATATGCGCTGTACCAGTTTCTTGGTCGAGGGTTGTAACAATGAGTTGTTTGAAAAGTCATCCGCTTAGTCTTTTCCAGGCCCAGCAGGTCATCACATTGGTTTTCAGTGTACGTGTATCTCTAGGAAGGCCCATCAGGAGAAGCGTTTGGAGTGGTGTGACATCGGCTTGGTTGCGCTCCAGTCGCATTAAGGGACTCTGGTGTCAAGATGATACCAAAGTCGTGCATAATAACATTGTGGCACTAGATAATAGAGCTCTAGTTCTCACACCTCTTTTTTTTTAATAGAGTTTTATATAGCGCAAACTTGACCCGAATCAGGTATCAGAGCGCTTTACATAGCACCAGTTGCGTTACATTAGGACACATTCATTTTTGTTAGGCACGGGGAGATTAAGTTATTTGCCCAGAATCACAAGATGTTCAGCGTCATTGCAGAGACTCAAACCCAGTTCCCCAGATTCGAGGTCGACCACCCTAGCCGTTAGGCCAACTCCTCTCCCCTAGCCCTCCTTTCTCATATGGCATATGAGAGTGTGCAAGCTAATGCGGGGTTGCTTGACAGCTTATATCAATTTTGTCAGGGTGCCACAGAGTGTTTGAAAAAGGACTGTGGGAGTGAGATGAGAATGGTAGCATAAAGATAAAGAAGACAGAGAACTGCCATATTAATAATGACAACTCTTTCTCCCAGATACAAGGCCAACTCGGTCCAAATCTACACCTGCGCCTCTAGATGTTCAAGCACATGACCATGATTGCATTGGACAATCATCTGTTTGTCTCAATACAGTATTATATGCACATATTTGACTGTGTCATCAAGCCATCAGATGGGGAATTCAAGAGGAGACTGTAATGTGAAGTATGTAAGTGGAAAAATGTCTGATTTCGTCCAATTATTAGGTAAGCTAGAGTGACGGCCGAAAAGTATGATTTCACAGAAAATAGCAGAGCGAAGGGACACAGGATCTCAAATGAACAGCAAGAAATCATCTAAATACATAGACAGGAGGAGGGGCCTTGCGCGGAAGACCAGACTCCTATGTGAGTTGTGTTCCTGCAACCAGCTGGCCAATTGATCCAGAGCCAACACAAACAAAAGAGGTGAGAAGGGACATCACTGTCTGATGCCTCTAGATATTGGTATGGGGTCAGTCTGGGAGCCATTAACCAGGATACAGGCATTCGGGCTTGTGTAGAGTAATTTAATCAGTGCAACAAAGTCCATTGGGATACCCACCTTTGTCATCACCCAGAAGAGGAAAGGCTACTCCAATGAGTCAAATGCCTTCTCCACATCTAAAAAGATCACTCCTGCAGGCACTTGTGGGGTAAATCTGTCCAAGCACTACAAAACAGTGCGTAGGTTAATGGATGTGGATCTTTGAGGAAGAAAGCCATACTGAATAGACGAGATCAAGTGCTCCATTAGAAGGAAAGTCGCATAGTAATTCTCACTAGAACGTTATTATCAAAATGTATTAGGGATTTTGGCCTGTAAGAGGCATAGCATGCTGAGTCTTTACCGAATTTAGGCAATAGTGTTATCACTGCTTCATGGAGGGAGAGGGTGGAGGATGTCGGTCTGCACAACTTCTGCATACACCTCTAGTAGGCGGGGTGCTAAAAGGTGCCTAAACGCTTTACAGAATTCTCCAGTCAGCCCGTCCAACCAGGGTGCCTTGCTGCCAGGCATGTATTCAATAGCTGCCACTAATTCATCCACAGTGCTGGGGCACTTAGGAATTGCTGATTTGCCCACTCCAGCCCAGGGTCGGGTATAGCTCTGGTGACGCCCGGTGTGACAGTCTTATTTGGCTGCCCCCACCCAATATGAAGACTTTCTCCATTAATTCCCTCACTACCACTCTCCAACATTGCACCTCATCTCTCCATAGCCTCTCTCTGACATACATTTCATTTTTTTATGGCGCTACCCATAGTTCACTCACACTCAGTTCTGTGATCTGCATGTTATATGTTCTTTGCGCAGGCACATTAACCCTCTGTGCTACTTTATGATGAGTCAAAACTGCCACTGGACAAAATTCCGATCTCTCTCTTTTGACATTTTTATTGTTGCCAGAAAACTGCTTGATGCACAAGGACATTCACATGCTTTAAAACCAATAGCTACTTTTAAATACAGTGCCCCTCCACAAAATTCAGTGCCAGGTGCAACTGCCAGGTCGCACTACCCTAAAGCCAGCCTTGCTCCAGCCACACCACTGCATTTTCATTGAGGTATGTTTGGATGGCCGTGGAGGATTCATCTAATTGGATCCTGTATCAGTTGACAAAGTAGCAGACAAAGTCAGCTGACATTTCTTCTGTGGAGAATATAGTTTCTTCTGTCTCATTGTGATAGTGGGTTATATGTCTGTCACCCTCTCCATTTTCTGGGCACAGGCATGCTTGCTGAGAAGGGCTACTTCACTATCAGTGAACTCCTGGTACTGCAAGAGCAAGTGGTTGGTGCTCATGTAGGTATGCAGCAGAAGGGGGGGGTTGTGTTGGTCAATTTCAACCACATAAGGTTTTGTTCGAGTGTAATGAGCTGTATATGTATGGCCTTCAACATTCCTGAATGCCTAGATATAGTGATCCCTCCGATATATACATTAAATGCTTCCTAGAGTGTGGAATGGATAGACACAGTACCTTCATTTAGTCTGAAATATTCTTTTATTGCCTCATCTAACTCTTCCTAAAAGAGCTTTTCCATGAAGGTCCAACTCGGGAATCACCAGGGGGATGCTGAAATCTGCAACCAGGTGTCTGAAGGACAATTTTCACTGGGGAGTGGTCAGGCAGTGTACATTGCTGATGTACAGCATCTTTGATCCACATATTGATGGAGTTCTATGGGCAGTTGAATAAAATGTGTATTCATGAGTTGTGAAATATCTGAGTCTCCAGATGTCCATCAGCTATAATAAATCTATGATCTCTACCATCGGTCTAATAGAGTGTGGTTTCCCAGTATATCTGGACCCCGTAACGTCTTTGTCTGAGTCGAGGACCAAATTGAGGTCTCCCCTGTATTACTGGGGTGGTCTTGACGCATTGCAGGGTCAGTGAGAAGGACTGGAAGAATATGGGTACAGCGATATTTGGGGCATATGTGCTAAGGAGCACTACCTTCTGGCCATCTAATGCACCCTCAAGCATTATATATTGCCTTTCAGGGTTTGTGTTTTTTTTGGTTCTGACAAAACAGATATGTTTATGTGTAAGGATGCAGACACCGCACGCATAAGTACTGTATGAGGTGAAGAATCAATGGGACCCCCATTTGGCAGTGAACATTGTCATCCTTCCAGGCAGAAGGTGCGTTTCTTGTAGAAAGGCAATGTCTATTCCATGTCCCTCCAAATATGCCAAAACTAACTTTCCTTTGTGTGGGTTTTTTACACCCCAGATGTTCCAGGACAACAGCGCTAAATGTTTAACCGCATTGATATTCATGTTCTGAAGGGGAGAGGAGGTGGCCTAATGGCTAAGGCGGTCAACCTCAAATCTGGGATACTGGGTTTGAGTCTTGGCAATGACGCTCAACATCCTGTGATTCTGGGCAAATCACTTAATCTCCCCGTGCCTTACTAAAATGAATGTGTCCTCATATAATGCAACTGGTGCTATGTTAAGCGCGCTGTATAAAACTCTGTAAAATAAAAAAATAAAATAAAAAATGTTCGAGTGATGGTTGAGTCATGAGTCGTCTGGCCAAACTGGGTCAAGCACAGCCCAAATAGATTAGGTTTTGTGTGACTATTTTTCAAACTAAATAAAGCAAAAATAAACAACAAAACTTTTCAAGTTCCGAACACCTCCCCCGCATACTGACCACCCCAGCTTTTAGTGATGATTTCCTATAAATATCTCAAAACATTAAGTAGATGATACTCATCATGGGTGAAGGCAATGCTTCGTTAGATCATTCCCGCTGAGCAGGTTATTATTATTATTATTAGAGTGTCAAACAAACAAGAAAATGTAATAGACAGGATGACTAAAGCTCTGTGGTTGGATTTCCAGTCCTTTTAACTTCTATGAGAAGCTACATCAGACAAAAAAGGCCAGGGGTTTCGATCAGCCAGTGCCCACTCAATCTCCACAGTCCTCCCTGGGGTCAGAGCCCGTAGAAATCTCCTGGTGGATATTCAGGCTTTTATGCTTAAAATGCCTTTTGCAGAATGGTCTGATATCTGTGAGGTTGATAAAAATTAGGCCTGGGGCAAAAATTTTGTTCAGTTCGCGGAAATTGCGATAATTTGACATTTTCGCGTTCCGCGGAGAGCGCGAAAATGCCAAAATTTCCGGTTTCCGCAGCTTGGCGATAATTTGTTTCTTGCTCGCGCTGTAAATTAATACATTCTCGCGCGTGCGCGCGCGATCGCCTTACCTGAATCCCTGCGTTCGCCGACAAGTTTTCTTGATCCGGTCGCGTTCTCCATGAGATGTTGTATTGTTTTTAGCCATTTGCGCTGTCTCGCGACAGTTCGCGCCCGCAGTGACGTCATGCGTCCCGCGATCACGTCTTTCTTCTCGCGATCATGCACCGCGAGACAACTCAAAACAAGATGGCCGCGCCCGCAAGCAACCACATGGGTAAGTTGGCGGCCCGCAACCATGCAGAAAATCTCGCGAACATGCCGGAAAAAAACTTCCGCATCTTCGCGATATTTCCGCTTGTTTGCGATAATTTAAAACATTTTCGCGATAATTTGCGAAAGTTAATCTCGCAAATTCCGCCCACCCCTAATAAAAATGTGTGTTTTCCCGCTCACATCGATCCATAACCGAGGTATGCCATGCTTTGATGCATAACATTTATTTCACGTCTGTGAACTTCCTAAGTTCCTATTGGCTTTTTGAACCACTTGAAGTGAAATTCAGGACGATGGATATCCCAGTACCCTAGAATTTAAGCAGGCCATTTTCCCTCACCAGGAAGAGCCCCATATCCTGGTCACAGTAGATTGATAGTTAGGCTATAAGAGGATGAGGTGGAGCCCCTGGGAGTGGCTGCTGCCCAAGAAATATATGGGCATGTTCAATCAAAAACTCTGAGGCACTAAACAGGTCCACCAGCAGTTGCTCAACAAACTTAACTGGGCGATCCATGGTCGTCGTTTCAACTATCACAGAGATTTATATATTTTTTGGCAGGATAGGACTTCTAAATCTTCATTCTTAGCCATTACCTGGAAAAACTGATTTTCTATTTTATTCAAATGAGTGGCATGGATGGTGTTGTCATCTTCCAGGCCAGAGATTCGCCGCTCCGTACCATTGATTCTGTCTTGCGGGGTCAATTTAACTGCCTTTGGATTACAGGCCACAGCGAAGTTCCAACAGGAGCATCCTCAGACAGGTCCCTCAGGAGTCCCCTCCTCAGCATCAAAGTCATGCATTGACTTACAAGCAGATTGTTTCTGTTCAAACTGCAGTTTGACTTGCCTACGGTCTCCTTTCCCCATGCCTGCAAGATGCCCCGGTGCCCAGCGGAGGTCCAAAGTAGTCTGTAGTGGCATGGTCTGAGGGGAGCTGTTTTTTAAGAGCAGGAGAGGTGATGTCTCCATGTCAGACCAACCGCCAGGGTTCTGTTGTCAATGAACATGAGGAGTGAGATTCATAGTACTGGGACTCACCTCGGGCAAGGCAGAGGGGCACGCGCTTGCTGCAGGCATACACGTTTGGGTTTTAGTGGTGCTCACCTGCCCACGTGGCAGCGTATGACAGGGCTGGGGGTTCATAAACAGGAGGCAGCTTCTACGTACTGCAGGCCCACGCACATGCAGCAAAAACTCCGAACGAAGTGAGCCCACTTTCAGATGAAACAGGAACATCCGCCATCTCACCTCAAACCCTCGATCGGGCCACCTCTTCAGTACAGCCTCATACAGGCAGCAAGGAGCATCAACTCCGCTGCATCAGGCATCAGTGCGGGCAGGGCAGCAATGGTGGGTCCTAGTCCGGAAGCCCGGAGGGTTGGTGTCACAAGCAGCACCTCCGAACAGAGGGACCAATGATCCATAAGCCACGGGGGATCATGCATGGACCAGCAGGAGGGGCATTCACGGCCCAGGTCCACAGCGCCCACAGATCCATACACAGCTGTCAGGGTGCAGATTTCAGAGTGGCGCATATCACCCTGTGCTGTCTTCGGTCTCCCATCTCTGCGGGAGAGTTGCCGCCACAATTTCAGGCTCACCAGCATACCCTGTCACCGCCGGGCATCTAAGGAGCAAGGTGGCTTCAATTCATGCCGACTCTCTGGGAGTGCCAATCACACCTACATGCCCCAGTGGGGCCAGTATGGGCACTTCAGGGTACACACTAAGGGTGGGCAGTAAACTCTGCTCTGCTGGCAGAGTTCACAGAGGTTTGACCACTTTTGGCAAAAACTCCACCAACCCGCCACATGGTGAAGTTTACTGACACCCATCCCTAAAAATGCGAGATGTACTCAGCAGATAAAGGAGAAGAAGTGGACAGAGCTGCTTACTTTGAGTTGGTGAGCCGGCCTTGAGTCACCCTAAATGAAAACAAAATGAGAAGACTCACCTCAACAAACACTGTCCCAATTAACTTCCTAATACAAGACTCACCTCCTCTGTGTGTTGCTGGAACATTCCTATATGACCTCAAAGGGCTTGTTCTTCGAAGGATACCTTGCCGGGAACAAAAAACTGCACACTAGACCCAGAGAGACAATAGTGTCTCCTCTTAGTAAACACTGAAGCTTTTGCTGTTTTACTATTCCAGTGTGTATTCCCAGAACATGATATACTTTCAGCAGGAAAGACTTGATATTATGGTACTGCACATGCTCCGAACTACATTACTAAAAGAGAGTGCGGTATATGCGCGCTTGACCATGATATTCGTTTCCTGTCTTTGTTGTGCAGGCTCCCTCAGCATCATGTGTCTCATCTCCATTGTCCTGTCAGATTCACCAGCCCCAGGCTCTTCTTGAATGGAAGAAGTGGAGGTCTTATTTGGCAAAGCGATTAGTGATAAATAGAAAATACAGGGGAAACATCGTTTACAACGCGGGGATTACATCGCGATGCCATTACAACGCGGTTTTTACAACGCAAGTCGTTACAACGACTTGATCTAGATGGCGGTCTAGGACAACGAATAGTATAATTTACTATCCAACACCTTCCCTACTGTACGTAGACTGGAGTTGGAATAGTAAATTATACTACTCCTAAGTCCAGCGCCCTCCAACGCAAGTCGTTGTAACGACTTGCGTTGTAAAAACCGCGATGTAATGTACCGCGATGTAAATGTATGCGTTGTAACGTCATACATCCAAAATACAGGTCAATAAAATGAACGCATTTGGATGAGTGATTTCCTGTGATGTGAGATTAGATTTATCTGCTGCTTAGCTTCAGAGAATCCGGTGACTGTGCAGGGCAGGAGACTTGAGGTGTGAAAGGATCTGCTGTGAGCTGTCTTGGTGCGAGATGATAACATGATGACATCATTTTCTGTTTCTGAATTGTTATCATAATCGAGATCAAGGTGATGATTGGGATCCCATATTACTGCGAAAGATCATTATTGTACACATGCATGCTAGAATATGTGTCTAGCATATATAAAATGTGCAACTTGTGGTCAGCAACAGAACTATAAATACTCGAGGGATATACAGAAGTCTCCATTTTTTAATTCCATTTGGCAACAAAAACGAACTCCAACCCTCCCCCTTACTCTCCTGAGACCCTTACGCGCTAAGGAAAGGTGCATTTGTTTTATGTTTAGGTATGTATCTTGCACAGACCACAACCATTCAGGAGAATGTTGTATTTGTGATATACATGTGCTGATTACATCGCTTTGGGTCACGTAGTGCCGCTGTGCGTCCTGTGAAAAGGGGTGCAACAGAATAGTAAATCTGGCCATACGCCCGTTTCGACTTTCGCTATGTCCTCAGCGCAATGTCCTAGACTACAAAAACCAGTCATTTGCTGCCTTGCTGCGGCAGCATTTAAAATAGTATGTAAGAGACGTGCACATGCACAGGATCGTCGTGTTTCGTAAGGGTGGGAATTCCGCAGAGTAAAGCTCCACGAGATCCACCAACCCTTAGTACAGGCAAGTCACGTCCAACTTCCATGGGCAAAGATGAGTCCGGCTTGTCCCGTTTGTGGGCAGAAGAGGCACTAGGTGGCCATCTTGGCCGCTAGCCTGGCCACGCCACCTGAGAGAAGTGACTTTAATTAACTCCAAAACCCACCCTAATAATTTACAGGAATGTAAAGTATAATCAAAATATTGCTGCACTGTCGGTCTGGATAGCAGAAGCTCTGGCCTGAAGCTGTGGGTGGTGTGTAACCTGGAGGAAGCACTCAAACCATCCACCTTCTTTCTGTCAGACACTTTAATCTATGACAGAGGCAGATCTGAAGACACACAATGATGCACAGTGGTTGGGCTGGACTCCGAGATGATGGATATCAGCCTTGACTGAGGTCAGAAGGCACAATAATCTTTCAACAAACAAACAAGCATGACATTTTTTTTAACACTGTGTGTGCATCTGCGTGCAAGCAATGATACACAGCTACACTGACAGACCCTCAGCTTGCATTTCAGGATGACTCTAGGTGGGGGAATGGTACCAGCAGTGGCAGTGACGTGCACAAGGCTGGCAATGGTGAGTAACTCCTGAGGATTATTGTGCCTTCTGGCTTCTGAGAGTATTATGAACGTGGTCGCAAAACGTAACTAATACAGTCAAGTTCAATTGCGATTTTTGAGTCTCTGACAGCTGGAAGGAATGAACCTTATGTCCTCAGCATGCAGTACCACAGCCCTTGTTTGGATGGCAAGACACCGGCAGTCATGGCTTGGTCACACAACAGGTTGCACTCAAATGAGCAAAGCAGCTGAGTAGCAAAACGCTGCAGAGAATGTGTGCTGCCTTTTATCTGGGTTGCTTGATCCTGATGTTTAAATGGTGCTGTAAGCCAATCAGAAGCACTCTGATCTATCTGTGACTCTCTATGGCAGCAGTTCTTAACCTGTGGTCCAGGGAACCCTAGGAGTCTGGGACGCCTACTCAGGGGGTCCATGGCTACTTAAATATTATTAGCACGCTAATAAAGTGTAAAAAAATAAAGAAGCAAAATATAAAACTGAACATTTAAAAAAAGAAAAAATGTCAAGTAATTTGAAATTCAAGGTTAAAAATTAAGCTGGTATCCTCAGATTGATTTGTGGGAGCAGTGCAAGTGCATCAAAAAGAATATAGTATGCCTGATGTGTAGCCTCGATTGAATTTAGAAAAGCTCCAACATTCCCATTAAAATACAAATTTAGATTTTTTTATATTTGTTTGTCAAATAAATGAAATATATGTATTTGTTTGATGAACACTTGTTCCCATATTTCTGTGTTTTGCTTTTTGGTTCAAATCATTGAAATTGCTTTGCCCCTGGTCCATTCCATGGATTCCAAGAAGGGCTCAGAAAGGGTCCCCGGATTCCAGCAATTAAATAGTGAGGGTCTCTGGATTCCAGTAACAATTAAGTGCGGGCCACAAAAGTCAAAATGTTGAACCACTGCTCTAGGGTAATGTTTAAGGTTACACCAAATTTGCACTCTCTATCACTGTCAATGGCTTTAGTGTGAAATTGGCCATTATAATGCATATGTTTCAACATGTCATGTTCATTGTTTCACAACCATGGCGCAAGTTCAGAGCCTGTCTACAAAAAGGGGTGTTTTGAATGTATATTTGTAAAGTGTACATTCTCGCATAAGGATCTTGCTGAATAACAGATGTCTATTGTTACGTAACTCAATGGCACCTTTTTAAAAAAAAACACTGGATTGTGACAGGCTGAGTGGACCTGTCAAGCAAGAAATAAACCTGTGTCCAAGAGGTTTAACACAGATGCCTTCAGTGAATTCAGTAGTCTACTAATCGAGGTAACCTATGAAGAATCAGATGTTAACCCTTATTTAAGGACCCATTACAACATTAATATTCCGAAATATTAAAACAAGCTTGCCTTGTCGCAAATGCATAAAGTGAATAGCCAGCCATATCCAGTCAGTCACCAAGATGTACCCTATGTATAATCTACAAAGTGATAGGCCGGACAGTTAAATTCATACAATATTACTTCCAAACTGCAGTGAAGATCACATGTCCATAGTGTATAACTATCTTTTATTCTTAGCTCTGCAGTAAAGACAGGACAGCATAATAACAGCACCTTCCTTGTCCAAGCTTCCGTTTCAACTGCCACCCTCCAGAAACCTCAACACCCACAGCCTAAGGGCACATCATAATGACGCCCTGAACATTCTACTGCTGGAGAGCAGCAACACCACACATCCTCCATGTTTATATGTTAATAAATAAAACAATAATACAATGTTACTAATACAAAAAAACACTAAACAATAACATAATACTAATGTTCAAAATACATATATTTTCATTAACACAACACAAAGAGTCCAATGGGCAATATTTCCAAGTCAAAATAAAATGGCCATCACAGAACTTTAAGTAGCTTAACACAAAATCCTTGAGCCTGGACGGAGTACTGATGATCCTTCCCAACCTACCCATTTTCACCATTCTGACATTATCACTCTCCTGACTCTTCACTACTCCATCAAGAGTCTCCTGCTCACCTTGCTCATCCCCAAGCTGCACATCCACACCGTCTTCCCAGAACAACTCATTTTGTGTTGCTTTATCCCCAATGTCTCCTCTTTCTATTTATTTTCACTGCTTTACATTTAGCAATGCAACTCATATGCCACACATGATTATCAGTCAATCTAGCTTGATTTTATAAACATTCCTGCACTTTCACTGGTTCGGTATACTCACTTTGCCCTTTGGGTACCTTGCTAGCCTTTTTCAACTTTACCCAATCATCTTCTTCCAGCTTCTTCTCTTTCATCACTTTCTTTACATCATAATACTTTTTATAAACATGCTGTGCTTTAACAATATTTTCTTTTACAATTTCTGGTGACCACTCAACTTTTCTTGCACTATCCATCCAACCCAAATTGTCTTTAGTGAAAGGCTACCTACTCTGCATCAAAACAAAGGGACTCCCATTCCACTTACTAAAGTAGTCTATCAAGACAATAGTATATTTTCATCCACCAATCATGGTCTGTACTGATCCCACAAAATCTACTGCCATCATTTCCCATACCATCTTTGGACACTTAACAGGAATCAGAGGTGGTCTCATGGTATGCAAACTCTTGTCTGAGTTGACACATTGTTTGCAATCTCTCACCCTTCTCTTGATATCTAAATCAATCCCAGGCCACCAACAAATGGACCTCATTTTAGTCCTCTCTATTCCAAAATGTCCTTCTGGATATAGATCCAAAGCCTTCTCTTTGAGGCTCTGCAGTGGCACAATATGTAAATGTAAATGTGCAGGAATTTATATAGCGCAAATCACCAAGCGGTCTCTAAGCGCTTGCTTAGGGAACCCGTCCTGGTATTCCCCTGTGAGATAACCCAGCAGGGAATCTGCAAGGTGAAAGCCAGGCATCCCGCCGCAAGGGGCCCATGTGGAGATTAAGCAAGCTATTGCCCAGAGTCGCAGAGTGTGAACCCATGAATCAAGAATGCACTGGAGCGAGAATTATCGAGTCCATGGACATTTATGGACTCAAGACCCAGCCGAGCTGGGAATTGAACCCTGGTCCCGGGCTGACCTCTGCTTCCAGGTCTGCCTCCTCTAACCAGTGAGCCACAATACTTCCTCCCCTCATAACAAAACCTGACTCTACTCATAGTTCAGTCCCTACTTCCCAACATCCTTTTAGATCTATCTGACCACTCTTCTTTATACCCCATCTTTCTGGTAGACACCGTTTCACTTTCCCTAGAAGGGCATCTTTCTCATATGCAATCCTCTACTCTGCCTTCTCGATGGAGTTCATGCATTGCTCATCTACTTGAAAGTCATTTCACTCATTTTTTGGCAGGTCTCTAATGGGAAAAGGTATATGGCTTAAACAGTCTGCAACTTTGTTCTGTACTCCAGAACATATTTAATTTGATAATTATAACCCTTTAGTCACATCAAAAGCTTGCCTATTCTCACAGACACCTTTACAAAACCTTCAGTAGTAAGCAAATTTAGCAACGGTTTATGGCCAGTTCTTACATCAAATTCAGTGCCCCGCACAAATGCCCTGAAATGCTCCATACCCCATACGCAAGGAGGCATATCTCTCTTTCTATGACTGAATATGCTTCCTCTGCTGGTGTAAGACTTCTCAATGTAAACACAATTACAACTTCTCTTTTCTTTCCTCCTTCGGTGTGAGAACCACACCTAATCCTATTTACTAGCATTCACTGTAAGAATGTGGCGTAACACTGGATCAAACCCATGAATCGGTGCTGCATTACAAATGTCATTTTATATATTCTGGAACAATCGCACACAATTGTCACTCCCCTCAAATTTGCTTTGAGCCTTCAATAACTGCCGCAGGTCTTATGACTTTTCTGCAAAGTTATTAACAAATTTTGAAAAGAACACTGCAAACCCCAGAAAAGAGCATAGTTCCTCTTTATTTCTGGGTTCTGGAGCCACCCTTAGCGTCTCTAACAACTCTATTTTAGGCGATATTCCTTCCCCTCCCTATTACATGTCCCAAATATGTTACTTGCTTTTGAGAAAACAAACACTTAGGATACTCATCAGTCAATCCTTTCATTTTTAGCATCACAATAACTTTCTTCATTCTTTCGTCATGCTCCCTCCTGTTCCTGCTCATTATCAATAAATCATCCTGAAAATACAGAACACCTTCAATATGTCTCGAAATGTCACCCATCAACCTCTGTAAAACCGATGCAGTGGACACAAACTCAAAAGGCATCCTCACTTATTGAAAACATCCATACGGTGTTATGAAAGCTGTTATTTTCCTGCTCTGCTCATATAGAGGAAAGTGATGGTAGGCAGATGAAAGATTGACCATTGAAAAGCATTTAATATTCTTAGCTTTGGCCGGCACCTCACTAATTTTAGGTAATGGAAATTTGTCCACTTGAAATTCTTGATTTACACCTCTTGAATCCACACACAATCTGATTTTGCTGTTGGAATTTCTGGCAATGACCACTGGAAACATCCATTCCTACGATTCTTTACGTTCAATTATTACTGCCTACTCTAGCCATGTCAACTCTTTCTCCATTTCATTCCTTATAACGAATGGAACATTTCTTTCTTTGCAATTTACTGGAACAGCCTTTTCATTGAGTACTATCTTATGTTTAAATCTTTTCAGCATGCCAATCTTCCCTGAAAACACTTCACTGAATTCCTTACGTGTTATCTCACCCACGCTGTCCCCTTCATTCATCTCTAACACTTGTTCTTCAATGATCAGGTTTAAGATAATGTCTAAATGCCTTTGGTTTCTCCAACCAAGTACACACGGTGCATACTCCTCCACATACATCCTTCCTAGTGCCTTATGTCCTTTAAAAAACATCTCTGAAAGTCACCATCGGTATTGCTTCCCCAGTAAAGCTTTCTGGTTTTATATCAGATGTCCTAATTTCCTCACTTATCTCCCTTTCAAACTTTTTCTTCCACATATCCAAGTTAATGATGATGTAAGGTGACCCCGAATCTGCTACCAGAACAACTGGTATGCCTGCCACCTCCAGTTCACATCTGGGTTTCCCACAGTCTCTCCTGGACCCTCTTATTATTAGCATGCATAATGACTTGGTTTCAAATTAATTCCTCATGAAGCGCTCCAAATCTGCATGAGATTGCCAATTTTTTAAGCGCCAACGCGTATTCATCAGTTGATACTTTCTGTTCCTGTTTACTTTGGTAAAACGTATATTTGTCCATACCAATGCATACAGTAGGTGCATAGTATCTTTCCAAATCATCCAGTGCATTTGCATACACATCAGTTTCATCCTCATTCCTAAGTTTTTCCCTATTTGGTTATTCTGTCATATAACTTCTGGCCACAAAGAATGGAATAATATGCCTTTTTTCCGTTGTTAAGGTTTTATTGTTATTAGTATCCATATAATTGCAAAAGTAATCGTTCCATTCCTGACACTTCATATGTGGTTCACCTGGAACTGGCAATAATGGAATAGGTGGAGTCAACGTAAATGTTTGTTCTGCACACATGACTTTTTCAACCTTGCAACCCTTTTACAAATAACTGCTACTAATATATTGTTTACTTTCCTTTAACACAAACTCATATTACACATCCTAACTCACTTTTTTTTAGTACTTTATATAAGAGTCTATAAATACCACAAGTCACTCTGATTTCTTGTAACAGGTGTGTGTACCACAGTTTGAATACACACACACATGGTAGAAATTTGGTAAACTGGTGTGTGTATCATCAATGCAGTCATAATCCTAATGACAAATGAATACATTGGTGTGCACATCACCGTTACGCTGCCTTTCAAGTATCCACACTGAAAAACTGTTTTTTGTGTTTAGTTTAGTATAGTCAGTTTTTCATTTAAATTTTAAGTTTCCAATTCAGCTTCTCGCTCCTCTGAGCTTCTCTTTTTTTCTCATTGCCCTTTATACTTGTTCTCCCCCTTCTGCTGCTTTCCCACCGCTGCTGTCCCCGTGGCCCCTCCCATGTTTTCCCGCTCCCTTTTCTCAGCCGTCCCGCCCTCCTCCGAACTCTACTTAATGGAGGCCGCTGCGGGGCCACGCCGCCGGAATGCTGCCGGCGCGCCAAAGGTGCGCCAAAGGCAAGCCTGTCTGCTCCCGTCGCGACCTGACCGCAACCAGTGCCAGAAACCCTGGCCCTCCGACCTGCCTACGCTACAGCTCTGCAGCTCTCCATGTACTCCATGGCAGCAAGGACAACAACTGCAAGCTCTCCTCACCTCTCGACACCCATGGTCTCTTCACCTGCTGAAACGGCCGCCACTCTCTCAACCTCGCTTAGACCCAGGACCCACCTCCACCTTCCAGCAATAACTCCACCGTAGCCCACACCCTGCAATGCATCCTCGTCAACATCCGCTCCATCCACAGACACGCCACAGAAATCTGGGACCTCCTTGACAGCACCACTCCTGACGTCGCCTTTCTCACCGAAACCTGGACAAGCGCCACCTCGGGACCAAACATCGTGATCGCCATCCCCGAAGGATACAAATTCACCCGGAAGGACCGCCCAAAGCTTCCCGGAGGTGGCATCGCCCAGTAGGCCAACCTACACCGACAGGCCCACAGACTTAATGGAACACCTCCACTTCAAGATACAGATCAACCCGACCACCACCCTCAGACGCACCCTCATCTACAGATCTCCCAGACCCTGAGCACCTTTCTCCGACTCCATCACCAACATCATCGCCCCGCATGCCATCACCTCCACCAATTACACTTTACTGGGAGACCTCAACTTCCACCTCGACAACCACCAAGACCACAACTCCACCTCCCTCCTGGAGAATCTCTGCATCATCGGACTCACTCAGATCGTACCAGGACCAACGCACTCAGCAGGACACACTCTCGACCCCATCTTCACAGCAGGAAACTCCATCTCCTTCAAGCCACACCTCTGAACTCTCATGGACGGACCACCGCTGCGTCCACTTCACCTTCAAAGCTAACATCTCCCGCAGACGCCCATTCCAGCTCATACGCAGTAATTGGAAAAAGACCTGCGATGACCAGCTCGCACAATGCAGCACACATGAAAACAGCAAAAAAGAGGAGAAACATTTCTCCTCGTTGCGCCAGGGTAAGACCAAGAAGTATATTTGCAAGCCCCTATGGCCATGGGAACGTCACTTTTTAATATGTTCCTGTGACCATAGGGGCTTCACCTTATTTACAAGGCAGTGTTAAGCCACTTAACGTGGCTTAACGCTGCCTTGTAAATAAGGTCCCTTTTCACGCTATGCTTAGAGTGAAAGGGGAGGGCAATGGGTGTTGCTGTGGGTGTTCTACCACAACACCCATTGATTCTGACGCTACCCCCAATTTACAAGGATGGCGTAAATAAGAGGCAGCGCCAGAATTAAGACCAGGGAAAACCTGATCTTACCCTAGCACAATGAGGAGAAATGTTTCATTTCTCCTTGTTTTTGCTATTTTCAATCCTCCACTTCCCTTGTTAATATGCCCCCAGGTTTTCCCTGGTCTTAATTCTGGCACTGCATCCTATTCACGCCTCCCTTGTAAATAGGGGGTAGTGTCAAAATCAACATGTGTTGCGGTAGAACGCCCAAAGCAACACCCATTCCCCTCATCTTTCACACTAAGCATAGCGTGAAAGGGGGCCTTATTTACTTATTTACAGGCAATGTTAAGCCATGTTAAGTGGCTTAACGCTGCCTAGTAAATAAGGTGAAGCCCCTATCGCCACAGGAACGTCATAAAATCTGACGTTCCCTTGGCGATAGGGGCTTGCAAATATGCCCCTAGGTTTTTAACACAGTTGGTGAAAAACTTAATTTCCTCTATGTATTTCTACCTACCAGAGATAGAGATCAACCTCTGCTATGTGGTTCAATACTGAATTGGTATAAATACTAGGGGATAAGAGAGAAAATGTTGGGGACAACATGCTTGGGGTCATGGAAGATACCCTTGTGGTGTCACACAGCACTTTTCAGTGATATAACTGAGGAAAAATATAAATGTGAAATGTGTAAATTAAGGTATGTGATATACCCTACTCGTATTAGGTGTTTTCCACACATTACTTGTGTGCCCTGAGCTGAGTAAAAATTAGAGGCATGAGTGATCAATGTATATAGATGTCATACAGAATATGTTGACGAATAAGTGAAAGATGTTTATGCAGATTTAGTATATTTGTATAAGTGTCAGTTTGATCGCGGTATCAATGTGATGCAAAGGTGGTGTCTTAGGACTAACTGCTGTGTGAGGACAGTGACATGGTCCACCTTTTATCATTGACTGAAATCTACTCAACCACTGGGATGCACCAAGCAAACTGACACCTCAGGTGAAATATGAGATCACTGGGTGGTCACATCTGCAGGCACCAACCTCTGGGGTGTGGCCCACCCAAAGAGCCTAGAGAACCGGAGTTGAAAAGTTCCCTTGTTTCATGGAAAGGTGTAATACACAATAGACTACAGTGATCTTGAACACTACATTATGTTTGAAGATAAAAGAAGCGTAGGCATAGATCGGCACACCCACCTATATTAATTGAATTATTGAGTATGGGAAGTAGTGATACAAGAGTACTCTTTTACATACTCTTACAAGCATTGGTAAGTAAGCCCCGAAGCATCCAACTCACTACAATCAAAAGTGAAAAGAGGGCTTTTCCATTGGCGCTAACTGTATTTGACTATGCCCTGAATGTTCCCATTTTAATCCACTTTTGGATAAATTGGGACCAATTCAGAAAGGCATGTGAAAGTATGTATAAGAATGCGCCATGAGTACTATTGCAAATACTCTTACATGCCTTTGTCAATTGGTCCCATAGAGTGTAATAATGAATGCCCTCCTGTCTCACTGGCACACTCAGGTCTTATCTGAGCATCTCTCAGCATTTGCATTGTGTTTAAAGAGAATCACAGACTAATTTTTGCAAAATATCAATGCTGCCTTTTTTTAGAGCTTGATACATTTACCACCCCAAATCCTTATTATCTCATTATGTCGAAATTCATAATTTGGCATGGCTTGAGTTTTTAAAGAGATTGGCATGATGCTCTTTCAACCTAAATTGGCAAAGCCTGCAGTCATTTCCGAGAAAACTTCTGAGGTTTCTGAATGACAGCTGATAAGTTAGGTGAGACATTTCATGAAGGAAAGCGGATCACCTCGATGCCCAGCAGATGGCCTTCATGTAGCGGAGTGAAACCTTGCGGTAAAATGATACAGTAACTAGCGCAAAATATGCCTGACAGACTCTGCAAAAGTGAGATTAATGAGGTGATAATATGTAATATGGCAAGAAAATGTGCTTCAAAGACCAACGCTGCACGCGTGCACCGTTCGACAGTTTCCAACAAAATGTACCTAGAAATCTTCGTTGGGAAGATTACTAAAAATGTTAAATTATATGTATGATCTAGAAACATTGCTTATAATGCTAAAAATCTACTGCTCTATTTTGCATGGGTTTGAGGGAGCTGAATGAAATAAATGATTGAGCTTTGGGATCATTTAGACACCGGTTTTCTGTGTTTTTGCGCTGGATTGAAACTTTGATGCAAACAGAATTAGAGCAACGTGCACAAACATTTTTGTTGTCGATTTCCCTGTCTCCGAGCAGTCTATTTTGGTTGCACAAGACATCAAGGGCCGTATTACAATGAGTGCCCTGGTGGCGCAATGGGCGTCCTTGCGCACCCCGGAGCCCTTGGTATTACAGAACGTGGCGCAGACGCTTGTGCATCCCTTTCAGTAATACCGATAGCAATGGCGCACTTAAAGCGCTAGTGCTACCATCAGGGGAAGTCCCCTCATTTACATAGGGGTGTGCCCTATGCAAATGAGGAAGCTCCTTTGCCCCTGCGCCCGCCTTATTAGAGACGCGGGCTCATAGAAAAAGAAGCTCTCAGGGGGCGCACTCACAGCGCACCACCTTCTAGGTGGCATACTGTGAGTGCGCCCCCTGAGAGCAGCCCTCTGGAGGGGAGAAAGCGGTGTCCTATGGACCCCTAGACATCTCCTTGCAGGCGGTTGCAGTCACTGACTGCACCCGCCTGCAACGGGTTCTGTAATCCCCTTTAAAAGTGCAGGCAGGTTGCCTCCTGCAATTTGAAAACTTGGAGCGGCTGCATGCAGCCGCTCTGTGTTTTCACATGAATGCGCTGCCCCAAGGGCATTTTCAAGGAGGGATTTGTGAACCTCAGCATCTTTGTAGAGCTTGGAGAACTAAGACACCAAAGAAACCTGAGAGAATGTTTGTCTGAAAATAAGATCTGGATCTCCTTCTTACACCAGCTAACATGACACCTGGGCCCCTTCACCATAACCATGACCGGTAAATATAATTATCTTGTAGTCTGACTGTTGGATACATGAGAACCTTTGCTTCAGGCAGAGCCACTTGAAGAAAAAGCTGCCAAAATATCACTTGCCCTAACCAAACTTTACTGCAAGTTACAGAGCCCAACAGCTAAGCGGATTCAAATAGCAATGCACACAAAATTGCTACCCACTATAAGGTATCGGCACCTTGCATTCCCCGGAATGCTCATAACCATTGCCATGTAGCTTCATACAGGAAATATTTGGTCTCCTTAAAACAACAAGAAGTACACTGATTTGACTGGAGTTTGGGCTGGTGAACATGGATATTGAATGCAAAAAGGATGTGGTTAAATACTGTCACCAAGTAGCCAGAGCAGACGCAGACTTCCTGAAAGTAGCCCTGCAAATAATATTTCAGACGATAAGACCAAGAGGGCATGGTGTCTCAGCAGCGCTCCAACCACATTAAACTTGAGCACAGAATGATTTAAAAAAAACAGCCATTACGTAGCAGCACCTGAAGAGTACTCTAAACAAACAGGGCAAGATCCTGTCAAAAGAACAGGATCTAAATGAAATTAGAGATACCCGAGGCACCACAGGACTTTATAATTCCCATGAAGACGTTCCCGGCTCACCATTCCTGAGAGTGGCCATGGGAAGGCAAGCACTAAGGAATATATTCAAGACCAACTTCACAGGTTGTACTGCAGAGCATTGTGGAAGGTAATGTCCATTCAGTAGTAGGAAAAAGACAGTTACTATACCAATCCAAATTAACAGGATCCCTAATGCAAACCAAAGATGCAACCAAGGGGACACAACCTAAGTCTTTTCCAGCCAGAGACAAAATTGTCGAAGTCTTTCCTTCTTGGAAATGGGTGGCGTTTGCTCAGATTCACTTGGATCTGAAGAAAAGTCATCAAAGTTGATGAAGTAGCTAGACGCAGTTCGAAGCTCAGCAGTGTTTGTAGAATTGGCAGGGCAGATGGTTCTTGTGAAGGTACATTGATGTAAAGTTCATTATTGGGCCTAAGTGTAAATTGCTTTTCAATTTAATTTGGATGTTGTTCTGATTCAACAGGTGTGATTTGTACTCTTTTATTGGCTACTCTGGCATCTTGTGCAGAGGAGACTTGAAACATTATTAGTCTTTCCATCTGAACTTCCTGTATAGTAGCGAGAGTAGATCTGCAGCTACTCAGGACTCCACGTGGCCTGCTGTTGAGAATCGGCCAGATAGTGTGGTTTGATCAGAGCAATGGAGACAAATATTTTTTCTTTTTTGCCGGCGAGAGGCGGAAGAAGTACTGTTCTGTTCCTTGAACCACCAGAACAGGTACAGGTGTTCTGTAGAAACTCCTTCTTGTCAACAATCTTTTCACTGACAAGGTCCCCAATCTTCAGGAGCAAGATAGGTCTTGCCGGAACCGGTTTCACTTCCCCAGTGGCGATTCGTTTTACTTGGACGTTGCTTTGTAATGCCCGGAATTCATTGAGTTCCTGTAAAACAGCCAAACGATAATTCAGTTCAAATGGTTACATTCGCCACTGTGTTGGAACAACCGGGGTCAGATACCCACATTCTTGTCCGAAACAGAATCTCATAGGGGTATGTCCTCCCAAGGATTTTCTTGGCATACTATTCAGTGCCCTCTGGACCCCATATAGGTGATTGACCCAACTACCACCGGCACCTAATACGCTTGCTGTTAAGGATTGCTTTAGGTCCTGGGCTTTCCTCTCCACCACCAAATTTCCCTCGGGATGGTAGGGGGAGGAGGGAAAACATCCATTACAACGCAGTCATTACAGCGACCTACCTTTACAATGCAACTGCCTTTACATCGCATGCCATTATAATGCATGCCATTACAGTGCATGTCACTACAACCCATGCCATTACAATGCATACCATTACAGTGCATGCCATTACAACGCATTATAAGGTAAGTAATGGCCATTTTTTAGTATTAGGGGTGGGTATGGGTTTTGGGGTAAATGGGAATAGCATTTTTTACCCCAATACTATCCAACACTTTCCCTACTGATGCACTCACTGGAGTGGGAAAAGTCTTTTTTACCCCTACACTATCAAACACTTACCTAAAAGTATTATGCGTTGTAATGGTATGCGTACTAATGGTATGTGTTGTAATGGAATGCGTTGTAATGGTAGTTTTTTAAAATGCATTGTAATGGTATGCGTTGTAAAATCATGCAATGTAATGGTAGTTGCGATGTAAAGACTGCGTTATAAAAGCATGTGTTGTAATTGCATGCATTGTAACATCATATATTCAGGGAGGAGTACCGCTAGGCCACACCCACACTGTCCATGGCTTCCTTGTAAGCCCGAGAGCTAAACACAGGGTCACGGTCAGAATGTAATGTGCCAATTGCATATGTCCTGATAAAGACTCACAAATCCTTCATAACAGTTCGAGCGTCAGCCGAGCGCTGAGGCCAAACCCATAGAAATCTAGAGCATGAATCTACTGTCACCAAGATGTACTTGTCTGAATTTAAGGGCCCGCAGTGATCCAAATAGACACATGCAAGAGGTCTGTCTGAGATGAGTAATGGTGTTTGTGTTGGCCGTGCTACGGTGGAGTCTTCTATCTGCTTACAGATGTTGCACTTCGAGACATGTCTTTTTTTGTTTAGACAAACTTGGCCACCAGTATCTCCGCTTCAGTAACAAAACAGTAGTGGTGACTACTGCGTATGCAGAGCCCAGACCCTCGTGTGTAGCTAGAATTAAACCTAATCTGCGATCCATGTTTGGTTTAACTATATCCCCCACTCCTGGAATTTGAGCATACGGTGTGTTTTGAGCATCTAATTTATAGGAATATTTGAGTGGAAATCCTTTCGGAACGGCAGAGCCATTCTTTGAGGCGTTGACAGCTATCAGTATGTCTCCATCTATCCTCGTTCTATAATGAGCAATTGTAGCAACGGCAGCAGTTCGCACTGTCGCCTTGGCAACTTCATCAGCCAGTGAATTCCCTGCAATGTGTATGCCAACACACTGGTGACTCAAGGTGTAAATAACTTGAGCCCGTGGCAGGCATGCTTTCAGCTTTGCCACTTGTTCCCATAACAATATATGTTTAATTGTGCAACCCTTGGAATCTCTAAATCAATTCTGGCCCCACACAGTAAAACAAATCGGGGGGATTCCTGAACCGTATACTGTAGTGCCAATAACAGGGCTTTCAGCTTTGCCAACTGCGCTGCACAATCTCCTAGAGATTGTGTAGTCGTACTGCTGGGATGGGACTTACCATACCGCATACGTCCTTTCACTATAGCACACACAGCGCTATACTGCTGTTTACTTCCAAAGGCAGGCTGAGCAGATCCATCAGTGTAAATGATGTATTCAAATTTAATTCGGCAGAGGATATTCTTGTTCGTACTGCAGAAATGCATGTGTTTGCAATGTAGAATCGTATCTGTAATTTATATCTGATGCATTGAGAGAATCAGCCCATTGTATCCATCGCGGATGTCGTGCTTTCTAAATTTGGAATGCTCGCTGTGGTAACAGCTTCTAAAGTTGGTACTGGGTTACAACAATTTTACGTTTCCCCTGTGCTAGTGCTCTTTCTCTCACTACAGCAGTCTGTATTGCTTTCAGTATTTTTTCTGTTGCTGCAAATCGAATTTCAGAACTTGTGTACAAATGTGATTTGTATGCAATTGGAACTGTCTCACCTTCATTGAAAGTGATGTAAGCATACCCTGATAAACCCGGGACGACCTGGATCACCAAGTTAGTGCTATTCACGTATGTGTGTAAATGTTTTGATGCTAGCATGTCAGCCTGAACTGAGCGTAGAGTATCTGTGTGTTGTTGCATCCACTAATGTGGTGTGGAATCAGGTCTGATTGAGTCATAGAAAGGTTTCACTTTTTCTGCGTAATCTAGAATGTATGTTCTGCCAACATTTTGAAATCCTAATATGGATTGCAACCCTTTGAGACTCTTTGGAGGTTGGAGGACCATGCACTTTTCTAGAAATTCTAGAAATTCAGCAGTAATAGTTACATGAGCTAACTATTACTTATGCTCCGCAATGCACTGCTTATGACATCAAATATTACATTACTCATAACATGGTCAGTGACATCCCAAATTACATCTCTGATAAGATCACTGATGACATCTTCCATAGAACCTCTCACACATCCACTCACACACCTACACAACCACTCATATACCCACTCACACATCCATATAACCAGTTACACACCCACTCACTCATCTATTGAGCCACTCATGTACCCACTCACTCACCCATATATCCATTTACTTACCCATTCAACTAGCTACACAGCCACTCACTCACCCATACAGCCACTCACACCCACTCACTCACCCATACAGCTACTCACCTACCGACTCACCCATACAATCACTCACACACACTCAGTCACCCATTTACTCACTAACATGCCCCCTATTTACCCATACACTCACTCACATAACCACTCACTCACCCATACAGCCTCTCGACAGACTCACACACCCATACAACCCCTCAGACATCACACACACTCACACAACCACTTATATACCCATTCACACAACCACAGAACCATTCACACACCTGCTCACTCGCCCATACAGTCACCCACACCACTCACTCTCCAATAGCCACTTACACACCAACTCACTTGACCAAATACCCACTCAAACCACCACTCCCTCATGCATACAGTCACTTACACACCCAGTTACTCATTTATACAGCCACTGACACAGTTACTCAGTCACCCCTACAGTGAATCATGCATCCACTCATCTCACCCACCCATATAGCCACTCACACAGTCACTCACTCACCCATACTGAATGCGGCTAACCCCCAACTCAAAGAACAGCAAGAACTGCAGTGTGCATGCTGTACTGCGTGAAAGCATGCCTAGCCCTATCATGGGATTTCATCGGGACAAGCATGCCTTTATGCAATACGACATTCACACTGCACTTCTTGTTGTCCTTGGAGTTGGGGTTCAGCTGCTGCACTAAGCTTGCTCCCGCAATGAATTGTCCGAGATAGAGCAGCGGAGGCTTCTCCCTATTCAGCCTAGTGTGCAGCAGCTAGCAAGACAATGCCAGAAGAGGCTAGGAGAGACTGTCAGGCTGTGCACCATGGATATCCACCAATGGAAAGAGGTAAGTAATTGGTGGTGGCACTGGTAAACTCTGCTCCACTGCCAGTGTGGTTTTTTTGCAAACTTCGCACTCCGAACACAGCGTGGGGTTCTAAAACTCCACAAACTCTGTTTGTGGAACAGAGTTAACCGCCCACCCCTACCTCTGATACAAGAGAGAGTATTGGCACAGAGAAATTTTGCATCTTTATACTCTAATAGACACTCTTATCACCTGCTGTGTACACAGTATTACATATGACTGTCATCATTGGGAGATGTCTGAAAGTGAAGTGAGTATTTTCCAACAATCAACTATGGAGACCACTTGTGCAAGACACAGTTTTCAATAGAGAGGATACTCCATTTTATTCTCTACTACGGACATTCATAATGATGAAAAGAGGTATGCTCAGAGAACAGTCTCTACCCACAGTCTACTTTGCTTATATGTTACTCTGGGGAGATGGCTCAGCTGACAGGGCAGTGTGTTTCCATATCACAGTCTCTATAGTTGTTGTGCAAAACTGCCTTCTTAGCATAGAGGTAATTTCATATTTGAGCCTTACTTGTACATCTGTCATCCTGGCAAGAGCTGTGATCAGAGAAGTAAACCTCTTTTCACAGACTAATTTGGACAGCCATCATCCAAGAGACAGGTCACAGGAGAGGGGTGAGTCTCTCCCCACACTGTACTATCGAGACTTATGATGTGAGATCTGTCAGCACACAGGGAAGATCTTCCCCACAGTCTACTATGTATACCTATTAGCATATACATTTTGATTTCCTCGGGGAGAGGTCTCAGTGGAGAGGCCAGTACTTGTTATACTTGCTATGGAATAGTGAGGTCTTACATGTGAGATGAGTACATTCCCCACCCAACTATACATACTAGTGAGCATGGGAAAAGGTATGAGTGGAGAGGCAATGTCTCTTTACACTCTATTCTACACACTTGTTACCTTCATGCAAGGTGTAAGTGGAGAGTCCAGTCTCTCCCCATAGTCTACTTTACACTGTTTTCAGATTGTGGAGAGGTGTCAGTGAGACCACAGTATCTCCTTAAACCCTATTGTGTACCTTTGTAATACTGTGAAACGATCTCATTGGAGAGTGTACTTTCTCCCTACACCCTGCTTATGGGGACTATAAGGCATAAGTACTGTAATAAAGGAAAGTGTAAATTCTTCCTCTAAAAATGTTTACTATCTCATGAGAGTCTCGTGGGATCGTAAAAAAAAGTAGTGGGATACACAAAATCTTGATGCAAGGTGTTACTGGAGAGACAGTCTCTCCTGCTCCTTATCTTTACACATTTGTATGTCTGGGTGTTAGTGAAAAATTCTCTCTCTCCTCACAACCTACTATGCACTGCTGAGAAGTATCAGTAGAGGAGCTGCTTTCTCCCCACACCCTACTAGTGAGAACCCTAAGACATAAGTACAGTAATAAAGAAAAGTGTAAATATTTCCCCCAGATTTTTTTATGATCTTACAAGACTCTTGCGGGATTGTGTAAAAAGAAAAAGTTAAGAAGTATGGTATAGAAAATCTTTCTATAGAGAAAGTTTACAGTATAGAGTGTTGTCTTTCTGCACAGTCTGATACTCGCACCCTATGATACATAGCTATTATGCATTAAATAGAGTTTAAATGTTTGAGCTCGCGAGACTCTTGCAGGAGCTAGACAAATATAGAAGTAAGAGCAGGTGTTTGGGTGCTCCCACAAGACTCTTGTGGGTGTCAGTAGTAAAAAAAAGGGATTTTTACCATGAAATATTCACATAATGTTGAAAAAGAGTGGCTCTGACAAGAGCCTTTGTGATTATACTATATAATCTTCAGTTACATATAGAACTGGATACATTCCTTGATGTTAATAAGGAAATCCTGTTCCCTTCTGCAGTGATGTGCACTTCATCTTGCGTATAGACACCTGGCATATCAGATATTGTTGTGATATATAGAGCCCATGCCGTGGTCATGAAGAAATGCAGAAACTGTTTTATTGACATGCATCCATGATTTCTTAATCTTACAACAAAACGTTTTTGACCATTGCCATTCCTACCTTTGACAAAGGCATTTTGAGGAAAGAGAGACACCAATTGTGATAATGTCTCTTTCATTTGGCTTTCAAGCACAACACCAGTGCACTATCATCATATCTAGATGCTCACAATGCAAAATGCTCTCAACCATTGGTAACAATTAATACCACTTCATATGTCTATGGCCAATCCAAGTGAGGAAATCCACGATTCTTGTCAATACCACAACTAATGGCATGTTCTCTAGCCAAGTGAATGAAGTTGTGTCCCAAAATCTAGAGGTGAACCATGGTGCTGTATGGAGATCTCAGTCACAAGAGGAGTGCTCAGCAGAATGAGTAAGCCTCAGGAGCTATGTGGAGTTATATGAGGAGAGAAAAAATGTGAGGGTGGCACAATTATAAATGTAATTGGTAGGTGTTTTTTGGCAGTTACAAAATTAAGTTAGGTTGTGACCAACTGCGGTGTGTATGGTGCACAGTTACTTCATAAACAGTATGTTCTTTACTATTGGCTGACTTCGAAATTTGGTACGATCTCACCAAGAGGCTCACAAGCGCAAACCAAGAAGTGCTGTCCCCTCAGACTGAATGCAAGGGATTGCCTCCCAAGTGTCTCAAAAGGGATTTTAAGAAGGGGAAAAAAGGAAAACAGTCAAAACAGCATAGATAATAAAACTAGAGGGTAGCTCTAAAAAGAGATGCTTTTGTTAACAATTTCCAACAACTATAAAAAAACATTTTGTGTTTTCAAAAATTATTTATATCTTTTTTTATATTAAAATTAATTAAATGAACAAAAAAAGAAACCTACTGTCTGGGGGGCACTTGTATGGGGAAAACTTGCTTGTCTCTGATGAAAAAATGATCTGCTTGCACAAGAAGTAAAATAGCGCTTAATTAAAAAAAAAGCAGGGTTATTTTCCGCCTCTGCACTTATAACCTGCGCAGGCACAGTATCTCCTGGAGCAAATGATGTTGACGTCCCTATAGAGTAGTCGTGCTCCACAGCACAAGCCAACTCTGCCTGTGCAAGCTTTTGTGGATGCATAGATCTCAGGTGTCTCCACATCCATGTGGTACTCATACTATATTGCTTATTTTTGCACCCCCGCCTAAAACCTGTGGTGCAAAGTTTACAGGTGAAGTACTTTGTTGAAACGTTCTTGGCACTTGGCCTCATTTGAACAAATTGTCATACCAAAGATTCCTTGGATGGCTGAGATGGCTAGGCTGGTGCAGAAGCCCTTGGCTGTACATCTGAATCAAATGAAGACATCTTTCTGTTCAAAGCCAAACTGGAGAGGAGAGCAAGCCAAATAGGTGTGCTCTCACAAACGTTCATTATTAAAATGAAGCACAAAGGATGGAATATTCTTCTAAATAAAGATAACCATATTAACCAATGAGAATCCTTTCTTCTGGTGTACTTCCTCTCCTGGCCTCTCCCGATGTTTTGCATGCATCTCATAAGACCGTAAGAAAAAAATACCTCCTTTATATCTGTTATAGAACAATACACAATTCATTTTTGTACCTTAAACAACATGTCTTATGTTATATTTTGTTGAAAATGATACTAAATCACTGTAATAAATTTGATTCTAAATATTCAATTGCACAAGAGATTTGTAAGACCTAAAAAGGAAGTACAGTCCTCTCGGAGTTCAAGCAGGGGATTGTGTGCCTGGCTCCTGCAAATGTCTCGCGAAAGCCATCACTTTTACAAAACAATTGAAAAAAAAATCCAGCCACCCTTTATTCACTACACAATTATACATTAGCATTAAATAGTAACTGCAAACATGATAAAGAACCATCTAGAATAGATCACAATAAAATGTAGAAGTTTACGATTTTGCGAGTCTCTTGCAAGCTTCCCGCAGTCCTCTCGTGAGAGCATTGACACCTGAAAAGAAAGATTACTGGTGAAATCCCTTGTTATCAAAGTTAGAGCAAATGAACAAAAAAATAATTTCTTTAAAATGTTATCTGTTTAATACTCACACACATTTTACAAGAATTTTGCAAACTGTAAACCATATGCTATTTGGTTATAATAAAGAAATATATTTTACTAAAATATTGTCCAAACACAACATATATTATACAGCCATTCTATCATACATAAACTCACAAAAATAATTCATTTACTTAAAAAAAAACTAGAAGCTCACTTAAAAAACTAAAGGTTAAAGTAATGTCATCGTTAGGTGTAGTAAAAATATGTTTTCATTTTAAAAAATCCTTAGAAATTCACTGAAAGTTAGCTGAATTTCTCAGTAACAACGTTAATGTTTTGAACTAAAAAAACACAGAAATTCACCAGTTATAGTCAGCCGCACTAACTACTACTTGCACCCGCGCCACACACTGCTTATGACCTCACATATGAAATCCCTTAGGTGAAAATTCTGTGGAGTGACCAAAAACTCAGCAGGATTCACTGGAACTCTTGAGCAGGCGGAAGTACTTGTCAGCCCATTCATGCTGGGTTTTTACATGCCGGGAGCATGATGCTTGCATGGGGGAGGCCGTGTTGTTTTACCTGCATTCCTCTTCTGTGCATGTACAGGGCCTGATTATTTAATCTGAGGTAAATCCTTGCAATCCTACCCTATCCCACTCATCCACCTCTCATTTACCTTTATTTTATGAGTGAGTATCTTTGTGTTTGTGTATTTTATGTTTTTGTCTTTTTATCCTTTTTCTGTGACTTATTTTTACTTTTGTTTTGGTTTTCCCTTTAGTTCCTTAGTTCTTCCTTTCATCTTCTGAATTCCTTCCATTTCATTTTTCTTCTTTTTTTACCATCCAGCACGATGGCAGAGCAAGGCGCGGCAGGAAGTAGCGGCACCAGTGCAGCTGCTACCCGCCTACCTTGTGGTCACCGGCGCTGCCAAGGGATGCAGCTCTGGCTCATTTTTTCAGATGCCGTGGTTTCACACTTGTTTTTTTCATGAAGCACCACCTCCTCTCTATACTGGCAGCAGGCCTGGGAGTGGGTATGCCCACTGCTGTGGGGAGGGTGCACCAGTGTGTGCGCAGGCACACTAGGGTCCAACGCGCCCACCAGCAGTTAACGCACCACTAGGGAGACATACCGGACTGGAAGCAGGACCTGCTCGACTTGCTGCGTGTCGAGATTGCGAGGCTAGGTGAGTAATTATTTATTTATAGTGCTGTGTTCTGCAATGCTAATTTTGTGCTCGCTTGGGCTGATTATTTAAGAAGACATGCAGACTCCTCTGTCCTGTCTCTAAGATAGTGGTACTAGTAAGTAATATCAGTGAGCTAGCATTCTCTGTGCCTTTCTTCATGCAGTCACAAGTCAGAGAGCCAGGTCTGCCACCACCAGTGCTGCAGCGGGTAGATGCACCACCATCACCACCAGCACCGCGGCTGCGGCTGACGGATCTGCTGGTCCCAGTAAGTCCTCCTGCTAATATATTATTATTATTTCCCTAACTTTTACCTCTCCCCATTAACAGCCATTTTTCATTTTTTTAAATACTTTGACTGTCTCCTTTTTTTCAACTCCCTCTCATTTTAATGTTTGTTGAATTCTTGTTATCCCTGCGTTATCCTTTTTTTCTAAATGTCATGTTTATGTACCTGACTTACTCCTGTTTGTACTATTCTGTAGCTTTCTTTTGCTTTGATAGTAAGCTTTCTCTCCCCCCTTACATATCTTGTGGGCTGGTACTGTAAGACTTAGGGAACAGATTTTAGGTACTCTACTGTGAAGATTGTAGGCCTACGTAAGTTATTCTATGTCTATTTGTTGAGAAGGCTTTCTTTTTCTTGCTCATATTCAAACAGTAAAACGAGAGAGTGGCCATGGTCATGGTAGCATGGTTTCAATGACAGTGCAGCATGGCAGGAAAGTAGCATTTTCCTACCAAGACCAAATGTCTTTAATTGACTAATTTATCCCCCCCTTCATTGCATTTCAATGACTCAGTGTCATCAGCATAGCTCTGCCCCTTCATTACGAAAAGTGTTTGGTTGGCTTGACTACCTGTCTTTTCTAACATTTTCAACCAACAAAATGCCCAAAGCGACATCTTCAGTAGAAGATACTGCTAACTGAACTGCAGTGATGTATTGCTGTTGTATTCAGTTCAAATAAAATAATAAGGGGATGCGAATCTGGAATATAAAATGTATGTTTTTTCTAGCCACACAAACCGCCAGTATCAGCGGCAATGACAGTAGTGCAGCAGAAGTGGCAGTAGTTGAAGGGGGAGTCCCAGAGGAGGCCGGGACGGGTAGTGGCAAGGCACATTGTTTGCTTCTTGACAACTTCTAGCATACTTACTATAACAGCGTCGTGAACCACCGGCTTGAGCAGCTACAGTGGGGATGAGTTCTTATTAATCACCTCTTCTATCTGCAGCTCAGTAGAAAAAAGATCATAATGAATGCTGCAAATGATGGGTTGATGGAAAAGGTAAAGACTGCTGGAATGTTAAAAGAAAGGATGGGTGAAATGGTATATGAGTGAAAAGGTGCGGGATGATGAGTGAAAAGGTGCGGGGATGGGTGAAAAGATGCATAGATGAGTGATAGGATGCATGGGTGGGTAAATGAATGGATGGGTGAAGATATGGTTGAAAGGGGATACTATGATAGTTGAATGGATAGATAGATAGATAGATAGATAGATAGATAGATAGATAGATAGATAGATAGATAGATAGATAGATAGATAGATAGATAGATAGATAGATAGATAGATAGATAGATAGATAGATAGATAGATAGATAGATAGATAGATAGATAGATAGATAGATAGATTCATAGATAGATAGATAGATGCCTGGATGGATGGATATATGGATAGATGGATATATAGATGAATGGATGGATTGGAATGGTAAATACTGGATGAGAGAATGTAAAGATTAACTAGTGGGTATCAAAGGATGAATACTATAACAATGAAGGAATGAATGGATTGCTTGGATGAAGAAACAAGAGAGCTCTTCTGTAGAGAGGTGTGTTTACCTACTTCACTTGCTTGGTTTCATTAAAGCTTTGGTTCAAAGTAGGGGGTATTTTAATTTTCTGTCTATATCCTTCACTCACTGTATTTGTTAAGCGAGGCAGATATGTATCCCACCCATCATCATTCATCACCTCCCTACAGCATGGTTCAATTTGGCATTGCAGTGTTGACTGTGCAACATGCATCAGCTTCATTTGATGCAGTATTTGCAAAGTTTACGTTGCATTGCAAACCAAAAACAAGGTGCATTTCCCTTACTTCCTAGTGACTGCTCAGTCACGTCCTAGTACTTCACTCCTTTATTCTTTCCTATGTTTGGTCCCAGACTAGCACAAAAATTGAAAAGTCCATTTTTGGCATATGCCACATGTTTCTGGCCAAGTTGTCATTTATATTTCATGGTTTGCATAGTGGATTAACCTGTTCAAAGAGAACTGGACAGTCAATACAGTTTTGGACATCGCTGGCAAGGGATTACTGCAAATATCAGGGGGGCATTACACGCCCAGGTGCTCGAGAAGATCTGTGGAAGAGCCGGTAGTAATTGAAACCGGACATGATGGTATTTACCAACTAAATTATTGACTGTCCATTTCTCTCCGAACACAGAAAACTAGGGGAGAACACACAAATCTAAAGGGGGACCTGCTCTGTTTTTATTGATACGGTAGAGGAATTCACCGGCCTTTTTTGAACTAACAGGGGAATCTCTTGAGGTTGTAATATAATATTAAAGATCTATTTTTGGAATCCTATAATTTGATTGCACACTGGATCTCCCACGAGTTGGATTAGTGCCCTGAAGAAGTCCTGCGAGAACAGGGACGAAACGCATAGGTTGTTCCAAATTTACATTTGTTTCCTTGTACACATTCTGTGAAAATTAAAGAAGATGAAAAACAATCAGACTGTTTGAGTAGTATTAAACTTGGAATTATTTTCCTGATGCCATTTATTGATTTAAAAGCAACTTGCTGTCAGTGTGCTTGCATACAAATAATAGACAATTTTGGATGTATCTTTGAGAAACTCTGGACTCTTGGTGGAATGTAAAAAATATATATAATGCTCCTCAAAACTGTGGATTTGTAGGAATAAGTTTGGGGTTTTTCTCGGTTGACCCAAAAGAGTGAGCATTGATTTTTTGAGGAATTAGTAGGGACAAACGGTGTGCAGGCATTTCTTGTAACCAAAACCATGTTTCTGTTGTATTATTAAATGTATTTGTTGTAAATAATTTGTGGTGGAAGGCGATGCCAGGGTGTGCAGTGGGACTAAGTGTCTGATTTCAAGTTCTTCGGAATGTATATTTTGTGATGAATGTGCCCAATTCCTTTTAGCCAGTCAGTGCTTTTGCTTTTATGTGGGGTATGTGTGGGTAAACAATGGCTCTGTGAGTGTGACTAATCGGTACATCAAATTCCAATGGCCTGAGGTGACCAGCAATAAACTGCTACTGTGCCACTATATAATTTTAAACAAGTGTTTTGCACAGAGCATTGTTTACAATTTGTCTTTTTTTTCGTTCTTGATATAGCTACACCTGCTGATCAAACACCTGAATGGCAGGAGAGAGCAGCCCAGCTGTGGCAGCAGAGACTGGAGACAATCTGGGACTAATTACAATGGCAAGTCCAGTGAGAACACTTAGATCCTCAGACTCTCAGCTTCTGGTCTGCCCCCGTTACAAACTTGTAACTAAGGGAGGAAGAGCCTTCTCAGTATTGGTCCCTCAGCTATGGAACACGCTGCCTGAGGTGATGCGCAGGGAGGGGAATCTCCTGCGATTTAAAAGGATGCTAAAAACATGGCTGTTTAAAAGAACCTTGGGTGTAAACTAGATCAAAAAAGTGCCTTTCATTCTGTGTTTGCCTAGTTTATTGTCAGTTACCATCGATTTCCGCGCGCCTAGAGACCTGTAGGTGATTGGGCGCGATATAAATCCAAAATAACAATAACAATAACAATAACAGGTGGCCCTGCAGGAAGAAGAGCATGAGGCAGCTGTTCCGGGACCCAGCTAGCCCCCAGGCAACATTGCCAGACCTGCCGGCAGCTGTCATCTGCCTTTCATACAGCACTGCTTCCCCCCACTCCCACTCAGACCTCCTATTCCAGCGCCGCGCCCGGCACCACCTGATGCAGCTAGACCACAGGATGGCACGGATGGAGGGTAGCCTTGAGGAGCTACAGACCCACATAAAAAAGGCCCTCTTTTAGCCCTTTTTTATTTTTTGTTTTGGTGGGAGGGACTTTTTGTTGTGGGTGGAGAGGGTGGGAATTGGAATGGGAACAGGACTAGTTTGGACTTTACTGTGGTTATTTTAGACATTGGTTGGAGACGGGCTGATTTATTTGGGGAGAGGGGTGAACCTGTTATGGTGGAGAGGGTGTGTTTTGTATCTTATATTGGAGCAAAAAAGATACATTAAATTAAAAATTATTCTTCTACTTAATGACTGAAGAGTTTTACTTTTAGTTTGCACGTCTGCCTTTTTGAGCATTCTGTTTTAATCGGGATATCTAAGTGTATGTATACTAGTTAGTTATAGTTAGTTATACCTATGTCCTACTACCCTCTGTAAATATGTTATTTATTGACCATTAGGGTGGTAGGGTATGCCACCTTTGCCTACGACAACCTAGATAAACAAGGAAATTCAAAGTCGTATAGAATAGTTATCTGTAGTAGAAGTTAGTTACCTAATGAAAGTAATTCACTTCACTCCAACTCTCTTACCTGAATAGATGAATGGATGGCTGCTACCTCTCTCAATCTTCAATGACCTTTTTAATGGTGGTAGTAATAGTAGCAGGCTAGTGCGCTAACAGGGAATACATCACAACAAGCGAACTCCCACTCCTATCTAGATTCGCTCCAACTGTAGGAATAACCAAAAGGATTATCCAACACAGGCAAATAAATTGAAAGAAAAACACAGAATTAGTGGATTATATATTTATATCATAGCTTGACAAAGACTAAGACCAGACTACTACCACCGTGACACAACAAAGAAAAGAATTCCTCATATTATAACATAAACTAGCAATAGTGACTTCTTCTGAGCAATTGGGACCTATTCAATTATAACTAAAGTTATAATCCTCGAGCCAAAAGAAGTTGACTCATAGTCAGGAGTGGACTTGACAAGGTTAAGCGTTTACGCAACACAATGCCTAAATGATAATGTTGACAAATGATGCTCTATATATAAATCCCTTTTATGTGTGGGTGGGTAAGTGGGGCTGGTGTGGGCTAGTGCTCTGGTAATAGAAGATCCCGCAGTGAGTTGGTGTCGCCTACACCACACCCACCCCACGAAGTGTGTGATCCATTTATGGTACAAATTAAGGCATCTCAATAAATTACACAGCCCAGGGAAAAAAGGTTAGGGGTTTGATGAATGGATGGGAAAGGGGATTTGGGGAAAGGTGTGACAAAGACAAACACTACACACCACAATATGAATATTCATCAGGGCAACAATGAGCAGCACATCACCATCAAGCTGTTGTGGAAGGAAATGAAGAAATGAGTATGAGAGAGTTCAGTTAAATCCATGACAAACAGTCCTTCCGCCACAGAGACCCAAGCTATATATTTAAATGTTCTGTCATCCAGGTATGAAAAATACAAATTATGGAGGAGTAAAAAGAACTGTAGTCTGGGTGTGTTGAGAGCGGTTGTACAGAATGATAAGTGCCTGGATACCCCAGCAATGTGCATCTAACTGGCCACTTGAGACTGAACAGTGACAGAAGCACCTGGGTTATTGAGAGAATGCAAATGGAGGGCAAATATGAATGGTGTTTGTTTGTGGTCAATCAAAGGCTTGAAAATGGATTGATGCACTACCAAAGTTGGAGTATCAGGAGGGAATATTTAAGGGGCAATGAGATGGGGGCACTGAGAGGCAAAAAAAGGAATCAGAGGCATAGAGGTATGGGGATCATGGACCTGGTCTCACGGTAAGGGGGGTCAAGAATGCCTTGCTAAACTGTACAACCGTGATCAAATGGATGCCTCCTGGCTCCCTCTATAATTAGTGAACCCACACAGTTCTAAAAATGATGATTGTTAAAAGAAAAATTATACTGTATTGTCAAATTAGGTGGTGCACCTGCATTCCTCCTGGAATGTCCATTTTTGGTGTCTGGCTGAATCGGTCTGGTAAGGTAAGCAGGAGTATTATGGAGCTTTTGCCTTTTGTGCAGGAGAAGAAGAGACCTGCGGATTGTAAAACAGAAACGATATTGTAGAGTCAAGGAAAAGGACAAAAGGTAAGGTTGAGAGGAGTGTGCCAACTACCAAGACTCCGAGGCAGAGCAAGAGCATAGGCTCTGCCATCATTCATTCTATCAGTCATGGCAGATCGATTAACTGAGAAGTGGGAAAAATTTACAACCAAACACAGACACGTAGCTTCATGTACTGGGCTGGTAAATCTCACAACTTTCATCATAACAGTTAGCTGAGTGCATTCATCATGTGATGATAATGATGTGACATCGCAAGTCTGTTACTAGTTACAAGCAACAGTCCCCCGACCACCTCCACATAAGAGGAGCTTTACATTTGAGCCAGCACACATACTCAGCAGCATTTCCCAAATCAACGCACCTCTCTCCAGTCCAAAGAGCTGAGTAGGCCTCAGAGTCATCATCATGTTGGTTTACCTTTGAAGTAGATAGAATCAATACCTTCCTTCTTTTGGCTGTTGAGGTAGTCCCACCCTTATTCTTTCCATCCTCTTCCTGACTCTGATTACCAAATCATTCCAAATCCATCCCAAAACCTGCAGTGCACTGCTGTTAAAGAACAAGAAAAGAAGCAGAATTTGAGTATTTTGTGTAGATTTGTGTTTGCTAACTAAAGTGACTGTTCTGGTCTCTGAGGAACCAGAGAAAAGGATTGAACCCCGCAAGTAAATCTTGCTAAGTGTGAAAGGGACAATCTCCGACATAAAAAATTATCACCCATCACGCCCCACACTTTGCAAATCTTTGAAATCAAGTTTACAAATTATTAGTTGAGCACCCTCCCCCACTGTTTGCCTCCACATTAATCATTAATCATCACTCATAATCGCTCAATAATATATTACTCATTGGTGCAATAGTAAGTTACCTGTTCCAATCCAACAAGGGAGGTTGGTAGTAAGTACACAATTTTATCTCCTCTTTGATGCAAGCAATATTTTGGAATTTGGCAGTCTTGTAAATTCATTGATCTTTACTAGAGCAGCCCAGCTAAGCAATGTTAAAAGAGAGAACAGCATTGGTGGGAGACAGGTATTGTCTTCAATGTCCTTGAAGGGAATGGGGAGGCACTACACACTGGTGCATCTCCAATTCTGCCATACAGGTGCCTAAAAATGGTGGGGCTGCATAAGTCTGACACAAACATAATGCTCCACTAGCTATGTCTTTTTTTTTTGGCAAAGCAGTTTAGTGATAAATAATTAAAAAGTTCTGTGGTGGCCTACTCTCAGTCAAAGAAGTAGAGTTCATCCTCAAACCTCCAGTGGTTTGCCCAGAAGTTGGTCACCATGATCTAACACACTTGAATCTGACTAATCACCTTTGCCCTCCTCCTGTATTATTTCAGGAACAGTGTAATTGTGAGGTATGAAATGTTGGTTCATTTTGATCATGGTCAATCTCTCCATGCTTTGAGGCAGGAGACTGGTCCTTCTCACTGTGACAACTGCACCAGCTGCACTGAACACATGCTCAGCAGACACACTGGCTACCGGACAAGCCAGATACTTTATTGCCAGCCTGCTGAGCTCCGGCCTTTGGCGCATCTTCTCATACCAACACACCAATGGGTTTTGAGCCGGGGTGCGATTTGTGTCCAGAGCATCAGAAGGGGGGCATGAAGAAGATGATAGAGTACCCATCTCTTTCCTTGCTGTAATCTGGAAGCCAATGGCTCTAAAACATGAGGTTCTTCCTGCTCAGCAGGAAGCTCAACATCCTGTTCTGCTCCAACTTCAGCAAGATCTACAATTACTGGCTGCAGCTGTTGTCCACGGTGCTCAGTTTCCTGCAACGATTGGATATTACTTTGCGAAAGAGACAAATCCAATTCAATGTCACGGCTCGTCGGTGTCGCCATGATGGCTGCCTCAGTGAGAGACATGGGTTTGGGCTTAGGTTAGGGTGGTGCTGTTGAATCAGGAGTGCTACTCTCAGCTTGCTCTCCAGAGGCCAATGCAGCAGGCACTAGTTTGCCAATTAAGGTTCTGGCTGTCATGCCAGTGGTAGAAAGCTGCTTCTTCTCACTTGCTACTTTCTTGGTGGCATCTTTCTTTGGGGCCATCTTGAAACTGTCAGTTGGCAGTGGCACTTAGCTGAACAAGAGGAAGAGATTGGAGTACTCATGTTGCTTGTTATGTGGGCACGTCACTTTGTACAGGCCTTCTGTCTGGCTGTACTAAGGGTGATGTCTCTTGGGCACCTAAAAGCAAAGAAGAAAGAAAAACCTTTTGTGAAACGTGTCATTGTTGCAGCTTGACTCAGTAGAGGAAAGAGAATATAATGTAGTGTGGTTACTTAAGTTATTATCCTAAATGATTATTAACAATAGTGTACCCATTTCCAAGTCAAACCATACCATCATAACATAAATATTTCATTTCCAACCAGCACCAGCAACATACAGATGTGAATGTTTGTGTTATATGCATCTAAGCCAGGGAGACAACTGTGGGTGTCAGGGAGGGAAATGGTATAATCCTTAATAAATTATTTCTGTTGTGTGTGCACCTATGGCAGGTCGGTGGTCCAGGTGCAAATGGAATAATACTTAAAGAATGAATGCTGGTATGCGACTGCATGCCTATGGCAGGTAAGGGGTGGGTGGGTTGATGGATGGTGGGAAATTGTACAATTGTGTTTTTAAATGTAAACAATTTTTGAAAATTACAAAAAAATACAAAACTATTAAAAAAAAAGTACAAAAAATAAGTACAAGTGTACTAGGGGACTATGAGCACCCCAATGCGGGCATGAAGATGCAAGAAAAAAAATGCATATGATATAAATAAAACACTGTTCATAATAATCATAATATACAAATAATACAATGATTATCAAACATTATTAAACTAATATTAGAGAAAAGTAAAAAAATAAATTGGACAAAAATAAAAAGGCATAGCTGTCTCCTATCAATCTCCCTAGAAAATGAATTTGAATGAAAACTGGAAAAAAGTAAACTAACAGTGGCTGCACAAAATTGCCACCAGCCACATGGCCAACCAGCAAGAACCAGCAAGGAGGCATGGCCACAAAAAAGAACAAATGCAGGCCAATGGCAAAAGCACACTGGCCAGCTACACAAAATGGCTGCCGGCCAGATGGTCAAACAACAAGCAAGAAGGTTTGGAAAACAAAAGACACATGCAGGCCTATGGACACCGACTAGAGAAAATGCCCCCTGACCACATGGCATGGAGAACAAAGACAAATGGTGACCAATGACAAACACACTCACTGGCACATGCAGGCCTATGACAAACGTACACTGGCTGGCTACACAAAATGGTCACCAGCCGCATGGCCAAACAACAACACTAAGCAAGGAGGCATGGCCACAACAAAGAACACATGACAAAAGCATTAAAGCACACTGGCTGGCCAGGGCTACACAAAATGGCCACCGGCCACATGGTCAAACAACAACAACCAGCAAGGAGGCATGACTATAACAAAGAACACATACAGGCCTATGACAAAAGTAGTAAAGCACGCTGGCTGATAGGGCTAAACAAAATGGTCACCGGCTACATGATCAAACAACAACAACCATCCAGGAGGCATGGCAACAACAAGAAACACATGCAGGGCTATGGTAAAAGCAGTAAAGCACACTGGCTAGCTAGGGCTTCACAAAATGGCTACCTGCCACATGGCCAAACAACAATAACCAGCAAGGAGGCATGGGCATTACAAAGAGCACATGCAGGCTTATGGCAAAAACACACTGACTAGCCACATAAAATGACCACCGGCCACATGGTGAAACAACAAGGAAGAAGACTTGGAAAACAAAAAGCACATGAAGGTCTATGGACACCGACTAGAGAAAATGCCTCTGCCACATGTCATGGAGAACAAATGGTGGCCTATGACAAACACACTCACTGGCCAGACAAAGGAGGCTTGGTAACATTGAAGAAAGCACTACCATTAATTCAGCAATGCCAAAAATGAAAATTAACTAAGCTATAAAAATTTCAACAAACATCCTCTCAAGGCATCCAATTAAATGCCACCTATACACTTTTCAAAGAAGAAGAAAAATGAAATACACCCCAAAACCGCACATTTTTAATTTAATCCTATGCTGTGCCTGCCCTAAATGAGGATTTAAACAACTTAAACTACAGAAACAGGTGCTTCATGCACTCATGAATAGTGCTGGGCCTACTGGCTGGTTGACCCGTTGGCAGACTAGTCAACATAGTAAAATAAATAAATATATTGCACATTTATTTAAAAAAATTGAGAAAATGTACTGAACTGGGCAACATTTTTCCTTTACAAAAGATTAAAAATTAAATTAAAAAAAATAACTAGACCCATGTTAAAACTGAAGGTCACGCACCCCACAATAGCATTCTAAAAATTGAATACAAGTACATGTGGAGTCACTTGTCTGCAAATTTAACATGCTAGAGGACTTTGTGAACTACCTGGAAGGTTCTGGTGTGCTGATAAAAATTTACAATCTGGTGGCAGTGTCACATATCAACTATCAGGGAACAGATACCAAGTTGCTGCAAGAAGTAGGTAGGCCATTGCTTCACTGGTATGAAACTCAATCTTCACTCTTTAATGTCCAACCACAACTCTCGAGTATGTTCATGCCAACTCAATCAACAGGTTATTTGACACTTCACTAGAGTTTTCCCTGAAATTTGACTTTTTCACCAGATCTTCAGAAGGTTGAGAACTCTGACAATGGGCAGATTTCCCTCCAAGTGAAATGCTGTGGTACTAATTGATTATTTCAGGGTGAGGAACTCTAGAACATGGTGTGGACTTTCTCTTGTCTCCTGGACTCATTGACCCTTTCATTTCATTTCTTCCTATATGACTGAACACCAGAGTCTTTCACAAAATATGTCCTGATTTCCCCATCTTAACCTCATGCTGTTGGATCCTGCATGGACTCTGCAAATATTCCTGCCCCCAACTCCTGGCCTACAATCACACATTTCAAGATGCAGCACTTGAGGCTGATGGGATTTAGTGTGAATGATTCAGTTTGCAAGGCATTTCTGTATGTATTTACTTTTGGTCTACTGATAATGGGTGATTTTTAGGAATTCAGGCACTCATTTGATATAGACACAAAGGGTCTTATTACGAATATAGTGGTCCTCTGTCCGCCGTACTCGCAGTGGAGGTCCGACCACCACAACCACCATTGCGGGCCCACAGTAAACTGAGTGTGGCAGTTGGACCACCACAGGCCTCTGCTGGGATCCAGGATCCCCCGACGGTTGCACAGCAGAAAGGGCCTGGAATATGCTGGCAGTGCTGCTGCAGCACAGCCGAGCATATTCTGACTTTCATTTCCACCGCCCTTTTCAAGGCTGTGAGCCCGCAATGAAAAAGATGGCAGACATGAACGTAAGGGGGCCGTACCTGCCGCTTCTGGGCCTGGGGGTACATGCTGGTTGGCACATGTTGTGCCCCCTGGAATTGCACCCTTATCCTACACGGTATGGCATGCATGCCATGGTGCATGTCACACCGTGCAGAAACGTGCTGCAGGTGCTGTCATGGCAGCGGTCTGCTGTTAAGACTCTATGAGCCTTACACAGCCGCCACCATGAGAACACTGCAGCACCGCCCCCACCCACCATGGATCAAAGTCATAATCCAGTGGGCCGGCACACAACAGGCTTTGTTATCCTCCTGTTGGCACAGTGGTGGAGGGACCACAGGCTGCCAAACTTGAAATAAGACCCTAAATCTTCAGCGATACCACATAATATGGTGTTTAAAAAGGAGGATGCACACCCACCATGTCCATATGAACCCTAGAGTTTCACAACAGTTATCCTGCCTTAAGCATGCACCAGTTGCATTTGTTACAGTTTCAACTATGAAAAAATTATTTCTGATGTTGGTTTTCCTTATTACGAACTTGCACTTACTCTTCTGAGTTCTAAATTGCCCTCCCTGGAGGGGCCATTATTTTCTTGATGATCATAGGCCCATGAAAGCATATCATCCTCACATGACAAATTTCAGGTTGTCATGGTTAATTTGCTCTGGTTATTGGCATAGAAACAGTTGTGCAATCCTCACCATCTACAAGGCACTACTGGCTAGGCTAATTTGCTCATTGTCATCCATTAAACAAGCATTGGCATAGCCAATAGGTCTAGCTTTTGGGACCTTATACGTATTTAGTTATGCAGCCCAATATCCTTGGTGCAACAACATCAACTGTTGCATGGCTAAACACTTATAAGGTTCCAAGGGCGATGCTTGTTTTTAATGCACACAAGAATAAATGAGTCACTGGCTTTTAGTCTTCTACAGGCCTATATTTTTTTAATCAAGCAAAAGTACTATGCATAAGCAGTCTACTTGTGCATGACCACTTTATAAGAGACAGTAGTAGATTTAATGAGGATGTGCTACAACTAATAATAAATATTTTGTTCTCGGCCTGAGGTTTAAGTGATCTGATGATCATGAAACAGAAGCGCTAAGGGTGGCAATTCCCACTGAACAAACCTCTGCTTCTGGGTGGCTTCACAGGATAACAGCTGATAAAAATTTTAAAAAGTAAAGTACAGACAAACATGAAATCTCACTACGTGCCTCAGGTCTAGGCACATCTAGCTTCCTTTGAATGGCTGATGCTTCCAAAAACAACAAAGCGAGATGTCCTGTTTACCCGGTTTGGATTCTACGCCGAAGGGAGATGCGCTGCAGCGCCCCTAATGCTACGGCCTGGTGGTGGCACGCGCCGATGAAGACGTGTGGCTGGGCATGTAACATTGTGACTCCAGTAATGAGGCGTGCGAAAGTGTGTGCCTGACGCACGATAATTAGGACAGGCTGCCGATTAGAATGGCGGATCGCTTTCAAACGAGCCCAGCGAGTGTGCCACTGAAGCAGAGCAGGAAAGAGTTGTGGTTAATCGAAGAGGCCAAGAGTAGACATAGATTGCCCTCCCCTGCTTTTCTTTCCGTAAGTGGTCCAATCATTTCCCGCGCCTTTGTTTCTTAAAAGCTGAGGGATACAATAGAAGGTGGAAAAAAGAAATATATTCGCAAACTGGAGGGCGGAAAATGAAAAAGAAAAGGGTATGAAAAAGGCAAGAATGAAATGTAGTGAAACAGCAACCACAGAGAAAAATAAATATAAGAGAGATGGAGATGAGAAAATCGCAAGTGAAAATATACAGCGGAGACAGAAGAGAACAAGACGGCAAAAGTGAAAGCAGGGGTCCGCGCGTGCGACGGCAAACACACAAGCGGCAAAAGTGAACGAAAATCAGGGTCGAGATGGCGCCTAGGGCACTGAAAGCTGGCGGCTGCGCACACTTGTGTTCGTAACGGCAAGCTGGTGGCCGGCTGCCTCTGGGTAGCACTTTCAAAACCTGCTTACTAAATGTCTCGCTTGAGACAGCGCATGCGCTGGCTCAGGCGAGACCTAAAAACAATAGGGGGAAGATATTTCTTGGGATGAATGCAGGAATGTATGTATCAAAGGCATTTGTCATGTATGCATGTGGGCTACTACTAGAACTTTTGTGCTTAACTATGTTCCAAATGTACGATCTGTAGTGGCCTCCTTCAGGGCAACAGTCACTGCAACTGCAACTATTTGAATACTTGATTTTTGAGGAATAAATACATGTGTGCCATATGAACTATGACTTTGTGTGGTACATGATCATTGGGCTCCTGGAGTGCTTTGTATCCTAAGATAATAGGGTTTAGGGTGAGGAAGGTGAAAATGGCCCATATATCTACCATTAACTTTCATTACACTGACCCCTGATCTTTCTTGACCCAATTTTGCTTTCCTCCCTTTTCCAGGAAACGTCTGCAACCTGTTAATCAGATCTTTCCTGCTTGGTGTAGTGCACATGGATTCATTTGGACTAAGTCCTTACTTATTTATCATACGTATTTACTATCCATAGATGGTTGTCATGTATGTGCAAACATGTGCAATGGTCGACTTTGAATGTTTTTCTCAAACCAATAGAAAAACATTACTAAGTAGGCATTCTTCCTTGCCCCCCGACTCAGTGAAGAAACAGCACCTACAACAATGGTGCAGGAATCAACGGAGGCAATTTTTTTTTTGTGTGTGTGTGTGTGTCAAAAAGGGGCAACATTTGAGCTTCTGATATTGCCTTGTTTATACTGACAAATACTATCTGTTGAGGCTTGTCCCAAACACATGCTTTACCTCAACAGTGCATGCAAAACTTCTGTCCTGTCTGCAAAGTCCTGAGCAACCTTTGAGTACTGTTCAACAGAGCCCATGAAAGAACACGATGGACACGGCAGCATTCTTTATGAAAAGAAGGGCGGCATATGTTCAAGTATCTGCTGCCAGCAATGCATGCACAAGGAATCATAATTACAAATGCTTACAAAGAGGCAAAGAGGGCGTTAGAGATGAGGGTAGTAAACTCAGTTTATGTAGCCATGAATAGGCATACGTTTTACACTCAACCACAAATGGTTCAATTGATTGTTCAATGTGCCAGTAAACAAATGTATTTGTGGGCTGAAAGTAACCCGTCATTGAACAATTCTATTGCTGTAGACAAGGTGGTTAAGGAATCAGAAACCTGCATGAGGGAAATGCAAAGAACGGAAAGTTGGAATACTGTAGTCGTTGCCAAAAAGGTTAACAATGAGATGAATGCATAAACAAAACAGTTGGTTTGAACAGCACGAATTTGACTGGAAAAGGCACAGCTAGTTCCTCTGCAAAAGGTGGTGTTAGACAATGCCACATATGTGAGGGCCACTATTATGGCGCTGACTCAAATATTGCACTGTCCACACTCACCTCATCACCTGTATCCTCCACAGCCATCACCTTGTCTGGTGCAAATGAATTAATGTTCATAGTCAAGTCAGATTGGTGCATCCAACCCAACATGGATGGGCTGCTCTTACCTATATACATCTTCCCTTTGAGCATTCTATCACAGAACTTAAAGTCAGCCTACACGTAGTCTACAACTTCAATGCTGCTGCCTTAATATCGGCTCAAGGCAGAATCAATCAGAAAGAGTAATGAGGTCTTTGGATCAATAGTTTTATGGAGGTTCTCAATTTTACTAAAAAAGACTTGATTATCCGGAGAGGCTCGGATCACACAGGGCTGATCAACAGTTTAATTCAAACATCTAGGGAGATATTTGCAAGCCCCTATCCCCACAGGAATGCCACTTTTAAAGAAGTTTCTGTGGCGATAGGTGTTTTGCCGTTTTTACAAGGCAGCATTAAGCCATTTAATGTGGCTTAACGCTGCCTTGTAAATAGGCACCCTTTCACGCTATACTTATCTTAAAAGGGGTGGGCAATGGGTGTTACGGTGGACATTCTGGCTCAACACCCGTTGATTATGATACTGCCCCCTATTTACTATAGTAGCATAAATAGGAGGCAGCGCCAAAATTAAGACCAGGGTCTTAACATTTTTTTACATTTTTTTACATTTTTTTTTATTATTTTCAATTTCCCTCTCATCATCATCTCATCCACATATGTTGCATACAATACACAGTTATTAATTGCTCTCCCCTTCTCTCATACAAAGTTGTTATTCTGTTCAACCATAGGAGTGCACGTTATTATCCATGCCACTGTTTGCTACGTCCCGTGGTCTCTCAACATTTATTACACACTAATATCTGCTTCATTCAGCACTCCCCAACCACAAAACTACTGCCCCGTCCCACCCCTACCCCTACCCCTCCCTCCAGTGTGCTCCCCCATTGCGTGCCATTCCCAATGTGTCCAGACCTATAGGTATTTGCCTACAATGTGCCTTTGCTGTTGCACGGCCTCTCTCCCCATGCTACCCGGTACTCTCCCCTTCTACTGCGCTTCCAGTCTCCGCTTTCCCTCCTTTACTCTCTGTGACCCTCGGTCTAGTGGTGAGCCGGCTCATCATCTTGGTCCCTATCAGACCTGCACAGTGCTTCAACTAGCGCTTCCCAAGCTCGCGCCACTTCCAACATCGACTCTTTCTGGTACCTATGCGCCAGCCGTAGCTTGATCACACTTTCACTCGCAGCCCACTTAAGGAATTCGTGTTTCCACCTCTGCACTCTAGTTCCCTGGCTATGCTTCCAGTGGCTGGTTATCTACCTTTTAGCTAATATCAGTCCCAAATCAATGAATTTGCTGGTCACCTTATTGCGTTTTGTATGCGGGAACCAATGTAACAAGCTCAACGCCATATCTTTATTAAGTGATCGCTCCGTTGTCTGCTCCATCGCCGTAATTACGTCGTCCCAATATACTGTCAGATTCGGGTAGGACCACAGCATATGCTGAAAGTCCGCCTCTTCAGTTCCACATCTAGGGCAGTCAGCCTTTTCTACCCCAAAGAACTGCTTAATATGTTTCGGGGTCATATACGCTCTATGTAGCACATAAAACTGTATTAGCTGGAACCTAGCATTCCTCGTGCTCTTCCATGCTCTTTCCACTAGCTTGGGCCAAGTAGTGTCCGGAATGTCCCTCCCCAAGTCCTGTTCCCACTTCTCCTTTAGGCGATCCATCGGCTGCCTTCCCTCTTGTTCCATTCTCCTATTAAGGCACGTGACAGCCTTGAAAGTACCAACCGCCATAGCTACATATTGTCAGATTAACGATGTCTTTGGTTCTGATAGCCCCATCTTCCACCTGCGTTGAATCGCCGCTACTAGCGCCGCGTGCAATAAGTAGTGTCCCAGCGGCAGTCATACCTATCTCGTAAGCTCGTGAACGGCAATAAGACACCGTCGTCATAGAGGTCACCCACCATAAATATTCCCTTCTCCTCCCAGCTCTCCAATGCGGACCAGTCTCCCCCATGGGGTAGCGCTGTACATGCCCCTATCGGGAGTTCAGTTGCATAGGGGCACTCCACTCCATGTTTTTTGTTACTCCTAATCCAACAACGTTGCATTGTTCTCTCCTCATTCGTAATAGTATCTTTACGCAGTCGCTGCCCCATCAGCATATAGGAAAGCACAAGTCTCGGTATCCAGCAGTTATTGCCTGGGTTGGGCCCTCTAAAAGTCGCCGCCACTGCCTGTGTGAGCCACTGGAGCTGGGCTGCCAGATAATACCGTTCAAAGTCGGGCACTGCCCAACCCCCCGCTGCCCTGGGGCGCATCATTGTTTCTAGAGCAACTCGTCTCCTACCGGCACCCCACAAGAAGTCTCCCACCATCATTTTCAACTGCCTGAACATCGCCCCAGGTATCCACACTGGGAGAGTCCTGAAAAAATATAACAGTACAATACTACCCTTTTTAGCAAGGCCACCCTCCCTGCCACCGATATCTTCAAAGCAGTCCAGAACTCCATACTCCCTTTAATTCCACGGATTGCCCGAGTAATGTTGCCTTCCAGGAGCCCGTCTTGTGTATGATAAATGAGGACTCCCAAGTAGGGCAGGCATCTCCCATCGGATCCCTTGCACCTGGGTCAGCACCGGTAAGTTCGGTTTCACCGGAAATAGACAAGTCTTCGACCAATTAACCCGCAGCCCGATCTATTCCCATATCCAGTCAACAAGTGCTTTGCCGCTGTTAAAGCCTCTCCGGTGTCCTCTAAAAACATTAAGAGGTCGTCTGCATACAGCGAGATGTAATGCGCATCCTCCTGTAGCACTAGGCTCCGGTAATGCTCTACCGTGCGCGCCAGCATAGCTAACGGTTCTATTGCTATTGCAAATAGCAGCGGGGAGAGAGAGCAGCCCTGCCTAGTCCCCCGTTCTACATTGTATGCCCGAGAAATTGTTGTGCCCGTTCTCACTCTAGCTGTGGCCCCATTATAGAGAATCCGAGTCCATCTTGCATAGTCGCCCCCTATTCTCATTTTCCCCATCACATAATGTAAGAAAGACCATTCCAGGCTGTCAAAGGCCTTTTTAACATCTATCGCCAGTACCACTGCTCCCGGCGTAACTTCTCGGTGTTCCTCTAATACACGCAGGAGGCGTCTGATATTGCCTGCTCTATTCGGTTTGGGGATAAATCCCCCCTGATCACTGGGAACTAAGGAAGTCATATATGGGAGCAGGCGCGTCGCCAGTATCTTACTTAACATTTTATAATCCACCGTTAACATTGAGAGCGGCCTATACGCTGTCAGCTCGGCAGAGTCTGGTTTTTAGAATGAGAATTATAATAGCCTCCTGTGTAGTAGTTGGCAGCATTCCCGCCGTCCAGGCCTGTTTGTACAGCGCTTGCAGCCGGGGGCCAGTATATCCATATATGTGGCGTAGAACTCGATTGGTAGCCCATCAACTCCGGGGTCTTATTTCGGGCCATATGCTTAATTGCTGACTTAATTTCCCCTAACGATATCTCTTGTCCCAGTGCTAGCGATTGTTCCTCTTCCAGCTGGGGCCAGACAAGCCCTGCAAAGTAACTCTCCAGTTCTTCAACATCAACTTCCCCCAGGCTACTATACAATGTTGCGTAATATCTCGCGAACATGTTATTGATTCCCCGTTGGGTATAGTCCATTGTTGCTGCCGGCGTTCGGAGCCCCAGGATTGGCGCTCCCCCATTATCTGGAGCGACAAGCCGCGCTCAGAGCTTACCCGTTTTTTCCCCCTCGTCATGCATTCGCGCTCTATATGCTTTATAATCAAACGCCCTGAGCCTTTCAACTTGCTGCGCTACCTCCTCCCTCGCTCCCGCCACCTCCGTTTGATCCCTTCTCATTGTATGACTATGCCTTTCTGCTTCTCGCAACCTCTCGTCCGCTCTCTGGATATCATCAAGTAAGATTTTCCATACCCCCACCTTCTTAGAGATGCACATCCCTCGGACTACTGACTTGAAAGCCTCCCATTCTGCTGCTATTGTTGTCGCTGTATTTTCATTTTCATTAAAATAATGGAGGATCCCCTGCTGGAGCTCGTCCCTGAACACCGGGTCTTCTAGCATTTCAGGGCTCAGCCGCCATGTTGGAATCAACGCCCGTTCTTTGTGCCATCCCAAGTGGATCAGCAGGGGATTATGATCTGATACTGTTTTGGCCAAGTATCACTGTGCTGCCCTTTCACACAGACATCAGGCATTCCCAGCATCGCATCCAGCCTCACATGCAAATCATGCAGACCCGAATAATATGAGTAATCTCGTTCTTGCTGATGCTGTTCTCGCCATATATCCACTAAGTTCCAATTTGACTGCCATCTTCGCCTCTTATCCGCAAGTCTCGCACTCGCCGACTCAGGCAATGGCGGGTGAGACCTATCTATAGTCACATCCAACACTGAGTTGAAATCACCCCCCAGAAGCATCGAGCCCGGCGCATGCACAGCTATAGCCCCTGACAGGCGGTCAAAGAAACTTCCTTGTTCAACATTAGGGGCGTATATACTTCCTATCATAACATCTACTCCATTCAGGCGCCCTACCAATAAAACATAGCGCCCCTCAGGATCAATCATCTTGTGTAGCAGTTGGAACGGCACTCCCGCCCTAATCCACACCAGCGTGCCTCTTGCGTATTATCAGTAGGTAGTGTAGTATACCTGTCCGCGCCATCTACGCTGAAGCGCCCTGCCCTCTGTTATCGTGAGATGCGTCTCTTGTAAGAGAGCAACATGCGCTCCCCTGCTCACCAGGTAGGCATGCACCTGATGGCGCCTGGTCATAGTATGGAGACCCCGCACATTCCAGGTTATGCACTTAAATGCAGGGATAGAGGCCGTTGTCTTATCTCCTAGTCCCATCAATCTGTCGTGTTCTCTGGAGCACACTGGTTCCCCTCTGATACCCCCGAACAATACTAAACACACCCCAACTCCCCCTCCCCAGGACAGATGCCCCAACTTGAACACCCATCCAAACTAATGACTCAACCTGAGTGTTCAGACCCCCGAGGAATCTCAAACACCCTATGACACTGGGGGTAGGCACAAAGGTGCAAAGAGGCCCAGTTCGCCCCGCTCCCGCCGAACCCCGACCTTTAGCAAACTGCATCTTCCCCATTCAGCAGTATACAGACCAGCTCAGCAGGAGTCCACTGCAAATGGTCAGGATTAACTAATCATAGGTCCACCAGCTCATCAGCCATTCTCGCCGCCACATGAGGCAGCCGCACAGTGTCCGCCCCTGAGGCTTCCGAGTCCGACCCGTCTGTGCCCGGCTTTGAGTCCCCTTTGTCGCTCTGCGAGTCCATCTCTGTCCTGGATAGCGCCGCTACCGCCTCTATCGCTGCTGATCTTTCCGTTGCCACTTGTCGCGATGTTGGCCGTGGGGATCCCAGTCGTCGTTTCCGATACTTTGGAATTCGCCTGGGGTTAGGCAATGTTGGGGTCACCCTTCCTTCGTGAGATGGCTGCTCTACTCCTGCTTTGTAACGCTCTAGCCAGTCCCATGCTTCTTCCGGGCTGCTGTGGAAGTAGGGCTTATGATCGACCAGGATTTTTAAATTCGCCGGATACATTAGGGCATACTGCAGGCCCTCCTCTCGCAACGCCTTTTTGACCGCCATATAGGATGCCCCTTTTCGCTGCACTTCCCATGTATAATCCGGGAATATTGTTACAGACGCATTGTCAAAGACTGTACGTTAGAGGGCCCCTGAAAAGCTAATTGATAGGGGAGGAGGGCAGGGGAATATCAACATTAAAAATAACAGAACCTCCCCCATATATTTCTTAGTCAGTAATAACTCCCACAAATAATTGATGCCTCATTAAATCACAGAACCATAATAAAATAACTTTTTAAACAATTTTATTTTTATATAAGCAAAAATATAAAAAAGAGACTAGTACAATGAACATAGTTTCAATATTTTGCACTGACAAAATGCCAAGTAAAGCCCACAGAGCACAATGATGTAACCAAAAAAGATTTTTTTTAAATAAGTAGCACGAAGTGAACTTCATATATCACAATACTACATAGAAGACATATACAAAAACCAACATAGATGTGAAAACAAGACAAGCAACCTGAAAAGAAAAGAAAACAAATCTCAACAGTAGCACAAGTTATTCATATCAGTAATAAGAACAACCCAGACGCATTGTCCACTTTGTACGGTCCCTTCCTGCGCGCCTGGGCCAGCAGCCAGTCTCTGTCTTTATAATGCAGCAACTTGGCAATCACCGGTCTGGGTGGGCATGCCGGCGCCAGTGGTCTCACCGGTACTCTATGCGCTCTTTCCAGCGTGTAGAAGGGAGTCAGGCCTTCCGGTGCTACTTCAGCTTTCAACCAAGTTTCTAAGTACTCCAGCATGCTCTTTCCCTCAACTCCTTCCGGCAAACCCACCACGCGAATGTTACTTCGCCGATTTCTCCATTCTGCGTCTTCCGCCCTCTGTTCTAGCGCCTGCAACCGCTTCTGTACTTCCGTCATTTTGGTTGTTAGCGCCGTAGTTGTCGGTTCCATGCTTTCTAGAGTTGTTTCAACCGTTTTCACTTTGTCCGCCAGCTTGTTGTGATCCGCCCTTAATAATCCCAGACTCTGTGTTACCTGAGCTATGTCCGCCTGCAGCGCTTCCTGCGTGGTTGTTATCGCTTGCAAGATCTGGTCAACTTGCTGCTTTGGGAGACCGTCAGTTGGCGTCGACTGTTTTGTCTGCTTTGCCACTGAGCTCGCTTCAAGGTCCCGGGTTGACTGCCCTCCACCTTGCTTGTGTCAGGGTTTCCCCATCATGTTCTGCGGACCCTCGTCCTATTATCTCGTTTCCCCCTCTAGCACGGGCCAGCAGGTCTCCGGTCCGGCGCGACGGGCCTTCTCGCTCGCTCCTAGCGTCAGTCCTAGTCTCTAACGCTACCACGCACTCCTCTGCCGCAATCCTTCCCGAGGTCTCCTTCTCTTTATTGGTGCACTCCCTGCCCCTGCAGCTCGTTTCCCCATCTGTCGCCGTTCAGCTCCTCTCCTCGCCCGCCATTGTGCAGCAGAACCGCGCCCAGGTTCTTTCTCTCTGCCGGACTCACTGCCCCAGCTCTATCCCTTCACTCTGCACCGGCCGCTATGAGTTTGCTACTCTGGGCCTCCAGACCGTCGTGGCTCGAGTATCAGCTTGTCTTCGCGCCCTGGCGAGCGTCTCAGGGTCCCTCAATGCCTCTCCATACTGCCATCACTAGTTTTTACGCCCAGGGCCGGGCGCCGATCTGGGCGTCTGGTGCAGCAGAGGATCCTTTCCGCTCCTCAGCACAATGCAGTCCAAGCTGGGGCTCCCTCCCCCTTATCAATAGCCGTGGCCTCCTCCTCACTGCCGCCGCTCACCAATCTGCTATCACACTTGCTTCCCCCTGTAAACTTTCGCGCCGTCCTCTATGACCAGGGGGGGGAGGGGAAGCCTTCCACAATTGGCCCTCATATGCCTCAGCCCTGTCACCAGATCATACCGGATTGATGCCTCTCTGAGCCCGCTCACCGCCCATATCGCCGATCTCTTCAAACGTGTCTGTCGGCCAGCTCCGGAGCCCACGGCGCCGCCTCTATCTGCCTCTTGGTCTCCGCCGCCGACCCGTGTCCCACTCCCGGGCTCCGCTGGGCTCTCGGCACCGCCCAGTTGTCTCTTCGCAATGTCGTCGCAGCACTCCTCGGTTCTGGTGCAGCTCGCACCCACCTCCGATCTCAGTCCGCCTCTCCCACAGCCGCGCAGATCAGCAGCTGCCCGATCAGGCTCCGAGAGGCTCCCCAGCTGCCATCTTGTCTCTCCTTCACAGCGACTCGGCCCTCGGCCGCTTCCTGCTCCGCCAACTTCTGCAGCCTTTCTTCCCACATCAAAGTGCTCCTCTTCGCAAAGCCAGCTCTACAGTCAGGCGCACGCTGTTCTGGGGCACCGCTTTCGGCACTTTTTTCAGGATTTTCGGCCAGGCTCCGGCGGAGCAGCAGGCTCACACGTCCGCCTGCATTCAAAGCTCGGCCACGCCCTACCCTGGTCTTAACATGGCGAAACGAGGATAAATGCTTTATTTCTTCTCGTTTTTGCTGTTTCTATGTGTGCTGCATTGTGCAGCACACATAGAAGCAGCACAATGGCATGAACGATTGTTTATGTGCAGGAAGGTTTTACTTCCTGTGCATAAACGATCACTTAAAAAAATTACAATTTGCATTTTCTCTGTGTGCTGCACAATGCAGCACCCATAGATGTTTCAAATCGCCCTTTATGTGTCTGTTTATGTGCAGGAAGGGATACCTACTTGCACATAAACAATCATTCACTCAACGCAGGCACCCTTGTACCATGGTGCAAGGGTGCCTGCGTTGGCACTAGGCAGCTTAATTTAGTGCCATCGGTAGGGAAACGCAGGGATGTGCCGTATCTTTGTAAATATGGCTCATTCCTGCGTTTTCAGAAAGGAGGAGCGTGGCATTATCATTTTGTGCTTAGTGCCACTCCCCGCATCTCGCTTGTACATGTGCCCCCTAGTTTCTTTTTTTCCTTTTGTTTGTCCTCATTAGCCTCAGATTCACCTTCCACAGCACCTCCGTCTGAATATCTTGCACTTGTGCCGGGACAGGAGCTTCTGATAATGACCCCCATCTAAAACCTACCAGATGCACTTCAATGCATTCTCCCTTCCATTCAGCTCTCCCAGCTGAAGACCCAGAGGAACCAGACCAAGAGGGAAAAAGCGAAAGAGCGGGAGTGGCATGTGCTTGTACTGAGGTCTGGTTAGGCATAATCATTGGACAGTCCCTTCCTATCCCTATCCCTATCCCTGTCTTTCCAGCCATTCCACTACAGGGAGCAAAAAGGTGTACCTCTTCTTCTCTTGAGAAACTGCATCCAACCTGAATGTATTTTCCATGGACACCCTCCACTCAATATATGTAGCGGGATTCGGCCTAGTCCACTTCTTACATAATTCTCTTCGTGCCAACAATGCTGTGTAGAAGATTAATTTTAGCTTATCAGAATCCCTTACGTCCGAGGCCACACCAAAGAAAATGAGGAGAGGACTTAGGTGAAGCTGTATGTTCAAAATGTCGGCCAAAGCCTTGATCACATCATCCCAGAACACCTGAATACTTGGACACTCCAAAAACATTTGCAGGCCATCTGTCATCCTCTGACCACATTTGGCACATGCCACCACTCTTCTGTTCCCAAATTTTGATAGCTTATGTGGCGTCCAGTACACTCTGTAGATTGAAAAGAGACGGTTTCTCCTTAAATAGGCGGGCTTAATCACTTGATAAAGCATAGAAAAAGATACTTGCCATAACTTCTCCAGCGTTGCTCCCGGCAAGCATCTCCCCCACAGCTCTTGTGGCAACGTAAACTTCCCATCTGCTTCTTCCGTCATCTGCCAGTACCAGTGTGATGTTTCTTTCTTCTTAGTTCCATGAAAAGTCAAAGTTTCTTCAAGCTCGTTCGAACCCCTCTATCCTGTTGTCCGATGACTGGAACCATCTCTGAATTTGTAAATATTTAAACCTTGAAACGTGATGACTCATTTTACGTTGGAGTTCTTCCCATGAGATCAGTTGTTCTCCCTCTAGTAAGTCCGCCCATCTCTCAATGCCAGCTTTCCTAAATGCCCTGCCAATTTATCCTTTGTCCACTCCTGCGATCCTGGAGAATCCCAAATAGGGGCCAGATTGCTGTAGTACGGCAATTTTAGTTTCCTTCTAATCCTGTACCAAGTTTCCGCCATGCCTTAGAGAATTTTTAGCCTCACCTTTTTGAAGTATCTTGGGTCTGCAAATTTCATCATGAAACCCAAACCATCTCCTTCTACTCCTTTTAGCATTCCTGAAAATAATCTCCCGATTTCCGAGCATGAGGGTCTGTCCAGAAGCACCCTACCATTTTTAAGCAAACAAGCCCACAATAAAATTGCAAATCTGGAAGAGCTAACCCTCCTTTTTCTATCCTCCTCCTCAATTTCTTCCACGAAATATGCGGCCCTTTAGCTGCCCAAATAAAAGAGCAAATCTTGCCCTATAGTTTCATGAGCCATCCTTCTTTGAATGGCAGGGGTATAGCGTTTAAAGGAAGATGCGCCCAGCTTGCCATTAGATCGCATATCTCTTTCTTTACCCTATCAAAGTTTGTTTCAGCAAGTTCCGTAATATCTTGTGTCACTCTAACTCCCAGATATCTCATCTCAGTTGTAGTTCTCTCTGCACCTCCATCCACGTTTCTTGTCATAATCTCCGTCTTCCCCCTATTTGTCTCATATCCTGAGACTCTTCCAAGGTCCTCAGCAATTCTAACTGCTTGAGTCATTGTATTCTGCAAATCCGCCACATATATCATCAAATCATCAGCGTACAATGTCAGTTTCTTTACCCAACCTTTGCATTGGAAAGGTGCAATCCTCTGCTCTGCCCTCAGTTTTCTCTCCAGTGGCTCCATTTCCAGATTGAACAATAGTGGGGATAAAAGGCACCCTTGTCTTGTCCCTCTCATGATCTTAAAAGCTGATGTTAATATACCATTCACAAGAACGTTTGCCCTTGATGCCTTATAGATTCCCGCTATTGTTCTACAGAATCTATCCCCCATATTAGCAGCTTTCAAAACTGATTGCAAGAAGGCCCAGTTCACGCGATCGAATGCTTTGGTTGCGTCTAAAGCAATGACAGCTGGGGAAACGTTTTTTACTATAGCCAAATCTATCGCCCATAAGGGAGTAGGTGAGCTCATTCAGTGCCCTTCCTTGTATACAACCTTTCTGATCTTCATGAACAAAGTCCCCCAGAGCCCCAGTGAGTCTTTCCACCAAGATTTTAACAAAATCTTATAATCGTTTTTCAGAAGTGACACCGGCCTGTATGAATCACAACTAGTTTTGCTCTTCCCAGGTTTCAGGATTAAAGAGATGGCTTCTGACCATGACTCTAGTAGGGGTGCCCCCTCCATAAAAATCTCATTGAACAGTTTGCTTAGAATCAGACTCAGTGTGCCCGCTAATACACTGTACACTTCCAGTGGGAGACTATCTGGACCAGGGGCTATCCACCGTTTGCTCTTCTTCAGTGCCTGCCCCACGTCCCCATCTGGATTTAAGCATTTAGAAACAAAGATTTTTCCTCATACAGAGAGTCTACTGAGCCCTGATTCAACCAATTATCCCTCTCTTCTTCTGAAGTCACCAGGTCCTCTTTATACAGATTACTGAAGTAACTATAAAAAGCCCCCTCAACCTCTTTTCTGTTTGTTAACACCCTCCCGGTGTTCTGGCATTTTATCTCTCGTATTAGATTCTTCACCTGAACTTTCTTGGCCATGCTAGTAGTTTCCTACAATTCTCCCCATACGCAAACTGCGCTAATTTACTTATTTCCCATCTCTCTCTGACTCTCTTTTCGAGAAAAGTAGCAAGTTTCAGTTTCAAGTCGGATAATTCAGGCTGTCTAGACTCCCATTTCTTTCTCTATTAGTCTTATCTTTTCCTACAACTCCCTGATTTCTTCCCGAAAGACTCTCCTCTTAGCTGCTGAACAGCTTATTAACTTCCCCCTCAGATAAGCTTTATATGGTCCCACTCTACTCTGGCGGAGGCAGAGCCCCAAATAAACAAAGAAATTCAACAGTCAACTCTTTCAGTCTCTCCACTACTGCCTGATCCAGCATCAGAGTCCGATCCATAGTACACCTAGTATATATGCTATCCTCCGCAAGGGATATCTCCAGCAAAACCTCAGAGTGATCTGACAAGTGAGCCCCCATAAGTTTAATAACTTGTACTTGTTCTCTTAATACAGAGTCTAGCAATAAATAATCTATCCTGGACTGATGACGGTACTTCCTATTGGAATATGTATTCCCTCTTTTATCCCCCATTCTCCATCTCCAAATGTTACACAGCCCCAGTTGATTCATCATTAATTTTATCTGCGCCACCATTTTATGATTGACAATCGCTCTACTCCTTGTGGATCTATCCAACGTACTGTCTAGTACCGGGTTAAAATCACCTGCCAAGATAATCGGATCAGAAAAGCAAGGTAACTCCACCAACAATTCTTTCATAGGTGTTGTATCATCTAAGTTTGGCCCATAATACCCTACCAACGTAAAACCTTGTCCCCTTAGTTCTAATTTTGCTACAACCCATCTACCTCTGCTATCTGAAATACTACCTATCATAGCGATCTTTGGATCTTGTTTTACCAGACTCGCCACCCCTTTAGTTACTCATGTATGTTTAGTACACACCAGTTGCTGCACCCACCTTTGAGACTTAAATACCTTCTTGCACTCTTTCTCTGTCAGGTGTGTCTCCTGTAGGACAAAGACCTGGGCAGGGAAATTTTTTATATATTGTAAGATCCGCTCCCTCCTTGCCTTCACCCTTAACCCATTTACATTCCAGGATAGAATCTTAAAATGTATCTTCTGCCCCTCACCCATACTCCTTTCTTGCTACCCTTTCTAATGGCAAATCAGCGGTTTCTGAGGAATTATTTCTACTTTTCTCCCTGAAAACCTATATCCCTTCATAATGGCCTTAGCCTGGGGGTAACCCTCCAAGTGTGCCTTACTGCCAAAAATAAATGAATACACCTCAGGAGGACTATTCTTAAACACTGTGCTTAATTACATTATATTCATTTTACCTATTTACAAGACTCTATAAGTCATCAACTTCGCTCACCGCTCTGAAATTATGCATCTTGTTGTTCATCACCACTTTTAACACCGCCTGGAATTTCATCTGTATAGAGGCACCTAACTCCTTCAATTAGTCCATTCTCTTCCCCAACTCCCATTGCCTTTTGGAAGTGATGTAGGACATATCTGACCTGATTTCGCAGGAGAGCCCGTCTACCTTAACTACTTTCATTTTCAATGCTCGGGACAAAGCCTTCTCTTTCATGGAGCAAGTAAGGAAATTCACCAGGATCTTCCTTGGTTTGCTTCTTTTTGGGTTACGCCTGAAAGGGTCCCTATGAACTCTCTGTATATTCCTGCCAATCTCCTGATCTGACTCTTCCAGATGTAACCCTGTTTTGATCATCCTAACTACAAAGCTTTTCAGGTCATGCCCCTTCAGGCACATTTAAAATCTGTAAATTGTTCCTCCTTTGATTGTTTTCCATCCTTTCATCCCTCTCCTGGTGTCCATGTTCCTTCAACTTTAAGGCTTTTATATCCTCTTTGTTAATTTGCACCTCACCATTAAGCACCTCCACTGTCACCTCTAGGACTGTTGTTCTCCCTGCCAGGTCATTGATCTTTTTCTCTAATGCCTCACAAGCCAACTTGATCTCTTCCTGATTCTCCTCGGAAACTTCCAACCTACTCCTTATCTCCAAAGTGAGAGCTGCTATCAATTCTCCCAGGGCCGCACCCCCTGGCCTGGGTTTGCTTCTGCCTGCTCGCACTGTATCCTGTCCTTCCTTCCCTCCGTGATCAAGCCATGTTCCAAACCAAACTTTCCAGTCACCCCGTTCTTGATGGCCTCTCCCACCTCTGGATCTGATTGAGGGGCACTACTGCCATTTAGGTTTTCTAAATTTTCCGGGCTCTACAAAACATCTGGGTCATCTACCCATAATGGCTCAAACCTATTGGGGCTACAAACACTCCCCCACTCCGCCGGTACCTCTTCAACCGGGAGATCTGGCTGACCCTCTCCGCCCTTGCCTCATTGCACCTCCTTGCACCTCCTTCCCTGCCACACTTAATATTAGAGTCTTCGAGAGCACTTTGAAGAAAGTCCTAAGAGAGGGGGTGACCTTCACCTTTTGAGATATGTTCATACGGTTCTTCACCAACCCTTCTAGCGTGCTCGATCTCTGTTCTATTACAACAGGGTTACTTACTACTGGGGCTCTCCCTCCTCCACTCTCTCCCTTTACCCTTCCACCTAAGAGGGGCCTGCCTGCTAAGCTTTGTTCAAACAGGGTTTTTCCCCTATTCGCACTCCTCAGTGTGTACCTCCCCACTCCCTTCTGTTTGAGCTCAATTATGTTCCTACTCCTTAACTCTGTTAGATCTCCCTGAGCCTCTTTATACCTCTTTTTCCCCACTCCTCCAAGCTTCAATCCCTGCTGCACTTCTTGACACCATACTGCAGTTTTCTCCGTGTCTTCAAAGCCCCCGTGTCAGTCCTTGGTGATTCTCTGAGGTGGTCTCCGCCTCCTCTCCCCCAGAAGGAAATCCTCACTGCAGCCTTCCTCCCTCTCCTCACCCTAGGTGCGTCTCTCAACCAGTTCTGCTCACTGCCATCCACACCCACCGTGGCTGCCACTCACTTTCTTCCCCCGGCCGCTGCTTCACAATATCGAAAAGACCTCTGGAGCCTCCAGAGCCTCCAGAGTCAGCAACAGCCAAACCCACGAAGACGCTCGGCTCTGAAAACTGGAATCACCAAACTATCCGCTCTTCTGAGAAAATGCCATGCGGACTCCTCGCCCTGTCCGTGTTCTGCGTTTGAGGTATGTCACAATCCGAATCCGAATTGTTTTAGTGCAATTCCCTTTAATCAAGGAGCTGTTGTGTTATGTTATAGCAGTCCTTCTTTCTTCACATGTATAAACATTGCAACATTATAACAAACGTTTTCTATAATCCACCTCATGCCTCCCGTAATTCAATCCACTTACACTAGCTCCCACGACCCGCCGCTAGCCAACCGCCATATTCTCCGCCTCCGCCCCCTAGTTTCTTATAAACATGAACAAAATGTGATTATGAAACCAGACACCTCATTTTGCTCATTTATTGCAGCATCATTCAGAAGACATGCCTTAAATTCAACAGCTTTAATTCTACCAACATGGTGTATAGTTGTGTCATGACTATACAATGTTAGCACTCTAACTCTAGTACTTACACAAACATGTGGCACACAAGGGCAAAGGAAAGGGGCACATAACTTGATTGGTCAAAGATACAGAAAATATACCCAGATAGGGTGAATGAGACAACGTACAATGAGGTTTAAGAAGGATAGAAAGCAAAACAGGGCATTATTAATGATACCTAGTTACAATTCAATGTGACTTGCATCACAACACATTGGTAAGTTGTGATCACATCCGATGTCATTTAAGGGTTATTTTGAGCTCACTAAATATGGGGGGTGCTTGAATCCGGGGAGACAGTGAGTTCCAGTGTTGAGGACCAAGAAGATATAGAGAATGGAATCTAACAGCTGCAGATGATGATTTGGGCATTACCATTATGTCCTGGTGATGTATAGCTAGTCAGTATGTTGATCAGGTAGACCCGAGAAATTCATGAAGTAACGGAGTGGTAGATGTATCACCAGAACTGTTTAATTGTGTTCTGGTTGCACTGTTTCATACTTTCTATAATCAGGAGAAGGAATATTGTGGGAATCTATCAAGGACTAAATGCAGAGAAGGCCTTCTTTGTTGCTCAACAAAATAAAAAATCTTTCCACTGCCCAAATAGTCACTCTGCATAGTATAACACATGTGAAATGTGTCAGGTGTCTCCTTTTTTAAAATTTGTTTTTATTTTATTAAATACCTGGTACAATAACAATAAATGCATTCTGTAATAAAATCCGTTAAAAAAACCTGACATATACAGATACTTAAAATGTAAAATCCGACATATTACACAATAGTGTGTGGCTTTAAACAGTTAGACAAATAAAACAACTGATTACACATAATTAGGAGGCAATTCATTAATGGATACCTAAAAAAAAAAAAAGAAAAAAAAAGAAAAGAGGAGGAAGCCCGCCCTTCCTGCTTCTTGCCGGGAGTCCCTCCAACCCTTAATCGGGCCCCATATGTTCAACCGCAGCTGCTTCATCTTCCTGCCTCTCTGGTTATATAAAGCAGATTCAATATTATGTATACCCAGAAGTCTGGACATCCACATCTGAAAAGTAGGAGCCAGGGCGTCTTTCCAACCTGCCGCTAGCAATATCCGCAGGACAGCCACATATAGATAGAAAGACAAAGGCTTCCTCCTCCATCTTGAGGCCCAGGTTGCTATCAATTCCTGTTATCATTAGGGTAGGAGATAGGCTGATCTTTCTACCTAGCAGCCCCTCCCAAAACTTTTCAATTTCACCCCGAATTAAGCTTAATTCATCGCATTGATGGAACATATGCACCAGATTAGCAGGCCCTTCCAGACACCTTGGGCATTTATCATCATCTCTCTTATTCCACTCATATAATTTGGCAGGTGTATAATAGAGGTTGAAGTGTCAGGTGTCTCCGTAATACAGTCACAGTTATGAGGAAAGAAATACAAAGATAAATATAAATGCATAGCAATGTGATAGTGTTTGATTGGAGATGTAGATCTCTGTTTCAGTAGATACACGAGACATCAACATCAACATCAACCTGACTTCAGGAAGAGAGAAGATCCAGCCCAAATAATCCACAAGAAGAACACAAAGTTAATCTGGCTGCAAGGAGCAACAATCAAGTACAAACGATAAAAGGAATGGGTGATGAATTCAATGAAAAATAGGGAACAAGTGAATTGCGACACAGCTTCCTCTCATGATTGCATCCTATAGATATGATTCAAATGGGGACTGAGATCACAGGAAATACCCATGTTTTATCCTAGATTGGTAACTTTCAAAAGAGCTCCCTGAACAACCCACAATCCTGAAAAAAGGTAGCTCATATTATTGACCGCATCTCTTCATTTAGAATTATTGAACTGTCTACATGCGAAGAAGAAGAAGTTTGATATACTTTGTCATATGCCAGATGCCACTGCTCAACCACCATTCACACTGACTAATGCCTCCAACGAATCATGGAAAGTCCCTTTGGGTGACTGCGATCACAGAAACATCAGCACAGCCCAGGTGCAAGGATGTGATCAAAATTCCCATGCAGATTGGAAGACTGAAAACTCTACAACATTTCTAGCTGTTGACGAGAGATTCACAATATCAGGGAAAGAGTAGAAAGAGCTCCGTGGAAGACAAGTTGCAGAGGTGGAGGGGAAGTAAAGTACCTTCATTTTGGAGGTGTTCGACATGAGAGAGCTGAGAACTATCCAATGTGGAACATCAGTGAATTAGTCACAGATGCAAGTTTTGAGGTAAAGGGAGAGAGTGGTAAAGGAGAAGAAAATGTGTGTCATCAGCAAATAGATGGAAAGACAAACCAAATGATGCCCCCTATTTGAGACACCATGCTAAGAAAATGAGAGTGGACCTAAGACTGACTTTTGAGGGATCCCAAAAGGTAGAGAGGTCATTGGAGATCTTTAGAAGTCCCAGGCCACCAAGAAGGAGCAATCAGAGAGATATTTTGATGACCATTAAAGTGCAGAACCCTTTATGTCAAAGCTCCTGAGTGAGGAAAATAATGTGAGATGGTCAACAGTGTTGAACAGTAGAGAGGTCAAGGAAAATAGAGGAGAGAGGATATGAGGTTGTGGTGAGTAGAGAGAATGCAGTGAACAGCGTGAAAAGTGCAATGTCAGTTGAATCACAGGTTTTGAGGTCTGACAAGATTGAGTAGACCATTAGAAGACAGGTATGTATGATATTGCAAAAAAGGTAAAGTTAGAGATGGGTCTCCAATTTGCAGGTCGGCCAATTGTTTCTACTGTAAGGAGTAATTCTATCATGTTTTAGTGTCCAGGGGATCAGCGCTTGTGGAAACGAGTCATCTCTGATAGTTGTCCGCTCCAGACATATATCAGTGATTATTTATTGTGTTGGCTGTGCATGTTGTGACTAGGATGTTTGAGGCTTTCAGCTTTCAGCTTGTCAGATTATTTGCACCCTTGAGCAAAGCATAGAACTGTGAGGATGAGACTAAAGATAAGATTGTTTGCAATTGATCGGTATGCCGGGGGGTGACCCCCAAGATCAGATTTTTGCAGTCTAGGTCAAACGTGACTTCACCATGGCTGAAATAATGCTCTCATTAACCCTTTACCATGGAACCATCCCATCACTTAGCTCTTCATTTGCAGATGTTCATGTAATACACTGCACCTGAATATGAAGGCATCATGGATGCTTCCGTAGTATTTTACGACAATGTCGACCTTTTTTATATATAATTGAAGTCATTTTCTTCCACACATTGACAGTGTGCATGATATTGGTGCAAAAACAACAGTTGATGGACAGATTGCAGATCACTGTCATACATTCACCTAAGTACAGAGATCTGGGCCTAAACCCATCGTTTTTTTGCTCACTATGCCATTCCAGTTTGAACCCAGCCATATGCAAATCAGTCTTGACCCTGTGCCTCATGGGAACAGTCCAGCCCGAACTGCCAAGCCAGGTCCTCCCTGGACTGGAAACAAGCATCCTAGGACCGGTTTCGGGGTTTCACCCCTTTTCAGCCAGGATAGCCTGATTCCAGTGGCATGCAGAGCACGGGACCCAGGTCTGGGCATATCCGTCCCACTCGGGGTAACAAATGCAAAAACAACAGTTGATGGACAGAATGCAGAACAATGTCATACATTCACCCCAGTACAGAGATCTGGGCCTAAACCCATCGTTTTTTGCTCACCATGCCATTTCAGTTTAAACCCAGCCATATGCAAATCAGTCTTGACCCTGTGCCTCATGGAAACAGTCCAGCCCGAACTGCCAAGCCAGGTCCTCCTTGGACTGGAAACAAGCATCCTAGGACCGGTTTCGGGGTTTCACCCCTCTTCAGCCAGGATAGCTTGATTCCAGTGGCATGGAGAGCACGGGACCCACATCTGGGCATACCCGTCCAACTCGGGGTGACAAATGCAAAGACCACAGTTGATGGACAGAATTCAGAACAATGTCATACATTCACCCCAGTACAGAGATCTGGGCCTAAATCCATCGTTTTTTTGCTCACCATGCCATTCCAGTTTGAACCCAGCCATATGCAAATCAGTCTTGACCCTGTGCCTCATGAGAACAGTCCAGCCCGAACTGCCAAGCCAGGTCCTCCCTGGACTGGAAACAAGCATCCTAGGACCAGTTTCAGGGTTTCACACCTGTTCTGCCAGGATAGCTTGATTCCAGTGGCATGGAAAGCACGGGACACACGTAAGGCCATAACCGTCCCACTCGAGGTGACAAATGCAAAAACAACAGTTGATGGACAGAATGCAGAACAATGTCATACATTCACCCCAGTACAGAGATCTGGGCCTAAATCCATCGTTTTTTTGCTCGCCATTCCAGTTTGAACCCAGCCATATGCAAATCAGTCTTGACCCTGTGCCTCATGGGAATAGTCCAGCCCGAACTGCAAAGCCAGGTCTTCCCTGGACTGGAAACAAGCATCCTAGGACCGGTTCCGGGTTTTCACCCCTCTTCAGCCAGGATAGCTTGATTCCAGTGGCATGGAGAGCACGGGACCCACATCTGGGCATACCCTTCCCACTCGGGGTGACAAATGCAAAAACAACAGTGGATAGACAGAATGCAGAACAGTGTCATACATGCACCCCAGTACAGAGATCTGGGCCTAAATCCATCGTTTTGTTGCTCACCATGCCATTCCAGTTTGAACCCAGCATATGCAAATCAGTCTTGACCCTGTGCCTCATGGGAACAGTCCAGCCCGAACTGCCAAGCCAGGTCTTCCCTGGACTGGAAACAAGCATCCTAGGACCGGTATCGGGGTTTCACCCCTCTTCAGCCAGGATAGCTTGATTCCAGTGGCATGGAGAGCACGGGACCCACGTCTGGGCATACCCGTCCCACTCGGGGTGACAAATGCAAAAACAACAGTTGATGGACAGAATGCAGAACAATGTCATACATTCACCCCAGTACAGAGATCTGGGCCTTAATCCATCGTTTTTTTGCTCACCATGCTATTCCAGTTTGAACCCAGCCATATGCAAATCAGTCTTGACCCTGTGCCTCATGGGAACAGTCCAGCCCGAACTGCCAAACCAGGTCCTCCCTGGACTGGAAACAAGCATCCTAGGACCAGTTTCGGGGTTTCACCCCTCTTCAGCCAGGTTAGCTTGATTCCCGTGGCATGGTTGATGAGGTTTATGAACCCGAAACCGGTCCCGGGATGCTTGTTTCCGGTCCAGGGAAGACATGGCTTGGCAGTTCGTGCTGGACTGTTCCCATGAGGCACAGGGTCAGACTGATTCGCATATGGCCATGTCTGAACTGGGGTGGTGGAGTGAGCTAAAGAATGATGATGGATTAAACCCAGATCAGTTGACTGGGGTGAGTGTTTGATTTGCTCAAACGCTCCGTACATCATCCCCTTTGGTATCGCTTTGTCTGCCCTAAGTTAGCAGGGTATGCCCAGACGTGGGTCCCTTGCTCACTTTGCCACTGGATTCAATATAGCCTGGCTAATGAGGGTTATGAACCCGAAACCGGTCCCAGGACGCTTGTTTCCGGTCCAGGGAAGACATGGCCTGGCAGTTCGGGCTGGACTGTTCCCATGATGCACAGGGTCAAGACTGATTTGCATATGGCCATGTCTGAACTGGGGTGGTGGAGTGAGCTAAAGAATGATGATGGATTAAACCCAGATCAGTTGACTGGGGTGAGTGTTTGATTTGCTCAAACGCTCCGTACATCATCCCCTTTGGTATCGCTTTGTCTGCCCTAAGTTAGCAGGGTATGCCCAGACGTGGGTCCCTTGCTCACTTTGCCACTGGATTCAATATAGCCTGGCTAATGAGGGTTATGAACCCGAAACCGGTCCCAGGACGCTTGTTTCCGGTCCAGGGAAGACATGGCCTGGCAGTTCGGGCTGGACTGTTCCCATGAGGCACAGGGTCAAGACTGATTTGCATATGGCCATGTCTGAACTGGGGTGGTGGAGTGAGCTAAAGAATGATGATGGATTAAACCCAGATCAGTTGACTGGGGGTGAGTGTTTGATTTCCTCAAACGCTCCGTCCATCATCCCCTTTGGAATCCTGGCACCAATCACATTTAGGGATTGGACAATGTTACAGAAACCTACCATGAAACTGTGAGGTTCGGCAAAAGGGTCAGGAAAGTGTTTATGCATACTGATGTTTGTGAGATGAGTCAATGTAACAATTGACTGCAATACCCTGTGACTGCTGCATACTGAAATGTTTTAGGAATTAGTGGTGGATAGTGGGGAAGTGATTGATCCCTGAGGATGTTGTGTTCCAGTACTGGATCCAGGTGATGGAGTAGATTTTATATCACTACTACCTCATTCGTACCTCTAATAGATCGTATCCTCACTCTCTGTAGAGGTAGAAAGAACCCTTTGGTGAACAAATGTTATCCATCCTCCACCTCTTGCCTGCAGCCAGTAGCCTCAAGCACCTCGAAGCCATGTAGAATCCAGAAACTGTGTTGCATTCTTTATACTTTTCACTTTCTTGTGCACGTGATTGTCTAATTCGATGTTAGTGCAATTATCATTTTTGTGTCACTCGCAGTTAGCATTTTTTTACATTATTATTATAATTCACAAATACCTTTCTCAAATCTGAATTTACAGATTTTCATTTATGTCAGCGCTCACTAATGGATCATTAGTTCTTTTGTTAACTCATTTTCAGTACTATTTCATGGTCTCAGAAAACTGTGATCACATGGCACGGTTTGCCCAGTACTTCCTCCATTGCAGCTTGACTCTCTGTGGTTGCCTATCAGGTTGATGACCATGGACGAGTTTTTCATGGCGTCTTGAATCTGGCACGCTTTTCCTGATTTGGAGTCGTGCGGTAAGGTTGCAGAGACTGGCACTAAAACTGCCTTTGCTCATTTGAGTATGCTTAAAATATTTTATTTATATCCTTCATTGCCTGAGCACGGTGTGGAAAGCCCTTGTTGTGGTGACAAACAGCATTGCCTCGTTCAGGAAGTTGTGATAAGGATGGTTGGTTTGTTGAACTCTTTTTTTTCATGTATGGAACAATTTGGGGGCATATCAAGAACAACCAGCGATAATTATCGCTGAATGCATTTAGCGCTCGGATAATTATCGCCGGCTGGCGCCGATTTTTATCGCTGAGATAGCTTGCTATTAGTAACACTTATCTCATCAGCGATAAAAATCCTAGCGCTAACTGGCTAACGTGAGATTATCGCTGGAAACCCAGCGATAATCTCACGTTAGCTAGTTGATAGGGACTTACAAACAAATTGGTAAACTGCTTGTCCGCCTTAGGACATTGCTATCCATGTGTTTATTCACATATTAATACATGCTCCATGACTTCGCACACTTTTAGCAATATCCAGAATCTGCCTCACAATTATATTTCTAATTAAATAATAAACTGTGCTTAATGCTCCATAAGCATATATTATGCTTATGTTGCATTGAATGTGACTTCTAGCAATTCCCTCGTGCAATTACGACACTGAACTTTATAAAGGGCTTTATGTTATTCCAACTATACAATTTTAAATGGCATTTCACGAGCCAAATATAATAAAGCTACAGACAAAATGTGCAGTAAATCATCTCCTATATTTTTAACCAATATGTACACTTCAATATTCTCAGATTTATAAATACCTGCTAGAAGGATCCAAGATAAAAAAAAAAGCAATGCATAGAACATTGCTATATGGAGTCTATAATTCAAAGGTCTGAATGATATTAAAAAGGCTCTACCTCTAAATGTAGTCGTAATTTGAGTAGTGTTATAATTCTGCATGATTTAAAAACAATAAATCTAGCAACGCAGGCAATCCCTGAAGGATGTTTTATGGCCCTCTATTGTGAATTAAGATTTTGGGAATATATTGCCTTAGGCTCAATATTAATTGTTTCCATTGGGACTGCAAGTTAGAAAACGGCCTGAATCAACCATTATATATTTTTAAAATACCACAAAGGTTGTGTTCATTGAGGTTATCCATAAAATGACCTGCTTTTTTTAATCAAACGAAAGATGTCGAATAATGCAATTATAAAAAGGTAAGCATCAATAAATAGCTATTTTCTGTATGAGTTTGAAAGAAAAGGATTTGAATAATGATGGATTGTAATTTGGCCACTAAGACGCGCACATCATCAAACATTGTTCAGGTGCAGTGTTTACAAGCCTACAAACCAGCACTTTAGGTGGGAAATTATTGAACATGGGCGTCAGTGCATTGTGTCGTCTTTTTAAGCTGCATTATGCAGATGTGTTTTCAAAGCAATCTTAGGAAACTTGGTGGTAATTCGAGGTTTCATAAAATCACAAACGTATTTGAGATGGCTTGACTATTTATTGTGTCTTCCCAAGCTTACAAGTACTTCAGAGACTGTCTTTTATTAAGATGTTTTGGGGGACTCATATTTAAGAACTGGACAACGGTGCCCCCCTTCTGGTTCAGTTATATTTTACTAATATAAAATGTTATGGTTTGACCACTTAAGGGCTTGTTTCCTGGAACCGATCAAATCTCTCAAATCTCCCCAAAAAGATCCAAGGGGCTCTGTTAACCAATACAATGATTGGCCCTAAATAGTTCCATTATGGCAATATCTTAAAGTCTTTATTACCACTTTAGGTCCCGGCGCACATCATTTCATCTTACTGTCTACTGGATGAGTAAAATGAACTTCTTGAGGTGGATAAAATGTTGGCACACCAGAATTGTTGCACTCTTTGTACAGCTGCAAGCAATAATACTAAACACAAAGCACATTCACCACACAACCCCACAACTTCACCTTGAGCCCAGGTAAAGTCCCTGGCTCAGGCACTCTGCAAAATAACTTTTCTGTTCTGCAGACAAAATCCCCACACAACTCTTCATCAGAATCCTTCATCTCTTCCAAAAACAGCACCCTTACAGAAGAGACACCACAGAGCTATGCTGAAAACCCCCTGGGTCTGAAGAACAAATCACCCAGAGCAAACTGCAGTTTTATTCTACCAACAAAATTGCTTCTCACAAATGTTTATTGTGCCTCTCACCAGGCCGGATCACCCCCTTGCTCCTCCTGCCGCCTCCTGCTCCTGCCTGCCAGCCTTGCCGCAGAGCCGCCCGATCGCCAGTATCCCGCCGCAGCTCGCCACAGGCCCCGCCCACCACCGGCCCATTGGCCCAGCCGCTCCCGTTACCTAGCTGACCCGCCCTCTCGTCCCCCTTCTTATGACGCCCCCAGAGCGACCGCGCAGCGGACGCGCGCAGCAGGAGCGCCGATTGAGCGCCGAAGGTGTGCCAAAGGTAAGCCCGTCTGCGCCCGTCCGCACCTGGCCCGCGCCCAGCACCAGGACCCCTGGCCCCCGCAGACCCCAGCCCACCCGCCGGACGTACGACGCCGCCACCCTCAATGCACTCAACGCCGGCCGAATCCCAGGATGCTACCGAGCCACCCCGAGACGCACCCACGGACCCTTCTGCTGCAACGCCTGCAAGTTCACCTGCATCTGGACCAGCACTACTCCAGCACCAACCAAGACCAAGACGAGCAACAGCAGCAGCCACCTGAAATGCATCCTGCTCAACACCCGCTCCGTCCACAGACACGCCATCGAGCTCTGGAACCTGCTCGACACAACCTCACCAGACGTCGCCTTCCTCACGGAAACCTGGATGAACGCCTCTTCAGCGCCCGCCATCGCCATCGCCATCCCAGACGGCTACGAGATCATCCGAAGGGACCGCATCAACCAGACCGGAGGAGGCATCGCCATCATCCACAGGAACACCATCCGCATCAGGACCAACACCAACGACACCCTCGCACCCGCCGAGCACCTGCACTTCCAGGTCCACATCAACCCCAAGACCACCCTCAGAGGCACCCTCATCTACAGACCCCCGGGACCACGCACACAATTCAGCGAAGACATCGCCGACTTCATCAGCCCGCACGCCCTCCTCTGCGCTGACTACATCCTCCACGGGGACCTCAACTTCCACCTGGAGAACAACAACGACCGCAACACCACCACCCTGCTGGACAACCTCGCAAACCTGGGACTCAAGCAGCTGGTCACCACCCCCACCCACTACGCCGGACACACACTCGACCCCGTCTTCTCATCCAGCAAGGACATCGCCTTCAGCCACGCCACCGGACTCCACTGGACGGACTACAGCTGCGTCCACTTCAGCTTCAGAAGGACCACGATCCACCACCACCAGCAACAGGTTGCACGCAGAAGCTGGAACAAGATCACAGCCGACCAGCTCGCGACCTCCCTGAGCATGAACCCTCCCACCAGCGCAACGAACCCAAGCCAGGCGGCCACCAACCTCGCGAAGTGGATCAGCAACTGCGCAGACGATCTCGCCCCTCTGAAGACCCCGCCTAGCAGACCCGGCAGCAAGAAAGCCCCATGGTTCACCGACGAACTCAAGAGCTCCAAGAAGAACTGCCGAGTCCTCGAGAGAACATGGCGCAGAGACCCAACACCGGACAACATGACTGCCCTCAAGCTCGCCACCCGAAAACACCACCAACTCATCCATGCCACCAAGAAAACCGCATTCAAGGAACGACTGGACAACAACACACACAACAGCAAGGAACTCTTCAACATCGTTAAAGAGCTCTCCAACCCCAACGCCGGAAACAACAACATCACCCCTTCGCAAGACCTCTGCAACTCCCTCGCCTCCTACTTCCACAACAAGATCGCAGACATACACAACAGCTTCAGCACTCAACCGACGCACGCCACGACCGAACCACCGCCCCCCACCACCACCCTCCGCGCCTGGACCCCGATCAGCACCGAAGACACCGTCCGCACGATGAACTCCATCCACTCCGGATCTCCTACGACCCCTGCCCTCACCACGTCTTCAACAAGGCCGACGCTGTCATCGCACCCCACCTGCGGGACATCATCAACACCTCCTTCGACACCGCTACCTTCCCGGAGAGCTGGAAGCACGCCGAACTCAGCGCTCTACTAAAGAAGCCATCAGCCGACCCCACCGACCTCAAGAACTACTGCCCCATCTCGCTGCTCCCGTTTCCTGCTAAAGTCATCGAAAAGACCGTCAACAAGCAGCTGGCCGCCTTCCTCGAGACGAACGGTTCCCTCGACCTCTCGCAGTCTGGCTTCCGGGCCAACCACAGCACCGAGACCGCCCTGATCGCAGCCACCGATGACATCCGAGCACTGCTTGACAACGGAGAAACAGCAGCCCTCATCCTCCTAGACCTCTCCGCGGCCTTCGACACTGTCTGCCACCGTACACTAGTGCAGCGACTCAGCAACGTCGGAATCCAGGAGAAGGCACTGGAGTGGATCATCTCCTTCCTCGCCGGAAGGACACAGAGAGTCCGCCTCCCCCCGTTCAGATCTGAAGCCACCGAAGTCATCTGCGGCGTTCCTCAAGGCTCCTCGCTCAGTCCAACCCTCTTCAACGTCTACATGAGCCCCCTCGCAGACATCACACGCCAGCACAACCTCAACATCATCTCCTATGCTGACGACACCCAGCTGATTCTCTCCCTCACCAACGACCCCGCCACCGCCAGAGCCAACCTTCACGAAGGGATGAAAGAAGTAGCCGAATGGATGAAGAACAGCCGCCTGAAACTGAACTCGGACAAGACGGAAGTCCTCATCCTGGGATCCTCACCCTCCGCCTGGGACGACTCCTGGTGGCCCCCCGCCCTAGGCAGCGCACCCAAACCAACAGACCACGCACGCAACCTGGGCTTCATCCTGGACTCCTCCCTCTCCATGACCAGACAAGTCAACGCCGTCTCCTCGTCGTGCTGCAACATCCTGCGCATGCTACGTAAGATCTTCCGGTGGATCCCCACCGAGACCAGGAAGACGGTCACCCAGGCCCTCGTCACCAGCCGTCTGGACTACGGCAACTCCCTCTACGCCGGAACCACCGCCAAACTCCAGAAGAGACTCCAGCGAATCCAGAATGCCTCAGCACGACTCATCCTGGACATCCCCCGTCGCAGCCACATCTCCGGACACCTGAGAGACCTGCACTGGCTCTCGGTCAACAAGAGAATCACCTTCCGACTCCTCACCCACGCACACAAAGCCCTACACAACCAAGACTCAGGATACCTCAACAGCCGCCTCAACTTCTACGCTCCCAAACGCCAGCTTCGATCGACCGGCCACGCCCTCGCCACCGTCCCCCGCATCCGAAGAGCCACCACAGGGGGACGGTCCTTCTCCTACCTCGCCGCCAAGACATGGAACTCCCTCCCGACCCACCTCCGCCTGACCCAGGACCACCTCGCCTTCAGGAAGCAACTCAAGACCTGGCTGTTCGAGCAGTAGCGGACCCCCCTCCCCCAGTGCCTTGAGACCCTCTGGGTGAGTAGTGCGCTATATAAATGCTTTGATTGATTGATTGATTTATTCGCATCATGACTTCAGTGCCTCAAATAAATCCAGTTAAATATTTTTAGTATAGTTTTCCTACCATTTATGTATGCTGTATCTATAGATTGCCTGAAAATTGTAAGGCATCCAAAAGAGAACACATCTTGGACTTGTTAGATTGAACACTAAGGGCCTGATTTAAATATTGGGGGACGGGTGACTCCGTCACAAGGGTGACGGATCTCTTGTCTGCCAAAATATAAATCCTATAGGATATAATGGGATTTATATTTCAGCGGACGGAATATCCATCACCGTTGTGAAGGAGTAACCCCTTCGCCAAGATCTAAATCAGGCCCTTAATATCAGAACAAACCTCAAGTATTTCTAGTGAAAAGAATATTTAAAATTGAATAAACTTTCATTCTTGCGCTCTGCTGGAAATGGATTAGAGCAATTCAATTGATTGGATTCACAGTTTGGGTCGTGAGCAGTCACTAAAATACCATACTTCTATTCATTGACTTCCACCATCGGCGGATTGCATTGATTAACATTCACAGCACCTCTCGTCAAAGACCGGAGCAAGAAAGGTAAAGTTGTATACTCCAAAACAGTCAATGAAATTCAAGGCAGAAATTCCTGAAAGCGGTTCCAAAATAAACTTATAGTCAGCAGTGGCCTGTTAATATGAATATGTTTCAGCCAAGTGGCCTGCTGCCATGAGTGAGCATGATTGCTTTTTTGAGGATTGTTAAGAGATGTTATCAGTGATGTCACTGACCATCTCATGAGTGATATAATACGTGAGGTCATAAAAGGTGTATTGTGGAGACGTAAGTTATAGTTAGCTCAGCTAACTATAACTGCTGAATTTCACTGGTTGAGTGAAATGTGAGTCTAACTATAACACATCCCTCTAACCTTTGTTTTTTTAAAGTGAATTTTAATTATTTTAAAATTCTAATTCCTAACTATAACGTTCCTGCAACCTTTGATTTTTTTCAGTGAATTTCTAAGGTGTTTCCTAACTATAATGTCCCAGTAACCTTTGATTTTGTAAGTGTATTTCTAAGGTTTTTAGATTTTATTTCTTAATGTAACTTGTAACTTTTGATAGTGAGTGAGTGCATGAGTGTCCCAGTGTGTGTGTGAGTGTGTGTGTGTGTATATATATATATATATATATATATATCCAATTCCAAACTTCAATAATGTACGCTATCAGGAAAATGCAGACAAAGCACAATTTAGATGTCCAAGTTTAATTCACACAACGCGTTTCGGCAACAGCCTTGATCACGTGTGAAAGTGCACAATACAAAACAGTCACTGATAAAGTTTTTACCACGACCCAGCAGTAAACAGAAATAAACATAGGACAATGTCCTCAGTCCGTTCAACTGACTGTGGCAGCCATGATGGAATGGTGGAATGCGTTAACAGTATGTGCAGAAAATCTGTGCATCACAGAGCAGCTGCCATCACATCGAAGATATGCGTCTAGTGCGCGAGAGCAAAATGCCAAAATAAACTACAAATGTACTTGGTATTGGCCCTGGCTAAAAGCATGTAAAGACAATGTTTCATAAACACATATGTCATAACAGTGTAAAATATATGCAGTCAAAATCAGAGCTCACACTGAGATAGAATTGCCAGGGTGCCCATTATTGCCACAACCCCGTAGTAAATGAAAATAAACATAGGACGATATCCTCAATGCACTCGACTGAGTGAGGCAGTCATGATGAAATAAACAGTGCAATGATAGTATATGCAGAAAATCTGTACATCGCAAAGCAGCAGTCGTCACAGCAAAATTGCGCGTCTGTATAATGTATAATAGCCCTTGCTCATACATATAAAGTGAATACTTCAATAAACACATGTATCATCCCAGTGTGTAATACACAAAGACGTAATTGGGCTTAAAAGTTACTTAAATGGCCCGGGTGCCAGGAAAATAATTCATAAGCAAACAAAATGCACACAAATAGGAGCGAGTGTCCCGCCATAATGTAGGAAAGTAACCTCTAAAGGGTAGTAAAGGCAGGGCGGTAATGCGCGTGCCTAAAAAAATTGTACCCGAAATACGACTAACACTGCAATCGAGGTCTCCAGGCATAACAGAACAATACCGGGCAAAGGCTTACATGCTATGGGCGGCAAGATAGAAGGCAATAAAACTAGTGGATCGTGCACCTACCAGTGACCTGCTGGTGAATAATAATTATAACAGTACGATGTGACAGATGTGCAATCGAATCGGAGGAAAAGGGTAGGCTGCCCGTGAAGGTGAATACATGTGAAAGGGCCCCTTCCTTTTCTCCTGTAAGGGAAACATAGACAGAAAAAACAAATGATTAAAAGCATGTAACAGCATCTCATTGCTATCACTGCATATCCATAAGAGACAGAAACATACAATTGACAATATCTACAGCACATCCAAAATGGGTTGAAAGCAGAGATACCTGTAAAAACCAAAATGATTAAAACCAGAGAGATACCAATAAAGCCTTTTCTGAAGAGAAGTAACGGCCTAACAGACTGAGGAATGCGTACGACCCTTCCCTTAAATGGATGGACAATTCCTCATTAATGTTCAATCCTCCTGGACTCTTAGTTTGGAAATCTATGATGTACCTGGATTACCGCTGTCTGAGAGTGAGTACCCTGTCCCCACCTCTGGGATTCTTGGGGATGTGTTCGAGGATCAAATAACTTAAATCTGCAACATTAGAGAAATGTTTTTCATTGCAATGACGTGCAACCGGGTATTTGGGGTCGCTGTTGTTGATGGCTCTGAGATGTTCAAGGACCCTTTTCTTGGCTGTACACGTAGTGCTGCCGATATACCACAGCTTGCAGGTACACTCAATTTCTTTTAATTCAGCTGGAGCCGTGGATACCGAGAAATTTTTACAAAAATAAAAAAAAATCCTTTATGCCCCCAAGAGGCCTAGGGGGTCAGGGTATTCCTACCCTACCCCCTTTTCTTTGTTTAAATGTTTTTAGTGGGACTCTGAGTCCCAAGATGTCTGCCAACATTTCTTGGTTGAAGTGTTGGCAGTCAATCACATTTCAGCACGGGTACTGTTGAATCCTCAGAGGACCCGCTTCCCCAGATATATACATTTTTCTTTTTGTAAATTTCCAAAGCACCCTGCTGAGTTTTTTGTCCCTGAGTTCTGCTAATATTGCTCACCAATATAATTGGTTTTTGGAGTAGCTCCGAAAGGGGAAACTCCTAAGTTCTCAATGGGCCCAGCAAACAAATGTGCGGCTGCAGATCATGCCATTTATTTTTCTATTGCAGTAGTTACCTTCTAGAAAATAATACTGCCTGTTCACTTAATTCAACTCAGAACCAAGCACTTAGGCACGCAAACTGCTCCTCTTGACAGCTTTTTGCATATTGCTAAATATTTTTCTGGGATCTGGACTGGTCTGGTGGACCGAACTTTGGGTCTCATTTAAAACTTGGGGGGTGACGTGTCCTTCAACAGGGCGACGGAGTAAATGAATCCATAACTCTGACGAAGGTGATGTCCACCAGATTTAGAAATATCTGTTGGCCCAGCAGACATTTCTAGCACTGACAGGAACCGCCATCATGGCAATTTGACAGAGTCGTACACCAAATTTACAACTTTTTATGATTTTCCAAAAAGAAAATCCCAAAGCTGGAAAGTTGGATTTTCTTTTTGGAAATAAGAGCAATACTGCCCTTGCCATGGGATATTCCTCCCATGATGAGGGAGGCATTGTGCACTTTTTAATGCCTCTTACCTCAGGTTTTTACTGGCGGTGGCAGGCGGTGAAAACCAGCCGTATGTCCAACCATCTACATTAGGCCTGCTAACTGTCGGGCCATCGGAGGAGTTTGACCACAGAGAAGACTGAGTAGTCTCTGCCATCGTCAAACATTGGTCTGTCTAAATTTAAATGGGGCGGGCAGACCATAATGTTGGTGGGGAAGAAACTGTGTTACCATTGCAATAGAGTGTCTTCTCCACCAAGATTGAAATGAGGCCCTTTAACTTAGGACCAAGCTCGACCGCAAATATGCTTCATTTCTTGGCACAAGGTAGACTCTGCACATTACTGCAACTCCTTCTTAAATGCAGCCTGCTACAAATTCTAACATTCTTATTTATTATCGGTTGATCAGTAATTCCAAAGGGCCCACCCACATAATTACTGGGACCCTCAGTAAAGAAAATTCTAATGGGAACAAACCCTAGGGATTTTAATGGGGCAATCAAAATGAGGGTAATGCTCTCCCTCATGCATTGATCCACAGATGCAGGCAATTTTTCCTGACGCTTCTCCTTCACAGATACAATACATGGATCTGTCTGCAAAGGTGCTGCTGTCACTCAGTTACTTCTATGGTAGCTACATCTTGCGCTATTGCTTATCTCCAGCTGACCTTTTCATCTCTGAATAATGATTTACTTTATGTTTTCTTGCAAGTACAGTGATGCCAAACATTGCCCAATCAATGCACTAACTGTTATACTAAAATGAAATGCTGCATTATAGAACCCCCCAAGGAGTTTACACAGGGATTAAATCAGCTGAAAGAAAGTTCCTGCAGAGTACTTTTTCATCTGATCAATAAATAGAGATTGCCCTCTGCTTATGAAGAATGCTAATTTTTACCTTAAGGCAACATCACAGTTGTAACAAGCAGCATTGATCATTTGTTTATGTGCATGAAAGTAATTTGAAGGATTGTTGATAAGGTGTTGGAAGTACTGAAATGTCATCAAATCTCATGCTCTTTGGCCAGCAGCTCTGAAACATTTGGACATGATGTGAGTGCCCACCATGTTGAATAAATAGACTAAACCAGGTAGAAATATAACTTCAATACTATGAGATGTGGCCTATACAAGAAGGGATAATGTTGCTATTTTGTGAGAATTGATAAATACAGGCTACAGGATCATACTAACCCTGCTTCTGTCATTGAATTTGTGCCTAAGGATTGAGGTCTCGTGCAATTTACGTTTAAAGGTCAGCATGAACAGTGAATTTCATCAGAAAGTTAGACCAATTTTCATTGGAAGCACAAAAAACATCTTTTGGAAATGGCCTTTTCTGCAGGGTCGCCCCCATAAATTTTGCCTTCCTCCTCCTCCCGTTTTTACTGAATTCGATTAAGCTGGCTTTATGATTCGGGACACTTTATCACTGCCAACCAGTGCTAAATTGTATATGCTTTGTACTCAAACATGGTAACATTGGCGTATCCACAATTGGCATATTTAATTTACTCATAGGTTTCTAGTAAAGTGCACTACCTGTGACAAGGGCCTGTAATTTAAATGCTACTAGTGAGCCTGCAGCACTGATTGTGCCACCCACCTATGTCCTTTAAACATGGCTCTGGTCTGCCACTGCAGAGCCTGTGTGTGCAGTTTTAAACTACCATTTCGACCTGGCAAGTTAACCTACTTGGGAAGGGTGCAGTGTATTTTAAAAGGTAGGACATGTACTTTTCAGTTTTACATGTCCTATAGTGAAAAACTGCTAAATATGTTTTTCACTACTGCTAGGCCTATCTCTCCCATAGTTTAAAAATGGGATTGCCTTAATACGGTTTACTGACAAAATATCGAAACCCTAAATATCGTGATACAAAAATATTATGTCAAAAATATCAAGCACAAAAGTATCGCTGCCCTGCACATAGAATGGTAAGTACAAAAATATCGAAAAAAATCATTTTACGAAAGAATCAAAAATTATATAGAAAAATATCGTTGTCAAGATATATAGATCTAAAAATAGTAAACATTTAATATATTAACATGTAACATACCAATTTGATTACGCATAAAAAATTAGCAATAACATTTTTTTAACTAAAAATATATTATAAATATAAACATGATAATAATATAATTATAAACAATATAATATAATATCATATATTATAATATAATATAAGCAAAACTATAATATTTCACAATTACTAGATATACTATTCCCACTCCAGTCGGTGCAACAGTAGGGAAAGCATTGGACTCATAAGGTGTAAAATTTACTATTCCCACTGCAGTCCGTGCAATAGTAGGGAAAGTGTTGGACTCAGGAGGGGCAAAATGTACTATTTCCACTCCAATCGGTGCAACAGTAGGGAAAAAGTGGTACTCAGGAGGGGTAAAATTTACTATTCCTACTCCAGTGTCTGCAATAGTAGGGAAAGTATTGGACTCATGAGGGGTAAAAGTTTGCATTCCTCCTCCAGTCAGTGCAACAGTAAGGAAAATGTTGGGCTCAGAAAGGGTAAAAGTTACTATTACCACTCCAGTCCGTGCAACAGTAAGGAAAGCACTGGACTCTGGAGGGGTAAAATGTACGATTCCTACTCCAGTCGGTGCAACAGTAGGGAATGTTTTGGACTCAGGAAGGGTAACTTTTACTATTCTCACTCCTGTCTGTGCAACAGTAGGGTAGGCGATGGACTCAGGAGGAGTAGAATTTACTATCCACACTCCAGTCAGTGAAACAGTAGGTAAAGAATACCACTTCAAACGCATACCTCATTTTAATACAAGTATTAATTTCATCAAAATTATAAAACGATTAGCATAAAATTAAATATATACATAAAAAATAAAAAATAAATAATAATTATACGTTTCAAATAATTAATATAAGAAAATATGTTGTTTGATAGTTATGTAATTTCCCACATTATAGTCCCACACACCTAGCAATGTACATTTAACCCCTTGTGTGCCCATGACGTGCTGGACACGTCATGGAGCACAGTCGCGCTGTGCCCATGACGAGTCCAGCACATCATGAGGCATTCCCTCATGTTAAAAATAGCCTTGGGAGCTGGGGAAGAGCTTCCCCAGCTCCCGAGGCCCCCCCCCCCTTTCAGTGTCATGACGATCGGCACGCACGTCGCGCCGACGTCATTACACTGACCCGTGGGTCCTTAGGCCTCCCACACGAGTGAGGCACCGTTTTTATCAGGAGACCCGGGGGAACGCTGGGTGGTAGGAAATTTGTGTCACCCCGGTGATGCCACAACTTTCCCACACAAAAATGTGTGAAAAAGGTGAATTGTTTAGCTAAATTTGAGGTTTGCAGGGCAATCTGGGTAGGGAAACGTTGGGGGATCCATGCAAGCCATACCTCCCTGAAATCCCCCGGGTGTCTAGTTTTCAGAAATGTGTGGGTTTGGTAGGTTCCCCTAGGTGGCCGCCGAGCACCGGGCCAAAAACCAAGGTGACCCCCCCTTGCAAACCCAGGTCGTTTTGAGGTAGGCAATTTTTATGTCGCCTCACTACGTTGTGGGCCTTTGCCGGTCGTGGGTGCTTGGGCCTCCCACACGAGTGAGGCACCGTTTTTATCGGGAGACCCGGGGGAACGCTGGGTGGTAGGAAATTTGTGTCAGCCCGGTGATGCCACAACTTTCCCACACAAAAATGTGTGAAAAAGGTGATTTTTTCAGCTAAATTTAAGGTTTGCAGGGCATTCTGGGTAAAGAAACGTTGGGGGATCCACGCAAGCCATACCTCCCTGGAATCCCCCGGGTGTCTAGTTTTCAGAAATGTGTGGGTTTGGTATGTTTCCCTAGGTGCCGGCAGAGCTAGGGTTCAAAAACTACAGCTAGGCACTTTGCCAAAAAAGGTTCATTTTTCACTGCGAAATTGAGGTGCGTCCACGATGCGTTTTGCGCCGTTTCCTGTCGCGGGCACTAGGCCGACCCACACAAGTGAGGTACCATTTTTATTGGAAGACTTTGGGGAACACGGGGTGGGTGGAAATTTGTGGATCCACGCAGATTCCAGAACTTCCCACCAGAGAAATGTGGAGAAAATGTGTTTTTTTGGGCAATTTTTTAGGTATACAAGGGATTCTGGGTAACAGAACCTGGTGGGAGGCAGTCAAGTCACCCCATCCTGGATTCCCCTGGGTGTCTAGTTTTCAAAAATGTATAGGTTTGCTATGTTTCCCTAGGTGACGGCAGAGCTATGGTTCAAAAACTACAGCTAGGCACTTTGCCAAAAAAGGGTCATTTTTCGCTGTGAAATTGAGGTGTGTCCACGTTACGTTTTGCGCCGTTTCCGGTCGCGGGCACTAGGCCGACCCACACAAGTGAGGTACCATTTTTCTCGGAAGACTTTGGGGAATGCGGCTTGGGTGGAAATCTGTGGATCCACGCAGATTCCAGAACTTTCCACCAGAGAAATGTGGGGAAAATGTGGTTTTTTTGGCAATTTTTTAGGTTTGCAAGGGATTCTGGGTAACAGAACCTGGTGGGAGGCAGTCAAGTCACCCCATCCTGGATTCCCCTGGGTGTCTAGTTTTCAAAAATGTATAGGTTTGCTAGGTTTCCCTAGAGCTATGGTTCAAAAACTACAGCTAGGCACTTTGCTAAAAAAGGGTAATTTTGCATTGTGAAAATGTGGTGTGTTCACGTTGGGTTTTGAGCCATTTCCTGTCGTGGGCACTATGCCTATCCCTACAAGTGAGGTACCATTTTTATCGGGAGACTTAGGGTAATTCAGATTTGTAAAGGACCTGTTATTACCTATTGACTTTCCATGCATTTCTGCCTTCCAAATGAAAGACATTGTGTAAAAAAGAAGTCATTCTAAAAAATGACTGATAATTCTCATGCTAGTATGAGTATTCCCAAATTCGGAAATGTGCAAATATCTATTGTTTCTAAACTCTATATTTTGTTCCCATTTCAGAAATACATAGGTGTCTTTCATACCGATTTTTCCATGTACACATTTTTACAGAATAATTACTATATACCCGGTACATAATAAAAAACCATTGCAAGTTGCTGCTCAGTTTTTAGCTCTGGGTTCGTCAGGTTCTTGGTGAATCTACAAGTCCTATATATCCCCACAACCAGTAATGTCCAGCAGATGTAACGGTACATTGCTTTCAAAGAGCTGTCATAATTAGAAGAAGGTACAGGTGAAAACGTTGACACAAAAGGCGCTTTTTTTCAACAAATCTTCAATTTATCCTATATTTAACTGTTAGTTTCTATAAAGAAACCTTGATGGATCTACACATATGACCCCTTGCTGAATTCAGAATTTTGTCTACTTCTCTAAAATGTATAGCTTTCCAGGATCCATTATTGCTTTTGTACCCATTTCTACCATTAACTGGAAGGAGGTCGAAAGCACAAAAAATAGCAAAAATAGGCTATGTCCCAGAAAAATGCCAAAACTGTGTAAAACATGTTGGGTTTCTGGCAAAAGTCTGGTATCCCCTAAAAGCTGGGAAAATGATGATTTCAACCCCACAAACTCTTTTTTGATAACACTTGCAGGGAAAAACCCAGATGCTTTCATTTGCAGCCCGTTTTTCCCATTTTCCCAAAAAAAATCGAAATTTTGCTGTATTTTGGCTCATTTCTGTAACCCCTCCAGGGGAATCCACAAACCCTGAGTACCTTCAGAATCCCCATGATGTTGGATGAAAAGGACGCAAATTTGGCGTGGATACCTTATGTGGTCAAAAAGTTACAGGGGCCTCAGCGTGCACTACCCCAAATAGGCAAAAAAGGGCGTGGCACAGGAGGGAGAAAAGGCCTGGCAACGAAGGGGTTAACATACATCTAATTAAACAAATTATCATAATTACACAAGTTACATAATTAATTAATTACTAATAAATAAATTATAATTAATCAATTGTTATTTAAATAACTTCCCAACCTAGCCCCCTACAATCCCAACAACCACAACTAAAATGTAAATTAAAACAATTATAATAATTACACAATTTACATAATTAATTAACAATTAATCAATTCATAATTCATCAGTAATAAATAATGAATACATTATTATATACCTTCCCACCCTATACGCCTACAATCCCAACAACTTGCGCCTAAAATATAAATTGAAAAAGTATAATAATTACAAAGTTTACATAATGAATTAGCAATGAATTCATTAACAATTTCTCAATTAATAATAATTAAACAATTATTATTTAATTAACGTCCCACCATATACCCCTACAAACCCAACATTCCACACCTAAAATTAAACTTAAAAAATATGATTTACACAAATTTCATAGTTAATAATAATGAAACACTAATTATTAATTAATTTTACTTAATTAACCTCCCACCCTGTACCCCTTCAAGTGCCACAACCCACTTTAACACTATAAATTACTATTTTACAATTACATTTAAAATATAGATAACTTAAAATTGCAAACTAGATTTATAAACATTAACAACAATTACACACTATAAAACATATACAAATAAAATATTATTTAAACACATAAAGAAACTTTAAACAAAGATATTTCTTACTTTAAAAAATTTATATTTCTGTCAACGATATTTTAGCACATGATATTTATGTGTCACAATATTAAATACTCAATATTTCTGCAACTCAACATTTTTAAGTCAGTATTTGGTCTGCATACCCCTTAAAACACCTTTTAATGTAATTGCCAATTGGGAAAATATAGAGATTTGAAGATTGGTGTCTCTGGACTCACAATTTAAAATCATAACTAATGGTGAAGTCGGATTTTGAATTGTAAGTCTGAAAATGCCACTTTTAGAAATTTGTCATTTTAACATTTTTACCATTCTGCACCTCTGCCTGTCTCTGAATACATGTCTGGGTAGGGTGACAGCTGTGTTTTTTGAATTCCCTATAGACAGTCACACAAAGGGAGCTGAGGTGTGACATTTGCATCGTGCTGGCTCGTCACCAGGCTGATGGACCTTCCTGAGGTAGATTGGGAGGGAGGAGCTGGCTCTTGCACCTTCCCCACATAAAGAGCTACATACCCCCTTTACTGAGTCTGGAACCAGAGCAAAAAACGCAAGGACCTTGTGATCTTCAAAGGCCTCTTTAATGTCTACACCACTGCAAAGGCACATTTGGGTATAAATATTGGACCCCCGACACCACCAAATCAGAACTTTGCTCGAACTAAGGACAGTCTGTCTGGAATGAGAGCTGATAGGCTGTAGGAGGGAATGCCTCTTTGCTACCTGCATTGCTGTGTTGGCCTGCAGCCTGCTGATTGCTGTGCTGTATGAGGGACTGCCACTTTGCTACCTGCTCTGCTGTATTGGCCAGCTTCTTGCTGCTTCTTGTCTTGGAGTGAGAGGGACTGAACCTGCTCTGTAGATCCTTGAACCCAAGGTCCTCCAAAGGCTTGCCAGCGTTTCTCCTGTTCTTGGATGTCTCCAGGTCACAAACACTTTCTTACAACTATTCTGGTGCTGCTGGATTCTGACATCTGTGAGTCCTAGCCTTGCCTGAGGAGCCCCCACCAGTTCTGGGTCTCAGACGTGGGTTCTGCAGCCATTTTCTTCAAAAATTGATGCAGTGACCCATGTGCGACAAGCGGAACTGACGCAGTGCTCTCCAATTCCAAATCAGTGCCTATTTGGTGACAATGCAGCATCAATCAGACGGTGCTGCTGTGAGGCTTGACTCCGAAGCACTGACCCGACTGCGTGAATCGGAAATGGTGCATTGAGTCTTCAACGTCAACACTTACCCCGTACATTTTCAGCGGGCCCTGCGAGGGTCCAGTAGCTGGCCTGCCCACCATCGCGGTCAGCCTGAGCTTTGGATTTACCCCTGCCTAGCGAGACCTCAAGTAAACTTTTAGCGCTATTGGCTTCTAAGCACTGTTTTTGGATTTAATATTTGAAAAAACATATCTCGACTTCTACTGATTTTTTGTTTTGTTGTTTTAGACTTGTTTTACTCAAATATATATTCTTTGTTTTTCTAAACTGGTGAGGATTCTTTTTGTGGTGTTTTCACTGTGTTACTGTAAATTAAGTGTTGCACAAATACTTTACACATTGCTACCAGAGGGTCACTACAGGTTAATTTGGGGTGTGTACCCGACTTACCCCAGCTAGGATTGTGGCTCCTGCTTAGACAGGGTGTATATTCTGCAAACCAGAAACCTCAATTTCTGAAACCATCTAATGACCCCTCATCCTTCTTTTTCTCACTCAGTTGTTGCCATAGGAATTTTACCTACTGACGTCAATGTGTCTGTCACTGTCTATTGCATATTGATATCATCCTTCTATTGCTTGCCTTTTTCCATCTGTTCTATTTGGAAAGATGCACCAGAATTTGAGGTTTTCTTTCCTTTTTTGAGATGTCTTGATAGAGTACAAATGTCACATCACTGCTTGCTTGAAATAAGCCTCAAACCATCAAATTCCCTATTCATTAAAGAACATTATCAAGGTATGTAGGTTGTAGATTCTCTATCATGATAAGAACAGCTTCCTGGACGGGTACAACAAGGACCATTCTACTCAGAGAGCGACACTTAAATGATTGACTTTCTTAGGTATACAAATCTTGCAATGCTAGTCGTAAACATTCAATATATCATACCTTGCAAGTGGAGGTGACCAATCTGAAGCCTATTTGATGCATCCAACTTCCTGAGACACAATTCCCTAGATAACTATGCTGGTCTGCTCATGGTGGTTTAGGAATTAACTGAACCTACTCTTCCTTTTTTATACTGGTTGTGAGACTCACCTATCCTAAATGTAGACAGCATCTCCACCATGTTTACTTCCAGACAATTGTATAAGAGTGGGATAGAATGAGTTGTCTCATGTGCTGCAGAATCCTAAAGTGGGGTGTAAGAAAGTTTTACATTAAATTTAGCAAGCAAGATGATTTGTGCTAGAAGGCAAATGAAATAGGAAGGCATCCCAGTATTTAATAGCCAGGTGCGAAAACAAATGCACTTCTAAGTGGGCACAAAAAAATGTGGGAAAGTTGCAGCTAATTAGAGTTGTCAACCAGAGAATAATGTGTCCATTCTGCTCAAGGAACAGTGGCAGATGCAGAGGGTTAAGAAGAGAATGTGCTTAATGGCTGGAAGCAAATGAATGATGCTAAGATTGTGTAAAATAGAACTCCTGGTGAACAGACATAGAATAAGACATGTGGCAGAGTTCTGAACTATTTGCTAGTGCTAAAGAAGAAATTAGGAAGATAATCCAAAATAGAGAGTACAGCCTGAAAATGATTGATAGTTCCCGTTTCACTTTCAGCCAGCCTTGAGCCTTGTTGTGGAAACCTAATTGGAACACGAGATCACAGAGAATACCATGTAAAAGAGTGTCAAAAGCAGCACTGGGCCACTGAATATCCGTTATTGAATTGCAAATGTATTGATGTGTGTCAAATATTCAATAAAACTTAAAAAAAAAAAAAAGCAGCACTGAGATTGAGAAGACTGAGTATCGCTTTCCAAACCTTGTCCAGAGTAACACGGATATCATCAGTATTGGCTAGGATATCCGACTTGCTGATTAACCCCACCCAAAAGGGAGGAGCAAAGTAGGATTAAAATGACTATGAATGGACGAGCCAGACTCAGTTTCTTAAGGAGGAGAATGACAATTACTTTTTTTGTCATATAGAAACGTTCCTGGTACAGTAGATGATTTTCAAATATCTCTGAGAACAGGGAAAATCATGTGTAGTGCCTTGAAAACATGTGCACTGGAAAGGGATTTAAATGAGTAGCAGAGACGATGTCTTTGGCTCGAAGGAGGGAGAAAGATATGATAAGGCTGGTAGAGACAAGGAAATTTCCTGGGGACACTCCTTGGAAATGTTAGGTTACGACACCAGAGTGTTGCCAGTGGAACAGATCTTCTATAGTTTCTCCAAAATCTCTACAGATACATTAGAAACAAGATCTGAGGAAAAGCTCATTGCCTTCCTACAACATTTAGGTGCAGTACATTGTTTTACTATTTAAAAAATGTGTGGAAGAGAACATAGCTTAGACAATGTGCTCAAGATAGCAGTAGAGCAGGCTTCCTTGATTAGGCCTAATTTATTCGTAGTGCTGTTATGTAGGTCTGTTTATCAGACAAATGGCAATGTTTCCTCAGTTCCTATCAGGGTTTTAAAGTGGCGTTTGGCTGCAGCTAACTCTTCAGTGTGCCATTAAGGGTAGAAAGGGAGGACTGGCAGGAAAAACATCTTTTACCATCACTTTAAGAGAGTGTGAGAGCCATTAACTCAACTGGGGACATCGATGTGGAGGTTGGAGTTTCCAAGGAAGGAACAGTAAATGAGAACATGGGAAGAAAAAGGAATGGTGCTCTAGCTCTGGTAGTAGATAGGTTAATAGAACAGAGAAGGTAGCCTTCCAGGAGAGGCTAAAAGGCACTCCTTAGTGGTCTGTCCACATCAAGGACAAAGCCAGTTGTACTAATGTGGTGCTTAAGTTAGAGTAAATAGGGACAAGTATATGACCAGCAGTGTGACTGTGAGTAGGGCCCTGAACTAATAAACTAAGACCAAGAGATTCAAAAGAATTCATAATAACCTGGGCATCTGTGTGTTCTGTATTGTCAAGACAGAGTTTGAGGTCATCAAGGACAGTACTGTTGACTAACATATGATACGGGGGCAATAACACTAAGGAAGTGTTCGGGAGAAAAAGAAAACAGAAGTTCACCAGACCCGAGCATTTCAAAGGTGCAGGAGTGATCAGGAGGGACGAGTGAGAGATATTACAGACCCACCCACCACAGCTTGAGGGGCGGTTGACATGCATGATTTTTTTAGCTGTCAATTATGCTACTTTGCTAGGATTCCTTATAGAAAGTTTTTAAGAAATTGATAAGCAAGATTGATTCATTATTTTGTTTAAGAATGAGCAGACACACAGCAAAAGACAGATGGGATGCTAAACTGAAGACAGCAAGTGGGGAAATGGAAAGCTCAGGGAAGGGGAAGAGAAGAAGGCAACATTGTATGTACCTGATAGGATGGGCCAACAGAATTCCAGCTTAGATGTTCTTTGCATGAACATGTGAAGAAAGGGGAAAAGAAGTAATCCTTATCATACAAAGTAGGCGGCAGAGGGTCCATCCACCGCGCTTCTGATGGGCTCACGGAGCCCGTTAGACCGTTGGAGGGACAGTAATCCCTACAGTGGTGGTGGTGCCTGCTCAGCCCGTTAGATCGTCGGAGGGACAGTAATCCCTACAGTGGTGGTGGTGCCTGCTCAGGCACTGCCATAGGGATTACATTGCCCTTTCCGCTTGCCCTTTTAAGGTGGTTCGCCCGCCCTTTGAGGCCCCCCTCCCTCCCTGGTCCTCGATATGGGGCCCGGGGGGTACTATAGGTGCCCCCCTAAACATCCCTGCACCATGTGGCAGGCACCGCACAGGATGCAGGGATGTTTACAAACATGCCTCTTAGCAGTGAGGATTGTGCTGCAGCCCTTTTTCGGGCCGCAGCACAAGCCTCAATGCTAAGAGGCATGTTTCCGAACAACTGAAAGGCGGTTGGATCGTAATTTGTTGGGCAGGACTGCCGACTCCCTGTCGGCTAGTCCCGTTCCTGCAACGATGGCGGTCAGATGCTCGTCCAACCACCATCATAATGTATTGATTGAGTTCTCACGAGCCTACAGGATAGTTGAATATCTGTTGTTGATAAGAAGGTGACACCCTACAGTCGGAGCATTTTGAGGTGTCCGTCCTGGCGCAAAAAAGTACTTTGAAATCAGTTACCATAAGATTAAAAAACAAATGCAGAGTAGACAGACATACAAGGGTTGCTATGACCAGCAAATGGCAAAGATGTGGCAGAATGTATCTGTTTGAGAGCAGGGTGAGTGTGTGCAATCTGAGATGGGTGTGTAAAGGAAAGCTGGTTGTCAAAGGATTGCTGGTGATAAACAAGGCCAGAAGGAATTAGGTGGCAGGGGTTAATGGTTCAAGAGAGAACAAGAGAAGGCTGGTGTCTGCGCAGGTTTTCTTCCACAGCTCTGTGAACAAAATGGACAAACAGCTGTGTAGTAATTTGATGAGGTGGCTACCTAACTGAGATACGTGTGTCCAGCACGGGCCAGCTGTGCATTATGTATCTTTCCACCAGCACTTCTGGTTATTTACACGCTTGTAGAATGCTGTAAAGACTGGACTGTTGCAACGTTTTTTCCTAAGCAAGCAGCACACTGTGCAGTTATGTAGGGCATTTATTAGGTCTCACCTGCGTTGCAGCGCATTCGCTCCTCGCCTATGCGAGATCTATAGTCATTGGTTTTGTGTCCCGCTTCTTAGGAAGCGGGGTTTGTGTCCGCCCTGTCTCCCTAAGACCCCGCACACCCGGACTGGAGATTTAGCTCACGCACGGCGTCTTTTCCAGACAGGTGTGTTTATTTTTGCATCGCGCTTTCACTTAAGGTGAAAGCGCGATGCATATATAAACAAGCGGCAGACACGCGCGATGATGTGCACTCGCACGGCGTCTGTTGTGAACGGCGTTTCTTCCATCTTGTCCTTGGTCCGGTGGTTACTGGGACCTATGTCTCCCTCCAGCAGTGGCTGCAACAATAAATTTGGGTGCGGCAGTCAGGGTGATGACAGGTCTGGCTGGGCATCCCAGAGTTTGCCTTCCCTCTGAAAGACAAACACTGCTTGGCGGGGGAGGGGGGCAGGGACATTGAGTTTTAAAGAAAGCCCTCCTCGTGTCTATCTCTGCTTATCTGCTATCAGGTGCTATCAGTTCGGTGGTGTATTCAGGGCCACTGGGCAGCACCAAGGTCAGGGAAGGAATGTGATCCCCGTGTGCCAACAGCATTCAACCTCTTCAGAGCAGGTAAGGGGAGTGCCAGATCTCCACAGCCCCAGCAGCATGCTGACTCTTCCTACCTCCTGGCGCAAGCCGCTCCATCACAGCCCCTAGTTGTTTTTACCGGAATCATCGCGTCACATCTTTAAAATACGCTCAGTTCCCCCCTCTCTCCCCTGCTACACTGAAGCCCGGAAGGCAGGCTCTCTCTTAATTAAAGAAATCAGGTCACGTACTTAATAATCGTAGCCACGCATCGCGTTGCGCACGGCTCAATCAACTTGTTTTTTTAATCATTCACATATACTATGCTTCCTCCTTTGTTTCCCCTCCCTCCCCCATCTACGCCCTTCATGTGGCTTTGTGTTTTTTTCTAGGAGCATCGCGGTATATCTTTTAAACTGCTCCGTACCTCCTCCCCCCCAACTGCACGAACGCCTGCAAGGCTGGCACTGTCTTAATTAAAGGCATCTGGTCTTGTAGTTCCATACGAGACTCCTCTGCTTTGGCCCCTGGCTTGCTGCAGATGAGTGGAACAGGCAACAGCCAGACATTTCGATTATGGGTTGAGTCAAGTTAAAGAGCTCATCTCATACAAACAAATTAACCAGTGATTTCAGCTGCTAATGTTGAGCTGACACCGCACCTCGAGCCTCGTTCCCAAGCTCCGAGGTCGGCAGCTCTGGCCATTGCACCACATTAACGCACCACTTTGGATTTTGTTTTAGGTGGTGCTAACAGGAGAAATGGCCTTGTGCAAGCTGCCTCCTGGCCAGAGCCCGGCACTTATTTTCTTACAAAATAACCTGTAAAATCCCGTCCCTTCTCAAACCGAGAGTAGGGCCAAAAGATCTGAGCTGTAAGTACCAATAGTTCGACCTTCCTTGGCTCCCCTTTTAAACCTGCCTCACTGTTCTCTAATCTCCAGTGCCAGTTTATGTGCCTATAAAAATGTATTTTGCTGATTAGGACTTGTGGCATCCCCACAGCTCGCAAGACCTCACTGTGCCCTCCTTCCCCACCTTTAGAGCCAGAAATAGCAAAGCGCTTCAGGTCTGAACACTTTCAGTGTGCAAACCGGGAGATGCCCTCTTCGTTCTATGGATGGAAAAGCTGTTCATTTTTGCCCTACATTAGCAATTCCACTGGAGCTGCTCCTTGATTTTTGTCATTTAATAGTTGAGCAAGGGTTCTGCTAAGTAGAGTTGCATGTCTCCCATTCATTGTACAGCTCATCTACTGCCCCGTGACTTCAGGTTACGCGGCACTTGGTCAACCCACTTCATTCACCGGCTGTCCGCGAGTACATTTCAGTGTGTGTTGGGCTCTGACCTGCTCCTTTACTTTGTATATTTTTCACACTGTTTTTCCATATTGCAGGTTTGCAAATTAAGTAAACAAAAACGACCTCACAATTGCTAAGGACAGACCTATTGGTTTTTGAACATGATGGTGGTAGTTTAAAAAATATGATTAAACAGTATCCTCATTTTTAGGCATTTGCATCCCTGTGCGACCAGGTCTTTTCAAGGCTTGCAGAGAAGCAGGTCACACCAGATTTGCCCCTTCAGCTTTTCTTACCAGAAGCCATCTCCAAGGTTGTGCACATAATTGAACTTGCTTAAAAACTAAATTTCAAAAGAACTGCCAGTTTCCTTGTGTTGCTTTCATCATATTTGCAGGACCATGTCCTCATGCTCAGGTGACTGGGCACATGACGTGATTTTGCCTGACCTTTGGTCTAGTGTGATGTAATGCCAACTTCTGGATTTAACAACTGGAATATAGAATATATGTAACCCTATATAGGCAAATAAAATAAGAGTTTAATAAGGCTTAATTTCACCTCAGATGGCCATCACTCTTGATGGGCCACTGGAATTATGCAATTTTTCAGCCTCAATGTTTCCTCATAATTATGGATTTTCAGCATTTGCCACATAATCCATCATTTGCTGCGTAATCTGCAGATTTTAACAATGTTTCTAGCTCAAACAGATCAAAAGTTACTAAAAACGCAGCAACACGTGCTGTGGGATAGTGGAAGGCCCTTCTCAACGTTTGATTGTTAATCTTTCTGTTGTAGATTGCAGTGTTTGGGTGTCGGGATGGTACTAATGGAGTAAAACCTTTCTCCAGATAGTTTTAACGTGTAAAAATGACAAAATTATGAGGTCATACAATCGCCAAATGTGCTGCATTATGTCACATATTTTGTCTTTTCTTCAACATAATTTAGTATTCCCTGCCACATAATTTGGTCCTCCCCTGCCTCATAATTCCAGCGGGTGTCCTCTAAATCGCCACCTGGTCTCAAGTATACCTGTCGAGTAACTTTAGGAACCTAGCCAAATTACATTTGTTTTGATGTTCTCTTATGTGCACACACTGTTCAAGGCAGTTTTAGACTAGAGAATTTGAGCCTCTATGGTAGTACGGACAGGTTAACCGATGTTATAGTTGGAAGGTGATGAAAGTAGCTTACACCGGGCTCATCCCAAGCTAAGAAATGCAGAAGCTGATGTGAGGCTCTGGGTAGCAATTTATAAGAAAATCTACACGCTTACCAAAAATACTTTCAGTCACTTTAATTCCAAAGATGCTAACTGTGTTGCAAATTGTCATTTATGTTTTTCTGGGTGCTGTATTGTGGCACATTTAAAGCATTGGCCTGCGCCCAGCAGGGCTCCAAGTTCATACGTCCTCAGATGCACTGACAGCTTGGTAATTACGGGTGCTATGGGCGTACTCCTACAGCCTTCGATAACAAGTGCCGGTTACCCCATCTGCCTGCTCGCATACAGCTCTCTGGTGCTACTGCTGAAGCCCAGCAGAGAAGACACCTGCTCAGTAAGCTTGGACAGGAGCTCATCGTGCTCCTTGAAGTCATGAACATTGAAGGCTCACTTTTATTCTCATCAGACGATCTTCATATGGGAGGTAAATGCTAAGAGCTAACTAACTGAAGGAAACAGTTCTTTTACAGATAGTTGTGACTGCGTTTAAGGGTGGCTGGCAACATCAGCTGCTGAAGCCTCAAAAAGGCATGGACCCAGTGGGGTAGCTAGGCACATTGCCGCCCGTGGCGTTCCTTGCCTTTGCCTTTGATGCCCCGCGGTCGCGATGAAGAACAGGGGTGGGAGTGAGAGGGGTGCTGGTGATGAACCCCCCCCAAACTCGTGCAGACCTCCCCCCACCTCTTGCTACGCCACTGCATGGATCAGCACAGGGAAACTCTACTTGTTGGATTCTTTGTCATCTGTTGACCACATAATCTTATTGAAGAGAGCCACACTGGTGACAATAGATGAACCCCCCCCCCCCCCCGCACACGGTTTCTAGTTGCTGGGGTGAGACATTAAGCCATTCTAGAACCACACCAAGATATGCCACCAGAGATCCCAGTTCAACCACATCATTCCACACCATAAAATACTACTCTACACCTTGCCACATAGTACCGCTATAAACCATGCCACATAATTCCACACATCATAATTCAATGCCACACAGTTCTGCACCACTCAACATAATTACATTCTACATAATACCACTCAGCTACATATAATTACTCTACACAGCACTCTACTCAATAAAATATGAATACACCCCACATAAATGCACTCTATGCCACATACCAGTAATTCACAGAAATGCACTCCACACCATAACACATAATTCCAATGCGCATATTTTCTCTCAATGCCACACAATACAACTCCACACAGTTACAAAACATCACATAATTCCACACAAACATATTTCAAATACGCAACACAATTCCACAACACACCACATACCTCCAAAACACCACAAATGTACACATCATACCACAAATAATAATTCAAATACAACCCACATAATTTCACAACAAACCACAACCATCCATTACACTCCAAACCAAAACATATAGGTGAAAGACATTGTCATTTACAACCCCAATAGCTCTAACTCTCGCAAATGCTTGTTCTAGTATGGGATGTGTGCACGTCTTGCACTAGGGACCAGGTAGTCGGTGACTGCATGCCGCTGGCGTCTTTCTACAATAAATATTGAAATCATATCGCCACCAGCCTGCTCATTTTCAATAAATGAACGCAACGGTGCAAAGAAAGAAACCACGCAGCGAAAAAATTAAGAAATAGTCACTCCATGCTGGCAATAAACACCGAAATGTCTATAAATTTCAACTGAAATATAATCATGATAACATGGAGTTATCATAAAATGCACTTCAGAAATGTAATTGCCTCTGCGCTTTCCTAATGTTAGAAAGAGGAAGGTTGCTATATGCTGACCTGCAAGTTAAACACGATTGTTCGATTTCACCAGATCAGACATGACATTCGCAGCTTGCCCAGGGCTCGCTAGATAAGATCAGCACGGTATTGTTTCGGTCGGCAGGCGACAGCTTGAGGGTGTCTAGTAACACCGCTTTCGAGCTGTCAGTTTGAGGTGTGCCCAGAGATACCTCATCCGGAGGAATAGAGTTTATTCCAATAGATTTACTAACATCTCTGCAAGCCCAGTGTTTGGTAACGAGTCTTATAATAGCGCATCTTGCAGTGCTGTACTTCAGATATGCCATTACCACTTAAGGCCGCCTCCTATTTTTGCAGCCGAAAGTGATAAGCTGGGGTGGCCGTGCCAACATTTAATCCTATCAAGTGGGGGCCTGTAACGAGTTGTATTTATTGTATTTATTAAGTGTTCCAGGCTCTAGAATGTGAGATGTGCAGTTTGTCATTCTGATTTGAAGCCTGTTATGGATATGTCGTGGGTCTCTCTACTTTGGGAATAAAGCTTCCTTTGATTCAATTCTCCACTACACAAAGCGTCTCTCTTTGTCATTCTTCCGAAGAGCTTCCTACAGGGCCACATGTGGATCCTAACAGCAAGCAACCAACACTCCGAGGTTGGAATGTCTACAATTATTTTTATTGTGACATTGTAGCTGTCAATGGGCTGGGCATGCGTACAGCACTGTTTCTTTCACCCAACCTAGCCACGAAAGGCAGCACTCCGTGCAAACACCAAACACATCTGAGTTTTAAAAGTCCACATAAATCAGTTTAAGAAGTATTCCTTCTGTGGTCTTTCAAGGTTGCACAGACTAGCCTCATCAAACCGCAGCAGGCTAAGAAAGTCATGTGGCTGGAAGATGTAGGCCCCAGCCCTGCCACAATCAATCAGTCATTTGTAGAGCGCGTTACTCACCCGTGAGGTTCTCAAGGCGCTAAGGGGAGAGGGGAAGCAGCTACTGGTCGAACAGCCAGGTCTTGAGAAGTCTCCTGAAGGTCAGCAGGTCCTGGGTCAGGCGCAGGTGGATAGGGAGGGTGTTCCATGTCTTGGCGGCGAGGTGGGAGAAGGATCTGCCGCCGGGGGTCATATGGCGGATGCGAGGGACAGTGGCGAGGGCAAGGTGAGCGGAACGCAGCTGGTGGTTCGGGGTGTAGAAAGACAGTCGTTCGTTGAGGTAAGCTGGTCTGGCATTGTGGAGAGCTTTGTGAGCATGGGTGAGGAGCTTGAAGGTGATCCTCTTGTTGACCGGGAGCCAATGCAGATCTCTCAGGTGGATGCTGATGTGGCTGTGGCGCGGGAGTCTGAGGATGAGGCGTGCGGAGGCGTTTTGTATGTGTTGGGGTCTCTTTTGGAGTGTAGCCGTGGTTCCTGCGTAGAGGGCGTTGCCGTAGTCCAGCCTGCTGCTGACGAGTGCTTGGCCACAGCATCACACAGGGCTCCTTTCGAGTCTCACAAGTCCGGCCTCAAGGTGCTGGAGAGGTAACCAGATCTGCAGTGCCACTCTAGAGGCACAACTCGCAGGTTTTATCTCCTTGCTTCCAATGCAGGCAGCCTAATTTCAACATCCCCAGGCTAAGTGAAAAAAACTGATGATGTGCACTCGCAGGAGTTCATTCACTGAGCGCAAGCAAGGGCCAAAGAAGCAACATCCCACCTGTTACCGAGGGTCCAGGGTAGAGCAGGAAACAGGCTCTCTCGGGCCGCTCCCACTCTGCTAGCGAGAGGAGCCATGTGAGCTGCTGCCACTGTGTGCGACCTGTGAAGGTCAGACTGACCAGCCCACTATTTGTTTGCTGCTGCCGTGGTGTGTGACCAGTGAAGGTTGCCCTGAGTAGTGCACTTTTGTGCGTTGCAGCCTCTCCATGTGACCAGTGGAGGTCAGGCTGATCAGCCTACTATTGTGCACTACAGCCACTGTGTGTGAAAGTGGGCCCTGTGCTGTAACATAAAGCACAAAAAGAACAATTGATGGACAGAATGCAAAACAATGTCATGCATTCACCCCACTACAGAGATCTGGGCCTAAATACATCGTTTTTTTGCTCACCATGTCATATGCAAATCAGTCTTGACCCTGAGCCCAATGGGAACAGTCCAGCCCGAACTGCCAGGCCAGGTCCTCCCTGACCTGGAAACAAGCATGCTAGTACCGGTTTCAGTCTTTCAGCCCTCATCAGCCAGGATGGCTTGACTCAAGTGGTATGGAGAGCACGGGACCCACGTCTGGGCATACTCAACCCACTTGGTGTAAAAAATGCAAAAAGAACAAATAATGGACAGAATGCAGAACAATGTCATGCATTCACCCCAGTACAGAGATCTGGGCCTAAATCCAACTTTTTTTGCTCACCATGCCATTCCAATTTGGACCCAGCCATATGCAAATCAGTCTTTTACCAAGCGCCAAATGGGAACAGTTCAGCCCGAACTGCCGGGCCAGGTCCTCCCTGAACTGGAAACAAACATCCTAGGACCGGTTTCGGGCTTTCGGCCCTCATCAGCCAGGATAGCTTGACTCCAGTGGCATGGAGCGCACGGGACCCACGTCTGGGCATACCCATCCCACTCGGGGTGAAAAATGCAAAAAGACCAATTAATGGACAGACTGCAGAACAATGTCATGCATTCACCCCAGTACAGAGATCTGGGCCTAAATCCATAGTTTTTTTGCTCATCATGCCTTTCCAGTTCGGGGTGGCATGGTGAGCAAAAGAATGATGGATTTAACCCAGATATCTTGACTGGGAGTGAATGTTTTGATTTGTCCTGCATTCCATTCATCAATTGTGTGTCTTTTTCTTTCTCGCCTTAAGTGCACCAGGTATGCCCAGACGTGGTTCCTGGGCTCAATGTGCCACTGGAATCAAGCTATCCTGGCTGATGAGGGGTGAAACCCCGAAACCGGTCCTAGGATGCTTGTTTCTGGTCCGGGGAGGACCTGGCTTGGCAGTTCGGGCTGGACTTTTCCCATGAGGTACAGGGTCAAGACTGATTTGCATAGGGCCAGGTCTACACTGGGGTGGCATGGTGAGCAAAAGAATGATGGACTTAACCCAGATCTCTTGACTGGGAGTGAATGTTTTGATTTGATCTGCATTCCGTCAATCAATTGCATGTCTTTTTCTTTCTCGACCTAAGTGCGCCAGGTATGCCCAGTCGTGGGTCCTGGGCTCACTGTGCCACTGGAATGAAGCTATCCTGGCTGATGAGGGGTGAAACCCCAAAACCGGTCCTAGGATGCTTGTTTCTGGTCCAGGGAGGACCTGGCTTGGCAGTTCGGGTTGGACTGTTCCCATGAGGCACAGGGTCAAGACTGATTTGCATATGGCCAGGTCTAAATGGGGGTGGCATGGTGAGCAACAGAATGATGAGTTTAACCCAGATCTCTTGACTGGTAGTGAATTTTTTGATTTGTTCTGCATTCTGTCAATCAATTGTGAATCTTTTGCTTTCTCGCCCTAGGTGCGCCAGGTATGCCCAGACGTGGGTCCTGGGCTCACTGTGCCACTGGAATGAAGCAATCCTGGCTGATGAGCGGTGAAACCCCAAAACCGGTCCTAGGATGCTTGTTTCCAGTCCAGGGGGGGGGGGCGGGGGGGAGGAGTTTCACAAATTAAAGACAGCAATCTGGATTATGACTGCTTCTGCCTCCAGTGGATGCTTCTCTTCACTGTGCGGCTTCAGTGGAATAAACAAATTAAAATAAACATGTGATATAACCTGATGAAGAATAATCAAGAGCATCAAATCAAAAACTTCTTACATGATAGTGTGCAAAATTCTTGCAGATATATTCTTGACCTGCCATTTGTGAATTTACAGAGCTGACCAAACTATTTTATTTCTTTACTTTTTCATTAAGCACCTCCAACATACTCTTGTATTTAGGAAATGAAACTCTGGAAGTGTACATAAGACAGGGGAATTGCCTTCCTCTTTCTCCCACGACTAGCACCAGGGCTTCAGGAGTTAGGGATGTGAGTATCATATAAGGAATAATCTCTGATGTCATCTAGGGGAAGATTTACTAACATTTGAAGCAGCTGAAACAGCACATTGCAACAAGACAACTAGCTGTTCTGCATCAAATGGAGATTGCAGGAATGTGGTATATGTTGCATTCCTTCTCTTTCCTTGTGCTCTTTCCTTGTGCTGATGCACTAGTGGATGCCAAGCGCCAACGCAGGCACCCTCCCACCACGGTGCAAGGGTGCCTGCATTTCAGGCAGGATTGTTTTTGTGTAGCAAGTGACACCCATTCTCTACCCATGGAATGCTTTCACAGTGAAAACACCACAAAATACTTCACACCAGGTTCGACACATAGATTATGATTTTATACATAAAACATGACTAATCCAACAAAAATCCAGTTTGTAGAAGTTGAGATATGAATTTTTAAAGAACAAATGTCAAAATAGCACTTAGAAGCAATAAGCGCTGAAATGGGATATCTGGTCGCACTAGACCAGGGCAAAGTCATAAGTTCAGGCTGACCATGATGAAGCACGGGCCGGATACAGGGACCCACTTGGGTCTGATGAACCAAAGCATCTTGGTCCGGGATGTGTCATCATCGACGAGGATGCGTAGTGCAGCCGAGGTGATGAGTCGCATTGAGCCATGCAGTGGACGAGATGCATAGATTTTCTCCATGGAATTGCGGCAATGCGCCGGTTACGAGTGCGAGCGATGGTTTCAGATGCGAAGCATGTCTGCTATTCCCGCAGTAAGCGATGCATCGATGCTGAAGGTGGTGTGCTGGTTCCAAGGATGATGCTCTGGGTCTACCCCACCCAATGACGAGGAATGGCTGGGTCCAAGTGCGGTACAATGGGTTAGCTCCCGTGACGATGAGGTTGCACTAGTTCCGACACACGCAAAGGTGCAGATTCACCTTTCTGATGAGGATGCATGGGTTCTGGGTGAAGAGAATTTTAGGCCTCACTTTCAAGGGTCCATGACTAGAGTGGCACCACCTGTCAGGGCAGATTTACAGCTTCCAGAGTCCAGGTGCAGAAGCAGGCAGTTCAAGTCTTTGAAATACCTGAGACTTAGGCACAGGATGCAAGCCAGCAAGCCCTTGGAGTCACTTTGGGTTCAAGTAATGCAGGTCCGCCCAGGCAGGAGAACAGCAGGCAGCAGGGCAGTTTAGCAAAGCAAGAGCACAACAAGGCAGAGTTCAGCAAAGCAGAGGTCCAGCAGATTAGCAGTCCTTTCAGCAGCATGGCAGTTCTTCTTCCTGGCAGAGTAGTCACAGGTCCAGAAGTGTACTTATTTGGTAGTTCAAGAGGTCCAGTACTTATACTCAGTGGTGCCTCTAAGTGGGGGAGAATTTAAAGAAAGTTTTGAAATGCAAAGAGGTTCTCTCTTTCTTCCCTGGGTCCAGACACACTGAAGGGGGGTAATTAATCCTTTGTGTGGGCACTAGACACAGCTCTGTCAAGTGTAAGTGTAAGTGTCAGCTACTCCCTCCCATCCTGCTCAGGATTGGCCATCTGCATGATCACTCAAGTACACCTACCCTTCCTTTGTGTGTGGCTGTCTAGAGGGAATGCAGGGAGCCACCCCAGATGTGTATTCCAGAGAGATATGAAGGCACCAAATGGCTAAAGTAAGTAAATGCAAACTTTCTAAAAGTGGCATTTGCTAAACTAGACTTTAATCTCCAACTTCATCAGAAATAGTGATTTGAAATTGTGAGTTCAGTGACACTAAACTTGAAAATTCTATCTCTGGTATAACTGACTCTCTATGTTTGGTTGAAACTCTATTACATCTTAGAGCTGAAATATAAATGATATCTTTATGACTGATGTACAAAACCTCAACGATTTGTAAATCAAGTTGGTGATCTGAATGATTCTAAATTAAACAACTTCCTCAGCTCCAGCATTTTGGTTACAAATTAATATTGAGCTTCTTCTCCTGACAATATACATTCATGCCCCCACTATTGGCAGTAGGGAAATACAATACTGATTTACGGTAATATAACAAAGGTGATACAGGTTGAAGATTCCTTTTACTCCACAGTTCTCAGTCCTGAAGAACATATAGTGTGCAAAATAAAGTCTAAATCCTTGATCTTTAGTGTCATCCCAATATACTATTTTGTAACCAGTAGTTTTTGATAATTTCAGACGAAAGTGCAATGAGTTCCTAGCAAGGAAGACTCTGAAACACGAGGAACTCATACTCTAAGAGCCTGATTCATAAAGGTTAGCTTTTGAGTAAGTTTACACTTTGTAGTTAGTTTACTATTTTCAGTATTCACAAACTCCAAGTGTAAATTTACTACAAAAGTGTAAGTTTTATATCTTCCACTTATTGTAAACAATTGGTTTACTCTTGTGTGGGTGGACAACGTTCCTCACTAAGCCCCTTCCTAAACCCCTCTTACTCCTTCCTAATCCCATCCCCATTAGTAGTAAGTCTGCCTCTTCTCCCACCCACTTCTCTGTGTCCCTTCAACATTTACCACTTAAATATTTACTTACATGTGTGGAGACTTTGCAGTCGGGCAGAGAACTCCACACACATAAGTATAAGCAGAATTTACATTTTGCAGTGAGTTTTGTAGTACATTTTGAAGCTTTATACAACGTACTACAAAGTGAAGTTTGAGAATCAGGTCCTATGAATCCAAGATTGTCACAACTTTTGCAAGTCTTGTGAGAGAACAATGTCCTGTGAGGCATGTAGTTTGTGTTAACTCCACTTGGTGCTGTGACAGAGAGCTCCAGCACCAAAGAAATTCAGAGGAACGCATCTTGGTGCCCACCTTGAATATAGAGGTGAGCGTAGGCTGCAGATCATGACTCCAGATCAGCAGTATTGCAAATGGTGGGAACATTAAACTCCCTCTTCCTTGTAACATCCTTCCTCACCTTCAAATCAGCCACAAAGATAAGCTGATAATAGGTCTCATCCTGGCATCTTTTGATTATTGAATAATTGTCGACTATCCTCTCAAAAAATCTAGTGGCCAGGTTCCAAAGCCTTAAGAAACAGACAGCCAAACTTTGCCCTAACCTTCATAAGTGGAATGACATCAAATCAAGAACACTCCCTAAAAGCCAGTATACATTTCAAGGTACTGAACCCTTTCTCCAAAGCATACTGGGATATGGTATACTTGCAAAGAGAGACACATCAATATGTCCCAACTAGAGCCCCTTGCTCAACATCCACCTTTGGATCAACCAACAAATGTTCAAAAGTATGAAGCACTGAGGAAAATCCCTACTCCAAAGAGGTAACTCGAATCGATGATCAAAATGCAACTACATGTGGTTCATTAAACTTATGAAACCCGATCTATTGAGAATTTGCTTTACTTAACACTGAACATGGTGTCACCATAAAAGACCAGTTAGTCACCTGCCTTCTGGGCTTTACCACCCAGCACCACTCTTATATTCCTCCACAAAGTAACCAAAAGTAACTGAACAGAGACAGATATTTTTGTAAACCACTTAAGCAATAAATAAATAAATATAAATAATATATATAAATCAGCTTAATTTTGATCAAGTCCATAATTCATATGGAAAGAAGACATCATAGCAGCACGCTTTGTGAGCTTTTCATAACACATGTTATTAACATTGCTTATAAATGGCAGAAATGTGATGTGAAGCACCATATAAAAACCAATGTGTTATTATTAAGCCAAGAAGTTTTAAAGAAGTTGCCTTTTAGGATATTTTCCTAGGATATTTTCAATATTATATTTTAAAATATTTTAGAAATCTCTTTTGAATTTATAAATGAATGTAACATTCGTTTAATTATAAACTAATGAAATCATTTTTATTAATTCTACACATTTTGTTTAATAATTATTAATCCATATTAAAAGTGTAATGAAAGAGATTCGTCTTCTGCATCATAGGTGACTAAATCTAGTCAAACTTTCAGCAGGAATTTATCTTCTCCAGCAGCGACCCATAATCTGAACAATGGATGCCAGCAAAAAGGGGGGAGCTACACTGGGTGTCCTATCTCTTCACTGCAGGTGGTTGCAAAGCCTAAAGAGTAATTCTTCCAGTTGGAGAGAAATGACATTGGCTTGGGAAGTAATCTGAAAGCAGATACATTGAGTCAAATGTTTCCATCATCCCAGAACTTCATTCTGACTCTTTCAGTGCTGCACAAGATTTTCAAGAGGTTTAGCAATCCAATAGACCTGTTTGCAAATCATCAAAACAAACTTCTTTACTGCTTCTTCCTAAGATTCAGGGATCCCGAGTCATTACGAATTGATGCACTTCTGAGCTTATGGCCGAGAGAGCTCTTGTCTGTGTACCTAACAATTCCAATGATTCTATGAGTCTTAGCAAAACTACAGAGAGATAAAATCACAAGTAATGCTGATAGCACGCTGGTGGCCGGGGAGATCATGGTTTCCTCTTCAAAGGAAACTGTCAGTGACAAAGGTGTGGACAATTTCTTTCACTGCATGCCTTTTGTGCTATTTTCCATTGACTTTAATCTAGATTTGATTTCTCATTTGAAGTTATCGGTCTGGAAGTTGAAAGGAAATGGTTTATGAATTTGATGATGCTTTTCTACCAGCATATGTGTCAATTGAAGCTTCGAGGAGTGAATCCACAAAAAAACTGCACAAATTAACCCCCCTGGCCCTTCTTTAGTAATGGGTGTTGTCAGAAGCAACTATCTCCTACTCACTGGGTAGCATATTTCAAATTTCGCAGGATGGTGTAACATATATATATATTCACTGAAGAAAACCATAGGTTTCATGCATGTTATAGTTATTAATTAGCATTTAAAAGCCTTAGAAATTCACTGAAAAAACCATAGGTTTTAGGGAAAATTATACTTAGTTGGACATTTCATTCATAAAAACCAGAGAAATTCCCTCGTTATAGTTAGCTCAGCTAACTATAACTCACGCCCCCGCAATGCACTGCTGATGACATCACATATTACATCACTCATGACATGGTCAGTGACATCACTGATGACATCTCAAATGACATCACTGATGACATCACTGATGATATCATCCAGTGATTGTGTGTTTCTGTAAAGTTTAAATATGTTTAATATATAGAGAGAAAGGCGTATTGAAGAATGAGTGGGTGTATGAGTGTCTGAATTTATGATTTAGTAGGTGCGTGACTGACTCTATAAGTGAGTGATTAAATGTATGTTACTGAATGCATGGGTTAGTGACTAAACTGTGTGAATGTCTGTATCCGTCTGTCCGTTGGTGTGGAAGCGGCTGCATGGTTTTGCGAATAGCTACATGAGTGTATATATGGGGGATTGATTGGTTGTCTGAGTATCTGAATGGGTGCCTGAGTGTTTGTGTGGGTGGGGTGTGTGTGACTCTGTGCATGGATGTGTGAGTGGGTGATTCACTGGGTGGATGGTTTTAAGAGTGCATCTGTGATGGATTGTATGGGTGGGAGAGTGTGTGTATGGGTGTGTTAGTGAGTGAATTTATATTTCAGTGGTACATGTGTGTGTAACTACATATGTGAAAGGCAGTATATATATGTGTTGGAGTATATAAATGGCTATAAGTGAGAGTGCATGATTTTGAGAGTGGCTGTATGGATGAGTGTGTGCTTGTATCAGTGATTGTATAAGAGCATGAGAATGCGCTAGTATTTGTATGAGTAATTGAGCTGGTGTGTGGATAACTGTATAGGTGAGTAAATGGCACTGTGATTAATTATTTGCATGTCTGATTAGGTGTGTGAGTACCTCTATGGATGAGTGGCAGTGGGTGAGTGTCTATATAGGTGTATGAGTGCATATGATAGTCCTGTACTGAGTGAGTATGAGTGACTGTACGGGTGAGTGAGTGGATGTGTGTGTAAACCTAAGAATCAGTGAGTGGGTATGTAGTTATTGGTGTTGGAGTGTCTATGGTTTTGAGAATGGCAGTCTGTACTTTAGAGTGGGTGTATCAAAGGTTATATTAGGGTGTGAGAAGATGCATCAAATTATCAGATGGATGATGTCATCAGTGATGTCATCAGTGATGTCACTGACCATGTCATGAGTGATGTAATATGTGACGTCATCAGCAGTGCATTGCGGGGGCGCGAGTTATAGTTAGCTGAACTAACTATAACAGGGGAATTTCTCTGGTTTTGTACGAGTGAAATGTCCAACTAACTATAACTTTCCCTAAAACCTATGGTTTTTTCAGCGAATTTCTAAGGTTTTTTAAATGCTAATTTCTAACTATAACGTGCCTGAAACCTGTGGTTTTTTAAATGCGAGTTTCTAACGATGCCTACAGAGGTAGGACATGTGAAGAAAGAATAAAAACGCACAGAAAGAAGCAAAAGAAATGCAGAACAAAGCAACAGAAGTCCACAAAGACGAAGAAAAGTGCAGGAAGAAGTAAGACATGTGCAGAAAGAACCAACAGAGGAGTAGAAAGAGGCCTTATAGCAAAATCATCCTGTGCCCATAACTTTGTCAGATGGGTGCTGGTGGTAACTGACTCTGACTAACCAGGCCTAGAGCCAGCACAATGCTAAAAGACACTTAGAATACAGTGAAAACACCTACATACACTAGGGAACACTATGTGTTGGGGTACCCCTGTGATTAGCATTACCTCCTCTGTAAGGGCCTACTACATAATAGGGCAGGGGGATTAAAACTACCTCTAAGTCAGAGGTGCAGAAAAATACTACTTTAACTAGTAGTCGCAATTTGCAGAGTGGTGGATAAAGGGTGCTGGGCTTCCAACCAGCGCTTAGGAATTCCGCTGCATCGGACTTACAGGAGGTACCAGCAGGGATTCTTGGCCCCCAAATTCCATCAGGACTAAATTGGACTTCATCCCCCATCCCGTAGTCTGCCACGAGGCACGTTTGCAGAGTGGAAGAGAAAAGGGACATGGCCTCCGAAGATGTCTTAGCAATCCCACTGTGTGGGAATTACTGAAGGTAACAAGAGGGGTAGTTGGCCCCCCAATGAGATCCTTGGGGGCCAACTTCCCAAACCATTACCTCCAGTCAGTCCCACATAGCAGCATTGGTAAATACTCATGCCACGCCACACCCACTTTGCCCATCACTTTACAAATGTGCTCCCTGGCATGCTCTTGGATGGGGAACAAAGTACCCTTCACTGCTAGGGGTCCTTTAGGGGCAACTAGCCTACCTTTTACCTCCAGTAAGCTCCACGCAGTGGGATTGGTGAGAGGTAAACAAAGGCCATGCCCCTTTCTCCACCCCTCTGCAAACACCCCCTGGCGCGTTGTAAGTTGGGGGATTAAGTCCCCTTGAATCCTGAGGGTCCCTGGGGTCCAACTAGCCCACTAGGTACCTCCAGTAAGCTCCACAGGGCTCCCACTCTGTCATTGCAAACAGCAGTGTCCTGGGGGTGGGGCACCCCGGGACACTGCAGGGTGTCGGACCCCAGGGCCATCACGGACTCCAGGATGGGGGCCGTGCGACCCCCCCCTCCCTTCAATTGTAAAGCCCCAGGTAGGTGGTGGTCTCCGGGGCTCGGGTGTCCGTAACGGACCCTCAAATTAGCATTTTAGTGCCCCGAGGAGGTGGCGGTCCCCGGGGCATGTGGGGGACTCGAGCACCCCCACACAGGTATATTTTTTATTAAAAAAACAAGCCCCGGGAGTGGCGGTCCCCGGGGCAGTGTGGGGGGGATTGGGGCCCCCCACACTTTGTTTTCACTGCCCCAGAGACCTGGCCCACCCAGGGGATTCAATACAACAAAGTGCGGGAGCCCTTCATTTGTTATTTTTTTATTTTATCGTCCGGATTCGCGCACCCAGCACGAATTCAGACGATTCTTTAAAAAAAATACTTTTTTGGGCCCTGGGGATCTTGTGGAACCCCTAAGCAGGCCTAGGGGGTCAGGGTGTTTCAACCCTGCCCCCTTTTCTTGTTTTTTTCATTTGTTTTTCTGTTTTCTTGTGCCTCGGTTACAGAAGCACAAGATAGCTGCCAACACTTCCTGGTTTGGAGTGTTGACAGCCAATTAGAATAAAGCTTGTGATCGAGAGGGTACGCGGGTCCACCGCGCCTCTATATATCGAAACCTTTATTTTTTGATTTTCTCAGCAACTACTGAACGGATTTACTCCATTTAAAAAAAAGGTCTCTTTCTGAACCATGGGCTACCTTTTTGCCAAATTTGGTGTAATTCCGTTCAGTAGTTTCAGCTGTAACCGTGTCTAAAGTGTCCTATGGGGAATTGATTTTCCGACCTCTATTTTTTTAATCTCTTAGGAACTACTGAATGGATTTACTCCATTTAAAAAAAAGGTCTCTTTCTGAATCAAGGGCTACCTTTTTGCCAGATTTGGTGTAATTCCCTTCAGCAGTTCAAGCTGTAGCCGTGTCTAAAGTTTCCTATGGGAGTTAACATCGAGAAAACACGCTTTGGGACCCCCTTTTTTCTCGGCCCCCGCTTGCCATATCACCCCAAAACCTTCAAGACAGGAGCTGACCGGAGCGGGCCACAAGTTTTGAAAATATCACGAAGATTCGTCAACCGGCGCCAAAGATATTGAGAAAACAAAAAACGAGTTTCCTATGGAAACTAGGTCCTAACTATAACTATAACTATCTACTGGCAACCGCCAGTAGATAAAATATATATATATATATATATATATATATATATATATATATATATATATATATATATATATATATATATATATATATATATATATATATATATCTACTGGCGGTCGCCAGTAGATAGTTATAGTTAGGACCGTGTTTCCATAGGAAATCCGCAACATTCTATTTGGAATAACTTTGGCGCCGGTTGACGAATCCTCGCGAAATTTTCAAAATAGGTGGGGCGCTCCGCTCCGCTCCTACCCTGAAAGTCTCGGGGGGATTCGTCAAGCGGGGGCTGAGAAAAAAGGGGGGTCCCAAAACGCGTTTTCCCGATGCAATTTTCCATAGGGACCTTTAGTCCAAGGTACAACCCGAACGGCTGAACAGAATTACTAGAAATTTGGCAGAGAGGTAGTCCTCAGCTCAGGGAAGTGCCTTTTGCAGGTCTGGTGTCAATCTGTTCAGTAGTTCCTGAGAAAATCAAAGGCAAAATCATATATATATGTGGGCGGAGCCTAACCACACATCTCATCCTGAGATCTGATTGGCTGTCAGCACTTCATCCAAGAAGTGTTGGCAGCCATCTTGGGACCAATATACATGATAGCACCTCATTAAAAAGCATTGCAGTTAATAGAAGGTTTTAAGACTTTAGTTACATTATAAATCATTTGTTGATGGTACCATACTCATTTTAGGAATTGTGGTATGTTCTAAGGTGATTTCACCATGTGAAAAAGCCTTCTGCTGGGATATCATGATTGAGAGAAAAATATTTTCTCATGTTTTTCCCACAGAGGTTTGGAAGGTGATCTATAAGCTAAACTGAGAGCTTATTTTCTGTAAATTCACATTATCTTTCTCAGTCATGTGAGAATGAAGTCTGACATTCTCAGTAAAACATGTACATCCAACAAGGGCAGAGACTGTCAGTTGATTCCTTTGTGTTCTACTGCAGCAACCCAGAGTGTTCCAAAGAACAACTAGAGCGCTAACAGTCCTACTTATGATAAACGTATGGCACACCTGAAGCCATCTTGCTTGGATTAAAGTGGTAACTCTTAAAACATTTAATTTAAAAAGGAACAAAATGAGGGGGTTCATTTTTCCATAACAAGTATGATTAGTGCTGCAGAAAGAAAAACTAGGGCACATTTTGACTTCTGAAATCCTCTTTTATTTCACTAAAAATTCTGACATGCAGACTGAAACATGCACTTTCAATACCAGCAGCAGTTTTCCCTGGTGAGCAGTAGCTTTACTACAGTGATCTAATGAGCAAAAAGAGTGCTAACATTCTGAATTTATGGCAAATGTGTGACACATCTGAATGCCTTCTTGATGGAATAAAAGTAAAAAACTGAAAGTATTTCCTACTGTGGAGACTGCAGTAAATGAGGAAATTAGGAAACTTCATAACAAATAAGTCTCCCAAGATGGCCACCAGAGACAAAAGAGCCCAAATGTAGCCCAAATATCACCCAGATGTAGCCCAAGTATAGCCCAATGACAGAATGTCCCAGAGTGTTCTTAAAAACAACTAGAGCACTTACTGTCTTCATTATGACAAAAGTATGGCACACCTGAAGCCATCTTGATTGGAATAAACTGGTAACACTTAAAACATTTAATTTAAAAAGGAACACATGAGGGGTTCATTTTGCCATATAAATTATGATTAATGCTGAAGAAAGAAAATGAGGGCACATTTTGAGTGACTTCTCAAATCCTCTTCTATTTCATTAAAAAATTCTGACATGCAGACTGAAACATGCACTTTTAATACCAGGAGCAGACTTCCATGGTGAACAGTAGTTTTACTACAGTGATCTAATGAGCAACTAGAGTGCTAACTTTCAGAATTTATGGCAGATGTGTGACATATCTGAATACCTTCATGATGGAATCAAAGTAAAAAACTGAAAGCATTTCCTACTGAGGAGACTGCAGTACATGAGGAAATTAGGAAACTTCATAACAAATAAATCTCCCAAGATGGCCACGGAGACAAAAGAGCCCAAATGTAGCCCAAAATCACCCAGATGTAGCCCAAATATAGCCCAATGACAGAAGTGTGCAAAATACTTATTATTTTGTGTTTTGCAGTGTTATATAGTGCAGACTTGTCAGGTATTGGAGTGCTTTACATGACCATTGGTTACATCACACAAGAACAAATTCATTTTGGTTGTAGACATGGGGAGACTAAGTGATTTGACCGGAATCACAGAATGTCGAGCTGAAGCAGAAACTCCAACCTGGTTCCCCAGTTGCAAAGTCTGCAGTTCTGGAAGTAACACCACATCCTCTCCCCTAAGTGCAACATTTAATCAAGTGGTCAACTGGATAAAAAAACATAAAGATAACAAATAATTTAAAAGTGCTTTGTCGCTATTTGAAAACTCAGAAAATATGTCCTTATTTTAGTCTTTTGGAGCACTAACCATAATTTTGATGCCAATAAGACCCTCTCATTTCATTTGGTCTTTATTTCGATAAAATTTCATCATGAAAGACATTTTACAAGCATAATTAAAAATACAATTTCAGCAAAACAGAAAAAAAGACGTGAACCTTAAAACACAGAAGTGAGGATGGCAATCACAACATCACTCAAGTAAACTATTAATTCCTATTTCGGATGATCCATACCCAGCCTAGGAATTTAGCCACAGCGATTACAACACATTCACTAGTGTTGAAACGCAAAATGTTAAGGGCTACAAAACCCTGCCGGGTACCCATATTTTGACATAAAGGTTTAAGCCATTTGGCCCGAGGTGCAACATATGCCGGGCAGACAAAAAATATATGACCAACTGAGTCAACACAAACGGAACACCACCTACAGGTATCACGAGAACCACCCTTCCATTTTTTTGTGAATGAGTTGGTAGGTAAGGAACCTACCCTGAATTGGTGGTAAAGTTTCCTGTCACTAGGCCTGGTGATGGTGTCCCAATATTCTTCAAAAACAGGGGCTTGTTTATATCCAAAAAACTTGCCAGACAAAGACTCAGGGGGAACAGATAAAATGTGTTTTTGGGAAATCATGGACCAGTAAAGAATTTTAAAACATTTTTTGGGTGGAAAAGAGTTGTTGGCTGGATCAGTCCACAATATACCTAAACCCATAGAGTCCAATAGTAATCTAACATGCTTACACCAGGGGAGGTCACCCGCCCCCAAAATGCAGCGAACATCCATAAAAGCTTTAGCATATGGACCCAATTCGGGGACTGTCCATAATCCCCTCCAGAAAGCCAGCGGTTTAAACCTGGCAATGTCATCAAAGGAATGGCATCCAAGGTCTAACAAAAGCGGTTTCACTGGGGTTGAGCTGGGGAGACCCGTTAACTTTCTAAAAAATTTGCTTTGAGCTTTGACCAGGGGAGAAAGATCAGCAAAACCCCAGAGTTCAGCGCCATACAAGATTGCTGAAGTGATCCTAGCTTCGAAAATTTTGATAGGGGGACCTATCATTTTCGACTGGGATTGTTTTTGTTCCTTGATCAAGCTGCCCGATAATTGTACAAATTTAAGAGAAAGAACGTCAATTTGGGGCCTCCAGTTCAACTTGTTTTCAAATACAACACCCAGGTAGGTCATGAGATTTGTACGTTCCAAAACGTCGTTGTTCATGGACACCTGGCCCTTCACAGGTTTCCCTTTGTTAAAAACCATATATTTGGTTTTTGAGATGTTAACTGACAGGTCATAGTCGGAACAGAAAGAAGAAAATACATTCAAAGCCGACTGCAGCCCGGACAAAGTTTGTGAAAGGAGTAGGGTGTCATCAGCAAACATAAGGAGCGGTATTTTGGAACCGCCTAACATAGGGGCATCCGTAGGTTTATTAGAGAAATATTGGACAACTCTATTGATAAATAATAAAAATAATGTAGGTGCGAGGACGCACCCTTGTCTGACACCTCTGTTAACATTAAATTTATCGGTAACCTGCCCTTGGTTACCCCATCGGACTTGGGCGAAATTGTTTTCATGTAACCTGATTATGATGTTTAGAAGGTCCGGGGACAGCCCGAGCTCCACTAATTCGCCCCAAAGTTTGGTCCTATTGACCAAATCGAATGCAGACCGAAGGTCTACGAAAGCTGCATAAATTGTACCACTGCAAAGATAAACCGTTTTCCAGACAATTAGTTGGAATTTAAATGCCTGGTCAATGGTACTAATGCAGGATCTAAAACCTGCCTGTAAAGGCGAGATAATATCATCCTGCTCGGCCCAAAGCTGGATCCTAGCCAGAATCATTCTTGCAACAATTTTTTGGACAGAGTCAATAAGACTAATGGGGCGATAGTTTCCCGGGCACGAGCGGTCGCCTTTTTTAAAAATGGGCAGGATCTCTGCGCCCTTCCATGAGTCAGGGATGGGAGCCCCCTTAACTAGTGCATTGGCCAAAAGGGCGATGTAAGGGGCCCAGTTACCAGGATCGGATTTAAAAAGGTCCGCAGGGACACAATCGATACCTGGTGCCTTACCACTAGGAACCTTCGATAATGCCGTCTTAACCTCTTCGATGTCAAACTCGAGGTTAGAAGGCGTAGTCGAGTCCCAACTAGTTGGTTGAGTAGGTATAACAGCCATGTTGGCATCGGAAAACTGGGATTCGTAATGGGATACCCAGTTGTCCGGAGAGACATTATTGGAGGGGACCTGTGGGTTAGATGAGTTACCCCACTTCAAGGTATGCCAGAACAAGGTTAAATTCCTTAATTTACTGGCTGCCAATAAGTCACTCCAATGGTCGTTATCCCAGTCACGCTTCGCCTGGACTTTGGCCCTAGTGTAAAGTTTTCTCGCAGATCTAATAATGGCCTGATCCTTAGTAACAATAGCTGCTTTCAGATTGTTATAAGAATCTCTGCAGTTCTTATTATACCAGGAGCTTTGTTTAGGGATCTTGGATGTCGTGGCCCTACGAGGTTTTGAAAAAAGGGACTTTAAGTCCGAGAATAGATTAACGTGTATATTTGTGGAACCGACAACGTCACCGTTGTCGAGCCTAAGGGACTGTAAGTCTACCAACGCTAAGGAGACTTTAAGACTAATCTCAGAAAGTAATGCGCTATCGAGGGCAACCTTTTCCCAGCGCACTCTACGGTGATTATTAGTTAAAAGGGCATTAGCAGTCAATATCTCAGATTGACTGCTTCTGAGCTGGGGAGAGAGCAGGAGTGTCAGAACCAGAGGGTTGTGGTCACTCTCGATACGCTCACAGACCATCATATCGCCCAAGGTATGCCAATACTCCACTTTTAATAGGGCGTAGTCGATTCGGCTACTGCGGCCTCGACCGTCGGAGAAGGTCGCTTTACCAGACATATCCGAAAGGGTTCGTCCATTAACTGCCCTAAAACCACGTTCCATGCATAAACTCGTCCACTGAACAGCGGATTCACTCCATCGTTTGATGGGAGTGAGGGCAAGGGGAGGAATATTCAAAATAATATCAACTTCCATGGTCAGGGAGTCGCATTTGGGGTACAATGGCTCAAAACAACAGTTAAGATCACCTATGATTACGACATTGGTACTAGGGTCAACGGTCTCCAGAAACTCATCCAGTTGTAGGAAAGTGTTAGTTCCACGACCTCCTGGAAGACCCCGGTTATATACATTTACTAACAGGGTTGGGGGTTCATCAGTGCAATGCAGGGAAATGATCAAAAGGTCGGAATTGTCAATGGGCATTTCAGTTAAGCTATACTTCAGGGTTTGCCTAACCCAAAAGCAGAGACCTCCGGAGGGGCGGCCCCTTTGGTTACTGATAGCCCCCTTGTAAAAATTCACGTACCCAGGATAATAAATAGGGTCGACAGCCCATGTTTCCTGGAAAGCCAGGATATCGTGAGAGGATACCCAGGCAGACCAGTCCTCATTGGTTAATTTGCTGCGAAGTCCCGCAATGTTCCAAGAAGCCAAAGTAAGGACATGGAAACGAGGGGAAACCAAGGGCATTGGGGTACGAGAAGGGGTCGGAACCACAGAAAGAGATTCAACGCTATCAGAAACCACAGTCTTAATCACAGGGGTGCAGGGAGCGGTACATGCCGAAGAAGGAGGGACTGTGGGCAACTCACCGACATCAAGAACCAGCTCAGTACATGTAAGGTTAGTGATGGTAGGTGCGCATAGCGAGGGTGTGTGGGAACTCTCCAAATCTGCGGGTAGAACGTGGGGCTTATTAAGGAGGACATGATGAGAGACACAAGAAAAACTAGGGAGTGAGGGCCCCGAGTCCATGTAGTTACTTCCAGGCTTGCCCCGGCCGTTGGGCCTTTGAAGAACGGGGCCACCAAGGGCCCCTGATTCGAGGCCCACCCGGCGATGGATACAAAATGGTCAATCAACCCCCTCCAAATTACTCAGCGGGGCATATGGGTTGAATAGAGGAAGATGAAAGTCCAAGCCCTACACTCTGCGGGGTCCCCTAGTTACCCTCTCCCAACCAGATGGCCAAGCATTAAACTGAGAAAATGGGGCGGCGGGGTAAAAATATGACAAATCCGTAGCAAAAATTCCAGAGGCACCCGTGGTGTTAGAATGGGAACATAAATAACTCACCACCCTAGGGTCTCTGAAGTTGACAAGCACACAGTCCCCATCTACTATCTTAACCCCACTGCCCAGCCAACACACCCTGCGAACAGTCAGAATTTCTGCGCAGGATGAGGCAGGCAATGGCCTATTACGGTTTAACCAGTAGATGACCTTATTTTTTAGCTCACAATGAGACTCGGTCTTATCCTGCGGAAGACTTGGAACACCCACCAGAATGGCAGTATATGGATAAGACTCAGGCGGAAGGTTGATTCGAGGAAGTTTTGGTAGAGGACCAGCACCCTCAACGATAGAATGCCTAATGGTGGGATAGTTTCTATTGATGTTTGTATTACTATCTGCAGCGTGAAGGGAAGTGGTACAAGGTGGCTGGTGGGGAATGTTTTTGATGAGGGCATTGGGGACTGGAGAGTCAGAGGGAACTCCAATCGTTGGGATAGAGCCATTAGGGGCGACCTCGACCACAGCAGCTGTATCAGGAGTTAGTGGGGTCCCGGATGTTGGTAGAGACGCAAAGTGCTTCTCTATTATAGCCAAGTTGGTATACATCATAGCCTCTAGTTTTTCAAGTGAGTGGGAGAGTCGATTGACTTTCTCATATAATGGTAGGAAAAAGGACTTGAATAACTGTTCCAAGGGCTCAACGTGATCAACAGACGAGGAGGATGAAATAGACAAGGATGCAGGGAGGGGGATAGACACGGGACTCACGTCAACGACAGGGGTATTGTGTGACGTCAGGGGGTGTGAAACAGGACAGGGATTAGAAATTTTGGACATTTTAATGTCTTTAACACGATTACCCTTAAAATGTACTTCCGTACGTGTGTTCGTCCCCTGGGTTGACTGTGGCATAGCACCCAGTGTCGAATTAATGGTGCCAGTCGAGACAATAGGGGGCTGTAAATGGGTATCTAAAACAATTGAGGGCAAACCAGGTGGAGGAGAGCCATTTGAAGTGACTGGAGGGTTATCCGGTAAACCAGTTGCTGAGCAAGCCTCTAAACCTAGCTCAGTGCAATCAGGAAGGTCGGGAATAGGTTGGGGTAACCTAGAAACAGGGGAAGAAACTGTCATAAGGCTGCCCAAAGATGATCTTTTAGAAGACAATTCCAAAGACAATCTTTTTTCAGTTAAAACTATTTCGTGCTCAAGGACCCGGGCAGCTCTAGTGATAAAATTATCCAAAGTTCCCGAAACACAACCCCAATGCTATCCCGCACTAACTTCCTGCCTGACCTCAAGGACGACATCCCTATATTCAACAACTAAGATGTGGATGTCGATTCCGAGACAGGTAAACTGATATAGGACTAAGATTTAAATTATATGAACGGTAGCCTCAATTAAGGATACTGGCCTGTCCCGTCCACCTCCGTCCACGAACGGCCACAAACGGCCCGCTCTTAGCCCGGTCTTCGCCCCGAGCTTCGTACCGCGCACGTACCGCTAGCGCGCTTGGCCCAGTACGAATTTAAGCTTGGGGAGGAGTCAGGGGCGTGAGCGGAAAGAGGAGCCAGGTGAGCACAATCAAAGGAGCGCAGTGCTCCGTGGTCCTCGCAGTCCCGTGGATGTAGGAGTCTGCAGCCTGCCCCCGTTCAACAGCGTAGCGTCCAGGCAGGAGGGGGAGCACCAAAGAGTCGCACACACAATGAGCACCAGCCGAGCTTTAAAGATTGAGGCCGGCGAGCGGCTCCCGCGCAGCGGGGGCCGCGAGGTGCTGCGTGCGAAGTGGAGTCCAAGGCGGGAAGAGGAGCCAGGTGAGCACAATCAAAGGAGCGCAGTGCTCCGTGGTCCTCGCAGTCCCGTGGATGTAGGAGTCTGCAGCCTGCCCCCGTTCAACAGCGTAGCGTCCAGGCAGGAGGGGGAGAACCAAAGAGTCGCTCTCATATATGTAATTTCTAAAGGAAATGCTCTAGGTATTACAGTTCTGATTACATCAAGATGACGTCAGGCGTTCCACACTTTTGTAATAAATATAGAATGTTAGCAATCTAGTTGTTCATTAGGATACTGTTGAGAGGCAGAGGCCAGGGGCACGGACTCTGAAAATTGAAGGCAGGTAGGAGGGTGCAAAGGCAACAATTTAACCACACTGAGCAGGCAGGAAGGGCCGTGGCAGCACAACAGACTATGGAGGGCAGTGGAAAGGGGGGCAGGGGGAACAAACCAACAATACAGGACTTGCAAGAGAGGCTGTGGCAATGTAATAGACCATTGTGGGCAGAAGGAAGAGGCAATGGTAGTACAACCATACATGCCAACAGACCCGATTCAGCCAGGAAACGTCCATTGTTTTTAAGCTCAAATGGGCTTTATTTGATCTGTCTCCTGTCTACAATCTCCTCTTTTTCAATGTAACTCAAAGGGGAAAATCAATACCCCAGTTTTTTTTCAAAATCTCCCTCTTACCAAGTTCAAAATGTTCGCAAGTATGGTACATTGGATCATGGAAGGAAATGGGGTAGGGACATGGACTTGGATAACAGAGGACAGGAGGGACATGGAGAGGTGCACCAAACTGACCCTGGAGGGCAGGCATCAGGGTTTGCAGCAGCACAATAAACCACACAGGGCATGCGGGACGGGAGTGCAGCACAACAATCCATAGAAAGCAAGAGGGAGGGGACAGGACCATGCACATGGACAACAGAGAACAGAGGGGCAAGAGGCAATGGTAGCTAGCTGACCATAATGGACAGACAGGAGAGAAAGCTGCAGCATAACAGACCATAAAGGGCAGGAGGGACGGATCAGGGGCATTACAATGGAACAGACAAGCCAGGAGGGAGGGAGTAGGGGTCTGCACATGTAAACAGAGGCCTGGGGGCAAGGGGGCAGGGCAGGAGCAGCAAGATAGCCATGGAGGTCAGGCAGGATGGGCACTAGAAGCAAGAGACACCATGAAGAGCAACAGTGAGACTGTGATGGCATACACACAGACCATGGAGGGAAGGTGGGAGGGGGTCAGGGGCAGCTAACTGACCACACAGGGAAGGTGGGAGGGGCCATGGCAGCACAGAAGACCATGCATGGCAAGTGGGAAGGTTAGTGGCAGCACAATGGCTATGATGGGCAAGAAGGAGGGTGCAGGGGCATGCACAAAGGACGATGGAGGATAGAAGGGAGTGTCAGGAGATGTGCACAGACAAGAAAGTTCAGGGGAAGGGGCCTCACAACAGACCGCATGGGGCAGGCAGGAGGAGCAGTTGCAGCATAACAGACCAGGGAGGGCAGAAGGGTGTGGCAGTACAATGGACCATGTAGGACAGGAGGAAGAGGATAGGGGCATGGCATGTGGACAGGCAGGGTGGAGGTGGCAGGGATAGGTTACAGTCATCTGACAATGCTAGGCAGGTGGGAGGGGAGTGGCAGCTCAACAGAACACTCAGAGTAGATAGGAGTGGCAGGTCCATGGAACATGGTGGGCAAAAAGGATGGAGCAGGGGCATGCACAAAGACATCGGAGGGCACGGGGAAGGAGAATAGGGGCAGCAAGCTAAGCACAGAGTTTAAGCAGGAGGTCAATGATGGGGCATAGAATTGGGCAATGGAGGGCAGGAGGAGGGGACTGGTACATCATACTAAATTGAGCGCAGTGGCAGCACATCAGACCATGCATGTCAGGAGGGAGGAGGCTAGTCCATGGATTCACACAACAGAGGATAGGGAGGAGGGGGATGGGGCAGCAAGCTAACTGTTCAGAGAAGGCGGGTATTAGGAACTTTATTGTTTTTAAAACGTGTGTCTGTGCGAACTACTTAAAATATGAACAAGTATGCAGCATAATCTCACTTTTATTCAGGAAGAAGAGGACGTTTGTGACTGTGACTCCGGGCTCACTTGGCAGAAACACCCCCTGACCCTCCACCCCCTATCGCAAAATGTAATGCCCGTGAAAAGGGTAGGTGAACACAGTGTTATGTAGAACATAGTCCTGAGAGCACGATTGAAAATGAAAACTAGATATAGTGTATGGTATAAGCTATGCACCAAAAAGTTTGATATAAGATGAACCGGGCATGAAATATAATATGCAATACATTGTGCGCAATGACAGATTCATTGGAGAGCGCGAGATAGCACAGGCACTAGCGCGTGCTATGCGATGTGCGCCTTGGAGTGTAATATGCACAGGGCAGTGTTGTGTAACCTAACTAGTCTCTAAAGTTGTAATATAAAATATGTGCAGGGGAGTGTAACGTTGCATATGCACTGTGACAAAGATATGGATCCCAGATTGTAATATGTATGGCATAGCACTGTGCGTTATAACATAGGCATCGAGGAAGGCACGTTAGATGGGGCAATATAACCCGTGCGAAGACAAGTGTGGCATGACATATTCACGGGGTGGTGTTACAGTGCACATGGGCTAGAGAGTGTCATAGCATATGCACTAGCTGGTGGAATACAACACAGAGGTGTGTGGCACTCGGCAGGCAATGGTGGGTGTAACACAGCATTGGGCTCTGCCAGGAGCGCGCTGTGACTCTCAAGTGATGTTCGTCCCCTTTCCAGAGAGTAAAATAAAAAGTATTACACATCAGGCAGTGGATGTGTGTTTTATTAACCGTGAGGGGGGTTTCTTACATAGTTTTGGTAGAATTTTTGTCGAATCCCCTTTGAATGGCTTGGTGTGCATGTGTATTAAATGTGCCCGTCAATAGCTACCCATGTTTGTATAAATAAACGACAAGGGTGTCTACCGGGAATAGGCACGGTAGGGCATCAGACATGTCAGAGCTTCACTAGTGGTGTAAATACATTCCACGTGGATTCATTGTATGCATAGTCGCCTTTTAATGAATGTCACTCAAATCGTCATGGTGATAGGTACGTACGGTTTGTCCAGCATGTCCTAGGTGTGTCTATAAATATATATTTTTTTAAAATAATAAAAAACAGTGGCCGGCCCTGGGGATTGGGGTCAAAAAAATATAATTAAGAGACAGGCCCTGGGGGATGGGGTCATCAGGGCCAATAAATTAGAATAAAAAGGGGAACCACACAGCCCCCCTTCTTAAAAAATTAAAATAAATAAAAGACTGGCATCGTGCCGGAGGCCACGCCCCCTCTTTGCAGCACTCTGCAAACGCGTCCCCTGGCGAGTTGTAAGTTGGGGAATTAATTCCTCTTCAATACTGAGGGTCCCTGAGGGCCAACTAGCCCAACAGGCATCTCCAGTATGCGCCAGGGAGCTGCGCTGAAGACAGGTGTCCTGAGGCCAAGCCCCTTTTTACACCTCTCTGCAACGCAGCTCTGTGGCGCTTACTGGAGGTACCTAGTGGTCTAGTTTGACCCTAGGGACCCTTAGGATTCAAGGGGACTTAATCTCTAAACTTAGAACAGCCACAGGGCGCGTTTACACAGTGGTGAAGGGAAGGGACGGGGCCTGAGGTGACGTGTGCAAACACGCACTATGGCACGTTTTAAATTGGAGATATAATTTCCCTTCAATACTGAGGGCCCCTGGGGGCTAACTAGCCCACCAAGTGCTTCCAGTAAGCGCCACTGAGCTGCATTGCAGAGAGGTGGTCCAGGCTGTGCCACTTTTTACACCTCTCTGCAACGCAGCTCTGTGGCACTTACTGGAGGTACCTAGTGGGCTAGTTGGACCCTAGGGACCCTCAGGATTCAAATGAACTTAATCTCCCAAATAAAAACGAACACAGGGCGTGTTTACACAGTGGTGAAGGGAAGTAGTTTTAATCCCCCTGCCCTATTATATACTAGGGGCTTACAGAGGAGGTCATGCTAATCACAGGGGGACCCCAACGCATAATGTTCCCTAGTGTATGTAGGTGTTTTCACTGTATTCTAAGTGTCTTTTAACATAGCACTGGCTCTAGGACTGGTTAGTCAGACTCAGTTACCACCAGTATCCGTCTGAAAAAGTTGAGGGTACAGGATGATTTTGCAACAAGGATTCTTTCTGCTCTTCTTTTTGTTCTTTCTGCACGTTATCCTTCTTCCTGCACTTTTCTTCGTCTTTGAGGACTTCTGTTGCTTCTTTCTGCACTTCTTTTTCTTCTTTCTGTGCATTTTTTCTTCTTTCTTCACATGTCCTATCTCTGTAGGCATAGTTAGAAATTAGCATTTAAAAAACCTTTGAAATTCACAGAAAAAACCATAGGTTTCAGGCACGTTAAAGTGATGTCACTGACCATGTCATGAGTGATGTAATATGTGACGTCATCAGCAGTGCATTGCGGGCGCGCGAGTTATAGTTAGCTGAACTAACTATAACGGGGGAATTTCAATGGTTTTGTACAAGTGAAAAGTCCAGCTAACTATAACACCCCTGAAGCCTATGGTTTTTTCAGTGAATTTCTGAGGTTTTTTAAATGCTAATTCCTAACTATAACGTGCCTGAAACCTATGTTTTTTTCTGTGAATATTTATATATATATATATAAAAGCTTTTAAAAAAAGAAAAAAATCAGCCAGATTCGCGCTGGGTGCGCGAATACAGCTGAGAAAATTAAAAAAAACGAAGCAAGTATTGAAGCTCCCGGGTAGGCCAGGTCCCAGGGGCAGTAAAAAAAAAAGTGTGGGGGGGCCCAGTTCCCCCCACACTGTCCCAGGGACCTTCACCTCCCTGGGGCTTGATTAATGAGATGCAGGGGGGCAAGCAGCCCCCCTGCAGCCCGGGGGACTGCCACCCCCGGGGCTAATTTGTAAATGCGTGTGGGCCTCCAGGGCACCCCCAAGCCCCAGGGACCACCACTCCCCAGGGATTTCATTAATTATTTGAGGGGGGCACACGGCCCCTTCGCAGCCCCGGGGACCGCCACCGCCGGGGCTTGTTTTTTAATAAAGATATATACCTGTGTGGGGGGAATCTAGCCCCCCACACGCCCCGGGAACCGCCACCTCCCCGGGGCACTAAAATGCTAATTTGGGGGTCTGTTTAAATTGCAGATGAAGGGAGGGGGGCCACACAGCCCCCGTTCTGGAGCCCATGATGGCCCTGGGGACTACCACCCCCCAGGGCCAGCTCCGGCAGTGTCCCGGGGTGCCCACGCCAGGACACTGCTGTTGGCAATGACAGGGTGGGAGCCGCGCAGCTCCCGCCCTGTCATTGCAAACTGTTTTGCTTCATTGAAGCGAGAGCTGGGATACCCGGTTTTGCTTCAATGAAGCAAAGCAGATTGCTTTTCCATAAGGGGAGCTGCATGTTACCAGCTCCCCATGTGGAAAAGCAATGCCGGCTCCCGCAGGACGTGGGGACCGGCCCCCCTCCCCAATATTTAAAAAATGTTAAAAAATAAAATAAAGCCGTGCCCGGGGATGGGGTCCCGGGGGCCAATAGAGGCCTCAGGAGGGGTGCCACGCAGCGCCCATCCATATAAATAACTAATGTGGCCATGCCCCGGGGGATGGGGTCCCCGGGGCCGGAATTAGCCACAGGAGGGGGGCCCACGTGGCTCCCTTTCCGTTCATTTTTTTTTTTTTAAAGGGGTCAGGCCCCCCTTCTAAAAAAAAAAGGAAAAAAAAGACGCGATTGTGCCAGAGGCCATGCTCCCTCCCAGCAACACTCTGCAAACGTGAATGCACCCTGTGGCGTATTTTAAATTTGGGAATTAATTAAGGGGGCATGGCCTTTGTCTACCTCTCTCAAATCCCACTGCAGGGGCTTACTGGGGGTAAAAGGTAGGCTAGTTGGCCCCTAAAGGACCCCCAGCAGTGAAGGGGACTTCATTCCCCATCCAAGAGCGTGCCAGGGAGCGCGTTTGTAGAGTGGTGGGCAAAGTGGGCTTGGCGTGGTATGAGTGCTTACCAATGCTGCTGTGTGGGACCGACTGGAGGTAATAGTTTGGGAAGTTGACCCCAAGGATATCCTTGGGGGCCAACTACCCCACTTGTTACCCCCAGTAAGTCCCACACATTGGGATTGCTAAGACGTTTTCGGAGGCCATGGCCCCCTTTCTCTACCATTCTGCAAACGTGCCTCGTGGCAGACTACGGGATGGGGGATGAAGTCCAATTTAGTCCTGAGGGAGTTTGGGGGCCAAGAATCCCTGCTGGTACCTCCTGTAAGTCCGACGCAGAGGAATTCCTGAGCGGTGGTTGGACGCCCAGCACCCTTTATCCACCACTCTGCAAACGCGACTACTAGTTAAAGTAGCATTTTTCTGCGTCACTGACTTAGAGGTAGTTTTAATCCCCCTGCCCTGTTATGTACTAGGGCCTTACAGAGGAGGTAATGTTAATCACAGGGGTACCCCAATGCATAGTGTTCCCTAGTGTATGTAGGAGTTTTCACTGTATTCTAAGTGTCTTTTAGCATTGCACTGGCTCTAGGCCTGGTTAGAAAGAGTCAATTACCACCAGTCCGCGTCTGAAAAAGTTGTGGGCACAGGATGATTTTGCTACAAGGCCACTTTCTACACCTCTGTTGGTTCTTTCTGCACATGTCTTGCTTCTTCCTGCACTTTTCTTCGTCTTTGTGGACTTCTGTTGCTTCGGTCTGCATTTCTTTTGCTGCTTTCTGTGCGTTTTTCTTCTTTCTTCACATGTCCTTGCTCTGTAGGCATAGTTAGAAACTAGCATTTGAAAAACCTTTGAAATTCACTTTTAAAAAACACAGGTTTCAGGCATGTTATAGTTAGAAATTAGCATTTACAAAACCTTTGAAATTCACTGAAAAAAACATAGGTTTCATGCACGTTATAGTTAGAAATTAGCATTTAAAAAACCTTAGAAATTCACTGAAAAAACCATAGGTTTTAGGGAAAGTTATAGTTAGTTGGACATTTCACTCGTACAAAACCAGAGAAATTCCCCCGTTATAGTTAGTTCAGCTAACTATAACCCGCGCCCCGCAATGCACCGCTGATGACATCACATATTACATCTTTCATGGCATAGTCAGTGACATCACTGATTACATCACTGATGACATCTCAAATGACATCACTGATGACATCATCCATGTGATAATCTGATGCATCTTCTCACACCCTAATATAACCTTTGATACACCCACTCTAAATTACAGACTGCCATTCTCAAAACCATAGACACTCCAACACCAATAACTACATACCCACTCACTGATTCATAGGTTTACACACACATACACTCACTCACCCATACAGTCACTCATACTTATGGTCACTCAGTAAATGACTATCATATGCACTCATACACCTATATAGACACTCACCCACTGCCACTCATCCATAGAGGTACTCACACACCTAGTCAGTCATGCAAATAGTTAATCACACTGCCATTTACTCACCTATACAGTTATACACACACCAGCTCAATTACTCATACAAATACTAGCACATTCTTATGCTCAGATACAATCACTGATACAAGCACAAACTCATCCATACAGCCACACTCACAATCACACACTCTCACTTATAGCCATTTATATACTCCAACACACATATATATATACTGCCTTTCACATATATAGTTACTCACACATATACCACTGAAATATACATTCACTCACTAACACACCCATACACACACTCACCCACCCATACAGTCCATCACAGATGCACTCTTGAAACCATGCACCCAGTGAAACACCCACTTACACATCTATGCACAGAGTAACACACACCCCACCCACACAAACACTCAGACACCCATACAGATACTCAGACAACCAATCAATAACCCATATAAACACTCATGTAGCTATGCGCAAACCCATGAAGCCGCTTACACACCAACAGACAGACGGATACAGACATTCACACAGTTTAGTCACTAACCCATGCATTCAGTAACATAAGTTTAATCACTTACTTATAGAGTCAGTCACGCACCTACTAAATCACCCATTCAGACACTTATACACCCATTCATTCTTCAATACGCCTTTCCCTATATATATTAAACATATTTAAACTTTACAGAAACACACAGTCACTGGATGATGTCATCAGTGATTTCATCAGTGATGTGATTTGAGATGTCATCAGTGATGTCATCAGTGATGTCACTGACCATGTCATGAGTGATGTAATATGTGACATCATCAGCAGTGCATTGTGGGGGCGTGAGTTATAGTTAACTGAACTAACTATAACGGGGGAATTTCTCTGGTTTTGTATGAGTGAAATGTCCAACTAACTATAACTTTCCCTAAAACCTATGTTTTTTTTCAGTGAAAGCCATGGAATGGCACCACCCCGAGGATTGAGATAAAAGGGGGCCATGTGACTCAGTATTCACCGAGTTTGTTGGAGCAGCGCATGGGAGGATAAGGAGCAGGAGAGTGTCTGTGGGGCTCATCCAGGGTCTGAGTTCCTGATTAACAGCAGAGATATTGTGACGATGAAATTGACACGCACTGTATGTCCCAAAATTCATCTGGGGCTGACCACTTACTTGATTGGCCCACTGGAGGGCATGAATTTGGTCAAAACCTGTACAGCTGCATAATGCTGACTGAGTTGCTGTGGTACACCAAGAAGAAGGGCGTTCCGGCCGAAATGCGTCGTATTTACTCACGGCATACATCCTGCTCTTCCCTGAATGAAGATTGGTCAAAAATCGGCGCTGGCTCGAGTGCGCTTTCGTGCAGAGGGCACTTTGTTTTTTGATATATATATATATAGTCACTGAAAAAACCATAGGTTTCAGAGATGTTATAGTTAGTTGGACATTTCACTCATAGAAAAGCATAGAAATTCCCCTGTTATAGTTAGTTGAGTTAACTATAACTCGCGCCCCCACAATGCACTGCTGATGACGTGACATATTACATCGTTCATGACATGGTCAGTGACATCACTGATGACATCACTGCTGACATCATCTAGTGAATGTGTGTTTCTATAAAATGTAAATATGTTTTATATATATATGCCAAGGTGTATTGAAGAATGAATGGGTGTATAAGAATCAGGATGGATGATTAAGTAGGTGTGTGACTGACTGTAAAAGTGAGTGATTAATTGTGTCTTGCTTAATTCATGTGTTAGCTACTGATACAGATATTCACACAGTTTAGGGCGTCAGTTGGTGTGTAAGCAGTTCCATGGTTTGGTTAGCAACTAAATTAGGATCTATATGAGCTATTGATTTCATGTCTAAGTACCTGTATGGGTGCCTGAGTGTCTGTGTAGGTGGGTGGGTGGTGTGACTGTGCATAGATGTGTGAGTGGATAATTCACTGGGTATATGTGCTCAAGTCTGTAGGAGTGATTTTGAGAGTGCCTGTATGGATCAGTGTGTGCCTGTATTAGTTATTGTATTAGAGTATAAGTATGTGTTAGTATATGTTTAAATAAGTGACGTGGTATGTGTATAACTGTATAGGTGAGTAAATTAAAGTGTGATTGATTATTTCCATTACTGACTAGGTATGTGAATAACTCTATGAATGAGAGGCGGTGTGTGAGTGTCTGTATAGATATGTGACTAGATATGATAATGCTGTATTGATGGCTGACTGTATGTATGAGTGACTATATGGGTGAATGACTGGATGTGTGTAGACCTACAAATTAGAGAGTGGATATGCACTATCTGTTATTGGTGTGTTCAAGGTTTCAAAAATTATAGTCTGTATTTTAGAGTGGGTGTATCAAGTGTTATATTAGGGTCTGATAAGGTGCATTAGATTTTGACTTGGATGATATCATCAGTGATGTCATCAGGGATGTCATTTGAGATGTCATCAGTGATGTCACTGACCATGTCATGAATGATGTAATATGTGACCTCATCAGCAGTGCATTGCGGGAGTGCGAGTTATAGTTAGCTCAACTAACTATAACAGGGGAATTTCTATGGTTTTATATGAGTGAAATGTCCAACTAACTATAACATCACTGAAACCTATGGTTTTTTCAGTGAATTTCAAAGGTTTTTTAAATGCTAGTTCCTAACTATAACGTCCCTGAAACCTATGTTTTTTTCTGTGAATTTCTAAGGTTTTTTTAAATGCTCATTTCTAACTATAACGTGCCTGAAACCTATGTTTTTTTCTGTGAATTTCAAAGGTTTTTTTACATGCTAATTTCTGACTATAACGTGCCTGAAACCTATGGTTTTTACTTTTTTCTGTGAATTTTAAAGGTTATTTAAATGCTAATTTCTAATTATAATGTTCATTAAACCTATCTTTTTTTCTGTGTTTTTTAATTATCAACCCATTCTCAACTTGGTGAAAACTGCAAATCTCACCACTCTTCCAACGATACCTTACGCCGACAAAATCACCACAAACGAGATCCACAACTAACGCTAATGAAAAGCAAAGTAGGCGTTCCCGTGTAAAAAAAACATGAAAACATCACTTCCCCATATTTTCAACGACCAGCCAAATCTGCAATGCGCACCAAAAAGCAGGCGATAAGCCGAGTTAGCAGTAATAAATTAACATCAACCTTTAACTGGTGTAAGGAGGTCGACTATCTACTCCGTGAATTGGACCCAACTCACCGCCACATCTAAAGACCAACACATGATAGAGCTACTGATCATGCAGGTCCGACACGCAACAAGACCACAACACCCACCGCCACCACCACCAGAACCTCCCCCGCACCACCCCCTCTACCACCAAGGCAGAGCAAAACAGGACAACGGACCTTCCCAAAACACCATGCCCCTCAGCCACACAATAGCTGAATGTTGGGAGATGTGGCAACCAACTATATATGAAGGAGGCAAGTCACCCTTCAATAATAAAGCACACAATACCAAGTGTAACGCTGATGTGCTGCACAGGTCTCACTATGCAAAGCACAAACCTCTCCATGTGGAGATATCCTGTTGATACTTGTAGTGTAGTGCACAGTGGACGCAACCATGTTACCTCAGGCAGTGGGGAAGATCTCGGTCATGTAGCTGTGTTGCCCCCCCCTGGAAGCAGAAGCGGAGTGGGCTGCTCCAAAGTATGCCACTCCAGCCTAGCAGTATGAATAAATAGGCCAGGCCCTAGGCGTGGTTCACTTGAGGGAAGACCAACGGGTCTGTCACAGCAGCAGCCCTCACCCTGGCACGTGGCTGCCGCCATAATCGCGGGCCTCCTCGACACAGGCCCCCTGTGAACCCAGCGTCACAGCACCGCAGACTTAGGTCTGTACCAACTACTGCCTTCGATCTACACTGCGGACAGCAGCGCTCACAATTCAGATGCAGTGGTGATTGCAGATGTCGCAGTCCAGTTCGCAAGACACTTTGCTTCCAGTGCGGCCCACCCAGACCACGCATCGTCGCACGGTGCGCACACGCTGTGTGCTTCAGGTGCTACTAAATCACTGCACCATAAATCATCGCCACGTAGCTGTGCGCCCATCCTGACTGCTGCCTCCGCCCTACACTGGGTTTACACGGTTCACAATTCAAGATTAGTAGCGACGCAAATTGTGTAAGACAGTATAATGGGTTAAGAAGACCACATGATCCCAATCTGTGCAGCTCAAGTCAACGTCACCTGCCTGTGGGCCTTTGCTGACCACTGCCTCCGGCCTACACTGTGGAAGACTGGCGACACGTGGTGCCAACTAACCCTGTTCAACACAAGCCGATCCCACATGTGTAACTGTGTCCCAAGTCCTCAATGGCAGCGAGCACAGCACCACACTCCCTTCGATCACCGAGGGGTATTTCCACATGGAAGACCAGCGAGACGTGGTGCCACTGAACCTGTACTATGCAAGGTTTGTTTGGGTCACCAACGTACGCATGTGGCTGTGGACCCTAGCTCACCGCTACCTCTGCCCTATACTGTGGGCGACCGGCAACAAACGGTACCACTAACCATCTTCAACACAAGCTGATCCCACATGTGTAAGTGTGTCCTGAGTCCTGAATTGCAGCGACCACAGCACCAGACTCCCTTCGATCTGTGAGCGGTATTTTCATATGGAAGGCCGGCGACATGTGGTGCCACCGAACCTGCACTACGCAGGCCAGTGGGGCCACCAACGTATGCACGTGGCTGTGGGCCCTTGCTCACCGCTACCTCTGGCCTACACTGTAGAAGACCGGCGACAAATGGTGCCACTAACCGTCTTCAACATAAGCCGATCCCACATGTGGAACTGTGTCCTAAGTCCTGAATGGTAGTGACCCTACATCCGTGAGACAACCATAGCACCAGACTCCCTTCGATCAGTGAGGCATATTTCCATAAGCAACGGCGGCGATATGTGGTGCCAATAACTCTGTTCAACACAAGCCGAATAATCCCACATGTGGAACTGTATCCTGAGTCCTGAATGGCAGTGACCCCAAATCCATGGCAGCGACCACAGCAGCATACTCCCTCTGATTAGTTAGGCATATTTCCATATGCAACGGCGGCGACACGTGGTGCCAATAACTCTGTTCAACACAAGCCGATCCTACATGTGTAACTGTGTCCTGATTCCTGAATGGCAGTCACCCCAAGTCCGTGGCAGCGACCACAACACCACACTCCCTTCGATCAGTGAGGCACATTTCGATATGCAAGGCCAACAACACGTAGTCCCACTAACCCTCTTTAATACCAGCTGATCAAAAATGTGTAACTGTGTCCTGAGTCCTGAATAGCAGTCACCCCAAGTCAGTGGCAGCAACCACAGCACCACACTCCATTTGATCAATGAGGGGTATTTCCATATGCAACTACAGACTCCAGTAGGCAACTAACTATCACAGTCCTACACCCTACATATTATCCTTTTAGTATCCTCGCTTCAAGAATTTTTTTTTTTACATCAGTTATAGCTTTACTACAATGACCAAATTAATCTTCAAATGCAAACTAACATGGAATAGCAGTCTACACTACAGGCAGTACAGCTCACAATTCCAATTTTAAATGCTAATTTCTAACAAGATTGTACTCAGAAAATACAACACTTCGTCAATGTATTTTATACTTATTTCATCTTTTCATCATACACCTACACTGCACTCAGTAGGGCTCACAATGAAAATTATTTCTTCATTCATTAATTACAGAGTTCACTAGGCAAGTAACTATTACAGGCCTCAAATCTACATAATATCCTTTTAGCATCCTTTCTTCTTGAACATGTTTGATATCGGGTTATAGCTTTAGTACAATGACCAAATTCATTTTCAAGTACAAATGAACACTCAGCAGTCTACACTGCGGGCAGCAGACCTCACAATTTGAATTTTGGACACATGGGGCCAACTAACACTGTCCAACACAAGCCGATCCCACATGCGTAACTGTGTCCTGAGTCCTGAATGGCAGTGACCCCAAGTCCATGGCAGCGACCACAGCACCAGCCTCCCTTTGATCAGTGAGGCATATTTCGAAATGCAAGGCCGGCGACACGTAGTCCCACTAACCCTCTTTAACACAAGCCAATCCCACATGTGTAACTGTGTCCTGAGTCCTGAATGGCAGTGACACCAAGTCCGTGGCAGCGACTACAACAGCATACTCTTTGATCAGTTAGACATATTTCCATATGCAAGGCCGGCGACACTTAGTCCAACTAACCCTCTTTAACACAAGCCGATCTCACATGTGTAACTGTGTCCTGAGTCCTGAATGGCAGTGACCCCAAGTCCGTGGCAGTGACCACAGCACCAGACTCCCTCTCATCAGTGAGGCATACTTCCATATGCAAGGACAACAGCACGTGGTGCCACTAAACCTGTTCAACACAAACCGATCCCACATGTGCAACTGTGTCCTGAGTCCTGAACGTCAGTGACCAGAACTTCGTAACAGCACCACACTCCCTTCGATAAGTGGGGGTATTTGCATATGGAAGGCCGGCAACACGTGGTGCCACTGAACCTCCACTACACAGGCCGGTGGGGCCACCAACGTATGCATTTGGCTGTGGGCCCTTGCTCACCGCTACCTCTGGCCTACACTATGGTCAGCACGCCTCACAATTCAGATAGAGTCCTGATTCCACATGACGCAGTCCAGTAGCCAAGACACATTGCTCCCAGTGCGGCCCGTCCACACCAAGCATCATCACAGGCTCATACAGTCTCAATACTTCTGCTGTCACTAACCCTCTTTAACACAAGCCAATCCCACATGTGTAACTGTTTCCTGAGTCCTGAATGGCAGTGAACCCAAGTCCGTGGCACCGACCACAGCACCACACTCCCTTCGATCAGTGACGCATATTTTGATATGCAAGGCCGGTGACATGTAGTCCCACTAACCCTCTTTAACACAAGCTGATCCCATATGTGTAACTGTGTCCTGAGTCCTGAATGGCAGTGACCCCAACTTCATGGCAGCGACCACAGCACCAGACTTCCTTCAGTCTTATTTATTGTTCTTTTCTTTAAATACATTTTTTAATATGTAAATCTATACATGACTAAGATTCTTCTTTGTCCAACTGCACAGGGACACTTCCAGGCCCAAGAAGGTTGTTGGGGGTATGATGGTAATGTGGGAAGAGGGTGGCCATCAGGGGCCTACCACCACGTGGCACCAACTTAACTTCCACAGGCTTAGCGGCCCCAAAAGATGATGTGGTCTCCGCCATTCATGACTCAATACTCAGCGACATCTGTGCGATCCGCCAAGCACCTGATGTGGTCTCCGCCATTCATTACTCAGGACTCTTCGGAGACACCAGGTAATTATTTGCTCATGGATGCGCAGAGTCGGCAGTGTCTGTCTCTCTCTCTCTCTCTCTCTCTCTCTCTCTCTCTCTATATATATATATATATATATATATATATATATATATATATATATATATATATATTCACTGAAAAAACCATAGGTTTCACACATGTTATAGTTAGCTGGACATTTTACTGATAAAAAACCAATGAAATTCCCCCGTTATAGTTACTGTAGGCAACTATAACTCACGCGACCGCAATCCTCTGCTGATGCTAATACTGTATTTAGACACTTATTTGCCCATGTCTTCTTCCATTAAATTTTAGCTATACATATATTACAAATATTTTTTTTTCATAAAGACACATATGTCATCAGCAGAGGATTACGGTCGCGTGAGTTATAGTTGCCTACAGTAACTATAACGGGGGAATTTCATTGGTTTTTTATCAGTAAAATGTCCAGCTAACTATAACATGTGTGAAACCTATGGTTTTTTCAGTGAATTTGCAAGGTTTTTTAAATGCTAATTCCTAACTATAACGTGTGTGAAACCTATGGTTTTTTCAGTGAATTTGTACGTTTTTTTAAATGCTAAGTTACTTTACGCCATTTGAGGCGTGCGCGCCCACTTAACGCAGTTCGTTCCGTGCGCGCACGGTGCGCTTCGCGCACCGTGTGAGCACAGTGAGCACGCGGTGCGCTTCGCGCACCGCGTGCCCACGTTACGCTAGATGGGCCATGAACGCACGATGCGCTTCACGCACCGTGCGCACATGGAGGTCATATGATGAGCATCGTTGTGACAGGTAAAATATATGTTTTGTTTATCTCTGATGAGCCATGCACAAAAGGTCCCCTTCGGGCACCTTTTGCACACGGGGTGGGGAGAATGTGGATATTTTTTTTTTTTTATTATTACTTACCGTACGCGTACGGTAAGCGTAATCGGCGAAATTTTCGAAAAAATTAAAATTGCCTTTTTTCACTTGGGGGATCGTTGGGGACTCCCTCGACATGGCTAGGTGCTTGGGAGCTGTGTAAACAGCCCCTTTACATGATTTGCACTTTGTTTTTCAACCCCCTGTCAGAGTGCGAGAGAGAAAATGGCGGCCGCCGCTTCCTGGTTTCGACCGATCCGAATGTTTACTAAGATCTAAGGGCCAATCAGAATCGCGCTCGCGCACGCCACCGTACGCTTACGGTAAGCGCACCGTAAGCGCACCGTAAGCTGCCACAGATATATATATTGATTTAAAGGCTATTTTCTCAGAATCTACTGAACAGATTTACACCAAACCTACAAAAGGCACTTCCTTGACCTGAGGACTACCTCTCTGCCAAATTTCAAGTAATTCTGTTCAGCCGTTCGGGCTGTAGCTGTGTCTAAAGGTCCTATGGAAAAATGCATGGGAAAAACGCGTTTTGGGACCCCCCTTTTATCTCAGCCCCCGCTTGACGAATCCCCCCAAGACTTTCAGGGTAGGAGCGGAGCGTAGTGCCCCACCTATTTTGAAAAATTCGTGAGGATTCGTCAACCGGCACCAAAGTTATTCAAAATAGAATGTTGCGGATTTCCTATGGAAACGTGGTCCTAACTATAACTACCTACTGGCGACCGCCAGTAGGTAATATATATATATATATATATATATATATATATATATATATATATATATATATATATATATATATATATATGTATATATATATATATATCTATGTCAAAAAAGCACCCCATTTAGAAGAGCCAACTTATATATATAAAAATTAAAGTTTAAAAAAAGAAATTTGTAACTTTTTTGGTTGTTCTCTTCACTGCTGTGTGACTCTTTCTTGTTCTCATTACTGTTATTTGATGGAGTCCACCATGGTGTTAAATTTTGGGGCACTTATCGTGGGAATACTGGTGATGTCTGCAGTTTACACCAACTTCTGAATAGTGTGTTAGATTTATCTCAACTTTACTTCCATTAAAGTGCTGATAATGAAATGCAGACTACCCGTTCCCGTACAAAAAATAAACGAGGTGCACCTTTGCAATTTATTCTAAATACTAAAATCCTTTATTGAATTGCACTGAGGTAGTGGCTGCACTTACAGTGTACACACAAAATCAATTAAGAACTCTCATTGTATTTATATTGATTGGTAATAGTGCGTCAAGTGCTGGATCTTGACGAGATACACTGCTCAGTTCGTATATTGTTCTGCACATGAAAAAAAATCACACCACAACTTTCACACCAACTGAAATGCGAAACAAATTCCAGCGATAAGCCTCGTTAGCACCAGGTATTTTACACCTGCTTTCTGCTGGTGTTAAGCAGGACGACTACCTGCTCCATGAAATGGAACACAGCCAAGAGCCACACCAAAACACCCACAGGTGCCATAGAATCAATGAGCATGATGCAGGGATACCCATGAGGGCCACAAGACTCATCGCAACAACTCCAGGACCGCCAATGCCCCCCAAACCCGCATCTGAGCAAGTGTGTCCCTGTGGTCATTGTCTTAGCATGATAGGCACGAGCCCTGCAACATCACAGTGTGCTGTCACCTCAGCGTTGGCAGTGAGCCTGGACATGTAGCTACGCACACATCCTCCTGCATGCACAACCGGCATGTGCTGGTCCGGAGTACACAGGTCAGCGCAGGGGTATGCCTATACGTCAAGGGGAACAGGGTGTCTCGGACATGTCCGTGTACAGGAAGTGTGGTAAGTGTGTCTGTGTTCTGGTGTGGCCTGCCACAAAGGCCGCAGCACTCGATGTTGTAAAGTGCCATGCACCACCTCCAAACGGCACTGTGATGGTGTAGTTTGAATGTAGGACATACGCGAATAGGCATTACAATGGTGTGCCGTACGAGTGCACGAGATACAACAGCGCACAGTAGAAAAGTGTGGGGGCTCGTGGGAGGGAGAAGCAGCTGTTTGGCAATGTAACACACAGTGAACTCGCCAATGTGCCACATGCTGGGCATCTCATCCATGATAACCACGGTCGCAGACATCCCACAACACCAATGACCGGCCTTTGTACACATCCTGCATGAATGTAGCGTGGTTTTCACTTCTATGTTCATTCAGTGGTGTGATGTTGGCGGGTTGTGTGACTTGTACTCCTTGTTGGTGTGTTTCATTTTGGCCATTGTTTGTCTATACTTGAGCTGGACTTAATTGTGCATGTGTGCCATTCTGCCCATCTACCCCCGTCCCCCCACTCCCTGCTTCTTCCTCTTCCTGGTGCTGTTGTGTCTATAATTGTGTTGCTCCACATATAAACACATGTAAAGTACACATTCGAATAGTTGCTTGATTCTTTTAGGTTTCAAAACTTCTCTCTATTGGTTTTTTAAAATTTTTCCATATAAACCGTTTTTTTAGTATTCAACAACACATAGAGGTCAGAAGTGCAACGTATTCTATCAACACACTTTCTAGAACATTCTACAACACATGCAGGTTAAAAGTTCATAATTTTTTTTTAGTTCATAATTTGTTTTTTAATTTAACAATATTTTTTTGCAACATTTCCTCTAACATTTAATGGCACGTGCAGGTTAAAAGTTCACAATTGTTTTAAGTTCGAACAGTGCCTTCTAAATGCAAGTAGCAGCTGTGTTTCAGTTGAGCAAATGATGTCCTATGATATGTACTCCACGTTGAATCTGCTTTTTATTAACCAATCACAAAGATGCTTTTCCACAAAACGAATGTGCAGCCTACTTTTAAAAAAGAATGCTTTTACAACTCCCAATCACGTATCGTTTTGTATGGCAAAAAAAAGTACTTCCCCATCTTTAAACATATCTCTTATTCTACCAAGGAACTGCATGAGCTACAGACATCTTTCCATACCTTCCAACCATATCTTCAAAATGCTAGTGTGGATCGTAGGACCTAGCTATATTTTTAGGTGCAAGAGGTATGCAGATCACAGACGTATTGACTTACACCTAGGTTTACAAAATGTGGACATTAAATGGTTTACACAGAGAAGATTGAAGTTGCACCAATTGCTACCTTTGGTTAAAACCTCTTTGCATCTTCCACACCCTGCCCTCATGATTGTGCATTGTGGTGGATATGACCTAGGCACATTGACTGGGGTAGGTTTGGGAATGCTTATGAAGGACATCTTTGCACACCTCAGCTCAGCACCATGTGACTCTGTGCAATAGCTCACTTAATAGCTCACATAATTTCCACGCCGGCCTCAAGGGCCTTCAGACCCATAGGGGTGAGTAGTTTGCGCTTTACAAATACCGTATTGATTTGATACTTGCAAATTTACCTTTGCACTCCCTGTATAACACCACCTAAGCACCATACACAAGTTACAATGTTCAAAACAAAAGTTCCTCTGAGTAGGTATAACTACATGCTGACACTACTTGACAGATGTGGCACAGTGGCCAGAGCACATGACTTCACAGCATATGACACACAGTTTGGACTTACGCTTTCATCCCTGACTCTGGCAGCACCTCAGCTTAGCACCATGAGAATCTAGACAATACCTCACATATTTTCCGTACCCCAGGACTTTCAAACCAGTAGGAGTCAGTAATTCATCCTAGTAGGTATAAACACATGCTGACACTACTTCCACAGGTGTGCTGCAGCGGCCAGGGCACCTGACTTCACACCATAAGACACACAATTTAGGCTCACGCATTCATCTTCGACTCCCGCCGCAGCTCACCTTAGCAACATCAAACTATGCAATACCTCACTTAATTTCCGTACCCAGCACTTTCAGACCGGTAGGTATGAGTAGTTCGCTTTGCACCCCCTCTGTAGCACACCCTAAACACCCCACAGAGTTTACAGTGCTCCTACCCTCCTCTTTCCCACATTTTTTACCCTTTTCCCCCCTTACTCGCTTCAACGGCATTACAAAATGGCAGCCAACACTTCCTCCTTCCATGAGACTCTAGACAATACCTCACATATTTTCCGCACCCAAGACTTTCACACCACTACGGCTCAGTAGTTCATCCTAGTAGGTATAAACACATGCTGACACTACTTCCACAACTGTACTGCAGCGGCCAGGGCACATTACTTCACACCATAAGACACACAGTTTAGGCTCACGCTTTCATCCCCGACTCCCGCAGCAGCTCACCTTAGCAGCATCAGACTATGCAATACCTCACTTAATTTCCGTACTCAGCACTTTCAGACCGGTAGGTATGAGTACTTCGCTTCGCACCCCCTCTATAGCACACCCTAAACTTCCCACAGAGGTTACAGTGCTCCTACCCTCCTCTTTCCCACATTTTTCGCCCTTTTTCCCCCTTACTCGCTTCAAAGGAATCATAAAATGGCGGCCAACACTTCCTAGTTGCAAACGCTCGCAGCCAATCAGCAGCAAGCTCGTGCTCGTAACGCCTCAGCCAATCAGATGGCAGAATTCCCAAATATCAATATCTGTAAATTTCGATATTTCTCAAAAACTACTGAACGGATTTACACCAAACAAAAGCATGCTTTCTAGACCAAGGCCCTTCTCCCTGCCAAATTTTGGGTAATTACGTTCACCCGTTCGACCTGTAGCCTTGTCTAAAGTTTCCTATGGAAATTAACATTGAAAAAACACGTTTTGGGACCCCCCTTTTTTCTCGCCCCCCCTTGATGAATCGCCCCCAACTTTCAACATAGGAGCTGATCGCAACAAAGAATTACTTTTGAAAATTTCATAAAGATTCATCAATCGGCGCCAAAGTTATTGCGAATAGAATGTTGGCATTTTCCTATAGTAACTAGGTCCTAACTATAACTACCTACTGGCGACTGCGAGCAGGCAATATATATATATATATATATATATATATATATATATATATATATATATATATTGCCTACTGGCTGTCGCCAGTAGGTAGTTATATTTAGGACCTATTTTCCATAGGAAATCCGCACCATTCTATTTGGAATAACTTTGGCACCCGTTGACGAATCTTCGCGAAATTGTCAAAACTTTTGGCCAGCTACAGTCCGCTCCTACCCTGAAAGTCTCGGGATGATTCGTGTAGCGTGGGCTGAGAAAAGGGGGGTCCCAAAACGTGTTTTCCCATGCAATTTCCCATAGGAACTTTAGCCGCAGCTACAGCACGAACTGCTGAACGGAATTACACCAAATTTGGCAGAAAGGTAGACCTTGGTTCAGAGTCATGCCTTTTGCTTAAATGGTGTAAATCCATTCAGTAGTTCCTGAGAAAATCTAAATCACATATATATCTGGGCGGAGCATAACCACACATCTAATTGTGAGATCTGATTGGCTGTGAGTACTTCATCCAAGAAGTGTTGGCAGCCATCCTGGGACCAATATACATGATAGCACCTCATTAAAAAGCATTGCAGTTAATAGAAGGTTTAAAGACTTTAGTTACATTATAAATCATTTGTTGATGGTACCATACTCATTTTAGGAATTGTGTTGTGTTCTAAGGTGATTTTACCATGTGAAAAAGCCTTCTGCTGTGATATCATGAATCATGTTTGAGAGAAAACTATTTTCTCATGCTTTTCCCATAGAGGTTTGGAAGGTGATCTATAAGCTAAACTGAGAGCATATTTTCTGTAAATTCACATTATCTTTCGCAGTCATGTGAGAATGAAGTCTGACATTCTCAGTAAAACATGTACATCCAACAAGGGCAGAGACTGTCAGTTGATTCCTTTGTGTTCTACTGCAGCTTCCCAGAGTGTTCTAAAGAACAATTAGAGCGCTAACAGTCCTACTTATGACAAACGTATTGCACACCTGAAGCCATCTTGATTGGAATGAAGTGGTAACTCTTAAAACATTTCATTTAAAAAGGAACAAAATGAGGGGGGTCATTTTGCCATAGAAAGTATGATTAGTGCTGCAGAAAGAAAAATTAGGGCACATTTTGAGTGACTTCTCAAATCCTCTTCTATTTCATTAAAAAATTCTGACATACAGACTGAAACATGCACTTTCAATACCAGCAGCAGACTTCCCTGGTGAGCAGTAGCTTTACTACAGTGATCTAATGAGCAACTAGAGTGCTAACATTCTGAATTTATGGCAAATGTGTGCCACATCTGAAATCCTGCTTGATGGAATCAAAGTAAAAAACTGAAAGCATTTCCTACCGAGGAGACTGTAGTAAATGAGGAAATTAGGAAACTTCATAACAAATAAGTCTCCCAAGATGGCCACCAGAGACAAAAGAGCCCAAATGTAGCACAAATATCACCCAGATGTAGCCCAAGTATAGCCCAATGACAGAATGTCCCAGAGTGTTCTAACGAACAACTAGAGCGCTTACTGTCTTACTTATGACAAAAGTATGGCACACCTTAAGCCATCTTGATTGGAATAAACTGGTAACACTTAAAACATTTAATTTAAAAAGGAACACAATGAGGGGGTTCATTTTACCATAGGAATTATGATTAGTGCTGAAGAAAGAAAAATGAGGGCACATTTTGAGTGACTTCTCAAATCCTCTTCTATTTCATAAAATAATTCTGACATGCAGACTGAAACATGCACTTTGAATACCACCAGCAGACTTCCCTGGTGAGCAGTAGCGTTACTACAGAGATCAGCAACTAGAGTGCTAACATTCAGAATTTATGGCAAATGTGTGACACATCTGAATTCCTTCTTGATGGAACCAAAGTAAAAAACTGAAGGTATTTCCTACTAAAGAGACTGAGTAAATTAGGAAATTAGGAAACTTCATAACAAATAAGTCTCCCAAGATGGCCACCAGAGACAAAAGATCCCAAATGTAGCCCAAATATCACCCAGATGTAGCCCAAGTATAGCCCAATGACAGAATGTCCCAGAGTGTTCTTAAGAACAACTAGAGCGCTTATTGTCTTACTTATGACAAAAGTATGGCACACCTGAAGCCATCTTGATTGGAATAAACTGGTAACACTTAAAACATTTATTTTAAAAAGGAACACAATGAGGGGGTTCATTTTACCATAGAAATTTTGATTAGTGCTGAAGAAAGAAAAATGAGGGCACATTTTGAGTGACTTCTCAAATCCTCTTCTATTTCATTAAAAAATTCTGACATGCAGACTGAAACATGCACTTTTAATACCAGCAGCAGACTTCCGTAGTGAGCAGTAGCTTTACTACAGTGATCTAATGACTAGAGTGCTAACATACAGAATGTATGGCAAATGTGTGACATATCTGAATACCTTCTTGATGGAATCAAAGTAAAAAACTGAGAGCAGTAAATGAGGAAATTGGGAAACTTCATAACAAATAAATCTCCCAAGATGGCCACCAGAGACAAAAGAGCCCAAATGCAGCATAAATATCACCCAGATGTAGCCTACATGTAGTCCAGTGACAGAAGTGTGCAAAACACTTATTTTTTGTGTATTTGCAGTTTTATATAGAGCAGACTTGTCAGGTATTGGAGTGCTTTGCATTAGCATTGGTTACATCACACAAGATCAAATTCATTTTGGTTGTAGACATGGGGAGATTAAGTGATTTGACCAGAATCACAGAATGTTGAGCTGAAGCAGAAACTCCAACCTGGTTCCCCAGTTGCAAAGTCTGCAGCTCTGGAAGTAACACCACATCCTCTCCCCTAAGTGTAACATTTAATCAAGTTGTCAACTGGATAAAAAAACATAAAGATAACAAATAATTTAAAAGTGCTTTGTAACTATTTGAAAACTCAGAAAATATGTCCTCATTTTAGTTTTTTAGAGCACTAACCATAATTTTGATGCAAATAAGACCCTCTCATATATGTAATTTCTGAAGGAAATGCTCTAGGTATTACAGTTTTGATTACATCAAGATGACGTCAGGTGTTCCACACTTTTGTAATAAATATAGAATGTTAGCAATCTAGTTGTTCATTAAGATACTGTTGAGAGGCAGAGGCCAGGGGCACGGACTCTGAAAATTGAAGGCAGGTAGGAGGGTGCAGAGGCAACAATTTGACCACACTTTGCAGGCAGGAAGGGCAGTGGCAGCACAACAGACTATGGAGGGCAGTGGAAAGGGGGGCAGGGGCAACAAACCAACAATACAGGACTGGCAAGAGAGGCGGCTGTGGCAATATAATAGACCATTGTGGGCAGAAGGAAGAGGCAGTGGTAGTACAACCATACATGCCAACAGACCCGATTCAGCCAGGAAACGTCCAATGTTTTTAAGCTCAAATGGTCTTTATTTGATCTGTCTCCTGTCTACAATCTCCTCTTTTTCAATGTAACTCAAAGGGGAAAATCAATACCCCAGTTTATTTTCAAAATCTCCCTCTTACCAAGTTAAAAATGTTCTCAAGCATGGTACATTGGATCATGGAAGGCAGGAGGAATTGGGGTAGGGTGATGGACTCGGATAACAGAAGACAGGAGGGACATGGAGAGGTGCACCAAACTGACCCTACAGGGCAGGCATCAGGGTTTGCAGTGGCACAATACACCACAGAGGGCATGCGGGACGGGAGTGCAGCACAGCAATCTATAGAAAGCAATAGGGAGGGGACAGGACCATGCACATGGACAACAGAGAACAGAGGGGAAAGAGGCAATGGTAGCTAGCTGACCATAATGGACAGACAGGAGAGAAAGCTGCAGCATAACAGACCATAAAGGGCAGGAGAGACGGATCTGGAGCATTACAATGGAACAGACAAGCCAGGAGGGAGGGAATAGGGGTCTGCACATGGAAACAGAGGGCTGGGGGCAAGGGGGCAGGGCAGGAGCAGCAAGATAACCATGGAGGTCAGGCAGGATGGGCACTAGAAACAAGACACACCATGGAGAGCAACAGTGAGACTATGATGGCATACACACAGACCATGGAAGGAAGGTGGGAGGGGTTCAGGGGCAGCTAGCTGACCACACAGGGAAGGTGGGAGGGGCCGTGGCAGCACAGAAGACCATGCATGGCAAGCGGGAGGGTTAGTGGCAGCACAATGGCTATGATGGGCAAGAAGTAGGCCTGGGCTAAAATTCCGTTCCACTCACGGAAATTGCGATAATTTGACATTTTCGCGTTCCCCGGAGAGCACGAAAATGTCAAAGCTTCCGCAATCCGCATCGTACCAGAATTTTTTTTATTGCACGCGCTGTAAAAAAAATACATTCTCGCATGCGTGCGAACGCCTTACCTGAATCCCCGTGTTCGCCAACAAGTTTTCCCGATCCGGTCGCGTTCTCCACGAGATGTTGGATTGTTGGTAGCCATTTGCGCTGTCTCGCGACAGTTTGCGCCCTCATTAACGTCATTTGTCACGCGATCACGTCATTCGCCGCGTGATCACGTCTTTCTTCTCGCGATCATGCACCGCGAGAGTATGAGATGATTGAGAACTCGCGTCCTTGAGCAACCGCATGGGTAAGTTGGCGAGCCGCGATCACGCAGAAAATACCGCGAACGGGCGGGAAAAAAACTTCTGCGTCTTCGTGATATTTCCGCGTGTTTATGGAAATTTTTATCATTTTCACGATAGTTTGCAAAAGTGAATTTTGCAAATTCTTCCCACCCCTAGCAAGAAGGAGGTTGCAGGGGTATGCACAAAGGACCATGGAGGATAGAAGGGAGGGTCAGGACCTGGGCACAGACAAGAGAGTTCAGGGGAAGGGGCCTCACAACAGACTGGGCGGGGCAGGCAGGAGGAGCAGTTGCAGCACAAAAGATCAGGGAGGGCAGAAGGGTGTGGCAGTAAAATGGACCATGGAGGACAGGAGGAAGGGGATAGGGGCATGGCATGTTGACAGGCAGGGTGGAGGTGCCAGGGACAGGTTACAGTCATCTGACAATGCTAGGCAGGTGGGAGGGGAGTGGCAGCTCAACAGAACACTCAGAGTAGATAGGAGTGGCAGGTCCATGGAACATGGTGGGCAAAAAGGATGGAGCAGGGGCATGCACAAAGACAGCAGAGGGAAGGGGGAAGGAGAATAAGGGCAGCAAGCTAAGCACAGAGGCTAAGCAGGAGGTCAATGATGGGGCATAGAAATGGTCAATGGAGGGCAGCAGGAGTGGACTGGTACATCATGCTAAATGGAGGGCAGTGGCAGCACATCAGTCCATGCATGGCAGGAGGGAGGAGGCTAGTCCATGGATTCAGACAACAGAGGATAGGGAGGAGGTGGATGGGGCAGCAAGCTAACTGTTCAGAGAAGGTGGGTATTAGGAACTTTATTGTTTTTAAAATGTGTGTCTGTGCGAACTACTTAAAATATGAACAAGTATGCAGCATAATCTCACTTTTATTCAGGAAGAAGAGGAAGTTTTTGACTGTGACTCCAGGATCACTTGGCAGAAACACCCCCTGACCCTTCACTCCCCATCGCAAAATGTAATGCCTGTGAAAAGGGTAGGTGACCTTAGAAATTCACTGAAAAAAACATAGGTTTCAGGGGCGTTATAATTAGCTGGACTTTTCACTCATACAAAACCATTGAAATTCCCCCGTTATGGTTAGTTCAGCTAACTATAACTCGTGCGCCCGCAATGCACTGCTGGTGACGTCACATATGACATGGTCAGTGACATCACTCATGACATCACTGATGACATCTCAAATGACATCACTGATGACATCATGTCATAGAGTGATAGAGTGGCAGACTTCCTCTCACCCTAATATAACCTTTGGTACACACATTCAAAAATAGAAACTAACATTTTCGAAACAATGGACATACCAATACCAGTTACAACAACCTATTCAGTAATTCAAAGATCCACATACACATCCACTCATTTACCAACAGTCCTATACAGTCACTCAAACATGTACTCACTCATCATATGTACTCATACACCTATACATCCTTTTACACAACACCACTCATCCATAGAGTTACTCACACACGTAGTCACTCATGCTAATAAAGAATCAAACATCCATTTACTTGCATATACAGTTATACACCCACCACCACACTTACTTCTATAGAAACTTACACATACCTAGTCTTTTAAACAATCACTTATAGAAACACATACTTATTCAGATAGGAACTCTTGCAATTTCTCACTCTCACATATACTCACTTATATACACCAATAGTCACATATACTAGTTTAAAACATATGTAGTTACTCATAAAGACACTATTGAGACAGTCATTCACTAACACATCCATACATACACTCATCCACCCATACAGTCCTGCACACATGCTGTCATCAACACATACAAACAGTGTAAATGTGTATGTGCTTATATAGCGCCAAATCACCCCTGGGGGTATCTCCGCGCTGTACTCATACCGCTGTAGGAACCCTTCCTGGCTATCCGTGTGAAGTGTCCACTCCTGGGCACCCCCATGGTGAAGCCAGGCATCCCAGCGCTGTTGGGGCCATTGTGGAGACTAAGCAAGCTATTGCCCAGAGTTGCAGCGTGGGACCCATGATTAGAATAGGCACTGATGCGAGAATATCCGCTCCGCGGAATTTATAGCCCGAGACCCTGCCGCGTCTGGAATCGAACCCTGGTCCCGGACCAGTGCTCTGCATCGAGGTCTGCCACTCTAACCATTGAGCCACACTTCTCCACAGTGAGTCACTCATTCATGCACCTATGCACTACTTAATACCCCCCACCGAACTATACAGACACTCAGACACTCATACTGACACTCAAAAAACCAACTAATAACCTATAGAGACACTCATGTAGCTACTCACCAACCCATGCAGCCACTTATACACAAAGTGAGAGACTGATACAGATATTTACATATTTAAACATTACTCACTAAGCCATGTATTCACTAAGATACATTTAATCAGTCAGTTATACAATCAATTTTTCAAAAACAAATCATCCATTTAGACACTTATATACCCATTTATTCTTCCATCGACCTTGAGATATACATATATAAAACATATTTAATTTTCAGAAAAACACACATTCACTGGATGATGTCATCAGTGATGTCATCAGTGATGCCATTTGAGATGTCATAAGTGATGTCACTGACCATGTCATGAGTGATGTAATATGTGACATCATCAGCAGTGCATTGCAGGTGCACGAGTTATAGTTAGCTGAACTGACTATAACGGGGGAATTTCAATGGTTTTGTACGAGTAAAAAGTCCAGCTAACTATAACGCCTCTGAAACCTATGGTTTTTTCAGGGAATTTCTAAGGTTTTTTAAATGCTAATTCCTAACTATAACGTGCCTGAAACCTATGGTTTTTTCAGTGAAAATATATATATAGGAGAAAGCATTTCCCAAAAGTGTCCTGGGAAAAGACCCAGCCACTCCGGAGTTGTTGTGTTGATTGCGATAATTTATTATCGGTGGATGGAAGATAATGCATTTCGACTCACCAGGGTCTTGATCACATATAATATTTATCTACTGGCAGTTGCCAGTAGGTAGTTATAGTTAGGACCTAGTTTTTTTACTTGCCTATATCTTTGGCATCGTTTGTTGAATCTTCAAAAAATGTTTCCAAAAAGTGTCATAGTTAGTCTTGTGCATGGAAAATTTTGTGGAGATCCGTTGGGGGGGGGGGGGGGGGGGAGAGAAAAATGGAGTTAAAAAAGTGCGTTCTCCCATTTTAGTTCACAAAGGACGCGTAGTAGAACCTACAGCCTGATCAGCTTGATGGAATTACACCAAATTTGGCAGAAAGGTAGATGTTATTGCGCAGATTGTGCTTATTGTTATGTGGTGCAAATCTATTAGGCAGACTCTGAGACATTTGAGAAAATAAAGTTTGTGATATCTCTGGCCACAATGACTTCGAGAAAAAAGACGAGCTTGTGCAGGGAAATACACAGCTCTGATTGGCAGCCATAACTTCAACCAGAAAGTTCTGGCAGCCATCTTGGGACTCAGCTTCACTGAGCCCCCCCCAAAAGTGAAAATGCTGGAAAGAGGGCAGGGTAGGATTACCCTGACCTTCAAGCCATGGTCTTAGGTTCCCTCTGGAACCCCACCATGCAAAAAAAGCATTTTGTTTTTAATTTTCGCAAATTTGAAGTAAAAATGAAAAAGAGACACAAGCACGGGCTTCCGTGCGTGTGTTTAAAAAAGTCCTTTGGTAAACCAAGTCCCTAGGGCATATGTAGTAATGGGGGTGGGAGCCACATGCCCCCTGTAGCCCTGGGGACCGCCACCTCACTTGGGAAATGAACTATAGAAATGTGGGGGGCCCACACAGCTCCCCAGACCCAGGGACTGCAGCCTCCCTGGGGCAATGAATTATTGAAATGTGGGGGGCCCACAAGCCCCCTCCGTGGCCCTGGGGACCACCACCTCCCCGGGCAATGTTTTATAGAACTGCAGGAGGTGTGCACCACCCTTCACAGCCCTGGAGACTGCCACCTACACGGGCCAAATAAAATAGGAATGCAGGGGGGTGGGTGGTCCCCCCACAGCCCCGGGGACTGTCACCTCCATGGGCCTCAAAATATGACATAAATGCGAGAGGCCACCTCCATGGGCAAATTGCAAGAAACGAGGAGGCCCGCGCCGCATCCCTCCAGGAGCCAAAAATTGTCTTGGGGACCAACCCCCAAGACTGGCTCCTGCTATGTCACGGGGTGCCCACCCCTGGGACATAGCTGTTTGCTGCAACTTGGCGGGAGCTTTACCGCTCCTGCCAAGCCATATGAAGCTGTGCTCTGCTTTGAGCAAACGAGAACATTTTCACTCGGTTGCTCAAAGCAAAGCACAATTGCTTTGACAGAGAGGAAGCTGCATGTTCAGCAGCTCCCACTGTGTCAAAGCAATGCCAGCTCCCGCAGGATGCGGAAAGCTGGCAGGGAGAACGGGGGCCTTGAGGCTCCCCCTGCAGTCCCCAACATTGCTAAGTGGATGCCCTTGGTGGGACCAGGGCACCAAAGCAAACACAAGGAGATGATGGACGGAGTGCTGAAACATTTCAGACACTCACCCTCAGTCCAGGGCACTCACACTAGAGGCCAGGCCCCGGGAGATGGGGACACCAGGGCCAAACTGATCCCAGGAGGGGGGCTGCCCGATCCCCCTCCCCCATTCAAAATAGGCCTTTTCCGGGAGATGGGGTCCCCTGGGCTGAACTTGGCCCAGGAAACGGGGGCCACGCAGTGTTGCAGGGATTCTGCAGAGGCACAGAACTATGCTTCGGATGATAGAACCTTAGTAGGCAGGAACTGAGTTACCCTACCACCTTAGTAGCCATGAGCCCAGGACCGACTAGCTATAGTGTCTCACTTGCCCTCCTACTCACTTACAGAGGAACAAGTGATTAGACACCCCAGAACACAACACTCCGACTCTTTCATGAATGGCAGTGACATGACACACCTTTTCACTCTTACACTTGTACTTGTCCACAATAAGATCTGACAGAGACACAAGAAAAGTTTAAAATATTTATTTTAACTATCATGCTCTAGTATGCAGTATGTGCCCCACAATAAGTAAGAAAATGCCTGACACAAATATGATCAGCATAGTAAGTAATCCATAAATCTTAAAAAGAGCTGTAATTATATTTGACAGGGCAAACTACCCCCCTCATCTTCTACAGAAGCAAGGTGATCATATATCAGAAGATCTCTGGGTATTGGTAGCGGACCCCGTACCTTAGCATGCACAGATGAAAATCCGACATCTCAGGTGTAGTCGCGATCTCTTCTCGGAATCTCTCTCCAAACTGTGTATCTGCATGTCTGTGCATACCTATATGACAAAGAGTATATGTTGGACTTGGCCCTTTTGGCAGTTTCACCCCTAAACGTTTTGCCTGTCTCTTAGCCTTTTCCCTATGTATTGTTAGTGGTTTTTAGGCCTCTAGGCACTTTAGATCTGTGTCCCAGTGTAAAGTGCATGCGCTCTGTGTTACATGTAGTAAGACTGGCCTGCCCTCCCATAGGAATGCATGGGGATATGTGTGTCCATAGTAATTCCTGGTGTGAGAGGAGTGCAGGGTCGAGTTTAGTATGTGTAAACTCGTGAGAATAAATGCTGCGCAATGGTGTGCGCAGATATATTGTGACTGGTGGAGAAGGGCCACTTTTAGAAGTTGGCATTTCTGTGTGCTGTGTACCTGCCTGCCCGATGTTAAGTGCATGTCTGGCTTGTGATTGACAGGTGCTGGATGGTGTGGGGAATTCCAGGAGCCAGGGTGAGTCAGTCCAGTGGTGAATAGAGAGATCTGCATCTAGATGGGAGGGAGGAGTTGCACCTGGGACCTGAATAGGACTGTGCCTTCCCTCCACAATGCTGGCTCCACCCCCTGTGGTGCGTCTGAGCACCTAGCCCCCGCCTGATAAAGGAGAGAGGAGCTGAGCACAACAAAGTGCTCCAAAGCTCCCCCAAACCAGTTGCATCTGGTTTTCCCCCAGCCCTGTGCTGTGTGACAAAGGGGAATCTGTGTATAAAAGAAGGGGCAGTGACCCCATGAAAATGTTCTCTGTTGTGCCTGACTTGAGGGGGGCCTGCTGCTGCTGCTGGGCGCCAGGAGGAACCGCCACTAGGGACTGCCTCCCTGTTGGAGGGCCCTGTGAGCTGGCCTGCCTGGGCCCAGCCCTTCATTCCAAAAGACTTTCTCTGGACTTTGTGCTAAAGCACCTGAGAAGCGCTATATCTTTATTTTCTGAGCGCTCTACTTTTCTGCCCAAGAGGAGCAGCGCTTCTCTTTTTCACCTGCAGCACGACGCTGCGATCCTTTCTGAAAGGGAATCCCCGGCGTGGAGATTCCCCCGCAACTCTACTTATTTACGGCGCGGAGCCCACCCCGCATTGCCGGCCGCATTGGTGAGAAGACGGGAGCCTACCCCGTAGTAGCGATTTTCTATATTCTACCACGGGTGCCCACCCCGCATATGGAAACTTTCAAAAACTAGCGGGAGCCCACTCTGCATTTTTAAGGTCCCCAGAATCACCGCCGCAACTTGGGGAGACGGAGCGCCGGAGTGGTGCCAAGACCGGAAGTCAGGCCGCGTGTTGCCAGACGTGGGGCAGGAAATCGCTGTCCCGAGGGATGCCCCACGCCCCATGAATCCTCAGAGAACAAGCCGGAAGCTGACGGGAGCCCACCCCGCGCTCTGGTGCCCAGAGGAAAAGCCGGAAGCCGACAGGAGCCCACCCCGTGCTCATGTGCACAAAGAAGAAGTGAGCTGGAAGAAGAGTCCAGGCGGGAGCCCACCCTGCAATGGACGGTGCCCGACGGAGCAGAGGAGTGCAGCAGTGGCTGAAGGGGCTCCCATGCTGTGAGTGAGAGCCCCGTGCCTGCACCGGAGGAGGCATCCCCAGAATTGAGGAGAGTCCCGCGTGGCAATGCCTGGAGACCAGGGAGTGTCCCCAGACAGCCCGGTGAGTGGGACTCATTTGTGAAGGGGTTGGGGGGTATGTTGTGGCACATTGCCAGTGCCTGCTCCCCTCCTGCCAGTACTTACTTATTTGGGGGCACAGCTGCTGAGCGGACTCACAGGAGGACGAGCCGCTCCACCGTTGAGGCGTGATTTTTGTTCAAAGAGCCCCAGAGTGGGGCCCCCACCTACCTGTGCCCGTTCTTTCTGTTCTTGTGGGGGCATATTTGTTTTAGAGCCTGTGTGCTCCAACGTGAGGGCATCAAGGTGCCCAGGCCCCATTTCTCCCAGCTGCCCGCTCACAGAGGGCAGCTGCACCAAGAGGCCAAGTGTTATTGTTCAAGAGCCCCAGAGCAGGGCTCAGGCTATTTTCCCCGCTGCCCCACCTGATAGAGAGCAGCGGCCACGGTTGGTGCAGATTGATTTAAGAGTCCCTGAGAGGGACAGAGTTGGCACAGGTGGTGCCAGTGCCCACATTTTGGCCTTCACAGCTGCCCAGCAATTAGTGGGCAGCTGCCACGTTTAGGCCTGAACTTTTGCGCCCTCTACTTCTGCTGCATGCGCAGCCAGCCCTGAGACTGTTGGACATAGGGCGTTGGAGCCCCTGTGAGAGGCCAGTTGGCCTGGGGCCAGGTTCGGTGTGTTGTGCCCCCGATTGGGGCACACTGTTTTTTTATGCTAATCTGTTACCTAAGATGTTTACGCTTGTGATGCTTTGGTGCTGATGCAGAATGTAGTTATGCCCTTGAGGTTCCTGCAGGATATGTGTATTATCTAATGCTAAGGTCATACTTTTACCAGTAGTTACTGGTGGTGCTCTACAGTTACTATTTGTGCTACACCTACTATTTCTACTGAGTGATGATTCGGACAGTGGTCCATGTGGCCCTGTCATGTGTATATAATCTCCTGTAAATATTGCCCAGTGCCAGTTGGCATAGTGTATATTAGGTGATTATGATGTAATGTGTTTATTATAATACAAAGGCTATTTTTATATATAACCTTGTGTGGAGTTCCTTTTGTGGTGTGCCTGGGGTGTTGTTGCTGTGTGCGTGCGCAAACGCTTTACACATTGCCTCCGGGATAAGCCTGACTGCTCGTGCCAAGCTACCAAGGGGGTGAGCAGGGGTTATCTTTGGCGTGTAACTTCCTTGCCCTGACTAGAGTGATGGTTTCTGCCTGGCTTTGGCGCAAGCCTTAGCAAACCAGAAATCCTATTTCTAACAGTACATGTTCCCAAACAAAATCTGGAGTTGTGTGTTGTGTCTAGGTGCTAGCGTCTGACCCGAACAGAATAACAAGAGGCATTGTTATTTGACCTTGTAAACCGTGTTCAGACTAAATCCCAGGAAAGAACAGAAGGCAAAAACAATAGCAGGTTCAGTGTGAAAGTACAGTGTGGCACGAAGCAAGATACGCTTGTAGAGTAACGTGTGCAAAGCAGAGAGCAGCCTACTACGTGCTCAGGCCAACATAAGGGAAAACAACAATGGGGCTGCACACCCACCCATTGGTCAAGATGATAGCACCAAGATGACAACAGAATTCAGGTAATAAGCTGAGCCAAAGCATTTGAATTTCAGTGCAGTCATTATGAAATAAATTGAGGGCATAGAAAAAAAATGTAGCTGAAGAATGAGTACAAAAAAAAATACTGTCAAATCACAGTAGTCAATTAAAGCGTCTCGTGGGGACCCAAATTTGGGATGCTAACTGATAAATCAGCGATTGCAATAAAAGATCCGAATCTTCCGAGGGACAAATATAAGCCATGCAGTTGAGCAAGGCAAAGGAACATGCTCCTCAGTATAAGTTGTCCATAAGAGCATCATGGGGAAACCAGCGTTAATTTCGATGAAACTGAGATGCTGTGCAGTTGCACAGGGACCAATGCCAACCAATGGCCATAACACCAGGTTATGAACATGTCCTATGCCCAAGGAACTGTCCTGGTAATGGGCCACTAAGGGACTGATCAACAGTCAGAAATTGAGGGCAGCTTGTGATTACGCGGCCAAGCAGACATCCAGAGCCCATTGAAAGGGACACCGTATGCAATGAAAGACAGGTTGCACAGAAGTGAAGTGTGGTGGAAGGTTAAACAACACTCGGCATCCAGAGCATCCAGAGTCACTTGTCCAAAGAGCCGTTGCACGCGTTCACAGTACAGCTGCAGTAATGCTATACTCTTGAAGGACCACAAAGGGAACATCCATTGCAGAATAGTAGGAACAGCACTATAATGCCCAAAATCAGGACAAGCAGCAGCGGGAACCCACTGAACATGCTGGAAAAATGTAAATATATAAAAGCTGGTATTACTGAAAAAATAGTTTGAAAAGTTGTCACAAGGCTGAAGCCCACAACTTTAAAAAAGTGTACCAGGCCCGTGGTATCAGACGCATTAAATATTTAGTGTATCAGTTCACCAAAGTGTAGGGGGAAATTTGTGCTTAACAGTGACTATATTTCACTGGAATTTCTCGCCACCTGCAAATAGAAGGTTTTGCGAGCCGAAGTGAGAACCATTTCTTGTTGCAACAACGACGCTTTGGGTCTACTTAGCTTATTGAAATCTGTTTTTAAAGTAGGAATGGAAGGCCATAATGAACATATCTACACTCCTATGTGGAGTGGTTAACAGGACGTGGTTGCACCACATACAGGATTCCTTCCTGCAAACCGCAACAGTCCTGATTATTAAGGACAAGATAGCTTCCATTCGAGAGCAATGTGAGAGTGGGAATAATTGCAGGAACAGAAGTTCCTTTTAAGTAACAAGCCAAATTAGGGGCAGAAACATTTCAGGCGCCATTCATTTTTGCATGTTGACAAACAAGGGAATGACCGGCAGTAGAGTTGCATTTTTCCTCTGTAAGAAATCTTCTCTCTCAGCCCGTTGACAATGATACGTAAGCAGCAGGGACCACAACTCATGAAAGTAGCTGCTCCCAAGAGGTTCATATCTACCTATCGGGAAATGTTTCATGCAGGCAGTGAACTGAAAGGTTGAAATGGACAATGAAATAATCCTGTGTATTAATCAGCCTGCTGAAGGTGTTTCCGATATACTGAATGGTAGCTGTTCTAGCTTCTCAATGTATAACATGGTATAACTGGTGTTATAGCCATTGATTGCTGTTCATGGGTACAATTAATAGGTTTATGGGTCAAATTAAATGGTAAGAACAAAGTGGTAGAATTAAGGTATGCCAAGGAACTCACACGTTATTAAGTGTTTGGAGTGTCCAGCTAAATTGCATAATTGATCAGACTTGAATCTGCCCATGATACAATGTAGATACATCATTTTGTACAGTATCAATTACAGATGATGCAATATTATCTAACCTATAAATACGAGATGACAAAGTATTAATACTGTTGTCTAGTACAGAAAGCACTTTATCCAAATTATCTTGATCAATTTGACGTAAGCGTACTGCAGCTTCCATTTGTGACAATTTCCAAATTTCATTATAAGCAGCATTAACAAATCGTTTAGGAGGGGGGGATTTTGTACCCCTAAAAAAATTAGACAGATTCATGTCTTCTGATAGAAGGGAAAGATGTTGTTCACGGCAGTCAATGTGGAATGTTCCAACCATTGTTGACATAATTTACCTACGGAGTAAGTAGTAACAGTGTTATGGTTCACAGATATTGGGGATCAGGTCAGTTTGATTTGAACCCAGAAGTGGAGTTTAAAAAACAAGAATAACAAACATTAGCGTCTATCGGCCAATATGACCACCCACCCAGAGCTATAACAGAAGAATTAAATACACCGTTTTGTATCATACTATTTAGTTGGTCCTCAGTATAATTTGTATAAGATTGCCAATCTTCAAAAAATGCAAAGGATAAGATAGTTGGAGTTTTCAATTCTTTAATTTTTGCCAATCCCAGACAAGTAGTCTGTAGGATTCAATCATTAAGAAAAATTACTTGCATATCTGTCCCAAATTGATTTCTAGTCAATTCTGTCCTTCCAATAATCATATACTTTCAGGGCTAGCTTCTCAATGAAGTATGCTGTATAGATTAGCTTGGTCTGAGTAAGCATATATATTTTTTGAGGTAGTGGGAACCAATTTAAAATAGTATGATTTTTGGTCTGAAGAATTATAACTGGTAAAATATGTACACTTCATCTTCTGTGTTGTTGAGCTGCCCTAGGGTGGAGTTGGGCAATGCTCCCATTGAATATAAATATATAGGGGACGTTATCCATCAGTTCTATGCAAAAAAATGATGTCCATAATGTTGATAACAGAACAATTTGGCATAGTTAGCGGAATTTGACTAAAAATCATCGTAGTCAAATACAGTGTCGTAATTCAGAAAACATGGAATTCACAGTATCAACAACCCAATCATCTGAATGCAACCCAGGCACTAACACATCGCCCATGGAAACTCGGAACTAATATGGTATCTGCAGGGTCTCCATTGGATCAAATACATTGCACGGCACTTTATCCCATACAGTGTCATCAGTGACTGGGGCAGCTGAAATGTTAACAGGGGACTGGTCTCTTTTCATTTTATGGGAGGAATACTGTGAGGCCAACATCCCATTGACCAGTTCTGCAGCAGAACTATCTGGGAGATAATGGCCAGTAATCAAAAGGAAAAAAAACAATCACAAATCCAATCCATATGAACAAAAATACCATCGAAAACAAGATCCAGATATATATCCAGTGTGGAATCAGATAGGTGCGCTTTAACTGAGCGATGAAAACACATATTCACGCTGGTGGTGTGGGCAAAACTGACGAAACTGATGAACTGTCCGAAGAAAAGTTATATTGATAAATATAGTAACCAGAAGAATAACGGAGGCTGTGACTCTGCATGTAGGTCCGAGGAATGCATAGCAGCAGAGTCATTAAAGAATTGTACGCAGTAAAAATAATCACACACCACAAGAGTGAGTAACTCAGGATCAGAGTGTTCAGGAGCTAAAAGCAAAGCTCTCAATTTGGCCAATGGTGCCTTACAGTCACCAAGTGACCGTGTGTGAATCAAAGTGGAGTGGATACTTCACAGATCATAGTGTCTACAACAATAGAGCAGTGCGCAGAATAAGTCTGCTTAGAACCGACGGTTGTGCCAAACTGTCAGTGTAACTTATACACTTATACTGATCAAGAGGAAGAAGCGAAGAAGGCAGAGGATGAGCATTTTTTAATATTGAAGAAGCTGCTGCATTTGCAAGGAAGGGTCAAAAACAAAGGTAACATCAACGAATGTTAAAGATGTAGCCCATTGAATCCAACGGGGGCAAACAGCTTTTGAATTAGGAACACTAGCTTTTGTGACTGCCTCTAAGGCAGCCACAGGTGAAACAACAAAGATGCGTTTACCCTGAGCAAGTGCACGTTCTTTAAGGATGGCCATTTGCACCACAGTCAAGATTTTCTCTGTGGAAGAAAAACGCATTTCAGCAGGGGTGTACAGATGTGATTTATAAGCGATGTGGACCGTGTCACCCTCATTGAATGTGACATATGTAAATCCAATTGCACCCGGCAAGATCTGGATGACCAAATCCGTGGAATTAACTCTGGCATGTAGGAACTGCGTAACAAGCAGATCCGATTGCAAATCACATAAAACTGCAGCATGTTCTGGGAAGCCAGGATGAAGTGAAAAAAGAAGGATGTCTCAAAGAATAAAGAGGTTTAATTCACTGACCAAAATCAGGAATATATGTTCTGCTGAAATGTAAAAATCCAACTAGAGTCTGCAATTTCTTAAGAGTTGAAGGGGGTTGCAATTGTACACATTTCTCCAAGAAATGAGGGTCAATTCATAACCTAGTAAAAGGACAGCAAGAAACGCAATGTGCGACTTACCAAAATGGAACTTGTAACCAAGTGCAGCGAATCACATAATATTGTGATCCACTCTTGCTAAATGAGGATTCAGCTCATCATCAGTGAGGTAAATGTCACAGACATAGGACAGGATCAATGTCATGTAAAAGGGGCACAATGCGTGCCGTGAAGACACCAGGGCTATTTTTATACCCCATAGGTAAATGGGTGTATCGCTGCTGGGAGCCGAGGGCGATAAACGCAGACCAGTCATGGCTCTCAGGAGCCAGATTGTGACTGAAAAAACTGGTAAAAATATCAAGTGTAGTTTTGATTTTTTGCCGGACGATATTGTTAAACAAGGCTATACTGTGTGTGTTCTGTACTGCAAAAGTGTGTGTATGACTATTCAAATGTCTATAATCTAAGACTATGCGATACGAACCATCCGGTATCAAAATAGGAAAAAGAGGATTTTTCATTGGAGATACACAGGGCTCAATCACACCCTGATACTCAAGTTGCATAAGGATATCTTCAACAGACTCTTTAGCATCACATTTAATTGGATATTGAGACTGAGGCTTTGGGGTGGAACATATTGGAATAACATGTAATGGTGAATCCTTGTCCCAACCAGCCTGGTTGTGGTATCAGGTAGGGGATAGAGCTAGGGACCATTCAGAAGCCTAAGCATATTTTGTCTCATCCAGGACAAGATGTGAAAAAGAAGAGAGTATCACCTGCTGGCCTCGAGGACAGGCAAGAACAAAGGCAGCAAGCCAATTGACCTCCGCTAGTGTGGATATGGAGTTAAACCACCCAACGCGGGCCATATGGCCCCATCAATACTTAAGGGGCTCATTCAAACAGACGCAAGAGTTTGGGAAGGGCATCAATGAATGAGATTTGGTGCTCCCTGGCTGCAAGAGGAAGGTCAATGACTGCATAAGGGTGCTAAGCCGCTGAAACAATTGCTACGGTATAAAAATGGAAAGTATTATCATTTGCATCAACAGCGGGGAATGTAACCTAGAAGTAAAAAACCTCGAAGCGGTGCTAAGGGACCACTTCAACCACACAAATAACAGGTGATCCGGCATGGGGAACACTGTGTTGCAACAAATAATGAGTAACCGCTGTGCAGAGGCTACGCCCCCTTTCTCCACCACTCTGCAAATGCACCTCCTGGCTCACTGCTGGTTGGGGGATGAAGTGCTCTTGAATACTGAAGGTTCTTGGGGGCCCAGAAGCCCTCCTGTTACCTCCAGTAATTCCGACACAGCAGGATTTCTGATTGCTGGTCGGAGGCCCACCAATCTGAAACGTGACTACTAATTAAAAAAAACATTCAAATTCACTTTAAAAAAGAAAGGTTACAGGGACGTTATAGTTAGGAAATAGAATTAGAAAAACCTTAGAAATTCACTGAAAAAAACAAAGTTACAGTTACGTTATAGTTAGGAAATAGAATTAAAAAAAACCTTAGAAATTCAATGAAAAACTAAAGGTTACATGAAAGTTATAGTTAGGCTCAGATTTCACTCCTTAATTACCAGTCAAATTCAGCAGTTATAGTTACCTGAGCTAACTATAACTTACTCTCCCCCGCAATGCACTACTTAAGACCTCACATATTACATCACTCATAACATGGTCAGTGGCATCAGTGAGAACAGCACTGATCACATGTCCAATAACCCCGGACGTAGTGTGCATAGTGGGGCTACGCGGAGATCCACGGAGTTGCAAACAAACTCCGTGGAACTTCGCTCCGCTACGTCACCCGCCTCCAACCCCCTATTATACCAAGTAATTATACATTAATTAAAAATGAATTTAAAACCATTTACCTGTACTGTGGCATCCCCGGGCTGCCTGCGCACTACGCGCGCATGCGCAGTTGTTACAAGGATTAGCGAGACAGCGAGGAAGAGGAGGAGGGCAGCCCAGGGACGCCGCAGTACAGTTAAGTGGTTTTACATTTATTTTTAATTAATGTTTAATTACTTGTTATAATAGGGGTGGAGGTGGTGGCTGGCCAACTCCGCTCTGCTGCGGAGTGTGCGTAAATTTGGCTTCTCCACGTTCTACGTGGAACGCGGAGAAGGCAAATCTCCACACACTCTGCGGGCAGAGCGGAGTTCTCTGCCCGGGGTTAATCTCCAATGACATCACTGACGACATCACTGATGACATCATCAAGTGACTGTAAGTGTTTTTTTTTTTTTTTTGAAAAACCTTTATTGCACATAAAAATCAATACAAACATGGGCCTACAACCACCAGGGCCGGCCGCTAATATGTACATGTTCAACAACATCAAGGAAGCAATGGGCCCCCTGGGGCTCAGCTGAATTGACAAAGTACTGAGTGCACCTCAGAAGTTATCCGGAGACATAAATTTTAGAAATACAAACAAAAAGGAAAAATAATATAACACCAAAAGACAAGGCGGAAATCATCGAAAAAGAGGCGTCTAACCACGGCTGGGGGACCACACAGTACCAACTCCACCCTCGGGTGGTCAATGAGGATGATCAAGGGGGAGGTGGGGGCGACGGGAGAGCCACAACCATCTACAGGTGAAATGCAATAGTCCGGGAACCTCAGGATCAGGGGGACAAGGCAGCATCAGATGAGTCCACGAGGGGGGGTGTGCAGATGTTCCCACGTTATGCGTTCCACTGGCCCCAAATTCTACCCCAGGCCCCCGGCTTGCCCCGGGCCACATACACAGTCTTCTCTCTGCACATGCACCAGTCCATGTACTCCTTCCATACTGACACAGTGGGAGGCCGCCGGGAATCCCAAAGCTGTGCGATGTCCCTCTTAGCAACCATGTTCCCAAGGGCCGCCCACCGAGTCTGAGCCGCATTATAATCATTAGGCTCCCACACGTTCAGCACACATCGGCGAACCTCAGGCAACAGGGCGACCCCAGTGACACATTCCATGACCGCATGCACCCGGCGCCAATACTCCGCAACCTTACGGCACTCCCAGAGAACATGGAGAAAAGTGGCGCTGAGCCCACAGCCGCGCCTACAGAGCCCGTCTTCAGAGAAACCCATCAGAACTAAACGAGGGCCCGTCACGTAGACACGGTGGAGAATTTTAAGCCGGACAAGACGGAGACGCGCGGGTATAGCCACCTCCTTAGGGGAGGACAGCGCAGACTGCCAGTCCTCGTCATCCAGTTCCACCCCATCCCCGATCCACGCCTCCCGCAGACGCACGAGGAGATCCGCCCGAATGTTTATTAGTTTTTTATAGATAAGGGAAATAGTACTGTCGGGCAAGTGACCGTCGAGTATGCGGTCCTCGAGTGGCGAAGACACAGGGACTGCAGTCCCCGCCCCGATGGCCGAGAGCAAAGCGTGGCGAACCTGAACGTACCGAAAGAACTCCCTCTCACTCAATTCGTACTCACTCTGCAGCGCAGCGAAGGATTTAACCGCACCCTTCACCCAAAGGTCACCTACTCTGCTGATGCCAATCGTGTCCCAACGCTCGAATCCCTTCGTCGTCCAGAGGCTTCCCAATCTGTCAGACGCAAACAAGGGGGTCGCGCCCGTCAAGCGATCATTCCAGCCCATGGCCACATTCGCAGCCTTCCACAAGCGTACTGCAATCTTAGTGTGACCGGTTAAGGTCCTCCCAGCCGATCGAGAGTAAAGCGCTCTGTTAAAGTTGCTGCCAGGCAACAAAAGTCTATCCATTTCGAAGGCCGGATTCGGACCAGGTGAGTACGTGGCATGGTTAATAGCAGATAGCTGGGAAGCCCAATAGTACCTCCTGATGTCCGGGAGCGCGATGCCCCCGTCATACCAGGGGAGAGTCCGTTTTGCAAGAGCAATACGTGCACGACCGCCCCAAACAAGTCTCCTTTGTAAGCTCTCTACTTCCCGGAAGTAGGCCGCCGGAATAATATCAAAGGAGTTCTGAAGTGCGTAAAGAAATCGGGGAAGAGACATCATTTTAAAAACTGCCGCGCGACCGAGGGGAGACAAGGGAAGCTTACGCCAACGGGCCACGTCTAACCTCAATTTCCGAAGCAGGATCCAATGAGACGTACACCCCCAGGTACGTAAAGCCGGCGCTGGACGCCTTAATGGGAAAACGAGAAGGCAAGAGAGGAAAGCCACCGGATATAGCATAGACACAAGATTTGGACCAGTTAATGATCAAACCAGAGTTCTTGCCGAAGGAAGTGAGGATGTCAAAGAGCACATTGAGTGACTTACGTGGTAAGGTGAGGTACAAGAGAATGTCGTCCGCGTACAACAAAACACGATCCTCGAAGCCAGGGGCCCACTGGATCCCTCTTATCGACGGTTCCCAACGGAGCCAAGCAGCGAGCGGTTCCAAAGCTAACGCGAAGAGCAGGGGAGACAATGGACACCCCTGCCTAGTGCCCCTCCCAAGAACGAAGGGCCGGGAAACCCTCCCATTAACGACCACCTGTGCCAGCGGGGCAGCGTATAAGAGTTTACCCCAATTAATAAATCCCGCCCCGAAGCCAAAACTTTGCCAGGGCGGCCCAAAGATACGGCCATTCTATCGTATCAAAGGCCATCGTGGCGTCCAAGGAAACCAAGATGGCCGGCTCTGAAAGATATTCCGCCCTTGCAAGTACGCCATGTAGGCGCCGCAAGTTAAGGGCCGTATTCCGGTGCGGGATAAAACCGGATTGGTCCAGATGCACCAAATCACAAATAACAGTAAGCAGGCGGTTCGCAAGAACCTTGGCAAGGATTTTCGGCTCTGCGTTCAGCAGAGAAATAGGCCTATACGAGGCGCAACGGTCCCGAGGCTTACCGTCCTTGGGAATCACGACGATCGTGGCCAGGCGTTGGTCATCAGGGAGAGAGCCGAGTTCAAGCGACTCCAAGAACATACGACGGAGAAATGGCGCAAGTTTATCCGGTTGCAATTTATAGAGTTCAATCGGGAGTCCATTGGGGCCCATAGCCCTGCCTGAGCGAAGGGAACGAATCGCGGTTGCAATCTCGTCAACCGAAAGTGGGGCATCCATCTGCTCACGCTCCTCCACCGACAAGCAGGGCAAAGCGATATCCTTCAACAAGTGACGAGAGTCAGCCTCATCTCTAGTAGACACAGGGGAGTACACAGCACAGAAGTAGTCCGCAAAACACTCCACAATCTCACCAGGGTCAGTCACATTCACTCCCTCCGACGTCTGAAGCACGGGGACCACTCGATTCACTCTCTCCTTCTTATCAACCCAAGCAATCAATTTTCCCGCCTTATCCCCAGCATCATACAGTCTACCCTGCTGTTCCCTATACATTGTCCGAGCAGCATCCGTAACAAGGGACTTATATTCGAACTGCTTCAGGCTGAGGGCATGGAGCCCGTCCTGAGTGACACCCATCTCCAAGGCAGCCTCCAACCCCGATATCTCAGCCTCCAATGCAACCACCTCCCCGTTCTTAGCTTTCTTGGCCTACACGATCAGGGATAGGGCGTGTCCTCGGAGGACCGTTTTGAAGGCCTCCCACAGGGACACTGAGGACAAGACGGACCCCTCATTCTCCAGAAAATACTGATCAAGCGACTTAATGAGACCCTTGCGAATCTTGGGGTCACGCAAGTACCAGGGGTTAATGGGGGCGATCTGCCCAGCGGATCGCATCCCGGTGTCGAAGAGGAGCCACAATGGGGAATGATCGGAGATGCCCCGGGCCAGGTGCTTAACCTCCCGGACCCGGGTGGTCTGGGCCGCGGGCATTAGAAAATAATCTAGCCTGGAAAGACTCCCGTGGGCACCGGAGTGGAATGTGTACTGACTCTGTGTCGGATGTATCAACCTCCAGCAGTCCACCAGACCGAAAGTGTCCAAGAACCCGCCGAGCCACGCCTGGGCTGCAGAGAGGGCCCTGGGAGGGTAACGATCTAACTCGCCAGAAATCACGGAATTAAAATCCCCACCCACAATCAGGAGACTATCAGGAAGTTCAAGTAACATACGACCCACATCAGAGAAAGTGGAGGTCTGGAGGCCCGGGGGAACATAGACAGAAACCAATGAAAGAGTTTGCCCCTCCCACCGCCCAGTCAAAGACGCATAGCGCCCTCTATCATCAAGAGTAACTTTGTCAATCTCAAGCGGGAGGGAAGAGCGCAGTAAGATGCCCACCCCTCTGGAGCCAGTGGTGAAGCCAGAGTGTGCGACCAGTCGGTAGCCCCCCCTGTTCATAGCATGACATACATTTCCCACCAAGTGCGTCTCTTGAAGAAATACCACATCAGGGGCCAATCGACACAAATATTGCAACACAACCCCACGTTTGATACGGTCCCCCAATCCGTTGACGTTCCAAGACATCAGTTTCAACCCGTCCCCCCCATCCCAACACAAGAAGCTGGAACCCCCGTGCACGCAGCCAGACACCTGAAACTGAAAGAAAACAAAAACACCGCCTTGAAAAGAAAAAACACACAACCCATCCACCACTGCCACCCTCCCACCCCCACACCATTGCCACCCCCCCACCCTGCACCCCTGCAGACTATACAGCCCCCCCCAACTTGCAGTGTACCTGTCGCCCTAACAATCCCATGCTACAAAAAGACCCTAGAGGAGGAAAGGGACCCGTCCCCGCCCGCACCCAGACGAAACATTAATAGACAAAATATACAATTGAAGTAGAACCTGGCTGAGCACAGAAGGAATTGTCAAAGTGGAGGACCAAGAATTATTCCTGCAGAGGCCCACCGCCCTCGGCACCGCCAGTACGCCCAGTTCGGTCTCCCGGTTCCGGCAGGGAATCCAACCAGTCACTCACTGTGTCGGGGCGTTCAAAAAAGAGAGTCCGCTCTTCATATTCCACACGAAGCCTGGCAGGGAAAAGCATAGAGTATTTGATGTCCAGATCTCGAAGACGGCGCTTCACCCCCTGAAAGCTCATTCTCTGTTTCTGAACGAGTTGGGTGAAGTCCGGGAAGAGGTTGACGGAGGAATTCTCATATTTGACTGGGCCGTGTATCCTCGAGGCCTGCAGGGTCGGATCCCGGTCTCTGTAATGAAAAAGTTTTGCAATGATAGGCCTCGGGGGAGCGCCTGGTCGAGGCCTACCGCCCGGGACCCGATGGGCACGCTCCACGGTGAAGAACTTGCTCAGGCCGGAAGGAGCAAGATGATTGAGGATGAGATCCTCGACCATAAGGTCCACCGGACGATTGTTGGAAGTCTCCGGTACACCTATGACACGGATATTATTGCGTCGTGCCCGACCTTCGAAATCCTCCAGCCGCCGGGACATCGCGTCGTTTGCAGACTTTAGATCGCCAAGAGTTGCCTGGAGGTCTGATACATCCGTGACAAGAGTGGATGTCCTCAAGTCCAGCGATTGAACCCTCTTGTTAGTCTTAGAGAGATCCGTCAATTTTACGGGCCAGAGCCTCGTACTGCTGGGCGATGGTCTCCCTTATGCCGTTGATGGCGCCCATAACGTCCTGCAGCGACAATTCCGTGGGGACGGACGGACCCCCACCGGAGTCCTCCATGACGGCACCCGCCGGCCCGGGGGTCCCTTTACCCTGGGTATAGCGATCCATGATGTTACTCTGGACCGGTCCTCCACGCAGGGATGTCTTGGTCTTCCGTTTCTCGGGATCCCCCTTGCCCCCCATGTTGGGCGATGTTCACCGGTGGGGACCGATAGCAAAGGGGCACCAGCAGATCAGACACAGACTGTCCGAGAGCCCGCTCGGGAGAGTTGAGAAAAAGGCACAAATCAGTCCAGTACCAAGGCCGGAGGACGCCCCAGCCGTGCAAAGTGGCTCCTCGATCAGGACATGCAGAAGTGCAAAAGCGAAACTGAAAGTGGGGGCGCGGTCATTGGCAAGGCTCCGATGCCGTTGTTGTTCAACTACTCCCCGGCCCCACGGTTCACCAAAGCACCGGGCACAGCTCCCAGGTGGGCCTCAAAAATGCAAGACGCTGTATTTCAGGTCTCCCCGGTCCGATTTTCGTTCTGAGAAGAGTTATGGGTTCAGCCAAGGTTCATCTTCCAGAATCAGTCCACAAATCCAGGATAATGTCAGGATAAGTTACGAGGAGCGGCAAGGGTCCGGGGAGCCCTGTGCTCACGCGACCATCTTGGATGCGCGCGAAGCTCCTCCCGACTGTAAGTGTTTTTAAGAGTTTATGGGTGTTAAACAATAATATTAACCTACTACAAAAGTTAAATTAGTATACCAGGTGCACTACTACTGAGCGATATTACTTCTAACATATATGAGTGGCTATGTGTTTTAATAAGTGAATATATATGTATGTATATATGTGTATATACATATATATACACACACACACACACACACACACACATATTGCATTTATTCACTCAACCTTCTTGCCACTTTAATTATTCAACCTGATCTGGCTACTGGAAGCTGGGAGCTGTCATCTTCACTGTCAAAGATTTTTGAAGTCAGTGAAAAAGTAACAGTAGTCACTGAGTTTTCATGTTCAGTCATTCTTTCACCCTCTCAATCAGAAGACAGATGAATAGAATTGAACACCAACATTGAGAAGAGTATCTGGTAACAGACTTCCAGGATGCTGGGCAGTCACCATGTGTCCCTTGGTGGACATGACCTGGAAAGGTGCAGCAATCTATGGAGCATCAGATTTCTTCACTCGCATTTATCGGGCGATCACTAGATCTTCTAGCTTAAACTTAATGTTATTTACATGTCACCTCTTGTCGGCATAGGCTTTCACCGTTTTCTTATTAACCAACTCCTTCATTTGAGTTGTATTTTCACTTCCTTCTCTTTTGTTAGTACATTGAGGTAACTTATTTGCCATTGCTCTCCAAAACATCAAAGTCACAGGGACTTTCATCTGTGGTTGAGTGAGATGTTGAACGATAGGTTCCTAGGGGGGAATTGAAAACAGTTTTTAAACTGAGCCTATCAAGAGCTGAACGCTGTACTGCTTCCTTTAGTGCACTCATAAAATGCTCATTAAGGGGTCTATTACGGTCCCGCTGTGGCCATTAGGATGCCACTGCCACCGTGGCAGTGGCATCCCCTATCCACAACATTGTGGCGGGCGGTGCTCACAGCAATGCCCGCCACAATGCTGTGGAGGCACGCTGTGCATTGGCATGCACAAGGTGACAGGCACCACGTGGTGCCTGCCACCTTGTCCATGCCAATGTGGTACCCCCATGTGCACCACCCACAACCTCAACACTCTGGGGGCCCGCAAGGGGCCCCCAATAGCAGAAACCGCATGCCTTTCCATGGTGGCAGCGCTGCCATGGAAAGGCAAGTCTCCGCAGGCATCGTAATATGGATGGCGGTGTCTTGCAAACACCACCACCATATTGTGGCAGTTTTCCACCCGGTTGACGAGTCGACTGGCAGAAAAGCGGCGGAGGGTCTACCCGTCCGCCGCAGACCCCCAGCCATCCTAATGTGGCAGGGTGTCAATCATGGCAGGATGGCGGGCGGATCGCCCCTGCCGGGCCTGCGTTGGCTTCCGCCAGGCCGGCAGGGGCGCCCCACCCGCCATCCTAATGGGCCCCTAAGTCTGTTGGCCTGCAGCCATCAAGGTGTACTCTTCTGCTGCTTTATAATAAGATGTTTCAGGAACTCCTTAAATTCTCGACTGTTGAATGGCGGGCCATTATCAGACTTCAAAATGGCTAGAATGCTCCATTTTGCAAAGATGCCATCAAGTCTCTCTATGACTCACTCATGAGTTGTGGATGAGTGATACTCTATTAACGGAAAACTAGAGTACTCATCAACAATTACCATCAGATGATGTGTATTATGGACCAAAGAAACCGATGTCTGTTCTAGCCGTGCACGCTTAGGGAGTTCTGACACGGTAAGAGTATGTTAAGCAATGTTTGTAGAAAGGCAGCTACATAGATGACAGGCCTTGAGTTCCTTTTAAACCCTCTCATCTAAATATGGAAACCAAACTCGGTCTCGAAGGGCTGTCTTGCGGTAACAATACAACAATGTACTTTGTGAGCCACTTCAATTATTTTCTGTCTCAAATTTTCTGGAATTAGGATTCATGACCCTCGCAGTATAACTTCTTCCTGAGTTGTAGACAGAACATCTTTAACGTTTTTGTACTTTTGGTATTCACCATCACTGGTGAGAGGTCGAATATGTCGGTTCCACAACTGATGTGTAATTATATCTTTCAACGGGAGCATGTCACTATGCTTGTGGCAGTGATAATCTGGGCTAACGATATGGCAACTGGTGTATTTGATTTTACAATGAAATTAATGTCGTCTACAACTGTCAGGAAAAAAAGTCAGTGGGGTTTTGATCCTTCCCTGGATGATATACAATAGTATAATCGAACACTTGTAATCGTAGTCCCCACTGTTCAATGCGAGGAGGCATCTTGCCCTTTGGATTGCCAAAGATAGTCAATAAAGCCAGATGATCAGTTACCAGCGTAAAAGGCTTTCCATGCAGGAATACATGGAAATGTTCACAAGCCCATACCATGGGCAAACGTTCTTTCTCAGGTTGTGAGTAAGCACCTTCTGTCGGTGAGAATCTTCTACAGGCATATGACACAATATGCCTTCGATGATGGGGGTGTCCACTGTGCTGTGCTCGCATAGCGCCTAACCCAACTTTGGCTAGATTTAACAACAACCTCTGTACAAAGCTTTGGATTGAATAAGGCCATTCATTAGCAGTTTCAATAGCTTGTTTGATTTTTTTTTAAACGTCTGTCACATTCTTGTGACCATTTTAATAAAAACATTTTTCTTCATTAATTCTCATAAGGGAACACTTATGGTAGCAAAATCTTTTATGCATCTTTAACATTAACTGGCCATGCCACGAAATGAACATATCACAGAAACATCTCATGGGGAAGAACATTTGCTTGGGCTTGTACTTTTTCAAGATCAGGTGTCATACCCCCATCTGAAAAGATATGGCCAAATAATTTTAACTTTATCTTGTGGAACTCACACTTGTCAACATTTAAAGTCAGGCCTGCATCAGTCAGTAAATGACATAATTGGGTGAAAGCTTTCTCATGCTCCTTCAGCATTGCTCCAAAAATTAATATGTCATCACTATAATTGAATGCATTCACAACTGGCTGTATAACATGCCGAATGACGTATTGGAAAAGTTCTACAACCGATGACACACCGGAACTGAGTATCTTATATTGACACAGACTGACTTGTAGAAAAGGGAGTAATATACCTGCAATCTTCTTTGAGTTCCAGATAATGATAACCTTTATTTAAATAAAAGAGAGAGAAGACCTTTGCACCATTTAATTATGCTATCATGTTAGCAATGTGTGGACCTGTTAATTGTCTTGTTGGCTTTTGGCATATTAACGCATATACGTACTGCTTCTTCAGTGTCCTTTTTGGGCACTACCACTATGGGAGAAACCCATGATGTCAGACCAGTTGAACGCTCAATAATGTCATGCTTAAGTAACGATTCAAATTATTTTCCAACAGCTTCTTGTAAGCACAGAGAACACAGGCAAGAACCAATATTTAATAACAAAGGAGACTAAACCTGCATAACTTACACAAACACAAATAGCTTTCATGCTGTATGTCAAAAACAAACATATCCAAAAATGCAGCCTCTGTAGAGTGGCAGTATCATATCCTAATGTCCACCTTCACTATCAGTAATGTAAACTTGCAGGGACTGGAAATGTCTCTCTTTAGTGAAGAACTAAATCAAAAGCCTAAACTGAACAGACAGATGACCACAACATCATTATTCAGAATAGTTGAAGTGGCAAGTGATTGAGGAAATCAGAGTACTTCTGAACATATTTCTTTGATGAAAAATGTTATATGTAAGACTCATGGTCCAGAGTTCAAGTAGCAGATAATTGAGGAATTCAGAGCAACTGCAAGAGGTGGTTGCGAAAGTAACTCAGTAATGTACTACTACCTGCTGTACTTTTAAACTTGACTCGATTAAGACAGGACTGCATTCATTTTCGGTGTGGCAGTAAGTTGTCACAGTATTCACAAAACACTGTACTTGGTAGTAACAACGACTGTTGTTTTGTTGCTTGCTCTGTATATTTCCTCTTTGAACATTTTTATATGCCGTTTGTTACAATTTGTAATTTATTTTCTGTACAAACTCTGGATATAGTGCTCAATTATCTAATCCCAACTAGTAATCTTATGGGCCTCCTTTGGAGTTTTCCAGACCCGTACTCACTAATTCTGCACCGTTCGAACTTAACATTTCACTGGCGACGGAGGAAGTGTTAACTTTAAGATGCACTGTTACTGGGTATTCTGAGATGGAATTACCACGGAAAATGGTAATTCCGGATGCATTTCCTCAGCACAGTTTTCCCTGGAGCATTTGGGAGAAAGAAGACAGGTCTGTGGTGGGCACACACATTTATTTGTATTTACTTGAGAAATCAAGCCAAACCCGTGTCTAATCATAAAGATGGCAGCATTGCTCAGTCAAATGCCTTACATGACAATTCCAACTGACGACTGAAAATGTGAGGTTGAATGTTGTTTAATGATGTAACCATTGAGTAATTTGCTGTGTTTGTTTGATTAAATTGTTAAGCACATAGAAGCACAGTGAAATACACTATTTATTGCTGTTGTTGAGTGTGGGGAGGGGCCAAGACTCACGAGAGGCAAAGTCTGGAGGTGGTTACTGATTTCCCGCTCCTCCTTAAACAATAGTAATAACTAATAATAAATATAATTTACTACACTCTGGACATCTGCATATTTGATTCAAGTCATGGCATTTGTTCCTGTGTGTTTTTAAGTGTTCAAGCAAAACAATAATGTAATGAGGACCAGTAAATTAAATCACATTTGAGAGACCTTATGACTATTTGAAGAATTGTTTTCTTGCGTGAAGTCATTGTAACATGCAATCTGTGAAGCAGTAAACAGCGATTTTCTCATGTCAGTTTCCCTTGTCTGTGGTAGTAAAATGGAATTTGACCATTGTACTATGATAATAAATGTGTGAATGTGTGTTTATCAGTACAGTTGGTCTAAATAGCATGTGTTATTGGGCCGGATTTATTCTCACTGCTAGAGTTTGAACTGCTGTAAATGTATGATGAGATCCAACTCTAATTATATAATCAGTCAACACTCACATACTAGGTTGTAAGTCTGAATAATGCATTTATGAACTCTCAGTCTTTTTATAATGTGCTTAAATTTTAATGTTAATTTTTATGGGCATATTTAAAGAACAAGTCATGCAGTGCAGCGCAGCAAGTCAACTTGCTGTGCTGCATTGTGTGACAGGGAAAGGGCTGGAATGTGCCACATTTAAGGCAATGCGGCGGGTTACTGCCTTTTCCCCTGCGCTGGTGCCCTTTTGGCAGCTTTGCGCCAATGCTGGAACACTTGTGTCATGTTGCAAGGATGCCTGCATTGTAGGCAGGATTGTTTTTGTGCAGAAAGAGACACCTTCTTGCCAAAAACAATCCTGAGAGGCTTTCTATGTGTGCTGCAGGATTCAGCACACGTAGAAAGAGTAAAACGAGGAGAAATAAATATATTTCTCCTCGTAAAGCTTCACCTGGGGAGGCATAGCATTTTGATGCATTCCCAGGTCAGCCACTAATGGTAAATCTAGCAATGAGCCAAAATCCATGGGTGGATGCGTGGGGGCACCCATGCTCCACCCATGGAGCGCCTCCCTGCCGCAGAGTAACGCAAGCCAGCAATTTGCACTGCCTTGCGTTATTCTAGATTTATGAAGCCATGCAGAGCCACGCAAGGTGGACTTGCGTGGCTTGGTAAATCTCACTTAGGTTTTGCAGCACCTTTGCACCCTCTTGTGTGGTGCAAGGGAGATGCAAAACCTTGATAAATATGGGTCTAAGTCTGTAGTCTCAGTTAGGTGTTCACAGACACCAACCCCTTTGTTTATATGTCTGTCTCTATGGAGTGGGCCAGCTGATTTATCTTTCATGTTTTCGTGTCCCCTACTAATATTTTTTTTTTTATATTTATGTATTTTGATTAAGCTCCCTCAACTACCGATTTGGTTTGTATAATTTTTTTCCAATTTTCTATTAATTGTGTGCATTTGCCATCACATCTGAGCTGGATGAAATTTGACAGAATTTAAGTTCAATAAGTCACCACTCTCCTTCATGACATTGCTTTGGCGTCCCCGAAGTTGGCTGTTATAGAGCAAACAAGTGCTTTTTTCATGTTCAAACCCTGCAGCAGGTTTGCAGATTGCATACCTGTAGTACAGCCATACGATGTAGGCAAGCCCTTATTTTCTCAACACTGTATATGCCCCTTTCTTGGGACCTCCAGACAGCGCCAAATATAGGAAACTTTGCTAACGCTTGAGGGGGCATATTATCAAGGACGGCGTTAAATTTATCGTCGGTTTAGCGGCAGAAAACTGCCGCTAAAGTGGCGATAATGGGCTTGATAATATGCCCTGGAGAATTCCAATAGAAGCTCATGTTCACGCCAGAACATGGACTTCTATTGGAATTCTCATGGCATATTATTAAGCCCATTAACGCCGCTTTAGCGGCAGTTATCTGCCGCTAAACCGGCGATAATTTTTAACGCCGTCCTTGATAATATGCCCCTACATGTCTTAGGCCATCTAAAGATTCCCACAAGCAAACCCCCATACTAAGTAATTCTGTCACATCAGTGGTTAATGAATGGACTTCCATGATATTCCCCAATAACGTTCTAATGCAGGACAGGTCCATAGCATGTGGGCACGGACAGCCAGCCTCCTGGGTGTGACATCTGGGGAAATGTTGGGGGAATTCGGGTCTAGCTTACTTGTTTTCGCTGGGGTAGACTCCATGCACTGTGCAGAGTTGTATTAATTTGAATTTCACATTAGGGGGGATCTTATGTAATTATTGGATTATTTTATCCCATTCTTTATCATTCATAACTCTCCCCATGTCAGTTTCCCATTTGTCTCTCGAGTGGCAAAGGTTCAGTGGCAGGTTGTTGCAATTGAGCTCTACACAGCTAGTTTGTCTCAATCGGGTTCCAGGAAAGACTTTGTAATCAGCCCTTAACATACTTCAGCGTAATGGCTGGCACCCCATCAACCCACACCCTCCTCCCATCTTCCTCACACCTCCTGCCATGACACCGTCATGACCCACTGCCCCTACAACAAACATCACATTTGCTCCCCCTCCCCCCCCCCCCCTGCTGTCCCTGTCAATCTGATTTAGGTCCAGCCCTGCGTTCGGGGCACTAATGGTGCACTCATTTATGCCCCTCCCATATGGTATGCAAATTCCGAAGTAAGTTAAAGAGTTCACAAAGTAAAGCTATCATCTGCCCATAAAAAAAGTAAATTGCCATTTACGTATTCCATGAATATCCACTAAGGTTTGGAAAGTAAGCAGATTTCCATCCTTGAACAACTGTCTCACCTGTTTAATATTCAGCTCCGACCAATGGGCTACAGATTTAGATGTAAGAATCCTGTACGTATGGGGAGGCAGATCAATGGGAGGGCTGATCTGTAAGGCTCTTTTGCTCATATCTGGGAGTTACCACGCTTCAGAGTTGCCACTACTGTGCACACGAAGCTGAAACATTGTACCGTTAGCTGAGCATGGAAAAAAGGGATGCCTGTAGTGGGCAGCCTGAACGTTGTTCTGATGACATTACTGTTTCCATTAGGGAGCGACTCGGAGTCGCCAACAATCCGGTGAGTCAGTGGAGATGGGCAGGACCCTAGTGTTTCTAGAAGTCAGGGACTCCTACGCTTCTACTGTCAGGGAATAATTCTTGCAACCTATCCCCCCAACCTACATCCCCTCCCCCCCTTCCCCCCCCCCCCGCCCCCCATGAGCAACAAAAGAAGCACAGCAGATTCCAGGGCTCAGGAATGGATGAAATGTATTTGTAGGTACCAATGCCTGTGAGCTAGCCAAGGGAGAAGGGCTCCTTATGCTGAGTGACCAGTGTATAGACTTAATATACAATAGAGAAATGCAGCACCAGCATAAACGAAAGTAGGGAGAAATGCAGCACCAGCATAAACGAAAGTAGGCACAGTGCCAAATATGTGCGAGCATATAGAAATGCAGCACAAGCATCTAAATGAACAGAAGGCACAGTGCCAAATATGGACAAACATAGAAATGCATAAAAAGGGCCAAGTGCCACTTATACCTTAAACTCAGTGTGCACTGTGTATGAGCTTATCCTACAACATAAATCAAGTGTTTCAACTTAATGTAATGTTTTCATTTTGTATCTTTGTACAGACATCAGAAATAGATTAAACCTGTTGCTAATACAAAGGCCACTCCTATCCTTGTAACCTTGAGACCATAAGTCTCAACAAATATTATAATACAGGTGATCCACTGTTGATTCCAATCAGAATTGTAATGCCCAGTGCATTTTAGGATGGAGTCCCTTCTTCAGGGGCCGCTCTACACAAAGAAAACAATAGTGCAAGTAGGGTGTTACCACAGCTTTTTTTTTTCAAATTCAAGTTATACGTTTTATAAAAATATATGCACAGTCCCTGATGTAACATGGCTCCCAACAAGACACCATGACCATACAATGTGACATGAACCAGTTAAAACATTCAACATTTAAACCCAATACACAGGTAGTTGTCACAAAAGAAGTCACCAGTAAACAATAAAAAAAAGTGATGAATAAACAAAATAAAATGAAAAACGTGCTGATCCTGCTGGCCACCTCACGTTGAGTGGCAATGCCAAATAACACTTGTGTCATGCCATGTCCACCACCCTCCTCCACAATAGTGTTGTACACATCACGGGATAAGTTGGAGTAAAAGTAATAGATTTAAGAACATAGGAGTGTACAATACACACATACACTGAGTTTAACCATAGAAATGCAACACAAGCATAAAAGAACAAAAACAGGTGTACCATGTAGTCAGCTAAAGGAGTGCCCTTTGTCAGCTAACTATGAGGAAGATAGGAAAGGCATGATAAATGAGAGAAAAAAGAGCTGAGGCTTCTAAGTGTCTGCACAAGCAGTTTTCAAGTACAGAGTGGAAGAGGGCTAGAATATGATCTATGAAGGAGGGGCTGGTGCTCCATGGAGGACTTGGCTGCAGCTTTCCAGGCAGTTTGTGCAGGAAGAAGTAGGATAACTCAGTAGGTTTCAGATAGAGCAGTTGAGAATTGGAGCTAACTATGTCATCTATGTTTTGCATACAGATGTATATATATATATCTGCTGAGCCGAAACGTTATGACGACAACCTAACCGAATAAACTCAGCACTTTAATGAAGGTCCGTGTCCGCTTGTGAATTTGGATTTTGATGCGTATCGTCTTCCTGTTGCACCAGCGGTATCTGGATATATATATATATATATATATATATATATATATATATATATATATATATATATATATATATATATATATATATATATATAGTTTTACCAACAATACCCTCTTTTTTTAAACTTATTTTTATTATAATACTGCATTGTTAGTCGCAGAATGATTACATGGGCCATCAACAAGGATTACATTACAACGTGTGTTATGTACCAGGGTTACTCACCTATTCATCATTTATGTTTACAGTCCACATGCAGTAATCACAATAACAAGGATTGTACAGTGTGAGTAAAAAAAAAAATACTATAACATTGCACAGCAGTGACCGGTGATGGAAATCGCTCCAACCATTAACATGTTTATGTTATACACGATTGTAAAACTAAATATGGTATGAAACATAGTAGTTACTATATAAAGGATAGGGTACACAGCTTCTGAGTGCATCATCCAGCCCCTAAATAAAATGTATGTATTGTCACAAATATACACCTATGTGAGGTAATTCATATTCAAATATGGACAAAATTATATTCTAGTATTCAATGCATTTATATGCTGTATGTCAATAGCCATTAACTCAAATATTTCCTTGTGTGCTTCCTCTACTTCCCGTTGTATTCTACGATATATGCCAGCTGGCTCCTGTTCTGTAGGAGGTAGAACTCTAACTTCAGAAATTGAAAGGATGCCCTTACTACAAAATTGCTGGCCCATGGAGCAATAACACTGAAGACATCACAAAAGTACAACTATTGTGATAAAAATACCTACTAGTGATACAAACAAGTCTTAATCATCACGTTGGTAGCCAAGCCCACAGCCAGGAGCAATCCCCTGGATCAGTCATTTTCTCTGCTCCTCTGAATATTTGAATCACCTACCACTTTTATTCAGAAAATAGCAGCAAGAAGAATTCAGTAAAACCCAAACCTTGTTGCAAGGTCAGGAGGTCTAGTGCAATTCTTTGTTGAATAGTCATAATGGTCACAGAATTAATTTCCACCTGCAACTCTTGAAGTGCCTCTCTTGTTGCATTCAATGCTATGGCTAACTCAGCAGGCATGTTAACAAGTGCCAATTCTAAATCATGTACAGCATATCCAGGAAGAAATATAAGCATTAGCTCAAATAATTGTCTAGTTTCCAGAATAGGGGCATGTATATCTCTTTTAAACCTATGTGCGAAAGTCCTCAAATTTAATGGCTCATGCGCCACAATGTGCAGTACAACTGTTTGGTATAAGATAAGAAAGAGCACACAAGTACCTTGTTTGCTCTTGTGCCACAAACAAAGTACATTCCTCCCTGTAATTTTGTCTCCAATGTGTAATATTTACTGAGAGAAAGTTCTACCCTTTCAGGGAAAGTGTTTTGAAATTAATCACACCATTTGTAATCAAACCATGCAGAATTTATAATTGAAACATTTTTTCACGGTGCCATGTAAGGTCAGTGTGCTGACCATAGGGCCCTCAGTGCTCCTGGTACCAGTCTTCTAAACCCGTACAGCAAACTATGGCTGCTGCCGACCAGAGACACGATTCTCCACTCCTGCTGCTGAGCCAAGCTCGAGCAGCGGAAAGCAGGACAATAGGTTTCCTGTCACAGGGAGGTATGACCACCTCCTAGACAGGAATTAGTATATTGGGACAGGGTGGGGACGCTTGCCAGTGCCACTAGACTACTTTGAAGAGCAGATTTGGTGCGCTCCTTGCATATTCCAGTTGGAACCAGTTTAGGGAGGGACCCCAGAATCGTCCCAACCCTTTCCTTATCGGTAGTTAAGGGCTTACCTGTGGGTGGTGGGACAAGATTAACATCCCAAACTACTTAACCTTAAACCGTCTGGGCATTTTGGACTTCGCTGTACTTCACTTGGGAAACCGAGACTGCAACTGGGAAGACTCCTGCTGCTACTAGTCTCGTATTCCTGCCAGTCTACTGTATCGTCTGTGCCCGTGCTCCATATGGGTTGTTCTACAGGCCTGTGGGCATCCAAGACACCTGAAGGAATCTCCCTTGAAGTGAAGGAGTCACTTCCCTGCACCTTCATGCACCGCAATGAAGCTGACTGGTCTGATGTTCCTGAGCTCCTACGGACTTTGAAAGGTTCAGCAACTCAGGTGGTGGTTCTACAACTCTCTCAAAGCCTGCACTGTCTTCACAGCAAGTTTGAAGCCAGTATCCCTCGTCAGAACCGCTGGAGCAGTACCCCTGTGCACCACGTCGAGTTGCCATTGCCAAGGCTTGTTGACTCTCTTCACCAGAGATCTTTGGGCTCCAAGAAGCTCTTGCCTCAAGCATCTCTTGCAACCAAGATCTTCGCCTGCACCTTATCATCTGCACCGTGGGCCTTTGGTGAGCTGCTCGAGGTCCTCTTGCGACTCCTGTGCCTCAGGCCTATGGGGCGCCTCAAGGGTCTTCTTTGGCTACAGTGGGCTCCTGTGCTTGCTCAGGCCTGCCCTGACTTACCTGCTCCTGGTGATTCACTTGGACCTTGCTGGTCCCGACACTGCACCTTTCTCGCATGCTACGTTTGTTCACATTGACAAGGCTTGTTGGTGCTCCTGATGGACACCGACCCCCTGGCTCTTGAAATGCGACTGGGGACAGCTCATGAATGGCTCCTGGTCTTCCACAGCGTTACCTGGTCTGCACAGTAGCAGCTCCAAGGGCACCGTCAACTCTTCTGCATCTCCGACATTGGTGGATCTTTCGTCTCCCGTGCCTCCTGGTCACTCCTGAGTGGCATAGACTCTGTCCCCTCTGCTTACAGGTACCTCTCACCTTGAATCCACCTTTGGGTTCCACCAGACTCTTTCACCTTCTTCGCCAGTGGCATCTTCACTGAAGTCCTCCATTGTGGTCTACAGCGGTTTCAGACGTCCCTTCCCACCTATGCACCCGACTTCCCTCGTGTATCCAGGTTCCCTGGGTATCCATGGGTGGGGTGACTCTCCAGCCTTCCATCTTTCACGGGATTTCTTCAGGGTTCTCTGGGAAGTGTCCTTCTTCTTAAAAACTGCAACAGTGACTTACCTCTTGACTTGTATTGAGCACACAGTTGTGTTCCCACTCTGCACACGGCCTCTGTGGGGTTCCTAGGTACTTACCTTGGGTGGTTCCTTGGGTCCCCTGTTCTTCTACGAAGTCTGAGTCCAGTGTCAACTTAGGTTGCGGTTCACATTCCACTATTTAGTATATGGTTGATCTCCCCCTGGGGACCACTGTGTATTTGTGCTACTTATGTGGTCATTTATAAAGTATTGTGTGTATTGTGGTTATACCTCCGGGTAGTGGATATTGCAATGTATTAGTGAGTGCTTATAATAAATACCTATTTTTATAACTACACTGTGTGGTTCTTTTTCACTTAACCTACACTATATGATTAGTACTGGTAAAACAAGCTGCTTTACACTCCTTCTGGACTAAGCCTGAAAGCTGCTCTCCACAGCTACCACTTACAGAACTTTCTAAGGCTGTCTAAGGACACTAAAATCGCCATAAGGGTTGTGTGGATTATTGCAGGGTGCTTCACTTACATAAGTGTGCACCATATACTAAGCCAGCCTCCTACAGAGACCAATTGGTGCATTGATCCAATAACGAAAGAGTACAAGATAAATTGTTAACAAAGAATCCAATTTTCAAAATGCATTGGCTATTGCGAAAGGTATGTACCATGCTACAAGCTGAGCTAAGGAAATGTGAGATGCCACAAGCCCACTGTGAGTAGGGTAACCATATCGGGTGACAAAGAAGAGTTAGCACTGGCGCACAAAAGCAACTGTACATCCAAAAGTAAGTGGTGATACACAGAGGGACTCTAAGAGCAAATGTTCTAAATATGCAGTCTAAGTCATTTGTCAAACAACCCAAATTGCTTTGCTCGTAATGTCACTTGCCAGAATTGTGGAAAAAGGGGCCATTTTGCAGGAGTCCCAAGGTGAACAATATGAGAGAATCAAACCAGCTGGTGGTATTACTTGTCAATTTCCCTGGTGCAGAAGTGCAACAAGTGGAAGATGTTGTTGATGCGAGAACTCTGACCATGCCTAAGTGTGACAACGAGATGGGTGGAAAAATTGTTCCAGTACTTGCTGACTCGGGTTCCCGTTTCACACTAATTGGGGACAAGAATTGTGAGAAAGACTTTGGCAAGGAAGACATTAAGCTGCTGCCACCAGACATCAATCTTGAAGGATATAATGATCAGAAAATTGATTTGTTGGTTATCCTCTAATGAAGATTAAATTCAAGGGGCGTGAGTCTGTGGGTAAAGTTTATGTAGCCAAACAAGGCAATAATCTTTTAGGCTGATGTCATCAGAGGGATTTGGGAATTAATTCGACCCAAAAAATCCTGATCAGGTGTACGTAGTGTTGCTTGTTAGGAATGATGCTAGTGTTGTGAGTGAGTTTCCAGAAGTGTTTCAAGTGAAGCTTGGCCTGTTGAAATATTTCAAACATAGATTTTTTTTTTAAATCTAATGCCAAGTCAGGAAGTTACTGCACCTGATGCTGAAACCACTGTGAGGACGAATTGGACCGATTACTGCAGCTAGGTTAGAAGAGATAGAAACCTCAAAGTGGTTGGCCCCTATCGTTTTAGCACCTAAGGACAATGGTACAAAAATCAGAATATCTGTTAATTTAAGACGGCTCAACCTATGTGTATGGGTAGACCGGCAACTGTTACCAAACATCAAACAAACATTGGCTAGCCTGTCAGGGGCAATAGTTTTTAGTGTTATGGACCTTTCCGCAGCCTACCATCAGGTGTTGCGCCATGAAGACTCTAAGCTTATTACCTCTTTTGTTTCTCCTTTGGGAGCTTTCAAATTTGTCAGAATGCCTTTTGGGTTAGCTACGGCTGCTGCCCACTTCCAAAGGGTAATGAAAGAGGTACTGAAGAACTTCAAATCTGTTATGTTTTTTCAGGACCTGTCTCACTACCAGAGGGTGGGAGATTAGCTGTGAGATAGCATTCTCCCAAATGTAAAAACGTATTCACATAAAGGAAACAAGACACATAGAGGGGGGGAGAGAAGGGTTAGAAGTCCCAAAACAGGCCACTATTCTCCTACCTACCCCAGGGTATCAAAAGATATTGGAGTAGATGCCTTGCTTACTTATCCTGACATGCTTCATCATCAGCACCTATCCACACCAAGGCGGACTCAACTAATAAACTAATTATGTGGGAATTCTTAGATAAAACATAACTGGACAGTGCAGGGATCCACAAGGAAAATATTAGTGAGGGTTTTTTTTTGTAAATACCTCACAGTGTACCCCAAAAATTATTTATTGGTAGGGTTCTGAGGGTATGGTTAAAAAGATAGCGCAAGGTTATAGTTGAGATACTATTACTCAAGTAACCTTGGTTTTTTAGGTGAAACATGTTTAGGCCCGCGCAATGAGTCTCAACGGATTGGGGTCCTTCTTCAGGGCTAGATTCGTATCCCTGCGTGAAACCTACACACCCATTCTCTGTGAGTATACATGGTGTAAGACTCTCGGGTCAGACTATACTCCATCAGTGGATAATACCCTAATTTAGGGTTTTTCTGACCTCATGCGTATCTGGTGCCGGGTGCCATCCTGTAGTCACACTTGCGTCAAGGAACTGTCAATGTGGTATACCTACGGGTTTCGTGCTGCTTAGATCGCTGTTTAAGTTTAACTGAGACCAAAAGTCTAAGAACGTTTGCCTCAGTTAAACTTAGGACCAAAACTTAAGTTTAACTGAGGCAAAAGTCTAACTTTACTACTCATAAATGCCCTGTGTGAATACCGAAAGTTGTTAAGTTAGACTTTTGTCTCAGTTTCCTGTGTAAACTGGGCCCAAAGAATCTAAAGTAAAACTACGTTGCAATAAGGAAGACTTTTGAAAAATTTGCAACCAATAAGTGCATTCAAAAACAAAAACACATTATATTATTGAATTAAATTGATTTTAATTATTGGGAGAAATAGACTAAAATAGAAAGAGAGCGAGAGAGAAACAGAGAAGAAATAAAGACGATGGACGAGAGAAAGAAAAAAGGTTGCGTTGAAAAGAGAAATGAAGAAAAAAAGGGGAACAAAGTGCATGATAGAGTGAGGCAGAGAGAGAATTACAGAGAGAAAAGAGAATTAGAGAGAGAAAAACAAACAGTGAGAGTGAGAATGCGTGCCTTTGCATTTATGCACACATCTATTTTATGTGTTTTTTTATTCAACACCATATAAAAGAAACTGTAAAGGCACAGACCCTGCATTTCTCTTTGCTAAATAAACATTGGAAACACATAGATTTTGATTTATGTTAGATTAACCTATAGTGTCTTACAAGAATATTTACCTTGCACTTCAAAAATTCAACAGGAATCAAATAAATCTTAACATTTTTTTACACATCGTACAGAAGTCTTGAATTATACCAGCCAGCACAAGATTCCAGATGTGCTATTTTCCTGTACACTGACAGCTATCAAACCCACCCTAGCAATATAAGTGTCTAGAAACGGATTTTTAATCAAGTTTATATTTCCATGAGCCCACGAGGACACTGTATGTGTGTTGTGGCTTTTACTTTTTACAGTCCATGCCATTGATCCTAATATGTGGGAAACACGCCTTATGTTAAAGCCTTTTCTCCATGAACTCCCTTAAATGGAATTTTCATATCTAAAATGAAGTCAAATTAACTAGATTGATTGCTGCGTTTTTAAAACACATATATTTTAAACTCAGCAATCTTCAATTAACATTCTCCAGCCATAAGGTAACGCTAGCATTTTTAATACACGGAAGTGTTGGAGATTTTAGCTGTTTGAAACGTCCGCAAATATATTACATTAGAAAAAGCCTTTTTTACTATCGTCATAACTCCTTTTCAAATTGTGGTTCACGTTTTAGGCACTTCTTACTCAAGAATGTTTTCTTTTTCTTTGCATGAATTATGAAACTGTTAACGCAAATCTGTTTTAGTACAGCATTGTTGAGCACTATTTTTTCTACGGTGGAGCCAGTCCAAATGCAGCGTCAGCGCCATAAAAGCAAAAAAAAGCCACAAATAGTCTTACAAACAACATCGACGTGGATCCAGACGCGCAATCCTTATTTTGTAAGCAAGCAAAGGGCTGACTCTGTTGGGAGCTCATAGCCCAAAAGTAAATATATATTGTTACACTTCATAGCATTTATAAGTGAATAGATGGCCATTATGAATTCTGGCTGCCGTTGAGAGACAACTTTTAATGTAGTACTCCAACATATTTTACACCGTAATCCTCCCTGAAGGTTGGAATGACTTAATCTCAAATTTAGAGACTGTGGCATGCATAAGCAGTGTTACACATGATCTACGGCAATCAGTATGATATTTTTTTCAATAAATGTGAGCATGAATATGCCACTAAAGAGATGCTTCTTTATGCTAGCCAGCAGGGAGGGGGACAGAAGAGAAAAGGAGCAAAGGACAGGGGAGTTGGAGGCTGTAGTAAAGGTAATTTTGTGCACAAAGACGGCATTGACCTAACAGGAGTAAGATAGTAGAAATAAGGTAGGCGTATCCTGAATACGATGGTCTTGAGATGCTCAGATGCCAGCACGCAATGCCACGTAACTGGAGAAGTACCTCTAGGATCAAACTTCTCGTCCTGATCTGCGACCTATAAATATAGCTACTCAGGGCCCTCTTGGCCAACTTAAGAATAATGATTTGCCTGTCATCAACAATAAACCACTTCAATTGAACATCCCCATAAGCAAGGACATTGAGCTGCTCAATGAGCACTTCACACCCATTTAACCCTGGAGGTGCCTACTTCAAACTGGAAATTTCAAAGACCTACTTCATCTTCATCACTAAGACAAAAATGAAGCTCATATACAGGAGATCTGTAAAACGTAGGTCGCCTCCTCAGTCTTGTTCTGCTTCCCAGGGCTTTCTGTGATACCAATTTGATTTGTACCTTCGTGGGGGGTACGCATCAAATCCGGTTCTCCCTTAGATTTTGCCCCCGCCCATATCCTCAGGGAAATCTATTTATCTTCCCCCACTCCCCCTTTGACCCTTCTCAATGACTCGCTAAAGAAGGGAAACGTTCCTGATATACATAAATCAGCGGTTGTCATACCTATTATTAAAAAACCTGACGCTGATTCTTCCTCCCCCTCCAACTACCGTCCCATTTCCCTACTGCCTTACCTAGCAAAAATTTTGGAAACTCACGTCACAACCACCTTAAGCACTCATGTTGAAATCAATCACTGTCTTTCCCCCCGTCAAGCCGGCTTTCGCCCATTGCACTCCCCCGAGAAAGTGGTGATCTCGGTAATGGACGTGCTACGTGAAGGCATTGACACCAACCTTCCGCAAGCCTTGATTTTATTAGATCTGTCCGCCGCCTTTGACACGGTGGATCATTCCATTCTTCTCAGCCGTGTCAGGGCGGCGGGCATAGAAGGTCCTGCCTTCTCGTGGATTGAGTCCTTCCTCACTGGGAGGGCCCAAGCCGTCCATTTGGCCAATTTCACCGCTGACTTTCGCAAAGTGGAGTGCGGAGTCCCTCAAGGCTCATCACTTTCCCCACTTTTATTTAATTTGTACATCTATCCCCTCATTTTTTCGTTACAGCAGATGGAGGTCACGGTGTTTAACTACGCTGATGATCTCCAGCTAATCTTTAATCTCTCCAACTCCCCCTCATCTGCTTCCAATGTTCAGACCGTAATGACATTCATTCAGGACTGGATGAACTGCAACCACCTCAAACTCAATCCGGACAAGACTGAGTTAGTCCTGACCGGAGGTGGTTGCAGTCCATGGACCTCTGCCCACTGGCCCTTGTCACTTGGTGTTCCCCCTCTTCCTGTCTCTAAGGTCAAAACTCTTGGGATTTTTCTTAACACACAACTCTCTATTCACTCACATGTGGGTTCAGTGGTCTCTGCTTGTTTCTTTTCTTTAAGACTAATTAGGAAAGTATCCCGCTTTTTTTCCCTTCCTGCTTTAAAAATCATTGTGCTGGCCATGGTACTGTCGAGAGTTGACTATGGTAACATCATTTACAATGGAGCTCCAGCATATGCGTTCCATCGTTTGCAGCTCATTCAGAATCAAGCGGCTCGTTTGATCTATGGCTTACCCAAATACCATCGTGCCACTCCCCTGCTTAAAGCTTTGCATTGGCTCCCGGTGAGGGAGCGTGCCCTTTTTAAACTGGGTTGCCTTACCTTTCAGGCTAGATTAGGTACAGCCCCCGAGTTCATTTGCGCCGCCATAAAACCGTACCTCCCAGGTCGTGAACTCCGCTCTGCCCATAGGGCTTTCCTCATCATTCCTCGTTTCAAGAAAAAGAAATCTGGCGGAGCGAAATTTGCTGTTCTCGCCCCACTTTTCTGGAATTCTCTCCCTCCTGCTCTCCGATCTTCTCCGTCATACACACAGTTTCGGAAAGACCTTAAAACCCTGTTATTTGAGCAAGCTTATACTGTCTAGCCCTTCTGCCGACCGCTACTGCATCACTTAAAGCGCCATGAAACCGCATGGTATACGTGCGCTTAACAAATGCTTTTAAATTCAAAATTCAAATTCAAAAATTCAAATACACGGGCAGCAATTGATTGCATTTTCCTGACAATCCTCCCTGTCGCCTACTGGTATGCATCATCCGGGGGGGCATATGGTCTGGTGCATGTATGGGTGATCACTGGTCCTGATGAAATTACCAGTAAGTGTGGGTTGGCAATGAAACATGTTAGCCTTTCATAGTAAAGTGGTCTAAACATGGTTGATGGTTTTTAATCATGAGTGTGAGCATGAAAATAAAGATGGTCACTATATGACACACATAACTCATTTTTTATCTCTTTTGTGAGAAAGTTTTTTTGTTTTTCCTTTATGAGGACCTTGAGAGATCAAAAGATGTTTGACATACCTGAGAGATACAACCAGACATACACACACAACATTCTTTTGACTTGGACAGGGTGTTGGTTCCTCTGTCATCCATAGGAAAGTTGTCCAGGATGAAAAAGTGAGCAAATCGGTGAGAAACAGCCTTTTAGCTGCTGGTTGGTTGCTCACATGAGGAACTTCCTATAAATGTTTTCACACAATCTGTAGGTGGATTGTTGTGATGTTCCCGGGGCACTGGGCATGAGTTGAATTAGAATACACATAAGGGTTGTCTCTAGATGAGTACTAGAAAAAGCCCCATGAACAAGAAAACCAGAGTGATTGGGGGGCCCCTAAATTAGAGATAAAGGATCAAATGTACAATGGAAAATTGCATGCGCAAACGGGTTTGTGACCCGTTTGTGCATGCAATTTTCCTTTGGGCCATGTACTAACACTATTTTAAGACTTGGAAATATTTTGCGACTCGCAAAATAGTGTTTTGCGACTCACTATTAGGAAGGGGCGTTCCCTTCCTAATAGCGACTCACAAGCCATGTACGAATGTTTTGCGGCCGCAAAACACTCACAATTTACTGCCCTCTTCAAGAGGGTGGTAATTCAGTCGCAACTGGGAAGGGGTCCCCAGGAGACCTCTTCCCCTTTGCAAATGCAGAGGAAAATATTTTTTAGGGGCAGGCAGTGGTGCCAGGGACCACTACCTGCCCTTAAAAAATGAAACTAAAATGTTTCTTTTTTTTTTAATGCATCCCGTTTTCCTTTAAGGAAACGGGCTGCATTTAAAAGAAAAAACTGCTTTATTGAAAAGCAGTCTCAGACATGGAAGTCTGCTGAGCCCAGCAGGCCACCATTCCTGGGAGGGCCAGCCATTCCCAATGGGGTCGCAAATTGCGCGTGCCTCATTAATGTTCATGAGGCTCGCATTTTGCGACCCCATTGGGAATCGCAATCAGTGTCTCTGACACTGTTATACATTGTAAATTGTGACTCGCAATCGAGCTCAAATTGCAATTCGCAATTTACACTGGTCGTACATCTGGCCCCAAGTGTGTTTTTTACACTGATGGCTTTATTGTGGTTGCTCAAAATTCCTGTACCGCGTATTTTCTCCTGAATTCCTTTCACCGAAGATGACCAATTTAGACTCTCATTCTAAAGGTTGAGCGAAATACAGTGATATAAACTGCCCTTAGGATAAAAAAGTAGCATTCCGCATGTCGGAAACGGTATTAAATTTATTTTAGGCTTATATATATTTAACCCTTTTGCCTGCAAACCCAGAAAGGAGATTTCATTTCACAGCGATAATTCCTTCTGGAATTTGAGCAAAGAAAAAATCAAAGATGTAGCCCAAAATGATAATCTAAATCAGGGCCATATTCTCAAGGAGCTAGCGCCGAGTTAATGGCACTTTATCACAGCCAAAGTCGCAATAAATTTATAGCACCATTCACAAGCTGGTGCTAACAGCCTATATCACCAGTTTATCCGCGATAGCAGTCGCAGAAAACATCGCCACAGATGACCCCGGCAACTAATGCTAATGAGATGCAGAGTAGGCGTTCAAGTGCAAAAACTCGCCACAACACCACTCCACAACATTCTCAACGACCAGCCAGATCGGCGATAAGATCACAAAACATGCGATGAGGTGCATTAGCAGCAGGAAGCTAACACCTGCTCTGACCTGGTGTAAAGTCAGATGACAACCTGCACCATCAAAGAGGGCCCAGCCCACAGCAAAGCCTGAAGGCCAACAGATGTCATGGAGCCACTGATCCTGCAGCTCGGGCAACCAAAAGAGGGCCACAACACTAACTGCCATCACCCCCAGGCCTGCAACCCCCCGCCTCCCGTGCCCCACCCCTGGCACCACCCCCGACAAAGAAATCTCACATCAACCCTACGTAAACATGTACCAAACAATTGGCATGATGTCGCACATTGACCAAAAAGAACATTCCTGCGTGGACAGACAAAGGAGAAGCATACAACCAAATTCAAATGCAACATAAATCGTTTATTAAAAATAAACTCAAATCAAAAGTTCATAAGAGTCATGGTGGGTCTTCACTGGACAATCTGTAAGTCACAGCCTGCAAGACAAAAACCAAGACAAGAATGTGTGTCATGCGCACATCAAAGGACAGAGAGAGAGAGAAAGGGAGAGAGAAAGGGAGAAAGGGAGAGAGGGAGTGAGAAAGAGAGGGAGAGAAAAAGGGAGAGAGAGGGAGAGAGAAAGGAAGAGAGGGAGAGATAAAGAGGGAGAGAGAAAGAGGGAGAAAGAAAGGGAGAGAGAGGGAGAGAGAGAGAAAGGGAGAGAGAGTGCCGACACCGCCGAACCAGGCTGCACTGCTCACCTGCTGCCACCGGTGTGTCTCCAACCACGTGCTGGTATACACTGCAGTCCCCCAGGTCCCTCATCTGCAACAGTTCACAGAGACATGAATGGCAGAGTCCACACAGTTGCACACACCACCATTGCTTGCCCGCCCCTGCGCACACATGCTGTGCACCCCAGCCACCCAGAAGTGATTGCCCACCCCAGCTCAACCAGGCCTCACTGCTCACCTTCCGACACCATAGTGTCTCTAAGAGGGCACAACATGTGTCGGTGGGAGCACCAATCCCGGGGCTCGCGACCATGGCCACCCTCCACATCATGCAGCCCCGCACCGCTGGCCAACAGGTCACACATTTGAGTCTGGGTCTTGTTCACGCAATGGCAGAGACCATATCAGTGCACACGGCATCATCGCAGGCTGCACACCCGCTCAGCCCTATAGGTGCCACTGAGTCTGTGAACCCCTAGGCAACGGCACATGGCAAGAGGTCCTCACTGCCCGCTGGCTCAGGCCTACTCTGCGGTCCAGCAGGGCACACACTAATCCTCACGAGCCCGGACCACCAGGACGGGGCATCATCACAGGCTGGACACCCGCTCAGCACTTAAGGTGCCCCTACCTCAGTGCACCGAAAGACACCATCCCGTGGCGGTGTGCCTGTGCCTGCCGCAGTGTATCCGGTGCAGTCTGTGCACCGCAAGCCATGGACCCTTTATGATTGGGTCTCGTGGTGTGGACGCCATCATGTCACCTCGAAACCGGTCCTAGGATGCTTGTTTCCAGTCCAGGAAAAACCTGGCCTGGCAGTTCGGGCTGGACTGTTCCCATGGGGCACAGGGTCAAGAGTGATTTGCATATGGCTTGGTTCAAACTGGAATAGCAAGGTGAGGAAAAAAACTATGGATTTAGGCTCGGATCTCTGTACTTGGGTGAATGTATGACATTGTTTTGCATTCTGTCCATAAATTGTTGTTTTTATATTTGTCACCCCGAGTGGAACGGGTATGCCCAGGCGTGGGTCCCGTGCTCTCCATGCCACTGGAGTCAAGCTATCCTGGCTGAAGAGGGGTGAAACCCCGAAACCGGTCCTAGGATGCTTGTTTCCAGTCCACGGAGGACCTGGACTGGCAGTTTGGGCTGGACTGTTCCCATGGGGTACAGGGTCAAGACTGATTTGCATATGGCTGGGTTCAAACTGGAATGGCAAGATGAGCAAAAAACGATGGATTTAGGCCCAGATCTCTGTACTGGGGTGAATGTATGACATTGTCCTGCATTCTGTCCATCAATTGTTGTATTTGCATTTGTCACCCCGAGTGGGACGGGTATGCCCAGACGTGGGTCCCGTGCTCTCCATGCCACTGGAGTCAAGCTATCCTGGCTGAAGAGGGGTAAAACCCCAAAACTGGTCCTAGGATGTTTGTTTCCAGTCCAGGGAGGTCCTGGCCTGGCATTACGGGCTGGACTGTTCCCATGGAGCACAGGGTCAAGACTGATTTGCATATGGCTGGGTTCAAACTGGAATGGCAAGATGAGCAAAAAACGATGGATTTAGGCCCAGATCTCTGTACTGGGGTGAATGTATGACATTGTCCTGCATTCTGTCCATCAATTGTTGTATTTGCATTTGTCACCCCGAGTGGGACGGGTATGCCCAGACGTGGGTCCCGTGCTCTCCATGCCACTGGAGTCAAGCTATCCTGGCTGAAGAGGGGTAAAACCCCAAAACTGGTCCTAGGATGTTTGTTTCCAGTCCAGGGAGGACCTGGCCTGGCATTACGGGCTGGACTGTTCCCATGGAGCACAGGGTCAAGACTGATTTACATATGGCTGGGTTCAAACTGGAATGGCAAGGTGAGCAAAAATACGATGGATTTTGGCCCAGATCACTGTACTGGGGTGAATGTATGACATTTTTCTGCATTCTGTCCATCAATTGTTGTTTTTGCATCATGTCACCCCCGGTACTGGGCAATGTGAGGTGGCAGGGCCCTAGGGACTCAAGCAGAAATGAGAACCACTTGGAGACACCCAGTTACAGCGTGGAAATGGAGTCCAGCACGTGCCCCAGGCCCTTTATATTGGCAGGGTCACATGTCCTGTGACGGCTGTGCTGGATGGGTTTGGTGTGGGTGTAAACCAGCCGTGAGGGAGTGGCTGTGGCATGCTGAAAACTAGAAAATCACAATGGATGGTTTCAGTTCCTATAGGTAGAGGGGGATACAGCCAATAATTATGTGCTGTAACAAGAAGAGGGGAAGTCTCCTGGGATAAGTGAGTATGCAAAGAGAAAGGAAGGTACTCCTTTGTTTGGTACGTAGTGCCCTCACACACCCTTTCGAGTGTATAGCATCATCATCGGGCAAAGTTGCTCCTCGTGGGGGTGGCGCTGCAGTCCCTCACGGGCCCCTAGGGGCTCTCTGGCGGAGATCTTTTAGGAGTTGCCACAGTTGTGAGTGAGGGTGTGTGGGAAGGAAGTGCTAGTGAGTGTAAGTTAAAATGGGTCAAGAGGCCCTGACAACTTTATTCGTAGGACCCCTGATCCAAAATAAAAATCCACGGGGATGGAGATGCACGTTTGTGCCGTTAGGAGAGGGGAAACAAGACCAAATAAATTCCCACTTCTCTCAACCCGTGTAGTGTGTAATAAAGTGCAGATTTAAAAGGGGGTCGACATGTTTCGCGCTATAATTTGGTCCCTAAAGGATCCTAGAGCGCTTCATCAGGACCAGGTGGAGAAAAGAGAACGGGAATCAGGAAAAAACACCCTGTATTCCTTAGTATAACCTAGTTAAGGTATATGACAATAATAGTCTAAGGACCCGTTTTTATACTAATGTCCTTATTCACAGCCCTCCCAGGATCGGAGAAGGGCTCCGTCGGATGTACCACGGGGTGAGGTCAGGATACAGCCTCACGTAACCGGAAACCTACCCGTCCAGCGGTACTGCCGGTAGCCGGTATGCTGATAACTAGACCTGTGAGCAGCAGATCGCAAAAGGGAAGAGCTGGGACATGTAGCGTTGTCGTCATCCCCTGTGAGCGTAAGCCGAGTGGGCTGGCCTGACATATGCCAGTCTAGCATAAGGGTGTGAACAATGACCCCGGGGCACTGGGCGTGGTTCCGTCTTGGGATGGACAAGGAAGTAACTAATGCATGTGTCCACGTTGTGGTGTCAGCGCCACCCGTGCCCGCAATCGGCAATGTGTCACCCATGACCCAAGTCCCACAACATGAGCAACATGGACATAAGGGGAATCACTGACACGACATTCATCCATACTCCCATACTTGTAAGATCATAGGCATGACACATCGGTGTGACCACAAATGTTTATTGCACAATCAGTGGAGTTGTGAAGCCGGAGCAGTACAGGGCCGTGCAAACCCCACTTCACATAGATGGCCCTTGTAGGGCCAGCCAGAGTCCTTCAGGGAATGAAAGGTACATCAGAAGAGGAGGAGTTCAGTCCATAGTTGAGGTCCAAGGTGAGTGTCGCAGAGTGCATCGGGGGACAGTGGAAGGTGATGATGCAGAGGGCAGAACCAAGCAGGAACAGGCCATATGGCAGAGATGAATGCTACTGCGTCCTTCTGACCACAGAGGCAGATTCATCTGCATCTACATTATCTGCTGTTGCATGTGCCTCACATGTGGGTGGTTGTTTGCTGTCTCCAGCACTGTGTGTCAGTGACACCTCAGGGGCCGGAGATGTGGATGTATTGGTAGCAGCAGCATGCATCAGCGCCAGGACTTGTGGCAGCAATGCCATGAGGAAGGTCTTTCTGGCATTGAGGGACCTAGCTACCTCTTGCTGGTGTGCAGTCGTGGCAGCCGCTCTTTCCACCTGCGTCCACTCCGTGTTCTCCATGAGCCTCCGCATGAGTCCCAACTCCTGGGCGAGCTCGCTGGATGCACACTGACTGCACAGTCGTTCTTGTCGCAGAGTCAGGACTCTAGCGATCTCAGCCATGGTTCGTTGGAGAGCATGGAGCGGACTGTTGGTGTCCGTTAGTGACTGTGAGTGGTCCCTGATGGAACTTAGATACCCACGTATGGCGTCTAGTTTGGCTGCCATGCGGTCGAACCCCACCCGCACCTGTTCAGCCAGCTGCTCCTGGCATCCCAAAACACAGCGTTGGAAGGCCATGTGTTCGTCATGGGGGTCCTGGGAGGTAGCCGTGGTGGTGGGTGCTGCCTGTTGTGTGTTCTGTGCAGGGGGTGGGTTCTCCTCGTAGCAGCTGGGCTACCCTTCTCCTGGAGGTGGGGTGCAGAGGCACTCCACGAGCTGTTGGAGAGCATCGGAGTCGAAGGGGTGGTGGTCCTCTTCGCCATCAGAGAAGAGAGGTTGGGACTGCTCTGCAGGAGGTGTTTGATTTCTCCCTGCAATGTGAAGGGGAGATGCAGTTTAACATTGTGTTCACATATATGTTGATGCATTGTACATGTTTACATTCAGGCTGAATGAGAGTGTACATTGTTTGTGGGCAGCTGCCTATATGATGCGGGACAGTGGACATTTGGACAACATGACGAATGTGTGTTTGTACTTGTACATTGTCAGGTCAGATTTCCCTGCGATGCCATATGTGATTGACCATTTTCTGCCACAAGCAGCACCAGTTGTGTCCTCTGTTCTGTTTTGGACGTGTTGGGGATTGTGCCACATCGTTGTCAATTTTGATGTGCTCTACATGTGATGTGTGTGTGCAGCTTTTTGAGGGAGTCACCCCTGCAGCTCTGATTTGGCTGCCCCTTATCCCTTACATGCGGTGTGCCTCTGGCTTATGTGCTCATTCAGTGCTGAGATGTTGCATACTTGGGTGCTCTCGGTGGGAGTTGGGGGTCTGGGGCATGGGTTGTCCACAGATGTGCTATGCTTACTTGTGCCTGTGTGCCATTGTGCCCATCTCCCCCCGTCCCCCCAGTCCCTGGTCGTTACTCAACCTGTTGCTTTTGTGTCCGGTCATGTTGAGCAGTGTCTGGGCCCCCAACTCCTGCCGCCGTCTCCCACTGATGACTGTGGACACCATTTCCTCCATCTTGTCCAGCTCCTCCTGTGGCGCAAGACTCCCACCTCCAGTCTGCATTGCTGCCCTCGGTTGTTTGCGAGTTTCTGCTTGGTTTTACGCTTGACATCATTCCAGCACCTCTTGACCTCTTCCATTGACCTCTTCAGCACTCCGACTGCATTCACCTTGTCCACAATGGTCTGCCATATTCCATTTTTAGTTCCCAGTGACACAGTGGAGGTGACGAACAGTAGTTGATGGTGTTCTATCACCTCTGTGATCAGGATCCTCTTTTCCTGCGGACCGAACCACTTCTTCCTGCTCTTCTTGTCCTTGCCCTTCCCTGACCCCGAAGTCCCAGGCTGGTCCTCCGGGGGGGTTGTGGGGTTCTGGTTGTTCTCCTCACTTGCTCTGGCTACCTCCATTGTGCTTCGCTGTTGTTTGGATTTTGTCTGTTTTTTTCTTGACTTTTTTGGTGCATTTTCCCTCATGACGCGTGGGAATTGCAGGCAGGTGTCTGGTTTTCGCTGATTTTTGTATCACGATTGACCTCATCGCAGCTTTTTGTGCGTTTGTGTTTCGCATTTTTGCAGCGTCGCGTTGACTTTATCCCAGACATTTAACGCGTTATTGTGAGCCTATCGCATGGTACCGCAGGGTTGAGAATACCACGTCGACACAGAGTTATTTTCCTGTGATAGACTGCGATGTGAAGAGTTGCGTTAAGCTAAATTTGCAATGATTATCACACGTTCTTGAGAAAATCCCCCTCAGAGTAACAAATCAGGTGTAAAATGTGTTTACAAAATAAAAAGGAGACGCTAATCACCTGAATATAATCGACACACAATATGCAGGAGTAAACTGTCCTCCCACTATTTACCGCCACTGCAGGGTGGAGTATTAGCCGGGCATGGAATGATGCGTAATTTGCACTTGTGATTTGCGGCAGAAGCTGCCTGCCCAAAATTTTGGGGGCAAACTTGTGCTTTGCACGCAATTTGGGGCATATCAACAACAACCGGCGATAATTATCGCTGAGCGCACTTAGCGCTCGGATAATTATCGCCGGCTTGCGCCGATTTTTATCGCTGAGATAGCGTGCTATTAGTAACGCTTATCTCATCAGCGATAAAAATCCTAGCGCTAACTGGCTAACGTGAGATTATTGCTGGAAACCCAGCGATAATCTCACGTTAGCTAGTTGATAGGGACTCACAAACTTAGCCATGATATCCACCTTCCATAGGATATCATGGCTAAGTCAGTCCTGAAGCAGGTGTTAGGAAAGTAGCGATAACAGGTGTTATCGCTACTTTTCCTGACGCTATGCTTCATAGCGTGGGGCTTGATGATAGGAGAAATGACGCTTAGCGACATTTCTCCTATCATGTCAGGTCAGGAAGGCCCACTTTGCATCTCATTAGAGATGCAAAGCTGGGCGTTAGACATCCTCATGCTAAAGCAAGCTTTCACGCGTTAGCGTGGCCTTGCTAATATAGCGATAAAATTATCGCCACTTTTCGGCCGAAAACGGACGCTAAAGTGGCGACAATTTTTTATCGCCTTGTTGTAAATATGCCCCATTGTGCCAGACTAGTCATCCCATTTCGGCGTAAATGAAAGTTTGCACTCAATGCTGATTTATCGGCTCACATGCAAGAGCTCCAAATTTCATAAACCAGGAAAGTATAATATATTCTAAGAAATGGACGTTACATATGTTTGAAAACGTGTAGTAGCTTAAGATCTTTAAAGGATGGTTCCAAGTACTGGCCTTAAGGTAAGAATTAAATTAAAACAGACATGCTTTTAACACTGAACTTCGATCTTGAATCCACGAAGGTATATCATTGTGCTGGCTAAGAAACAGTTGGCTTTTTGCTCATAATATTTTACGAGTTTCAAAGCTTCTAAACGCGTGATCAAGCCCTCTTCTCCCCTGCTGACCCACTCACATCTGAGCTTCAATGTGAGCCGGGGGTTGATGATCTAAGATATTAGGAAATGGCACAAGGAAGCTGGTGTTTCAAAACTGCCCAAATGCAGGAGATAACGTGCACATAAGAAAACAACGAACAGCCAGCCGTGGAGTACATCTTCCAGAGATTTCGGAGCGAAATTTAAAACCAAAAGAAATGTTTGTGCAATCTGGAAAGCTTTTCAGAGCAATACCATCACAATTCAGGTGGGAGGCAGGGAAATTTGATCCTTTGTAGAGCAACCACATGGAGCGTTTTGTGAATAAGATGTAATGTCTTTGCACCACTATAGAGGGCTAAACAAGCTGCTTGTCTCAGTGCAGACTCACAAAGCCTCAGTGGCGTTTCTAGAAGTGATGTTTAGGGGAGGGGTGCACAAGAAGTCACAGATAAAACTGGTGGGGCCATATACAACAGGCAATCATGAAGACTGTATGTATGTGTATATATATATATATGAACAAACACGTGGGGCCCGATTCACAGAACTAACTTAAGACAAAATCCTAAACTTACTACCATTTTGGTATTCACAGAAGGCACTTACTCATTTTGGTATTCACAGAAGGCACTTACTCATTTCGGTATTCACAGAAGTTAGGAGTCCTAATTTTAGGACTCCTAAATGCCTTCTGTGAATACCGAAAGTCTTAAAATTCGTATTTTTCTCAGTTTAGTAGTAGTATAGTTAGGACTCCTAACTTTAGGACTCCTAAATGCCTTCTGTGAATACCGAAAGTCTTCAAATTAGGATTTTTCTCAATTTAGTAGTCCTAAATTTAGACTTAGGACTACTAAATTGAGAAAAATCCTAATTTTAAGACTTTCGGTATTCACAGAAGGCATTTAGGAGTCCTAAAGTCAGGAGTCCTAACTATACTACTACTAAACTGAGAAAAATCCTAATTTTAAGACTTTCGGTATTCACAGAAGGCATTTAGGAGTCCTAAAGTTAGGACTCCTAACTTCTGTGAATACCGAAATGAGTAAGTGCCTTCTGTGAATACCAAAATGAGTAAGTGCCTTCTGTGAATACCAAAATGGTAGTAAGTTTAGGATTTTGTCTTAAGTTAGTTCTGTGAATCGGGCCCCTCCTGTTGCCAGAATCCAATTCCCCTCATGGGCGGAATAGACAAGTACAGACCACAATCTGCTTGGTGGATTTAGTGCTTTATTGTTTCAATGACCTCCACTGCATGACGCGTTTCGACCAGGTCCCCCCGGTCTTGATCACATATATATATGTATATATTCAATAAAAAAAAGGTTATAGCTTATAGTTTGAAAACTTTATTTATTCTCTCTACAAAAACCGACCTAAATATCACAAACATTAGAAATTCTAAAGTTATAGTTATACCTTAAACTATGGTTTATGCAACTCTTTCAAATTACTATAACTCTTGCACCTCCATACACACAGTTGGCAACTGTAGATTAACTATAGCTCGCTCCTTTTCTATGCACTGCTTATACCCTTTCATATTGCATCACTAATAGCATGTTAAATCATAGCATTTGTAAGAAGATTCATGACATGGTAATAAAATCATTTATAAAACACTGTTCTTGGTAGAGTGGTGAGATATAAACAATGTAGTGTGGCTAGCGATCTGCCATAGAGTGGCGTAGAGTCTAGAGGCATAGAGAGGAATATCATAGACTGGAGAGGCGTGGAGTGGAGTAGCATACATTGGAGTGGCATAGAGCTGAGTGGCATAGAGCTGAGTGGCATAGAGTTGAGTAGCATAGAGTGGAGTGGCATATAGTGGAATAGAATAGAGCGGAGTGGCATATAATCGTGTACAGTTGAATGGTGTATAGTGGAATGGCGCACAGCAGACTATGCGATGTTACATTGCATGTGGTACAACGCTTATAATTACAACACAGTTGTTACAATGACCGCGTTGTTACAACGCATACCATTTATCGCAAGTTGTTTCTACGATTTGCTGTAGGGGGCGCCCTGGACTTAGGAATAGTATAATTTACTATTCCAACTCCAGCGTGCGCAACAGTAGGGAAAGTGTTGGAATAGTAAATTATACTATTCCTTAGTTTAGAGTGCCCCCTACAGCAAGTCACAGAAACTACTTGCGTTGTAATGGTTAGCGTTGTAATAACGCGGTCTTTGTAACAACCGCTTTGTAATTGCATGCATTGTACCGCATGCGTTGTAAACACTGCTTACCGCACAGCAGAGTGTCATATAGTAGAGAGGCATAGAGTGTAGTGGTGCAGAGAGGAATAGCGTAGAGTGGTGAGGTGTAGAGTGGAGTGGCACAGAGTGGAACAGCATAGAGTGGAGTGGCATAGAGTGGAATAGTTTAGAGTGGAGTGGCATAGAGTGGAGTAGTGTAGAGTGGCGTGATATATAGTGGAGTGCGTACAGTGAAGTGGCATGCAGCAGAATAGCGAGTGGAGTGACGTATAGTGGATTGGTGTAGAGTGCAGTTGTGTGTCATAGACTAGAGTGGACTGGAGTAAAGTGGAGAGGTGTAGAGTGGAGCAGAGTGGCATAGAGTGGAATAACATAGAGTAGAGTGGCCTATAGTGGAGTGACATGGATAGGCATAGAGTGGAGTGGCGTAGAGTGGAATAATGTGCAGTGGAGTGGCTCAGAGTGGAGTCTCGTAGATTGGATTGGCATACAGTGGAGTAGCATATAGTGGAATCGCTTACAGTGGAGTGGCGGAGAGTGGAGTGACGTAGAGTGGAGTGGTGTAGAATGGAGTAGTGTAGAGTGGAATAGTGTAGATTGGAGTGGCATCTCGTGGAGTGGTGTGTGATAGAGTGGAGTGGTGTGGTGTGTCACAGAGGGGAGTTGTGTGTCATAGACTGGAGTAGTGTCCAATGAGGAAGAGTGGGGTAAAGTGTGGTACATTTGAGTAGTGTGGAGTGGTGTAGTTTAGAGTTAAGTAAAGTCTCATAGAGTGGAGTGGCATATAGTAGTGTAGACTAGTGTGGAGTGCAGTTGAGTGGAGTGGGTTAGCCCAGAGTTGAGTAAAGTGCCATTGATTGGAGTGGCTTGTTGCAGAGTAGAGTGGAGTGTTTTAGAGTGTAGTGACATGTCATAGGGTAGAATGGAGTGGCTTATAGTGGAGTGGTGTAGACTGGTGAGTTGTAGAGTCTAGTAGTGCATTGCAGAGTGGAGTGACATAGAGTGGAATACCATAGAGTGAAGTGGCGTAGAGTGAAGTGGCATAGAGTGGAGTCTTGTAGAATGGAATAGCGTACAGTGGAGTGGCATGCAGTGGAATAGCATACAATGGAGTGGCATACAGTGGAGTGGCAGAAAATGGAGTGGCATACAGTGAAATAGCGCAGAGTGAAGTGGCGCACAGTAGATTTGCGTACAACAGAACAGCATTGAATGGAGTAGTGTACAGTGGAGTGGCATACAGTGTAGTGGTGTACAGTGGAACAGCCACACTTTGGCTGTGTTCTGGGTTAGGGCCTTAGACATAGTTAAGTAGTAGGTTTTAGTGTCGTTCGCTTTCTATTAGAACTTTGTTAAAGTGATAATAGGTAGGGAAATTTAGTACTGCTGTAGTTACCGAAACTAAAAGAGTATTTCAAATGTTTTAACAAATGTATTCATTTTATCTAGAACTGTAATTTGTAGGTATTACCGCTGTACTCCGTAGACTTTTTTTTGCCAAGAATTAAATGTATTAAAAATTAATAATGCACTGGAGTACACTATATTTATGAAATATAATGTACTATAGTGTGTGTTAATATTTTTGCATAATTAACTAAATATATACAGAAACATATAATTACTTTCCTTACCCATTACCACTTTGATAAAGTGGTAATGGTTAGGGAAAAAATATAAAACCAACTACTAGAATACAGCCAAATTATGGGTAAAACAACATGGCTGCCTTTCAATCAATCAATCAGGGGTTTATAAAGTGTGCTACTCACCTGTGAGGGTCTCAAGGCACTGGGGGGGGTACAGCTCCATGTTATTCGAAAAGCCAGGTCTTGAGTCTCTTCCTGAAGGTGTTGACGGGGAGCTAGTTCCAGGTCTTTGCTGTGACGCAGGAGAAGGCTCTACCACCGGCTCTGGTTCTGCGGATGCGTGGGGTCGCTGCCAGGACGAGGTCGGTGGAGCAGAGGTTCCTCTTGGGTACGTGGAAGAAGACTCTTTCGTTGAGGTATTTTGGTCCGATGTTGTAGAGGGATTTGTAGATGTGGGTGAGTAGCTTGAAGGTTACTTTCTTCTCGATGGGGAGACAGTGGAGGTCTTGTAGGTGCAGGTTCATGTGTTCGTGTCCTGGGGTCCGAGGATGAGTCTGGCTGCGGTGTTCTGGATGGTTTGGAGCTTGTGTAGCACGGTTTTGTTGATTCCGGCGTAGAGGGTGTTGCCGTAGTCCAGTCTGCTAGTTACTTGTGCGTGGGTGAAGGTCTTTCTGCAGTCATGGAGATCCACTTGAAGGTCTTTCGGAGAATGCAGAGGGAGTTGAAGCAGGTCGAGGCGACGGCGTTGATCTGCCGGGTCATGGTGAGGGAGGAGTCTAGGATGATGCCGAGGTGCCAGCTGTTGTCTGTTGGCGTGGGTGGGTTTCTGAGAGCAGGGGGCCACCAGGTGCTGTCCCACACCATGGGGGAGGGTTCAAGGATGAGGACCTCAGTCTTCTCTGAGTTCAGCTTTAGGCAGTTGACACTCATCCTGGCTGTAACGTCTTTCATTCCTTCTTAGAAGCTGAGTCTGGTGTCTTTGGAGTTCTTCATGAGAGAGAGGATGAGCTGGATGTCATCGGCATAAGATACTATGCTGAGCCAATGCTGTCTGATGATGGTGACGAGGGCGGGCATGTAGATGTTGAAAAGTGTGGGGCTGAGCGAGGATCCTTGGGGTACTCCACAATTGATCCCTGTGGGTTCGGAGAGGAAGGGTGGGAGTCTGATTCATTGGGTTCTGCCGGTGAGGAAGGAGCGGATCCAGTCGATGGCGGTTCCCCATTTGCCGGCATCGTGGAGTCTGGTGGCGAGAGTGTGGTGGGAGATAGTGTCGAAGGCTGTGGAGAGGTGTCGTAGGATGAGGGCCGCTGTGTGGCCCTGGTCAAGTAGCATGCGGATGTTATCGGTGGCGGAGAGGAGGGCGGTCTCGGTGCTGTGGTTGCTGCGGAATCCAGACTGGGAGGAGTCGAGGATGGCGTTTTCTTCGATGAAGGTGGTCAGCTGGGCATTGATGAATTTCTCGGTGACTTTGGCTGCGAAGGGAAAGTGAGAGATGGGCTGGTAGTTTTTCAGGTCTGTTGGGTTGGTCGAGGGTTTCTTGAGGAGGGGCTTGACTTCTGCCCGCTTCCAGTTGTCTGGGAAGATGCTGGATTTGAGGGAAGTGTTTATGGTCCGGCTTATCTCGGGAGCTATGGTGGCGGCAGCTCTGTGGTAGATGTGCGGTGAGCAGGGTTCCGTGGGAGCTTCTGAGTGGGTGTTCTTCATGGTCTTCGTGGTGTTTTCAGTGGTAGCAGGTTTCCAGATGGTGATGATCGGACGGTTGTTGGTGGTGGTGAGTGTGGTGGTGTCGGGAGTCTGTTCGCTGAAGTTGGCGTAGAGGGTCTTGATTTTCATGTGGAAGTAGGAGCTGAGCTTGTTGCAGAGGTCCTGGGATGGAGGGACATCCGTGGCTTCGCTGGGGGGTTTGGTGAACTGCTGTATGACGTTGAAGAGTTCCTTTGTGTTGCTGGCATTGGAGTGGATTTTGTTCTTGATGAAGGTCTTCTTGGGGGTTCTTATGTGCTGGTTGTATTCATTCATAGCGTTCCTATAGTTGTTTTGGTCTTTGGTGGTTTTCTTGTTCCACCAGAGTTTCTCAAGGCATCTGCAGGAGCGTCTGGCTTCTTGGAGGTTGGTGGTGAACCAGGCTGCATTTATGGGGCCATTGATTGACGGGGTGGCGGAGGGGTGCGAGCTTGTTGGTGCAGCTGGTGATGCAGCGGTGTAGTTCTTTTGCTGCGGAGTTGGCGTTGGTCATGCCGTAGGGGGGATTGTGGAAGAGGGTGGCATTGAGGATTTCCTCTTTAACCCTCTCCAGTTCCTTCGGGGCAGGTGCAGGGTGGGCGGGTTTGGGTGCGGTGGTGATGTTGAAGGTGAAGTGTACGCAGTGGTGGTCTGTCCAGAGGGGCTGCGTGGTGTGGCTGTATTGGATGTTAGTTCCTCCTGCAAAGATCCATGTTTCCGTGAAGAAGGCGGAGATGTTGTCGAGCAGGTCCCAGATCTCCGTGGCGTGTCTGTGGAGGGAGCACACATTGAAGAGGATGCACGTCAGAGCTTCGGTGGTGCAGGCGTCCGTTGAGGGCTCAGCGGGCGTGGCCGGGCTGTTGATGGTGAAGGATTGTCGGCATTGTTCATGAAAACCTAAAAGGGATCCTTTCCACACCATAAACTATATTCCTGCTAAATTTCATAAAAATACATTAAGCCGTTTTGTCTCTATGTCTGTCTAAAAAGTCTATAGTAAATGCATTGGTTCAATAACGCACTTTGGGACCTCCCTTTTTCCTTTGCCCTCTTAACAAATCACGGCAAAACTTTGCATCATCTGCCAATGTAAAAAAAAGGATAGGTCTGAAAGGTTTTTCCGACGGGGGCAAAGTTATTAAAAAGCATGCCTGGAAAATAGTAGCAGGGTCAAACAGAATTCAAGAAAACTCGGCAACAAGTCTATGAAAGGGCTAGTGATCTTCGGAGAGTCTCAATCACTCCTGTTCTCTTTTCTACACCACTCTCATCTGCAGTCGCTCAGTCATACACTTCTGCTCTTTTTCTCCTCATATCTTTCTGAAACACTCCTTCTGCATATCTCAGACTTTATCCCTTTCCTCTTCAGCACCCTCTTCTCACTCTCTCCTGTACATATGTCCTTGCATCATCTTTCAATTCACAACCTACCATACACAAACACAACACACCTAAACAACTGTAAGGGTTCCATTTTCTTTAACTTTTGTCCTGTAAATATTTTGAAAGCTTTGTACCTCTTTCACACACTTTCCCATAGCATCACAATTACATTTCGCTCGACTGACCATTTCCCTCTGCAGAGAGGCCAAGAATTGGATAAACACGTATTCTGAACCCCTTCATGGCTCACTGACAGGTACTGTGAAAAATTCCCATTGCCTTGGGACTAAACTCCACATCTCTTAGGTCTGTTATAAACACCCCTACAACCTGAACTCATAAAGATGCATTGAGGAAACACTTTTCACAGTACACACTATACACGAGTAATATGTTGCAAGAAAAAAACCACAGAAACACAACATCCTGGAAAAAGCAACACTCTTAATTAATGCAAGTGTAAGTAAAACATGAACTGTAAATAAGAACAACATTGTTGTTTCCAGCCAGAGAGGACAGTGTTTTTTATGGCTATGGCTGTCACCAGTGGCGGAGCAGAAGGGAGGCCAGAACAGTTACAGATGGGGCATCGGGCTCACCTTGCCACCTCTAGGCCCCTGCCGTTCCCTAGCAATGCCAACACAAAGCTTCTTCATCATTCATGCTGCTAAGGTTATGATGTGAACAGGATAGTTTACTTTTAAATGAATTGCTATGGTTTCAAATTCACTTTTGTTAGGAATTACTAGTTCTACCTGCATGTTTTGTTTATGTCTGCCTACCAGACAGTGTTTGTTGTTTGCCTCATCTCAGGGTGCAACTGATAAGACGGTTGCTAAACCTTGTACTGCAAAGGAGTATGTCACAGGCAGCTGCATGTTTGTACTTGCTGACATTGATGTCCGGCTGGTGCCACTGCATACTGTAGCAAGGGGTTGGCAGATCACTGCACTGAGGGGACTGCTGGGAACTGGCTGCTATGTGAGCAAGCTAAAGAGACAAATAACACCATCAATCATCATACGGGCAGCCGATGAGCCATACTGAGAAGGCAATACTTACCCCTAAGTATATTGTCACATGATTGTGACAATGCAGGCCAAGCTAGATTAGATTTCTCTCACAAACATTCCTGCCATGGCCGTTTCTTTGTAGGTCTTGCGCTGCTTAGGAAAAGACCTTTAGAAATCGATTCAGTTTTGCAGGCAAAAACGTGCAGACATTGCATTACTTTGAATGGCAACGCGTGCACGTTTGGCGATTGCCTTTCAGGAGCGAGCTTCGAAACCATCTGTTTGTAATTAACAGATGGTGCCCACTGCTCGCTCCCGTAAGGGAAACAGCCGCAGGGCCCCTCCTCTTTCCCCTTGCCCTGCTGCCTCCTCCTCTCCTCGTCAAACTTTTTTTTTTACACTTTCAGCGCGAGGCACGCGCGCTTGTTTATCTTACCTTACAGCCCATCCCATTGTTTTTGTTTCTTTCCCTTTTCATTGTATCCTTCCAGTTTGTTCTCTCTTATTTGTATCCCTATCTGTCCTTCCATTTCGGATTCTTGGTTTCCGCACTCTTCCATGGATTCCGGTGTGCTGCTGGTCGCTGTGTTGTTTGTATCTTTCCATCTTCTCAACCGGAGTGTGGATCGGTTCTTTCCTACCACTCAGTTCGCACTGCGAAACCGTGGAAATGGAGAAACAGCTGGACCTCCTTCGTGCACAACATGCTTACCTGCTTCTGGACTCTCCTAGGGTAAGTGTCGTTTGTGAGTGTGTCCCTGAGTGACGACAGTGGCATGGACCACATGTGCGGTGATGCGGTTAGATCCCTTGAGAGGTGGTATGGACGGACAGAGCTGTCGGGTGTGTGTGGCTTGGAGAATGCAAACCAAAACACAACTTTGCTGAGTCCAGCTCACGAGGAAACAATGGTCAGAAGTAGTGTGGGTCAAAGGTCATAGGTAAACTGGGGCCACTGCTGCAGCAAGACTTAATGGAACCGTGGAAGTTACGCTGCCCGGTCTATAACGCACCCCCCAGATCCTGTGACCAGCTCTTTTTAACACACACAAACACTTCACCGCACGTCACACACACCGTTCACGACTTCAGATTCATCCGTGCCACTGAACATAGTTTGGTGGGACTACAGCAAAACTCATTGGAAATTGTAAGAGAGATGCACACAACCAGACACCAAGAGGAGGTTTTTCTGATGTGTACTCCCGCATGCATCTAAGGCTGGGCGGCCACATGGCTCCGTCTCATCACGGACACTCCTACCACACGTACGTAGCCCTTCATGTGACAGGCTAAGCGCTCTCGGTATGGAAATCTGGGTTTGCGTCAGTTGAACTAGTCAGACGAACTTATTTGATAGTAGTTCTCTATACCTGAAAACCGACTACGCGAGGGGGGGCAACTTAAGCACTCCCATCTGGTGCAGACAGAGAAATTGGGCCTCGCCTTCACCATCTAGCTGACCCCAACCTCCTGTTCTGTGGAGGAACGTGGCACTACTAGTGAAGAACGTTGTTCAACCAGAACGTTCACCTGGTCTTTACCCGCCATCTGAAGTGTGTGCATGGAAGCATCGCACAGCTGTATTTAGCACCAAAACAACCATACACACCCTGAGTGGGTATTTCAGTACAGGCACACTAAACTCTTAGATAAGGCTTCAGAAGGCATACACTGAGGAGAGATGCACATATGTGCGGCTTCTGGAAAGGCCGCGTGCCACTTAGTTCCACATCCCTTATCCAACGTGTTTACTACTACCCTCAAAGCTTGAGAAAGGCAAGTGTGGGTTAAAATGCAGGCAACGACTCACAGCAGCAGAATACTCTTGTTAACATGTTTAGAGTTGTTTGCCATTACATGTCTCTAAACAGAACATCTGTTCAGTTATTTGACGTGGGCTCCTGTACACTTACCTCACCCAGTACCAGAACCTCAAGGGAGTGTCGACCCTGCACGGAAATCGGCCTGCATCCAAAACCTTGCGTTCCAGGACCGCGCTAGCACAGATGGAAGGGACAACAGAAATCGGAATGGAGTATTTCAGTCCACCATTCTCCTTATATTGGGACTGAAGCCCTAGTTTGGCTTTTTTTTTTAAACTGAGCTTCCTGTTTGATGTTTTTGCTGACCTTCGGAACCCCCAACCTGTGGGTTTTTTTTGTGCAACTTCACTTCAATTACCCTATTTTACACATATATTCGTGTTTAAAGCAAATCTTCATGCATTATTTGGGCCCAACAGGTTGTAACCTAGATGAAGCCAAAGTTGGTGCCCCTTTCAGTGGCACACAGTGACCAATTTATGACTCGTTAACGAAAATCGGCGACAACCCCTCACCCACAGTGCACGCCATGTTTCATCACTGCAGCTAATCCCACGTGTCTCTTGTTTTGAAATGGGTGTTCAGTTCTAGCACCAGAAGCAAAGCAGTAGTAGGAACATATTAAGACACTAGTGTTGTTGTACCAGGGAACCCCTATCCTGTTGTGTAGCCCCCTTCTTTCTCTGCGATGGCCACATATTCTTGCGGTGGGAATTTTTTGAGTGTTCACCTTAATACAGTCGCCGCCAACACCTTATTTTCCATATTCTGCTACAAAGTTGTGTAGTAGTGGGAAAAAGTTGAGCGTATTTTCGCTATCGTAAGGATTTGACAGACACTCTATAACTCTTTGTAGCACTGGGTGACGTCAAACACCGCGCCACTGTCCCCTCACCGCTTCCCCATCCAGAGATGTGTCCTGGCTGTTACCTCACTGTTCTAATGTAAGCGTTTGTGCGGTGGCAGTGCATTCGCACTTCTGTACCGTGAGTTAAACTAGGCCATTGGTGGGGGGAACTTAACCAGGTTCTGGCGATCTGCACGCCACCTGCAAAGGCAGGTGTAAATCACAAAGGCCCGACTTAGGCTCTCATCCTTCCTAGGCCAAGTACTTGAGGTATCACGTAATAGCACGTGTTGTTTACACCAATAGGTGAGACATAGAAGTGTGGGTAAAATGACTGTCCCTTAACAGAGGGTCTCTTGAGAGCTATGAATGAAGCACGTGCATACTGCAGGTGCACGAGGCTGAGCCTGGAGCCTGTGATGTGAACTCACCCTCTGCCCCCCCCCTCCTCCCTTTCCGGCAGGCAGTTCTGCATCTGGTGTGAGCCAGGCTAGAGGGCAGAGTACCCTGGGAGCAGAGAGCATCAGTAGACACCGAAAACCTTCTTTACGTTCCACGGCCAGGCGGCAGAGGCATAAAGAGAATAACCATACAGCTAGAAATGCCCTGGTGCAGCCAGAATACTCTCTCCCTCTAGCAGTTTTAAGCCACGGCGAACTAAGACGTCTGCTGGTCTAAATAACTGATTCTAAACCTGTGGTCCACGACTGTCTAGAAATATATGTCGATGATATTAGTACACTAATAAAGTACATACACTTAACAAAGCAACATTGGAAAATGTAAAATGCTCTGTAAATGTGAAGAGAGTTGAAACTCAAGGCTAAACATTGGTAGCTTTGACTTGATTCGTGGTAGCAGCACAAGTACAGCAAACAAAAGTATGGACAATTAGTGGCCTCAAGTGAAATACTAGCTTCCTCTGGCAGAAAAGAGGATGCATTAGGAGCAAGACAAAGTTATATGTTGGAGTCTAGCATATTGGTTTGTCTTTGAGAAGTAAACTTTAATTCTGAAAATCTCCAACCTACCAATACAATTTCGATATTTTTTGTGAATTAAAGGCTGTATTTCATAATTTGTTTGATGCATACTTGTTTCTGCAGTTTTATGTATTTTTGTTTTCTACTTTTGTGAGGTTTGCATTATGTAAATTGCTCAGGCATGGTGCCCGGCTTCGCATAGGTATTCAGTGGGGGTCTAAATCAATCAAAAGTTTAAAAGCTGCTGGTCTAAATAACCATTTACTGAACACCTACTAGCTCAGCACCCCTAAAGCCCACTCTTACAGGGAGACGATAGGATAAGTATACTTTGAAACTGTAGAACTCCTTTTGCTATGCATTATGTATTTCACTCAACCTCTGCTCGTACCCACAATGTCCTGTGTTTCCTTCACTGTGGCTTCCTTTTAAATGTTAAACTATGTTTTCCAACCTCCAAAATACACCAGCACCCCTGTGATGGCCACGGCAGCGCTACATGATGATAAATAAAATATAAACAGACATAAGATGGATTAGCCAAGATAATAGCCAAGGGGGGTAATTTTTCGACTGCTTCATGAAGTGTAAAAACACGTTTTTACTCGGGCTCCCAGAAGTAAATATAATGTTACTAAAGGCTGGGAATGGGGACAGAACCTCTTATGTTATAAAGTGATGTTTACTTCAGCTAGCTGCATGGTAATGATAGACCACACCCTAACAGGATCTTCAAACATACCTGGAGGCGTGGGGGAGGGGGATGGTTCAGACAAGGAGTCTGACATGTATGTAATCTACACCCAAGCCTATTCCACATAATTATTAAAACATAGCAACACTGCTTAAGGAATCCTAGGCTCCAGGTCAGGTGCTGAATGCCTCCTGCATGTGAACTTATCCTCCCAACTCCCACCACAGAAAGTCATGTGCACAGCATAGACAAGAGTGCTGCAGGACAAGCATTGGCATAGCCAATAGGTCTCGCCTTTGGGACCTTATAAGTGTTTAGCCATGCAACATGTTTGCACGAAGGATATTGTGCTGCATAACTAAATGCTTATAAGGTGCCAAAAGCGAGACCTATTGGCTATGCCAATGCTTGTTTTTTTCAGTGATGGATATTTTAATAATTTGGGTTACTGGTTGAGAAATCTGAAACCTTACTCAAGCAGCAACCGCAATCCTTGCCAGGGTGAAGTCACAAGCAAACCCCATATTAACCCTTTCGCTGCGGCGGGAATTCCGCCGCAGCGCTGGGGGGTGCGGGGGGGCAGCGCGGTGGCGCTGTGCTCATGACGGAGCCACTCCGTCATGAGCCACGGTTGAGCTGTGCTCATGATGGAGCGGTTCCGTCATGACTTCGCCCAGTTGCGTTGTCCCCCCGCACAGGCGGGGAAACAGCGCCGCGTGGGCGGCGCGGCCGCCAACGGTCGTGGCATGACGGAACCGCTCCGTCATGAGCACACGGCAACCGTGGCTCATGACGGAGCGGTTCCGTCATGAGCGGGGAAGGGGTTAACCTGTGCTCAACCATGTGGTCGCTTGACACAGAGCAGTCAGGCATAACTAAGAGGCAATGTGTAAAGTATTTATGCAGCACTTCAAACGTTAATCAAGTGAAAACCCTACACAAGAAGAATCCCACACCAAATAAAATGTAATAAAGATATCAAGACCAAAGTGACAACCATCCAATCAGTTAAACCAGAGATATTTTAAAGACTTACTAAAATGTCCAACGTGCTACTCATGGCAATCTGGTCGTATGAACCCGGGAGAAAGTCACAAGCACAGGTCGACTGCGATGGAGCGTAGGTCAGATACAGGGACCAGGTGGGTCACGCTAAAAAGTTACCTTTTCAGTCCAGCGCAAAGAGTTACGAGGAGCAGGAAAGTGTTGCGGGCGGTGGTCGATGTAGCGCAAAAAGTAGGCTGTGCTCCCCACTAGCGGTCAATGCTGTAGCACGAAGGGCTGAGTTGAATCAAACTTCATGTTGGTAGGCTGTTCAAGCAGCAACATGAGTATGATATATCAGCTCCTTTTACTTCACACTTTGACTAATAAACTTGGAAATGTAAATATTTTGGTTGCAGAAAATATAGCCATTTTAAATATTGCCCCTCTACAAAGAGCCTCCAACAGAAACAGCAGACCCCAGACTGGATTTTCTTTTCTGTATTAAAGAGATGAATACTATTGAAGTTGACACCCCATGACTATGGCATGATCTAATTGTATCTCCTGGCATCACTTTGAGCCCTAAAGTTACACTAGACAGATCATTCAAGGGCACAATGAAATGATCATGACATTGCCTGGACCACCAGTATCTTTTCTATAAACCCACCAGTAAACTTTACATGCGTGAACTGATGTGATTCACTTAGATAGAGTTCCATGTAGGTCGACAAATTTTAATTGTCTAGCCAAAAAGTGACTAATAGTTGGTTCAGTTCTGAACTAATAAAGTATAGTCAAATGCATTTGGCGAGAACCTGAAGGAAGAACGTATGAACCTAACCTCGAAGTCACACATTTTATCCAAGTGAGATCAGCAGAAATCAGATTTGAAATGCACAAAACTAGCTGTACTACAATAACCAGACCTGTCTCACCTCCAAAGCAGGACTTGTGTCTTAATTCTGAAATAATTAAGAAATTCAAATACTACTAATTGATAATTACCACTTCTAAATATCTTTGCAGGCAGCTCTCTCACACACATTTCAAGCATAAAATGATGAAAATATATGCTGAGATTGAAGGCAATAACTCTGTACACTCTTAGCAGTTCCTTAAATACTAATGAAAAACCCCTCTAGACTCAGACACTCATCTCTTTAGATAGTTTAACCCTCTCATTAAGAAATGATTCAAACCCTGGGTGACGGATTGCAAAGGTGGCGTCCATTATTCCCTGGATTGTTTAAGTCCCTTGTTCTCAATGAACATTTCTAATCTGCATTTTCAGCAGGAAATTGTGCCTGCACCTTGTAAGCAAGCACTGGTCATACCGCTATTAAAATAGACTTGGCTGATGCTTCTAAGATGGAAAATGATTATCCAATCCCTCTCTTGGAATACACGTTGGTATGATAGCGGTATAGCAGCTACATATCTTTGTAGAAGTACACAGACTTCTGGACACTTTTCAGGCAAGACTTCCCCTAATTATAGTCTGTGGTTATCTCTGTACTGAACTATTTGAGGCAACAGCTAGAGGATGGCTGCACACTATCAAAAGTGATGGATGGAATGCTTAAATTAATCTGAGCCACTGTTAATTACTTGTGCTGCATCCTAGTCCATTGATATTTTGCATTCCATGACACCTCAGTTTGGACAGAGCCATATGCAAATCAGTCATGACCCAGCTCCGATGGGAACAGTCCAACCTGAACTTGAAGGCCAGGACCTCCTTGAACTGAAGCAGAAGAAACCCAACACTGATTTTGCCTTCATTGGGCTTGTCAGCTAGGTGCAGCTTGGTTCCAATGGCACAGCGAGCAAAGAACCCACATCTGAGTACACCCTTACACTTAGGTCGTCGCATTGATGTATACAAAAAAGTGATGGATTGAATGCTTGAATTAATACCAGCGACTGTTAATTACTTGTGCGGTATTCCAGTTTTAAAGTTATTTTGCACACCAAGTGGAGAAGTGTGGCTCACTGGTTAGAGTAGGCAGACCTGGAAGCAGAGGTCAGCCCGGGACCAGGGTTCAATTCCCGGCTCAGCTGGGTCTTGAGTCTATAAATTGTCCATGGACTCGATAATTCTCGCTCCAGTGCATACTCGATTCATGGGTTCACACTCTGCGACTCTGGGCAATAGCTTGCTTAATCTCCACAATGGCCCCTCGCAGCGGGATGCCTGGCTTTCACCTTGTGGATGCCCTGCTGGGTTATCTCACAGGGGAATACCAGGACGGGTTCCCTAAGCAAGCGCTTAGAGACCGGTTGGTGATTTGCGCTATATACATATCTGTACATTTACATTTACATTTACCATGCCATATTAGTCTGAACTCAGTCATATGCAAATTAGACTTGACCCTTCTCCAACAGGAACAGTCCAGCCTGAACTACCTGGTACACTACAGGATGCTCCCTTAACAAAACTGAATATGTGATTCAATAATTGCAGATCTTTTTAGAACGATCTTAGTTCATGATTCAATTATCAGATTCTCTACTGTGACTAGCTATTTTAAAGTTAAAACTAAAAAAGAATATATAAAGGCCCATAACTGGATGAAAGTTAATATAAAAGGCTTCCAAGAAGCACTAATGAAATCATGACCCACTGGAAACAGTGTGGTAAAAAACTATGTACAGTGTATAATAACTGGGTTAGCCAGATGGCTAATGAGCTAGTGCGGCATTAAGGAGCACTTTAACTATGAAATGCAAGAACACGTCTCCCTGGTACTCAGAGGCAGTGGAACGAGCTCAAATGTATTTATGATAATCAGAGTGCCTATGGATATGCACCTATGATATGCACTCTGGTTGATTTCTCTTAATGTACATGGTTGCAGGCTGCATTGAAGAATATCTGTCTTATTTCTTGTTTTTATATTTGCTGCACTGCTTTTGGTAAGTTACTCATATTTTAAACAAACATGTAGAGAAATGATGACGTTATCTGAGGTACTCATCCTTACTTAGAGATTGAACTTGAACTTCTTGGAGTTTAGGAGAGTAGGCTAATATGATTGCAGGGTGCATTTCCTATATGAAAGCAGTGATACTGAAGAGAAGAAATGTAACACTGGATAGCTGAGTGGGACAGAGTGAAGACTAATATGTTGTTAATCCTATAGGAAATGTCTTGAACCAAAAGGAAATGTAATGTTGAATTATGAATCTACCTCCAGCTATAATTACTATCCGTAAAGTATGTAAAGGCTGACGTATTTCGTATGTTTGATCTATGGACTTTGAAAGAAAACGTTGTGGGATTATTTATAATTTATGTATTGTGTTTTGTTACAATATACTTATGTCTATATGGTATAGTGCTTATGTATTTTGTTTTTCTTGTTAGACTCCCCCTTCCTAACACGAGAGGAAGATCAAATTACTTGGTGGTGCATATCAATGTGTTGCTGTCCTGTGTCCTGGTGAAGGTGGAAGTGAAATAAGGGATTTGCACTGAAACGTTGATGTCTTATAATCAGCCTGCAGCTGTAAGCCACACAAGGAGGAAAACACATTACTATCCTCCTTGACATTTGGACTTTGTGTCTTGAGCTGAAGATTTGGATTTTATTTAAAGAGAAACATTCTTTGGTTTGATTCATTCAAGAATGGTGGGGACTAAAGTGATTTTGTTATACTGTAATTGTGTGATTGTTTCTTTCTTCTATGTTAGATCTAAATTATTTATCCATGAATTAATTTATAAGAAATAAATTATTGCTCTTGAAGGCTGATTGTATTGTTGGGCTGGGATACAAAATTCACAAATACAGAAGAATATTTACACACCTCAGTTTTTGGAATACGAGTGGACACATATGTAATCTGGTGCAAAACGTATAGAAAAGGCCATTAAGAAGGTAAGCAATACTATGGAACATAGTGGGTATTCATATACCTTTTCCAATGATTGTCCACTGCCTTAAATACATAGAGTTATCCCAAACAAAAGTTTGGGTCAAGTGCACACAAGGGGAATTTAAGGTTTAGGATTCCTCCTCAAATTACCTAAAATTGAGTCATACTGTGAATTCTGATCCCTCTGATTACAGGAGTTTGCACAGGAATCGAACTTAAGTCTTGTGTGATAATTATTGCATTGCAATGGCTGAAATATACTGGGGGTAAATGACAAGAAAAGAGTTGAAGATGTTGGTGTGATACATATGCCTCATCTCCAGGGCAATAACTTATATTAGAAGGTAATTACCTCACCCAAATAGAGACGTAGGTCTAGAGTTATGGAATTTAGAGGTGCGGTATATACCCCAGAGGTTTGTCCAACTCATAGGCACTTTTTTTTTTTAATCATATTAAAAAGTACAGGAGTTGTGGACAAACCAGTAGAGCTTGGGAATGTTTGATTATTCTGAAAGTGAGAAATCCACTCAGGTAAGTGAGGAGCAGATATCTGCCTTTCAGAAACATGCGACTCGGCCACAACATCTGTAAACAGGACGTTTTAGAAAGAGAGTGGCAGGGGAATAACAAGTGCCTCGTAAAGTGGCACACAGCATGCAAGGAATAATGTGTACACCGAGGGCCTTCAGATTCGGCAGGATGGCACAGTAATTTGAACACTTGCCACTGACATCTGCTGTGATCTGCAGGTCACACGCTTAACTTCTGGCAAAGCATATCTAAAAAGATATCCTTTCAAGCTTAGAAGTATGTGCCTGAAGTCAAATGTTGGGTTGCTGAATGCAACTTTTGCCTAGTTTTGATTTCACTTCATGGCTCTTTCATTGCACCCCCCCCCACTTCGTCGATCTTTATCTCCGTTTTGCAAGTTATTATTTACCCCTGCCTTCCCTTTGTTATTGGTTTTCTATCTTTTCACTTCCTCGTTCATTCTCCCTTTCTTTTGCTTTTCTCTTGCTTCCTCTGTGTCAGGGTCTAATGATGAAAAATAAGTCCCGGTCCTCAAAAATGAGTGCCGATAGCCACCACCCTTACACATTAAGTGTAAAAATGCATTTTAAACAGGTGCTATCTATTATGCCATGCCTTGCTTTCTTCTGCAGGTTCTCCTTTACAAACATGCGGCACGAGCTTTACACTTCTGAGTCTATAACTTGCAAAGTAAAACGCATTAGGGCTCAAAGCCAACAGGCCTGCAGCTAATGAAACTCACAGAGGTGAAGTCCTCACAGAACACTTTTCACTTGCTCTCTGGAATGATTTATTGACATATAGCTGAAAAAAACAATGTTATTAGAGGTCATGCTGTTGGGCACAAAAAAGCCCAGTAATTTATGGTGCAATTAGCCTTTGCATTACAGCACTGCTGCCAGACCAATCGCTTCTAACTTTCAACCCAGCACTGGTTGTTTTTAATTATATATTTGAGAGTGTTTTCAAAGGTGACACGAGAGTGCTGTGGTGTTACTTTCTCTTTATAGCTTTTTTATTGCTGTTAAACAGTCAAAACACTTAATTTATTTGCCTTGATTGATATCTCCTAATTACAGGGGCCTTCCTAATGGAGGAACAGCTGTTGTATGTCATAGTGTAGCAATCTCCTCCCCTGGCAACAAAGAGCCTGGCAGAATTCCTCCACTTAGCCTGAAAAGTCTGTCTTTCCTGCTGCGTGCTGTGCGGCCAGCCACCTTTCTCATTGCTGATTACATTGACAGAGAGGTTGCTTGTCATCAAGGCAGATCAAAAGGCATCCCTGAGCTTTTAAGGCAGTGAAACCTTTATTTGACTGATAAAATGTGACTATGGATGGGACTGTGCATTTCGAGGTAACTCAGGCCCCCTCCTGAATGGGAATGCTCCACAGGCGGACAGGAAATTGATTCATTGGAAACTGATGCACAGCAGATGGACTCACAGGAAATGGATTGAGCATTTTTCATTATGGATGATATCAAAGCGGCCAGTAAATTGTACTTCAACAGCAAACGGAGATAGGTATCAAAGCAGTCACTTGAGAAATGTGAGCAGTGGTACCTTAGAAGAGTCCAGGCAGTCCACTGCTTGAGTCAGCTCATCAATTGCTGGTCCATACCTGGACATCTTATTTTGTTTTTGGTTATTTGAAAAGTTTTATAAAGCGCGAACAAGACCCAAACGGGAATCAGAGCGCTGTACAAAAAGGAAACTAACATTGACACGATGAAACAGTATGAGTACAATACAATAAGGCAAACATAAGAGGAACCTGAAACATAAAAGTAAATGTGGGTGTTAGGGGAAGACGAGGTAGCGTGTGATCAAACAGGTAAAAGCCCTACTAGACGGGGCCGTGCAGTTATAGCAGCACCCTAAGTCTAAAGAACAACAAAATACATTTCAAACACAAAGTAAAAATGATTGTCAAGCACACATTTCAAAATACAAAGTGAAAATGATTGTCAAGCATACATTTCAACACACAAAGTAAATATGATTGTCAAGCACGAGAGGGAAGTGTCTAGCAAATGACATAGAGGCTATTGCTGATGAAGTTCTTTCAGAAGTAGCCATTTGACCTGTTTTTAGGTCTCGCCTTGCTATCGCATAAGCGTTCGCGAAGCGAGACTATAGGGGCTTTTAAAAGTGCTCCCAAAAAGCGGGTTGCATGGCTAGCACGCGCACAATCACGCGCATCGTGCCGCCATGCAATCCGCTTTTTGGGAGCACTTCAAAGGGTCCGCTCCCACGCCTGGAATGCGCTCCCCCGCCCCCAAGCGCGCGCTCGCCACGCTCTGCCGGGCTTGTTTTCACCAGCTGCTTCATATCTTCCCGGTCGTTCCCGTTTATTAACTTCTATATTTCCCATCCCCTCTCGTTTTAAACTACTTCATCAATTCTCGTCATTCAAACACACCCCATTGAGTGTTGACTAGACTGAAGTTGTAAAAAAACAACGATGTGCCTTTTAAAAATAAAACGTACATTAAGTCCCAAGGCAAGCGTGGCCGAGTGCAACGACACAGATTGAGAAAGAGAAAAAAGTACAGGCTTGTATTAAACACGCAGTAATCGGGAGCGCACACACGAAATGTATTTTTCAGACCTGTACACCTTAAATCATAGCGGCTTTGAGTCCCAAAATGAAGTTCGTTAGCACAACAACAAAAAAATCCATAGCCTGGATATTTCGACTCATGTAATGTTGCTTGTATAGTTTTGCGATGCAGTGGCAGCAAACTATCATTACTTTGCATGGCTAATGCGTTTACTCCAAGGCATCACGCAGGTGAGGATCCTGCGGTATTCTATGGTGCGGGGAGCTTAGGTATTAGGATTCAGGCTTATTTGAAATGTTTTTCAGTTAAGTTAAAATTATTTTCAACATTTCGTGCCATATTTACTAGTAAATAGAAAAAATCATTCCTGCTGCTGCCACCACATATGCCATACCCCACACGATTGCGTAAATTGACATTTCAATTCCGCAAAAACTCTGGTAGCTTTCCGCTTCTCACTTCAGTCATGCGTTGATTTTGCTTGGTTTGATGTGATTTTTGGGCATTTATAGAGAACACTGGCTTTAAGGGACAAGCATTTGCAATGCAATAGGTCTCGCAGTTACGCGAGTTTAAGCTATTGGCATTGTAAATGGCAATGCCTTTTATTTATGTTTTTAAAACGAAAACAAAAAAAAGAAGCTTTGTTATTAGCAAACGCGTAAATGCGAGACCTATTGCATTGCAAATGCTTGTTTTAATGAAGCAGTCGAGGGGTTGGCTCTGATCTCCGTCAGAAGGGCATTCCAAATTCTTGGAGCCAGCCCTGAGAAGGTGCGATTGTAAGTTCTTTTTTTGTTGAATTTAGATGGTTTCAGTAGTAGGGTATTGGAGCTTCTTAAGTTTCTATGGGAACCAGAGTTTTTTTGCCAGGTATTTAGAAAGGCAATGACAAATAAACAAGTTACCACTGTGGCGGAGAGTTATGCATTGTGTGTGCTAACAAAGTGAAATCAGAAACCAGAAGAGCTGATCGTACAGCCTCACTTAAAACAGCTCAGTGTTTGCACCCCAGGTGTGACTGTTATAAATGAACGCAAAATGACATAAAAAGGCATTCCTGTTGCATCCAGTCGAATGTCACAGCTCACAAAGAGCTTGTGCGCTCTGGTGCCGGGTCCTATTTGGGCAGCAGCTAACATGGTGGGAGTGATATTTATCTATTTACGTAGGAATGTGTTTTATTTACTCACTCTTTCATTATTTATTTATTAATGATGTAAAATACTTATTTATTTCTAAGTGCAGTAAATCATTTCTTGTCTCCTTTCGGTTACTTCAGATTGCCAACAACAGAACATTAATGGCCCATAAGATTCTAGGTGAATGGATGGTTAACATAGACCAGCTACTGCAACAATCAGTTGATTGAAGCAAGGTTTGAATTAGCAACTGCCAGGGACAGAGACTTTCTGGAAGCATTCCACTCATCATCTTTGTGTTTTGCTCAGTGTGATGTCCTAGGTGCATAAATCTAATGCTTATTGTGCCACAGGAGTGAAGCTATATCTCAATGGAAAGGCCTAAATAGGTCAAAACCAGCCTGGGGCCGCATGCATTCAGAGGGGATCTGACTGGAATGTTCCACTTGAAAGCTGCAATTCCACGTATCTTACTCATCATTTATATTCACTATATATTTGATAAGAGACAAGCTGAAATCAACTGTATTAGTGACCATCTAAAATCCTTCCAATAGGGTCAAATAAAGAGCGTTATCATGCCTGGGTTTCAAATCTAACCCTCTTTATACACCCCTCACTATAATACTTGCTTCCCTACCTCGGGAAAAACTGCACATCTACTCTCCCCACTCTAGCTTCTCCCTTCCTCAACTACCTCAGAACTTTCATGTACACTGTCTATCTGACTCTTCTTTGATTAATTGTCATTATAAATGGTTATTGGCACCTTTGTAACTCGGGTACCGCTGCTATTCTATTTACTCACTGTTTATTGTCTATTCTTTCTTTTTTCCGTTATTATATATTTTTGCTTCTTATTTATTATGTCTCTATATACCTCATGTTACTGATATTTAACTTTTTCTGTAAAGTGCAAAGTTGTCTTGAACGTAAGAGTGGCAAGATGGCATGTCCATTCACTACCTCGGGGAAATTATGTGCCCCTACTACACCTCCTGGGCGACATCCTACCATAACTACCACAGGCTTTTTCCACGTTCATTTATTCTAACTACCTTTGGATTATTTTTCTATACACTGTATCTTTATTCATTTTTTTTTTTTTTTTGCAATTCGGGTTACTGCTGCTATTCTGTTTATATATCCCACTGTATACCGTTTACTTTTTTTTATAGTTACTATATATTTTTATTTACGCTCTATGTACATTATGTTATTGTTGTTGCACTTACTCTGTAAAGCATTGTGCGCTATATAAAACTCACAAATAAATAAATAAATAAAGGATAAATAGACCATCCTTGCGAAACATTCAGACTACAGGAAACACAGATTTTTTTTTAGAGTATCCTTATGTGTACTTTGGAAAGAAAGCCCCATGCAATGCCTAACAAACTCTGACAGTCACACCTTTCAATGAGATACACAGTCAAAAATACAAATTTAGAATAACAAATCAGCAAAATGTTTTTCAAAAGCTTTATGAATGGCCGTATCATCTATCAGTGTACAGGTGGAACAAAGATGAAGATTAAAATCACCCTCCAAAATTAGTGGGGTGTAAACACCTGCATTAGAAATGATCTTCTCCCCAAAAATGCCTTAGTGATCAAACATTAACTTCAAAGCTTGGAGAACTAATAGCATTATAAAAATTAACGACCAGCAGTCTGTGTGAATTGGAAAACTGTAATAAGATCGCTGCTAGATTAGACAAGTCTATATCCACCCTAAATATTTTACAATTAAGTTGCATGATAATGAAAATCGAAAGTCCCCCCTTCTCCCTACCACCCCATGAAGGAGTTGCCGGCAAACAGAATAAACTAAACCCATCTAAAAATAAACTATTACAAACCTCCCTTGTTTCCTGTAAACAGAAAATGTTCAAATTCATTAGAAAAGAAGGCCAACTAGCATCCTCCATTTTACCTATTACACCAACTATGTTCCAGGTTAAGATATCCAATGAAAGAGAATTAGTGACAATCCTGGATCTCAGAATGGTAAGTGTAGTGATATTTAGGGCAAGCGATAAGGTCAGTCAATAATGATTGCCAGGGTGCTCAATGGTTCAAATCTATTGAAAGTTGGAAGCTTTGGATAGGCCAGTGACTGCATATTGCTAGCTGCACAAGGAATAGGAATTGATTGAAATGGCAAGTCAGGTGGTGGACCAGGTTTATACAAAACCTAAAGGAAGGGCCAAAAGACCTCCTATATCATCCTGCTTGGTTGATAATTCAGACAGCAATTTTCCTGACATTGCGGCATTATGAAAGTTAAACTCAATGCAATCACCTCCTTAGGGGCTTTGCCTAGCCACGGGACCATCCTGATAATGTTCATGGCACTAAATGGGAGAGAGTTACATCCCAACCACCCATCAACCTAATGAACAACCTTGTTGCGCAGGTATGTACATTTTTCTGGGAAATTATCCTTAAGAGGCAGAACCCTCTCCAGTACATGAACATACTAGTTCACAGCTGATGGTAAGTTAAGTGTGTTAGGGTGAGGCATCAGTAAACTGACATTCTCCCTTGAACAAATATCTCCACCCTAACAGCAAGTTGGGCAGGAATGAGAGGCATGGAGGACCCCTTCACAGGAGCTCAGATCAGGATATCAGCATGAGCTGCTCTTGAGAGCTGCATTCCTCAGTGAGAAAAAAAATGGGGTGGGCCACTCCCTTTGGTCACTGATAACCACTCCAGTCACCATCTGCTGTGCAGTGGCACTGGGCCATGCCGGAGAAGGGAAGAAGCGGACGGAGAGAAGAGCCACTCCACCATCCAGTGGGAACTGCCACCTGGCATTAATACCCATCTGGTCAGACAAGAAAGAGTCAAAGTCTTCCCGCCTACAGTCATCTTATTACTGACCAGTGACCATCGACCATCTTTGTGCACCAGTGCTGACAAGTCAGAAATCAGGCAGGGGGCATCCTTTTACCTGTTTGAAAACATGCAATTTATCAGAGTCTGCTGCTAAAAAATGCTTGAGATCTAGGTACGTTCACTCCATCTTTAAGAACATTTATGTCTTGCTTTGGCAGGGTTCATCTGTAGGAAGGAATTGCTCAACAAGAGAAGTGTCTCTAGGAATTCAATGGAGGCACATCACCTCTGGCCTCCACTGCGGTCAAACACCTCCCTGCCACTCACTTTCATGTGTTCACTCCTGATTTGTCATTGCTTGGATAGGCCCACCAACAACCATACAAAAAGGCTTCTTAGTGCCCCTGCCCCTTGTAGGGATACCACCAAATTGAAGAAAACAAATGTTAATAACCCTTGCAGGGCATTAAGGGACTCTCCTTAACAGAGAAGTTCAAAATAAATGAGCGGCTCACCCAGGACACTCACTTTTTTATTTTATTTGGGGGACAAAGTGAGAGTCCCTGGGCCCCGGCGGCCAATCCAGCTCCCCAGCTGGCATTTCTTTTGTTAAGTGAGTGCCCAATGCCCACCAGGTAAACCCACACTGTTAGTTTTTTGGGGGTCACAGGGCAAGCCCTAGGGCCCCTGCTGTCCCAACCTGCTCCCCTTGTGGGAGCCGGACTAATTTTTTTGTTGGAGGTGCCCCAGTGCCCACCTGGGGTACCCACAATGTAGTTGGCCATTGGTGGCAGCAGAGAGCCCCAAGGCCTCAGACGCCCCAGCCAGCTCCCCAGCCATTGCCATACTGAAAGCTGACAGGAGCTGGCACCTTTCCTTTACTCCTGCCTGGGCGATAGCTGCATTTCTTTACTGCTTCCATTGGGTAGGAGCAAAGTTGAGTTCCCTGCCAGGAAGAGTGGGCAGGGAACCACAGTGTAGATGGGTAGGCTCCCCGAGACACTGAAGTATCGGGCTCAGGGAGATGGTGTCCCCAGGGTGAATACCTGGCTTCTTTAAGAAATGTGGCCCTGGGGGATGGGGTCAACAGGCCAAAAGAATGGCTTGGTGAGTGAGGTACCACTTGCATCCCCTTCTTAAATATGTTATGAGAATGACCACAGGGGCCTGGCCCACCCCGGGGGGCAAATATATTAAAATAAAAAAATGCACCAGATGGTGGGCATTTTTTCGTGCCATAATCCTGTAGGGGTCCTGCGCGAGTCCCTGGAGAAGGGTCTCAGCGGAGAGGCCAGTCCCTCCCTATACCCTACTATGCACAACCATTTTACAAGACAGAGCTCTCAGCAGAGGAGCCAGTCTCTCCCCACACTTTGATACACACACCCATTATACAGGAGGGAGGACATAGGGCCTGAATACGAGATTGGTGCAATGGCGCTGGCTCAACGCCGGCTCCGCTGCGCCAAACCTGCGCAAGGACCTCCAACTGTATCACAAGTTCATCTCGTGATACAGTCAGCGGTCCTTTGCCTTCCCCATGGCAGTGCCTGGAAAACAGGCACCGCAACAGGAACGGCAAAGAAGTTCCAGCACTGCGTGGACATTCATGCCATGCTGGAGCTTTGTGGGAATACAGAGTACAGAGAAGGGGGCAAAAGTTGTGCCCCCCTGAATGCATCCCCATGGTGGGGGGCCATGGGAACCCTGCAGGGCCCCCTTTGTTCCTCCACCAGCCGCCTTTTCATGGCGGGGCTCCCGCTATGAAATGCTAGTGGTGGACGAACTCGTAATATGGTGAGCGGGACTGCACCAGTCCCCGCTCAGCATATTAAGTTGTGGAGCAGCTGTGCCACCACTAGGGAATGTGTGTTCCCTGGTGCAATCAGCAGTCTACCGCAGATACGACTTTAGCAGTCATAATATGGCAGACAGTGGACCACTTGTGCGAGTCTGGTTGTCGCAAGACCGCAAGACTCATAATCAGGCCCACAGCAAAGAGGCCAGTCTCTCCCCACAAGCTACTATACATGCCTGTCACCTTGGGGAGGGGTTTCAGTAGAGAGGCCAGTCCCTCTGCTGGAGCAGAGTTCTCTGTTGAAAATTTATCGAGTTTTAGGCTCCAGTTTCGTTTATATGTTTTGACTAAAATTATTAATTTAAAATCATTAATTCATAGTTTGTCTTGTTGAAGTCGGACTAACCAATATTACTAATGAGAGAAAACTACACGTGGGGATGCATATATGTTGCTTAATAATAATGTGCGGTTTTAATTAAATGAATGTTGCAAAGTGCTATTTGTTTAAAGCACAAAACGCTTTTGAAATGACGTGTACTAATGCTTTATTGTGTTGCAAGAGGCTAGATAATTACTTACACATAAGGGTATTAGTGGGAATTAACACTGTTCTATCATTATGCTGTGGTAACGTTGTTTTGTGTTTCTTTTAATTAAGATGGTCCGTTTTGGCCTAAAACAAGATGGCTGCCTTTTACAGCCTGCACTCGAGTGATTGAATTTTGATGGGAGGCCTTGCTGAATATGGTCGAGAGTCACCTGACCACAGCCTTTGCCTGGTTAGAAAATCTTCCGTGAGGACAGCAGTTCTGGGAACGATTCCAGCTGGCCTTGGACAAGGATAAAGCACAATGAACATTGTCCAGTCTGCGGTGACTCTGCTAAGATATCAAGGAAGAACATTTACGAAAGATACATTTGTAAACTCGAGTTTTCTTCTTCCGTCTTTTTATTTTTGTGATTTTTCCTGAGCGGAGGTTTCCTAAATGTAACCGAGAGACTTCCTTTCCTGCTCGCTCTGCTCAGTGGCTCAACGGATATCTAATATTTGTTTGTTACTTTTGTTCGCAACATTCCCTATAAATATGTTAGACTAGAGAGGGTCCATGTTCGTTCGTTCGTTCATTACGTTCTTTGGTTCCATCGCGTTCAGTGCGTTCCTTGCGGTTCATCGCGTTTGGACTTCTTCCTGAACCTATGCTGAGGACGGCATCTCGAGAGACTTTACTGAGAGACCTGTCCTGACCCTTTTAGCTAGAATAGGTAACTATGAGAATAATGATTTCGCTAATGATTGATTTTCATTCTGAATTAATTTAGATAAATAAGCATTGATTGAATTATGGTGTTGGGTGTTCATTTCTTGTCATTTATTGAGTTTTCAAATATATTTCTATGTTTAAAAAATCATGACTCAGGACAATGATTTTCTGGTCGCATTGACCTCATTATAGATGCAGATTGGTTCTCCTATATTCAGTGTGGATAGAGTAATAGTGTGAATTTTAGTGTGATGGGCCCTAGCGTATGATGTGTGTATGTGCGTGTGACTGTAGGTTTACTCTGTCCGTGGAAGCAGGGAAAATTTATATGAGCCGATCTGCAGCAGTTTCCTGGTAGCAGTATGATGGTTAGATTATTGTCTTGATCAGATTAGATTGTTTGTATATTGGCTTTTGATTTATTGATTATTGATTGATGTTGGTATATGTACTAATACTATATGTTGAAGTCGTCGTATTGAGTTTTATGTAGTGCTTCTGGAACTTGGGGGCTGGTGACAGTTCCGTAGTAGGGCAGAGGGAAGAGTGTGCTGCTCTCGGGAAAGACGGGATTGTTGGAATTACCTGTACGTATGCAGGAAAAACGTGTGACAATTGAAGTTGCGCGTCACATTGTCTGGGTTCGGAATCAGTGACATCGTCGTGTGTTACTATTAGATATATTTTCTGGTATAAAAGGAGTGTGTATGGTAGCGAAGGTTATCTGTGAAACTCTGGTCATAAGTCCCAGGGATCCGTAAGGTTTGCCGTTAAAGCTTATCGCGGGAGGAGTAATAGGTATTCTCTGAGCTTGTCTGAAGGACTGGGCAGAGGTAAGCGCTGCTTGGTTAACGTATGTTGTAATTCTGTAGTGGGACAGACTGTTCGCTGTTCTCGGGACAGGCAGGATTCTGTATGCATGTGCTACATTTTCTGGTGTGAAAGTGCGTGAATGTATGAGCATTTAATTGATTGTAAGACTCTTTGGAGCTGTCCTAGAGGAAACAGTTAATGGATGCATGTTAGAAGGGCAGAGTAGAGGGATGTGCTACTGTGTCAACGAGAGTAATTATTCCGTAGTGGAGCAGAGGTAAGCGCTGTTCTAGAGAGAAGCGGGATTCTTGTGGAAAAGATTTTCTTTACTATTCTGTGGTTAGCGAGACAGACAATGGAGATGTTTATATGTTGTAACTAATAGATTTTGTGGAATTTGAAACGAAGTCTACTGAGAAGGCTTTGTAAAGGAGGGGTAGACGAGTGACAGGAGACAGGAGCAGAAGCGACTGCAGCGACTGCTGACGTCATACAGACCGTGCTCTGATTGGGTAGTGAATCAGAATAGTGCTTGCGCTAGGATTGGTGCGTTAGTGTGAGCCGCGCAGGGATTGGAAGGAGTACAGAGTGACGTAGACGCTCCAGGATTGGTGCGTTGGTGTGAGTCGCACTGTTATTGGACAAAAGATCGCAACTGCACGGAAGGGATTAGTGAAGATTGGTAAACATTACAATGTATTACCAACCGGAGGAAAAGAAGAAGAAATCCTTGTTCGGTAAAATAAAGAAGTGGTTCGACAAGGATAAGAGCATAATAACCAGAGAGGGTGAATTGCTACCTCCGACGAGAACTCCTGCATCCTTCATGGTTGCGAAATATGGGTATCATACCTGTATATGGTTGGACAACTGGGTTAGGTATACTAAGGAAGATGGTGTCTTAGCGTTCCCGGAACATGGTTCATTTAATTTGGCTGTGTTGAGAAATTTACGGGAGAAAATGATGTGTCTAGAGCCTAGACCAAGGCCGACACAGTTCGAGGCGTTGGTGGAATGGGAAGATGAGGTGCATGAGCGAGAAAAGCAGAGGAGTGGAAACAATTATAGATACTTTTTGGGGAGAAAATATGATCGTGAAACTCATCATGATCGAATGAGGAGATGGCGAGATGCTAGTATGTCAGAGGGATTATATCCTATGAGGACAGTTGAAGAAGCGGAAGGAAGGAAAGGTGCAGAAAAGGTGCCTGATGCAGAAGTGAGAAGGTATGGAGCTAATGATTATGAGGATGAGGTCTTGGATGACATGATTTACAAGAGACCACCTCCGTATAGACCAGAACCAGAAGAAAGTACGTCAGCTGCTACTCCTGTAAGAGATACTTTGCGGATTATTAAAACTGAGGTTGTGACACCTGATTTGAAAAGTGGTAGCTCTTTCGCGGAAAGGGAAAGAGAGAGAGAGCGAGAGAGAGAGCATCGAGTTAGTGACGAGAAAACAAGAGAATTAGCCAGAACCACAACTGAGCTGACTGAGAAAATTAGAGAGCTAACGAAAAATCTTGAAGCTGTGACGGTACCTGTAACTATTGGTCCGGTTGTGCCTATTTTTGATAAGCAAAGAATGGGTGAAAATGTTTTGACAGTTCCCTATGTTGGAAATGGTTTGGTTGGTACTTGCTCTTTGGAGGAATCAGGAACGAGAACAGGAAGAAATAATTTGAGTCAATTGAGACATGACACTTGTGGTGGAGGATTAGATGTACAGCCTAATTCAGGATTGAATACTGGTTGTTTGGGAGGAACAATTCTGGAACCACAGAGGGTGACAGAACAAGTGAGTGCAGTGAAAAAGTCTACTGAAATAACAGCTGAGGATTTGAATGATTGGTTGAAGGTTCTTCAAAAGAAAGATAAAGATTCACAAGCAATTGATGTAGCCAGGTTGCGAATGGAATTAGAGGAGCTTATTGCAGGGACAATTCCTACAGATATACTCAAAAATCATCATGATGGGGAGTTGTTATTCATGTGTAAAAGCATCACCTGGAGGGCTAAGAGTACACATGACAGGTTAAGAGCAATAGCGAGTGAACAAGGAGTTGACATGGATAAAGTGAAGGTGTTACAGAGGTCTTACAGGATGGATTTTACAGACAAAGATATTGAGAATCTGAATGGTGCTGGTAGAACAGGGCAGATTAAGGAAATGATTGCCTTATTGCGAAAATGGGGTGATGTAGAAAAATGGAAGGATAGATGGTACAAGAAAAGGGAAGATTCAGTGGACAGGACTTATTCAGCTTTCCCTGTGAGAGAAAAAGAGAAAACAGTGGATACTTATCCTATGAGAGAGATTCCTGGAGGTGGATATGTACATGTCCCATGGACTAGACAGGATATTTTGTCATTTACGAATGATTTTCCTCGACTGAGAGAAAAGCCCGTCGAGTGGTATAGGCAGGTAGATAGGTTTGTGAAATTGTCAAAAGTGCTGTGGATTGACCTGAATAGTCTGTTTGATATAATTGTTCCAGCAGATTTGTGGGCTGAGTGTAAAATAGTTATAGGTTGGCCTGCAAAGGAGTATCCCAGAGATCAGAAAACAGGAGCACCAGATCCAGAGGTTATGAAAAAGTATGATCAGGTTATTGTGTTCCTGAAAAATAAAGTACCCCCAAAAGAGACAGACTGGGTTAAGATAGATCGAACACATCAAGAAGCAAAAGAATCAGTTCATGCTTTTTACGAAAGGCTGATACTGGCTTTTAAACAGTTTAGTGGAGATGAACACCTGGGTGACAAGGATTTGAGTCATTTTGTATACAGATTTGTATATGGCCTGAGACCTGAAATAAGTGAAAGGATACGTGAGCATACAGTGGATTGGCAGAGTAAAAAGATTGATGAAATCCTGAGACATGCAAAATACTTCAGTGATGAGATTGAAGCCAAACAGAGAAAGTTGAAAGAAAAGGCAATGTGGGCACAGGTGAAGGTTGCTGAAAGACAAGAAGCACAGTTGATGGAACAGGCAAATAATCCAGGAAATAGACCCAGATATGCAGGAAAAGGAAAGGGGAATTTAGAGGAGGCCAAAAAGAAGTTCCCTTGTCACAACTGTGGACAATTGGGGCATTGGAGATCTGAGTGTACCAATCCACCATTAGTGAGTAATGAAAATAAACCATTAAATCAACAGGTGCAGAACGAAGGGTGTAATCAACAGCAGCAACAACAGAAGGTTGTCAGACAGCAGAGCCAAGAGCCAAAACCGCCCTTGCCGCAGAATAGAGGGTCCCAAAAGTATAACCAGGATTCAGGATTCTACAATGATGAGCAGGTAAACAAACCGAGACGTTCTAATCTGGTACAACAGTACTGGTTAAAGAATGAGGGGAGTGAGTCTGAAGGGGACTATTGACGGTGCCGAAGAGAGGAGGAAGAGTGCATACTTGGTGCAAATCTAGAAATAGACCAGGCAGGACCATTTGTAGATGGGAAAATAAATGGGGAGAGTGTTACTTTTTTGGTAGACACAGGAGCGACGAGATCAACTGTCAGGTCAGCAGATATTAGAAATCTTCCTCTCTCGGACGAAGCAATCCAAGTAGTTGGTGTAGCCAATACACAGATTAAGACTCGTCTTACTGAACCAGTAAGGGTGAGTATAGGGAAATTTTCTGACATGCACAGATTTGTTGTCTGTGACACTAGTCCAGTGAACTTGCTAGGTAGGGACCTATTGTGCAAGATGAATTGTACCATTTTCTGTACTCCGGATGGAATAGCTTTTGAGACACCGGATGATGATGTCTTGTACCGGATGACTCTGGATAATAGAGAGAGTGAGATTGTTGGTACATATGCTGTGTTTAATCCAGATGATTTGCCTCAAGAGTTGAGACACACAGTGAAAACAGCAGTGTGGGATTTTACTGGAGAAGATGTGGGATTGATGAATAATGTAGATCCAGTGAAGATTTCAGTGAAAGAGGGTATTGTTTATCCTAATATTCCTCAGTACAGATTGACACCAGAAATAATTGAGGGAATAACACCCATAATTGACAAGATGATTCAACAGGGTGTTTTGAGAGAAATACTGAGTAGCCCGTGTAATTCACCGATAATGGGGCTGAAGAAACCGAATGGGAAATTCAGGATTGTACAGGATTTGAGAAAACTTAACAAAATTGTGGTGGCATGTTGTCCCATTGTGCCAAATCCTTCAGTGATTTTGTATCAGATTCCCCATGATGCTGAATGGTACACGGTGATTGATTTGTGTCATGCTTTCTTTTCAATTCCATTGCATCATGACAGCCAGCCGATTTTTGCATTTCGGTTTGGCCAGCGTATTTTAGCATGGTGTCGTATCCCACAGGGGTATTGTGGAAATGTGGATTTTTCTGGTCAGTTATGTCCCCTATCTTGGACCCCAACGGTTCTATGTGCATGTCACAAGTACATGTATGTTCCCTCCAGTTCCAGTTATGAAGACGCAAATACATGTATGCCCACCGTCAACATGTCCTCTGTCAGATCCGCCATGAATAGGCCGGATATTCCATTCCTAAATATGAAAGGCCACCGGCTTTATATGGTTCACTTATGCCACTTTACAGTCCAGGCAAGTAGGCCCTGATTCTGTCATCAAAACTCCTCTTGCCTTCTGCCTCTGAAAGCTCCAGTCCGAGCCTGCATCTGTGACCATGAACTTTGTCTCATTCTCTGCGCGGCTCACGAAGCCTGACATCAGCCTATTCTCTGCCAAGAACTGTATTTCACCTTCGAATTATCTGCTTCCCCCTCAGCCGATGCATTCCTGCCTAGTAGTTTAAGTAAACATTCCTCCAGTTACCAAGCAAAAAGGCCCATCTTCTCTGTCCTCATGCAAGTAATTCATAGCCCTGTTACCATGGAATATTCCTACCCCCTCGCATTCAGTGTAGACACTTAGACGCTTGTACACGCACAGTCAGTATAGAATAGATTCTGTCCGAGAGTCCTTCTTTTATGGATAACATAGTTCTTTAAACATAGGATGTTAGATATGATTTGGGATTAGGTTGACTTGACCCCCCAGACTTCTTGTCTCCACATATAGAGCTAAATGTCAAGTCCCCGTCACCCCCTAGTTACACGTCAATTACACGTCATACTGCTGCGCGCGCATCCATGCCAAGTATTATCTTATAGATCCACCTATACATGACATCACAACCAATCATGTTCCTTTTTACTCATTATTACACCCATTTTCGGTTACGCGGACCACACGTCAATTTCCTTATCAATTGTTACGCCTACTGTATTCACTTCATTATAATGTATGGACTATAAAAGTTACTTCTTGTCAATAAAGTATGTACTTCACTTCCTGAACCCCCGTGGTGATGGAACTTGAAGCATCCGATTATAATCGCTTATTGGAATAAAGCTCATTCCGAAACTCTAATATCACGGATTCTGCCTCTCATTTTACTGAGCTATTTTATAATGTTTCTGTATCAAATTCAGTCCCGGTAAAGGAAAAATTATTTACCACATGATGGCGCCCGAACAGGGACACTTTCTCATCTCACGCGCCGGCGGTGCGTTGCAGGCCCGGTCTCCTGCCACAGCTGGACGGACAATAACGCGTACCAGCAGGATTTCCTGTATCTCCCTCCGGTCAAGCGGGGGCGACTGAGACTGCGATCAACACCCAGACGAGGCGGTGAGAAGTGCGAAGTATCCCGACCAGAGCCTAGCTGAGAGAGCAAGATCCGAGGTATACAGAGACCCACCAGTCCGAAGTCAAGCCCAGTGTCCGACGAGTCGAGTCGAGTCGAGTCCGGTCCGGTTCAAGTTCAAGTTACTGAGGCCTTCCGTTTCCGAAGCTACCCGGTGAGTACCATTGCTGGGGAGGCATTTCTGACGTGCACATAGGTTGTGCCGGTCAAGACGGGTTTGGGTACACAAATCCGGTCTGCACTGTTTTAGCAGTGTATCTGTACTGTTTAGCAGTATATCAAGTATTCCGAAGTATTCCGAAGTATCTAGTTATTGTCTAGTTATTGTCGAGAATTAAGCTTGGTGATTAGTTATGCAGACGATCATCATTGTTGTTTCAGTTAAAGGTTTAATGTTAAATGTTTAAAGTGTTTAAGTATGTTCTGTATATCGTGGTATGAATGACTGTTCATTATCGTGTTTATTGTATTAAGTCTGTTCAAATTCAAGTATCAGGTCAAAATCAAGTATAAGGTCAGTTCTCAATATGCCGCTCTTTTCGAAATTAAGACAGATCACTACCAGAAAAGGGGTTCTCGAAGAAGCCGTCCCTATTCCTCCTAGGGACACTCCAGGGCACTTTATGTATCACAAACATGGCTTAGACGCTATATTATTTCTTGATTTATGGGTAGACTATACCAAGGGATTACCAGAAAGTCAGAGGTGGCCCACAGCGGGAACCTGGGATGCAGAGTGCATCATGAAAGTCGAGGAAGAGTTATGGAAAAGAAAAGTCAGACAGTCACAGAAAGACGCCGTTGAATTATGGCGTAAAGAATCACATAGACGAACAGAAAAAGCACGTAGACAGGAAGAGAAGAGTAAAGAGAATTCCAATAAAGTTCGAGAGAATCTATTAATTGAGGAAGGTATCCGAGTAAAATCAGAACAAGTAGACAGACAAAGAAATGCCCTTATGAATGGTATGTATCCCCTTCTGGCCGAAGGATTACCTAAGGCTACTCCAGAAATACTACAAGACTTGCCAACCCCATTATTCCCAATCAAGGTACATCCTAAGGGGCATCCTAGAACCGCAGAAGATGTTTTTCTTTCCTCATATTTAGATGACGCAGCACCCGAGTATGCTAATTCCGCCCCACGTAGACCGCATACCAGGGAGGTCCAACACCAAGATCCAGCACCCGTATCCCTGCAGCAACAAATCGAGTCACAAGTTCCGGCAAGCACATCTGTTTCTGCATCTGTTCCTACAAGTACTTCTATAGCTGAGTCCACACCTATAGTTGCTGTGTCACGTTCGACGAATCCTTTCACACCCGACGCCCCAGACGGGGCCACGGGAGGTGCTACCAATATTTTTTCTACGCCACCTAGAATAAATAAACTTATTTTTCAAGAGTCAGCGCATTCACGTACACCCAAATTCGTAAGTGATCGTACGCTTAAGGAACTTCTTATAGATTGTAGATATGACCCGGTGCTCGGCAAAGAGGACGAAATGATCCTGGCATCATTACGTATCAGACGAGCCGCAGGGTATTTAGCGAAGCTACCAGGAATGACTACGCATCTAGATAAAATATACCATTTTGTTCAAACAGGGCGAGATCCAGAATGTATTAACAGAGCTATGGAATACCAGAAAGTAGAGATACAGGGGGAACTGTTACGTTTCCTCATAAACTGTGTGATCAGAAATCAAGACCGACCGGGGGTAGATCCGGAAGCAATGAAAATTCTTACAAAATGGGGCCAGAATATATCAGAAGGGAGACACGATAAGCAAAATTGTATAATAGCCATGTGCCGAAAGATCCGTAAAGAAATAGAACGCCTACACGAGGAGAGATTAGAGATAGACGAGTTCGAACAAAACGAGGAAGAAGGGTCAGGACTGCCCACAGGACAGTCGGACACCATAGCCTATGTAGGTAGAGGAAGATCTTGTAATAGGAATCAGACTAGATATCATACTGACTCAATACATCCGATATGTCCAGATAATAACAGGAATTTTCAAATACCTATAATTAATATAAGGTCTAACGAGCATTCGTTCCAAACCGCCGACAAACTACTCCGAGAACGAAGGGGTTATCATTTTCTCGATTCTATGGATGAACAAGATTTAGCAAGGGCAGCTGTCCACTGGGTGGACAGTCCCGGAAAATATAGTGATGAGACAGTAGTACGCACATTTTTGAATCCCACCCCAGATGAGCAGAGGTTAGCTGGGATTTATATGATTCAACAACTCATTATACTATATCAGAGTCAGCATTCGGACCCTGGTCCCTTACCTGACATATTGACTGAATTGCTTATGAAGAAATGGAGAGGTCCAGGTACCAAATTAATTAAAGAAATTCTAGTATCTAGAAAGCAGTATATTCTTTTTGTATGCTCAGAGCATGTCTCATTGCCTGTCAAGGAAAGAACGACGTATCACCTGGATAGACAGAATCCCTTACGAGAAGTACACCCAATAAAAGGCGAGGACAATGAGTTTAAACGTGTATTTGTATATACGCCTATATCGAAAATAGAATTGTTGGAAATGAAGAAAGTAGTACCCAGTCATGACAAAGACCCAGCGGGTTTTCACCGAGAAATCAAAGACATGTTACTCATGGGAGAGTATACCTACCCCGACGTTATGACAATATTAAAGGTGTTGATGCCTGCTGGCATTTATGAGAAACTCAAGGAAAAAGAGTGGGAGGTAGGTGATCAAAAGATAGAATGGTCAGCATTAGAAGCAGAAGAAAGGGCCCGAGGTCCAGGTTCGGGGCTTGGGGACAAAACTAAAGCACTACCAGGTCTACTAGTACAGGTACTGCCACGTTTATTAACTACGAAAAAGGAAGATTGGGGTACAATTTCAGCCTGTAAACAGAAGCAAGATGAAGACACTAGCGATTACTATGCCCGATTCGAGAAATGTTTTGGTATAAATAGTGGCATAAAAGCAAGTAGCGAATCATACCCGCATCTGTTTGTAACAAAATTAGTGGAAAATGCCCTGCCCCCAGTAAAGAATAGAGTATTAAAATTCGAGAGTACCTGGCAAGGTAACACTCCAACACAAATGTTACAAATGTTACAGTACCACCACAATAGAATTAAAGAGGAACAAGAACATGAACACAGACGCATGAAAGACACGAAAATGAAAATGCTAGTTTCCCAGACAGTTCCAGCTGAAGGACATAAAAAGGGTATGACACATTCCGATTCAGCAGGACCTGTAAAAGGGACATGCAATTATTGTAAAAAGCCAGGTCATTACGTACACGATTGTCCAGTGCTAAAACATAATATCGCCATAGGTAAAACACAAGAAAGATCACGGCCACTAAGACAAGATCAGAATGAACAAGGAGCTACGCAGCATGCCCAGGCCATGCCAGCCGCACAACAGCCAATACAGTTTGTGCCAGCTGCACCACCGTTGCCTGCTGCTGCCACACAGACAACAACACGACAAATGTATCAGACCGCACAGTATGAATATCCCGAGTATCAGCGTTACGCATGAACAAGCCTAGAGAGGGAAGTTGACTTACCCCTTATTGAAATCCCAGTAGACCAAGAAGGACCTTATGTACATAGTGAATTATTAGGCCAAGATAGAAAATTTCTACTCGATACAGGGGCAAGTCGAACGACCATAAAACGTAGTGAAGTTCCAGGGGCACCCCTCTCAGGCTCACAGAATATTTCCCTTGGTTTTTCAGGAAAACCTATTGTTAATGAAGTGTCACAGCCTCTTCCACTTACGATAGGACCTCTGACCCGAACTACAGATTTATTGCTTACTAAATCATGCCCAGAAAATCTGTTAGGAATAAAAACGTTGAAAGCTCTAGGAGCCATAATATGTTGTTCTCCGGAAGGAGTAAGGTTGTTTTTACGTGATTTTAAAGGTCACTATGTATCTAGAGACATGGATCCCCGACTGCAGACTTTACCTACACATCTATGGGCACAAGGCCCTACTGATGTTGGTTGCATGAGTATTACACCATATCGAGTCACACTAAAGGCAGGAGTGGTGCTACCACGAATGCGACAATACAAGTTACCACCAGATGCTGTAGTGGCTTTACTACAAATAATTGAAGAGCTTATTGCCCAAGGAGTAGTTGTAGAAACAGACTCCAATGTATGTAATTCACCAATAATTCCGATTCTTAAACGAACAGATCCTACAGCTCCGCCAGTATACCGATTGGTTATTGATCTGCGCGAGTTAAACAAATGCATTGTGCCACAATTTCCTGTGGTTCCAGATATCTCGTCATTATTGACAGCTATTGATTCCGAAGCAACATTCTTTACTGTAATTGATCTCAAGAATGCCTTTTTCAGTGTCCCAATAGATTCGGAAAGCCAATATTTGTTCGGATTTAGTTTAAATGGGCGTAGCTTTAAATTCTCCCGCGCACCTCAAGGATTTACAGAAAGCCCCAGCATCTATAGCCAAGCACTGAAACGAGAACTTGACAGTATACACATGCCAGTTAACACTGCCCTGCTTCAATATGTCGATGATCTGCTGATCACCGCTAGAAGCGAACCCGAATGTGAGAAAGCATCACTGACAGTTTTACAATTTCTAGCCGAAAAGGGGCACAAGGTGTCCCCTTCTAAGCTGCAATTCTGTGTCCAGCGAGTTATTTATCTTGGTCACTCGCTGTCCAAGGAGGGAAGGCAGCTTACACCCGACCGCATTCAGTTAATTGCTAACATGTCAATACCCAAGACACAGAAGGAGGTGCGGGCTTTCATAGGCCTCACTTCATATTGTAGACAGTGGATCCCTCAGTATGCATTTCTAGCAAAACCACTCATTCAATTGACAACACAGGAGGCAGCCACACCGACTGTTCTCCCTTGGACTCAAGAACATACACAAGCTTTTGAAAGCCTAAAGAAAACTTTATGTCAAGCACCTGTTTTAGCAACACCATGTTACAGAAAACAGTTTACACTCTTTGTTACAGAACGCGAAGGTACTGCCTTGTCAGTACTCACACAGGAACAAGCAGGAGCACACAAACCATGTGCTTATTTTTCTAGTACATTAGATCCCGTAGCTCAGGCTTTGCCTGCATGCCTGAAATCAGTAGCAGCGACAGCTTTAGCAATCAGACAAAGCGATGCCATAGTGTTAGGACATCCATTGACAGTTCAAGTACCACACGCAGTAGAGGTTCTTGTAAATAGAACACAAACACAACACTTGACTATAGCGCGACTTACAGGGTATGAACTTACATTGTTTCAGCCACATATAGAAATCAGACGCTGTAACACATTGAATCCTGCCACACTTCTACCTGTAATCGGAACAGACCCACTAGCCCATGACTGTATTGAAGTTATTACAATAACAACAAAACCCAGACAAGACTTAACCGATGTCCCATTGCCAGATCCAGACCTGACCTTGTATGTAGATGGTTCATGCATGAGAACAAGTACAGGAGAGTTAGTAGCCGCTTACGCAGTCACAACAGATACTGAAGTCATTGAAACTAATCGCATAAACACTTTGTCAGCTCAAGCCGCAGAACTTATCGCTCTGACACAAGCCTGTATTCGAGCCATGAATAAAAAAGTCAACATATACACTGACTCACGTTATGCATTCGGAGTTGTACACGACTTCGGCGTGCTGTGGCGAGAGAGAGGTTATTTAACTTCCCACGGTGCCCACATTCAGCACGGACCCCTCATTCATGCATTATTAGATGCAATACATCTACCCACTGAAATATCAATTATGAAATGTAAGGCTCATACGAAGGTTACTGATATCATTTCCCAAGGCAATGATCTAGCCGACAGAACAGCTAAACTGACTGCTCAAACTCAAACCCCCGACATGACAAAGACAATAGTCCCGACACCGACACGTTGTATGACAGTTAAAGATCCTACTCTTGACGTAATTGACATACAGACACATGCTACACCAGACGAAATAAAGAAATGGACTGAATTAGGAGGGATCCAAACGGACCAAGGATGGATGATGAAGGAAAAGTCTGTATGGTTCCTTCCTGATTCAATGGTCCAAGTTATAATTAACACTATACATAGTCCAGCACATCTAGGAGAAAAAGCTATGCTAGACAGCATTCAACACATTTGGTTCAATAAACATTTACGAGCAGCAGCAAAACAAAAGGTTCGTACCTGTATGATCTGTTGTCAGTTCAACCCAGGAAAAAGCGTTCCCGTAGAACAGGGTGGATTTCATACTCCTAATCATCCTTTTGAAGTACTCCAGATGGAACGATGCAGAGGATTCAAATATGTTCTCGTAGTTGTTTGCGCTCTGTCCCGTTGGACGGAGGCGTACCCGGTTTCAGATTACACTGCCCCGACTACTGCCAAACAGTTGGTTCGAGAATTCTTCCCACGATACGGTTTACCACGTGTTGTCTACTCAGATAACGGCCAGCCGTTCTCATCCGAATTAATGAAACACGTTTCACTTCTGCTAGGATATCAGTGGAAATTCCACTGTGTCCGACACCCCGAGGCAGCAGGTCTCGTAGAAAGACATAACCAGATACTGAAAATTAGAATGTCCAAAATATGCAGAGAGAAAGGTGTCGACTGGGTAGTAGCGTTACCAGTTGCACTCTTTTACATGAGAATGGTAGCACATTCACGAACAGGGCTATCCCCATATGAGGTGATCTTCGGTAGACCACCAAATATGTGGGGGACGCCCGTACCACGCAAAATAACTGATATTGACTGTAATATGCTGACAGATTACTTGGCTTCCTTGATGTCTGCACTACAATCTTCTCGTTCACAGGTAGCTGCAGCTTTTCCCGACAACACTGAGGTGAAACCCCATGACGTTGTTCCGGGTAATATTGTCTTTGTGAGGAATTTCGACCGAAAGACTCAGCTGGAGCCCAGGTGGAAAGCACCCAAGTTGGTCCTGTTGACCACAAGAACAGCCGTGAAGATCGAGGGCCGCAAGGGCTGGATTCATTCAAGCCACATCAAGAAATTTCATGGACTATCCTCGGATATAGACATTGTGCCCTGCACTCCCTCACAGACTGATTCAAAACTTCCTTTGGTGGAAAAAACTGAAAGCGAACTTTACAAAGTTAAGTTAAGGCCTAGGACGTCAGACGGTTTGATTGTTTAAGTCCTCTCCAAGGTGAAGCGGTTGAATTGTCTCTGACATGTATCCCTTGGACCTGAGTAGAGAAAATACCCGAAAAATGTTGAAACGACAGGCGTATTGTAAATCACTGCGTAGCCACTGCATGGTGACATTATTAATTTTGTTTTTATTGAGTCTTTTAATAATTATTACAAGTATGTTGTTGCACATATATTACCCTATTTCTAGACATGTTTATAATGTTGCTGCTGAACATTCTTTTAGTGACTTACCTCCGCATGAATTGTCTTATAGACTTGCGCTGCGCAATAACACTTTCATTAGTATGTTACATCATTCCCATCAGACTAGTAATGCCACCAATTGTTGGGTGTGTGGCCGACTCCCTCCCTATCAGAATTATGAAGGAGTCCTGCCTTTCTTTCCACATCCATTTACACATAATGGCTCCTGTGGAGCATGGTTCAGTTTAATCAATTCCATAGACTCAGACACAGCAGTTTACCAAGATCATTGGATATGGGGAAACCTGAACCTAGTTTTACTCAAAGTCTGCCACCCTGACATGGAGGGTCGCCCCAAAAGAACAGGAACTGATCTAGAAAATGAAGTGTATGGATTAGGTAATTTTACACCTAATCTCATGATTCTAAATGTCGTATCCGAAGTTGAGCTAGTCTTACCCACCATGTCAGTATTCCCAGCAAAAGGTGAATTGTGTGTAAGAAAGGTTGGTTCCATACCTATGGGCCATAGTAAATGCACTACTATAGTAGAATTCAGTGATCAAGGAAAATCTTCATTCAGAGCTTCTCGCCACTCCTACTTTATATGTGGTCAGACTGCATATATGCGTCTACCTCTAGATTGGGATGGTACCTGCTACATAGCATTCCTTTTGCCACCTGTTTTCCTAGCTCCTCCTGATTATTACAGAAATATTCATTTAGTACACAACAGAGAACGGAGAGATCTCCCCATTGTCGATTACACTGAGACGGCATGGGATAAGTATGTAGATTTTAATAAAGGCATCTTTCCCTATATAGGTACTGTTACTAATAGTAAGCTGATACGTAGATTAACTAGAACCCTTGAAGCAGTAGTGAATGAGACTATTTCCGCCTTAGGCAATTTAACGGAAGAGCAGTCTGCTATGCGGATTGTTGTGCTTCAAAATCGTCTTGTCCTTGACGTCATCCTGGCTGATAGGGGCGGAGCTTGTAGGGTCATCGGATCAAGCTGCTGCGTATTCATACCAGAAAATTCGCCATCTGTATATAAAGCCATCACTCGCCTTCATAAGATTGTAAGCCAGATACACCAGAACCCAGGCACTTGGACTTGGTCCAGTTGGTTTTGGAATGCGGTATCAGCCTGGGGATGGAGAGTTCTATCCTTCCTAGGTATTGGCCTTCTCATACTATTCAGTTGCTGCCTATGTCTGCAATGTGGACCAGCGATTTGTGGTCTGTGTGCCACATCATGTATTCCACATCAAGATTTTCATTCAAGATTCCGGAAGAAGAAAGAAGAACAAATGATGCTATATGAACAGATCAATGGATTGATGAAGATTGATATCTCTTGAAGGGCAAGGAGGGGACAAGGAGGGAATGTGGAAATGTGGATTTTTCTGGTCAGTTATGTCCCCTATCTTGGACCCCAACGGTTCTATGTGCATGTCACAAGTACATGTATGTTCCCTCCAGTTCCAGTTATGAAGACGCAAATACATGTATGCCCACCGTCAACATGTCCTCTGTCAGATCCGCCATGAATAGGCCGGATATTCCATTCCTAAATATGAAAGGCCACCGGCTTTATATGGTTCACTTATGCCACTTTACAGTCCAGGCAAGTAGGCCCTGATTCTGTCATCAAAACTCCTCTTGCCTTCTGCCTCTGAAAGCTCCAGTCCGAGCCTGCATCTGTGACCATGAACTTTGTCTCATTCTCTGCGCGGCTCACGAAGCCTGACATCAGCCTATTCTCTGCCAAGAACTGTATTTCACCTTCGAATTATCTGCTTCCCCCTCAGCCGATGCATTCCTGCCTAGTAGTTTAAGTAAACATTCCTCCAGTTACCAAGCAAAAAGGCCCATCTTCTCTGTCCTCATGCAAGTAATTCATAGCCCTGTTACCATGGAATATTCCTACCCCCTCGCATTCAGTGTAGACACTTAGACGCTTGTACACGCACAGTCAGTATAGAATAGATTCTGTCCGAGAGTCCTTCTTTTATGGATAACATAGTTCTTTAAACATAGGATGTTAGATATGATTTGGGATTAGGTTGACTTGACCCCCCAGACTTCTTGTCTCCACATATAGAGCTAAATGTCAAGTCCCCGTCACCCCCTAGTTACACGTCAATTACACGTCATACTGCTGCGCGCGCATCCATGCCAAGTATTATCTTATAGATCCACCTATACATGACATCACAACCAATCATGTTCCTTTTTACTCATTATTACACCCATTTTCGGTTACGCGGACCACACGTCAATTTCCTTATCAATTGTTACGCCTACTGTATTCACTTCATTATAATGTATGGACTATAAAAGTTACTTCTTGTCAATAAAGTATGTACTTCACTTCCTGAACCCCCGTGGTGATGGAACTTGAAGCATCCGATTATAATCGCTTATTGGAATAAAGCCCATTCCGAAACTCTAATATCACGGATTCTGCCTCTCATTTTACTGAGCTATTTTATAATGTTTCTGTATCAAATTCAGTCCCGGTAAAGGAAAAATTATTTACCACAGTATACAGAGAGTCCTTCGATATTTAATCAGTTATTGAAGAAATCATTGGAGAGTTTGATCATGCCTGAAAGCTCAGTACTAGTGCAATATATCGATGACTTACTTGTGGCATCGAAGACACGTGAAGCTTGTGAAGTAGATACCATAGCTTTACTGAATCATCTGGCAGATGGAGGGTTAAAGGTATCTCCAGCCAAATTGCAATTTTGTAAGAAAGAGGTGCATTATCTTGGACACAATATTGAAAAAGGTCTGAGAAAGGTGACCGATGACAGAATCAAAATTATCAGAGGAATGAGAGCACCAATGACCCAGAGAGAAGTGAGAATGTTTCTGGGGATGGTGGGTTATTGTCATCAGTGGATAAGTAATTTCTCGCTGATAGCAAAGCCACTGATCAAGTTGACAAAAAGTGAAGTGAGAGACCCATTGGAATTGGATGGTGAACAAACGGCAGCATTTGAAGAGCTGAAGAGCAGAATGTGTGAAGCCCCTGCTTTGGGAATGCCAGACTATGAGAAAGAGTTTGAGTTGTACTGCAGTGAGAGAAATGGGTGTGCACTTTCAGTGTTAATTCAGAAGCATGGACAACTGAGAAGGCCGATTGCGTACTTCTCATCGACACTTGACCCCGTAGCTGTGGGTTTGCCAGGTTGCTTGAAAGCAGTAGCTGCTACATGCAGGAGCTTGGAACAGAGTGAGGGTATAATAATGGGATATCCTGTAAGGGTATTCGTACCTCATGATGTGGCAATTCTTTTGACAAGAAGCAGGACTCAGTACATGTCACATAGTCGGCTGACTAAATATGAGAAAATCATTCTGGGAGCATCAAATGTGACTCTTGAGAGATGTGTGAATGTGAATCCAGCGACACTTTTACCAGATGCTGAAAATGTGAATGTGGGAGATGATGTTGATCATGATTGTTTGGATGTGCTTGATTACTGCACAAAACCCAGACCAGACATAAGAGATTTACCATTGCCTGAGAGTGATCATGTGTTGTTTGTGGATGGATCATGTCTGAGGACTGATGAAGGTGTGCTGACTGCAGCATATGCAGTGTGCAAGGTTTCAGAAGTTATGGAAGTTTCGCCTTTGAAAGGTGTGAGATCTGCTCAAGTGGCTGAATTGGTGGCATTGACGAAAGCTTGCAAGATTGGGAAGAATTTGAGAGTGACTGTGATGACTGATAGTCAGCATGGATTTGGAGTCGTTCATGACTTTGGCCAGCTTTGGCTACAGAGAGGTTTCTTGACGTCGAGTGGGACTCCAATATAGAATGCTGAAGTGATTGGGAAATTACTTGAGGCGATACAGCTGCCTAAAGAACTAGCAGTTGTGAAGTGTGCTGCTCATGGACAAGGAGATGATTTTGTTACTCTTGGTAATAGATTTGCCAATGACATAGCGCAGTATTGTGCGAAAACAAATCAATCGATTAATAGGGCACGAGAAAAGGAAATGTCTTTTTGTTCTGTGATGTTTACTAATGTCCTAGAAACGTGGGATGAAGTGAAACAGTTGCAGGATGAGGCAGGAGATGAGGAAATGAAAGATTGGATCAAGGCAGGTTGTGCCCCCAAGAGAGACAGATCATGTTTGGATCTATAGAGATGGTAGACCAGTCATGCCTAACTCAATGCTGTCGACAATGGCAAGAATGTATCATGGCCAGGGACATCTGGGAAGGGACGCGATGATAAGGTCTTTTAAGCAGACCTGGTACAATGCAAAGTTCAGGTTGATTGCAGAAAGCATCTGTCAGAGATGTTTGATTTGTCAACAGTTCAATACTGGGAAAAAGACAGTGGTGAGTCTAGGAACAATAGGCAGAGAAGGAGGTCCTTTTACCAGAATGCAAATAGATTTCATTGAAATGCCCCAAGTGAACAAATTGAGGTATGTTCTAGTGGTAGTCTATTTGTTCTCGAGATGGGTGGAGGCCTATCCGACTAGGAGAAATGATGGAATAACAGTTGCAAAGTTACTGTTGAGAGAGTTGATTCCTAGGTACGGGTTCCCAGTGACAATTGAGTCTGATAGAGGTGGACACTTCTACAATGAGCTCATGGGTTTGATTTGTGAAGCATTGAGCATACAGCAGAAGCTACATTGTGCATACAGACCAGAGGCTTCTGGTGTCGTTGAGCAGATGAACGGCACAGTAAAAAACCGAATTGGTAAGATGTGTTTAGCCACTGGAATGAAATGGCCTGATGTCTTGCCTCTAGTGCTGATGACCATTAGGTCCACTCCAGATAGAACCACAGGTTTGAGTCCGCACGAAATCTTAATGGGACGTGCGATGAGACATGCTTTTGTGCCTGTCAACAAGTTGATGACAATAACTGATGACATGATTTTGGATTACTGTAAAGGCCTGGCTGACGCAGTTCATTCTGTGTTTCACCAGGTTGGAGGAGACGCTACCACACTTGAGAAGAAGCAAGCCCATGATCTGAGTCCAGGGGACTGGGTGAGGATTAAGGTACACAGAAGAAGAAATTGCTTGGTTCCAAGGTGGGGAAGGCCAAGACAAGTCATTCTGACTACGACAATTGCAGTGAAGTGTGCCGGTGTGAAAAACTGGGTGCATGCTAGTCATACTCTAAGAGTTCCTAATCCAAAAGAAGGGACTGGTAAGGAGTATTTTGAAGAGTCAGATTCGAGTGATGATGCAGAGACTGAACCAGTGAGAAGAAAGAAGAATCCTGAAAGAGGTGAAGGAGAAAGAGAGTCAGGTGATTCTTTCTTTCCAAGAGAGGCCTCAGGGGAGACATTGAGCGTCTCAGACGAGAGATCAGATGGATCGGATTCTGTAAGAGTGCCTGGAGTTCTAACAAGTAGTGGGGAAAACAGAAGAGAAAAGAGAAATTCCACAGAGACTACTCTTGAATCAGATGAAGAGGTTGAAATTCCACTTGAGATTACACCTGAAGAAGCAGGGTCAGAAGAAGATAGAGAGGGACAGATTGCGGAAGACCCCCGAGGAGGTGTAGGGAACATTCCTGATGAGCTAGGTGAAGGGACAAGTAGACAGCAAGAAGATTGCGCGTCGGAGACCCGAGGAGCGAAAGAATTAGGGAAGTCTCAATCAGTGGTGGCAAAAACTGTGGAGCAAAAGAAGACTGCTGAAGAACAAGAGGCAAATGAGACAGAATCGGATGAGAGTGATAATGAGAAATCAGAGGGTCGAGTTCTGAGAAAGAGAACTTGGATTGGAGAAAGGAATAAAAAAGAAGTGAGACCGAAGAGAGTTGTAAGAGGAGATCTTTGGCCTAATAACAAGATAAAGAGACTGAGGTACAGACTGACACAAGTAAATTCATCGAAAGCTGAACAGGTGAACGAAGTGTCGAGTCAGAATCAAGCAAAGGGTGAAAAACAAAAAGTCACAAAAGAACCAGACGAAATAAAGAGAATCAGAAAACCTAACCAGAAGTATAGGTCACAGGAATGGACGTATGTGGCACTGTCTTAATGTGAAGAGGCAGAAGGTCAAGGAAATCCAGAGGGGACCGTACGAGAAGTGGTTGAGGAGAAAACTGTTGGAATCCTGAAAGTAATCTTGACTGACATTGGAGAAGAGTCAGATGCACAGGATGTTGTTGATGATCTGATACAATTTGATGTTGCTGAAGAAGAAGTGAAAAGTGATGAGAATCCAAACTGAGTGAACTAAAGGAGTCACTTGGAAAGTGAAAAGAGAAAATCTGAAATTAGCTGTTTGAAATAATCTAGGGGCATATCAACAAGGGCTTTATCTCTGCTTTTTTGGCTCTAAAAGCCAAAAAAGCAGAGATAAAACTAGCGCCCTATCAACAACAGGGTGCTAACACGCAAATTTGCATGTTAGCACCCTTTTACTCTACGCTTCCCCTTGCATCTCTAATGAGATGCAAAGGGGGCGTTCCAGAGTAAAATAATAGTAGAAATGTCGCTAAGCGACATTTCTCCTATTATCAAGAATGTCGCTAACCCTGTTAGAGACAAAAAAAGCAGCGCTAACCGCGGTTAACGCTGCTTTTTTACGTTTGCTAATTTTCAGACTTAGCCATGATATCCTATGGAAGGAGGATATCATGGCTAAGTTTGCCTGTCCCTATCAACAAGGTAACGTGTGATTATCACTGGGTTTCCAGCGATAATCTCACGTTAGCCTGTTAGCGTGTAGATTTTTATCGCTATTGAGATAAGCGTTGCTAATAGCACGCTATCTCAGCGATAAAAATTCACGCTAGCCGGCGATAATTATCCTCACGCTAAGAGCGCTGAGCGATAATTATCGCCGGTTGTTGTTGATATGCCCCCTAGTGTTCTAAATCTCAGTAGTGGAGTAGAAGAGGCTAAGTCAAAAGACACTGCCAAAGTAGTAAAATGGCTAACACAGAGAATAATCAAAGTAGATGTGCCTTTTTGAAAAGATGGTGTAGAATGTGCTGCTGCTGTACTGGATTATTAATGCTATTATGGGGTGTACTAGCTTTACTAGTTACTTTTAGAGTTACAATAGATACTTTTGGAATACATACTGAGAATGTGACTAATGTAGAGAAAAGTTCACAAAAAGTAGTTCCAACTAGAATTAGTAACATTTACATACATAAAGATAGGTCAATTAATGATTTATCTAGTAATGTTTTTTCAAAGTTATTGTACGAATACGTAAAGACAATGGAAGTTAGGGATTGCTACGTCTGCATGCAGTTACCTGCATCCGTTTCAGAAGGTGTTACTTATCACCATTTACCAGCTACGTATGGAATTTCCTGTAGTGTGTTGAGTAGTGTTTTTTATTTGTTAGGGAAAATAGATTATGAGATGTCTAACAAAGATAGTATTTTTGGGCAATTGCCTATGAACCAAAGGCTGAATCCAGCTAAAGAAGCTAACATTTTTGGTGAGATTTTTATTGAGAAAGAGGAATTAACATTAGATTATATTTTTAAGAACAATTTAACTTGTAGTTTGAAAGAAGAGGAGAAGGCTTTCCTAAACATGGTAGAGGAAAGGAGAATGAGCATGCATGAGAAGGCAGGGAAAAATAAAGTGAGTGAAACAATTTGGGACATTGAGATGGGAAAGGAGTTGAAGAATGGGGCTAGTCCAACTTTAGCTTTAGATGCACCACAGAAGGGTAAACTATGCATTACCAGAAAGAAGTCTCAATATGATACATATTTTGTTGGGACTAGTGAGTGTCATGATACATACTTCATTGCAACAGGATGGGGTTTTAAAGGTGGAGAAGATCCAGTTTTCCCAGGAGTGTATTATGTTTGTGGGAACAAGGCTTATTACAAGTTGCCTGACCATTGGTATGGCACGTGTTATGTGGGCCTGGTCTTTCCAAAGATTTTTCATATAGATAGGATAGAAGATGTAGAACACATTAATTTACTAACACGTTTTAAGAGAGAAACTTGGTCAGAGATAGTGGGTGATATTTTTGGTGCTTTAATTCCAGCAGTGGGAATTTCTTTAAATGCATATGGGATTCGGAAACTGTCAACAGTGGTGGATCGCTTATCGACAAGTACCACTGGAGGGTTTCTTTTGGTGAATACGGAGATGATTGCCGTACGTGCCATGTCTATGCAAAATCGACTTGCCCTTGATATTCTATTGGCCAAGGAGGGTGGAGTATGCGGAATGCTGAAAGTTCAACATTGTTGCACTTACATTCCTGACGAAAGCAAAGACCTAAAGGTCTATATCAAAAATATTACTGATTTGCATGAAGAATTAGTACCACTGGAAGCCGAAAGTGTCTGGACTAAAATAGCTAATAAAATAGTTGCTGTTAAGAGTTTTATTGCTAAGATAGGTAGTACCTTTATCGGTAAAATATTATTTCCTTTGACATGTGTAATTGTTGCTTTATTGCTACTAAGATTGGGGTGTTTGTGTTGTAAAAACAGGGGAGGGAAAAAGAGAATAATTAGAGAAAAGGCAGAAAAGAAACAAAAGAGATCAAGGAGAGATCCACAAGAAATAGAATTAGAAGAGTTGAGGGAGAGTGTTTACTTGGAGACAAAGAGGGATGATGTGAGGGAGTCTGGTGTTTAATGTTGTGTCATAAAAGACATTTTCAATTTCTCCTAAAAATTGGGACTTAAATTTGTTTTTTGGGTTGGTTTTGTGGTTTTTGTGGTGATAAGATATCACCAAAGGGGGGATTGCTGGAGCAGAGTTTTCTGTTGAAAATGTATCGAGTTTTAGGCTCCAGTTTCGTTTATATGTTTTGACTAAAATTATTAATTTAAAATCATTAATTCATAGTTTGTCTTGTTGAAGTCGGACTAACCAATATTACTAATGAGAGAAAACTACACGTGGGGATGCATATATGTTGCTTAATAATAATGTGCGGTTTTAATTAAATGAATGTTGCAAAGTGCTATTTGTTTAAAGCACGAAACGCTTTTGAAATGACGTGTACTAATGCTTTATTGTGTTGCAAGAGGCTAGATAATTACATACACATAAGGGTATTAGTGGGAATTAACACTGTTCTATCATTATGCTGTGGTAACGTTGTTTTGTGTTTCTTTTAATTAAGATGGTCCGTTTTGGCCTAAAACAAGATGGCTGCCTTTTACAGCCTGCACTCGAGTGATTGAATTTTGATGGGAGGCCTTGCTGAATATGGTCGAGAGTCACCTGACCACAGCCTTTGCCTGGTTAGAAAATCTTCCGTGAGGACAGCAGTTCTGGGAACGATTCCAGCTGGCCTTGGACAAGGATAAAGCACAATGAACATTGTCCAGTCTGCGGTGACTCTGCTAAGATATCAAGGAAGAACATTTACGAAAGATACATTTGTAAACTCGAGTTTTCTTCTTCCGTCTTTTTATTTTTGTGATTTTTCCTGAGCGAAGGTTTCCTAAATGTAACCGAGAGACTTCCTTTCCTGCTCGCTCTGCTCAGTGGCTCAACGGATATCTAATATTTGTTTGTTACTTTTGTTCGCAACATTCCCTATAAATATGTTAGACTAAAGAGAGTCCATGTTCGTTCGTTCGTTCATTACGTTCTTTGGTTCCATCGCGTTCAGTGCGTTCCTTGCGGTTCATCGCGTTTGGACTTCTTCCTGAACCTATGCTGAGGACGGCATCTCGAGAGACTTTACTGAGAGACCTGTCCTGACCCTTTTAGCTAGAATAGGTAACTATGAGAATAATGATTTCGCTAATGATTGATTTTCATTCTAAATTAATTTAGATAAATAAGCATTGATTGAATTATGGTGTTGGGTGTTCATTTCTTGTCATTTATTGAGTTTTCAAATGTATTTCTATGTTTAAAAAATCATGACTCAGGACAATGATTTTCAGGTCGCATTGACCTCATTATAGATGCAGATTGGTTCTCCTATATTCAGTGTGGATAGAGTAATAGTGTGAATTTTAGTGTGATGGGCCCTAGCGTATGATGTGTGTATGTGCGTGTGACTGTAGGTTTACTCTGTCCGTGGAAGCAGGGAGAATTTATATGCGCCGATCTGCACCTTCACACACCCATCATCCAGGAGAGAGGTCTCAGCGGTGAGGCCAGTCTCTCTCCACACCCTACCACACACATCCATCACCCAGGGGAGGAACCTCAGCGAAGAGGCCAGTGTCTCTCCATCTGTCATTCTGAGGAGGCTCTCAGTGGCAAGGCCAGTCCCACCCTCCACCCTACCATGCACACCGATTTCATTTTGTGATTGTAGTGCTCCCCTTTTGTGTTTCCATTAGGTTTTGGTGATGGGGTATCAAATAGTCCTTTTGTTAGGCTGCTGATTGAACATGAGATTTAGCTTGTACTTGAGACACAGTGTGTGTTCTTTAATGTATTTATTTGCTGTGCAAGCCTTTTAATTTCACCACTTAAAACACAAAGTTCATCTTCTGACTTTTTTTCATTACCCTCTTCTGTATAGGTAGAGCTTCACTACATTAATGCCATCTATTCCACAAAGGACTCCTTTGACCTCCCATATTGTTATATTTCTTGTTTCATTATGAGATTTTCCTTCTAGGACAACAAGGGGCAAAAAACACAAAGGGCCTCATGTACAGTAAATTGGTAAAAGTGGTTGTAAACTGCAGATCGATTTTTACTGAATAGTTTTTGATTTTGCGAACCGACCTATGTACCAATATGGTTGGTTCACAACATAAAGAATCATAGTGTGTCGCATTTCCGCCCACCTCATCAATATTCATTAGATAGTTTGCAAATTGCGACCCAGTAAGATTGGCCACAATCACAGGGCTGGTGACTTGCTGGGGCGTGATGTGGTTAGCAGACCACCATGTCTGAAATTGCTGTTAAATAAAGGATTCTAATTTTCTTTAAAGAAAACAAGATGCATTTAAAAAAAATGAAAAGCTACACTAACCTACTCTTAAAAACATTTTTGTCAACATTCACAGAGATTGCAAATGATTTACAACCTCCTTTAAGTTAGTGGTAAAATATTAATGTTTTGTGACTGGATTTCAGGCACAAAACATTTATACATACCATAAGGAATAGGTGTTTGGAAGTGATGCCCTAAACACAGCCCTTCCAAATGCAGATTCTTTATTGTTTCCTAAACCCTTTTTATGAATCGGCAAACCTTTTCCAAATTATTAATTGGGTTTAATGCATTTCAAAAAGTGTTCTAGCATGAGCTATTCCTCAGAATTACCAAATCTGAGGGTTTGTGACCAATACAAAAATGTGTACATAAGGCCTAAGGTCGCCTAAATATTCCCAAACACAGCAATTAAAAAAGCCAGGCACATTGGCTTTGCCAGCACTTGTTTAATTATCTTATGTCTTTTTCACTTCAAGTTTTGTCTGATACTCAACATTGATTCACCCTTCACATAAAATTTGCGCATCTCATGCGAAGATGGAGACCTGCATTCAATTATTGTCTGAGCGTTAGGATTTCCAATAAGGGATTTGTCACAAAATGCATTCTCGGAAGAAACACCTCCCACAAGGAATGTCCAGGACTCTAAGTGCTTCACGTGTCTGTGAAGTCAAGTTCAGAGGATTTCCTCTGAGTCTGCACCCTTTAATCTTGAATTCGTTGTACATCACTGCCAGTGTCCAAAGCCCTGCCTTTCCATATGCCATTAATTTCAGCAGCAGCTAATGGAATAACTTAATTCCTTCAAATCGGATGTCCTACTACTGCATTGAAAAATAGCATTCACTGCCGTATGCACATACTAAAATAAGGATCTGGTAACATCTGTTGGAGCTGATGGGCCTGTTTTAACCAAGAGAGGTGAATGTATTTCAAAGAGTGGGATGTATTTGGACACCTTTAAGAGTGGAGTACTGTAGTTAAACCCACCATGCTCACTCTACTCGGAAAAATGAATAAATCATTTTTAGGTCTCGCCTGACCCAGCGCATGCGCTGGTCTGGCGAGACTTATTGAGAGGGCTCCAAAAAGTGCTACCAGGCCAGCATAGAGCTACAGTGCATGTGCGCGGGCGCGCGCGCCGCGCTTTGCCGCGATTACTTTCACTTTGGCGGCCACACGGCCGCTTTGATGTTTGATCGTGATCGCGATCACTTTCATGGCCGCACGGCCGCTTTGCATAGCCAATAGGTCTCGCTTTTGAGACCTTATAAGTATTTAGCTATGCAACTGTTGCATAGCTAAACACTTATAAGGTCCCAAAGGCGAGACCTATTGGCTATGCCAATGCTTGTTTAGACTTAGGGCCTTGTTTAGAGTTTGAAGGACAGGTTAGTCGGTTTAAATTATGGTAGATATCCTGTCTGCTGCATGATACATGCATCACAATGGTAAGTTAAATATGGCGGATGGAATATCAGACACGTTTTGACGGAATACACTGTCTGACAAACTCTAAATGATGCTCTTAATACTTAAATGAACGCATTCCATTTTTTTAAATACCTGGGGGCAGATTTATGAGCCCCTTGCGCCACTTTTGCGTCACTTTTCCCATGTTAAAAGTGACGCAAAAGTGGCGCAAGGGGCTCATAAATCTGCCCCTTGGTTTCTGTATATATTTAAACTTGTGAGAGGGCACTGGCATGTTTTCTAAGGTGCGGCGCACATACTGATGCCAGTCTTAGAGCAGGATTGAGTGTCAGCATGAGATCCCGACACAGTTCTGCTGCTGCGTCCCAAGACCTCGTTTAAAGGGCCCATGGAAGAGGAAGATGAGTGCAAACTCCCAACTCAGTGAATCTGGAGACCCTTGGCCTGAAGGAGTTTTCGAAAGGTGAAAGACAAAGCGATCGGACCAAAGTCCAGTGAGCCACAGTCTATGCACAGTAGAATAGAGCACAGAACACAGTCTTGAGATAGTCTTCCTGACACCTTGTGTAGGCTCTCGTACATATTACTTTACATTGCAGTGATGGAAGGATCAGCAACACTTGATAGGTAAGCTTTTGGGGGGTCAAATAAAAAAAAAATTGTTTGAAGCTGATTATGAAGGCTTAAAATCTGTTCTGTCTTTTTGACATTTGATTTAATGGACGTGCATTATTGACTAGAATGTTCTATGTTGAACTGAAGGCTGGCTGAGTCGGGCATACCAGCACCATGCCCCATGAATGGGATGAAGGAAGTTTCATTGATGTAAGATGCTAATGTGACATATTCTGTTTTAGTTGTTGGTGCTATTCAAAATAACGTCTGTCTTCTCAGAAAGAATTTTCAAGCTCAGCAATTTATCTACAAACTACTGCCTACTGACCACCTCAAACTTACTAAAAGATGTTATCTGGCCCGCAGAGTGGTGTCAGCCTGGCTGTAGAAGTGTTACTTACCTGAAACACGCCACTGGTCTCTGACAACAGCTTTATCTGCAATAGAAAAAAAACAGAGTCTTACTTTTACGCTGCACAAGTAAGAGTCAGGTCTTTAGGTCGAGCCTAGCGGCAGCGCGCATGCCTGCTCGCTCTGTGAGACTTCTGTAGTAGAGTATGGGAGATAAGCCGCGGACACTCTTCTCCCATATTTTTCATTGGCTTGTGTCAATGTCTTTCGCAAATGCTGCCTTCGGATTCGTTAATAGACTTTTTATTCCCTCCTTAGTATGGCCTTCTCTTCATTTGTACCCTCCCATGGCGATTGGCCCCTTTACTTCGGTTGTTACACTGGACCTGTTATTTAGTATGTAAGCACTATTTACTTTACTCATTTTCTCTTACTACAGGCAGGACATGCGCTGCTTCAGCTGCAACCACTTATGTTTTTTCAAGCAGCACAGCCACCCCCGTAACGGGCTCCCGCTTTCAATCACTTTAACCAGGCATTATCTTGTGTCTATTTCACCAATACCAATACAGCCACCACCAATACCACCACCACCAACAATACCACCAATGCCACCACCACCACCAATACCACCACCACCAACTGCACTGCCTGATTTTAAGAAGTCCCCAATTTCTTTGCAGCTTAGCAAGATTTTATTATTTTTCTTGATCATCCTGTTAGACTGAGTTATTTCCAGGGTCTTTTCCCATCTTTAGAGAAATGTAAATACTGGATAATGGAAAGGTTCAGGAACCAAAAAAGAATAAGTTCACTTTTTTCAATGACACCACAGTGCTCACCTTAGGTCCAGAAGGGCTGGATCCATGCCAGACTTTCCAAAGAACCTCTGACTGTGTAACTGAGTTCCATTTCGATTCTTTGGATGTACTGTAAGTGGATGTCCTGAAAGTCTCCGTCAATCTGGCCCTCCTAGACCTATGTTGAACACTGCTGATCTAACTATTACAAACTTTTAATAAGAAGCTTTGTAATTCATTTAAAAGTAGGAACGTGAAAATAGTTGACACCATAAACATCATAAACTGCAAATGTATGTATGTGTAAAATATTAAACCCATCAAAGTGCATAATTCATAAACCATATTTGTAAGCACTTGCAGATTTGCTTGATAGCATTACACAACAAATGTAAATCCTCCTCTGGCTCCTGTTACACAACCCCCTTGAGTTCACTTCTGAAAAGGCCATGTTGGCCTAAACTGCAGAGCAGCCATAGCTTTTCTGAAACACAGGGAAAAAAAGAAAACCACTTACCTTGCGCTCGCCGAGTTGGCAAAGTAGCGAGTGCAAGGTAAGGGGTTTTCTTTTTAAAAATGTTATTTTACCTAGCCGTCGTCTGTCGACTTCACCACCCTTACACCCCCCACCCTCCCACACCGCTCTTACCTGCATGGGCCTCTCCTGCAAGATTCCCTCCTATTGTGTACATTATCCTGTACTCCTATGGTGCTCAGCACCATGTGCCCCATGATACATATCACCCTGTACCCACTGTTGCACAGGATTACATATGGCTGCTTATCTGTGCAAATATGTGCCTGTATGTCTGTTGCCCTGTGTGCATGGGTGCCTCTATGTTTGTTGAATTGCCTACTTTGGTGAGATTTTTAATCATATATCTCTAGGTCTGTCCTGATACATGTGTGTATCTCAGTCTGAGTGAATGGGTAACTGTAGGTGTGTTGGTCTGCATGCATGTCTGTGTATGCCATGAGTACCCGTAAGTTGTGTTTCTTTGCTTGAACTTTCTTCCATAAGCATGCAGGGGGTGTGTGAAATTCATGTAATTTGCGATTTAAATAATTATGCAAAATACCACAAAGTACGTAAAATTACATGAAAAGTAAAACTAGCCTTTAGTGCTTTATTAAAATATATCCTCATTTCCATTTTTGATGTGAAACAAATTTCATGCTGAAAAAAGCACAAAATACACAAGTGCCATCAACAGTGGGCTAGATCTCCTCATTTGCATTGCTCCCGTGCTCCAGCAGTAAAGTTTTGCTCCAAGCACTTCATAAGTATGCCATGTGGTGTAATGGCTTAATTTTGGGATTTTTGCTTAGTAAGCATAATGGGAAATTCCCCAAATGACACAACATTATGCTGGAGTAATTGAAATTTCATTCAGGCCTAATACCAAGTCAGTCATCATAGTGACCAGATGAAAAATAATTGCTCTTACTCAGTTTACACATCCAAATTTGTTATTTTACCATATTTACAATGAACATCGGCCCTTTTCTGCCTTTAGTCCAAAATTCTTGTAGCTCAGATTTAGAGTGGCTTAACATACTACTTTATTCTATAGGTCCATTTCTGTTTACTATATTATCCTTTTGGTGCCATGAATTATTGTTGTTGACTGTAAGCCTGTACAAATGGTTGACTTGGCATTAGTATTAACAGGGCATGTAATAGGAAACGTCATTTAGAGATTTGTGCGATGGGAGAAACATTGTAAATCAGCGCTGATCTCCAGCTATTGATATTTCATAAACAAACTCCTGTGTTGGGATTTTGTATGTGAAAATCAAACAATAAATGCCAAGCACCCCAAAAAACATGGCGCTCGCTGGACATTCAGGGGCCGATCACGATGTCGAGCAGAATTGCTTCAGCCCGACACCGTCTCGTAAATGGGACCGACCAACCTAAGCCTGAATTGGATGCAACCGAACACTGGTTGGTCGCTTTCCAACATTTCCCTATGGGAGCATGTGTTACCGCCGTAAACCGGCCGTAGTACATGCTCCCATAGGGAAATGGGAGGTGGTGCTAATCCCTGCACCCCGTGGTAGGCACCTCAAGGTGCCTGTCACGGGATGCAGGGATTAAAAGTGGGGCATCTCGGCCCCCAACGGGAGGCCGCACACACAACAGAGCCCTGCAAGGGGCCTCCAAACATACTTTCCTACAGGGTTTCCATGTCAGAAAAGCCGGCATGGAAACCCTACCGGAAACCGTGCATCATAATCCCAAGGGCGGAAAGGCCGTCCTTTGTGATTACGGGCCAGACTCCAGCTGGCTGGAAGGACCAGCACGTAATGACCGGCTGGTTTCAATTCCGACTGGAATTGAAACAGTTATAAGCCCCTTAGTATTGATGGGAGAATGTATTCATTAGAAATAGACCAACCCTGCAGCAGTCCCAGGGATAAAGATAGTGACAATGATGAACCCTATTCACAAACCTATATTTACACTTTTAGATTTACTCACATGTAAATTTACTTTTACACTTTGGAGTAACTTTACTACTTTTGGCTGTTTACCATTCCTGAGAATAAAGTTATTCCAAAGTGTAGACCTACATCTCCATCCCCTGACAATGGGAAGTAGAGCCACGTCTATGGGTGTTAAGTTTATACTAGTAATGTAGGCAGAGGTCTCTGCCACTGAGACAGAGATCTCCCTATGGTAAAGAATAGGGAAATGTAAAAACATTTGTAAACATATTTAAATGTTAAATATTAATGTAAAATATTTATATATATTTTCTTATATCCCGAACAAATAAAAAAGCAACACTATTATCTTAAAAGTAAATTTGAAAAAATCTTTAATGTAGATATATTTATTAAATGGACAACTATATGTCCCTGCCTCCATTATTGTCCATGAAAGGGTGTTGAAGCTTTAATGGTGGGCTGCGTATGGTGTTCGACTTACTACAGGTCTGAGCGGGAGTACATTTATGGCAGTTTTGAGACCTTTTCGGCTGCATTAGTTGTAGAAGTGCCGTTTGTGGGTGGGTGGCAGTCCCTCCCTAAGTCTCTCCTTAGCCTTCACTAAAACCCTGCTTTCCCCTCTCTAAACCCCTCCTTAGCCATCTCTAAATCCCTCCAATTTAGTAGTAAGTATTCCTCTCATTTCAGCCACTCCCCCGTCCCTCCCAGATTAACTACTACAACATAGCTCACATGTTCGAATGTCAATGGATGTAAGGTATTCTGATACTGGTGGAATTTTTATAATATGTGAGAATGTTTTAAAATCATGGTATGTGTGCTGGAAAAGAATATTGAGGGGCCGATTACAATGGAGGTCGGAAAGCCTCTGACCTTTGGTCGGAGGCTTTCCGACCCCCATCGTCGGTTTCAATTCTGCCCGGCTGATTATGTTTCAGCCGGTCGGAAGTGAAACCGGCCGGTCATTCCGGCTGGCTTCTGAGGGACTCAAGGAGCTTTTCGGCCGATCGGAACCGGCTCGTAATCCCAAAGGTCGGGCCTTTCCGCCTTTCGTATTATGATGCACAGTTTCAGGCATGATTTCCATGCCAGACTGTCCGACATGGAACCCAAGTCAGAAAGCATCTTTGGTGGCCCTCGGCAGTGCCCCCTTGTGTGTGCGGCCTCCAGCTGGAGCCGAGTAAGGTGCCCCTCTGTTGATCCCTGCACCCCGTGGCAGGCACCTTGAGGGATGAACAACACCTCCCATTTCCCTATGGGAGCATGTATTACAGCCGGTTTAGAGGCGTAATGCATGCTCCCATAGGGAAGTGTCAGAATGAGACCAAACAGTGTTTGGTCGCAGCCTAATGAGGCTCGCGGAACCGTCGATCGGTCCCGTTTATGAGACGATGTCGGGCGGAAGCAATTCCTCCCGACTTCGTAATCAGGCCCTGAGTGTTTATGTGTTTTTACAGCAGTTATGTGGATTATTATGACGTTTGGTTTATGTTGCATTAGTGCACTTGTGGTATTGAGATAGTGTCTGTATGTTGCTTTTGTTAAAGTCTTTCATAGCAGTTGCAATCTGTCTCAATATTGCTGCAAGAGTTTTAAAGCAAACAATTTTTAATACATTGTGTTCATGCGTAAATGAGACTTATGTTTCCGTAGTAGTGGTTACAGCCCTATTACATGTGCAATTCATAAGCAAATTAGGTGGATTAATAGTTAAATAATTACTATATTAGTTATACCAGTATTTTAGGTGAGCCACTAAGCATATAATGATCTACTTAAAAATAATTTAGTTAAGATGAAATGAGCAGAGTACTGTTAAGGTTGGGTGATGTTATCGGTGATGACATCAATGATGTAGTTTTAGATGTCATCAGTGATGTAATTAGTGGTGATTTAACAGATCATGAACAGGGCCATTGGACTTATGAGGCATAAGAGGGACAAATTATGCGGCATGGTTAATTAAATTATGCAGCAAGAAAAGGCAAATTAAGCTGCATAATACGCCACATTTAGTAATAGTATTACTTCGTTATTTCGTCATTTTTAAACTTGGTAACACTGTGTGGGCATTGGTTGCACCTCATTAGTACCAGTTTAACACCCTAGGATAGCGATAAGCAACAGAAAGGTGACCAGTACAGCTTTGCAAAGGGCCTTCCACTGCGCAGCAACACGTGTCACTGCTTGTTTAGTAACGTTTGAACTGCTTGAGCTAGAAACACAATATTTTTCTTGTTAAAATCTGCAGATTATGTTGCAGAATATGGATTATGTGGCAAATGCGACAAATCTATAACTATGTGAAAATTGCTGAGGCTGCACAGCACAATTGCATTATTCCAGAAACCCTGGTCATGATTGATGCCATATGGGAGGATGGAGATGGTAGTTAACCATAACTGGAGAATTTCAGTGGTTTATAGGTTTAGTTTTGTAACCATAACTGCACCTTGACTGTGTTTTTTCTTGAATCTCAGTGGTGTTTTTCAACATATGCAATCATTTCATACATGTAAAGCTAACCATAAATGTACTTTGAATCTTTTTGTTTTTGCAGGAAATATCTCTGTTTATTTAGCATATTCCACATGTTCCTCCTCAGGGCTTAGCCTGCAGCCAACGACTTACACTCAACCTGCCACAGGTGGCCTATCCCCTCTGTATAACACTGTACGCTGGCCACGTGCACACCAGGGGTTGGCTACAAGCCCTAGCTTACTGCCAAACCCTGCACCTAACCGGCTGTATGCAGTCAATTTGGTATGCAGCGTACAGTGGGATGAGGCTATGGAGCAAGGCTGTAGGCCCTGCCCCGGGCCCAACGAGCAAAGGGCGGCGAACCTCAGGTGTGCATGCCTTTGGCCGTTTTCATCTGTGTTGGCCACAGAGTCTGGCCTATGACCGGATCTATGCCCATCCCCTCTTTGCCGCATGTCCTGGCCTAGTGACATCAACTTCGCCCAACCATTTATGGGTGCCCAATCCCTCACTGCTCACAACCTTCAGCTGCCAGCACCAATGATTTGGTTACAAGTCAATCCTTTAGCTAGCCTGGCTTGTGCGGTTTTATTCAAGATTGATTTTAAATTAATCTGATGTTTTATCTTTCTTTTCTTTTCCTTTTTCTTTTTTCCTTTTAATTTTACATTTTTTTTCGTGCTCATTGAACTTTTGTTTTGGTTTATCCTTACATGGACTTTCTCTACAGTATATTTAGTTTTTTACAGTTCCGCTTCAAACAATAGTTGCAAAATTTCTATTGTTTTAAACTTTCAAAAACGCACTTATGGTACTTTTTCAATTGCTTATTCATTAATGAGGAGATGACTTCTGTTTTCATCTCCAGAGTAGATTATTTTCTGGGATTCGCTGAAATAGTCTTGAAACAAGGTCAGTCGTGGATCTGATGTGCCTTAAGAACCTCTGCTGAAACTTTTCCACCTGACCCAGACACTCTATCTTCGCTTGGCAAAACTTGTTTGGGTGCAACACACTTAGGCGCTTCATCATGCACCAAATGGATTTGTGACCTGGGTCCCTACTCTGCAGCACTGGGTCACATAATTTGCACATCACCTTACATGGTTTAACTTTCTTTCCTCCCCTTGAGATGGTGAAGCTTTTCCAAGGAAATGACTTTCTCAATGGGTTTTCTAGGACTTTGGAGGTTGTTCGAATTGTGACAGCACTTTCTCCTTCCTCCTCTGCAGATGGAGCAGGTTGTGTGCTGCAGCTTGCTTGCTGGTTACACTAGCTGCTGACTTTCCTGGGCATCATTTTTGTTGTAAAATTGATTTGTAGGTTGGCCATGTTCTGCTCTGCAGCTAGTGAAACTCAAAAGAGTGAATTCCAAAAGGTGGTCTACTTTCTTCTATAGACTATGGACTTGTTTTTTAAACTGTGTAGAGTGTGTAAACAATCAGACCTCCCTTTTCTTTTTTTTTTAGCCTCATGTGACCCACCTGCATCAGTAGGTGGGAATTCCCTTCCGAGTATCATGGTACCAGGAACTAGCTCAGCGAACACTGTAAATTATTTAAAACTACAGGTTTGATGTGTAAACATACTTTGGGATTTAGTTTGAAAGGCCTAATGTAAGACGAACAAAATACAAATATATATGCTGTTTGTTTTCAATGTTGGCACTTTTTATGCCCATAAAGGTCTGCAGTACTGATTTTAGATTTTTGATTCCTGTGTGAGCGCTGAAGGACTTCCATTTCATTAAGGTTTTTTTATGTGTGCATGTTGGACTTGGCCCTTCTGGCAGGTTCACCCCTGAACTTTTTGCTTTTACTGGTGACCTGGTGGGTAGTGATTTGTGGTTTCTGCGCACTTTCCCTGTGTCCCAGAGTAAAGTGCGTTCGCCCCCTGAGTGCATGTGGTGAGATAGGCCTGCCCTCCCATAGGAATGCATGGGGAATGTATGTGTCCCTGGTGGTTCCTGATGCGTGGGGTGTGCAGGGTCGAGTCTGGTATGTGCGGACTCGGGTGATCGAATGCTGCGCGATGATGTGTGCGGCGTGCATGTACCTAGTGTGGAAGTGCCACTTCTAGAAGTGGGCACTTCGGTGTGCAGTGTAAAATGTGTGCCTTGTCTGGCGATTGGCTGGTTGAGGTCATGTGACGGGCCAGGGAATCCCCAGAGTCAGGATGGGTCTGCCCCGGTGGTGATTGGATAGAGCTGCAGGTAGATGGGTGGGAGGAGTACACCTGGGTCCTGAATAGGGCAGGGCTTTCCCCACACAATGCTGGCTCCGCCCCCTGTGGTGCGACTGACGACCCTAGCCCTGCCAGTGAATAGAGTGAGGGGCTGAGCACATCAAGGGTGCTCCGCAAACAGCTGCGACTGGTTCTCCCCCTCACCCTGAACCCAGACAAAGGAACCTGTGTATAAAAAGGGGCTGTGTCCCCTTACAAAATGTTCTTGCGTTCTGTCTTGAATCTACCAGGGGCGTGCTGCTGCTGGGGCCCAGGGGAAGGCTTGCCTCCCTGGGCCCTGCCCAGCCCCTGGATGCCCTGGGCGCTGGAGGACTTCTTGGACCATTCTTGCTATTGCCCCTTCCTTTCTGAAGACCTCTTTGCTGGGAGCTTTTTGCTCCATTTCTTTATGCCTCCAGGACTTTATTGACCTAGCGCCTGGAAAGCGCTATCTTTTCCCCCAGGAAGGAGGAACATGTGGTCCTTGGCAGCGCTGGGCTGCGATCTCCGCCGCAGGAATCCCGACGTAGGGATTCCCCCGTAATGATGGTCTCGCGGGTGCCCACCCCGCTGCCTTTGCGTTCATTTTATGCAGGTGCCCACCCTGCGTCTTCGTTTCCGTATTATAACTAATGCGGGTGACCACCCCGCTTATGGTAGTCTAATCGCGGGTGCCCACCCCGCTATCGATTTAACTAACCGAGGGAGCCTAAACCTCACATGCCGCTGTGAAAATCACCGCGGCGGCCCAGGACGCGGACAGGGCGGAAGTCAGGCTAGGAGGAGCCTGACGGCGGGCGGGACTTCCGGTTTTGCGAAGGAAGTCCCGCCGCCGCCGCCGGAGAAGCCGTCCAGAGGAAAAATGCTGGCACCTGCCTGTGCGGGGCTCCCATGGCTGAGGGAGAGTCCCGCGGGTGCCAGCAAGTGGATACGAGAGGCGGAGGGGGCTCGAGGCACATTGCCGGTGCCTGCCCCCGCCGCGGAATGAGCGCAGAGACGAGCCCTGCCGCTGGAGAGCCCAGGTGAGTGGGGCTCACATTCAAGGGTGCCCGGCAGAGGCACCCGGTCAAAGCGGCCCCGTTTGTGGGGGGGGGCGCTCCCACGTGGCAATATTTGTTTCACGAGCCCCATGAGGCTCCAACGACTTGGGCAGCATTTGTCTTTAGAGCCTAGAGGCTCCAACGCTACGGGGGCATAATGCCTTTCTGAGCCTGCGTGGCTCCCACGAAGGGCACATGTTTGTTTGTTTTGAGCGCCAGGGCGCTCCAACGTGGGCTCCATATTGACCTAAACCCCCAGTGCGCTCCACAGTACTTTGGGGCAAGTTCCCTTGCTATATTGGCGCACAATGATTTCAGGAGCCAGTGTGCTCCAGGGGGACATGTGGTTCTAGAGCCTAGGTGGCTCCAACGTTTTGACATTGTTTCCAGGGCCATTAAGAGCCCAGGCCCCTATTTGCTTTCCCCAGCTGCGCAGAACTTAGTGCCAGCTGCAGCGTTTAGGCCCTGCTTTGTCCCCAGCTGCCCAGCAAGTAGTGGGCAGCTGCTACGTTTAGGTTCTGGCGCAACCTGGACTCTGATGTGATTTTGGTGCTAGGAAATGTACGGTGTAGTATGTTTTGCGCACCCTGTGTTCATGCTTATGGTGCTAGGAAATGTACTGTGTATAGTATGTTTGGCGCACCCTGTGTCTTATACCTCTAAATGTGGTTAGTTCTGCCTAGGAGGTTGTTTTACCTGTTTAGGTGGATGTTAGGGAGATTGTACTTCCCTGTGCGATGTGCGCCCCTAGTATAGTTATACTTAGGTGGTTAGGTCTAATGCGTTAGACTAATGAGAATTGCATAATGTGGTTTATGCCCCTGTGATAGATGCAGGATAGGTTTTATACCTGATGCTAGTGTGATGACGCTGAGGTCATTATTGCGCCAGTAGTTACTGGTTGTGCTCTACAGTTACTTTGTGTTAGGTTCTACATTTACTATTGGTGATTTGTGCTAAGTTCTACAAAGTGCTAATTCCTGACAGTGGTCCATGTGGCCCTGTCCCCTTTATATATAATCCCTTGTAAATTCTGCCCGTGCCTGCTGGCACATTGTAGTGTGTGTTTTTATCTAATGTGTTTTGGTATAATACAAAGGTTTTTTTTATATAATACCTTGTGTGGAGTTTCTTTTGTGGTGGGCCTTGGGTGTTGTTGCTGGGTGCGCGCGCAAACGCTTTACACATCGCCTCCGGGATGAGCCTGACTGCTCGTGCCAAGCTACCAAGGGGGTGAGCAGGGTTTATCTTTGGCGTGTAACTCCCCAGCCCTGACTAGAGTGGTGGTTTCTGCCTGGCTTTGGCGCAAGCCCTAGCCATGCAGAAATCCCATTTCTAACAGTGCAATATTTATTTACTCATTTATTAGTATTTAGTAAGTGCAGACATAAAACACATGTGTACAAGTACAGGCAGATAGACTAAGGCCTTATGACGGTAAAGGGTATAGTTACTGGTGAGAAGGCATCCCCCCTAGTGTAAGGTAACAGCCCATGAAGAAGGGATGAAGGATGTACCCACCATCTACGACATGCACATACACCCCAGGGCGCCTTTATGCCAAGCAGCAAAGGCCTGATGTCAAGCCGAAGAACTGCTGGTCCATATTCTGCACAGGTGTAACAAGGGGAGGTCTGCAAGAAGGGGAAAAGGGAAGAAGCAACATTGTGAGTCGTGAAGGGGGAAGAGCCAGTCTGTGTGGTGAATGCTCTGAGCACACTGACTTCCTGGGTGTCCTGATGGGAATGAACAATGATAATGGTAATAACAGTGCAATCAGCATCCAGCAGAATAAGTCTGTCCTCTAAACGTGTCATGGGGTGGGAGGTCACCAGAGCATGAAGTGTGGGCCAGTGGTAAAGCAGGGGTTAAAGGCGTGTCTGCGCAGATGCCACGAAATGGCCATAGGCCCCATTAAATACTTCTAGTTTATCATTGAGTTTGTAAGTGGTCCTTGTGTGCTCCACCACTCTGTGGAGTTCAATCAACCATTCTGTGAAAGGCCAATACGAAAGGCTGATGCCAATGTCGGAGGATGCAGATGTTGGTTACCACAAGCACTGTTGCCAGCTACCGGTGCCTGTGGGAGCTTAGGTCTGCGATGTCTGAGACGTTGTGGAGGATAGTGAGCTGAGGGGAGATGTGGAACTGGAAGAAGCTATTGCACCTCAGGCAGGTCCACTCCTTCGACCAGTAGCCAGCCATCGCTGGGCATGACCAGAGCATGTGGCATAGATTGCATCTCCAGCATATGTCATGCGGTATCAGCCTGGGCCTCTTGCGTTTCCAGGAGGACCAGTACCAATCGTTTTTAGTATTTCAAAGTACAGGAGTTTCAGCCTTGATTCCTGAAAAATTCTGTTGCGGTTTAGGAGTAGTGAGAATCAGTCCTCTGCAATATGTATCTCATTTGGGTATGACTGCCAGGCTAGCCTGGTTGCATTGGAGGAGGGACCAAAGTGGGGAGCCTTAAGAATTACCTCGTTGATACAGAGACCCCACCACGTTACTGGCCCAAGGCCATTGTATAGTGAAGGACAGGTAAGGATGGAGGTTCTCCCAGGCTTGCCCCCAGTGAGGTGTGTAAGCAATGGGCAGCCTGGCGGCCTTCAATGGTTTGAAAACTGGAGTCCAATTTCGAGTCAGAGTTTGGGGAATGGTTTAAGGACTTTCTTCAGATCCCTTTGCACCCAGGACCTCCAGTAGCACATATTACCCCCATGCTGCATTGTGCCAAAGAGGAGCTTTGTGATGCAATAGTGATGTCATGTCTAAGAGTTCATGACACTCTTTCCAGGCATGGAGTGCAGACTAGAGGGAGATATTGCATCCACCATGGCATGGAATATCCTCAGGGGACAGGGGTCTGCTGGAGAGCCCGATTTGACACGATTCATCAGCAGTGACAGGGAAGCTAATTCCAAATTAGGAAGGGTGGCAAGTTGCATGCCGGGGAGGAGAGGGGCTGGCTTCTGGACCAGGGGGCCCTGGTTGATACGGGCATTATCGATCTCAGTTAGTATGTCCCTGACCTTATAGAGAAAGAAGGTCTGAAATATGTTGCAGTCTACTAGCGCAGCAGCAGATTTCAGCTCAGACTTCTGGCTGAGTTCTTTTAATATTCTAAAAGTCTCTTTCTGTTCAATTGAAGCGTCTGTAATTCTTTCCTCATAGTATTCAGCCTTCCTAGCTCGGCTGGATTGTATGATTTACGCCACCGCCTCTTGGATTGGTGGAGAATTCCCCCTCAAGGCCTCATTAAACCAGGGGGCCCCCGTGCCCTTATCTCTGACTCTATCCCTCCGCTGCGGTGCCACCTGATGTATGGCTCCAAGCAGAGTGTCAGTAAGGGCTTCGATCTCTTGGTCAAGAATACCTTTCGTATATTTTATGGGGGGGAGCCTAAGTAGGGTACCCATTAGGTTGTCTGCCTCAATTTTGTTCCAACTTCGCACCCTTCTCCACTCAGGGGGTGCTTACGACAGTTGGCTGTCCAGTGGACCCAGCAACTAATTAGCGAGTTGTCAGACCAGGCACAGTGGCTAATATCTATTAGGCTGGCCCGTGGTTGTGAAGTCCAAATGAGGTCCAGGATGTGACCTTAGTGTGGGTGGGGCCATCAACCAGTTGATGGAGCCCCATCGAGCTTATCGCTGTGTCAAATTGGCTGACAAGCGGCTCTCTCGGTGCTTTATCCCAGTGATCTCTACGATAGGTGCATTGTACAGGAGTCAGAATTTGTGGATAATGCTGTCCCCAGTCCCATATGCGTTAAGACCTGGAAGAAGTACTTACATTCCACATGGTCAAATGCCTTCTCAGCATCCAAAGATAGAGCTAGTAGTTCCCTCAGGTCATCCCTTGGGTTCCAGAGGATTTGGGCCAGGATCCGAAGGTGGTTGCATGAGCTCCTGTCTGTGACAACTCCCATCTATGACTTGTGTACAAATGTATCACCTTGCTCAAGCATTTCACCAGGATCCTATCCAGTATCTTATGGTCAACATTAAGCAAGAAGATGGGGGGTACTGGTACAGTCCAATGGATCTTTGCCCTCTTCGGAATGGACCATGATAACAGCTGTATTGGATATGGCTTCCAGCGTATTATGTTCTGTCACCTTTTGAAAGGCTCAAGTGAGTGTGGGGACCAATAGGTGTCATCCAGTCTTATAGAATTCCCCTGGAAACCCGTCCTCTCCTAGGGATTTGCAAGTCAATGGTCCTTCATGATGTCTCAGGTTAAGAGGCATGGAGTGCAGACTAGAGGGCGATACTGCATCCACCATGACATGGCCTGACGCTTGCACAGGTATAAGGACAATTGTGGTAATAAAAGGCTAGGCTATAGAGATACATGCGAGGTAACTGCAACCCTTCGGAGATGGTGTCCGCCAATAGTCGGGGCGCTCGCAGTCTAGGTTTGCATCCACTCCAGATGTAAGGTTTTATGTCTGCAACAGTGCTGGACAGGATGAGCTTAGGGATCAGCATGGAATGCATACTAAAGAAGTAATTGTATTGTGGGGCCACAACCATCTTAATAGTTTGGATCTTGCTGCATAAGGGAAAGGTTCAGTTTTGACAACTTCATGAAATCCCATTTAGTACAGGACCATCACGGGAGGAGGTTTGCTTCCACCATGCATGTGAGGTCCCTGGTAATCTTTATTCAATGTCTCTCAAGCCCTCCAGGGTCAATTTTATGTCATATTTGACATCCTGAAAGTCTTGCATGTGAGCGGCAGTAGCCTCACTTTCAGGGGTGTAAAGGGAAGAAAGTAGGTGGGAAAGTGGGAGACAATTTTGAGGGGTTATACCAGGCGGGTCCCCGCCGCATCTCAAAAAGCAGGTATTGCCATTTAGGATCCGGGCTGTTTCAAGTGCACCGTCAACAGTCTCCATGTGGTCATACCTGTGCCATTGGAGTTTGACCAGCACCTTCTCAGCTGTGGCTATAAAATGTTTGTTGAGGCATACTTTCGCTATTTCTAATTCTTGTAGTTGCAGGCGAGGGTGCGTTGGTGTACTGAGCTGTTCTGCCTGAATGCCATCATGATCGCAGAGTACCTCTTTGTCTTCAGGGAATCTGTACACAAAAGTTTAATTCACCATCTAATGGGTGCCTCTAGAGGGGACATTACCAGATCTAAGCCTCGGGTAAGAGGACCATAATCTGAGACACTCATCTCAAGAATGTTTTAGTGGGTCAAGTGGGGCAATACATGCTCATCTGTGAGGTAGTTACAGTTGATGCAAGATGGGGTACCATGTGGGATCTCAAGCAGACGGGTGAAGTAGGTGCCAAAAAATCACCAGAACATGGTCTCTCAAGAGGTCTTGGAGCAGAGCCCTGTTGTTCCTGCAATGAACATAGGGTCTGCCTGAGTGGTCCAGGAATAAGTCCAGAGCTAAATTCCATTTATCACCCAGGAGGATCAGGGTCTTGCCCAAGTGGCTGGGTGCATAGGGAAACCCAATGATAAGCATTCAGTCTAGGATCTGAATTTTGGAAGGGCCCCCGCACCCCTCCTCAATTGCCCATGTTCGTAAAACCTTGCAAGGGAACTTCTTTCCAATGAGCATGGCCACTCCACATTTCTTGGAACTGCTTCTGGAATGCAGTGCTCCCTCGGTCCGGGAGCAGCTTGACTACTCCTGACCACTGTTTCTAGCCAGTCTCATTTAAATTTGGAGGATTGCTCAGAAGAGAGATGCGTCTTCTGTAGGAGAGGTATGTCTGCCTTTTTTCTTGTATGGGCGTGTTGTAAGATTAACTTTCTCATGGCATAACTAGCAAGACAATTCACATTCAACATGATCACCATTTAGGCATTAGGTGTTATAGGGTGGGTGGCAGGGCATCAGTGGGTGGATATAGAGCATCTCTATATAACAGAATGTAGGGAGTGGAGGAGTGCATATGCAATGTTTTGTCCGGTCAAGGGAAAGGGTTCTTGTGTGGGGGCAAATAGGGAGGGGTTCTGCGGATGGGGAGAACTAATGCTGAACTTTGAGAACTGGAGTTAGTGTCTGCACCGCTCAGGGCCAGCCTCTGGCTCTACGCTCTGCTGGGGATACAGGCAGGGATGGAAGGGCCCACGTAGTGGTTGTCAGAGGGCCTGCAGCAGACCTCCAGGAAAGGGTTTACCGAGCTGGGCCTGGGAATAAGGGGCATGATGGGCCCTGCATGTTACTGGCGAGAACTATAGTGCCCCCCTCTCAGGTCACCAACCAACCATGTAGATCTTAGATAACAAACTTACCTTCGGTAATCAGGTTAGTGGAGTTGTTTCGATGAGTTTTTATCTCCTCAGAGTATTGCAGAAAATAAAATGTTTCCTACCTGAGGATAGCTTTAGGACACCAGTTACAGCACTCATTTTGTCTCGGCTGGATTATTGCAATAGCCTGTATTTGAATAGCCACAAGAAACATCTGAACAGACTCCAGCTGGTGCAAAATGCGGCAGCCAAGGCTGTTAACGGGCACACCTCAGTTTGTCTCAGTTAGAAAGGGACTTTGGAATCTCCACTGGCTTCCAGTAAAACAACGTGCACAATTCAAAGCGCTTTGCACAGTTTTTAAGTCCTTGACTGGCAGTGGCCCTGACTTTCTAAGAAAACACCTTCAATGGTATGTCCCCAGAAGAGCATTGCGTTCCTCTGAAGCAAAGCAAGTGGCTATACCCCGAGTGAAAAAGCCAACTGGGGTGGCAGCAGTTATATCGCTTGTGCTGCTAAAGCCTGGAACAACCTACCAGCTCATTTCAGGAATGCTATCGAGCTCCCCTGCTTCAGGGCCTTTGTGGATGGTGGACACCTCCTGTTACTTAGATTTAACTTCAGACGTGATGTCTGACAGTTTGGCATCCAGCCTGAGGTAAACATTTCTTTACGCAGCGCCTCCATGGTCTGGTCCGGGGTTATCGCTGTTGGCTGTGGTACTGAAGGCAGCTTAGTGTTGGCAACCGCCTAAGTAAGTAGAAGCTGGTGTGATGCCGATTTGTGGTGTGACATGTGAGTCCATGATCGGGGTGTGCACATCACTCACCGGGCTGAGGTGTGCATCTCATTGACCACTGGTTGCGTTCATTGGCTTTGTCTGCATCAATGGGGGAGAAGCTGGCTGGGTGTCTTGGAGACAACCACGCAATATGTAAGTGAACGGTAAGGCAAAATGTTACTTTTTATGTTATGTTATGTTATGTTAATAACATTTATTACGCGCACAGCTGCCCCAGCTAAGGGGCGTCCTGGCGCGCGACAAGGTACAACACAACCAACACAAGACCACAGGAAAGCAACAGATTTAAAACAGGAAAGTTTTTAAGGATTTCCGGAATAACAAAAGATCGTTAATTGTACGGAGCTGCAGCGGGAGCGAATTCCATAACGCTGCAGCCTTCACCCGGAAAGAGCGCCCACCAGCTCGGCAAAGCCTGAACCTCGGGACTACTGCCAGCGCCTGCTCCGAAGATCTTAATGCACGGGTTGGTACATAACCGAAAATAAGATTGGAAAGAATCAGAGGAGCAGATCCTTTCAAGATTTTAAAAACCAAACATAAAACTTTAAAATGAATGCGCGACTTAATCGGCAGCCAATGCAGTGCTCGGAGAGTGCTGGAGGCCGAGCAAGACCTAGGCAAGCCGACAATTGCTCTGGCAACGGCATTTTGAACGCGTTGAAGCCGCACAATTTCTGCCTGATTGCTCCCTAACAGGAGCGAGCTGGCATAGTCCAGGCGAGATAAAACTGTTGCCTGCACTACCATCTGCCTGGTAGAGGGATCAAAAAACTTAAGGACAGGCCTTAAGCCCCGAAGGACACCAAAACAACACGCCGCGGTTTTCTTGGTGTGCCCCACAAAGCTGAGAGTAGAATCCAGCCAAACTCCCAGGTTTCTCAACTCCAGTTGGAGCCACACCAAGTTCCGGCGGCCACCATCTGTCACCCCAGAGGTCCCTACCCTTCCCGACGATCATGACCTCGGTCTTCTTTGCGTTCAGCTGGAGACAGTTAGCCGTCATCCAACTAGCCACCGCCCTTAGCCCGTTCTGGAACTTGGGGGCATCCACATCGGTATCCCCACTGATGGTAACCACCAGCTGAGTGTCGTCGGCATATGAGATCATATACATGCCCCATTGCTTGACGACATCAGCCAGCGGGCTCACATAGAGATTGAATAAAGTGGGACTCAGTGAGGAACCTTGCGGTACTCCCAAGTCCAGAGGATGGAATTTGGACTGATGGGGGGGTGTGGCGACGCAGAAAGACCGGTCCACGAGAAAGGAGCGGAACCACTGAAGGGCAAGCCCCGTGACGCCAATCTCTTCCAGGCGGTGCAGAAGGATACGGTGCGAGACCGTATCAAAGGCGGCGCTCAGATCTAGTAAAACTAGCGCCGCCGTCTGACCCTGATCTAGCACCGACCGGAGGTGTTCAACCATGGCGAGAAGGGCAGTCTCCGTGCTATGCCCAGCTCAGAACCCATGCTGGGTCTCGTCCAGGATGTTAGCTTGAGTAAGATGGTCAGTAAGTGCCTGTTTGACATAGGCTTCCATCAATTTGGCCGGCCATGGGAGCAAGGAAATGGGCCGGTAGTTCTCCGGTCTCGAAGCGTCCAAGTTTGGCTTCTTCAGAATAGGAGAAACCACAGCACACTTCCATTTGGATGGGACCGTGCCCGTAGCCAATGAAGTATTAATCAAGGAACAAACCGTAGGAGACCCCACAAAAGACTGGTTCCTAAACAGGGCAGGACATACCGGATCCAAAGGCAAACCGGATTTGACCTTCTGAGCCAAATTGTCAAAAGCCTCGGATGAGAGTGGCGAAAAAGATGCCAGCGTGGAACAGGCAGGGGCAGTCACCGCGGTCTTCTGGGCGAGCCCAGAACTTGGAAAGGCACGGTAGATGTTCTGCACTTTTTCCAGAAAAAAAGACGCTAGGGCTTCACAGTGCGAAGTAGAGGCCGTGACTGTAGGAATGGAGCGCTTAGACAGCAGATCCTTAAGAGCTTTAAAAATAGTCTTAGATGGATTAGGGCTATTACGAAATTCCAGAGAGTAGAACGTCGCGCGAGCCTTACAGATGGCACGATGGTAGATTTTAATAGAGGCCAAGTACAGCGCTTTCTTCGCCGTATCGTAGGATCTCCGCCATTCTCTCTCGGCACGCCTGCAGTTCCCTTTCAGTGCACATTGAGCACTGTCATACCAGGGGTTAGACTTTTTTGGACTGATCTTACAAGTCCGAATGGGAATCAAAAAGTCCAGCGCCCTGGTAATCCAATTACAGAACTGATCATAGCCCAATTCAACATCACTCGAGAGTTCGAGCGGATCAGCAGTTAGAGCGAGATGAAGATCCTCTAACCTAAGCTTGCCCCAATGTCTTTTAGGGATAGATCGAGCTAAAGGAGTTGGAATAGTATTAGGTAGAGGAACCTGAATATCCACTAGAAAATGATCTGTCCATCCAAGGGGCGACACGGAGCGTATTGAAGCTTCCGTTAGATTTGTAAAAAAAGGATCCAATATATGCCCTCCAGAGTGAGTTGGTTGGGAGACTCTTTGGGACAGTTGAAGGGCCTCAAGGTCCGCAAGAAAATTACATACAGCTGGGGTCGTCTGGTTATCAAAATGGAGATTCAGATCTCCCAGTATGGAGAAATTGGCGCACCCCATTGCCAGAGCACTGACAGCGTCAGGGAAAGCCTCCCTAAATGCGACATCATTACCTGGGGGGCGGTAAACCACCAGCCCCGAGATCGAATACTGGGGATTAATCCCAATCTTAAAGGATGCACTCTCGCACCCAGCAATGTGCACGGCATTCCAAATGCAGGAAAAGTTAGATTTCACTGCGAGTGCGATACCCCCCCCTCTAGTAGGGCGATTGAGGGTAAAGGTAGAGTATTCTGATGGAAAGGCAAGATTGATTATTGCTGCATCGTCCTCCTGCAGCCAAGTTTCAGCGATAACAAGGATATCTGGAGACTCATCGTGTAGAAGATCAAAAACGTTTTGATGATGCGATACCAGTGACCTAGCATTTAGGCTAAATATCCGGAGACCTTTCGGCGAGCTAACCCTAATACTAGGACATATAGCAGCATCAGCCGTCTGCCGAATAGTAACCGGAGAAGGCAGATTGAAACCATTGCAGGCACAGCAAAACGGGCCACGTAAGGGGTGGATGACCTGGGTACATTTAGTAAGGGTCAGACCAATAGACCGTAGAGTTTCGTTCGAATATGTGATCATCTTACCACCATTGGCTAACAATACGAACGCACTCACCTGCTAAGCCCCGCGCGCCCTGCACGTCCCTAGCGCGGACGAGCGCAGACGGGCAGGACTCAGGCACGACTCCGGCTAAGCGACGGCGTCCCACTGCGCGGTACCGCTGCGCGGGAGGAAGTGGCTTTAAATAGGCGTCCCGCGAGGCAAACCCGAGCGCTGTAGCGCTCAAAATGGCGCCCGCCACTGAGATCCACTGCCCAAGCCAAAATGGCGTCCACCCCGGGAATCCCCGTGAACCGGACCCACCAAAGCAGCGGTGAAAAACCAAATTACATGCGGTGAGAGGGGGGGGAGATTATCAGCCCACTAGCGCCCTGAGCGCCTGTTTAAAAACAGGGGAAAATGATAACACAACAAAAACAAATACAAAACAGGAATGATTAAAAATCGGACGCTAACAGCAGCGCGAGCGTCGTGATGCTAAAGAGTACCTTGTCTGGCAGTCCAGAAGAGAAATCCGCCTTAAATAGGCGTCCCGCGAGGCAAACCCGAGCGCTGTAGCGCTCAAAATGGCGCCCACCACTGAGATCCACTGCCCAAGCCAAAATGGCGTCCACCCCGGGAATCCCCGTGAACCGGACCCACCAAAGCGGCGGTGAAAAACTAAATTACATGCGGTGAGAGGGGGGGGGGAGATTATCAGCCCACTAGCGCCCTGAGCGCCTGTTTAAAAACAGGGGAAAATGATAACACAACAAAAACAAATACAAAACAGGAATGATTAAAAATCGGACGCTAACAGCAGCGCGAGCGTCGTGATGCTAAAGAGTACCTTGTCTGGCAGTCCAGAAGAGAAATCCGCCTTAAATAGGCGTCCCGCGAGGCAAACCCGAGCGCTGTAGCGCTCAAAATGGCGCCCGCCACTGAGATCCACTGCCCAAGCCAAAATGGCGTCCACCCCGGGAATCCCCGTGAACCGGACCCACCAAAGCGGCGGTGAAAAACCAAATTACATGCGGTGAGAGGGGGGGGAGATTATCAGCCCACTAGCGCCCTGAGCGCCTGTTTAAAAACAGGGGAAAATGATAACACAACAAAAACAAATACAAAACAGGAATGATTAAAAATCGGACACTAACAGCAGCGCGAGCGTCGTGATGCTAAAGAGTACCTTGTCTGGCAGTCCAGAAGAGAAATCCGCCTTAAATAGGCGTCCCGCGAGGCAAACCCGAGCGCTGTAGCGCTCAAAATGGCGCCCACCACTGAGATCCACTGCCCAAGCCAAAATGGCGTCCACCCCGGGAATCCCCGTGAACCGGACCCACCAAAGCAGCGGTGAAAAACTAAATTACATGCGGTGAGAGGGGGGGGGGAGATTATCAGCCCACTAGCGCCCTGAGCGCCTGTTTAAAAACAGGGGAAAATGATAACACAACAAAAACAAATACAAAACAGGAATGATTAAAAATCGGACGCTAACAGCAGCGCGAGCGTCGTGATGCTAAAGAGTACCTTGTCTGGCAGTCCAGAAGAGAAATCCGCCTTAAATAGGCGTCCCGCGAGGCAAACCCGAGCGCTGTAGCGCTCAAAATGGCGCCCGCCACTGAGATCCACTGCCCAAGCCAAAATGGCGTCCACCCCGGGAATCCCCGTGAACCGGACCCACCAAAGCGGCGGTGAAAAACCAAATTACATGCGGTGAGAGGGGGGGGAGATTATCAGCCCACTAGCGCCCTGAGCGCCTGTTTAAAAACAGGGGGAAATGATAACACAACAAAAACAAATACAAAACAGGAATGATTAAAAATCGGACGCTAACAGCAGCGCGAGCGTCGTGATGCTAAAGAGTACCTTGTGTGCAGACTACTCTCCTGGGGATGGTAGTAGGTAAGGAAGCAGAGTCAGCAATACAGGACTGACTCAGGGTTCTCTAGAAGCACTTTGCATGGCCTATTTGCAAGGCATGAGGCCTCTGGGGTACCTCTGATGTCAGGGTGACTCCAACACCCCTAGAGGTGACAACATCGATTGCCCTTGTGCGCAGAGTGCCAGACTCTGGGCGTACTCTTTGTGGGAGGGGTAGAGGTGGGGGGGCTCCTCTGATCACCTGTTGTCACCGGCCTGGCAGGGTATGCCCAGACGTGGGTCCCTTGCTCACTTTGCCACTGGATTCAAGCTAGCCTGGCTGATGAGGGGTGTTACCCCGAAACCGGTCCAGGGATGACCTGGCTTGGCAGTTCGGGGTGGGCTGTTTCCATCAGGAACAAGGTCAAGACTGATTTTCATATGGCTGGGTCTGAACTGGGGTGGCAAAGTGAGCTAAAGAACGATGATGGATTCGTGACTGAGGGTGAGTGTCTGAAACGTTTTAGCTCTCCATCCATCATCTCTTCTGTTTGCTCTCCCTCAGCAGTCAGGCTGTCCCCCCACCCTCTCCCAACACCAAAGGCCAATCTCACCGTTCAATCTCTTGGACCCGGTTGGGAAATCCAGTGTCTTCTCTCTTGTGCGGCCTGTTGACATCAGCAGATCTGTGCCCTGCATGGGATATATCACACCCACCTCCGTCCTCCACTGAGCCTTCGTCAGCTCAGGTTCCAGGTAGCATTCCAACTCAGCTCAGGCAGCATTCCACGTGGTCCGGTAGCTCCTGCTGCACGGCGGAGGGATGGGCACTTTCCCGTTTACTCGAGTTCGAATGGCATGGGCAGAGCTCGGGGCTTAGATGAGTCGGATGCAGTGGGCCACACCTCACCCCACCCAAGGGGGCCTCGATTCCCAGGTTCGCCGCATCATGATGAGGGGGGCTGCTGCTGTATCCAACAGTGGCGGGAGTGTTGGGCAACATGCGTACAATGATGGCACCCAGAGAGTTTGTTTAAGCTGGACAGTCAGGGAGATTTAGCCACCATTTAAGCAGAGTTCTAGCAGACAGCAGCCATCATGGTTGGTTCTTAGCTCCGCCTCTAGGACTTCTATTCCAAGTACCACAATACCAAAAAAGAGTACAGTGAACAGCATAATTTTTTTTAAAGTTGATAGAAATACCTATTGGTCTAAAAACGTGTGCGACTAGCCATGATATCAATACCTGAAAAAAATCAAAGTCCTATATTAGCATTTACACTTTAGCACATTTTGGGCCCTATAAATTTTGTAGTTTCCTAATATTGGTTCTGTAAGACAAGATCATGACAGTTCCATCTAAGCCTATTTTTCTGGGTTTGCAGAACATTTGTGCATCCTATTTGACCATAACAGAGTTATGATTGGTCCTTGAGCATCTATTTATCCCTATACAAATAGTTGTGGGGTATTTGACACAGTTTATTGGACTCCTTGTTATTGGACAGTCCTATAGCAAAATACTGAAGTTGTTCAGACTGAGGATTCAGGATTGCTGCCAGAATACATTGAATGGAAGTGTTTCGGTATCCGACCTAGCAAAAAAAACTGACACGCTAACACATCACTTGCCCTTTGTGCAAGACAACATTTAACAGGAGCAATCAAGGGAAATACATATTTGAATCCACAGCAATGCCCAAGTGTCTTAGCATGTGATGGCATGAACTGATGATTATTGGGGAAAAAATCAAAAGGATTGAGGGATGCCAAACAAGCAAGTACATGTTCAGTAACTACGCTATATGCCATCCCTGCTGGAGATCGAATAACTGAAGGGATTACACAAGATGAGCAAGAAACCATTGTCTGCCTGTTACCAAACTGTGGGATTTCAATGTTTATTATGCAGCGTGATGATTATGCACTGCGAGCAAACTGGAATGATCGACTGACACAACCTAGAGAACATCATAAGATTTTCAAAGCACATTTTTTCTTTTTCAGGTATCTCAGTTTTTTATTCCCTTTTGTACTTTTTTCTGAAATACTAGTGTCGGATAGCCAGGTCTGTTTTGTTTTCCCCCAAAAATAAAAATCACAATAATTTCATAAAAAGAAAAATATGGTTATTTTCTGGATCAACTTCATAAAAAAATAACAATATATTATTTTTGTTCTGAGTACGAGAAAGTGAGTGAAATTGTGGACGAGGGCATGACAGAGAGTGAGTGTATGAGAGAGGAGACTACTGAGAATATGATTGAGAGAGTGAAAGACAAAGAGTGATTAAAAGTCAGTGAGTGAAAGTTGACTGAGTGACAACGAGGAAGTGAATGAGCTAGATTAAGAGGATTAGTGTGAAAGTTTCGCCAGCAGAGATTGGTCAGAAGGACTGGCTTCCAGTCAGGCCCTGTGCCCAACCACTTGTGGGCAGCCAACCCCACTGCACACGGCCTTTGCCCCTGCACCCAACGTCCCCAGAGGCAGGCAACCTCTGCTGAGCAGGGCCAAAGGCCATGCACTGTGGAGGTTAGCCCCAGTGCCATGCTCACTGGCCAGGCATTGCACCCAACTCTCCATGGGCAGCCTAGACCCTCCATGCATGACCTTAAAAATTGGTATCTATGGTAATTTCAGGATTTTGTATGCAAATGTTTACTTACATTAATATTTCAGATATTTTTTTTTATATATTCCATGCTTCTGCTGGAGAAAATTACAATATGTTTTTGATATTTTTGTATTTACTTTGGGGGATTTTACACATTGAAAGGCATTTAATGATTTTGTTTAGAGAAATGTGATGCCTTGAATACATGAAGAGTTGCACCATGGTCAGAACGTTTCTCTGGTGATTGTGGATTTTAAGTGGAGCAAATGCAGTTTTGCGCATCCCCATGTGTGTTACTATTTTTACATCCATATACAAGAGCGATGCTTGAAAGGATATTTGATTCTCATGCTGGAGTGCATGTGGTTCTCATTTGTTTTGCTGCATCTGACTTATGAGTGGCTGAGTCCCATGGGCTTGGGTATTTAGTAAGCACAGCTTCCTTCTCAAGGTGTCCACCACCTGTTGTGCTCCTTATATGTCATAAATAAAGAATTATTCCCATTTATTTTCCCGAAGGAGAGTGTTACTCGCTCAATTAGTATTGCATCTCTGCCAACTTTCTCAACACTCTGTACAAATCCTACAAAATCTGTTTTCAGCAGTCACCTTTGACCTTCTGCTCGAGTTCAACATTCTTTGCACAAAGGGGGATGTTAATCCATATCCTGTGCTTCCAGAAAGGGATAGATCTCTTGGGTAAGAAGGGGCACATTGTAGCTAACATTTTACGCTTTTTTTAAATGAAACTCTGAGCCTTGGAAGGCATCTGTGAAGCCATAAGAACATAACATTATTACATGCATCGGCATTCCCGTTGAATACATTTTGTGTACTACAGTCGATTTCTCAAGGAAGCCCCTTGGTCCATAGATGTGAACATCTGAGATGCTCATAAAAGAGGAAAGGACTCTTTAGCTTTGTAGTATCATTATTTTTGTAAATGTTAGGTTTTAATCAAATATAGTTTTATAGGGCCCAACATGAATGAATTCTACTGAAGACAGAAATCATTGTAAATAATCTAGGGCTGGATGTACGTACAAAACTAATAGTGATTGCCAAATAGCAGTTTTTTGCCAATCGCTATTTGGTAATCACTATCACTAATGTACAAAGGGGTTCTTTTATTCCTAAAATAGTGATTAGCAGCGGGTCGCTAATAGGCCTACCTCATGAATATTAATGAGGTAGGTCGCAATTTGTGACCCACTAAGATTCGCTGCCATCACAGGGACGGTGGCCTTCTCGGGTCAGCAGACCACCAGGCCCGTGTTTGCTTTTAATAAAGCAATCTTTTTTTTAAATGCAGCCAGTTTACCTTAAAGGAAAATGGGATCTGTTTAAAAATAAAGAAAAATGGAATGGAATGGAATGTTTAAGTTTTATGTTTATAGAGCAGGCAGTGGACCCCCCAATTTTTTTTTCAATCAGTCTTAAAGGGGAAGGGGTCCCTTAGGGACCCCTTCTATTCGCAAATAGGTTACCATCAACTTTCAGTTGACGATAAAGTATGAATGTAAGTAGGAATAAAGTATGAATGTTTTGTGATTGCATTTCTGCCTCAAAACATTCATACATACCAGTGCAAAACGGTATTTGGAAAGGACGCCCTAAACAAGCCCCTTCCAAATACCGATTCGCAAACCCAAAATGTGATTCAGTAACAGGTTACAGAATCGCAATTAGGGCTTTGTACATTTGAAAATGCCTTTTGCAGTCGCAAACAGCTGGATTCTGGAAATCAAGCCATTTGCCACCACAAAAAGGCTTCGTACATCTAGCCCCTAGTGAGCTAAAACAGCAGTCATACATTCTCTAGTACAGCAAAACATTGGGAGTCTCTGGAGAACTGTGTCCTCGTTTCAGGCTGGCTCCAAATTATAGTTAAAAAAATAGGTCTAGCTAACAGGAATAGCCAAGGAGTAAGCACATGTTTGCCAGTGTTAATAACATTTTATGGGCCAGATGTACTTAAGAAACAAGTCGCAAAAGTTGGCTGTAAATTGTGCACCTGCATTTTGCAACCTAGGCTCTTATTTTGAAATACGACCTATGCTCAAATATATTCAGTTGCAGGAGGTCACAGAACCACGTATCTGATTAATAAAATTAGTTTAGGGATTGCCTACAAATGGGTATGTTGACCTGTTTAGAACGGCAGACCACTATCCCTGTATTTATATTCCCAAACTGGAAACTCTTTTTTTTTTTTAAAGCAAGCCGTTTCCCATTTCTGAGAACGTAATGGGGATAGTCAGTGGTCCCCTGCACGAGTGCCTTCTCCCCATGAAGTCACCCCACACAATTCATATAGGGGACGCCTTTTCCTTTGCAAATCAGTTACCACCTCCATTGAGATGTCGGTAACCGATCAATGATTTGCTACCACTGATACATGCTATCATAGATACATGGCACACTGAATGGCAATAAGGAGAGGATGCCCCTTCACTACTCTTCATAACTGTGATTCGGTATGGGTCGTTAAACACCTTCTGCAAGTATTTTCCCCTTCGGGAAAGGCTTTTTCAACTCACAAAATGACTTTGCACATATATATTCTCAACAAGGAACTATGGGCCAGATGTACGACCATTTGCTTTTGTGACTCGCAAATTGCGAGTCGCAATTTTCGAGTTGCAAAAACAAATGTACAACAGTGTCAGAGACACGGTTTGTGATTCCAAATGGGGTTGCAAAATGTGAGGCTCATGAATATATTAATGAGCCACTCGCAATTTGCGACCCCTTTAGGAGTGACTGGCCCTTCCAGGGATGGTGGCCTGCTTTTAAATAAAGCAGGTTTTTTTTTTTTCATGTAGCCCGTTTTCCTCCATGGAAAAAGGGATGCATTAAAAAAAAAAGAAAAGTTTTTGTTTCATTTTTTAAGTGCAGGCAGTGGTCCCTGGGACCACTGCCTGCCCTTAAAAAATATTTTCCCATGCATTTCCAAAGGGGAAGGGGTCCCCTGGGGGCCCCTTCCTGTTCGCAAATGCTTTACTCCCTACTTGACGTAGGTGGTAAATTGCGACTGTTTTGCAAAAATACTAAGAGCTCAGACTTCCTATTAGGAAGGGACGCCCTTAAAGCGCCCCTTCCTAATAGCGAGTCTCAAATACTAATTAGCGAGTCGCAAATAAATTGAGATTCTCCAATTAGGGTTTGTACATGACCCTTAGGTACTTTTGCATGTGCAAACGGGGTCACAAACCCGTTTGCGCATGCAAAAATACTTCATACATCTGGCATCAAGTTTTACCTAAAAAACTAGAACAGCTTTAGAAAATCCTTCTAATAGTTCTTTTGAGCCTGCAAAGGAAGACAAACAGACCAAGCTTTGACAAAGCCAAAAGGTCTGACTTTTATAGTAAATTTCTGTTGCATGAGGATATTTTGCACATTATTTGTATAAATTTACATGAACACGATTGCACCTGCTGTTAGTGTAATACTTGTATGTGAAAAGAGGTAGTGACCATTCTGTGAATTTTATATTTGTTATGGTTGCACAGTAAATTGTAATATCTTTTGGTTTTGTATTGCTTGTCCTATTAACTTTTTGATTGCCTTTTACAGTTCAAGTGCAGTGTTGCCCAAAGGGCTATACCAGTAGACAGTAAAGAAAATGGTAGGGGGAGTGAATCAGTACAGGTGAGAGGGAGTCCAAGGGGTAGAAGCATTGTGAGGGTGGCAGAGAGGGAGGAAGAGTGCTTCTTGTGACTTGGAGGCTACAAAGAGTTATGGTGCTGCTTTGTGCGGAGGGTCCTCAGTTCTTTTTTGAAGTGGAGAAAACCTCTTCTTTGTGAGCTCTTCCCCTTCAATTTTCCTTCCCATGCTAATAGAGCATTGAGTCGTGGTCCGACCTTGTGCTTTCAATGAGGAGCAATAGAGGGAAAACAACATACAAGATCACCCTCCAATCAACATCTATTCATACAAAATATCTGGCATTCGTAAGCACTTTTCTCAATTGTTTTGTTATCTGCAGGATTAATATGTGTAAGATATTCTTATCTTTACCCACATCCAGCTATTCATTAGCACAGTCGGCTTAATCCTTCGTGCCCACTTATTTAAAACAATTACAAAAGACAGAACGAAGACGTCAGTCAGTTCTCTCACAACACAACAACCCTCTATGTTTAAGTGTGTATGTGTTATACAAAAAATGAGGAGAGAACAGAGAAAGTATCTCACATGCGCACCACCAGAGGAGCTACTGGTAGGTTCTCACCAGCTTATCCACGTTTTTGTCATCATCGATAACTTCTCAAATGAAAAGAGAGTGAAAATTTTGTGTCCAGTGAAGATAAAAGTGTAGAAGAAAGACAAAGAATCAAGACCCCGTGAAAGAATGAGACTAAGAAAGTCTCTAATAAAATTGGGCCAAACTCACGCATAACTTTATCACTTTTATTCCAGATTGTGAGTCTGCGCAATATTAAAAACACAGCATGTTGTAGAACACTTCAAGGATGGCCAATATGTTTCATTGCCAGTTATATATTAGCTGCAACTTCACCAATATGTTGTATCCCTGACTGAGTACCTGAACTTTGTATTTAGAATTGTCCACCAGCCCCACGGACAACACTAGTCATTAACCTTCAACACAGAGGTTCTTGTCAATGAGTTTAAATTTGACTGCGGGTTCCATCACACATGATGACCAGCCTTCACACTTTTTAGTAGTGTTTGTTTCTTCAAAAACAAAATCCGAAGTGGGATTTTGTTTGTGAAACAACAAAAAATAGTGGCCCAACAACATGGGAGTTTTCTCCCATGGTGTGGGAGTCATTTAAGCATTTTTACTGTCCTTTTTACATGGCGGTAGGGAATAGTTAAAACTGACCATTCAACTCCCAACTTTGAATTGGATGGCAGTCAAATGGTCAAACCTCCACCCAGCCATCTGAGAAGTATGTCAGGAACAGAATTGCAGTAGACTCCATAGCTGACATACTTAAGGTCAACACAAATGTAAATCAGGCAGGTAGAACTTCAGCTTTGCAGAGAGGATACTCCTTTATCATTGCAATGAAGTACCCTCTCCATAAAGCTCTAAAACAGTCCCTTAGTCACAACTCTTCTCACATAGTAATTTTTCCCTTAACTACAGTCCTCATCTCACAGTACTTCTATGAGGCAAGGAGGGGAAGGGCCAGATGAGGAAATGAACATAGCACTGTTGGTAGGGATTCCACCAAAGGGGAAACATGGGGCCTGGCTTAGTTTGAGCATAATATCCTAGATCAACACGTTGCCGAGTGCTGCAACAAAATGACTTTGTGCGGTACCTGCTTGATAGGAGGAAGCAGGGGTGAAGGTACAGTAGTTTTACAGTGGTCACTTTACTCCATAGAAAGGGAGAAGATGGAGATTTGTATGGCAGTGGCTGTACACACATGGGTGAGGGACACAATAATGGAAGTAGGAATAGTATTGACTTAGGGCCTGATTTAGGGTGTTGCTTAAAGAGTACTGCATGAGAATGGCGACGGAGTACCCTTTGCGCTGTACTGAAGGCCCGCCTGCCTCATTTAAAGATGAGCGGACCTTCAATATGTCAGCATCACTGCTGATATACACCTCCAATATCCAGAATAAGTAAAAACCATCAAATGTTTTGCCAATTGTCCGCCTGTGCTATTTAGAGTGGCCAAACAAATGGCAAGTTTTTACTTTCATTTACCGCCATCCACAACGTGAAAGTAAAATCATTTCAATGACCCCTATGCCATGGAAGAGAACCCCCACTATGAGATTTTCTTTTTGAAAATAAAAAAGAAATTGAAAGTGTGCCATATGGCTCTGTCAACATGTTGAAGGAGCTGATCAGCACATTTTCAAGGGGAACAGCCATTACAACGCGGTTATTACCACGCTGTGCAGTTACATCGCATGCGTTACAACGCATGCGATGTTACAACGCTATGCCATTAGAACGCAAGTCTGTACATCGACTTGCGCTAGATGGCGTGCTAACATTACAAATAGTGTAGTTTACTATCCCAACACCTTCCCTACTGTTAAGTGGACTGGAGTTGGAATAGTAAATGACACTTTTTTAATGTCAGCACGCCATCTAGAGCAAGTCGATGTAAAGACTTGCGTTCTAATGGCATAGCGTTGTAACATCGCATGCGTAGTAACGCATGCGATGTAACTGCACGCGTGGTAAAAACCCGCGTTGTAATATCATACATCCCATTTTCAATGCATTGACAGGACCCACCATGATGGTGGTTCCTGCCAATCTAAGAGATGGAGCAGCCAACATCTCTCAATTTGGAGTGTAGTTACTCCATCAGGGCGACTGAGGAAAATACTCTGTCGCCCTGACAGAGTAACCACACTGTAAATCAGGCTATTCATAGTCTTTGAAAAAAAACACTGCCTCAGAACTAGCCCTAAGACAATGCCATTCTCTCATATATTAATTGTACAGTCATAAATCATAACTCATTTTGTCTGTCCCATGCAAAAAACATGTCACATTAGGCAAAGTGTGAAATGCCTACATATTGAAACAAACAGTGGCACATTACAAATGCCCCCATGAAAAATCATGCTGCTTAAACGTACTGCATTGACTGCACAACTCATGTGATACATACTTTGCAAAAGTACGCATCTAACACCTACAATATGTATTTCAAATGAAGCATTTCGTAGTACAATGGCTAATATCCATGCAGATCTGTGTTCCTATTTTATTCTTATGTACACTTACAACTTATAACTAGCATCTAGGTGTTGGAAGGAATGCACAACTGAAGGCAAATGCAGAATGCTTGGGGTGGACCATGAGTGGGAGATGTATTATTGGCTAGTGGCTAATCAGCACAAACAGTGGCAACTTTGTTGGTGGGCTGTCTAATTGCCATTGTGTCTGTACTGGCAAATAGCTTGGTTTTTGCCTGATTTCAGTGTGCTGGTAGTTGGGGATAGTTTGGCCTTTTGTGCACATGCTTTGCTGGCTACAAATACCACATCCCTTCCAATACCATGTTGCAAAATGCCTGTTCTTATTGTTCAGAGCAGTCCTTTGTTTACGGCTCCCCTTCCATCCCAATGCAAGCTGTAGTCAGGGCAACCGGAATTATGGGGCAGGGGTAAGCCAAATTATGTAGCAGGGTTGCGTATGTTATGAGGCAAGAAAAGCCACATTATGCGGTGTAATAGTAATAGTTCATTATTTTGTCATTTTCATGCTTCTTGACAATATTTGGGTGTCGGTCGCACTTCATTAGCACTAGTTTAATACCCAAATATAGCAATAAGCAACAGAAAGTTGGCCAGTCAATCTTTGCAAATGGGCCAACTGTGCTTGTCATACCTGTTGGGCATTAAAAAGTGACATGGCATGCATCACGTGGCTTTAGGCATCAATATAATAAACATTAAAAAGATCCTTAGCTTTGGAGTATGCAATTCAAAGCGCTCCTCCAGCACATCATTAGAAGAAGGGGTAGTAATTACTTAAGAAGTAGTAAAGTGCTAATGGACACTGATCACTATTAACTAAACTTGATGCAATGCAGGGCTGTGGAGAGAACAGGGAGTTTTGATTGACATTTACAATGCGATGCTGCATGGTTATGTGTGAACTCAAAACACATGGATAATCCTTGCAAGTATACATACATGCATTTATATTCTTACACAAGTCTTTTATTAAGTTGTTTGCAGCTTCAACAGTCATGTATCTAACATGACCCTATCTTATAATCTCTGTGGCAATGCCTGAATATTCTTTCATAATCTTCGTATGTTATGTTGTTTTAGTTAATGATTATCATTGTGCCTAAAAAATATACTTGCTGCATCAACCCTTGCGTAGTGAGGACATACACAAATCCTGCCTTTATTTACATATTGTGTTTTAAATGCAACTATGCTGACAACATAGTATTATATTTCCAATTGAAAAAACATATAATCTACTAATTATTTAAAAAAATTATGAATTAATTGGATTAAATCAAGCTACATTGATAATTGTGATTGTCATGTAGAACTCTAAAAGAAAGATTGTTATTTGTACAAAAATGTGGGATAACTATAACATTTTATTAATAGTACTTCTAACAAATATAATTTTGTAATTTCAAGTACATCTTCATTAGTTAATTGGTTACGACTGTATATGCATCATTAAAATCACAATTCACACAAAAAATGTGTCACCCAAAATTCGCACATAAGAATAAAAACTTTAACAATGTCAAGAGAAGTACTCAAACAGATTTGTGTTAGATCGTTGTTGTTTAGACGTTACCTTGAGGTTCACTGGAGCCATTCTAGTAGAGGTTGAAGTCTCTGAAGAAGGTGCTGTTGATTGACAGAACACTGCTCACCACCCCCTGGCATCCCCACCCCCTCCAGCGTCCTTTCCCGTGTTTCCCACATCCCAGTTGTCCAGTTCCCCCGCAGCACTACTCAATAGTGGCCACTGTGCGGCCATGCGCAGTGAACGTACCACTGGTGTACGTAAGGCAAGCCATAGGCAAGCCCGTCTGTGTCCGTCCGCCCTAGAACCACGCCCAGCACCAACACTCGAACACTCCACCGCTACGACACCAGCACCCTCCTCGCCATCAACCCTGGATGCCACACGCCTGCCATCTAGCAACAATGTAGAATTCTCTTGAACCTTGTGCCTGTCGAAACTACAAATGCACCTTCTGCCACATCAGCACACCAGTGCCTCCTGCTGCCCAGCCAACCAACAGCACATCCGACCGGCTCAACTGCATCCTCCTCAATGTGTGGTCCCTCCACAAACACGCAACTGAAATCTGGGGCCTCCTTGACGCCACCTCTTCAGACATCGCCTTCTTCACGGAAACCTGGGCCAACCTCTGCTCTGGACCAGACATCGCCATCGCCATCCCTGATGGCTACTAAATCACCCGCAAGGACCACCCCGACCATCGAGGAGGAGGCATTGCCATTTTCTTCTAAAGCACACTGCGACTGACCACTCTAATGACTCAACGGTGACCATAGAACACCTCCACTTCCAGATCTGGACCAACCCCAATGCCATCCTCTGCGGCACCCTCATCTACAGGCCCCCAGGCCATGGACCCCCATTCACCGATGCCATTGTATACTTCATTGCACCCCAGGCTCTCCCATCCACCAACTACATCCTACTCGCAGACCTCAAGTTCCACCTGGACAATCCAAGTGACCAGAACACCACCCCCTCCTGGAGAACCTCTCCAACACCAGACTCAAGCAGCTAGTCACCGCACAAACCCACATAGCCAGACACACACTCGAGCATGTCCTCTCCGCCAGCGGGACTTCAACTACAGCCACACCACCGGACTCTCCTGTACCAACCATCATTGTATACATGAAGTCTTCACCATGCCCACTGTACACCACCGCCATCATCGCCCCCTCTCGCAGCTGGATCAAGACCACCGAAGAACTTCTCATCAACTCTCTCAGCACCACCACTTCGCCAACGTTTACAGACGACAACAACACAGTGCGCATCCCCCACCTATGGATCTCCAACTGCGCCGACACCCTGGCACCCTCAAGAAAAGACCAGGCAAACAACACTCCAAGAAGGCCGACTGGTTCACTCCCACCCTCCACTAGTGCAGATGCCCTGCAGTCATCTCGAGAAGCGATAGAGCCCTGCAGTCATCTCGAGAAGCGATAGAGCCACAACATCAATCAACTCCACAACACAGTCACCCTTGCACCATGGCGTAAGGGTGCCTGGTTGGTGCATGGCAGGCATTGTGTGCCAAGGTAGGGGAAAAAGACGGGGGGGCTTATTCATGAGCCCCTTCCGATAGTTTCGCCCTGCCAGTGCGTCATTTTCTTGACTAACTTGCAGCGTGATTCTTGCACCACATTGCACCGTATTTGCAAAGTGACGCATCTAGGCATATGCGTGACCTTGTGAAGCCCTGTGCCACATTATACCTGCATCAGGTATGATGTATGCAGGGTGGGCATTTCCACGCAACAAAGCCTCATAGGAGTGGCACAGTGTAATCCATCAGATTTCACAGCGACTATTCTAGGACGGCACTACCTTACGGCTGCCTCATGGCTGGAGTTGCCGCATACTTGTTACACAACCACAGCAATGCGTGACTTTAGCGCTGACAGATACGTCAGGATTCCAGACGTAGCTGTCATTAATTGTGACATGGAGCGCTGTACAGTGGATACAGCGCATCCATGGTGTCGCAAGAAGGGCAATAGTGAAAAGTGTTGCAACACTGTTTTGTCGCAGCAATGAAACACTTTTCATGAATGAGGCCTAGGAAGGCGCCCTATCTTACAGATGATGGCCATTCCTGGCCGGTGGTTTTGTCGCAGGGCAGTGCAACAACATTCCTTGCAGCGCTGTCCAGCACCAAAAACTCTGAAATGAGGCCTCAAGTGTTTCCACTAATTTTAAGTTCAGCTATTTTCTGGTCTTAAAAACTGCCTCTAACTGGAGTTAGAGGCAGTTTTGTTTCGTTTTGAACCATACAAGAAATTCCTTGTAAATATCGCGAAGTAGGGTTAGCGGCAGGTTTTTGCACAGGAATGCCTACCTTGCATCTCATTTTCGTTAACTCCGCTAACAGAAATGACGATCTTAACGTCAGAAAATGGACGCTACGGCGGCGCTAAGTCCTTGTACATATGCCCCACAGTGCTATGACATAAATGCTGATTGCCTTAAAAAACTTGTATTGTAAATTAAATTTTCCACTGTGCACTCTATGTATCATTTTTAACAATTTCCACTCGAAAGTTCTGATGTACGCCTGTAAAAGTGCATAATTGTATGAGCTTTTTTTTGAGAAATGGTTTCATGTTGGGTTGTACATCTCTGGAGTGCAGTTTCTGAAAAGGCAAACAGAAGATTTCCTTTTACCTTAAGGAATGGGTTAGGTCTAAGAGTTTCGGTTATTACGGAGTTGCGTTTGGTTCGCCAATGCAACCTTCGCATGATCATGTCATGCTGTATCTGTAGTTTTGTTAATTGTTTATGCACAAAATGTGTATTAAAAACCCTACTTTTTAAGGTTCGGGCGATTTCTCATTTTCTTCCTTGAACTCAGTACGATTTATTTGAGACTTTGTCCTTCCTTCTTAGAATGCTGTTGGTGCTCTTGACGAGTTTGACCATTAGAATCTGGAGAGATTTAACAGCTTAAAATATAGATCCTTGCTCCGATTTCTGATTTTGGGCTCTGTATCTGAAACTTTATGGCAATCTATACATTTTTCAGTATTACTTATGTTTATAATTCTGTAATAAATCTGTTAAACTTATTCTCGCTTTAGCACTCAGTTTTGAGTTGTCCCAGTTCCTATTTGAATTTTACTCTGTAAGTTTCATGACAGGGAGGGTGGTGCCTCTTGCCACTAGATCAACAAGAATAACAGAGCCAGATTCCGTGAGGTAAAAATCAGGGTGCATAAATTATCCATCAATTTCTGTTGGATAAAGAAGGTGTTTTGGTCTGACCACCACATCATCCTCTTTCATCTCATTTTCAAAAGACTGTTAATGAATGGCCAAGCCTACAGACCTAAATGTTGCATCAGAGGCACAAGACAAATCAATACCAATGAGCTGGCTGTGAAAATTGTGTTGCATCTCAAATTCCTGAACGACATACCAAGAAAACTAATGACTTAACATTGCACTACAATGTAACCAGGACCAATATAATGGGAAAGATAGCCTCCATGAAACCCAAGAGGCAATGCCTATCGAACAATAAGAATCTTAATGAAAAGAGGAGACAGTTTAGATTGGTGGAAAGAAAGTGGAGACTTAACCCTTCAGACTTGCATATGACTCAACTGCAGAGAGAAAAGAGAAGTTACAAGAATCACATCTTCGAGGCAAAAGCCTCCATCTTCAGATCCCAATTAGACAAGGAAAGAACCAATCCCAGAAAACTCTTTGACATTATCAAACAACAAGCATGTCCAAACAACAAAACTGCTTCCAATGCCACAAAGGATAGATGTGAGAAGATTTATGATGTCTTTGCTGAAAAGATAGAAAAGACCGAATGCTAACTTCCAATCAAATCAGCAGGCATTGTGGAGTCAATCCAGAGAAGTGAACAAAGCAGAACACACCAAGACAAATCTAACATAAGGCCGGCCATACACATTGCAGACCCAAACACCTCCACCTTATTCAAGAACATCAGCTATCACATCTCCTGTGTCTGAACACAGGTGATCAATCGTTCACTGGCCAAAGGCAAAATCCATGACCCCCAAAAGATAGGGCAGGTTACATGAAAAAACAAGAGCTGATCTTAAAGACTTGAACAATCTGTGTCCAGTGATTCACAAAGTTCAACAAGCGTGGTAAGGTGACTAGTCTATATGTAAATAACAAATAACTGCCTCTTGACTCTGGGTGAGTCTTGGGCAAACATGGGGGCATATTATCAAGAAACGGCGTTAAGATTATCGCCGCTTTAGCGGCAGAAAACTGCCGCTAAAGCGGTGATAATGGGCTTCATAATATGCCCTTGAGAATTTCAATTGAAGCCCATGTTCTGGTTTCAACATGGGCTTCTATTGGAATTCTCTGCGGCATATTATCAAGCTCGTTATCGCCGCTATAGCGGCAATTTTCTGCCGCTAAAGCGGCGATAATTTTAACGCTGTGCTTGATTATATGCCCCATGGTGATTTGAATCTAATTGTATATTAATTGACGTGTTTCGAACTCTATATAGGTTTGAAGGTCATTATCAGGAGCAGTGGTTAATATAGGAACACTCATGAGGGTTTGCCTGTTAGTCCACGCGCGGGGTTACTCATACATCGACAGCACAAGACACCATATTCAAGACCGCCTTGAAAGCGTATAGATTATCTTGAATGCATCAAAACCCAGCTTCTTTGAAAAATGTTCTCCTTCTTCATCATGAAATCCCTCACACAAGATGAACAAGGCTTCATTTTGAGCATTGTAAATACCACTTTCACACAGATTCCTTTTACTTTAAACATCACTAGAGACCAGATACTCCCTCTCCCCAAAGAGTCACCTATGAATCCCAACAACTGTACCATCTATCAGGTTAATTTCTATTATCCCTTGTTTTGAACGATCCTTGAAAAGACAACATACTTTCAGAAACAGATCCACAATAAAAATATCAACCTTTGAGAAGACTATAAATGAGACTAGGCCCATTTGACCAGAAATCCTAGCTTTGCGAGATGAATATGTTGAATAACATTTTAGCTTGGAAAACACTTTGTCCTGCAAAGAGTTTTGTGCATGATAGCAAAAACGGACAAAAATGCAAGTTTTGTTGACCTATAGGAGGTGTTCACTGAATTTGCATCGCTATTCATTACATAGAGGATTGCAGGTAGAGTTTTATTCATACAAGCAATAGGCCTAGAAACCTTATTATTGATTTGACACTCTTAAATAAACTTTAAGCTGTTGTTAAAGCTATTAAGCCAACAGTCAGAAAGTTGTGAGTTTCTTCCAGCCCTCCCTAGAAAAGAAACACATAATCGTATTATGAACTTTTCTCTTATGCTAGTGGTAAAGTGATTTGTTTTAATGAATATCAAAAAAGATTTGCTACTTTGGATGTGAGAGTAGTATCCATTGATTTTTTCCTTTCATTGGCAAAACAATTGTTTTTGGAAAATGAAGCAATTCTCAATCAGTGTTACAGTAGAACTAATCAATCCCTCTCATGATTGTTGACTTTAGCACCACAACATTATGTAACTCACATGCACCAATGTTTCTGGTCACAACAACACGGATCAGAGACAGGACTTCTGCACCATAGTTAAGATGAACATTTTTCACAAGAATACAACCATGATATCTCCCATTTCTTAGATTAATCTTTTAATTCATGCATCTTTCACTGTGGTGACAATGTGCATTAGCATTTGTATTTATTGGTATGGTTTGTAACCTCAAACAGATATTTTCCCCAAAGATTACAGATAACTGCACATGATCCGCTCCCTCTCGCTGCCAGCAGGTCTCCCTGACTCTGCCTCACAGCTAACTGCATTCTGCGGTGATTACTTAGCCCACTGTCTGTTTTTGGCCACTTGCTGCCCGCAAACTAGTTTATCTGCCTGCATGTAAATCAGATCAGTTATTCTACTTCCAGGAATTGTTGTCTGTTGTCTACCTGTAACTTAGGGGCCCATTACGGTGGCGGGCGGACTTTAAACTGGACCGACAGCCAGAGGTGCGTCGGTCCCACTATGCCAATTAGGATGCGGCCGCCACCCTGGCGGTTGTATCCTGCATATTATGCATTGCGGCGGCGGTGCTGTCAGCAGCACCCGCGGCAGTGCACAATATTCATGTTGTGCATTGGCATGCACAACATGACAGGCACCGTGCGGTGCGTGCCACCTTGTGTATGCCAATAAGTGCACCCCCCAACACCCTGGGGGCCCGCAACGGGCCCCCAATGTCAAAGACCGCCTGCCTTTCTATGGCGGCATCGCCGCCATGGAAAGGCCTTTTTCCGCATGCATCATGATATGCAGGCACTGCCACCATATTAACTGCATTTTCCGCCTTACCGGAAATCTGACTGGCGGAAAAACAGCTAATATGGTGGGGGGGTGTCACAGGGACATTTGGCGGGTGGATCGCCACCGCCGGGCCGGTGGTGGGCACCGCTTGCCCGGCAGTGGCGATCCGCCCGTGATCTCAATAGGCCCCTTAGTCTTTTTCTGCCTGCATTAGCCTATTGTTAATTGTTCACCACTGCCTGCAGTAGCCTTATTTGTTACTTGTTCACCACTTATTTGTGACTGTTCACCTCTGTTGTATTTCTTTATGCACCATTTTCAAGAGCTGGCTTGCTGCCACAAGTCCTTTTTTCCCACCCATTTGCAGCTCCTGCTTCTCTCCTACCAGCACCTCTCCCAGGATCCACTCAGTGGAGGACGCAGCCAACAGGATCTTCCTCACAGAGACCTGGCCAAAAGCGCCTCTGCCCTAGACATTGTCATCGGCACCCCTGAAGGCTACAAGATAATACACAGGGACCGAACCAACAAACACAGAGTTGGAATTGCCATAATTTACAAGAATACTATCAACTGCATGACCTCCTCAGATGACTCAACCCCATTAATCGAGCATCTTAACTTTAAACTCCACACAGATGGGAAAAGCACCATCAGAAGCACCCTCGCCTACAGACCGACAGGACCACGCCCAAGCTTCTGCAACACCACCCCGGACCTCATCGCAATTGATGTTCCTAGGGGATCTTAATTTCCACCTCGATGACCCCAGAGACACCAACACAATCATCCTCCTGGAAAGTATGAGTAACATCATCCTCAAGCAACTGGTCACTGACCCTACCCACATCTGAAGACACACACTTGACCCCATTGTCATGTCAAGCGACAGAGTTAAGTACAACCATGTTTTACAGCTCATCTGGACTGACCACTACAGCGTCTACTTCACCATCTCAGGACCTACCAAGACTCGCACCATGCCCCTCAACACCACACATAGAAACAGGAAAAAGATATCAGAAAACAAGTGGAACAACACTCAACGCCCACCTCCTGGACACAATATCCAAGCCAGAACAGGCTGAGAAGATCTTCTCCCAGTGGATCACAGAATGCGCCAACACAATTGCACCCACCAAGCGAGCCAAGTCCAAAGGTTCTGCCAGAAGTGTTAGTTGATTCACAGCAGAGCTGATATCTACCAAATGCAACTACTGGCAACTAGGAAGGAAGAGGCGCACCAGCAAGGAGACAGGAGACCATACCACCTTCAAGACAGCACTCAACAAGTAACACTGCCTCCCAAAAGAGACAAAGATAATCGCCCTAACAAACCACATAGAAGCCAGCAGAAACTACAGCAAGGAGCTCTTCGCCCTCGTGAAGGAGTTCGACAACACCCGCAGCCACCGAGAATTACATCACCGCCTCCCAAGAACTGTGTGACATTCTGGCAGAATTCTTCCACAACAAAATCTCAGTCATCTGTGAAAACTTCAAACCCCAACCCATCGCCGCCAACAGCATCAGCCTGCTAACACCCACAACCATAATCTGAACAACTGCTCACACATTGTGACCCTCTCACAACTCAAGCCACAATCTTCTTTATGAACCCCGTGCATTTGGGAGCACCCACAGACCACAGTCCCACTACATCTTCAACCTTGAGAGCAAGATGATTGTCGACGAGCTCAAGAAAGTCCTGAACACCTCCATCACCTCGGCCTCCTTCCTGAGGGTTGGTAACACGCTGATGTAAGCACCCTCCTGAAGAAGCCATCCGCCAACCCAGCAGAACTGAAGAACTACCAGCAAATGTCCCGGCTCCCCTTTCCAGCAAAGGTACTTGAGAAGGCAATCAACTAGCAACTCACCGAACACCTGGAACACAACAACCCCCTGCGCCCCTCTCAATCCAGATTCCAAGACAACCACAGCACCGAGACAGTCCTTGTCGCAGCCACCGATGGCATCAGGCCCCTCCTTCACCATGGCAAAATGACAGCCCTCATCCTCTTGAACTGGTTGGCCGCCTTCATTATAGTCTCCCATCACATCTTGATAACAGACTCCACCACATCAGAATCCAGGGAGACGCCCTAAAATGGATCACTGCATACCTTACCAGAAGAACCCAGAGAATCCGTCTTTGACTATCTATCTGAGAACCTAAGAAAAGATCATCTGTGGCATCCTCCAGGGATCATCCCTCAGCCCCACCTCTTCAACACTTACATGACTCCCCTGGCCAACACCTTCAGATCGTGCAGACTCAACATCATCTCCCACGACACCCAGCTCATCCTCTCTCTGTCAAAAGATCCCTCCACCACTAGAGCCATCTTCCACAAATGTATGAAGAACGTCTCTGACTGGATGAAGGACAACTGTCTCAAGCTCAACACGGAAAAGACGGAAGTCCTCAGCTTTTGGAACAACACCTCACAATGGAAGGATGAATAGTGGGCTGCTGAACTCAGCCCATCCCCCACCCCTACGGACCGCATCTGCAACCTCAGCATCATCTTGGAGAGCAAGCTAGGTAAACTCAGTCTCATCTGCCTGCTTCCACACCCTGTGCATGATGTGCAAGATCTTCAGGTGGCTCCCATTCAACACCAGAAGGATCATCACTCATGCCCTCATCACCAGCAGTCTGGACCACGGGAACACACTTTATATAGGAATCACTGCACACCTCCTGAAGAGACTACAGACTATACAAAAATCGGTGGCAAGACTCATCCGTGACCTCCCCAGATGGACCCACATCACACCCCCACCTCAAGAAGCTACACTGGCTCCCGATCCAGAAGAGATGCCAGTTCAAGATGTTGACCCACGCATACAAAGCACTGCACAACGAAGGACCAGCATATATCAACAAACACATGGCCTTAAGCCAACCGACCAGATACCTATGGTCCGCCTCCTTCTTCCTCACAGACACACAACCCTCCACCAAGACGAAGCTGAGGACACTCCTTTTCACACCTGACGGCCAAAGCTTGGAACAACCTTCACCTGCACCACAGGACCACCTCATCTCTCCGGCAATTCAGAGAACTACTCAAGACCTAGATGTTCGAATGAACAGATCACCACAAAGCAGTTAACAACTCCAGTGCCTTGAGACCCTTGCTTTATAAATCCTGATTGATCGATTGATTGACACGTGTTACAATACTTGTTTGTAGAACAAGGTCATCAGGAATAGGGAGTAAAATAGCACAAGATTAAACTGTAGTTCCTGAGCAGTTTTGGTAGTGAGCAAAAGGACTTAGTCCATTTATCATCAACCATGAAGCACAACAATAAAACAGGTGATGGAGGTAGGGCCCTTGTACAATGTACACAGGTTATTGTTGTTTTAGTTGGAACATGCGCCTGCTCTATGGTAAAACTAACAAAAAAAAGTTCAAGTATACTTAGGGCCCCATTGGGATAGCGAGCGGATCGCAACGGCTGGGCCGGCGGTAGCCATCGCTGGCTTGGCGGGGGCGATCCGTCCGCCATCCATACCTAAAAGACCCCCCGCCATATTAGGATGGCTGGGGGGTCTGCGGCAGATGGAAACACCGTCCGACGATTTTCCGCTGGTCGACTCGTCGACAGGGCGCAATACCTGAATAATATGGTGGCAATGTCTGCAAGATACCGCCATCCATATTATAATGCGGGCGGAGATGAGCCTTTCCATGGCGGCATTGCCGCCATGGAAAGGCATGCGGTCTTCACTGTTGGGGTCGTAGCGGGCCCCCAGGATGTTGGGGGGGTAGGGGGTGCACATGGTGCATTGGCATGGACAAGGTGGCAACGTGCATTCCCAGCATTGTGGTGGGCGGTGCTGTGAGCACCACCCGCCACAATGCTGGGAATGGGGGATGCCACCGCCACGGTGGCGATGGCATCCTAATTGCAAGTGCAGGACCGCCGCACCAGTGGCGGACGGTCCCACATTCCATTACGGTGGCGGGCGGACAAAAGACCCCTGAGTATTTTAAAGGTCGCAAACACTCCAATTTTGCATTTGCTACTGTTTAAATGCTTTTTGTTACGTACTAATGCCTTTTCATGAGTCGGAAAAAAATTCCAATTCCTAAATTGGGATTATAAATGCATACCGATTTGATATCTGTATGTGTATATTATAGGTGTCCATTCAAAATACGGAATAAGTACTTAAAAGATCGATATTTTGTGTATGTGATTGATATTTTATCAACACCTCAAAGGATGTGGGAATGCTCTTAAAAAAGACTATTCCCCCTCTGTGAATGTAAAAAAAAAAAAGTTTGTGAAGAGTAGGCAGTGAACCATGAGACCACTTCCAACTTTTAAACAAACAAAAAAGGGTCTGCATTTAGAAAAAGGTGTACTTTATTGAAAAGCAATCACAGACATGGTGGTCTGTTGCTTCAAGCAGGCCATCCATATTTTTTGTAAAGCGTGAACTACTCACCCTTATGGGTCTCAATGCGCTGGGGGCTGTCGTGGAAATTAAGTGAGTTATTGCCCAGAGCCACATGGTGCTGAGCTGAGCTGCCGCCGGAGCTGGGGATTGAACTGTGAACCCTGTGCTCTGAAGTCAGCTGACCTGGCTGCTGCACCACACCTCGCCATCATCCCTATGATGGCCTCCAATTGTGTTGAGTCACAATTTGTGACATATCTTATTTATATTCATGAGATTGATTAGATTCTAACATACTACGATAGATTTTTAGGAACTGACCTATTAATGCATAGGTCAGTTCTAAAGACTCTTTATTGCTCTCAAAAATACTGGTCGCAAATTGTGACCAATATTTTCAGGATAATGTTGGGTTTGTTAAATGAGTTGAAATGATTTTCCAGGGAGACTTTGGGGGATCAATTGTGACTATCACCTCAATGGTTCAATGCGAGCATCTAGTTGGTCCTGTTAAAAGTTTTAACCGGTTGTATGATGGAACCACGCATGCCATTATCACGAATGTCATTACCACACAGCCATTACCATGCAATGACTTCACCCTGCATTGTCATTAACACGTAAGTCTTTACCACACAGATGGCTTTACTATGCTTATCTTTACAACAAAAATGTAAGTATATATTCATGAAAGTGAAAACCATTTTTGATATACATACATACATTGTATGGTAAAGGCAATAAATGGTAAAGGCGTTGTGTGGTAATTACCACATGGTAAAAGATGTTTCTCGTTTTAAGCCTGCCTGCTGGGTATCTTTAGGAGTAGGAGCTAAGTAGGCATCTGAGAGAATCAGAGTATTGGTGGCAGAGCAACGGATTTTTCTTGGGTCTGGAAGAAGTAGTGAAGGAAACCTAGGACTGTCCTTTACTCATCTAGGCTAGTCCTTTACTCACAGGACTGGAACATGAACATGAATCATGGGTAAATGGAACATGGGATGTGCAGATATTGGTCATCTTGGTCAGGTGTTAGCAGGCAGAGATGGTGCTCAGGGTAATAAAATAGACAGGCACACTTGACTGTCACAGTAAAAGATTGCATTCAGAGAGACAAGTTTGGAAAGAGCAACACAGGGCATGTTTTTCCATTTACCTTCGAAAGCTAGTGGGAAAGTAGAGGTGATTTATTTTAGTATAACACAATGAGACTCCTTGCCCACAGAGAGTACCCTTATACCCTTCTTTGCTCTCAGTACCAATCACACTGGTGGCAGGAAATGACAAGAGCGCAATGTCTACTGCACTTGTGAAGCTATTTAAATGTGTTTTAATTCCATTCATGTTTTCTAGCACTGAACCACATGTAGAATCGTAGGATTTTTAAACTGCAAGAAGGAGCATACAAGAGGCCCCATGAAGGACTGATAATGATAAAGGACTCAATGTTTGGACATCTGTTGCCTTTGCCCTTGTGCGAGTTTATCATCCCCCATGACAACCGCATCATTTCATGTTTTCATCAATTAAACAATGCAGCTTATGTTTTCAAAGGATGCAATAGTCGTCTGTAATTCAATAGGGAAACATACATGCTTTATTAGTCTAACAGTTGGTTTCGATGATCTAATACAGTCTGGGGTTTTCTTTCGTATTTAACTTGTATACTTCTAGGGATATGAGAAGCATTCCTTGATATTACAGAAGCACATTCCTCTGACCAGCTCAGAGCCAAGTTCACTGATGAATGTGTTTCTCTGATCTTTATCAGCTGCTATTTCACCCTAAGGTTATCCATTTGAAAGAACATCCCTGCCAGGAGGACTGCTGGCAGCAATGGTCTGAGGAGAGGGAGGTCAGTCATTGTGTGTGCATGCCTTCAAGGGCAGCCCTTAATGCACAACTGCAAAACAATTTTTATTTTGAAAATGTTCAAAGTCATGTGTCTGCTAAACCATGTTACCACTCTTTTTATAATTTAAAATACTTTGGGGCACATTTACAAGTTCAGTTTTTGATATTAGTATATATCACTTAGGGGTTCGAGACGGTGCACACATTATAGCACAGTTCTATGTTTCTTCTTTCTTTCTTTAACTACACACCCTAGCACCTGTACAGTTAATCACTGGCATCACACACAAATTTCTTGCTTTTGGAGTGTTGGTAGCTGATGATGAGAATTTGAGGTAGCAGGCGAGTACCATCCTGCTTAACCCTCCTTGGTGGCGCTACCGTGAGGCACCCACACTCCTTTTCACTCCTTTTCACTCCCTTTCTCATCACATTTGGGTGGCGGAGACATAAGGTTATTACACATTGATAGTCAGTTTGACTTACCTCGTACGCAAAATTTCTTTTTCTTCCCTCCTTTTAGTGAACCACACCGTTGAATAGCTTAGACGATAGAATCGCAAGCTGTAAAGAGTGTCCAATGTCTATGACAATCGAAACGGATGTATGAAATAATTGTTCACAGTGTGAACAGGTCTTTGTTGTATACAGTGTATTGAGTGGGGGATGACCTGTTCTCTGCCCCTTCAGCTCCTTATTGTAGACTGGCACATTTACAAGCCCCTTGTGACACTTTTGTGCTGCCATTGCGTCAATTTCGTGACGCAACGGCGGCGTAAAAAATGTGGCAAATTTACAACGTAACACATCTAGGGAAATGCGTCACGTTGTAAAACGCTGTGTGACATTATACCTGCATCAGGTATAATATGGCAGATTTACAAGCCCCTTGCGCCACCCGTACGTCACTTTTCCTATTTTAAAAATGACGCAAAAGTGGCGCAAGGGGCTTGTAAATAAGCCCCAATGGATGCAGTGTAGGCGTTCCCATACAGGAAAGCCTCGTGAAAGTGACGCAGTGAAATCTACAATATTTCACTGCGTGACTTTAAGGGCGCCACTGCGTCAAAACCTTACACCTGCTTGAAGCAGGCGTAAGGAGTGACGCAGTGTATTGGGAATAGGCCGCAACATGCATTGCTGGAGATGCGGCGTGCTTCTGACATGACTCCAGCAATGCGTGACTTTTCTGCCAACAGATGCGTCACAATTTCTGATGCATCTGTCAAACCATGCCCCATAGTGCGCCGTATTGTAAATACGGCGCAACTATGGTGGCCCAAGGGTTTTTCACGCAGGCGCAGGGAAACTGACGCATCTATACAGATGCGTCAGTTTCTTGTAAATCTTCCCCTTTATCTTCATTCTCTTTAGTAGTCTCTTTTAATCAGGCAATGTTGTGCACATTTTAATTACGGATAAACAGTAGAGTTCATTGATGACTGACGGATCTTCAGTTCACAGATCGTTGGTGTATGTAACAGTGACCCACTCAGTGGAGATTACAAACTTTTCACTAGGAGAATTGAATCACCCAAAATGAGAAACGGTGCCAAATTGCCATGGTCTTACAATGCGGTTAATCATGCCAGTACTCAGAGCCGTTCTTTCAGCTGGGGCAGGAGACGCTTCTGTGGTCCCTTTTGTAATATTATTTGTGCAAAATGTGCTACCACATGAAGACTAAGGATATTTTATCAATTTTGTGAGGGGGGAACTTCATGCAAATGAGGGAAGACCTTTCCCCTGCACTTAGTACAGATACTGGCATACACCAAACAAGTTGTCGGGAGGTTACCTGTGCCCTACTTAGCAAGTGATCTCTAAGGGTGCCGCATGGACGGCGGGACAGAGGTGCCATAGACCCCCAAACAGCCCCGCACATGTGTCTGTAGTCACATGCTGCACCCTCATGCTAAGCCGTCTTGGTGCCCTCTGTAAAAGGAGGCCGGTCTGTTCTATTCTATATTTCCATTGTTATTTACAGATATCATTTAGTTAAGTACTGGCCAGGTGGTTGATTAAATAGCTGTTCTGGGCCTGGCCAAGCAAGATGGCCAACTGGATGCAAACGTAGAGCACTCCGTTACCTTATAACATAATCCTTCAGAATCCTGCGAATAAGATACTGATGTGCCTCATCCCTACAACTTCCCTGATCATCCAGGAGGCAGAAGAGGCAAAGTTACATCCAAACTACTCAGAGCCGGCAAGTCGGAGGGAATTTGAGCCACGGTCTGCAGACATGCTGGCGCAGTCACTGTAGATAAGAGCTACAGTGGCAGGAGGTGATATGTCCATCCACTGGAGGCTCCCCCTGGTGTCAGGGGGAGCAGTGCACAAACGGGCTACCTCTAGGGGCCTCTGGGAAACTGAACTACCCCCCCCACCCCAGAGACCTGACCTGGGGACCGCAGCTCCCGTCCTTGATCGGGCTCAGGTGGGGACACCTGGGAGCCTCAGCTGCGTCCCTGTGCACCTGGAGGTTCTGTCAGGCAGGCCCCCTCCCTCAACTGCAAACAAGAAGGCACAACAGTGCTCTTACCTGCACAGATCACTGCTGATAAGGGCCCCGGAGGACTGCTCACCACCCTCCTGAGAGACTGGAGGGAAAGTGGCAGCAGCCATAAGGGAGTGTCCCACCTGGGATGAAGCAGGCATGCCTCTGGTGGATATCCAGTGGAGTGACAACCCCCTGATAGACTTGCAGTTTGGCCCCCCTTCACAAAAGGGGGACAAGGGGTGCACCAGAATTGACTCGCTCACCATAAACTGGGGGGCTTTGCACAGGTGTTCTGTATGCTGACTGAAGTTCAGAACAAGGAGAGGGATTGGGCTCCTGTACCTCGCTATAAGGATAGGACGAGGAGTCCTCCAACAATAGGGAAGGATAAAGCACATGAGTGACACAGGGCAATATGATAACGCAATACAAGCAAGCCCCAACTCCACATGGCATGAGCCAACAGGGCGCCACAACGTCTAGAGATTTCAGTAATCCCCCGGAGCAGTTCACGAGGGCAGAGTCGACGGGGCCAGTTCAGGACTCCCAGACAGCACTGAAGGGTAAGATTGACATGGTCTCCATCAATGTCAATTTACTCCATGCTGGCCTACACAAAGTGACTGACATGCTCAAGACTGCAGAAAAATCAGTTGGTATGTTACAGCAAGAAGTGAAAACCCTCAAGGAGCAAATTAACACAATGATGTCGGTGATGATAAATACTTGAAGATAGGGCAAAAGACACTGAAGCAAGATTTCACTGAAATAATCAGCAATTCCTGGGCTTATCAGAGGGGTTGGGCACACTGCACCAGAGCACTTCCTTGAGCAATGAATCCTGCAAACACTCAAACCACAAGGGCTCTCTACAATTTTCACCAGTGAAAGAGTGCATAGGGCACTAGCAGCGATTCTGCCACGGGGTGCCCACCAAAGGTGCTTATAGATTGGATTTTCAACTATAAATATTGAGACATCATCCTTACGGTGGCCAGGGAGACCGGGAGCAGCCAGTGTGATAACCAGAAAATTGCAATTTATCCCAATTACACAAGGGACGGTTCAGGCCTGGAGAAAAACCTTTATAGATGTCAAACAAAAGCTCAGAACCTTGAACCTCCCATATATGCTGCTGTACTAGACTGAAAGTTATGGCACAACCAACAACCACCACCCTGATGAAATCTATTCACTTAAAGGCCCCCACCGACCCCTGCCTGTACTGGATTTTCTACCTCGGAAGCAATGAGATCAGCCACCAACTCACCACCAACCTCAGTGCCTCCATTATCACAGGAGCTTTTCCTGAGGCATGGAAGCATGCGGATGTCAGGCCCCTCCTCAAGAAACCATCAGCGGACCCAAAAGATCCACAGCACTATTGCCCGATCTCCCTCCTCCCGTTTCCCGCCAAAGTCCTGGAAAAGGCCATCACCATCCAACTCACCGCTCATTTAGAAACAAACAACCTATTGGACCCATCACAATCGGGCTTCAGGGCCAACCACAGCACAGAGACAGCCCTCATCACAGCAACTGACGACATCCGAGCCCTACTGGGCAGAGGAGAAACAGCCGCCCTCATCCTATTGGACATCTTCTCAACTTTCGACACCATCTCACACCACACACTTATCCAGCAACTTCACCAGATCGGGATCACAGACGACTCACTCAGATGGATGGCGTCCTTCGTCACAGGATGCACCCAGAGAGTCTGCCTTCACCTTGCACCACAAGCACACCATCTGCCGAGTACCCAAAGGCTCATCTCTCAGCCCCACCCTCATCACCATCTACATGGCACGATTCGCAGACATCGTCAGAGCACACAACATCAACATCATCTTCTACGCTGATGACACCCAACTCGTCCTCACACTCTCAGAGAACCCCACCCAGATAAAGACCAACTTCCACAACTGCATGAAAAACGTACAACATAGATGAAAGACAACTGCCTCAAGCTTAACAGAGACAAGACGGTAGTCCTTATCTTCGGCAGACACACCACACCATCCTCTGGAACGGCTTATGGTGGCTGAAGGAGATCGGCCCCACCCCCCACGTCAAAAGACCACACATGCAACCTTGGCATCATTCTAGACAGCAAACTCTCAATGAAACGCAAAGTCAATGCCGTCGCATCTGCTTGATTCGACACCATCCACATGCTCTGAAAAATATTCAGATGGCTCCCCACTAGCACCAGGAAAACTGTGACACAGGCTCTCATCACCAGCCAACTCAACTACAGCAACGCATTCTATGCCAGGGCAAACTCGAACTCATGCAAAGACTCCAGACGATAGAGAACACAGCAGCCAGACTGATCCTCTACCTACCCTAGATAACACGCATCACCCAACACCTCAGCGACCTCCACTGGCTCCCCGTCCACAAGAGATGCCAGTTCAAGCTCCTGACCCACACATACAAATTCCTCCACAACATCAGACCACACTACATGAACCACCACCTGACTTTCCATCAATCCACCAGAAACCTGCACTCCACACACCTCGCCCTCGCACAGGTGACACGCATCCACCACAGCCGCACTGGAGGACACTCATTTTCTCCCCTCACTGCCAAAGCCTGAAACACCAGCCCTTTCCACCTACGCACCTCACCCTCACTTCAGGAAGGAGCTCAAGTCCTGGCTCTTCGGCTTACAATCGTAGCACAGCACCTGGATACACACTAGGGTGATAAGCAGCTCTTTACAAATACTATTTGATTTGATATAATTTGAAGGTAAAATTCATTTTTTGTGCATCCAGAAGAGGTGTGGTCCTGGCTGGAACTCTGGGATTGGGTACCCAGCCCTGGATGGGGGCCCTCTGGACATGTCCCGGAGAAGAAAAGAGGTGTAGCCATCATTGGGGTCCCCAGTCCCTGTTCAAAACCCGAGCTGTAGTGCAAGCTTATGGTACGCTAATGCTGGAGGGGACTGAGGTGTCTGTGAGGGACTGTTCTGGAGATGAATCCCCTGATCAGATGGTGGAGTCACTGGAGACCCCGATTGCTCCCATAGGATGAACTGACACATGCAGGAGCAGCTGAAACAGCACACTGTAGGGTAGCCTGGGGCCGGCTGGTCTGTTAACTACAACTATTGGACAGTAAGGGAAGCGCAGATCGACAAAGAACTGGATAGCATCAGTTTATTTGCTCGCATGTGCAAATTATGGCACAAGATATGTACTCCACTGGTTATAACTGTGATAGCATATGGCTAAGTGCATACTTAATGAGGATAGTTATGGTAGCCGGGGTGGGCCTTCTTCTTGACGCCTTGGCCAATTCTGGTTTTGAGTTGTAGGGGTGACATTCCTCTATGTATTTTCTCTTAGCGATTTAAGTGTCCCACGATTTGAGTGGTGTTTTTTTTTTTACTGATGAAACAGGGGAGTAGGAAGTTGGGCAGACACACTGTTAAAATGATCTTAAGTTTTTACCCAGGTAGGGAGAGGAAGGGGGTGTTGGAGTTCAGTGGCGGCTCACACAGGTAACGCTTTTCTTTCTTTCTTTCTTTACTCTCCACTTTCACGTCGTATGTCACACACCACTACCCCCCTACCCAGCCCCGCCCCCACCCCGACATCCCACAGCGTTACCTGTGCGAGCCTCCACTGTTGGAGTTGGCTGCTCAATGTTTTCAACTACTGTGACATAGTGTGAACCAGTTCACAATTACAATGCCCCATGATAGCTGAAAGGGCTGCAGGGCTGGGAAAGACAGAATCCTTGGAAGCCTGCAGCTCTGTAACAGGGCATGTGAGGACCCACAACCACAAATATAATTTCCTCACCTGGAATATCCGTGGCCTGAGTACTTATACGAAGTGACACAGGGTGCTAACTTTTCTATGCTGACAGAAAATACACATAGGCTGCGTTCAGGAGACACATTTGATAGTCTCTGAGGCAGAAAAGCTCAAAAAAGAAGTGGAGAGGACATTTGCACCCCTCTACATACTCAGTGCATGCTAGAGGGGACTGGTGTGGGTGGCCCCTGGGGTCCCCTTCAAAATTATATATTCTGAGATAGATGTTGAGGGGAGCTATATCCTTCTGCAGGGAACACTGGCTGGAAGGGAGCTCAGTGTCCCTAACCTCTATGCACCCGATGCAGACAATGGTAGCTTCTTTTTAAAGTTCCAGATCTTACTATAGGGTTACCTTGGTGCTGCAATACCCTGTGACAGAGATTTTAACCGTGCATTGAATGGGTCCCTTGAAAAACATCCCCTGAAACACCACACAAAGCCATACATGGTGACTACACTCCATCAAGAAATGTTCAATATGGGCTGTGTTGATGTGTGGAGGGAACTCCACCCAATGAACAAGGTATACTCATGTCATTCATTGACAAATCAGGCGTACACTAGATTAGACAGAGTGCATGGATAGGATGATCAGATGGTATACTAACCAGTGTAGGAGGAGCACAGTACTTAGCCAGATACATATCTGACCACACCCTAAAGAGGATTTTTTTCTGGGATGACAGACAAATGGATACCTCCATTTCGATACTGCCACCAGGGGTCCTGCTAGACCAAGACTGTTGGTAGGACATCAGCAAACAGATAGAGACCTACTTGGGCATTAACTGGGAAACTACTACCAGGTGAAACGAATGGGAGTCCCTAAGGCAGTGGCATGGGGGTGTGCCTGGGGAAAGTGTATGGGGTTATTCAGCACCTCCAGAACAACTGAATTACACAGGAAGCATGATTAGCAGCTTTGCAGAGTAGGGAGGCTGGGAACGAGGAACTGGGAATAGCAATACCAAAAGCGAGAAGAGTTCTGGGGGAAACAGCTGGCAGATTGGGAAACCTATCCCGAAGGGAATATAAGAAGTGCCTACACAGGGAGGGGGGATTGGCCAAGTATGCTACTGAATAGGGAGAAAATGGCTGTCCCTACGATGATGCTGCAGAGATTGCATGGGGTAGAGACACCACACAGGAGGTGTGCTGGAGTGTAGTGTATGTGACCCTGGATGATACAGCATCCTTCCTGGATGACATAGAGCTCTCTTGGGTCCTGGAGGCATTCTGTGACAAGCTGGAGGCGGTCATTTTCTTAGAGGGAAGCATTGGGGACACTGTTTAAAATTAAAACTCCAGGAATCTATGGCTTCCCAATAGATTTTTATCAATCCCTCATACCCCTATTGACTGAAAAACTGCTTGAGGTCTTTGTGGAGGCTTGGGACCGGTGGTAATTCCCCGTTGATGAGGAGGGACTAATATGTATGATGCTGAAACCAGGAGGGGACCTCTCAGAGGTCGCCTCTTATAGACTAAACTGTTAACAATGATCAACTCTGATTCCAAGATCATATCCAAGGACATGGTGACGCACCTGCAGTGGGTGTTTGGCCTCCTGGTCAATGAGGACCATTGTGGCTTTATACCAGGCCACAGCTTGGCCCTCAGCTTTTGGCACTTAACCCATATATGGCATTCGGTGTGGGACAGCAACGGCGAGCTGGGCTCCGCATCGGTTGATATTGCCAAGGCCTCAGATACTTTGAAGTGGCCCTTCTTACGGGCAGTGTTAAATCGGATGGGATTTGGTAGGAACTTCTGTACCTGGGTCCAACTCCTTTATGCAAATCCTCATGCCTAAGTAGAAACAGGCAAAGTGATATCTGGGGCTTTTGAAATACAGCAAGGCACCGGTCAGAGTTGCCCACTGTCGCTAATTTTGTTCGAATTAACTCTGGTGCCAGTGGCTATAAGGCTTCAGAGAGCGTTGTGGGAATGGGGGATCCAAGTGGGTGATACACACATGTGCTCTCACTTTACACCGATGATGCCCTATTCTACTTGTGGAGGCTGGGGGACTCTATCCCAGCATTAATGGCATGGCTAGAAGGCTTTGGTACAGTAGCAGGACTGAGGCCAAATAGGATGAATAGTATTCTGTTCCCCCTGAGTGCCCTGACGCACACCACAATAGATTGCCTCCTAACCTTGGCAATACACTGGGAAAAGGACAAATTACGATACCTCGGCATCATGATGGCAGAAACATGGATCACAATCTGCTAATAATATCGAGAGGATGTTGGAGGGATTGCATTTGTCGGTCCAGTTCTGGATTTGCTTGCCACTGTCCACTATTCTGGAGAGTAGCCATTGACAAAATGGTGTTCCTTCCCAGGGTTTTTTATTTAATCCAAGACTCTCTGACCCCCATTCCGCGGGCTGCTTTCCCATGCCTGAACAGTCTCTTGGTATCACTGGTTTGGGAGGGCAAACAAAGTCGACAAATCGGTGGAAATTGGCATGTTCGCTAGTCAAGGGAGTCTCCGGGATTGCTAGGTTCAAGTTAATTCATTTTAACTCATTCCATCGCACATACCTCATGCTGCTCAAGTTAAGCAGAATAAATAGAGGCTCATCAGCAGCATGTTTCATTGCAACCGGGAAGGGGCTACGTTTTCACATATGGTATTGCAATGTGATACAGTGTTTGCAATATATCTAGAGGTGGTGGAACAGTTCCGTGGAGCAATGGGACTGTGGCTAGGCCTATCCACTAAGCAGTGTCTATTGGGCATTGTGACACGTCCCATAATTTAACATTCAAATTTATGGTGAAGCCAAATTTTAGATTACAATTTTGAAAGTACCACTTTTAGAAAGTTGGCATTTTCTTGCCTTAGCCATTTGGTGCCTGCAGCCTGTCTCAGGTCACATGACTGGGCGTAGTTGGCGGTTGGGCCTCATGTAATCCCTAAAGATAGTCACACACAATGGGAGCTTAGGTGTGACCGGATGGACCATCACTGGCAGGATGGGAGGGAGGAGCTGGACCCAGTCTCACTTACACCTAAATAGACTCTGTCCTGCCTCCACAGAAAGGGCTGCAAACCCCCTGCAGTTAGTCTGGAGCCAGGGCCAGGAAGGCAGGAGTTCTGCACTTCAAAAACATGCCTCTAGAAGCTTCTCTCCTCTTCAAAGGCACAGCTGTGTATAAAAGAAGTGCACCACTACTTCAGTACACTTCTGGACCTGTTGATACTCTGACAAGAAGTAGTGCTGTGCTGCTGAAGGACTGGCATGCAGGTGGACTGCACTGTGCTGGACTCCTGTGTTGCTGTGCTGACGTGCTGCCTGTTGCCCTCTTGCCTGGGTGAGAAGGACTGTACCTGCATCACTTGACAAGAATGCAGAGTGACTCCTAGGGCTAGTTGTCCATCCTCCTGATCTGAATCCTCAGGGATATTATGGGCTTCCAACAACCTTGCATCTGCACCTGGACTCCTCCATCTCTGAGTCATCCCAGCCAAGTGGTGCCACCCCAGTCCTCGACCCTTGGAAGTGGGCTTAAGGTGCTCTGCCTGCCTCTGTGGATCCAGCGGAACAGACGTATCTCCTCTGTTCATGGTGAAAACCCAAGCAGAACCGACGCATCACTACACTACGAGGAATCTGAACCGTCACTGATGACCCACATCACACCCTGACACTGCATTGGAACCATTGCTGCGTGATGCATCCCTGGTGCAGGCCCTCACCTCTCTCATCAATGGCAGCCTCGACGGCAAACTCCACATCACAGCCTTGCAGCTCTTTGGAACCGGCGCATCTCCCAGACTGCCCGCCACATCTCCGATGCCTGACTTTGCATCACAAGCCCGTTAATGGTATCCTGGATTTCAATGCAACAGGACCTCGCACAGCAGCCTTACAGCATCTTGTAGCTGACGCATTGCCTCAGCTGCGTGATGCATCTTCAATGCAGATACACGCAATGCTCCGCAAACCAGGATTTAAGATACTCTGGGGCATATTTACAAAAAATGTCGGAATGCAGAGCTGCACAAAAATCAGCAGCGCAGCGCTATGACATTTTTTAAATGCAGGGATGCTCCATATTAACAAGAACACGGCGCACCCCTGTGTTTCCGCTGGTGCAATAAAAGTTGCCAAGCACCAGCGCAGGCACCCTGGTGCCATGTTGGAAGGGGACCTACTCTGCAGGGACGATTGTTTATGTGCAGGAAGGGCACCTTCCTGTACATAAAGAATCATTCATGCAGAATGTAGTACACATGGAAAGAGCAACAAAGAGGAGAAAATAATTAAATTAATTAAACACCTGCTAATCCATGGCGTTAGAATGGCGCTGTTTTTAGCGCTGCCTCAGCCTTGTAAATCTGGGTTAGTGTAATAAAGCAATAGGTGTGCAGTGGAACACCCAAACAGCAACACCCATTTCAGGCCCCTTGACGTAGAGGACTGTGGCGGAAAGGAGCATATTTACAAGGTGGTGTTAAGCCACGTTAAGTGCCTTAACACCACCTTGTAAATATTTGAAATGGCACTACTCCATTGGAGCGTCAAAAACAGTGACGCCCTGGTGGCGAGAGGAGCTTATAAATATGCCCCTTTGTTCAGCAAGTCTAGCTGGGTTCCTGTTGCCAGCCAGCAAGCCATTGGTATTGGCCTGAAGTTGTGAATTTGTCGCGATTCGATGTGATCAGATATCTAAAGTTGGCCCTTTATGCCTTTTGGCCCTATTTTCTTAACGTTGACCGACTACAAGAGCTGTCAGTAGATGATTGCGCATGTTCATAAGCGGCAGCGACAAAGCGTTGTGACAGATGTTCTGAAATTACATTTCGGCAGTGTGGATGACAGTGAGACGCGCCATTCATGCACGAGGTGCATACTAATTCCGGTGTCTAGCCACGTCCCAAGCGATAAAGATGACGCGCAGCCTAAAGCTCGGCGTTTACGACACCCGCTTACAGCACTGGTTTAATGAGGCCAAACAGTGAGTACAAGCAGGTTTAAATGTTCGTAATGTACAGAGTGCGCATTACCTATTGAGAGAAAGCAGCTCCTGATGGTTGGGTGCATTTGTCATCAGTGGGTATTGTGCCTTCCGCTGGAGGAGTCTAAGCTGCAGACACAGAGGAGAGACTAAGCTATGCAGCAGCTAAATGATTATTTGAACTCTTCTGTAATTTAGAACACTGAAGATAGCATCCAGAGAAAAGACCCCACCTCCACAGTTTTCTTTGGCAGTAAAGTGAATGTTCTTGGTATTTCTGTTTAGGTGACGGGTGGTTTTCAAGTGCACATACTCTGTGGGCATGCATCACAATGGCCATGGCGACCAACCAAACGGTGGCTTCTCCTATAATGTTTTTATCGCAAGCAGGGCCACCTTCAATAGAGTCGAAAGAGTGGTTTGGACGTTTTAAAATTTATTTGAAGGCTCTTGATGGTTTAAGGTTCTCAGACTCTAGAAAAAAAGCTTTGTTACTCAATGCCATGGGTAAAGAGGGACAACATGTTTTTAAGTTTTTGCCAGAGGTAATGGGTGCAGATGGAGAGCCAATGAAAAATATATGGAAGCAAAAAGAAGGTTAGGAAAATACTACAGAAAACAAGTGAATATAGTGATGCAGCGCCACAAGTTTTATTTGTAACCTCAACAAACACAAGAATCAGTGGATTAGTTGGTGACAAGATTCAGAGAATTGGCCGTAAAATGTGATTTTGGAACCATGACTGATCAGATGATTAGAGGCCAATTGATAGAACAGTGCAAAAACAATAAAATGCAAGAGAGGGAAGCAATAGCAATTGCAAAAATAGTGGAGGAATCGGACAGATGCATAAAGGAAATGCAACGGTTGGAAACTAAATGTGAAGAAGAAGTTAATGTAGGAAATAAGAAGGAGCATTTTACAAAAGGTGATGTTAATGGTAGGCAAAACATGGAAGGTAGAGAAGGGAAACAATTTGTAGAGAAGTCCAAGGAGAGAGTGAGTACCAACATGAGGACAGGATTTAGAGGGGGTTACAGGTGTGGAAGCATGGGACATGCTGTGGATTTTAACGGTTGTTTTGCCCAGGACAAAGATTTTCAGAGGTGTGGGAGAAAGGGTTATTTGGCGAGAGTATGTAGAGATTTCTCCAGGAATAGGGTGGCGTGTGTTACTTTGTATTGAGGATAATGATGGAAAGAGAATGCATAGACCAAGTGCGACATTTAAAGTGAATGGGGTTCAAATAGATTTGATGGCCAATCCTGGGTCAATGTACACAATTGTACCCAGGGACATTTTTGAGAAAAAGTGGCCGAATCTGGATTTACAACAGAGTGATATTTTTCCGAAAGGCTATAGCGGAGAGAGGATACACATTGAGGGATGCATGGAGTCTGAATTTGAATTCAAGGGTAGAAGGGCATCTGGTAGGATGTATGTGTAGCAAGGGGGGGCAGCTATCTTAGGCTGAGTGCAGCAGTATGATTTACATATCGTGTTGGAACCCAGATCAAACGAACAGGTTATGACCATTCAAACTCATGAAAGTTTGGAGATCACTTTGCAGAAATGTTCTAATGTGTTCAAGGATCAGCTAGGCATGTTGAAGGGGTATGTTCACCAGATAAAACTGAAAGAAGCGGCAGAACCAGTTAGACATGCAGTCAGAAGAATTCTCATTGCTGTATGTGTGGAAGTTAAAAAGATGTTGGAAGATATGCAAAGAGAGGGTGTCATCAAATCAGCTGAAGCGTCAGAATGGCTGTCTCCAGTAGTTGTTACAAAAAAGGGGGATGGCAAACTGAGATTTTGTGTAGATTTGAGATCCTTGAATAAATGCATTGTTAGTTTTCCCCTACCGAATATTTCAGAAATGGTGTTAATGCTGAATAATGCAAAATTCTCCACAAGTCTAGATTTGAAGTCAGCTTCTCATCAAATCAATTTACAACTCAAATCCAAAGCGTTCACAGCATTCATTTTGATGTTAGTGGGGGATTTCCAAAGTAAGAGACATCCGTTTGGGCTGGCATCAGCTTCAAGTGTCTTCCAACGTATGATGCACAATTATTTGATGCTGTTACTAATGTTTGTTTAATTCAGGATGATATTTTGATTACTGGAGAATCAGAGGAGGATCACAACATAACCTTGTTTAAAACGGTGACAGTGTTGAGTGAAGCTGGATTAACATTAAGTAAAGATAATTGTCAGTTCTTATTGAAAGAAATTGAGTACTTAGGATGTACTATTTCAGAGCAAGTGGTTAAGCCTAAAGAAGAATTGGTGAAGTCAATACGCCTCGCTCCTACACCTGAAGAGAAATATCAATTGTAGTCTTTCATGGGGTTAACTGAATGTTATGCGAAATTTCACATTGGGGAGCTATTGAGGAAAGGAAGGGAGTTTGAGTGGAAAGAGAGACATGAGAGAGCTTTTGTAATGATTAAAAATGAAACAGCTCATGCAGAAATGTTAACCCCATTTGAGCCAATGAACAAAACCATATTAAATGTTGATGCAAGTGCGCACGGGGTTGGGGCTGTGTTAACAAAGATAAAGAATGGTGTTGATAAATCTGTGGCTTTTGTCTCGAGGACTTTTTCTCAAACGGAACGGAATTATACCGTAATATTGAGAGAGAGGCTTTGGCAGCATCGTGGGGAGTTGAGTACTTCCGCACATATTTGTTCGGTGTGCAGTTTACATTAAGGACTGATCATAATCCGTTGGTGAGAGTGTTGAGGCCGGGAGGTGCAAGTAAAGTTTTGATCAGACTAGTACTCTTTGCATCCAGGTTACAAAATTACAGGTACAATCTAGAATATGTGGCCTGGTGGAAGAATGTGCAGGCTGACATTGAAAAGGTCGGATGAAGGCAAATTGGAGGAAGAGTTGGTTTGTGTGGTAGCAAATATTGTGGTTGCGGTGGAAGGAGAAATCATGTCCATTACCCAAGAAGAGTGGGAAGCAGCTGCACAAACAGACGGGGCTTTCAATAATTTGGTGAGAAGTATTCATGAAGGTTGGTTGGAGAGGTTTTGTGAAAATACAAAAAGAATTGAGTAGTGGATTGAGAGGGGAGCGATATGTGCTTCCAGAGCCAGTAAGAAAAAAATTGATCATGCTAGAGCATGAAGGCCATCTGGGACAATCTTTGACTAAAAAACACTTGAAGGACAGATTTTGGTGGCCTGGAATGGATGATGATATAAAGGTATTGGTGGAAGAATGTGTGTTATGTAAAGAGAGTGAGAAGCATTTGAAGGTGGGAGTGGAAGGGATGGGATCCGTCAGTGAAGCAAGTGGTGCATGGTCTAGGGTATGTCTAGATTTCATAGGTTCCATGGAGTTTTTGGACGAGTTGTGTAGATTTGCCCTGGTAGTAGTTGATGTATTTTCAAGGTGAGTGATGGAGTTCATGAAGAATAAAACAACGTAGAGGGCCATAAGGCTGCTAGAACAAGTCTTCATGAGAGATAGGTGTCCTGGTGTATTGCTTACCTATAAAGGGACACAACTCACATCTAATGTAATGCAAAGTTTTTTGAGGAAACATGGAAAAAACATGTTTGTACATCACTGTACAATCCACAAGGCAATGGAATGGTTGAGCGGGTGAAAATAACTGTACAGATGGCAGTCAATGGTGGGAAGTATGTGAAAAGAGTGGCGGAGAATTTGTTGTGGGCATACAATACCACAGAGAATGGAGCTACAGGGGGAACTCCTTTCAAGAGAATGAGAGGAAGAGAAGTAAGCCTCAGTGGTTGGGGAAAGTGGTACAATGCAAAAAGAAAGAAGCGATGTGAGAAGTGGGAGAATCGCAGAAGGGGATTTCATGGAGATCAAGTTAGGTAGAAGGGGAGATTGAGCAAAAAAGTTTTCAATTCTCTTGGAAGTGCAAGATGTACGTGATTGACATCGACATGTTGTGTTGAAGAATGGGCAGTGGTGGAATAAAAGGAGGGTTGCTTTGTATGCAAACAGGGCGGTCAGTGTAGCAAGAAGTGGGAAGACAGGAAAGGAATAGAGCAGAGGGGTGGTGGGTACATGATGATGGATGATAAGGAGATCAGAAGGGCAGGTAGAGTGCAAGGAAGTAATGCAAGTGGAGTGAGTTAAAGGAGTTGAGAAGCTGCCAAAGTGCATGGAGAGAGGAGTAAGATCAAGCAACTTTGCAGACAACATCGTGTGCCAGTTAGGTTTCACGATTATGCTATGAATTGAAGAATATGTTGCTTATAGGGTGCTCTCAGACACCATCTATATCAGGTGTTGTCAGTTTTACCTTCCTGTTAATGGAGGGTTTGGGTTCAGCGCAAACAAAACCCCAAAAATGTTGTATATAGTATTATTAACATGTTAGCCGGCTGTAGTTATATGTATGCCGGTGCAGGTTGTGTAATGCAAATGTTTTGATGTTTTTGTGTATAACAATTGGAGATATGTTGTGATCTTACTGGCGTGTTGTCATGCCCACTGCTGTCACCGTGGTGCTCTGTGGCATTGTGACGGGGTAAAATTCCACGGAGCGCAGGCTGACAGCTGGGGCATGATCACGCGAGCAAGCCTCATGCTTGTGGCTGATCGGAATGAAGTCATTTCAAGCCTACCTGTCAGAGTCTGGACTCATCATTACAGAAAGCTTGGTACTAGAAACCTTGTCCAAGAACACATGTGTGCCCCCACCTCCACGCCCTACACTAGCTCCCAGAGAGGAAGAGGATCTTGTTTAAAGCACTGGTCTTAGTCCACAACCCGCTTTACCATACAGGGGCAGGTTACCTGAGGACCGGAATTAGCTTCTACCTTCCCACCAGAAACCGGTGATCTTCTAACAACCTATGGGATAGAATTCCCACGATTTGCAGCACTAGAGCAGGGAGGTGGACCTTTTCCTTTCTGGGACCATCAGCATGGAATAAGCTCCCTTTTGAACTCTGCTCTGTGGAATCAATTTCCATGTTCAGAAAAAGATTGAAAACATGGCTGTTCACACAAGAACAGAGGTCCTGTCAAATCCTGTGACTCTACCTGTGAGCTGAGCACTGGAACACTCCTAGGAGTAGCTGCGCACTTTATACATCACATTTCATGCATACATAGAGTGGGCATGCAAGTACAATCACATTCCTTTAGGGAAAACCATTCACAATTGCGAACGACAGTTTATGGGAATTCTTGACCCAATATGTCATCCAAGCCGAGAGCTGGAGATTACAATTCTTGAATTGTGAGTTTAAAATTGTGCACAAACCACTGAAGCACTACTGTCTAGTTGACAACATATTTTTTCATCCACTTCCAATGACTGGTAGTTGAGCATCATCTTGTTCCGAATACATCAAATTTAAATTTGGCAAACCTCCCACAGAGACTTTCTTAAAATAAGTTTATTAAAGTCACCCATGAATATGCAACACTCAGAGAGGTTATGAAGTTAAGAATCATCCTGCAAAAACAGTGGAGGCATGTAATTGATGCAATGTTGACACCCAGAAAGTTGTTGGCATTCAAGAGGGTTCAAAGAGAAGTGATAATCACCTCAAGTGGACTACATTTGAGAGAATATTAACTATTGATCACCCATGAGATGCATTGTGGCTGATAAGAGGTTCCTAAGGGAAAATGTTCGGTTCTCTGGTTTAGATAATCTGTGGATGCAATTGTCTAGTTAGTTGTGCCACCTGTGTCAGATCATTAGAAAAGCTGCTCAGTCTGACTACATGGAAACTGTGTGATTGACAATTGCTATTTGTTTGTATGGGCCACTGTACTTGGGCACTGTCCACTTGTCTTTATTGTATGGCATGTTTCATCTTCTTCGGCTGTGGCACTGCTGTCTTTCCTTGATGATCTATCTGCAGCTTGGGGCATCCTGTTCACGCTGAGGTCAAACAAGGGTCCCCATTTAGCATTGGACAGTTTAAGCATTTCATTTAATCTCTGGGTATCAATGAAAGGAAAATTACATTGTGTGGCCTCAAGCCAGGGCAAGGCACAGAATGTCATGGCCATCATTATGAGGATTGTTCAGGATGCAAAACGAATTCAATTCTCTGTGAACTAAATACTGTGTTTAGTACGCCAGGACTATATTGCTATCCCATATGGATCCACGGGCAAAGGTTTACCAGACTTAATATTTGACAAGGCATGCTAAATCTGACTGGACACGGTAACAAGCTCACTGCAACCTTCTTGCGATGCCATTCACAAGATGGCTCAGAGCACTAAGCACAAAATGCAATGAAATAGTATTCAATGAAGAAGTGCCAGGTTGTTGCCTCCAACCTACCTCCAGTGAGAAAGTTAAATGCACCATTACAGAGTACCTTCTTGTGGGTAACAAGTAAAGGAGCCATGGTATGTGCCAAATCCAAACAGAGTTTTATCACAGTCATTTCCTTTCACTTCAAGGAACTCTGGGACCTTGAGTTGAATTCTTCATCAATGCCACCTACTGTTATCATTGAGGAGTCACTTTCTGATGAAGTTATCGGACCCTGCTTAAGGTAATGAACCCGCCAACTCTGAAGGGAATCTGCCTGAGAAGGACAGTTTTCTCTGACATTGCTCTAGTCAAGTTGTTCACTATTCTCAACAGCTCATTGAGCCGATGCACGTGACCTGTCTAGATTCCAGCCAGATGTTCTTGTTCAGGGCCTTTTGTTGTTTTTTACTTTAATTTCTTTGCTAGGAAGGAGAGACTTGGCAGTCTCGTGACAAGCACATGCAAGGACGTTTGCCCATACACTAACTAACCCAATCAGGTAGAGTGGGCGACAGCAGGAAGAGAGGGTCTATGGTCAAGAACATCATTACTAGAGGACGGGGCACTGAAAAGGAATGACCTGCTAGGAGATCAAGGGAAAGATGTGCATAGTCTTCCATTTGCGATTTCCTAATAGCGAATTTTTGTGATTCGCTATTAGGAAATCGCAAACAGCTATGTACAACAGTGTGTTTTACAATGTTTGCAATTCCCAATGGGTCGCAAGGGACCTGCCTCATTAATATTCTTGAGGCAGGCCACAATTTGCAACCTATTGGGTAAGGCCGGCAGTCACAGGGGAGGTGGCATGCTGGGGTCCGAAGACCACCATGTCTGTGACTGCTTTTTAAATAAAGCAGTTTTTAATTTTGAAATGCACCCACTTTCCTTAAAGGAAAACTGGATGCATTTAAAAAATAAAAATGAAAAGCTACCTTTTCATTTTTTAAGAGTAGCCAGTAGTCAGTGGGACCACTGCCTGCTCTTAAAAATGTTGGTCATCACATTCACAATGGGGAAGGGGTTCCATTGGTGACCCCTTCTCATTTGCGGATGGGTTACCACCTCCTTCGCAGAGTAGGTACAGTATGAATGTTTTGCGACAGCATCCCGGTTGCAAAACATTCATACATGCCCCTGCGACTCGTTATTAGGAAGGGACACCCCTGAAACGCCCCTTCCTCATAGCAATTCGCAAGTTCAATTTGCAATTCGGTAATAGCTTACCGAATCGCAAATAGGGCTTTGTACATTTGAAAAAGCTTTTTTCAGGTCGCAGCAGAATCATGCCATTTGCGACCTGAAAAAGGCTTCGCACATCTGGACCCAGGTCCTTGCTCAGGTAGGTCCGTGTATTGTGAACCCTAAGAATAAAAATACAAGCGTTAGCAATACACATGTGCTCATTCTGTTCTAATAAAGCACTCAACAATGACAGGTTAAAAACTAATAAAGGATTATAAAAAAGTTCAAAGGCATTTGCTGATTGCACATGTCATCTTTTAATATTACAGAATTCTGTTTCAAATTATGTAAAGAACTAATATAAGACTTTGAAGGACATAATCAATCTTTCTATGAGAATATTTAGAATTATAAACTGTGGTGAGTCATTTTAAAGTTTAATGTGATCTCGAAATCCTTTAACTCAACTCACGAACCCATTTCAACTTGTGCATACCATTGATTTAAAAAAATAACTAACAGGTGCCTTATTTTGGCAAACTTTATATGCGAAACCTCTGTTTCTCTTAAAGAGAAATAGATTTGCTTTTTAAATAGAATACTGTTTTTTTTTACAGAGCTGTGAAACCCAAAAACTTTTAGTAACCTCCATGGAGACTATAAACTTCAGACAGCAATGTTTCACTCCACCCTCAATTACCATAGACTGCTTCATTCAAACGTTTCTAACAAACCGCAGTGAACCTGGAAACTTGTAAAACCACATTTTATGAACATTATGGACAAGTACTCAGCAAACAATTGCAAAGGGCTGGAAATACTCCGTCTGGATCAAAAGGAAACTATGTGCTGAAATACATAATAAAGGCCCATTGGAGGGGCTGCTGTTGTCAGATTCATTTGTATGGTTTCTGAAGCAGCTATTATCATGAGTTGAGTTTGGTCTGGTTCCATTAAAACGATTTTATGCCGGAAAACAAGGTTTGCTCAGGAATATTTCAGAAAATTCAAACTGACTGCACTTAATGACTTGAAAGTCCAGAGAAATATTGTTTGTAAATACTTTCACCTTTTTTAGGCACTGCAATTGTCTGCTGAAGTTTTGGTTGCTAGGGTTACGCCAACTTGATCAATTAAGAATTGTATTGATTTTCACAAAAAATTATCATCCGATATAGCAATACAGACTTCTGTCAATAACAGACAGTTCGAAACCTTTTCCATTTTGAAAAAAAACTAATTTGCATTTAGCCATCCTTTTTGTATGCAGAATGTAATCTGATATTATCGGAGTGACACTAACATGGTGAGATGATTTTTGGAGGGACAGGCTTGATGATACTGAATAAAAATGGGAGGAATGAAAGAGACCTTTCAACTATTACCCACTAGATTGTGGGAAAGGAAGCAATTTCTTTTGTTACTATAACCCTCACACACTCTAGTAGTGTCATGCTTCATTATCGTGTTCACCCTGACTCCTAAATGTCAGGGTGGGCTCAACCATATTTCAGGGAGAACTTAGGAAGAAATGGCCAGGGGGTATAAAGATTAAAAATCCTCCTGCAGATCCCAGTATCCCTTTATTATTGGAGTCACAGGGGATATTAAAATAGAAAAAACGATGTGGGTCGCAAGGAGTGTTATGGTCCTATGACCCTAATGCCAACATGTTTCAGTCCGAACGAGGGCCCAAAAAGGTTCCAGACTTTCTTCAGGGCAAATTCGTCCTCCCTGGTAAATATTCCAAACAAGGAAACTCCCTATCGCTTTATATATGCACGGGCAGATATCTGCTCCTTAGTCTCACACACCCAAAACAAAGATCACTTATCTTATGCCTTGGTAGGTTTGCCGTCCTCCATCTGTTAGGAAGGAAAGGGGACAAAAAGAACAACCTTCTAAAGAATTCGTACATTACAAAATTCCCATCTGTGATGTGCTCTGTACACCCATGTTAGTCAGACATTTGTTACGTGATCTTCAATCAATTCCTAACAGAGCCTACTGTTCTGTAAATATTTAGTGAAGTGGCGATATGACTTGCATTCTGCCACTAGTCCAAGTGAAGTGAATGAATATTCAATAGAATTATTTGTTTCCCCACACCACACCCTTCTTACTCAGATCACACACTCCACCTCACACACATCATCACTCAATAAAATCATATTGCCCATATGTGTATAGCTCCCCTTACACCAATTCAGGAGAGTGTTTGCTTCTCAGGGGACCGCATTAGTGTGGGGTAGCCCTATAGTCACACTCTGGTCATTTTGATCCGGAGGAGGAAATGATGTTTAAAAGATAGGAGAAACAAGAAACAAAGGCGCTTGCGCTGTTAGGAACTTGTATACTATGGCAGTGCTCCATCATACCTGTGTAGGGTGAGTCGCGCTGTCCGTAGCGCCCCATACTCACAACATCAAGAGCCCTGCCCTGTATGCATGCCTATTCGGTCTGCGTCCCCGGGCTTTAGCAATGTGTCACCGGTAACTCTTGCCTTTTGAAAGACAAAGCTGTGAGTAGGTTGTGGTGGCCGTGGTCACGTCAACGTGGACATGTCATCGTAACACATGGTGTATAATTGTACCACGTGAAACTGGAGAACTACGGATCCCTGATGAATTCTGGAGATTCATAGTTCAAATAGCTTTGATTTTGTATTGTGCAAAGTGATGTTTAAATAAAATTTCACAATGAGGCTGCCTCACCAAATTTGTATTCCGTTGTGTAAAGATTTAGCACGGTGTGTAGCCCCATTCTTTGCTCGCCAATCTGGGGGCCTACAGTATAAACTGCTGGGTCTCGCCTAATTTCTAAATAATCAACCGGTGGGTCTGAGGGCGGGCACCCAACTATTGTGTTTGGGTACAAACTATGATAGATCACAAGAGTTAGCACATGTTGAAAATCTTTACTCTTGACCCATTCTGTGTGTACTCGAATATTCTTACAGAGCCTCTAATACGGTGGTTACTTTACAGGTAGCAGTGATATTAAAAGGAATATTGACCATGGCAGATAAGTCCAGAAATGTCTTGTGGTTTTAGTCCATAAAATGTGTCTAAGGTGCATCCATAAGGAGTGGGAGTAGATGTTGCTACCATTACGACCACACCCCTATGGAGGAATACCCAAGGGAGTGATGGGACCATAATGAATCTGCTGATTTATCTGCGGTTCAATTGGTTCAATGGGATGGATTCATTTAATCCCTTTTCATGTGTTCCAAGTCGGTACACCGAACGCTGTTCTCTTTCTAATAGCCTACTGGCTATATCCCCACCTCCCTTAACTTTCTCTATGATGGTCCACTTGAGATCTTGGTCAGTGTGTCCCTTCTCTAGGAAGTGTGCGGTGAGTTTTGTGTCTGAAACTGTGTCTCTGATCGTACTACGGTGTTCATTAACATGTACTTTCATTTTCCTTGTGGTCATGCCCACGTACCTGAGTTGGCAGGGGCATGTAATGAGGTACACCATGTTGTCAGAATTACACTTGGTATGTGCCCGCTGTTCCCATGGAAATTCTAGGCCTAGGTCTATCTGTTTTGTATGTTCAGTGAACGAGCAAACCACGCAAGAGCCACATGGGTAATGACACATAACCGGTGGTTGATTCCACAGAGTGAGTTGGTTATTAAGGTTGGCTTTGTACGTGTCTGTGTGTACCAATGTGTTCCTCAAACTTTTGTTTCTTTTAAAAGAAAACATGGGTTTATCAAACGCGAGTTTGTTAGATGTATAAGTAGACCACTTGTTGTTTATAATTTTCTTTATCGCGTTTGATGAGGAATTGGTAACACATATGAGTGAGTTGACCTCCACCTTAGTGTTTGTTTCCAATAGTGCCTCCCTATGAGTGTTATGGGACCTTTTTCGTGCCTGTTCTGTGACCTTTTTGGGGTAGGCCTTTTGTTGTAACTTCAGGGTCAATTGTTCGGCCTCTTTTTTATAGGTCTCCAAATCAGAACAGTTTCTTCCTTAGAATCCTTAGAAACTGTCCGATAGGCAAATTTTCTCGCAGTGCCCAAGGATGTGCACTATCAAAGCATAATAGACTGTTCTTGTCTGTAGGTTTTGTGTATAATGAGCTCTCCAGTTTACCCCCTCAGGCCTGAATGTTAATGTCCAGAAAGGACACTGCTTCATTGTTAGATGTTTTTGTAAATCGGAGGTGTGGGTTCAACATGTTGACCCATCTCATGAAATCCACTGTGCTACTCTCATCACCCTTCCAGATAATTAGAATATCATCTATATACCTACACCATCTACAGATGTTGTCTGAATACGGATTGTTGGACCAGATGTATTGGTCCTCAAAATGGCTCATATACAGACACGCTATACAGGGCGCAAACGTGCTGTCCATGGAAGTCCCATGGACCTGGAGAAACAGTTGTTCTTCAAATTTGAAAAAGTTCTCCATAAGTGCTAAATGCATTAGGTTGATAATCCACTCAACAGGTGCGTCCCACTGCCAATCCTCATTCTGTAGTAAGTTTTTGATGACACATAGACTTTCTTCTTGCGGGATGCTAATATACAGTACCTCCACATCCAAGTATGGTATTAACTTCTGGGTCATACTCCAGATCTGTCTGGAGGTTAAGTATCTGGAGATTTTGTATCTCTGACATATCATTCTATTTTCGTAACCAAGGGTCTCAGAGACCAATCAGTATATTTGGACAGAGGTTCCAATAATGACCCAATCCCTGATACAATGGGTCTACCAGGAGGGGGGACCCTGCCCTTATTGATCTTTGGGATCGTGTAGACTAGAGGAACCCTGGGTTCTTTAGAACTGAGAAATTCCCGTTCATTTCTAGTAATCCAATTTTTGTCCAGTGCTTCCTGGGTCATTATCTCTCGATCTTTTTCTGGAGACGGGTAGTGGGGTCTCTCGAGATCTTCTTGTAATGTCTTTCATCCGCCAATAAGGTCAAGCAAGCGTCTCTGTGGGTCTCTGTATCTTGTATCACAGTGGCACCACCCTTGTCGGCCGGCTTGATAATGATGTCACCTTTAGTGTTCAGAAACTTGAGGACCGCGCGTTCTTTTTTGCTCAGGTTGTTATATTTTTCCCTTCTAGGTTGGAGTAGTTCTACCTCTTTGGTGACTGCATCTTCGAAAGCCATCACCTCAGGAGGCATCAATGAGGATGGGGGAAGGAAATTAGATTTTGGGCGTAGAGTGGTGTGGCCGGTATCTTCTTCCAGTTCTTCCTTTCCAGTAAAGAAAGTCTTGATTCTGATCGTACGAAATAATTCACTGAGTTTGCACCTTATCTGGAATTTATTCATAATGGTGGTGGGCATGAAACTCAGGCCTTTGTTTAAAACCATCAGTTCTTCTTTATTTAAGGTTTTGTTAGTAAGTTTGACAACCAATCCTACATCGAGCTTGTGCTCAGTTGTTGGACCCGCGTTTGGCTCCTCGTATTCATGCTCCTCTGATCTTCGTCCCATTGGATCCTTCTGTTCCCTCTTCTTCCACATCTTCCTATCCTCCCTCCTTGGCCTAAAAAATGATTCTGATTTAGGTTAGGCTGTAAGAATGGTGCCGTTTGGTAATGTGGTGGGCCCTGTAGTGGATATGTGTACATCTGTGGTCCAGGGTACGTGTTATTGAATCCTCCTCTCTGTGGTCGTCTGGATTTTCACCTCCATCTCTTAGACGAGTTTTCACTCGACCATCTGTGCTGTTCCGAGTCTGAAGTGTTCGAATCATCCTAATTGGAGGAACCGGTGTCCGTGTCATGTTGGTTTTTATTAATCGTCTTTTATATATGGGTAGACCCTCTTGTGCGAGAATTGTTTCAAATCCTTCTGGAGTTTGTTTATTTTGCTCTGCATAAGATAGTCTTTGTGCTCACTAATCTTCTTGTTCACCTCCTCCAGCTTTTACTTATAGAGCTTGATTTTTATCTTGGTGATGAGTGCATCCTCACTCGTTTTTATCTTGACCAGTAATGCCTTGGATAGGCGCTTCGCTATGTTGATTTTTAAAATCAACCAGTCGCCTGTACAACGTCACAGGATCAATGACCACTCCTTTTTAAATAATGGGTCATCCAAAAATAACCCTGGGGCATTATTGACCAATAGACCAGATGGAGCAGCGTTACCTCGTAAATATTCGGTCATTATGGCCCCAAGTAAAAGTATTTTCATCTGGTTCCTTTTAAGTTCTTTTAACTCGTCCCACTTCTGGGCTGGGGTGAGACTCTGATTGATATTTGTATCAGGTAATAATGATGGGGCCGACAGAATGGCTGATGCCATCTCATCCGAATAGCCAATTCCCAACGCTTCTGTCATGATGAATTTTCTGTTGATATACTGTTAGTTCAGATAGGAATCTGTCTGCCTGTGTGAAACGGTGAGAGGTGTGGGGAGGAAGTGAAGGAGGGGGTAGAGGTGCAGAGTGCCTGTGCTATTCTGTCTTGGACTCCACTAACTTAAAGCGGAAATTATCCGTATGAAACCTACAGCTGTGCGCTGCTCAAACAACCATAAACTACAGCCTCCTAGAGAAGGTAAACTCCGCCGGGGCCTCAAGGGTGGAGAGGACACTCCTAGTGGGGGTACGTCCTCCCGTGCTAATCATCTACCATAACAAGTACCCCACGAGCTTCTAGGCGAGGTCTAAAAGTACAATGCAAATGGGAAGAATGAAAGAGGCCTTTCAACTATTACCCACATAAAGATGGCTTATTTGGAATCAAACTGGGACGTAATTTTTATGCGTGCCCAAGAAGAACAGTAATGTATTTCTGATTTTGGGTCGGTAATTATACATTTCATAAAAAAAACATCGAATGGACAACTTAAACACATTTGGACAAATGTGATTCCCGTTAGAAATATAGATAAGAAGTATCGCATTGTTGTGCCACTCCAAGATGGCGGGTTTTAAACCATTTTCTTACACGTCATCTTCACTCATTAAAACGCACAGGTGCTGTATGCGTCAGGACGAATAGATTGTAGATGCCATAAAAGCAGCCCGAATGGAGGGCAGCTTAATCATTGAATTCGGAAAAATTGCCGAACAGAGACCCTGGAGTAAGCAAGGCCTGTATTGAGACAGAGCTAAGGAGGCATCACAGATTTTGAGGGAGGAATTCATTGTTACGTATATTTATTGACCCGCGGGGGCTCCTGATTAAAAATATCAAAGGACTTAGCGCTATATGGGAAAATTCCACTTTCTTTGACTATAATTGGGGAGGTTTAAAGGCCCAGAGATAAGACAAGTTTAACTCCCCTTAAATGAATGGTATTTTGCATAGAGCTCGGGAGATTTTAAATAAAGTAGCGAGTAGGCTAGTAGGATACTGACAATCCCTCTGTTTTAAACAACTAGGTTATTGCAAAGATCTAAATGCGACACTGCGCTTAGGGCGGGCACTAGCGGTGGGGTATTAGAAGTTAAGCGATCTAAGGCCCAAGGCCAGGAATTTAGGGTGACATATAGAATCTCTTTCTATCTCTTTACAGCCAATAATATCGCGCTCCGGGTGACAGGCTCTCTTTCCATCATTTGCACAAAAGGTGAGAATATAGAAAAATGTTCTCTAATGTATTCATCGAGCAACTATGGATGAAATGAACAGTTTAATTATCTTGGTTTACATAAAATACTGTATTTATTATGAAATGGGTGGGTGGCCATAACCAGCATGTAAGACAAATTAGAGGAGAATGGTTATCCCTTGAAAATCATGCAGATATATTCTAAACCTAACAGGACTACCGAGATGTGTTCCGGTTGGGTCCACGTATGAAATAATCAATAGTTTTCCCATAACCATCTAATATTTGAGAGGTGAGAGTAAAACATTCTTAAGGTAGATGTAGGACACTACTTAATACTAATACTGAATTGTTTTTCACCTTCATGTAGGGGGTGTTTTAACTGGAACTGAGTGCATATAACTGCATTGTTCTTTCAATCAAGAGAAAAGGGAAAAATAAAGGTACCCGTTCAAATCATATGCAAAAGGACTAGTGGGACCAATTAATAACAATAGAACAGTCTATTGACTAATGTTCCATAATATTTATTTATACATATAGAGTCCGGTTCCACATGAAATTACTGAAGTGTGCATCTCCGACTTCACATAGGAGCCACACCATTCCGAATGCTGTAGCACCGGTGAGTGTAGTGATGTATTGTGAGGTGTCTGGCTATGAATGAATGGGTATTCGGAATGACAGAATAGTATTGTTTAAAATAAAACTGTTTAAAAGAATAGCATTGTTTAAAATAAAGTTGAGGTTGAACACATGGGGTCTCTTTCCACAAAGCTCATTCATGAAATATGTGTGTATTTATAAGATCATATACAGAACGGTCTATTAAATGTTTTGAACTAGTAAATAATGGATATACCTTGTGAAGAGTAGAAAGATGTTTTTATCTTATTCGATGAATGAGGGTTGTTATTATAAACTAAGTTGGGGGGCAGTAAAGGGATAGAAATGCCCTGAAAAAGAAATTTATGAAGATTAATAAGATTGTTTTTTATCTTTTTGTATGTTTATTTTATCTCTCTATGTTAGGTGTATTATAATTATATCAGTGAGCGTTTTGGATAAGGGAAGAAATGTGTTAGTCCTGAAGAAGGTTGCTTTATTTACACAGTTCTACCGAAATGCGTCGATGCAGAATATATATGTTAAATTTGAAGAGTGTCAGCAACCATAAAAAAGAAGCAGAATAGGAGGAGGAGCCTAGCGCGCAACCAAGATGGCCGCGTAGGCTTACGGCTCTCGAGGGCCTCCGCAACCTCCCACGTCTATCCTGACTAAATCCTGGTAAACTTGATGGGCTTTTGCTGATGCATCCGCGCTGAGGTGCCACCCGTTTTCCAAATTCAGATCGGACGCCGGGAACCCGAATGGTCGCCCTCCGAAGATTGCGGCCTGCTGTTGCCTAGGTCCCGATCTCGAGTTGGTGGGGTGCCTGGGTACGAAGTGAACAACAGCGGCATGCTGAGCCTGACTTGCCGCGTACCCCGCACTTTCACTTTCGTTTTCGAGTGGGTTTTTTTGAGATCGGCTGAGGGACCTCGGTGTTTCAGAGGAGAGCGGACGGCGGAGTGTCTGACCTGACTCTCGGGCTACACACGGACTTCCTGCCCGCGACTGCGGTGTTCGATTGATTTGGCCAACTGGTCCCTGTCCCCGGCTTCGACGAGTGCCAACCTTGGTGGCCTCCGGACGATGGCGACTAGACTAGACGGTGACAAGTCGAAACCCAAGTCAACTCGGAGGGGAGCCTATGCACAGGCCAACAATATGGATCGGTATGCGCAGCTGAGGGGATCCCCCAGTGGCTTGCACAAATCGCCTGAGAGGGCTAAAGAGGTTTTGGGCCCATCGTCAGAATTGACCCTGCAGGACGTTATGGGCGCCATTGAGGAGATGAAGGCTGCGGTGGGTCAGCGGTTTGATACCCTGGCGCATAAATTGGACGCGGTCCTTATTGATATGAATTTGGTCAGGGCAGACCTGTCCAAAACCAACGATCGGGTCGACTCTTTGTCTCCAGCGGCGTCGAGCCTAACTGTGGATGTGGCAGCCCTGCAGACGGAGGTCCGCCGGCTGCGGCTGGCCAGTGACCAGACGGATCGTCGACTGGAGGACTCTGAAAGCAGAGCTAGGCGGAATAACGTTTGCATCATCGGAGTGCCGGAAAGATCAGAGGAATCTGCCGCGGATCTATTTGTGGAGGATCTGGTGATCAATCATCTCGCGCCCAAGGGATTGAGCAAGTTCTTTGCGGTGGAGAGGGCCCACAGGATTCCGGGTGGTGCGCCCAAAGTGTGTGCTCCCCCGAGGCCTATAATTGCCTGACTTTTCAACTTTCGAGATAGAGACGCTATCCTTCAGGCGTCGAGGGTGGCAGGGCCGCTGAAGTTTGAGAACTCCAATGTCAGCTTTTATCCGGACTTCACGCAAGCGGTCCAGAAACAGCGGCTGGGATTTTTGGGTGTGAAACGGCGCTTGAGGGACATGGAGTTGAAGTACGCGATGTTGTTCCCGGCGAGGTTGCGGGTTGAGTTCCAGGGTCGTTCCCACTTTTTTGACCAGCCGGAGGCAGTTGGAGACTGGTTGGATGCCCTGCCGCGGGGACAGGACCGAGACAGTCGGACGGCGGACTACGAACGGGATGTGGTGGAGCGGGACTAGAACTTGGTTCATGGCGATTGACTAGACTGGCGAGGATTTGTACCTTGGCTCAATTGTACTTTAATCTGGTACATCATGCCCTTCAAGTGCCTGGGGGTTGTGGGGAGCTTATTGGGGTCCTTTCCTCCTTCTGGGGTTCTTTTTGTGGTATAGGTTAGGGCGACAGGCACACTGCAAGTTGGGGGGGCTGTTTGGGCTCAAGCAGGGGTGCAGGGAGGGGGGAGTTGTTGTTCTTGGATTGTGGGGGAGGGAGGTTGTTGGGGATGGTTGTTTTTTTGTTTTGCAAGGCAATGTGAAGTTTTCTGTTGAATTCTCCGGGTTGTGCTCTCCGGGATGTGGGTTTCATGTGCGGGAGTGGGATGGGGGGTAGGGGATTGAGAATCCTTTCGTGGAATGTGAACGGTCTGGGGGACAGGATCAAGCGCGGGGTGGTGTTGCAGTTCTTGAAACGAACCTCGCCCGACATTGTTTTCCTGCAGGAGACACATTTGATTGGGAACTCCTTCCAGGCCCTAAATAGGAGGGGCTATCGCCTTGCCGCTCACTCTGGTTTCACTTCTGGCTCTAGGGGAGTGGGCATTCTGGTTAGGGCCTCTCTCCCACTGGAAGTGGACGAGGTGCTTCACGATGATAGGGGGCGATATGTGGCGCTGGTGGGGAGATGGGAGGGCAGGACTGTGTCGCTCGTGGCTGTGTATGTACCTCCGGGGTTACAAACGGCTACGTTTGCTGATTTGGGGCGTTTGGTCCTGGGACTCCCTGGGGGGGTTTTGGTGTTGGGTGGAGATTTTAATGCCGTTGTCTCCGGGTTGGAGGACCGTCACCCTCCCAGGAATCTCCCAAGGGCTCAGGCCTGGTTGGGTGGCTTTTTGGACACTTTGGGACTTGTAGATTGCTGGAGATTGATGCATCCGGGACAGGCGCTATACACCTTTCACTCGGGGGCCCATGGGAGTCTCTCGAGACTTGACTATATGCTTATGCCGGCGACCCAAGCTGGAATGATTGGGGAGGTGCGTCATTTAGCCCGAGGTATCTCTGACCATTCCCCTATATGGTTGCAGCTGAGGGTTGTCTCTGGGGCAGAGGGGAGAGTGGCACCCATTAACACCTGGTATCTTCGTAACCCTAAGATCTGCGAGGAGTTGGTCAAGTCCACTGATCACTACTTTACTGATAACGTGGGGTCGGTGTCGTCGGCCGTCTCCCTATGGGAGGCCTATAAAGTGGTGGTCAGGGGGCAGGCCTTGTCCCTTATCTCCCATACCAAGAAGTGCGAGAGGGCGGAGGTGGTCCGCCTGGAAGCGGAAATAGCTGTAATGGAGGAGGACCTGGAGAGTGGGGTTACTGAGGAGAAATTGCATGTTCTTAGCCTCAAACTGTCAGATTACAGAGCGTTAGTCACGGAAGCTGCCAGAGAGATGAGTAGAGAGCAGCAAGGGCGGTTGTATGATGTGGGGGATAAGGCCAGAAAACTGATTGCTTGGCTGGATAGGAAGGAGAGAGCTAGCAGGGTGGTGCCCGTTGTGGAGAGGAGTGATGGAGTGCGTGTGACTGATCCGGTTGAGACGTTGACTGCTTCGCGGCTCATTTCCGCGGAGTATACTCTTCGGTCTCGGTGCGATCGGAGGAGGATTCCCACAGCCTGCTTAGAGACATTGCATTGCCAACCTTATCGGAGGCGGACGCGGTGTTGATGGAGGCGAAGTTGTCGTCAGATGAGATCGCTCTGGCCATTTGTTCGATTGCTTCGGGTAAAGCGGTGGGTCCTAATGGTCTTCCCATCGAACTCTACAAGTTGCGTCCCGATAAGATAGCACCATATCTTCGATACATGTTTTTGGCGGCGCGTGCGGCGGGCTTCCTCCCCCCTGACCAACGCCTCGCCAGCATAGTTGTGATACACAAAGAGGGGAAGCCACGAGATCGCTGCGCCTCCTATAGGCCCATCTCGCTGTTGAACGCAGAACCCAAAATTCTGGCTAAAGTGTTGGCCAACTGACTGGTTCGGGTCGCCGGCGACTTGATTCATCAGGATCAGTCTGGCTTTATACCCCATCGGAATACCGCTCTAAATCTGAGGCGGTTGCACGGCGTGCTTGCTAGAGCGGAATTCATACGTGAGCCGGCCATCTTGGCATCTTTGGATGCTACTATGGCATTCGACACTTTGGAGTGGCCGTATATTTGGGCCGTGTCGGCGAAATTTGGGTTCGGCCCGGAGTTTATTGGTTGGGTAAAATTACTATACGCTGACCCACTGGCTCAGGTGGTGGTGAATGGTAGGGTGTCGGCTCCCTTCGCACTGGGGAGAGGTACGCGGCAGGGGTGTCCGCTATCACCCCTTCTCTTTGCACTTTCTTTGGAGCCTCTCGCTGCCTGGTTGCGTTGGGATCCGTCGCTGCGAGGCATTAGATGGACGCCGGAATTTGAAGACCGTGTCTCCCTTTACGCGGATGATATCCTTCTGTATCTTACGTCTCCCCGGCAGTCGCTAATTGTATTGGTGGATGTGCTGAATTCTTTTGGCCGCAACTCTGGCCTGGTCATCAACTGGGCCAAATCGTGCGTCTACGTCCTCTCGGGGGATGCCCCCCTTCTGCCGCGGGGTTGCCCGGTTCAGATTGTTACCCTGGGGTTCAAATATTTGGGAATCTTTATCTCACTGGACCCCGCGGTTCGCTATGAGCGAAACCTTCTACCTCCCCTCCAACGATTGAAGGCCGACGTTGCGAGATGGCGACGACTTCCGCTCTCGCCGCTCGGACGGGCGGCATTGTTTAAAATGATGTCGCTGCCTCGTTTCTTGTATGCCTTGCAAAATACTCTTGATGTCGTGCCGGCCCGTTATTTCCGGGAGGTGGAGGGTCTTCAGCGCCAACTGTTTTGGGACGGGCGGCCGCGGATTGCTCTCGCCAAGTTGACGCTCCCTTGGTATGATGGGGGGGTCGCCCTCCCCGATATTAAATGATACTATTGGGCGTCTCAGTTGGCGGCGGTGAACCACGGGATATATGGTCCTGCCTTAAACCCGGCCTTCGAGATGGATAAACTCCTGCTTCCGGGTGGGGACTATAATAGAGCGCTGTACTCGGTGACCCAGGACACGCGGTTGACGGGACCCACGCGTGTGGCGGTGCGGGTGTGGCACGCGGCGAATGCTGCGATGGGGTGGAGGGATCGCTTGACTCGGGCGACGCCGTTGTATGCTTCTGGGCGGTTGGGCTGTTTGTGGAGATCGAAAGGCTTTGAGAAATGGGATATGATTGGTATATGTAAGGTGGGTGATCTGTGGGCGAAGGGTGCTTTCAAAACGTTTGAAATGCTCAAAATTGAATATAAATTAAACAATAGAGAGTACTTCCGGTACGCTCAAGTCTACCATGCGCTTTGTTCGGTCTTTCCGGATGCTACTGCTATCCCCGAGTATTCCCCACTGGAGGACAGAGTGTTGGATGGCTATGTGCCCGACAGCACTATTTCCCTGATTTATAAGAAACTCATTAACGATCGTGCGGACTTGCTGCTCCGTTTGAGGGAGGCGTGGACGGGCGATGGCCTGGAATTGGATGATGAGGACTGGGTATCGGCGGTGGCCTCCCCGAAAGAGGTGGCGATCCCGGCCCGCCTACGGTTTGTACAGCTGAAGATCCTCCATAGAGTGTATGTCACAGGGCCCGGTTTGCTGCGTATGGGTTATTCGATGGATGGATTGTGTAAGCGTGGATGTGGCCTGCCGGGCACGTTCCTTCATATATTGTGGGAATGTTCGGAGGTTGTGCGATTCTGGAACGGTATCCACACCGTAATGGAGGGGGTCACGCACTTGGCCCTGTTGCCAGAGGCTAGGAGGTGTTTGTTGAATGTCTGGGAACCGAATGATTGTAATGCGGCACAGACGCAGTGGGTGACCTTGGGGTACATGGTGGCTAAGCGTAACATTGCACAGCTATGGGGCTCCCCGAGGCCGCCCACGATTGATGTATGGAAGGAGAATATGGACTGGTGTATGTTTAGGGAAAAGACGGCGTATGTGGCGAGAGGTAAGCCAGGGAAATGGACTAGGGTATGGGGTCCGTGGAATCTATATCGGGGACGTATCTGCACCCCGCCTCTGCCATTAGAGGTCGATATTGCTCTGACCCCCTAGCCGCGCGTTCCGCGGGAGAGCTTGAGGTGTGCTCCATGCTTTGTTTTCCCATGGCCCCCCTCTACAGCTTCCGGACAGGAACTGCGTTGGACATTATATGTTATTCCCCGTCCCGGGAAGAGCACGCTGCTACTTTGGACTCTCATTGCCTTGAGTGTGTTTTATATATAATACAAAATGAAACTGTTGTTCTCAATTGCTCCTGGCCTATGGCCACGGCCTGTTATATGTGCTTACGACCTGCCGGGCGCCTTGCTTATGGTTCAACTGATTGTGTGGCGTTACATTGCGGGCCCTCGGGCTCTATAGCGGCCAGCCCTGGTGGTTGTAGGCCCTTGTTTGTATTTTATTGTGTGCTAACGGTTTCGAATAAAAATTAAAAAAAATAAAAAAAAAGAAGCAGAATATATATGTTAAATTTGAAGAGTGTCAGCCACCATAAAAAAGACAGGGACGTTTTTCTACTGTGGGGTGCTGTCTACAAAAGTTTCATATTAACAGTTGTAAGACATATTTTATTGTCTCTGGTAGTTTCCTGTCCAGGGAGGTTGTTCATTTATGAATTGGTGTCTATTTGACAACTCAGGTGTTTTTAGCAGTTTTATTTGATTGTATTATTGTTTATTATGATATGTATTTTTATTCTATATTTTTATCTCTGTGTGATATGATCTATTAAATATTGACATAAGTGTTTACACACTCTGATTAGAGATTATATTTGTAAACTTGGGGATAAGTGGAATATTAGATATTCATTGGTATGATTGCAGGATGAAAGAATAAGCGTGCAAAAGGATTTCCAAAGGGACAATTTGGTTTTAACTATTAAGTTACATAGGTGCTCTGGCCCTTTGGATCATTAGAGCCCCTGTCCTTGGTTTCAAGATAAAAAAAATAGCACCAAAACAGACATGGGTGTAAAATGTTGTGCCTTGAAAAATGTAATCAAATCTGCTTTGTACCATTTATATTTCTAGTTTAGTCAGAATGCTGCAAACAGGATTACCCCAGAATAAAATAGTTTCCCTAGAACAAATAAATGAAACTGTAAGAAAGTGGGTTATTATTTGGGGTGGGCACCTCAAAGAAAAATAAAACAACCCCATCAGACTGAACCCCCAAAATCACTAAATTAACCTGAGCTCAACCCCAGGTAGCTATGGCACACAGCAGACAGGCTTAACTTTGGATAATGTGTAAAGTATTTATGCAGTACCAAAACAGGAAAATAGCCAAAACACCAAATAATAAAAAGCCCAAACTGATTTAGAAAACAGAGTATATTTTAATTAACAAAATGGCATCAAAACATTTGTTAAGTAAAAATAGTACTAAAATGCACACAGTGCCAAATATAGTCTAGGCAAGCAGTAGCCCGGCACCTACACATGGTTTCCAACCCATGATGGAGCACGGGCGGATACCCCAAGAGTGTTCGTCCAGGTCAAAGATTTTACCTTCTGACTTATGAACTGATTACGAGCTCCTGTTGAAAAAAGGTGCTATTTATCACACCTCATAAATAATGATACCTCAGGGTACGTTATTTATCGGGTACGATAAATAGAGTCTTTTGCGAGTTTTGGGGGAAAACATACCGATCTTGGTATCTACTATATCAAAATCCACATGGTATGGTACATACCATACACATTTCCCCCTGTTACATTTTGGCAGGATGAGCCAAAATTGAACAAAAGTTGAGATATTAAAAGCATCTAACAATTATCGAATTCAATGAATAACACTCACCTAATAGTTCCGACCCGTGCATAAACATAGGTTTACACACAGATTGGCATACACCGACCCACTAGTAATAAGTCCCTAAATCTTTTTTTATGGCGCTTAAAGTCCTCCTTCTGGCCAAGCCTAAAACTGGTATTAAAATCAGACATCTTTGCCGTAGGCTCCCCCTAACAGCTCTGAAGCTCTTGGAAATCCACACATTCTCTAAGCCACACCTTTTCTGGGTTTCTGGTGATGAGATCCTCTAGGCCACTTATAAGGCTCCCAGGACTTCAGGGTCAGCACTTAGGGGCCAGGCCGTACTCCAGCACAGTCCATGCAAGACCCTGTCAGGCCAGCTCATGGTGGTCAACTGGTCACTTGAGGAAAATGGCCTCTTGCAGGTTGTTGTGTGTACCTGTAGCCACACAGAAGGTCAGCCAGCTGATCCATGGAGTCTATGTCTGTGTATTGAGTACATCAGAAAGAAGGTCCAGGATCTCAGGGTTCCTCTCAGGCCACAGACAGCAGGTCCAGTCCTCTTTTGATCTTCTGCAGGTCCAGCAAGAGGTGTGAGGAGGTTATAGTTGGCACAGCTAGTGGGTGGGGATGTCTCCTGGTTCCTCCCTAACCGATGGGATAAAAGTTATCAGGGGCACCCCTATTCACACGTGCAGCAGTTCCTATTTGCCCTACTGTAAACAATTCCAAAGTTCAGATTATTCCTAAAATTCAAGACGGGGAAACCCGTCCTCCCTTGTGCAGGGCATGTGTGTCCACCCAGAGGTGTGGCCAAGGAAATGAGCAGTCCCCTTCTCTGTGGTTACTCAAAACCGGTTCTGGGTTTAGTTTTCCTTCCATTAGGTTTGATGCCAGCCTGACTAGGGTGACAAAGACTGAGCTTTCCCACCTGTTACTTGACATTTACTTGTGGAAGGGCAGGCCTTTTTGAAGTTAATTAAGCACCTGGGCCCACCTCATCTGCTCTTCCTGCCAGTGGAAGAAAGCAACTCTCTATCAAAGGGTTGCCTTCTACAAGTCTAACCTTACATTTACTTGTGAAAGAGCAGGCATCATTACAACTTAATGATATTCCTGGGTCCACCCTAACTGGTCTTCCTGCAAGTGGAGGAAAGATTTCTCCCAACACCCAGGCCATTGTACTTGCTCCGGGAGCTGTTACCACACCTCAGTAAGTCCAACCATGGGTTGGGCATCTTCTGGAGCACGAGTAGAAGTTAGGCTCCAAGAGCCTTAGGCAGTGAAAGGTGACTTTCTAAAGTAATTAAAGTTATTAAAAATCTAACATCACCAGTGAATTAGCAGTTTAATAAATATGAAAATTAGTCTTTCAATTATGATTTTAATTGTTTCCTGTCAAAAGGTGAATATTAAAGGTACAATTATGCATTTTGACATTTTCTAAGATTCAACTACAGCCCTAATAGTGAAATAGCTTTTGGGATTTAGTCACTGGAAGCACATAACAATTTTAATTGTACGCGTTTCATTTTTAAATATCAGGCTCCCTACCTCGTGGGCACAAGATGTGCTTAGGAGGTGGCTTATTAATATTCAAAAGCATGGTTTGCCACCTTTCAAAAAAGATTATTTTGACAGATCATCCAGTAGGTTTTCAGGCTGTGGCAATCAGGCTACACATGGGAGGCCTGAAGCTATGTTTTCCAGGTCTACTCCACGGATGGCACAATAAACACTGCAGTCCATAGGTGCATTTAATTCCAAGGCCCTGGTTACATTTTCTATATCATATACTATGGATTTATAGTCACGTAAAATAAGTCAAGTAGGTATAAACCCATTTAGCAATGTTTAAAGAAGAGCACAGGCACTTTACTCCTTTTCAGCAGGTGTAACAGTACACACATTTCTAAATCTAGCAAAAATAGTGCCCACAAAAAGGTGAAAAATCAGGGACGACCATGCAGAAAAAAAGCAGATTTCCTACAGAAGCAAAATATTTGTGCACTATATTTGCCATACATATCTAAGAGGAAACCACCATATACATATGTCTATGTTTTTCAAATGGGAAAGATTAACCAAAGAAAGAAACCATTGTCGAAACATTTGAAATGGCGTTGTCCCACCTGTCTCCTGAGATCAGCTGGACTGTTCTTACTCCTTGTCCGTAAAACCAACCATGAGGCAGGGTCTTCTCAGTTGTCACAGCAGCTCGATAGAACTGTTTTCTTCAAACCTTATGCCAAAAAATCATTTCCAAAGTTGAGGTGAACTGAACCCTCATAACTATCCTAAACAGCATTGATTTTAATTAGGTCCTTGTGCAAGCTCCCCTTGCTACAGTCGGGCAGGTATCCCTGACGTTGCTACTGTGTACTGCTGCCGATCTCATCCTCCTCCCCTCTGCCATCTGCCGCTGCCTGCTACTCCCACCCCTCTGCACTCAGCTCAGAATTGTTTTGTAATTGTGACAGTACCACAGTATAGCCTGCATAGTCTCAGCCATATGTGCCATAGTTAGACTTTCTTATCCTGTATAGTTAGCAAATGTAGTAGGACTAATCGTTTCATTTCCTGTATGGTTTGGCCGTTTAAGTTAGAATAGCCTTTTCACTCTCGCCGCTCATGTTCCCTGTAGTTTTGAAGTCTCCCACTTTCCGCCACCCATCGCCCTACCACGACATAGGACCTCCTCAATGGAGGCTGCAGCACGGCTATGCAGCAGATGTGCAAAGAGGGTGTGGTGCTGGTGTGCCAAAAGCAAGCCCGTCTGCACCTCCTCTATGCCCAGTGCCAGATACGCTGGCCCTCCCGCCATCCACAGATACCCCACCGCAGAGATCGAAGACTTGGACCCCATATGCTGCGACAACTGCTGCATCACATCCCTCAATCAACGGTAGGACTGTTCATCTACCACCGCTGTCGCTTCACATTCAAATCAGAGCCTCTCACATTAAAAGCCTCGCCACACCCACCGCACCTACCGCGACCACCCCGGAACTGCTCCAGTGCCTCTTGCTCAATGCCCGATCCCTCTGCAAGCATGCCATCGAAATATGGGACACCATCACCACCCCTCATCCTGAAGAGAACGTCATCACAGTGTCCTGGCTAAACCCCTCCTCCACCCCTGACATCGCCACCACAACACCCAACGGCTACAAGATGATACACCAAGACCGCATCACAAACACAGAGGAGGCATCACAATCATCCACAAAGAAGGAATTCGCTGAACCACCACTGAAGACGACATCACACCCATCATGGAACACTTCAACTTCCAACTCCAAACTGATGGCATAATGACCATAAATGGCACTCTGCCTACAAACCCCACAACCACACCTTGGCTTCTGCGATGCCATCACTGAATTAACTGTCCCTCTTGCGATCGACTCCAAGCACTATATCTTCCTCAGGCAGCTCATCTTCCACCTCGACAACCTCAAAGAGGCTAACACGCTGGCGTTCCTCCCTCTCTACATACATGCATGCCTCTCTCGCTACTGGTCACGCTACGGCCACCCTCCTCTCCGGCCCATTCTCCTCCTGGGCCCCCACCCTGCCCTCCCACTGCCTTCTCCGGAGGGCCCAATGCACCTATTTAACTACTTACGTGCTGCCCACTGCTATGCCCCACCAATATCCATACATCGGCCTGTGCCCACACATAGAGATCGACCTTCAGTTTTTCTTTTTCTATTAAATTCACTTTGTTGCCACTACATGACTTAATGCTGCACCTGATATGTGTAATAATGACGTATTCTCCTTCTGTTAACATGCCTCCCAATTCTACTGGCAGACGTACCATGTCATGGAACTGTATGACGGCATGGTCAGAGTGAACTTTATTTCCCACTGTACTGGTTTCTCCTGCCCTCCTGCCTGAACCACTATTCTTATTGTCGATATAGTATCAATGCTAGATGATGTTGTCATGCAGATTTTATTGTTCTCATTATGTCAAAACTTAATAAAAATTATTTACACAAAAAAAGAGGCTAACACCACCAACCTCCTGGAGAGCATGAGTAACATTGGCCTCAACCAACTGGTCACCATCCCCACACACAGCTGGACACGTGCTAGACCTTATCTTCACAGCCAATGACATAATGAAGTACAGCCATGTCACCGAACTCACATTGACCGACCACACCATCTTTCACTTCACCATCGTAGGACTCCCACATTCCACCACCAGGCCCCCCAGCTACCCCTACTGCAGCTGAAACAAAGTGACAGAGACCCAATGGCTGGAAACTCTCAACACCAGCCAGCCAGACCCTGCAACAAACCTGCAGCAAGCCTTCCAGAACTTCTCAGATTGGGTCACCAACTACACTAACAGAGTGGTCCCTGTAAAGACAGCCAAGACCAGCAGACCCACCAAACAAGTCAGCTGGTATACACCAGAACTCAGGTCTATGACACACAACAGCAAATGACTTGAAAGAAGCTTACACACTAGCCGAGATCCCACAGAACATACCACCTTCAAATCAGCCCTCAACATATACCACCAACGCCTCAAGGAAATGAAACGAGATGCCCTGGCAGACCACACTGAAGCAAGCACCAACCACAGCAAAGAACTCTTCAGCATCGTCAGAGAGGTCTTCTGCCGTCAGCCACTGATTACATGATCTCCCGTTCCCAGGAACTCTGCAACTCCCTGGCAAGCTAGCTTTTGCACCACACATGCCCTATAGGACCCTTGTATCCGGTTAGGGCCACACTGTTTTTAGTTAGGTTAGCGACTCCCAGGAATAAGATAGTTATGCAGTAGGGCCTCCCTAAACCTATTTTAATGCACCATTATGCACCCTCTACACTACTCATTCCACACACCCCCACGCACCAAATGGCTTCACCAAAAAGATCTCCACCAAAAACCCCCTTCGCGGGTGCCCGAGAGGCTTTGCAGCGCTGGCCCAATGAGGAGCAGGCCCATCTGATGAAGCATGACATCCTTCAGGGTGTGTGAGGGCACTTTTTCTCAGACTTGAACACTCTCACTAAGGAACTGCACATCAACTTGACATATTCAATTCTTGTTAGGGAGTACCTGGGCTGGACCTGCTTAAAAAAGCTCCCGGTTCTTCTTATTTTGAGAAGCTACTTCCACAGCAAGATATCCACCATCCACAGCAACTTCAAATCCCAACCCACCAACCTCCACAACCTCCTCACACCAATGAACGCAACCCACAAGCAGCCGCTAACTGCATGGGAACAGCTTATTACCCAGAAGACCACAGTCATCATGAACTCCATCTACTCCAGAACATTCATGGGCCCCTGCCCCAACCACTTTTTCAAACTCAAAAGCATAGAAAGCAGCAGCAAACTCACCTCCATTCTTAATACATTTGTCACTGTGGCCAGTCTCCCTGATGGATGGAAACACGCTGACTTCAGACCCCTCCACAAGAAACCCTCCACCTACCCCAGCGAACTCAAGAACTACCACCCCATCTCACCTTCCCCGACAAAGTTCTCGAAAAGTCCAGCAACCGCCAGCTCACTGAACACCTGGACAAACACAACCTGCTGGACTCCTCCCAATCCGGATTCCGTACCAACCACAGCACCGAATGACTGCCACTGATGACATCAGAACCCTCTTCGACTTAGGTGTAACAGCAACCTTGATCCTCCTGGACCTCTCAGCTGTGTTTGACACCTTATCCCACCACACCCTCATCAAGAGACTATACCACATCGGAATCCAGGGAGATGCCATCAAATGGATCGCTTCATTCCTCACCGGATGTGCCCAGAGAATCTGTCCATCACCCTTCACCTCAGAACCGAAGAGCTTCATCTGCGGAATCCCTCAAGGCTCATCCCTCAGCCCTACCCTCTTCAACACTTACATATTGCCACTAGCTGATATCATCAGAATCCACAGCCTTCACATCATATCCTACGCTGACAACACCCAGCTCATCTTGTCACTCTCAGAAGACCCTTCCACCACTAGAACCAACTTTCACAACTGCATGACGAGCATCGCCGACTGGATGAAGACCAACTGCTTGAAACTCAACAAGGACAAGACAGAAGTGCTGGGAACAACACCTCCCTGTGGCATGACATCTGGTGGCTCATGCTGACAGGCCATGCCCACAACCTCAGCCTCGTAATGGACAACAAACTCACCATGAAATGCCAGATCAACTCAGTCTCCTCCACCTGCTTCCACACCCTCCAAATGCTCCAAAAGATCTTTAGAGGTTCCCCATCAGCACCAGGAATCCATCACTCAAGCTCTAGTCATCAGCCAATTGGACTACAGCAATGTGCTCTATGCTGGTGCTTCTACCCACCTCTTGCAGATGATACAGACCTCAGCAGCCAGACTCATCCTCAACCTTCCCAATGGACCCTCATCACTCCCCACCTCAGGTATCTCCACTGACTCCAAGTCCGAAAGAGATGCCCATTCAAGATTTTGACCCACGCCTCCAAAGTTCACCATGACCAGGGACCAGCATGAATCAACCACGTGCTCAACTTCCACCAACCATCCAGGCACCTCCTCTCTATCTCACTCGCCCTCTCACATACGTTCCTTCTCCTACCTTGCTGCCAAGTCCTGAAAAGACCTTCATCAACACCTCCGAACAGTAACCTCTCTCCTTGAATTCAGAAAGAGACTCAAGACCTAGCTTTTCGACTGAGCCCAGCGATATCCTAGCGCCTGGATCCCCTCGCAGGTGATGAGTTGCGCTTTACAAATTCTGTCTGATTGATTGCATTATCAGCTGAGAATAATTCTTAGTGCTCTCATCACAGGAATGTTCCCTGCATAGTGTACTCCCCTGCCCTGAGTGCTCAACTAAGAGTAACTGGTATCCTGGTATTAGAAATGGGGGTCTCTAGTTGGCAATGGTTTGCACCTTTGTCCAAGTAGGGACCCTTGCTTCTAGTCAGGGTAAGGGAGTTACACCCTAAGAAAACCCCTTGTAACATCCAATAAAAGAAAGATGACTCCTTAAATGCTGTGCCAGGACGTATGTTTATTCTATGTAATCAAGTAATCAGGTACAGCATATATAAAGGGTAGTAATCCAGGTTCTAGTAAAGGTTAAGGTAAAAGCCCCACAGGGAGCAGCTGACCTGCTGCTCAGCCTCCAAGGTAACTGACAGTACACTCAAACATGCACAGAAAGAACTTAGGATGACATCATAGAGACAGGCTGAGCAGCAGAGTACAAGACACTATGAAAGGACAAGGAAGGAGGAAGAGCAGGATGCAACACCCCTGCTAACCCCTTTGGTAGCTTGGCACGAGCAGACAGTCTTATCTGGGAGGCAGTGTGTAAAGCATTTGTGCACACATACAGTAATACAGTAAAAACACTACAAATGGACACCACACCGGTTTAGAAAAATAAGTAATCTTTATCTAAACCAAACATGACCAAAATGACAAAAACCCAACATACAGTTATCAAGATATGATTTTTAAACGGCAAAAACAGTTCTGTCCATAGCAAACTATAGATGCGACCCATTCAACACAAAGTACCTTGGATGCGCCAAAATCATAAGCAAAAACAGGCGAAGCGAAGGGGATATGTAGTTTCCTTATGCACAGGTCAGGTGATTCGTCGGTTCCTTGCTCCAGGGGAGGTGATGCGTCAGTTCCTTACTGCCACTCAAGGGAGGTGATGCGTCAGTTCCTTACTGAAGAGTAGGTGATGCATCAGTTTCTTACTGTGCGGGGAGGTGGTGCGTCGGTTTCTTACTACATTACCGGTGTTGCTGTAGACTTGGCGCCCCGGTGTTATGCGTGGGGATTTGGCCATGCGTCGGTTCTCGATGCAGCAACGGCGCTGCATTGATCTCTCTAGCTGTGGTCTCACAATGAGTCAGTTCTTGCAACTGCACAGCAGAGCCTGTGTCGAAGTTGGTGGGGTGATCTCAGATTTCGGAAAGCGGTGCATGAGACTTGACGTGAGGCGGTTTCTTCAGTGGCACGTCGGCGTTGAGTTGATACGTCATGCTTCCTTAGTTGCTTCTCTTTTCCCCGCTCTCAGCAGCGGGAACAACCTCCAGAGGCCCAACACAGGAATAGGCACCTCTTGGCAGGTCAGAACTCCAAGCAAGGAAGTTCAGGAGAGCTGGTGGTGAAGTGTTAGTGTTCCTGTGCTCTAATTCAAACCCTTGGAAATCTTCTTCAAGCAGGATACACACACAGTTCCTCTCCTTGTCTAAAACAGCCAAAGCACACAGCAAAGGGGCAGTACTTCTCCTTCAGTTTTCCCAGTTTTTAACCTTGGCAGAGGTTCCTCTTGAGTCCAGAAGTATTCTAAAGAACTGGTGTCTGGGCCCCAATATTTATACTGCATTTCTCTTTGTTCTCTTGTGGCAGAAAGGCTCTGTGCTCAGTCCCTACCAGTTCTGTCCTATCTGGTCCAGCTTGCTGGCAAGAGGTGGAGACAGCATTGTGTAAGGCAGACCAGGCCTATTCAGGTGCAAGGAAATCTCCTACTACTCTAAATGCAGCCCAGGTCTATTCAGCCCAGACTCATCCAGGAAAGGCAGGACACACCTCACCCCCGTTGTTGTCTTACAGCGAATGCATATCTGCAGCCCCTGCCACTCCAAAGCCAGACAGTCAATCCACAAACCAGAGGCTCACAGGAAGGCTAAGCAAGAAAATGTCCACTTTCTAAATGTGGTATTTTCAAACACACAATATAAAAATCAGCTCTATTAAAAGATGCATTTTCATTTTCTGAGTTCAGGCATAGTAAACTCCATCTTTCTACCTTGTCCCATTGGAAATTTATACTTATGAGATGTTATAAATAAACTCCCATTATATCCTATGGGACAGATTGGCTTTCCATAGTGAATAACGAAATGCACTGTAGTTCACTACCAGGACATGCCACACACATCAGGACATGTCCTACCTTTCAAATACACTGCACCCTGCCCAAATGGGCACCTTGGGCTTACCGTAAGGGGGGCTCACATGTAGTAAAAGGGAAGGTTAGGGCCTGGCAAGTGGGTACACTTGCTAGGTCGACATTGCAGTAAAAACTGTGCGCAGACACTGCAGTGGCAGGTCTGAGAACCCTTGGAAAGGCTGCTTGTGTGAGTGGCACAATCAGTGCTGCAGGCCCACTAGCATCATTTGACTTACAGGCCCTGGACACACACAGTGCATGGTACTAGGGACTTAGTAGTAAGTCAAACAAGTCAATCATGGAAACACCAATCCATAATAGCAATTTACACACAGAGCATATGCACTGATTAGCAGTGGTAAAGTGCCCAGAGTCCTAAAGCCAACAAAAACAGGGTCAACAACAGGAGGCCAAAAAGCAAAAAGTCTGGAGGTAAACCTGCTGAAAAAGCCAGATCTAACACCTGGTTTTTGAATTGGGCCTGGCTTCACACTGAAAGTGAATGCGCAGAGGTCTGGGCCTGTCCTTTAACATGAGTAAGGTCCTGGATCTGTCCTACCGTGCCATACTTTTTCTGAGATCAGACAACTGTCCCTGTCATGGACTTAGCATGAGGAGGGGTGGTGGCAATCTATTGTGTTTTGTAAATCAATAGTTGAAGCAAGACCTTTTTATCTGGTTCACTGGAGTGGAAAGCAACTGGTTCTATGTACAGATTTAGGCCCTGGTGTTAACAGCCCAAGTGTATGTGTGCATGTTTGTGCATGTGGCTGGCATGGTACATGTATTGTGTGGGTGAGTGAGCCAGTGTAATGGAGGCCTTTGGGATCCAATATGGCTTCACCAGGCTTGCTCCCATGCACAAAATGAAGGTAAGGTTGTTTTTGCAGAAAGTTAAGGTGTATTGCTGACATTCCTGAAGTTGGAAGGAAGAAATCTAGATACTGAAGTGGGGCGACAGGAGACAAGACTATAGAAAATCAGTTAGACCTTTGCTGAGAGGAGCTGTTGATTAGTCTTCCAGTGGCATTGCCATTTAGTAAAGCTTGGGGTGAATGAAGGGACTGCAATCTCTGTTGTCCAAGGTGAAAGGGATTTCCTACATAAGAACAGCTTTTGTGTACCCCTGGTCACTGCTCAGTGTGACTTATGATAGCCAGGTTCATAAAACTCATACCTCTTTGTGTTTCTATTGTAGGCTATCTGACTGTGAGCTTCATCACTCTATCTAAAGGCTGTCTCTAGAGCACCCTGGAAAAGACACTTGAAAGAAGAACCTCTCATACCTGTTTTGAAAATGCTGTGATTAGATCTACATTTCCCATTTGCTTTATTTATTTAATTATTTATTTTTGCATTCATTTATTTTTTTGTAAAGCACAGCCCGTAGACCTAAGATTGGATCTTGGAGCTCATTTCACATATTGATATATACCAAACAAAACATCAGAATTTAAGACACAGTCCAGTTTAGGTGTTGGACAAGGTTGCAGGAAACAACCATCCTTTCAAAAGTCTCCAAAATTACAAAAGATTACATTGCTCCCTGAGAAAGGTGGGTAGAGAATTCCAGTGACTGGTGGCCAATCAATTAATCAATCAATTGATCAGCATTTGTAAAGCGCAGCACTGTCACCCCTAAGTGTATCTGGGTGCTGAGGGTGTTGTGTCTCACTAGAAAAGCCAGGTCTTGAGTTTATTCCCGATGTCCGCCAGATAGGGTGCTGTTCGGACGTGGAGGGGTGGGTTGTTCCAGGTCTTGGCAGCAAAGTAGGAGACGGAGTGGCCCCAGCTGCAGCTGTGTCAGATGTGGGGGGGCGAGAGAGAGTGAGGTGAAGCGCAGGTGCCTAGAGAATGCATGGCAGGGATCTGAGGACGGGGAAGCAGGCAGGCTGGTGTGTCTCCCAAAAGGCCAACTTGCCTTATAATTGCCAAGCAGTTGCAAGGGTCCTCGCCAGTCGCGGCCAGCATGATGGGTGGGCGGGAAGGGGGTGCAAATGGGGTCGTCGCGGGGGAGATGGGGGGATGGTGGGAGGGGTTTAATTAAAGAAAAATCTGCCACCGAGAGGTCCTCAATAAATGGTTCATCAATCTCCAAATGGGACTGGGACACCAAATGTTTAGCAGGGCGGTAGCGGTGTTAATTTATGGAGGGGCTCCTACTGAATAAGGCCACTAAGTTTGAAGCAAAATCGTCTTAGATCATTGCATACACTTTATACATCGTGAAAAAAACTATTGTTCTATTTTTTTGGCGCTAGATACATCATATAGCTTTTGCATTAGTTTGATAAGCAGCATCCTCCATTTTAACCCTGGTTTAAACACCCTTGTGTGATATGAACTAGAGCACCATCTGTTTCCTTCTATTCTCATCGTGGATGCAGTGCAAATGGTGCAAAATTGATATGCTTTGTGTTTTTTTAATTATCTCTGATATCTACCAGTTACCAAAATTGTTTCAGGTTTGCTGTATTGTCAAGGGAAAAGTCGAGGTCACGAAGGGTGCACGTGAAGGGTGACGACCAGCCCCGCCCTGCAGTGAAATCCGGGAGATGCAGCACGTGCTACAAGTGCACACGCAGTCAGCGGCTGAAGGACCGCAGTCACTCCTCTCAGGGCCGGCTTTAGCACTGGTCGCGCCCTGTGTGACAATGCTTGTTGCCCCCCGCCCAATGACCACCTCTACCACGGATTCCCTCACTAGCACCCTTTAACAGTGCCTCTCAAGTCTCCCTAACAACTGCCTCTCAGATTCATTTAGTTTTGCAGCACTACTAATACCAGTGTAAGGTGGAAAGGGACTTTATACCACACACACATTGCACAGAGACAATCATATGTGTGTAAATCAGTGTATAGGAAATATTACATCAGACAGTCCTACAAGGTGTAGTGTAGGAGTGGCATGTCATTGATACTGGTAGGCAATATAGTTAAAGTTCTTATGCAGGAAAGGCACAAATTCAGAATTTAAAACGCAACATCATTGTTAAGGGTTCTCTTTCATAATAAGAATTGTTTTCTACTCAGATGAACCCTTTTCACAAGATTAGGATGATGAATGACTGGGCAAAAAAAACATATAGCTCTAACATATATATACCTTGCAGTTTACAGCAGCTCTAGGGTGTCAGTTAATAGCTCAATGTTCTATATTAGGACTTTGACTTATAAAGGACAAGTAACAAAAGGAGTTTTCTTACAGAAGCAGTAACCCACTGACCTATTTACATTATATTCTCTTTGCTATCTTCATTGTAAAATTTCTTAGCAGCAGGCATTTTAACCCTCTGTGCTACCTTAGGATGAGTCAAAATTTCCACTAGACAAACCTCTGGTCTCTTTCCAGGAAGACAATTAATCAAGGGACTTTTCGTGACATTTTAATTGATGTCTGAAAGTTGCTGGAGGCCAGGAACGAGGTAGCAGGTGCTTTTAATATGATGATACACATTTTCAAAAATGACGCCCCCACCCCAAGTCAACGCCTGGTGCGGTCGCACCGATCGCACCGCCCTAGAGCCGGCCCTGGCTCCTCTCTCACGCTCATGAGTGGATCCATCCACTTGAAGCGGTTTTCTGCTGCTCTGGACCCGCGCTGCTTTGGATTGTCTGAACCGCTTATTTCATCTATATTCCTAGACCTAAATAAGAAAGACAAAATCCAGTAGCAAAATCCGACGATAACGCACGTGTATCGGAGAATGCGCAACGCCATTGTCAAAACAGAGGGCCTCAGACCTGCCTCCTTGTTCGCCTCTTGGATTGCAGAGTGTGTTAATGAATTGTATTTCCTCAAACAGCTCTGCTGTATTACCTATTTTCTTTGATGAAAGAAAAGTATTCCCCATTTTTTCGACTATTGTAAGTGCTAATTAGTCCGGTTCCTCTTTTCAAATACTTCAGTTTTCAAGTGCAGGGCTGCGAGGCATTACTGGTGGCCGTCTTCTTTCTATTCAACGGGAAAATACAAAGAAAGTTCAACAGTCCGCTGTGATTGGTGCGTTTTCTTAAAGTGCATCACCTATTGTGTGCTGAAAGTCGGCCTGGGTTTCAATGGTTTCTTTGGTAATGGCTTGCTTTAAACCATTGCATTGTGTGTAGCGTTAACGAATAGCTTAATAGGGCTGATTATGAAAGATGCACCCTCTGAGCCCTAACTACTTCCCTACTCATAGGTTTTTTGTGAACCCTACCATGTACAGCTCTCCGTGGCTTACAGCAAGGATAGCGCTATATACATCTAACAAATGAGTATACATTGCAAGGGGGCCTATTCAAAAGGGCATTTTGGAGTAGGTAAAGTCGTAGTCCTATATTAATTTCTTAGGTACTCTTACATGCCTTTGTGAAGTGTCTCCAAAACATCGAAGGTGGGAATAAAATGGAATATTCAGGGAACATTTGAGACAAATAAAAAGGACTGTGCTCTCTTTGCACTTTTATTCATAGGGAGGGGGATATTCTTATGAATATTCAAAATGCAAAGTAGTCCTCCTGTAATACAACTTCCCATACATGCTTTTGAGAATCTGCTTCAACATGTGTACCCTTCTATTTAGGACTTGCTACTTTACGTGAACACCGTTGATGCACAGGAAAATGATGGGATTAGCACAAGATCACACTAAGGCCATGAGAGAGCCAAGAAAACAGGCAAGACGACAGACGCATGTCAGACTTTAAATAGAAATTCTACTTGTCTCTTAGTGCAATACGAACCAGAAAATGCTCTGTGACACTGACAAAGAACTGTGGGGCTTATTCACAAGCCCATTCCGCCGCTGGTGCCTCACTTTTTTGACAAACTAGCAGTGTAATGGGTTTCCCCATATTTACAAAGCCACGTAAAGTCACCCTGCATGAGTTTTTATGGCCTTGTAAATATTGGCCCCTTTCACGCATTACTCTGCGTGAGTGGGGGATTCCATGGGTGTTGCTGTGGGTGTTTCCATGCAACATCCATGGAACTTGACGCACTCCCAGATTTACAACATTTTGTAAAACTGAGAATGCGTCATAATCCTACAGCTCCCCAAGGGTGGCATCGGAACGGCGCAACCAGGAGAAATACTTTTATTTCTCCTTGTTTTTTCCTCTTTCTAAGCGTGCCGCACACATAGAAAGAGGGAAATGCAATTAATGATTGCTTTTGTGCTGGAGGTTGCTCCTTCCTGCTCAAAAACAATCATCCACGCGACGCAGGAGCCGTTGCAAAATGACGCAATTGTGCCTGCACTGGTGCATGGCAGCCAATTGTGCACCAGCACAGGGAAAGCACAGGGATGTGTCGTATTGTTGTTAATATGATGCATCCTATGCTTAAAAAATGACACAACACGGTGCAGCTAAATAGCTTGCAGCACTGCATTGTGTCATTTTCTTGTAGCTGAGGCCCTGTGAGTTCAACAAAATGCAGCTCAAATACCATACCCCTTTACTATAGGTCCTCGAGCAACATCACATATGGATGCAGTGTTGAAGACACTGAGAACATCTGCCTTCCTGGGTTCATGAAGTCAAAACGGCAATGTAGGAATTGCAGCTTTTTGTTTTCTTTTATATCACAAGGGAAATGAATATATATTTGCCAGCTATATTCATACCTGCTTCTTACTTCCGGAGGAACTTATTGGTGATAGCCATGTTCCTGAAATAATCCATCTCTGAAGGAATGGAAAGAGGAGATACTGGCTTAGAAAGGAAATCCGCCACTCTCTCATTCTCAGGGTCTTTGTTTTAGGAAAATGTTTCTGGATTCGATAATTCCACATATTTTATAGAGAAAAATGCCTTGAAAAAAACTACTGATAACCTCTTCCGAAGCCTGTATGGAGGGGACAAGTTAGCTCGTGAGAGAAATCCCAATGTCACAGAAGAATATGAACCCTGCTAGGATCAGCTCTAAGTAGCTCTGAGAGAGTGCATTTCTGTTGTCAAGGATGATGCAGTAGATTGTCACTGCTAAGAGATGGAGTTGGCACACAGAGATGTCTGTTTCAGCCAAAGAACTGTGTTACATAAACAGGAGACAAGGATAGAAATTACAACTAGTGGGGAGGGAAATGATGCCAGGTAATTCTAACAAGCCAAAATATTTAAGTTGTTTCCCTAGGTTAAAAGACAATAATCAATGGGCAAAACAAGATGAATCAGAGATGCACTTGGAACTTCACAGCAGATCTATAATATAGATATTGAGAAATATCAATTAATAGCTTACCCTTGTAACACATGCAAGAATGTTTGAAGAACAAAGGGCCTCATTTATGAGGTTTTACCGTAGGGCCGCACCGCAGGCCTTCCTGCGGCGCTTCCCTACGGCAAAAGAAAAGGGCAGGAATGCGCTGTATCTATCAGATTCGAGCAACACTCCTGTCATTTTCCTCTGCGCTGGTGCACAATGTGCTGTCGTGTGCCAACGCGGGCACCTTTGCATCATGGTGCGAGGGTGCATGCGTTGTGGGGATGATTATTTCTGTGAAGGAAGGGAAACCTTCCTGCACAGAAACAATCAGAAGAGGCTTTTTCCTCTTTCTATGTGTGCTGCACAATGCAGCACACATAGTAAAAGGAAAAACAAGGGGAAATAAAGATATTTCTCCTCGTTGTGCCTCCCTTACATCTCCCCTGGGGAGGCGTACATTTTTGGTGCTGCCTCATAATTTACGATTTCTGGTGAATCTGAGGCAGTGTCAAAATGCCATGGGTGTTGCTGGAAACGCTCCCAGCAACTCCCATTGCACGCCCCTTTATCACATAAAAATGCGTTAAAGGGGACAATATTTACGAGGCAGCATGAAGCCATAAAAAGTGACCCAGTGCTGCCTGGTAAATATGGAGCCGGCTCCTGTGCCACAGAACGTCACAACAAGTGACTTTCCGACGGCGTAAGGGGCCTCATAAATGAGGCCCAGAATTTCTAATTGAGAATGTGTAGGACATCAAAGTGTGAGTTAAGTAATTCAGTGACAGGATTCTCTGACAGAAGACAGAGGCAAAATATTTTAGCATCATGACAACATTAAAGTCAAGAAATTAAACAGCAGTATTTCCAAACCAATTTATTAAAAGGAAGAAACATGTAATGATTAAAGTACACAAAAAAGGCTCAAAATGGATGTGGGGCCCAAGGTTATGACTTGTTAAAAAAAAGCATCATGAGAAAAAAACAGGTAAAGTTAAAGTCAACGTCTGTCTATAAGTGCACAAGACAGAGACCTAGCTGCCACAGTGCCGAATGGGTCAAGGTAAGCTTAGAGGTTTGCCCCAGTTCACAGTTTTACCTTCTGACTTAGTCGTTTTTATGGAGAGCCCGACAGGATGCTGTATTTGCTGAGGGATCCACATGGTCAGATACATCAAATCTGAGAAACTGCTGAAGACTTGAGTTTTGGGGGGCGATAGCTCGCAGCAGGACAACTTAGAAAGCTGTAGCCACCAAAGTCCTCTTCTTGCTGGGTTCACTTAGCGAAGGTTATACTTTCAGACTTGTCACATGTTTGGAGGTCAAAATCTTCCAGTAGATTAGAACTCAGAGCTGTGGCTGGGCAGGGCAGTACAAAGTTGAATACCTTCTGTCTGAGGACCCACTGAAGCCTTCTTTCTTGCTGCAAACACTCTGAGTCTGATGTACCCTGTGGTGAGCAGCCAAAATATCGAAACTAAAATATCTACCTACACAAATATCGAGTTTTAAATATCGAAGGGACAGAATATCGATGTCAATAATATCTATGGACAGAATATCGATCCTAAGGTAAGTATTTTAATATCGATGTTAGTAATATCGAAGTTAGTAATATCGACATCAAATATATCGATTTTACTAATATTGATGTTACTAATATCGATATTTATATTATTGTTATGTATTTTAATATGTATTTAATATGTATGTGTTATATGTTTTTAGTTACGTGTTCTACTGGTTTTAACATATATGTATACAATTTTTATATGTTAACAATGTTTTTTTAAGTCAATTTTGTGTTTTAGTACCGTAGCGGGTTGTGGGTTTATAGGGGAATAGGGTGGGAAGTAATTTAATTATATGGAATTAATTATACATTTTTAGGAATTATAAATTAATTTTAATTATTTTTTGCGTTTAAGTTCTGTAGTTCTGTAGCGGGTTGTGGGTTTATAGGGGAATAGGGTGGGAAGTAATTTAATTATATGGAATTAATTATACATTTTTAGGAATTATAAATTGATTTTAATACATTTTTGCGTTTAAGTTCCGTAGCGGGTTGTGGGTTTATAGGGGAATAGGGTGGGAAGTAATTTAATTGTAATTAATTAATAATTTATTTTCATTTATTGGTATTGATAATTATATTATTGTTAATTAAGTATTAATTGGTAATTAATTTTTATTAATTGGCAATTAGTTTTAATTAGTTGATTAATTGATAATTATGTTAAGTGTATTATTTTATTAGTGGAGTGTGTTGTGCGTTTATAGGGGAATAGTGTTGGAAGTAATTATTAAATTAGTTGTTGGGTATTGATAATTAATTAATTGGACAATAATTATTAATTGGTAAATATTTTAAATTATAATATTTTGGTTATGAAAAATAATTAATTGTTGATTAATCATTAATTGTGAATTAAATATAATTAAATAGTATGCATTGATATTTCTAATTAATATATTAATAAGTAATTATTAATTGGTAAGTAATGTGTGGCGTATGAAAAATATTTAATAGTTCAATATTTTTTAATTGGTAATTAATGTTTCATAATTATTATTTTGCGGTATATATTTTTTTAAATGGTTAAATATATTTTAATTGGTATTTACTTTTTAATAATTCATATGTTTTTGGTTATGAAAAATATTTTATCGTTTAATATTTATTATTTGGTAATTAATATTTATTAATTATTATTTATTGGTATTTATTATTAATGTATTGTTAATTAATTATTCTTTGGTAGTTATGTTTGTAATAATTATTTATTGGTATTTGTAAATAATTTTGAGTTATTTAATAATTAAATCACTAATTATTTTAAATAAATATTTTATTTATAACTATGTTATTTTTAACTTCTACGCTATCCAACACTTTCCCTACTGTTGCACCCTCTGGAGTTGGAATAGTAAATGTTATCCCTACGCTATCCAACACTTTCCCTACTGTTGCACTCTCTGGAGTGGGAATAGTAATTTTTACCCCTACGCTATCCAACACTTTCCCTACTGTTGCACTCTCTGGAGTGGGAATAGTAATTTTTACCCCTTCGCTATCCAACACTTTCCCTACTGTTGCACTCTGTGGAGTTGGAATAGTAATTTTTACCCCTACACTATCCAACACTTTCCCTACTGTTGCACTCTCTGGAGTGGGAATAGTAATTTTTACCCCTACGCTATCCAACACTTTCCCTACTGTTGCACTCTCTGGAGTTGGAATAGTAATTTTTACCCTTACGCTATCCAACACTTTCCCTACTGTTGCACTCTCTGGAGTTGGAATAGTAATTTGTACCCCTACGCTATCCAACACTTTCCCTACTGTTGCACTCTCTGGAGTTGGAATAGTAATTTGTACCCCTACGCTATCCAACACTTTCCCTACTGTTGCACTCTCTGGAGTGGGAATAGTAATTTTTTCCCCTTCACTATCCAACATTTTCCCTACTGTTGCACTCTCTGGAGTTGGAATAGTAATTTTTACCCCTACACTATCCAACACTTTCCCTACTGTTGCACTCTCTGGAGTGGGAATAGTAATTTTTACCCCTACGCTATCCAACACTTTCCCTACTTTTGCACTCTGTGGAGTTGGAATAGTAATTTTTACCCCTACGCTATCCAACACTTTCCCTACTGTTGCACTCTCTGGAGTGGGAATAGTAATTTTTACCCCTACGCTATCCAACACTTTCCCTACTGTTGCACTCTGTGGAGTTGGAATAGTAATTTTTACCCCTACACTATCCAACACTTTCCCTACTGTTGCACTCTCTGGAGTGGGAATAGTAATTTTTACCCCTACGCTATCCAACACTTTCCCTACTGTTGCACTCTCTGGAGTGGGAATAGTAATTTTTACCCCTACGCTATCCAACACTTTCCCTACTGTTGCACTCTCTGGAGTTGGAATAGTAATTTTTACCCCTCTGCTATTCAACACTTTCCCTACTGTTGCACTCTCTGGAGTGGGAATAGTAATTTTTAGCTCTACGCTATCCAACACTTTCCCTATTGTTACACTCCCTGGAGTGGAAATAGTAATTTTTAGCTCTACGCTATCCAACATTTTCTTTACTGTTTTTTTTGGAGCTGGAGTAGTAGTTTTATTCTCTCTGATATTTAATATTTTTTGTATTATTTTAGCTAATGTAATATATAATTAATTTTAACAATATTCAAATTAAATGTAATTTTTTAAATGTCTTATATATAATTATTTAATTTTTATTCATGTTATTGTTTTATGTGTATGATGTATTTGTAATTTATAATAATTTTTAACAAGTTATAAGTTATTAAAACAATTATTAAAATTTATTATTAAGTAAGTATATATATTATATATTATATGCTGGGGGTACGCACCGTACATACACGGGTGGGGGTACGACTCGAACGTACAGGGGTGTACATACACGGGGGGTTCGACACGTACAGGGGTGTACATACACGGGTGGGGGTACGACTTGAACGTACAGGGGTGTACATACACGGGGGGTTCGACACGTACAGGGGTGTACATACACGGGGGGTTCGACACGTACAGGGGTGTACATACACGGGTGGGGGTACGACTCGAACGTACAGGGGTGTACATACACGGGGGTTCGACACGTACAGGGGTGTACATACACGGGGGGTACGACTCGAACGTACAGGGGTGTACATACACGGGGGGTTCGACACGTATGTACGGGGGCTGGGGGGGGTCGGCGTGTACATACGGGGGCTGGGGGGGGTCGGCGCGTATGCGGGCACATGTCTCCATGGTTGCTATGGGAGTTCGGTGCGGACGGTGTTTTTTCCATCCGGTTGTAACATCGGACGCACGGGATGGATCGTGATTCCGCGGTCGGACTTCACTTTTCACATTTGTACAGTAAATCGTCCGAGGACGTGTCGGACACATTTTCCGACCCGAGGACGTGTGGGGAATAATCCCCAATGCGATTCGTATGGACTTTTTCCCATGCGAATCGTAGTTGGCAGTTTGTACGGCACTTGTACGATTCGTACGGTAAAAAGACCGGATACGAGTCGTACAGGGAATTTTTTTACCGGATCGTAATCGGCACCCAGGCCTTTTTCCTCAAACACAGTCTTCCTTCCATCCACTCACAAACAGCCTTCCCATGATACACAACCCATTCATTCAGTGCGTCTAACTGTGCAGGTCTGGGTTGTGATGTCATCTCAAACAAAAACACCGTGAATAATCAAGTTTCTTTACTTCATATGTACCATTTGGAGGAAATTAGAGCTTTTTATCATTTGTAGTAGCACACAATTAATTACCATACAAAGAAAACCAAAAACCGGTATATGTGTACGGGGACATGGGCTAGTAGTCAGACTTACCACAAAAAGGAAGTAGTGCCCTAAGGCACTGCACCATGAAGCACACTGAGCTAGGCCTTTTACCAGCGATAACCTATCCTGGAATCAGTATAATGTGACCTTATACACAGAAACGATCACTCACAAGGCGACTATTAGGGATTATAAACTACTACTTATTTTTAAACCTATCATGCCACCTTTAAAGTTTCCACAGACAATTTTATCTGACTCAAGCTCTCCAAAATCCATAATTCTTCACATAAAATACACAATGTCAAGACAAAACATCAACAATATTTAATAATACACCATCATCAACAGATGATAATATACTGGGTACCACACATGACACAACACCAAAAGCACCACACGGACTCAATCACAAAACACAGCACACATCGCAAAACACACTACACAAGAACCTCACAAAACACAGCACACATCGCAAAACACATTACACAAGAACCTCACAAAACAGCACACATTGCAAAACACACCACACAATAACCTATTAATACTCAGCACATTAAGCTTCCAAACAACATCTACAGACAGTCTGGCAAAACTCCAAAAGTATCCAGGAATCTAAGACTCCATGACTGTCAAACTTTTTCAGTAATTAGCACAATTAGCTTAATTGATTATCCCATACCCCATACAGACCATCAAAAACTATTGAGGCTGTAATTCAGAATTTAAGATGGCCATTAGGTGGGAAAAGTACTATCTGGTTCTCTCATAGACTTAGTCCAAGGCTATAAATAAAATCTGCACATAACAAAATTATCAAACTCCTGGGTTTATTAAAAAACTAATGTCATTATAGAAAGCAAAAAGTAATTACTTAATTAATCTAAAGAATTTGCATGATCATAAGTATCTAAATAGATCTGGAAATTGACTGACAGCCTCTAAAGAAAAGCCCAAATATCAATGGATCTCCTCCAAAATAACACGTCTTTTATAAAGCTTTACGGAGAGAAGGCCCACTCATTTTCGTAGCATGACATTACATTGAAGGGTTGGATTAAAATTGTTTCATTCATGGCAAATAATTTATCAGTTGGTGCCGCACCCCTAGTAACTCCTAATTTCTAAGGCGTCTTATTGGTTATAGCTGTGCATATTTAATTGAGGAGATAAAATCATACATTATGAAACACAGGAATGCAATAGTTTGTTTACTTAGAGCAGAGCTCAGCTCCGTAACCTTGTACGTGAAACATATCCTCTTTCCTCCTGTGAAAATAACACACATAATTTGCATTAGGATTGACCATGGCTGAGGCTGTATTTTCATTAATTTTCTCAAATAAGGAAGTACACATGCACGAGTGAATCCCGTATATCTAAAATAAACATGCACTTTTCTATAGCATTTGTATTGTATTGTATTGTAATGTATATAATATTTATAGAGCGCATCAAACACTCTATGGGCACCCTGGCGCTGAAGATACGTGAACACAGACCAGCAGGGAGTAAGAAAGATAGAGCCTAAGATGAACATTACTCAGAGACAACAGAATCAGTTTCTAGGGAACAGCCACGTTTTGATCCTTTTCCGGAACAGGGACAAAGTACTACATTGTCTGATTTCAAGTGGAAGTTCATTCCAGAGTTTGGTGGCAGCAAAACTAAAGGATCTTCCTCCCAGTCTGGCCCTGTAGAATCTGGGTACCTTTGCCAGATAGGCAGAAGAGGAACGGAGACTTCGGGTAGGAGTGTGCCAAACCAGTTCCTTTTGTAGTGGCTTAGGACCGAGTCCATGCAGTGCCCTAAACCCAATGCAAAGGGATTTAAAAGAAATTCTTTGCTGCACAGGGAGCCAGTGTAGCTCGGCTAGGTACATTGAGGCAGAAGAACCTCGTGGTCTGGACAGGGATAGTTTTGCTGCCGTGTTCTGAACACGTTGCAGTCTCTGGATTAAAATATTTGGGGGACTCCAACAGTAGGGTGTTGCAGTAGTCAAGTCTACTTAAGATAACACCCTGAACAATCAAGGCTCTGGCCGAGACTGGAAGCAATGGAAGGATCTTTCTTAAAGTTCTCAGAAGGCCGAAACAGCACCCCACCATCTTATTCACTTGCGTCTCCAGTGACAAGTTGGCATTGAACATGACTCCCAAGTTTCGCACCATCGTAGATGGCGCCAAGGGAGTAGAAGTGCCAAGAGGCCAGAAGTTGCAAGGAAGAGGCAGAGGAACCTTCTCAACTGCGCAGTGTAGAATTTCGGTCTTATCCGAATTAAATTCTAAGGAGTTATTTCGTAACCACTGCGCAGTGTCGTGCATGCACACATGAAAATCCTCCAGGGCATTAGGTTGGGTTCCATCAAGAGATAGAATGGTCTGGGTGTCATCAGCATTATTTACCAATTTCACATTGTGGGCCCGAATAGTATTAATCAATCATGAATGATTTTCATTGGGGCCTGGTGTGGGCTGCTGATACTAATTAAATCATGCCTAAAAAAGAGGTTCTATTTGTCATATAATTGAAGCATGCTGAATCAGAAACAACTCATGTGAGGATAACATTATTTAAACCTGTGGCACATCACAGCAAGTTTGAAAGATTATGAGAGCATCTCCAAAGGTGCAGAATTGGGTGACAAAAGGGTGCTCCAATGTAGAGAGGCCTGATAAAACGAAGGACAGAGAGGAAGCGGGAGCTTTTAAATTTCAGATTTTTCTCACTTTTACACCAAGGCTTTTTAAATGTTTGCCATTCCAGCTTGTCATTTTTCATGTAGTTAGGAACGTTTCCATTTTTATTGATAATGAAATGTTCTTCTAATGTCCATTTTAAACTCAATAACTATTTTTGCCCTTGCCTTCAGCCTGTTAACATGTTTGTGCTTGTGTGCAGCACATCGGAAGGGCAGGACAGGACACGATGCCTTCAATTTGTCAGTGCTTTTAAAGTATTGAGAGTTTGGCACAGCTTGTAGCTTTACTTCTAAATATAATACACAACAGTCTAAAACACAGGGAGCAATGTAAGGGGGATAGGGAGACTCGTTTATTTGCCTAGAGCTTACTCTGTAGTGCTTTTTAGGTCGAGTGCTCGACTTTTAGTAAGGGGTTTTCAAAGTGCTACCCACAAGCTTCTCCTGGCCTAAAGCTTGTGTGCATGTGCACGTGAGCGCGTGCAGCCGCCATCTGCCTTTCTTATGTGATTAAGCCTTGTTTTACAGTTACGAGCCGTCATGGCTCATTAAGTGCTTTCGCGCGCAGCGCACGTGCACCCAACTCCATCCGCCTCTCTCTCCCGCTGCAGCCCCCATCTATGCATTCCGCGTGGCCAATGCTTGTTATGTTTACAGTGCTGCACAGCATCCGAAAAAGCCTGACTTCGTAAAGCTTCGCCAAATGACACTGGCAAAGATCTATTGGCTTTGCCAATGCTTGCTTTGTTTTGTCAAATGTAATGCGTGCCAGCTTATGTTTTATGTTCGTCATCAGTAGAAATAGGTGTTCAGAAGAACTGCGAAATAGGTTCGGAGGCTGAATTACATCAAAGCGCACAATGTTGCCCTGATGACGAAACATGGATATACCTCGTTATCGAGAGCGCGTGAAAGACGTCAGCGTACCTCTGAACAGCAGACTGACATCACACGGTCACCCTACATGTGAAGGAACAGCACAGCCGCGGTGAAGGCTTTACTGCCACCCAGCAGCGCTTCTCGTGCACTTTCATCCCACTACGCTTCTTGTTTTTTAGACTCTTGCTTATATCTCTGCCCACTATGCTTTTTTTTTTTCTTTTTCTTGATTTTTCATCCCACTCACAACCCTTGGACCTGTACATGCCAGCCACAAGATCCCACGGCAGCGCCTCTCCGCACTGTCAGCTTCCGAGCTGCGTCTCCACCAGAGCAGCTCTTCTTTGCTACCATTTTGAAACTATAAAATAAATTATTGTGGGACAAGGGCTTCTTTTGTGCCGCTGCAAGCCTGCATGATTTTACGAATAATAGGACTAGAAAGTGATTTATATCCCGGGTTCAGGGGTCACGCCGGCGCACACGACTCTGCAGCGGGAGAGGGCGGCACAGCTCAGCGTCAACCCTTCTGGGGTCAGCTGCTCCTGACCAGCAGCGCGAGGCCCTCGGGCGCTCCTGGTGGTGCTGGGAATGCCTGTTTCACACGGCGCCCATACTCCAATGCAGTGCCTGGAATGGAAAAATAGAAGTGCAGGTAGTCTGTACCAGAGTCCCTGCTTGTTTCTGAGAAGTGCCTGTACTCTTCAATTAAAAGTATTACATTTCTCTTGAAAAGTGCTTCTCAAAAACAAAAAAAAGCATTGGCATAGCCAATAGGTCTCGCTTTTGGGACCTTATAAGTATTTAGTTATGCAGCCAATATCCTTACTGCAACAACATTAACTGTTGCATGGCTAAACACTTATAATGTCCGAAAGGCAAGACCTATTGGCTATGCCAATGCTTGTTTAACTTTTACACTACTAATGTACTGGATTTGCCACTATGAAATAACATTCCCTTAACTAAAGGATGGTTGCAGGCGGTGGTCACTGGCACTCATTTTTGGGGGTGAAGGCTTATTTTTCATCATCCAACTTTGACTCAGTAAAAGAGAGAACTGCAGAATAGGAAGAGAAAAGGAGGGAGTGAAAGATGAGAAAACAATGACAAAGGGGAACATGTGGGTTGTAAAAGAACCTGAAAGACTGAGGTAAAGAAGGAATTGTAGGTTAGTAGAAGAAAGAGGCATAAGCTGGAATCAATACTCAGCAGACTTGGTATTCAGCAACCCCAACATTCAGAAACACCAGAGGCCTGCTATTGAGGAAACGTTGGGCCTCTGCACTTATTCATTTCTTTGTGTAGTAATTAAGCACTGCCTATAGCCTTTAAACTCAATATAATAATCCAACAACATGTACAGTGACCTCAAAGAGAAGTTGTGAACATTTTAAAAGAAACCACGTTACCTTCAAATAGTAGCTAGAGTGTCCTAAAAAATCTGACTTAATACAATTACAAAGGAGGTTAACTAATCAAAATTAACTCTCACCTGGACTTGTGTGTCTGATAGTGATATTGAGGAATGTGGAATACCTCAGTGACCCCTGATAAAACTTTGTAAATCAGCAGGGGACGCCTGAGATAACCAAAAAGATAAGAGCATCCTGGTAATGAAGCCTCATAAAAGATCAGGCAGCAGCAGACAGAGTGAGACCAGCCGGTCACCACTTCACAGACACAAAACACGGGGAGGTCTTCCTATCAGTGTCGAGGCATAGATGGGACAGTGCCTCTGGAAATGGTAGATTTAAGCAGTACAATTCCTATCTTAGACCTCAAAATTCCAATGAGATGTATCTGTACCGGAGTGGTGCCTAGGGGCGGGTCGTTCTGGAGCTGCCTGACTGGCGTTTAAGTTTAATCTGGTTTCATCTAGCGCCTCCCTTTCCAAGTTGTAGCAAACTGTCAACAGGGGTCACAGCCTGGGAGACGCTTACGCAACCAGTGGCCTATTTCAATTGAATGTAACGAAAGCCCTGATGCTGACACTGTCTGCCATTGAAGCCTGCTTGGCCCTGTTGAACTTCACTCCCTACACTAACTGCAGGACAGAATAGGTCCTGAGATAGAGGAGACTGTTGACTGCCTGGAAGGCCAGTTACAACTGTACATTTCTCACACTGACCCATGGACCTTTCCTCCTGAAACTGAATGGTTCAGAAGGTCCCAAGGCTCGAAAAAGCTGTTGACTGTCGTGTAGCATTGCCACAGGCCAGTTTGAACGGTATATTTTGCTGTGAATATGAAAGTGGAGCTGTGCTAAACTGCCTACAATGAAACACAAAGTTTTTGAGTCAGAAGAGGAAGTCCTACATATGTGGGAACATGTCTCCAAGGTGATAGTGTTACAAAACATTTCCTGTAAAGTTAGGGACTTGGTACCAAGCCTAATTGAAAAAGAAACACCTCCTGAGACTTCAACTAAGATGACTGCTTCTACGGTATGAATGCTCATCCAATGTATCTGACCTTGTGCAGCGCTGTCTGACGATAGCTTTCAGATTTGCACAGATGAACATTTCTGACCCCCAAAAAGGTTAAAGGCAAATACTTCTATTGAGGTCAATGTCTAGATCATGACCTGTCAACATCAATAATGAGTCACACAGATAAGCAATTAGGTCATGAGCAGCTTCATTGACGAAATATACATTTTTAATTTTGGCTTTTCTCCCTTAAGTCACATTGAACATCCTTTTCTGATGCTGATCTCTGGGGTAACTCTTATTTTTGCTGGGATAATTGATTCCTGTATCCTATGTTTATCATTTTAACCAAAACCTCAAACTTTTAGGTGATATATTTGTTGTATATTCTTTTTTATATAGTTCTTAATGCATTATCCTATGTGTTTTCTTTGAGGGGGGCTGCTGCTTGTGCCAAGCTACCAACATTGTGTTAGTGTTTTGTCACAGGAATCAGTTTACTTTTGAGTAGGCCTAGACTAAATTAGGGGTCCTTTACCACGCCTACATGAGTGGTACAAAATGTGTCAGGCCAACATCACTGGTGACTCCCTGTACTTAAAATAATTAAACAAAACACATCATCTCTTTCACATGACTCAGTGTTCAGAATTTAATGCTGCACTGGAAGTCCCAATGAGGTCTCATTTGAAGCTTGAAGCCCAGTCAGGGCTGCAGAAGGCTGGATACATTCTCTCAAATGGCTCTCTCTGTCACTCAGTGAGCATGGATTACAAGAATGGATAGTGCTCTGGGCCCAGAAGAAGACCTTGGGGAGCTGGTTTCTGTGTGCTGTGTTGCAATGTGCCTGGGGTGGTGAACTGCAAGCCTTGGAAGGTCTCCCCTGCTTGACAGAGATAAGAAGCTCTGTCCGGGTCCCGGGTCAGACCTCCAACGGGACCTGGGATGGAAGGCCTAACTCTTGGCTACATTCCCTAGCCTGCCATGTTTCAAAGTGTCCTGGACAGGGACCCACAGGAAGCCCCCAGCCATGGGTTCCCTTCTACATCCTGTGGTGTCTCAAAGTACCCGGTATGGAGTCCCTCAAGCACTGGGAGGTCTTGTCTGCCTGTTCTGGTTCAGAAGCTCTGACGGGGCCCAAGGTCAGAAATCCAGCGGGCTGGATAGGGTGGAAGATCCATGCTGGGGTCTCCCTTCTCCAGCCTGCCAGGTCACAAAGTACTCGGGACAGGTTCCTGTATGCACCAAGAGGCCTCACCTGCTTGCCTAGGATAAGAAGCTCTGACTAGGCCGCAGGTGAAAGCCTTGGCAGATCCTGATGTTGAATACCCCAGCCTGGGCTCCGTTCCCTGGTCCACCATGTTCCAACATGCTCTGATGGGGACCCGCAGGCCCAGGGAGGCCACTCCTGCTTGCCTGGAGTAAGAAGCTCTGACCGGGCCCTAGTCAGAGCCCCAGCAAGACTTTGCATAGAAGACCCCCATCCTGGGGTCTGTCTTCAGACCTGACTTGTTTCAAAGTGCCCCAGATTGAGACCTACAGGCCCGTGGAGGCCTCCCCTTCTTGCCTGGGATAAGCGGCTCTGATCGAGCCCAAGGTCAGACCCTGGCAGGCCTGGAGGAATCCTTGGCCCTGGACTCCCTTCTGCAGCCTGCTGTGTCTCAAAGTGCATGGGATGATGTCCCACAGGACCAGGGAGGTTGCCCCTTTGGAGCGAGCAACCAGATGGCCAGGTTGCCCTGGAAGTCCCAGTAAGTGCTCATTTGACTCTTCGATCCCAACAACGGAGTATTTTTTTCCGATACCCCACTCTATTACTCTGTGTGCACAGATTACAAGAAAGGGGGCAGACTTGCTCTAGATTAATAGGGGGGAGATACTCGGGACCCCCTTGTCCAGTCGTTCTCATCCAGGTGCTTCGCATACTTATCCGATGGAGCTTTCCTCCAAGCCTTGCTTCCTAGAGAGCATGCAGGGATGTGAAGCTAACTTCCCTGTGCAGAAGTAGTTCAGCCAGCTCTACTGTGAATGTGATGGCCGAAGTGCCATGGAAGACCTTATGATGGTTCATTCGACTCTTCAAGCCGAGCCAGGACTCTAGGAGGTTGGATATGTTCACACTGATGGCCCCCTTTCACTCAGTGTGCATGGATTACAAGAAAGGCAGGTAGCTTCCTCCAGAATAGCAGGGTCAAGGTATCAGGGATTGAGGAATGCCCTCGTCCTCTGGCCTTTCTCCCCAAGTGCAGGTTTTGGGTTCTCAGAGTTGGGGTTGCTTGGGAATGCAGCCCAAAGTAGGTTTAAACTCCATCTAAAGCTAAATACGGCTGCAAGACAAATAGCCAACAAGTACCATAAGGGAAAGTTTTTTAAGTACTTTGAAGAGAGAGTGTAAAGGGTATGAAACCATCAAGAGGTAAACGGGTGGGGTCTGTGCAGTCTATCCTGAGAATTCAACACAGCGGGAAGGTCGGTAAACAGGGAGGTCAGACCCCTTCTGTGGGACAGTTGTCTGGGTGCCCCAGCCCCCTCAGGGTGCATTTCCTCTGTGCGGGTGTGCTGCAACCAGCTTTGGGTCGACTGGGAAGGCTATGGGGTGACAGGTGGCTCTCTGCTCCAGCGGAGAGTCTTGCAGCCCCTTGGGAGCAGCTTTGACATTCCTACAGGGCCAAGAGAGATTGACTGCCTCCGCATCCGCCACCAACAACTACCCAGTGCACTCTTGTGGTGTGCTGGGACTGATAAGTGGGATGGGGCCACTTGCTGCCGGCATGACTGAGGACTGGGGTGGACTAGGCTCAGTGCACCACAATTTTGTCTACGGCGGGGAAGACCACGCTGGGTGCCAGGGGTCTATAACACTGTCTGTTACCAACATGACCCATCTTGAAACATGGACCAAGGAGTCTACTACATGCATGAGTCAGGGGGCAATTGAAACCCTCAAGCACAATGAAGGTGAGGGCCGGCACACACTGCCAGCGGTGGGCTCTCGGCGCATACTCGCGCCCCTGCCATGGACAGTTTTCTCATCATTAATTTCACTGCAAATGTTGCAGTGATAATATAAATGATGTCATAGAAGAGAACATGAGTGATATATTATATGGGGTAATTAGCATCGCATGGTGAAGGCATGAGTCATAGTTACCTTAGGGCACGAGTTATAGTTACTTGAGATAACTCTAACTATAAAATCTGAGCCTCAGTATCATGTCCTTGAAAGCTTTGGTTTTTTAGTGAAGTTCTAAGGTTCTTAAAAATTCTATTTCCTAACTATAATGTCACTTTAACCTTTGGATTTTTTCAGTCAATTGCTATGTTTTTTAATGATATTTCCCAACTATAATGTCCCTGCAACCTTTGTATTTTCTGTTAATTTGTATGGTTTTTGCAATTATATTTCCTAATTATAATGTCCCTGTAACCTGGATGTGTGAGTCAATGGTGGGTGTGTCACTGCCTATGTGACTGGCTTTGTGGGTCTGTGAGTGGATGTGTGAGTGGCTATGTGGGTCTGTGAGTGGGTGTGTGAGTAGCTGTATGGGTGTGTACATGGGCATGTGACTGTGTGAGTGGGTGTGTGAGTGCCTCTGTTGGTCTGTGAGTGGGTTTGTGAGTTGCTGTACAAGTGTGTGAGTTGTGTTCAGAGGTCTCTGAGCGGATGGGTGGGTGAGTGGTTGTATGGATGTGTGAGTGGGTGTGTGTGGGTGTGAGTTTGTGGGTGTGCAAGTGTGTGTGTGAATGAGTGTGTGAGCGGATCTGTGAGTGAGTGTATTTTTTTAATCAGCATCTGGATCCAAGGATCCGTCATGGATACACACAGGGGGTGTACTGAGCACCGCTGTGAATCTGCAGATCCTCACACACCCCAAAAAAATGTTTTGGGACAATTTCCTACCAATGAGAGGTCCCTCACAGACCCCTCCAACAGTCTCATGGGGTCAAGCTACCTCTATCCTGACCCCTTATATCCTATTTACTCTTTATTTCCCCCGGGAACCATGCCCCGGTTGATAAAATGGCCAATCACGGCATTGCTCTTGGCTCGTGCATCCTGGATCTGCGTCACTAGATATCTATAAATCTTTTTTCTTTTATAACTTAAAACTACTGAAGAGATTTACACCAAATTGCAAAAAAATACCCTTTCGCGACGAAGATCTAAATTTCTGCCAAATTTGGTGTAATTCCGTTCAGCTGTTCGGGCTGTGTTGTGCAGTTGTGTCTAAAATCCCTTGGGGAAATTGCATGGGGAAAAACATTTTGGTACTCCCCATTTTCTTGCCCCCACTTGACAAATCACCCCTAAACTTTCCAGGCAGCAGCTGAAGTGACTGTCACCCTAGTTTTGAAATTCATGAAGAAACCTTTGCCAAAATTATTAGCAAAACATAAAATGCTTCTTCTATGGAAACTAGGTCCTAACTATACTTACCTGCTAGTGACTGCCAGTAGGTTTTATATATATATGCCACTAGGTAGTTATAGTTACATTTACTTTTGCATAGACAGAGTGCTTTTCGTTGGTTTGCTATTAACTTTGGCCCGTTTTACGAAACTTCACAAAACTTTCAAAAGTAAAAGTTAATCCAGCTCAGCTCCTTCCTGGAAAGTTTCTGGGTGATATGTCAAGAGGGACTGAGAAAAAAGGGGGTCCCAAAACATAAAATATCCATGCATTTTCCTTAGACTTCTTTAAACAGGGCAACAGCAAAAACTGCTGAATCGAATTACGCAAAATTCGTCAGGAAGCTAGATCTTGCCCCACTGATTGTCCTTTTTGTGATGTGGTGTAAATCTGTTTGGTAGTTAATCAATTAAAATGAATGGTGGAAATTAACTGTATATCTTGGCAGTTGGGCTTGCAAGAGTCCCGTGAACCTCCTACGAAATAAAAAATGGAACCCTGTGGTTGGTTGAGAGGCCTGTTTTTCCCTTGAGCTTTCACGCTCTCATAGGAATGAGAGTATCCGGTGAGTCTAGTGAGAGCCAGCACTCTGCTTGGCAGGCTGTTGGACGTTTAGAAATGAAATGGCCGCCATTACTGTTTACTGTGAAAAATTGAAGCTACATAAGGAGGCAGCTGAAAGGCATGCTGTCCTCCTAGATTTAGAGAGGATGTGTGTATGAGAGAAGGACTGTGAAAAATAAATGTATATTGTTTTTAACTAATTTTTACGGTCTTGTGGGACTCTCGCTAGATTGTGATTAATAAAAACGAGTAGGTGAGTTCTCAATACACTCTATTAGTAGGAATGCATATTGTGGATCTTGTATTTGAGCGAAAGTGTATAAGAGATAAGTACTGTGATGATTAGAATGTTAATTCCTTTTTTTTTAAAGTTACAATCTTGTAAGACTCTCACAAGATTGTAAAAAGTAGAGAGAAGGAGGTGATCTTTGAATACACTGTAGTATGCACACTTGCGACTGGAGGAAGGAGTAATACTGAAGATAGTGCTTATTAGAGTCTACTATTTACACTCATCAGCTTGAGTTATGAGTAGAGTACAGTCTCTTTACACACCCCACTATGCACATATATTATCAGATAGAGGGGTGTTGCCAGGGAGGACAGTCCCTCACCACTCACTACTACAAACATCCATCATTAAAGAGAGAGGTGTCAGTGGTGAGGCCAGTCTCTCTAAACACATTCTACTATGCACACCTGTCATCTGAGAGAGAGGTCTGAAAGGACAGGCCTATAGCTCTCCACACCATACTACGCACACCCATCATCTAATATTGAGGTCTGAAAGGAACAGCCACAAACTACTTTGCACATCCGTCATCTGAGATCGAGGTCTGAAAGGAACAGCCAGTCCATCCACGCACCCTACTATGTACACCCATCATCTGAGAGAGAGGTGTTAAAGGAGAGTCCAGTCCCTCCTCAGACACTACTACATACACCCGTCATCTGCGAGAGAGGTCTCACTAGAGAGGCCAGTCTCTCTCCATATACCGTACCACATACACCTGTCATCTGAGAGAGAGGTCTGAAAGGAGAAGAAAGTTCCTCTCCACACCCTACTATGCACATCCGTCACCAAAGAGAGAGAGATCTGACATGAGAGGCCAGTCCCTCTGCATGCACTACTACACACGCCTGTCATATGAGCAAGAGGTGTGAAAGTAGAGGTCAGACCTTGCACACACCCTACTACACACACCCGTCATCTGAGATGGAGTGTCGTACAGTTCATACATTCTCTGTAAAACTGTGCATTTGTTGGACAACATAAACATCAAAGCTGTGCAAGACTGATTCTATGCACACCGTCAGGATATGTCGGTCTTAGTCCTGCTAGCTCACAGTGTACCATCTGTACCCCAAACCTGGCGAGGTAATAGGTGGAATGTGCAACCTCAGCACATGACATCCCTAACTCCCCAAGGAAATTGTGGAAACAGATCTAGAACCCTTTTGTTTGGGAACTCATGCATACCCAAATAAATACACAACATGGCGTTTCAATATTTATTGAAGCATTGTGATTCTAGTGTAAAATATGTGCGCTGCAATATTCAATAGAAGGAAACAGAATAGTGTGATCAGCATTTTGAGAAAGGTGAAGAAAATAAACAATTCAACCATTGTGCTGTTACGTAGAATATATGCTTGCATATAATTACTGTCATATTTTGTGCTCCTATCTAGCGCTACCTATCCTAGTGTGCCTAGGGTGGGCGAATCTGCCAGAATCCCTGTAAAGGGGATCTAACTCCCCTGTTACCTGTGGGTAAGGCTCATCAGGGAGCCCGTCTTGGTGGAAGCAAGGAATCATCCCTCAGAGGAGGTAAACAGGAATCAGCTGGGCTGGAATTCTGGCATGGGGCAACCTCAGCAGTGTTAGCAAAATGCTCTTCTGCCTTATCAAAGTAGTGATGTTGTTTATATAATAAACTGCACTCATGCAATCATGCCGGAGCCCCAGTCAGCCTACTATTGTTGATTCCTTGATGATAGCTCAGTCTGCAAGTGGACAATAAAAAATAAGAGCATTTTGCGTAGTGAATATGCCTGCGAAGAAGTGGAAATGTTAGCAAAATCCATTTCAGAGAATATTATCCTGCACAGACACACAAGCAAATGTGTGTAAAAGTCAGTGTTTAAGAAAAGACTGCAACTTTAAAACGTGAGCATGTAAAACAGTGGTGTGCTTACTCAGGCCTAAAGGTGATCACATGACAAGAGGTCTCAGTGGAGAGACCTGTCTCTATCCACACCCCCTACTATTCATACCCAACAACTGAGAGACAGTCCCTGCACACACTCTAATATGCACATCTGTCATCTGAGAGAGAGGTCTAAGAGGAAAGGGCAGTCCCTCTCCACTCCAGATCCACTCCCTACTATGCACACGTATTATCTGAGAGAGAGGTCTGAAAGCAGAGGCCAGTCCCTCCCCATTCACTACAATGCACACCCATCATCTGAGGGAGAGGTCATAAAGGAGAGGCCTGTCCCATCACACACCCTACTATGTACACCTGTTATGCAAGAGAGGGGTCTCAGTGGAAAGGCCAGTCCCTGTACACCCCCTAATATGCACACATCATATGAGAGAGAGGTTTGAAAGCATAGGGAAGTACCTCCTCATATTCCAACATGCAAAACCATTATCCAGCACAGGGTTCTCAGTTTAAGAAATGCTGTGATGTGATTGGCAGCAGAACTAGAGATAGCTCAGTTTGACATTGGTGCTTTGGAGGAGAAGGAAGTCTCTTTGAGCTGTGCTCAGTAGACGTGACTATATTTGGAGCTGAAAGAGACTGGTGTTTTAATCTGCATTTAAGAACTAACTCCATGTTCAGGTATTTAATAATATATATTAGAAACGTTGTTCTGAAGTGTCAGTAAGAGTTCTAATGTTGGCAAACTTATTCTACACTATGTTTACAGAGTGAAAAGCTGTTTGGGGAGGTGTAGAAGTTCTACTATAGCTTTTGAGCAGTACAATTACAATGTAGAGGGATGTCAGCAAGGTATGCAGATTGTGTTAAAAAAATTAAGTGTTTGAACTGTATATACTTGTAGGTAAAGGAAGTATTGTTTCTTAAATTATAAAACAAAAAATTTAATTATACAAGCTCTACTGGTCTTATGAACCTGATTTTGGAGCCCTGTGAGATGTTTGATTGGTGATATTGCTATCTCTAGAGTGAAACGCTGTAGTGAGTGTTAGCAAAGGTATGCCACGATAAATGTGTTACTTTAGAAACTGCTATGGAAGCAAACTGCCAGGCATGTTATAATTTAATTTAAAAAATATGACGATAGACTGATTGAGGGTGTTGTATTTTACAGGAGAAAGGAATAACAAGTTACTTGTGCACTAGATATAAATATGCGATTGTGGATGAAAAATGTAATAAAGGTTAGACAATATAGTGATGTATTACTGTTATAAATTATTATTGATCAATATGTAACTTTTACCTGTTTTATCATTTTGTTTTAATTAGGAGGAAAATAGAAACGTGTCTGTGAGGAAATAATTATCAGCTTACATAAGCAGCAAAAATGAGCCTTGTTACCACAAGCAGAATTATTTTGCTGTTCAGCAATAACTACTTCTTGAAGCACAGTGTTTTTAGGTTCAGGAAAGTGACCGAACAGGTGAGCAGTTCTGCAGCATGGGCTAACTCTGCACAACCTAGGCTTTGTGGACTGTAATTTATATATATGTTGCTTTGCTGAATACTTCTTTCCACCTAGCTTGCTAATATATACCAGGAAACTGAAGACTCTTTGTCAGGCTAAGGGGGCTAAAAGACTGGGAAAAAGGTGCTACGTGCATCAACATCCAGGAGTCAAATAAGGCAAAAAGAGGGAAGACATTGGTTCCTGCTGATGAGTGTGAAAAGGTTTTATGTTATATAGTTGCTTGTTTTGTTTGTTTAATAGTTGTGGATATAGTTAGTTCATATATTGTCGTAATTTTGTATTGTTGCTAAATTGTTTTGTTGTAATACAAAAGTTTAAAGATACTTTTGATTTCTTTGCTTAATACTTATTGTACATTTCAGTTTTATTATAGTATTACAATATTCCCCAAAACTGGCAGTTCCATCTTCATTGACTGTAAATATGCCGTTGCATGTTTATGTATCTCTATGGTAGAATGCGCATATTTTATTATACAGACACTTGGTAATGGAGAACCTCATTATTTTGTAATGCAGCTATGGTGACTTGTCATGCAACAGTGAGGTGTCAGTAGAGAGAACAGTTCTTGTCCACGCTGTAGTATAGGGACCTCTGATAGAAGAGAGAAGTATTGGGACAGAGAGCAGAGCATCTTCATACTCTAATACGCACTCCTATCAGCTGCTGTGCACACTGTATTACATATGACTGCAACCATGGAGAGATGTCTGAAAGAGAGGTGAATATGACCTTGCACTCAAATATGGACACCAGTAGTACAAGACACAGTTTTCAACACAGAGGATACTGCATTTCATATTCTAGTATGAACTTTCATCCTTATGAAGAGAGGTATGACCAGAGAAAATACTCCCTACCCACAGTCTACTTTGCACATGTTACTCTGGGGAGATGTCTCAGTTGACAGGGCAGTGTGTTTCCATACCATAGTCTCTAAAGTTATTATGCAAGACAGACTTCTCAGCATACAGGTATTTTCATTCCTACATCTTACGTGTCTATCTGTCATCCTGGGGAGAGCTGTGACCAGAGAGGTAAGGCCCTTTTCACACCATGATTTGCACACCCATCATCCAAGACACAGGTCAAAGGAAAGGCCACATTGTGCTACGCAGATTTATCATGCAAGACAGATGTATCTGCAAACATGGCAGTTCCTTTGTATAGCCTAGTATGCATTCATGACAGCATGGGAAAAGGTATGAGCAGACAGAGAAATTGTTCAGAAACCCTACTACAGACACCTCTCATCCTGCTAAGATTTGGTAGCGGGCAGGTCACTTGCTACCCAGACACCACTGCATATCCCTGTTGGTCTAGGGCGAGTTGTCAGCAGAGAGGCCAGTACTTGTTATACTTACTATGGAATAGTAAGGTCTTACATGTGAGATGTGTACCTCCCTTATTCTACTATGCATACTGTTGGGGAACAGTGTGAGTGGGGGGCAATGTCTCTTCAGACCCTACTCTACACGCTAATTACCTTCATTCAAGGTCTCACTGAAGAGACCAGTCTCTCCCCATAATCTGCTATACACAGCTGTTAGGCTGTGGCGAGGTGCCAGTAAGATACACGTCTCCTTACACCCTACTATGCACTATTATTATATTGTGAAAATGACTCATTTGAAGGTCAAATTTCTCCCCACAGACTATAATGGAAACTATATGGCATAAATACTGTAATAAAGAAAAGTGTAAATTTTTCCTCTAAACAAAAGTTTACAATCTTGCGAGACTCTCACAGGATAGTTTAAAAAGTAGTGATTTAACTTTTTCTAATAATAATAAATGGACTTAAAGTAAAAAAAATGAGGCTCGCAAGAGCAAACCCGAGAAGCACTGCCCCCTCAGACTGCATGATTGTCTGCCTGGTTTGCAATAGCTTTGGAGAAGGAAAAGGGAAACATTTTACAAACAACACAGATCCTGAAAGTAGAGGGTAGCTCTGATAGAGCCATATTTGTTAACAGTTTTGAACAACTATAAAACAAAATTGTGTTTTTAAAAATCTGTAACATTTTCCTGTTGTTTTGCATTTTTTAAATAGGGTAGGACATAAACATACAACTTGAGGTGTTAAACAAACACCAGCAGCATTTCCTTAAAAATAAAAAGGGAAAAAACTTTCTAAAAAAAAGAAAGAGAAAACTACTGCCTGGAAGGGGTGGGGGGGTGGCACTTGGTTCTGGGGCAAGCTTGTCTTGGGCAGACCTGTTTGTCTCTGAAGATAAAATGATCTGCCTGCGCAAGCAGCAAAATAGAACTTTAGTAAAAAAAAAAGCAGGGTTATTGTCTGCTTGTGTACTTAAAAGTTGCCCAGACACAGGTTCTCCTAGAGCAAATGATGTTGAAGACCCTGTAGAGTTTTCTAGCTCCTCAGCGAGAGGCAACTCTGCCCATGCAGGCCTTTGAAGATGCATGGATCTAATGTGTCGCCACATCACTGTGGTACTCATACTATATTGTTTATTTCTGCTCCCCCGGCTGAATTTCTTTCTGCAAAGCATACAGGACAAGTACTTCACAGACACCTTCTTAGCACATGACCTCATTTCGAAGAATCGCCACACCAAAGGTTACTTGCATGGCTGTGGTGGCTAAGGTGGTGTAGAAGCCCCAGGCTATCCATCTGAATCATATGAAGAGATATATCTGCTCAAAGGGAAAAAGGATAGGAGAGCAAGTCAACTATCTCCACTCTCATCAAAGTCCAATAGTGAAATAAAGCAAAAAGGATGAATCTTTTTCTTCTAAATGTAGACATCCATATTAACCAATCACACTCTCACAATCCTTCCTTAGGGTGCGGTTCCTCTCCTGGATCTCTGGAGAGATACCCGCGAGCATCTGGCAAGTTCGTAACAATGTTATTGCTTTCTTATTTCATGGAACAATTCATATTCAATTTTTCCAAGCTAATCAACATCTCAAAAGTCTTAATTTGTTCAGAATGTCAAGAAACCAAAGTCATTAACTTAATTCCAAATGCATGATCTTGCGGGTAGATTGCGGGGTGCCGAAGAGGAAGTACAGTCCATTCGGAGTTGACGCAGCAGATTGTGTGTTTGACTCCCGCGAGTGTCTCCCAAGATCATAAAAATATTATTGATTTATATATTCTATGAAACAAATCATAATCAATTTTACTTATATTATCAACTTCTGTAATATGATACTTTGTTCAAAATTACAGGAAAACATTGTTTTTAACTTAATCCCAGATTTAAGATCTCGCAAGAGGGTAACAAGAGCCGACAATGGAGTTCATCTCCCTTGAGTTTTTGCGGCCCCACTTTCGGGCCCATTTTGTCCCTGGGATCCCATCCCTCGGGGCCTGCACTCCATTTTGGATTCCCTAATCACACCCAGGGCACGCATTGACATTTAAAAGGAACCACGGGGAAGCCTCAAGGTACCCATGGTCCTTGCCGACTCCCCACGTCGTGCAAGAGCCAGCATTGAATTCACAGACAGGGAGCTGCTAAACATGCAGCTCCCTGTCTGTGTAACCAATTCTGTGCCGCTTTCAGCAAGTGAGAGCATTTTTTGCTCTCGCTTCTTGAAACCGGAGCAGTGTTTGGTCTGACTTTGCGGGAGCAGTAAAGCTCCCATCAAGCAACAGCAAATATGCTATGTTCCAGGGGTGGGTGGTCATTAATGGCCAGTGGAAGGGGGCACACGGCCTCCTCCCACCATTGAGTTTAGCCCAGGGACGTGGTCACGGGGGATGGGATTCCGCGACGGACCCCCTTCAATGTTTAGATTTTGCCCCAGGGGTGGCTGTCCCTGTGGCATGTAGGGGGTGCCATGCAGCCCCCACATTACATTAGAATATTTAGCCCCGAGGGGTGGCGGTCCCCAGGGCTAACAGGGAAGCAATAAGGCCTCCTCGCATTATTTTTCAAAAATTCTGTGCCCCTGGGAGTTGTCCGTCCTCGGGCTGCGTGGGAGGCCATAGGGGCTCCCCCGCATTAATGTTAATTTAAATCTGTGCCCCGGGGATGTGGAGGTTCCCAGGGCAACGTGGGAGCTGCGAGGCTTCCCCACATATAATATTGTTATTGAGACGGGGAGGTGGGGTCTTCGGGGCTGTCAAAAGCCTGAGGAAGGGGGCCGTGAGCACCCCTCCTATCTTTCCACAATGCACCTGGAACCTGGCCTACCCAGGGGCTTATTAATGAAGAAACGTGGAAGCCCACGTTGTATTTTTTTAAAAAATATTTAGGTGGGAGTCGCGGTTTCAGTGTGATAGATAGATAGATAGATAGATAGATAGATAGATAGATAGATAGATAGATAGATAGATAGATAGATAGATAGATAGATAGATAGATAGATAGATAGATAGATAGATAGATAGATAGATAGATAGATAGATAGATAGATAGATAGATAGATAGATAGATAGATAGATAGATAGATAGATAGATAGATAGATAGATAGATAGATAGATAGATAGATAGATAGATAGACAGGATTGTGCAGGTTCTCAACTGGGCACTGGCAATGGTATAAGCAGTAGCAAATTCCCAATCCCCAATTAAACAATGAAGCAAATGTCAGATCCATTGTGATAGGTTTGATGAAGGTGCTCCGTTCAACATGCAAAAGGCTGGTGGGAGCACAGCTATGTAGTGGGTTGCTCAATTACAATACCCGGTCCCTTTTGGTATAGCCTGGGAAACTCTAATTTTTGGGGGGCATGTAGTGGGTTAAGATGGATAAGATGAGGGCCTTGAGCATGGATTTGTGAGTAGTTTGATGGCCCAAAGTTTTGAGCGCTTTGTAAGGGTATGCTGCATTGCATTCCATCTGGAAAACAGGAAGGTGACATAAGGGTGTGAGGATGTGACTTTACAGCCAGAGCTGCCGACTTTGGACCTGGGGAACTAGGTTTGAGTCTGGCCCTGGATTAACACGCTGTGGTTCTGGGCAAATCACCTAATCTTCCTGTGCCTAAAAATGTATATGAACTTGAATTATGCAGCTGTTGTTCATGCAAAGGGCTCCAATATCTTTGGTTAGAGTTCATGGTATATAACCCCTACCAGGCGTGCAAGTTCACCCCTTCCTTCTTGGCCATACAATGCATCTGACCCTGTGCGATGGCCCCTTTTGCCGGTGTCTCATTGTTCTAGGCTTCCCTTGCTACCGACCTTATGGGTGGCCTTCAGACCTAGCCCGGGCTGCAAGTTCCGTTCCGCTTCCCTGGACCCTTGCTGACCACTCGCCTGCTCCCTAAGCCCCTGCTGTGTGACATCCCAAGGACACGGTTTCAACAGCTTTTCTACCTAGGTTACTCTTTCCTCTGGGTGATCTTTCTATGTTGCCTCCACCTCGCCCTTCTCCACTGTCCTTATGGCTGAGACGACCGCAATCTTCTGGTGCGGGTAGGTGGGTTCCAAGACAACGGTCAGTTGTGGTGAAGGGGCCCGTGTCCTCTTTTGATCTTCTTGTTCACTCCGCCCTCCTTCTACCATTGGGCGGGTTCGTAGTTTTCAAAAGACACACCCAACCGCTGCGCTGCCTTTTTCCCGGGCTTTGCTCTTGGTGCTTACGGTGCTCCTGCCACCGGTAGGGGTTCCCTACGGCCCCCTATCTGGTCCAGCTTTGCTTCCCCAGCCTGCATCACAACACTGTTAAAAATTAAGGCTTTCCCCATCTGCCTTTATTCTATAATACATTGAGCGGCTCTTTGAAATTCCGTTAATTTACAAAGCACACAGTTTGCGGGTGAATTGGCTACAACGCCTTAAACAAGTTAAAAGTAATTTTTCTACTTTCCCAGGTAGGTGGTAAATTGCTACCTTTGACAAATACAATATTCAAAGAAAAGTTCACTGTGGGGACACTTTCACCATTGAATCGAGGCAAAACTCACAGCTTCACCATTGATTACTGCATATTTGAAAAGAACAAGGAAACATGGTAATTACTTTTCAAAAAGAAATGGAACAGCAGGCCTCAGTGCTATTTCTGCCTTCTCCATGAATTCTAGACACATATCCCAACGCACCAGCAGAAGTTCCTTCTTGCAGGGATTGCATTTCAAGAATCTTGGAAACGTCTGCATCTGAATGTCCTTTACACACTGCTTCAGAACCGCCGGATCTTTTAATGTGAAGCCAAAAATGCAAACATGACAAAATCGTTTAAGTCTGCTCAGAGGAAATCACTTTTGGCAACAAGATAACAATAATTAGAAATTAAAAGCATGTGACAAGAATAAAGACACCTCTGTCGGAGAAGCCACAGAAGCACGTGCTTGTCTAATACTAATAGTGGCCTAATACTAAATAAGCATGTATTTTCCACTCTCCTTTCCCCGCTTAGTGCAAGGGTCAGCCTCAGCGCAGACAGGCTCAGCCGAAAGCATTTCATATTCATGTCTGCCCTAAAGCAAACCCATCAGACTTGAAGGAGGTAACAAAGCTCAGACCCACAGAGGAACCAAATAATCGATAAGACACAGCTTTTTTCGGAAAATGTCTAAATGTCATTGAATAATAAAAAGAAAAGTGATCCCTAAATACGTCCTTTAAAGGGGAAATGTAACGATATAAATTCGTGTCAGCCATTACTAGAATAATCGAGTAAAAATGTTTTATAATTCAGAATTCGCTTAGTACAGTCCAATCACCTAATTGGTTTTCAATTTTTAAATGGACTTAGCTTCTCATTGTGTGGGAGGAATAAATAAAATGCCTCATGCGTCATTCACGTGGCCTCCAGAACTAAAAACAGCTCCACCTCAAATGTCAGGGACCATAGATTACCAGATTGCTCTAGAAATACCCAAGTCCATTTATTGTTTACAATGCATACTGAATCAAATGGGTCAGCTTGTCTTTGATTGGATCGTATCAAACTGCCATCAATTTCTTAAAACAGAGTACCATTTGGCTGGGTCGACCTTGAGAACAAATTGCGGGGACCAAGCCTCCCACGGGGAATTACAGGAGATGTTTAGCCCGCAGGAACGTCAAACATCCTCTTAGGTGCAACGCCCCCGGGTAGAGAAGGTGTCCCTGCGCAGTGCCCAGAGCACTGGCCTGTGGGGACTGGACCTCCCAGGTGAAAGCCATGGATTCACCTGCTTCTCAAGGGGGATTGTGGGAGCCGTTCAGTCTGCAGGAGTCCTAGACTCCTCCCTTTCCTAATACCATCCTGGCCCGGGTAGGGAAGGTGACCCTGCCCAGTGCCTGGAGCACTGGTCTGTGGTGGTCATCTTTGCTCCACACCCCAGAGGGCTACAAGAGACATTCCCAGTCTGCAGCCACCATGCTCCGAGTAGGGCCTGTCACCCCAGTTAAATGGCTAAGGGTACCCCAAGTCGGTGCATTCCGCATTCCTGGTACCTGGGTCTAGGGTTAAGGGTTAAGTTCCCCCAGCCCAACCCCATCTCTTCTTGGACCTGCCTGGTAGCCATTTTTTCCTTCACGATTAAGTCCCACAAAGTGGGGAATTACAGAACCTGGAGGGATACATAAGTCGGTTAGCTGCACTGGCCATCGACCAGTCATCTGAAGCATTTGTATTTATTTATAGAGCGCAACAATCATCCCAAGAGATATCATGGCGCTAGGAAAGCTAAAATCTGTACTAAAGATGATTAGATGCTGCAAACATCAGTAGATGGATTCTGAGCGATAGACTGCGAGGCGTCCGCAATAGCAATTAAATCTTAAGGAATGGCTGAGTTTTCAGCTTCTTCCTAAATTTCATATGGTCATCAGTGAGGCGAAGGTCTAAAGGCCATTCATCCCAATGAGTGGGTGCCAGATAAGAGAAGGAGTGCCTCCGCTCTCTGGCCTTCTTAATATGTCTGGTTTTAGCAAGAGCATAATTGCAAGACCTCAAGTTTCACGTTGGGAACATAAAATTCGACTTTGTCCTGCAGAATCCTGGGGCCACGTTTATGTAAGGGTCTAGCATAGCACAGGAGCTTGAACTTGGCCCTTTGGTGCATGGGCAGCCAGTGAAGCTCCTTCAGGCATTCTGATGCCAAGCTATAATTGTTTTTATTACAGACCAGCTTGGCAGCTGCATTCCGAATCACCTGTAGTCGAGAGAATAGGTAGTCTGCCATGCCAATCAATCAATCAATCAATCAATCAATCAAAGCATTTGTAAAGCGCAATACTTACCCATGAGGGTCTCAAGGCGCTAAGGGGTGAGGAAATGCTGCTACTGTTCGAAGAGCCAGGTCTTGAGGAGTCTTCTGGAGGTCAGTAGGTCTTGGGTCTGCCGTAGGCGGATGGGGAGGGTGTTCCATGTCTTGGCGGCGAGGTGGGAGAATGATCTGCCACCGGCAGTCACTCTTCGGATGCGGGGGACAGTGGCGAGGGCGTGGTCGGCAGAGCAGAGCTGGCGGGTGAGGGTGTAGAAGCTAAGTCAGCTGTTGAGATCTGCTGGTCCGGTGTTGTGGAGTGCTTTGTGTGCATGGGTTAGGAGCTTGAAGGTTATCCTCTTGTTGACGGGGAGCCAGTGCAGGTCTCTCAGGTGGGGTGTGATGTGGCTGCGGCGAGTGATGTCAAGGATCAGGCGCGCGGAGGCGTTCTGGATGCGTTGGAGCAGTTTCAGGAGTTTGGCTGGGGCTCCTGTGTAGAGGGCGTTTCCGTAGTCCATTCTGCTGCTGACGAGGGCCTGGGTGACAGTCCTTCTTGTTTTGGTATTGATCCACTTGTAGATCCTGCAGAGCATGCGGAGGGTGTTGAAGCAGGAGGTGTTGACCTGCTTCGTCATGGAGAGGGTGGAGTTGAGGATGACCCCTAGGTTGCGTGCGTGGATGGTGGGCGTTGGAGCTGTTCCTAGTGCGGTCGGCCACCAGGAGTCGTCCCAGGCCGAGGGGGTGGATCTGAGGATGAGGACCTCCGTCTTGTCCGAGTTCAGCTTCAGTCAGCTGTTTCTCATCCATTCGGCGGCGGCCTTCATTCCCTCGTGGAGGTTGGTTTTGGCGGTGTGGGGGTCTTTGGTGAGGGAGAGGATCAGCTGGGTGTCATCGGCGTAAGAGATAATGTTGAGGTCGTGGAGTCGGGCGACGTGGACGAGCGGTGCCATGTAGATGTTGAACAGCGTTGGGCTGAGGGATGAGTCCTGGGGTACGCCGCAGATGATCTCGGTGGTTTCGGACCGGAAGGGGGGAGGTGGACGCTCTGAGTTCTGCCAGAAAGGAAGGAGGTGGTCCAGTCCAGGGCCTTTTCTTTGATCCCGGCGTCGTGGAGGCATGTTCGTAGTGTGCGGTGGCAGACCATGTCGAAGGCGGCTGACGGGTCCAGGAGGATGAGGGCCGTGGTTTCTCCATTGTCTAGCAGTGTCCTGATGTCGTCGGTGGCGGCGACGATGAGAGCAGTTTCGGTGCTGTGGTTGCTGTGGAACCCGGACTGGGATGGTTCCAGGATTCTGTTCTCCTCGAGGAATCTGGTCAGTTGTTTGTTGACGGCTTTCTCGATGACCTTCGACGGGAACGGGAGCAGGGAGATGGGTCGGAAGTTGTTGAGGTCCTTGGGGTCCGCCTTGGGTTTCTTGAGTAAGGTGTTGATCTCGGCGTGCTTCCAGCTCTTCGGGAAGGTTGTTGTCTCGAAGGAGATGTTGATTGCTTTCAGGGGATGGGGTGCGATGGTGGTGCTGGCTTTGTCAAAGATGTGGTGTGGGCATGGGTCTGGCGGGGATCTGGAGTGGACGGAGTTCATGATCTTGATGGTGTCGTCGTCGTTGATGTTGGTCCAGGAAATCAGGGGGTTGGTGCGGGTGGTGGTCGTGGGGGTGGAGGTCTCGGTGGTTACAGGGGCGGTCGCGGTGTTGAAGCTGTCGTGGATGTCTGCGATCTTGCAGTAGAAGAAGGTGACCAGCGAGTCGCACGGGTCTCGCGAAAGTGGGATGTCGTTGGTGTTGGAGCTGGGGTTGGAGAGTTCCTTCACGATGTTGAAGAGCTCTTTGTTGTTGTGTGCGTTGTTGCCTAGGCGGTCTTTGAAGGAGGCTCTTTTGGCGGATCTGATGAGGGGGTGGTGTCTGCGGGTGGCGTTCTTGTGGGCTGCGTAGCTTTCCAGTGTTCGTTACGGATCCAGTTCTCTAGCTTTCTGCAGTTTTGCTTGGAGGCCTGGAGGTCTTCGGAGAACCAGCTCGCTTTCTTTCTGGTGTGGCTGTTGGAGTGCTTCTTGAGCGGGGCAAGGGTGTTGGCGCAGTTGTCGATCCACTGTCTTAGGTTGCGGGCTGCGGCGTTGGGTTTGGTCGGGTCTGCGGGTGGGCTTCGGGCGAGGGTGGTGGTTAGCTGGTCTTCGGTGACTTTACTCCAGCAGCGGCGAGGCATTTGCTGGGTGCGGTAGTGTGTGGTGGGTTTCAGGAAGGTGAAGTGGATGCAACGGCGGTCGGTCCAGTGGAGTTCGGTGGTGTGGTTGAAGTAGACGTGGGAGCTTGCTGAGAAGATGGGGTCAAGCATGTGGCCGGCGGAGTGGGTGGGTGTTGTGACGAGTTGTCTGAGTCCGAGGTTGGTGAGGTTGTCGATCAGGGTGGAAGAGTTAGAGTCGCTGTTGTTCTCGAGGTGGAAGTTCAGGTCCCCGAGAAGGATATAGTCCATGGAGGCGAGGGCGTGTGTGCTGATGAAGTCGGCGATGGAGTCGCTGAACTTTGGTCGAGGTCCGGGGGGTCTGTAGACGAGGGTTCCTCTGAGGGTGGTGTTGGAGTCGGTGTGGATCTGGAAGTGCAGGTGTTCGGCGGTGCTGAGGGTGTCATCGGTGTTTGTCGAGCTTTTGAGAGTGTTCCTGTGGACGATGGCAATTCCTCCTCCTACTTCATTGGTGCGGTCCTTGCGGGTTATCTTGTAGCCTTCCGGGATGGCTATGGCGATGTCGGGTGCCGAGGAGGGATTCAGCCAGGTCTCCGCCAGGAAGGCGACGTCTGGTGTGTTGGTGTCGAGTAGGTCCCAGAGTTCAATGGCGTGTTTGCGGGCGGAGCGGGTGTTGAGAAGGATGCATCTGAGGTAGTTGGGTTCTTTGGTAGGTGGGTTGGCGGGCCGGATGCTGGTGAAGCTGCAGGTCCGGCAGGAGAAGGGTCCTTGGGTGCGCTTCAGGGCGGCCAGGCAGTAGGTGCGTGATCGTCCGGCGTTGAGTGTGTAGAGGGCGCTGGAGTCATAGCGGAGACGGGCTTCTTGGGGTTTGTGAGGGCCAAGGGTTCTGGTGCTGGCCGCGGTCCAGGCGCGGACTGGTGCAGACGGGCTTGCCTTAAGCGCGCCAGCGGCGCGCCTGCTGCACGGCCCCCATATGAGGGGAGGTGGGAGGGAGGAGCAGCTGGGAGGCAGGAGCGGGGCAGTGAATGGGTGAGCAGGGGGCGGGGACGCAGGGACGCAGCGGCGGGAAAGAGCGGGCGATGTACGGCAGGGGGAAACAAAAGCAGGGCACAGCAATAGTGGCAGGGGGAAAACTATGATATAAGGCAGGGGGAGAAAAGGATTAATGGGCAGTGAGAGAACAGATTACAGATTACAGCAAAACAGATTACAGTAAAAGACATACAGCGAGGGAAAAAAAGAATTCAGGCAGTGAGAGCAACACAGCAGAGTCAAAGCAGAAGCAATCCAGTAACAGGTGCAAGAGACAGTGCCAAACTAGCAGTGCAGCAGCGTGGGGAGCGACCGCTGAAGTGTCCCCCGCGTGCGGGCCCAGGAGAGACAGTGACACAGCACCAACAATCCTGTGAGTCTGTCTCCCTTCTAACATCAAATAGAGAGACAGCTCTGAAATAAATGTATGTAGCCTGGCATGGAACACGCAGTAGGGGTTTCACGTGAGAGCATAGAGCACATTCCAGTAATCCAGTTTACTGGTCAATAAGGCCTGGGTAATGGTTTTCCTACAGTTCAAAGGAATCCAAGAAGAGTCTCCTTAGTAACTTTAGCATGGCAAAGCATTTCCCACACAGAACTCGAAAACAATCCTGCAGTGCCCACCAGAATACCCAGATTTTTTACCACCCGTTTGGGCTTGGGAGCAGGTCCTAGTGTATGGGGCCACCAGGTTGCATCCCAAACTAGTTGAGCTTCTTCGAAAAGCAGTATCTTGGACTTCTATGCATTTAGCTTCGGACAGTGATCTGTCATCCAATTTGCAGTTTCTGAAAGACAGTTAATCAGCTTGTTCCTTGTATCCTCATACCTTTCTTTAATGGCTATCCGCGTAGGAGCAGATATTGAAGCCACATTTATTGCCAATTTTGGCCAAAGAAGAAGCATAAGCATTGGAAAAGGTTGAATTCAAGGATGCTCCTTGTGGTACACCCTAGTTGATTATTCTTGGGTTAGAGGACAAAGAGCCCATTTGTACTCTTTGAGTTCTATTGCACAAAAAGAAACTGAACCACTGAAGAGCTTTGGAGTGTAATCCCTTTTCATGTAAAATATGTAGCAGGAGGCTGTGAGATACTGTAGCGAAAGCTGCCGACAAGTCCAGAGGATCAGGGTGGCGGCTTTGCCCTGGTCCACCAGGAGTTTGATAGTATCTAATAGCGCTTGTAAGGTAGCCTCCGTGATGTTCATGGCTCTAAAACCAGTTTGCAATGGATCCAGGAGCTCATTTGTCTCTGAAAAGTCGACTATTTGCTTGTTGACCAACCGCTCCAGCACTTTGGACAAATAGGTGAGTTGAGAGATTGGTCGGTAGTTCGCAGGATTAGAGACTTCTGTGCCCACTTTTTACAGTGGTGTTACAATGGCTTGTTTTCAAGAATCCGAAGAAAGCAGCTGAATCCAGGGACTTATTAAAGATTTGGGTTACATATGGGCATGGAATTGATGTTAGACGAGAGAAGATAAAATGTGGGCGTGGGTCGAGCAGAGATCCCAAATTGGCCTCTGTCATCTACTTGATCCTCTATAAGCGGGTCAAAGTAACTTAAGCGAGATCACGCTTCGGGGCGGGGAGCCAAAAGCTTCCCGGTTCGTATCTTCTAAGGTAGGATGGTTTTGGAATGCCTATAGCTCTTAGAGATTTTTTCTACAAATAAATTGCTGATTTTCTCACAATTATCTATCAAAGAGGTTAAAGTTTGAGACATGCTAGCTGGTTTACAAAGTTTCTTCACTATTTTAAATAGCTCTTTAGTTGGTTTGCTGTATGCATCAATTTGTTTCACAATTTATGATTTTTAAGTGTGTTTAAGGGCATTATGATAATTCTTCATCTCCACTTTGTATATCAGCTAATCACTATTTGTTTTGGTCAATCTCCACTTGTGTTCCAGTGATTCATATTTTCTTTTGAATAATCTAAGATCTAGCTAATACCATTTTTCACATGGTGTTTTCCCGTTAGATTTGCTTCCTATCCTGGCAGCACATTGATCCAATGTATTGGTAATTTCTGAATTTAAAGTTTCAACCTCTACCTGTTCGGGGGGTGCCCCTGAGGCAGTTGGATCTCTTAGAGAGAAATTGGAAGCAAACAAATCAGGAGTAATAAGATTCCAGGCCCTTTTCACCTCTGCTGAAGGTGTACTCAGGTTGATTATCTTATTCGGCAAGATAAAAGAAAATGAAATTAAGGAATGGTCGGTCCAGGAAAGGGGCATGATCTCAGAGATGTTTAAGGATTCTATATTGGAAAATAGGAGGTCAAGTGTATGCCCAGCGATATGTGTGGTTCCTTCAATCCATTGTTTAAGCTGAATGATCTGCATATCGCTTTCTACATGTTTAACCACTGGATCTTCCATATTTTCAAAATGGATGTTGAAAGCGACCATTACCAGGAAGTAATTATGTTTCAGACAAATAGGGTACAGTTGCGACAGCAAATTAGCACTGAATTCAGACTTATATCCTGGGGGGCCATAGATTACTGCTCCCCCAAGTGGTAGGCCAGCCACCCTCTGATCATCTGGTCAGCCTGCCCAGTGACCAGATGGCTCAGGCCGACCTAGTGACCCGAGTGCCTAGGTGTCAGCCAACAACAAAAGCAGAGCTCAGGAGGCTCCTTCCTCGAGTAAGCAATGGCTCCTTGCCTCCAGGCGACTCAGCTGATGCCTGCTCTGGTCATCTGGTCACCCTGGTGACATGCCAGGGATAGTGCCTGCACCCCTGCACCTTGCAGTACAGGGCGGGAGCACTGCACATGGTGGAGGCAGCCTCTCATGGACCTGCACTCCATCCCTCTTACCAGCCTAGTGGCAGAAGGACTCCAAGGGGCAAAAGGTTGGCACAGAGGATGACTTTCAATAGATCACAGAGAGGTAGCTGCTCTGATACTACTGAAATCCTGACCCAGAATCAGGTCATCAACAAATGATTTAACACCAGGTGCCCTACTAACATACAGTGCACTAAATTGGATGGAAAGAGGCAACCTCTTTCCGTCCACACTCCAGTCCCTGAGAAAGCGGCTCAATGAACTGGCCAAGAGGCTGGCTATCCCAGGCCAACTGAAGCACTGTTGTATTGTTGCAATTTAGGGGAAATTCTGACTCAGAGGAGTTCATTCATAATCCCATGGAGTCCATAATAATCTGGAGGAAGGCTACTTAACTTTCTTGCCATCCATGCACATCCAGTGAAAAGGGACATTCTGAGTAAAAAACGTCCGACCTTCAAGAGCCCTGGCTGAACTTGGAGAGTCAAATGAGCCTTCATCGGGCCTTTCAGATCAGGCCAGGCATTGCGATCAGAATATAGTGCTGGCTAAACCACCAAGAGCAGGCTGCCCTGCACGGAGATGTCAGCTACAACTCCTGCCCTTTCTGGGAAGCAAGGCTTGGAGAAAAGGACCATTGGACAGGGTCAGAAGGCAGTCACAGGCTCAGTCCCTTTCAGGCCCCTTTTGATGCTGGCAGCACCTGGTGAGAACGACCAGGCTACCTTCTTCCTTGTAAACCGTGCACACCTAGTGAAAGAGTGGGCTGTCGGAGAAACCACACCCAATCTCCCGCAACCCTGGATGGATTTGAAGAGTCAAATGAGCCCTCATCAGGACTTCCAAGGTAACTCGACCATCTGGGCATGCCAGAGGAATGCATAGCAGGAATAGATGTCTGGCACTTGGAGCAGCCAAACGGCTGGATATCTGGTAATGCCCTGTCTTATGAAAAAGTGTTCCACTGACCCTTGCTGCGGACAGGGACTCTGTGGCCGGGGTTCTTGGAGCCTGAGGTTGGTATCAGTCGGATGGGGGAGCTCATGGAGCTCTGACCCAAGGCCCAGTCAGAGTTTCTGAAGCCGGACAAGCAGGGGAGATCTCAGGCACTTTGCGACACAGCGGACCGGAGAAGCGAGACCAGGGCTGTTGGCTTCCAACCTAGGGCCTGTTGGGGCTCTGATCTGGGGACTGATCAGAGCTTCTTATCCCAGGCAAGCAGAGGAGCCCTTTCTGGGCTTGAGGGTACCTATCCCAGGCACTTTGAGAGCCACCGGGCCAATGAATAGAGCCCACTACTCATTCTTGTAATCCATGAACACTGAACAATAGTGGGAAAAATTTGAGAGAATGTATCGAGCCTCCTGGAGTCCTGACTGGGCTTAAAGCTTCAAATGAGCTCTCATTGGCACTTCCAGGGCAGCTTGAAATTCTGAACACTGAGTCTAGTGAAGGAAATTAGGTGCTTTGTTTATTTTTTTGTGTAATAACAAAACATCCCCAGAGACGTTGGAATGCACATATAGCAACACCCATGTAGGCATGCTAAATGACCTCAAATTTGAATTACGCCCAGGTTTAGTCTCTATATGAACTGTGGTTGAGCTTCCATGAAGCCACAAAATCTGAGCTGGTTTATTTGATGAATGCCTGGCTCCTTTGCAAGTGGTGCATATGAAACAAAACCAAAACAACAACACAAATAAGAAATAAAGAATCTAATATCGCCAAAATAAGACATTTTTCGGAGAAAAAGATTTAATGAGAATATGGAATAAAAATTAGGACTCAGAATGCTCTAATCCCAAAACTTTTTGTATTATCCACTCACAGTAGAGGAATTCCACTAGGTTCAGCATGCTTCTGTGGCACGATCTCTCACTTTACACCTGAGAGTGTTCAGAAGAAATTAGTACTACTTAAAACACATTTTTCAATACCTTTAATTTAATGAATGCAGACATTAGTATAAGCCTGTCCCAGCCTCTTTCAGGTTGCCAGAAATTCTCCAGTGCAATGGATTAATAATCTTTGTTTCCAGTCATCTCACTTCAGGGAATGAGTTATATGGGGTAATTGTAAACGTAAAATCAAATTGTAATTGGTAATCTCCTATAAGTGTATTTTTGCACCTTAGATTTGAAGCAAAGTGACTCACTTCCTGTCCCAAGTATATATCTCTGGCCTTTCACCATCACAAAAAATCCTGGTAGAATCTTTGGTCTCTTCTCACCTCCACGTACTCCATGATTCACTTGTCTCAGAAACATCCCTCTTCTCAATGGTACTGGGTTATTTACAGATTGATGTGGACTGGAATCTGCCATGAGGTGAGGTAGCTTCTCAGTAATGGATATACAACTGGATAGCAATTAGTAGAAGATTTGCTTGTCTGGCCTGTTAGTGACAATAGTTGAAGCAATTCCTGAACATAGTTACGATGCAGGTGGTAGCCTCTATGAACTTAGACAGCTGTTTTGCCATTCTTCTGAATTCTCCATTCCAGCAAACAGTTCCTTTTTCTGAGTGTGCACATGCAAGCCATATATCAGAAGACTGATTTGCATAACTATTAAGAAACAGTGAATTTCCCCTCTGTCCTTCGGACTACATCACTCCATTCTAAAACTCACAAGTAATTTATCTAATTTTTTCACTCGAAGTTAAGCTTTTTCTCTCACTATTGGGCCTCTGTGATAAACTGGGTTATTGGTTGATGGAAATGAAACCCTACTCAAGCTACAGCCCCAATACTTGTCAGGGTGAACCATGAAAAGTCACTAAAGGAACCTGTGCCTAACCCTCTGGCAGCTTGGCACATAAGCAGTTAACAGAGAGGCAATGTGCAAAGTATGTATGCAGCACTTAAACAGTAACAAAGTGAAAACACAACACAAGAAAAATCCCACACAAATTTAGAAAAATAGGATACATTTTGATAAATTATTCGACACCCAAAATAAAACAAATTCTAATCAGTAGAACCAAAGTTATGAATTTCTAAATTTTAAAGTGAAAAATAGCACTTAAATTATCAAAATGCCCACTTCAGACATCTAGTTGCGCAAGGAAATTGTAAAGGCAAAACTTATGGCCGACCGCGATGAAGCGCATTTGGGAAACACAAAGCGGACTGGGCCTGGTATCTGCTTACCTTTGGATTAAGCAGAATCTTTAAAGAAAAATTTCAGAGAAGGTAAAGATCAGTGGAGTAAGGCTGCCAGTGGTGTCCGAGGAGGAGTAGTTGTCGGGAAGCTGCTCAACAAAGTTGCTGAGAAAATTTCTGCGTAAGGACTAAGGACCCAATTACAAGTTTGGTGGTGTGGGTGTGGGCCGCCATGCCACCACCCACTCCCACCCTGCCAAAGAGGATCGCCGCCTGCCAGATTATGAGTCATTTTGGTATCTGGTGGGTGTGCGGGATGCTGGTCCTATGGCGGTGCAGTACAAAGGCTCATATATGAGCCTTAGAACCGCACCTTCGCGGGACCACTAATACACGTTCCTGCACGGCATGGACTGTGCAGTTCATGCCATGCAGGAACAGGGGTGCACGAACACAGGGGGGCACACAATGTGCCCCCCTGCATTCACTTCCATGCACTGTGAAAGAAGGGGCCTGTAGGGCCCCCTTTGTTTCCTAACCCCCAGCAGTTTCATAGAGTGAGACCTACCATGAGACTGCTGGCAGTGAGGAAACTCATAATGTAATTGGCCATGCAGCAGCGACATCACCAAGCATATTGTGCCCTCAAGACCACTGCTCCACCACCAGGGATTGTGGATCCCTGGAGGTTGTGGTAGTTCTCTGGAGTTCCGACCGTGGTGCTCGTAATACAACAGTCAGACCACTGGTGCGGCTGTAACCGACTGCCACCGCACCTCCACTCGGAGTTTGGTGGTCCCATGAACCGCCAAACTCGTAATTAGGCCCTTAGTCTGTTTTTGGAAGTCGAAAATCTCCAGCAGGATGAAGCTCCAGGCTGTATCTGACATGGGATACATGAGGCTGGGTACCACTGAACAGGATTTGCTGCTACGTAGAATGATTTAGCGGGAGTAGTTGTAAAGTCATGCCAACCAGCGATGCACATGGGTGGATAGGCAAGCAGGTAGATCCTTGTTTCCTCCCGGTACTCAGAGTATGTTTTGGTATTGCATTTGGGCTGTCTGGACTGCTTCAATACCACTTTCACAGGTCATGGACTGGAGGGACACCAATTGGATGGCCAGGACTCACTCATGCTGGGTCCATGGGCAGGTTCAAGATGTTTGGAGCCTTTTCTGCCACTGGGGCTTTGATCACGAAGTGAGCCTACTAGCCCTTGCGGTCACCCTGGAAGTTCTCAGGTAAGGCAGTAAAATAATGTCTCAAGCAGCAGGGTAGTCCTCTGAGGGCACAGGGCATGCTTCAGGCAGCAGGGCAGTCCTCTTGGTGCAGCAGGGCAGTTCTCTGAAGTGCACAGCAAGACACAGGTAGCAAGGAAGTCCATCCACAGGTCCGTAAGTGAACTGAAGAGTGGATTTGACGGTCCTACTTTCATACCTGATGCCATCTTTGACCTGGAAGAAACATCTGGAGTCACCCCACACGCAAATGTTTTGGAATTTCCTCCCTCCCTGCCCTGTTCCCAGTCTGTCTGCAGTCACAATAGGCTAGTGTGAAGTTATTTGTGTGTGAACTGAGGCAGTGTCTTTGAAGAGCAAGTAGGACTGTGCACAGCTGTGCTCCCATCCTGCTTGGATGGCCTATCCTGCCAACACTCAGTCCCTTATTGTGTGAGTGTCTTGGAGGAATACACAAACGCCAACTGCAAACTACACCTAGTCATGTGACACATGAAACAGACTGCAGGCACGAAATGGCTTGTATAGGAAAATGCCAAAACTCTAAAAGTGTACGTACTGGGAGGTTGGGCCCTATCACTACCAGCCAGAATAGTGCCCTTCAATTTGAATACATAGCGTAAGTATCTGGCGGACCCAAGTCAAATAAATTCATAACCTTGGTCTGTGTATTTATTTCACATTTAACTATACGAATATTAACACATTCTTTACTGTAGTTAAAAATATGTCCTACAGAACAACTCTTTTCTTTTTCAATGTAGACCTTTTTTTTTTAAATAGAAAAGAATAACAAATATATTCAACAAATGTGAAAAACATTAAATCAATCAACATACAAACATTTACGACGATGTAGAAAAATCAACCAACACTAACACATTACAAACATTCACAAAATAATAGAATTGATTTGAACCAACATAATTTAGTGCAATGACAATACCAGGCTTACAGGATTTTGAAATACCAGAGGTATTTGTCACAGATGATGGGGTTAATGTGACCGGCTAAGGTGTTATTGCAAATATGATCAGAAGTGGGATGGATGTTTTGAATTTATTTTCCACTAGCCGTCATCGAATATTATCTGCTATTGCCCTAGCCTTTGTCGTCTACGAACCCTATGATTTATTGGTTCTCTTTAGGACCTAGACTGGATGGTTTCTGTGAAATAAACCATATATACAATGAATTAGGTAACATCCGCCTCCATTTGTGTTCAATTTTATTTGCTAGTTCAAAGAGATGGAGTTTACCTCAATTCTTCTTGCATGGAAAATCACAAGAATTATTTCTTCTCTTTTTTTCCTTGCAGAATGCCATTAATTGTATTTCAAACCGGTTTGGAATCTGTAAACAATATATTAATGGTATTAGACTGCAAGGATGATTTAAGGTTGAATCTGGACTGCCATCAAGTTAAAATATGTACCTCTATTAATCATATGGGAGGAGACTTCTGCTCCCCGAGTCCTCTCTCCTCTTGGCGACCATAGTTGAAAAATTCTCTTGCTTTGTTTATTAGAGACCTTATTGTTCACTATAGCGAAACAGCACAACAGATTTGTAAACAACAAGCTGAGGAAGTTGAAATTCTGGAACAAACCATCAAAGATAGCCAGACTGCAACAGAAGCAAAAGTTTTACTTGGAAAAAATATCGAGAAAGAAATAACTACATTTAAGGATAACACCATTAAGTTCAAGATTGATAAATTTGAAAACGATAAAAAAACATTCAACATAGAGACTGTATACCCATATCTTAAAGAAGACTACTATTCACATCCTGTAACAAGGGAAGTATTTGTTTATTTTCAAAGTGAGATCCAGAAATAGGTTTCTGACCTTTTCAGACACTTCTTCCCCCGAATCCATTGAAGAATCTGAGGGTCCAGAAGGCAATTTCAATCAAAACATCCAAAGGCAGAATTCTTTTTTAGCCAGAGGCCAGCAAAAAACAGAGGCCCCTACAAGAACCAGCCATGGGAAATGCATACAAGGCATCAATTTTCCCAAAATCAATAAAGTGTCCCATAGTTAACTTATAACCTAAGACTCTTGCAAAAAACCAGCAGGAAGTCCTTGAACTAGGCCAGTCCTTCATGCCCATGAAACCCATTGATTTTGCAAGACTACAAATTGAAGCCATGGAATTTTTCAGAAACATTCAATTTAAGGCTTTTTTTGCTAATAAAGATGTTAAAATAATTGATGAACCCTCTGGCTTAAGCAAGAAATCATAATTTTGCCCCCGCATACTATCCCAAAGGAAGTGATCACAATTGAGCAGGCTGTCCTTTCATCTCTAAGTCATCTTGAAAGTAAAAAACAATATTGTAAAAAAAATATTACAAAGAACCAAGCACTCGCAATACAAGAACTCAAGAAAGACAGTTCTGTGGTGATCAAACAAGCTGATAAAGGGGGAGCAGTAGTTTTATGGGCAAAAGATCAATACCTTGATAAAGGGAGAAGACATGTTCAAAATATCGACTGGTACCGCCTAATCAAGTATGATGCAACAACAGAAATTTCGGTAGTCCTGCAAGAGGGATTTGACCAAAATTACTTAGGTCCCAAAGAGTTTGAATATTTAAAAAAAACAGCTCCACAGATTCTGGTAATTTATGTTTTACCCAAAATCCATAAAAACAGGCAAATACCTCCTGGTAGACCGATTGTATTGGGCTGCGATTCATTTTTAGAACCAATATGTCGATGTCTTTCTGAAACCGTTTCTTAAGGAAGTCCCTTCATATCTGAGGGACACTATGGATTTTATTAACAAGGTAGAAGGGCATCCCTTTGATTTACACGGCCAATGGCTCGTCACATTTGATGTGGTTTTCTTGTACAACCAAATCCCACAAGACCAAGGTTTGGAAGCAATGGAACATTTCTTAGAAACAAGACCACGCCCTCACAGAGTTCCAACACATTTCATTCTGAAATTGGCATAATTATCATTAAAATGTAACTACTTCAAATTCGAAGATAATTTCTATATGCAGACACAGAGGACCACCATGGGATGTACCTTCTCGCCAGAAATGGCGGTACTCTTTATGGCGATATATGAGGACAAGTTCATCCACAACAATAACACTTTCTCCATCCACATTTCACAATGGCTACCCTATATCGATGATATATAGTGTATATGGAAAGGAAATGAGGACCAACTAAATTCATTTTTTGATAGGCTGAACAACAGAAGTCCAGACCCACATTTAGTTTTTCAATAAACAAATCAAGCATGACGTGTTTGGATGTTGAAGTCAAGATTGAAGAAAATGTGTTGATAACAACTTTACACAAAACTACTGACTGATATGAATACTGCTCTTCATTACAAAAGTGACCATCCTCGGAATCTATGAGATTATTTCCCTTATGGAAATTTCTAAGAATCAAAAGAAATTGCACCAGGAAAGATGATTATTCTCTTCATGCAGCTAATTTACTTGATAAACTCAAAGAAAGAGGATATCCACAGAAACTTCTTAAACACTCAATGAAAAGGACCTGGGTTACGCCAAGAGAGACTTTACTTACCAAGAAACAAAGAGAGCCAATGGAAAAACTGGTTTGTGTGTCTACATATTATCTCCAGACTAACAACTTCAAAAATATTATCAGAAAGAACTGACACTTAATAAAGAATTCCGAATGGGGCTTTGAGGTTCCACTATTTGCAATGAAGAAAAATCCCAGAATAGGTACACAATTGGTTAAATCCATCCAATAAAAAAAGAGAGCAGGTCTCCCAGTGGAATCTAAAACTAATTCAAGGACACCACAAATGTGGCAATTGTGTTAATTGTGTCCAGACAATTTAAGGTTCCGTGTTCACTAAAGATAAAATCCAGTGGAAACACAGTGAACTTTGCAATTGCAGAACAAAAAATGTGGGATATATAACAATTTGCCCATATGGGAAAATGTATATTGGAAAAACGAATCAAGAATTAAACAACGAATTGTCCAGCACAAATCCGGCATCATAACAAAGACAGTCTCAGCACCCTTAGTCAGCCACTTCATGAAAGAGGGCCACACAGAAAAAGACTTCAGATGGACAGTTTTAGCAGCCATCCAGCCTAATTCTAGAGGATGCGATGTAGAAACAAGATTGATGCAAAAAGAAGCTTGCTTCATATTAAAATGTAACACCATCAATCATGGTCTTAATCAGAAACCAACAAATTGTGCAATAGTTGAGAAACATTACATGCCTTGCAATTCAAATGTTCAATTACCACACCTTCCAATATAGCCTAAAACTTCAAGTACCACGAGGCCTTGCTACAACTTGACCTGGATTGATTAATCATGACTAGATGAAAAAACTGAGCACAAACAAACAGATTGTTGGTCGATTTGAGATTTGAATGGTTGCTGCGAAAACTGGTTCCAAACACATGTAATATTTAAAGTAAGTGATTTCAAACTTGCAATGATTAGTTGCTCTAAGTACAAATATAATTACTTCATCTGCGAACTCACGAGTCGCAGTGTATGTAGCAACAATGTTTCCAATTTATCCCTTAACAACAATGGATAAATACATCCAAGCACGAGCTGACTGCTCAACTAATGGCATACATTATTATTTGAAAGAGTTTCCTGAATAGACCAGTTTTTTGATTATGTGCAAATGAAATTCACTAACACATCGCTAAACTTCATGCTAACCAGTGCAGGCGAGTTAAACTTACAAACAAAGCAATTTGCCTGTTTCAGATATATAAAACAAGCGCATTTTTCAACTATGGTCACCAGGAGGAGAGAGGACTCGAAGATCAGCAGTCTCTTCCCATATGATTAGTAGAGGTACATATTTTTACTTGATGGCAGTCCAGATTCAACCTTAAATCATTCTTGAAGCCTACTACCGCAAATATATTGTTTTCAGATTCCAAACCGGTTTGAAATAAAATTAATGGCCTCATGCAAGGAAAAAAAGAGAAGAAATGATTCTCTGGATTTTCCATGAAAGAATAATTTAGGTAAACTCCATCCCTTTGAAATCGCAAAGAAAATTGAACATGAATGGAGGCGGATATTACCTAATTCACTGTATATATTATTTATTTCACAGAAAACGTCCAATCTAGGTCCTGAAGAGAACCCATAAATGATAGGGCTTCGAAATTAGTCAGCGGCAAAGGTTAGGTCAATAGCAGATAATGTTCGATGATGGCTAGTGGAAAATAAATTTAAAACATCCATCCCACTTCTGATCATATTTGCAATAACTCCTTAGCCTGTTCCAAGCAGGTCACAATAACTCCATCATCTGTGACAAATACCTCTGGTTTTTAAACATCCTGTAAGACTGGTATTGTCATTGCACTAAATTATGTTGGTTCAAAACAATTCTATTATGTTGTGAATGTTTGTAATTTGTAAGTGGTGATTGATTTTTCTACATTGTCATACATGTTTGTAGGTTGATGTATTAATGTTTTTCACAATTGTTGAATAAATTCTTTTCTATTTTAAAAAAAGGTCTTCATTGAAAAAGGCAAGAGTTGTTCTGTAGGACATATTTTTAACTACAGTAAATGAATGTGTTACTATCCGTATAGTTAAATGTGAAATAAATGCACAGACCAAGGTTATGAATTATTTTGACATGGGACTCTTGAAATAAGTATTTCCAAACAATTACAGCCAGATACTTACGCTATGTATTCAAACTCTCTAAAAGTGGCATTTTCAGAATTGCGACTTTACCTTTAAGGAGGATTTTAAATTACAAGTTTTTAGCCACTAAACATAATATTTCTACCTGTTCCCAAATAAAGGTTATCACTTATTAAATGTAATAAGGTAACCCAATTTTCTCCTATGGGAAAGGTAGGCCTCAGAGTAGTGAAAAACAGATTTGTGAGTTTTCCACTACCAGGACATGTAAAACGTAAAGGTACTTGTCCAATGTATTTAATACAATGTATCCTGCCCTATCAGCTGTTTAGTGCCTACCTTAGAGGTGACATATGTATTAAATAGGGAGTTTTAAACTTGGCAAAGGGGCTACTTTGCCAAGTTGATTTGGCAGTTTAAACTCCACTACAGGCTGAGAATGGTAGGTCTCACATGTTTAGGAGCTTCTTAAATGGGTGGCACAATAAGTGCTGCAGGCCCACTAGTAGCATTTAATTTTCCAGCCTTGGGTATATAGTATACCACATTACTAGGGACTAATAAGTAAATGAAATATGCCAATTAGGTATAAGCCAATTTTACCATGTTTTAGTGAATGAGTACAAGCACTTTAGCACTGGCTAGCAGTGGTAAAGTGCACAGAGCCCTAAACCCAACAAAAATTAATACAACAAAATAGAAGGGGAGAAGGCAAAGCTTTGGGGGTTTCTGTGCAGATAGGGCCAAATTCAACAGGGTCTAAAACTCAATTTATTTGAGACTGCAAGTTGCTATGGAAAGATGCGTATGATAGAAGTGTGTGTGTCTCTTTTTAGCCAGTTTGATGGGGTCAGTGTAATGCGTGTAAGTTTATTAGGAACATTTTGTATACACAAATTGACAAATAATACATTTTGAACTGGATTGAGTGGCTCCATCTATTGTTGGTTTGAGTTCATATGCGGATAATTATGGGTATGCATGAAAATGACAAACATGTCACACTACCCAGTTGGAAATACAGTTCATACTAGGAAACCATGAGAATGGGACTCTATTATGGGTGATTAAACTGTTCCCCAATAAAAAAAATAGAGTAATATCCGATACGGAGTCGGAAACAGTTTGTAATTGTTTGGCTGGAAAACGTGTCATAAATGTTCCCTCCTTTCCTTGGGCGATTGATTTGACATGTTGCCAAGCAAATGGCTTTCTCAGCACAGGGCAAATTAGGACTGTGGATACATTTTACAAAACACTACAGGTGAAATTCAGCCAGCATGCATGCCAACATTTAAGACATAGCTAGGGAGTGTAGGTAACAAAAATTTAAATAATTTAATTGCATTTCTCTAACTGGATTGCTGCAAATTTAGCATTTTCTTTTTAAATCAGACCATGTGTGGTTGAGGACTGCTCAGTAGGCCTAAAATACTCCAGAAAATATCCTGTATCAGGGGAACACAAGGCAGATATTGTTTGAAGTGACGAGTGAGCATTCACTAATAGTAAAGTAGAAACCTGTGTGCCGATCTAATTTCATTTAATAAATACAGTTTATAAAGTCATTGCTACAATAATGTATACATGCCCACGAGAAACATATTCTTCCAGAAGCACAGAAATGCTATCAAAGTTCACATAAAATTCATAGTCAGTTCTTTATATTGCAGGATTTAAGCAATTAAAGCGTGTTTGGTGGGAAGTATAATTTTGTAGACCTGTCAATTTAATTTGATTTAATTCAAAACAATTTATGTTGGGATAATATAAAAGCAACATGAATTCCTTTAGGGTTAATTAAAGCGACACATATATTATATTCGAATACAATATAAGTTGAAGGACAAAATTGGGCAACAAAATCATTCATTAGAGTTTGTAGTGGATAGTGGTTGTAAGAAAGGCTGGGTCTTGACTCCTGTCATAGTCAGAATTTTTATTTCCGACCGGTTTGATATCATAAAATTAAATTGCAGGTCATGCTACCTTAATATCACAAAGAGGGAAACATTACAGCTACATCTTGATCACTTTCCTGTACTAACTGCAAATAATAGGCTGATGATGTAAATTAACAACAAAGGAGATGGGACATGACTCGATCCAAACTTAAATGAACCGAAGTGGCATAAAGATGATTTATATAAGGTGCAAATGTCATTTGTGTCTGGTTTCAAATTAGTAGAGGAGCTCAAATTGCACTTGGTCCACAGTAGTAATGTCTAAATTCCTCTAGGTACTATCTAAAAGGTTACAAGGCAAAACGGTGCAAACAGTTGAGTACCACAAGGTTTTACTGGTTGCAAAGACCATACACAGGTGTTACTCCCCATTTTCACTAGATAAACTTGAAAGTATATGCTAAAACCACTTGAGAAATATGACGACCTTGTAATAGTATTTTGATGCATTCATAACAAGGCAGTTGGACTCTTTGGCTTAAAAAAATGGAACTGTGGGGTTTTCTAAGGGAATTACTCCAGTATGATATTTCTCTCAGTATTCTCAACAAACTTAATGTTGGGGTTTTGATGATTGCCAGCACTGAGGAATATTTTGAGAACTACGAATACTGACCCTATTTCAGCATTATTTAACTATGACAGGAGATGATAGAGTGGGCCGAAAGGGAGGGGGGCTTGGTATCCTCTATAGGGACTATCTATCCTGTAATATCACTCCCCTGGAGGACTTTCAAGACTCATTTGAGGCCCTTCAGTTCTCTATTTATGGACCTTATGTCGTGCCGTTTATGGGTTTTCTCATTTACAGACCCCCGGGGACCAAAACCGATTTTGGTCTTCAAGTGCTTAATATTCTAGAGTCACATTTTGGCTGTGAGCACATGACTGTTCTTGGGGATGTAAACTTCCATCTGGAGAACTCAGAGTCAACCGAAATTTCATCTTTATTGGATATGTTTTCTGGCTGCGGGCTGAGACAGTTAGTCAAGGGTCCCACCCATCAGGCTGGACATACGCTTGATGGGGTATTCTCCAATGATATTCGGCTGGAAACTGAGACTCCTTTCCCTCTCTCCTGGTCCGACCATTATGCGATCCCTTTGGTCTTAACAACTGCCTTGAATAGCAGAAAGGGAAATGTGCCCAGCAAGATGGTATTGAGACGGAACCTTAAAAACTTAACTAACAATGTGCTTGCCCCTAAGTTGTTGAGTCTAACGATCTCTCCGGAGGAGGATGTAAGATCTGCAGTTGAGAGGATGGAGAATGTCATTAAAACAGCTCTTGATGAACTGGCACCGGCCACCTTGCGTTATTCTGCCAGAAAAAGTCCCTCTGCCCCGTGGTTCTCTGAATCACTTAGACTTCTCAGGCAGGGACTACGGAGACAGGAACGGCTCTGGAGGACCAGTTGGGACTTGCGTGAGAGGGAAGAGCATAAAATCCTCCTAAAGAATTACAAGAAGGAGGTTATAAAAACTAAACAAGAGTATTTCACCTCTCTTACCACCTCTCTCTCCTCTCCGAAAGATCTCTTCAAGATTGTTGACACACTCATCTCATTGAAGACGCCTGATCCTGTGGTTTGCTCACAGCAGCTCTGTAATGATGTTGCACAATTCTTTAATTCTAAGATTGTGGACATACATTCTGCATTAGAGCATCAAAAGTTAACTCTATCCACCCCCCTGTGTACCTCTGTTACTTCGGTAACATTACCGGAGGAAGTATCTTTAGGGGGCCTGTTTAGTTTTCCACCCCTTTCCTTACAGGAACTTGAAGTTCTTTTGACTAAGATCAGGTCGGGGTCCCCATTAGACCCTTGCCCTTTGAAACTTCTCAAACAATGTAAGGAGTGTTTCCTCCCCTCCTTACTAGATATTATGAATAGGGCAATGAGGGATGGGATTTTCCCCCCTCAATGGAAGAAAGCGGTAGTACAACCTCTGTTAAAGAAGGCCACGTTAGACCCAGGGGTTCTTAAAAACTTCCGCCCTATTTCGCTGCTCCCAGCCCCTGCAAAGATGTTGGAAATTCATCTTAACCATCACCTTGCAGCATTTCTGGAAACCTCCGGTCGGCTAGATCACTCGCAGCACGGATTTAGGAGAGAACATAGTACGGAGTCTGCCCTGACTATTGTGCTTGATAACATCCGCACCAGAGTAGACAAGGGTCAGACCACTCTCCTTATACTGCTGGATCTCTCGGCTGCGTTTGACACCCTGTCTCCCTCAGTCTTAACATCCAGGCTGAAAGAGATAGGGGTTGAGGGGCCCACACTTAGTTTGCTGGCCTCTTTCCTTAACCAGAGGGAGCAGAGAGTAAAGTTGGGGGAGTTTTTGTCTCCATCCCATCCTGTGATTTGTGGGGTTCCTCAGGGGTCGGCATTAAGTCCGACCCTTTTTAACATCTATATGACCCCACTTGCCAGGCTTATTAGATCGTATGGGATGGAGGTAATCTCCTATGCCGACGACACACAGATTCTTCTGTCTTTCGCCCAACCTGACACCCTTGTGGCTTCCAATCTTAGAAACTGCATGGAAGCCATTGCTCAATGGATGACCTGTAATTCCCTGAAGCTCAATGGGGAAAAGACAGAGATTCTTGTGTTTGGAGGAAAGGAGGACTTTTGGTCGGCGGAGTGGTGGCCTATTTCGCTGGGGATGTGCCCGACTCCTACGACCCTGGCTAGAAATTTAGGAGTCATGATTGACCCGCCTTTGGGGATGGACCAACAAGTTAAGAGAACTATTTCCACTTGCTGGGGCCTAATAAATATCCTACGGAGGATTAGACATTATCTATCTCCTCAAGCCAGAAAACAGATCGTCTTGGCATTGATAGGCTCCAGATTGGATTATTGTAATGCCCTCTACTTAGGCATTAACAAGGGCTTGCTAACACGATTACAAATGGTGCAGAATGCTGTGGCCAAGTTTGTACTGGACTTGCCCAAACGGGCTTCTGCTCAGGCTGCCAGAAAGTCCTTGCATTGGCTCCCAATTGAGACCAGGATCTCTTTTAAGTCCCTGAGTCTGACATATGGGGCTCTGGCCACAAATAGGTCTGGAGGCTTAAGGGATTTGTTGGCCCCTTATACACCTTCTAGAAATCTTCGTTCGGCCAACAAATTTCTGCTATCAGTTCCCCGAGTTCGTAAAGCCAAATGGGGTGGCAGAGCTTTTTCATCTTTAGCCCCCAGGCTTTGGAACATGCTGCCAGTGGAAATCAAATCTCTTCCTTCCATGCAAGCCTTTAGGAAGGCTCTTAAGACTTGGCTATTTGCCAGGGCCTACCCTTAGTTTTGATCAGTCTTCTTATGAACTCTTTTGGTTAGGCGCCTTGATGTCTTCGGGCTTAGTAGCGCGATTACAAATTCTTTTTCATTCATTCATTCATGAGAGAATGCCGAAGTATATTGGATACCAAAACGAAAATTTAAGAACGATATAACGAAGGTCAACAAGAGGAATACTTTTCCTATTCATTATTAATGGACTTTATAGAAATTTGTAAATAAAGGTCAACGTGTTTTTTTGCTCAAATGAGATGTTAGGGCATAACATAAAAGCGCATGTTCACCTTTGGATATCTGTGCGCTCAAAAAAAGATGTTTATTGTTACCTAACTTAGGGGTATATTAACGCAACTCTCAACATCGCAGCCTATCGTGGGAAAACAACCCCGTGTTAATGTGGAATTCACAACAAGGTGGCCCCATGCGATAGTTTGCCGACACCGCGGCCAATGCCTGCGATACAAGCACCTTGATGGAGATAGAAACACAAACCCTAATGCCCCAAAACCTGCGATGGGCCAAAGCGCGATAAGAAACCAGTGACAACCAGCGCAAGGGCAGCAATACTCACGCGTAATGCGGGAAAAAGCACAAGAATAGCATACGGAAAATGCCACAGAAAAAAATACATCAACAGCGGAGTACAACGGAGTACAACGGATGCACCCTGACCGACTGCAGAGGACAACATGTACATCACAACATCCAAGCACTGTGGAAGAACAGAACCGAAAGGCACAGTGCATGAAAGAGACCAGTGGCAGACAAATCAGAGCCGCAGGAGCGACTCGCCCACCATGCAGCATACGCACATAAGCAGAAGTGCACCTCGACATTGACAACATCACGGTACAAACAGCAACCCCTCCACATCTGAACACAGGACACAACTGGTTCCGCAAATGTGCACAACATGGCAAATCACATATGAAACCGCAGGAAAATGTAACATGACAATGTACAAGTACAACCTGTAACCTGCAAATATGTTTTAATCACACATGCAGTGCAATTAGACATCTTCTATTGTCCGGCCACAATGTGACATGCTCATGAGAAGTAAGTGTCAATGATGGAGCTCCTAAGGGCCATTCCTGCCGCAGCTGCAGTGGGATGTGGGCTACCTTCCCCATCACCACCATCCTCGTCCGGTACCTCTGGAACTGGGATCCATGGGGCATTGGTGCAAACACAGATGTTGTGCAACACACAGCATGCAACAATCATCTTACACAAGATGTCCGGGCTGTACAGGAGCTTTCCACCTGTGCAGCCCAGGCACCTGAAACGTGACTTCAACATGCCAAATGTGCGTTCAACGATGCCACTGGTGCATATGTGGGCCGCATTGTACTGCCTCTGGGCGGGTGTGTCCGGGTCTCGGAGGGGTGTCATCACCTGTGACAGTGCAGGGAGAAAAGAGTCAATACTTGGTTCGGCAGGATGTGATGGCAGGCCCACTAATACAGTGACACCTGTGCTGGCTGTGTGTGGGGTGAGTGTAAGCCAGCCCTCAGAGAGTAGCTGGTGCTGGCAACAACTCCAACAGTCATCAGGCACTCAGAAATGCAATGTCAGTACAACAAGAGGGAATGACTCGAGTCGCACAGGGCTAGTGGCCCCGGATGCACAGCGGCTGGCACGGGCCCACAGCCACGGGACGCTGACCTGCGGGAGACTGGGGTAGGGTCATGAGGGCAGAGCAGGGCCTCACATGTGTCATGGATGCCTTCCGCGGAGTGTTATGGGGGAGAATGGGAGGCCTACCCCCAGGGCATGATGCAGAGGGCACATGCCAGCTGTGTCCGGCAACATGGCGGATATGAATGCCACAGACACCAAGTCCGTACCTGTCCGTTGCTGATGACAACCCCCAGGCCACAGGCTCAGACACCAACGATGTTCCACCGGAGGATGACGGTCACTCATGCGCACAGGGTTAGTGGCACCACGTGTCGCCGGCTTGCGTTGAACAGGGTTAGTGGCACCACGTGTCGCTGGCTTGCGTTGAACAGGGTTAGTGCTGCACTTTTTTTCATGAACTTTCACAAAGTGTATTGACTCAAACAATCTTACTGGCAACTGCTTTTTCAGTTGGATTTAATAAAAAAAAGATTCTTCAAGTTACATTAAGTTTCTCTTACAAAATACATTCCACAAACCTAAAAACACGTCTCACAATAATTCACACATTGTTGATTTAACATTTGTTTTCTTATGTACATTTGTATAACACCACCTATCATATCAAACCTACATCAACATGCATATCCCTTACTCAGTGGTCACTCATACACACTCAAACCCATTCACATCAAATTGACAATTTAGACAAACCAAAATTATATTGAATACATATAAACAAAAAGACCATCAACATGGAAACATTAATCGTGATTTTTAACCAATAAACTCAGTTTTTGTTTTGACAAATAGATTGTCCTCAAAACATAAGGTCTACGCGTTTCGAATCCCTTTTCCTTGCTGGGACTCTCATCAGGACCAATATTGACTGCAACTAAATGCTGTCATAGATTCCAAAGGTATTTCAAGTACAACATCTACTTGGATTCTCAGCTGGTGGTGGACACACGATTCGTTCACTGCGCGGAAAATCTTTTAATAAATCTGTATCCGTAAACCGAAGTGGCTCAAATGTTGCCCCTTAAACTTGACTCGTCGGTCTTTGAAGGGTATTAATCCATCGTGTCCGCAACAGGCTTGATTCTTCGATTGGAAGAATCATCTTAGCAGATCACAAGCCTGCAGAGATAAGTCCTTGTGAATATCCCCCTTAATTTTACACATTTTATCTATCTTGGCAGATGAAAGGTTAAGTGGATTAGATGCATCAGACAACTAGGCCAACAAACCAGGCTGAGATTATGAACATAATAGAATGTTCTGATGCTCTATCGCAAGGTGCAACAAACATGATTTGTCATCATGTTGGTGCATTTTTGATAACATGAAAACATAATATATGGATTTTATTAACAAGAGTAAAGTAATATGAACAATAACTTTTTTAGCATTTGTGACTGAAGCAATATGTCTGAGTTCAGTCAGAGATAGAAGACGAGTTTGAACATGAGTGCTTTAAAGAAGGAATTTTTTTTTTTTGTGGTGTCAAAACTGTCCAATTGTTTGTTGAGGCATGATGGGGTGTCATTGCGTGCCTGTGTTCTTCGGGAAAGTGGATTTAACCCATTGCATCCTGCTTCCATGACATTCATCTGGGTGAGTGTTTACCCATATAATTAGTTACCAATTTGGTCATTTATTAGTATACCGTTTGAATAGTAGTTTCAAGCACATATCTATCCGTTTTCCTTAGAATTAATGTGATGGGGCCATTACTACGCAGACCTGAGCCCAATTGTTCAACCACTCAGGATTCACTCTGATTGAACTAGATGAGTCACTACCAAATGCGTTTTGGTTGTTATTTGGAACACACTTAATGGAACATACCTAACTCACGCTCTGTCTACATTCGCAGGCTGTCATCCCTCCCATCCACCCCATTGTCCTGATGAAGACCCACAATGACCACTCAATAGTGCATAGATTGGGTTGAAACGTCAATGTTACTTCTTGGTCCAGATCAAGGCTCTGCGCGAAAAATTTAAAATTGGATTCGCAGCAGAGTCATTGTCCTCAGTCTGGCCTTCCCTTCCCATGTACATATTTTAATCACCTTGTACATAACACGCACTCAACTGTATCACTGAGCACGATATGTCACTTGATCACTTTTTACCTTAAAACTTCACCTTGCTGACAGCTGTTTATTCAAGTATGGGTATCTTATAAATGATGCAAGTTATATAAAACATCTTATTACCCATCCAACTGTTCTCTTTCGTGTGTTCCTTATGAAAAAATTTTTTTAGTGTTACATGTGAGGATTATAAATAAGAAATAAGATAATTGAATTACTTGTACAAGAAATTAGCTAAGCATACCCAACAGAACCACTGTTTTTTCTTTCATTCTACCAGATATGGGCAAGTGGTCAGATGTTTGTTGCACCTGGATTGGATATCGGTCATGGACCGCTGACTCATCTAAATTAACTCTTTCAGAGAGGAGCACTAGACATAAAAGAGAGATTATCATTCATGTGCCAGTGATACGATTACTGAGGCCACGTCCTCGGTGGTGAACGGGAAAGAGTCAGCAAAAAGGTGCAGTCACAAACGTTTACAGTTTAACAGTGAATGAAATAAATATTTCAAAGAAACAAGTTATTGTGTGTGATGTTCATGAATTTGGCGTTTTCTTGAAGTCACATCAGATAGAATAATAAATATTTGTGTCGTAGCTGACTGGTGCCTCACCAGTGTTTGCCTTCCCATGCTATATGTTTTGCTGTGTTCAGTTTGTAATAGGTGTTGCATTTTCTCATTCAAATTAGAAATGCAATGTCAAAGTACAACTCCTTCATACATTCCGTCCATGAAAAGTAGGACATCCTTCTAATAAAGTGCAAACAATTTTAGGCACAGAAAATGTACCATTGCTACATAGCATGGGCAAATTCTGCAATCTAGTGCAAACACGGGCACAAAGACACAATGGCAACATTATGTGATGGCATAAACATTTGCTTAACCCAATCTGATCCAACACTTTAGAGACAATTTGGGAAATTCCATTTGGATGGGCCCTGCCAGGTACATATCCTCACTGGTAGGTGCTCAACCTACACTCAACATCAAGGGTTTGGGTGGTTCCTCATTTATGAGAAGGGGAATCATGCCGATATTCTGTTGCAGGCAGAGATCTATTTTGAACCTCTTGACTGCAGCTGCTGACTCATTCACTACCTACCTCTGTAGTGCTCTTGACATGAATGGATCAACAAGTACGGGTGCATGGGGAAACATCTAGTGCTGACACCAGAGGGCTCCCCTATTTAAATATGTATGGAGCCTAATGTGAAATTGCTTCACGTCAGCTCCCTTGCTGCCATAATTACATCTGAGTGTCAACTTCATCAGCCCACCAGTGATCATACTAGAAAGAGTGAGAGCTACCCAGAGGATCCATGGCATGTCTCGCTTCTGTGGGGATGAAGACATGGGAGAGGCATTGAAGAAAGATCAGAGTCTCCCCTTTCCAGTGATGCTTTTCCCAACATGACTCCTGCTCATAGATTGTAGGTGTGCTGTGATGCTTGAGCAGTAATCAATATTAGTCAGCTGGGAGTCTCTTCTTTCTGTCTGGGTTGCCCCCTGGTCAGGAGTTGACCCCACTCCCTGAAAGTGGAACACCTGTTACAAACTGGGGGTAGAATCTTTTTGGCGTAATTTGTCTTCACAGTGGGTGGATGCAATGGACCCCTAAGCCAGGTGTGATCACCCACCATGGAATGGAAAATTATGACTGTCATTTTGTATTTAGTTCTGCCTGCCTTGGGGGCTTTCTGCATTCTCTGGCCAGTATTTCAGACACAAATAGCTCCCCTTTCATGTGGAGCCCCTCTTCCGATGGATTATCCACAAGCAGGAATACCACTAAGCTACCAGGGATTTTTGTTTTTTAAAGCGGGATCGGCCAACCCATTCCAGGAGGCATAATTTAATATTTATCAATGGGACAAAGGGTCAGGCCACTTCACCCATTGGTCTCGTATTGTGTCATTCATTTTGCTTCCCCCTATCACAGCATCCATCATGGGACAAATGGGTCAGCTCACCTTAGACTGTAATTGCGGAATTCACATTTTGTTTCTGCCCACCACAGCATGAAGCACAGTGCAATGGGACAGCCCCCTTCAGCATTTAGTTTGATATTGTAACATTAATATTTTGTGTCAGTTCACTACAGCATAGGTTAGTGTGTAATGGGTCAGAACTCATCAGCTATTGGCCACATTCACTGTGATTGAGGGCATTCCAGCTTTTCACAAGGAATAGATCCTCACACAAAGGTGCTTCTTTCAGTGTCTGCGGCTACTATGTCAGTATGTGCAATTTGAAAAGAAAATGTATTTTAGTTTGCCTTATTGCATGTGTTTCAAGTTGAACTATATTCTTTTCTTTTTTTTCTCTTTTAGCTTCTTTGGAGAAATTCTTTGCATCATAAAATCAAACGTGAAGTGTTTTTCCCTCAATTGAGGCAGTTATTTTTCAATAGTTTTGTAGTACAATCTCACATGCACAGCATTGCATTCCATTCTCATGTTCAGCTCATACCTCTCTCACACACAGTATTCTCAGTACATTACATTACAAAAGAAACCTGTGCATCCTACCTTGGATACTGTATTTGGTAAAGAAAGTTGTAGATAGCGGAGATAGTGTCTCATAGTTTAACTGCTACCCAGGCCCTAACTCAAATAATGGAGGAGAGCTCTTGGGCAGGTTCTGATACTGACACTGCATCTGATGGAGAGGATAGTGAATTAAAATCTGGAAAAAATGTTTTGTTTGGTGGAGTTCCATCTGATGATGACTTGTCTTTCAGTGATTCTGAGGAACATGGTTATGGCCATCAAGATCCCCCTTTTCAAGCACAATCTGTGCTGCTGAGAGACAGTGACTGTGTAGCCAAATCCAAAGTACAGGCAGATACGCAGCCAAGCACACTTAGAGGGCTCACTCAGTAGACCCTTAGTAGAGTTCACCCACAATTTCTCCCATTCACTTCAGATGCTGGATGTAAGTCAATTCTTCAAATTTTCTGCCTATTGAATACATCCATCTTTTTCTGGATGACGTCTTCCTTGAGAAAATTATGCATCAAACACATTTGTATTTGATAGTTTCTGATGAGCATGGAGGCACTCTGGCACCACATTCTCAGGCAGACCTGTGCATTTTCATTTTACTTAAGGAGTTGAAAAAAATATTTGGTCCTTAATCTGCTCATGACAATAGTGCACAAACCAACTCAACAATCTTACAAGTCAACTTGTATTGTTTAGGCAACACCCATCCTCTCATCGGTCATGGTAAGAGACAGGTTTTGATTCAGCATTGTATGCTGTATTTGTATGATGCTTCTTCATCATTGTCCTGGGACCATAAAGATCATGAGAGGTTGTTCAATATTCAGCCTGTCAAGGAACATTTGTATCACTTGATGGGGTTTTAGCAAGGTATTTAAGAGAGTGGGCCCTTTATTTTTACAAGCTCCTAACTAATGCCTGGGTGTTTGTCTGCTTGTTTAACCTTTTTTAACCCCTTATGGATCAGCGGTTCACACATATGCAATGCCAGTCTGACTTCCCTTGCTTTGCAAAATAAGTACTAAGCCAGAAACAGATTTTATTGGTTTATTTTTTTTTTATTTCAGGTTGCTTGCATGTGAATCAGACATTTATGATTATTCCATCAACTAATTTGGCACAATTTCATTAAAGCCTAGTTGACAATAATGATCGGACCAGAAATAATTTTATCAATCTTTGCAGTGAGCTCATTAAGAGGGTGGGTGTTTCTTCTCCATACTGGGGACTATACCATACTAGCTATTCCAATTGATATTATCCTCCGAACATAATGGCTGTACTTTACCTTTGTCCACGAGTCAAATAAGGCTTTTTTCCTCTCTTTCCTTTTGAATGTAGACAGGCTTTTTGTTTGAACCCCTGACTGAGAGTAATCACTTGTTTTTGAAGGGGGTTTAGTGACCTGAAAAAGACACATCATTTGAAAGTCATTTACCAATGGTAGGCCTTCACCTGGTGGCAATGCAGTAAATGTTATTTTTTTTTTTTCTTTTAATTTGTAACACATTTATACACATAGGAGAGTTTTGACCATTGATGTTTTGTTTTTGTATTGTTCCCCTTCCTCCTTAGGTGCAGGGTACTGTTTAGGTGACAGTCTGGCGCTCTTGCCCTGATGAAATTGGCGTAAGCTTCAATTGACAATAAAACATGTCGTCGTACATTGCTTTGTGTTCTGAGCATGTTAAATCATTTTTAAACATGCGTCGAGGGTTCATTTAATTAAATCTGGTTTGGGTATTTCAGATACATTTTTACCTTTCTTTTTGTGGTCATTGTTGACTCACAGTGAACTTTACATAACTTTAACATGATTCTTTGTCACCAGTTCACACTATTCTTTCTCCTACTTTCTTGTCAGTGTCACCCCTACGTTTATAACAAACCCGTATGATAGAGGTATAGGCCTCCATTTGTTAAGTTTCAAGGGACTCTTGGTTATTATTAATATCTTAGCTGAGATAAAAGGCCAGTGGGGTTCTGTTGTTGTAATAGTGAGTGGAACACTTCTCTGCCAGGTTTACAGAGCTTTAATGTTCCTGGGAAGACTATACCAGTCATGAAGTCATGAAGACTGCTGTTCAGGAACTGCATACCAAGCAAAAGAGCTTGCTACGGCCTCAAGTTATACATGTTGTGTGACAGCTCTACGCATTCAATATATACATCCTGAGAGGATAGACTGGAAAGGAGTCCTCTATAAATCCTGCAGGTTGCCATTATATATTAGGAATTAGTGGGAACATTGTGTAGGAGTTTGCACCATCACTCCTTCATAAGGCTTATAACCTTTATGTTGACAACATCAGTACAGGGGTCCAGCTGTTCTGCAAGCTGTACAAAGCTGGCACTGTTGTCTGTTGTACAGTTAGAAGTCATCACAAAGGATTCCCTCTGGAGCTTGTTTATAAGTTTGCTGTGCAGTTCTCATGTAGGTGGTAAGTATATGTGCTCACTACAATTCATGATGAAAGCACTTGTCTGGTCACTGTTTGGGGACAGTTGCCAGAAGTACATGAGCCCAAATGTAAATTTGATTACAACAATTGCTTGGCAGAGTAGATAAAAATAACCAGGTACTTCAACCTTGTAATGCTAGTCGTAAAGCTCACACATGATATATGAAGTTGGCTTCCTACTTGACACAGTTGGCAACATACAATGTGTATTTTTTCTTGTTGTCAGACTACCATGGGAAGACTTTTGCCCTCCCTTGACTTTCAGTCAGTCATTATTGAAAGTCTTACTGCTATAGAAGCAGCAACATCTACCTAATCTGTTCTGGAGGCCTAGCAAAGCTGAATGATCAGTACTTCGCTGACTGCATTCTTGCAACAGAGAAAAAGAGTCAACCTCATTGCTGATGCAGAGATTGCTCTTGACAAGGAAAAAGGCAGAAGAGTTTTATTACTGTACCCATTGCCCATCTCAGTCAATTTACTTCACTTTCAACTCCACAAAATGTGACCATCTGGGAAACCAAACTGAAGTGGTGTAGTCAGTTTAATAGTCAGTATGTGATTTTAAATGGATGTGACATGGACACATACTGTTCATGCGACATTTCCTGACCCCCTATGCAGACTTTCAAATTGTTCCATCTAAGGGCCTAATTATGATGTTGTTCGGAAAGCAATCCAACCAGATCAGTTTGGGAATGCTTTCTGAACGACTCGGTTTTGGGAAATCCAACCGACTGATTGTGGTGTGTCCGAACACCGTTCGGTCGGACTCCCACTGACTTCAATGGAAGCCTGTGTTCCAAACGAGAACACAGGCTTCCATTGAGAAAAGGGGTGGTTGGGGAAAACCTTGCACTCTGTGGCAGGCACCCCATTGTGCCTGCCACACTGTGCATGCAGGGAAAGAGGGAACCCATGGGTACCCCCATGGGCCCGATTCGGAGGGCCCCGGGTGAAGGGGGGCCTGGAATGGGCACCCAAAGTCAGATTCCGGCAGCCGATCCGTGTTGGAACAACCGACTCGGAAAGGCTGTCTAAATCCAACATCCTAATAGCTCATCCGGAAACACGGCCCGTAGACCTGTATGACTCGGCTCCGAACTACACCATTACTCCGAATGCTGTTCAGAACCGAGTCGGACACTTCGGATGCTTTCTGGACATCATGATCGGTCGTCTGGAAATGTGTCCGAGCCGGTCTTAAAAAAGGCTTCCGAATCGGATTTGACCGAATCGGATGCCGCTCGGAGCCTTTCCAGACAGCATCGTAATCGACCCCTTAGTTGGAATATCTATTTAATAATTCTCAAACAAAGAACTACCATGATCTAAGACAGTTTTTCTTATAGGAATGAAGCCACTGTATCTTTAGTGTGTCCTGCAAATAGGCATACACTGCTCATATTGGTGGCCTGCGTCCCACCATCCTGTCAAAACTTGGTGGATCGATGTTACATCCACTATATGGCAACTGCACTGGACATAACGGTGGACGGGACATCTGCCACATTTTGACAGAGTACCCTGTCCGCCAACCGTAAGATACCAACTCCTTCTGGAAGTGCTCTTTAGGGAACCTGGGAGAGTGTGGCCCAACATATTTACCCCATTTTTCAAATTCAGTTAATTGATAGGGTCTGAGAGAGGTGTTACAAGACATTCTCGGGCATGGCGAGCATACAACCACACAGTGAAAGAAGTTGGATTTATTGCACAGAGTGTGCTAAAGGCTCACAAAAGACAAACCTTCTTGAGCCTAAGCAGGCTGCTGTTAGTAAATGTTCAGCCTGCACCAGCATAATACTAATTAGCATTCAAAGTGAGACAGAGATATGAAACAATAGCAAAAACTTAGCCGAGGTTTGTTTTCAGAGAAATATTGGTTAGGTAGAAGGCAGATGATCAAGGTAGAAGTGACTAACAGATCACTGCTCCCACCACTACTGAAGTGGCGGTATGAGTGGCCAATGGCTGGCAGTATTTGTGGCTGTTGGCTGGCAGTATGTGGGGCTCTTAGCTGGCAGTGTGTATTTAATAGTTTGTTGGAGGTCTGCTTGCATGTACGTAGGCTGATGGCTGGGTGAGTAGCAGTATGACTGTGTTTTAGTCCTGTGGATGTATGAATATGATGGACCATTAAATGGCAATGTGTTGGTGTGAGAGTTGGGCTGTGGTGGGCCCATGTCTGGCATGGTGAATGGCTTTGTGTATAGTGCATGAAAAGCATATGATTGGACAGTAAAATGATTGGTGAATTGACTTGGTTTTACTGCTCACAAGAAGTACATTCTGAGGTCAGTATTCTAATACTCAAATTATCTTATTAACAGTCTTTTCTGCGTTTTGATATATGTGAGATCATTTATTAATAACATTTGGTCCTTGAACCTCATACCAGTGTTTGTGCTAAACCCAACTGGTTTGAGTTTGTATTTGAGTAGTGGATGTATGTACACTACTGTATAGAATTACGTCATAGAAATTGGCTTATTGCTGCTAAGGGCTTCAGTATGAGTCTGCCAGAGTTTACAGTAGAGATACTAGAGGGCCAGAATTAGGTTTTCTATCCTATCGCTACTGCAAAGTCCAGACATTATGAGTTTTTTCTCCAAAATGAGGAATAACTGCTTGCACCTGGATTTATTGGGTGCTTTTTGAGCAGTTTTTTATAATTTCAGTGAAAAACAATACTAATCTTTTCCACCTGCTCGGAGTGAGGGGAATGTCAACAGGTCTGCTGGCAGGGTGTGGGGGAATGGATGGGGGCAGGGATGATGGCCATGCATGTGCCTGTCTGTAGAAGCTTTACCTGACCCCCAGGACTGCAGCTGTCAGCGGGCAGGGTTCTGCAATGTTGCTTGCCACAGGCCCACCTCGTTCAGCCTCTCTTAAAGGCCCAGTGTCTCCAGACCTGGAATTATGTGGTCCAGATTGTCCATACCCGATAATACTAGGCCCTGAAACACTCATATCTGCAAATTGCTTTATTTCAACCATACTTACCACTCCAGGTGAAATAACACAACTCATAATAAGGACCTAAGTCTGTTCCATCATTTTTTTTCCTAGACTTGTGAACCCCAGTTGTCATTCCCATCAGATTTGAAAGCTACTTAACATCGTTTTCAGCTGTCTTGTGCATTGCTGAGGTACAAGAAGCCCACCTATGGCTGCCTGTCCCTTTGTGGAAAAGAAGACAAGAAATGTCAATTTTGTTTTAGTGTTGTTTTCTGACCTTCATTGCCCGTGTGCATGTTGTCTTCAAAGGCAGGAAAAATCAACAGTGAGAAAGACATTTAAGGGACCATCCTAAAATATGCTCCCACGTTGATGCCAGTTTCACCTATGGACATTCAGCTGGGCTCAAGATATCGAACGGAGCGTTTGAGCAAATCAAACACTCACCCCCAGTCAACTGATCTGGGTTTAATCCATCATCATTCTTTAGCTCACTCCACTACCCCAGTTCAGACATGGCCATATGCAAATCAGTCTGACCCTGTGCCTCATGGGAACAGTCCAGCCCGAACTGCCAAGCCATGTCTTCCCTGGACTGGAAACAAGCATCCTGGGACCGGTTTCAGGTTCAAAACCCTCATCAGCCAGGCTACCCTGAATCCAGTGGCAAAGTGAGCAAGGGACCCACATCTGGGCATACCCAGCCAACTTAGGGCAAACAAAGCGATACCAAAGGGGATGATGGACGGAGCGTTTGAGCAAATCAAACACTCACCCCCAGTCAACTGATCTGGGTTTAATCCATCATCATTCTTTAGTTCACTCCACCACCCCAGTTCAGACATGGCCATATGCAAATCAGTCTGACCCTGTGCCTCATGGGAACATCCCCTTTGGTATCCTGGGCTCAAGATACCAGCAGGGTAATGAAAATTCACCTAGAATGCCTGCAAATGTACGCACCAAATTACGCTTTGTGAAGGCTGTGACATTTTGACCCTTTGTCAGCCACCTCTGGGAGAACAATAACAACCTCTGACATGTTTAAAAACTGAATACCCAGGGGGGTCGAGGGTGGTGTCACCTTCATGGATCCTCCTACATTTTGTTACCCACAATGCACTTCAAACATCAGATTCTGAATAAAATCAAGTACATTTCCTCACATTTCTGAGGGACAGTTCCAGAAACTTTGGAGATGCACAAAATTCCTACCATCCAGTGTTCCCACACTTCTCCCAATCAGAACGGGAGGGCAGTTGGAGAGATAGAGCTTAGATGGCTGAGGGTAGGATAACCATGCTATGCGTAGAAAGGGACAAGGAAGCCAAGATAAGAAACAAGGAGGGGTTCACTTTGTTGAAAACCGAAGAAGATGTTGTGGGTGGCATGATCGATTTTCGTGGCTCCATATAAGTGCCACACCATTCTGTGTTAATCTATTTTTTAGGAAACAGTACAATGCCATAAGAACACCCTATACGTACTTAAGGGCCATACATTTAGCACTTGGAAACAAGGTCTAATCATGGTTGTTGCCTCCTGTGCAATAGCTGGGATTGGAACCACAATGACCAATAGTGTTAATGCCCCCATAAAGCTGCTTATGGTATGGGAGCTATCTAGCACAGGCAGCAGCACGAGTACACACAGTATATGGCACAGTAGCACCTCCTAGTTAATAGGGACCATGCTATTGGGTTTAAACTACTCCGCTGAGGCATTATGGTCCATGTAACTTTTCAGGTATGCATTTAAGGTTTCTCAATGGGTCCAAAATATACACCATAAAACAAAATCACGAGTTACTTGAACTACTATGGCATATATAACAGCTTTGCACAAAGTCGACTTTTCCTAAATTACACATAACACAGGGAGATATGTAATCAGGTTACGGTCCAAATTAAATATTGCAGGACAAATAGCGGAATTACACACTAGTTAATTTTAAAGGTAGTCTAGGGAGCGTGAAAAAACAGAGGTCTGCTTGTGTTTTAAATGTCAAGAGTCTGAAATGTAGCTTAACATAAGCAACCTCGAAGACCAAGCTGCCAAAGTTTAAAGCTGTAATATAGAGTATTTGGTTGTTATGGCACAATCAACATTACATCATTAACGTGCTGCATTACTCTTATGTTACCCACATGTTTGGCATAGCTTTAAAGTCAGTTTAACTCAGGTCATTTCTAATCAAATGCTGGATTAGAAACCGAAGCAGGCCAGTAGAATGCATTTCTCACAAAGATGTTTGTGATTATTTTGGCACCTTCACACTTTTTTTCCCTATGATTTATTAAGTTTATATTGTTGCTTCATAGAATCAATATAAATGCAGAGACATGAAATGGACATGTGCTATCTGACCTTGAATCAAAGTGTACACATTTAGGAGAAAGTTAATTTCCGTGGGCACTTCCTGCTGCTCTCTTTGCCTCATATTTTACACATGTCCGTTTTTAAACATTTATTTTGGCACACTTCTTCATGTGAGTTTTAATTGTGATGGAAACAATTTGAATGCCTAAAATTTCCCAGGGTTTCATGTTATCAAAGCGAAAATGACCAATCATATTAAAGAAAAAATATATATATAGTCATGTGTAGGAAACGCTAAGCAATTTAACCCCAAGATCAATCAATCAATGAAGTGACTTGTAAAGTGTGACTACTCACCCATGAGGGTCTCAAGGCAATTATTGGGGTGAACTGCTGATCCGTCGAAGGCACTGTGATTCCGTCGAAGAGCCAGGACTTGAAGTCCTTCCTGAATTGAGGCAGTGACGGTGATTGCCTGACAGCACTGTGATTCCGTCGAAGAGCCAGGACTTGAAGTCCTTCCTGAATTGAGGCAGTGAGGGTGATTGCCTGACAGCACTGTGATTCCGTCAAAGAGCAAGCTCTTGAGGTCCTTCCTGAATTGAGACAGTGATGGTGATTGCCTGACAGCACTGTGATTCCGCCGAAGAGCCAGCTCTTGAGGTCCTTCCTGAATTGAGGTAGTGACGGTGATTGCCTGACAGCACAGTGATTCCGTCAAAGAGCCAGCTCTTGAGGTTCTTCCTGAATTGAGACAGTGATGGTGATTGCCTGACGGCACTGTGATTCCGTCGAAGAGCCAGCTCTTGAGGTCCTTCCTGAATTGAGACAGTGATGGTGATTGCCTGACGGCACTGTGATTCCGTCGAAGAGCCAGCTCTTGAGGTCCTTCCTGAATTGAGGTAGTGACGGTGATTGCCTGACGTGGAGGGGCAGGGTGTTCCAGGTCTTCGCTGTGAGGTAGGCAAAGGACCTTCCTCCGGCCGTGTTCTTGCAGATACGCGGGGAGGCAGCATGGGCCAATTGGGTGGAACGGAGGTCTCTGGGGTGGGTGGGTGGAATGCGAGGTGGTGGTTGAGGTACGTGGGCCCCACATCATGTAGTGCTTTGAAGATGAATGTAAATGAGAGAAATATCCGCTGGATTTTGAATTTAAACTAAAGCACCACCTATATTCAATCAAATATATTTTAACTAGGGACACGCACATGTTCTAGGTAAAACACCAAAAGTGCATTTGGGAGTCGACTCTACCCACCCATCCACAGAATATTCTGCATTGTGGCATTCAAATTATGCAGCTGCCAACCAGGTGTGGGGCAAGGTATGGCCATTTTGGATCTCTTCATTCACCAAAAGCCAGCCCCGTCCATTGATTGAAGCAGTGGATTTTCACGTAATGGGCTGAAAGTGTCACCCTAGTGATCCATCCAAGGGCGGTCTGATGATGAGTCTCCATTCGCCTGCTGTTGTACTTGGGGTGCATAGGCTTTATTCCAATCAGCCTTAATAGTACTGCCTTTGTGCTGCGAGGAATCTCAATTGGGAGTTTACACTCTATAATCAATCCTAGAGTTTTTGTCTTGTGAACGTTCTGTACATTTCCATCAATTCTTTGATTACTGCACAGAGGCCAAATTTACTATCATTCATGCAACAACGTGATGCGTAAAAAATTGCAGCACTGCATTGCATGAAGGGCAGAAAATAAAGAATCACCACGTTTAGCTATATTCTCAGTGGTGCTTGCATTAAGGGCCATATTTATTGAAGGGTTGAGTCGCTTTTGCACCACGCAACAGAGTGCATGTGCGGCAGAGCCCTTAAGTGCGATTTATTAAGCCATGCAAGGCCACCTTGCATGGCCCTGAGTGGCTTGATCAATCCAGAGTAACGCAATGCAGTGCAAATTACAGCGTTGTGTTACTCTGCCCCAGGGTGGTGTTCCATGGGTGGTGCATGGGTATTCCCACACAACACCCATGGATTTTGACGCATTCCTAGATTTACTATAAGTGGTAAACTTGGGAATGCACCAAAACTGCTATGCCTCCCCAGTTGAGACGTAACAAGCCAAAATATGTATATTTCTCTTCGCTTTTTCCTCTATGTGTGCTGCATTCTGCAGCACGCATAGAAAAAGGTATATGTCTCAAGGGATTGCTTTTGTGCAGGATGGTGCCCTTTCCTGCACCAAAACAATCCTGCTTGCAACGCAGGCAGCCTTGCATCATGATGTATGAGTGTCTGCACTGGTGCTAGGCAGTACATTGTGTCCCATTTTAAATTGCAATGATAAAAAAAGAGATTGCCAACATCCACCCAGTCATCATGAAAAGAATGTTAAGGTTAACTTGCTAGAAAACAGCTCACATCGTTTTAGCGTCAACTCTCACTTGCGACAAAACATTGTCATTCATAAGGAAGTAATTCCAGTGTGTGAAGAAAAACAATGCAAGTGCCCAAATGAAGGAAAGGTGGGAAGCTCCAAGGGCCTGATTACGAGTATAGGGGTCCCCAGACCACAGTACGACCACTGCCACCTCATCGGTCCAACTACCCAATTACGAGGTTGTTGGTTGGACCACCACAAGCCCACCACCGGGATCCTAAATCCCAATGGGGCAACATTGGGGAAAGTAGTGATCAATGGCGGTGGTGCCAATGGCGCCACCATCGTGTTGATCATGACCTACTTTTCCGCTGACCTGTTCATGGCAGGGACTCCACCATAAAAAGCTTGGCAGAGAGGCACCCCAAACAGGGCACCAGGGTGAATTTGCCCATGGGGGTTGTGCTTGTGCCCCCATACTTGTACTATCATGCAAGCATTGTGTGCCATGCATAACATGGGGCATGGTACTCAGTACACCGATGTGCCAGCAGCGCTGGCATATGCTTCAGGCTCTTTCTATGTGCCGAAGCATGCCGCCGTCATGGCACCGCCAACACAACACCGTCAGCCCGACGGTGTTATCGTAATATGGCGGTTGGGATGCCGTCGACTTGCCAGCGTTCTCCCAGCCGCTGCAACTGGGTCAAGAAGTCAGACCGCCAAACTTGTAATCAGGGCCTACGTGTTATTACTAACGTTCCACACACATAATAAACTGAAAGACATTCTTTTTCTGCCTTTATAAAGAAGGATTTTTAGAATAAGACCATATACTCAAAGAGTACTTTTGAATGTAGTTTTAACTAGCTACCTCAAAAAGCAAAAATAAACATGCGTAACATTACGGGCCAGATTTATCAAGGTTTTGCACTACCCTTGCACCACACAAGGGCAACGCAAAACGTAAGTGAGGTTTATCAAGCCAAGCAAGTCTTGTTCTCTGACCTTCATGACTTGATAAATCTAGAGTAATGCAAGGTAGCGTTAATCACTGTCTTGCATTAATCTGCGGCAAGCATGGCTTGAGCATGGGTGTTCCCATGCATCCACCCATGGATTTTGGTGCATTTTCAGATTTGCCATAAGCGCTAGACCTTAGAATGTGTCCAAATGCTGTGCCTCCCCAGGTGAGGCATAATGAGGAGAAATATCTTTATTTACCCTTGTTTTTTACTCATTCTCTGTGTGTTTTATTTTGCAACACACATAGAAAGAGCCTCAGAGGATTGCTATTGTGCAGGAAGGTGTTCCTTCCTGCACAAAAACAATCCTAATAAGAATGTTGGCATCCTTGCAACATGATGCAAGGGTGCCTGCATTTGCACTAGGTAGTCACAAGTGTGCCAGTGTTAGGAAAAGGCAGGAATATGAGATATAATGGTAATTACAGTGCATTCCTGCCCTTACCCTTTCACGCAGCACCAGTTGGCTTGCTGCATTGCTTTGTATTGAAGAATATGGGCCTACATATATAGGGCCCACATATATAGTTTGACCTGATATGAAATTTTCAATGTTATGCTGTTAACAAGCATCAAGGCTAATGAACCTCGAACCTGGCTGATATCAAACAACCTCAGTGTGAATAAAACGCATGCTCTGTAGTAAATAAGGCTTGGTGTGTGAATGGCCATTAAATGTGCTTATTTCCACTACACATATAGGGCCTCATTTACGACTTTGGCAGTCCTCCAGTGGAGCTGCCACCGCAACGTCTGCTGGAGAACTGCTAAAGCCGGGGTGCAACCACCCACCTGATTGGGAGTTTAATCCGGGTCGGGAGGGTGGGATTGCAGTGGTCTCATGACAGTGTGCTTTACGGCTCATAGGAGAGCCTAACATGGAGCCTGCCGCCATGACAGCACATGCAGCACTTTCCTGCACAGTGTAGCATGCATGTCACACCACACAGGAACAGAGGTGCAATTTCAGGGGGCACAATGTGTGCCCCACTGCATGTACCCCAGGCCAAGGAGCAGCATAAATGCTTAATTTCAACAGTATATATTATTCTGTGTGCCATGCATTAAAAAATAAAATTAAAATAATATAATAAATAAAAAATATTTCCAGGCAACTACATTTATCGCCAAGCAAGAGAAATACCACAAGACAGAAGTGAGGAATTAACTGAAGCATAATTAGAGAAAGTGATATCACTTCTGAAGATTAATTCTCATAGATGTGGACACAAATCAGAGAAACCATTGGCCAGTAATAAATAACCACACAACACTGTCGCAGCAGTGGGGCTTAGGACACCGTACAAGAAGTAGTCGATCACAACATTCGCCAGAAGGCCTTCAATAAATTCAAGCAAACTGACCTATGTGCCAAGAATGGGCTTTGTTGGAAATGTGATTGAGGAGACAATGTACAATCTTCTAAAAATTAGTTTACCCACTTGATACAAACACAAATAGCAATGAGTTAGGAGATTTCAAAACTACTACAAAGCCCTCACTTAAGTAATGTCTGTTACAATGGAGGTTTGGGCCACTGGAATTGTGCAATTCTGCAGTTTTTTCCACATAATTATGGATTTTCCGCTTTTGTCACATTATTCATTGGTGTGTTATCAAAATATTGTAAAAAATATCGTCATATCTTAATATTGTTTCATTTATATCATGATTACAAACGTACCATTATTTTAAATATTGCAGGCAAGTATTTCATTTTTAGCAGTTTATTATATTGATGTCAAGAATATCATATATAAAATGGATTTATGTAATGAAAACAAATTCCAACTCGTATTGAAGGAACATGCGATCACTCAGTAATAGTCGTGCAAAAATGTATGTATGTAGTAATATTATTTTCTATATTTTCGTGATTTTCAATGTAATTTTTATTTTTAGCATTATTTAAATTAATAAAATGGTTTAGGAGCAGAATGAGTGGGTAGATTTTTAAGATTCTTTTTTAAGAATTAGTGTTCTTTGTATATTTTGCTTTATGTGTAAATGTAAAAATTGTAAATGTATCAATGTGTAAATCTCTATATTTATATTTTTGCAATAATTTATAATGTTTTTCAGCAGGATGTAGACTTTGTTGAGTAACAAGATGGGGAGTTTTTTTAAACATTTTTAGTGTATTCTTATTTATTTATACATTTTTGTCAATTGATTTTAATGATATTTTATATTTAGAATGTTAGTATATAAATGTTGTTTTTGTTTAATTTATTACTCTACGGGGCATATTCACATGGAACTATCGCCGAGTTAACAGCACTTTATCGCAGCCAAAGTTGCGATAAACTTATCACCCCAATCACAAGCTGGTGTTAACAGCCCACATCACCAGTATACCCACGATAGCAGTCGCAAAAACACATCGCCACAGATGACCCCCGCAACTATCGCTAATGAGATGCAGAATAGGCGTTCCGTTGCCAAAAGCCGGAATAACACCACTCCACAACATTCACAACAACCAGCCCGAACTGCGATAAGAACACAAAACAGGCGATAAGGTGCGTTAGCAGCAGGAAAATAACACCTGCTCTGACCTGGTGCAAAGTCGGACCACAGCCTGCACCACAAAAGGGAGCACAGCCCAGAGCCACACCTGAAGAACAACAGATGCACCAAAGCAACTGAACATGCAGCCCGGAGGGCCGAAAGGGCAACAACACCTGCCGCCACCACCCCAGGACCCCCCCTCCCCGGCACCCCCCCGACCAAAGACATGTCACATCAGCTACACCTAAACGCACAAAATAATCCGCATGATGTCGCACAATCACAACTGGTGACATGTATGTGTCATCACAAAAATGATCATCACACATTCACTTTCGAAGCAACAATTGAAAATATATTAACATGAACACTGAAATGAAATGAAGACACATGGAGTCCCCCCTCGGGACAATCCGTAGGTCACAGCCTGCAAGACAAAAAATCATGATGAGAAGGTGTGTCCTGCGCACATCAAAGGACAGAGAGAGAGCGAAGGGGAGAGAGAGGAAGAGAGGTAGAGAGAGATAAGAAGAGAGGGGGAGAGAGAAAGAGAGAGAAGAAGAGAGGGGGAGAGAGAGAGAAGAAGAGAGGGGGAGAGAGAGAGAAGAGAGGGGGAGAGAGAGAGAAGAACAGAGGGGGAGAGAGAGAGAGAGTGCCGCCCCTGCACACCCAGGCCACACTGCTCACCTGCTGCCACCGGTGTGTCTCCAACCACTTGCCGGTATGTATTGCAGTTCACCAGGTCACACATCTGAGACAGACCCGTCATCTGAAACAGAGACCAGATACATGTTTGGCACAGTACACACAATAGCACAAGACAACATTGCCTGCCCGCCCATGCACACCCAGACAGAGACACACCAGCCCCTTTCACCGCCCATCGGAGCATGACCGCCCATGCACACCCAGGCCTCACTGCTCACCTTCTGACACCGGTGTGTAGACAGGAGGTCCCACCACGTGCCGCTGCAAGCCACAAGCCCGGGCCCACAGACATGGCACCCTCCACACCATGTAGCCCGGCTCCGCAGACCACCAGGTCTCATGTTTCATGCTGGGTCTTGATTGCTCCATGGCAGAGAACATACACCCGGCCTCATCGCAGGTTGCACACCCGCTCAGCCCAATAGGTGCCACTAACTCTGGGATCCCGGAAGCAACGCCACATGGCGGTAGGCCCGCGCTGCCCGCTGGCTCTGGCCTACACTGCGGTCCAGCAGGGCACACAAAACCTGAGCTGTACTGACCGCCGGGACGGGTCATCATCGCAGGCTGCACACCCACTCAGCAGCTTAAGGTGCCCCTACCTCAGTGCACCCAAAGTCACCGTCCCGTGGTGGGGTGCCTGTGCCGGCCCCAATGCTCCGGGTGCCACTAACCCTGTGCAACCCCAGTCAGCGCCACGTGGTGGTAGGCCTGTGACGGCCGCAAGGCCTCGGGTGCCACTAACTCTGTGTGCAACAACTCATTATGATTGAAACCGTGGAGTGTCCGCATCCAGTCACCACCGGCAGAGGGGAATGTGATGTCGTCAGCCCTTTATGTTGGTGTAGTCACATGGCCTGTGACGCCTGTGACGGATGGGTGTGGTGTGCGTGCTAACCTGCCCTCAGGGAGTGGCTGTGACATGCTGACAACTAGACCAGTGACCTGCACACCACTAGCCAGTACGTCTGCGACGGGTAGCAATGAGGGCCCCCACTCGGAGCTTAAGCGGGGTAGTCTGGCCTGCCGTACGCCAGACCAGCGCAGGGCTTGCAACATTGACTCATGGGCTCTGGGCGTGGGTCAGTCCATGTCCGGAAATGGAAGTGACTGATGCGTGTGTTCCTGTTGTAGTGAGGAATGTTGCGAAGTTAGCGCACACAAGGGGTAGACTAACGAATCATGTATTGCTCTAATGAAAAAATTGTGGCGTGCTACTCAGAAACGAGGAAGCCCACCTCGCTGAAGTAAACTGAAATGTAGCTGGTGAACAGTCACCAGTGTACTGAGTGCACTGCGATGGAAGGAAACAAATGAGATAATTTTATACAACTGAACTGGGTTACCATGAAATCTTAATGTATGTAAACTGTGATGAAATAACCAGTAGTCTGGTAAACAATCAATTAAACAAATAACACTTAATTTGTTGCTGAATCATTGTATTGAAAACGAAAAATACAGTTACTATTCAAACTGTATACAATGAAACAATTGGAAAATGATAGTACACACAATAATGAACTGCCCTAGAGCAGCAGATTGCATCATCAATAATAAAGAAAATCAGAAACAAGCCCAATGCATTTCGGGATGATTCTCATCCCTTCTTCAGGGGCAGCTGGAAAAAATGAAAACAAAACAACATTGAGAACCGTAGCTATCTACATACAAGAAATCTTCATTATCATCAAACATATACAATTGTGTGCAAAATGCAGCGTATCAATGCACAAAGGATTCACGACTGGCCTGTGTTAGAGCATTAGCAATTCAATGAAGAAAAGGTTGTAGAAATGCAGAAAAGAGTGAATTACTCTTAATTGTGATTGAAGAGTATATGCAAAAGTGCCCAGGAATACTGTTTATAAAAGCATTTAAAATGAATAACACCCGTGAAAATGTGACTGAGAAAAGAAACTCTTACTGATGCACGAAGTGACGATTCAATACGAAACTGACCAGTAGCGCCGAAAGCTGCCAAACACTGGGGTGAATAATGAACAAAATCTCAGAGTCAGCTCGTAGTGAAGAGAATGAATGAATGAAATGTAAACGAGACTGCACACAACTTACTCTCGTGCCGTGATGGTAAAGTGCTGTATCGCTTTGTTTATAGCTGAGTCAATGACTGTTCAGCTCAGTGTTAAAGTTTGGGCTGGCTGTAAAATGAAAGAGAAAGAACAACCGAAGTTTGACGGGAAAACGGAAGCGACTGGTGCTAAAATGGGAAACAAACAAGGAGAAGGAAAGAAGCAGAAGGATGGGAACGGGGACCTACCCGTAGGCTGGATGGGACCCTACGTGAAGAATGATCAATCCTCAGGGACTCAGTGCGAACGGAGATGAATCTTCCAACGGGCTGCTGAACGCATGGACCTCCGGGAGGAACGATGGTCAGAAGCTGGCTGGCTAGATTATTAAATGGAACGAGCTGCGTGAACGCGTCCTGACGGACGTGATGGAAAAGAAAAGAGGACTGGACAGAAGAACTCTGCCGGGAGTACGAGTGTGAATGGTAAAATGTGTAATAAAGTTAGGCTGAAAGGAAGTGAAAAAAAGAGATCGGGGGATGCAGACGTGTGAGTGTGTGTTGCCGAACTGAGAGGTTGACAAAAAGACGAACAAACGCTAAAAATAAAAAAAGAAACAAAAGAAAAGAAAAAGAGAAAAAAGAAGGGAAAATCCTTGAAACTGGCTAATGATAGTGTGGTGATGGAAGAGTGAATTGGTGATAGGTAAAGAAACGCTGCTGTGAAAGGAGATGGACTCAAACAAGGAAGAGGCTAAGTGAAAATTAAGATTTTGGACGGAGGAGAAGAAATTGTAATTCAAGTACAGTGGTGAGATGATGTGTAATAAGACAATGTTGCTGAGTAAAGCAGAAAAAGACTATAGAACGGCTGGTGTAAAAGGTAAGATGAAACATAGTAAAATGCCCAAATGAACCAAGTGTAAAGCGTACAAAGCTGAGAAACATATTGAATTGCTTAGTCTTTTATGAACGCAATGTAGTCCTTCATCTACAAGACACCAACACTTACATCAAACTTCAAGAGGATCCAACATCATCATTTCAAGCAGTTTTGACACAGATCTTGAATCACGCAGAAGAAATGTCTTGGATAACTAACAAAATCCGTACTTTTCTCACGGTTCCATTCCCCAGACGACCCAAACTATACATGTTGCCCAAGATACACAAAAATTCACAAAATCCACCGTTCAGACCCATTGTGTCTGGATGCGACTCAATTTTCATGCCAGCAGGTCAACTAGTGGATCATTTCCTACAGAAGTTTGTGCAGTCATGGAAAAGCTACATCAAGGACACCACTCATTTTTTAACTCTTCTTGATCAAGTTAACAATGTCTCAGAATCATGGCTTCTTTGCACAATAGATGTCACAGCCCTATACACATCCATACCATTGTTGGAAGGCCTTGAAGCTAGCGAATGGGCGCTACTCCAGCTTGAAGAAACTGCCATAGACAAAGTGTTCATTATGGAGTTACTCACTTTTTGCCTCCAACACAGTTATCTTGAGTGGAACAGTGATTTCTATCTACAGATAAGTGGAACATCTATGGGTTTTTCTGGCGCTCCTGCTTACGCCAACACGTTCATGGCCAAATTTGAAGAAGACCATATCTTTTCTGACGACATTTGGACTGACAACTTGGCGTTTTTTGTCAGGTTCATTGATGACATTTTTTTAATTTGGAAGAATTCTGAAGATTTGTTGATCGAACAAATCAGTCAATTAAATCAAAAGAATTCACGCATTCAATTCACTTACAACATCAGTCCGGAACAAATATCTTTTCTGGATGTACTAATCAAGAAACAATTCAATTCTCTGGTCACAACTATCTACTCAAAACCCACAGACAGAAATAATCTCCTTCATTTCTCCAGCTTCCATCCTCCATCATTGATTCGCAATCTTCCGTATTCTCAGCTGATCAGAACCAAAAGAATCATTTCAGACAGCCATCTTCTAGGACCATCACTCCAAAAACAAGTAGAGAAATTCCGACAGCGGGGTTATCCAGCACCAGTTCTAGAGGCAGCCATGTCTAGAACTTCTAATAAAACGCGAGCGGAACTTCTTGCACCCACAGAGAAAAATACCCATGACAGACATGTTTTTGTTTCTACATTTTCCACAAGTTCACGGCGCATTCGCCAGATCATCAGAAGAAGATGGGAAGTGTTAAAACAGGAACCGGATTTCAAAGATCTTTTCTCTACTGAACCCATCTTCGCCTTTACCCGGAGCAAAAATATCAGAGACATTTTATCAACACCTTCCACAATTGACTGTGATGAGTTCAAGGGCATGCAAAAATGCTACAACTGTGTCAATTGCCACAACGCAATCACTGGCAGCGTCATCCACCATCCGCGTTCTGGCAAAGCCATCAAACTCCGATACACTGGCACTTGTGACAGTACTAATGTCATCTACACTATCAAGTGTCCCTGCGGTTCATTGTACGTTGGCAAAACTTCCCGAAAAATCAAAACCAGAATTTCAGAACACAAAAGTTCAATCCGCACCAACAATCTTAAATCTCCGTTGTTTTCACATTGGTCAGAACATCATCACACTATCGCACAACTCAGATTCACCATACTTGAGATGATGCCTCGCAACACTCAGATCAACACAGACAAATTACTCTCACAGAGAGAAATTTGGTGGATCAAGTATTTACAAACCCTTACACCTTTTGGTCTCAATGATAGACTAGAGATGCAATGTTTTCTATAAAACTACATCCCTAGCACCTGGGCTCTGGTCAATCATTCTTATTACATGATATGGGAATCCTGTGTCCATTCGGTCTCAACATTTCTCCAGTTTCGTTTCCCTTAGAGCATCATACCTTAGTAATTGCCTTTAGATTGTACGTCTGTAGAGACTAAGCAATTCAATATGTTTCTCAGCTTTGTACGCTTTACACTTGGTTCATTTGGGCATTTTACTATGTTTCATCTTACCTTTTACACCAGCCGTTCTATAGTCTTTTTCTGCTTTACTCAGCAACATTGTCTTATTACACATCATCTCACCACTGTACTTGAATTACAATTTCTTCTCCTCCGTCCAAAATCTTAATTTTCACTTAGCCTCTTCCTTGTTTGAGTCCATCTCCTTTCACAGCAGCGTTTCTTTACCTATCACCAATTCACTCTTCCATCACCACACTATCATTAGCCAGTTTCAAGGATTTTCCCTTCTTTTTTCTCTTTTTCTTTTCTTTTGTTTCTTTTTTTATTTTTAGCGTTTGTTCGTCTTTTTGTCAACCTCTCAGTTCGGCAACACACACTCACACGTCTGCATCCCCCGATCTCTTTTTTTCACTTCCTTTCAGCCTAACTTTATTACACATTTTACCATTCACACTCGTACTCCCGGCAGAGTTCTTCTGTCCAGTCCTCTTTTCTTTTCCATCACGTCCGTCAGGACGCGTTCACGCAGCTCGTTCCATTTAATAATCTAGCCAGCCAGCTTCTGACCATCGTTCCTCCCGGAGGTCCATGCGTTCAGCAGCCCGTTGGAAGATTCATCTCCGTTCGCACTGAGTCCCTGAGGATTGATCATTCTTCACGTAGGGTCCCATCCAGCCTACGGGTAGGTCCCCGTTCCCATCCTTCTGCTTCTTTCCTTCTCCTTGTTTGTTTCCCATTTTAGCACCAGTCGCTTCCGTTTTCCCGTCAAACTTCGGTTGTTCTTTCTCTTTCATTTTACAGCCAGCCCAAACTTTAACACTGAGCTGAACAGTCATTGACTCAGCTATAAACAAAGCGATACAGCACTTTACCATCACGGCACGAGAGTAAGTTGTGTGCAGTCTCGTTTACATTTCATTCATTCATTCTCTTCACTACGAGCTGACTCTGAGATTTTGTTCATTATTCACCCCAGTGTTTGGCAGCTTTCGGCGCTACTGGTCAGTTTCGTATTGAATCGTCACTTCGTGCATCAGTAAGAGTTTCTTTTCTCAGTCACATTTTCACGGGTGTTATTCATTTTAAATGCTTTTATAAACAGTATTCCTGGGCACTTTTGCATATACTCTTCAATCACAATTAAGAGTAATTCACTCTTTTCTGCATTTCTACAACCTTTTCTTCATTGAATTGCTAATGCTCTAACACAGGCCAGTCGTGAATCCTTTGTGCATTGATACGCTGCATTTTGCACACAATTGTATATGTTTGATGATAATGAAGATTTCTTGTATGTAGATAGCTACGGTTCTCAATGTTGTTTTGTTTTCATTTTTTCCAGCTGCCCCTGAAGAAGGGATGAGAATCATCCCGAAATGCATTGGGCTTGTTTCTGATTTTCTTTATTATTGATGATGCAATCTGCTGCTCTAGGGCAGTTCATTATTGTGTGTACTATCATTTTCCAATTGTTTCATTGTATACAGTTTGAATAGTAACTGTATTTTTCGTTTTCAATACAATGATTCAGCAACAAATTAAGTGTTATTTGTTTAATTGATTGTTTACCAGACTACTGGTTATTTCATCACAGTTTACATACATTAAGATTTCATGGTAACCCAGTTCAGTTGTATAAAATTATCTCATTTGTTTCCTTCCATCGCAGTGCACTCAGTACACTGGTGACTGTTCACCAGCTACATTTCAGTTCCTGTTGTAGTGTTCACGGGACCCGGTACACAGTATGCAATGTAGCACCCTCTGACTGGCATCCTACAGGATGAGCATCTCTGACGCAAGGGAAATCACTGTCCCTACATTCATCCACACATTCATACATGAATGATGAAAGACATAACATAGCAGTGCGTCACTGGATGTTTATTGTACATCCAGTGCAGTTCTGCAGCTGGAGCGGTACAGGGCAATGCCGAGCACACTATACAATATGGGCCCGAGGAGGGCCAGCCAGAGTCCATCCGGGGATGACAAGTACTGCGGAAGAGGAAGGGTACAGTTCTCAGTCTGGTCGCCGTGTCATTGGTCATCAAACAGGATATGGCAGTCCATGTCGCTGTCCAAGGTGAGTGCATCGGAGTGTATTGGGGGTCAGTGGAAGGTCATGGGGCCATGTGCGGCACCAAGCAGAAACAGGGCACGTTGCGGAAATGTATGCTAGTGCCTCCTGATTACAAACCCATCCATGTCCTCGTCCCAGGGTTGTGTGCTCTGCCTCACCTGTGGGTGTTGCAGTACTGGCTGAGGCACTGTGTGCCTCTGACACATCAGGTGCCGGAGTGGATACGTCTGTCGCACTGTGAGGCAATGGCACATCAGGTGGCGGAGATGTGGATGGTGTGGGGGCAGCAGTATTCATGTGCGTCACACCCTGTGGCAGCAATGCCATAATGATGATCTGCAGGGCATGGTAGATCCCAGCTACATTTTGCTGTTGTGCAGCGGTGGCTGCCATCCTTTCCGCCTTTATCTGCACCATGTCCTCCATTAGCCTCCGCATATGTGCCAGTTCACGGCTGGTATCCCTGGTGCCCCTCTGAGCGGACAGGTGTTTTTCTCTCCATGTCAGGACTCCAGCGATGTCAGTCATGGCTCATTGGAGACCATGGATTGGGCCTAGACACCCATGGATGGCATCCAGTTTGGTAGCCATGAGGTCGAACCTCACCTGCACCTGCTCAGCCGTCTCCCTCTGGGCCTCCAGCACACGGCGTTGGAAGTGCGTGTGTTGTTCCTGGGGGTCTTGGGAGAGTGCCGGGCCGTGGGTGCCTCCTGCTGGGTGGTTTGGTTGGTGGGTGGGGTCTCCTCGATGCAGCCGGTCAGCCCTGATCCTGGAGGTGAGTCGCGGATGATGTCAATGATGTCTAGGAGGACTTGTGCGTCGATGCTGGGGTTGTCCTCCTCGTCATCAGTGAAGAGTGGCTGGGACTGCTCTGCAGGGGGTGTTAACAGTGGCCCTGCAATGTGAAGGGGAGATGGTGTATTGCAATGTGTCCACATGTATGTAGCCGCATGGTACATGTTGACATTCAGACAGCATGGCATTGTACATTGTGACAGTCTATAGATCTGGGCGATGACCCAAAGTCATTGAGGGGGTTCACTGTGCTCTGCTTGATTGTGCATGTATGCCATTGTGGCCATCTCCACCCGTCCCCCCAGTACCTGGTGGTCACTCACCCTGTTGAAGTTGTGTTGTGTCCTGTCGAGCAGTGTTCGGTCCCCCGACTCGGGCCACAGTATCCACACTGATGACTGTCGACGCCAGCTCCTCCATGTTATATGGCTGGGTTCAAACTGGAATGGCATGGTGAGCAAAAAAAACATGAATTTAGGCCCAGATCTCTGTACTGGGGTGAATGTATGACACTGTTCTGCATTCCGTCCATCAACTGTTGTTTTTGCAGTTGTCACCCGAGTGGGACGGGTATGCCTAGAAGTAGGTCCCGTGCTCTCCATGCCACTGGAATCAAGCTATCCTGGCTGAAGAGGGGTGAAACCCCGAAACCGGTCCTAGGATGCTTGTTTCCAGTCCAGGGAGGACCTGGCTTGGCAGTTCGGGCTGGACTGTTCCCATGAGGCACAGGGTCAAGACTGATTTGCATACGACTAGGTTCAAACTGGAATGGCATGGTGAGCAAAACGACTATGGATTTAGACCCAGATCTCTGTACTGGAGTGAATGTATGACGTTGTTCTGCATTCTGTCCATCAACTGTTGTTTTTGCCTCCATGTCATCCAGCACGAGCTGTGGCGCTGGGCCCCCACCTCCAGTCTGCATTGCTGCCTTCTGGTTGGCTGTGAGTTTCTCCTTGGTCTTTCGCTTGATGTCATTCTATCACCTCTTGACCTCGTCCATTGTCCTCTTGTGCTCTCTGACGGCATTCACCTTGTCCACGATGTCCCGCCATATTCCAGTTTTGGTGCCCAATGACATGTTGGATGTGACTAACAGTTGTTGATGCTGTTCCATCACCTCCGTGACTATGATCCTGTTCGCCTGCGGACTGAACTTCGTCTTCCTCTTCTGCTTGTCCTTGCCCTTCCCTGTCCCCGAGGTCCCTGGCTGGTCGTCTGGGGTGCTTGTGGGGTTGCGCTCGTCCTCTGCGCCTGCTCCGGCTGCCTCCATGATGCTTGGGTGTTGGTCAGTTTGTGTTTGGGTGTTTTTTCTACTTTTATGGTGATTTTTCCTGCCTGCCAGGTGTGTGTTGCAGGCCTGGTGCTGCTTATCGCTGATTTCCTCTTCGTGCTTTGGCCCATCACAGGTTTTTTTGTGTTGTGGTTTGTGTTTTTATCTCCATCGAGGTGGTTGTATCAGCAGACTATCGCATGGTACCGCATTGTTGTAAATTCCACGTTGACACAGGGTTATTTTCCCGCGATAGGCTGCGATGTTGAGAGTTGTGTTAAGCTACTCTTGCGGTAGTTATCACACGTTCTTGTGAATATACCCCTAAATGTGATAAAGTGTATGTGTGTCTAGATGTAACTACTAATATACTTAAATTATTTCTGCTGTGTTTAAATATGTTGTTTTATTTATTAAATGTAATAATGTTTTTGATACGGTGTAGGCTATTTTGTATGTGTACAACGTACTTTTTCAATTTAATTGTTTACTTTTTAAAATTAAATAAATATTTCCTTTTATAATTATTGTTATTGTTAGCGATAATTAACATGTTATTTTTTTTATTATTTATAATTTTTTATTTTAATTATGAACAATGCTTTTGTTTATAGATTTTTTCTTTAATTTAACTATATTGATTTATAATTTAGAATATAATTTTACTTTTACATTTATAAATTTATTGTGTAGATTTTTTAATTTTAGCTTTTGTGATTTGTATTTCAGTTAATTCATTGAGTAGGGTTTGAATACATTTGTTATTTTTTTATCAATTATTTATAATTTTTAATTGCTGATGTTTGTATATAAAGATTATCAATTCTTTAAATTTGTATTTGAATTTTTTGGCTATGTAATTTTCATGGTTTTAGATTATTAAGTATGTATTTTCAGTTTGACAACCACATTTTTTTTGTTGTTGTATACATTTTTATGTGAATTGTAAATCTTGCCCCCACCAAGTCCAACATTTTCCCCAATGGACTCTAGACTGGAAAGGGAATATTAAATATACACCTCTTAAATTCCACCACTTTTCCCCAATATGGCATAGATTGGAGTTGGAATAGTAAATCTACACGACCCAAAGTCTGGCTCTTTTCCCAATGTGGTTGAAATTGGAGTGGGAATAGTAAATCTGCACCCCTTGAAGTCCAGCACCTTACCCAAAGTAGTTTAGACTGGAGTGGGAATACGTACAATACTTTGCCCAGTGTGGCTTAAATTAGAGGTGGGGTAGTAAATCTACACCGCTCTTAGTCCAACACTTTACTTAATGTGGCTTAAATTAGAGAGGGGATAGTAAAACTACTCCCCTTAAAGTCCAACACTTTCCCAATGTGCCTTAGGTTGAAGTGGGGATAGTAAATATACACCCCTCACAGCTCAGCACTCCCACCAATGTAAATTACGTTGAAGAGAGAATAGTAAATCTACATCTCTCAAAGTCCAACACTTTCCACAGTGTGGATCAGCTTGAAGCAGGAATAGTAAATGTATACCTCTCAAAGTCTAACACTAATGTAGGTTTCATTGAAGAATGTTTTTTAGAATTGTTGTGTTTTTATGTAGTGATTTGCAGTTGTTTTGGTATATAAATGTACATTAATAAAATACAGTATGTTAGTAATATATACATAATCCAGCTGTATGAAATTGAATTCAAGTTTAAATCATGACAGACTGGTTTGGTAGTATAAGCTGTATTTTTGTACATTTTTCCACGTTTCATTTTGTATGTTTTTCTACGTTATTGTTTAGTAATTGACATATCATTTCACATTTTAGGTACATATTTATATTCTTATATATATATTCAAATTTTCTTAATATACATGATCTTATTTTCCACATACTGTAATATTTTCAATATTTATATGATAATATATGTTTCTTTTTAATTTATTAATAAGTCCTTTATATTAATATTTTTATAGTAGTTTTAATATATTTTTACATTTATGAATAGGTATATTTTTATAAATGTAAAATACATGTTTATAATTTTTTTCAGAATTCAGATTTTTATGTAAAGCAAATACATACATTACACTGTTTTCTTCGTTGTTTTCTATGGAGTGTTAGGGGCCTATTAGGATAGCGGGCGGACTTACGTCCCTCACCGGCAATTAGGATGCCACCGCCACAGTGGCATCCCCATCCACATCATTGTGGCGGGCCGTGCACACAGCACCACCTGCCACAATGCTGTGGCTGCACACTGTGCATTTGCATGCACAACGTGTGAGAATTTTGCTCTTCTTTTACGGATGTTTTGTTCCTTTATCTTTTTCTATTTTGGGATATTTTTTAAAGAAAATAAATGTGGTTATATATTAACTGATATTATGTTTTATTTCTTTCATTTTCAGACTGGCCGTCCGCCTGCCGCATAAGGGCTGTGGCGTTCGGACTGCCACGAGACTGCTGCTGCTGCCAGTGATCCACGATGCCTGGCGATGGTGCAGCAGTCTGAGGCCCCTAATATGCTCGTGTGTGACTGGTGCATGGACAAAATATTGAGTTTTTTATTTCGACCTACATTAATATCGAGTTTTCAATATCGTAGTGACAGAATATCGACATCAAGATTATCAGTGACCAGAATATCAACCTGAAGGTAAGAAATATTGTTTTTCCCAGAAGTGCTTTCTTAAATTTTTTGGGGGAGTTTTGAATGCTGCTCGTGAGCTATTATTTTTTCATTAGATATTTTATTTATTGTTTAAATATCACCATTTTTGGGAAACCAAAATCTACATTTTTGAGTATTAATATTAATTTTTTTCATCTTGATTGATTTTTTAGTTTATTTTTTATGGGAGTTCTCAATTTTTTTAAATGAAAAATAAAGATCCTGTTGTACGCCGAAAAGTTATTTCACAGAGTCTCATGGCTATTCCTGTGGACTGTTATTGCTATTATGGGCATTGGCTTGGTTTGTTTTGACCCGTGCCAGAGGTTTATACTCTTTTCTAGCAGCTTGTGTGATCTGTAAGGGTACCCTTTCAGATGTTATTTGTGTCAGCCATGGGACAAGGCAAAACTGCCCTTAATCTCCACTGATCTTTGCTCTTTATTTAGGCGCTTATTATGAGTTCTGGACTGCTGAACCCGTGGTGGCGATCCACGAACCGCCAGACTGGCCATCTGCCTGCCGCATAAGGGCTGTTGCGTTTGGACTGCCACGAGACCGCTGCTGCTGCCAGTGATCCACGATGCCTGGCGGTGGTGCAGCAGTCTGAGGCCCCTAATATGGTGATAACATGCATAATCGCATGATAGCACCCTTTTTCCCAATGAGATGCAAAGTGGGCGTCACTGGGTGTTCCACGGATGGACTACCTTGGAAATATCGCTGATGTTCACATCGCGATATTTACAAGGCAGCCCACAGGATTTTAGCACATGTTAGATTTTGGCGAAAAAGGCGCTTTTCGCCAAAAACTAAGGTCTGCTAAAATTCAGACTTACCTATGCTTTACATAGGGGGTGGATTATGCTGCTACGACCACAGGCTCGTATCAGCAAGGTTATCGCCGTTTTGCAGGGAACATCGCTGGAAAACCAGCGATGTTCCCTGCAAAGCGGCGATAACCTCGCTATCTCTGCAATTGTTATCGCCCTGGAGAAACGCGTTGTTAATAATGCGCTACCAGGGCGATACATTCCAGAGATAGCCTGCGATAAAATATTTATCGTTAAGCACGGCCAGCGCTAATTATCGCTGGCCATTGATAATATGCCCCCACTATGTGATCCAAAAAATGGTGCCATCAAATTTGAGTAATATAGGGATATGATCTTGTGCCACCTTCGGTGGGAAGATAGTTAGCCTTGTAAAGGTAAAGTCTGCAGTTTAAATATTCAATAAATAATGGATGAATACACATCACTGTTTGGCACCCCTTGAGAACATAATTAACCCAATGAAATGAAACCTGAATAGGTCTCTCTATCTTGATTATTGCAAGTAAAGGAAGCGTAGTCACAAAATATTTCGGCCACATCATGACTCAATTCAAACAGATGAATGGAATTGAGGAATCAATATAAACAAAATACATTGCCTTTGTGCAGCATAGAGGAGCAGCAAAAATAGGACAAATATGTATTGGGTCATCAGGACCTTTTACTTGAAGGCCATGGGATGATTGGGTACATGATTTGACTTTGCCAAATATAACAAAGGAAAGTAAGAAATTTGACAATGTCTTTGAGTATCCTGAAGCTGACACCTAATGTAGAATCCATGGCTGTGCTTTGGTCCAGTGGCCCAGGTTTTCACCGTCTTAGATTTCCGTACCACTCCCAGAGTGCAGGTACATCCCAACAAGCTCATCAGCCCAATAATTCAAAGGAGCCAATCACAAAAGGGGGGAGGGGGCACCCTGTCTAGCTTACCAGCACACAATGTGCACAGATGTGTCCTTTATTTGATTGGTTCCCATCCTTTATTTGATTGGTTCCTTTCTGAACAAATCCAGGAATGCTTGCAATTTATTTGAGTTTTAGGAGAAACGAACAAAAGCTGAAGAAACTGTTGGTATGTCACAGACTCTAGAAGCGAGGGCTTGACATAAGATTTCAGCTCTGCTGGAACTCCTTGGGCTATGGCTTGGGCTTGATCCATCTGGACTACCTGAACTGGATCCATGTTTTTGGTGCTTGGACTGGTTTTTGGGTGTCGCAAACTATCATGAAATTGACCCCGATGGAAAGTCATTAGCTGTGGCTTAGTCTTTTCACACCCGTAGTCTGCTAGAGGTATGGGCGACCCCTTCTGGTAACCATGTTGCTGCCGACAATAGAAAGCTCCTAAGCAGGTGGTGCCCACCGGAAGAGGCCCTGAATGGAGGTAAAGGGCCAAAGGAAGAACCTCACAGAGGACACAGAAGTCCTGTACTGGGCTTGAGCCAGAGGTACCACGGGAGAAGAAGAGATCCTTTGAGAAGTATTCCAAGGAGAAACCAGAAGAGGACTGGAGGAGCAAGTAAATCCATAAGGAAGAAAGATAGGATGAGAACTAGCAAAACCCCAGGACAGAACTGCCATTCAATGAGGAGGGCTGGAACAAGATGGTAGGTCTGCACGAAGCATTGTGATGCAAGGGATTTCCCTCCTTTTATGTGCCAAAGGAACAGGAAATTCCTAAGAGTCAATATTGGATTGGGGAAAAAGGTTATTGACTTCAATACAGTGAAGGCCATCTTGAATTTTATTAATCAATATTCCTTGGAAATCCTCACAAGGGTTTCTGGGAGAGAGAAATGACTTAAAGTATGGAGGTGCTAATGGCATCTCTTGATAGAGACCCCCCCTCCCAAGCATAAGAAAGTGGCGTAGGAAACATAGTTGACGGTTGCCTGAAGGCAAGTTTAGATTGAGAGCACAGGGGCCCACTGACCCTCTCACAGACCTCCCAACTCTACTGGAACTGTGCATCCCACCCATCTGACATGGCCTCGGCCCGGGTGCTGACATCGCTCAAGACATTGGAAGCAGTGCAACATTGTGAGCAAGATGCAACCTTGCCATATCCCCAAGCTCATTTTCATTGCTATTCTAATAAGGAGCATGGAGTATAAGGATTTTCTGTTTTGGTTTTTGAAAAATATAACCAATATCCTCCATGTTAAATAGATTTTATCATGGAGGAGATTTTAACAATGCACGACCAAGACCAAGATGGATAACTTTGTCAAATTTCATGAAACTGCTAACAGGGAAGACCCTGTGCTTCAACTGCCTCTCCATGATTTGCTTCAGCTTCTACTCACTAAAACACATTAAATGACCTGGGTCTATAGGATCTCATTCAATTCACTCCTTCCTCATGCATCAACTAAAACCAAAGTCAGCTGAGCAAATGACCATGTGATTCTGAAATGTCCATACAGGCACACTCCATGGTGCCTGATATAGTAAAACAATGGCGTATCTCTGAGCTTAGGAAGGACGGGTTGGTGTACACTTAGCAGGAATTAGCTGCCTTAGAATAGACAGAAACAACTGGCAGACCACAGGACAGCTTTAGCACTTTAAGAAGCTAGGGACCCTCCTGGATAGACAGGTTGTAGTCATAGTGGGGATGAGAACCCATTTAGGCCCTGTCAGGTGGGAAGCACGATCATCTAAATAGTAGAATAGCTAAGGAGCTGAAATCAGGCCTAAATGATAGTTGGAGGATTCTGCCACATTAAAGCAGAGGCCGTTGAGTATACAGTAAGGTGAAGAGGAAATGCTACAAAAGGAGGTAGAGGGCTGTGAGAAAATAGTTAGGACTGGGTGGCAGAATTTTCTGAATCACTAGCTAGCATGCATGATACGATTTTTTCTCCTTGTGGACGTAAGAAAACCAGGTTTGTCCAGATTGATGCATTTTCCAGCACTGAAAATGGATCTAGCAGTTAAGGTATCCCGCTTGGTGACGCCATGCCCGCCTACAGTTTCAAGTCTTGCCCCATCGGAGGCTTTGACTGCCAAAAGAGTTACTATATCCAAAAGTAAATCCAATAACTGGACAAAGCCGGAAAATCTAACCAAGCAGTGAAGAACCCTCAGGGGCCATGAAACCTAGGGACCCTCACAAGACAACGCTTTGGACTTTGCCCCACTTGATCATTTTGACTTCCATTTGAGAGACTAAATCCAAAGGTAAAATCTTTGACTGGGATGACCTGCTTGGTGTATATAACCTCATTTTCATATCGGTCAACCTAAAATCGAGCTTAGGTCCTGGTCGACTGTGAGCTGTTACTTTTTCAATTGTTCTTTCCTCTTTCTAGGTGCTTTTTGCCTTAAAACTTTTTTAATTTCATATCTCTGGCTTCTCTTATCCTAGTATAATTATCACAGTGCGTTTTTTCTCATTATTTTATCTCAATTTTTCTAAATTGGTTTGGGAATTTTATTGTGTTGTGTTCCCTACTTTGAAATTGTTGGTATTGCACGACCTTATTAAGCACTTCTCTGCTGTGTGCCTACTGCTTGTGCCAGTTACCAGTAGTTGCGCAGACATTCTCAGCGAATTGTGTTTTGAACTAACCGTAATATGTTTATTAAGTTGATAAGGGTGACCCCCTCCCAAATTAATAACGCAGTTTCTGGCACCCCTATATTTCCGATCTTAATATGGATACACTTGCTTTTAACATCTCTCATTGGAGTCTTCCTCCTTCTTTTTTCCTCTCTTAGCCATATTTTTCTTCTTCCTTCTTTATTCATTGTTCTTCCTTTTGTCTTAGTTTCAAATGAATACCCAAAACTGTCACCTTTGTGCCCATTTACCCACCTTTGTTCCTCTTGAATCTCATTTATGTATCCCTATACCTGCACTGTTTTTGTCTCCCTTCTTCTAGCCATCTTGTTTCCCTGCATCCAGACTCATTTCCTTACCTGTTTTGTTTATTCTGCCTCCTGTGCTCCCTCGATTTTAGGGTCACTGTTTAAATAGGAAAATGACTACTGCAACTCTAAGCTAGTTTTTCTCATTACTTTTCATTTCTTTGTTTCTAACTTGTTCTTTTTTAGGAATTGTTGTACATTTTTAGCATGTTTTTACATATTCAGTAACCTTACAGAACTGGGATTTGATAACAGGTCTGTGATATCTTTTCGTTTTTGAGCAGCTTCAAAAAAATGTTCATAAATAGGTTTCTTGAGCCTTCTAGACCTTTTTCTTTTTTTGGTTGTCAATTCTTTATTGGTTTTAAAAGAACAACAAGAATATATGCTCTCGGGGCATGGCCAGCGTCGAAAGAAAATGGCTGCACACTAGGTGAGCTCCTCGAGCCCAATTCCCCTACCTCCTGCATCCGTCACAAAATCTGCACGGAAAGGATCCGAAACTGCTCCCGTTGAAGTCCAGAAGCAGCAGCCCTACATGCAACTGAATTCCAGCAGTCCCGGCGACGGTGGGGAGACGTGATGTCTTGCAGCCTTCCCTCCACCCCAGACAGGGACCCACAATAGCTGACATGCTGGAGACGGACGCGAGGGGTGGAGCTTGCAGTTTTGCGGCCCGCGCCTCCTCCGTGAGAACATTACCTGCGGAATAGTGCAGACTTCGTGATGACGCTCCAGGGGGAGAGCAGCGCAGCCTGGCTTGGCGGGCGGACTGGTGTGTGGCCTGGGGACGTGCGTGAGGCAGCGCTGAAAAGCTGGAAAACGGTTGGGACTGTGGTGCGGCAACTGGTGGTGCAGCGCAGCCGGATTGAAGGGAGGCACTGAGGATATCCAGACAGCTGACCTGCCCAGTGCTAACAGAGTCAATAAACTAATAGGTGGGGAGATTGAGAGGGGGGGCTGCCCCGCCCACACCTGTCTATCCCCAGACACCAGAGCTGAGGATGGCTCCTTGAACCAGGGGATACCTCGCCTTCTCCTTTACACTTGCACGGGCCTCCTCACAGGTAAGAAAAATCAATCCCTGACCGGGCCAGCTGGACTTTACAATAATAAGCAGTAGACAACATCTTGCTCCAGCCGCCCGTCATAATCTCCACGTACATCCACAACACCGGATGCTGCCTTGGTCCACGGGCGAACACCTGAAATGGGTTTACAACCTAGCTGGGGGAAACCCGACAGGCTGCATGGTATTACCCTGGTCAGACGGAGGGGAGTATCCAGCGGGTCATCCCTCAGCCCTACTGCTCCATGGATTGCCTGCCTGGTGGACACGCCATGTCGACCAACAAATGGGGACGGGACACACACCAGACCAAATTGGACAAGTTCACTCTACAAAAAAGGGCAAGAAGAAGGTGCCCAGTCACAGGAGCCTGCAGTGGAGAAAGACAAACCAACTTTAATAGATATCATGGCAGCCATCACCAAAGTTCACTAATCACTAGAATGCCATATTGACTCACTAACCTCCAAAGTTTCACTGGTGAGGGCTGATCTATGCAAGCTGAGTGACCGAGTCCTAGACGTGGAGGAGACAACCCGTACCGTGAAATCAGAATCCTCGACCCTCCAGCAACAGGTGAAGGTGATGGGGAGAGGATGTAGCCTCACGGCTAGAGGGGAAGACCTCGAAGCTGGGGAACCGGGTTCGAGTCTCATCAATAACACTCAACATCCTGTGATTCTGGGCAAATCACTTAATCTCCCTGTGCTGAACAAACATGAATGTGTCCTTCTGTAACAAAACTGGTGCTCATGTAAAGCACTCTGATACCTGATACCCTTGGGTCTAGTTCGCACTATATAAAACTCTAAAAAAAAATAAACAAAAAAAAAGGTCCTATGTGCTATGACTAAAACATTGGAAGCAAAACTGGATGAGTATGAAGGGCGATCTAGACGTAATATCGTGTGTATAATTGATGTTCCCGAGTGCGCTGAGGGCCCTGCCACTGATTTGTTTGTGGAAGACCTCATATTGAAACACCTCTAACCCCGAGGCTTGTCCAACTATTTACTGTGGAAAGGGCACACTGAGTTCCAGGCGGTAGACCAAGACCGGGGCCACCCCAAGGCCTATTCTCACACGCATCTTCAACTTCCATGATCGCGTCATAATACTACAAAGAGCACGCTTGGCCCCTCCTGTCCAATTCGGAAACAGCGTCATCTCATTATTTCCTGTCTTCACCCTAAATGTGCAAAAACTAAGGCACAACTTTCTTGAAGTCAAAAAAATGCTCAGAGAGAAGGACATCAAATATGCAATGCTGTTCCCTGCCAAGTTAAGGGTTGAAGTGGAAGGTAAAACCTGTTTTTTCTAAGCTCTGAGGAAACCTGGGAGTGACTGGAGGGATGGCGCACAGTGGGACACTCTGGCCAGACAGGCAACTGACCCAATTGTCTAGTGAAAATGCAAACTAGCTCCGAACCGAATGCAAGTGGAGCTCCAAGCAAATTCAACAATCCAGTTGGTGGTAACTAATATATCGCCGCCACCGCTTGGCTCTGCAATTCAGCCGCAGGATTTGATGCTGAGGTTGGACAAGCAAGTCCCTGAACACTACCAGACGTAAAGTTTCAACTGTGAAGTATATATACCCGATCACTTTGACAAAGCAAAGAGGGGTTGGGTCTGCGGGGTTTGAAGTCCTAGCTCCCCCTAGTTGTTTGATTTTTGGGGATCGACAGGGGCTCTGCATGTTGTGGTGGCGGGTTGTTCCTAAACCGTCAGGCAGGGTAGCAGGGTGGGGGGAGGGTTTTCCTATATACCAGAGTTGAACATTGTGCCATAAATGTCATTTTGGGATTGTGTTTTGTTAGTGTTAGTTTAAGAGTGCGAAAGTGCTTCCTTCCGTCACTTACAGTCAGCCAACAAGTGGTATTGCACGCAGCCGTAACAGCAAACACGCCAACCTCTACCCACTCCGATTGTCTGCCCCGCGGGCTTCTCCTGATTAGGGAACAGTACCGGCTCCTGGAGGGAGAACTGCTGGGCGGTCACGCAGTGCAGGGGAGGGGCAGGGTGGGGGTACTAAACTCCGGATTATGGCCAAACAGAGGTAAGTATACATATGAATAAAGAAAACGAATTTCATTGCGCGTGCTGCATTGCATTTGTTTTATTTATTTATTTGTATACTTGCTCCATTCGGCCATAATCCGGAGTTTACTACCTCCAACCCTGCCCCTCCCCCGCCCTGCGTCACCGCCCGGCAGCACTCCCTCCAGGAGCCGCTACTGTTAGGGAACACAGCAATTGCACACAAAAACGCTGCTGCCCCTGATGCCTGTCCCCCCTCCCTGAGACTGCTGTCCTAGAATGTAAACAGTTTGGGAGGCAAACTGAAGAGAGGAATAGTCCTCCAATTTCTGAAGCGTCATAACCCAGACATGGTGTTCCTTCAGGAGACTCATCTCATGGGATGTGAATGTAAGGCGTTAAATAGATGGGGTTATACACTGACGGCCGACGCTGGCCTAACTGCTTGCTCCAGGGGGACCAGGATTCTCGTACGCAAAAACTTCCCCTTCATTCTGGACAAATCCTATTCTGATTCACTGGGTAGAATAGCGGCCATTACGGGCACGTGAGAGGGCAAGCCACTCAGTCTCTTATCGGTTTATGTCCCATCAACTCTGCAAAAAGGCACCTTCCTGGAACTAAGCAAAATAATACTAGACCTGCGCAAGGGAGACTTGATGTTAGGTGGGGATCTCAACATGGTGGTATGCAACACACGTGATCGTAATCCCCGAGACATAAACCCGGCAGCTGTTCCACCCTAACGGAATATTTGTCGGCCATGGGCCTAGCAGATGTCTGGAGAACTCATAACTTACATAATTCACACTTCACATTTCACTCCTGTGCACATGACAGTCAGTCACGGATCGACTATTGGACTACTGGCCTCGGTGGACCAATTGACCTCCTTCCACGATATTAAGCAGTTGGCGCAAGGAATATCGGACCACTCTCCCCTCATGACCCATTTCACACTGGGCACACCGGTCCAAAGAGCTGGGATAACTCTACATACCCGATATAATAAAATTCCACACATACGTAAAGACTTACTCGGTACAACAAAATTCTACTTTAAAGAAATGAGGGCTCCGTTAACTCTCCACAAACACAATGGGAAGCTTATAAAACAATCATTAAGGTGCAAGCACTATCCCTGACAGCTGGGTATAACAGAGATATACGGGAAAAAATTACACAAGTAGAGAAACAGATCCGTGATTTAGAAACACAACAAACAAACCCCGATTCAGTAGAGATCTCGCACTCATTAGAACTAAAGCGACAAGAGTACAAAAACGTGGCGACAGAAGTGGCGAAAAGTAATCAATTGGAAATATACCACAGACTATATGAGATAGGAGACATAGCGGTGAGACTATTGGCATGGTTGGACAGGAGGAAAAAAGCAGACAGATGGGTAACACGTCTTAGGAACGATAAAGATGAAATCATTAGCGACCGACAAGATATAGCTGAACTATTCGCACAATATTATTCCAGACTGTATTCCCCCTCGTCCACCACAACTTTCAATTAATCTAAAGAGTTGCCCTCGGACATCCACCTGCCATCGCTGTCACCAGAAGAAGCCGATAAACTCAACAATGAACTCACTGACGAGGAAATTATAGTTGCGATTAACACTATTCAATCCGGTAAAGCAATGGGACCCAGTGGCCTCCCAATAAAACTATTCAAAAATACATCACTACTTACCTACGTCAGATGTACCAAGATAGCAAACGACAGGGAAGCCTCCCAAATGATCAGACTAGCCACCAATGTAGCCATTCATAAACAGGGCAAGGAGGCTGAACTGTGTAGCTCATATCGCCCCATACTGTTGCTTAACGTCGATGTAAACATACTAGCCAAAGTACTAGCTAATTGATTACTACCACTCATTACGAAGCTGGTACACCCAGACCAGTCAATCTTCATGCCGTGGAGAAACACGGATTTAAACCTCCGATGCCTGCACGGTGTTCTCTGTAGAAGTGGATTTATAGAAGAAGAGGCAGTGATATGATCACTAGACGCACAGATGGTGTTTGACACCATTGAATGGCCCTAATCTCTACGTGGTACTGGACGCAATATATCGCAATATATCGCATGGATTAAACTGCTCTGTGCCAACCCCTCAGCACAGGTAGTGGCAAATGGGCACATCTCGAACACCTTTTCCCTCAACAGAGGAACCCGGCAGGGATGACCCTTGTCACCAATGATCTTCACACTAATGCTTGAACTACCCGCGGCCTGGATTTGGCTGACAACTGTTAGAGCCCCGGCCTCAAGGGGGAGTTGTGTTGTTGCTTCTGTATGTCGTATTCTTTTGCATGTGTACAGCTAAAAAAAAAATCTACCTTTTTTCATAAAAGCATGTATTTGGCTGGATATTGATTATTGTTGGTACTGTTTGCATTTTCTTTTTTTTTTGTCCTCATTCGCCCTCAGACCGCAATGAACAAACGAGCCACCCGTACCAGAACTCAATACTGGAAAAAAACAAAAAAGGTAGGCTATCGGATAGGGACCAGGAGAAGCGCCTGCCTACTTGTAGCACAACAGAATTACACTGACCCCAGAGTAGAGGGGGTGGTCGCTCTTCCAATCAACCCAGGTAAACCTGGCGACTATTAGCATTGGCGTGTCGAGGGAGGAAGGAAACTGGAAGTGCCAAACATAGTCGGAGTAATTCCAAAGAGGCATAGGACCCACAAATGCTTTTAAGAGTGATTGAACAATTGTATAGTTAGATGATAAAGCTTGAATATGATTGAAATGAGGGGGAAGGGGGGCATATGTCTCACCAGACTGAGAATTGGACCATTTTAACAAAAAGTCCCAAAATGCTTTCTTTTTCCTGCCCTGAGTTCTACGCAAATCCATCCTCGATATCTCAAACAGTGAGGCCAACCACTCAGAATGCTGGGGGGGTGCGGCTTCTACCCATCTTTTACATATTTATCTCCTAGCTCGCAGCATAGCATAAAACAGGAAGGATCTGGCTTGACCTGTGATATTGTTAGATATGCCAAAAATTATCAAAGCCAAGTTTATTTAAATCGGCGGCCATGAATATCCACCACAGAATTTCCTATTCCTTCCCAAAATTCTGCTATGGCCTGACACTCCTTGAACATGTGTATGTCAGAGGCTCCCACCAAATCACATTTCCTACAACTTACTGGAGGCCGCTTTGACATTTTAGTCAGCCTCAATGGAGAGAGGTAAGCCCTATGAACCGTGAATAGGTGATTCCTCTTGAGCCAAGCTGGTCTTACAATGGCAAACAAGATCTTAAACGAAGTTTGCCACAAATGCTCCCACTGTTTGTTTTGTAAAGTGTCCCCCCGCAAATATTCAGCAAATTTAAATTTGCCGTCTATGGCCTCCTTGATGATCCAATACCAGTAGGAGACCTCCTTTTTCCCAACCGGTCTTGCCACTAACTGCTCCTCCAAGATGTTTCCTCAGCCAATGGGTATTTTCAAGTTTTGGGACAACTCTGCAGCTGAATATATTTACACCTGGAGAGTCCGGCTTCGACCCTGCTGCATAATGATACCCATGATATAAGCGCGCCCTCATAGGACAAGTCCCCCCACACCTTCAGTCCAGCTGCTCTAAGAGGTAATGCCAGCTTGTCCTTCAAGCAGTCTGGTGCGCCTGGGGAGTCCCAGAGAGGGGCCGAGCTAGAGAAATAATTAAGCCCTGTAAGCTGCTTAAGACGGGCCCACGTTCTAGCCATTGCTTGCAGAACTTTCAGCGTAACCTTTTTGAAGAATTTTGGTTCTCCAAATTTAAACAAAAAACTCTCCTGGGATAAGCTTGCACCCCTAAGCATTGCAGAAAACATGGCCCGACCCTTGTGCTTGCTGGCGTTTTTAACAACATCCTAGAATGTGATAGTTGGAAAGCCCATGCATAATACTGCAGGTCCGGCAAGGCCAGTCCACCCTTTTCCCTCCTGCGCATCAACTTCTTCCAGGCTATTCTAGTAGACCTATATGCCCAGACAAATGAATTAATGGCCTGCTGAAGCTTCTCAATAGTTGGTTTATCAAAATGCAGAGGGATGGCATTGGAGAGGAATGTGTTCTTTGGTCCCTGCGATCTTGTCGATGTCCTGCACTATTCTAACCCCCAAATACTGCATACTGCGCGTGGTATGGTGCTGACCCCCCGCAAGATTCCAAGTCATGACCTCGGTTTTCTCGGCATTAACCTCATAACCAGAAACCCATCCAAAATCCTGTGCCAACCTTATAAGTGCAGGAAGGGTCGTGGCGAGGTCTGCGGAGAAAATCAAAATATCATCCGCATACAGGGCCACCTCCCTCTCCCAAGCTCCGTACTTGAATGGCAAAATACTAGACTCCTCTCTCAACCCTGAGCAAAAGGCTCAATATACAAATCTAAGAGGATAGGAGAAAGAGGGCAGCCTTGCCTGGTCCCCCTGGTAATCTTAAAAGGTTTAGTCAAGTTGCCGTTAACCAGAAGTCTGGCCGACGGGTTTTGATAAATCAGCTGAATGGCTCGACAGAACTTCCTGCCCAAGTTGAATGTCTCCATGACTGCCGACAGGTAAACGCATAACCCTATCAAAAGCTTTGGTGGCATCAAGCGCAATAGCTGTGAGAGGGAGCGAGTAGGTAGTGGCAAGATCTATTGCGCCCAAAAAATCGTAGGTGAGGTCAGATAGACTCCTACCTTTAACAAGGCCCTTCTGATCAGAGTGAAGCATATCTCCAGCGACTGAACCCAGCCTGGCCGCCAGAATCCCGGCAAAGATTTTATAATCAACATTCAACAACGAGATGGGCCTATAAGACCCACTGCTCGCTGGATTCTTACCGGTTTTCAAAATCAGGGTGATTGTGGTCTCTCCCCAAGAACCTGGAAGCTTTAAGCCTTTTAACAGAATCTCATTAAAAAGAAATGTCAAAGTCAGAATTATCGCCTCACCCAGGGAGTTATATAGTTCTATAGGGAGCCCATCCGGCCCTGCAGCTTTCCCACCTTTGCAGGCAAGAATAGCCTTTTTCACCTCTTCCTGCGAAATATGCTGCTTTAGATCTTCCTGTTGTATAGAACTCAAGAGGGTGAGCGTGGTCCCACATAGCCACTCCATAGCCTCAGTCTTGTCCACGATACAGTCTTCCTGGTACAAATCCTGAAAGAAGTCAAAGAAGGCGCCTCCTATCTCTTCCTCCATGGACATAACAGTGACCCCATCTGGGCCGTCAATTTGTTTAATATGATTACGCAACCTGTCAGACTTAGCTTTCCATGCCAAGAGTTTGCCTGCACTCACTTCGTACTCAAAATGGGCGAGCTTACTTGCCTCCCATCTGCTCAAAACCCTAGTTTGAAGAATGGTGTCCAACTGCTCCCTTAATTTACTTAATTTGGCCAGATTCTCTTGCTGCCCCTCCAAACCGCTCCCCCTGGTCAAACCCAGCTCTACTTCCTTCATGTCTACCTCCTTCTGTGCCACCTCCTCTCTATATTGTCTATTCCTGAAGCTCACCCTGCTCGTGATTAAACCACTCAAAAAGGCCTTTAAGGAGTCCCAAACCACAGAAGTCGTAGCCGAGCCTATATTAACCTTCAAAAAACATTCGGTCTCATACGATAAATACTTAGTCTCCTCTGCATCGGAAAGTAGAGTTCGATCGAGAGTCCAGGCTCTGGGATGGTGACTATCCAACAGGTCCAGATCCATCGACACCTCTGAGTGATCAGACAAATGAGGAGTCAAGTGTCCATTGTCTTTGAAATTGCCCCTCAGACCATGGCTGACCAGAATATAGTCAATTCTTGACTTATGGCCATACTTGTTATTGTAGTATGAGACACCTAGCTGATCGCCAGATCTTTCTCTCCAGATATCGCAGAGCCCAGTCTGCGCCATCATAGACTGGAGATGCGACCGAGACCTTGGGGGGGCCCTAGCTCTACTACTTGCCGACTTGTCCAGTTTAAGATTCAAAACAATAATAAAGTCCCCAGCCATAATTACTGGGTCTGGGTCGTCCAGGAGATTCGAAAAAATAGTTTTAAGGGAGGAGGCTTTGTCTTGGTTTGGGCCATAATCGCCAACCAAGGTAAGCAAAAAACCTGAGATAATCACCTTCAGAATTACCCACCTGCCACATGAGTCCACCAAAGAGTCTATGACATGGGCGTTAGCTTGTTTTTTAAACAATATAGCAACGCCCCTTATATTGTCAGTCTGATTAGGGCAGATCAAAAAATCCACCCATTTTTTGTTTTTAAATATCCCCGTGATCTTTTCCTTAAGGAGGTGAGTTTCCTGAAGTATAATGACCTGTGTGCAGGGGAGCCTTTTATGTATTGTAGAATTTGCCCTTCTAGATTTTACGAGCAGGCCATTAACGTTCCAGGACAAAAACTGAATTGGTTTCATGGGGGTTTAAACCCAGAATCTATGCTACGGTTAAGACACAGAAGAAGCCAGCACCAGACCAATCGCAATATATCTAAGGCTAACTGAAAAGACCATAAGATGAATGAGGAAATGTTATGTTTTATGCCCCTGTGCCCCCTGTACCACCACCCTACTCCCCCCAACCTCCCATCCCCCCTCCCAACCAAACCCTCCCAGGGGAACCCACCCCCCATTTGCCTGGACAGATGTAGTCCAGATGCTGCGGCCCGGAGCTACCCACCCCGTCCCTTGTACACAAACAGAGAAAGAAAAAATAAAGAAAAGAAAGAAAATAAATCAAGAAGAAGTGTGAGCCCAATTCTTTATTTCTACTAACTAAGTGTAACCCAAAAGTTCCCAAAATGATAACTATGTAACTATCTCTATCAAGCCCTCTTTAAACAATGAAAAGAACAAGGATTAAGAGATCCTTCTAACACGAACTACCCTATGGAACACAAGGGTGAATCACCTAAACAGGTATCAAACCACCACCGATGGAGTCATCAACTAAGAAACCCCTTTCCCCATAGCTTACAGCAGCTCATCCACCTCCTGTACTGATCTAACATTGAGCATTTTATTTTTGTACATGATTTTCAGAGTTGCTGGTAATTTAAGTTCGGCCACGGCGCCCAGCCTTTTGAAATCGCCCAATTTCCTGCCCAGCTCCCATTGCCTGTTGAGGGTAACTCAGGCGGGGTTGGAGCGGATTTCAAACTTGAAGTCCCTGGCATTCAGTGATTTACCCTTTAAGGCCACATTGAGAATCTTCTCCTTTAGAGAGTAAGTATGGAAGTTCATAAGAATTTTCCGCTGCTTTGTTCTTTTGGGGTTCCTGCGAAAAGGGTCTCTATGGATTCTCTGAATGTCCCTACTCAAGACCTTGTCTGATTCCTCAAGCTGCAGAGATTCTTTTAAAAGTGTAACGATGTAAGACTTGAGGTCATCCCCTTCACTCCCCTGCGGAAGATTCAAAATACGCAAATTGCTCCTTCGAGAGTTATTCTCCAGCATCTCCAGCCTGTCCCAAAAGGCCACCTCCTCCCTCTTAAGGGTCAGAATATCAGCTTTTGCTGCTCCAAGATGGTCTTTTAGCTCTCTGACAGTGTTCTCCAAAGTCTCTGTCCTTGTATTAAGGAGGTCAATTTCCTCTCCAATGACTCTCAAAAGTTCCTAATCTCTCCCTGAATCGCTGCAGGTACTGAGAACCCCCTTTTAATGTCCTCCTAGAGTGTGGAACAAAGAACCTCCAAAGAGGCCACAGAGGACCCCCCCCTATTTCATGGTCTTTGGGGTCCTTATCTACCTCTCTGTCATGCACAACTTCCACTCCTTGAGAAGCGCCTTGAGAGCCCCTGGGCGCCCCTGGCCCTCGATACCCTTCCCATTATCTGGAATCCCTGTTATACACTTCTCGGTAGTGGAGATTGAGGTAGTTACCGAGGGCAGAGAACCAGCAGAGGCCCCATACTATCCAGGGCTGGATTTGAGACAACTTGCCCTGCTGTTCCTCTTCTAAGGGCCTCACCCTGCTTGATAAAGTCCAGCACCACAGGAAGAACTTTGAAGAATGACCTTAGTGAGGGGGTAATCCTAACTTTGGAATCAAGAGGATTGCTTTTGGCCCTTCCTGCCTTTATGCTCCTGCCTTTGACCTCTCACCTCTGAAAGACAGAGCTGCTGGTGACTATGTTGGCAGTGGTTCCCTGACTCCGACCACTATTCCCTCTACCAGTTTCCTCAGGGGACTGTGTGGTATTTTTGGGGGGCTGTTTGGTTTTTTTACTGCTGGATTTTGGTTTAACCGGCCCCTGAATAACCTTCCCACTCTTTTTGCCTTTTTTAATGCCCTTTGTCAGTGGCGCAGTGGCTGGACTCACCTGGGACAATGGACTCACCCGGCCCGCCTGAACACCCTGTGCCTGCTCCCGTTGCTGGAATACAGCAGATGGTCCTGAGGAAACGCTGTTACTCAAGGCCAATTCCTCATCAATCTCTTCGCTGAAAACACCCTTCTCCTCAACAGTGGTTAAATGACAGATGCTGCCGCTGCTACTGGTGCCTCGGAGGAGCCCGCAAGCCGCTGCCCTGCAGCCCCTCCTCAGCTCCTGGGCGGCCACCACCCACTGAGTCAAGCGAGGCGGAATTACGGTAGTCGAAGCTCCGGTGCACATCCCTGGCCAAGCAGACCAGGTCTGCCCTCAGAACGACTCCAAACAAAAACGTAAGAGGGGTTCCAAGCTTTCCTTCCTCAGACGCATAGGGACACTATAGAAGGGACATGAGTGCTCCGGGCGCCAGCGGCAGCTTAGCTAGCAGCTGCCATTTAGTCCCCCCAAAAAGACAATGGTACAGTTTGCATTTTGAGTTATAAGTTGTGCTCACTGTCCTGTATCTACATCCCCCTCCCTCCCAAGGGAGCCTTGACTGCTCAACCATAGGTACCAGTGAGAGTCAAGTGCAGAAGACGTACCTTGCCCAGTTGATTGGATCCATAGTAGGTTGAGCCCTGTGACATTACGAGAAAAAGGCAGCAACCTTCATGGTTGGGCCCAGTAGCCCTTGCATGCCCCATGGCCCTCTGAAAGGGATTCTGACATGGACACAGCATGGCATAAACCATACCTGCAGATCCACTAAGTGTAATAAGATTTTTAAGGTAGTGGAGGGGAATGATAATCCGCTCAAGGCTTCTGTCTCTTGTGAGTCGTGGTCCCTCCCCACACTCCACAATGGTAGTAAATAATGTATTACTGTTGTGTAGTGTGTGAGGGGCCATGGCTCACAAAGGCACACCCTTAAATTGCCCTGGACCCTTGGGTGAGGAGGGAGGGGTGGGTGCAATTCACCATGTATTTCCCTTTAGGCAAGGCCAGAAAGGGAAATAATTAACTCCTACTGCCCTTGGCGGAATTACGGTAGTCGAAGCTCCGGTGCACATCCCTGGCCAAGCAGACCAGGTCTGCCCTCAGAACGACTCCAAACAAAAACGTAAGAGGGGTTCCAAGCTTTCCTTCCTCAGACGCATAGGGACACTATAGAAGGGACATGAGTGCTCCGGGCGCCAGCGGCAGCTTAGCTAGCAGCTGCCATTTAGTCCCCCCAAAAAGACAATGGTACAGTTTGCATTTTGAGTTATAAGTTGTGCTCACTGTCCTGTATCTACATCCCCCTCCCTCCCAAGGGAGCCTTGACTGCTCAACCATAGGTACCAGTGAGAGTCAAGTGCAGAAGACGTACCTTGCCCAGTTGATTGGATCCATAGTAGGTTGAGCCCTGTGACATTACGAGAAAAAGGCAGCAACCTTCATGGTTGGGCCCAGTAGCCCTTGCATGCCCCATGGCCCTCTGAAAGGGATTCTGACATGGACACAGCATGGCATAAACCATACCTGCAGATCCACTAAGTGTAATAAGATTTTTAAGGTAGTGGAGGGGAATGATAATCCGCTCAAGGCTTCTGTCTCTTGTGAGTCGTGGTCCCTCCCCACACTCCACAATGGTAGTAAATAATGTATTACTGTTGTGTAGTGTGTGAGGGGCCATGGCTCACAAAGGCACACCCTTAAATTGCCCTGGACCCTTGGGTGAGGAGGGAGGGGTGGGTGCAATTCACCATGTATTTCCCTTTAGGCAAGGCCAGAAAGGGAAATAATTAACTCCTACTGCCCTTGGCCAAGGCAATTGGGTAGAGACCTTTAACAACTCTCAGTTTATATATTAAATCTAATTTTTCAAAACATTATATTATAATCTTCTGTGATGTTTCCGAGCATAAGGAGTGATTTTAAAATAAAAAATGGAACACAGGAATTAGTGAGGTGTGTCTTTCACCTATCCCTAGAAATTGGTTCATTTTTTGGCCTCCCCTAACACAGCACATGTACTATCTCTTGTGAGACCTTTTGATGCCTCACAGTGAGCTTGGAGGCTACTCATTGCTTATCGTTGATTGGCTTCATTGTCACTCTCATTTGCTTGCTTCTTACTCGTCAGCTTCCGTAGGCTTTCTTCAACTTGTGTTTTTACAATACAAAAGCAGGAATGCATGGTTATGTCTTACACTGCTCGCATTTACGGCTCTACTTTTTCCTTTTTGTTTAAGCACTGTACGAAAGTGTGTGTTTTCCGGCTGTCTCCATTGTGTACTTCTAAACTCTCTGTGTTCTCCCCATCTTCTCCTTCCTCCCACCCTCCATTGTCTCCCCGAACCCCTACCGCCCACCCTCCATTATCTCCCCGAACCCCTACAGCTCACCCTCCATTGTCTCCTCGAAACCCTACCGCTCACCCTCCATTGTCCGTGTGCTTCACTAGCACCTTACTCTCAATTTCTACTGTCAGTTTGCTTGTCTGTTTGCTTCCCCACTCCCCACACACCCTCTGTTGTCCGTGTGCTTCTTAGCTAAATTTTCAAAGCACTAGCTCCAGCCTCTCCCACCCATACTCTGTTTTCCGGAAGCCTGTCCATCGTCTATTGTACATGCGCTTTCTCCAACCCCTCTCACCAACCCTCCATTGTCTGTGGGCTTGTCACAGCCCCATCATCCACCCTCTGTTGTCCATGTGCTTGTCCTATCCCTTTCCACCCATACTCCATTGTCCGTGTGCTCCCTCAACCCTTCTCGCCTGGTCTCTCCCCCACCAACCTCCTTTATAGGTCTCGCCTATGCACTGCACATGCGCTGCGTAGGCAAAAGACCTTTAGCAATCGCTTCGGCTTTTCAGCCAAAAACGTACACGTGTTCCGTTGCCTCCAATGGCAATGCGTGCACGTGTGGCGATTCCCTTGCAGGAGCGAGCTTGACACCATATGTTTGTAATTAAATTACAAACACATGGTGCCCCTGGCTCTCTCCCGCAAGGGAAACGCTTTGTGTGCTGTCGGGCGCACTCCCCTCAACCCTCCCACTTTTAGCGCGAGGCGCGCGCGCTTGTTATGTCTGGCTAGAGGCAGCTGTAGAGTATTCATCAGAACTCACAACACACGCCACATAACGCACAGAAAGAGTGCGTGGGTCAGTCCGGGGGTTTACTGCAGTCCCTTCAGGCACTGGCTCAATGAGCTGCCTCACATTTTGGCATCAGCCCACGGCATGTCGAAATGTTTTACAATTTTCACGTACAGTTTCCATTGGTGACTAGGAGAAAAAGCAGTCTGCATATTTAGCAGCACCACATTAAACTAAGTTTTTGTGCACATTGGTGCAACCCCTCCCAGCAAGCTCACAACTGGCTTCTAAGCGCCTCAGATTTCACCACAAGCCCCGGGCAGAGATTCTCAGGCTGGGGTTGGCTTATATGTGCCTGGGCAGTTGCCGATAGTATTTTATGCTTTTACAAAGTGACGTATTAAAGATAGTACTGATCAGTAACATTTTAATCTGTCCGTTCTCCAAATAGAATACATTTATTGAACAATCGAACAGTTTGCACTTCCCACTATATCCTCTGCTTAGTTCTTCTCTTCAGCACAAGTCTCCAGTCTCTCTACCTCTTCTGCCCATCCGCTCATGCCCTCTTTCAATCCCACTTTCCTAACACCCACCTGCTCTCATATTACCTGATATTTGTCTGTCTTACACACTTCTCTCCATCCTCAAATCCCTGCTCCCCTTTCGTCCTCTCTAGTTTACATTCTCTCTGCTGCCCACCCTTTCTATCCTGGACTATTCTCAACGGCCCCTTACATCTTCACTTTCTTGAATACCTTCTCTTTCTCTGAAACCCCCCCATCTCTCTAACTCCTGACACCATCATTGCTCTGTATTCTCTTCTTTATCTTAGCCACAGATGTCTGCAGCTCTTTACTCTAGATGACGTTTCTCTTTCTTCCTACCACCTTCTCTCAGCTCTCATATCCCCTTCTTCGTATCCTTCCCATTCTCTCAAACTATCTACACAATTGTCTCCAGTCTCCCACCCTCTCCTATTCATTTCTGAGAGCACTTTAGTTCCCTTCATCACATTTTCTCTTTCTGCTTTTCTTCTCCCTCCAACACATCCCTCCTCGCTCTAGCTGTCTCTTGCTATTTCTCCCTTACTTACTTCAGGTAACTGACATCTCCTTTTTATGTATTTTCTTTTCAATTCTTCCAAATTCCTTACACTTTTTCCCCACCATCCTTATCTTATTCTCTTTCTCTCTCCAAATCTCTTCTGCTCACTCCCTTCCCATCTACGGTGACTCCTCTGATGCCATTTAGCAATCTGAGGTCATTGCTGAACCTAAGGGTATCGGAGTTTTGGTCACGAGGCACCATAACCTATTGTGCCTCAGACCGCTAATGTGCACCATGTTGCAAATGATGAAAAATACACCGCCTTTTACAATCTGTACTATTGTGGTAATTAGCATCTCAGTACAACTAATCACCACAAGAACAGTTATTTTTAAAGTGGTTGTCCTTGTGTTCTGCACATTTAATACTTTTTTTATTCCCCACTACTTCATATAATTACTTACTTTTATGAAGAGAAAGTTACTGTCTAAATAATAACCATGAATACATCTGCAGAAAATGTGCTTCGTTTAATCCGATTTCAAATTGGGTTTAATTCAAGGAAATTCGTTTTCAGTGAATTAATGGGGTACTCACAAAGACAAACTTCCACGTGAGTAAATCTACTTTTGACTATTCACCATTTACGAGTGTAAAACTACTCCAGAGTATAGACTTGTGTGTATCCACGTCCTGAATTCAGGGTTGTTGGCTCATTTGCAAGTGTAATGTTACTGTAAGTAACTTGTGACAGAGATCTTCCTATAGTAATTTATAGGACAAACTTAAAGTTGTATTATATGCTTTAAAAATTGAGGGGAAAAAAACAAATGTTAAATATTAATGGTGCATAATTTTATCTATGAATTTTCAATATAGAACAATATAAAAAATGTGACAGGATTACTAACTTAATTTGAAATTAAAAATAGAATTATTGTTTTAAATATATTAAATCGAAACAAAAGAATTAATAAGTAAAAAGTGATAGAAAAAATCTCCCAAAGTAAAATAAATAAATATTCGAATTCTGTATTAAAAATTATTAAAAGTAACAAGGAATTAATTAAAAGAAATGTAAATATTTTAACAAATATTCTTAAATTAATTTTCAAACTTAAAATGATTATCAAAATATGTTTAACTCAAATGATTTATGGACTTTTTAGTATTGAAGAAAAGTTATTTATACTTTTAAAGAGTTTAATTAATTACATTTATTTTACGATTAGTTCACATGGATTTTATATCAAATCCCTACTCTGTTATTTTTCATTATATGGTGTTGCCACCATAGTGGTTGGCCATGTCTGGTAATGGCGGATGATGGTGTTTAGTGGATTAATTTTCTTGATCCTTATTTCTGCAATTCGTTTACAGCACCACTGTAGAGATGGCTATTCTCCCTATCAACTGCTAACACAGTTATACCCTTACTTCTTGCAGTTGTAGCTGACATTAGGTGTGGGTTTGGTTTACAGACTGTGACCAAAACAGGGGTTTAACGCTTAAGGACTACTCAGGATAGTTGCAGGGATCAATATCACTCTTTATTTAGAGAAGTACAGTTTTATTATTGTCCTTTCTTCTCTCTCTCTCTCTCTCTCTCTCTCTCTCGCTCTCTCTCTCTCTCTCCTCTTTTTTTCTTTTTGTCCTTTCTTTTCTCTCCCCTCCTTACTCCCTTTGTTTCCTTTTCTTTGCTGCAATTTTTGGTGTTTGCCTAAGAAACGGGCATGCACCTGACGGACCCACGCCCTTCCTGGGACACGGCTGGAGTCTGTTGTACACCGGCGGGGAAGAACCTCCGTCTCAGCATGGGCTCTCTGCTCCTCCTTGGATGGGTCGCACTCCAGCTGGGTTGTTGCTCCACGCGCTCCCTCCTCGATGGCGTCTGTGCTTTCTCCCTCTGCTCTGCGATCCAGCGCCTTAAGTCGCTCGCTCTTGTCTTCTTCCTTCCTCCTCCTCTGTCACGGCCCCTCGTCTTCCTCTTGTTCTGGGTCATGCGTAGCAGCGTGACCTCTCACATCTGCCTGACTTCCGGGCCGGGCAAGGAAGAAAGGGCTGGCGGACGGACTGCATTCACTCGGTTGGTGACACAGACAAAATCCAGATCTAGAATGGAAGGGCCAATCATCCACAGGGAAAAAATATTCAGCTTGGAAATTTTCATTCTTTCTCACCGGTTCGTCTTTGAAGCTGTCACATCCTGCCCAGCCTGGGAGCATGCACAAGAACACTCCACACACAGGGCTCGTTACTAACGTCTTTATTCATCAACGTACACCATTCAAACTGAACATCTCATTATGTCATAACTGTTCATAGCCACACCTTAACCTCTTCCAAACGACTGCATAATTCTTTCATTGAAACCGCCCAGGGCCGTGGGGTCCTAGTGCTCACAGTCCTAAGACATTACATATCCCTCCTTGTTAAATAAAAAGGTATAAACAACAGCAGCAATATATTTCTTCGATAAGTAATTGAAGTGCTTGCACAATTCGGCCAGTCCACTTGGTATGAGGTACTTGAACTGTACCGTAGTGGACAGCAAGGGTACAGGATCTAATGTCTGATCTGGGCATTCAGGTGGGGCAGCCTCATCTGAGATTACAGGGACCAATGATCGTCAAGAAAGATGTCTAAAAATGTGACAAGTCTCTTGTGATGGATTTGCCGGAACGTTACACCATAATCATGTGTCCCTTGCACGTCACAACTTTCAGAGTTTCAACAGCAAACTGAGGATGTTTTTTGCTTCCATTTTTGTTTGCCAAGAACCCAGCCACCTTTGTCGCAGACGATCGCCTGAGTTTGCCAACGTTGGTTAGTATATGTCATCAAGTGATGTTTCGAGCAGCGTCAGTAGCACAAACCTCTTCATAATTTCTAGTTTGTTCAGTAGTCCACTGTGGTAATTTGGTTCTTATAGCTTTCCCAAACATCAGGGTGACAGGACTTTCAACAGTGGTGGAGTGAAGAGTCAATGATATTGAAATTAATTTATTTATTAACTTTACAATTAATTAAAATGATTACAGTAAAAGCAATCGACCTATTTAAAGCTAAAACAATGATCAAAACTTCCATTCGTGGTGTATAAATTTCATAGATCAAATTTGCCGCCCCTCCCCAGTTCCAACACGATCAGCCTGCCCCAGGGTATGTAATCTTGGACAAGTGGCATTATTCACAATCCAGACCCCCACATTGTTCCATGTGAATGGGCAGCAATACCAAGCTGTCACTCATTCCCCTTAACCACTAGTTAGTCATCATAGGCGGCGCTATCCTGGAGGGGGTACTGGGAGTGCGAAAAGGTTTCAGTGCTCAATGAAGACCCCCTCAGCTAACTTCCGCTGGTTTTACAGTGCTCTTGACCGGAGTTTTATTGCATTCATTAGCCGATTTTAAGGCTGTCCTGATGTTATGGATACATTTCCCCAGTCTTGCTAGGGTCATCGTGTTTGAAGTAGAAAAGCATATAGCTGACGCTTCACTGCAAGATTTTATTCCGTTGGTGGTACAAATTGGACGCAGTAATCGCTGACATTCGTCGATAAGATTGGGGCAACAGCAGAGGAGGTGCAGCCACGATTCCCTCTTGTAGGGACACAATCTGCAGTTTGTGGCTTTCCCCCTTCAGGCCCCGGCAGGGTTGAAATCCGCAATTCCTATAGTGATTAATCTCATGGAGAGAATTTTACTTCGGGCCAATGGAGTGAGGGCCTCGCTTAGGTATGGCTGAGCTTTACCTGCCGTATAAGAGCTGTTCAATGGATCTAAGTGTGATTTTGAGTGGAGGGATTTGCGGTCGAGGTCGAATGAGGTTTCACGCACTTATTCATTTATGGCTCTTTTCCAAGCATTCAGGGGAACTGTTGGACTGATCAGGTGGAGGCTTAATTGCTTTGGTAGGTATGTGGCCTTATTAGCCTTGGTGGTCTGATGTTTGAGGTGGGCGTTTGCCTTAGCCCGTTCCGTCAGCCAAACCCCTAGGTAATTGTATGAGGCCGCCGTCTTGATTTGCAAATTGCCCATTTGCCATTGTGCTTTCTTTTTCAGGTTGTAAGATCCAAATATAGGGACCTTGGTCTTTCCTTGATTTACTGTCAAGTTCTTGATGTTATTGAAGCGATTTAGTGCATTTAGGGTTCTTTGTAGGCCCTCCTTCGTGTGGTCCATTATAGCTGTATCGTCAGCATATTGTAGAACCGGCAACCTCTTGTTTCCTAGTCTTGGTGCTGCTAGACAGGCTCCATTTAGGGCCTCTCCCAGATCCGCCGTGTATAGGTTAACAAGCATTGGCATAGCCAATAGGTCTCGCCTTGGGGACCTTATAAGTGTTTAGCCATGCAACGGTTGATGTTGTTGCACCAAGGATATTATGCTGCATAACTAAATACTCATAAGGTCCAAAAAGCGAGACCTATTGGCTATGCCAATGCTTGTTATCTACCTGCCCTCCGTGTTGATTTGACCTCAACCTACGGGAGAGTGGATTGGGGGGCAGGCAACACAGAAGGAGGGCGTGAGAGAACGAAGCAGGTGTTTGGTGACAGGCAAGAGGGGATGGGGCACCATATGTCAAATAATTTTTAAAGCAGTATGACGTGGCCAACGCTAATGCGCTCTTTTTAAAAAGAAAGCACATTACTACTGGACGCTTAATAGCCCTTTTTTTTAAATGTATTTAGCCATGCTGCACTACATGCTTTTGCTAAAGGCAATAGCTCTTAACTCTGAGACTTATTGACTTTGCCAATGCTTTTTTTCAATATCTCCCACTATTTGGGAAAATCGCAAAAGTTAAATGCCTGGGGGCAGATTTACAAGCCCCTTGAGCCACTCTTACGGCATTTTTAACATGGGAAAAGTGACGCAAAAGTGGCGCAAGGGGTTTGTAAATCAGTACCCTGGTATTTAAATAGAGTGAGTGAGTGACTACTCGCGCCGACATGAATCATGTGAAGTTGATTAGAGACATCGGTGCTTAAGGCAACGAAAACTTACAATGATGTATTTGGATGACTGCATTGGCACTGCGAGCCTTCTTAAACGAGGACTGCTTAAGTTCACGTGCCTTTTCATGCATCATATAACGTGCATCACATAAGTTTTCTCGCACACGGTTGACGTTTCTTGTTGTTAAATTGTGGTTTGGCGGGTGAAGCGCCAACGTGCAAACTATTCCTCCGTTCACCTTCCGCCCCATTTACAACCTACATTACGGTAATGCGCGAGGAAAACATATTTTGGACCAGCGCTCGGCCTCCTCTCCCTAGGCGATGCAACGTGCGTGCCTCTTTGCTACTGGGGAGAGCGCGCGCAACACTGCACAATTCATGAAAGATGTGAGCCCCCATCAATCCTGCTCTTATATATTATCCGCATCCTCGCTCTTTCGAAATGCCTCACAACTCCAGCTCCCCTCTTCCCATAAATCACCACCACGGTGGCAGCTGGCTAATGAAACCTATGGCACTCTGCGATCTGTCAGTAAACGCTGCATGCTTTAAAAAAATATTCCAAACTATTTTCGCTTTCATGATATCCCCAGGGCCAGGACAAAGGAAAAGGCGCAGTTTTGATGTATTGTCAGATTGGCATCTTGCTTATTTATTGCTTTCTCCAGCTAACTTTACGGCTTGTTAATTTCCCACAGAAAATAGACGTTGAATTTAGAACATGTTTCAATGTAGCGCTTCCACACAACATACTCCAGTCAGCTTTGATCCCCTTGATACATTTCACAAGCAGTAGATTGAACGTGTTAAATATTGCTGAAAATAAGGTGACAACAGTGATCAGTTTCACTAATGGTTCACCCACATTCGTCCTACATTTAATCTACTTCAGGTCAGCCTAGCTGATTAACAATTCGTTTTCGAGTTGCCGCCGAAGTTGGGTGTTTCGTTTATGTTTCTCCTGTCACTGTTAATTCGCCTTTAAAAAAGCTGCAAACGATTTCCGGGCCTCGGACATGATGCAATCAGGAAATATTCGTTAATGCTTATGGAGTGCCCCTAAAAACAACCCTACCCACTGCTTAGCTTTGTTTGGCTAAGAGCGGAACTAAAACCGGGTTTTCAGCTGCAGGAAAAGGTTTATTCCATCTGGAGACAACACCCATAGAGAAGAAACTCTGCGCCATGCGTGCCCATGCCCGCTGCCCCAGGACCGAGGCTTTTGTCAGGAGCTCCAGTGGTAAATGCAGGGCCAGGCCCCACGTGCAATGTAATGTTTAGGGGTAAATTGAAGTAGCCTCTGTTAGACTTCCTTCCCACGACGTTTCATACGTGTGCCAATAAAAACAAGGAAGAAGAATGAATAATGTCCCAGCGCTGGGGATTTCCAAGCTAGGTCCGGAAGAACATCTGAGGCACGTGACAGGCTGGTTTAATCTGGAAAAGTTGCGTGCCAGCACACATTCTGGAAATTATGACTATGTGTTGCATAGCAGGATTTCCCAATCCTGAGAGTTTTTTTTTCTCACAAATCACAGGTTAGTTCTTTCAATATTATGGTATTTCTACATGCAAGTGACATTTCTTTCTGTCTAGGACGACAAAACTGGCCATCCAATATAATGATGCATATTGACTGTTCAGAGAAATGTACAAATTCCCATCAGCCCTCTCAGTAATCCCGATGCCCCCCATTTAGATGGCAGCAAAAAGTTGGCAGGTACCATGGGGGTGCTTTCATGCGCCCCACTGTTTGGTGCCTCACACATCACTGACATTGACTACAAACGTGGCGGACTGAGATGAAATTTACAGTTACCAGTTTCGGACCATGGCTCTCTCCCCCCCCCCTGCACTATTCTGACAAACCCTGAGTAAACTGGACCTCTATCCTGTCAGCGGAGTCCGAGCATTATGTCCGACGCCCGGTGGGGCTGCTTTGTTCAGCTAATCAGGAGATTGGCCTTGGTTCACCCCCTGACCGTCACTTGCCCAGCCGAACCTTAGGCACAGTTTCTCCCCTTCTCCCTGTCTCGCTCACCCCTCTCCTCATCGTATTTCTGCCGTTCTGCTTTTTCCTTGTCTCCTTTCTATCCTACTTCCGGACCGTTGCCCGTTGAAGCCTCCTTGAGAGCTATTGGGGAGACTGGCTTTGGATGACCTCCCTGGCCGTCACCTACCCATACAGTCTTGGGGATGATTTTCCCTCTGTCTCTTATTCCGTCTTCCCCCTCGTCCTCTCCCTTCTAACCCCCCTCTACCCCTTCCCTCTCTACTTGTCTCTCCTTCTCTCCCGTTAATGTGTCTCATACATTTGATGTAACTTGTAATTGTTATTATTGTTGTGACGTTGTTGATCTTATGTAAAGCGCTCTGATACCAATGGGTCTAGCCAGCGCTATATAAAACTTAAAAAAATAATAATAATAAAGTTTGATATAATTTACAGCAGCTTCAAAAGGAATAAACACTGGCAACAGTGCATTCCTAGAAAATACACCTTCACTTTCAAACAGTGGTATATTTGCTAGCAAAATTAGAATCATCTCACACAAACATGGTGAAATAGCGACCAGTGGGATTTCACCAACAAGTCAAACTCGCCATAGCAGCAGAAGCCACCTCAAGTAAAAACCCCACAATTGTCACTTAGCCACACTAAAAGAAAAACAAGCATTTGCAATGCACTAGGTCTCGCATTTGCTAGAGTTTAAGCTATTGGCATTGTAAATGACAATGCCTTTTATTTATCTGTTTTCAAAACCAACACATAAATAAAAGGCATTCTCATTTACTATGCCAATAGCTCAAACTCTCACTAATGCGAGACCTATTGCACTGCAAATGCTTGCTTTTTTAACTAAAATGGGAACCATAGTTAAACCATATACACTGTCCTCCATCCATCACAAGATAAAAGGTTACATAACTACTCAATGTGACTAACATGAAGTGCTGCAAAACTGCAGCAAAAAACGCAATAGTGCACTGCAAAATTTCCTTTTTTGTGCCGCAAAATTTCCTGGAGGATTCTATGTAATAAACTATTGAATCTGTAGTACTTGCCATTTCAACAATGACAATGTTCTTTACCTACATTGTCTAATGTTACCTTTCTTTCTCAAATTAACAAATTTAATTTTTCAAACAATGCAACAATGACCAACTTTTAGGTTAATATCTGGTGATGAAGACATGATGTGTACCTTCAGATGCTGTCAAATGAAGCCAGCATTTAGGGCACTTCCAATAGGTGTTGACTGTTTTAAGAGTGAAAGGATCTGTTGTTAGAAGTGGATGGATCTGATTTTGAATTGGATTGTGCCCAATCGTTGATGTGATATGCGTCTTGGGGGAGTGCTGTGTGATACACACCTCCGGGAGCACTGAGTGTTATTAGGATTAGATAAGCTGCTCAGGACTGACATTTTGGAAGAAAAATTACATTTTCAATTTTGTATTTTAATATGATTTGTTTAGAGACAATTAAGCAGTTTGCCAGTACTGACCTTATCTGGTCATCTTATCTGCTCGTTGTGTGCTGGGTTCACGTCAGTGTTCCGCTGCCCCAACTTTAGCCCTGATGTAGCATCAACTTTGTGGCCCATCCCCGTTGCTCACACTAATACTGCAAGCTACGATACCCGGGGCGTCCACGTCAGATCCAGTCACTGACTCTGTGCTTGAACTTAGCACCAACATAGAACAAGCATTTGCAATGCAATAGGTCTCGCATTTGCGAGCGTTTAAGCTATTGGCATTGTAAATGGCAATTCCTTTCATTTATGTTTTAAAAACCAACACATAAATAAAAGGCATTGTCATTTACAATGCCAACAGCTCAAACTCTCGCAAATGCGAGACCTATTGCATTGCAAATGCTTGTTCTTTTTCTATGTGTGATTTGGAATGCTTTGGCACATAGAAAAAGGAAGTAAGAAGGAGAAATAAAGATATTTCTCCATGTTACACCTGAGTCCGGGAGGCATACTATTTTGACGCATACCCAGGTTTACTACTGCTTCTGAATCTTGGAATGTGCCAAAATCCATGTGTGGGTGCCTGGGAACGCCGACACTTCGCACATGGAACGGTTCCCTGCCACAAGGTAATGCAAGGCGGCAAAATGCTCTGTCTTGTGTTACCTTGGATTTACTAAACCACGTAGAGCCGAGCAAGGAGGCTTTGTGTGGCTTAGTGTATCCCAGTTAAGGAGTTGCATTGCCTTGTGTCATCTTGCGTGATGTAAGGGCAGCACAAGCCTTTTGTAAATCTGGCCCTGGGTGCACAATGGAAGAGGCTTCTGGTTCACCCTTCTGGATGAAATGTTGATGAATGTAAATACAATAGCACTGCCTCCCTGGACATAACACGTACTTTATGGATAAAGCACTGAGTCAAAGGTTTAAGGCACAATCATTTATGGAGCTGAATTGGGAAACTACGATAAAATCATAACCTAATGTATTCATAATCATAAAAGCATTGGCATAGCCAATAGGTCTCGCTTTTGGGACCTTATAAGTATTTAGTTATGCAGCACAATATCCTTGGTGCAACAACAACTGTTGCATGGCAAAACACTTATAAGTTCCCAAAGGCGAGACCTATTGGCTATGCAAATGCTTGTTGACGTTTTTATGGTACTGCAATATATAGGGATGTTATTTGTCACAGTTTACAGTTTGGATTAGATCATTGATGACACTATTGTTCATAAGATCACTATGTCTCCAGTGACAACTTCTTGCTGCTCAGGTCGTGCCGAGGGGTTCCTTTTCCGGTGGTTCTGCTGTCCTGACCGAGCCAAAGTTCCTGCTGCAGTTGTCTCCTCCCTTTGTGTGTGTGGTTGTGGTTGTGGTTGTGTGTGTGGTTGTGTGTGTGTGTGTGGTTGTGTGTGGTTGTGGGTGTGGTTGGGTGTAGTTGTGTGTGTGGTTGTGTGTGGTTGTGTGTGTGGTTGTGTGTGTGTGTGGTTGTGGGTGTGTGTGTGTGGTTGTGTGTGTGTGTGGTTGTGTGGTTGGTTGTGGTTGGTTGTGTGTGTGGTTGTGTGTTTGGTTGTGTGTGTGTGTGGTTGTGTGTGTGTGGTTGTGTGTGTGGTTGTGTGTGTGGTTGTGTGTGTGGTTGTGTGTGTGGTTGTGTGTGTGATTGTGTGGGTGTGTGTGTGTGTGGTTTTGTGTGTGGTGTTGTGTGTGGTTGTGGGTGTGGTTGTGGGTGTGGTTGTGTGTATGGCTGTGTGTGTGGTTGTGGTTGGTTGTGTGTGTGTAGTTGTGTGTGTGGTTGTGTGTGTGGTTGTGTGTGTGGGGTTGTGTGTGGGGTTGTGTGTGGGGTTGTGTGTGCATGTGTTGTTGTGTGTGAGTGGATCTAGAAAGCTACATCTGATAAAGTGTATAGCGCCTTTTCTAGCGATAATCTAGCAAAACCATGAAACACTGCTACGTTAGGCACCAGTAGATTTGGGATTTGTGGTTGCATATTATGACATGCCTCTTCAAAGAACATTTATATCAAAGACAGAACCAGCCCCAAGCTGTGCGGCTACATTTATACTGGACTAACACTAATTCCGCACTATAATTTTGTAATTTTATTTTACAATGCTTGTAATAGGGTTCCCTAGTAGTGTGCTCAGTATAGTAGCCCGTAATCGTATTGATTGTTTTCGTTGGTGCCAATATGTGATAATCCACACAAAGTTTGTCTATGGTTCGTTGTTTTCTCTATGCGCCTAGAAGTTCTTAAAATAATTCCTATCTGTACGAAGTTAGCTGCAGATCTATTTAATTTACTCAGAGCATAAAATACCCCAAACAGGATTTGTGAGGGCGGTGCACTACGGAAACAGCATTGAGTGACCCTGCCGAACGCCGTGCTGTGTATGGCACGTAAACTGTTTTCTTTTGCAGGATAAAGATGGCTGGGCTCTGACCTTTGCTCTGCTCCGATCGTGACGTTTGTGGAAATAACCAGGAAATAAAGAGCGAGGGTCCCTTGCATTTTGGACGGTGAAGCTGCACTTTTTGTTGAAAAGCAGATCTTGGTGCAATGCATCAGGTCATTAAAAGCAATAGCAGGTAAATTCGAAATCGCCGGACGTCAGGATTATAATTTCGTTGCATAATGCACCTGTCAGAAAATGCTCTTTAAAGCTGCGTTGATTTACCCTGCATATGTTTTGGCTACCAATGCATCTTGCAGCCCTTCGAGGTACATATATATTAGTGATTACTGAACTGTGTCACTTGCAAAGTACAGGTTGACTGCTGAATCTGGACAAATAACTACTTTCTGCGAGCCAGTAACTGCCTTTTCCCTGGGTATGCTGTCCAGAAGGCTGGCGCTGCCGGAATGGATGTGCAGCGGTAATTTCTGACACGGAGCCTTAGCTCTGTACGTTTGCAGCCCTTTGAGCAAATCGAATATGCACACAACCCTGAAACAAAACGTTAATAACAAGGATGCGGGGGGAAATGCTACCGCCGGCCACATCTTGCAGTGCCCTATTGCATTGCAAAGGCTTGTTTTAACAGTGAAGCGTGATCAAAAGATCCGATAGTGTCTTGTGACAGAAATAAAACAAACGGCCAAAAGCAACAACACAGAAAATGTATTAACATGAAAACAAAGCAGAATGAACATGTCCCAGAAGGGATATTATTTATGTACTTTACTTTCACTATAATCGCGGAACCAGCACTTTATTTTTAACACTAAAAGTAAAGCGCCGGTGCCGATTATAGCAAAAGCGGCTTCATGAAGTACAGTACCCGTGATGGAGACATATGGCGGCTGCGCGCGTTCACGCGCACATGCACGCAGGCTTTAGGCCAGCGGCTGCAGCACTTTGAAAATCCCCTTTACAAAAATTCGAGCAACAGCGCATGCGCTGTTCCAGGCTCGACCTAAAAAGGACTGGTATAGCGAAGAGAGTGGAAGTGAAACTGCAGGAAGGGCGGACTGGAGGCTGTGAGCGTGCAGAGGGGCCATCTTAGGAGTAGTAGGCTTCCCTTAGGGTACAGTACATCACTGAATTAAACAAGAGAACTCAGATGGAAATATAACTACAGCGAGTGTGATCTGAGGGATGGGAAGCGGTCCATGCTTTCCCGGGGTCTGTGCCTCGGAATTGCACACTGGAGAGTCAACTTGTTTTGCTTGCTACAGTTGTTGCCTGGTGGTGGGGCCGAAGGGGGAGCAGGATAATTACAGATGCAGCATCGACCCCACCAGGCCCCCAACCCAACTCCATCTCTTCCCCACCCCCACTCCTCCATTGACACCACTGGGGCTGAGCCCAGCAGAGGGTGACAAGAACATACTGAGGTGAAGATCTACACATAGTGAGAGGGGAGACACTCTGAGGCTAAGCCCAGCAGAGGGTGACGAGAGCCACATACCAAGACCAAGCCCAGCAGAGAGCGAGAGGCGAGACATGCTTAGGCCAGGCTCTACATCTACTTTCCCAGAAGCAAGACGAAGAGGGCATCGCTTGAAGCGCAGGGGCAGGCATTTCAAGAAGTGCTCGATGTCAATAATAATTAAAAGAATACTATGTGAAGCGCAGCGTCTCATGTGCAAGGGGACTGCGAGGACAAGAAAGCATGGCGGGAGAGAGGCCAGGGAGAGGGTGGAGCAAACAGAGCGAGACGTGAAAGCATGGTGGCAGAGAGACTATGGAGGGGTGGAACAAACAGAGTGGGAGGTTTAAAGGTGGGCACAGACAGTGTAACACAAGCAGCATACACATGCACTCTGCAATAGAAAACAAGGAAGAAGTCCCTAAATCAAAAGATAACAGCCCAGCAGCGTAACTAAACTGTAGTTGGTCGGTGCTCCTTCCTACAAAAACGGGAGTGACGTATCAGATCGCAAGCTAACAATAAGCGAGATAAGAAGAGCAATGCCAGAGTTAACCAATGGCAAGTGGCAGGAGACATTACCCTCGATATTCTATTTACCACAGGTCTTGCAACAGCGCATGGGCAGTCTAGGCTCGACCTAACAAACGATTAGGGTTATTAATAGGTTGGCAGACAGTAACACAATTCAACAATTTGTGACACTTGCTGCAACGCAGCGATATTCACTGATTCGGATGCACACTCAATTTTACCCACAACAAAGTCCTGCCTCAACACCAAGATTGTTAAAGGAGCATGGATATATATTAAAATCAAAGTAGCCAAAAGGATGACCTAAACTAGCAAAAGGCCACTGCAGCTCAAAGGTAGCAGGGTGTTGGCAGCAAGTCTGTCACAGAGTCATTTGAGGAGTCCCAAGCCCCTCAGGTGCTGATGGCATGACATTTTTGTTTTTAATAATCATTTAGTCCAGCATAAAAAGTCACACAAACAAAAACCTGTTTCTGCAATTATCAAGGTTGGCAATGATCCTTTCCATTGCCACCATCACCCTCAGCTTTAAGTACTAGGATTTTATTGCCTCACTATACAGGATTTTTCGAAAACACGCCACATTTTCACAGAACCATGTCTTTTAATTGGTGCATAGCAGTAATAACATTAGCCTCACATAGGGCTACAACTTACCCCTCTATGCCATGGTTAAATTAAAATATGCATGTACCTGTATCACAAAACTGCCCAGAATGGCACAAATCGGAAAAGTAATCTATCTAAACTAAACTTAGGACACTAGAGCAACTAAAATAAACGTACCACGATCATGAACAAGCTGCACATATCGCTTGTTGTACATATACCATATTTAAATTTGGTAGGATACCGCCACTGAAGTTCATAGTCCTCTTACGCGTTGGTCAACAGACCAAGGGCTTTATAACATCAAGTAAACAAGAAGAAGTGCATGAGGAAGATGTCTATTTCCAAAGAAGAGATCATAAGAGTCAGTGTTGAAGCTGATATTGAACAATGTGATGCATCTGAACAGGGCAATGCATGTCTGGGAGCAAATCTAGAAAAAACTGTGGTCAGATACATAGTAGCACATGCCATGGTATTGACACCTATACTCATATCCTCACACACTAGCTCTACAGAATGTCATGATAATGGTGGTTACAACCATCCACAGGGAACAGATCATCACATCACGCAGGAGTTTAGATCAGGCATGTAAACTGTATATGTGGGCCTCAATTTCAGGATATTAATTTAAAATACATTTACATACACCAAGTTGAAATAGAACCCATTGACATAGTTAGTGGTTATATTGAAAATCTGGAATTAATCTGGTCCTCCTGGACTTACATTGGGAAATCCTTGGTACAGAAAGAGTCTTATGGCACTACCAATGTTCCCATTCACTGTACAAGGTTATCTCCCACCCAGAGGGCACAACAAACTCCTACATACATCATGAAAGGACACAGGAACATCCAAATAAACCACTCCATCTGTTCAATAAAGTGAACATTGCAAGATAGTTCATCATGCACCATTCCGTATCAACTTTCCTCTGCAAACCTTTCTCCCTTTGACCAAAGGCACAGAAACAGCAATTGGGGTAATGATTAGCTTGGCATTAACTACCTGATGCTGTTATGTTTCATATCGGTACCCTAATATAGGTCCAGGGAACATCGTACACTTTCCCTACATCAGACCCCGTTATTTCATATGAACGAGCCTTATAAGGACATAACTCCAAATATGGATATAATGCCTTATAGGGACATCACGCCTTATAAGGACTGTAGCCTTTTATGGACTAAACCTTTCACCTAGTTCCATGCCGAGGGTTTCTTTTTCCCAATCGATATTGCTAAGACGTCATCCTTAGCACATATGAATAATTGATGAGTACACTCTCCAGGAGGCATACTTCACCTCTCCCATCGACGCACAAGGTTTAATCCCCAACATCATCCTCATACTGAACAATGGGTAACACACATACATAGACTGTATAAATACAGCACCTCTTGCTATCAGAAGGCAGGAGGGAACCGAGACTTCAAGACCGACACACTGACCAGAGACGCTGCAGCTCCGGCATGCCATCGCTCCAGCTGACAGTGGTCTGATGGGCCCTTGCGGGTTGTCCAGCTCGAGTTCAGGACCAAGTCCCACACTCTCACTATTCAGGTATGGGGGTTTGACTCAATCCTAGCGGGATTCTTGGCTCATAGGCTCTTAGGCTTAGGCTCTGTAGTACCTACTCACATGCTAGGTACACTTAGGTACATCTAGTTAAGCATCTTAGGAGTACACACTTTATTTTTATAAATGCATTTCATATTCATGTATATGTTCGTGACCATTGCAAAATGGTAGAACAATACTATTTCTTTTTATCCACTGTACTGCTGGTTCTATATCTCTGCTACTGTGTTACAGTTATAACAGCGCACTTATTCTACATGAGAAGAACTATGGTACAATAAATTCTTATTGCAAAAACGCTCAACTGTTTCTTCTCTGTATCTCTCTGAGAGCAAAACAAGCAAGCACGAGTGACTGGGTGAAAAGTAGTATATTGTTTCCACAAGTCTGAGGTTATTGTGTTCTGAGGTGGTCAAAAACTAATCTCTCTGATAGCAGGAGAGTCTAGTGGTACTGCGAGCTAGCTAATGCAAACCATAGGCTAACATATTCGGTGGGGGTGCACAGAGTCAGTCTGCCACCAGACCCACAGTATATGTTATCCGTAAACAGCGTAGGTCCTGCATGACAGGGTACTATTAGGACTACACTACATGGCGCCCAATGTGGTATATTGATGGAGCACTTACTCAACAGTAGAATCTGAGTAGCTCAGTCATGCTTATTCTCAGAGACCCTACTTACCAAAAACACAGAGAAGTCTGGAGTAAGTGGGCAAAAAACTCTGCCACAGCTGAGTAGGCGAGAAATACTATGTATTGGCTGTTGGTTAATCAAGCGTGAAAGGACAATATTCCCAAAATTGTGCATAAAACATTTGCATAAAAACCTTTACATAACTTCCTTAAAACAGTAATTCTGTTTTCTAAACACAATGGTTGAACAAGGGGGAGATTTAAACCATCTAGCCCCAGGACTGAATCAGTCTGGTGAGGAAGATGCAGATGCAATAGAAATTGCACCCAAAGTAAGACAAACTTTAACAGTAAAACTACTCAAACATGGGTTACAACCCAGAGGAGGTGTAGTAATGTTCGTGGTAGAGGCGCACGAAGATTTCAAAACAGAGGTATTTTACTCATGGGTTATATTCCCAGCAGCCGATGCTATAAAAAAAACTTTTCATTATTACATACATAATGACATTCCAGTGGTCTACACTCCTTTTGAGGAGACTGAGATTCTGCTTACTTTCCAGGAACATATTTTCTGGTTTAATGGCGCCCTACCCCATATAAAAACAAAAGCAAGGCTTTGTCCTTTAGGGATTCCAGGAGCAACATTGCCGATATTAGCGACCTATGCACCACATCCAGACATTGACACAATGCCACAGGATGAACTAATTGTTCAACACAAAGAGTAGATAAAACTCTACAGAAACATGCCACACTTTGTCTTGAGGACTCTAGCGGTCCAACCTACAGAAATTACACCTTCTGCAGCTCTTACACAGAGCTCAGGTACTAAAATTACTCCACAAACATTACACGTGGTAATGGGCAAAGTGCCCACAAAACATGAACAAATTCCTTTCTGGGTAGCTCAGAAAATAACCAAGTTAGAAGCAGTATTCCCTAATACCACACCATTTGAAACACACAGAATGTTAACAATCTGTTTGCCCATGGGGATTACACCACAGTTAGAGGTTTGCATGTCTTGGGGTACAGTCTTTGCTGCCATATATACCAGAATTCATGGTATTCCTTCATTAGCAGTAGTACCAGATGTATTAAGACAAATATAAAACGACTATGGAGTAGAACCTGCCCTGAACTTAGGGATGAAGTTGTTAAACAACTATGACCAGGTATCAGCCATAATGCTAGCTAACATTAAGGGGGGAGCATCATCAGTGGAAATCCGTCAACGCCTTAGGGAGTTCTCGCCATTAGAACAGGAGAATGAACTACCCAAAATAATTGACACTGCGTATGCAGAATTAGGCAGGGATAGTTTTGGGGGAAAAGCTTTAAAACCTCAACTACATGGCAGTCCTGAGAAGGACACTTTTAAACAGGCACCTACTTCTTCTAAAAAGAAGTGGAATACTAAAAAAGAAAACTCGAAAGGTAAGAGATCACAGTCCCGAGGTAGGTCTCCTCAACAGGAGCACTCTGAAAAGAGAAACAACCTCAGGAATAGGGATAATATTAGGAAACCTGACAGGTATCAGGATACTGATACACGTTCCTCTCGTTACTTTCAGGGCTCGAAGAAAGGCTCCGAAAGAGAGGGACGGTCAGAACACAGAGAGGAGCGCACACAGTCCAGAGACAAGCAGCGTGCTCAAGACTAAAGTTACTGATCTGAAAATCAGACATGCCCAGTATTCTGAGGACGCAACTTCTGAATGGGGAATGGGCTCTGATGATGCTAGACAGTGCGGCAGAAGTAACAATAGCTCGCCTGAACCTGAAGGTATTTCTGGTGACAGCGGAGTTGAATGATTACATAACAGTGGAAACACCAGACACCAGTGTGAGCGTCCCATATCAGTTATTTGAAATAACACTCCAGATGGAGGGGGACAAGCCCAGGAAAGTATAAGGCCTTTTTTGGAAAAACGTATCCTTTGGTTATGACATCCTGGTAGCAGAACTAGATTGGCCACCTGCATTCATAAAAGAGTGCCCTAGGGGAGAAAATATAATTTTTCCTGCAGTTTCCAACCACGTTCCCGTTCACCTTAAACATACATATGCACAGGAGTGGGCAGTACAAAAACGCAGGGTGGGATGAGAACTCAACCTACCATGTGATTCCATTAAACGTTTCACCTAATGCTCAAAGGCAATACCCAATAAAGTAAGGAGCTAAAAAACAGGTCAGGGAGATCTTAATTCAACTTGAATACCAAGGGGTCATTGAAAAATGTACCTCTCCATTGAACAATCCTTTGTTTCCTGTAGCTAAACCTGACAATACATATTGTCTAGTTTTAGATTACAGACATTTAAACTCATGCACAAAGACACTTGCTGTCTAAAATGCACACAGTGCCCCATTAATGAATAACATTGTGCGCAAAAATACAAAGAGACACTTGATATCTCAAATTGATTTTTCTGCCAAAATATAGCGCCTGAAAGCAGGTATTTAACAGCCTTCAGTTCGTTAGGGTCCCAACGACAATTTTGTCGACTCGCCAAAAGAGGGTACAAAAATAGCCCCGGGGTATTTTCTGCAAGAGTAACAGAGTTACTTCAAAAATTTGATGAAGAAGCGTTGTCCTATGTGGATGATATTTTTCTGACAGACGACGACTTAGAGAGGCACTTGACCAGGGTAAGCACCATTATTATGGGATTTGCCACAGAGGGCTACAAATTCAACTTTAAAAAATCGAAAATAGCCCACCTCAATGTCCTAATTTTGGGATATGAGCTGTCAAGTGATGGCAAAAGTCTGGCAGCTAACTTTTTAGAAAAGTGTGCACTGCTCCAGCCTCCAAAATCATTGAAAAATTTACAATCAATACTAGGATTCCTAAATTTTGGCAGAACATACATTTTAGATAATGCACAAAGGGTAAAACCTTTCTATGAATTAATCAAACCTGACTTTTCAGCCAGAGATTGGCCACAAGAACATACTAATATTCTTTTTTTACCCCAGGAAGACATGATTGCTTACAAACACTTACAAACACGCGTAAATGTACGCCACTTGGTGATCCGAATAATTGCGGGTCAAAGCGGGTACACTTATTTGACCTTCAATGAAGGAGAAACTGTACCAATCGCATGCAAATCACAATTGTACACAAATGCAGAAATGCGTTTCACTTCAACAGAAAAAATCCTGACAGCCGTTCAGACTGCTGTAGCAAAAGAAAGAGCACTGGCTTAGGGGAAACGCATTATTGTCGTAACTCCGGTACCTGCTTTAGAAGCTGTTACAAAAGCGAGCATCCCGAATGCGAAAGCGTTACATCCAAGATGGATACAATGGGCTAATTCTCTTACTGCAACAGATGTTGAATACAGATTTGATTCAAGTTTAAAAACACAAGCATTCCTGCAATATGAACAAGAATATCCTCTACCAAATGAAATCTTGCCTCTTGACCAGTATGAATATGTTATTTACACTGACGGATCTGCTCAACTGGCTTTAGGAAGTAAGCAGCAATATTTTTCGGCATGTGCTATCATTAAAGGTTGCATGCGTGATGGCAAGTTCCATCCTAGCTGCACAAAGACGCAATCTCTAGGAGACTGCACTGCTCAGTTGGCAGAATTAAAAGCACTGATACTGGCACTTGTAAATACGGATCACGAATTCCCTACACTAATTGTGTGTGATTCTTTTTACTGTGTACAGTCATACAATGAGTACTTCCAGCATTGGGAACAAAACGGGTTTAAGGATGCAAAAGGTGGCACAATTAAGCACAAAATGCTATGGAAACAGGTAGCAGAGTTGAAAACCGAGCTACCGAGGACTCACGTGATCTGTACATCAACATGATGGCGTTCACGTAGAAGAGAATTAATTGGCTGATGGAGCCGCAAAGGGGGCTGTTCGCACGGCTTCTGTAACTGCGCTGACTCGTTCAAAGGCGAGAATAGACAGAGATATAATGGTAGCTGTCATCGCTTCATGCAAAGGCAGCACAGCAGTACCTAAAACATTTCCACTCAAATACCCCTACAAGTTAGATGCGCAAAACATTCCATATGCTCAGATTCCTGGATTGGGGGATAGAGTAATACCAAATATGGATCATAGGCAAGGTTTAATATTAGCTGCACACAAGGGTTTTGGCTTTGTGCACACATTCATTACAGCGACTATTTCTTTACTGAAACAGTGCTATTGGTGGCCAGGGTTATGTAAGCAAACTAAAGACTATATCTTGAAATGCGACATCTGCCAGCAGATGAAAGGCTCCACCGTTACACGCCCTGCACAGACGCCATTAGTAAAATCTGACAAACCTCTTGCATGTGTGTACTTGGACCACTGCAGACCCTTACAAACGGACGAGGTTTACAGGTATATCATGGTGACAGTGGATTTATACTCGAGATTCCTATGGGTTTGGCCTCAGCGTTCTGCTGACGCTTGACCTGTTATAAAAGATTTGCGAGTCTTTATCAGTACATACGCAGTTAGCACGTTACACTCTGACCGCGGCCCTGCGTTTGGCTCTCAGGCTTACAAAGAGGCCATGGAAGGAATGGGCGTAGCATTGTGGTTCTCATCTCCATATCATCCTGAGAGAAATTCTGTTGTGGAGAGAAAAAAACAAGACTTAAAGCAATCTTTAACAGCTAGGGTATTAGGCAAGGTCGGTAGTTGGGTCACACACCTCTATGGGGTACAGCGGGTATTAAACAACCAGCCAAGAAGCTCTCTAGGGGGTGTCACTCCATATGAGGCCCTCTTTGGGACACAAATGTGGGTACCTGATCTTGATTATGAAGGTGCAGTGGTGGATGAAAAACCATTGACATCCATGATCGTTTGGCTGTTTTACAGGATATAAAAGAATCCAGGACAAAACAAAGCAATGTCCATCTAAAGCAGACCGCCACTGAGAAAGTCAAGGTAGTCATGGCAAGACCTGTCTGGATCCCAATAGTCCGGGATCTGGTCAGAGAGAAAATTGCGGACAAAAAGGAATTTGGACCCTCTTACAGAAAACCTGTATCAATCCTTGCAGTACACGGAACAAGAACTGTGCTGCTCCAGCCTCTTGCCGGAAAAAAGGAGAAAAGATTTGTCTCAATTGACTTAATCAAACCACACTATGTGGCCGATACTAAACAGTAGGCCTAGTGGACTCCGATGCAGCAGACTTCCTCCTCCAGCTACAATCCAAGAAGTTCAAACAGAAAGACTCCACGTTTGAAGACCCACCTATAAGGAATGAAGGACTAAGCAACAATGCTATGGAACTTGTTCCACTTGAACCAGACATTCAAATAATTCTAAATGAAAAACAGAATAATTCACAAGTTACAATTAGACCTAATACAGACATCTACATCAACATGCCTCGTCAAGAGGAAAACAACATTTCGACTAATCCCGACGCAATTTCAACAATTGATCAAACTGCTTCTGGCTATTTCATTAACTTTGATACGTTTTCTCTGGATCCGAGCCGGAAACGACGCCAGCCAAAACACAATTCAAGCAAGAATGAAAGAACTTTCTTCTCTTTCTTCAAAAGACATACCTGGTATCACCTTGGATTGAACTCTGGGTAATTTCTGGAAAATGTTTTTTCTTTTATGGCTAGGTTTAGTATTGAATTTTATTATGCTTATTAATGGACATTATCTTCAACAAGGTTCCACAGCCCAAAAGGTCAACATCCTCCTGAAGCCACATACATCATCACATTGTGAACAAAGAGACTTGTCAACAGTAAACATTACAGCAGTTCCTATACCTGATGGTATAGTATGGGACAAGGTTGATTTCAACATTTTCGGCCCGATCGAACTTTAAAAAAATTAATCATGTATTTAAAATATCTTTGAGTGATATCGTTAGCTCCAGTACATTTTCTGATGATTGGGACACTGAAACAGTTAATAACATGTTGTCTGATTTAGAGAAAACTGCTACATTTTCTAATAATGAAATGTTAGAGGGTTCTTCAGACTATGACAAATTGTACTGTTATCAACATTTTGGTCATCATTTCCTGCACAAATCCATTTCACCTAGGAATGTATTTGAGTACTATCAGTGGGAACATTGCCCAACACCACCAAAAACTAGTTCACAAATGTTTGCACATAAATTTGCATACTTTTCAGGATTTAACACAACAGATCCAGACTCATTTTATTATAAGGTTGTACCAACACCAGCACAAAAAATTATGTTGACAAACACCAAACAGATTTACTCTGCTTCCTTTTTGCCCAATTGTCTGAACAGGGTTTCCACCTTTGGGAAGACAAAATTGACTTAAAATTAATTTGGAGTTCGAGGAATTAGCAAGCCCAGGGTACAGAGGCACTATTTAGAGAATTGCCTCATTCCACAGCAGATGATCTTTTTAAATGATACTTTGCAACAGACATCCTGTCTTGGAATAGCCAAGACAAAGGACCTGAACACTCCAAGGTTACCTACACCAACACAGGGGTGGCAGAATTCTTCTACAAAGGAAGGGGCTACAGTTGATGACAAACTACAGTACAATAGATCAGACCCATATTGGAAGGAGTGGGTGGTTTGGCCCTTAGATACAAACACATGTCATAAACGGTTCTTGAACATCACCAAGGGACTCAGTATGCATAGGCCAGTTCCACGATATGTACAGAGAGAACATCCAGGGGTAGTGACATCCTATAGTGTTGGGAAGTTGTGCCTAGATTGGCTAGAAACCTGAACACTTACAGAAGTGAAACAACACTTATCTTTACTCTCACAAGACATGGATCTTTAGGACTTTTTACTAGGACCTTGAAAACAACATCAAAAGCGTTTCATATATGCAGGCATTTATGCTGCCTACAATGAAATCTTGAAGATTTCCCAACAAGAAGCCGCAGAGAGAATACAGGAAATAGACCGTTTAAACTTAGAAAAAGCTATTACTGTGGTGGATAATGGGTTAACTACTTTGTCCTCCAGAGTATATTTATTGGGCAACATTGTATCTTTTGCTATTGACATACTGGAACAGGATTTAGCCATATTACAACACGGCCAATCACAGTTACGTTCTATTATGTTATTGAACTGGACGCTGCAATCCTTGCGTGCAGGCCTTGTGCCTTGGCATTTTATAAACAGTACGTCCCTGTTTTCAGAATACAATCTAACTGATACACAGATTGAAATGGTACAAAGGGGAGCTAACTATACAATGCTGCAAATTGAAAAACTGGACAGACTACCATTTACAGTAGCTGAATTACCATCAACTGAGTGGCTAATCCATGGCCAAATCACTCTCCCGGTCACTACATTTCAGTTTCACTATTGCCTTGAGCAAAGGCAGGCAGATATGAAAATTTGGGTAACGAATACATTAAGAAATTCTGGGATTTACCATATAGATTTCGATGCCGGAGTAGGGATCGAGAAGTGTTTCTTAGTGGTACCAACTGCAAGAAAGCTTTTAGCGGTACTCTCATATGTCAAGATATCGTTTTGCACGGAGCCTGTAATGGTTCAGTTTCAAATCTGTCTTGCCACATGAAAGGAACACCAGCTGCCGTAATATCACCAGTGTTCGAGTTACTTTCGAATGGGAGTTACTTGATGCTGAACGATCAAGGTTGTTGTGGCATGCTTCCAGGTGTTGCATATCTGGTCACCGTGAACACCAGGGTTACTTGCTGTATGCAACTATGGTTTCCTCTGACAAACACAGTCAGGGAGGCGCTAGTATGGCCTTCAATGAATGTTTCGTTGATACAGTTTGATCTTTTGAGCAGAATGTAAGCCATGCTTTTACAGAAAACCGTGCCTCTGACCTCCGCTTGAGAAACCTTTGAACTTCAAATAGCAAGGACCGCGATACAGGCACTAATTCAAACAAACTGCCCCCTTCATTTCGTAGAAATGGTGGGACGTATCTTTAATATGTCAGGTACGAGTGGCATTATACACCTATTTAAGACCATAGGGTCCGGATTCCTTATCACTTTCCAGACTATCCTCTGAGTTATTCCTAACTTCATACACTCCGTGTTTGGAAGTATTTTTGGGGATCTACCTCTGATACTGCTCGCTGTAGCTGGAATCCAAGTTATTGTCTACCTGCTGCGCAATGGACGAACCATCCGCCAGCGAGATTGCGAAGGCTCTCCTGGAAAGAAATTACTGTGAGCGCATGGTACAACATCTTGGTGCACCTCGTCTACGAGAACTAAGTGCTTCTTGGTTCTAATCCTTTGAGGACTGTATCAAACCTGTCTTCTGATGCCTGTTCTGCGTAGGCCTATGCAAGTTGGACATCTGTCTGACACCACTGACGGAGACGCCAGAGGACTTAGACTCCAGGCTGAAACCATTGTGGTCCCATGCACGACTCTGTCCCCAGCGTATTCCCATCTTAACGCATGCCTTCCTTAAGGAACCGAAGGTGCCTTTCACAAATTAAATTTCAGCTCCTGCATTGACACCGAGGTTTCGAATCCGGAATCCTACACATCAGCTGTTGGCAGCGAGGAGTTTCATCTATGCACACTTGACATGCTATGCGAGGTATTGCACATTTGTGTCCCCAGCTGTAACAGGCAGTGATAATATTATGTCTCCCAGCCAGGACATTTAGGAGTCCATTAGGATGGCGGTCAGAAAACCACCCCGACTGCCATGGTAGTGGAAAACAACTGCCCGCCGGTACTGCGGCAAAACCAGCGGTCCGATTAGGACCATCTGCCAAAAACAACCGCGGCGGAAGGAGCCAAAGAAAAAACACCCGTAGCGGGCAGAGAGGGTCAAAAGCCGTCTGAGGCGTACGGATTCTCGGCAGAAACACACCAACCCGCTGCCATGATAGCGGAGACACCACCCGGGAAATTTGGATATCCCCGATGTGCCCGCGGTACGTTCCGCTGTTTCTGACCGCCGCGGTCGCAAACAGTGATGAATGGGAGATATGGCAGATGGGATGTAGCATAGACACCGCTGCGGGCACTTCGTGAATAAAATGGCAGACAATATGACAACACACAACATGGCCACCAAGTGCACACAGCAAACTAGTCCTGTCCCTAAAAACACCTAAAATATCCCAAAGACACACACAATGGCAAATCAGAAAACTACAAATCCCAGGACAACCCACACAACACACCTAACAGCAATAACCCACTTTGACATACCCACATAGCTGAGTACAAAACCAGCCCCTTCCCTGACCACAATCTTTTGCAATACTCCACAACTGAAGGGCCCAACACCACAGCTGAAAGGAGAGGCAAATCAGCACAGCACACAGACATCACCAACACCATGTCCACACCTGCACCTCTAACCCCTTTGCATATCACACACCATACACATCACCACCACTCCCACACCTGCACCTCTAACCCCTTGGCACATCACACACCATGGCACCACAGAAAATGCCAAAATTCACAGAGAGTGAGTTGAAGGTTATGGTAGATGAGATAATCAGAGTTGAATCACAATTGTTTGATAACCTGATCCAACAGACACCATTAGCCACAAGAGCACAAATGTGGGTAAGGATAGTTAATAAGGTCAATGCAGTAGGGACCACCCCGCGCAACAAACAGGAAATCCAGAAGCGGTGGCATGACCTCTAGACTGTTGTGAGGAAGAAGAGGAGCAAGAACCGTGAGCTGGCACAGATGACTGACGGTGGCCCTCCTGTGCCACTAAAAACATTCACTTCATGGAAGGAGAAGGTGCTTGCCATACTGTATCCAGAGAGTCTCTCAGGAATAGTAGGGGGAGTGCAGGTTGGTAAGTACAAACACATGTATACCATCACACTGCTATGTACTGTCTTGCACAACTACAAAGCTACACCTGCTAGGCCCAAGTCCATTAGTCTGTACCACAATACCCAACACAGGTCTCACAGATGTAACATTCACTCCATCTGAATCACCCCAAAGCTACACAACATTTACAGGGTGGCATATGTCCAGGCAACCAGCACCACAACTCCCACCATGCACCCCTGTCCCACCCCTGAGCAGGATGGAGCACTCCCTCCCACCCAGACGCATGTGGCAGCCATTGTATGGTTCCCCTCATCTAATAGGTAGGTAGCTATCTTCCCAGGGAGGGCTTTTTAGGGGTGGGAGGCCTGTACTACAACTCCCACCATGCACCCCTGTCCCACCCCTGGGCAGGATGGAGCATTCCCTCTCACCCAGATGCATGTGGCAGCCATTGTATGGTTCCTCCTCACCTAACAGGTAGGTAGCCATCTTCACAGGGAGGGCTGTTTGAGGGTGGGAGGCCTGCACTACAATTCCCACCATGCACCCCTGTCCCCCCTGAGCAGGATGGAGCACTCCCTCCCACCCAGGTGCATGTGGCAGCTGTTGTATCTCACCAACAAAACTCACAAGTAGTAGCTTTTACCAAGGTTGTTCTGTCTGGGGTGGGAGGCCTGCACTACAACTCCCACCATGCACCCCTGTCCCACCCCTGAGCACAATAGAGCACTTCCGCCCACCCAGATGCATGTGGCAGCCATTGCATTTTCCACCTTCACCCAACAGGTAGGTAACCCTCTTAACAGGGAGGGGTGTCAGTGGTTGGGAAGCCTGCACTACAACTCACACCAGGCCCACTTGTACCAAAGCTCAGCAGGATGGAGCACTTTCACCACACCCACAACCATGTGTCCTTCATTGCATTGCTCTCCACAAACTTACAGGTAGGTAGCCAACTTCAAAGGGAGGGGTGTTTGTGGGTAGTAAGCCAGCACTACAACTCCTACCATGCACCCATGTCCCACCCCTGAGCAGGATGTAGCACTCACCCCCACCCAGAAGCATGTGTCAGCCATTGCATTGTACACCTTCAGCTAACAGGTAGGTAGCCATCTTATGCTCGCTTGTTCTGCCCCTGAGCAGGATGTAGCCCTCTACCACACACACACAGAGATGTGTCACAAATTCCACCCAATTGTCAGAACAGAACAGGTAAGTAGACAGTGCATGCACCCAGCCATTCCTCCCAAAAAGCCTGTTGCCATATGACAACACCAGCACTCTCAACACACCAAAATTCACACAGATCCTAGTACCACTTACAGTGTGCAGCCAGCCAAGCAAATGTAACTGTCACAGCAACCAAAGTGTGACTGACCAATTCACATGTTGATGAAAGTTGCTGCACAACAATGCACAGCACTGAATGCCATGTGTAGGTGCCATGGGGCCAGAGCATCAATTACCATATGAGAACAAAGAAAGCATGGGCGGCAATACAAATTGAGGTTTGCACATGGTATAACAAAGGAATGCATGAGATGACAATGGCCAGTCCATTCTCAGCTGTAACCCCTACCAGGCAGAGTGATCAACAAAGACGCTTCACATTAAATTGTTGATGCGCAAATCGTCAGATGACAACATGTCCTTGTAATCACAAAATATGCATGTTGCACATTGCATGTATTGACATGTCACACCATGGACAAGCAACGCATGTCCTGCCACAGCAAGTCAGGATGCACAGTAGTGTGCAGACAAACAATGTGACAACTAGTAAACAGTGTTGGATATGAACAGTGAATAAGGTACATCTAACACCATGCTTGAGATGTGCACCTCAATAACCATCTCCCCTCTGTCCCACTGGTGACCAAGAACTGACTGCAGAGGACAACAACAGCAACCTGCTGAGCCAGTCTCTCCCCCTGAAACATGGACTCTTGGATGTTGACTCCCTGGATTCTGTGGATGAGGAGTTCGAAGCCGGCCCATCTGGTGTGCCAGGGCACAACAGGCCCCAGGACCCCATTTTCCCCCCCATCACATTTGCTGCAACAACAACATCTCTGCAGCCCCTTGCTGTAACGGCCTGTGCGTCCTCAACAAGCACCACCACCACCACCACCAGTGCTGCCTGCAACACCCTCCCAGCACCAGAGGATGAGCACCCCACACCACTAACTGAGGAGTGCAGGTAAAGTATGCGTATGTCTACAGCGGTGAGGCAACAGGTCCGTGGCAGCAGGATAGGTGGGAGGACAAGGGTCAGACATAGACAACCAGACACTGGGACCGAAGCCCTGGACAACATCAACAGAGTCATTGGGACCTATGAACAGGCCCAGGGACGAAGGGGCCGGACTGAGGAAGATTCCCGCGAGTTCCTCCTGCCGATGAGGTCCATGGACACCTGCATGCGACGAATTGTGGACCTCTTGGGCCAGCTAGTGGCGGTAATGAGGGGCAGGCCTGCACCACAACCAACACCTCCACCTCACTCTGGTGGGCTGCAGGATGACAGTTCACCATCCTCCCCTGCAGCCACAGAGAGGGTTGAGTCCTCAGACCCCAAAAACGAGCAAGGGGCCGCCCAAAGAAATCCCTGGGAGTAACCCGTGGCAAAGCAGCTGCCAAACACCAGTCACGGAGCCAGCCATGATGGGCTCACTCTTCAATACTGCATTGACTTTCTGAACTGTCCTTACCCACACTGCCTTATGAATGGCATCTGCCTGTTGGACTGGGTCACCACATCGATGTGGTGACTACTTGATTGTCTCATGTACCATAACTGACAACTCACTGCATGAATAATCACCTTATTGTAAATATTCACCCACCTTCACATGTCCCCATTGTAAATAAACACTACTCACACACACATGTCGTTGTGTCAGCTCCGTGTTTATTCCAGGTAGTGCAGTCTTCAACATGATTACAATGTACTTGGAGTATGGAATGTGTGTTGGCAAGGAGAGGCTGAACGGACCTAGGAAAACAGAACAGAACAATATTCACAAGTCAGGTGTTGGCATCACGGCCATCATTCAACACTTGTCATCAAGGTACTCAATTATGCACACATTACAATGAGCAACAGTACTGACATAAACACCATGTACATATGCCAAATGACTCTGTCTCAGAAACATTGTCAGCCACCACTGAGTCAACAACCGGCTGCAGTCACAAAGCTGACACACACCTTGCCAACAACAGCGACATCATCACACAATGGGTCCATTGTACATTGTCACTCACCTTCAAGTGAAGTAGCGGTTGATGAGCTGTCGCTGCAGGTCAACACCTTCCTCCTCTCCACTATCCTCGTCACTGGAAATGGATTTGTTAGCAGGCCGGGGTCTTGGCTGCTCATCAACATCCAGGAGCAGGAAGATCTGAAGCATGCGGAGCATGCAGCATGTAGCATGCTACAATGATCTGGCACACCTTTTGTGGCGAGTACATGAGGTCACCTCCGGTCTTGTCCAGGCAGCGAAACCGTGACTTGAGGAGACCAAAAGTCCGCTCCACCACACGACGGGTCCTCCCATGGGCATCGTTGTAGCGGACTTCAGCTAGTGTCTGGGGATTGCGCAGTGGGCTCAGCAACCAAGGACGGTTGGGATATGCAGAGTCACCTAGGTGTGAGATAAACAGACCTACTTTGTAATACAACTGTGGCAGAGGACAGCATGTCACACACACAGCATGCTAATTTACTCTGTATACTCACCCACAATCCATGCCCGCTCAGGAAGCAGATTAGCCATCAGCTGGGGCACGATGCTGTTCTGCATGATGTATGAGTCGTGGGCCGAGCCTGGAAATTTGGCACACACATGCAATATGATCATATCCGCCTGGCACACCACTTGCACGTTGATGGAATGGAAATGTTTCTGATTCCTGTAGACGTGCTAACGTGCCTGTGGTGGAACCAGCCCAACATGCATGCAATCAATGGCACCAACAACATGGGGGATCTGCCCAAGGGCATAAAAGTCACCCTTAACATCCACCAACTCATGCCTCCTGGGGAAATGTATATATCTGTCCTTGTATATCATCATGGTGGACAGGACATCCCATAGCACTGTGCTGAACATCGGTTGCGACATCCCACCTGCACTGGCCACCCTGTTCTGGAATGATCCAGTTGCAAAAAAATGCAGGGCAGCCATCAACTTTGTTGTTGTGGTCAAAGCACCCGGATATGTCCTGCGAAGCTGCAGGTGGGGTTCCAACATAGCACATAGGGTGTGTAGGGTGGCTCTATCCAGACAGAATTTCCGGATGATCTCCTCATTCTCCATGTCTGCCAGCACTGCGTAGAGATGATGCATATTTGGTCTCCTCCTAGTTGAACTAAAAGGGGACACATGTCAATGCAATACACCATGAGATGTGTACCACATCTTACATTTTGACGGACAGAACACCAACAAGGAATGTCATCACAGTAGAGTTGCAGACCACCGTACATGTAGTGACACCTTCAGCTATACAACTTGTACACTTGTGCACTTTCACACAGCAAGTACCTACAAAACAATATCTGACAATGAGAATGCAAAAAGGGATATGGCCACATCTAGCGTGATAATCCCTGAGAGTATTTCAAACAGCATATGTGTGAAACTGCAACACCACGATCTCATACCTAGCTGCTGTACCTGCCACACCTTCAGCGGTAAGTTGCACAGGGCACACATCGATAACACAATGAGCACAGCCTGTGCGTAAACTACAAGTGTGTGCCTGAGCCAAGAAAAGTAGACAGTCCAACATGCACATTGTTCATTGACACATACATCACTGGGATGTTATCTGCCCTTTCACACATTTACATGTGTACCCATTGGAAAGTCCATCACAACTCTGTTCTGTGTACATGCCCATCAAAATTACAAGTGACATGTGAGTGAGTACAGGCCAATGTACTAAATCACATAAACAAACATGGCATGTGTAGTCAGCAGTGGACTAAATGTCAATATGGCATTGTGTGCACAATGATGTGCCATCAATCATGTGGCCACTGTGCACTGTTGAAAACTGGTCATTGGCCATTGACACAGCATGATGTGTCCATAGGTGCTGTCAAACAAAGTGCTCCGCCATCCAAATCACGGTCACTCATTGTAGTGTACGGCACCCAAATCATAGTAGCTACCGCCTGGCACCAGCAGAGTGTCACCACCAATGCAAAAGCCACACTTGCGGTACTGATAGGCATATGAGTCTTGCAATATGGCGGTTGGCATGCTCCTCCATCCAAATCACGGTCACTCATTGCAGTGTATGGCACCCAAATCGTGGTTGCTACTGCCTGGCACCAGCGGTGTTTCACCGCCATGGACCATGCCCTTATAGCCAATGGGAACCGCAATCACGGTAGCCTAATGCAATTTTGAGAATCACGGTAGGCGTGCTCTGCCACCGCGGGGACGGTCATTGAATGCAATTGAAAGATGCACCATCGCGGTAGCACCTGCCTGGCCCCTGAGGTGTGTCACCGCCATGGACCAAGCCCTCACAGCCAATGGGAACCGCAATCTCGGTAGCCTAATGCAAGTTTGAAAATCGCGGTAGGCGTGCTCCGCCCCCTCAGGCCCGGTCATTGGATGCATTTGAAAAAGGCTGATCTGGAACACCAATTGCAGTAGCTTAGAACCACAGAAACTACCCCAGGGGGTTATACATGTGTGGGAGAGAGCCTCACATTTCCACAGCATCCAGTGCCGGCTGCCTGAGACCCCTCACCTGCCGCTGTTGCCTCCAGGGACTACTGTCTGCCACCCCTCAACACCAACAGCTTCTGCCTCCAGGGACTGCTGCCTGCCACCCCTCAATACCAACAGCTTCTGCCTCCAGGGACTGCTGCCTACCACCCTTCAACACCAACTGTAGCAGCTGCTGTCACCTGGCCACAGTGATGGCAAGGACTGAGAAGATCCAGGCCAGTCCCTTCACCAGCAAAGAGCTGGAGGGCCTAGTGGATGAAATGTTCACACACTATCCAAGGCTATATGGGGCCCTAAATGTTGTGGTAAGTCTTCAACAGTGTGAGTGAGAGTGCAGGGGGGCACACATGAAGTTGAGATGCTGCAGTATGTGCCTGAGAGTGTGGGGCTTTGTCATGCAATGCCTAGCATGCTTTCTCCAGGGGGGGGGGGGGTGTGTAGCCTATGTCACACATTTCCCTGCCTGCACATCAAGATTTGAGGGACATGTATTGTTTTGTCAGCCATACAGTGACGCAGCATGTTGGTATTGCAGGAGTCAGGACAGTGATTGCTTGTGTGAATGGCTGTGTGGGTCCCCGTTGTCCTCTCAATGTGAGCCAACCGGGCCTGCAAAGTCACCACCCAATCTGACAAGGACACATCACTGAATGTACAGAGTGTGACATGTGTCTTATTTTCCTTACTCTCCATCAGTGAGCCGTCGCAGCCCTGTAGATTGCACACGACCTGCCTTGTGAGACGGGTGTGGGTTTGTGAGATCATCTCCCTCAATGTGGCATCCATGACACCGTGAGCCATTCACAGGGCAAGGACATTGAGGGCTGCGCAGTGTTGGACACAGTGAGTCTACCCCCAAACATATGTTGATATGTAATGCATGTCTTGCTTCACTTACAAATGGACTGTAGATGTGGGCAGAGTACACATGGCTTTATGTGCTGGCATCCTGCATGTGTACAGAAATGAGCAGGTACTGTGTCCACCCTCACACCTGCATGCATGTACATGTGGTTTTCCCATGCTGATGTACCATGTGAGATGCATTCTTGTCTCTGTGAGACATATCTGTGGATTTGTGATGAGTCAGTATCATGCTATTGTACTGAGAGATATTCGTACATAACACTGTGTCACTAATGTTTTTCCCTTCTTGTCTCCCATGCCTGCAGCTCAAAGTACACCAGCGTAAGGCAGTGTGGAGGGCCATTGCATGTAAGGTGCAGGCTCTGGGTGTCTCCAACCGACGGTGCACCCACTGTCACAAGAGGTGGGATGACATCTGCCAGCTGAGCAAGAACATGGCCGAGATGACACTGGGGCTGATCCCTCGGACTGGCAGGTTGGTACGGCGCAGCATGACACCACTAATGGCCCGCATCTTGGCTGTGACACAGCCCGAGCTGGATGCATGTTTGAAGGTGCATCAACAGCAAAGTAGGGGTGAGTATTCTGGGAAGGGTGACTTTGGCTGTGAGTGGCTGCATGTGTACACATTTTTTTTTTTTTTTTTTTTTTTATTCAGGGAGGGACACGGAGCCTAGTTTTTGATTTAGGTCCTGCTCAGAAGGCACCAATGGAACATTGAAAACAAGAAGAGCAGTTCCTATGGGTAGCTAGTGGGGAGGGGGAGGAAGTGGGGAAGCACAGGTCTTTCTTCGTAATGCCCTCACACACCCCAAGGGATGTCATGCTTCATCATTTGGGCATTTGCCCCTCGTCAGGCCGGCGCTGCAATGCCTGACGGGCTCCCGAAACCGGGGCTCTTTGTCGGGGATCTTTTGAAGAAGCCGTATGGGTGCGTGTGGGTGTGAGGGCAGGGTAGTGCACGAGGAGTGAGATGTTTAAAAAAGGTATAGGGCCGTCCTACTTATTTAAGTATTTATTAATGAGGTGGCTCTAGCCTTAATAAAATAGTGTGGAAGCCCTAATTAGGAGTAATGGTCCGTGAGGGCTAGTCATGTGTGGGTGTGGTCAACATGTTTCGTGCCCCAGCTGCCCCAAAAAGGGTCAATGGCACTTCATCAGGACCAAATTAGAACGTTTTAAGGTGAGTGCACTACCGTTTAGCACTAGTTGCTTAGAACGGTAGGGGGTGATTAATAAAGGAACTGGTACTGGGATGAGGATAGACCCCTCACGACCTAGTTCCGGACAGACGGGGATGAGAACAGAGCACAATAGTTGCTCCGATTTGTAGGTAGACAGGCAACTTGCTGGCGTCCTACCCTCGCTCTGGGCCCCGTGCTAAACGGTAGTGCACTCACCTTAAAACGTTCTAATTTGGTCCTGACGAAGTGCCATTGACCCTTTTTGGGGCAGCTGGGGCACGAAACATGTTGACCACACCCACACATGACTAGCCCTCACGGACCATTACTCCTAATTAGGGCTTCCACACTATTTTATTAAGGCTAGAGCCACCTCATTAATAAATACTTAAATAAGTAGGACGGCCCTATACCTTTTTTAAACATCTCACTCCTCGTGCACTACCCTGCCCTCACACCCACACGCACCCATACGGCTTCTTCAAAAGATCCCCGACAAAGAGCCCCGGTTTCGGGAGCCCGTCAGGCATTGCAGCGCCGGCCTGACGAGGGGCAAATGCCCAAATGATTAAGCATGACATCCCTTGGGGTGTGTGAGGGCATTACGAAGAAAGACCTGTGCTTCCCCACTTCCTCCCCCTCCCCACTAGCTACCCATAGGAACTGCTCTTCTTGTTTTCAATGCATGTGTACACAGCCTGGACCAGCGCTGGGCTATATGATGTTGGTAGTGTGATGCAGTGGCTTGTTAATGGCCTCTGTGCTGGGTGCAGCTGTCATGCATTTCCCCTACTTTTACTTTCTAATGTGAATTGAATACTGGGCATTAACATTGCAATCTAAGTCATGGTCTTCAGGTATCGTCTGCATTGGGTTAGTCTGGTAAATCACATGGAAGAGAACGGCATTGTGCCTGTTCTGAGTGTGCTTTTATCAATGAGTGCATTGCCTGACCTCAAATTTGTGAGGCTTGGACAACTGACGCCAATGTGCAACAGTAGTTGTGCCCCAAAGTACAACATGGTGGATGGCATGGGCTCATGGCCATTGTGGGCTGTTATGTTGGAGTCTGTATCTGTGTTGTCCCCTTCTGCTCCATCCAGATATGACAGTGGCAACATGTTGTGGGGTTCATCCTTGCCCCCATCAGGAACCTAGGTGTGCTCAGAACTATTTGTGTGTCTGCTTGAATGGAGCCACCGACAGGATATTGTACTGTGTGGTCATCACATGGCTCACTTATGCCTGGTTTGCTTGTTGACACGCTCTGTTCGAGTAAAAAATTGAGGTTGCACAATATTATTGCACAGGGTGGTGTGCAACATGTAGATTTCATCATCTTCAGTGATGCTTTGTTTGCATATGTTTGTTCTGTTGATGCCAATGAACTGACCCTACATCTATCTCTCATGCAGCATCTCCCATGGGCACGGAAGGACAGGGGATGGACACCAGTGGTGAGGCATCAAGCCCATCAGCTGCACTCGAGCACAGTGACATAGATCTGACCAGCGCCTCGGAGGGGAACAGTAGTCTGCTGGAGGAAGCACAGCCAGAGACGCAAAGCTCTACGTCATTTGACGACGGCGGTGACACAACTTTGTTGGCGGGCACAGGGAACGGGACTCTGCCTCCTCGTCCACCACACAGCATACAGTGCCCACCCTCCCAGCTACTTCCACTAGTGCTGCCCGTGTTCGCACCAGTAAGAAGGAAAGAGTGTCCTACAACCCAGGCACCGCTGCTCCTGCCCATGTCCCCCCTGCTGCCATCAGTGCTGAGTCTGTGGACCTTTTGCACTAGCTGTGTGTGGGCCAGACAGCTCTCCTCAATGCCTTCATAGACCACAACAAAAAGTTGGCACAGGTGGTTGCTTTCATTGAGGGCATACATTTAGACGTGGGTGGGCTACACCGGACTGTCCAGTCTTTGTCCTCCGCAGTGACGGCAGCCCTTCAACTGGCACAATCTCAGAGTCCAGATCCAGTCCCGTTGTCCACTCCCTGCCAGTGACCACATCTGATGATAGTGACCATTCACAACAGACATCAAGGTCAAGATACAGCACGCGCAGCACACAGCAGCAGCAGCCCAAGCGGTCCAGGGTGCAGACACCATCCCCACAGAAAACTAAAGCCACCCAGGAAGGCAAAGACAAAAGCCAGTCCGGCAACACCAAGGGCCACAAAGCCAGAAAGCAGACCTCAGGGTCACATGCCTCAGAGGCATCCCCAGCCAAGGACACTCCTGTCCCAAAAGCGTCTCGCAAAAACAAGCAGACAGTTTCCGTGCCCACTGAGAAGGTGGTGCCTGCTAAGAGTACACATAAGAAGAGCTCCAAGGGAGATTCACCCACAACCTCGACTTCCATCCAAAGCCCAGTAAAGCTGGGGAAACACCTGGTAAACCGGGGATGGAGGTGCTAAGGCAAGACCAAGCCAAGCAAACTGCAGGGTCCAGCATGTCCCCAGAGGGTGGGCCACCGTCTGCACCTGATGCAGCTTTGGTGGTGAGTGTGCCTGTTGTGTCCACACCACTTCCCATTAATCCCAAGACAGGGAAGCCAGTTCGAGTCTCCAAGAAGTGGAAAGGCACCCCTCCACAATCTCCCACCCACACTGTGTCTCATGGCAGCATGGCTCCACCTCCACGTGCCACTACACCACCTGGTCCAAGCAGCCCTCTGGCTTCTCAAGCCACTGATGCCTCTACCTCAACTGGGCCTCTCTCTGCCCGGGCCAGGCCTCCAACTGTCCCCCACACACAGCCAGCTCCTAGTCTGACTCACAGCCAAATCTGAGTGGTAGTCACCCTCTCACACCTGTCTCTCCTACAGCGGTGCCTGTACTGCCGATTCTTACCCCCCTGACTGTGTTGGTGACCATGGCAGGGTACAGTTGCACACATTTCCTGTGCTGCTTCTCATGGGCCCACTCTGCACTTTGTGCTGGCCACTGGCCTTGTTGTTCACTGCTGGTTACCCCTTGCCTGTGCAGCTTCTCATGGACTCACTCTGCACATTGGACTGGCCACTGGCCTTGTTGTTCACTCCTGTTTGCCCCTTGCCTGTGCAGCTTCTCATGTAACTACTCTTCACATTGGACTGGCCATTGGCCTTGTTGTTCACTTCTGTTTGCCCCTTGCCTGTGCAGCTTCTCATGGACTCACTCTGCACATTGGACTGGCCTCTGGCCTTGTTCACTCCTGTTTGCCCCTTGCCTGTGCAGCTTCTCATGGACTCACTCTGCACTTTGCGCTGGCCACTGGCCTTGCTGTTGTCTAATATTGTTGCCTATCTGTGCAATATGTGAATAAAGACAGTTGCTCCTGTTATCTGTTTTGTCAGTGTCCTCGTTGATTAAAGTTATATCTGTGTGTGTATGGTTTACTGTGCCACATGCTCTGTATGCCACCTAAACATTGCCAATGGCTTGTCTCACTTTTTCTAGTTTTTACAGGGGTGACAGGGACTTCAGTTCCTCCTGACTCTGATGCTTGTGGTTGCAATGATGGTGGTATTATTTGAAATACGGTTGTCATTTTCATACTTTGTTCATGTTAGCTATATTGTACACATGTCTGGTTTGGAGGCACTGCCAGCAGGGAGTGGGATTCTATCCACAGGATTGCAGGCAGGCTGGCCAGGGTCATCATGTATGTGTGATCTTACTTTATCTGTTCCTCAGCAGTGTAGGTGTATAGTCATCTTGTGATGATCAGTCATCCTAGTCACATGGGTTACTTTCAATGTGTGCACTTGGGTGGTCTAGAAGTGTGCAGTGTGAAGGGGGTGGATTTGTTGGGAGTGTTGATGTGTGTGTGCCCCTGCAATGTCAACTACACACATGTGTCACCCAGGAGTAGAGTGCCTGTTTGTGTGATTGTTCAGCCCTGTGCTTGTGATTGTGTGCACATGTGTGTGTTGTATGTTGTGCACTGTGCAGTGTGTTGTGTCCTTGCAGTTCTGGCTGACTCCTCCTTGTTGTTATTGTCAATTGTGATTATGCAGAGTATGTGACTGGCAAGTCAGTGTGGTGTTTTGTTGATCATCCATGTGTCTTGATGCTGTTTATGGTCACTGTGCATACCTGCTCAGCCACACTGACATTGTGGGTGTGTTTTCTCATGCATTGCTGTCACATGGGGCTTTATTGCCTCCAGTATGGCATGTGGGATGTGGTGTCATACCATCCCCATCTGTGCTTCAGATGCCGAGCCATTGTGAGTCTGCACTCCATCTATTTGTGTATGGTACACTCCTGCCATGTCCACTACTGACATGCACACCACTTCACTTTCATGTCAGCTGTCCCCTTGGGTTGCCTGTGTGTGTGTGCCTCCCCATCACTTCATTTTTGACACTGTGCTTCCTGGTGCAGATCTTTGCGCAGGAGCAATGTGCTACTCAGGACATTTTGCCACATGGTTATATGTGATTCTCTTGTACTGTTTAGCAGTCATGGTTGTTCATATGCAGTTCAACTGTTTGTGCTGCACAGTCCTCTGGTCAGGTTGTTTCTACTTTGGTTTCCCAAACTTGTGCATCTGTGGGTGTTGGGTTAGCGGTATGTGTGTTTGCTGAGGTACTGCTTCACTTCCTGAGTGTGGTGTTGTCTGTGTGCTGTTTTGGTTGTTGTTGTGGGTGTTCATGGTGTGTCACTCATATCTGTGTGTGACTGGTATGTTTGGTGTGCACACACTGCTTGGTGTGCATGCAGTGCTGTGGATGTATGTTGCCTTGTCCTTGCCTGGTGTGCATCCCCTGATGTCCTGCTGTGTTTGCTATGTGATTTATTGGCATGTGCATCTGTTGTGTGTTTGATGTGGTTGTGTGCAGTGTTTGAGCTGTGTTGTCTCTTACAGCTGACAGATGCTCTGTGTGTGGTATACTATTTGCATGTCAATGTGTGTGTTTTGTTGGTGTGGTGTGTTTCATTCAGATGTGTGTTGCTGGTGTGGTGTGCCTAACTTGTGTGTCTGTCACATGAACTTAGGTCTATTCTAGTTCCTGTGCTTGTGTTAGGTGCGTCCTTGGTGTTTTCTACTCTCATATTTGAGCTGTCTCTTGTCATTCTTGTGCATGTCGGGCATGTGGTACACTATGACACCATGTTGACTTGATGGGTGGTGTGGTATGTCTGTCTGTGTGGCATTGTAGGCCCATTGGTCCCAGTTTGTGTCCATGATTGTTTTGTGATGGTGCACTTCTTGTCTGTGTTGTAGTATGTTGTCTGTGCATTGTTCCTGATTGATGGGGCTGTGCACTCCTGTTCTGTCTGTGCTCCCATTGCCTTTCTACAGTTTTGCTGCACTGGTCATGTCTGGTCTTGTTGTGGTTCTGTGTGTGTTTTAGTTGTGTTATGTGTTTGGCTGTTGTTTATGTGCAGACATTGGTTCTGGCATCCCTGTCTGTGTGTGATGTTTGTGGATACCACACAGAGAGTGTGATTGTTTGTCTGTGTAATGGCTGGACATTGTTGACACCCTTCTGTGTGTCTAACACTGGTGGTGTGTGCTGTAGGTGTGATGGGGGTATGTGTGTAGATTCCTACATGTGTTTTACAGTCATGGAGTGTTGCTATGGGCCCCTGTGTGTTGTGCTGCTGACATCCTCCTGTCAAGTAGTTGGATACAGAGAAGTTGCTGTTCACTATTTGACTTCAGGGCCTTCCTTTCATCCCTGTCCCTATACATGGGTTGTCTTGCTGTCTCCCTGAGTTGTTGCACTGAGGTGACTGTGGTTTGACTCCATTCACTGTGCCAGTCATGTGTGATTTGATGGGCTGGGGGTGTTCTTATATGTACACATGCTTGGTAGTTAGCTCTTTGTCCTTCAATTTGTGTGCACCTCACTTTAGATTTCCTATATGTTGTACTCCATTGCTGCTAGCATGTGGTCTGTGTATGTGGCTGTGTGTCAGTGTGGGTGTGGGTTATGTCTGTGTGACTTGGCAGGCTGTGTGTCCAGTGGAGTGTTGTTCATTATCTGTGTGTCTGTTCATTTTGTGCTTGGACTCAGTTTTCTACCATGTGAGTGGTGTTGTTGTGGTGTGTGGGTTGCCCTGGCCCTGTGCTTCGGTGCTGTGTGTTCATCTGCAGCCACACCTGCTGAGGTTGTCTCCTTAGTTGTTTAGTGTGTGGTGCAGGGTGTGGGTTCACCTGGCTTGTTTTTGGGCATGTGGGCGCACAGGAGGGGCACGTGGCATATCCCTTCATGTTTGAGGGGGGCCTAGTGTGTGGAGGGTGGAGGTGTAGCCCCATGACCTTTGTTCACTGCCCATGCTTGGCGCAGGCCCTGCCTTCTGCTCTGCCCTCTGCATTGTGCGCATGTTTTCACGTGTCTTCACCACTGCGGTGACGTGACCGTGACATTACATCAATATCGCAGTCGATGGGTGTCCTGGATGCAGAGGGGTGATTTGGTGACAGGTAGGACATGTGCGGGTACACTTGTGGATGTGTTCCTATCCCCACCAGGGCGTCTGGTGTGGACAGGAACCCTATATCAGCCCATGAGTTGTGTGTTGTGGTTGTGTGCGGGATTGTGTTATTGCGTACCTGCGGCGGCGTCCGCGACGGTCCATGAGTTGCTGGTAATGTATCAGATACAGCACCGGGAAGACGTGTAGAGCTGGGTCCATTGAGGTCGGCACTGGGTGGAAGGGACCGGGACTCTGGTTTCGCGCTCCGCTGTTGAGCTTCCGCCGTTTCTGGTTGGGCGGTTGCTCCGCTGTGGTGTGACTGGATGTTTGGGGCATCCTGATTTGTACAGCGGACGGGACGTCATTCCACATGGCGGTGAGTCTCCATAGGCTCCCACTGACACGGTGGCGGGCGCACTTTGATGGCGGTTTGCGTTGCACCGCGGCAGATGGCAAATGGGCTATGTTTGGCCATACTTATATGGCAGCCGTGAGGACCGCTGCTGGCATGCGGTAAAAAGCATTTTCCGCCACCGCCAGCACCGCGGTTGTGCCTCCGACCGCCATACTAATAGACCCCTTAATCTGAATCTGCCTCACCGTGTGCTGGGAACGAATATGGAATTTTTTCCTTCCCTTTATATTTCTAAAAAAACGTTTTCAAATTGACACTTTCTATCACGAAGCATGGCAAGTACGCTTGCAGTAATTCAACTTGTGTGATCGAACTCGTTTAGAACTGTGATTTGCAGAACTTTACGACAATGTCAAACCTTACCAAAGAACATTTTTCCTTGTTTTTTAAACTATTTTTAAATGATTTTTTAAACATTTTTAGAAACTTTTTAAATGAATGCTTGATAATTTTATACACTGACACTTTTATGAAAATGTGTATCTCAGAATGTGTATTATTATTTTAAGTATAAGGTGGAGTGGGTGTTATATTTCATATCGGTACCCTAATATAGGTCCAGGGAACATCGTACACTTTCCCTACATCAGCTCCTGTTATATCATATGAACGAGCCTTATAAGGACATAACTCCAAAAATAGGACAGAATGCCTTATAGGGAGATGACGCCTTATAAGGACTGTGGCCTTTTATGGACTAAACCTTTCACCTAGTTCCTTGCCAAGGGTGGGTTTTTCCCAATATATATTGCTAAGACGTCATCCTTAGCACATACGAATAATTGATGAGTACACTCTCCAGGAGGCAGACTTCACCTTTCCCATCGATGCACAAGGTTTAATCCCCAACGTCCTCCTCATACTGAACAATGGGTAACACATGTACATAGACTGTATAAATACAGCACCTCTTGCTATCAGAAGGCAGGAGGGAACCCAGACTTCAAGACCGACACACTGACCAGAGACGCTGCAGCTCCGGCATGCCATTGCTCCAGCTGACAGTGGTTTGAAGAGCCCTTGCGTGGTGTCCAGCTCAAGTCCAGGACGAAGTCCCACACTCTCACTATTCAGGTTCGACTCCATCCTAGCAGGATCCTTGGCTCATAGGCTTAGGCTCTGTAGCACCTACTCACATGCTAGGTACACTTCGGTACATCTAGTTAGGCATCATAGGAGTACGCACTTTATTTTTATAAATACATTTAATATTCATGTATATGTTCATGACTATTGCAAAATGTTAGAAGAATGCTATTCCTTTTTCTTCACTGTACTGCTGGTTATATATCTCTGCTACTGTGTTACCGTTGTAACAGCGCACTTATTCTACATGAGAAGAACTACGGTACAATAAATTCTTATTATAAAAACGCTTGACTGTTTCTTCTCTGTATCTCTCTGAGAGCAAAACAAGCAAGCACGAGTGACTGGGTGGAAAGTAGTATATTGTTTCCATGAGTCTGAGGTTATTGTGTTCTGAGGTTGCCAAAAACTAATCTTTCTGACAGCAGGAGATTCTAGTGGCACTGCGAGCTAGCTAATGCAAATCATAGACTAACATACGCAGCGGGGTGCATGGAGTCAGTTTGCCACCAGACCCACGGTATATGTTATCTGTAAACAGTGTAGGTCCTGCATGACAAGGTACTATTAGGACTACACTACAGTGCAAAGCAAGTGTTGGCCCACTGACCACAATAAAAATGGAAAATGTATCAAATGTTCATAAGCATAATCATATGGCTCAGACCAGGATGCAGGATATAGAGTAGCCTAAAATTGCCATAGGCATCATATACGTATCAGTCCATTAGCTCACTGTGACATATGATGCATCTCATCATTTATTTTTTTTAAATAGCTTATGAAGCACAGGCATATACCAAAAATGGGTCTTTTGCCACTATTAAGATCATTTCAGGAGGATAGCTGCTTCCAGAAGACATGTCATAAATAATCAGGTGTTGAACCTTTTCTAAAACGACAGAATCACAGATGCACTTATTCTGGTCAAATAGGTACTGAAGTGATGGGATGAAGTTCTAGAGTAATGCTTCCTAAATATGAAGAAGTCTGAGCCACCTAATTTTGCATGTGTATATATATATCTATATATCTTCCTCTGTGTTCGATGAGTTAATCTCGAGCAGCCTTATTACCGGTGGTGCACGCTACCAGCGCTTCGCCGTATGCTGTGTATTTAAACGTCTTCAGACGGTCCCTCCCAAATCAAAGTACTCCACGGCACTCTGGTGTGTCGTGAGCAAGGTTCGCGAGAGGACCGAAACGAGTTAGCGCTAATGACTTTGCTGGAGCAGGCAAATTAAATACTTTTTACTGGGAGGAACCTTCTAAAGATATATATATATATATATATATATTCACTTAAAAAACCATAGGTTTCACACATGTTATAGTTAGCTGTACATTTCACTCGTAAAAAACCAATGAAATTCCACGTTATAGTTAGATCAGGTAACTATAACTTGCGCGCCCACAATAAACTGCTGATGACGTCACATATTACATCACTCATGACATGGTCAGTGACATCACTCATGACATCAATGATGACATCTGAAATTACACATTGTGGATTGCGGTCGCGCAAGTTATAGTTACCTGATCTAACTATAACGTGGAATTTCGTTGGTTTTTTACGAGTGAAATGTACAGCTAACTATAACATGTGTGAAACCTATGGTTTTTTAAGTGAATTTGCAAGGTTTTGTAAATGATAATTCCTAACTATAACGTGTGTGAAACCTATGGTTTTTTCAGTGAATTTGTACGGTTTTTTAAATGCTAAGTTATGTATTTATTTTTTTTTCTGGTTTTTCACTATGCGCACACCCTGCGCGCACGGTGCGCAGTCCATGCCGTGCGCGCCTCGCATTTTTTTACGTAGTAACATTTGTTTTTTTCTACCTTGTGGGTCCTTTAATTTATTTAATAAATGTGATTGTTATTTCTTTTTTTTTTTTTTTAATTGTTTTTGCCGTGCGCGTACGGTAAGCTTACCGTACGCGTACCCCGCGATTTTTTTTTAAAATTATTAAATTTATTTTTCGTACTTTTGGGTCTTTCTTGGACCCCCTGACAAACACTAGGGGGTCTGCAACTCTCTTCGTTGCCCCCGTTTCACGTTCCCCACCTTTGTTTCTCAGTGCGAGAGACAGAAAATGGCGGCCGACACTTCCTGAATTCGACCGATTCGAATGTTTACAGTCATGTAACCACCAATCAGAATTGAGCTCGCGCACGGCACCGTACGCGTTTGGTAAGTTTACGGTAAGCGCACGGAGCGCGCTTACAGATATATATATTTATTTAAATGCTATTTTCTCAGGACCTACTGAACAGATTTACACCAGACCTACAAAAGGCACATCCTTGACCTGAGGACTACCTCTCTGCCAAATTTCAAGTAATTCTGTTCAGCCGTTCGGGCTGTAGCTCGGACTAAAGGTCCTATGGGAAAATGCATGGGGAAAAAGCGTTTTGGGACCCCCCTTTTTTCTCAGCCCCCGCTTGACTAATCCCCCCGAGACTTTCAGGGTAGGAGCGGAGCGTAGCGCCCCATTAGTTTTTAAAATTTTGCGAGGATTCGTCGACCGGCACCAAAGTTATTCCAAATAGAATGTTGCGGATTTCCTATGGAAACACGGTCCTAACTATAACTATCTACTGGCGACCGCCAGTAGATAATATATATATATATATATATATATATATATATATATATATATATATATAAAATCCAATGCTCACTCGTCCCTACAAATGAGCCCGACATATGCTGGGGTTACAACAGGATTTATTCCACACTTAACATGCTCTCATGGCCACACCCAATGAAATACTGGTGCACCGCTAATGCTACTCCTCACTCCCGATGTGGTCACAGTCAGTACTAATGATCCTCAAGGGGGGGCAACGCGCTGTATTGAAAATACAAAGTCCAAAGTTTTTTGCTGAATGACCACATCGGGAGTGAGGAGTAGCATTAGCTACAGGTGTTACACCAGGTTCCAGCAATACTATCAATTTAACATTGGGACCAGAGGCTGAAAAGTTTGTGGAGCTCGGCAAGCCATATTGTTGGGACACCACTTGGTGTTTGGAGGCCCTTCACTCTACGGGTCTTCACAGCGAACTCCAACGACCAGCATGCAATTGGCCCCGGTGAGCACGAGGGAATTGCAGACTACAAGTCGAGGCGGGGCACCAGTATTTCATTGGGTGTGGCCATGAGAGCGTCAGAAGATTTATTAACGACCGCCAGGTGAGAGATTCGGCTTGGGAACCGCCACTGAGGAAAGCACTTCCGCTGAAACGCGTCTGCCAAAACGTTTCCAGTTTGAAGGCATAACCCGTGCTGTTAAGTGTGGAATAAATCCTGTTGTAACCCCAGCATATGTCGGGCTCATTTGTAGGGACGAGTGAGCATTGGATTTTATGTGAAGCCAGTATTGCTGACACTGGCTACCGGCATGCCCTCACGGTCAGGTGCAACGCGCATTCAGCAAAAAACTTTGGACTATATATATATATATATTCAGTGAAAAAACCATAGGTTTCACACATGTTATAGTTAGCTGGACATTTTACTGATAAAAAACCAATGAAATTCCCCCATTATAGTTAGTGCAGGCAACTATAACTCACGCGACCGTAATCCTCTGCTGATGACATATGTGTCTTTATGAAAAAAAAATATTTGTAATATATGTATAGCTAAAATTTAATGGAAGAAGACATGGGCAAATAAGTGTCTAAATACAGTATTAGCATCAGCAGAGGATTACGGTCGCGTGAGTTATAGTTGCCTGCACTAACTATAACGGGGGAATTTCATTGGTTTTTTATCAGTAAAATGTCCAGCTAACTATAACATGTGTGAAACCTATGGTTTTTTCACTGAATTTGCAAGGATTTTTAAATGCTAATTCCTAACTATAACGTGTGTGAAACCTATGGTTTTTTCAGTGAATTTGTACGGTTTTTTAAATGCTAAGTTACTTTACGCCATTCGTGGCGTTCGCGCCCACTTAACGCAGTTCGTTCCGTGCATGGGCCATGTACGCACGATGCGCTTCGCGCACCATGCGCACATGGAGGACATATGCAGCGCTTCGTTGTGAAAGTTAATCGTTTCGATTTCTAATGTGTTATAAACGATGCACAAATGGTGCCCTGCGGGCACCATTTGCACACGGGGTTGGGAGAATGTGGATAATTATTTTTTTTTTAATTATTTTTACCGTACGCGTACGGTAAGCGTAATCGGCGATTTTCCGCAAAAAAAAAAAAAAATGTTTTTGCCTTGGGGGTACTTTGGGGACACATACATCAAAGCTAGGTGGTTAGAAGCTGTCTAACCAGTCCGTTTATATGTTTTTGGCCTTTGTTTATCCTCTCCCCGTCAGAGTGCAAGAGAGAGAAAATGGCGGATGCCGCTTCCTGGTTTCGAACGATTCGAATGTTTACTAAGATCTAACAGCCAATCAGAATCGCGCTCGCGCACGGCACCGTACGCGTACGGTAAGCTTACCGTAAGCGCACCGTAAGCTGGCTCAGATATATATATTGATTTAAATGCTATTTTCTCAGGAACTACTGAACAGATTTACACCAGACCTACAAAAGGCACTTCCTTGACCTGAGGACTACCTCTCTGCCAAATTTTATGTTACTCTGTTCAGCCGTTCGGGCTGTAGCTGTGTCTAAAGGTCCTATGGAAAAATGCATGGGAAAAACGCGTTTTGGGACCCCCCTTTTATCTCAGCCCCCGCTTGACGAATCCCCCCGAGACTTTGAGGGTAGGAGCGGAGCATAGCGCCCCATTAGTTTTGAAAATTTCGCGAGGATTCGTCAACCGGCGCAAAAGTTATTCCAAATAGAATGTTGCGGATTTCCTATGGAAACAGGGTCCTAACTATAACTACCTACTGGCGACCGCCAGTGGGTAATATATATATATATATATATATATATATATATATATATATATATATATATATATATATATATAAAGATAAGAGTTCCTGACTCGATTCTCACTCCACAGAGAAAGCAGGTACGGACCACAACGTGCGTTTCCAGTGCAAGTTTATTGCATCCTAATTCAGCTACATTTCAAAACAGCAAGTGCCCAGCATGACGCGTTTCGACAGCAAAACGCTGTCTTGATCACATGAGCGCAACACGGGCCAATCATCTTTAAATACATTTTTTTTAAAAGTTAAAAAAACACATTCTTCCTTTTGGCTGCAATCAATAAAAATAGACAAAATACTTCCGTTGTATATAATACAATCGCAGTCAAACAAATAAATTTCAAACACTGCACAAAATGCAAATGTTAAGTGTCTACAGTAAACTCATTACATCATGGTTACTTATAGCACATAGATAACCAGTTCAGTTATGTAACTTATTAGCTAAAAAATTCAGTTATTTTTAAAGGAATGTTAGAAAACGCCGTAAAGATGCTTTCAAAGAATTCTATATGCGTCTAAATACTTTGCTACTATCGTATATCAAGTATAAAATGCAGAAAGGTGCTCTAATGTGCATATCCTGATAAATCAACATTTATATACAAAAGAAACCTCTTAACTCTCAGAGTTTGAATACTGGTTGTAGATGATAAAATTAAAGTGCAAGTGCAAAAAGATGAACAGATATCACGTTTATAGTGTGAATATCCTGCTAAAGTGCATATCATTATCAATCATCATAAATCTGGCTCATCTTTACTGTGTAAGAGCAATATGATGGTTGTATAAAATGTCAAGATAAAGTGCAAGTGCATCAATATGACATTAAGATAATGAAAATGCATAACAACAAGGCATAAACACTGCAATCTAAAAAGTGGAAATAAGAGTGATTATAATAATGAAATCGTAAAGAAAGAGACCTTCTAACATTGTTCATATCATTACCCTCAAAGAGCCACGTCCAGTAAAAGCCAGGTTAAAACCACGAGTAAAAGCCGGAAAATCCAGATAAAACCAGTAGTAAAAACCTAACTAAAACAGGGCATACCCCAGGAGCCTTGACACGAAGCAATAAATTGAAGTCAGTGTGGTGGACAATTCTAATATAGACCGAAATAGCTGTATGCATTAGGCTGAAGGGGAAAACCTTACATTATAGAATGGAATTCATAAAAAATTGTGTAGGTCCTCTCCTGTATTTAAACCATTCGGCATTTTCGTGTCTAATGTAAGTATATAGTGAGATTCCAACTGCCTGAGCCTTTTCTCCCTGTTGCCACCTCTGATTGACCTTGGTACAGAATCAATTACATAATAATTCAGATCTTTGAGGTCATTATTATGGACATACTTAAAATGTCTGGCCACTGGGTAGCTGGGGTCAGAGTTCACAATGGCTCGTAAGTGTTGCAATATTCGGTTAAATACTTGCAGTTTGGTGCTGCCTACGTATTTCAATTTACAAGATCATTCTAGTACGTAGACAGCATACTCTGTCCGGCAGGTTAGCAGAGTATTGATTTTAAGCTGTTTAGACTCAAATGCTGTAATGAATTCTTGAGTATTTTTTCCAAACTTGCAAGCTCGACACGAACTACATTTAAAAAAATCAGTTCTTTTACTGAGCCAGTTAGAAGAACTGATAACTTCAGGACTAGTTCTCACTAATGCGTCTCTCATAGAGGGTGCGCGTCTAAATGTGAGAGTAGGTAAAACAGGCACCATTCGAGACATAGTCAGGTCAGTTTTAATAATGGGCCAATTTTTATATATCATTTTCCTAAACTGTTTGTCCTGACAGCTAAATGTAGTAATGAGTCTGACCATATTGTCAACTCTCGTTGGTTCTGACTTCTGAATATTCGGGGTGTTAGCATTAGAATTGTCAAATAAACCAGCATCCAAAGACTGACCATTGGCTTTATCCATGGCCAATTTTAGATCTTTGGCTTTATACCCACGTCTCATAAATCTTTGGAATGCTTCATTTTGACAGAGCGTCTGATCTTTTTTAGAACTACAGATACACGTAATTCTGTTCAGCCGTTCGGGCTGTAGCTGCGACTAAAGGTCCTATGGAAAAATGCATGGGGAAAACACGTTTTGGGACCCCCCCTTTTTCTTGCCCCCGCTTGACGAATCACCCTGAGACTTTCAGGGTAGGAGCTGAACGGAGCGCCCCATTTGTTTTGAAAATTTCGTGAGGATTCGTCAACCGGCGCCAAAGTTATTCAAAATAGAATTTTGAGATTTCCTATGGAAACTAGGTTGTAACTATAACTATCTACTGGCGACCGCCAGTAGATTATATATATATATATATATACATATATATATATATATTCACTTAAAAAACCATAGGTTTCACACATGTTATAGTTAGCTGGACATTTCACTCGTAAAAAAACAATGAAATTCCCCCATTATAGTTAGTGCAGGCAACTATAACTCACGCGACCGCAATCCTCTGCTGATGACGTCAGATATTACATCACTGTATTTAGACACTTATTTACCCATGTCTTCTTCCATTAATCTTTAGCTATACATATATTACAAATATTTATTTTTCATAAAAACACATATGTCATCAGTGATGTAATATCTGACGTCATCAGCAGAGGATTGCGGTCGCGTGAGTTATAGTTGCCTGCACTAACTATAACGGGGGAATTTCATTGGTTTTTTACACCTGAAATGTCCAGCTAACTATAACATGTGTGAAACCTATGGTTTTTTAAGTGAATTTGCAAGGTTTTTTAAATGCTAATTCGTAACTATAACGTGTGTGAAACCTATGGTTTTTTTCAGTGAATTTGTACAGTTTTTTAAATGCTAAGTCATGTATTTATGAATTTTTTTTTTTTCAGGTTTTTCACCGTGCGCGCACCGTGCGCGCTCTGTGAGCGCTCGGTGTGCTTTGCGCACAGAGCACCCACGGTTCGCAGTGCGTGCCGTGCGCGATTTAAAAAAAAATTAAAATTGTTTTTTTCTCCCTTGGTGGTCCTTCTGTGACCCCCCTGACCAAGGCTAGGGGGTCAGGAACTGTCCACTCTGTCCCCTTTTCACGTTCTCCACCTTTTTTTTTCACCCCCTCAGACTGCGAGAGACAAAATGCCAGCCGACACTTCCTGGTTTCGACCGATTCGAATGTTTACCGACATCTAACAACCAATCAGAATTGCGCTCGCGCACGGCAGGGTGCGCACACAGTGCGTGCACGGTACGCGCGTATAGATATTGATATGCTTTTAAATGCTATTTTCTCAGGAAATACTGAACAGATTTACACCAGACCTGCAAAAGGCACTTCCTTGACCTTATGGCTACCTCTCTGCCAAATTTCACGTAATTCTGTTCAGCCGTTCGGGCTGTAGCTGCGACTAAAGGTCCTATGGAAAAATGCATGGGGAAAACGTGTTTAGGGACCCCCCTTTTTCTCGGCCCCCCCTTGACGTATCACCCCGAGACTTTCAGGGTAGGAGCTGAACGGAGCGCCCCATTTGTTTTGAAAATTTCGCGAGGATTCGTCTACCGGCGCCAAAGTTATTCAAAATAGAATTTTGAGATTTCCTTAGGAAACTAGGTTGTAACTATAACTATCTACTGGCGACCGCCAGTAGATTATATATATATATATATATATATATATATATATATATATATATATATCGCTTTAATACTCTTTCACCACATTTTCCTTCTTTCTGGATACTGGATACTGGATATAAAGAGCACGGACCACAAAATCCTTTCGAAATACCGCTCAGTTTATTTCAAGGTTACCCAACAGGAACGGCAGCCATTACGCGTTTCGTCCCTCCCTGGTGACTTGATCACATAACGCGCATTTGCCAATAGGAATGCTTTTTATAGGATACACACTTTTTTTCAGAGCTTGTTTTTTCTCCTTCGTTTTTTTCTCTTTTTTTCTCTAAAACATTAACTTTATGTGTTGTGGTTGTGTTTATTTCTTAAAGTTGATAATAACAACATTTAAAAGCAAGTAAAAGACATCAACATAAATTTGGTGTTTGTTGTCGTCAAGATTTAAATCATTTAAATTAAGATTCAGACTTTGTTCTGTGGATAACAGTAAGGTGCAAGTCATTGTGTGCAAATTTGCAATTAAATAAATAAATAAATAAATAAATAGTTAAATGCTTAATTATATACAAATAATACACATTTTTTGTTTAAAATACACCCATAAAATCAATAAAAACAATATTGTATGTTGATTAAATACAATGCATTTCATGATAAAAATTTTTTAAATTTCATAAATAAACGCATGCACAAAATTTATATAGTAGGATAAATCCCTAATCATTCGATCTGCCTAAATGCTCTTTTTGTTTGCTATATTAGTGTTTATACAGAGTATAGGCTGATCCAGATAGATTATTTTGGTTTTAATCATTTTCATATGTTGGATTGCCAATGCTGGTATTTTAGAAGGATATTGTTTAGTCAATGCGTTGGTAATCTATCCACCTTGGTCTGAAACCGGACTCAAAGTGATGTCTAGTATCTTTACTTGCTAATCGATTTCTTTTTGATATTTTTTGTTTGTGTTTGTTATGTAATTAACACCCATTAATGTGCAAAAATTTTGTGCTTGAAAAAAAGTGCTGAGTGCCTAAAATTAATCTAAAAAAAAGTGATTAAAAACAATTCACTTGGGAAGGGAGAATTCAGTAGGTCGATTGATCTTAACATTGATGGTAACTTGATAATGGTTCAAATTGCCAATATATTTTTGTTACAGGGGCTATTTCTTGCGATTATCTCAATTTCTCATTTTAGTTTGTCATTTCACTTTAACTATTACAAGATGTGCTTCTAAAGAGTATTTCTTGTGGCTCATTTGGTATTTATGCTGGTGGACCATAAGTATTATCACAGACTGGCATGTAATTCATCAAAGCTATTGAGTCCATTCGGTTGTTTGGTATCTAGATTTAGAATATAGTTCATTTCCAAGATACGGCGGGTTCTTTCCCTGTTACCCCCTCGCTTGTTTTGGGGGACTGAGTCCAATAGGAAATATTTAAGGTCCTTTGGATCACCATCATGTTTCTCATGAAAATGGCGGGCCACCGGATAGGCCTGGTCATGATTCTTGATGGCCCGTATGTGTTGGAGTATTCGCTTATGTCCTTGCAAGATGGTACTGCCGATATATCTCAGTCTGCAAGGACATTCCAACACATAAATCACAAATTCGGGTTTACAGTTTAAGGCCTTTGTGATCTGTCTGTTTGGTCCACCGAAGGGGGTTGAATATTCGGTTGTAGTTACTCCAAACTGACAAGTCTTACATGTTTTACATTTGTAAAATCCGGTTCTTTGAGCTAGCCATGACCCCTTGGCTGTAACGCCACAGGGATCATTGTCCACCAAGGTATCTTTCATTGAGGTATTTCTTCTGTATGTTATGGATGGTTTTTTGGAAATTGATTCACCTATAATTGGATCCTGTTTAATCAGATACCAATTCTTGTTAATAATTTTGCGTATTGATGACTCGTTCTGATTGTATTCCAAGATAAATCTAAATTTACTGTGTGATGTATCTAATTTGCTCGCTTTTACTTTTTGTTTTAGCAAATTATCCCTTGTTTTCAAATTACTCTTGTTTAGTGCTTTAACTAAACAGGTTTTGCTGTAGCCTCGTTCTCTGAATCTAGTTAAGCATTCCAATTGGGCTGTTTACAAATCTTTGTCATTACTGCAGATGCGTTTAATGCGCAGTAACTCCCCATACGGAATGCTTTGCACTAAGTGTTTTGGGTGTGCACTTTTTGCATGGAGGATGGCATTCCCTGCCGTGGGTTTTCTATGGAGTTTAGTGTCTAATTTGTCTTGATTGACAACGAGCTCTACATCCAGAAACACCACATTGGTTTTACTAATGTTGGCGGTAAAGCTAAGATTTAGATCATTGATATTGATAGATTCAATGAATTTTAGTGCTGACTCTTCAGTGCCCTGCCATACCAAAAAAAGGTCGTCAATGAATCTCCACCAACATTTTACGTGAGTTTCTAGAGTTTCCATATATTTGTTCCTGAGAACCAGCTCCTCCCACCAGCCCATATGTAGGCAGGCATAGCTGGGGGAGAAGCTGGCTCCCATGGCTACTCCCTGTAACTGTTGGAACATAGCATTTTGGAACATGAATATGTTATTCAACAAACACATTTCTACCATATTAACTAACATTTTAGTATGGTCAGTATATTGTGTTCCTCTTTTCCACAAAAAATATTGTAGAGCTTGTAGGCCATCCTTGTGCTTGATTGAAGTATATAGCGAGGTCACATCAAGGGTGATCAGTAAATAGTCATTGTGCCAGGGAAAGTTTACCATTTTAGCAAAAAAATCCCCTGTGTCTTTGATATAGGACGCTAGTTTCTGGACATATTCCTGTAGGAAGAAGTCAATATAAATTGAAGTATTTTAAAAAATGCTGTTCCTCGCCGATATTATTGGTCTTCCTGGGGGATTTAGTTCATTCTTGTGCACTTTGGGGATGAAGTACATATTGGGGATAGTAGGATTCGCATTCCATAGGTACTTGTATTCATCTGAAGTTAACTGACCAGTGTCACGCCATCCCATCAGCTTTGTTTTAAACGCCGTCTGTATTGAATTAAAAAACATTTTGTTGCTATTTCCATAGCATGTTTTGTCATTAAGTTGGCGCATTGCTTCTGCCAAATAATCTTCTCTTTTCCACAACACGATGTTGCCGCCTTTATCCGCATTTCTAATGACTACTTCCTTATTGTTTTTTATCTTCGTCATTAGTTGATGATATTGGAGGTCATTTATTATTTTTGACAGTCTTATTTTTTTCTTCTCTGAGTGTAACTTTATTCAGTTGTTTTAAGTCTTTGATGACTTGTTCTTGAAAACTGTCTATTGTGTCTTTTATCATGAGTGGATAGAATTTTGATGGTGGTTTGAAGGGGGTCTGACATAATTTAGTGTTAGTTGTCATTATTTCACCACTGGTATTGTTGTCCAATTGGTCACCTTCGTGAATCAAGTCATATAGTGTATCCACCAAATTGCCGGATTCATTTTGGGTGAGTTCAAGGGGAGCAGTTTCTGTGAGCTGGCTATCAATCTTGATCTCTGTTCCAGCAATTTTTTCTTTCTTTTTCGATTGCGCATGATATTTTAGGAGCTTAAGTTTTCTGACACTCTTATAAATATCCACACGTGATTTAGCGTAGTTGAATGAACTTTCAGGACAGAATGATAGACCTAAGGCAAGAAGTTGTTTTTCAGCAGTGTTAAGGACTACATCAGTTAAATTAATTACAGTTTTGTCGTTAGTTGTTGATGGGTCAATGGCCCCTATTTTTTCCAGAATTTCTTCTGCTGACGTCTTGGTGGTCTTTTTTTTTTTTTTGTCGGTTTGCTTTCCTTCTCTCTCTTCGTTTGTTGTTTCGCCTCGCTTTAGATTCGCTTGTTGTTTTATATATCAAAACAAAAGTTTGCCTGCTGAGAGAGGACCAACACTAGGTAGGTTTTCATTTTGTCACCATTTATTGAACGAGGGCACGGACAGTCACGAACATCGTGGCACCATAATAGTCCTTTCCTGACCCATTTTGTGCGTAGAGAGCACTTCTCCAAAGGATTCCGGACACCACAGAAATGAAACCAGCATTTTTTTACATCGCTATTTCACCGATTTCTTCCCCGCCTCAGTGGGCGTGGCCATTCCTCAGGCCTGCTGGATAATGTAGTGCTTCTCTTACTCCAGTGAGTTGCCCGGTTTCAAGACGTGTTACACAAATTGTATCCCAAGTGGGGTGTGCACAACAGCATGTAGGTTTCTGGCTTGCCACTTTGCCTCGTACAATTGACACTTCCTGTCCCAATGCCAAAATGCCGGTTGGCACTACAGCAAGACTGCGTGAATGCAGCGGGGTCACTCTCGCGGCTCAGGCGGGGCCGCTAGACATCAAACACAAAAGTTTGCCTGCTGAGAGAGGACCAACACCAGGTAGGTTTTCATTTTGTCACCATTTATTGAACGAGGGCACAGACAGACACGAACATCGTGGCACCATAATAGTCCTTTCCTGACGCGTTTCGTGCGTAAAGAGCACTTCTTCAAAGGATTCCGGACACCACAGAAATGAAACCGGCATTCTTTCACACCGCTATTTCACTGATTTCTTCCCTGCCTCAGCGGGCGTGGCCATTCCTCAGGCCTGCTGGATAATGTAGTGCTTCTCTTACTCCAGTGAGTTGCCCGGTTTCAAGATGTGTTACACAAATTGTATCCCAAGTGGGGTGTGCACAACAGCATGTAGGTTTCTGGCTTGCCACTTTGCCTCGTACAATTGACACTTCCTGTCCCAATGCCAAAATGCTGGTTGGCACTACAGCGAAACTGCGTGAACGCAGCGGGGTCACTCTCGCGGCTCAGGCGGGTCCACTAGACATCAAACACAAAAGTTTGCCTGCTGAGAGAGGACCAACACCAGGTAGGCTTTCATTTTGTCACCATTTATTGAACGAGGGCACAGACAGTCACGAACATCGTGGCACCATAATAGTCCTTTCCTGACGTGTTTCGTGCGTAGAGAGCACTTCTTCAAAGGATTCCGGACACCACAGAAATGAAACCGGCATTTTTTCACACCGCTATTTCACCGATTTCTTCCCCGCCTCAGTGGGCGTGGCCATTCCTCCGGCCTGCTGGATAATGAAGTGCTTCTCTTACTCCAGTGAGTTGCCCGGTTTCAAGACATGTTACACAAATTGTATCCCAAGTGGGGTGTGCACAACAGCATGTAGGTTTCTGGCTTGCCACTTTGCCTCGTACAATTGACACTTCCTGTCCCAATGCCAAAATGCCGGTTGGCACTACAGCGAGACTGCGTGAACGCAGCGGGGTCACTCTCGCTGCTCAGGCGGGGCCACTAGACATCAAACACTAAAGTTTGCCTGAAAAAAGCAAAGGTTAAAAGCAAACGTTTTAGTTATGTGAATTTGTCAGTGACAATATTAATGTTTTGAACTAAAAAACACAGAAATTCCACAAATATAGTTACCAGGCCTAACTATAACTTGTCCCCCACCATGCACTGCTTATGCCGTCACATATGATATAATTCACAACATCTTCTATGACATCACTGATAACATCCCAAATGGCATAATTGATGACATCACTGATGACTTCCCCGATGACATAATCCAATGATTGTGCCAGTTTCTTTTACATTTTAGATAGTGGCGGGTATCTAACATTCTACTCTTCTACGTAATTTTGTACAGTTTGGGTACAGCTAATGGATGTGTCTACAAAACGCATGTGCTCCTAGTGCACTGTAGCTGTGTAGAGGTATTGAAGACGTTATAAATGTTTCCATTCAAGAGTAACTCTGTGTGCAACTGACTGTTGACTTGTGTTCATTATAATACACACAATTTTTTATTTCTGCAGAAAAAGGTTCCAACAGGAGAAAGATACTACGTAGTAGATACTAACCTTTGGAAGGTACCTTGAGTTATTAGAGAGAATCTTGTCACTTGATAATTTATACTTAACAAAGAAGACTGTGTGCACCAAGTACTAAGATATGTAAGTGTCCTAGTTTTGCTAGAAAATATGAGCTAGCTGTAAAGTTTCACCACAGTATAAAGGGTGCAGATAGTATGTTCTTTAGCACCTTAAGATTGTGTTATTTTATTAGCAAATAGTGTTTTTTTTTTACAACTGTTGCATAGAGTGTACACTGTTCTCAGTAGATTTTCTTTTAATTGTCTGTGGTGTATTTATCATGAGAGTTTCTCTATCAGCTAAAAGTTTGATACAAATTAAACTCTTTCCATAGAGAAGAAAATGTTTACAGTACCCACTTTTCTGCTGATATCAACTTTATTTCTTAATATAGGTTCAGTATGTCACAGGTTTAATACAGATTAAAGCTGTGTTTAGAAGGCTACCTTTTTTCAACTAGCGCTCACTATTTTGGTTTCCCCTCAACAATTGTATAGAGATTGAAGATTGTAGTGAATTGGTTGTTTCTTAATGTGATCTATTTTAACTGTAAAGTGTATGCCATAGGCCTAATGTTGTATATAATGCTTGAATTTAAGACCTGCGTGAGTTGTATCTGTGATGGCAGTAATAATGGCTAATATTCTCCTGACCTATTTTTAACGTACTGTCAGGCCTCGAATGCCATAGTAATTTATAGAGCAATATGCAGGAAAACAAAGTTTGGATGATGCCATCAGTGATGACATCAATGTCATTTGAGATGTCATGAGTGATTTCATAAATGATGGCATAGAACATGTCATGAGTGATGTTATATGTGAAGTCATAAGCAGTGCATGGTATGGGCACAAGGTATAGTTAGCTCTGATAACTATAACTAGTAAATGTCTTTGTTTTTTATTAAATTTAAAAACATTATTGTTGTCACTAACAAATTCACCTAAGTATACCATTACTTCAACCTTTGCTATTTTCAATGAATTTGTCAAAATAAAATAAAAACAAAGCCAGATCTTTTCTATCACAACTATATCATTACTTCAACCTTTAGTTTTTCAGTGAATTTTCAATTTGTTTTTTTGAGTAGATTTTCTTTTAAGTGTATGCATGGTAGAAGAACTGAATAATATATCCTGTGTACGGATATTATTCTGAAAGGGATACCGGAAAGGGTGCACATTTTGGTTATAAAACAGATTAATTCAACAATATTTGTGTTGAGATCGTCTATCTCCTCTGTTCATCTAACTCTCATGTTGAGACATTTTCCCAGTAAAGTTCATTAATATTGCAATAGCATACTTTTGATAGCCTTTGTATTTGTTTTTACATTAAAGTTGTAATTATAATTTAAAAAGAGAGTAAACAGTTTTTTGATTATTGCATAGTATTAGGTTTCATTATATAAATCTATGTGTGAATATTCTCATGAGACGCTTGCAAGATTGCAGAGTTCTATACTTTGTTTTAATCTACTGGTTAAGCGTTCGTTTTTATATATTCAGTTATTATTTCATGTTAATCTTCAATAGGAAAGTAATTAAAATATGGTTGTAATTTTTTTTTTTTTTTTTGAAAGGTGGTGACTCTTGCCAGATGCTCACTGAGGTCGAGCACACAATCCCCTGCTTGGACTCGGAGGGAGATGTGCTTCCTGGATGACTCTTGCAACCCTCTCATGAGATTGTACATTCAGGATCAAGTTAAGAACCGTATTTTCCTGTATGATCAAAGTAACAGATTACAGATGTTGATTATATCAGTAAAATTGATTATTATTTGTTCCATTGAATACATAAAGCGATAATATTTTTCAATATCAGTCAAACCCACAATCCCCTGCATGTACTCTGAGTGGGATGGACTTCCTGATCAGCTTTTCCGATCAACTCACAACATTGTGCATTTGGAATTTGGCTAATAACAGTGTTTTTAAATAATTCTGATCAAATTAAGATATTAAAGATGTGGATAGCTTTGAAAAATTGATTACGAATTGTTCCATTAAATATATAAAACAATAATATTTGTACGATCTCGCGAGACACCCGCAGGAATTTCGTGAGAGGTCCGGGAGAAGAAACACACCTTAAGTAAAAACTGTGATTGGTTCATATGGGTGTGTTTATTTGGAAAAAGAAGATTCCATCCTTTTTGCTTTATTTCCGTATTGGATTTTGGAGAGGGTAGACATATCTGGCTCATTCTTCTTTACTGTTTCCCTTCCAACACAAAGATGTCTTCATCAGATTCTGATGAGCAGCAAGGGGCAATTGCACCAGCTCAGCCACCTCCGCCACCTCTGCATCCCAATGAATCCTTGGTGTGGTAGTTCTTTGGAAATGAGGCCAGATGTCATGAACATTTCTGCAAAGTAAGTCATCTGTAAGCTTTGCAAGAAGGAGTTCAGCCGGGGGAGCAGAAATAAACAGTATAGTATGAGTACCACAGGCATGTGGAGGCACCTCAGATCTATGCATCTGCAAAGGCTTGCTTTGGTAGAGTTGGCTCATGCTACGGAGCTAGACTAATCTTTTTTTTTTTAATCTGTTTTTATTAGTTTTAATCCGCAATCACAGTACAACACTGAAATATCCTTTCATATCATACAAATATAAACATGAGGATCTATAGCATTCTAAAAATAACAAAGGAAACAGAGCATTTCTCCAACATTATGTCATATGCATATCGTCTTGTACTGAAGGTTATACTGCGCGATCTTATCTGGGAAGAACATCACAACATAACAGTAACTACCCTATCCCCCCCCCCACCCTGAGTCACTGAAGTAACTGTACATAGGCAAAACCAGTCAGGAAATCAGAGTCCGAATTTCACAACATAAATCACGGATCAATAAAAATGTGCAAAATGCTCCATTAGTCTATCATTGGAAAACACACAACCATCAAATAACAGATCTAAAATGGACTGTCATTTCCAAAGTGGAACATGACTCAAGAGGAGGCGACCTTGAACGACAATTATCAAGGCGTGAAGCAATGCTTATAGTGAAATTCAACACAGCTATGAATGGTCTGAACGAATTATCAGAAATATACAATCTCGGATAAAATACACTGCTGGAAGATTTTATTTTTCCTCCATATCCAAATCTCCACAAAAATAATCCAGCCCTTCAATCCTATCTAGAGTCTGACACCCATCTAATATAGGACTGTACCATTACGAGTGACTCACAGGAAGAAATGAACTCCAAGACAAGTGCACTCAACTGCTCTTTTATTGCGTTGGAAATAAGACTGAACCATAACTGTTCAACAGTTGCGATGCAGGTCAAATCTACATTGAACAATAAAGATTCTCCATTCAAAAGAGAGATATACTACGAGTTTTTATTGGGCCCAATATTCACGAAAGTTTCAAAAGACGACAGAAAATATGCACATTTTCAAGCCCCAGAAAAGTGCACCTCGATACTTCTTAATTACAAGAACAGGCCTGTGGAAACCCACACCGCAACGCATTGACTCAAGTCTCTTGTCCTGGTAAACGTTAGATACTACATTACCCCGAAGGCACGAGTTCCGCGAGATGCGGTCTTAATCATACGAGAACTGGGGGAGCAACGCGGAAGTAAACCTTTTCCGAGTTTGAAGAGAGCGAACAAACGGACACAGGTACGCTGAAGACATACAGCAGAAACTAGAGCTATCTCGCCTCAGCAGTGGAAAGACGCATTCATGATTCTATCTTTTCCGTTATAGAGATTAAATCACGTCGGAGCCGACATCGATAAAAAGAGGCAACACATGAAGAGATTATCCCCTTCGGAAGCTCCACTATTTAAGGTATGCGACCTTACATATTTGCCTCCCCTTTCCGCCCAATGAGATCCCGCTTAACGGACCTGAATAGCTTTGAACGCTGTGCGCGTCCATTTCTCTAAGTTTAATTAAAGCACGTTGTCCGCCACCAGAAGCAGCCCCACAATTCACGTTCGCTCAAGAGAAAAACTCCAAGCAAGCAATATAGAGAAGCTTGTCCTTACAGTTAAAAGAAAGCAGAGTCCATTGACACTTCGTGGCTCACACTTTTCCTTTCGTTTTTCAGATTAAACCTACTTCGTCATTGCTGAAACCCACAATTTCACGTAAGCATATAAGATGAATGTCACTAGTATGAATGGGCGTTTTCTACCCTTGAGTATTTAATATGGTGTAGCTGAAATTGTATTTTTGGTTTGTATCGTTTTTTAGATCATAGATATCAAGAGGTCTTGTGGATGACTCATTGAGCACCAATCACAGGTATTTTTGAATATGAATAACGCTGTCGCAAAATAGAGGTGGTGGCAGTCTATTAGGACTAAAAAAGACCCCCCTTGTTTTCTGTTTTCAGCTCCCAGGTCCTGATGATAGCCCCGGTTGTAGAAGGGGCTTGAAACGCGTCAACCCTAGACCTTTGGCCATAAGGACTTCAAGAATTACTTGAAAGAATATTGTATTGTGTTTACGGAGTACAACACTGCTCTATGGCCTTATCCAAATTTATGTCTTTGAAGTGATTATAGAATTTGTCAGTTGAGAGTATGTTTGTTTCTGGACTGTTCAGTTTGGTATGGGAGTGAATGTAGATATGAATGGCTTGAAATGAATGTAGTATATAAATAATGAGTACAAAAAAAGTTTGTCTATATGTGTACAGTTATCAATTTGTGCTATTTGTTCAAATTAAGTTTTGTAAATATACCATTACTTCATGGTGAATATAAAGAAAAATATACAAAATTGATTGATTAAATCGACTGAAAAAAGTGGTCGTTGTTCATTTTGTTGTCTTTCAAAATGTTCCCACATAAAAAAAGTGGATTGAAAGTTTAATATCAGTACTGGTATTCTTGTTGTTACTTACGATATGAGGCGTGGCCTTACTGATTGAAGCCTAAACCCTGTTTACGTTCAACTGCTGAAATCTTGGCACACTGAAGGTACTGCCCCCTACCTAGGTCAAACGTGGTTTCCGCCTCCTCTCTAGTAATAAACTTTTGTCCCAGATAAAGATCCCTCATCATAGAGAAGCCTCCCTCTGTCCACCTATGGGTGGATATGGTTTGGCTTATTTGTTTAAACGGTACTGCCGCCCATAGCGGAGCCTCCGGAGCATAGGGCGCTCTCTTCACCAACGTTTTAATTGCGAATTCCCAGATTGCGACCACATGTCTTATAAGATATGGGAGGCATTCCGGTACTCGAGAACCCATCATAAGAAGGTCCAGTAAAGGGGTACCGCAGTATGTGTCCTCCAGTAACCACTTCTCCCAATTTTCATCCCCATCTAGCCACTGAACGGCATGTTGCAACTGTGTCGCCATGTAATAAAAGCCCAGCCTGGGAACTTCTAGCCCTCCCTTATCCCATGTCCTCTGCAGGGTATCCAATTTAACCTGTTTCCTCTTGGACCCCCATAAAAGATCCACCAGGAGGAGATCCGTCCAGAATTCGATCGATTTGAGAATACCCGCCACACGCTTCCCCAAATTACATTCCAGGTAGGTTGCCCCTGTGTGTGAGAGCTGAATCCCAAGGTAGTGAATCGAATCCCTAACCCAGGCTATCCCCACCCTAGGTAGCTCAGTCTCCGCCTTGCCAACCAGGCTTTCCCATTGGAAAAAGATTGGACTTCCCGGGGTTAAGGGAAAGTCCTGACCATTGTCCAAATTTATAAAGCTCCTGGAGAAACTCAGATACTGCATCTTTTGGGCACCTGAGAAATATCAAGGTATCAGCGGCATACATTGACACCACGTGAAGCGTCGCCCCGAGCTGGATACCCCGGTGCGCCATTTTGCCTCTAAGGGAGACCGCCAAGGGTTCCATCACGAGAGCGAAAAGGAGCGGTGATAAAGGGCAACCCTGTTGAGTGCCTCTGGAGCTCCAAACTCTCTGACACCTGGCCACGAAGGCGGATCTGGGCTTTTGGCTTATTATACAACAGTTTGAGCCATCTCAAGTACCTATCTCCTAGCCCCATCCGCCCAAGTACCATCCACATATAGTCCCATTCGAAGGCCTGTCGGATGTCAAGGAGACACTAAGCCCAGTCCTCCTCCTGCAAGTGGGGCATGTACCAGATATGCGTAAGTCTGCTGAGGTTATGCGTTGTCCTGCGACCGGGGACAAACTCAGCCTGATCTGGATGTACCAAGCGGGTCATATATGGCAAGAGTTGTGCTGCCAACACACCGCTCAGAATCTTTTTATCCAGATTCAAAAAAGAGATGGGCCTGTAGGAGCTGGGGGAGAGGGGGGTCCCTATCCGGTTTTAAAACCATGGTGACTAGCGCTTCCATCATGGTGGCAGAAAGGCCCCAGCTTCCAGAGCCTCGTTAAATACCGCCAGTAAATGATCCACCAGCTGTGGAGCAAATTACTTATAAAAATCAGCGGGGGGACCATCACTTCCTGGACACTTTTCAGATTTAAGCTTTTTTATTGATACCAGTATTTCTTCTTTTGTGAGTGGCGCCACCAGGATTTCGGCCTCGTCATACTCTAGGATATGTCTCCCCAAAAATCCGTCAGCGTCTGTGGCTGAGTCTGCGCCACAGTCAAACATGTCTGACGTAAATGTGCAGCAAACTCCTGTATAATAGCAGCCTGGGTATATACCTCGTCCCCCCATGATGTTGCGAAGTTTCAGCACTGGAGCCTGTACCGTCTCAGTGCGGATAAGGTGTGCCAACAGCGCTCCCGATCTGTCCCCCTCCATGTGCAAACGTTGCCTATAAGTGGTGTAATTGTGTTTTCTAATCTCGACCAAGCCTCGAGAAGGTCACCCCGGAGTCGCGTCCACTACGGCAAAGCAGCAGGAGTCTTATATAACATATGCTCTAGGGACTGTAGATGTTTTTCGGAAGAGTCAATATTGGCTGTGAGTTGCTGTTGGACTCCATAAGTAGTTTTCATGCAAACCCCCTAATAACAACTTTCATTGCCTCCTACTCCGTAGACCGTGAGGCCGTGGATCCCCAGTTTTCCCCAAAATAATGACCAAGTGCATCTTTCACTGTCTGCACATACGGGGGGGTCCGTAAGGGCCTTGGCTCGGAGTCTTCACAGCGGAATCCGCTGGAGAGGGTCAGCAATAATGGCTCGTGGTCGGAAAGGTATTCCGACAAGTATGAAAAAGCCTGCGTGGCTGCAGACAGGCCCGCGGAGAGACTACAATGATCAATACGGGAGAAGGTCTGGGCTGCGGGGGTATAGCAGTAAAACTCTCTTTTAACAGGATTATGAGCTCTCCATTCGTCCCGGAGTTGCATGCCATGAAGGATACCCATGAGGGATCGCAGCATACAAGGCTTACCGGGATCTCTGGGGGGTTCCCTATCTAGATGTCCATCAAAAATACAATTAAAATCTCCAAAAAGAAGGACCTCAGACTCCAAGAAAGGAGTGGCTGCCTTTAGGATAAGTGGGAAGAAGTCGGGGCAATCCAGAAGACGTTTATCATACATATTTCCCTCCCTTCCCATCTCCCAAATAGAATAACGTATCGCCCATCGGGGTCTAGAACATGATGGAGGTGATGGAACGGGACCACAGGCGCCACCCAGATAAGTGCCCCTGTGCAAAACCAGAATATGATGTGGCATAATCTGTCCCCTCCATCGCTTCCGTAGACTCTGTATTGCGGTCCCCCACATGTGTGTTTCCTTTAGGCCCGCTATTTCTATTTTATATCTCCTCAGGAAGGCATGTATCCGCCGACATTTAGGCCCACCATCCCACAGACGTTCCCATTAAGAACCTTCAGCATTTGTACTGCCATACCAATAAGGCAATAAGCACCCATCTCACAGATCCATAAGGCCAGTGCGCTTCCCATACTGGTTCCCCAGCCTCGCAACAACAACATAGTGTGAAAAATAAACAACCTCTTACCCCCTCCCTCCCACGGGCAATAGTATAAACTGGAGATCGCACCTTCCACTTCCCACACCTAGCAATACATATCTCCCCAAACCACCCTCCTCCCCTCCCTCCCCTAAACATTCCAAAAACAGTATGTTCTATTTAAGGCATTGTCCCAAGCGTCCGGTGTCCAATGTGACAAAAAATTACGCCTACTCAATGCTGTGCAAGAGAGTCGGTGACGCCAGGGTGCGAGATTCCTCTCAAGCTACCCCGGCGACCCTGGTCTTTAGTGGGGGCGTCGCTGCTCAGGCAGCCGCCCGCGATCCCATTAGAACCAACACATCATCAGACCCCCATTGTATAATTATTAGATAGTAAGCATAGACCACAGAGGAGAAACTTAATGGGGCAATAAGAGATATTGCCTCACAGTGGAGAAATAAGGAGCTCCTATAGACCCCTATTGTAACTGTTTCAGATAGAAATATAAATTGACATCATATCTACATCACAGACAGAACTTATCTGTACATGACAGCGGGTAGTGTTCAGTTCATGGAGGTCATTCGTGACCACTGCCGGGCCCATTGGCTCCCCACTCCATGTCAGGCGTCGTGTCTGCGGAATCTGGTATCACCTCTGTATCTGAGACCTGCAACGTGCCATCATGCCAGACTCTGACCTGTCCCAGGCTCATTAATCTTTTCTGTGGTTTCTGCCAGGTAGATTGTCTCTGGCCTCTCGAGGAGGACAGGGAAGACGATGTCTCAATAGAACTCGTAGATGGGACCAGGCACCTCCCATCTGGGGCCCTGGTATCCAGCCAGTCCCTTGCTTCTCCAGCCGAGAAAAAAAACAGTGTTCGCCCTTTACTTTCCATCTGTAGTTTTGCTGGAAACATGAGACTGTATTTTAAGTTCAAGTCTCTAAGTCTCCATTTCACTACAGTAAAGATTTTCTGCTTTTCCGTAACCCTTTGAGTATAATCCGGAAATATGGCTATAGAGTGACCCTCAAAGAAGTATTGTTTTCCACTACATGAATGCTGAAGGAAGAGGTTCCTATCCCGGAAGTTAAACAGTTTTGTAATTATGGCTCGGGGAGGCACTTCCGGTCGTGGTGGAGACGCCAGCTCCCTGTGCGCCCGTTCCACACTGAAAAACCTGGACAGTTGCTTGAGAGCTATTTCCTGATTGATCCAGTCTTCTAAGAACAGCTCCACATCCGGCCCCTCTGTTTTCTTCGGAAACCCCACAAAACTTAGGTTCCCCCTCCTGGAGAGCCCTTCTGCGTCTTCCACCTGATCGTCAAGCTTGATCACCTGTCACTTCAACTCCATCACTGTTTCCCTAAGGCTCTTCACCTTAGTCTTAAGGGCCTCCGTGTCCTTCTGGGTGGTCGTCACCCTATCAGAGACTTTCCGTAGGTCACATCATACTAGATTTACATCAATAGCCGCGATCGATCTTTGTGACCATATCGTCCCTAGTGGATTGGACAGCCCTTATAACATCCATCAGCGTCGGAGAATCCCCGGCTGCTTCCATTTTGGTCCCTTATCTATGAAGGGGACGTAATTTCTGTCCTCCGGGCCATGGGATACAGGTTGTGTGTAATTTGAGATCTTGTTGGATTGTGATTTCGCAAGTTTATCTTTCCCCATGGTTTCCCGTGTAATGCAATGGGGTCGTCCCTATGGTCCTCTCCACTAGAGGCGGAACCAGGCCGTGCACCTCCCACCAACACGTCTTCCGGGGTGACTCGTGTGCCTCCTCACACAAAGTACCGTTCTTCTCAGATCCTGTCGACGTTACACCATCCCGAAACAGTCTTCACCACCATTCATAGGTTGCAAAGCGAGAGCTCCTCAGCTATCACACCCCGTCCGTTGTCCTCAATGAGGCCAAACCGGCTGTCTGAAGTCACCCCCATAGGCTGTTCCGAGGGGCCTCTACAGGACCCTCCGTCTCATTTCCAAACGTAAAGGTTAAGACCTGAGGATGGCACAATCACTTCTCAGGTCGTTCTCCACCAGGCACCGCAATTATTTACTGCCCAGGAGTCGCTCCCTCCTAGGGTACGTCCGCACCATACCATGCTCACCACCTGTAGCAGCCACCAGTGTGCTCATCAAATGCGCTGTCAGCAGCCCCTTAACAGACTTCACAGCACACAGTTCCTCAGACACTTTCAGGGGTCCACCTTGCGCCAGGTATAGCTCGCCACTGTCGGCCAAATCATGTGGTGCCCCTCTAAATATTGCCAAAAAGGGGGAGGTACAATTGGCCTGTAGGCCCTCCACACAACCAGGTAAGGACCGATGTAGCGCAACACCTGGGGAACCGCTCAATAGTCAATAACATCCAGTGCTGCGCCAGCACATCGGTATTAGTGGCTGTCTGGAGCTGGGCGCCCATCTACTTCTGACACTGGTCTCTGTTAATGAGAGCCACTCAACAGGCATAGATCTAAGGCCCAGGGAGCATCCCCCCTCCTCTCAGGGTTTCGGTCAGAGGTGCCCCACCAGCCTGCCTCATATGGGAGAGACACTCAGCAGCTACTCACAGCGGGCCCAGTTTGCAGAAGCAGCACCTCCTCGTCAGCCCTCACCTGCGCAGTCCAGACAGCTCCATTTCTCTGGTCTATGCAGCATAGTATGCACTGCTGCGGTCATAATTCATAGGTGCACAGGTTTCAGTGATAGACCAGGATACAGTCTGGGATCAAGAAAACACAGGATAATGCAGAATTCTCAACGATATTGGCAGGGTGCATGGAGCTCGCCTAAGGCACATCTAGGCGGCCATGATGTCAGGCCACGCCCCCTAGACTACTCTTTAGGGGTTTCCACATCATTTGCTCTGGGAGACACTGTGCCTGCACAGGTAGTAAGTGTAGAAGCAGACATAACCCTGCTTACCTGGATAAAGCACTATTTTGCTGCTTGTGTAAGCAGATCATTTTGTCCTCCCACTACAAGCAGATCTTCCCAGGAGAAGCTTGCCCAAGATCACAAAGGCCCTACTAGGCAGCAGTTTGTTTTAACAGTTTTTTCCAAATGTGTCTCCTTTTTGTTTTTAAGGAGATGCTATTGGTGTTTGTCTCACACCTCATATTGTAAGTTTTTGCCCTACCCTATTAAAAAAAAGGTAAATGCAAAATAAAATTTAAAATGTTAAAAAACACAAAGAATGCATACTAGTTGACAAAAACAACTCTTTTCAGAGCTACCATTTAGTTTCACGATCTATGTTGTTTGTAATAGGCTTTCCTTTTATCCTTCTCCAACTCTCTTGTGAGACTCTTGTGGGAGCCAAAAAAGCCCACCATAATCAACAGCTCTTGTGAGCCTCATGCAAGAGTTAACAAGAGCTCGTGATAGGCAGGATGGCAATCCCTCCCATGCAGTCTGAGGGAAAAATGCTTCCTGGTTTCTCTTGGGAGCCTCTCAGGAGGCCATACCTTTTATAATGGAATTTGCATTTACACTGAATATATCCTGATATAGTATGTATAATTTCTATACCCTAGAATAGCAACAGTATGTTTAGTTAATGAGAGGCAATCCGTTATATAATTGTGGGGAAAAAATCAATCACTTAGATTTATAAAAAAAAACACACGGTTTATGTGCATAAGGCCAACATTGGTACAGAGCACACATTGATACTCATTTATTTGTTTTAAGTCCATTTATTATTAATAGAAAAGGTTCAATCATTATATAGTCATTATCCTTGGTAGGTCACATAATGACAAAGAATATGAATTTTAATGCCTTTTCTCTGTATATATCTACATGAAAGTTTGTAAATATAATTTCTTCTTGTAGTAGGGTCAGCGAAAAGACTAGCCTCTCTCCAGCAAACTCTCTCTGGGCTGACAGTTGTGCACATAGGATGTGAGAAGAGACTGCCTCTTCTGTGAGATCTTTGTCTCGGATGACAAGTAACCATAGTATTGTTTATGGAGAGACCGGCCTCTCCCCTGAGATCCCTCTTTTGAATGACTAATTTTGTAGTAGAGTGTGGGGTGTGACTGGGCTCCACACTGACATCTGTGCTCATCTCTCTCCTTACAGTGATGAGTATGCATAGTAGGGTGTGAGGAGCAAATAGCTTCTTTGCTGACACTGCTGTCTTGGATGATGATGTACACATAGTACGAGGTGCGGAGGAACTAGTCCCTATGCTGACACCTCTCTCTTGGATGATGGATGAGCGTAGGTTTGAGAGTAAAATTCCGCTCCACTCGTGGAGTTCCCGATAAATTCTGCATTCTACCTCGTAACGGAATTTATTTTCAGTTGGCCCGGTCAAGCTGGGTTTTTGTGAGCTCTCGCGAATGCCGGCGAGATTTTCCGGCCACCTGCGAGCTCCTGCAAGATTTGCCCACCGCCCGCAAGCTTTGCTGGCCGTTCCAGCAGCTTTAGGCCATGCCTGCGACACCTTTTTTGTGAAGACAGTGAGAGAACCCCAGTGACTGTGGCTGCATCCAGCTGCATCCTTGAGCAGATTTTCTCCTCGAGTGCCATTCACACCCTATTTTGAACGCGAAGACACTCATCGTGTTATCGAACATCAAAAATGTAGCGCAAATCGGTGAGTTGAGCAGCTCCGGCCGCTAATGGAATTCCATGGAGTCTCGCTGAGTTTTGGGGTTTGTCCGTGGAATTCCGCGTAGCCCAGGGCTTGTGCATAGTAATGTGTAAGGAGTATTTTACCTGTCTGCTCATACTTCTCCCTAGGGTGGCAGATATACAACTAGGATGTGGTGAGGAAATGGCCTCTATGCAGAGAAGTGTATCTTGGATGACAAGCATAGAAACTAGGCTAGAAAGAGAGACTGCTCTGTCAGCTCAGACCTCTCCCCAGAGTAACACATGTATATAATAGACGGTGGAGAGAGACTGGTCTCTCTGCTCCTACCTCACGTCATGGTGATGGATGTGCATAGTAGGGTATACAAATAGAGTGTCTTCTCTGTTGAAAACGTTCTGTTGGTCCACTGGTGTGAATAGTTTAATATGGGTACACACTCACCTCTCTCTCAGACCTCTTCCCATGGGCACAGGCATGCATGATAGGGTGTGCATAGAGACGGAGCTCTCCTCTGAAACTTCTCTCCAGAGTGACAAGCATATATAGTAACGTGCAAAAGAACTGCCCTCTCCACTACCACAACCATACCAGCTGACAGCAGTTCATAGTAGAGTATGAAGAGACAGTGGTCTGTGTGCCAACACCTTTCTGTTATATGAGTGGTCTCTAAACTGCACTGTGGAAAAGGACACCTCTCTCTACTGAGATGTCACTCTTGATTGACAACTCACCATAGTTGGGTATTCAAATAAGAGGTTTCTTCATTAAGAAGTCTCTGTAGCATAAAACAAGTGAATAGTATTGCAAATATGCATATACATGCATGAACGCTTATGCAATCCAGCAGCGGTCCATGCAGGTAAAAGCCGTGGGGAGGTGGGGCCAGCTGGGGGGGATTCTGACAGACAATGCAGAGGAATAATTAAATAAATATTTAATTTTCCCTCAGCATACTCCGTCGGAATCCCCCCCACCTGGCCCCACACCTGTTACCTGCACGCACCGCGGCTGCTGCAATCCCTGAAAATGGAACTGCAAGTTGCAGTCAGCATTGCAATACTGAAAAAATATTGAAATCTGTAATATACTATCAAGCAAAGAAATCCCCACTAACTTGAAACATTTTTTAGTACAACAAAATAACTTAACATTAGAAAAGTTCAACAACTATATTAATAAATATTTGAACAACTGTAAAACAAACAAAACAACCAGCTTCATTAATGAATGTCTTCATCATATTATGATGAACAGGCTAGTGTACTTTCAGCTCCCTACCCATCTCAGCCTGCCAAGAATTACATTTTGGAGTTTTTGTTTTGAGGCCAGCTGGCAAAAAAATTCTCAGCAAAGCTTCTCTTATGCATACCGTTTTTAAAAGCAGTTCACAAAGTATAGCTTGGGAAGAGTTAGCTTGTGCAGCTGCACTGGAGAAATCTTCAGGTGGTTCCATATCCTATCAGCCTGATTACACTGTGCCTCATCAGGTACTAATTGCTGAACACAATAATTCTGCAGTCTTAACAAGGCTCTTTTTTGCTGCTTATGGAATCAGATCATTATTTACTCAGAGACAAAAAGACCTACAGAGGACAAGCTTGTGCAAGATCACAAATGTCCCTCTATGCAATACAAACAGTATCAATTTTCCAATTAATAGTGTTGTTCCTAACATTCCACAGACTTATTGTTTCAGTTATTTTTTAAGTGAACAAGACTTTTCTCCTCCATATTTTTCTCACATGATAGTTTTCTTATTCACAGCTACTGTTTTCAATTTTCCTAAAACAAAAAGAGAAAGTAAACAATAAATTCAAAGTTACATACGAGTCAACTAATGATAATAGTCATTCTTCACTATGGACCATATGTATCAAGCCTTTTTCCCATTTGCAAATGGTCTGATTCTAAGAATTGGTCTATTTGCGAATTGGAAAAAGCCTTTTGGGATGTATCATCTCAAAAGGCCATCGCAAAATAGAGAATTGTAAAATTTGCGATTCTCTATTTTGCGAATGCAATTAAGGAATTGCAAATTGCGATTCCTTAAATGCAATTCTGGAAGCACCAGAAATTTGCTATTTAGCCTTAAGGAATTGCAAACTACCACCAACTTCAAGTTGGTGGTAATTTGCGATTTTCTTTAAAAAAGCACTTTTTTGATTTTTTAAAAGCGATATTTGTCGCACAAACATGCCCTTAGGACATGCATGTGCGCAATATCTGCACACATGCATATTTCAGGGGTGCAACAGGTTTTCCTTTTGGCACCCTTGCAACCTTGAAATTCCATTCTCAATTTGCGATTCTCTAATTGGTAATCGCAAATAGAGAATGTCTTCCCATTCATTCCTATGGGCCTCCTAGCCCATAGGAATGAATGGGAAGGTATTCCTTATTTGGAATCTCAATTTGTGATTCGCAAATAAGGAATATGTAGGATTCGCAAAGTTTTTAGCAAATCCTACATACATTGCATTTTGCGATTCTCTAATTGTGATTCACAAAAAATCACAATTTGAGAATCGCAAAACTCTTTTTTGATACATATGGCGCCAAATTCTGTAAACCTTTCTACGTCTTTCACCCACATCACATACTAATATCTAGTGTACCACTAACTTGTTATTGCTTTCACCTGAAAAATTCCACACCCTCACCCAGTGCGTTTATTGTCACAAATAAATTATAACATGCCATCAAACATGATTTCATGAAAGTTTATAAAGTAGCACATCACTCTTGAGACACCTTTTCGAACACTGAGCACAATGTTTCCCTCTAGAAATAGGAATATTACCACACAATCACTTCATACGGCTAACGTATGTATACCTAAAAAAACTATGGCTTGTATTAACACATTCCACGTTCTTTGTTTTATAGTTTGAGAAACACTGCTTCTTTTACTCACTAGTTCATAGAGTTTAAGCACTTTATTGTTTACACAATCTGCAATACTTGCTGATATCTCTCTACATTCTAGTGTTTACCTCTCAAAAACTATATTGAGAAACCTACACCTCTACAAACAGCTTTTCACTCATTAAATCTTGTGTAGAATACATTTACCAACATACTTGCTGACACTTCTCAACAAACTTCATAAAGTATAATATTAAATATCAGAACTCGGAGCTCTTTCTTAAATGCAGCTGACGACACCAGTCTCCTTCCGTTCCAACTTAAGTCAGATCTGCTGAGCTCAAGTCAAAGAGACGTCCTTCTCTTCCAAAGCCCCTAGGACAATCTGAGCTATCTGTGGCTCTGCACCCAATCACATCACAGGTTTTCTTCAAACATGTAATAAGAATGTTAACTATTGCTTGAACCTTGGCCCTTTTTTCTACTTCTCCCCATATGATCTCACAAGAATCTCTCGGGATCATAAAACACCTCATCGCAGGCCCAGTAATATTCCATTTGGGTCTCACAAGATGCTCACTTGGTCAAACAAGCCAAATGCGTCAAACTTCACTCCCTCAAGCTTGCACACTACTCTTGCGACACTCTTACGAAATTGCTACTGAGAACCATCTCTTGGATAATGGGTATCCACGCTAGGGTGTAAGAAGAGTGTATGGGAGTGACTGCTCTCTCCTTTCAGACCTCTCTCAAATGATGAATGTGCGTAATTAGATGTGAGGAGTAACAGGTGTCTCATTTCATTCCTCTCTCTCAGATGACAGATGTGCATTGTAGGCTGTGTAGATGGACTGGCTTCTCCTTTCAGATCTCTCTTAGATGACGGCTGCGTGTAGTAGTGTGTGGGGAGTGACAAGCCTCTCCTTTCAGACCTCTCTCTCAAATGATGGGTGTGAGTACTAGGATGTGTGCATGAACTGGCCTCTACTTTCAGGCCACTCTGTCAGATAACAGCTATGCATAGTAGTGAGTGCAGAGGTACTGGCTTCTTCCATTAGACCTCTCTCTCAGTTGACGGGTGTGTGTAGTAGTGTGAGGGGACTGACAGGCCTCACCTTTCAGGCCTGTTTCTCAGATGATGGGTGTGCATAATAGGGTATGTGCATAGACTGGCCTTTCCTTTCAGACCACTCTCTTAGAAGGCGGGTATGCATAGTAGGGTGTGTTCATAGACTGACCTGTCCTTTTACACCTCTCTCTCAGATGACGGCCATGTGTAGTAGTGACTGGTGAAGGACTGGCCTCTCCTATCAAACTTCTCTCTCAGATGATCTGTGTGCATTATAGTGTACAGGGAGCAACAGTCCTCTTCTTCCAGACCTCTCTCTCAAATGACAGGTGTGCATAGTAGGTTGTGTGAATGGGTTGGTTTCTCCTTTCAGACCTCTCTCTCAGATGATGGGTGTGTATAGTGGGGTGTGGAGAGGGACTGGCCTCTCCTGTCATATCTCTCTCTTAGATGATGGGTGTGCATAGTAGGGTGTGTGGATAGACTGCCTCTCCTTTCAGACCTCTCTCTCAGATGATGGGTGTGTGTAGTAATATTTGGAGATAGACTGCCCTCTCCTGTCAGACCTCTCTCTCAGTTGATGGGTGTTATTAGTAGAGTATGTTAATGGACTGACCTTTCCTTTCAGATCTCTGTCTCAGATAATGGATGTGCGTAGTAGGGTGTGTGAATGGACTGGCCTCTCCTTTCAGACCTCTCTCTCACAGGAAAGATATGCATAGTAGAGTGTGTAGATGGACTGGTCTCTACTTTTAGACCTCTCTCTCTCAGATGGCCGGTGTGCGTAGTAGTGTGTATGGTTGGACTGGCCTCTCCTTTTAGATCTCTCTCTCAGATGACAGGTGTGCTAGCCGGGTATATGTAGGGCAACAGACCTCTCCTGTAAGACCTCTCTCAGATGATGGGTGTGCGTACTAGGGTGTGTGTGTGTGTGTGGGAAGAGTATTAACTCTACTCACAACTCTTCCCAAACCAATGGGCGTAAATAGTAGACTCTGATAAACACCATCCCCAGTAAGACTTTCCTACTGTAACAAGTGTGCATACCAGAGTGTATTCAAAGATCACCTACTCCTTGCAACTTTTCACGATCTGACAATTCATTTGAGATCATACAATTTTTTTAAAATACGAAATGACCTTCCACTCATCACAGTATTTATCTCTTACACACTTAAAAAAATATTTTTTAGAGTTTTATATAGCGCGAACTAGACCCGAGACATCGGGTATCAGAGCGCTTTAAATGAGCTCCAGTTTCATTACAGAGGGACACATTCATTTTTGTTAGGCACTGGGAGATTAAGTGATTTGCCCAGAATCCCAGGTTGTTGAGCTTCCTTGCTGAGACTCGAACCCGGTTCCCCAGCTTTGAGGTCGATCGCTCTAAGAGTAAGCCTACATCCACTTGCTCTAAAAAAAAGTACCACAATACGCATTCCTACTAGTAGAGTGTATTGAGATCTCATTTACTCCTTTTTACTATTCACCATCCAGCGAGACTCCCGCAAGATCGTAAAAATTTGTTACAAACAATGTATGCTTATTTTCTTCACAGTTGTTATCCCTTAGACACCTCCTCTCTAAATCTAGGGGACAGGATACCTTTCAGCTGCCCCCTTACATTGTTTTTTTTATTTCATTTCCACAACATCTCCAATTTTTCACAGTAAACAGTAATGGAGGTCATTTCATTTCTAAATTCCAGCCAATCAGAGCTCCTGCGGGTCTCACAGGAGCCTCTCACTCCAGCGAGAGCGTGAGGCTTATGGGAAAAATGGCCTTCTCCACCAATCACAAGCTTTCATTTTTTACATTTGTGCTCTTGCTTGAGGTTCGGGAGAGTATCCCGTGCCCAACTGCCAAAATATACATTTATTTTTGATCCTTAACAGCTCAAAAACTACTAAACGTATATACACCAAATGTGAAAAAGCACAATCTGTGGACCATGTTCTAGCTTCCTGCTGAAATTGCTGTAATTTTGTTCAGCTGTTTTTACTATAACCTGTCTTAAAGATGTTTATGGAAAATGCATGGGGATTTTATGTTTTGGGGCCTACCTTTTTTCTTGGCTCCCGCTTGACGGATCACCCCAAAATTTCCCAAGAAGGAGCTGAGGAGGAGAAACCTATTTCATGAAGATTCATCAAATGGAGCCAAAGTTATTAGCAAAACCAAAAAACGCTCCATTTATGGAAAAGCAGACCTAACTATAACTACCTAGTGGCGACCGACACTAGGAAAAAAATAAATATATATATATATAAACTGAGGAAGGAATTCCCGAAACGCGTCTGTTTTGTTTGGCTGATTAAAGAAGCAGTTACGATACCGCCCGAGTGCTTGACTTTACTTGAAAGGTTGATGAAGTCTACGCAGCGCTGATTTTAACGTGGGGTACCGCCACGATGAGCACCCGCCTACGAGTGCCTTGGCCTTAAGGTGCACTTAGTAGCGTTATATATTACCTACTGGCGGTCGCCAGTAGGTAGTTATAGTTAGGACCACGTTTCCATAGGAAATCCGCAACATTCTATTTTGAATAACTTTGGCGCCGGTCGACGAATCCTCGCGAATTTTTGAAAATAGGTGGGGCGCTACGCTCCGCTCCTACCCTGAAAGTCTCGGGGTGATTCGTCAAGCGGGGGCTGAGATAAAAGGGGGGTCCCAAAACGCGTTTTTCCCATGCATTTTTCCATAGGGCCTTTAGACAGGGCTACAGCCCGAACGGCTGAACAGAATTACTAGAAATTTGGCAGAGAGGTAGTCCTCAGGTCAAGGAAGTGCCTTTTGTAGGTTTGGTGTAAATCTGTTCAGTAGATTCTGAGAAAATAGCCTTTAAATCAATATATATATCTGAGCCAGCTTACGGTGCGCTTGCGGTACGCTTACCGTACGCGTACGGTGGCGTGCGCGAGCGCGATTCTGATTGGCTGTTACATCTAAGTAAACATTCGAATCGGTCGAAACCAGGAAGCGGCGGCCGCCATTTTCTCTCTCGCACTCTGAGGGGGGGGCTGTAAACAAAGGCAAAAAACATATAAAGGGGCTGTTTAGACAGCGCCCATGCACATAGCCATGTTAGTTGAGTCCTCAAAGATCCCCCAAGGCCAAAAACGGTAAATTTTTATTTTTTGAAAATTTCGCCGATTACGCTTACCGTACGCGTACGGTGCGCTTACGCTAAAAATTTTAATAAAAAAAAAAAACACTCTCTGTGCATGGCATATTATTGTCATCACTTACAAATTAAATTTAACAGATTACCTATCACAAGGAAGCGCATAATATGTCCTCCATGTGCGCACTGTGCGTAACGTGGGCACGCGGTGTGCGTAGCGCACTGCGTGCCCACCTTGCGTGTATGGCACTAACTGCGTAAAGTGGGCGCGCGGTGCACAAAGCGCACCGCGTGCTCACTGTGCGCGCACGGTGCGCGAAGCGCACCGTGCGCGCACGGAACGAACTGCGTTAAGTGTGCGTGCACGCCACGAATGGCGTAAAGTAACTTAGCATTTAAAAAACCGTACAAATTCACTGAAAAAACCATAGGTTTCACACACGTTATAGTTAGGAATTAGCATTTAAAAATCCTTGCTAATTCAATGAAAAAACCATAGGTTTCACACATGTTATAGTTAGCTGGAAATTTTACTGATAAAAAACCAATGAAATTCCCCCGTTATAGTTACTGTAGGCAACTATAACTCACGCGACCGTAATCCTCTGCTGATGACATATGTGTCTTTATGAAAAAAAAAAAATTGTAAAATATGTATAGCTAAAATTTAATGGAAGAAGACATGGGCAAATAAGTGTCTAAATACAGTATTAGCATCAGCAGAGGATTACGGTCGCGTGAGTTATAGTTGCCTACAGTAACTATAACGGGGGAATTTCATTGGTTTTTTATCAGTAAAATTTCCAGCTAACTATAACATGTGTGAAACCTATGGTTTTTTCATTGAATTAGCAAGGTTTTTTAAATGCTAATTCCTAACTATAACGTGTGTGAAACCTATGGTTTTTTCAGTGAATTTGTACGGTTTTTTAAATTCTAAGTTACTTTACGCCATTCGTGGCGTGCACGCCCACTTATATATATATATATATATATATATATATATATATATATATATATTCACAGAAAAAAACATAGGTTTCAGGCACGTTATAGTTAGGAATTAGCATTTAAAAAACCTCAGAAATTCACTGAAAAAACCATAGGTTTCAGGGGTGTTACAGTTAGCTGGACTTTTCACTTGTACAAAACCATTGAAATTCCCCCGTTATAGTTAGTTCAGCTAACTATAACTCGCGCGCCCGCAATGCACTGCTGATGACGTCACATATTACATCACTCATGACATGGTTAGTGACATCACTCATGACATCACTGATGACATCTCAAACGACATCACTGATGACATCATCCAGTGAATGTGTGTTTTTCTGAAAATTAAATATGTTTTATATATGTATATCTCAAGGTCGATGGAAGAATAAATGGGTATATAAGTGTCTAAATGGATGATTTGTTTTTGAAAAATTGATTGTGTAACTGACTGATTAAGTGTATCATAGTGAATACATGGCTTAGTGAGTAATGTTTAAATATGTAAATATCTGTATCAGTCTCTCACTTTGTGTATAAGTGGCTGCATGGGTTGGTGAGTAGCTACATGGGTGTCTATATACGTTATTAGTTGGTTTTATGAGTATCAGTCTGAGTGTCTGCATGGTTCGGTGGGGGGTATTACGTAGTGCATAGGTGCATGAATGAGTGACTCACTCTTTGTATGTGTTGAAGACAGCATGTGTGTAGGACGGTATGGGTGGATGAGTGTGTGTATGGGTGTGTTAGTGAGTGAATGACTGTCTGAATAGTGTCTTTATGAGTAACTACATATGTTTTAAACTAGTATATGTGACTATTGGTGTATATAAGTGAGTATATGTGAGAGATTGAAAGAGTTCCTGTATGAATAAGTATGTGGTTCTATAAGTGATTGTTTAAAAGACTAAGTATGTGTAAGTTTCCGTAGAAGTAAGTGTGGTTGTGTGTGTATAACTGTATATGCAAGTAAATGTATGTTTGATTCTTTATTAGCATGAGTGACTATGTGTGTGAGTAACTATATGGATGAGTGGCATTGTGTAACAGGATGTATAGGTGTATGAGTACATATGATGAGTGAGTACATGTATGAGTGACTGTATAGGACTGTTGGTGAATGAGTGGATGTGTATGTGGATCTTAGAATTACTGAAGAGGTTGTTGTAACTGGTATTGGTATGCCCATTGTTTTGAAAAGTTTAGTCTCTATTTTTGAATGTGTGTATCAAAGGTTATATTAGGGTGAGAGGAGGTCTGCCACTCTATCACAAGGATGATGTCATCAGTGATGTCATCAGTGATGTCATTTGAGATGTCATCAGTGATGTCATGAGTGATGTCACTGACCATGTCATGAGTGATGTAATATGTGACGTCATCAGCAGTGCATTGCGGGCGCGCGAGTTATAGTTAGCTGAACTAACTATAACGGGGGAATTTCAATGGTTTTGTACAAGTGAAAAGTCCAGCTAACTATAACACCCCTGAAACCTATGGTTTTTTGAGTGAGTTTCTGAGGTTTTTGAAATGCTAATTTCTAACTATGCCTACAGAGATAGGACATGTGAAGAAAGAAGAAAAAATGCACAGAAAGAAAAAAAAGAAGTGCAGAAAGAAGCAACAGAAGTCCTCAAAGACGAAGAAAAGTGCAGGAAGAAGGATAACGTGCAGAAAGAACAAAAAGAAGAGCAGAAAGAAGCCTTGTTGCAAAATCATCCTGTACCCTCAACTTTTTCAGACGGATACTGGTGGTAACTGAGTCTGACTAACCAGTCCTAGAGCCAGTGCTATGTTAAAAGACACTTAGAATACAGTGAAAACACCTACATACACTAGGGAACATTATGCGTTGGGGTCCCCCTGTGATTAGCATGAACTCCTCTGTAAGCCCCTAGTATATAATAGGGCAGGGGGATTAAAACTACCTCTTAAAACAGGCCACAGGGCGTTTTTGCACACGTTAACTCAGGCCCCGTCCCCTCCCTTCACCCCTGTGTAAACACGCCCTGTGTCCGTTTTTAGTTGGGAGATTAAGTTCATTTGAATCCTGAGGGTCCCTAGGGTCCAACTAGCTCACTAGGTACCTCCAGTAAGTGCCACAGAGCTGCGTTGCAGAGAGGTGTAAAAAGTGGCACAGCCTGGACCACCTCTCTGCAATGCAGCTCAGTGGTGCTTACTGGAAGCACTTGGTGGGATAGTTAGCCCCCAGGGGCCCTCAGTATTGAAGGAAAATTATATCCCTAATTTAAAACGTGCCATAGTGCGTGTTTGCACACGTCACCTCAGGCCCCGTCCCCTCCCTTCCCCACTGTGTAAACGCACCCTGTGGCTGTTCTAAGTTGAGAGATTAAGTCCCCTTGAATCCTAAGGGTCCCTAGGGTCAAACTAGACCACTAGGTACCTCCAGTAAGCGCCACAGAGCTGCGTTGCAGAGAGGTGTAAAAAGGGGCTTGGCCTCAGAACACCTGTCTGCAGCGCAGCTCCCTGGTGCATACTGGAGATGCCTGTTGGGCTAGTTGGACCTCAGGGACCCTCAGTATTGAAGAAGAATTAATTCCACAACTTAAAACTCGCCAGGGGGCGCGTTTGCAGAGTGCTGCAAGGAGGGGGCGTGGCCTCCGGCACGATGCCAGTCTTTTATTTATTTTAATTTTTTAAGAAGAAGGGTGTGTGGTTCCCCTTCTTATTCTAATTTATTGGCCCTGATGACCCCATCCCCCAGGGCCTGTCTCCTAATTATATTTTTTTGACCCCAATCCCCAGGGCCGGCCACTGTTTTTTATTATTTTTTTTAAATTTATATTTATAGACACACCTAGGACATGCTGGACAAACCGTGCGTACCTATCACCATGACGATTTGCGTGATATTCATTAAAAGGCGACTATGCATACAATGAATCCACGTGGAATGTATTTACACCACTAGTGAAGCTCTGACATGTCTGATGCCCTACCGTGCCTAATCCCGGTAGACACCCTTGTCGTTTATTTATACAAACATGGGTAGCTATTGACGGGCACATTTAATACACATGCACACCAAGCCATTCAAAGGGGATTCGACAAAAATTCGACCAAAACTATGCAAGAAACCCCCCTCACGGTTAATAAAACACACATCCACTGCCGGATGTGTAATACTTTTTATTTTACTCTCTGGAAAGGGGACGAACATCACTTGAGAGTCACAGCGCGCTCCTGGCAGAGCCCAATGCTGTGTTACACCCACCATTGCCTGCTGAGTGCCACACACCTCTGTGTTGTATTCCACTAGCTAGTGCATATGCTATGACACTCTCTAGCCCATGTGCACTGTAACACCACCCCGTGAATATGTCATGCCACACTTGTCTTCGCACAGGTTATATTGCCCCATCTAACGTGCCTTCCTCGATGCCTATGTTATAACGCACAGTGCTATGCCATACATATTACAATCTGGGATCCATATCTTTGTCACAGTGCATATGCAAAGTTACACTCCCCAGCACATATTTTATATTACAACTTTAGAGACTAGTTAGGTTACACAACACTGCCCTGTGCATATTACACTCCAAGGCGCATATCGCATAGCATGCGCTAGTGCCTGTGCTATCTTGCGCTCTCCAATGAATCTGTCATTGCGCACAATGTATTGCATATTATATTTCACACCCGGTTCATTTTATATCACACTTTTTGGTGCATAGTTTATACCATACACTATATCTAGTTTTCATTTTCAATCGTGCTCTCAGGACTATGTTCTATATAACACTGCGTTCACCTACCCTTTTCACAGGCATTACATTTTGCGATAGGGGGTGGAGGGTCAGGGGGTGTTTCTGCAAAGTGAGCCCGGAGTCACAGTCACAAACGTCCTCTTCTTCCTGAATAAAAGTGAGATTATGCTGCATACTTGTTCATATTTTAAGTAGTTCGCACAGACACATGTTTTAAAAACAATAAAGTTCCTAATACCCGCCTTCTCTGAACAGTTAGCTTGCTGCCCCATCCCCCTCCTCCCTATCCTCTGTTGTGTGAATCCATGGACTAGCCTCCTCCCTCCTGCCATGCATGGTCTGATGTGCTGCCACTGCCCTCAATTTAGTATGATGTACCAGTCCACTCCTCCTGCCCTCCATTGCCCAATTCTATGCCCCATCATTGACCTCCTGCTTAAACTCTGTGCTTAGCTTGCTGCCCCTATTCTCCTTCCCCCTGCCCTCCGATGTCTTTGTGCATGCCCCTGCTCCATCCTTTTTGCCCACCATGTTCCATGGACCTGCCACTCCTATCTACTCTGAGTGTTCTGTTGAGCTGCCACTCCCCTCCCACCTGCCTAGCATTGTCAGATGACTGTAACCTGTCCCTGCCACCTCCACCCTGCCTGTCCACATGCCATGCCCCTATCCTCTCCCTCCTGTCATACATGGTCCATTGTACTGCCACACCCTTCTGCCCTCCCTGGTCTGTTGTGCTGCAACTGCTCCTCCTGCCTGCCCCATGCGGTCTGTTGTGAGGCCCCTTCCCCTGAACTTTCTTGTCTGTGCACAGGTCCTGACCCTCCCTTCTATCCTCCATTGTCCTTTGTGCATGCCCTGCACCCTCCTTCTTGCCCATCATAGCCATTGTGCTACCACTAACCCTCCCACTTGCCATGCATGGTCTTCTGTGCTGCCATGGCCCCTCCCACCTTCCCTGTGTGGTCAGTTAGCTGCCCCTGAACCCCTCCCACCTTCCCTCCATGGTCTGTGTGTATGCCATCACAGTCTCACTGTTGTTCTTCATGGTGTGTCTTGCTTCTAGTGCCCATCCTGCCTGACCTCCATGGCTATCTTGCTGCTCCTGCCCTGCCCCGTTGCCCCCAGCCCTCTGTTTACATGTGCAGACCCCTACTCCCTCCCTCCTGGCTTGTCTGTTCCATTGTAATGCCCCTGATCCATCCCTCCTGCCCTTTATGGTCTGTTATGCTGCAGCTTTCTCTCCTGTCTGTCCATTATGGTCCTGCCTCTTGCCCCTCTGTTCTCTGTTGTCCATGTGCATGGTCCTGTCCCCTCCCTCTTGCTTTCTATGGATTGTTGTGCTGCACTCCCGTCCCGCATGCCCTGTGTGGTGTATTGTACTGCTGCAAACCCTGATGCCAGCCCTGCAGGGTCAGTTTGGTGCACCTCTCCATGTCCCTCCTGTCCTCTGTTATCCAAGTCCATGTCCCTACCCCATTTCCTTCCATGATCCAATGTACCATACTTGCGAACATTTTGAACTTGGTAAGAGGGAGATTTTGAAAAAAAACTGGGGTATTGATTTTCCCCTTTGAGTTACATTGAAAAAGAGGAGATTGTAGACAGGAGACAGATAAAATAAAGCCCATTTGAGCTTAAAAACATTGGACGTTTCCTGGCTGAATCGGGTCTGTTGGCATGTATGGTTGTACTACCATTGCCTCTTCCTTCTGCCCACAATGGTCTATTACATTGCCACAGCCTCTCTTGCAAGTCCTGTATCGTTGGTTTGTTGCCCCTGCCCCCCTTTCCACTGCCCTCCATAGTCTGTTGTGCTGCCACGGCCCTTCCTGCCTGCTCAGTGTGGTTAAATTGTTGCCTTTGCACCCTCCTACCTGCCTTCAATTTTCAGAGTCCGTGCCTCTGGCCTCTGCCTCTCAACAGTATCCTAATGAACAACTAGATTGCTAACATTCTATATTTATTACAAAAGTGTGGAACGCCTGACGTCATCTTGATGTAATCAAAACTGTAATACCTAGAGCATTTCCTTTAGAAATTACATATATGAGAGGGTCTTATTGGCATCAAAATTATGGTTAGTGCTCTAAAAGACTAAAATAAGGACATATTTTCTGAGTTTTCAAATAGCGAGAAGGCACTTTTAAATTATTTGTTACCTTTATGTTTTTTTATCCAGTTGACCACTTGATTAAATGTTGCACTTAGGGGAGAGGATGTGGTGTTACTTCCAGAACTGCAGACTTTGCAACTGGGGAACCAGGTTGGAGTTTCTGCTTCAGCTCGACATTCTGTGATTCTGGTCAAATCACTTAGTCTCCCCATGTCTACAACCAAAATAAATTTGTTCTTGTGTGATGTAACCAATGCTCATGTAAAGCACTCCAATACCTGACAAGTCTGCACTATATAACACTGCGAAAACACAAAATAATAAGTGTTTTGCACACTTCTGTCATTGGGCTATATTTGGGCTACATCTGGGTGATTTTGGGCTACATTTGGGCTCTTTTGTCTCCGGTGGCCATCTTGGGAGATTTATTTGTTATGAAGTTTCCTAATTTCCTCATGTACTGCAGTCTCCTCAGTAGGAAATGCTTTCAGTTTTTTACTTTGATTCCATCATGAAGGTATTCAGATATGTCACACATTTGCCATAAATTCTGAATGTTAGCACTCTAATTGCTCATTAGATCACTGTAGTAAAACTACTGTTCACCATGGAAGTCTGCTCCTGGTATTAAAAGTGCATGTTTCAGTCTGCATGTCAGAATTTTTTAATGAAATAGAAGACCATTTGAGAAGTCACTCAAAATGTGCCCTCATTTTCTTTCTTCAGCATTAATCATAATTTCTATGGCAAAATGAACCCCCTCATTGTGTTCCTTTTTAAATTAAATGTTTTAAGTGTTACCTGTTTATTCCAATCAAGATGGCTTCAGGTGTGCCATACTTTTGTCATAATGAAGACAGTAAGCGCTCTAGTTGTTTTTAAGAACACTCTGGGACATTCTGTCATTGGGCTATACTTGGGCTACATCTGGGTGATATTTGGGCTACATTTGGGCTCTTTTGTCTCTGGTGGCCATCTTGACAGACTTATTTGTTATGAAGTTTCCTAATTTCCTCATTTACTGCAGTCTCCTCAGTAGGAAATACTTTCAGTTTTTTACTTTGATTCCATCAAGAAGGCATTCAGATGTGTCACACATTTGCCATAAATTCAGAATGTTAGCGCTCTTTTTGCTCATTAGATCACTGTAGTAAAGCTACTGCTCACCAGGGAAAACTGCTGCTGGTATTGAAAGTGCATGTTTCAGTCTGCATGTCAGTATTTTTAAATGAAATAGAAGAGGATTTGAGAAGTCACTCAAAATGTGCCCTAATTTTTCTTTCTGCAGCACTAATCATACTTTTTATGGAAAAATGAACCCCCTCATTTTGTTCCTTTTTAAATTATATGTTTTAAGAGTTACCACTTTAATCCAAGCAAGATGGCTTCAGGTGTGCCATACGTTTATCATAAGTAGGACTGTTAGCGCTCTAGTTGTTCTTTGGAACACTCTGGGAAGCTGCAGTAGAACACAAAGGAATCAACTGACAGTCTCTGCCCTTGTTGGATGTACATGTTTTACTGAGAATGTCATACTTCATTCTCACATGACTGAGAAAGATAATGTGAATTCACAGAAAATAAGCTCTCAGTTTAGCTTATAGATCACCTTCCAAACCTCTGTGGGAAAAGCATGAGAAAATATTTTTCTCTCAATCATGATATCCCAGCAGAAGGCTTTTTCACATGGTGAAATCCCCTTAGAACATACCACAATTCCTAAAATGAGTATGGTACCATCAACAAATGATTTATAATGTAACTAAAGTCTTAAAACCTTCTATTAACTGCAATGCTTTTTAATGAGGTGCTATCATGTATATTGGTCCCAAGATGGCTGCCAACACTTCTTGGATGAAGTGCTGACAGCCAATCAGATCTCAGGATGAGATGTGTGGTTAGGCTCCGCCCACATATATCTATGATTTTACTTTTTATTTTTTCAGGAACTACTGAACAGATTGACACCAGACCTGCAAAAGGCACATCCCTGACCTGAGGACTACCTCTCTGCCAAATTTCAAGTAATTCTGTTCAGCCGTTCGGGCTGTACCTTGGACTAAAGGTCCCTATGGAAAATTGCATGGGAAAAATGCGTTTTGGGACCCCCCTTTTTTCTCAGCCCCCGCTTGACGAATCCCCCCGAGACTTTCAGGGTAGGAGCGGAGCGGAGCACCCCACCTATTTTGAAAATTTTGCGAGGATTCGTCAACCGGCGCCAAAGTTATTCCAAATAGAATGTTGCGGATTTCCTATGGAAACACGGTCCTAACTATAACTATCTACTGGCGACCGCCAGTAGATAATATATATATATACACATATATATATTTTAGGAGAAAGAAAAGAGAACGTTTCCGAGCAAGTGGGAAACAAACAGACACGCTCCAAGAAACACCAATAATGGATGATGCTACGGTAAACCAGACTATTGTTAATTTGTCACCCAGACACATTAGCAACAAAGACAAAAGAACCTTATGCCTAGGCCTCTCTTTCTGTCCTGCAGTACCCATGAGTTATGTAGACAGTAAAATTGACATTTTCAAGTTCTGTAGGAAACTGAAACTGAAAAAGTGGCACAAATTGAAACCGGCTGGAAGCAGAGAACTTCATCATGGTAAACATCTTGCTCATAATGATGAACTTACCATAGGTGACATTGATACCCTAGTGGCATTGCACTAGCTAGAAAGTGACCCAGAGGGAATGCATATGAGTACGGATGCCCATCTCATTCTTGACAGGATGGAAATCCGACATGATAAAGTGGCCTGTACCAGTTTTAAACATAATTCAACATTTTTACCAAGTATGAACCATGACAACATTGACACCTTCCAGGAACAAGTTGGAAAAGAACTACTCTTGTTCAGGCAGAAGAATTGAACAAAAAAGATAAAGAAGTTCAAGCATAACTTAACCTTTGCACGGCCGCTACGGTGGAGTTCCACGCCTCCACGTAGCACCTGAGAACCCTGCTGTTGCCCCTCCCCCCCTGCGAGCTCGCGGTCGATGATGGCGGCCGCTTGGCGTTTGCTGCTCCGTGCTGCAAGTATGCCGTTCTCCCTTTGTCTTTGCGCTCCTTCGGAGGTCGACTCCAGAGATTAGCAGCGGGATAACGGGATACCGGGACAACGATAATTGGCGCAGGATCGGGGCAAAGCTGTCTGACCGAATCCTCTGGGAGAGACGTGATCCACAGCGGTGTTCTGTGCTGGGCTGAGTTGCTGGGCTGAGTTCTCCATCGCAAGGCTGCAAGGCTGTCTCTTCGGTGATTTTCTGCGAAGCTCCACAGTTTATCCTCACGTCAGCACGGTGATCTGCCTCTACTAATAAACGCCGAGGTCCACACTTCTTGGAGTTAAGCTACTGTTGCAGCAATCCTTCATTTATCTCGGTAAGAGACTCCTGCTGCCTCCGCTGCTGCGGCCGGTCCTTGGCTACATTGTATTCCTGTTTGGGAAGACTGGTGTAAACTTTTTTGCCACTGATAGCAGTCAAAGTGTGCGAGGTGTGTCAAAATTTCAAGTCCCAGTTTTCATTTTGATGGATCTTGGCAATGGAAATGTGGAGTTTTTTGCAGCAGTGATTTAATTGGTCGATTACTGACTTTCTATGCCCATCCTAATACAGTTGGACAGAGTGAGGTGTTAGTCCACGCTGCTAGAGTTGTCTGCCCCGCTGCTGCACTTTTATATCTTGTACTGCAGCCGCTGTGTGGGTTAGATTTTCGGTCTCAGTACTTTTTGATGGGCTGGACTTCGCTTCTATTGTAACTGTCGTACTGCTGCTACTCATATTCACCGGTGCAAAGTTATTTCGCTATTACCAGTCTTAATAATGGGTAAGCAATTGACGGCCAAGGCCAAGGCCAAAATACGACGCCAACAATTAAAAGAGAATTCCGAAAGAGCCAAGCGGGCTGGGTCAGCCGCGGAGAGAGAAATCTCCTCTCTTGAAAATTCTGAGAGCTCTGGAGAAGGTGAGGACGGTCTCTCAGGCGGCAGCCCGACCCAGGCTATTCATCAGAGTCCTTGTAAATCCACTCTTAGTGCAGCAAAGGAGGTAATTGAGTCACCAGTGGGGGGAATAGCCGTGGCTCTATTAGGTTCAGAAGCTAAATTACCGGAGATAACTCAGAGCCTTAATCCTGCGGCCTCATTCGATTCACAGCCATCCAAAGAGGCCACATCAGTTTCTGCTTCCAAGGCTTCTAAACAATTCCCGTTGTTTGAGCGAAAAGCATCAAGATACGACCCCAATAATACAGCTGGTACTCGGGCAGTATCTTCAGGTGTTCCAACTCCCTCAAACCTCTCTACTTCTCCAATAGTTATCCCTCTCGTTGAAAGTCTCGTTTCAACTGCTGGTCCAAGTACTTCCTCGATTATTCCCAGTGAGGTGACTTTGTCTCAGAGTCCGATTATGGGGATAGATACTGAAACTGCTGGGGACTTTCAGATGTCAGTTAAGGACATGCTGAATTTAATCCTGCAAGAAATCAGAGAGATGAAGCAAATGCAAAAGATGGAAATGGAGGTGATTTGTAAGCGTCTGGACAAAATTGAAGACTCTATGGCTTCATTTTCTAATCGCCTGCAAGAGTCTGAGACCAGAATTTCTAGGGTGGAGGACAATCTTATCACCGCACAGAAAGAGATCATCACTGGTTCTAAATTTTCAAAGGCCTTCGAATCTAAATTGGATGAGTTAGAGAATTATAATAGAAGGTCAAACCTTCGAATAGTAGGTGTACCTGAAAATATCGAGGGGTCGGACATGACAAAATGGATCACTTCTTTTTTTTCTCAAGAGGTCATCCCTGAGTTTAAGGGAGACTTAACAATTACCAGGGCACATCGAGTCCCAGCTCGTCCATTCCCTAACTCTCCGTTTCCTCGGACTATCATTGTCAACTTTGCCGATGTTCGGGTTAAAGAAATAATCCTATCCCAGGCCTTTAAGCAAAGACAATTTCAGGTTAATCCTACCACTAAGTGTCGGATTTTTTCCGATATGTCGGCTGCTGCTGCTAGACGGAGAAAGGACTTTGTAAAGATTCTTCAGTCATTTAAGGACAAAGGAGCTCAAGCATCGATTGCACAGCAATCAAAGTTAAAAGTTTTGATCAAGGGCAAATTCTATTTGTTTACAGATGTTGATGAGGCTCGGGAGATGCTTGATAAGTTGGCTCAGGGTTAGGCTAAAGTTGGAACATGTTTTGATTTGTCCAGATGGGTACTCGTATATTTTAATTAGGGGGCGGGGGGTGCAGGTGGGAACTCTGGGGTCATGGGAATGGGGGCGCACTACCAAGGCGCTCTTATGAGAGGGGTTAGTGCCATGTGGCCAGCGTGGGAGGGAGATACAGGGGTAGTACAGGGCCACGGGACTAGGTCTAGGGGGGGGAGCACTTGGGTAGAGGGAAGAGCACTTGGGTGGAGGGGATGGGGGGTAAAAATGGAAAATGGAAATTCTTGTGGTTCACGATGAAAAATTTTGTTGGCAAGAAGTTATTCTTAACAATTAATGTCTATTGGAGGGGTTAAAGTTGTCTCTTTTAATGTCAATGGATTGAATATTAAAAAAAAATGCGCACTATCGAGCTCTGGATTAAAACAGAGCGCCCAGCAGTTGTGATGCTGCAAGAAACCCATATTTCTGTGGACAAAATTAACTCTTTTTCAATGTTTAAAAATTGGTCCTCATATCGTGGGTTCTCATGTGCTCAAGAATCTCAAAGGGGAGTCGCGCTGTTTATTAATCGTAATTTAGATGCAGAAATTATTCAGTTTGAAGATGGAGGAGCAGGGCGGTGGTGTTGGGCTACTTGTGTAATTAAAAACAGGAATAGGCCAATTACCTTTGTTAGTTATTATGCCCCAGTGGAAGATCGTGCCCCCATCTATGAGGAGTTATTCCAATCACTACTAATGGTCAGAGGAGATATAGTTATAGGCGGGGATTTTAATATCCTTATCGATATAAAACTTGATTCCACTGGTCTCTTAAAGAAACAATCTAAACCAAAGTCATTAAGGTCCATTATGAAGCACTCCGCATTACTTGATCTGTGTGACCCATGGCGATTAAAATTTCCTTATAAACAAGAATTCACTTATTGGTCGGGAAGACATAGATCCTCCTCTCGTATTGATTTTTTTTTGGCCTCTAGTTCATTAAAATTTTCATATCAGAAATTTTTGCATAATGGCTTTTCAGACCACGCAATGTTGGTAATTGAGTTTAAAGTAGGGGAAGAAATTAAGTCCCCTAAGAGATGGATATTTAATAAAATGTACCTACAAGATAGTAATTGGGTTTCCTTTTTAAAATCAGAAATTGTTGACTTCATTGCTCGTAATTCACACACGGCCCCATTACATATTATCTGGGACTCACTAAAAGCTTTTGTTCGTGGTATTATTATCGCCAAAGACGCAGAAGAATGGCGTACTATTAAACAGACTAGGACCTTACTCTATCAAAGAATCTGTTCCCTGACTCGGCTTCGACAATCTAATTTCTCTAGTCTTGCGCAAAAAAAATTAAACGAGGCCAAACGTGAATTAAGTACGCTTTTTGCTACACAGAGTGAACAGCAATTCCTTATACAATCTCAAAGGAGCTATGAGGAGAGTAATTTTTCTGGCAAACTCCTTGCGTGGCAGGCTAAGGAGCAAGCCGCTGCAAATTCAATTCGTACTTTGAAGTCTCCTATCACTTTGTTAGACACATCACAGTCTGATGCTATCGGTACTATAATGCTCTCTCACTATAAACAGATATATAGCCATCATCAGGAAATAGACCATTCTAGGCTCTTAAATTTCTTAGCAAGATATGATATGCCTTCTCTATCTCAGGCAGACAGTGGAGCTATGATGAGTTTATTTTCAAAGTCAGAGCTGGAATTAGTGGTAAAGAACCTCCCAATTGGTAAGGCCTGTGGCCCGGATGGCCTCCCCGCTGAATTTTTTAAGGTTTTCTTCTGCGCCTTTTCTGATTTGTTGCTACAATTAGTTAATTATATGTTAATGGGTGGGCAAGTTCCAGATTCTTTTGGGGAGGGCACAGTTGTGAGTTTTCTTAAAAAAGGCAAAGATCCCAAAGATCCCAATTCATATAGGCCTATTACATTACTTAATACTGATTATAAGATCCTCACTAAATTATTATCAATACGTTTTAATCACATTGCCAAGGATCTTATTCACCCGGATCAGAATGGCTTTGTGGCAGGCCGACAATTAGCTACAAATACACATTTTCTTACTGAGGCTTTAGATTATTTTCAGACAAATAAAATTTCCGCTTTAATTTTATTATTAGACGCGGAAAAAGCTTTTGACTTAGTGGTATGGACAACTTTATTTGTTATTTTAAACCACTTTGGAATTCCTCCACAGATTATTAGTTTAATTCAAAATTTGTACACGGGTGCCAAAGCCAATATAATCATTAATTCAGTTATGGTCGGTAAAGTATCGGTTCAACGGGGCACCAGGCAAGGCTGCCCCTTGTCCCCTATTCTTTTTGCATTTTTTATTGAACCATTAGCCACAGCTATTCGGGAATCCGTAAATATCTCTCCTCCTATTCCCTCCATGGCAAAAATCAAACTATATGCCGACGATATTTTATTACTGATTAAGTCGGATATTCAATCTCAAACTGCCGCTCTTCAGCTTTTTGAGGAATTCGAACATCTGGGTGGTTATCGAATTAATAAAAAAAAAACTGAAATACTAGTTTGTGGTGGGGGTGAGGTTGAGCTACACACTGATTTATCCGGCTGTATTAATCCTAGACCGAAGAGGTATTTAGGAGTTATGTACTCTGTTTTGGTTTCCGATTTAGTTATGTTAAATTTTGATCCTCTTCTACGCAAGGTTCAATCTTTATTCAATAGATGGGAATCGTTGCCATTTTCCATCCTAGGGCGAGTGGCACTTATAAAAATGTCTATTCTTCCGTTATTTAATTTTTTATTTTCTGCCATTCCCTGTTTTTTGCCCAGTGGTTTCTTCTCAAAAGTACAATCATTATTCACAGGGTTTATATGGGCAAAAAAAAGTCCCAGGATCGCAATGCGGATTCTTTACGCCGATACAGAATTGGGAGGTTTAGCCGTACCCAATATTAAAGATTACTATAGCGCATATTTTGCCCAATATTTAGAGCGGTTTAAATCTGGAACGCAGACCCCAACTGTGTTTATTAATTTCTTTATTAATAGAATTTGTCATGAGGTTCAGATTCCTTCTCCGTTACATATTTCTAAATTACCGAAACTTACTCGTTATAAGACGATGCTTTGGTTTTTTAAGCGTCAGGATGTTTTTCTCAAAAGATATTCTCTCCCGCAATTTAATCTTAGAACCCCCTTAAGGAATGCTCTCCTTTTTTTGGGAATAAAAATTGGAGTGGACACTGTACTACAATGGGCACTTTCGGGATTTTATTCTTTGTTAGATTTCTTGAGGGAGGGGACATGGCTGTTACCTGGAGAGATGCAGCTTATTATTCCTGGGAACTTTATGTTACTTGGTTCGTATGTTTCTATCTTTAAAACGTTGGTACAAGTCGAACCAATCAGCATTGGTTCCTCCAATCAACTATGGGACGATTTGTTTACGACTTGTAGGACGAGGAAGCCAGGGGTATGGAAACGTGTTCTAGCAGAATATACTGCGGATGATCTTAGCCAAAAAGCAATTAAAAAATGGCAAGAACAGGAGAATCATGTACTTACTACTAATACTTGGAAAATTATAAATAAACTGAATTTTAGTGTTCTTCGAGGATCTAATTGGAGAAGAATGCTATTTTTCAGTAAATGGCTTCTGTACCGTACCCCTGCTGCCATTGCTAAAATGTTTCCCAACACTACCGCCACCTGTTTTAGATGCCAGCAATATACTCCTGCAAACTGGTCCCACACTATAGCTAACTGTGTTAAAATTATGCCTTTTTGGAATGAGATATTCGAATATTTGCAAAAGTATTGTGGGATTCTGATTACTTATAATGTTAAATTAATATTGTATGGTTATGATTCCGATCTTGGCTTGACAGAACAGAGGGTTAAACTATTATTTATTGCAATGGCAGTTGCAAGGTCATTAGTCCTGCAGAACTGGAAGTCAGCTCATGTCCCTCTCTTTAGTGCCTGGCTGCAAAAAATTAGGAATGTTAGAAAGACTGAAATGCGTTATGCACAGCGAATAGGCGGGATTATGAAGTTTAATAGAATTTGGAGTCTTTACTTTGTGTAATGGTTGATTTCCGTTTTGCGTAAATTATTTTCTTCATGTAATTCTGTATTTTTTCTTTCTGCTTGCCAATTTATATATATTTTTTGTCTGTGTGCCAACTTATGGTATTATCAATTGTAACTCTGACACAAGATTTTCAATAAAAAAATTAAAAAAAAAAAAAAAAAACTTAACCTTTGCACAGAAAAAGGCCATGTAAGAGCTGGCAACAGAGGACAGTATTGTAATAAGACCCGCCGATAAAGGAGGTAATATTGTTGTCTTATCCAGGGAAATGTATGTAGAAGAAGCCTCACGCCAACTGAGTGATACGAACATATACACCAGATCCAGTCGAGCAGATTACAACAATAGCATCACTTGTATCTGGGAAAGTTTATGTGAATGGAAAGACAAGGAACTCATTGAATGGGAAGAATACTGCTTTCTGAGATAAGATTATCCCATTCTCCCAGTCATGTATCTGCTGCACAAGATTCATAAGAGTAGAGAGAATCCCTCAGGTAGACCCATAATTTCATCTAGGGGCAGCGTTCTTGAGAACCTTTCATGTTATGCCGCCCATTTTTTTAGTGACTTTGTGGTTACCTTGCCCTCGTGAGGGACACCAAAGATTTTGTGGGCAAAATCCATAACTTGGAATGGCAGTTAGATTACTTCCTTAGAAACGCAGACACATCAGATACTGAGGACATACGCAAATGATTTTAGACATGATCAAGTTCTGTTTAACAAACAATTTTTTCATGTTTAATGGTGACATGTACAGGCAGACTCTCTGCACTGTGAGGGGCACATGCTTTGCACCCAGCTTTGCCAATCTCCTCATCGCATGGGAAGAGGACATCAGGGAAGACACCAATCTTCCAAATGACCTCTCCAAGGTGAAACTTTGGCTTAGAGATATTGACGACCTATTTGTTTTCTGGCAAGTCAGCAAACAGGAAGCTCTGAAGTTCGTAGACAAATTGAACCACAACTCTAGGAACCTCATACTCACAAGCACTATCAACAAAAACGAGGTAGAATATCTGGACACCAAGATACAGATAGTGTCCAACTACTGTATTCCGTAAATGCACAGCAGGGAACACCTTATTACACGTTCTGAGCAGCCACCCAGATAATCTCAAGTGGAGCATTCCCTATGGGGAACTGCTCAGAGCTAAGAGGAACTGCAGCACAGAGGAAGGTTATCTGAGGGAGCAAACTACCATGATCCAGAGATTCAAGGACATGGGTTACCCCACATGGGTCCTCAAGAAAGCAGTTGAGAGATTCAAAGGGGTAGAGAGAGACACCATTCTTGGGAACAACTTGACCAACACCACAGACTGCACTGACAACATGGAAACACGTATGATCCTCACATGCAATGGTAATTCTGACCACATACGTAAGACCATGACACACAATTGAAATATACTCAGGGGTGGACCCGGTCATAGGCAACACTATACCAGCCAGACATAGCATAACGTACAGAAGGGGACGTAACCTGAAAGACCTTTTAGTACACAGTGACCTATCTGACACCACGACCAACGGGAGAATAGATCTACAGGATTTTTTCCCATGTGGCCATTGCAAGGCCTGTGGGAACAGCCAACTGAAAAAAGAGTTTTGGAATACCAGTACCAACAGTATGATCAGTATCAGACAGTACCTTTGTGATTTATGTTCTGGAATTCCCATGCAAATTAAGATACCTAGGCAGCACCACACACATGGCAAAGAAACGTGTCCTCGTAGATATGAGGGCCATAACAAACAGGGATCAGAAATACCCAATCGCACGACATTTTGAAACAAACCATTTTTCAGACTGTACCAAACTTTCCTATTATGTGATAGAACAGGTGATGAGCAACAGGGGAGGAGGTAATCTCACTTTGAGACTCAGACAGTGGGAATCCAGATACATTATAGGGATGGGTACCCATCATCCGAATGGGCACAATCTGGACGATGAGATGGCCATACACCTACAGGAAGATTAATACACTTACTTCCCATTTATAGATTCCTTTCCCTCCACCACTGAGTGCTACGTTTCTGATATTTCCAGTGTTCGAATGATCATATATGCATAGTGTTATCTGATTTGCAATAATTTTTATATTGTGCTTGATCATTTGCTCTTTTCTCATACTTTTCACAGGAGGAAAGGAAGGGACTATCTCTCAGGCTTGTGACAACGGGGTCCCTACCCTTTTCTCCGTACCATCGTTCAGCTATATTCTAGTTCACAGATAAGAGCCTTTCTTTGTATTTTATTTATCTCTAAATTACTATTATGTGCCCTTGAGTTATGGGAGGTAGGGGGTGAATAACAAGGGCAGATCTCTACTGGTTCCTGGATCGAACTTGGGCATTTCAGCCAGCGTGTTAATAGGTAGTTTACTGTAAAATAAATATATAAAAAAATAATAATACATAAATAAATTAGCATTTAAAAAAACCGTACAAATTCACTGAAAAAAACATAGGTTTCACACACGTTATAGTTAGGAATTAGCATTTAAAAAACCTTGCAAATTCACTTAAAAAACCATAGGTTTCACACATGTTATAGTTAGGTGGATATTTCACTCGTAAAAAACCAATGAAATTCCCCCATTATAGTTAGTTCAGATAACTATAACTCGCGCGACCGCCACTCTATCACAAGGATGATGTCATCAGTGATGTCATGAGTGATGTAATATGTGACGTCATGAGCAGTGGATTGCGGGCGCGCGAGTTATAGTTATCTGAACTAACTATAACGGGGGAATTTCATTGGTTTTTTACGAGTGAAATATCCACCTAACTATAACATGTGTGAAACCTATGGTTTTTTAAGTGAATATATATATATCTCACAGCGATGACTCAAGTTCTCGGCATTCGGTACTCTAGGCGGTGCGAGCAGCGTGGAGACGGCGGAGTCAGCCGTTGTAAATATCGAACCAGTTCCTTCAACAGGAAAAATCCACACGCACTCCCTGGTGTGATTATCAATTCAATTTAATCAATTCCATAACATGGCATGGCAAGCAGGTTAACCCAACACGTTTCAGTCTTCTCAGACCTTGTTCACGGGTAACGGACATTTTTTTCTTTTCTTTTTTTATATATATTGGTCACATGATATTACATCATATCCAGCCTTGCATTGTGGGCCTTGTAGTGCACAAAGTGTGTTATGGTTTATTAATTAGTGATAGTTCTCATTAGCAATTTTGCATCATAGAGTAATAATTCTAGGGGAACTTTTATCTCAATCTCGTGATTTTATTTAAAATTCATCCGACAGTCGATTTTGAAAACCTATGTGTTTTCCATTGTATGGTGCTCAATTGCCCGCTGGTGGGCTGAAGTTAATGTCACTAATTTATTAATTTGTTAATGTTTGACCCTCCAGTGGGTGTTAATCTTACACTGACCGTCTGAGTTCCCCAAGAGCTATTGTGTGAATACAATTTTAAATAAAGTGTGTTTAAAAATGTGTAATCTCTACAAATAATTTACAATATCCTTTGTCCTATCTGGATGTTTGAGAGGCAACATTGTAGATAAGACTGGGGTGCATTACATTTGATGTTACATATGTTTTTTGTCCTGTTTCATAGATGTGAGTACATCTCCTCATCTTTATTTAATCCATACGGAATCAGTGTTCTAAAAGCAAGAATGTGTCGCGATTCTTTTTGTCGGAGAGTCCTTTCCCGGTTGCCACCTCTCACATGGCAACCGACTGTTTCAATAGCATAGAAGCTTAGTTTTTTCCAGTCACTTGCATGGTATTTTTCCATGTGTTCCGCAACGGCATAGCTGCGGTCTTTATTGATTGTAGCCCTTACGTGTTCTAAAATGCGTTTCTTGAGTTCACAAATTGTACTCCCCACGTATTTCAGTTTACTTGGGCATTCGATGATGTAGATTACATATTGGCTTTTGCAGTTGATCATTTGGTTAATTTTCCATTTTTTTTGGTTAGCCATTGTGATCTCTTTTGTATTTCGTGCGATATGACATACTTTGCATTTAGAGCACTTGTAAAATCCCCTTGATTGTAACCATGATTGTTGTTGTTTCTTCATTTCAAAGTGACTGTGGACGAGTTCGTCCTTCAGATTCTTTGCTCTTCTGTATGTTATTTTAGCATGATTACCCACTATTTTGGTCATCGTGGGATCTAAGGTCAATATCTTCCAATGTTTCCGTAATATTTGTTCAATTTGTTTGGATTGTGTAGACAGTGTCGTGATCAACCGGATAACATTTTCTTCTTGTTTATCACTGGGATTTTTGTCTTTGATGATATCCTCTCTCTTTTGTTTTTCCGTTCTTTTTAGACAATCTGTCAATATTCTTGTACTGTATTTTCGTTTTTTGAATCTCAGTATGGATTGTTCACTGTGCTTTTTCCATTCATCTTCTTCTGAGCAAATGCGTCGTATTCTTAACAGTTCCCCGTAGGGAATATTTTTTATTAGGGTTGGTTGGTGGAAACTCTCAGCATGTAACGTTGCATTGCTTGCTGTGCTTTTACGATGTAATGTTGTGTGTATTTTTTCATCCTTGATATAAATCTCTGTGTCCAGGAACACTATTCTGTTGTTACTGATGTTGTACGTAAAGTGTAGGTTGGTATCCGTGTTATTGAGAATGTTGAAGTATGAGTCAAATTCTTCCTCTGATCCATTCCAAATTATTAATCGACCGTCTATGTATCTCATCCAGGATACTATTTTCTCCACATGTTGGTCATTCTCTGTTTCCCACGCCACTTTTTGTTCCCACCAGCCCATTGTGAGGCATGCGTAGCTTGGACTGAAGGAAAATCCCATTGCAGTGCCATCCTTTTGCCGATATATTTCTTCTCCAAACATGAATATGTTTTTTGTAAGACATAACTCAATCATATCTGTAATCATGGTGTTGTGATGTGTGAAATGGATATTCTGTTCTTTGAGGAAATATTTACATGCTGTTAGACCAATGTTGTTGTTGATGTTGGTGTATAAAGAGATAACATCCATTGTTATCAATTTGTATGTAGGTTCCCATATGGTGTCCTGTAGTATTCTTAAAAGATCTTTTGTATCTCGTAGATATGATGTTAATCCTTTAACATATGGGAATAGAAATGTGTCCACAAAATTTGCAATTGGTTCAAGTAGCGATCCTTTAGCAGATACAATTGGTCTCCCTGGTGGTTTAGTGGGATTTTTATGAATTTTGGGGAGAAAGTAGATCGTTGCCATTATAGGATTTTCAATTGTGAGATATTTAAATTCATCTTGATCTATTAATTTTTTCTCTCTCCACTCCTTCAGTTTTATGTCCAATTCATGTTTTATGTGGGTCGAGGGGTTCTCCTTCAGTCTTTCATAATACTTTGTGTTGTTGAGTTGTGCATGGGCTTCCTCTACATAAAGATTTTTATCCTATATTATAATATTTCCGCCCTTATCGGCCATCTTGATCACAATTTCCTCATTTGATTTCAGTTTTTCCAAGGCCTTACGTTCTTCCAGCGTTATATTATATTTGTGGTTTTTAATGTTCAATTGGTATAGATCTTTGACTACTGCTTCGTGAAAAATATCTATTTTATTTCCGGTTGGGAATTGTGGATTGTATTTAGATTTAGATTTCTTTCCGCTGCTCCCTTCACCCAATTGTGCGCAGTATACATCCAGATTATTCGACGGTTCGCTGTTGTCCTTGTCTAGTTCCATCAACGTGATGAAATGATGGGCATCAGCTGCTTTCAGTTCCATTGTTGGTAACTCAGGTTGTTGTTTGTTTTCTGTTATTTTTAGATTTTCATCAAAGGTTTTAGCAAGTTTTAGTTTTCTGATATATTTGTATATATCAATTCTTGTTTGGGGTATGTCTATTTAATTCGTAGGACAGAAGGAGAGACCTCTTTTTAGAATCTGACATTCTATTTCTGTTATTGTTGTTTTAGACAGATTTATTACTTCAAGTTCCTGAGATTCTTCCTGTGTTTGGTCTATTTCTAGTTCTTTTTCTGTCTCATGCTTCTTGTCCATGTTCCTGTTTTTTTGGGGTCTATTTGCGCGCTTCCCTCTTCTGGTTTGTTTGTCTTTGGGCAGCCTCTTCCCCGACCCCTTCCTCTGGTGATTCCTGGTTGTACCCCCATGTTTTCTCCCAGTTCCGCTGTTGGAGTGCCAGTCTCATTTCCCCTAAAAAATTACATTTGGGGCGTGCGCCGACTACTTCTTCTTCGTTTTCACTCACATCAGTTGATGTGAGAGACGACCCACTGCTGGACATGTTTGTCACCAGGTCCAACTTATCCTGTTGTTTTAAGGTATCGTATTTTCTTGCATAAGTGAAGATCCGTCCTTCCGCGTAATCTTCTTTATCCCTTTGGAATTTACTCTGTTTGCGCAGTTGTACTGTTTCTTCGTGTTTTTCAATTTCACGTTCTAGGTCTTGTTTAAATTTAAGCAGTTCTGTGTTTAATTCAATTTTATCCAATTCTGTTTCTAGTTCCTTTAATTGCGCTGTTCCAATGCTATCGTTATATGTTTTATCAGAATTTCCATCAAGCCCATAGATGAACCGAGGATGTGTTCTCCCCATTCATGAAGCAGGTCATTACTTGTGTCTTGGTGGTTTGGCATAAGATTGATCCTGAGCCCCCTTGGTACTCTTTTAACCTCCAGGTACTTTTTCAATGAGGTTACCTCCCACCATTTATTGATTTCTTTTTTTTACAATCTCTCCCACAGTCTTATTTTAGTTTTAATATCGATGTTTCTTGGTGTAACCTGGGCTCCATTGCCACCGCTCGTGGCTGTTTGTTCCTCAAAGAAAGAGCCCATTATCTCATTACGTTTGGCCTCTCTTTTTTCCATTGTTAAACCTGCTGATGTTGCCATTCTGTTATTGCTTTTTTGATAATGATGAACTCCCAGGTCCCTTTTTGTAACCACGTTCTTCTATTTTATGACAGAAAGTCTGCAGCATAAAGGTAAATGCCTATCCAAATCAGTTTGTGCGTTACCAATGGGAAACTCAACCGGCTTACATAGTTTGTTTTTCTTTCAATAAGCAACTTTGTATCACAGACTCACCTAATCAGAGGATTCCGCCTTCCCTGCTGCCCTCCGGCTTTCAGTTCGGGACGTTTTTCTCCTTTCGGTTTCCGTGTGTTGTTATCTGCTTTCGTTGGATATTGCCGGCGTTCACATCTGCCGAGTTCGTTTTCAATCTCACAGCGATGACTCAAGTTTTCGGCATTCGGTGCTCTAGGCGGTGCGAGCAGCGTGGAGACGGCGGAGTCAGCCGTTGTAAATATCGAACCAGTTCCTTCAACAGGAAAAATCCACACGCACTCCCTGGTGTGATTATCAATTCAATTTAATCAATTCCATAACATGGCATGGCAAGTAGGTTAACCCAACGCGTTTCAGTCTTCTCAGACCTTGTTCACGGGTAACGGACATTTGTTTCTTTTCTTTTTTTATATATATTGGTCACATGATATTACATCACACCAGGGAGTGCGTGTGGATTTTTCCTGTTGAAGGAACTGGTTCGATATATATATATATATATTTATATATATATATATATATATATTCACTGAAAAAACCATAGGTTTCACACAAGTTATAGTTAGCTGTACATTTCACTCGTAAAAAACCAATGAAATTCCCCCGTTATAGTTAGTGCAGGCAACTATAACTCACGCGACCGCAATCCTCTGCTGATGCTAATACTGTATTTAGACACTTATTTGCCCATGTCTTCTTCCATTAAATTTTAGCTATACATATATTACAAATATTTTTTTTTCATAAAGACACATATGTCATCAGCAGAGGATTGCGGTCGCGTGAGTTATAGTTGCCTGCACTAACTATAACGGGGGAATTTCATTGGTTTTTTACGAGTGAAATGTACAGCTAACTATAACTTGTGTGAGACCTATGGTTTTTTCAGTGAATTTGCAAGGTTTTTTAAATGCTAATTCCTAACTATATCGTGTGTGAAACCTATGGTTTTTTCAGTGAATTTGTACGTTTTTTTAAATGCTAAGTTAATTTACGCCATTCGTGGCGTGCGCGCCCAGTTAACGCAGTATACTGCCCCTTTAGATGGTTTTTGTCTTTGTTTTTGCTGCCCCCCTCAGAGTGCGAGAGAGAAAATGGCGGCCGCCGCTTCCTGGTTTCGACCGATTCGAATGTTTACTAAGATCTAACAGCCAATCAGATTCGCGCTCGCGCACGGCACCGTACGCGTACGGTAAGCTTACCGTAAGCGCACCGTAAGCTGCCACAGATATATATATATTGATTTAAATGCTATTTTCTCAGGAACTACTAAACAGATTTACACCAGACCTACAAAAGGCACTTCCTTGACCTGAGGACTACCTCTCTGCCAAATTTCAAGTAACTCTGTTCAGCCGTTCGGGCTGTAGCTGTGTCTAAAGGTCCTATGGAAAAATGCATGGGAAAAACGCGTTTTGGGACCCCCCTTTTTTCTCAGCCCCCGCTTGACGAATCCCCCCGAGACTTTCAGGGTAGGAGCGGAGCGTAGCACCCCACCTATTTTGAAAATTTCGCGAGGATTCGTCGACCGGCGCCAAAGTTATTCCAAATAGAATGTTGCGGTTTTCCTATGGAAACAGGGTCCTAACTATAACTACCTACTGGCGACCGCCAGTAGGTAATATATCTATATATATATAGATATATATATATATATATATATATATATATATATATATATATATATCTATATATATATAGATATATTACCTACTGGCGGTCGCCAGTAGGTAGTTATAGTTAGGACCCCTTTTCCATAGGAAATCCGCAACATTCTATTTTGAATAACTTTGGCGCCGGTCGATGAATCCTCGCGAATTTCTCAAAATAGGTGGGGCGCTACGCTCCGCTCCTACCCTGAAAGTCTCGGGGGGATCCGTCAAGCGGGGGCTGAGATAAAAGGGGGGTCCCAAAACGCGTTTTTCCCATGCATTTTTCCATAGGACCTTTAGAACGAGCTACAGCCCGAACGGCTGAACAGAATTACTCGAAATTTGGCAGAGAGGTAGTCCCTAGGTCAAGGAAGTGCCTTTTGTAGGTTTGGTGTAAATCTGTTCAGTAGATTCTGAGAAAATAGCCTTTAAATCAATATATATATCTGAGCCCGCTTACGGTACGCTTACGGTACGCTTACCGTAAGCGTACGGTGGCGTGCGCGAGCGCGATTCTGATTGGCTCTTAGATCTTAGTAAACATTCGAATCGGCCGAAACCAGGAAGCGGCGGCCGCCATTTTGTGTATTTCACTCTGAAAAAAAAGAGTGAAAACAAGAAAAGGGGGCAATGAGGAGAGTTACAGACCCCCTAACATTTGTAAGGGGGTCAAAGAAGGACAGAAAAGTACAAAAAAAACATTTATTGATTTTTTAAAAAATCACGGGGTACGCGTACGGTAAGCTTACGGTAAGCGTACGGTAAAAAAAAATAAAAATAAATAAATGAAAAGCAGATTTAAGAGTTTAGATATTAGGGAGCTCTAAAAAGAGCTGTTGTGTTTATGAAGTCATTTTTTTAGTGGTACCTACAAGTAAGTACCGATGCAGAGTCTAAGGTTCAAAAGGAAGACTCTGTTCCCTTCATCATTGAAGTGCACACCATCTCCTCTATAAATGTCTTGCATGTCATAACGCAAGTTGTTGTGGTAAATGGCACCAATACCATAGTCACTGCGGAAAGCAGAAACAGATTTGTTGACGTGCTTTCTTGCTTTGTCAATCTGTGGACAGAAATGATTGGACCAGTTCCATTTTTGCCTTTGGCATATGTTAGAAAACACAAAGGCAGTTTTAGGGAAAAGTGAAAACAGTTGTGCAAAGGTGTCCTTCATAAGCATTTCCAGACCTACCCCAGTCAAAGTGCCTAGGTCATTGCCACCACAGTGCACTATTATGAGGTCAGGGTGTTGGATGTGCATGAAGGATTTCACCAATGGCATCAATTGGTGCCACTTTAACCCTCTCTGACCAATCCATTTAATGTCTACATTTGGCAAAGCAAGGTCTCTCACCATACCTGTTTTCTCTGCATACTTTTCACTCCAGAAGACATAGCTGTGCCCTACAATCCACACTGTGAACATCTTCAAAGGAGAACTGGATGCACTCAGGAGGTGTAATTCAGTAGAATGGTAAAAAGAAATGAAAGACAGTTTGGAAATGGAGGCATACATATTTTTTTCAAAAAAAAAAGAACTGATTGGCTGTTTCATACCATTCTAGAATAAAAACTAGGCTGTATGTGTAAATTAATAGAAGCATGTTTTGTATTGGTACAGAAAAATGTGTTACCAAAGAACAGTACTATGGATTTGCTGTTAGGTTTGAAAAGTCAAGCACTCTTGCTCTGTGGAATTGAAACATTGTTTGGTGAACTTCTGACCTAACTCCACACAGCAGTGTTCCATGAGCTGTTGCTATGGTAGCAGGCAGAAGTCAAGTTGGGGGAAGGGTACTAGGCAGAAGTCAATTTGGGGGAAGGGTACTTTTGGAAAAGGGTTGGTTTTCAACCAATAGAAATGTGTGATTACATTTGAAAAAAAGGGGGAAGCACTGAGATTTGAAACTGACATGTATATGTGTGGAAAAAGAGAGGGAAACATTGCCATTATCTGGTTCTGCTGAGAGGAGAGAGGTGTAAAGAACAGAGATCCTGGCTCTGATAATCTGCTGTTTGATTGCCACATTTCTTTCACAACTAACTAATTTTAAAGGTGAGTTTACAGTTTGAGAGGGGATGTATGTGGTAACTTAAGAAATGAATAATAGAAATGGAAATTGTTTTTGTTGTAGTTGCGTTTATCATTTTCTGTTTTGGGAGAAATTTAAATGTGAGGAACAAGTAAAATAATATGGACTATGTTTTCACAATAAATTAAGGTGTACTGGTATAATAAAAGAATAGTTTAAGGGTTTGAGGTTGGACTCAGTAATGCAAATGCATTCAGCATCACTAAGGCTGGTTGCCCTTGCTGGAGTGTAGGCAGTCACCCAGGTTACAAATGGTGCTGGTCTGAAAAAGCAGTTTGGACATGTGCTTTTTAAAAAATCTGAAAAGTGGATTCATAATGTGTCAGTCTGTAAAAATGTTTATCACTTGCAAAAAAAAAGAGCAGTAAGTGTGCTTTCAAATTGGCAAAGAAATTTCGTTTTCTGACTAATATGAAACCATGACTCTGTGAAATCACCAGAGCAAAACGCAATAAATCTCTGCCTGTAATTCCTCTCTGCACACAGAGTCATGTTTTCACATTAGTCCCAAAACGAAATTTCTTTGCCAATTTGAAAGCACACTTACTGCTCTTTTTTTTTCGGGGCAAGTGAAAATCACTTTTACAGACTGACACATTATGAAACCACTTTTTTTGATTTTCTTAAATGCACATGTCCAAACTTCTTTTTCAGACCACCTCCATGTGTAACCTGGGTGGCTGCCTACACTCCAGCAAGGGCAAGCAGCCTTAGTGATGCTGAATGTATTTGCATTACAGACTGAAACCTGAAAACCCCACTCGCTTGTAAATACTGTGCATGATTATACATGGCAAGCACATGGGTGTGTGCTAAGAGTCTGCTTCTTCCCCCAAAAATTCGCTCCCCCTTTCCATCTAATGCAACTGTGAAATCACCAGAGCAATACGCAATAAATCTCTGCCTATAATTCCTCTCTGCACACAGAGTCATGTTTTCACATTAGTCCCAAAACGAAATTTCTTTGCCAATTTGAAAGCACACTTACTGCTCTTTTTTTTTCGGGGCAAGTGAAAATCACTTTTACAGACTGACACATTATGAAACCACTTTTTTTGATTTATTTAAATGCACATGTCCAAACTGTTTTTTCAGACCACCACCATGTGTATTCTCGGTGACTGCCTACACTCCAGCAAGGGCAACCAGCCTTAGTGATGCTGAATGTATTTGCATTACTGAGTCCAACCTCAAACCCTTAAACTATTCTTTTTTTTTCCAGTACACCTTAATTTATTGTGAAAACATACTCCATATTATTTTACATGTTCCTCACATTTAAATTTCTCCCAAAACAGAAAATGATAAACGCAACTACAACAAAAACAATTTCCATTTCTATTATTCATTTCTTAAGTTACCACATACATCCCCTCTCAAACTGTAAACTCACCTTTAAAATTAGTTAGTTGTGAAAGAAATGTGACACTCAAACAGCAGATTATCAGAGCCAGGATCTCTGTTGTGTTCACCTCTCTCCTCTCAGCAGAACCAGATAATGGCAAACTTTCCCTCTATTTTTCCACACATATACATGTAAGTTTCAAATCTCAGTGCTTCCCCCTTTTTTCAAATGTAATCACACATTTCTATTGGTTGAAAACCAACCCTTTTCCAAAAGTACCCTTCCCCCAACTTGACTTCTGCCTAGTACCCTTCCCCCAACTTGACTTCTGCCTGCTACCATAGCAACAGCTCATGGAACACTGCTGTGTTGAGTTAGGTCAGAAGTTCGCCAAACAATGTTTCAATTCCACAGAGCAAGAGTGCTTGACTTTTCAAACCTAACAGCAAATCCATAGTACTGTTCTTTGGTTACACATTTTTTTGTACCAATACAAAACATGCTTCTATTAATTTACACATACAGCCTAGTTTTTATTCTAGAATGGTATGAAACAGCCAATCAGTTCTTTTTGTTTTGAAAAAAATATGTATGCCTCCATTTCCAAACTGTCTTTCTTTTCATATTGCCATTCTACTGAAAGACACCTCCTGAGTGCATCCAGATCTCCTTTGAAGATGTTCACAGTGTGGATTGTAGGGCACAGCTATGTCTTCTGGAGTGAAAAGTTTGCAGAGAAAACAGATATGGTGAGAGACCTTGCTTTGCCAAATGTAGACATTAAATGGATTGGTCAGAGAGGGTTAAAGTGGCACCAATTGATGCCATTGGTGAAATCCTTCATGCAAATCCAACACCCTGACCTCATAATAGTGCACTGTGGTGGCAATGACCTAGGCACTTTGACTGGGGTAGGTCTGGAAATGCTTATGAAGGACACCTTTGCACAACTGTTTTCTCTTTTCCCTAAAACTGCCTTTGTGTTTTCCAACATGCCAAAGGCAAAAATGGAACTGGTCCAATCATTTCTGTCCACAGATTGACAAAGCAAGAAAGCACGTCAACAAATCTGTTTCTGCTTTCCTCCGTGACTATGGTATGGGTGCCATTTACCACAACAACTTGCGTTATGACATGCAAGACATTTATAGAGGAGATGGTGTGCACTTCAATGATGAAGGGAACAGAGTCTTCCTTTTGAACCTTAGACTCTGCATCGGTACTTACTTGTAGGTACCACTAAAAAAATGACTTCATAAACACAACAGCTCTTTTTAGAGCTCCCTAATATCTAAACTCTTAAATCTGCTTTTCATTTATTTATTTATTTTTTTTTTTACCGTACGCTTACCGTAAGCTTACCGTACGCGTACCCCGTGATTTTTTAAAAAATCAATAAATGTTTTTTTTGTACTTTTCTGTCCTTCTTTGACCCCCTTACAAATGTTAGGGGGTCTGTAACTCTCCTCATTGCCCCCTTTTCTTGTTTTCACTCTTTTTTTTCAGAGTGAAATACACAAAATGGCGGCCGCCGCTTCCTGGTTTCGGCCGATTCGAATGTTTACTAAGATCTAAGAGCCAATCAGAATCGCGCTCGCGCACGCCACCGTACGCTTACGGTAAGCGTACGGTAAGCGTACCTTAAGCGGGCTCAGATATATATATTGATTTAAAGGCTATTTTCTCAGAATCTACTGAACAGATTTACACCAAACCTACAAAAGGCACTTCCTTGACCTAGGGACTACCTCTCTGCCAAATTTCGAGTAATTCTGTTCAGCCGTTCGGGCTGTAGCTCGTTCTAAAGGTCCTATGGAAAAATGCATGGGAAAAACGCGTTTTGGGACCCCCCTTTTATCTCAGCCCCCGCTTGACGGATCCCCCCGAGACTTTCAGGGTAGGAGCGTAGCGTAGCGCCCCACCTATTTTGAGAAATTCGCGAGGATTCATCGACCGGCGCCAAAGTTATTCAAAATAGAATGTTGCGGATTTCCTATGGAAAAGGGGTCCTAACTATAACTACCTACTGGCGACCGCCAGTAGGTAATATATATATATATATATATATATCATATTTACTTGAAATAACTATAACTGGTGAATTTAAGCAGTTTATTTTAATTTTAAACAGTATGTTTAGTAAATCATTCCTATAATCTTTTTTCAGTGAACTTCTAAGGTTCTTTTTATGTAAAGTAAGATATTTGTACAATTCCTAACTATAATGCCGCTTTAACCATTGATTTTTTCGGTGAAGATTTTTTACGTACAGTAAGATGTCAACCACTGTGCAAGCATTGCGCCCCTTGGTCTGGTCTGCAGCTAGACCCTTTCACTCAACCCCTCCACCTGCCGTCAAACTCTCCATGGGAGACCAACCACTGACTAGATTTTGTATAATATAAAGAATGTCCTTTTAAGTGAGGGAGACACCTGCTTTTGTCAAAGGGTCAGGCATAAAAATATAAAAAGTGGAGCTATGGATTTATCAAGGGGTCAGCACATCAACATATATGAATCAGGCTTATTGGCTTTGTCAAAAAGTCACCAATAACTATAATCAAATGTATATTTAATAAATTCATGCATTACAATTTGTGATAATAATGATTGTCAAAATATTTTCAATAATACACTTTATATTTAAAACAGCTTCTATTAAGCTGTCTTTAGGTGCTATCTAGTTTTGGTCTATATTACTGCATGCGTGTGTTTTAAAATGCAGGTACCACATTTCTTCCAAATCCCAAAGAAAATGCTTGTTGTGTGAGTGAGCAGTCTGAGTACAATGTGTGTTAAAGTGCACCATCTGAAAACAAATACGTTGGGAAAAGTCCCTTTATCTCCTGTACAATAGTTTTTAAATATTATCCTGTGTCCACTAGTGGAAAGAGCCCAATATGATTAAAAATGCAGACATTCTAGTGACGTTCTAGTAATTTGGACAAAAAAATCCTTTTTTGAGAAGCAGCCTGACACCAGTCTGAAATTTTGCTCCAAGCCCAACAAAAACTGTTGATAGGGCCAAGGACACTGTCAGTACGTGCTCTGATGGCAGCCCACTGAAGGGGGTCCTATGGACCCCATAGACATCCCCTTGCAAGCGGATTCAGCCACTAACTGCACCTGCCAGCAAGGGGATCTCTCACCCCTCTTAAAAGTGCAGGCAGGTTGCCATCTGCACATTGAAACAGGCTTCATAGCCGCTCCGTATCTCACTGGAATGTGCTGCCCCCAGGGCAGCACGAGTTTGCGGCTGCCCTGGGGGAAGCACATTCAATCCAATATGGCACACTCTCCTTGTTAGCGCCGGGCGCACCTTTTGGAAGGTGCACCAAGAGCTAACAAGAAAAATGCACCGCATTGTATAATGCGGCCACAGGTGTTTCTATAGTAGGTATTGCAAGTCTTAAAAGAAGTAAACTCTAAGAAATGATTTATCTATTTAGTATCAGAGCCCTCAAGATGGGACCTGAGCTAGGAGGGTGCTGAGTGGCCTTGCAGTCCGCATTATTTAATGTGAGGGTTTCCCTCATGTAAGTTATCTCTCACAATTGAGTACAGACACAGTGGACGCTCATAACTATGATATACACACCTTTATAGTAGACATCGAAAGGGTTTTAGGAAAATGTCAAGAAGTTAAAAAAAAGTAACAAAATGTGGTTCTTTCTTAAGTTATCCCAAGGAAATCTTTAGTGTAACTGACGACTGATGTGAAGCATCTTTAGTTCCCTGTGTCTGTTTACCCACAGAACATATTTATATCCGGCAATATTTTCAGTGGAAGCTTTTCATCAAATCTGAATTTTTCTTCCCATTATATCAACTAGTTAAGGCCATTATGTGCCCATTGAATTGCTAGGAAGACATTATTTGTACACCAGTCTTGCCTGAAACATAAGGGGCTGCTGCCTTAAGATGCAAAAAGCAAGCTTTTAATTGTTTCATTATATTCTTCTTTTTGTTGTTGTCTTCATCTTTTATAGTGTCATACTCATACACGAAAATGTCCTGCTGTTTTACTTCTTCCATTATAGTCTTTTTTCTTCTTGTCTTCATCCTTTCTAGTGTCATATAAGAATAACGCAGGCAAGTAGCTTTTTCAGAAAACAAAATATTCTATGGTATTTGTAGCTGGCACTGCCACCTGTGGGCAAGCATTTTGTTTTTAATGGAAATCGTGAGGAAACTAGCGAGGAGAAAGGGAACTTTTTCCAGTGACACATTTTATTGCTATTCAAACAAAGTCAAGCCAAGCCAAACAAAATGATTTCAAATGGAGAAAAGAGACACGATATTACGAACAATTCTAGTCTCAGAGCTGCTATTTAGAAAGAATAGCAGAGTGTACACTTTGTAGAAACACCTGCAGAAGAGTACCATGTGCCATTCAATGAAAACAGTATGCATTTATATATTCTGGCGGTATACGTGCTGCAGAGGTGGCGACTGGACAGCAAAGGCTAGACCGACAAGAGAAAAACAAGCATTTGGAAAGCCAGTGATTATGGCTTGCATGCAACAAAATGGTTTTCACAAGCAGCAGTAGGACCCTTAGAATAAGTACCAACATGGTGCATGCGATTGCACAACACACACACACACTCTCTCTCTCTCTCTACCCCTCCCCCACAGTGCGGCGTAATCTGTGACAGCTGCTTGCCCCATTTTTTTTGCCATGGATGTTGCCCATATGTTAAGAATTACGTTCAATGTACCATTGCCAGTTTTTTGTATTCTATTCGAGTATCAGAATTTTGCCGTTGATTCTTCCCATATACTGTGGGTGACTTGTAAGTCACAATTACCTCCAATATTTCAGAGCCAGCATTTTATTGTGGTTTGCGTCCCCCAGCGCACCCCCTCCGCCCCAATATGCCATGGCTGCCTTCGCTGAGGCAAAAAAATCACCACCAATATGCTAGCACCAGCACTTTCCCATAGATGTCTCCATATGTCAAGTATTTTTTCCAACATTTCAGGGTCTGACTTTCGACTGGGTGCCCTCCATTATTCTAGAATTACCTCCAAGATTCCAGAGTCAGCATTTTGCCCCCATATCAAGTTTTTCATTCAGTTTGCCAGCATCAGCTTTATACCACGCGTGCCTCTATGCCAAGAATGACTTCTAGTATGTCTTAGCATGCATTTTGCTATTGTTGCCCTATCCTATGCCAATAATTACCTTCAATGTGCCAGCAGCAGCATGTTACCTTGGGTAACTCTATATTATTCTGAATATGGCATAACTAGCGGAAGACTGAAATCATAAAACACAAAAGTCCTGTTTTTATGAACACTACTCAGTTAAATTATGAGCAGTCCTGGCCAGAGACAGGGCCAATGAGTGGCTAACTCACAGGAGGCAGGGCTACAACCTGAAGCCCCTGATAAGGAACCTCCATTGGCACACAGGTACATTACAGCATGGGAAGCACCAGTTCATATTTCAGTCACACAAAAGTACTAAGTGCCTCATTACAAGTGGCACATTATTTTTAAAAGTGATACGACACCCAGAAAACACTGATACGACATGGTGATATATTTACCTTGTGAAGTATTAAAGATAACACACAGGTGCAAAGATTGGAGACATAAGGTCCTGGAAATGCAGAATGTACACAGGACTCACACAGACAAGGAGGTGTTGGGTGCATAGAGAAAGATAGAGTGTGTTCAATAATATAGGCAGCAGGCTTTTAGGGGTACATGCAGAAAGGTATGGGGAAGGAAAGTCCAGGCGAGGTGTTTACGGTGACACAGAGGAGGTTCACAGGCAGAGTCACCCTGTAAATTAGGCATATAACAATGATCCTTAAACTCATTGTCTATTTTTGTCTTTTAAGAGAATCCTATCTGCATGAAGCAGTAATATAGCCTTATAGCCCGCCTTAGCAGGCTATACCGGCAATTAAAGGCCTGTTCCAGCCTAAGAGGCGCGAGCCGAAGGGGAGGGACTTTAACAAGGGAGCGGAACTCTAATAGCCGGTACAGCCCAGCTACGAAGGGCTATAAGGCCATTAGAACATCCTGCCACTAGAGGGCAGAATGTTCCAACAAATAAAACAAAGGCTTCTCGTAGTTCGAGGGATTTAAATTCCCTTGGGCTCTGAGAGGCCTTTAAAAACAACATTGGAATGTTGCTTTGCGGGCCTTTACCGGCCCGTAAAAGCATGGAGCACTCCATTGTCTTCAATGGAGCTCCCAACATTCCAATGTTCTAATACTATTTAAATTTAAATAATAACAGCCTGGCAAACAACAAGTGGGTGCTGAAGAAAACACCTGTATTTATATTTGCCAAAGAACAGCCATAACTTCTTGAGAACTGAGCTGTTGGAGCACCTCACAGGATGCCAAATAAAACTCCAGGCACATCCTATGACCAAGGATTTCTAGAACCCAGCTGCCCACAAATACATAAACCAGGCCTGCCTCAATTTCCTCCAGGCACCTGAAGGCTTTAATACAGCTTGGCAGCAATAACTCAGAACCAGCAGGAATAATTTCAGTGCGCCTAATCCATAGAGCTCCAAACAACATTTTTACATAGGAGCAGGATAGGGTGACGCTATGAAGAGAACAGGTAACTACCTGGCTCCAGACTCTGCAAGTTAAACTTGTCACCCAATAACAGGCCTACGAAGCAGCAGTGTGTTAGGAGTGTGAACGGCCACCATACAGCTCACAAAACAACAAAAATAGGACACACCATAAATTTCAAAAACTGTTTTTTTATTATTGCACAACCTTAAGAATCACTATTTGACTTCTTTAAATGTAATGTTTTCTTAATAATGACTGATGCCAAAGGGCTTGCAAAAATGTGTTCACCACCAACTTAAATTGCGTCATCTAGGTAGAAGGAAATTATTTAAAAAATGGTCACTTCTTCAAGTATTACCAATTTCTGTATGTTCAGTACTTCTTAAAGGAATAATGTTTCAAAGTCAAGAAATTCAGTATGGTAACTGGTAATCTATTAGATGTATCTCTGTATGTGCATGTTCGCCTCCCAAGGCCTGTGTCAAAGTGCTCTCCGGAGTTGATCTTTGAGGGCTATCATACGCTTATTGAGTTATATTTAATGCAGGTCTTTATCATCATCATCATCAAAAGCTTTATTTCGATAAAATTATATCATAAAAGCGTACAAACAAACATAAAAGATACAATAAAAATCAAAACGAAATTCAGTGAAGGCAAGAGAATAATACAAATATCGATAGACGGAATACTGGATAAAAATACATTACTACATCCTTTTTCCAATCCCCCCTTGGCCTAACGCATGACATCTAAAATCATTTTGAATAAATAGTTTTAAAAAACCAGTCACAAAGTTAAAAAAGTATTAAATTACATTTGGTGCGAGAAAAGAATTGTTTCCCCTAAGCATTTTGACATGAAGAAGAAAAGAAAGAAAAAGGAGAGGCATTATATCATATTATAAGGAGGCAAAAAAGGTATATTACGACAAAGGACCCAGGAGCTTTAATCTAATCAACCAGGACCAGGCAAGGAATTTGGCCACCCCACATACGAGCAAGGCACTAGTGTCCGATTGTAGAAATCTAAGCGCTGCACGATGGTTCGCAGTGCCCAATTGTCTGCAGATGGGACTCAACCATCTTGCCCTAGGATTTTTGTAGACAGGGCACTCGAACAATAGGTACGCTACAGTTTCCACCATCGCTTTGCAACATGGACAACTTGCAATCGTTTGATAGGGGGGGTTTCCATTTGCTTGTACACTCCCGAATGGGCAGCGTACCAAATCTGAACTGAATGTACAGTCTCCTGTCTCTAGGCTTCTGGATAAGATCGAAGTAAAACTCCAGCCTTGTCACTGGTTTATGTAAGTAAAAAGCCTCAGTTAATCTACCAACATTCACAGCAGTATTCTCTTGGTTATCAATCTAAATCCAATAAGCCTTCATTAGATCAGCCTTGCTTAAATGCATTCCAGACTCCCAGACTTCTCTTAAGCCCATTGCAAAGAAGGACTTTTTAATGTTACACAGCCAAGTGATCCTATGGGAACCCGATGAGCTCATCACTTCTCTAAGACCCTCAACATATTTGGAGAGCTCGGGGGTACGCCATAGGCGGGTCCAATAAAGCAAGGGACGTAGTCTGGCAAGGTCCCTAAATGAGCGCTTGCCCATGTCTCTCATAAGAGGCTTTAGTGGGGTGCCCATTGGGAGCGAGAACAGATCCCTAAGGAATTTGTTTTCCGACATTGAGATTTCGTTAACATTATCGAAGCCCCAGAGTTCGGCCCCATAGAGTGCCGAGCTTACAGCTTTTGCAGCATAAACCACCAGTGCGGGAGCAACGGGCCTGCTCTGGGATGAGCGATGTTTCTTCCCAATTGCCCCCGCATCTCTCTTGTGGTTTAGGAGCATTTTGTCGATGTGGGGTCTCCAACTTAGTTTGTCAGAAATCCTAATTCCAAGGTAATCAAAGATTTTTACAAACTCAAGCAAAGCTCCCTCTAGAGTAAGATTGATTTTAGATGATCTTGAGGGATTAAACGAGAGGAGCTTAGTTTTTGAGGTGTTTATAGATAGGCCTCTCAAATTGCAAAAAAGGTTGAACCTTTCAAGAAGCTTTTGCAACCCTGCTGATGTTTTAGAAATCAGCGGGGTGTCATCGGCAAAGAGTAGGGCTGGAATCTTATCACCCGCCAGGGCCGGGGCATCAGCAGGAAACTCCCGTAAAAAGCTTACCACTCCATTCACAAATAAAGAGAATAGGGTGGGAGCCATAACACAGCCCTGGCGCACTCCCCTAACGACCTGAATTTTGGGCGTTTTTTGATCCTGACAACCCCATCTCACCTGGGCAAAATTGCCCTCGTGAAGGCGAATCAAGAGATCTAAAATAGGCAGCGGGATTCCCAATTCCTTCAGCACCGACCAGAGGCGGTCGCGAGGAACTAAATCAAAGGCAGTCTTCAGATCTATAAAGGCCAAATGAAGACTGCCCTTGCCAATCGAAACCACCTTCCAGTGGAGGAGAAGGAGCCGAAATACCTGGTCAATTGTTCCCACATTTGCCCTAATGCCTGCCTGGTAATCTGACAGAACGTCATTTTCAATAGTCCACGACAAAATTCTTTCTAACAAGACCCTGCCAATCACCTTCCGACCAGCATCAATGAGTCTGATTGGGCGGTAGTTGGCAGGATCTTCCTTGGAGCCCTTTTTAAAAATTGGGATCACCTCTGCCCCTTTCCATGATTCGGGGACAGGGGATCCCCTAAGGAGGGCATTAAGTAAGAGAGTAAAATACCTAGCCCAATTTTGAGGGTCTGCTCGAAACAGATCACCTGGCAAACCGTCAGGCCCGGGTTCCTTTCCTGGGACTATTTTATTAATAGCAAGCAAAACTTCGGGTTCCTCAAAAGGTAAAAATGGTTGTGAGGCAGAAAGTGATAATAAAGGACCAACGTGTACGCTTGTATTATGAGGAACTGCCCCAGAGTAAAGCATTTTAAAATGTTCGAACCACGCATAGTCCGTAATATTGTTAGGAATAATATAAGGATTCTGATCTTTAGATTTCCTGAATAGCTTCCAAAAGGTGTTCCCATCTTTAGCCAAGCTGGCAGCCTTTAGGTCTAACCAGAAGGCTTCTTCCCTATCACGTTTGGCTTCTAGGAGTGCCTTTTATACTCCTTCCTGGCATTTTTCACCAGAAGACAATTCTGTTCCTTAACAGCAGCTATCAAAGTGCTCTTTTTACTCCTACACTCAGAGTTGTACCACGTCCCTGGCGCCTTAAGGGGCTTATGTTTAGGGGGACGAGACGGTAACAAGAAAAAAGAACCCATTGTCTCTACTGTTTCAACGTAAATACTGTCAATAATGGGAGGCCCTTCCGTGACACTACATGCTGCCTGTAATTCTACTATTTTGGCCAGCAAGGATACTTTGATGGCATTCAGTTTTTGGTCATTACAAACAATTTTCGGCCATTTCAAGTGCCTCTTGCAATTGGAAGGAACAACTTCCTTAGAAAGCATGGTTCGACCTGTAGCATGAGTATGAGAGATAGAAGACCAGGGGTTCGTCATAGACAGACACAGGGAATTGTGATCACTATCAATGGATGGGACTATGACCAAATCGACGGTATATTGCCACAATCTATTATCGGCTAAAATATAATCGATACGAAAGGGGCAAGTTGCTCTATTGAAAGTATTTGCGCCAAAAGAGTCAGACGGCAATCTGCCATTTGCAGCTCTAAGACCAAATTCGAATGAGAGAGCATTCAATTGAATAGCCAACTGGGACCACTTCTTGATTGGCACCATGGACAATGACGGAATACCCCACCTGGCGTCATCAGCCTCTATGTCGAGCAGGTCCTCTGCAGCTAGAGGTTCGAATGTGCAGTTCATATCTCCTGCGACCAGAATTAGGGATTCCGGAGGGCAGGAGGTGATTTCCTCACTCAAGGCTGTGACAATTATCGACTTAGCACCACCCTTCGTACCTCTTACATAAACATTAAAAAGCTCAACGGTAGGGTCACCTTTAACCCCTTTAAATGTTAGCCGCATTAAGTCTAATGATGTGCACAAATGATGTTTTACCCTACAATTAAGATTGATACTTATCCAAATTATAAGGCCCCCTGACGGCCTCCCATGTCCATTGGAAGTAGCTGGTAAAAAAAAAAAACTGAAACCTGATTTATACAGTGGCTCTAGGCTCCAGGTTTCTTGGAAGATGCATATGTCTTGATTATCAATAAAGCTATTCCAGTCTGGTAACGATAGCCTATTGCGTAAACCCGCAATGTTCCACGAAATTATCTTAAGACTGGTAATAGAAACTATGGAAGCAACATTGACGGGAGTAGACATTTCGCATGATGTAGAATCGCTTGATTCACCAAGATTATTGCCAGTGGAGCTGAAGGGAGATATAATTTTATTTGAGAATTGAGCGGGTAAATCAACAATATTAAGATTAGGCTTGTTGACAAAAAGTAACTGCGGTTCGATAGGGATAGGCGACCCGGAAGTTTGTCAATCATTAGAGTCAAGGTTAGATTGGCCCTCTCTCAACATTTCTGACATGTGACCTCTCGTTGCTAAGGGTTCTGCACAAGGGTAGCGCCTAAATTGAATGGGAGAGGTAGCTGGGGACGAAGTAATAAACTCTAGTGCCAAAAGTCCCTCAGCCACAAAGTGGCTGGCCAGGGTAAGTTCAATAAAATCAGATAGATTATCTCCAGATCTATGCCTTTGTGCCCTGACAATATCACTCCTAATTAAGGATCGGCACCCCCTAACATGGCGAACCCAGTGTGTAACTTTATTTATCAAAGAGCCAACATCTTCTCTCCCTGCTAGAACAGGGACACGGACCATAAAGACAGTGGGCTGCCTGGCAACACTAGGGGGAGATACTTTGGGAAAGGATGGAAGGGAGTATCGGTCAGAAATTTTTGGCGGCCTAGGGGTATTCACTAAACTAGGAATTGAACATGGTTTCTTAATCATAGTGGGAGGACGAGATATAGCTTTAGTAATCTGCCTTGTGTCTTTTATATCATAGATAGATGTAACAAGGGGCAGAGACTGTTCGCTAGTAGAATTTATGGGTAGATGGTAAGGATATGCTGATGGTGGCAAGGTGGAAGGCCCACCCAAATTATGATGAACAGAATTCAAATTGGGTTTTTTAACAATGAACAACAGTTCTTGAATTATTAACTTGAGTTCACCTATTTCTTCCCTAAGGGAGGTAATAGTTTGCATCACATTAAGTGTTTCCCTTCCATCAATAATAGGGGGCTTCCCCACCTCTCCCCTAGAGGCAGAAATTTGTGATTCTAAGTTCCTAGCTAGGTCAGTCTCGTCAGGTGCAACAAGGGTTTCAGACAAAGGAGCATATCGATTGGTACAAACTAAAATGTGTGGTTCAAGAGGTACAGAATTGCTACCTTTATTGCCAAGGGGAGGGGACGCCAAACATATCTCGTTTACAAGTGTAGCGTCCTCTCTAAATGACAGATTACGAGATGACTTTTTGTTAAACATAGGTGGAATAGTCACAGAGCGAGGCATGCAGTTGTTCACTGGCGAGGATATATTTATAATGTTGGGAACAGGAGGTTTGGCAGTATTGAGGATCAGTTCGCACTCGTCAACCAATGTTTCAATGCGATCCATTGTAGAAGTGGGCAATACCTTCTTGGCAGTTCTTTTAGCCTTTTTCCTTTTAGCTGCCCCACCAACAGTGATCGAAATCCCAGCAGTGGTGTCTGTCAGTTTCCTTTTACCCATTTTGGGCAAATGGGAGAAGGGTGGCTTATTAGAACTCGTGGATAAGAAACAGTGATTTCCACAGGGCTTAGGAGGAACTCGGTCTCAAAATGGAAAAAATAAATCCTCTCATATAGTGGTACAGTACCTTTTGCTAGGCCATCGGTCGCTATGTGACGGGAACAAATACTCTCGCTTCGGACTCTGCAGAGAGTGGGCCCAGCCCTGCCTCTGCCTGCCCCTGACGGCCTCAGACGGCCCGCCCTTTGCCCGGGCTTAGCCCGGCGCACTCCCGCGCGCGTCCCGCGTGGCGGGATGCGGGGCTTGCAGATATTGTCCTTGACCACGGGGTGCGTGGACAGCGGTTGCAGGCACTGCCCCTCGGGCTCCTGGGGCTTGTGGTCTGCGTCAGCTAAGCCCCCGGTAAATTTTGCGCTGCGTCTCCCGCGGAGCGGGAGGCGCGAGGTTCAATTGAAGGTCCCGGTGTGGAAGGGGCGGGACAGCGGTTGCAGGCACTGCCCCTCGGGCTCCTGAGGCTTGTGGTCTGCGTCAGCTCAGCCCCCGGTAAATTTTGCGCTGCGTCTCCCGCGGAGCGGGAGGCGCGAGGTTCAATTGAAGGTCCCGGTGTGGAAGGGGCGGGACAGCGGTTGCAGGCACTGCCCCTCGGGCCTCTGGGGCTTGTGGTCTGCGTCAGCTCAGCCCCCGGTAAATTTTGCGCTGCGTCTCCCGCGGAGCGGGAGGCGCGAGGTTCAATTGAAGGTCCCGGTGTGGAAGGGGCGGGACAGCGGTTGCAGGCACTGCCCCTCGGGCTCCTGAGGCTTGTGGTCCGCGTCAGCTCAGCCCCCGGTAAATGTTGCGCTGCATCTCCCGCGGAGCGGGAGGCGCGAGGTTCAATTCAAGGTCCCGGTGTGGAAGGGGCGGGACAGCGGTTGCATGCTAAGTGTTACTTATCGCCAATGAAAATCATGGCAAGCTACTAATATTATTAGTGTTGTAATAGTGACCACATCATCCAAGGTTACATTAGTGGTCACCATATGCACGAGTACCAGCAGTGATCTCCTTCTTTCATCAGACATGATTGGAAGCAGTGATGTAAAATAGGTTTTATCAATATGGAATGCCTCTATGTGGGTGAGGCATAGCTGCAATGCCCGTGACACTAAGGTGATAATATTAGTAGTAACTTTCCCAAATGCTGCATGAAGTATCACTGAAATATCAGCATGACAGTGTCATCTGGCGCAGTAATATTTGACATATATATATATATATATTACCTACTTTAGAGGACTCTGTAAAAGACGTCATGCCCATACCACTCACATGCGTCACGACTTACAGTACCCTGTCAAACGCTATGAAGAAAGTCGTCATGAAACACTGGCGTATTATTAATAGCAACAACCGGAGATGGGAAAAACCTCTATTCTCATTCAAACGAGCACAAAGCCTGCGGAATAGCCTGGTACATACACGCCCTATCACCCGATCAAACACTGCTCAAAGATCCATCACTGAAGCATGGGGTCTTCCTAAGATCACTGGCCATTTCCCATGCTCGGACTGCAGTATATGTCACTTGACCTCCCACACTACCTACCTAAACCTGGAACCTGGCAAGGTCTGGACCCAGACAGGACATACCAATTGCAATACACCCAATGTCGTCTACCTGATTACTTGTCCCTGTGGTCTACGCTATGTAGGGATGACCACTAGGAAAGTGAAACTCCGGATCGGTGAACATCGGAGCAACATTAGATGTAAGCGAGTCACTACAAAACTTAGTGAACACTATCTGTCTGCTAACCATACCACTAACGATCTACACTGGACAATAATTGAAGAGATCACGACACGCAGCAATACTCAGAAAATCCTTTTTGAGAAGGAACAAAGATGGGTGTATCGTCTGGAGCATGTACTGATGATCTCATTACTCACTATTATTGCCAGTCCGTGTAAACCCATCCCCTGCTTTATGAATACGACTTAACTTTCATCTTGGTCGGTCACTTCTTTGGTGGTTGCACCACAGACTTATTTAGTACATAGGTCTTTTTTGGCCCGTAACATTTCTGACCCCCTCAACACGATTAATAATTCTTCTCTGAAATACCTGTGTGTGGGCTTCTTTGCAAAATGTCTTTTGTTCCACGAATATTTGATCTCCCATCTTTTGAATTGACACTCTACAACACTGAAGCACTTAGCATGTGCTCGATTACCTCCCTGCTTTCGAGTTGCGGATTCTGCATTTTTTCCATTTTCCCAGGCTCAAATCCTGATACGATGTCAGCACGAACTATGTTCGTTTGCTTAACACCGCATAAAGTTTTCCCGGATGACAGCGTCTCGGGATTCAGCGGCCGAGTCCTCTTGACGAACTTTTTCTCCCCTCACTTATTGGCTGGGGCCCAACCAATTAGAACACAGCTTCGGGGAATTTGCCCAATCACATTTGGGCTTACTCCCACAACTTTTCTGTTTATACCTGCCCCGCTCCGGGTCTCATTACTTCCTGGACCCGGCGGTTCGAGGCTGTACAGGTTTCCAACGGGTGCCGAACAGCGAGGGCGTAAGTGGACGTCCTTTAACCTGCTTCTTTTCTATTATTTTATGTTCTTTTAAAAGCCACAGTTCTGGTTATCTAGCCACTTGTGGCCTCGCTCTTTCTTTCTTTTCTTTCTTCAGGGTGTGCCATATTGTTCGCACCCCCTCCCCGGGATCCCTGAGGCGACGAACGGTCTGGCCTCTCAGTAAGAATCTTTCTTCACATTCATGCATCTTTGCCTCCTAGAAATGATGCACGGGCCATGTCCAATGAGTTCCCGGCCCCTCTCTTTGATCTAGATCCTCACGTAGCGTGCAAGTTCCACGGTAGTTCCGATATAGAGTACTAGTCACGTTATTCAGGTGAAGTCTGGTGTACTCCCCTGACACTAGTACCTGGATAAGCGTATAGCACGGATAGCACAACTTTTGGCACTAGAGGTACTGATTATTGGCACAGTCCCATCCATGCACTATGTTTTGTGCCAGTAGTTACGGCGACTTAGAATGAATTGACCATGCACATTTACAATTCTTTTATGTTTTGTCTTGTGTTTGTTTGTCCTTTTTTCATTTTAAGAGTAAACTCGTTTCTCTCCACCTTGATACCACTTGGCGGATTTTGAATTGTTTATTTATACACTTTTTCACATAAGAGCCCACGGTAGGGTGAACCTTAGTGCGTTTATACCTCCGGGGCTCACACACTCCCACTCTGGTCCTGATGAAAGCCTGTGTAACACACCCAAGGCAGAAACATGTTGACCGCCATGGAGTGAATCCGGTCTGTTATTTTTTGACTCTCACTCCTTTTTAATCTTTCCCAATTAGCAAAACTATTAAATTATATATATTTTTTGACTCAATTGGGTATTTTTAATTCCAAATTCACTGTCACCTCACAAAATCCCGCTCCGCAGTAACCTGGCGTTGTAGCACACTGGGATGGCACTCGGTCATACCCAGTGGAGCCCGATGATGAAGCATGTCACCAACCAGGTTGGTGAGTGAGGGCTTTCATACTTAATTTGTATTACCTCCCAAGGTCTGTGTTCCTCCCTATAACGTTTTGGGAAGGTCCCGACTCTGGAAACCCGTGCCTTCTGGATGGTAAGTGCCTTGCAGACACTACACTGACTTTGTTGTTTTGGAACTTTTCCCTTGAGGGGACTAGTCGTGTTTTTACCCTTCCTCTTCTGTTGTTGATTGACATTTTGGCAGCGCACAGCTGTGAGAGCCCCCTCCTTTGTTCTCCCTTACTTGAAGGGAGCTTCCTTTATCTCTAAACTTTCCCGGAAGTTAACAATATGGCCACTCTTGGTCTCACCTTCTCTGACTCTGAGGTCGATGCTATTTTAGCACGCCCCTCACTCTTTGCAGATCCAACCATCTCACAGACGGTGACATATGCCAGTGAATGGGAACAACTCTTAGAACTAAAGAAAAACCGTATACGTACCATATTACATGGGACTATCTTAACTGAATACTTGAGGACGAATACAGCCCCTAGGGGCTTACTAGTGACCAATGCGCCCCGCATCTTCCTAGAGGATGCCACCTTCAGGAAAGAGTGGGCCATGATTGCATGGCACTGCACTCGAGACTGGCTTGTCTTGATTATAAAAACAGCAGTACGACTATCAGAGGCAATCATGATTGAAATCACCCAAACAGAGACACAATTTAAGGCCACTCTAACGGGGTTCAAAAAACGGCTAGATGAACTCAATAAAGGCATTAATGAATATAAGGAGAATCTGACCCAAAGTAAGGTGAACCAATTTCAAAAAGATCTGAAAAAGTTCGAATTTAACAAAACCTATCCTTACGCAGATCCCTCCTTTGTGGCAGTGCGTAAAACCGAGACCTACACCTATGGCTCTGACGATGATTCATCGAACAGTAGCGGCTCGAGCAATAATAGTTTCAGACAGGCGAGGAGAGGCAGACAAAGGGGGAGAACACGCCCTCCCTTCAATCAATCACCCTGGATGAACTTCCCTCCCCAACAAGGTATCATGGGGACACATCCAATGCAGTTCCATTACCCATTCAACCCACAAATGGGCTGGAACCCAGCATACACGGCTCCAATGTATCCACAAAATCACTTTACACGACCTCCTTTTTTAGAGAGAGGCCAAAGAGGCAAGGGACGGCGGAGAGGATCCAACCAAAGGGTCCATTGGATACAAGACGACCCGGTGGGCAATCACACCAGGAGCAAACAACCACAGGATCAGACGATCGCAGGTCCGAGCACCTCAACAGCCTAATTGTCAATCTATCTGACAAGATCCTAACTACCAACGAGACGGCTATACTGGAAAAGGGATTGGGTTTTGTTCCATCTGCCCGTCCCGACAAATTTCGCCTCCATTGCGAACTCTCGGCTTTCTTTAGGAAATTAAAATTGAAAGCCTTTTTTGAGGAACACACCTCAGAGTCAACGGATTCAGATGTATGTGACACACCACTGCGACCAAAATCAACGTTCATACCTCCCCCACATACCATACCAGTGGAAATTGTAACTTTCGAACGTGCGGTCTTTACTGAAATTGAGAATATGGATATCCCCCCTATTTTCAAAAATCTTAGAGCCGATGAATTCAGAGCAATCAATTCTTTACGCCAGGACCCTAATCTTACCATCAAACCGGCTGACAAGGGCGGAGCAGTGGTCCTGTTGAATACTGCTGACTACGACCATGAGTGCCGTAGACTCCTCAGTGATCGCAAGAATTACACACCTCTTTCTAGCGACCCCTCTAATGATCTTAAAAACCAGATCGAGAGGATAGTCGAAGAAGCACTCACAGAAGACATCATCACCAGACCAGAAGCACGATTCCTCACTGAGAGCCAGGGTATTATCCCCTATTTTTACACACTCCCCAAAATTCACAAGGGTAGACTACCTCCCCCTGGACGCCCTATTGTGTCAGGGATTGGCTTTCTCCTGGAACCATTATCACGGTTCTGTGACCATTTCCTCAAGCCTCTGGTCCAGCAATCATCCACGTATCTTAAGGATACTAAGGACCTGCTTAAATTACTAAACAACATTCAATGTTCTGAGGACACGGTCTTGGTCACATTGGACATCGAGAGCTTATACACCAGTATCCCCCAGGATGAGACCATCCGGGTCCTGGGGGAGTCTCTCAATACCCATCCTTGGGAACATAGGACATCTAAGAACTTCATTATCCAATGTGCAACCCTTGCCTTGAAAAGGAACTTTTTTGAATATCAGGGACATCTATACCTACAATCCACAGGTACTTCCATGGGGAGTACCTTCGCTCCTAGTGTAGCGGGATTGTATGTGTATGATTTTGAACGAAAATTTATTCTCCCTGATACCAATCCTCATCTATCCTCCATAGGCCTATGGAGACGCTATATAGATGACGTGCTCCTCATCTGGCACGGCGATATCAACGCCCTCAAAACCTTTTTCCAGTGGGTCAACACCTTGGATCCCAACTTAAGATTTACGTACACCTATGATCTTCAGGAAGTCGTATTTCTCGATGTTGTGATCACTAAGAAATTTGGATCTCTTCACACGAAGACACACTATAAACCCACATCCAGAAATAACCTTCTTGATTTTACGAGCTTCCATCCTCGTGCTTTGAGGGAGAATCTGCCTTATGGGCAATTCCTCCGCCTCCGGCGGAACTGTACCTCTTTGGGAGATTTTAAGGCCCAATCCAGTGATCTCACTTCCAAAATGACAGCCAGAGGGTACCCCGTCCCTCTTCTCTCCAAAAGTTACAAACGGGCCAGAAACCAACCTAGAGAAGTCCTTTTAGAGGACTCTGTAAAAGACGTCATGCCCATACCACTCACATGCGTCACGACTTACAGTACCCTGTCAAACGCTATGAAGAAAGTCGTCATGAAACACTGGCGTATTATTAATAGCAACAACCGGAGATGGGAAAAACCTCTATTCTCATTCAAACGAGCACAAAGCCTGCGGAATAGCCTGGTACATACACGCCCTATCACCCAATCAAACACTGCTCAAAGATCCATCACTGAAGCATGGGGTCTTCCTAAGATCACTGGCCATTTCCCATGCTCGGACTGCAGTATATGTCACTTGACCTCCCACACTACCTACCTAAACCTGGAACCTGGCAAGGTCTGGACCCAGACAGGACATACCAATTGCAATACACCCAATGTCGTCTACCTGATTACTTGTCCCTGTGGTCTACGCTATGTAGGGATGACCACTAGGAAAGTGAAACTCCGGATCGGTGAACATCGGAGCAACATTAGATGTAAGCGAGTCACTACAAAACTTAGTGAACACTATCTGTCTGCTAACCATACTACTAACGATCTACACTGGACAATAATTGAAGAGATCACGACACGCAGCAATACTCAGAAAATCCTTTTTGAGAAGGAACAAAGATGGGTGTATCGTCTGGAGCATGTACTGATGATCTCATTACTCACTATTATTGCCAGTCCGTGTAAACCCATCCCCTGCTTTATGAATACGACTTAACTTTCATCTTGGTCGGTCACTTCTTTGGTGGTTGCACCACAGACTTATTTAGTACATAGGTCTTTTTTGGCCCGTAACATTTCTGACCCCCTCAACACGATTAATAATTCTTCTCTGAAATACCTGTGTGTGGGCTTCTTTGCAAAATGTCTTTTGTTCCACGAATATTTGATCTCCCATCTTTTGAATTGACACTCTACAACACTGAAGCACTTAGCATGTGCTCGATTACCTCCCTGCTTTCGAGTTGCGGATTCTGCATTTTTTCCATTTTCCCAGGCTCAAATCCTGATACGATGTCAGCACGAACTATGTGCGTTTGCTTAACACCGCATAAAGTTTTCCCGGATGACAGCGTCTCGGGATTCAGCGGCCGAGTCCTCTTGACGAACTTTTTCTCCCCTCACTCTATTGGCTGGGGCCCAACCAATTAGAACACAGCTTCGGGGAATTTGCCCAATCACATTTGGGCTTACTCCCACAACTTTTCTGTTTATACCTGCCCCGCTCCGGGTCTCATTACTTCCTGGACCCGGCGGTTCGAGGCTGTACAGGTTTCCAACGGGTGCCGAACAGCGAGGGCGTAAGTGGACATCCTTTAACCTGCTTCTTTTCTATTATTTTATGTTCTTTTAAAAGCCACAGTTCTGGTTATCTAGCCGCTTGTGGCCTCGCTCTTTCTTTCTTTTCTTTCTTCAGGGTGTGCCATATTGTTCGCACCCCTACCCCGGGATCCCTGAGGGGACGAACGGTCTGGCCTCTCAGTAAGAATCTTTCTTCACATTCATGCATCTTTGCCTCCTAGAAATGATGCACGGGCCATGTCCAATGAGTTCCCGGCCCCTCTCTTTGATATAGATCCTCACGTAGCGTGCAAGTTCCACGGTAGTTCCGATATAGAGTACTAGTCACGTTATTCAGGTGAAGTCTGGTGTACTCCCCTGACACTAGTACCTGGATAAGCGTATAGCACGGATAGCACAACTTTTGGCACTAGAGGTACTGATTATTGGCACAGTCCCATCCATGCACTATGTTTTGTGCCAGTAGTTACGGCGACTTAGAATGAATTGACCATGCACATTTACAATTCTTTTATGTTTTGTCTTGTGTTTGTTTGTCCTTTTTTCATTTTAAGAGTAAACTCGTTTCTCTCCACCTTGATACCACTTGGCGGATTTTGAATTGTTTATTTACACACTTTTTCACATAAGAGCCCACGGTAGGGTGAACCTTAGTGCGTTTATACCTCCGGGGCTCACACACTCCCACTCTGGTCCTGATGAAAGCCTGTGTAACACACCCAAGGCAGAAACATGTTGACCGCCATGGAGTGAATCCGGTCTGTTATTTTTTGACTCTCACTCCTTTTTAATCTTTCCCAATTAGCAAAACTATTAAATTATATATATTTTTTGACTCAATTGGGTATTTTTAATTCAAAATTCACTGTCACCTCACAAAATCCCGCTCCGCAGTAACCTGGCGTTGTAGCACACTGGGATGGCACTCGGTCATACCCAGTGGAGCCCGATGATGAAGCATGTCACCAACCAGGTTGGTGAGTGAGGGCTTTCATACTTAATTTGTATTACCTCCCAAGGTCTGTGTTCCTCCCTATAACGTTTTGGGAAGGTCCCGACTCTGGAGACCCGTGCCTTCTGGATGGTAAGTGCCTTGCAGACACTACACTGACTTTGTTGTTTTGGGAGTTATAGTTAGGACCTATTTTCCATAGGAAATCCGCAACATTCTATTTGGAATAGCGTTGGCGCCGATTGACGAATCTTCGCGAAATTTTCCAAACTTTTGGCCAGCTGCGGTCCATTCCTATCCTGAAAATTTCACGGTGATTCGTCAAGTGGGGGCCGAGAAAAAAGGGGGGTCTAAAACGCGTTTTCCCCATGCATTTTCCCATAGGACCTGTTGACGCAGCTACAGCCCGAACTGCTGAACAGAATTACACCAAATTTGGCAAAGAGGTAGTCCTCAGTTCAGACTCGTGCCTTTTGCTTAAATGGTGTAAATCCGTTCAGTAGTTCCTGAGAAAATTAGAGTTAAAAAGATAGATATATCTGGGCGTAGCCTAACCACACATCTCATCGTGAGATCTGATTGGCTGTCAGTACTTCCTCCAAGAAGTGTTGGCAGCCATCTTGGGACCAATATACATGATAGCACCTCATTAAAAAGCATTGCAGTTAATAGAAGGTTTTAAGACTTTAGTTAAATTATAAATCATTTGTTGATGGTACCATACTCATTTAAGGAATTGTGGTGTGTTCTAAGGTGATTTTACCATGTGAAAAAGCCTTCTGCTGGGATATCATGAATCATGTTTGAGAGAAAACTATTTTCTCATGCTTTTCCCACAGAGGTTTGGAAGGTGATCTATAAGCTAAACTGAGAGCATATTTTCTGTAAATTCACATTATCTTTCTTAGTCAGGTGAGAATGAAGTCTGACATTCTCAGTAAAACATGTACATCCAACAGGGGCAGAGACTGTCAGTTGATTCCTTTGTGTTCTACTGCAGCTTCCCAGAGTGTTCAAAAGAACAACTAGAGCGCTAACAGTCCTACTTATGGCAAACGTATTGCACACCTGAAGCCATCTTGATTGGAATAAAGTGGTAACTCTTAAAACATCTCATTTAAAAAGGAACAAGGGGGTTCATTTTGCCATAGAAAGTATGATTAGTGCTGCAGAAAGAAAAATTAGGGCACATTTTGAGTGACTTCTCAAATCCTCTTCTATTTCATTAAAAAATTCTGACATGCAGACTGAAACATACACTTTAAATACCAGCAGCAGACTTCCCTGGTGAGCAGTAGCTTTACTACAGTGATCTAATGAGCAACTAGAGTGCTAACATTCTGAATTTATGGCAAATGTGTGACACATCTGAATGCCTTCTTGATGGAATCAAAGAAAAAACCTGAAAGTATTTCCTACTGAGGAGACTGTAGTAAATGAGGAAATTAGGAAACTTCATAACAAATAAGTCTCCCAAAATGGCCACCAGAGACAAAAGAGCCCAAATGTAGCACAAATATCACCCAGATGTAGCCCAAGTATAGCCCAATGACAGAATGTCCCAGAGTGTTCTAACGAACAACTAGAGCGCTAACAGTCTTACTTATGACAAAAGTATGGCACACCTGAAGCCATCTTGGTTGGAATAAAGTGGTAACACTTAAAACATTTAGTTTACAAAGGAACAAAATGAGGGGGTTCATTTTGCCATAGAAATTATGATCAGTGCAGCAGAAAGAAAAATTAGGGCACATTTTGACTTCTCAAATCCTCTTCTATTTCATAAAAAACTTCTGACATGCAGACTGAAACATGCACTTGGAATATAAGTAGCAGACTTCCCTGGTGAGCAGTAGCTTTACTACAGTGATCTAATGAGCAACTAGAGTGCTAACATTCAGAATTTATGGCAAATGTGTGACACATCTGAATGCCTTCTTGATGGAACCAAAGTAAAAAACTGAAAGTATTTCCTACTGAGGAGACTGCAGTAAATGAGGAAATTAGGACACTTCATAACAAATAAATCTCCCAAGATGGCCACCAGAGACAAAAGAGCCCAAATGTAGCCCAAATATCACCCAGATGTAGCCCAAGTATAGCCCAATGACAGAATGTCTGAGAGTGTTCTTAAGAACAACTAGAGCGCTTACTGTCTTACTTATGACAAAAGTATGGCACACCTGAAGCCATCTTGATTGGAATAAACTGGTAACACTTAAAACATTTAATTTAAAACGGAACACAATGAGGGGGTTCATTTTGCCACCGAAATTATGATTAGTGCTGAAGAAAGAAAAATTAGGGCACATTTTGAGTGACTTCTCAAATCCTCTTCTATTTCATTAAAAACTTCTGATATGCAGACTGAAACATGCACTTTTAATACCAGCAGCAGACTTCCGTGGTGAGCAGTAGCTTTACTACAGTGATCTAATGAGCAACTAGAGTGCTAAGATTCAGAATTTATGGCAAATGTGTGACATATCTGAATACCTTCTTGATGGAATCAAAGTAAAAAACTGAAATCATTTCCTACTTAGGAGACTGCAGTAAATGAGGAAATTAGGAAACTTCATAGCAAATAAATCTCCCAAGATGGCCACCAGAGACAAAAGAGCCCAAATGCAGCACAAATATCATCCAGATGTAGCCCACATGTAGCCCAATGACAGAAGTGTGCTAAACACTTATTTTTTGTGTATTTGCAGTTTTATATAGTGCAGACTTGTCAGGTATTGGAGTGCTTTACATGAGCATTGGTTACATCACACAAGATCGAATTCATTTTGGTTGTAGACATGGGGAGATTAAGTGATTTGACCAGAATCACAGAATGTTGAGCTGAAGCAGAATCTCCAACCTGGTTCCCCAGTTGCAAAGTCTGCAGCTCTGGAAGTAACACCACATCCTCTCCCCTAAGTGCAACATTTAATCAAGTGGTCAACTGGATAAAAAAACATAAAGATTACAAATAATTTAAAAGTTCTTTGTCGCTATTTGAAAACTCAGAAAATATGTCCGCATTTAAATTTTTTAGAGCACTAACCATAATTTTGATGCAAATAAGACCCTCTCATATATGTAATTTCTAAAGGAAATGCTCTAGGTATTACAGTTTTGATTACATCAAGATGACGTCAGGCGTTCCACACTTTTGTAATAAATAAAGAATGTTAGCAATCAAGTTGTTCATTGGGATACTGTTGAGAGGCAGAGGCTAGGGGCACGGACTCTGAAAATTGAAGGCAGGTAGGAGAGTGCAGAGGAAACAATTTTACCACACTGGGCAGGCAAGAAGGGCAGTGGCAGCACAACAGACTATGGAGGGCAGTGGAAAAAGGGGCAGGGGCAACAAACAAACAATACAGGTCTGGCAAGAGAGGCTGTGGCAATATAATAGACCACTGTGGGCAGAAGGAAGAGGCAGTGGTAGTACAACAATACATGCCAACAGACCCGTTTCAGCCAGGAAACGTCCAATGTTTTTAAGCTCAAATGGGCTTTATTTGATCTGTCTCCTGTCTACAATCTCCTCTTTTTCAATGTAACTCAAAGGGGAAAATCAATACCCCTGTTTTTTTTCAAAATCTCCCTCTTACCAAGTTCAAAATGTTCGCAAGTATGGTACATTGGATCATGGTAGGCAGGAGGAATTGGGGTAGGGACATGGACTCGGATAACAGAGGACAGGAGGGACATGGAGACTGCACCAAACTGACCCTACAGGGCAGGCATCAGGGTTTGCAGCAGCACAATGCACCACGCAGGGCATGCTGGATGGGAGTGCAGCACAACAATCCATAGCAAGCAATAGGGAGGGGACAGGACCATGCACATGGACAACAGAGAACAGAGGGGAAAGAGGCAATGGTAGCTAGCTGACCATAATGGACAGACAGGAGAGAAAGCTGCAGCATAACAGACCATAAAGGGCAGGAGGGACGGATCAGAGGCATTACAATGGAACAGACAAGCCAGGAGGGAGGTAATAGGGGTCTGCACATGGAAACAGAGGGCTGGGGGCAAGGGGGCAGGGCAGGAGCAGCAAGATGACCATGGAGGTCAGGCAGGATGGGCCCTAGAAACAAGACACACCATGGAGAACAACAGTGAGACTATGATGACATACACACAGACCATGGAGGGAAGGTGGGAGGGGGTCAGGGGCAGCTAGCTGACCACACAGGGAAGGTGGGAGGGGCCATGGTAGCACAGAAGACCATGCATGGCAAGCGGGAGGGTTAGTGGCAGCACAATGGCTATGATGGGCAAGAAGGAGGGTGCAGGGGCATGCACAAAGGACCATGGAGGATAGAAGGGAGGGTCAGGACCTGGGCACAAACAAGAGAGTTCAGGGGAAAGGGCCTCACAACAGATCGCGCGGGGCAGGCAGGAGGAGCAGTTGCAGCACAACAGACCAGGAAGGGCAGAAGGGTGTGGCAGTAAAATGGACCATGGAGGACAGGAGGAAGGGGATAGGGGCATGGCATGTGGACAGGCAGGGTGGAGGTGGCAGGGACAGGTTACAGTCATCTGACAATGCTAGGCAGGTGGGAGGGGAGTGGCAGCTCAACAGAACACTCAGAGTAGATAGGAGTGGCAGGTCCATGGAACATGGTGGGTAAAAAGGACAGAGCAGGGGCATGCACAAAGACATCGGAGGGCAGGGGGAAGGAGAATAGGGGCAGCAAGCTAAGCACAGAGGTAAGCAGGAGGTCAATGATGGGCCATAGAATTGGGCAATGGAGGGCAGGAGGAGTGGACTGGTACATCATGCTAAATGGAGGGAACTGGCAGCACATCAGACCATGCATGGCAGGAGGGAGGAGGCTAGTCCATGGATTCAGACAACAGAGGATAGGGAGGAGGTGAATGGGGCAAAAAGCTAACTGTTCAGAGAAGGTGGGTATTAGGAACTTTATTGTTTTTAAAATGTGTGTCTGTGCGAACTACTTAAAATATGAACAAGTATGCAGCATAATCTCACTTTTATTCAGGAAGAAGAGGACGTTTGTGACTGTGACTCCGGGCTCACTTGGCAGAAAGACCCCCTGACCCTCCACCCCCCATCGCAAAATGTAATGCCCGTGAAAAGGGTAGGTGGACACAGTGTTATACAGAACATAGTCCTGAGAGCACAATTGAAAATGAAAACTAGATATAGTATATGGTATAAACTATGCACCAAAAAGTGTGATATAAGATGAACCGGGCGTGAAATATAATATGCAATACATTGTGCGCAACAACAGATTCATTGGAGAGCGCGAGATAGTACAGGCACTAGCGCGTGCTATGCGATATGCGCCTTGGAGTGTAATATGCACATGGCAGTGTTGTGTAACCTAACTAGTCTCTAAAGTTGTAATATAAAATATGTGCTGGGGAGTGTAACGTTGCATATGCACTGTGACATGGATCCCAGATTGTAATATGTATGGCATAGCGCTGTGCGTTATAACATAGGCATCGAGGAAGGCACGTTAGATGGGCCAATATAACCCGTGCGAAGGCAAGTGTTGCATGACATATTCACGGGGTGGTGTTACAGTACACATGGGCTAGAGAGTGCCATAGCATACGCACTAGCTGGTGGAATACAACACAGAGGTGTGTGGCACTCGGCGGGCACTGATGGGTGTAACACAGCATTGGGCTCAGCCAGGAGCACGCTGTGACTCTCAAGTGAGGTTTGTCTCCTTTCCAGAGAGTAAAATAAAAAGTATTACACATCCGGCGGTGGATGTGTGTTTTATTAACTGTGAGGGGGGATTCTTGCATAGTTTGGTCGAATTTTTGTCGAATCCCCTTTGAATGGCTTGGTGTGCGTGTGTATTAAATGTACCCGTCAATAGCTACCCATGTTTGTATAAATAAACGACAAGGGTGTCTATTTGGAGAGTACCCACCGGCGGGGGTGCCGGGATTAGGCATGGTAGGGTGTCAGACACGTCAGAGCTTCTCTAGCGGTGTAAATACATTCCACGTGGATTCATTGTCTGTATAGTCGCTTTTTAATGAATATCACGGAAATCGTCATGGTGATAGGTACACACGGTTTGTCCAGCATGTCCTAGGTGTTTCTATAAATATATATTTTTTTTAAATAATAAAAAACAAAGGCCGGCCCCGGGGAATGGGGTCCCCGGGGCCATAAGTGGCCTGAGGAGGGGGGCAACGCAGCCCCTCTCCTAAAGAATAAAGAAAAAAAAAGGCCATGGCCCAGGGGTTGGGGTCCCCGGGGCCGATTAAGACCTTGGGAGGCCCCTTCCAAATGTATTTTTTTCAACAAAAAAAATTAGGGTGCAGGCCCTGGGGGATGGTGTCCCCAGGGCCAATAAATTAGAAAAAGAAGGGGGGCCACACAGCCCTCCTTCTTAAAAAAATATAATAAATAAAAGACCGGCATCATGCCGGAGGCCACACCCCCTCCTTGCAGCACTCTGCAAACGCGCCCCCTGGCCAGTTGTAAGTTGGGAAATGAATTCCCCTTCAATACTGAGGGTCCCTGAGGGCCAACTAGCCCAACAGGTATCTCCAGTATGCGCCAGGGAGCTGCGTTGCAGACAGGTGTTCTGAGGCCACGCCCCTTTTTACACCTCTATGCAACGCAGCTCTGTGGCGCTTACTGGAGGTACCTAGAGGGCTAGTTTGACCCTAGGGACCCTTAGGATTCAAGGGGACTTAATCTCTCAACTTAGAACGGCCACAGGGCGCATTTACACAGTGGTGAAGGGAGGGGACGGGGCCTGAGGTGACGTGTGCAAACACGCCCTGTGGCGCATTTTAAGTTGGGGAAATAATTCCCTTTCAATCCTGAGGGACCCTGGGGGCCAACTAGCCCACCAGGTGCTTCCAGTAAGCTCCACTGCTCTGCGTTGCAGAGAGGTGGTGCAGGCCGTGACCCTTTTTACACCTCTCTGCAATGGCGCTTACTGGACGTGCCTAGTGGGCTATTTTGCCCCTAGGGACCCTCAGGATTCAAGGGGACTTAATCTCCCAGCTAAAAACGGCCACAGGGTGTGTTTACACAGTGGTGAAGGGAGGGGACGGGACCTGAGGTGACGTGTGCAAACACGCCCTATGGCACGTTGTAAGTTGGGGAAATAGTTCCCCTTCAATCCTGGAAGCCCACCAGGTGCTTCCAGTATGCGCCACTGAGCTGCGTTGCAGAGAGGTGGTCCAGGCCGTGCCACTTTTTACACCTCTCTGCAAAGCAGCTCTGTGGCGCTTACTGGAGGTACCTAGTGGTCTAGTTGGACCCTAGGGACCTTCAGGATTCAAGGGGATTTAATCTCCCAACTTAAAACGGCTCAGGGCGTGTTTACACAGTGGGGAAGGGAGGGGACGGGGCCTGAGGTGATGTGTGCAAACACGCCCTGTGGTGTGTTTTAAGAGGTACTTTCAATCCCCTGCCCTATTATATACTAGGGGCTTACAGAGGAGGTCATAGTGTTCCCTACTGTATGTAGGTGTTTTCACTGTATTCTGAGTGTCTTTTAACATAGCACTGGCTCTAGGACTGGTTAGTCAGACTCAGTTACCACCAGTATCCGTCTGAAAAAGTTGAGGGTACAGGATGATTTTGCAACAAGGCTTCTTTCTGCTCTTCTGTTTGTTCTTTCTGCACGCTATCCTTCTTCCTGCATTTTTCTTCGTGTTTGAGGACTTCTGTTGCTTCTTTCTGCATTTTTTTTTTTGTGCGTTTTTTCTTCTTTCTTCACATGTCCTATCTCTGTAGGCATAGTTAGAAATTAGCATTTAAAAAAACTTTTAAATTCACTGAAAAAACCATAGGATTCAGGGGCGTTATAGTTAGCTGGACTTTTCACTTGTACAAAACCATTGAAATTCCCCCGTTATAGTTAGTTCAGCTAACTATAACTCGCGCGCCCGCAATGCACTGCTGATGGCGTCACATGTTACATCACTCATGACATGGTCAGTGACATCACTCATGACATCACTGATGATATCTCAAATGACATCACTGATGACATCACTGATTTTCAGTGAATTTCTAAGGTTTTTTAAATGCTAATTCCTAATTATAACATGCCTGAAACCTATGTTTTTTTCAGTGAATATATATATATATATATATATATATATATATATATATATATATATATATATATATATATACAAAACCATGCTCCCTTCCACTGAAAAGAGCGAGCCCACGCGGGTGCATCAGGAAAGCACGCTTTATTTGAACAGTGCGGCATGACGCGTTTCGTCTATTGACTTTCTCAAATGCCATGAAAATAAATGTTCAAAATGTTGTCCACTTTAAAAACAGTGTGCCCCATTACGATTGGTTGAGGCACTCTGAGACAGCCAATGGGAGAGTATCCTGAGACCCGGCACTCCGAGTCTCTGTGAAGCAGTGGCCAGCGTCAGCACTACTCAAGTTGGCGGTGACTGCTTCCTCTCATCCCATGCCTGGATGTTAGTGCGGAAGAAAAGCGGCTGTCCCGGACCCTCATCCCACCGTAGTACTCACACCTAAAACCCGGAAACACCACCTTGGTAAGTAATGTACCTTCGTGCAGTCACGGCCCAATTGCTTGGTAGGATGTTGCTGTGAGCTATGGCGGTTCGGCGATTCCCCAGTCCGTGAGGTACACCACAAGAATGCCACACAAATCGCCGAACTGCTTCTGGGATGGGTGCTCCATTGTGCTGTGGCCGCACAAAACATATCCAAAACCATGCTCCCTTCCACTGAAAAGAGCGAGCCCACGCGGGTGCATCAGGAAAGCACGCTTTATTTGAACAGTGCGGCATGACGCGTTTCGTCTATTGACTTTCCCAAATGCCATGAAAATAAATGTTCAAAATGTTGTCCACTTTAAAAACAGTGTGCCCCATTACGATTGGTTGAGGCACTCTGAGACAGCCAATGGGAGAGTATCCTGAGACCCGGCACTCCGAGTCTCTGTGAAGCAGTGGCCAGCGTCAGCACTACTCAAGTTGGCGGTGACTGCTTCCTCTCATCCCATGCCTGGATGTTAGTGCGGAAGAAAAGTGGCTGTCCCAGACCCTCATCCCGCCGTAGTACTCACACCTAAAACCCGGAAACACCACCTTGGTAAGTAATGTACCTTCGTGCAGTCACGGCCCAATTGCTTGGTAGGTTGTTGCTGTGAGCTACGGCGGTTCGGCGATTCCCCAGTCCGTGAGGTACACCACAAGAATGCCACACAAATCGCCAAACTGCTTCTGGGATGGGTGCTCCATTGTGCTGTGGCCGCACAAAACATATCCAAAACCATGCTCCCTTCCACTGAAAAGAGCGAGCCCACGCGGGTGCATCAGGAAAGCACGCTTTATTTGAACAGTGCGGCATGACGCGTTTCGTCTATTGACTTTCTCAAATGCCATGAAAATAAATGTTCAAAATGTTGTCCACTTTAAAAACAGTGTGCCCCATTACGATTGGTTGAGGCACTCTGAGACAGCCAATGGGAGAGTATCCTGAGACCCGGCACTCCGAGTCTCTGTGAAGCAGTGGCCAGCGTCAGCACTACTCAAGTTGGCGGTGACTGCTTCCTCTCATCCCATTAGTGCGGAAGAAAAGCGGCTGTCCCGGACCCTCATCCCGCCGTAGTACTCACACCTAAAACCCGGAAACACCACCTTGGTAAGTAATGTACCTTCGTGCAGTCACGGCCCAATTGCTTGGTAGGTTGTTGCTGTGAGCTACGGCGGTTCAGCGATTCCCCAGTCCGTGAGGTACACCACAAGAATGCCACACAAATCGCCGAACTGCTTCTGGGATGGGTGCTCCATTGTGCTGTGGCCGCACAAAACATATCCAAAACCATGCTCCCTTCCACTGAAAAGAGCGAGCCCACGCGGGTGCATCAGGAAAGCACGCTTTATTTGAACAGTGCGGCATGACGCGTTTCGTCTATTGACTTTCTCAAATGCCATGAAAATAAATGTTCAAAATGTTTTCCACTTTAAAAACAGTGTGCCCCATTACGATTGGTTGAGGCACTCTGAGACAGCCAATGGGAGAGTATCCTGAGACCCGGCACTCCGAGTCTCTGTGAAGCAGTGGCCAGCGTCAGCACTACTCAAGTTGGCGGTGACTGCTTCCTCTCATCCCATGCCTGGATGTTAGTGCGGAAGAAAAGCGGCTGTCCCGGACCCTCATCCCGCCGTAGTACTCACACCTAAAACCCGGAAACACCACCTTGGCAAGTAATGTACCTTCGTGCAGTCACGGCCCAATTGCTTGGTAGGTTGTTGCTGTGAGCTACGGCGGTTCGGCGATTCCCCAATCCGTGAGGTACACCACAAGAATGCCACACAAATCGCCGAACTGCTTCTGGGATGGGTGCTCCATTGTGCTGTGGCCGCACAAAACATATCCAAAACCATGCTCCCTTCCACTGAAAAGAGCGAGCCCACGCGGGTGCATCAGGAAAGCACGCTTTATTTGAACAGTGCGGCATGACGCGTTTCGTCTATTGACTTTCTCAAATGCCATTAAAATAAATGTTCAAAATGTTGTCCACTTTAAAAACAGTGTGCCCCATTACGATTGGTTGAGGCACTCTGAGACAGCCAATGGGAGAGTATCCTGAGACCCGGCACTCCGAGTCTCTGTGAAGCAGTGGCCAGCGTCAGCACTACTCAAGTTGGCGGTGACTGCTTCCTCTCATCCCATGCCTGGATGTTAGTGCGGAAGAAAAGCGGCTGTCCCGGACCCTCATCCCGCCGTAGTACTCACACCTAAAACCCGGAAACACCACCTTGGTAAGTAATGTACCTTCGTGCAGTCACGGCCCAATTGCTTGGTAGGTTGTTGCTGTGAGCTACGGCGGTTCGGCGATTCCCCAGTCCGTGAGGTACACCACAAGAATGCCACACAAATCGCCGAACTGCTTCTGGGATGGGTGCTCCATTGTGCTGTGGCCGCACAAAACATATCCAAAACCATGCTCCCTTCCACTGAAAAGAGCGAGCCCACGCGGGTGCATCAGGAAAGCACGCTTCATTTGAACAGTGCGGCATGACGCGTTTCGTCTATTGACTTTCTCAAATGCCATGAAAATAAATGTTCAAAATGTTGTCCACTTTAAAAACAGTGTGCCCCATTACGATTGGTTGAGGCACTCTGAGACAGCCAATGGGAGAGTATCCTGAGACCCGGCACTCTGAGTCTCTGTGAAGCAGTGGCCAGCGTCAGCACTACTCAAGTTGGCGGTGACTGCTTCCTCTCATCCCATGCCTGGATGTTAGTGCGGAAGAAAAGCGGCTGTCCCGGACCCTCATCCCGCCGTAGTACTCACACCTAAAACCCGGAAACACCACCTTGGTAAGGAATGTACCTTCGTGCAGTCACGGCCCAATTGCTTGGTAGGTTGTTGCTGTGAGCTACGGCGGTTCGGCGATTCCCCAGTCCGTGAGGTACACCACAAGAATGCCACACAAATCGCCAAACTGCTTCTGGGATGGGTGCTCCATTGTGCTGTGGCCGCACAAAACATATCCAAAACCATGCTCCCTTCCACTGAAAAGAGCGAGCCCACGCGGGTGCATCAGGAAAGCACGCTTTATTTAAACAGTGCAGCAAGACGCGTTTCGTCTATTGACTTACTCAAATGCCATGAAAATAAATGTTCAAAATGTTGTCCACTTTAAATATATATATAATATTCACTGAAAAAAAACTAAGGTTACAGGGACATTAAGTTAGGCTGACATTTCACTTGTACAAAACCAGAGAAATTCAGCCATTATAGCTAGTGGGCTAACTATAACATGCTCCCCCATAACTCACTGCTTATGACCTTACATATTACATTACTCATGAGCTCACTCATGACATCTCAGATGAGATCACTGATGACATCATCCAGTGAGTGTGAGTGTATTTAAAATGTTTGTGTGTTAAATATATATACCAAGGTGTATTGGTGAATCAGTGAATGTATGAGTGCTTGTTTGGATGATTCAGTGGGCGCATGACTGACTGTATGACTGAGTGATTAGGTGTCTGAGTGAATATATGGGTGAGTGACTGCTTGTGTGAATGTCTATATCTCTCTGTCAGTTGGTGTCTAAGTGCCTGTATGAATGTGTGAGTGGCTATGTGAGTTTCTGTATGGGTGAATGATTGATTGTCTGAGGACATCTATGGGTGACTGAGTGTCTGTGTGGGTGGGTGAGGGAGTGTGTGACTGCCTGTATGGACAAGTGAGTGGGTGAGTCAGTGGCTGTATTGGTTAGTAAGTTTGAGTGTGAGTGTGTGTGAAGGGCTGTACGGGTTAGTGAGTGTGTTTGCCTGTGTCAGTAAGTGAGTGCATGCGTCAGTGGTATATGGGTGAGTATCTGGGCATGTGAAAAGCAGTATAGGTGAGTGATGGGGTATGTGAGTGACTGTATGGGTGAGTGAATGAATGTGAGAGTGACGGTATGGGTGAGTGTGTGCTTATGTCGGTGACTGTATAGGTGGGTAAATGCATGTTAGTATCTGTATGAGTAAGTGAGTGAGTATGTGTGTAAATATGGGTGAGTACGTGGCTGTGTGATTGTATGAGTGAGTGAGTAGGTGCGTAAATAATTCTATGGGTGAATATGTCAGTAGTTGTATTAGTGAGTAAATGGGTGTGTGGGTGGCTGTATGGGTGAGTGAGTGGATGTGTGTGTTGATCTATGAATCAGTGAATGGCTGTGTAAGTACTGGTATGGGTGGGTGAATGGGTTTGAGAATGGTATTGTGAAAGTTGGAGTGGGTTTATGAAGGTTATATGGGGTGTGAGTGGGTGTGTAAGAGATTCTGTGGATGATGTCATCAGTGATGTAATTTGAGGTGTCATCAGTGATGCCACTGATCATGTCATGAGTAATGTAATATGTGAGGTCATAAGCAGTGCATAGTGGGGGCATGAGCTATAGTTGGCTCACTCCTTATAACAGCTGAATTTCTCTGGTTTTGCACAAATGAAATGTTAGCCTAACTATAATGTCACTGTAACCTTTGTTTTTTTCAATCAATTTCTAAGGTTTTTGAAATGCTAACTCCTAATTATAACGTCCCTGTAGCTTTGTTTTTTTCAGTGAATTTCTATGGGTTTTTAAGTAGTAGTCGCATGTGCAGAGTGGTAGAGAAAGGGGGCAAGGCCTCTGAACAGCTCTATGGAATCCCACTGTGCAGGACTTACAGGAGGTGCCAGGATGGCTTTTTTGTCCCCAAGGTCCCTCACAAGTAAAGTGGATGGACTTCGCCCCCCAAACAGTAGGCATCAGGAGCCGCGTTTGCAGAGTGGTGGAGAAAGGGTATGTGGCTTCTGAAGACCTCTTAGAAATCCTACATTATGGAACTTACTGGAGGTAACAGGAGGGGTAGTTGGCCCTCAAGGACATCCTTGGGGGCCAACTACCCCTCCTCTTAACTTCAATAAGTCCCACAGAGCAAGATTGCTGAGAGGTTCTCAGAGACCATGCCTCCATGTCCCCTTTCCCCATCACTCTGCAAACGTGCCACGTGGCGCACTACTAGTTGGGGGATGAAGTCCCCTTGCCTCTTGAGGGCTCATGGGGTCCAACTACCCCTCCTGTTACCGTCAGTAAGTCCCACATAGTGGGATTGATGAGAGGTTATTGATGGCAAGGCCCCCCTTCTCCACCTCTCTGCAAATGTGCCACAACAAGCACGCTTTCTGGACCAACATCTTGCTTTCTAACAAATTTGGTACATTTCCGTTCAGCAGTTCAGGCTAGAGTCATGTTCAAAAAATGAAAAATCCCCAGAGACGTAACATGAGGGGAACAGGTTTCGGATCCCCCCCTTTTTTCTGGCCACCCCCTTGATGGATCACCGCAGCAGGTGAATCAAAAAGGGGACACTTTTTGAAAATTTCATGAAGATTCGTCAAGCGGCACCTACGTTATTCGCCAAACAATAAACGCTATTCCTATGGTTATTGGTCCTACTATATCTACCTACTGGTGACCGCCAGTAGGATATCTATCTATAGATACATATAGATAGATAGATAGATAGATAGATAGATAGATAGATAGATAGATAGATAGATAGATAGATAGATAGATAGATAGATAGATAGATAGATAGATAGATAGATAGATAGATAGATAGATAGATAGATAGATAGATAGATAGATAGATAGATAGATAGATAGATAGATAAATAGATAGATAGATAGATAGATAGATAGATAGATAGATAGATAGATAGATAGATAGATAATGAGCTACTCGATGTAGAAGCCGGATCTAACAAATAATCAGTCACCACTGACAAAATTGATGCATATACGTTCAATTAATGCATAACCCACTGGTGATGCATTAGGCCTTGAACTAGAAGTGACACCTCTATAACTTCTGTCACAATTGTGAAGATGAGGAAGAGCATAAAAGAGAGGGAACTGGTCTCTTAGAAAGAAAGCATAGATTCTTTATAAACATAGGTGCTTGAAGTAGGGGTGCAATGGGCTCTAGAGTTCAGAAGCTGACTGAACAATAAAGATGCATTTAAATATTGTATTCTCTTGCCACATTTGCTTTGTGTTAAAAAACAAAGATCACATTTCAGACTTTGTCTTCTAAGAAAGTGCCACTTATTGGGAAACTAGTGCTTACTTTTATTTCTCTGACTGCAAAGTGGGAGAATTTTGTAAACGTGACTTAGATGACAATCTTGCTGGTGTAAAGGAAGTGAAAGGAAAGGCTATAGGATGTCAGTTCATGGCATTTAAATGAGTAGTATAGTTCTACCAGTAAAACTGCGGGGTATATTCACAAGAACGTGTGCTAAACATCACCAAAAAATGTTAACGCAACTTTCCACATCGCAGCCTATTGCGGGAAAATAACCCTGTGTCAACGTGGAATTCACAACAAGGCGGTACCATGTGATAGTCTGCCGAAACCGCTATAATGTCCGCGATACAACCACCTCGATGGAGATAAAAATGCAAACCACAACACGAAAAAACCTGCGATGGGCCAAAGAGCGATGAGGAAATCAGCGATAAGCAGCGCAGGCTGCAACACACACCTGGCAGGTGGGAAAAGTAGAAAAAACACCCAAACACAAACTGACCAACACCCAAGCACCATGGAGGCAGCTGGAGCAGGCTAGGGGACAAGCGCAACCCCACAAGCACCCCAGACGACCAGCCCGGGACCTCGGGGACAGAGAATGGCAAGGACAAGAAGAAGAGGAAGACGAAGTTCAGTCAACAGGCGAACAGGATCATAGTCACGGTGGTGATGGAACACCATCAATAACGTGTCAGTTGGCACCAAAACTGGAATATGGCGGGACATTGTGGACAAGGGGAATGCCGTCGGAAAGACAATGGACAAGGTCAAGAGCGATGGAATGACATCAAGCGAAAGACCAAGGAGAAACTCGCAGCCAACCAGAAGGCAGAAATGCAGACTGGAGGTGGGGGCCCAGCGCCACAGCTAGTGCTGGATGACATGGAGCAGCTGGTGTCGACAGTCATCCATGTGGATACTGTGGCCGGAGTCGGGGGACCGGACACTGCTCGACAGGACACAACATAACTGCAACAGGGTGAGTGACCACCCGGTACTGGGGGGATGGGTGGAGATGGTCATGATGGCACACATGCACAATTAAGCAGAGCACAGTGCACACCCTCAATGACTCTGGGTCATCGCTCAGAGCTAGAGACTGTCACAATGTACAAAGCCATGCTGTCTAAATGTCAACAAGTACCATGCGTCTACATACATGTGAACACATTGCAATACACCATCTCCCCTTCACATTGCAGGGCACATTGCAACACCCCCTGCAGAGCAGTCCCAGCCACTCTTCACTGATGACGAGGAGGACAACCCCAGCATTGACGCATAAGCCCTCCTAGACATCATTGACATCATCTGCGACTCACCTCAAGGATCAGGGCTGACCAGCTGCATCGAGGAGACCCCACCCACCACCCAAACCACCCAGCAGGAGGCACCCACGGCCCCGGCAGTCTCCCAAGACCCTCAGGAACAACATCCACATCTCCGCCCCCTGGTGTGCCATTGCCTCACAGTGCGGCAGATGTATCCACTCCGGCACCTGATGTGTCAGTGGCACACATTGTCTCAGCCGGTACTGCAACAGCCACAGGTGTGTATGTCCGGGACGAGGAGGTGGATGGGTTTGTGATCAGGAGGCAGTAGCATTCCTTTCTGCCACCTGGCCTGTTTCTGCTTGGTGCCACAGAGGGCCCCATGACCTTCCACTGACACCCGATACACTCCGATGCACTCACCTTGGACAGCGACATGGACTGCCATACCCTGTTTGATGACCAATGACACGACAACCAGACTGCGGACTGTACCCTTCCTCTTCCGCTGTACTTGTCATCCCCGGATGGACTCTGGCTGGCCCTCCACTGGCACATATTGTGTGGTGTGCTCATCATTGGCCTGTACCGCTCCAGCTGCAGAACTGCACTGGATGTACAATAAACATCCAGTGATGCACTGCTATGTTATGTCTTTCATCATTCATGTATGAATGTGTGGATGAATGTAGGGACAGTGATTTCCCTTGCGTCAGAGATGCTCATCCTGTGGGATGCCAGTCAGAGCGTGCTACATTGCATACTGTGTACCGGGTCTCGTGAGCACTACAACAGGAACACACACATCAGTCACTTACATTTCCAGACATGGACTGACCCACGCCCAGAGCCCACGAGTCAATGTTGCAAGCCCTGCGCTGGTCCAGCGTACGGCAGGCCAGACTACTCCGCTTAAGCTCCGAGTGGGGGCCCTCATTGCTACCCGTCGCAGACGTACTCGCTGGTGGTGTGCAGGTCACTGGTCTAGTTGTCAGCATGTCACAGCCACTCCCTGAGGGCAGGTTAGCACGCACACCACACCCATCCGTCACAGGCATCACAGGCCATGTGACTACGCCAACATAAAGGGCCGACAACATCACATTCCCCTCTGCCGGTGGTGGCTGGATGCGGACACTCCACGGTTCTCAGTCATAAAGGGCCCATGAGTTGTTGGGCACAGGGTTAGTGGCACCCGAGGCCTTGCGGCCATCACGGGCCTACCACCACGTGGCGCTGACTGGGGTTGCACAGGGTTAGTGGCACCCGGAGCATTGCGGCCGGCATAGGCACCCCGCCACGGGACGGTGACTTTGGGTGCACCGAGTTAGTGGCACCTTAAGCTGCTGAGCGGGTGTGCAGCCTGCGATGATGCCCCGTCCCGGCAGTCTGGACAGCTCAGGTTTTGTGTGCCCTGCTGGACCACAGTGTAGGCAGGAGCCAGCGGGCAGAGCTGGCCTACCGCCACGTGGCGTCGCCTACGGGATCCCGGTGTTAGTGGCACCCATTGGGCTGAGAGGGTGTGCAGCCTGCGATGAGGCCGGGTGCACTAGTATGTCCTATGCCATGGAGTAATCAAGACCCAGCTCCAAATGTGAGACCTGGTGGCCTGCGGAGTGGGGCTGCATGGTGTGGAGGGTGCCATGTCTGCGGGCCCCGGACTTGTGGCTTGCAGCGGCACGTCGTAGGACCTCCTGTCTGCATGCCGCTAGCAGAAAGTGAGCAGTGAGTCCTAGGTGTGTATGTCCGGGCATGCTCTGATGGCCGGCGGGAGGGGCTGGGGTGCCTCTGCCTGGGTGTGCATGAGCGGGCAGGCGATGTTGTCTTGTGCAATTGTGTGTACTGTGCCAATCATGTATCTGGACTCTGTTTCAGATGACGGGTCTGTCTCAGATGTGTGACCTGGTGTACTGCTCTACATACTAACCCTGGGCGTAGTTCGCGAAGTAGCACTTCGCGAAGCTACGCAAAGTGCACTTTGCACTACGCGAGCTACGCGTAGCACTTCGCGAACTGCGTAGTACCTTGTTCGCACTGTGCCAGATGTCGTTTTCAATGATTGCACAGTGCGGACAAGCAACCGGCACTGTGCAATCATTGAAAATGGCATCTTGCACAGTGCGAGCTGTAGTTTTCTGCTGCTCGAGTAGATTTTTACTCGAGCGGCAGCTTTCTCAACGCGAACTGGTAGTTTCTCATCGCGTGCGGTCGCGAGCATACGCGACCACTCGCAATGAGAAACCTGATCTCCTCGCGTTGGGAATCTTGCCGGGAGGTTTATTTTCCATGCTCGCGATCGCCAACTTGATGTTGCTGATCGCGAACAAGGAAAAAGTCTCGCCGGGATGTCATTTTGCTTGCTCGCAGTCGCCAACTTGACGTTGAGGACCGCGAGCAAACAAAAAATGACCGCAGCACTACGCAACACTACGCTATGCGTGTTCCCACTGTGCTACGTGCAATTCGCGTAGTGCGAAGTAGCGCGAATTTCGCAAACTACGCGAGCGTAGCGTAGTGCTTTGCCCAGGCTTAATACATACCGGCAAGTGGTTGGAGACACACCGGTTGCAGCAGGTGAGCAGTGTGGCCTGGGTGCACAGTGGTAGCACTCTCTCACTCTCTCTCCCCCTCTCTTCTTCTCTCTCTTTCTCCCCCTCTCTTCTCTCTCTCTCTTGCTCCCTCTCTTCTTCTCTCTCTCTCTCCCCCTCTCTTCTTCTGTCTCTCTCTCTCTCCCCCTCTCTTCGTCTCTCTCTCTCTCCCCCCTCTTCGGCTTCTCTCTCTTTCCCCCTCTCTTCTTCTCTCTCTCTCTCCCCCTCTCTTCTTCTATCTCTCTCTCTCCCCCCTCTTCTTCTCTCTCTCTCTACCCCTCTCTTCTTCTCTCTCTCTCCCCCTCTCTTATCTCTCTCCCTTCCTCTCTTCCTCTCTCTCTCCTTCGCTCTCGCTCTCTATCCTTTGATGTGCGCAGGACACACCTTCTCATCATGATTTTTGTCTTGCAGGATGTGACCTACGTATTGTCCCAAGGGGAGCCGCCAGGTGTCTTTTTTCATTTCAGTATTCATGTTAATAAAGTTTAATTTTTTGCTTCGGAAGTGAATGTGTGATGCTCATTTTTGTGACGACACATGCATGTCACCAGTTGTTATTGTGCGACATCATGCAGATTATTTTGTACATGTTTAGGTGTAGCTGATGTGGCATGTCTTTTGTCGGGGGTGCCGGGTAAGGGTGGTCCTGGGGGTGGTGGCGGCGGGTGTTGTTGCCCTTTTGGCACTCCGGACTGCATGTTCAGTTGCCCTGGTGCATCTGTTGTTTTTCAAGTGTGGCTCTGGGCTGTGCTCCCTTTTGTGGTGCAGGCTGCGGTCCGACTTTACACCAGGTCAGAGCGTGTATTATTTTCCTGCTGCTAATGCGCCGTATCGCCTGTTTTGTGTTCTTATCGCAGTCCTGGCTGGTCGTTGTGAATGTTGTGGAGTGGTGTTGTCGCGGCTTTTGGTACGGGAATGCCTACCCTGCATCTCATTAGCGATAGTTGCCGGGGTCATCTGTGGCGATGTTTTTTGCGGCTGCTATTGCGGGTATACTGGTGATGTGGGCTATTAACACCAGCTTGTGATTGGGGCGATAAGTTTATCGCAACTTTGGCTGCGATAAAGTGCCGTTAACTCGGCAATAGATCCTTGTGAATATCCCCCTGCATGTCTATGCAAATTGGTGCCCATTTTAATGGGCACCTTCCAACACCTCCCAACAGCTCCAAACACCGCTGACCAAGACATCCTTACCACTCTCCTGCTGATTGGGCGTGGCACATTTGCTAAACTTTAAGTGTAACGCTTGGATTCTTCACAATCTCTAGGACTTCAGTGATACAACATTACATACAGCACCCCCACTCTGAAAATTGTTGCAGCAGCTCGCACTGCAAAAATGATGCACACGTTTCTAATTGGGCCATATTTAGAAACACAATTATCAGTAGGGCAAAAAAGAATTGCATTGATATATTGAGTTGAAATTTCTGACCCAAACCGATAGCTGCCCTTTTTGAAATACTTATCTGCAGAAATACCTTCTGGGCGCTAGTACAATTTTACAGATCTGTGACAAAATCACGAATGTGACGCCCACCTCCTTGTCCTTGGGTCACCATTATTACTGGACTGGGAACAGTGCAAGGGAGCAGAGTAAACACCACCTTAGAGGAAGGCAACGCATTTTTGCCACGTTTGCCTATGGACTCGAGGTTTAAGAGCTTAAAAATGTCAGACTGGTGCTTTGAACACGTGCAATTACTTTGCTTTCTCTGGTTTTCCTGAATAGACAGTGGGGAATGAAAGTAATTAGGAGATAAAACCTCAGCCCAGTTACTGGAACAGAAGCTAACCGCAACACTTGTGTTGCTGTGGAGTATGCTAACACAGTGATACATTGATGCCTCGCCTTTTCCTCAGTTATAATATTATAGCAGTTTACACATTTACATGAAAACCATTGTGAATCTGTTTCACTTGGTTTGTTTCCACAGATGTATTACATATACATTTTTTGTCGACTACGCTTGCGTGTGAATTCATGTGATTTTTAAATACGTTTACCTATAAAATTAGCAACATGTAGGAGAATGTCTCTGGGTTTAAGCAAAACAGCGGGCCCTGCTCAGAGTTGGGTAGTAACGAAAAAGCTTCCAATTTGTAGAGGAAGTGGTAAATTCTCTAGGGCAGATTTACAAGCCCCTTGCGCCTCATTTGCGCCGCTGTTGCGTCACATCTGTGACGCAGCAGCGGCGTAAACCTTGCCCTATTTACAACGTGACGCATCTAGGGAGATGTGTCACATTGTAAAGCCCTGCGCCACATGAAACCTGCGTCAGGCTTCATGTGGGCGTTACGGCGCAGGGTGGGCGTTCCCTCGCAGGTACGTCTCGTAAACGATTTCACTGAGTCACTTTTACGGCCATGCTGCGGCAAAACCCTGCGCCTGCTTGAAGCAGGTGCAAGGAGTGACGCAGCATGTTAGGCATAGGGCGCCCTCGAGCCTTGCTGGAGCCGCATCGCCGTCTGCCCATCCGTCGCCACGGCGCACCGCATTGTAAATGTGGCGCATCAGTGGTGGCGCACGGGCCATATGCAAATCAGTCTGACCCTGTGCCTCATGGGAACAGTCCAGCCCGAACTGCCAAGCCATGTCTTTCCTGGATGGAAACAAGCATCCTGGGACCGGTTTCGGGTTCATAACCCTCATCAGCCAGGCTATCTTGAATCCAGTGGCAAAGTGAGCAAGGGACCCACGTCTGGGCATACTCTGCCAACTTAGGGCGAACATAGCGATTCCAAAGGGGATGATGGATGGAGCATTTGAGCAAATCAAACACTCACCCCCAGTCATAGTAAAATGGCGTGGGGTAATACGGGGCCATCCGGCGGGCGGATTGCCACCGCCGTCCCGGCGGTGGCGATCCGCCCGCAATCCTAATGGGGCCCTAATTGCTTTAACACTCACGCATGTTGCAGTAAAAACCATTTTGAAAAAACAGATAAAACTTCTATTGAAATCTGCAGACATGGAAAACATAAAGTCTACTCTTAAACACTTTGGCGATCTTGCATGCCGCGTAACGAGTGTCATGTTGTCTTGCAACCATAACCATATCTTATCTTGAAATCGGGAAAGTCTGCCTTAACCTAATATTGGCCTCAAGGTTCATGACATTACAAATTAAAGGCTGCTCCTTTCCAATGTTGTTTAGTACAGGCTGTGCGGCTACAAATCTGAAACTTTTATGCATCTATTATGTTGCTGCCCGCTGCTGCTCCACTTTAGGTGGTCACTGCTAAAGCCACTCTTTTTAACTCATGGACTTGTAATGATGCCATGAACTGGATTTTCAGCACTATGGTTCCCTCTGAACTGGCAAAAATCTGCAAATATTTTAAAGAGGTGCAGGACGTTCTTAAAAAATCTATAGAAGATCGTCGATTTCCAGACTTTCAATATTTCTTAACTTTTTAACATACATCTTTGCTCTTTGGAAAATACACACCTTGCACTTTAACTTTACCTGCAATTGACTCCAAATAACATAGATTTTAAGTCAACTATAGTAGTCTATTAAACAATTGCTCTTAATTTACGTGTTCTCTCTCCTGATACCACAGGTCTGGTTGCGTCAGAAGATTTTATAATGTTTTGCTCTTTTACAATGCTTTTCTTATAACATGTTGCTTCTAAATGCTTATGTTGTCATGGTTTTAATTAACCATACAATAAATATTTTCTGACTACTGACACTGCTTTCCATTAAAACTATGGGGCAGATTTATGTTTCCTGGCGCATCCCTGCAAATCAGCAAGGATGCGCCAGGAATGATGCGTCACGCAAGTTTACCCTTGCGCCACACATGATGCGCCGCATTTACAATGCGGCGCATCATGGCGCAGGAATAAACAGATGCGTGACGCATCCGATGGCGTAAGGTTGGCGCAGTGCTTCAGTTGCGTCGCAAGCAGCACTGTTCCAACCTACCCTATCCCTAACATGGTGCGTCAAGCCTTACGCCTGCTTCAAGCATGCGCAGGGTTTTGGTGCATCAGCGTTGGGAAAGTGACTCAGTCAAATCTTATAGATTTGACTGAGTCCCTTTTCAGGGGCGTTCCTGCGACGGAACGCCCCCCCCTCTGTCGACACGCCCACGTGAAACCTGACGCAGGTTTTACGTGGTGCAGGGCTTTACATCGTGACGCATCTCCATAGATGCGTCACGATGTAAATATGGCGCAACGTGGCGCAGGGTTTACACCGCCGCTGCGTCACAAAAGTGACGCAACGGCGGCGTAAAAGTGGCGCATCTCCGATATAGATCTGCCCCTATGTCTATTTATGATTTTTGGGGCTAACTCTGCCATTTCCTGCCGGATAAGGCTCCTTTTGAGACTGATACTATTAGCCCAATCATTAATTTCTGGCCCTGATGCTAAACTGACCCTTAACTTTCGACCATGTTATGTGGGGAAGGTCTTGTGACATAGGGCCTGATTTAAAGCTTGGTGGACGGATTACTCTTCACAAACATGATGGATATCCCGTCCGCCATGATGGATATCCCGTCCGCCATGATGGATATCCCGTCCGCCGTATTACAAGTGCCATTAGATATAATGCCGGATCGCTATCACATTTGGGATGGACGAACCAGGGCGCCAAACTCCAAATCAGGCCCATAGTTTGTTCCTGAAAACCAACCCGGCATGACCACTCAAGATTTATTCTGGATGAGCAAAAAGACGCTAAGTAACAATTGGAACTTTTATTGAAACCAAGAATTTGAAAAAAACATCACTGTACATAAAGCTGTCAGAACAAAGAAAAGGCAAAATGCAGAACGTGCTAGAACCACATTTAACTTTTCTTTCACACACACTGGTGATGGACAAGGTGAAAGAGAAGCTTAATACCACACAGAAATGCCGCACATTAAACACAATAAATCTTTGCTTGCCTAATACAAAAGTAATGCACAGATGCACTACAAAGGAAGCACATCCGTCAAAAAGTGACAAGAATCCTAAATGAAACAGTGGCCAGCAATGAGCAACACATGCAATGGAGGGAGCACACAAGACATGGGACAGTACATATGCAACCAATTGCTCTTTCCTTACCAGGGCACAAGCCTCAGCTGCCACCTTAGGCAGAACCGGGTTATACTTTAGCAGGCAAACAAGCTCTGATATTGCAGCGGCAACCCTCATAGTTGGGACAACTAAAAAGCAATGATATACCGAAAAAAGACAACCTCATACACAGGCTCATCCACTTTTAGTCAGAGCGCATTAACACATTTACTTTTAAAACACATGAGCAGCGGTCGTACCCTAAAAAATATGTGTGCCCATTAGCTTTGCCTGTCAAAATTCAGATTTAGGTGGCAGGAAGCTGAAAAGAGGCAGCAGTAGAAATAATAAAGAAACTACTGGTTAAATTAGATATACCCGGGCAACTCCTCGGTTCCCTTTTGTCTCGCCTAAACATCTTTGCATCTCTTCTCCACCCCTATCTCCCCCAGCCTCCTTCTGCCTCTGCTTAGTTCTTCTCTATTTTATCTCAACTTCCCTCATCTCCTCAGCTAGCCTCTATCTCTAAATGCCTCTGTTAGTGTCAAAAAGTCTGTCTTGCTTACATCTCCTATGTCTCAATTCATCCTTGCCCGTTCTCCTCAGTCCCCTTTGTAGCTCAATAATACTACCTTGTCGCTCATATTCTCCTTTGTGTCTCACCTCACACAACTCTTATGTTTTTAAGATCTCGCTGTCTTTTACTTTCCTTCTATTTCCTCAGCCGTTCTACGGTGGTAATTTCTAGTTGGTCCAGCATATGGGGTGGTAATATTACTCCTGACTAGTATCACCATCATTATGTGCTAGCCATTATGGGGAATACTTATGGAAATCCAGAATTACTGGGTCATATGGGGCATTTCTTTTCCGGATTCTGGGCCCTTTCTGATCACGCTGGTGGGCAGTAAGTCATCAGAACACCTGTGGAACTGCCACTATGCACATCTCGGAATTAGGGTTCATCAATCCTTTGCCCCAACTACCCAGAGCAGTCTCTGTATTATCTAATACGCTGCGTTCACTAGCTCAATCTGGTCTATCCTAAATCCGCAACAAAGTAAAAGACTCAGGTATAAGTAGAAGATCTTCACAGATCCCATCCTTACACTTTAACCAGCAGGGACTGCTTTCATGCACGATTGCTTGCTTTCATTTCTTTAGTTATGGGCAAATAGTTGACTGCTGTCCATCTGCCTATAGATGGAGAGCAAACAAAGCAAAGACTACAGCCACAAGCCTGGCCCTCTTGCAGGCTCAACCAATAGGCTGGGGAGGGAACAGCTGGTGGTGTATCCTGAGCACTCCCACAGTGGAGATTCAGCCCTGTGGCTTTCCACATCCCTGCTCCTCAGAGCGCAAGCTGATCATGGGATCAAGACCCTATATTTGAGGCGATCAAAGACTCAGTGCACAATAATAGATCTCATGTGTTTGTCTTCCTCCTCCATTGATGAGAGGCCAAACAGGTAGTGGGGGAATCAGGTGTCAAGGGAAAAAGAAACTGAGCAAGGGAATCAAAAGAAATATCTCTACAGACCTAGCAGGTATAGTCCTGGCTGCAGTTTAGGGAAGGTCGGTGATACTCTTCATTTAGATGGCTGGGCTCATGCTCCCCTCTTGAAACTGCAAACATGCATAGTCACATTTTCCATGAAGACTAACATTTACATTTACCACCTTCTCCATTCTGAGCAAATGGCAAAAGTGAGAGGCAGGCTGATGCAGGGCACATGGCTGGGGTGAGGGGAAAGGGGCAGATAGGATGGATGAGGATAGGTGAGAACATTGCATAGCAGGAGGAAGACATGCTCCCATTGTGCCTTGAAAGGAGGTTGAGCGAGGGGCCAGGGAACGGAGATGGGCTGCATTGCTGCCCATTCCCAAGGTAATTTTACAAGCCTGGTAAAAGCAAGTGCTTTGTTTCCTCACCGGGTAAATGCAAGTGTGGGACCAATGGCCCACTCATGATTGAGCAGAGTGGAAATCACACTTGCGCCTAAGTGATGAACCTCTAGTGCCATCTATGAATACCTTAAGGAAACTAGAAATATTCTGCACTGACTCTAGGACTCCAAGGTTTGATTGATCACAGAGAGTGTGTCACCCATGGTACGATTATTTATTTGATGAAACTCTGTTAGTGATACTTGACATCTTGGGTCAGTTTTGTGAAACCGAAAACTGTCATTCCACCTCTATGTCAAACTTTGTGAGAGGAAACAGTGCAATTAGAGATAGAAGAAAGAAACTCCAAAAAGTCCTCCAGCAATTGCATCGTTTGAAGGTTCTCTCATTTGGCTCTACAAGCAAGAAAGTCAAATAAACTTGAGGGTAGTTAGGTAGGCAAATCTTTATTGTATTGATTTATATAAAATAATTCACAATAAGTTCAAACTATGCAGCCTAAAAATTACACATTTTAAAATGTCCATTATAAATAAGATAATATTCTAAAAATAAATGTTGTCAGTAAAAATGTAAGATTCAATCAGACACATAAAGGTCTGGTAAGGGATCCATTCCGGACCTTCTGGCGTCTCTCTGCTACTGCCTGCTCTGCGGCGGAGTTGTTTTGCCGCGTGACCCTATCTTCCTGGGGCAGAGTGACGCGGCCTGGCGGTGGCCTTGACGATCGGTGGCGTTGCGGTGGCTCACCTACCTGTCATGCTGCTTGACCTGCTGCGGAGGCCGCCTGATCATGATAGCTGTGGCGCCCGGCTCTACAACCTCCTGGATTGCATCTGCGGGAGCCAGGTGTGGCTTCCTCAACCTGCACCTTGGGACTGTGGACGATTCACCTGAGTTCCTGGCTTCTTTCTGGGCCTGTCTTGCTTCGACTAGCACTGGGCGCTCCACCGCCCACTGCCTTGGTCTGCTGTTGCGCGGTAGGCCTTTAACTGCGTGCTCTCCCCCTCCTCACCCTGCATTTGAATTTGCCCCGTTGCCGGGGGGACCCCTGCGGTGTGCCTCTGAAAGCAGTGGCGGGACAGCACTGTGAACGCGGACTGTGGCTGGTGGGGCATCGGTGTTGGGTCCGTCCTGACGGCACAGCGAGTGGTACCCCTGTTCTAAGCCTGCGACCCTCCTTGAGGCCGACCTTCATGCCTGCCGCCGCCATACTCACATAGCACCTTCATCAGGACTCTTGGAGGCCCCAGCACACCCACCTGAAGGCGATCCTGCTACACTCTACTGCAGCCCGTCCTGCTGGGGTGGCTACCGGGTATGCGTCCCGGCCCACGTTGCCCGCTGCGCATATAATTTTTACGCTGCATGCTGCCATGGGGAAGACGGACACCAGCAGCCCAAACTTACCTTCTCTGGATGTGGCGCGGGCAGGGGTGGCGAGCCCCCTCCTGACGTGGGTGAACAGTCCACCCAGACTGACCCCCCTCGAGGAAGGTGATGACAGCCTAAGAGCCATCCTCCTAGATGTAAAGTCCAGCTTAAAGAATATTGACGTGAAACTCGACCACCTATCTACTCGCCTTGACCAGGTAAAACAAAGGGTGGATTTGCACAACGCACGTCTTGACCAGCTTGAGTCGAGAGTTTCTGACATTGAGGATGCCGGTGCCTCTGGAGTGCAGAAGCTTCTGAAAATGGACAAAATCCTGGTAATTATCCATGTCAAGAACGAAGACTTGGAGGCACGCTCCTGGAGAAACAACATTCAGTTTGTGGGTCTTCCGGAATCCACCGCGACCGGGAAGATGGAGGACTTTCTTGAATCCCTGCTTCAGGACCTCTTCGGCCTGGTTCTGTCCACCCATTTTATTGTTGAGCAGGCGCACAGGTCGCTTGGCCCTCGCCCCCCCGTGGACCCAGCATGGCCAATAATTACCCATCTGTTGAATTACCTGGACCGGGACTCCATTCTACGCAGGGCCCGGAAGCTGGGTGAAATCAACTTCCAGGGAAACACGTTGTCCTTCTACCCTGACTTTACTCTGTTGGTCTAGGCAGCCCGCAGGGACTTCCTTCCTGCCAAGCGCATCCAGCAACAGCTCTACATCTCATATGCGATGCTCTATTTCGCGTCGACTTTGTGGAGAATCCAAAATTCTTTATAGATGCAAATGCCACTCTGGCTTTTGCAAAGCAGCTGCAAAAATCATCACCACGCAACAGCCGCGCCGACTCCGGGGAAGGCTACACAATTGACAATGACTGACCTCATTCATGCCTGGCTAATTTCCTAGGTGTTGGTATTTAGCAGTCTCATGTTGTTTTTCATAAGCTCTCTTCCCAATAGTACGTTTCATGCCTTTTTACAGTATATGGGCTCTGAATACTCTACATGTTATGGGTCCAAATAGTGAATTGCGACATAATAGTTTTCAGGTTTCATGGGTCTCCTAGGCAACATACCTACCCTCGCCTGTCCTAATCGCACCCTGAATTGTTTCAGGAGCATCCTGATCCATTTTCTCCTGTACCCTGTTAAAGGGCCTGCAATCTATTTATCCCCTTGGGATTAATTGTGGACAGCCGCATGTTGGCTCTCCGGAATTTAGTTCCCTGGGCTCCTGGATATACCGTCCTCAGCTGTTGGCTATTACAAAACGCACTCACAAGAGCAACATCTTCCCATTAACTTGTCTCCTGCTGATCTATACCATGCTCGGCCACCCTGCTGACACAGCTTGGGGGGATTGGCTGTGCCCACACACCCCGCAGGGATGACTCCCATTTCTGCACAGATTTCTCCAAGTTTGGGTCCTCGGATGGGGATGGGGCTCGATGCTCAACCTAATTTGGGGGTTGGAGTGGGTGGTGGGTGGGGTTGGGTTTTGTTTCGCAGGGCTCCGCACTCGGCGCCTTTTGCAAAAGCTTTGCACTGTTCTTCTGTTCTGCTTGAGGTTTGGCATGTTAACATGCTATGTAGTCTACAATGTACTGTACACTGCTGCACTTGCACCTGATCCTCACTCCATGGTCCATTGGCATTATGATACTCACCCTCTTCCCACTGTTACATGATTGACACAACGTTTTGGACTTGGAACGTTAGGGGTCTTAATGACTACCGTAAGGCATGCCTCATGCATGCACAGCACCTCGGCATCAGGTTGACGTTTGCTTCCTCCAGGAAATGCACCTCCTTCCTGCCACCTCCTCCAGGCTATTATCCCATCACTGGGGTAACTCCTACTCCCCCTTCTATTCTAACTACTCACGCAACGGCGTCTCCATCCTTTTCAGAAGGGGCCTTTCTCATTGAGCCGGAGGGTCGCTACGTGATCCTCGCTGGCACACTTTATAACCAAACGCTGATACTAGCGGCAATTTATGGCCCTAATCTTGACGACCCTAATTTCCTTGCACATGTTTGGCAACTAATATCTGCCCTGGGGCCCTATCCTCTAATCTGGGGGTGATTTTAACATAGCTCCCTCGCAAGCGCTAGACCGCTCTGGAGACCATACCCAACCAAGCCACCACTCTCCTTCCCTCCATTATGGCTGATAATTCCTTGCTGGACGCCTGGTGACATACGCACCCCGGTAGATGTGAGGCGACATGTGTCACGGGCTTACGGGGTTCCTGGTATAGTTTCAACCTCTGGATCACGACCCATGATATAGCTTCCTGGACCACATCTGTGCGCCACAAGGCTCGCACCATATCTGACCATGCCCCTGTACTCCTAGGCCTGCGACTCCCGCTCACTCTTCATCGCTCGTTCGCGTGGCGCTTCCCTCCTAATGCCCTCCGTGATGCCACCTTTCATGAGGAAATATGCGGCGCCATCATTGTTTATTTTGAGCACAATGTGGGCTTTGTCGAATTGCCCTCAACCCTCTGGGAGGCCTTTAAGGTGGTGTTCCGGGGGTAATGTATTGCTCGCAATCTGGGGTGCTGAAGTCCATTAGGGGTAGGGTACCCTTGAACGACCGAAGAAAGACATTAGGGCCTTAGACCTTCAACAATCTCAAGACCCCAGCCCTGCCACACTCACACTAATCAGAGCCAAACTTACTGAATTTCATGAGGAGACTGACAGAGACGTCACATTTCTCAATAGAGAAGCTCGCGCTTGACGCTATGGCGAGGGTGACCCCCCTAGCAAGACCCTTGCGAATCTCCTACGGACACCGCATACGTCTTCTTTTATTACTGCCTTGAGCAAGTACACCACGGGTAGGACTACCTCCCCTACCGAGATCCTCGCTTGGATCTCTGCTTTCTACTCCCAACTATACACTGCTGGAACGGTAGCCCCCCGGGAAATTATGGACCAATACTTTGACACTATTGAATTGTTGTGGCTTGGGAATAGTCACCGAGAATCTTTAGATGAGGCATTTACTCACGAGGAGATTTCTACAGTGATTGCAGGACTTACGGTAGACAAGGCACCCATCTCAGACGGGCTTACACCTGCTTTTTATAAACAATACGCGACCCTGCATCTGGCCGAAATGTACAACGACTCTCTTGAATGGGGTAGTTTCCCCCATCCCTCCGCGAGGTCCTGCTTACTCTCCTCTTGAAACCGGACAAACCACCCGAGAGCTGCGATTCATATAATCCCCTATCTTAAATAAACACCGACAATAAAATTTACTCAAAACTTTTGGCCAACCGCATCCTCCTGCACATGTCACTAATCGCTCGGCCTGATCAGTCGGGCTTTATCCCGGGTCACGCTACCTCACACAATTTGAGCACCATCTTCTCGGTCATTCATCAGATTAACCCCTCCTTGCCGGCCCTAACCGCCTTATTGGACACCACTAAGACCTTTAATACCCTGGAATGGCCCTTCCTTTTTTATCTTCTACCTCTATTGGGTTTCAGCAAAGGCTTTGTGAGCAAGATACAACTACTATACTCACTCCCCATGGCACGCATCAGGGTAAACAGACAGATCACTGATCCCATCATGGTCTCGAGGGGCACCAGGCAGGGGTGTCCCCTCTCCCCCATGCTTTTCGCCATGGCCATGGAGCCTCTGGCTGCTCGTCAGCTGCAGCATCAAACTCACCGGGGTGTTGGTTTCTCGGCTCGTGCCCTCATTGCATCAATGTATGCGGATGATGTCACGATTTTCATCTGTGAGCCTCGGGAGAATCTTGCGCCCATGACCAGGTAGATCATCCGGTTCGGTGGCCTCTCCGGAGTCCAGGTTAGCTGGAGCAAATCTGTCCTCTTTCCACTCACAGATGCGACTAAGCCGTTTACGCCTGATTATCATTTCATCTGGGCGACGGGCCCTATTTGATATCTGGGCATCTGGCTGACTAGGAATATGGAGGAGCTGTGGGGATCCTCTTTCGGCAGGGCAATCGACTGGCTAGAAACCAAGGCACACACGTGGCAAAAACTCCCCCTATCGCTCACGGGGCGCATCGCCATCGCTAAAATGATGGTGCTCCCAAAATTTCTGTATCTCTTTTTAAAAATCCCCATTCCTCTCACTTCGCAATTTTTTCAAAAACTACGCTCTAACATCATTACATTGAGCTGGGCCGGCCGTCACCCCAGAATCGCCTGCTGCATTTTAACACTTCCCCTAGCTCGGGCGGTATGGGGGCCCCTGATTTCAGGCTCTACACGCTGTGCGCCCAAGCCAGTTTTCTCCACTTCTGGATCCACCCCACACCATCCAAGCATCTTGCTAGCAATCCGTCCTTTACCCCACTGCAGACAGCGGGTATGGCCCATTGCGCGGCGGGCATGGGCATCCACATCAACGCCGACATTTATCCTCACAATAACTTTTTCACACTCCCAGAAAATGCTGCCCCGCTTGATAGGCTTCTCTACTATCAGATTAGGGCAACGTGCAGAAGTGATAACTCCACTTTTCCTCTTGCTCCCCAGACCAATGCAGCGCTTGAGTTTGTCCACTCATCTAACTCTCCTTGTGAACTGGTAACGAAACTCTATGCTATCACACTGGCTGCTTCCCTCACCAACACAGAACGTGCTCGCAACACATGGAGTGCGGACCTGGGAAGCGATCTCTCCCCTGAGCCCCGGCACTACTGTTGCAACCAAACTAAACACCTTTGCCCTAACTACCGTCTGCGGCTTGTCAATTTTAAGTACCTACACAGACTCTACTGTACCCCTGTTTTGCTACACAAGATGAGCTTAAGAGACACTGACAGATGCAGGTGTTGCTCGGCCCCCATGCACAGATTTTGCGCACCTGGCCTGGCTGTGCCCCGAGGTTTCCACATTTTGGCCAGAGGTGTGCACCGTCATCAGCGAGATTACACTTGAACTCGTCGGCCCTGATCCCCTGCTGTGCCTCTTGGGTAATGTCGGGCAGGTATCAGATGCTAATCGCAAATTGACTGCGATATTTCTGGTGCTCGCCAAATGTCTGGTGGCCATTTACTGGGGCCATAAGCCTGCACCCCAAGCTAAATGTTGGTTGGATGATGCTGCCCGCTACCACACGCTTCTTGGCAAATTCTGGGATTTGATGCCTGTGACCAGTAGACCTCCTGACCTATGGGGCCCATGCTCACATCCTACCTCCAACGGCAAGTCAACCCCTGACAATATTGCAACTGACCCCCTCCCCGCTGACTCTTCCTTCACTGACATTGACTCCATGGACTTAGATCACACCTCAGACCCGACTTCTCTAATTCCCCCTCCATAATGCAACCGATATAGCTCTGATCAGTATGCAATGTGTCGTGTAAACATCTAATCACCAATTGATATGTAATGTCGACTTTATCTGTAAATGCAGCTACATCTACGGCCACCGATGAAGCGACAACCTGTAACATGCCTTTTTGTTTTTCTTTTTTCTCTTCAATAATTTGGAAAATAAAAAAATAAACTGCAGCACCTATTGTGCCACCCACTAAAGTAACAGTGTAAACAATGGCATCAGACCTACTGTTGAAGGCTTATTAATGCAGCTTTTATACTGCAATGCAGCCTGTCAAAATAAACCCTTATGATAAGTCTAAGCCTTCCTTTTACATAGTAATAGGTCACCTAAAGTAGGTCTTGCTGTCCATTGAGGTGGGTGTACGGTATACAAAAGTAGAATATGCAGGAATTTAATATTAAACATGTTCATATTTTCTGTATTTCCATATTTCCTTTTTTCAAGGAAGATTAAGCTGTCATGTTTATATTTCTGATGTTTAAATTGTCACTGATTTCTCAATAAGGAATATGTGAGGGAAAGAAAATTGAAGTTGTTTTGTAAAAATATTTCCTATGTCTGCGTTCACAAGAAGTTTAGTCTGAGTAAAAAGACGGAGCACATGAGTCAGCAATCAAGTTGGAAGTTTAAGATTAAACAATGTCCATAGCAAATTAAGTTTCCAACAGAAAAAGTTGCATGTTTCTTGTTGATTTGGTGAGGGTTGTTTTGCAACGAAAGGCACTATTGACTTTATCAAGGCTAACAACATAACAATATGGTGTATTAGAAAAAAGGGGGGATAGAGGAAATAGCTTTTACAAGAGTGTGCATGTACATTGTTATGTACAGTATTGATACTAGAAAATAATGCATTAACACCTGGTGTTAAGAGACGCAGGGCCACGGTCTGTGTGTAAAGGTTATTGTTAGCAATCCCAGATGAAAAGGCAATTAGACGAGGCAAATTGTGCACCAAGTAGTCATTTGCTGAAATAGTACACAGGTATAAGCATGTGGGAGGTTGAATGGCTATAAGGTCATATATCCTTTAGAACAAGGGGATACCAAATGAGTCCTGTCAGACCATTGTTATTTGGAGATAGAGGAAAAGTTTTTAAAAAATAGAAAAAAAATAAAAAAGACCTAATATTTGCAAGGTTTGTAGAAAATGTCCATGTTACAGGCACTACCTGTTAGGGCATAGAGATGGAGAGAAAACAGAATTAGGAAGATGTGTCCACTTTTCCATGGGTATGAAACAGTAAGTGGCGTGAGAAGTAAGGTTGTGAGGATGTATTGTGAATGCCCCTGAGGCTTGCTATAGATATTGTATGTTGTATGTGTGGTTGACTTCTTGACTGGCATGATGGAGTAAGCTGAACAAGAGAGGAATGTGCAGAAGAAATAAGTTATCCTATTAGGTATACATGGAAATAACTAAGACGATTTATGAAGTGGTGCTAAATCATGGAGAATGTAAAACTACTAACCGATGGAGGAGCGCTAGGTGGCGCACATCAAGATGGCCGCATCGATGTGAGGCTCCCGATGCCTGACCCCTCGCATCCGGCTTTCATCCGCGTCTCGCCGTCCTAGCGGTGATCTGAGGGTCCCTACCTGCAGTGGGACCGAGGAACCACGCTCGGTGACACTTTGGGCTGCCTTCCTGCTCCCGGGCCCGAGTTCTGCCGCCCCTTGCTGAGGGGCCGAGAGAGAGACGCGGCTGGCTGGTGCTGTCCCTGGCACTAGCTCCTACGCGAGGCCCACGGCGCCAACGGGAAACACGGGCCGCGAGGCTGACGGCGGCCGGACGCACATCGCGGGATCCAGGGGCGCCCCCGAAACCATCCGACGCTGTTGCCGGCTTGGTGTAGAGCCTCCCCCGACCCACGGGATGCTGCGGGGATCCTACGTGGCCGGGAGGGCCCTGAACCTGTTGTGGCCTGTGCTGGAGCTGGCTGGAGGCGAGAGGTACGGACCTGTGTGGGCGGCCCTGGTGGGCCATGCCGGCCCTGACTCCTGACTCCTTCCCCCGCACCATCTGACGGCTGGCGTCGGAGGCGACTGGACGGAGGCCTCGTTGGGGGACGCGGACGTGCTCTCGCCGCAGGTGCCGGCTTCCACTGGGGGAGAGCCCCTCTCCGGCTGCCGGCCATTGGACTTCCCTCCCCCGCTACCGCTGGTTGGAGCCTGCCGCTGTTGGGCTTGGGGCGCCCTGTTCCCTTCCCCACCTGGAGGGGTCCTGCTGGGGCCCGGGGCCGGGAGCGCTGTCGGAGTGCGCCCGTGGGCCCGTTGTGGGTGCTGGACCCGGCACGGGGCTTGTGCTGACGGCGCCTGTGTGAGGGGGCCACGCCGGACTGGCTCTGCAGCGGGTCGGCGGCGTCCTCGGTGGACCCCTGTGAGGGGACGACGGCACCTCTTCTTCTTCGCCTTCCTCTTGGCCCCGGCCTCGTGCGGGCCAGTCGCTTGGACGTTGGGAGAGGCTGGCTGAGGATTCGCCCTACAGCGCCTAGACACCGGTGCGCACTCCACGGGGGTAGCCATGGGCAAGGACAGGGGCGCCAAATCAACGGCCGCGCCCCACCAGACCAAAATCGACCGCTTCACGGCCTCCGACCCCCTGGGCACGGGCGGAGAGGCGGCACCGACTCCTGGCACGGACCTTGCCGCCATATTGCAGGCCATCACCGCCTCCCGTACGTCCCTCGAGGGGATGGTCGGGGAGGTGAAAGTGGACGTCGCGCTACTGCGACAGGACCTGCGCAATGCCACGGCCCACATCACCGAGACGGAGTCCCGGATCTCGACGGCGGAGGACGACATTCGGCAGCTCCAAGACCAGGTTCGGGAGCTCACGACCCATTCTAAAGAGCTGCATCGGCGGGCGGAGGATGCCGAAAATCGGGCCCGCCGCAACAACCTCCACCTGGTGGGATTTCCGGAGGGGGTAGAATCTGGCTGCACCGACGACTTCCTGGAGAAGTGGTTCAAGTCCTGGATGCCGCCGGCCAGTTTGTCCGCCTGGTTTGTCATCGAGCGGGCGCATCGGTCGTTGGCCGCCAAGCCTCCTGTGGGGGCCCCCCCGCGCCCCTTCATCTTGCGGATCCTCAACTTTAGGGACAGAGACGCTATTCTGAAGGAGGCGCGGGTGCAGGCTCCCTTGACCTTCAACAACCACAACATCATGGTTTTCCCAGACTACACCCGGGAGGTCCAGGAGCAACGCCGCTCGTACATAGAGGTAAAGCACAAGATGCGCTCCCTGGGTCTCAGCTACCAGCTTCAATTCCCAGCACATCTCCGCGTTGTCTTCCAGAGTAAGACCCTGTTTTTTGACACTCCCCGGGCGGCCTGGACTTGGCTCACCGAAGAACGACCGCTGCGCCAGGCCGAGCGGGCATCACCGGCTCGGCGGCCTTCGGGCCGGGATGCGGCTGGGCCGCCGGGACTGCGTGCGCCTCCTGCGGCACGGGCGCCGGGGCCAGGGGGCTGGCGGCTGGGCCTCGCTCCGCAAGTGCATCGGGGAGAAGACTGCGGGACTCCTCCGCCTCCTCCGGGACGTCCTCCCAGGCGGCTGAGCGCCCCGGGCTCCAGTCGGCCCGTCTGTTGGACCCGTCCCTGACCCCCCTTCCTGTGTCAGTGGACCTTTCTGATCTCTCCCGCAGCCCAGCTATCTGACTCTTCTCTGTCCTCTGTTTCGGCAGGGGGTTCGACGGCCTGGTCCCGCTGCTGGGACCTCTACTACGGACCTGGATTCAGCGGCTTCCCGCTCATGTGTAGCAATCTAGGACCGGACACTCGCATCCGTACATCTGGAGGGGTCCACCACGCTCTTGACACCCGAGCACCTCGCTTGGGGCCTTGTAGTTGCTGTTACAGTTAGGGCGACAGATGCTTCAGTTCTCGAAGTGTAGGGTGGGGGGTGAGGGGGGTTTGGTTTTGCTGGGGTTTTGTTTTGCTGGTTGCTCCTCTTGGGGAGGGTGTTTCCTTTAGTTTGGGTCTGGTTCCTCTTGGTCGCGTCACACAGCAGCTCCTACCGTGCGCTGCTGCAGAGCTTCGCACTGACATTCATATGCGCTCCACTCGCGCCCGCTCCCCGCCTGGCCTCCCTGGCCCCCTTTCGATTGTCCTCTGCTCTCCCCGCGCTGCCTGGCCGATCCTCCTTCTCTCCCTGCACGTCGGCGCGGCCTCGGGTCCTCCCGACGCCACCCTGGGTGCTCGATCCCATGGCGTACCATGCCCGTGGCTTCCATGGCTGACCTAGCCCCCGGGGCTCGGCTGCGCATACTGTCCTGGAATGTGAACGGCCTGTTGGATAGGCTCAAGTGCACTGCAGTCCTTAAATATGCTCAACGCATGGGGGCCGACGTGCTCCTCCTTCAGGAGACCCACCTTCTCGGGGAAAACTGCCCCTTCCTGGCGCATTATGGATACGATCGGGTGTGGCATTCCGGGTTTGCCCGTGGCTCCTGCGGAGTGGCGATCCTGCTACGCTGCTCTTTCCCCTTTGTCCTTACACAGGTGACCCACGACCCTCGGGGCACCGGGATTGCTATTTGCGGCACGCTCGATGGTAGACCGATTAGCTTCCTTTCGCTCTATGCGCCGCCCTCGGGACTGGCGCAGGCTTTGTCCCACGCGGCCTCTCTGCTGGCGATGCTCCCGGGGGGCACTGTAGTGCTTGGGGGGGATTTTAATGCCGTCATGGCCCCTCAGCTGGACTCATCGGGACCGATTTCGGATTCTCGCGCGGCCCGCGCGCGGCAGCTGGCGGGCTGGCCCGAGGCTCAGGGCCTCTGCGACACCTGGAGGCTCTGGCATCCTCAGGCTCGTCAGTACACTCACCCGCCTTGACATGATCTTTGTCCCCCCCACTGACTGCGGGGGCGTCCAGGACGTCCGCATCCTTCCCAGGGGGATTTCGGATCACTCGCCGGTCCTCCTAGGCCTAGGTCCTCCGCCGCATACGGCTCGTCCGGTGTGGCGGTTTAGCGCCTGGTTCCTCCAGGACAAGGCACTGCGCAAGGCGGTGGGCACCGAGCTTACTCAATACTATTCCACCAATGAGGGCTCGGTCTCGTCGGCGGGTACCCTGTGGGAGGCCTGCAAGGCGACCATTAGAGGGGCGGCTAAGGCGCATGTGGTGCGGCACCGCCAGTCACGGCTGCAGCAGCTCACTGCCTGCGAGGCCCGGGCGCTCAGACTGGAACAGTCTCTCGCTGCACACGATGACCCGGCGGCGACCCGGCAGCTGCGGCTCCTTCGCCAGGAAATTAGTCAGCGGTCCCTTGAGGTGGCCAAACTCCTCTGGCAGTCCTCGGTGGCAAGGGTGTATGGCTGGGGTGACAAGAACGGCGCGCTGTTACACCGCCTGGCTGCCTACCCCAGGGCGTCGTGTATCATCCCGGCGGTCACGGATTCCGCGGGTGTGCTCCGGTCCTCCTCTGTGGAGATGGCGGCTGCTTTTGCCCAGTTCTATACTCAGCTCTACCGCGCTCGTGCACCGGATCTTTCCTTGGCCGCTCTACTCGCGTCTGGGGGCGCACACCTCGCCCGGCTTCGGCCGGCCGAATGGGAGAGCCTGGAGGTCCCCATCTCCCTTGAGGAGATTGGAGATGCCATCGGGCGTACATCCGCGGGGAAGACTCCGGGACCTGACGGGTTCCCCCAAGAATTCTACGCCGCCTACAGAGACACCCTGGTCCCGCGGCTGTGCGCTCCCTATGCGGAGGCGATTGAGAAGGGTTCCTTCCCCCCGGAGGCGGACCTGGCCACGATCGTGGTTTTGCCTAAATCCACGCCACCGTCCACCGACAGGGCGGCCTACCGTCCCATTTCGCTTATTAACACGGATGTGAAGCTCTACGCGGCGGTCCTGGCCCAACGGCTTCGGCCCTTGAAGTCGACCTTGGTCCACCCGGACCAGTGTGGCTTCATGCCCGCTCGGGGCACCCGCCACTGTCTTCGCCGTCTCCATGTGGCCCTGGCCCACCGCCATCGGCTGTCTCCGTACCTCGCTCTCCTCCTCGCTGATTTCGAGAAGGCATTCGACTCGGTGGGATGGGCCTACCTATTTGAGGTCCTGACCCACATGGGTTTTGGCCCCCGGTTCGTGGGGATGGTGCGAGTCCTCTATGCCCATCCCCGCGCCAGGGTCTTGGTTAATGGAGTGCTATCGAGGCCATTTCGGATCGGCCGGGGGACGCGGCAGGGTTGCCCACTGTCGCCCCTTCTCTTTGCCCTCGTGATGGAACCCCTGGCCGCCCTGATTAGATCTGATCCCGTCCTTCGGGGCTGGGAGTGGCCTGGCCTAGAGGCCGACAAAATCGCACTCTATGCGGACGACGTCCTGCTGTTCTTGAGTGACCCGGCGCACTCCGGGCCCCGTGCCCTCTCCATCCTGAGCCGTTTCGGCCGGGCGTCTGGTCTATCCCTCAACTCGCGGAAATCGGTGCTGGTCCCCTCCAGGGAGTGTTTTGACTGGCAGGAGACCATCCCTCTCCGCCGGTTATCGTTTCAGTACCTGGGCATCTGGGTCTCCCTCCTCCCGGAGCTGAGCTGGGCACTTAACGTCACCCCCCTGGTGAAGAAAGCCAAGGCAGACTTGGCGCGTTAGCACCAGTTGCCCCTCAATCTGCTAGGGAGGGTGGCCCTCTATAAAATGACGATTCTTCCCCTGTTTCTCTATGTGCTGCAAAACACCCCCCTATCCTTTCCGCGTCCTTGCTTCCGCGAGTTGGACGCGATGGTGACGAGATTCCTCTGGGGCAGTGGGAGGCACCGGCTGGCTCTACCGACGTGCCGCATACCCACCTTTGATGGGGGCCTGGGCATGTCCGACCTCTACCTTTATTATCTGGCCACTCGCCTGCTGGTCGTTCATGACTGGTTTGGGGGGGGTTGGTCTGACCCAGCCTACAGGGTGGAACTCGGAGATTTGGGCTTCTCCGGTATTCAGGATCGCCTGTATGGCGCGTCCGTCCCCGCCTCTTGCCCGGATATCACCAAGGCCGTATTCCTGTCCTGGCGAGCGGCGCTCCGTCACACCCGCTGGACGGGGAGGCTGACCCGGGTCACGCCCCTGTGGGACGGGACATGGCTGCGAGAGGTCGCGGAGCTGGAAGGGTTTAGATCGTGGGACTTAATTGGCATTTCCCAGCTGGGGGACGTCTGGCGGGGCGGGCGAATGTGTTCCTTTTCAGAGCTGCAGGCGCACTTCTCCCTCCACTCCTCCCAATTCTTTAGATACCTCCAGCTGCGCCACGCTATACGCACCTACACCCCGCTGGACGTCCGGCTGCCGGACCACAGCCCCCCGGAGGCTCACGTCATGCTGGGCAACTTGGGGAGGGGGGCATTTCCAGGATTTACCGCTCCCTCGTCAACTGCACTCCTACGTCCCTTGAGGGCCTTAAAGAACGCTGGGAGGGCTGGGTGGGTCCCCTGGACGAGGCTGACTGGCGGGACGCCCTTATGGCCCCCCGCTTGGTGATGGCCTCAGCTAGGCTACGACTTGTCCAAATTTATTACCTACACACTGCTTATCTCACGCCGGTCCGCCTCCACGGCGCGGGCCTCTCCGGGGATGCGGCTTGCCCCCGCTGTAGTTCCGAGCCGGCTGACTTCCTTCATATGGTGTGGTCTTGCCCGGAGCTGGAGGGGTTCTGGAGGGGCATTGAGTCCGAGCTTACGGAGGTCCTGGGGTGGGAGGTGCCGCATGAACCTAGACACTCCCTATTGGGCATCACTGATGGTTTGGATGGCACGTGCCCGGAACAGCTGTTCCTCATGACGGCCTTGATGCTGGATAAACGGGACATTGCAGCGGCATGGAAGCAGCCACAGCCGCCAACCAGAGCTAAATGGGGCGCCGGGGTGGACTGGTGTGCGGCGCAGGAGCGGACTCTCTATCAGGCACGTGGCTGTCCCAAGAAATACCGGAAGGTGTGGGGAAAATGGCTGGGCAATATACCTTAGCGGGGTGGGTTGGGGGGGGAAGGTTTTGGGAGAGGGTGGGAATGTGATGTGTGGTGGGGATTTGGAGGGCCAGACGGTTTCTGTTGTTGTAATGCTAAAAACAATAAAAACTTGTTTATCAAAAAAAAAAACTGCTAACCGATAATCCCGGAAGCAATCTAGTAGGGAGTCAGTGGATGTGGTATGGTGATCTTCAAGAGAAATGGTTTTAAGCAGGTAATTTGGCCATTTTAAGCATTAAAGTTTGCTGTAATCAAACAAAGAATTGTGCAGTAAAGAAAGGTATGTTGCAAATGTGTGTTAAATCCATGATCAGGTGCGGGTTGCCAGGAGAAATAGCTATAATGTCCACCGTGCTCACATATTACCATTCCTGCGTTGCATGTTGTCCACTATGGCTGCATTTTCCTGTATCACCTATTTATACTTCCGCCAACATGAATTTCCAGTTTCTACTAACTGAGCTCGGTTTTTCAATCTATGGTTATGTGAAAATCTCCAGTTTTAATAATACGTAATTTCTAAAATGATCTCACTGATTGATGTCCTTTCGGGAAAGTAACATTAAGCCAAGTGCGCATGCCTCATCGAAAAAAAACGTGATGTTTAAATTGGATGGTAAGTATGAGCCACCAGAGGAAGTGAAATCTAGTTAGAGCAGAACAGTTGATATCATGGGTAACATGCAATGTAAGAATGGTAACAAGCACGGTGGAGATTATAGTTCAGCCCGATGTGATGAACTCATTAAATGAAAACATGGCGTTTAAATTGGACAGTAAGTATGACCCCCAGAGGAAGTTAGATATTAGTGTGTCTGTAAGGTTAATCAAACCCCAATGCCATAGCGCTATTAAACATATCTTTAGTGTGAACACACGTAGAGGCCTATTATGATGGCAGTCGGACCACAACTGATGGTCGGAGGCAGCAGACAGAGGGACCGTCTGACGCTTTTCATTGGAAACCCTTCATAATCCCTTAATGACGGTGGCTTCGCCATCAGGATTATGAACTCAGTTTCCGACAGCCATTCCATGTCGGCCTTTCCGACATGGAAAGACTGTCAGAAAGTGACATTGGGGGCCCCTAGCAGGGCCTCCTGGCCATGCGCTTTGGGGCCTGAGACCTAGGGGGCACTATGGTGCCCCCCTGAACATCTCTGCACTGTGTGGCAAGCACCTGAGGTGCCTGCCACACGGTGCAGGGATGTTTGAAAACATACCTTTTTCAATGGAAGCTTGTGCTGCGGGCCCCTCCCACCCACCGCATAAGCTTCCAATGAAAAATTGATGTTTACGGGCAGTCGCCTCCAAATATTGTGGTCGGAACCGCCAACATAAGGTCGGGCGGTTCCCAATCCGCAATGGTGTGGGGCAGACGTGAGTCCACCCGACATCGTAATAAGCCCTGCAGTATTCAAGTTCGTTGTTATGCCATGGTAATTCACTCGTTATTTGTAGTGTGTTTATGGGCGTAGTAGGAGGACAGTAGATTGATGAGGTTGGTCTGAAGCATAGTGTGTGCGATGGTGCCATTTCAGAATCTATATAGTTATATAGTTAGCAGAGTCACTAACTCACAGCAGTTTAGGCCATTGGAAGTTGCATTATCTATGACCAATTGTTCAAAAGGTTTTTGATTAATGGAGAGGTGTGTTGACAGTAAATTATAGATATGCATAGTTGAGTTACCATCATGAAAATGAGACCTAATTGGTTATGTCCATATAGTGCAGCAACTACTTATTATTGTAAGTGGAAACAAGGGCTCATTTATTCCTGCTTTCATATATGGGTAGTACATGTTCTTGCGTGTCACAAACATCCACTATTTCCCATGAGCCAGAGCTCATGGTATGTACTGCAAGCTTCTGCAATTGGTAGATTGTTGTACTGTTAGAAGTTGTAGTCTTGCATAATCAAACTTGCACAGTGAAGAGACATAAGACACATCATACATTAAGCAATGTTGCATATTGGCGGTTAACAAAGGAGATAAATATCACCGCAAGTCCACAATTATTACTGAAAGTAAATGTTACATATACATAATGAGCAAGAATATTTACATTTGTAATCAATATAGTCTTCTAAGTAGGTTGTAAATCATGTCACTTTGTGTGCTTTAGTACATGACATGGGGAGTTTTTGTTGATTTCTTCTTTGGTTTGTATTGGAAAGTGTATCTGGTTTTGAAAATGTTATGTTTAGCATTTTTTAGAACAGCAGATGGTATCCCTTTAACAAAAATATTGATTTTAGGTTATTCAGTTCTGCTGTCAATGTCTCATCATTGCTACAGTTTCTATGTAATCGTTTTATTCCCCCAATTGGTATAGCTATTAACTATGAATTTGCATGTGCACTTTTAGCATACAGTATTCGATTACATGATGTCAGTTTTTGATTTTTGAAGCTCTTGTTTCGTTGTCTATATAGAGAGTAACATCAAGGAATTCAATACTACTTTTATTATGATTGTGAATAAGCTGGATGTTAAATGTATTCTCATTACAATGTTTAAAGAAACTTTTTAAACTACAATACACAGTATCCCTCTAACCTATATTGCTTTGCATCAAGTTTTCGTGGGCTCACATAGAAAACGCACAACACCCTTATGTATGCATTATTTTTTTATCTTTTTTATTTAATTTCTTTTTTCATCATTTTTACGTACAAGTGAAATTCATCTCTTTTTTTGAAAACATACAAAACTTTCTTTTTATATACAAAACTGTCCAATTTATACAGAAATATATATAACAGTCTTTACATATATATATTAGTTTTGAAAAAAAACAGAAATAGTGCACAATAGAGAAAATAGTTATGTCTATTAGCACCAACATACAATTATTGTAGACATAACTAATTTTTGTATGTTTTCAAAAAAAGAGATGAATTTCACTTGTACGTAAAAATGATGAAAAAAGAAATTAAATAAAAAAGATAAAACAATAATGCATACATAAGGGTGTTGTGCGTTTTCTATGTGAGCCCATGAAAACTTGATGCAAAGCAATATAGGTTAGAGGGATACTGTGTATTGTAGTTTTTTGTTCTTTTCCCCCTGTTCCCTGACCTGTAAAAAGAAATAAACCTTTAAAGGGGGTTGCCTTATCTCACTTGACTTAAAGAAACGTTTTAGTCTTTCTCTTCACTTCCTATCCATAACACGAAAATGTCTTAAATATAGGGTCCTCTGTACAGTATGTGGTGGGCAGTATTTTCAGAGATATGTTGCCTCAAACCAGCCCACATACAATTTGGCATATGATGGTGAAAAGTTTGTACCCATGGCCATCCCTTGTATTTATGATTACTATTTTTGGTTATGTAGAAATACATTGTTATCCAACACTAGAAAAATCATGTCCATGAGCATGATGGTATGTTCATATAGTGCAGCATCTCAATTTGTAAGGAAATGGTGGTTTGCTGTAAGACCACTGGTCCTAGGGATACTTGTGAATAATGAACATACATCACAAAGGTCACTAAGGTTAGGTCCAGTGTCCACTGTACATCGCTAAGCTTTTTTCTTTTGTTTCCCTCATATCACCAAGAAGCTTCTGCAAAGCAACAAAAAAAATGCATCATCTAACTGTCCGCCCAGCGGTCACTGCACTCACCCTGGTCCATTCCATCTGGACCCTCACCTTTTGTCAGTGAGTCGGTGTAATTATAGGGACAGTTAAACAACACCCAGGGATCGAGACCAAAGCAGGAAAGGAGACCAGATAGAGAAATCGGGACTCATAGTTGTTTTCTGGTCAAGGCCACAAACTCTGTCCACAGCAAATTTTCCTCCTAGCAATAAGAATTGAATAAAAAAGCAACCTTCTACAAGGCCTCCTTAACAACTTTCGGGGGTTGAGGGGGTACATCGCTAACTTTGTTAAGTAAGTCCTTCACATCCTGAATGTAGTAGGGCATCTTGTCTACTAAGGGTTGTAGAAAAAGATCTATATGTTTGGATTTCTTTTTATTGGAGAGTCTGTTCTTGATATGTTCGGTCTGCCAGTAGAAAATGGACCTGGTATCTTTGCCACCTGGTTCATATGTCATTTATCATTGGCATGACATATGAACATAGTGACATTGGGAGGGAGTTTGACAGGTATTTAAGTTCCTGGTCTGTAATGAGGCAATGTTTAGGCCTGGCATGTAGGTTGGGGTTCACTAGTTTAGTGATCCCTGGAATGAGTTTGCAGTCTAAGCTGATGTAAGCTCTATTCTCAGATAACTGCTGTCTAATTTCTTTGATTAAATCAGTCCTGTCAATTATGACTTTGTTACCTCTCTTATCTGCCTCCTTCATAATGATACTTTCATCCTTCTCCAGTGAGGAAATTGTCAATCTCTACGACAATGTAGTGTTTTGGTTGCCCCTTCTGGGGTCCAGGTTAATGTGTTACTCGAGGTTATATAAGTCCTGTATGACTAATTTGTAAAAAAAGCTAAATGTTAGACCCCACTATTGTGGGCACATTGAATCTTGGTTTGAGGACACTCTAGATATTAAGATTATGGGAGGAATTTCCAATTGTATAAAAAGTTCATCCATAGATGCTTAATACAAGATACTTCTGGAGTAACGTTATCAAGAAAAAGTTAAACAGAATTCATATAGCAGTAACGAATTAGTAAAAAACACAGAATTGTATGTACATTTCACGGGTAGTTGTACAAAGCAAGAACGTAAATCTGTTATAATACATGAATTCAACATGTTTTTCAAAAGCATCAGGCTTCGTTATTATTTACCAAACTTTGTCAATCTTTAATGGATATTATCAAATAATTCAAAACATTCAAATCTCAAATTTAAGATGTTCTGATCTCACAGCTGGCACATGCTTGCATGTTTATGCTCGTTATGAGATTAAGTGGGAATCTTACTACTTACACTTTTAGGTCCATCTCATCATAGATATTCAAAGCACCAAAATCAAAACAGGACCGCAAGGCTTTAAAAACTCCACATATATTGTTTGTCCAAAACCATTCCTCACATAAAGCTTCCCAGAATAAAATATCTCAGTGATCATTCTCGATAGTGTCCACCAGGTTAAGAGATCACAATGTTTTGCATCATTTAATAATATCCATTAGATATGCACAAAAGGTTGTTAAATAATAATTACCTTAGTATATGAATCGAATATTATATCTTGATGGATTTCTAATGACCCATATGATTAAAACCGGTTTGCAAATCTAACATTACATCTGGAGAGGCATTCAAAAACACATGGATAATATATACCGGTGATAACCCTAGACCTACTTTACTTAAGTTTTTTGGATGATATACTATGACATCCACAATATTCCACATGGACATACTGTCACCAGGAGCTTTAATATCTTCCCAAGAATAGATGGGAAACTGTAAATATCTTGTTGCATATATTTTGCAGTGGAGCGGAGCTTAAGGCTCTCCTTAGGAATAATAACAAACACATACTCCTAAGATGTCTACGTATGATATCCTAGTTATCTTGGCAAATGCTACACGATTTAATTTGGTCTCCTTTTTCTTGCATAGTGAACCTTCATGTGGCCAATGATCCCACAAGTCCTAAGGGGCCTAATCCTAATACGGATTAGTGAGCTCTTTGTGTTTGCAAAACATGGGACTAGATGTAAGAGTCAGGAACACATTTCTCACAAAACAAAATATGTTTCACTCAATACTACTACCATTGAAAAATGCATACAATTGTATATGTTTTTACTTATTCTTTACTGCTGTATGAGTTGTGCTTTACTTTTTCTTGATGATGTTACTCCCTAAGAATCTTATGTTAACTTTGCAACTTGTAGATCAGTGAGAATGCTGATCTTCTTAGGTCGAGTCACACAGGGACATTTTCATCCATAGATGGTATGGGTAACTCAGAATCCCCAACTGACATTAGGGTTTGTATTTCCATGCTTTCTTTGATGGATCTGTAGCAAAGGTCCATAGTGGAGATAGGTATTGGGCAGTGTGAGTTTCTATCCTTAAAATTTTTTCAGAGTTTTATCTTTTGCACAAATTTACATTGGCCTATATGTGTCTGAACAAAATTACAATCCTGTGTGGAGCCTTTGATTAGTATGTTTATTTAATCTCGACTGAGTATGTGTTTAGATGGATTCATTATTCAAATATCTTTATTAGGAGGTACATCAGTGGTGTTGGTCACTATATTCTCATCTGTCAATTCTAAAATCATAGTTGTACTCTATTTTACCTCACTTCCAGTGTTAGTCATATCTAATTTTTCAGAGATTTGGCTCTGGCTTGTGTACTAATCCCACCCTCGGTTATATCTCCTGCATCTTTTGTCACCCCTCCTGACTGATCTATATAGATATTTTTTGGCCAGCTGCCTGTTGTGAATCCAATATCTTTGGATCTCTTCTAAAAAGGAAAATGAGGTAGTAATATGGGAATATCCCTCCTTGCTGGTACTGGGTCCTCACTAGAGTTGTTGTAAGCACTTGGTAAGTCTGATTCACTCTTAGATGGAATAGACAATGTGGCAGAAGTGTCTACAGTTTTTGGGATGGCTAGCATTTTGGTATTGTCAAATTATCAAGCATACATAAAAATACAACCATTTTTATAGTTCATCCCAAGTATGTTTCCTAGGTTTTCTGTCCTTTAAGTAGAGTTGGTGCCTGGCCAATACTTCCTTCTTGGACAGGTAGGTTGAGATCTTTGATTACCTGTTCCACTCTACTAATTACTGTTAATATTGTCATGTGTTTTCTCTCTGCAGATCTAATCAGGACATCCATCATCCCATAGATCAGTTGTGTAAGCGATGTTGCCATTCCAAAAGCAAATCACCCTCCAAATCGTCAAGTGACAGAAATATATGAATTCTTAGTCCCCTTGGAACAGCCTTTTGTTCAATATATCTTTAAGATGGTGGCATCCCACCACTGTGACAGTTTCTGTTTTTTTAATCTTTCAAAAGTTTGTTTTAGACCTTTTTTGTTAGACAAACTCAGAGTAATGGTAGAGGTGGTAATGCCACTTGTATTCAAGAAGCTCATCTATCAATATGTTTCTGTCATCCTCAAAGTCATCCATGACTGCCTATAGCTGAGAAGGGGAGTGCCAACAGTCACTGATATACTTACTATCACAATGGTAGCAGTGCGATAATCAGTCATCCCCACTGTAAAATTATTTGAAGTAGTAGAGTATGGAACAAATGTACTAACACAACCTGTTATTTCTTTTAACAGTGATGGTGCTCAACAAACCAAAAGCACCCTGCTTCCTTAGGTGTTACCTATGAATGCTGTGAATACCGGGAACTCAAACATGGATATGAATGACTCGACAAAGTACACAAGTTAACAATAAACGTCAGACATTTATAATCAAGCAGTGTCAACAGTAGAGTCCAGGTTCAGGGTCCGGTTAGTAGAAACCTTGAAATCTTGTCAAGATAATCTTGAGATCATAAATCTCTGACTTTATTGCCAACTTGTTTTCTACATCCATGTCTCCATATTTGTGTTTAGGGTCCCAGTATTCATAGTACCCATGGGTAATACCTGAGGTAGTCTGTTGAGCACCAATCACTGCATAAAAAAATAACATATTGTGTCACTATATGTTTGCATTGATCTACTACTTCACATGAACTTACTGTGGAGAAATACAACTTGCTTATCTCGCTGCTACCATTAAGATAGTAACTACTCCTTCAAGTAGTTAAGAAGTTAAGGTCATACATAAAATCTTGATTTCATAGGTCATTCTGTTCTCATTAAGGACTAGGTTCCAAACAATTGTCTTCATACCTGCGACTGTGATGTCTTCCGTATTTTTTTTCAATGAATATCTGGTGGATCCAGTTGAGAGAAGTGTGCTGTGGTTTATGGTCACTTTCTCTTCTGCTCATAATTTTAATATTGTTGTATAGGAACAAGTCACAAACATGTATAAAAGTATATTCAAAACAAGATTTGAGATTGGAGGATTTGATAACTATATTGAGTGAGTCAATTGTCATCCATTGAGAGGACGGATGTGTAAGTTTCAAAGTAGGGTTCCAATTGTCCTCCCAGCCAATTTTGTTCTCTTTGTGTTATAAGTAGGCTGAGAAATAGAATAGCGGAACTCTAGTTTGTTTTCCTTGAGATGGTTGTATAGAGCAGATTAACACTGAAATTGATATTAATATAGGAGTTCTGTTAGCTTCTGAAGTTCTGCTGCAGTAGATATTAGTAATGAGATGCTGTATTTGTAAGGTTTTTCAGTGAGATATGGAGCCTGATTCATAAACTACATTTTGTAGTATGTAAAGTAATACTACAGTTTTACAGCATACTTACTATGAAGTGCAATTCTCTAACCCATGAGTTGAGAACTCCACATCGACCTCTCCTATTTTTTCTGTGGGAAGATCCTCACACATGTAAGTTATTACATATAAGTAAATGTGGGAGGTACTAGGGGAAGTGTCTGGAAAATAGGGAGAACTTACTACTAAATGGGAGCCATTTAGGTAGTGGTTTGGAGGGATTTAGTGAGGGGCATTCCTGCACACAAAAGAGTAAGCCCATTGCTATTCAAAAACTGCACTTCTAAAGTTACTACAGCCAAAAAAGACCCAAAACAGTAATAAATGTTTTGTTGTTCAGACCTGGAGTATGGCCATTGCAACTCTTGACCACCCACCGGTGGTATAACACCCTCCCATAGAATATAATAGAATCCAGACTTACAACACAAAAACTCCATAGGAAATAGTGTTAAAATAAATTCATAATTTTTTTGCAAACCCTTCATGAAGGGATAAATTGGAAAGATCAAAGCTTAAGGTATCCACTTTTCTTGGAAACAGACAATGTGATATTGATTACTGTATCTCATTAAGACAGTACTCCATAATCTTAGCTTCTTTTGGCCCAGCAGTGTTCCAAGAGCAAATCTGCACTTTACTGAATGGGTGATGTGGGTCAGGAGTCTGGCAGACGATTTGCAATCAAACATTTGGTTAAGTTGTGTTTTGCTTTACTTATGTTCTATGTGTAAGTGTTTCAGTTTCTCTGGAGGAGTATTGGTCTCTTGATAAATGTATCATCAAATAGTCCACTCAATTTGTGTGAAGTAAGTCAGCACCTTTAAACTTTGTGGCATTGTTCTGGTCAGAATGGAATGCAGAGAAGTGATACCCTAGACCTGGTTTGTTTCACCAGTTGCTAGTGGTCCAAATTGTTTGTGTAAATATTCTGCAATCATTGTTAACTATCTTAAATTTGAATCTTGAAAGATTGTGAGATTTGATGCTACTGATCTCTTTGAAGTATTGAAGATATTTTTCCTATTCAATAGGCCATTTGGACTTTCTGATTCATAAATGAGATGGGAGTCAGTTTGGTGTGTTTTGATATCTCACAGAGTAGTAGTAGAATAGGAAGATCTAACATTTGACTCAATGTGTTTGGTATTGTTCTTTATGAATTTTAAATGCCATCTGCCATTCCTTGTAGTTGTTTATCACAAGCTTGCTCATTGCTCCTTTTTAGGTCGTGTCTGAGCCAACACGCAAGCGCTGCTCTGGTGAAGATCTGTTGTAGTTCAGTACGGGAGAAAAGCCACGCCTACTCCCCCATCCATATTTTTCATTGGCTTATGTCTTTGTCTTTCGTAAATGCTGTCTTCTGATTCCTAAATAGGCTTGTTATTCCCTCCTTAGTATGGCCATGTCTTCATTTGTAACATCCCATGGCTACTGGCCCGTTTACTTGGTTGTTACACAGCACATGTAATATTTCCTTTATTTAGATTCTCCCACATTAGGCACGAGGACGTGCTTTGCTTACGTGGGCAAATCCTGCTTTCACTTTCACCGGGGCCGCTTAGCAGCTCTCTGCTCCACACACAGGCTGTTTCTTCCAAATCCAAGCTAGTAGGCTGTATGAGCCAAAAGAGGTTCAGCGTGCCCCCAGTGGGACGGGACACTCTTCTGTAATTAACACAAGTGTCCTGAATTGCAACCGCGGGACAGCCATGATATCTAAACTATGATCATGGTGCCCAGAGTTACTGCATTTCTAGGTTGTGCTTTTTACCTGAGGAGTGTGGAGACTGCTCAAACTGAACTTTTCTTGTGTTGTGTTTTGACTTTTTAACTGTTTTGTTACTGGTAAATGCTTTACATATTTTCCTAAGTTAAACCTGTCTGCTCTATGTCATAGCTACCATCATAGCAACTAGAGGGTTGAGTCCAAGTTTCAATTACTGAAACTTGGTTTTATAAACACATGTTTGTGGATGTATTCCGTGTGATCGAGTCACATCCATACCAACAATTAATCCACTTTCTTACACACCCCATTTAGAGGTGGGAACTCATTCATCAGGATGCCAAGCTTGAAGAAAAAGCTAGGAGAACAAGATAACAACCTATGTGGTGCTGACATGTATCTGTCCTATCACCATGAACAAACCTCATGTTGTACTCCATATTCCGTGGTCATGCAATGTAATGATTTCTGTATTTGCTACAATGGTGATTTTCCTTTAGCGAGATTTTGTAATGAGAAATGTGTAGCTGTAGCAAATCCATCACCTGGCTGGCGTCTGGTACTGAACAGCCAGGTCAATGTGATGGTCACCCCATCCTAGTCAGGGTGTGGCAACCATCACTGGATTTCCATGCCTGAGACTGATATTTAAGCATGGTGGTCCCAGGTAGGATAATCAATTATTGGCCCCGATGTACAGGTAGAATCTTCCTTGGTCATCAGCGTAATCGATTGATAATTTAAAAAACAAATCCTGCTTTGGACCCTTGGTTTTATTTAGACCCTAGCAGATGATCTGCCCTGTAGCAGGGGCCATGGCCTCTCCCACCATGCCAGGGAATCACCTTCCCACCCTCATTAATAGACCCATTCCTACCTGGAAGGGGGCTTCCCTGTGAAGAGTGCCAATGCTGCGGCAGGTCCCCTCTCAACACTGCAGTTTGGTCGACCGTATCATGTTAAGTGACCTTTGGCAAATCTTTATGTAGAGGCAAAACAAACTCCAAAAGAAGAAGTTTGTTTTATTCAAACAAAAAAATAACTGATCCCAGGTGCACAGGGAGTTTTCTTCCTGCATGAGGATGTCATTCTACATTTTACTTGCTCTTGTCCGCGATTCCTGGCAAGGCAGCCACGGGGCAGGAAAAATCAGTGACGGTCAGCCCACTCTCAATAGAGCACTGCGATCACGACTATCAACCATCTTTTCTATCGCTGGTGGGCCACTGGGTTGGAAGTTGCTGTTATCAGAGCCAGCTGAGGCTCTGCCAAAGGTAACCCTGTGGTTCACCCACCTCTACATGAGGCACGGGGCCACAGGACCAAGGAATCTAGTTATGGCTTGTCCCACTCCACATATGACACAGCGACTGTCACTATGACATGGCAGACCAGTGCGACGTGTGCTGTCAGGTCAAAGGTTTCCTATAGCCTCATCATCCGAGTCTCCAACATTAGAAACCCTGTGCTTCCTCCCACCCCTCAAAAGAGTGGTGAACTGCAGGTTTGTAGGGACAAGTGGTTCACTAATTGCCAAACTTTAAATTAGGACTCAAATTTTTATTTACAAATTAATGAATGTGTAGTATGACAGACACTCTTCTCTCTTGTGGAAAAGACACCCTTCCCTTGACAACAGCCTTTTAGATAAACAAGTAATTAACAAAACATAAGATAACACTATAACACCTGTCTCACAGCTAGCTTTTACCCAGTGCACTGGACCAATCATTAACGCAATGGGTCATACCCATGTGCCACATTTTTTATCAGAACCAGATGAGATTACACGAATCTCTTAAAAACCATCAGTGAATTTATAAGAGGGATACGGAAGCCCCACAGAGTTACATGTTTGGAAAAGTAATACTTCACTTTGTATGTTTTGTTAAGCTTCATTAAAGAAACATTCACAAAATGTGCTGTTGATGTTTTAGTTATCCTGAGTGTGACTGTGCACCCCAGTGTCTTCGAGTAATGTCGTTTTAATGAAGAAGCGTTTCCCACAATCTGTTCTAGATTTGCACACTGTGCTACAGCGTGCAGGTGGGCCAGGCATGGGCTGATCTAATGCCCTAGTGGGTGGTGCGTTGAAAGATTAAGAGAAATATTTTCCCAGAATAGCATCCTAGAGGGCTCGGAAACAGTTTCACATTCACATTTCCTCACATAACTGACCTGATACCTCCAAATCTGAAGTGTGCTGCTGTAGTTTTGATATATCTAACAGAAATGTTTTCTGTTTCATGCTGCACTCAAAAGACAGACAGTAATTACTGCTTTGATGCTGTGCAATCATTCATACATGTTTTCTTGAGCATTATATAGACCAGATCACACAACATTTTTGACGGGCGCTATTTTATGCCCTTGGTGCTCAGTTAAAGCAATGCATGCTCTAAGCACCTTTCACCCCCGTATTTTTTTTCGAAAGTTGGAGTCTGGAGTTGGTAATGTGTGACAAGAACGTTTGGGCGTTTTTGTTGTGAGGCATTTTGTTGTGTGGTCATGTGCTTTGTTGTTCTTTTGTACTGCTGTGTATTTGTGCTGTAGTGCTATGTTTTTTGTGTGTTGTAGTGTGTTTATTGTGTTGCGTTCAGCTTTCATGCTTTGTTGCAATGTGCCCTATAATGTTTTAATTCTGCTATAAATTTTCTTGGGTATGCTATTGTGTTAAATTTTGTGATTTACTTTAATTATGTTATGTTATGTTAAAATGTCTTATAGAGCACACGTACACCGATTGGTTTCTTGGCGCTGTTCTAAGGGTCCCCTGTTGATTTAGTCATATGCCTGAGTGAATAAACATGTCTTGAGAAGTCTTCTGAATCTCAAGAGGTCAGTGCAGGATTTGATGTCTAGTGGAAGGGTGTTCCAGAATCTCGGTGCCAGCATTGCAAACCTACAGCCAATCTGTTGCTTCAGTTTGAAAGAGGGAGTGACCAGAAGGTTCATGTTGGCCGAGCTCAGGTTGCGGGTAGGTACATGCCTTTGAATAAGGCTAGAGATTAATTTTGGGCTCATGCCATGCAGCAACTTAAAGATGAGGCAACCAACTTTGAAGGCACAGCATTGTGGTATGGGAAGCCAATGCAACTTCCTCTTGACAGGGGAGATGTGTTGCCATCTAGGCTGCTGGAAGATCAGTCTAGCAGCCTGGTTCTGCACCAGTTGCAATATTTTAGTTAGACAGAGTGGTATGCTGAAAGACAAACGAGTTGGCATAGTCTATGTGTGAAATAACCATGGCTAGGACAACCTGAATCACTGCTTCCCTAGTGAGGAGTCAACTGATCTTCCTAATTTTCCTTAGCTGGAAGAAGCAAGTGGAGATTACTGATCCTATTTGAGTTTTCATAGTAAGGTCAAAGTTGATTATCACCCCAAAACTCTTGGCAGAGAGAGATGGAGTGGGGGGAGGACCCAGCTCAACTGTCCAAAAGTGTGAGCTCCATGGGTTATGCATACCCCCTGTCAGAATAAGTTCAGTCTTGTCCGGATTAAGTATTATATGGTTGCTGTTGATCCAATTGCGGATGTACAGCATGGTAGCTTGAAATTGGGACACCGAGTCAGGGGTATTATTGATGGTAAACATTAATTGTAGGTCCTCTGCATAGTTGAGTGTACATACTTTCCTTTCTTTCAAGGACCGGATCAGTGGGAGAAGGTATAGGTTGAACAAATGCAGGGATAATGAGAAGCCCTGAGGTACTCCACATGTTGTTCTAATTTTTGGTGCCGTGAACTGGGATACGCAGACTGACTGGGAGCGGTCCTCCAGGAATTAACTGATCCAGCTGAGAGCTGATCCCTGGAGGCCAGCGTCCCTGACACAGTCAATCAAGATACCATGATCGACCATGTAGAATGCCGCGGAGAGATCCAGCAGCACCAAGGCCTGGGGGGAACCTTTGTCGGCTTCGTTCCAGAGTGTGTCCAACAGAGTCAGAATCACTGCCTCAGTTAAGTGGGCTGGGCGAAACCCCGCTTGATGGGGGTCAAGGTATTCAGACTGCTCAATAAAAGCACAGAGGCATTTGGCCACATGGGACGCTAGTACCTTAGCTAAGTAGGGGAGCAGAGAGATTGGGCGGTAGTTGGCCAGAATCTGGGGGTCGGCCCCAGATTCTTTTAGAAGAGGGACAATAATCACTTCTTTGAAGGCTATGCGGACACAGCCCTGAGATAGTGACTCATTTAGGTGGGAGAGGGCAGGCCTGGGGAGTCCAGAAAAGACTTCTTTTAAAATATGAGGCGGACAGCTATCAGTGGGTGACCCAGATTTTACTTTGGTCAGGAGTTCTAAGAATGCTTGACTGCTTATTGCCAGGAATTGATTAAGGAAACAGGAGTTTTGAAGCATGGATGGAGGTGCCTTGAGAGTGAAGCAGATGGGGATACTCGCTTTCATCGTGATAATCTCATCAATAAAGAAGGTATTCAAGGAGTTGCAGAGTACTTGTGAGGGTATAGGTTTTATCGTAACTCTGTTAGGGTTGGACAATTTATTAACAATAGAGAATATTTCCTTTCATCTATTAGTGGAGCTCAGGATCTTGGAAGAGAAATAGGTAGCCTTAGTTGTTAAATGGATTTTTTGTAATCCTTCAGTAAAGCTAGGTACGTCTCTCCTTTTATCAGGGGAGTAATCACGTCTCCACTTCCTTTCAGATTGATGTAAGGCTAGTTTTGGGTTTTTAGAACAATAGAGAACCATCTCTGGGCCTCATGGTGACTAGCTGATCTTATTGTCCTGAGGGGGGAATGTTCGTTCATGGCTGCTGTTAGCCATGCTGTGAGATTTTCCTCACTGAGGTAAATTGATGGTTGGTTAATTGGGAGTGTGTTGGCCAGTGTGTTAAGGAAACTGTTTCTATTGATTCTATTACAGTTCCTTGCCGTGGACCTTTGAATGGCTGGAGGTTTAGCCATAGTTATGTTGTTAATGGTGAACTTAATTAAGTAGTTATCAGACCACGTGCAAGGAGAGACTTTCAATGCAGACACTGCAAGATTTGCTGTCCAGACATGATCGAGTATGCGTCCCTTGATATGTGTGGGAGAGGTTACCTATTGACTAAATTTTAATCCATTAAGTAGGTTGGTTAGTTCTGCAGCGTGGGGTCCACCCAGTGCGTCATCTGCTCAATAATTGAAGTCACCAATCAGCAAGATCTTTGCATGGTTGGTTCTTAGGTGGGCTATCTGTTTGCCCAAGGATTGGGGGAACACAGGCATATTCTAGGGGACCTGTACAATAGTAATCAAATTTGGGGGGCTGAGACCAACTTCAATTTAATGAAAAGATTATCCAACAAAGTTAGCTCTAATGGGGTGAGTGAGGTAAATTTGAGTTAATGGCAGATGATGACTGCCACTCCTTCACTTATTTTTCCTGGTGGGCAATTCGCCTGGAGGATGTAGTAGTTGTTGGGCAGCGAAACCAAAATATTAGAGGCGGACTCCTGGGAGAGCCAAGTTTCTGATAATAAGAGAGCATCTGGTTGAGTTGAGTCCATTAAAAGAGAAATATGTCCAGTTTATGTTTTGCCAGGGAACGGGTGTTTAAATAGAGAATTGTTAGAGGGCCTACTTTTGTCCTGTTTCTGAGTCTGTCCTATTTTGTGGGGGGAATGAGCAAATTCTGGGAAAGAAGCCCTTGCTTCCATTATCCCATGTCTAGTCAGTCTTAGGCTGATAGAGGATTGAGTAGGTAGTTTTCATTATGAAGGAGCTTTAATTTAGACGAAATGTAGGATACAAATTGGGAAGAATGGCTGGCTTGCCTTTGGGGCGGCCCCGGACTGCCCGCTGCGCTCCCGCGCTTTGTCCCGCATTAAATGTCCAGATGCCGCCTTAGCACCTCCTCTCGCCCTCTGTGACAGGACGCCACCTTGTGGGTGTTACCCAAAACGTGACTGAATCAGCACTGCTAAGTCGAGTGGCCGATGAGGAAGTTGTGTGGAGGTAAGGGGCCCGATTCACAGAACTAACTTAAGACAAAATCCTAAACTTACTACCATTTCGGTATTCACAGAAGGCACTTACTCATTTTGGTATTCACAGAAGGCACTTACTCATTTCGGTATTCACAGAAGTTAGGAGTCCTAATTTTAGGACTCCTAAATGCCTTCTGTGAATACCGAAAGTCTTAAAATTTGGATTTTTCTCAATTTAGTAGTAGTAAAGTTAGGACTCCTAACTTTAGGACTCCTAAATGCCTTCTGTGAATACCGAAAGCCTTAAAATTAGGATTTTTCTCAGTTTAGTAGTAGTAAAGTTAGGAGTCCTAACTTTAGGACTCCTAAACTGAGAAAAATCCTAATTTTAAGACTTTCGGTATTCACAGAAGGCATTTAGGAGTCCTAAAGTTAGGACTCCTAACTTCTGTGAATACCGAAGTGAGTAAGTGTCTTCTGTGAATACCAAAATGAGTAAGTGCCTTCTGTGAATTCGAAAATGGTAGTAAGTTTTGGATTTTGTCTTAAGTTAGTTATGTGAATCGGGCCCACTATCTTTTAAGTTGAAGAGCATCAAATTCACACAGTTTGAGTACAACTAAACATTTTAAAATACCAGTTTTAAATACAAAATACAACTGGGCAGCGGCGTAATCCTAAAGTGCCCGCTCCTGCGCTGAGGCCAGTATTAAATGTCCGGATGCCACCTTAGCTCCTCCTCCAGCCCTCTGTGATAGGATGCCCCTGGTGGGTGCTACCCAAGAAGTGAGTGAATCGGCACCGCTACGTCGAGTGACCAACAGGAAGTTGTATAGAGGTAAGATCTATTACATTGAAGAGTATCAAATTCACACAGTTTGAGTACAACTAAACGTCTTAAAATGCAGTTTTTAAATTATGCTAACAAAAGGCCCCTGCATTTCCAGTCAAAAGTAGTACATCCTTTTAAAGTTCCCATAGCAAGTAACCAATGACCACTGACAAAGGTGGTGAAAAAAGCACTGCTCCCGCTCTCCAACTACCTAACCCCTTGGCTGCGGCAGGAATTCCGCCGCAGTGCTGGGGGGGGGTTTGGGGGCAGCGCGGTGGCGCTGTGCTCATGACGGAGCCACTCCGTCATGAGTCACGGTTGAGCTGTGCTCATGACGGAGTGGTTCCGTCACGACTCCGCCCACTGCGCTAATCGCCCGCACAGGCGGGGAATTAGCGCCGCGTGGGCCGAGCTCACTCTGTCATGAGCACACGTCACCCGTGGCTCATGACGGAGTGGTTCCGTCATGAGCGGGGAAGGGGTTAAGGAACTAGGCAGCCCAAAACTGTCACAAAAAATGAGTCTAAATTAAGTCCTCCCAGTGATCCCTTTATTTGGTAAGGGACTTGGTCTTTTCCATTAATTGAATCTACTTACAGTCTTCCTGCTCTCAGCAGGACAGGGACGCTGTCACTATTATCTGGCAGTTCAGTTGCAGAAGGGCCATCAGGACAGTTAGCTTAATCTCCATTGGTGGAAACCTTGCATTTTGCCATCCTTGGAATGAGGTCTGTGAACAACAAGTTTGCCAGGGGCTCCTGCCCAAACCCCTCAACTGGAGAGAAAATCTGTGACAATATACCCCTGTTAGTTTTTTTTCTAGCCTGCATTTCCAAATTCCCTCAATGCACTTGATACTCAGTGAGTTCTTTAGAGATGCTTCATAGTTTGACTGTATTTCACCTATAGATCACCAGGCTTTTCTGTTAAGGAGGTGTACACAAAATATGGCCTGTAGCCGTAGTTGAAGATGATTATTGATAAACATGCCAGATGATGGTAGGTGGTGTGCGTGAATGTAGTTCAGTGGCAAAGGCTTTTTTATCTGTGTCACTGTTAAGGAGAGACAACCTATTAGTCCACCCATAATCTCCATTCAGTCTTTCTACATAGGGTTCTTACTTGCTCCCAAGAGATTTACTTTTTGATGGTTTAGGGAACATGGCAGCCAGCTAGTCAGCCATTCAGAGGAGCTTGAGGTGGCGCAGCATGAAGGGAGGTGGAAAATAATGTCACAGGCAAGAAAGAGGCTAGGCAATGCGGTACTTAGCAGGAAAGGTAACCGATAGAAAAGCAGCAATTGTTGAGCGCAGACCGCACCCATTTCTGAACTGGAAAAAATCTAAACACTGAGTACTGAGTCCAAGCAGTGGCAGTACTTAGGAGGAGGAAGGCGGCATAGAAACTCAGGCAGAGTCACCACTAGCACTGCCGACACCTCATGTGAGCATGGTGTTCATACAGAAATAAATGCAAGAATTAATTGTATTGAAGTATTGAAGGAGTGGATGTCGGAAAAACAGGGAGGCAAGCCCCGGGACACAGAGACAGAGAAACAGAGAGGCAATTCTGGGGGCAATATAAAGGAGGTAAGAGAGAGCCCTACATGGGAAGTAAGTTTGAGGTCACACAGATAGACAAGCAAAGTGAAGTCCCCTGTAGAACGTGAACCTTAAACTCCCCCAGTGAGTAGATACAAACTCAGGACAGTAAGAAGAGTAAACGACTGGCACCAGGGAGTGGAGGGGGGCACCAAGAAAGAAGAGGGATGAAGGTGACAAATTCTGAGAAAGATCACCTCACCTGGAGCTTTGTTATGGAGAACAGTTGTATGGGGGTCATCAATGGTACTTTAAGAACAGTGTTAGTAAATGAATGTGTTCAGTTGGAGTGTATAGGGGAGGGGATACAGCTGCAGATACATTAAGGAAGTTGAGCAGTACAAGTAGAGCAGGAAAAACAGTGACAATAACTCCCTCTCGCAGATCTTATTTTGAGGTTCAACCACAGAAGTTAAGCCTGGATGAGGGGATGGCTGAAACAAGTAGAACATTAAGGAAAAATCAGGATGTCTCATGACTACCCCCCATGGAAGAGAAAGAGAAAGGGACAGGTGGTAAAAGATTATAATTAGACAACAGGTTTGCATGTCTTGGGGGGCAGAGGAGGATGAGCATCAGGGCATCACCAGCACTGTGGGACTCTCTCAGGGAAGAGATACAAACAGCAGCTCAGAGGAGGACGTTCAAGGTATCCTGGAAAGCTTGTCCCAAGAGATAAGAGCGAGGTTGCCACTTATGAACAAAATCAGAAAACCATACAAGAGGCTTGTGTAACCATGGGAGAAAGGATTAACGATTTAGCATTGCAAACTCAAGTACTAGAGAACACAATACAAGAGTTAAACTCTACACTAGAGAATCATAAGATGGAAATACAGTCCCTAAAGCAGGGAGATAAAGAAATGAGGGAAAGGATGGAAATGTTAAGTAACAATGCTAGACACAATATCATAAGGATTTTAGGAGTGCTAGAGAGGGTGGAAGGAAATTACTTGAAATCCTTTGTAGTAAATCTGTTTAAGAAGGTGTTCTCTTTAAAAGTGACAGAAGAAAATCTTGCATGAGATATCCAGCAAATTATTCGAGACTCCTTTAAGGTAAAGACAAACAGAAGTACACCACAGAAAATGTAATATTAATCTCTCAAAGAGCAGATCCCAGCTTTAGGCTTCAAGGCAAAGGATCTGCACATGGGGGAGCAGAGATTAAAAGCTCGCTCAGACCTTACACTGGTGACCTTGGACAGACAATGGAATTGGGAAAGCACATGGACGAGGTTTCGAAGTTCAAGGGCATATGTGCCGCTGAAGTTCCCTGCCACATTGAGAGTGATGAGGGACAATTAAATGTTTAACCTGAAGGAATCTAGCAAGGTAGTAGGTCTTATCACCCAGATAAAGATGAAATGAGAATAAGAACAGCAAGTCAAAATAAATTAAATAGCGCTATTATCTCTTTTTTGTTAGAGGTTAGTTTTTTGTAGTGATAAGGTGAGGGCATATGCATAACAATGTGCCAACAAATTAAGAGTCAACACAAGCTCAAAGAAAGGGCTAGAGAGATCATTCCAATTCTCGGAAGGAGGGGGATTCCCAGAGATGTGGAGGTTGCAGGGGGTGGTGAGGGTGTGGAAGCACAAGGTGAAGCATTTTTCAAAACACAAAATAAAGAAATAGTCCTCTTTCAGTTCCTTAAACAGCAGATATCACAGTAACAGGAAAAGGAACATATATTAACTCTAGATAAGAAGTTGATAGCCCAGAGGGTAAAGCATTAATAATGGATAGAGTGAAAGTATGCCTCCTGACATGGAATGTAAAAAAAATAAGGGTGTAAAGGAAAATTAGGTTAATTGTAGAATATATCAAGGTTAGTGGGGCGCAGGTAATAATACTACAAGAAACTCATTTACTTAGAGGCTAGATCAGAGATTTATGTGGGGTCCCACAAGCTGTAGCCACTGACCAGGCATGTTGTAGGAAGGCTGTGACAATCATAGTAAAAACGAGTCAAGGGTTAGAAATATTGAAGTATGAAGCAGATATGTTAGGAAGATGCATGATAGTCGAGTTGAGGAAGCATCAAAATCTTGTAACTCACCCTGGTTATTATGGACTGAACTTAGATGACCCACAGTCACTAAAGCTGCTAGGCTCGGCTTTAGTGAAATATAAATCTCCAGTTATAATAGGGGGAGACTTCAAAGTTGTATTAGATCCAAAGTTGGATAGATCAACACAGATTTATGACACCTCAGAACAAAGTTCTTAGCTACCTTAAGTTTCTTATGAGAGGATTGAGCTTATGCGATATCTGGCGTAGAAGAGCTGGCCCTCTCCGAGACTACATGTTTTAAAGGAAGAAGTATAGAAGTTATTCTTGTCTGTATTATTGTTTAGTAGAAGATTGCATAGGCAAGGAAACAACTAATGTAAAACACTTTCCATCTTATTTACCGGACCATTCAGCAGTGTTGCGCGAATTGGAATTACCTGCTCCAAAGGCTCACGCCAGATGAACAGTAAATAGGAAGTTCTTTTTAGAGGCAGAGGTAATTCAAGCACTGCAAACTGACACAGATTTGCATTGGGAATTTAACAAGGGGCAGACTCGATAAATGTACAAGGCTTATATGATGGGCAGGGTTAGAAATATCTCATGCCATAGAGGAAAGTCAGATCCAATATCCAATTACAGTGTGCAGACAGCTAAGCGTATGTAACTGTCACAGAAACCAAAGTGTAACTCACCAAATCACATGTTGAAGGAATTCAGGGCACAATCATGCACAGCACTGAATGCTATTTGTAAGTTCCATGGGAGCAGAGCTTTAAGGACCATATGAAAACAAAGCAAGCATGGTCTGTAGAACAAATAAAGCAAAGCACAGGACATGACAAAGGTACTCGCCACATTCTACCTGACTTACCACCACCCCCTCTGATTCTTACATATACTTCCACCCTCCTCCACTAGTTCTCTTATAATCACTGCCTACTCCCGCATGCTATCACCTCTCCCATCACCCTCCTCAGTTCCTCTCTACCTCCATACTTTCCCCACCATCCCTGATCACCCACGCTAGCTCAACTATCCAATACTAGTTATGGCCTAATTGTACTCCTTATTTTCTTGTCCATGTAATTACTGTTCTTTGTATATTGTTCTTATTGTCTTGCATTTTACCTTTTTGTACAAATGTTATATTGCAATTTGTTCCTGTCCCAACCATTGTAAAGCGCTCTGATACCTTTGTGTCTAGCCAGCGCTATATAGAACCGTTTAAATAAATAAATAAATAAAGGTATGCATGAGATAACAATGGCTAGTTCATGCGCATATGTAATGCCTGCCAGGCAGAGTAACCAGCAAAGATGCTTCACATCAAGTCCTAGTGTCACTAGTCGTTAGATGACAACATGTCCTCGCAATCACAAAATCTGCACGTAGAGCATGATATCCATTGACATGTCACACCATGGACAAGTAATTTATGTACCTCAACATCATGTCATGATGCACATCACTGTGCAGACATACAATGTGAGAACTAGTAAACTGTGTGTTGCATAACTTGTAAATAAGATACATCGAACACCAAGCTTGAGGGGTGCACGTCAATGACCATTTCCCCTCTGTTCCACAGGTGACCAAAAACTGACTGGAGAGGATGACAACACCAACCTGCAGAGCCAGTCTCCAGCCCCGGAATGTGGACTTTCTGATGATGACTCCCTGGATTTCGAGGATGCGGAGCAAGAAGCCGGCCCATCTGGCATGCCAGGACGCAACAGGTCCAAGGACCCCACTGTCCCCCCTCCACCTCATCAGCAACAACAACAACTATACTGGCCCCTGCTGTAACAACTTGTGCGGCCTCCAACACCACCAGTGCTGCCTGCAACACTCTCCCTGCCCCAGAGGATGACCACCCCACCAACTGAGGAGGGCAGGGAGAGTAGGCAGGTGCGCACAGTGGTAAGGCAACAGGTCCATGACAGCAGGGCTGGTGGGAGGGCAAGGGGGAGTCAAAGCTAACCGGACACCGGACCGAAGCCCTGGACAACATCCCCAGAGTCCTTGGGGCCTATGAACGGGCCCAGGGACCAAGAGGCCAGGCTCAGGAAGATTCCTGTGAGCTCTGCCTACTGCTGAGGTCCATAGACACACACATGGGCGGTTCTGAGGGACAGGCCTGCGGCCCAAACAACCTCCACCTCCCTCTGGTGGCCCACAGGATGACAGTTCCACATCCTCCCCTGCGGCCACAGAGAGGGGGACTCCTCAGACCCACTGGTCCCGCAGCAGAGGCCCCCCCTGCCAGACGACCAAGGGGCCGTCCTAAGATATCCAAGGGAGGATCTCATTTCAAAGCACCTGCCAAACGCCTGTCAAGGAGCCAGCCATGATGGCACACCTCGTCACCATTGCATTGACTTTGTTGACTGTCCTTCCCCACACTGCCATGTTAATGGCATCCGTCTGCTGGACTGGGTCACCACATCAATATGGTGACTACTCTATTGTCTCATCTTCCATCACTGACAACTCATTTATTCACTAATCACTTTTCTGTAAATATTCACTTCCCTGTCACATGTACCCATTGTAAATAAACACTCCTTACACATCTATGTAGTTGTGTCTGCTTCATGTTTATCACAGGATGTACAATGTTCACCATTGTTACAATGTACCAGGAGCACGGATTGTTTGTAGGCAAGGAGAGACTGAAGGGACCTAGGAAAACACAACACAACAATATTCACTAGTCAGGCGGTGGCATCACAGCCATCACACAACACTTATCATCAAGGTACTCCATTCTGCACACATTACAATGAGCAACAGTACCGACATAGACATCCTGTATCTGTGCTAAACTACCCTGTCCCAGAAACATTAGCAGCCAGCACAGAGTCAACAACAGGCTGCAGTCACAGAGCTCACCTAGACTTTTTCACCAACAACGACATCAGCAGACAATGGCCCCGTTGTACGTTGTCACTCACCTTCAAGGGAAGTAGCTGTTGACCCAGGCCGACACCTTCCTCCTCTCCACTATCCTTGTCACTGGACATGGGTTGATTAGCAGGCGGGGCCTCGGCTGCTCATCAGCGTCCTGGAGTAGGGGGATCTCCTTGCGCAAGGCCAGGTTGTGGAGCATGCAGCATGCAACTACAATCTGACGCACCTTTTTGGGCGAGTACATCAGTGCACCTCCGGTCTTGTCCAGGCAGTGAAATCGTGAATTCAGGAGACCAAAAGTATGCTCCACCACACGACGTGTCCTCCAATGGGCATTATTGTAGCGGACTTCACTTGGGGTCCTGGGATTCCGTAGTGGGCTCAGCAACCAAGGATGGTTGGGATATGCAGAGTCACCTATGTGTGAGATACACAGACCAACTTTGTAATATAACTGTGGCAGAGGACAGCATGTCACACACACAGCACACTACTTGACTCTGCGTACTCACCCACAATCCATGCACGCTCCGGAAGCAGATTAGCCATCAGCTGTGGCGCAATCCTGTTATGCAGGATGTACTAGTCATGGGCCGAGCCAGGAAATGTGGCAGAGACGTGTGGGATGATCATATCCGCCAGGCACACCACTTTCACATTGATGGAATGGAAATGTTTCCTGTTCCTGTAGATGTGCTCACATGCATGTGGTGGAACCAGGCCAACATGTGTGCAGTCAATGGCACCAACAACATTAGGGATTCGGCCAAGGGCATAAAAATCACCCTTCACAGCCGCTAATTCATGCCTCCTGGGGAAATGGATGTATCTGTCCTTGTAGGTCATCATAGCGGACAGGACATCATGTAGCACCATGCTGAACATAGGTTGTGACATCCCACCTGCGCTGGACACCATGTACTGGAATGAACCAGTAGCAAAGAAATACAGGGCACCCATCACCTTACACGTTGGTGTCAAAGCAGTCGGATATGTTTTGCGAGGCCACAGGTGGGGTTCCAACAGAGCAAATAGGTCTTGTAGGGTGGGTCGATCCAGACAGAATTTCCATATAACGTCCTCATCCTCCATGTCCGCCAGCACTGTGAAGGGATGATGCACATTTGGTCGCCTCCTAGGTGAGATGAAAGGGGACACATGTCATTGCAATCCACCATGTGATGTGTCCAACATCTTACGTTTTGACTGACACAATGCCAACAATGACTGGCATCAAACCCCAGCTTACAGCACAACTTACATGTGGGACACCTTCAGCTACACTAGTCGACCACCTGGCCCCAGCGGTGTATCACTGCCAATGCCAAAGCCACACTCGCGGTAGTGATATACATATAGTAAAATGGTGGTTGGCATGCTCCGCCACACAAATCACGGTCATTGGCACCAATGGGTAGCAGCCACATCGCGGTAGCGACCGCCTGGCCCCAGCGGTGTGTCACCACCAATGCCAAAGCCACACTCACACAAGTGATATACATATAGTAAAATGGCAGTTGGCATGCTCCGCCACACAAATCACAGTCATTGGCACCAATGGGTAGCAGCCACATCGTATTAGTGACCGCCTGGCCCCTGCGGTGTGTCACCGCCAATGCCCATGCCCTTACAGCCAATGGGAACCGCAATCGCGGTAGCCTAATGCATTTTTTAATATAGCAGTAGGCGGACTCCGCTACCGCGGCGCAGGGAATTGGATGCAATTGAAAGATGCACGATCGCGGTAGCGACCGCCTGGCCCCTGCGGTGTGTCACCGCAAATGCCCATGCCCTTACAGCCAATGGGATCCGCAATCGCAGTAGTCTAATGCATTATTGAAAATAGCAGTAGGCGTGCTCCGCCATCGCAGGGCCGGTCATTGGATGCATTTGAAAAAAGCAGACCTGGAACACCAATTGCAGCAGCTTAGAATCACTGAAACTACCACAGGGGGATATATATGTGTGGGAGAGAACCTCACAGTTCCACTGCTTCCAGACACTGCTGCCTGACCACCAACTGCTGCTGCTCCTGTCTCCTGTCTCCAGACACTGATTCCTGACACCCCTCACTACCAACTGCTGCTGCTCCTGTCTCCAGACACTGCTGCATGACACCCCTCACCACCAACTGCTGCTGCTCCAGTCTCAAGGACCCAGTGATGGTGAGGACTTGGAACATCAGGGCTCGTCCCTTCACCACAGAGGAGCTGGAGGTCCTGGTGGACGAGGTGCACACACAGTATGGGAGGCTATATGGTGCTCCAGATGTCATGGTAAGTGTTTCATAGTGGAAATGAGAGTGCATGGAGTGCACACATGAAGTTGGTCTGCAACAGTATGTGCCTGAGAGTGTGGGTTTGTGTCATACACAGCCTAGCGTGTTGACTCCAGCGGAAAGGGTTCTGTAGCCTATTTTAGACATTTCCCTGGCTGCACATCAGGATGGGAGGGACATACATTATTTTTGAAGCCATACAGTGACACAGCAAGTTTGTTAAGCTGGAGTCAGGACAGAAATTGCCTGTCTGAATGGAAGTGTGGGTCCATGATGTTCTTCACAGGCTCATCTGTGACATAACCAAGGGTTTATGCCCAGAGGGTACTGATGGTAGTGTGCCTGACTTAATATTGCCACCATGAATAGGTCAGCATTATGCACAAGAATAAAATGCCAGAGAGTGACACTCTTGGTGGAAATTCACTTGTGACACAGCAGACTGTGGTACTTTTGAACCGACCCCCTTCCATTTTCATCATCTTGTGTACTGACTCGCATGTGTAGGCACTGTTTGCCCTCTCATATTGTCTCTGCATGTGATATTTCTGTGATATTTCTGATGCCCCACGTTGAACCTCAGTCTGAGCCCCCACAGTCACTGCCCAATTTGACAAGGACACGTCACTGAATGTACAGAGTGAGACATACGGGTTGTCTGCTACACTATCCATCGAAGAGCTATCTCAGCCCTGTAGACACGACAGACCTTGTGAGAAGGGTGTGAAATTGTAAGATCATGTCCCTAAATGTGACTTCCATGACATAGTGAGCCATTCACAGGACAAAGACATTGAGGAGTGTGCAGTGTTGGACACAGTGATTCTGCCCCGCCACATCATTTCCAATGTAATGTATGTCTTGCTCACCCACAAACTGGATAGCAGATGTGGGTCTCCTACACATAGCTTTCTGCGCTGGCATCCTGCATGTGTATGAGATGGGCAGGTACTGTGTCCATGCTCATACCTGCATGCTTTTTGGTATGATTATCCGATGCTTATGTACCACGTGTCATGCTGTATTGTCTCTGCTAAACATATCTGTGAAGTAGTGCTGAGTTAGTATCATGCTCCTCTACTGAGAGATAGTGGTACATAACCCAGTGTCACTGAAATGCCCCCCTCTTGTCTCCCTCTTGCAGCTCAAGGTCCACCAGCGTAAGGCCGTGTGGAGGGCCATTGCACGTAAGGTGCGGGCTCTGGGTGTCTGCAACCGACGGCACACACACTGTCACAAGAGGTGGGATGACATCTGCCGGCTGAGCAAAAACGTGGCAGAGATGACGCTGGGGCTGCTCCCTCAGACTGGCAGGTTGACACGCAGGAGCATGACACTACTAATGGCCCGCATCTTAGCTGTGACACAGCCTGAGCTGGATGCACGTTTGAAGGACCCTCAGAAGCAAACAGGGGTTGAGTATTCTGGGAAGGGTGACTTTGGTTGTGAGGCACTGCATGTATTCCAAGCCTGAGCCAGTGCTGAGTTCTGTGATGTTGCTGGTGTGATGCAATGGCTTGTAAGTGGCTTCTGTGTTGGTTGCAGCTGTCATGCATTTTCCCTACCTGTACTTTCTCATGTCATTGAGGTACTGGCCCTTGACATTGCATTCTGAGTTGTGGCCTTATGGCATCGGCTACATTGGGGGAGTCAGGGACATCCCATGGAAATGAAAGGCAGTGTGCCTCATCTGAGTGTGCTTTCATCAATGTGTGCAGTGCCTGACCTCAAAATTGTAAGAACTACATATCTGACACCAATGTGCAACTGTAGTTGTGCCCCAAAGTGCGACATGGTGGATGGCATGAGCTCATGGCCATTGTGAACTGATATTTTGGAGTCTGTAACTGTGTTGTCCCCTTATGCTGACTCCAGATGTGACTGTGACAACATGTTGGGAGGTACATCTTTTCCCCCCTCAGAGCCCTAGGTATGCTCAGAGGGATCTGTATGTCTGGTTACACGGAGGCACGGGCAGGCTATTTGGCTATGTGGGCATCAAATGGGTGAGTTAAGCCAAGTTTACATGATAACATGCAGTTTTTGACTTTGGAATTAAGGTTGCACAATGTTACCGCACAGGGTGGTGTACAACAAAGGGGTATCATCATCTTGTTTTCTGCTTTGCTTGCATATGATGTTTGTGTGAATGGCACTAAACTGAACTTATATCTCTGTCTCTTGCAGCATCTACCGTGGGCACAGAAGGACAGGGGACGGATACCAGTGGTGAGGCATCAGACACAACTGCTACACACGAGCACACTGAAACTAATGTGACCAGCGCCTTGGAGGGGGAAAGTAGTCTGCTTGAGGAATCACAGCCAGAGACACCGACCTCAACGTCATCTGACGCCAGCGGTGACTACTCTATGTTGGCAGGCCCAGGGAGCGGAAACTCTGCCTCCTCTTTCACCACACAGTGTTCGGTGACCACCATTCCAGCTACTTCCACTAGTGCTGCACATGCTCGCATCAGTAAGAAGGGAAGAGTGTCCTTCACCCCAGGCACCCCTGTCCCTGTCTCCTCTGCTACCCTTAGTGTTGAGGATGTGGACCTTTTGCGCCAGCTGTGTGTTGTTCAGACAACTCTCCTCAATTCCTTCCTAGACCATGACAAGAAGTTGGCATAGGTGGTTGCCTTCCTGGAGGGGATTCATTCAGATGTGGGTGGGCTACACAGGACTGTCCAGTCTTTGTCCTCCACAGCAACAGCAGCCAATTAGCTGTCACAGGCTCAGAGTCCAGCTCTAGTCCCTTTGGCCACCCCCCTGCCAGTGGCTACTTCTGACGAGAGTGACCACACACCACAGACCTCAGGCTCAAGATACAGCACACGCAGCACACAACAGCAGCACCCCAAGCGGGCCAGAGTGCAGACACCATCCCCTAAACAAACAAAAGCCACCCCAGAGCGCAAAGGAAAAAAGTATTTCAGATGACACTCAGGGGCAAGCCAAAAAGCAGGCCTCAGGGTCACATGCCTCAAAGGCATCCCCAGGCAAGGACGCTCCTGTCCCAAAAGCATCTTGCAGAGAAAAGCAGTCAGTTCCTGTGCATGCTGTGAAGCTGGCGCCTGCTAAGAGTCCACAGAATAAGCCCTCTAAGGCAGATTCACCCACAACCTCAACTCCCATCCAGACCCCTGTGAAGCAGGTGAAGGAGGTCACCTGCTCAATAGCTGATGGGGGGGAAAAGGCAAGGCCAAGCCAAGCGTACCTCTGGTTCCAGCAGGTCCACAGAGGGAGGCCAACCGGCTGCACCTGATGCAGCTTTTGTGGAGAGTGCATCTGTTGTGCCCGCCCCAATTCCCTATCAAGTCCCCAAGAAGTGGAAAGGCACCCCTGCACATTCTCCCTCCCACACTGTGTCTCACGGCAGCATGACTCCACCTCCACGTGCCACCACACCACCCAGTCCAAGCAGCCCTCCGGCTTCCAAAGCCACTGATGCCTCTACCTCAGCTGGTCCTCCCTCTCCCAGGTCCAGTCCTCCAACTGGCCCTGACACTCAGCCACCTCCCAGTCCGACTGACAGCCAAGTCTGAGTCAAAGTCCTCCTCACACACCTGTCTCTCCCACAGCGGTGCCTGGACTGCCCATTGTTATCCCCCTAAATATGTTGCTGACCATGGCAGTGTACAGTCTCACCTATTCCCTGTGCAGCCTCTCATGCACACATGTGCCTACTTGGAACTGTGGACTGGCCACTGGCCTTGCTGTTCATTTTCTGTGTTTGTCCATTCCCTGTGCAGGATCTCATGTACCTACTCTGCACTTTGTACTGGCCACGGGCCTTGCGGTTCATTCCTGTGTTTGCCCATTCCCTGTGCAGGATCTCATGTACCTACTCTGCACTTTGGAATGGCCACTGGCCTTGCTCTTCATTCCTGTGTTTGCCCATTCCCTGTGCAGGATCTCATGTATCTACTCTGCACTTTGGAGTTGCCACTGGCCTTGCTGTTCATTCCTGTGTTTGCCCATTCCCTGTGCAGAATCTCATGTACCTACTCTGCACTTTGGACTGGCCACTGGCCTTGCGGTTCATTCCTGTATTTGCCCATTCCCTATGCAGGATCTCATGTACCTACTCTGCACTTTGGACTGGCCACTGGCCTTGCTCTTCATTCCTGTGTTTGTCCATTCCCTGCGCAGGATCTCATGTACCTACTCTGCACTTCGGACTGGTCACTGGCCTTGCTGTTCATTACTGTGTTTGCCCATTCCCTGTGCAGCCTCTCATGCACACATGTGCCTACTTGGAACAGTGGACTGGCCACTGGCCTTGCTCTTCATTCCTGTGTTTGTCCATTCCCTGTGCAGGATCTCATGTACCTACTCTGCACTTTGGACTGGCCACTGGCCTTGCTGTTAGTTACTGTGTTTGCCCATTCCCTGTGCAGGATCTCATGTACCTACTCTGCACTTTGGACTGACCACTGGCCTTGCTGTTCATTACTGTGTTTGCCCATTCCCTGTGCAGGATCTCATGTACCTACTCTGCACTTTGGACTGGCCACTGGTCTCGCTCTTGTCTTCTTTTGATACCTATCTGTGTAATATGTAATAAAGACAGTTACTCCTGTTGTCTGCTTTGTCAGTGTCCTTGCTAAATAAATGGTTTTCTGTGTGGGTATGGTTTAATGTGGCACATGCCAATGGCTTGCTTCACTTTTTATGGGTTTTGCAGGGGTGACAGGCACTTTAGTTCTTCTTGACTCTGAGTCTTGGGGGTGCAATGATGGTTGTTTGTGATGAACTACTGTTATCCTAATCATTCTATGGTCAGGTTAGCTAAATTGTACCCATGTCATGTTTGGATGCACTGACAGCACTGAGTGGGATTCTATCCATAGGATTGCAGGCAGGCTGGCCAGTGACCATCATGTCTGTGTGATCTTTATTGATGTGTGAACAGCAGTGTTGGTGTATGGTCATCTTGTGATGGCCAGTCATCCTAGTCACATGGGTAAATTTCAATGTGTGCACTTGGGTGGTAATGATGTGTGCAGTGTGAAGTGGGTGACTATGTCAACAGTGTTGATGTGTGTGTGCCCCTGCAATGGCAACTGCACACGTGTCACCCAGGAGTTGAGTGCCTGTTAGTTTGATTAGTCAGCCTTGTGCTTGTGATTGTGTGCACATGTGGGAGTTGTAGGTGTGCACTGTGCAGTGTGTTGGTGTGTCCTTGCACTTCTGGGGAAGCTCCTACTTGTTGTTGGTGCCAATTGTGAGTATGGAGAGTGTGTGACTGGCAAGTCAGTGTTGTATTTTGTTGATCAGCCATGTGTTTTGCTATTGTTTGTGCTCACTGTGCAGACCTGCTCAGCCACACTGACATTGTGGGTGTGTTTTCTCATTCATTGCTGTCACTTGAGGCATTTGTGGCTCCAGTATGGCATGTGGGATGTTGAGGTATAACATCCCCTATCTGTGCTTCTGATGCCTACCCATTGTGAGTGAGCACTCCACCTATTTGTGTATTGTGCACTCCTGACATGTCCACTAGTGACCTACACACCATTTCACTCTCATGTCACCTATCCCCTTGGGTTGCCTGTGTGTGTGCTCCCCACCACTTCATTTGTTACACTATGCTTTGTGGTGCTGATCTGTGCACAAGAGCAATGTGCCACTCAGGACAGTTTCCCAATTGGTTATGTGTGATTTTCTTATACTGGTTTGCAGTCAGGGTTGCTCATATGCAGTGCAACTGTTTGTGCTGCACAGTCCTCTGGTCGTGTTGTTTGCACCTGGGTGTCCCAGACTTGTGCATCTGTGGGTGATGGGTGAGCTGTATGTGTATTTTCTGAGGTACTGCTGCCCTTCCTGAGTGTGATGTTGTCAGTGTGCTGTGCTGATTTGTGTTATGGGGGTTCATGTTGTGGCTCTCAGATATGTGTGCAACTGGTTTGGTTGGTGTGCACACACTGCTTGTTGTGCATGCAGTGCTGTGAGTGTATGTTGCCTTCTAATTGCCTGGTGTGCATCCCATGATGTACAGCTGTGTTTCCAATGTGATGGATTGGCATGTGTATCTGTTGTGTGTTTGATTTGGATGTGAGCAGTGTTTGGCCTGTGTTGTCTCTTGCAGCTGACAGATGCTCTCTGTGTGATGTTCTATTTGCATATCATTGTGTGTGAGTTGTTTGTGCATTGTGATACATTCAGATGTGTGTTGCAAGTGTAGTGTGCATTACTTGTGTGTCTGTCAATTGCACTTATGAGTATTATTGTTCCTGAGCTTGTTTTGAGTGCACCTTGGTGGTTTGTCCTCTTATATTTGACCTGTTACTTGTCAGGATTGTGCATGTGCATGCACGTGGTACACTATTGCACCATATTGACTTGATGGGTGGTGTGGTATGTCTGTCTGTGTTTTCTTATTGGCCCATTGCTCCCAGTTTGTGTCCATGATTATTTTGAGATGATGCACGTCTTGTCTGCCCCCCAGGGAGTGTGATTGTTTGTCAGTGTTCTCCCAGGACATTATTTGCCCCATTCTGTTTGTTTAACATTGGTGTTGAGCGTTGCAGATGTGTGGTGGGTGGAGGGGGGTATTGCATGAAGGATCCAACTTGTGTTTGACAGTCATGGAGTGTGTCAATGGACCCTGTGTGTTGTGCTGATGACATATACATGTCAAGTAATGAGATACAGATGCGTGGCTGATCACTGTTTGACTTCAAACACTTTCTATCATCTCTGTGCCTATGCATGGCTTGTCTTGCTGTCTCCCTGGGTTGTAGCACAGAGGTCACTGTGGTTTAATGTCACTCACTGTGCCAGCCATGAGTGATTTGTTGGCCTAAGGGTGTTGTGATATGTTCCTTCTCTTGCATGTGATGTACACATGCTTTGTGGCTAGCTCCTTGTCTTCCCATCACTGTCCACCTCACTTTTGTCTTGCCCATTTCTTGTCCTCCATTGCTGCTGACATCTGGTATGTGTATGTGGCTGTGTGTCAGTGTGGCATGTGTCTGGTTGACTTGACAGGCAGTGTGTACAGTTAGGTGATTGTTCATATTCAGAGTTGAGTGTTCATTTTGTGATTGGACTCAGTTTGCTTGAAATGAGTGGAGTGTGGGAAGGACGGTTGCCCTGGCCCTGAGCTTCTGTGCTGTGTGTTCCTCTGCAGCCCCACCTACTGAGACTGGCTGCCTGGTTGTTTGGTGTGTGGTGCAGGGTCTGGGTTCACCTGGCTGGTTAATTGTGTAGGGGGAGCACAAGAGGGGCACACAGTATGTCCCCTAATGGGTGTGGGGGCCTAGTGTGTGAAGGGTGGAGGTGTGGCCCTATGATCTTTGTGGACTGCCCATGCCTGGCACTGGCCCTGCCTACTAGATTGTGGGCATGTTTTCCCACGTCTTCACCGCTGCGATGACGTGACCGGGAGATTGCATTGATTTCGCAGTTGATAGGTGACCTGGATGTGGAGGGGTGATTTTATCACAGGTAGGACATGTGTGGGTACACTTATGGATGTGTTCCTGTCCCCAACAGAGTGTCTGAAGTGGACAGGAACTGACTATCAGCCCTGGAGTTGTGTGTTGTGTGCGGAGTTGTATCATTGCGTACCTGCGGCGTTGTCCGCGATGGTGCATTATTTGCTGGTGGTGTATCAGGTACAACACCGGGAGGACGTATAGAGCTGGATCAATTGCAGTCGGGACCAGGTGGAGGGGACCAGGAGTCTGGTTTGGTGCTCCGCTGTCGTGCTTCCTCCGTCTCTGGTTGGGGGGTTTCTCCGCAGCGCTGTGACGGGCTGTTTGGGGCATCCTGATTTGTACGGTGGTCGGGATGTCATTCCACACGCCGGTGGGTCTCTATTGGCTCCCACTGCCGTGGTGGAGGGTGCATTTTTTTGGCGGTTCACGTCGCACTGTGGCGGGCGGGAAATGGGCTATGTTTGCCCATTGTAATATGGTGGACGTGAGGACCGCTGCTGGCATGAGGAAAATGACATTTTCCACCACCGTTGGCACCGCGGTGGTGCCTCCTCCCACCATCCTAATGGGCTCCAATGTTACATTTATGCCAAAATGCTCTATATAAATGGTGACAGTGTAACAAAACATACCAATAAATAGCTACAGAAAGTGTGTAGGGGTAATTCTTTCAGGTGAGAACTATTACTCAGAATTTCCTGTACCTCACCATCTAGCACATTGTGTAATTATTGCAGCCCTTTGTGTGGTCTAGGCTGGATTATGCATAATGCCTATTTTGCCCTGTCACAATTAGGCCTGGGCGAAGCACTACGCTACGCTCGCGTAGTTTGCGAAGTTCGCGCTACTTCGCACTACGCGAACTGCACGTAGCACAGTGCGAACACGCGTAGCGTAGTGTTGCGTAGTGCTGCGGTCATTTTTTGCTTGCTCGCGGTCCTTAACGTCAAGTTGGCGACCGCGAGCAAGCAAAATGACATCCCGGCGAGACTTTTTCCTTGTTCGCGATCGCGAGCATGGAAAATAAACCACCCGGCGAGATTCCCAACGCGAGGAGGTCAGGTTTCTCATTGCGAGGGCTCGCGTATGCTCGCGACCGCTCGCGATGAGAAACTACCAGTTCGCGTTGAGAAAGCTGCCGCTCGAGTAAAAATCTACTCGAGCAGCAGAAAACTACAGCTCACACTGTGCAAGATGCCATTTTCAATGATTGCACAGTGCCGGTTGCTTGTCCGCACTGTGCAATCATTGAAAACAACATCTTGCACAGTGCGAACATATTACTACGCAGTTCGCGAAGTGCTACGCGTAGCTCGCGTAGTGCGAACTTCACTTTGCGTAGCTTCGCGAAGTGCTACTTCGCGAACTACGCCCACCCTTAGTCACAATACCTTCTGGATAAACTGCTGGGATTACAAAATGAAGCAGCATGTGTACCATTGCACCTCAATAGATGTATTGAAGCTGTTCCAGCACTTAGCACCCAATTCTGGTTACCACTCAGACAAGGAGTTAACTTTAAATTGGTTTGTGTATTCCATTGCACAATTTATAAAACAGTTTGATATATTTTATTTCACAAAGCTAAAACCATGTTTCCTGACCAAATCTCTTTGATTAGCTAAGCAATACCTGCAGGCTGTGTCCAATTACAAGGTCAGGAGAGAGCATAGCTCTTTGGCTGGGGATAGTCTAGCAAAGGATTGTCAATGTCATCAAGATTATAAAGAAGACTGAGTCCCTCCTATGCCAGCTCAGAACTGGGGTTTGAGCTAATATTCATCTCAGTCCCACTATCTCTTCTTTCCCCACTAGTCTTAACTACATTAATCCACAATACTATGTAAGTTGGCACTTGGGGATCCAAACAGTAATGCAGGAACGACAAATACAACAGACATATGATCCCACAGTTTCTCTGCATGAATAAAGAAAATTACTCTTACAGCTTTTGAAGAGGTTTCACTTGAGGCGATATAGTGGGCAATAAGAATATTTTACTGCTTCTCACTGAAGGTCAGTTCTTCTTTTTCTTGTCTTCTACAAAATGTCCTCTATGGTTTTGTGGCCCAGTTTTGTGTGTCTGTATTTAAGGTCCCTGAGCTGAGTTTTGAATCCTAGCATCTCTGTAAACTGGTCTACAGCGACGTTTCAGCAGCATGGTGTAGTAATGAGTTCTTGTCCTCCATTATGCAAGCATTCCTAGTCTTGTGATCCTCCCTCTAGACTATTTGTATTTCTCCTTATCGGTTGTTGAGCATTCTATGTTCTGGGTTTGATGATTTTTCTGAAATTGTAACTATGGATCAGTCGCCTAGTGCATGTTCTCCTAGAAATAAACTCATCTTTCTTCAAGAATCTTTGACTGATGTGTATAACTACATAACTTTGGGGACAAGTTACAAACGCACCAACAGGACAGGAGTTAACTGGACAGTCTTGTCCAGTTAACTCCTGTCCTGTTGGTGCGTTTGTAACTAGGCTTACACCTGAGGAAGAAAGCCTATCTTGTCTGCTGCAGGGTCTCCAAAAAGTCAGCACTCAGCAAGAGGGAATCACTATGTGTCTAATTCATTGTTGCTGAGTGATCAACATGGATGATTGGTGCCTGTAGCAAATTTTGGAGGAGCCATTGACATCAGAGAGGGCAAGCTCCAAAAAAGTAGGAATCCTCATTAATTTCAGCACTCCATGTTCAAGACTGCTGCCAAAGTCTTTTGAGCACAGCATGGTATCCATGTTGATTGTGTCAATGTACACAAATGTACAGCACCACATATCTAAGGAAAGCATCTGTAAGTGCAGTGAACCCTTTAGCAACAACGTAAATAGTGAGCAACCGTTTTGGCTGTTAGAGACTTCACGTTTCACCAGTCAACTGCAACATAATCTTTAGTTCTTATTTAAACATATAAGTACACCTACATATTTAACTTGTGCATACTAGTGATTGCACAATGATCTTCTGCTCTGTTTGTGGATGATTTCTGCACAGTACAAGTTATTCACTTAATAATAAAACCTACTTTGCCATAACCTGCCTACCAATAGGGAATTATTGTACTCATCTGTGACTTCCCCATATTCTTTCAAGTGATTTGGAAATCTGACCATCAACATCATTGTATTACAGCGTGTAACAGCCCACCTCTGTTTTTAATGGTGCCAGATGAATCTTCAATGAAGTGGAAGAAATGGTATAGGTTATTTGGAAAACATAAGCTGGTAATTGATGGCGATTTCTTTGATTCCAATCACAAAAGGCAATATTACTTTGTTTATTGGGTGTGGAGACTGAAGAAGTATTTGACTTTGAGCCTTATCATCTCATTCATCTCATTCAGGAGTAGATACTAGAGGTTATAGTTTTGCCAAAGCTATTGGCCGACTTAAAAATCATTTTGCTGATGAACCTCATAAAAAATGGATTGGTTTCATTTCTTTACCCGGCCAGTAAATAAATATATTGATGCATATGTTACTTCCCTCAGGGGTGTTATCTGCACATTGTGAATTTAGAATCAGCATTAGCATGTATATCAGAGATCAGGAACTCATCCATTGCTCAAACAAAAAAAATTAGGAGCTACTGTTAAGACCACATTGCCATTTTGGATGGTGGTGCGTAGGTTAGAGATGTGTTCTCTGAGGTTGGATTGATGTGCGAAGTTGCTGTGGATGTTTATATTTGGCTGTAGAAGAAGTTGGATAGGTTGCTGCAGAGTTGTAGGGAGGCAACAATGTTGCTGACAGTGACTGAGGGCGAGGTAAAATCCTTGACAATGGAGAAGATCTCCTTGCAGCTGTTGGATCTTCCTTCAATTCGATCTACTAGTGCCTATCTGTTGGTGTCCCTTATTTGGTGGTGATAGTGTCTGAGTGCAAGCTTGTAGGTAGTGCTGTTGGTGGTGTCAGGCAGGCTCCATATTCCTTTCTAGCTGTTTACAGTATCATTTTGGTGTCTTGGAGACCTTCTGTCTGTAAGTTGCCTGCTTGTTTGTTCTAATTTGCTTGTTGGATTTGAGGGGTGCGAGGAAGTCCGTGCAGTTCTTTATCCAGTTGTTTAAGTTGTTGATGTCCTGTCTGTGGGACTAGGTTGATCCGTGCTGAGGGCAACTTAACCAGTCTTATTCTGTGATTTTGCCCCAGCTGTGGCTTGGAATGCTGAGCTTGGTAGAGGTGTTAACTTGAGGTGTATTGATTTGGAGATGGATAATGGAGTGTTCAGTTCATGTGAGCGATGTGGTAAAGTTGCATTTGACGCTGTCGCCTGTGGTGAAGATAGGTTTCAGTATGTGTCCTGCTTTGTGTGTTGGTTCTGAGGCAAGCTAAGTGAGTCTGATGTTGCTCAAGCTTTCAAAGAGTGTTGTGGAGCAGGGGTTGTTTCGGCCTTGCAGGTGAAATTTGAGGTCAGATGGAATGTAGGCTCTGGAGTCGAAGTTGAGCAGGGTGACAAAATCAGTGGTGAGGTTGGTGAAGGTAGCTCTTGGTCAGGCTGGTCGGTAGGTAAGGGTTCTGTTCAGGGTGAATTTTTCAAACATTTGCATTATCAAGTGCAGGTATTCCATGAATGAGGTGACATTCTGTGTGGATGTTTTGTATTAGATGATAGTAAGTCCTCCTCCTGGCTTGTAAAGTTAGTCCGGTCGAGCAATCTTGTAGCTGCTGGGATTGCCGTGGCGAAATCTGGAGCCGATGAGGGGTTGAGCTAGGTCTCTGTGATGGAGAGGAAGTCTGGGGCTTAGCTTTTCAGCAGGTCCCATATTTCGGTTCAGTGTTTGCTGAGTGATCGTGTGTTGAGAAGCATGCATGAAGTGGGTGTTGATGTGCGGGTTTGCTGTGGCATGCGGTGTAGGGTGGGGTGTTGGCATTGTTGGTACTAGTGTGATGTGTGTGTTGGGTGGGGGTGTTGTTAGTATTGACGAAGGGGGTGTGGGTGGGTGGCTGCTTGAGAACCGGCAGTTGGTGCAGGTGAAAGCTCCTACCATGGTGTGAGGAGCAGCATAGCAGCAGTTGGGGAAATAGTGTCTGGGGTCTAGTGACCTAAGGAGTGCTGTGGAGAATGCTTGGTGGTGATCAGAGCAGGGTTCCTGGTGCTAGGTGCAGTCCAGGCACAGATGGGCACAGACTGCTACCTTTAACTACAGCAAGACACTGGTGTGCCCACTGAGCACATCCACTGCACATCCATGTTGCAGCTGCCATTAAGCAGGTCCTGCGAGGGGGAGAGTACAGGGTGCTGTGATGTAATTTCCTGTGATGATGGATGATGGAAAACGATGGAAAATTAAGTCCTCTTGCTTGGCTTTTTCTTTTAAAGATGATTTTGGTGGAAAAACCAGTAAACTCACTTCCTGTCCAGATGGATAATGGGAAATTCAGTGATGTCACAGTTTAAGGGAGATCTTGTGATGTCACTTCCTTTGCTAATGGGTGAAAGGAAATGAAGTCCTCTTGCTTGGACTCATCTTTTAAAGGTGGCTTTGGTGGGAAACCCAATAATGTCACCTCCTGTCCATATGGGTGATGGGAAATTCAGTGGCATCACTTCCTGTGCAGGCGGATGACGGGAGATCCATCTGGAACTCTTTCCTTGCAGGAAACAGCTTTAATCTATCCTCCATCATTAACAAATTATTATCTTGACCATTTGCAGACAAATATCATCTAAGAAAATATTCACATCTTGGAATTCATCTCGGGTGACCTTATAAAACCATCCCTCACCCTAGGGATTTTTCTAGACTTTTTAAAGACTGGACAAAATTAATCCATCCTCAAAACACAATCCCAATCCAGATCTGTTGGCCTTTTCTGATTGAGAAACAGCCATCTTTAACTTAGGAAAGTTGTGGAAAAGTGTTTAAAGGGCAGAACAGAGCACCTGCTTGCAGCTGCCAATGTATCTTTGTTCCAGGTCTTACCATAGAAAAACATGCAATAAGGATCATTGCATGCCATGCGCCACACACTGAGCAAACGGGATGGGTTCTGCCATCGTTTTGGACATACACCTATAATGCTTGTTACGGATTAAGATTACAATCTCATGGGCACTGCTCACTGATTAAATGGAACCTAAGCATTCGTTAGGCTACATCTGCTGACTATTATTTTTACAAACAAATGTGTTGTGAATTATGTTCAGCGATAAATACTTCTGATTATCTTTTGACAGATGCATGGGGTTTTTCTGGGGAATGGCTGGGATAGCTGATGTTGTGAGGTCATCCAATCCCAAGCAAACATTAAGGAGCACCAGCCTCAGAGACACGATTAGGGAAAGATCTATTTGTTTTGTAAATGCTTGTTTTAGAAAAGGTATCAAATAGAAACTAAACTGGATTTGTTATGCTCATTAAATGTAAAGATATTCTGTATCGTCACTGGTTGGCAGCATGCTCTCCTTGTAATGCGGGTTTGTTCTTAGCATGAGGCTGGATTACTTGTGAATAATGTTAAATATTTTCAGGGTCTGACATTTTTTATTTTAATTGGTTTCCTTGTGCAGCAAAATCAATTATGTATTTGGTTTCCATAGATTTCACGCTCATTAGATACTTTAGCCTATTTCGGGCAGATTCGTAAAAAAGATTGACCCTACCCTATGTATGTATACATGCATAGTTTGCAAATATGTTCATTTTCTGGAACCCTCAAATAATATGGACATGCCTTAAAAATCTATGACATTCGTAATTTCCGTAATGTGTCCCCATTAGCTCTGGCCCATTTCTCAGTGTTTTCTGCAAAGCAGAAAATCCACATGCGAATGTTTAGAGTTAAAAAGTAATTGAACATACATTTAGGTCTGGCCTGCGAGTCAAGATTACCTTTCTCAAAAGATTATTATATTGTATAAAAAAGCAAAAGTGTGCGTGCGTGCGTGCGTGTATGCGTGTGTGTGCGTGTGTACATATATATACATATATATATATATATATATATATTCAAACACAAGTGCCCTATGCACAAGAGCGCACTCAAGCCAGCGCCGATTTGTGGCAAAATCTTTATTCAGGATGCAACAGCAGGCACATGGAGAGTCAATACCGCCTGTTGTGGTTTCTGCACGACGCGTTTCGGGCATCCCGCCCTTCTTCTTGGTGCCTCACTACAACCTGCAGCCAAAACGCCACTGCCACCATTTTGACCAATCACATGCCCTCCAATGGGCCAATCAAAAGAATAGTCATCCCCCGCTGAATGTTGGGAGTTGCAGTGCGCTTCCAATGTGGTGGCCACAATATATCGCTGCAAATGTCTTGGCATCAAGCCCTGGATGGGCCCCTCAAGGTACCGCTGTTACAAATCCATCCAAGCGCTGCTCCAAAGGACTCGGCAGATGCCGAACCCCCACGGCCCCCTTACAATCCTCGGGGTGGTGCGGCTCTCCGCGGCTGGGCGGCCGCGCATTATCTTCAAACACAAGTGCCCTATGCACAAGAGCGCACTCAAGCCAGCGCCGATTTGTGGCAAAATCTTTATTCAGGATGCAACAGCAGGCACATGGAGAGTCAATACCGCCTGTTGTGGTTTCTGCACGACGCGTTTCGGGCATCCCGCCCTTCTTCTTGGTGCCTCACTACAACCTGCAGCCAAAACGCCACTGCCACCATTTTGACCAATCACATGCCCTCCAATGGGCCAATCAAAAGAATAGTCATCCCCCGCTGAATGTTGGGAGTTGCAGTGCGCTTCCAATGTGGTGGCCACAATATATCGCTGCAAATGTCTTGGCATCAAGCCCTGGATGGGCCCCTCAAGGTACCGCTGTTACAAATCCATCCAAGCGCTGCTCCAAAGGACTCGGCAGATGCCGAACCCCCACGGCCCCCTTACAATCCTCGGGGTGGTGCGGCTCTCCGCGGCTGGGCGGCCGCGCATTATCTTCAAACACAAGTGCCCTATGCACAAGAGCGCACTCAAGCCAGCGCCGATTTGTGGCAAAATCTTTATTCAGGATGCAACAGCAGGCACATGGAGAGTCAATACCGCCTGTTGTGGTTTCTGCACGACGCGTTTCGGGCATCCCGCCCTTCTTCTTGGTGCCTCACTACAACCTGCAGCCAAAACGCCACTGCCACCATTTTGACCAATCACATGCCCTCCAATGGGCCAATCAAAAGAATAGTCATCCCCCGCTGAATGTTGGGAGTTGCAGTGCGCTTCCAATGTGGTGGCCACAATATATCGCTGCAAATGTCTTGGCATCAAGCCCTGGATGGGCCCCTCAAGGTACCGCTGTTACAAATCCATCCAAGCGCTGCTCCAAAGGACTCGGCAGATGCCGAACCCCCACGGCCCCCTTACAATCCTCGGGGTGGTGCGGCTCTCCGCGGCTGGGCGGCCGCGCATTATCTTCAAACACAAGTGCCCTATGCACAAGAGCGCACTCAAGCCAGCGCCGATTTGTGGCAAAATCTTTATTCAGGATGCAACAGCAGGCACATGGAGAGTCAATACCGCCTGTTGTGGTTTCTGCACGACGCGTTTCGGGCATCCCGCCCTTCTTCTTGGTGCCTCACTACAACCTGCAGCCAAAACGCCACTGCCACCATTTTGACCAATCACATGCCCTCCAATGGGCCAATCAAAAGAATAGTCATCCCCCGCTGAATGTTGGGAGTTGCAGTGCGCTTCCAATGTAATGGCCACAATATATCGCTGCAAATGTCTTGGCATCAAGCCCTGGATGGGCCCCTCAAGGTACCGCTGTTACAAATCCATCCAAGCGCTGCTCCAAAGGACTCGGCAGATGCCGAACCCCCACGGCCCCCTTACAATCCTCGGGGTGGTGCGGCTCTCCGCGGCTGGGCGGCCGCGCATTATCTTCAAACACAAGTGCCCTATGCACAAGAGCGCACTCAAGCCAGCGCCGATTTGTGGCAAAATCTTTATTCAGGATGCAACAGCAGGCACATGGAGAGTCAATACCGCCTGTTGTGGTTTCTGCACGACGCGTTTCGGGCATCCCGCCCTTCTTCTTGGTGCCTCACTACAACCTGCAGCCAAAACGCCACTGCCACCATTTTGACCAATCACATGCCCTCCAATGGGCCAATCAAAAGAATAGTCATACCCCGCTGAATGTTGGGAGTTGCAGTGCGCTTCCAATGTAATGGCCACAATATATCGCTGCAAATGTCTTGGCATCAAGCCCTGGATGGGCCCCTCAAGGTACCGCTGTTACAAATCCATCCAAGCGCTGCTCCAAAGGACTCGGCAGATGCCGAACCCCCACGGCCCCCTTACAATCCTCGGGGTGGTGCGGCTCTCCGCGGCTGGGCGGCCGCGCATTATCTTCAAACACAAGTGCCCTATGCACAAGAGCGCACTCAAGCCAGCGCCGATTTGTGGCAAAATCTTTATTCAGGATGCAACAGCAGGCACATGGAGAGTCAATACCGCCTGTTGTGGTTTCTGCACGACGCGTTTCGGGCATCCCGCCCTTCTTCTTGGTGCCTCACTACAACCTGCAGCCAAAACGCCACTGCCACCATTTTGACCAATCACATGCCCTCCAATGGGCCAATCAAAAGAATAGTCATCCCCCGCTGAATGTTGGGAGTTGCAGTGCGCTTCCAATGTGGTGGCCACAATATATCGCTGCAAATGTCTTGGCATCAAGCCCTGGATGGGCCCCTCAAGGTACCGCTGTTACAAATCCATCCAAGCGCTGCTCCAAAGGACTCGGCAGATGCCGAACCCCCACGGCCCCCTTACAATCCTCGGGGTGGTGCGGCTCTCCGCGGCTGGGCGGCCGCGCATTATCTTCAAACACAAGTGCCCTATGCACAAGAGCGCACTCAAGCCAGCGCCGATTTGTGGCAAAATCTTTATTCAGGATGCAACAGCAGGCACATGGAGAGTCAATACCGCCTGTTGTGGTTTCTGCACGACGCGTTTCGGGCATCCCGCCCTTCTTCTTGGTGCCTCACTACAACCTGCAGCCAAAACGCCACTGCCACCATTTTGACCAATCACATGCCCTCCAATGGGCCAATCAAAAGAATAGTCATCCCCCGTTGAATGTTGGGAGTTGCAGTGCGCTTCCAATGTGGTGGCCACAATATATCGCTGCAAATGTCTTGGCATCAAGCCCTGGATGGGCCCCTCAAGGTACCGCTGTTACAAATCCATCCAAGCGCTGCTCCAAAGGACTCGGCAGATGCCGAACCCCCACGGCCCCCTTACAATCCTCGGGGTGGTGCGGCTCTCCGCGGCTGGGCGGCCGCGCATTATCTTCAAACACAAGTGCCCTATGCACAAGAGCGCACTCAAGCCAGCGCCGATTTGTGGCAAAATCTTTATTCAGGATGCAACAGCAGGCACATGGAGAGTCAATACCGCCTGTTGTGGTTTCTGCACGACGCGTTTCGGGCATCCCGCCCTTCTTCTTGGTGCCTCACTACAACCTGCAGCCAAAACGCCACTGCCACCATTTTGACCAATCACATGCCCTCCAATGGGCCAATCAAAAGAATAGTCATCCCCCGCTGAATGTTGGGAGTTGCAGTGCGCTTCCAATGTAATGGCCACAATATATCGCTGCAAATGTCTTGGCATCAAGCCCTGGATGGGCCCCTCAAGGTACCGCTGTTACAAATCCATCCAAGCGCTGCTCCAAAGGACTCGGCAGATGCCGAACCCCCACGGCCCCCTTACAATCCTCGGGGTGGTGCGGCTCTCCGCGGCTGGGCGGCCGCGCATTATCTTCAAACACAAGTGCCCTATGCACAAGAGCGCACTCAAGCCAGCGCCGATTTGTGGCAAAATCTTTATTCAGGATGCAACAGCAGGCACATGGAGAGTCAATACCGCCTGTTGTGGTTTCTGCACGACGCGTTTCGGGCATCCCGCCCTTCTTCTTGGTGCCTCACTACAACCTGCAGCCAAAACGCCACTGCCACCATTTTGACCAATCACATGCCCTCCAATGGGCCAATCAAAAGAATAGTCATACCCCGCTGAATGTTGGGAGTTGCAGTGCGCTTCCAATGTAATGGCCACAATATATCGCTGCAAATGTCTTGGCATCAAGCCCTGGATGGGCCCCTCAAGGTACCGCTGTTACAAATCCATCCAAGCGCTGCTCCAAAGGACTCGGCAGATGCCGAACCCCCACGGCCCCCTTACAATCCTCGGGGTGGTGCGGCTCTCCGCGGCTGGGCGGCCGCGCATTATCTTCAAACACAAGTGCCCTATGCACAAGAGCGCACTCAAGCCAGCGCCGATTTGTGGCAAAATCTTTATTCAGGATGCAACAGCAGGCACATGGAGAGTCAATACCGCCTGTTGTGGTTTCTGCACGACGCGTTTCGGGCATCCCGCCCTTCTTCTTGGTGCCTCACTACAACCTGCAGCCAAAACGCCACTGCCACCATTTTGACCAATCACATGCCCTCCAATGGGCCAATCAAAAGAATAGTCATCCCCCGCTGAATGTTGGGAGTTGCAGTGCGCTTCCAATGTGGTGGCCACAATATATCGCTGCAAATGTCTTGGCATCAAGCCCTGGATGGGCCCCTCAAGGTACCACTGTTACAAATCCATCCAAGCGCTGCTCCAAAGGACTCGGCAGATGCCGAACCCCCACGGCCCCCTTACAATCCTCGGGGTGGTGCGGCTCTCCGCGGCTGGGCGGCCGCGCATTATCTTCAAACACAAGTGCCCTATGCACAAGAGCGCACTCAAGCCAGCGCCGATTTGTGGCAAAATCTTTATTCAGGATGCAACAGCAGGCACATGGAGAGTCAATACCGCCTGTTGTGGTTTCTGCACGACGCGTTTCGGGCATCCCGCCCTTCTTCTTGGTGCCTCACTGCAACCTGCAGCCAAAACGCCACTGCCACCATTTTGACCAATCACATGCCCTCCAATGGGCCAATCAAAAGAATAGTCATCCCCCGCTGAATGTTGGGAGTTGCAGTGCGCTTCCAATGTGGTGGCCACAATATATCGCTGCAAATGTCTTGGCATCAAGCCCTGGATGGGCCCCTCAAGGTACCGCTGTTACAAATCCATCCAAGCGCTGCTCCAAAGGACTCGGCAGATGCCGAACCCCCACGGCCCCCTTACAATCCTCGGGGTGGTGCGGCTCTCCGCGGCTGGGCGGCCGCGCATTATCTTCAAACACAAGTGCCCTATGCACAAGAGCGCACTCAAGCCAGCGCCGATTTGTGGCAAAATCTTTATTCAGGATGCAACAGCAGGCACATGGAGAGTCAATACCGCCTGTTGTGGTTTCTGCACGACGCGTTTCGGGCATCCCGCCCTTCTTCTTGGTGCCTCACTACAACCTGCAGCCAAAACGCCACTGCCACCATTTTGACCAATCACATGCCCTCCAAGGGGCCAATCAAAAGAATAGTCATCCCCCGCTGAATGTTGGGAGTTGCAGTGCGCTTCCAATGTAATGGCCACAATATATCGCTGCAAATGTCTTGGCATCAAGCCCTGGATGGGCCCCTCAAGGTACCGCTGTTACAAATCCATCCAAGCGCTGCTCCAAAGGACTCGGCAGATGCCGAACCCCCACGGCCCCCTTACAATCCTCGGGGTGGTGCGGCTCTCCGCGGCTGGGCGGCCAAGCATTATCTTCAAACACAAGTGCCCTATGCACAAGAGCGCACTCAAGCCAGCGCCGATTTGTGGCAAAATCTTTATTCAGGATGCAACAGCAGGCACATGGAGAGTCAATACCGCCTGTTGTGGTTTCTGCACGACGCGTTTCGGGCATCCCGCCCTTCTTCTTGGTGCCTCACTACAACCTGCAGCCAAAACGCCACTGCCACCATTTTGACCAATCACATGCCCTCCAATGGGCCAATCAAAAGAATAGTCATACCCCGCTGAATGTTGGGAGTTGCAGTGCGCTTCCAATGTAATGGCCACAATATATCGCTGCAAATGTCTTGGCATCAAGCCCTGGATGGGCCCCTCAAGGTACCGCTGTTACAAATCCATCCAAGCGCTGCTCCAAAGGACTCGGCAGATGCCGAACCCCCACGGCTCCCTTACAATCCTCGGGGTGGTGCGGCTCTCCGCGGCTGGGCGGCCGCGCATTATCTTCAAACACAAGTGCCCTATGCACAAGAGCGCACTCAAGCCAGCGCCGATTTGTGGCAAAATCTTTATTCAGGATGCAACAGCAGGCACATGGAGAGTCAATACCGCCTGTTGTGGTTTCTGCACGACGCGTTTCGGGCATCCCGCCCTTCTTCTTGGTGCCTCACTACAACCTGCAGCCAAAACGCCACTGCCACCATTTTGACCAATCACATGCCCTCCAATGGGCCAATCAAAAGAATAGTCATCCCCCGCTGAATGTTGGGAGTTGCAGTGCGCTTCCAATGTAATGGCCACAATATATCGCTGCAAATGTCTTGGCATCAAGCCCTGGATGGGCCCCTCAAGGTACCGCTGTTACAAATCCATCCAAGCGCTGCTCCAAAGGACTCGGCAGATGCCGAACCCCCACGGCCCCCTTACAATCCTCGGGGTGGTGCGGCTCTCCGCGGCTGGGCGGCCGCGCATTATCTTCAAACACAAGTGCCCTATGCACAAGAGCGCACTCAAGCCAGCGCCGATTTGTGGCAAAATCTTTATTCAGGATGCAACAGCAGGCACATGGAGAGTCAATACCGCCTGTTGTGGTTTCTGCACGACGCTTTTCGGGCATCCCGCCCTTCTTCTTGGTGCCTCACTACAACCTGCAGCCAAAACGCCACTGCCACCATTTTGACCAATCACATGCCCTCCAATGGGCCAATCAAAAGAATAGTCATACCCCGCTGAATGTTGGGAGTTGCAGTGCGCTTCCAATGTAATGGCCACAATATATCGCTGCAAATGTCTTGGCATCAAGCCCTGGATGGGCCCCTCAAGGTACCGCTGTTACAAATCCATCCAAGCGCTGCTCCAAAGGACTCGGCAGATGCCGAACCCCCACGGCCCCCTTACAATCCTCGGGGTGGTGCGGCTCTCCGCGGCTGGGCGGCCGCGCATTATCTTCAAACACAAGTGCCCTATGCACAAGAGCGCACTCAAGCCAGCGCCGATTTGTGGCAAAATCTTTATTCAGGATGCAACAGCAGGCACATGGAGAGTCAATACCGCCTGTTGTGGTTTCTGCACGACGCGTTTCGGGCATCCCGCCCTTCTTCTTGGTGCCTCACTACAACCTGCAGCCAAAACGCCACTGCCACCATTTTGACCAATCACATGCCCTCCAATGGGCCAATCAAAAGAATAGTCATCCCCCGCTGAATGTTGGGAGTTGCAGTGCGCTTCCAATGTGGTGGCCACAATATATCGCTGCAAATGTCTTGGCATCAAGCCCTGGATGGGCCCCTCAAGGTACCGCTGTTACAAATCCATCCAAGCGCTGCTCCAAAGGACTCGGCAGATGCCGAACCCCCACGGCCCCCTTACAATCCTCGGGGTGGTGCGGCTCTCCGCGGGTGGGCGGCCGCGCATTATCTTCAAACACAAGTGTCCTATGCACAAGAGCGCACTCAAGCCAGCGCCGATTTGTGGCAAAATCTTTATTCAGGATGCAACAGCAGGCACATGGAGAGTCAATACCGCCTGTTGTGGTTTCTGCACGACGCGTTTCGGGCATCCCGCCCTTCTTCTTGGTGCCTCACTACAACCTGCAGCCAAAACGCCACTGCCACCATTTTGACCAATCACATGCCCTCCAATGGGCCAATCAAAAGAATAGTCATCCCCCGCTAAATGTTGGGAGTTGCAGTGCGCTTCCAATGTGGTGGCCACAATATATCGCTGCAAATGTCTTGGCATCAAGCCCTGGATGGGCCCCTCAAGGTACCGTTGTTACAAATCCATCCAAGCGCTGCTCCAAAGGACTCGGCAGATGCCGAACCCCCACGGCCCCCTTACAATCCTCGGGGTGGTGCGGCTCTCCGTGGCTGGGCGGCCGCGCATTATCTTCAAACACAAGTGCCCTATGCACAAGAGCGCACTCAAGCCAGCGCCGATTTGTGGCAAAATCTTTATTCAGGATGCAACAGCAGGCACATGGAGAGTCAATACCGCCTGTTGTGGTTTCTGCACGACGCGTTTCGGGCATCCCGCCCTTCTTCTTGGTGCCTCACTACAACCTGCAGCCAAAACGCCACTGCCACCATTTTGACCAATCACATGCCCTCCAATGGGCCAATCAAAAGAATAGTCATCCCCCGCTGAATGTTGGGAGTTGCAGTGCGCTTCCAATGTAATGGCCACAATATATCGCTGCAAATGTCTTGGCATCAAGCCCTGGATGGGCCCCTCAAGGTACCGCTGTTACAAATCCATCCAAGCGCTGCTCCAAAGGACTCGGCAGATGCCGAACCCCCACGGCCCCCTTACAATCCTCGGGGTGGTGCGGCTCTCCGCGGCTGGGCGGCCGCGCATTATCTTCAAACACAAGTGCCCTATGCACAAGAGCGCACTCAAGCCAGCGCCGATTTGTGGCAAAATCTTTATTCAGGATGCAACAGCAGGCACATGGAGAGTCAATACCGCCTGTTGTGGTTTCTGCACGACGCGTTTCGGGCATCCCGCCCTTTTTCTTGGTGCCTCACTACAACCTGCAGCCAAAACGCCACTGCCACCATTTTGACCAATCACATGCCCTCCAATGGGCCAATCAAAAGAATAGTCATCCCCCGCTGAATGTTGGGAGTTGCAGTGCGCTTCCAATGTGGTGGCCACAATATATCGCTGCAAATGTCTTGGCATCAAGCCCTGGATGGGCCCCTCAAGGTACCGCTGTTACAAATCCATCCAAGCGCTGCTCCAAAGGACTCGGCAGATGCCGAACCCCCACGGCCCCCTTACAATCCTCGGGGTGGTGCGGCTCTCCGCGGCTGGGCGGCCGCGCATTATCTTCAAACACAAGTGCCCTATGCACAAGAGCGCACTCAAGCCAGCGCCGATTTGTGGCAAAATCTTTATTCAGGATGCAACAGCAGGCACATGGAGAGTCAATACCGCCTGTTGTGGTTTCTGCACGACGCGTTTCGGGCATCCCGCCCTTCTTCTTGGTGCCTCACTACAACCTGCAGCCAAAACGCCACTGCCACCATTTTGACCAATCACATGCCCTCCAATGGGCCAATCAAAAGAATAGTCATCCCCCGTTGAATGTTGGGAGTTGCAGTGCGCTTCCAATGTAATGGCCACAATATATCGCTGCAAATGTCTTGGCATCAAGCCCTGGATGGGCCCCTCAAGGTACCGCTGTTACAAATCCATCCAAGCGCTGCTCCAAAGGACTCGGCAGATGCCGAACCCCCACGGCCCCCTTACAATCCTCGGGGTGGTGCGGCTCTCCGCGGCTGGGCGGCCGCGCATTATCTTCAAACACAAGTGCCCTATGCACAAGAGCGCACTCAAGCCAGCGCCGATTTGTGGCAAAATCTTTATTCAGGATGCAACAGCAGGCACATGGAGAGTCAATACCGCCTGTTGTGGTTTCTGCACGACGCGTTTCGGGCATCCCGCCCTTCTTCTTGGTGCCTCACTACAACCTGCAGCCAAAACGCCACTGCCACCATTTTGACCAATCACATGCCCTCCAATGGGCCAATCAAAAGAATAGTCATCCCCCGCTGAATGTTGGGAGTTGCAGTGCGCTTCCAATGTAATGGCCACAATATATCGCTGCAAATGTCTTGGCATCAAGCCCTGGATGGGCCCCTCAAGGTACCGCTGTTACAAATCCATCCAAGCGCTGCTCCAAAGGACTCGGCAGATGCCGAACCCCCACGGCCCCCTTACAATCCTCGGGGTGGTGCGGCTCTCCGCGGCTGGGCGGCCGCGCATTATCTTCAAACACAAGTGCCCTATGCACAAGAGCGCACTCAAGCCAGCGCCGATTTGTGGCAAAATCTTTATTCAGGATGCAACAGCAGGCACATGGAGAGTCAATACCGCCTGTTGTGGTTTCTGCACGACGCGTTTCGGGCATCCCGCCCTTCTTCTTGGTGCCTCACTACAACCTGCAGCCAAAACGCCACTGCCACCATTTTGACCAATCACATGCCCTCCAATGGGCCAATCAAAAGAATAGTCATCCCCCGCTGAATGTTGGGAGTTGCAGTGCGCTTCCAATGTAATGGCCACAATATATCGCTGCAAATGTCTTGGCATCAAGCCCTGGATGGGCCCCTCAAGGTACCGCTGTTACAAATCCATCCAAGCGCTGCTCCAAAGGACTCGGCAGATGCCGAACCCCCACGGCCCCCTTACAATCCTCGGGGTGGTGCGGCTCTCCGCGGCTGGGCGGCCGCGCATTATCTTCAAACACAAGTGCCCTATGCACAAGAGCGCACTCAAGCCAGCGCCGATTTGTGGCAAAATCTTTATTCAGGATGCAACAGTAGGCACATGGAGAGTCAATACCGCCTGTTGTGGTTTCTGCACGACGCGTTTCGGGCATCCCGCCCTTCTTCTTGGTGACTCACTACAACCTGCAGCCAAAACGCCACTGCCACCATTTTGACCAATCACATGCCCTCCAATGGGCCAATCAAAAGAATAGTCATCCCCCGCTGAATGTTGGGAGTTGCAGTGCGCTTCCAATGTGGTGGCCACAATATATCGCTGCAAATGTCTTGGCATCAAGCCCTGGATGGGCCCCTCAAGGTACCGTTGTTACAAATCCATCCAAGCGCTGCTCCAAAGGACTCGGCAGATGCCGAACCCCCACGGCCCCCTTACAATCCTCGGGGTGGTGCGGCTCTCCGTGGCTGGGCGGCCGCGCATTATCTTCAAACACAAGTGCCCTATGCACAAGAGCGCACTCAAGCCAGCGCCGATTTGTGGCAAAATCTTTATTCAGGATGCGACAGCAGGCACATGGAGAGTCAATACCGCCTGTTGTGGTTTCTGCACGACGCGTTTCGGGCATCCCGTCCTTCTTCTTGGTGCCTCACTACAACCTGCAGCCAAAACGCCACTGCCACCATTTTGACCAATCACATGCCCTCCATTGGGCCAATCAAAAGAATAGTCATACCCCGCTGAATGTTGGGAGTTGCAGTGCGCTTCCAATGTAATGGCCACAATATATCGCTGCAAATGTCTTGGCATCAAGCCCTGGATGGGCCCCTCAAGGTACCGCTGTTACAAATCCATCCAAGCGCTGCTCCAAAGGACTCGGCAGATGCCGAACCCCCACGGCCCCCTTACAATCCTCGGGGTGGTGCGGCTCTCCGCGGCTGGGCGGCCGCGCATTATCTTCAAACACAAGTGCCCTATGCACAAGAGCGCACTCAAGCCAGCGCCGATTTGTGGCAAAATCTTTATTCAGGATGCAACAGCAGGCACATGGAGAGTCAATACCGCCTGTTGTGGTTTCTGCACGACGCGTTTCGGGCATCCCGCCCTTCTTCTTGGTGCCTCACTACAACCTGCAGCCAAAACGCCACTGCCACCATTTTGACCAATCACATGCCCTCCAATGGGCCAATCAAAAGAATAGTCATCCCCCGCTGAATGTTGGGAGTTGCAGTGCACTTCCAATGTGGTGGCCACAATATATTGCTGCAAATGTCTTGGCATCAAGCCCTGGATGGGCCCCTCAAGGTACCGCTGTTACAAATCCATCCAAGCGCTGCTCCAAAGGACTCGGCAGATGCCGAACCCCCACGGTCCCCTTACAATCCTCGGGGTGGTGCGGCTCTCCGCGGCTGGGCGGCCGCGCATTATCTTCAAACACAAGTGCCCTATGCACAAGAGCGCACTCAAGCCAGCGCCGATTTGTGGCAAAATCTTTATTCAGGATGCAACAGCAGGCACATGGAGAGTCAATACCGCCTGTTGTGGTTTCTGCACGACGCGTTTCGGGCATCCCGCCCTTCTTCTTGGTGCCTCACTACAACCTGCAGCCAAAACGCCACTGCCACCATTTTGACCAATCACATGCCCTCCAATGGGCCAATCAAAAGAATAGTCATCCCCCGCTGAATGTTGGGAGTTGCAGTGCGCTTCCAATGTAATGGCCACAATATGTCGCTGCAAATGTCTTGGCATCAAGCCCTGGATGGGCCCCTCAAGGTACCGCTGTTACAAATCCATCCAAGCGCTGCTCCAAAGGACTCGGCAGATGCCGAACCCCCACGGCCCCCTTACAATCCTCGGGGTGGTGCGGCTCTCCGCGGCTGGGCGGCCAAGCATTATCTTCAAACACAAGTGCCCTATGCACAAGAGCGCACTCAAGCCAGCGCCGATTTGTGGCAAAATCTTTATTCAGGATGCAACAGCAGGCACATGGAGAGTCAATACCGCCTGTTGTGGTTTCTGCACGACGCGTTTCGGGCATCCCGCCCTTCTTCTTGGTGCCTCACTACAACCTGCAGCCAAAACGCCACTGCCACCATTTTGACCAATCACATGCCCTCCAATGGGCCAATCAAAAGAATAGTCATACCCCGCTGAATGTTGGGAGTTGCAGTGCGCTTCCAATGTAATGGCCACAATATATCGCTGCAAATGTCTTGGCATCAAGCCCTGGATGGGCCCCTCAAGGTACCGCTGTTACAAATCCATCCAAGCGCTGCTCCAAAGGACTCGGCAGATGCCGAACCCCCACGGCCCCCTTACAATCCTCGGGGTGGTGCGGCTCTCCGCGGCTGGGCGGCCGCGCATTATCTTCAAACACAAGTGCCCTATGCACAAGAGCGCACTCAAGCCAGCGCCGATTTGTGGCAAAATCTTTATTCAGGATGCAACAGCAGGCACATGGAGAGTCAATACCGCCTGTTGTGGTTTCTGCACGACGCGTTTCGGGCAGCCCGCCCTTCTTCTTGCTGCCTCACTACAACCTGCAGCCAAAACGCCACTGCCACCATTTTGACCAATCACATGCCCTCCAATGGGCTAATCAAAAGAATAGTCATCCCCCGCTGAATGTTGGGAGTTGCAGTGCGCTTCCAATGTAATGGCCACAATATATCGCTGCAAATGTCTTGGCATCAAGCCCTGGATGGGCCCCTCAAGGTACCGCTGTTACAAATCCATCCAAGCGCTGCTCCAAAGGACTCGGCAGATGCCGAACCCCCACGGCCCCCTTACAATCCTCGGGGTGGTGCGGCTCTCCGCGGCTGGGCTGCCGCGCATTATCTTCAAACACAAGTGCCCTATGCACAAGAGCGCACTCAAGCCAGCGCCGATTTGTGGCGAAATCTTTATTCAGGATGCAACAGCAGGCACATGGAGAGTCAATACCGCCTGTTGTGGTTTCTGCACGACGCTTTTCGGGCATCCCGCCCTTCTTCTTGGTGCCTCACTACAACCTGCAGCCAAAACGCCACTGCCACCATTTTGACCAATCACATGCCCTCCAATGGGCCAATCAAAAGAATAGTCATACCCCGCTGAATGTTGGGAGTTGCAGTGCGCTTCCAATGTAATGGCCACAATATATCGCTGCAAATGTCTTGGCATCAAGCCCTGGATGGGCCCCTCAAGGTACCGCTGTTACAAATCCATCCAAGCGCTGCTCCAAAGGACTCGGCAGATGCCGAACCCCCACGGCCCCCTTACAATCCTCGGGGTGGTGCGGCTCTCCGCGGCTGGACGGCCGCACATTATCTTCAAACACAAGTGCCCTATGCACAAGAGCGCACTCAAGCCAGCGCCGATTTGTGGCAAAATCTTTATTCAGGATGCAACAGCAGGCACATGGAGAGTCAATACCGCCTGTTGTGGTTTCTGCACGACGCGTTTCGGGCATCCCGCCCTTCTTCTTGGTGCCTCACTACAACCTGCAGCCAAAACGCCACTGCCACCATTTTGACCAATCACATGCCCTCCAATGGGCCAATCAAAAGAATAGTCACCCCCCGCTGAATGTTGGGAGTTGCAGTGCGCTTCCAATGTGGTGGCCACAATATATCGCTGCAAATGTCTTGGCATCAATCCCTGGATGGGCCCCTCAAGGTACCGCTGTTACAAATCCATCCAAGCGCTGCTCCAAAGGACTCGGCAGATGCCGAACCCCCACGGCCCCCTTACAATCCTCTGGGTGGTGCGGCTCTCCGCGGGTGGGCGGCCGCGCATTATCTTCAAACACAAGTGCCCTATGCACAAGAGCGCACTCAAGCCAGCGCCGATTTGTGGCAAAATCTTTATTCAGGATGCAACAGCAGGCACATGGAGAGTCAATACCGCCTGTTGTGGTTTCTGCACGACGCGTTTCGGGCATCCCGCCCTTCTTCTTGGTGCCTCACTACAACCTGCAGCCAAAACGCCACTGCCACCATTTTGACCAATCACATGCCCTCCAATGGGCCAATCAAAACAATAGTCATCCCCCGCTAAATGTTGGGAGTTGCAGTGCGCTTCCAATGTGGTGGCCACAATATATCGCTGCAAATGTCTTGGCATCAAGCCCTGGATGGGCCCCTCAAGGTACCGTTGTTACAAATCCATCCAAGCGCTGCTCCAAAGGACTCGGCAGATGCCGAACCCCCACGGCCCCCTTACAATCCTCGGGGTGGTGCGGCTCTCCGTGGCTGGGCGGCCGCGCATTATCTTCAAACACAAGTGCCCTATGCACAAGAGCGCACTCAAGCCAGCGCCGATTTGTGGCAAAATCTTTATTCAGGATGCAACAGCAGGCACATGGAGAGTCAATACCGCCTGTTGTGGTTTCTGCACGACGCGTTTCGGGCATCCCGCCCTTCTTCTTGGTGCCTCACTACAACCTGCAGCCAAAACGCCACTGCCACCATTTTGACCAATCACATGCCCTCCAATGGGCCAATCAAAAGAATAGTCATCCCCCGCTGAATGTTGGGAGTTGCAGTGCGCTTCCAATGTAATGGCCACAATATATCGCTGCAAATGTCTTGGCATCAAGCCCTGGATGGGCCCCTCAAGGTACCGCTGTTACAAATCCATCCAAGCGCTGCTCCAAAGGACTCGGCAGATGCCGAACCCCCACGGCCCCCTTACAATCCTCGGGGTGGTGCGGCTCTCCGCGGCTGGGCGGCCGCGCATTATCTTCAAACACAAGTGCCCTATGCACAAGAGCGCACTCAAGCCAGCGCCGATTTGTGGCAAAATCTTTATTCAGGATGCAACAGCAGGCACATGGAGAGTCAATACCGCCTGTTGTGGTTTCTGCACGACGCGTTTCGGGCATCCCGCCCTTTTTCTTGGTGCCTCACTACAACCTGCAGCCAAAACGCCACTGCCACCATTTTGACCAATCACATGCCCTCCAATGGGCCAATCAAAAGAATAGTCATCCCCCGCTGAATGTTGGGAGTTGCAGTGCGCTTCCAATGTGGTGGCCACAATATATCGCTGCAAATGTCTTGGCATCAAGCCCTGGATGGGCCCCTCAAGGTACCGCTGTTACAAATCCATCCAAGCGCTGCTCCAAAGGACTCGGCAGATGCCGAACCCCCACGGCCCCCTTACAATCCTTGGGGTGGTGCGGCTCTCCGCGGCTGGGCGGCCGCACATTATCTTCAAACACAAGTGCCCTATGCACAAGAGCGCACTCAAGCCAGCACCGATTTGTGGCAAAATCTTTATTCAGGATGCAACAGCAGGCACATGGAGAGTCAATACCGCCTGTTGTGGTTTCTGCACGACGCGTTTCGGGCATCCCGCCCTTCTTCTTGGTGCCTCACTACAACCTGCAGCCAAAACGCCACTGCCACCATTTTGACCAATCACATGCCCTCCAATGGGCCAATCAAAAGAATAGTCATCCCCCCGTTGAATGTTGGGAGTTGCAGTGCGCTTCCAATGTAATGGCCACAATATATCGCTGCAAATGTCTTGGCATCAAGCCCTGGATGGGCCCCTCAAGGTACCGCTGTTACAAATCCATCCAAGCGCTGCTCCAAAGGACTCGGCAGATGCCGAACCCCCACGGCCCCCTTACAATCCTTGGGGTGGTGCGGCTCTCCGCGGCTGGGCGGCCGCGCATTATCTTCAAACACAAATGCCCTATGCACAAGAGCGCACTCAAGCCAGCGCCGATTTGTGGCAAAATCTTTATTCAGGATGCAACAGCAGGCACATGGAGAGTCAATACCGCCTGTTGTGGTTTCTGCACGACGCGTTTCGGGCATCCCGCCCTTCTTCTTGGTGCCTCACTACAACCTGCAGCCAAAACGCCACTGCCACCATTTTGACCAATCACATGCCCTCCAATGGGCCAATCAAAAGAATAGTCATCCCCCGCTGAATGTTGGGAGTTGCAGTGCGCATCCAATGTAATGGCCACAATATATCGCTGCAAATGTCTTGGCATCAAGCCCTGGATGGGCCCCTCAAGGTACCGCTGTTACAAATCCATCCAAGCGCTGCTCCAAAGGACTCGGCAGATGCCGAACCCCCACGGCCCCCTTACAATCCTCGGGGTGGTGCGGCTCTCCGCGGCTGGGCGGCCGCGCATTATCTTCAAACACAAGTGCCCTATGCACAAGAGCGCACTCAAGCCAGCGCCGATTTGTGGCAAAATCTTTATTCAGGATGCAACAGCAGGCACATGGAGAGTCAATACCACCTGTTGTGGTTTCTGCACGACGCATTTCGGGCATCCCGCCCTTCTTCTTGGTGCCTCACTACAACCTGCAGCCAAAACGCCACTGCCACCATTTTGACCAATCACATGCCCTCCAATGGGCCAATCAAAAGAATAGTCATCCCCCGCTGAATGTTGGGAGTTGCAGTGCGCTTCCAATGTGGTGGCCACAATATATCGCTGCAAATGTCTTGGCATCAAGCCCTGGATGGGCCCCTCAAGGTACCGCTGTTACAAATCCATCCAAGCGCTGCTCCAAAGGACTCGGCAGATGCCGAACCCCCACGGCCCCCTTACAATCCTCGGGGTGGTGCGGCTCTCTGCGGCTGGGCGGCCGCGCATTATCTTCAAACACAAGTGCCCTATGCACAAGAGCGCACTCAAGCCAGCGCGGATTTGTGGCAAAATCTTTATTCAGGATGCAACAGCAGGCACATGGAGAGTCAATAACGCCTGTTGTGGTTTCTGCACGACGCGTTTCGGGCATCCCGCCCTTCTTCTTGGTGCCTCACTACAACCTGCAGCCAAAACGCCACTGCCACCATTTTGACCAATCACATGCCCTCCAATGGGCCAATCAAAAGAATAGTCATCCCCCGCTGAATGTTGGGAGTTGCAGTGCGCTTCCAATGTAATGGCCACAATATATCGCTGCAAATGTCTTGGCATCAAGCCCTGGATGGGCCCCTCAAGGTACCGCTGTTACAAATCCATCCAAGCGCTGCTCCAAAGGACTCGGCAGATGCCGAACCCCCACGGCCCCCTTACAATCCTCGGGGTGGTGCGGCTCTCCGCGGCTGGGCGGCCGCGCATTATCTTCAAACACAAGTGCCCTATGCACAAGAGCGCACTCAAGCCAGCGCCGATTTGTGGCAAAATCTTTATTCAGGATGCAACAGCAGGCACATGGAGAGTCAATACCACCTGTTGTGGTTTCTGCACGACGCGTTTCGGGCATCCCGCCCTTCTTCTTGGTGCCTCACTACAACCTGCAGCCAAAACGCCACTGCCACCATTTTGACCAATCACATGCCCTCCAATGGGCCAATCAAAAGAATAGTCATCCCCCGCTGAATGTTGGGAGTTGCATTGCGCTTCCAATGTAATGGCCACAATATATCGCTGCAAATGTCTTGGCATCAAGCCCTGGATGGGCCCCTCAAGGTACCGCTGTTACAAATCCATCCAAGCGCTGCTCCAAAGGACTCGGCAGATGCCGAACCCCCACGGCCCCCTTACAATCCTCGGGGTGGTGCGGCTCTCCGCGGCTGGGCGGCCGCGCATTATCTTCAAACACAAGTGCCCTATGCACAAGAGCGCACTCAAGCCAGCGCCGATTTGTGGCAAAATCTTTATTCAGGATACAACAGCAGGCACATGGAGAGTCAATACCGCCTGTTGTGGTTTCTGCACGACGCGTTTCGGGCATCCCGCCCTTCTTCTTGGTGCCTCACTACAACCTGCAGCCAAAACGCCACTGCCACCATTTTGACCAATCACATGCCCTCCAATGGGCCAATCAAAAGAATAGTCATCCCCCGCTGAATGTTGGGAGTTGCAGTGCGCATCCAATGTAATGGCCACAATATATCGCTGCAAATGTCTTGGCATCAAGCCCTGGATGGGCCCCTCAAGGTACCGCTGTTACAAATCCATCCAAGCGCTGCTCCAAAGGACTCGGCAGATGCCGAACCCCCACGGCCCCCTTACAATCCTCGGGGTGGTGCGGCTCTCCGCGGCTGGGCGGCCGCGCATTATCTTCAAACACAAGTGCCCTATGCACAAGAGCGCACTCAAGCCAGCGCCGATTTGTGGCAAAATCTTTATTCAGGATGCAACAGCAGGCACATGGAGAGTCAATACCACCTGTTGTGGTTTCTGCACGACGCATTTCGGGCATCCCGCCCTTCTTCTTGGTGCCTCACTACAACCTGCAGCCAAAACGCCACTGCCACCATTTTGACCAATCACATGCCCTCCAATGGGCCAATCAAAAGAATAGTCATCCCCCGCTGAATGTTGGGAGTTGCAGTGCGCTTCCAATGTGGTGGCCACAATATATCGCTGCAAATGTCTTGGCATCAAGCCCTGGATGGGCCCCTCAAGGTACCGCTGTTACAAATCCATCCAAGCGCTGCTCCAAAGGACTCGGCAGATGCCGAACCCCCACGGCCCCCTTACAATCCTCGGGGTGGTGCGGCTCTCTGCGGCTGGGCGGCCGCGCATTATCTTCAAACACAAGTGCCCTATGCACAAGAGCGCACTCAAGCCAGCGCGGATTTGTGGCAAAATCTTTATTCAGGATGCAACAGCAGGCACATGGAGAGTCAATACCGCCTGTTGTGGTTTCTGCACGACGCGTTTCGGGCATCCCGCCCTTCTTCTTGGTGCCTCACTACAACCTGCAGCCAAAACGCCACTGCCACCATTTTGACCAATCACATGCCCTCCAATGGGCCAATCAAAAGAATAGTCATCCCCCGCTGAATGTTGGGAGTTGCAGTGCGCTTCCAATGTAATGGCCACAATATATCGCTGCAAATGTCTTGGCATCAAGCCCTGGATGGGCCCCTCAAGGTACCGCTGTTACAAATCCATCCAAGCGCTGCTCCAAAGGACTCGGCAGATGCCGAACCCCCACGGCCCCCTTACAATCCTCGGGGTGGTGCGGCTCTCCGCGGCTGGGCGGCCGCGCATTATCTTCAAACACAAGTGCCCTATGCACAAGAGCGCACTCAAGCCAGCGCCGATTTGTGGCAAAATCTTTATTCAGGATGCAACAGCAGGCACATGGAGAGTCAATACCACCTGTTGTGGTTTCTGCACGACGCGTTTCGGGCATCCCGCCCTTCTTCTTGGTGCCTCACTACAACCTGCAGCCAAAACGCCACTGCCACCATTTTGACCAATCACATGCCCTCCAATGGGCCAATCAAAAGAATAGTCATCCCCCGCTGAATGTTGGGAGTTGCATTGCGCTTCCAATGTAATGGCCACAATATATCGCTGCAAATGTCTTGGCATCAAGCCCTGGATGGGCCCCTCAAGGTACCGCTGTTACAAATCCATCCAAGCGCTGCTCCAAAGGACTCGGCAGATGCCGAACCCCCACGGCCCCCTTACAATCCTCGGGGTGGTGCGGCTCTCCGCGGCTGGGCGGCCGCGCATTATCTTCAAACACAAGTGCCCTATGCACAAGAGCGCACTCAAGCCAGCGCCGATTTGTGGCAAAATCTTTATTCAGGATACAACAGCAGGCACATGGAGAGTCAATACCGCCTGTTGTGGTTTCTGCACGACGCGTTTCGGGCATCCCGCCCTTCTTCTTGGTGCCTCACTACAACCTGCAGCCAAAACGCCACTGCCACCATTTTGACCAATCACATGCCCTCCAATGGGCCAATCAAAAGAATAGTCATCCCCCGCTGAATGTTGGGAGTTGCAGTGCGCTTCCAATGTGGTGGCCACAATATATCGCTGCAAATGTCTTGGCATCAAGCCCTGGATGGGCCCCTCAAGGTACCGCTGTTACAAATCCATCCAAGCGCTGCTCCAAAGGACTCGGCAGATGCCGAACCCCCACGGCCCCCTTACAATCCTCGGGGTGGTGCGGCTCTCCGCGGCTGGGCGGCCGCGCATTATCTTCAAACACAAGTGCCCTATGCACAAGAGCGCACTCAAGCCAGCGCCGATTTGTGGCAAAATCTTTATTCAGGATGCAACAGCAGGCACATGGAGAGTCAATACCGCCTGTTGTGGTTTCTGCACGACGCGTTTCGGGCATCCCGCCCTTCTTCTTGGTGCCTCACTACAACCTGCAGCCAAAACGCCACTGCCACCATTTTGACCAATCACATGCCCTCCAATGGGCCAATCAAAAGAATAGTCATCCCCCGCTGAATGTTGGGAGTTGCAGTGCGCTTCCAATGTAATGGCCACAATATATCGCTGCAAATGTCTTGGCATCAAGCCCTGGATGGGCCCCTCAAGGTACCGCTGTTACAAATCCATCCAAGCGCTGCTCCAAAGGACTCGGCAGATGCCGAACCCCCACGGCCCCCTTACAATCCTCGGGGTGGTGCGGCTCTCCGCGGCTGGGCGGCCGCGCATTATCTTCAAACACAAGTGCCCTATGCACAAGAGCGCACTCAAGCCAGCGCCGATTTGTGGCAAAATCTTTATTCAGGATGCGACAGCAGGCACATGGAGAGTCAATACCGCCTGTTGTGGTTTCTGCACGACGCGTTTCGGGCATCCCGCCCTTCTTCTTGGTGCCTCACTACAACCTGCAGCCAAAACGCCACTGCCACCATTTTGACCAATCACATGCCCTCCATTGGGCCAATCAAAAGAATAGTCATACCCCGCTGAATGTTGGGAGTTGCAGTGCGCTTCCAATGTAATGGCCACAATATATCGCTGCAAATGTCTTGGCATCAAGCCCTGGATGGGCCCCTCAAGGTACCGCTGTTACAAATCCATCCAAGCGCTGCTCCAAAGGACTCGGCAGATGCCGAACCCCCACGGCCCCCTTACAATCCTCAGGGTGGTGCGGCTCTCCGCGGCTGGGCGGCCGCGCATTATCTTCAAACACAAGTGCCCTATGCACAAGAGCGCACTCAAGCCAGCGCCGATTTGTGGCAAAATCTTTATTCAGGATGCAACAGCAGGCACATGGAGAGTCAATACCGCCTGTTGTGGTTTCTGCACGACGCGTTTCGGGCATCCCGCCCTTCTTCTTGGTGCCTCACTACAACCTGCAGCCAAAACGCCACTGCCACCATTTTGACCAATCACATGCCCTCCAATGGGCCAATCAAAAGAATAGTCATCCCCCGCTGAATGTTGGGAGTTGCAGTGCACTTCCAATGTGGTGGCCACAATATATCGCTGCAAATGTCTTGGCATCAAGCCCTGGATGGGCCCCTCAAGGTACCGCTGTTACAAATCCATCCAAGCGCTGCTCCAAAGGACTCGGCAGATGCCGAACCCCCACGGTCCCCTTACAATCCTCGGGGTGGTGCGGCTCTCCGCGGCTGGGCGGCCGCGCATTATCTTCAAACACAAGTGCCCTATGCACAAGAGCGCACTCAAGCCAGCGCCGATTTGTGGCAAAATCTTTATTCAGGATGCAACAGCAGGCACATGGAGAGTCAATACCGCCTGTTGTGGTTTCTGCACGACGCGTTTCGGGCATCCCGCCCTTCTTCTTGGTGCCTCACTACAACCTGCAGCCAAAACGCCACTGCCACCATTTTGACCAATCACATGCCCTCCAATGGGCCAATCAAAAGAATAGTCATCCCCCGCTGAATGTTGGGAGTTGCAGTGCGCTTCCAATGTAATGGCCACAATATATCGCTGCAAATGTCTTGGCATCAAGCCCTGGATGGGCCCCTCAAGGTACCGCTGTTACAAATCCATCCAAGCGCTGCTCCAAAGGACTCGGCAGATGCCGAACCCCCACGGCCCCCTTACAATCCTCGGGGTGGTGCGGCTCTCCGCGGCTGGGCGGCCAAGCATTATCTTCAAACACAAGTGCCCTATGCACAAGAGCGCACTCAAGCCAGCGCCGATTTGTGGCAAAATCTTTATTCAGGATGCAACAGCAGGCACATGGAGAGTCAATACCGCCTGTTGTGGTTTCTGCACGACGCGTTTCGGGCATCCCGCCCTTCTTCTTGGTGCCTCACTACAACCTGCAGCCAAAACGCCACTGCCACCATTTTGACCAATCACATGCCCTCCAATGGGCCAATCAAAAGAATAGTCATACCCCGCTGAATGTTGGGAGTTGCAGTGCGCTTCCAATGTAATGGCCACAATATATCGCTGCAAATGTCTTGGCATCAAGCCCTGGATGGGCCCCTCAAGGTACCGCTGTTACAAATCCATCCAAGCGCTGCTCCAAAGGACTCGGCAGATGCCGAACCCCCACGGCCCCCTTACAATCCTCGGGGTGGTGCGGCTCTCCGCGGCTGGGCGGCCGCGCATTATCTTCAAACACAAGTGCCCTATGCACAAGAGCGCACTCAAGCCAGCGCCGATTTGTGGCAAAATCTTTATTCAGGATGCAACAGCAGGCACATGGAGAGTCAATACCGCCTGTTGTGGTTTCTGCACGACGCGTTTCGGGCAGCCCGCCCTTCTTCTTGCTGCCTCACTACAACCTGCAGCCAAAACGCCACTGCCACCATTTTGACCAATCACATGCCCTCCAATGGGCTAATCAAAAGAATAGTCATCCCCCGCTGAATGTTGGGAGTTGCAGTGCGCTTCCAATGTAATGGCCACAATATATCGCTGCAAATGTCTTGGCATCAAGCCCTGGATGGGCCCCTCAAGGTACCGCTGTTACAAATCCATCCAAGCGCTGCTCCAAAGGACTCGGCAGATGCCGAACCCCCACGGCCCCCTTACAATCCTCGGGGTGGTGCGGCTCTCCGCGGCTGGGCTGCCGCGCATTATCTTCAAACACAAGTGCCCTATGCACAAGAGCGCACTCAAGCCAGCGCCGATTTGTGGCAAAATCTTTATTCAGGATGCAACAGCAGGCACATGGAGAGTCAATACCGCCTGTTGTGGTTTCTGCACGACGCTTTTCGGGCATTCCGCCCTTCTTCTTGGTGCCTCACTACAACCTGCAGCCAAAACGCCACTGCCACCATTTTGACCAATCACATGCCCTCCAATGGGCCAATCAAAAGAATAGTCATACCCCGCTGAATGTTGGGAGTTGCAGTGCGCTTCCAATGTAATGGCCACAATATATCGCTGCAAATGTCTTGGCATCAAGCCCTGGATGGGCCCCTCAAGGTACCGCTGTTACAAATCCATCCAAGCGCTGCTCCAAAGGACTCGGCAGATGCCGAACCCCCACGGCCCCCTTACAATCCTCTGGGTGGTGCGGCTCTCCGCGGGTGGGCGGCCGCGCATTATCTTCAAACACAAGTGCCCTATGCACAAGAGCGCACTCAAGCCAGCGCCGATTTGTGGCAAAATCTTTATTCAGGATGCAACAGCAGGCACATGGAGAGTCAATACCGCCTGTTGTGGTTTCTGCACGACGCGTTTCGGGCATCCCGCCCTTCTTCTTGGTGCCTCACTACAACCTGCAGCCAAAACGCCACTGCCACCATTTTGACCAATCACATGCCCTCCAATGGGCCAATCAAAACAATAGTCATCCCCCGCTAAATGTTGGGAGTTGCACTGCGCTTCCAATGTGGTGGCCACAATATATCGCTGCAAATGTCTTGGCATCAAGCCCTGGATGGGCCCCTCAAGGTACCGTTGTTACAAATCCATCCAAGCGCTGCTCCAAAGGACTCGGCAGATGCCGAACCCCCACGGCCCCCTTACAATCCTCGGGGTGGTGCGGCTCTCCGTGGCTGGGCGGCCGCGCATTATCTTCAAACACAAGTGCCCTATGCACAAGAGCGCACTCAAGCCAGCGCCGATTTGTGGCAAAATCTTTATTCAGGATGCAACAGCAGGCACATGGAGAGTCAATACCGCCTGTTGTGGTTTCTGCACGACGCGTTTCGGGCATCCCGCCCTTCTTCTTGGTGCCTCACTACAACCTGCAGCCAAAACGCCACTGCCACCATTTTGACCAATCACATGCCCTCCAATGGGCCAATCAAAAGAATAGTCATCCCCCGCTGAATGTTGGGAGTTGCAGTGCGCTTCCAATGTAATGGCCACAATATATCGCTGCAAATGTCTTGGCATCAAGCCCTGGATGGGCCCCTCAAGGTACCGCTGTTACAAATCCATCCAAGCGCTGCTCCAAAGGACTCGGCAGATGCCGAACCCCCACGGCCCCCTTACAATCCTCGGGGTGGTGCGGCTCTCCGCGGCTGGGCGGCCGCGCATTATCTTCAAACACAAGTGCCCTATGCACAAGAGCGCACTCAAGCCAGCGCCGATTTGTGGCAAAATCTTTATTCAGGATGCAACAGCAGGCACATGGAGAGTCAATACCGCCTGTTGTGGTTTCTGCACGACGCGTTTCGGGCATCCCGCCCTTTTTCTTGGTGCCTCACTACAACCTGCAGCCAAAACGCCACTGCCACCATTTTGACCAATCACATGCCCTCCAATGGGCCAATCAAAAGAATAGTCATCCCCCGCTGAATGTTGGGAGTTGCAGTGCGCTTCCAATGTGGTGGCCACAATATATCGCTGCAAATGTCTTGGCATCAAGCCCTGGATGGGCCCCTCAAGGTACCGCTGTTACAAATCCATCCAAGCGCTGCTCCAAAGGACTCGGCAGATGCCGAACCCCCACGGCCCCCTTACAATCCTTGGGGTGGTGCGGCTCTCCGCGGCTGGGCGGCCGCACATTATCTTCAAACACAAGTGCCCTATGCACAAGAGCGCACTCAAGCCAGCACCGATTTGTGGCAAAATCTTTATTCAGGATGCAACAGCAGGCACATGGAGAGTCAATACCGCCTGTTGTGGTTTCTGCACGACGCGTTTCGGGCATCCCGCCCTTCTTCTTGGTGCCTCACTACAACCTGCAGCCAAAACGCCACTGCCACCATTTTGACCAATCACATGCCCTCCAATGGGCCAATCAAAAGAATAGTCATCCCCCCGTTGAATGTTGGGAGTTGCAGTGCGCTTCCAATGTAATGGCCACAATATATCGCTGCAAATGTCTTGGCATCAAGCCCTGGATGGGCCCCTCAAGGTACCGCTGTTACAAATCCATCCAAGCGCTGCTCCAAAGGACTCGGCAGATGCCGAACCCCCACGGCCCCCTTACAATCCTTGGGGTGGTGCGGCTCTCCGCGGCTGGGCGGCCGCGCATTATCTTCAAACACAAATGCCCTATGCACAAGAGCGCACTCAAGCCAGCGCCGATTTGTGGCAAAATCTTTATTCAGGATGCAACAGCAGGCACATGGAGAGTCAATACCGCCTGTTGTGGTTTCTGCACGACGCGTTTCGGGCATCCCGCCCTTCTTCTTGGTGCCTCACTACAACCTGCAGCCAAAACGCGACTGCCACCATTTTGACCAATCACATGCCCTCCAATGGGCCAATCAAAAGAATAGTCATCCCCCGCTGAATGTTGGGAGTTGCAGTGCACTTCCAATGTGGTGGCCACAATATATCGCTGCAAATGTCTTGGCATCAAGCCCTGGATGGGCCCCTCAAGGTACCGCTGTTACAAATCCATCCAAGCGCTGCTCCAAAGGACTCGGCAGATGCCGAACCCCCACGGTCCCCTTACAATCCTCGGGGTGGTGCGGCTCTCCGCGGCTGGGCGGCCGCGCATTATCTTCAAACACAAGTGCCCTATGCACAAGAGCGCACTCAAGCCAGCGCCGATTTGTGGCAAAATCTTTATTCAGGATGCAACAGCAGGCACATGGAGAGTCAATACCGCCTGTTGTGGTTTCTGCACGACGCGTTTCGGGCATCCCGCCCTTCTTCTTGGTGCCTCACTACAACCTGCAGCCAAAACGCCACTGCCACCATTTTGACCAATCACATGCCCTCCAATGGGCCAATCAAAAGAATAGTCATCCCCCGCTGAATGTTGGGAGTTGCAGTGCGCTTCCAATGTAATGGCCACAATATATCGCTGCAAATGTCTTGGCATCAAGCCCTGGATGGGCCCCTCAAGGTACCGCTGTTACAAATCCATCCAAGCGCTGCTCCAAAGGACTCGGCAGATGCCGAACCCCCACGGCCCCCTTACAATCCTCGGGGTGGTGCGGCTCTCCGCGGCTGGGCGGCCAAGCATTATCTTCAAACACAAGTGCCCTATGCACAAGAGCGCACTCAAGCCAGCGCCGATTTGTGGCAAAATCTTTATTCAGGATGCAACAGCAGGCACATGGAGAGTCAATACCGCCTGTTGTGGTTTCTGCACGACGCGTTTCGGGCATCCCGCCCTTCTTCTTGGTGCCTCACTACAACCTGCAGCCAAAACGCCACTGCCACCATTTTGACCAATCACATGCCCTCCAATGGGCCAATCAAAAGAATAGTCATACCCCGCTGAATGTTGGGAGTTGCAGTGCGCTTCCAATGTAATGGCCACAATATATCGCTGCAAATGTCTTGGCATCAAGCCCTGGATGGGCCCCTCAAGGTACCGCTGTTACAAATCCATCCAAGCGCTGCTCCAAAGGACTCGGCAGATGCCGAACCCCCACGGCCCCCTTACAATCCTCGGGGTGGTGCGGCTCTCCGCGGCTGGGCTGCCGCGCATTATCTTCAAACACAAGTGCCCTATGCACAAGAGCGCACTCAAGCCAGCGCCGATTTGTGGCAAAATCTTTATTCAGGATGCAACAGCAGGCACATGGAGAGTCAATACCGCCTGTTGTGGTTTCTGCACGACGCTTTTCGGGCATCCCGCCCTTCTTCTTGGTGCCTCACTACAACCTGCAGCCAAAACGCCACTGCCACCATTTTGACCAATCACATGCCCTCCAATGGGCCAATCAAAAGAATAGTCATACCCCGCTGAATGTTGGGAGTTGCAGTGCGCTTCCAATGTAATGGCCACAATATATCGCTGCAAATGTCTTGGCATCAAGCCCTGGATGGGCCCCTCAAGGTACCGCTGTTACAAATCCATCCAAGCGCTGCTCCAAAGGACTCGGCAGATGCCGAACCCCCACGGCCCCCTTACAATCCTCGGGGTGGTGCGGCTCTCCGCGGCTGGGCGGCCGCACATTATCTTCAAACACAAATGCCCTATGCACAAGAGCGCACTCAAGCCAGCGCCGATTTGTGGCAAAATCTTTATTCAGGATGCAACAGCAGGCACATGGAGAGTCAATACCGCCTGTTGTGGTTTCTGCACGACGCGTTTCGGGCATCCCGCCCTTCTTCTTGGTGCCTCACTACAACCTGCAGCCAAAACGCCACTGCCACCATTTTGACCAATCACATGCCCTCCAATGGGCCAATCAAAAGAATAGTCACCCCCCGCTGAATGTTGGGAGTTGCAGTGCGCTTCCAATGTGGTGGCCACAATATATCGCTGCAAATGTCTTGGCATCAAGCCCTGGATGGGCCCCTCAAGGTACCGCTGTTACAAATCCATCCAAGCGCTGCTCCAAAGGACTCGGCAGATGCCGAACCCCCACGGCCCCCTTACAATCCTCTGGGTGGTGCGGCTCTCCGCGGGTGGGCGGCCGCGCATTATCTTCAAACACAAGTGCCCTATGCACAAGAGCGCACTCAAGCCAGCGCCGATTTGTGGCAAAATCTTTATTCAGGATGCAACAGCAGGCACATGGAGAGTCAATACCGCCTGTTGTGGTTTCTGCACGACGCGTTTCGGGCATCCCGCCCTTCTTCTTGGTGCCTCACTACAACCTGCAGCCAAAACGCCACTGCCACCATTTTGACCAATCACATGCCCTCCAATGGGCCAATCAAAACAATAGTCATCCCCCGCTAAATGTTGGGAGTTGCAGTGCGCTTCCAATGTGGTGGCCACAATATATCGCTGCAAATGTCTTGGCATCAAGCCCTGGATGGGCCCCTCAAGGTACCGTTGTTACAAATCCATCCAAGCGCTGCTCCAAAGGACTCGGCAGATGCCGAACCCCCACGGCCCCCTTACAATCCTCGGGGTGGTGCGGCTCTCCGTGGCTGGGCGGCCGCGCATTATCTTCAAACACAAGTGCCCTATGCACAAGAGCGCACTCAAGCCAGCGCCGATTTGTGGCAAAATCTTTATTCAGGATGCAACAGCAGGCACATGGAGAGTCAATACCGCCTGTTGTGGTTTCTGCACGACGCGTTTCGGGCATCCCGCCCTTCTTCTTGGTGCCTCACTACAACCTGCAGCCAAAACGCCACTGCCACCATTTTGACCAATCACATGCCCTCCAATGGGCCAATCAAAAGAATAGTCATCCCCCGCTGAATGTTGGGAGTTGCAGTGCGCTTCCAATGTAATGGCCACAATATATCGCTGCAAATGTCTTGGCATCAAGCCCTGGATGGGCCCCTCAAGGTACCGCTGTTACAAATCCATCCAAGCGCTGCTCCAAAGGACTCGGCAGATGCCGAACCCCCACGGCCCCCTTACAATCCTCGGGGTGGTGCGGCTCTCCGCGGCTGGGCGGCCGCGCATTATCTTCAAACACAAGTGCCCTATGCACAAGAGCGCACTCAAGCCAGCGCCGATTTGTGGCAAAATCTTTATTCAGGATGCAACAGCAGGCACATGGAGAGTCAATACCGCCTGTTGTGGTTTCTGCACGACGCGTTTCGGGCATCCCGCCCTTTTTCTTGGTGCCTCACTACAACCTGCAGCCAAAACGCCACTGCCACCATTTTGACCAATCACATGCCCTCCAATGGGCCAATCAAAAGAATAGTCATCCCCCGCTGAATGTTGGGAGTTGCAGTGCGCTTCCAATGTGGTGGCCACAATATATCGCTGCAAATGTCTTGGCATCAAGCCCTGGATGGGCCCCTCAAGGTACCGCTGTTACAAATCCATCCAAGCGCTGCTCCAAAGGACTCGGCAGATGCCGAACCCCCACGGCCCCCTTACAATCCTTGGGGTGGTGCGGCTCTCCGCGGCTGGGCGGCCGCACATTATCTTCAAACACAAGTGCCCTATGCACAAGAGCGCACTCAAGCCAGCACCGATTTGTGGCAAAATCTTTATTCAGGATGCAACAGCAGGCACATGGAGAGTCAATACCGCCTGTTGTGGTTTCTGCACGACGCGTTTCGGGCATCCCGCCCTTCTTCTTGGTGCCTCACTACAACCTGCAGCCAAAACGCCACTGCCACCATTTTGACCAATCACATGCCCTCCAATGGGCCAATCAAAAGAATAGTCATCCCCCCGTTGAATGTTGGGAGTTGCAGTGCGCTTCCAATGTAATGGCCACAATATATCGCTGCAAATGTCTTGGCATCAAGCCCTGGATGGGCCCCTCAAGGTACCGCTGTTACAAATCCATCCAAGCGCTGCTCCAAAGGACTCGGCAGATGCCGAACCCCCACGGCCCCCTTACAATCCTTGGGGTGGTGCGGCTCTCCGCGGCTGGGCGGCCGCGCATTATCTTCAAACACAAGTGCCCTATGCACAAGAGCGCACTCAAGCCAGCGCCGATTTGTGGCGAAATCTTTATTCAGGATGCAACAGCAGGCACATGGAGAGTCAATACCGCCTGTTGTGGTTTCTGCACGACGCGTTTCGGGCATCCCGCCCTTCTTCTTGGTGCCTCACTACAACCTGCAGCCAAAACGCCACTGCCACCATTTTGACCAATCACATGCCCTCCAATGGGCCAATCAAAAGAATAGTCGTCCCCCGCTGAATGTTGGGAGTTGCAGTGCGCTTCCAATGTAATGGCCACAATATATCGCTGCAAATGTCTTGGCATCAAGCCCTGGATGGGCCCCTCAAGGTACCGCTGTTACAAATCCATCCAAGCGCTGCTCCAAAGGACTCGGCAGATGCCGAACCCCCACGGCCCCCTTACAATCCTCGGGGTGGTGCGGCTCTCCGCGGCTGGGCGGCCGCGCATTATCTTCAAACACAAGTGCCCTATGCACAAGAGCGCACTCAAGCCAGCGCCGATTTGTGGCAAAATCTTTATTCAGGATGCAACAGCAGGCACATGGAGAGTCAATACCGCCTGTTGTGGTTTCTGCACGACGCGTTTCGGGCATCCCGCCCTTCTTCTTGGTGCCTCACTACAACCTGCAGCCAAAACGCCACTGCCACCATTTTGACCAATCACATGCCCTCCAATGGGCCAATCAAAAGAATAGTCATCCCCCGCTGAATGTTGGGAGTTGCAGTGCGCTTCCAATGTAATGGCCACAATATATCGCTGCAAATGTCTTGGCATCAAGCCCTGGATGGGCCCCTCAAGGTACCGCTGTTACAAATCCATCCAAGCGCTGCTCCAAAGGACTCGGCAGATGCCAAACCCCCACGGCCCCCTTACAATCCTCGGGGTGGTGCGGCTCTCCGCGGCTGGGCGGCCGCGCATTATCTTCAAACACAAGTGCCCTATGCACAAGAGCGCACTCAAGCCAGCGCCGATTTGTGGCAAAATCTTTATTCAGGATGCAACAGCAGGCACATGGAGAGTCAATACCGCCTGTTGTGGTTTCTGCACGACGCGTTTCGGGCATCCCGCCCTTCTTCTTGGTGCCTCCCTACAACCTGCAGCCAAAACGCCACTGCCACCATTTTGACCAATCACATGCCCTCCAATGGGCCAATCAAAAGAATAGTCATCCCCCGCTGAATGTTGGGAGTTGCAGTGCGCTTCCAATGTGGTGGCCACAATATATCGCTGCAAATGTCTTGGCATCAAGCCCTGGATGGGCCCCTCAAGGTACCGCTGTTACAAATCCATCCAAGCGCTGCTCCAAAGGACTCGGCAGATGCCAAACCCCCACGGCCCCCTTACAATCCTCGGGGTGGTGCGGCTCTCCGCGGCTGGGCGGCCGCGCATTATCTTCAAACACAAGTGCCCTATGCACAAGAGCGCACTCAAGCCAGCGCCGATTTGTGGCAAAATCTTTATTCAGGATGCAACAGCAGGCACATGGAGAGTCAATACCGCCTGTTGTGGTTTCTGCACGACGCGTTTCGGGCATCCCGCCCTTCTTCTTGGTGCCTCACTACAACCTGCAGCCAAAACGCCACTGCCACCATTTTGACCAATCACATGCCCTCCAATGGGCCAATCAAAAGAATAGTCACCCCCCGCTGAATGTTGGGAGTTGCAGTGCGCTTCCAATGTGGTGGCCACAATATATCGCTGCAAATGTCTTGGCATCAAGCCCTGGATGGGCCCCTCAAGGTACCGCTGTTACAAATCCATCCAAGCGCTGCTCCAAAGGACTCGGCAGATGCCGAACCCCCACGGCCCCCTTACAATCCTCTGGGTGGTGCGGCTCTCCGCGGGTGGGCGGCCGCGCATTATCTTCAAACACAAGTGCCCTATGCACAAGAGCGCACTCAAGCCAGCGCCGATTTGTGGCAAAATCTTTATTCAGGATGCAACAGCAGGCACATGGAGAGTCAATACCGCCTGTTGTGGTTTCTGCACGACGCGTTTCGGGCATCCCGCCCTTCTTCTTGGTGCCTCACTACAACCTGCAGCCAAAACGCCACTGCCACCATTTTGACCAATCACATGCCCTCCAATGGGCCAATCAAAACAATAGTCATCCCCCGCTAAATGTTGGGAGTTGCAGTGCGCTTCCAATGTGGTGGCCACAATATATCGCTGCAAATGTCTTGGCATCAAGCCCTGGATGGGCCCCTCAAGGTACCGTTGTTACAAATCCATCCAAGCGCTGCTCCAAAGGACTCGGCAGATGCCAAACCCCCACGGCCCCCTTACAATCCTCGGGGTGGTGCGGCTCTCCGTGGCTGGGCGGCCGCGCATTATCTTCAAACACAAGTGCCCTATGCACAAGAGCGCACTCAAGCCAGCGCCGATTTGTGGCAAAATCTTTATTCAGGATGCAACAGCAGGCACATGGAGAGTCAATACCGCCTGTTGTGGTTTCTGCACGACGCGTTTCGGGCATCCCGCCCTTCTTCTTGGTGCCTCACTACAACCTGCAGCCAAAACGCCACTGCCACCATTTTGACCAATCACATGCCCTCCAATGGGCCAATCAAAAGAATAGTCATCCCCCGCTGAATGTTGGGAGTTGCAGTGCGCTTCCAATGTAATGGCCACAATATATCGCTGCAAATGTCTTGGCATCAAGCCCTGGATGGGCCCCTCAAGGTACCGCTGTTACAAATCCATCCAAGCGCTGCTCCAAAGGACTCGGCAGATGCCGAACCCCCACGGCCCCCTTACAATCCTCGGGGTGGTGCGGCTCTCCGCGGCTGGGCGGCCGCGCATTATCTTCAAACACAAGTGCCCTATGCACAAGAGCGCACTCAAGCCAGCGCCGATTTGTGGCAAAATCTTTATTCAGGATACAACAGCAGGCACATGGAGAGTCATGACCGCCTGTTGTGGTTTCTGCACGACGCGTTTCGGGCATCCCGCCCTTCTTCTTGGTGCCTCACTACAACCTGCAGCCAAAACGCCACTGCCACCATTTTGACCAATCACATGCCCTCCAATGGGCCAATCAAAAGAATAGTCATCCCCCGCTGAATGTTGGGAGTTGCAGTGCGCTTCCAATGTGGTGGCCACAATATATCGCTGCAAATGTCTTGGCATCAAGCCCTGGATGGGCCCCTCAAGGTACCGCTGTTACAAATCCATCCAAGCGCTGCTCCAAAGGACTCGGCAGATGCCGAACCCCCACGGCCCCCTTACAATCCTCGGGGTGGTGCGGCTCTCCGCGGCTGGGCGGCCGCGCATTATCTTCAAACACAAGTGCCCTATGCACAAGAGCGCACTCAAGCCAGCGCCGATTTGTGGCAAAATCTTTATTCAGGATGCAACAGCAGGCACATGGAGAGTCAGTACCGCCTGTTGTGGTTTCTGCACGACGCGTTTCGGGCATCCCGCCCTTCTTCTTGGTGCCTCACTACAACCTGCAGCCAAAACGCCACTGCCACCATTTTGACCAATCACATGCCCTCCAATGGGCCAATCAAAAGAATAGTCATCCCCCGCTGAATGTTGGGAGTTGCAGTGCGCTTCCAATGTAATGGCCACAATATATCGCTGCAAATGTCTTGGCATCAAGCCCTGGATGGGCCCCTCAAGGTACCGCTGTAACAAATCCATCCAAGCGCTGCTCCAAAGGACTCGGCAGATGCCGAACCCCCACGGCCCCCTTACAATCCTCGGGGTGGTGCGGCTCTCCGCGGCTGGTCGGCCGCGCATTATCTTCAAACACAAGTGCCCTATGCACAAGAGCGCACTCAAGCCAGCGCCGATTTGTGGCAAAATCTTTATTCAGGATGCGACAGCAGGCACATGGAGAGTCAATACCGCCTGTTGTGGTTTCTGCACGACGCGTTTCGGGCATCCCTCCCTTCTTCTTGGTGCCTCACTACAACCTGCAGCCAAAACGCCACTGCCACCATTTTGACCAATCACATGCCCTCCATTGGGCCAATCAAAAGAATAGTCATACCCCGCTGAATGTTGGGAGTTGCAGTGCGCTTCCAATGTAATGGCCACAATATATCGCTGCAAATGTCTTGGCATCAAGCCCTGGATGGGCCCCTCAAGGTACCGCTGTTACAAATCCATCCAAGCGCTGCTCCAAAGGACTCGGCAGATGCCGAACCCCCACGGCCCCCTTACAATCCTCGGGGTGGTGCGGCTCTCCGCGGCTGGGCGGCCGCGCATTATCTTCAAACACAAGTGCCCTATGCACAAGAGCGCACTCAAGCCAGCGCCGATTTGTGGCAAAATCTTTATTCAGGATGCAACAGCAGGCACATGGAGAGTCAATACCGCCTGTTGTGGTTTCTGCACGACGCGTTTCGGGCATCCCGCCCTTCTTCTTGGTGCCTCACTACAACCTGCAGCCAAAACGCCACTGCCACCATTTTGACCAATCACATGCCCTCCAATGGGCCAATCAAAAGAATAGTCATCCCCCGCTGAATGTTGGGAGTTGCAGTGCGCTTCCAATGTGGTGGCCACAATATATCGCTGCAAATGTCTTGGCATCAAGCCCTGGATGGGCCCCTCAAGGTACCGCTGTTACAAATCCATCCAAGCGCTGCTCCAAAGGACTCGGCAGATGCCGAACCCCCACGGTCCCCTTACAATCCTCGGGGTGGTGCGGCTCTCCGCGGCTGGGCGGCCGCGCATTATCTTCAAACACAAGTGCCCTATGCACAAGAGCGCACTCAAGCCAGCGCCGATTTGTGGCAAAATCTTTATTCAGGATGCAACAGCAGGCACATGGAGAGTCAATACCGCCTGTTGTGGTTTCTGCACGACGCGTTTCGGGCATCCCGCCCTTCTTCTTGGTGCCTCACTACAACCTGCAGCCAAAACGCCACTGCCACGATTTTGACCAATCACATGCCCTCCAATGAGCCAATCAAAAGAATAGTCATCCCCCGCTAAATGTTGGGAGTTGCAGTGCGCTTCCAATGTGGTGGCCACAATATATCGCTGCAAATGTCTTGGCATCAAGCCCTGGATGGGCCCCTCAAGGTACCGTTGTTACAAATCCATCCAAGCGCTGCTCCAAAGGACTCTGCAGATGCTGAACCCCCACGGCCCCCTTACAATCCTCGGGGTGGTGCGGCTCTCCGCGGCTGGGCGGCCGCGCATTATCTTCAAACACAAGTGCCCTATGCACAAGAGCGCACTCAAGCCAGCGCCGATTTGTGGCAAAATCTTTATTCAGGATGCAACAGCAGGCACATGGAGAGTCAATACCGCCTGTTGTGGTTTCTGCACGACGCGTTTCGGGCATCCCGCCCTTCTTCTTGGTGCCTCACTACAACCTGCAGCCAAAACGCCACTGCCACCATTTTGACCAATCACATGCCCTCCAATGGGCCAATCAAAAGAATAGTCATCCCCCGCTGAATGTTGGGAGTTGCAGTGCGCTTCCAATGTAATGGCCACAATATATCGCTGCAAATGTCTTGGCATCAAGCCCTGGATGGGCCCCTCAAGGTACCGCTGTTACAAATCCATCCAAGCACTGCTCCAAAGGACTCGGCAGATGCCGAACCCCCACGGCCCCTTACAATCCTCGGGGTGGTGCGGCTCTCCGCGGCTGGGCGGCCACGCATTATCTTCAAACACAAGTGCCCTATGCACAAGAGCGCACTCAAGCCAGCGCCGATTTGTGGCAAAATCTTTATTCAGGATGCAACAGCAGGCACATGGAGAGTCAATACCGCCTGTTGTGGTTTCTGCACGACGCATTTCGGGCATCCCGCCCTTCTTCTTGGTGCCTCACTACAACCTGCAGCCAAAACGCCACTGCCACCATTTTGACCAATCACATGCCCTCCAATGGGCCAATCAAAAGAATAGTCATCCCCCGCTGAATGTTGGGAGTTGCAGTGCGCTTCCAATGTGGTGGCCACAATATATCGCTGCAAATGTCTTGGCATCAAGCCCTGGATGGGCCCCTCAAGGTACCGCTGTTACAAATCCATCCAAGCGCTGCTCCAAAGGACTCGGCAGATGCCGAACCCCCACGGCCCCCTTACAATCCTCGGGGTGGTGCGGCTCTCCGCGGCTGGGCGGCCGCGCATTATCTTCAAACACAAGTGCCCTATGCACAAGAGCGCACTCAAGCCAGCGCCGATTTGTGGCAAAATCTTTATTCAGGATGCAACAGCAGGCACATGGAGAGTCAATACCGCCTGTTGTGGTTTCTGCACGACGCGTTTCGGGCATCCCGCCCTTCTTCTTGGTGCCTCACTACAACCTGCAGCCAAAACGCCACTGCCACCATTTTGACCAATCACATGCCCTCCAATGGGCCAATAAAAAGAATAGTCATCCCCCGCTGAATGTTGGGAGTTGCAGTGCGCTTCCAATGTAATGGCCACAATATATCGCTGCAAATGTCTTGGCATCAAGCCCTGGATGGGCCCCTCAAGGTACCGCTGTTACAAATCCATCCAAGCGCTGCTTCAAAGGACTCGGCAGATGCCGAACCCCCACGGCCCCCTTACAATCCTCGGGGTGGTGCGGCTCTCCACGGCTGGGCGGCCACGCCTTATCTTCAAACACAAGTGCCCTATGCACAAGAGCGCACTCAAGCCAGCGCCGATTTGTGGCAAAATCTTTATTCAGGATGCAACAGCAGGCACATGGAGAGTCAATACCGCCTGTTGTGGTTTCTGCACGACGCTTTTCGGGCATCCCGCCCTTCTTCTTGGTGCCTCACTACAACCTGCAGCCAAAACGCCACTGCCACCATTTTGACCAATCACATGCCCTCCAATGGGCCAATCAAAAGAATAGTCATACCCCGCTGAATGTTGGGAGTTGCAGTGCGCTTCCAATGTAATGGCCACAATATATCGCTGCAAATGTCTTGGCATCAAGCCCTGGATGGGCCCCTCAAGGTACCGCTGTTACAAATCCATCCAAGCGCTGCTCCAAAGGACTCGGCAGATGCCGAACCCCCACGGCCCCCTTACAATCCTCGGGGTGGTGCGGCTCTCCGCGGCTGGGCGGCCGCGCATTATCTTCAAACACAAATGCCCTATGCACAAGAGCGCACTCAAGCCAGCGCCGATTTGTGGCAAAATCTTTATTCAGGATGCAACAGCAGGCACATGGAGAGTCAATACCGCCTGTTGTGGTTTCTGCACGACGCGTTTCGGGCATCCCGCCCTTCTTCTTGGTGCCTCACTACAACCTGCAGCCAAAACGCCACTGCCACCATTTTGACCAATCACATGCCCTCCAATGGGCCAATCAAAAGAATAGTCATCCCCCGCTGAATGTTGGGAGTTGCAGTGCGCTTCCAATGTGGTGGCCACAATATATCGCTGCAAATGTCTTGGCATCAAGCCCTGGATGGGCCCCTCAAGGTACCGCTGTTACAAATCCATCCAAGCGCTGCTCCAAAGGACTCGGCAGATGCCGAACCCCCACGGCCCCCTTACAATCCTCGGTGTGGTGCGGCTCTCCGCGGCTGGGCGGCCGCGCATTATCTTCAAACACAAGTGCCCTATGCACAAGAGCGCACTCAAGCCAGTGCCGATTTGTGGCAAAATCTTTATTCAGGATGCAACAGCAGGCACATGGAGAGTCAATACCGCCTGTTGTGGTTTCTGCACGACGCGTTTCGGGCATCCCGCCCTTCTTCTTGGTGCCTCACTACAACCTGCAGCCAAAACGCCACTGCCACCATTTTGACCAATCACATGCCCTCCAATGGGCCAATCAAAAGAATAGTCATACCCCGCTGAATGTTGGGAGTTGCAGTGCGCTTCCAATGTAATGGCCACAATATATCGCTGCAAATGTCTTGGCATCAAGCCCTGGATGGGCCCCTCAAGGTACCGCTGTTACAAATCCATCCAAGCGCTGCTCCAAAGGACTCGGCAGATGCCGAACCCCCACGGCCCCCTTACAATCCTCGGGGTGGTGCGGCTCTCCGCGGCTGGGCGGCCGCGCATTATCTTCAAACACAAATGCCCTATGCACAAGAGCGCACTCAAGCCAGCGCCGATTTGTGGCAAAATCTTTATTCAGGATGCAACAGCAGGCACATGGAGAGTCAATACCGCCTGTTGTGGTTTCTGCACGACGCGTTTCGGGCATCCCGCCCTTCTTCTTGGTGCCTCACTACAACCTGCAGCCAAAACGCCACTGCCACCATTTTGACCAATCACATGCCCTCCAATGGGCCAATCAAAAGAATAGTCATCCCCCGCTGAATGTTGGGAGTTGCAGTGCGCTTCCAATGTGGTGGCCACAATATATCGCTGCAAATGTCTTGGCATCAAGCCCTGGATGGGCCCCTCAAGGTACCGCTGTTACAAATCCATCCAAGCGCTGCTCCAAAGGACTCGGCAGATGCCGAACCCCCACGGCCCCCTTACAATCCTCGGGGTGGTGCGGCTCTCCGCGGCTGGGCGGCCGCGCATTATCTTCAAACACAAGTGCCCTATGCACAAGAGCGCACTCAAGCCAGCGCCGATTTGTGGCAAAATCTTTATTCAGGATGCAACAGCAGGCACATGGAGAGTCAATACCGCCTGTTGTGGTTTCTGCACGACGCGTTTCGGGCATCCCGCCCTTCTTCTTGGTGCCTCACTACAACCTGCAGCCAAAACGCCACTGCCACCATTTTGACCAATCACATGCCCTCCAATGGGCCAATCAAAAGAATAGTCATCCCCCGCTAAATGTTGGGAGTTGCAGTGCGCTTCCAATGTGGTGGCCACAATATATCGCTGCAAATGTCTTGGCATCAAGCCCTGGATGGGACCCTCAAGGTACCGTTGTTACAAATCCATCCAAGCGCTGCTCCAAAGGACTCGGCAGATGCCGAACCCCCACGGCCCCCTTACAATCCTCGGGGTGGTGCGGCTCTCCGCGGCTGGGCGGCCGCGCATTATCTTCAAACACAAGTGCCCTATGCACAAGAGCGCACTCAAGCCAGCGCCGATGTGTGGCAAAATCTTTATTCAGGATGCAACAGCAGGCACATGGAGAGTCAATACCGCCTGTTGTGGTTTCTGTACGACGCGTTTCGGGCATCCCGCCCTTCTTCTTGGTGCCTCACTACAACCTGCAGCCAAAACGCCACTGCCACCATTTTGACCAATCACATGCCCTCCAATGGGCCAATCAAAAGAATAGTCATCCCCCGCTGAATGTTGGGAGTTGCAGTGCGCTTCCAATGTAATGGCCACAATATATCGCTGCAAATGTCTTGGCATCAAGCCCTGGATGGGCCCCTCAAGGTACCGCTGTTACAAATCCATCCAAGCGCTGCTCCAAAGGACTCGGCAGATGCCGAACCCCCACGGCCCCCTTACAATCCTCGGGGTGGTGCAGCTCTCCGCGGCTGGGCGGCCGCGCATCATCTTCAAACACAAGTGCCCTATGCACAAGAGCGCACTCAAGCCAGCGCCGATTTGTGGCAAAATCTTTATTCAGGATGCAACAGCAGGCACATGGAGAGTCAATACCGCCTGTTGTGGTTTCTGCACGACGCGTTTCGGGCATCCCGCCCTTTTTCTTGGTGCCTCACTACAACCTGCAGCCAAAACGCCACTGCCACCATTTTGACCAATCACATGCCCTCCAATGGGCCAATCAAAAGAATAGTCATCCCCCGCTGAATGTTGGGAGTTGCAGTGCGCTTCCAATGTGGTGGCCACAATATATCGCTGCAAATGTCTTGGCATCAAGCCCTGGATGGGCCCCTCAAGGTACCGCTGTTACAAATCCATCCAAGCGCTGCTCCAAAGGACTCGGCAGATGCCGAACCCCCACGGCCCCCTTACAATCCTCGGGGTGGTGCGGCTCTCCGCGGCTGGGCGGCCGCGCATTATCTTCAAACACAAGTGCCCTATGCACAAGAGCGCACTCAAGCCAGCGCCGATTTGTGGCAAAATCTTTATTCAGGATGCAACAGCAGGCACATGGAGAGTCAATACCGCCTGTTGTGGTTTCTGCACGACGCGTTTCGGGCATCCCGCCCTTCTTCTTGGTGCCTCACTACAACCTGCAGCCAAAACGCCACTGCCACCATTTTGACCAATCACATGCCCTCCAATGGGCCAATCAAAAGAATAGTCATCCCCCGCTGAATGTTGGGAGTTGCAGTGCGCTTCCAATGTAATGGCCACAATATATCGCTGCAAATGTCTTGGCATCAAGCCCTGGATGGGCCCCTCAAGGTACCGCTGTTACAAATCCATCCAAGCGCTGCTCCAAAGGACTCGGCAGATGCCGAACCCCCACGGCCCCCTTACAATCCTCGGGGTGGTGCGGCTCTCCGCGGCTGGGCGGCTGCGCATTATCTTCAAACACAAGTGCCCTATGCACAAGAGCGCACTCAAGCCAGCGCCGATTTGTGGCAAAATCTTTATTCAGGATGCAACAGCAGGCACATGGAGAGTCAATACCGCCTGTTGTGGTTTCTGCACGACGCGTTTCGGGCATCCCGCCCTTCTTCTTGGTGCCTCACTACAACCTGCAGCCAAAACGCCTCTGCCACCATTTTGACCAATCACATGCCCTCCAATGGGCCAATCAAAAGAATAGTCATCCCCCGCTGAATGTTGGGAGTTGCAGTGCGCTTCCAATGTGGTGGCCACAATATATCGCTGCAAATGTCTTGGCATCAAGCCCTGGATGGGCCCCTCAAGGTACCGCTGTTACAAATCCATCCAAGCGCTGCTCCAAAGGTCTCGGCAGATGCCGATACCCCACGGCCCCCTTACAATCCTCGGGGTGGTGCGGCTCTCCGCGGCTGGGCGGCCGCGCATTATCTTCAAACACAAGTGCCCTATGCACAAGAGCGCACTCAAGCCAGCGCCGATTTGTGGCAAAATCTTTATTCAGGATGCAACAGCAGGCACATGGAGAGTCAATACCGCCTGTTGTGGTTTCTGCACGACGCGTTTCGGGCATCCCGCCCTTCTTCTTGGTGCCTCACTACAACCTGCAGCCAAAACGCCACTGCCACCATTTTGACCAATCACATGCCCTCCAATGGGCCAATCAAAAGAATAGTCATCCCCCGCTGAATGTTGGGAGTTGCAGTGCGCTTCCAATGTAATGGCCACAATATATCGCTGCAAATGTCTTGGCATCAAGCCCTGGATGGGCCCCTCAAGGTACCGCTGTTACAAATCCATCCAAGCGCTGCTCCAAAGGACTCGGCAGATGCCGAACCCCCACGGCCCCCTTACAATCCTCGGGGTGGTGCGGCTCTCCGCGGCTGGGCGGCCGCGCATTATCTTCAAACACAAGTGCCCTATGCACAAGAGCGCACTCAAGCCAGCGCCGATTTGTGGCAAAATCTTTATTCAGGATGCAACAGCAGGCACATGGAGAGTCAATACCGCCTGTTGTGGTTTCTGCACGACGCGTTTCGGGCATCCCGCCCTTCTTCTTGGTGCCTCACTACAACCTGCAGCCAAAACGCCACTGCCACCATTTTGACCAATCACATGCCCTCCAATGGGCCAATCAAAAGAATAGTCATCCCCCGCTGAATGTTGGGAGTTGCAGTGCGCTTCCAATGTGGTGGCCACAATATATCGCTGCAAATGTCTTGGCATCAAGCCCTGGATGGGCCCCTCAAGGTACCGCTGTTACAAATCCATCCAAGCGCTGCTCCAAAGGACTCGGCAGATGCCGAACCCCCACGGTCCCCTTACAATCCTCGGGGTGGTGCGGCTCTCCGCGGCTGGGCGGCCGCGCATTATCTTCAAACACAAGTGCCCTATGCACAAGAGCGCACTCAAGCCAGCGCCGATTTGTGGCAAAATCTTTATTCAGGATGCAACAGCAGGCACATGGAGAGTCAATACCGCCTGTTGTGGTTTCTGCACGACGCGTTTCGGGCATCCCGCCCTTCTTCTTGGTGCCTCACTACAACCTGCAGCCAAAACGCCACTGCCACCATTTTGACCAATCACATGCCCTCCAATGGGCCAATCAAAAGAATAGTCATCCCCCGCTAAATGTTGGGAGTTGCAGTGCGCTTCCAATGTGGTGGCCACAATATATCGCTGCAAATGTCTTGGCATCAAGCCCTGGATGGGCCCCTCAAGGTACCGTTGTTACAAATCCATCCAAGCGCTGCTCCAAAGGACTCGGCAGATGCCGAACCCCCACGGCCCCCTTACAATCCTCGGGGTGGTGCGGCTCTCCGCGGCTGGGCGGCCGCGCATTATCTTCAAACACAAGTGCCCTATGCACAAGAGCGCACTCAAGCCAGCGCCGATTTGTGGCAAAATCTTTATTCAGGATGCAACAGCAGGCACATGGAGAGTCAATACCGCCTGTTGTGGTTTCTGCACGACGCGTTTCGGGCATCCCGCCCTTCTTCTTGGTGCCTCACTACAACCTGCAGCCAAAACGCCACTGCCACCATTTTGACCAATCACATGCCCTCCAATGGGCCAATCAAAAGAATAGTCATCCCCCGCTGAATGTTGGGAGTTGCAGTGCGCTTCCAATGTAATGGCCACAATATATCGCTGCAAATGTCTTGGCATCAAGCCCTGGATGGGCCCCTCAAGGTACCGCTGTTACAAATCCATCCAAGCGCTGCTCCAAAGGACTCGGCAGATGCCGAACCCCCACGGCCCCCTTACAATCCTCGGGGTGGTGCGGCTCTCCGCGGCTGGGCGGCCGCGCATTATCTTCAAACACAAGTGCCCTATGCACAAGAGCGCACTCAAGCCAGCGCCGATTTGTGGCAAAATCTTTATTCAGGATGCAACAGCAGGCACATGGAGAGTCAATACCGCCTGTTGTGGTTTCTGCACGACGCGTTTCGGGCATCCCGCCCTTCTTCTTGGTGCCTCACTACAACCTGCAGCCAAAACGCCACTGCCACCATTTTGACCAATCACATGCCCTCCAATGGGCCAATCAAAAGAATAGTCATCCCCCGCTGAATGTTGGGAGTTGCAGTGCGCTTCCAATGTGGTGGCCACAATATATCGCTGCAAATGTCTTGGCATCAAGCCCTGGATGGGCCCCTCAAGGTACCGCTGTTACAAATCCATCCAAGCGCTGCTCCAAAGGACTCGGCAGATGCCGAACCCCCACGGCCCCCTTACAATCCTCGGGGTGGTGCGGCTCTCCGCGGCTGGGCGGCCGCGCATTATCTTCAAACACAAGTGCCCTATGCACAAGAGCGCACTCAAGCCAGCGCCGATTTGTGGCAAAATCTTTATTCAGGATGCAACAGCAGGCACATGGAGAGTCAATACCGCCTGTTGTGGTTTCTGCACGACGCGTTTCGGGCATCCCGCCCTTCTTCTTGGTGCCTCACTACAACCTGCAGCCAAAACGCCACTGCCACCATTTTGACCAATCACATGCCCTCCAATGGGCCAATCAAAAGAATAGTCATCCCCCGTTGAATGTTGGGAGTTGCAGTGCGCTTCCAATGTAATGGCCACAATATATCGCTGCAAATGTCTTGGCATCAAGCCCTGGATGGGCCCCTCAAGGTACCGCTGTTACAAATCCATCCAAGCGCTGCTCCAAAGGACTCGGCAGATGCCGAACCCCCACGGCCCCCTTACAATCCTCGGGGTGGTGCGGCTCTCCGCGGCTGGGTGGCCGCGCATTATCTTCAAACACAAGTGCCCTATGCACAAGAGCGCACTCAAGCCAGCGCCAATTTGTGCCAAAATCTTTATTCAGGATGCAACAGCAGGCACATGGAGAGTCAATACCGCCTGTTGTGGTTTCTGCACGACGCGTTTCGGGCATCCCGCCCTTCTTCTTGGTGCCTCACTACAACCTGCAGCCAAAACGCCACTGCCACCATTTTGACCAATCACATGCCCTCCAATGGGCCAATCAAAAGAATAGTCATCCCCCGCTGAATGTTGGGAGTTGCAGTGCGCTTCCAATGTAATGGCCACAATATATCGCTGCAAATGTCTTGGCATCAAGCCCTGGATGGGCCCCTCAAGGTACCGCTGTTACAAATCCATCCAAGCGCTGCTCCAAAGGACTCGGCAGATGCCGAACCCCCACGGCCCCCTTACAATCCTCGGGGTGGTGCGGCTCTCCGCGGCTGGGCGGCCGCGCATTATCTTCAAACACAAGTGCCCTATGCACAAGAGCGCACTCAAGCCAGCGCCGATTTGTGGCAAAATCTTTATTCAGGATGCAACAGCAGGCACATGGAGAGTCAATACCGCCTGTTGTGGTTTCTGCACGACGCGTTTCGGGCATCCCGCCCTTCTTCTTGGTGCCTCACTACAACCTGCAGCCAAAACGCCACTGCCACCATTTTGACCAATCACATGCCCTCCAATGGGCCAATCAAAAGAATAGTCATCCCCCGCTGTATGTTGGGAGTTGCAGTGCGCTTCCAATGTAATGGCCACAAATATCGCTGCAAATGACTTGGCATCAAGCCCTGGATGGGCCGCTCAAGGTACCGCTGTTACAAATCCATCCAAGCGCTGCTCCAAAGGACTCGGCAGATGCCGAACCCCCACGGCCCCCTTACAATCCTCGGGGTGGTGCGGCTCTCCGCGGCTGGGCGGCCGCGCATTATCTTCAAACACAAGTGCCCTATGCACAAGAGCGCACTCAAGCCAGCGCCGATTTGTGGCAAAATCTTTATTCAGGATGCAACAGCAGGCACATGGAGAGTCAATACCGCCTGTTGTGGTTTCGGCACGACGCGTTTCGGGCATCCCGCCCTTCTTCTTGGTGCCTCACTACAACCTGCAGCCAAAACGCCACTGCCACCATTTTGACCAATCACATGCCCTCCAATGGGCCAATCAAAAGAATAGTCATACCCCGCTGAATGTTGGGAGTTGCAGTGCGCTTCCAATGTAATGGCCACAATATATCGCTGCAAATGTCTTGGCATCAAGCCCTGGATGGGCCCCTCAAGGTACCGCTGTTACAAATCCATCCAAGCGCTGCTCCAAAGGACTCGGCAGATGCCGAACCCCCACGGCCCCCTTACAATCCTCGGGGTGGTGCGGCTCTCCGCGGCTGGGCGGCCGCGCATTATCTTCAAACACAAATGCCCTATGCACAAGAGCGCACTCAAGCCAGCGCCGATTTGTGGCAAAATCTTTATTCAGGATGCAACAGCAGGCACATGGAGAGTCAATACCGCCTGTTGTGGTTTCTGCACGACGCGTTTCGGGCATCCCGCCCTTCTTCTTGGTGCCTCACTACAACCTGCAGCCAAAACGCCACTGCCACCATTTTGACCAATCACATGCCCTCCAATGGGCCAATCAAAAGAATAGTCATCCCCCGCTGAATGTTGGGAGTTGCAGTGCGCTTCCAATGTGGTGGCCACAATATATCGCTGCAAATGTCTTGGCATCAAGCCCTGGATGGGCCCCTCAAGGTACCGCTGTTACAAATCCATCCAAGCGCTGCTCCAAAGGACTCGGCAGATGCCGAACCCCCACGGCCCCCTTACAATCCTCGGGGTGGTGCGGCTCTCCGCGGCTGGGCGGCCGCGCATTATCTTCAAACACAAGTGCCCTATGCACAAGAGCGCACTCAAGCCAGCGCCGATTTGTGGCAAAATCTTTATTCAGGATGCAACAGCAGGCACATGGAGAGTCAATACCGCCTGTTGTGGTTTCTGCACGACGCGTTTCGGGCATCCCGCCCTTCTTCTTGGTGCCTCATTACAACCTGCAGCCAAAACGCCACTGCCACCATTTTGACCAATCACATGCCCTCCAATGGGCCAATCAAAAGAATAGTCATCCCCCGCTAAATGTTGGGAGTTGCAGTGCGCTTCCAATGTGGTGGCCACAATATATCGCTGCAAATGTCTTGGCATCAAGCCCTGGATGGGCCCCTCAAGGTACCGTTGTTACAAATCCATCCAAGCGCTGCTCCAAAGGACTCGGCAGATGCCGAACCCCCACGGCCCCCTTACAATCCTCGGGGTGGTGCGGCTCTCCGCGGCTGGGCGGCCGCGCATTATCTTCAAACACAAGTGCCCTATGCACAAGAGCGCACTCAAGCCAGCGCCGATGTGTGGCAAAATCTTTATTCAGGATGCAACAGCAGGCACATGGAGAGTCAATATCGCCTGTTGTGGTTTCTGTACGACGCGTTTCGGGCATCCCGCCCTTCTTCTTGGTGCCTCACTACAACCTGCAGCCAAAACGCCACTGCCACCATTTTGACCAATCACATGCCCTCCAATGGGCCAATCAAAAGAATAGTCATCCCCCGCTGAATGTTGGGAGTTGCAGTGCGCTTCCAATGTAATGGCCACAATATATCGCTGCAAATGTCTTGGCATCAAGCCCTGGATGGGCCCCTCAAGGTACCGCTGTTACAAATCCATCCAAGCGCTGCTCCAAAGGACTCGGCAGATGCCGAACCCCCACGGCCCCCTTACAATCCTCGGGGTGGTGCAGCTCTCCGCGGCTGGGCGGCCGCGCATCATCTTCAAACACAAGTGCCCTATGCACAAGAGCGCACTCAAGCCAGCGCCGATTTGTGGCAAAATCTTTATTCAGGATGCAACAGCAGGCACATGGAGAGTCAATACCGCCTGTTGTGGTTTCTGCACGACGCGTTTCGGGCATCCCGCCCTTTTTCTTGGTGCCTCACTACAACCTGCAGCCAAAACGCCACTGCCACCATTTTGACCAATCACATGCCCTCCAATGGGCCAATCAAAAGAATAGTCATCCCCCGCTGAATGTTGGGAGTTGCAGTGCGCTTCCAATGTGGTGGCCACAATATATCGCTGCAAATGTCTTGGCATCAAGCCCTGGATGGGCCCCTCAAGGTACCGCTGTTACAAATCCATCCAAGCGCTGCTCCAAAGGACTCGGCAGATGCCGAACCCCCACGGCCCCCTTACAATCCTCGGGGTGGTGCGGCTCTCCGCGGCTGGGCGGCCGCGCATTATCTTCAAACACAAGTGCCCTATGCACAAGAGCGCACTCAAGCCAGCGCCGATTTGTGGCAAAATCTTTATTCAGGATGCAACAGCAGGCACATGGAGAGTCAATACCGCCTGTTGTGGTTTCTGCACGACGCGTTTCGGGCATCCCGCCCTTCTTCTTGGTGCCTCACTACAACCTGCAGCCAAAACGCCACTGCCACCATTTTGACCAATCACATGCCCTCCAATGGGCCAATCAAAAGAATAGTCATCCCCCGCTGAATGTTGGGAGTTGCAGTGCGCTTCCAATGTAATGGCCACAATATATCGCTGCAAATGTCTTGGCATCAAGCCCTGGATGGGGCCCTCAAGGTACCGCTGTTACAAATCCATCCAAGCGCTGCTCCAAAGGACTCGGCAGATGCCGAACCCCCACGGCCCCCTTACAATCCTCGGGGTGGTGCGGCTCTCCGCGGCTGGGCGGCTGCGCATTATCTTCAAACACAAGTGCCCTATGCACAAGAGCGCACTCAAGCCAGCGCCGATTTGTGGCAAAATCTTTATTCAGGATGCAACAGCAGGCACATGGAGAGTCAATACCGCCTGTTGTGGTTTCTGCACGACGCGTTTCGGGCATCCCGCCCTTCTTCTTGGTGCCTCACTACAACCTGCAGCCAAAACGCCACTGCCACCATTTTGACCAATCACATGCCCTCCAATGGGCCAATCAAAAGAATAGTCATCCCCCGCTGAATGTTGGGAGTTGCAGTGCGCTTCCAATGTGGTGGCCACAATATATCGCTGCAAATGTCTTGGCATCAAGCCCTGGATGGGCCCCTCAAGGTACCGCTGTTACAAATCCATCCAAGCGCTGCTCCAAAGGTCTCGGCAGATGCCGAACCCCCACGGCCCCCTTACAATCCTCGGGGTGGTGCGGCTCTCCGCGGCTGGGCGGCCGCGCATTATCTTCAAACACAAGTGCCCTATGCACAAGAGCGCACTCAAGCCAGCGCCGATTTGTGGCAAAATCTTTATTCAGGATGCAACAGCAGGCACATGGAGAGTCAATACCGCCTGTTGTGGTTTCTGCACGACGCGTTTCGGGCATCCCGCCCTTCTTCTTGGTGCCTCACTACAACCTGCAGCCAAAACGCCACTGCCACCATTTTGACCAATCACATGCCCTCCAATGGGCCAATCAAAAGAATAGTCATCCCCCGCTGAATGTTGGGAGTTGCAGTGCGCTTCCAATGTAATGGCCACAATATATCGCTGCAAATGTCTTGGCATCAAGCCCTGGATGGGCCCCTCAAGGTACCGCTGTTACAAATCCATCCAAGCGCTGCTCCAAAGGACTCGGCAGATGCCGAACCCCCACGGCCCCCTTACAATCCTCGGGGTGGTGCGGCTCTCCGCGGCTGGGCGGCCGCGCATTATCTTCAAACACAAGTGCCCTATGCACAAGAGCGCACTCAAGCCAGCGCCGATTTGTGGCAAAATCTTTATTCAGGATGCAACAGCAGGCACATGGAGAGTCAATACCGCCTGTTGTGGTTTCTGCACGACGCGTTTCGGGCATCCCGCCCTTCTTCTTGGTGCCTCACTACAACCTGCAGCCAAAACGCCACTGCCACCATTTTGACCAATCACATGCCCTCCAATGGGCCAATCAAAAGAATAGTCATCCCCCGCTGAATGTTGGGAGTTGCAGTGCGCTTCCAATGTGGTGGCCACAATATATCGCTGCAAATGTCTTGGCATCAAGCCCTGGATGGGCCCCTCAAGGTACCGCTGTTACAAATCCATCCAAGCGCTGCTCCAAAGGACTCGGCAGATGCCGAACCCCCACGGTCCCCTTACAATCCTCGGGGTGGTGCGGCTCTCCGCGGCTGGGCGGCCGCGCATTATCTTCAAACACAAGTGCCCTATGCACAAGAGCGCACTCAAGCCAGCGCCGATTTGTGGCAAAATCTTTATTCAGGATGCAACAGCAGGCACATGGAGAGTCAATACCGCCTGTTGTGGTTTCTGCACGATGCGTTTCGGGCATCCCGCCCTTCTTCTTGGTGCCTCACTACAACCTGCAGCCAAAACGCCACTGCCACCATTTTGACCAATCACATGCCCTCCAATGGGCCAATCAAAAGAATAGTCATCCCCCGCTAAATGTTGGGAGTTGCAGAGCGCTTCCAATGTGGTGGCCACAATATATCGCTGCAAATGTCTTGGCATCAAGCCCTGGATGGGCCCCTCAAGGTACCGTTGTTACAAATCCATCCAAGTGCTGCTCCAAAGGACTCGGCAGATGCCGAACCCCCACGGCCCCCTTACAATCCTCGGGGTGGTGCGGCTCTCCGCGGCTGGGCGGCCGCGCATTATCTTCAAACACAAGTGCCCTATGCACAAGAGCGCACTCAAGCCAGCGCCGATTTGTGGCAAAATCTTTATTCAGGATGCAACAGCAGGCACATGGAGAGTCAATACCGCCTGTTGTGGTTTCTGCACGACGCGTTTCGGGCATCCCGCCCTTCTTCTTGGTGCCTCACTACAACCTGCAGCCAAAACGCCACTGCCACCATTTTGACCAATCACATGCCCTCCAATGGGCCAATCAAAAGAATAGTCATCCCCCGCTGAATGTTGGGAGTTGCAGTGCGCTTCCAATGTAATGGCCACAATATATCGCTGCAAATGTCTTGGCATCAAGCCCTGGATGGGCCCCTCAAGGTACCGCTGTTACAAATCCATCCAAGCGCTGCTCCAAAGGACTCGGCAGATGCCGAACCCCCACGGCCCCCTTACAATCCTCGGGGTGGTGCGGCTCTCCGCGGCTGGGCGGCCGCGCATTATCTTCAAACACAAGTGCCCTATGCACAAGAGCGCACTCAAGCCAGCGCCGATTTGTGGCAAAATCTTTATTCAGGATGCAACAGCAGGCACATGGAGAGTCAATACCGCCTGTTGTGGTTTCTGCACGACGCGTTTCGGGCATCCCGCCCTTCTTCTTGGTGCCTCACTACAACCTGCAGCCAAAACGCCACTGCCACCATTTTGACCAATCACATGCCCTCCAATGGGCCAATCAAAAGAATAGTCATCCCCCGCTGAATGTTGGGAGTTGCAGTGCGCTTCCAATGTGGTGGCCACAATATATCGCTGCAAATGTCTTGGCATCAAGCCCTGGATGGGCCCCTCAAGGTACCGCTGTTACAAATCCATCCAAGCGCTGCTCCAAAGGACTCGGCAGATGCCGAACCCCCACGGCCCCCTTACAATCCTCGGGGTGGTGCGGCTCTCCGCGGCTGGGCGGCCGCGCATTATCTTCAAACACAAGTGCCCTATGCACAAGAGCGCACTCAAGCCAGCGCCGATTTGTGGCAAAATCTTTATTCAGGATGCAACAGCAGGCACATGGAGAGTCAATACCGCCTGTTGTGGTTTCTGCACGACGCGTTTCGGGCATCCCGCCCTTCTTCTTGGTGCCTCACTACAACCTGCAGCCAAAACGCCACTGCCACCATTTTGACCAATCACATGCCCTCCAATGGGCCAATCAAAAGAATAGTCATCCCCCGTTGAATGTTGGGAGTTGCAGTGCGCTTCCAATGTAATGGCCACAATATATCGCTGCAAATGTCTTGGCATCAAGCCCTGGATGGGCCCCTCAAGGTACCGCTGTTACAAATCCATCCAAGCGCTGCTCCAAAGGACTCGGCAGATGCCGAACCCCCACGGCCCCCTTACAATCCTCGGGGTGGTGCGGCTCTCCGCGGCTGGGTGGCCGCGCATTATCTTCAAACACAAGTGCCCTATGCACAAGAGCGCACTCAAGCCAGCGCCGATTTGTGGCAAAATCTTTATTCAGGATGCAACAGCAGGCACATGGAGAGTCAATACCGCCTGTTGTGGTTTCTGCACGACGCGTTTCGGGCATCCCGCCCTTCTTCTTGGTGCCTCACTACAACCTGCAGCCAAAACGCCACTGCCACCATTTTGACCAATCACATGCCCTCCAATGGGCCAATCAAAAGAATAGTCATCCCCCGCTGAATGTTGGGAGTTGCAGTGCTCTTCCAATGTAATGGCCACAATATATCGCTGCAAATGTCTTGGCATCAAGCCCTGGATGGGCCCCTCAAGGTACCGCTGTTACAAATCCATCCAAGCGCTGCTCCAAAGGACTCGGCAGATGCCGAACCCCCACGGCCCCCTTACAATCCTCGGGGTGGTGCGGCACTCCGCGGCTGGGCGGCCGCGCATTATCTTCAAACACAAGTGCCCTATGCACAAGAGCGCACTCAAGCCAGCGCCGATTTGTGGCAAAATCTTTATTCAGGATGCAACAGCAGGCACATGGAGAGTCAATACCGCCTGTTGTGGTTTCTGCACGACGCGTTTCGGGCATCCCGCCCTTCTTCTTGGTGCCTCACTACAACCTGCAGCCAAAACGCCACTGCCACCATTTTGACCAATCACATGCCCTCCAATGGGCCAATCAAAAGAATAGTCATCCCCCGCTGTATGTTGGGAGTTGCAGTGCGCTTCCAATGTAATGGCCACAAATATCGCTGCAAATGACTTGGCATCAAGCCCTGGATGGACCCCTCAAGGTACCGCTGTTACAAATCCATCCAAGCGCTGCTCCAAAGGACTCGGCAGATGCCGAACCCCCACGGCCCCCTTACAATCCTCGGGGTGGTGCGGCTCTCCGCGGCTGGGCGGCCGCGCATTATCTTCAAACACAAGTGCCCTATGCACAAGAGCGCACTCAAGCCAGCGCCGATTTGTGGCAAAATCTTTATTCAGGATGCAACAGCAGGCACATGGAGAGTCAATACCGCCTGTTGTGGTTTCTGCACGACGCGTTTCGGGCATCCCGCCCTTCTTCTTGGTGCCTCACTACAACCTGCAGCCAAAACGCCACTGCCACCATTTTGACCAATCACATGCCCTCCAATGGGCCAATCAAAAGAATAGTCATCCCCCGCTGAATGTTGGGAGTTGCAGTGCGCTTCCAATGTGGTGGCCACAATATATCGCTGCAAATGTCTTGGCATCAAGCCCTGGATGGGCCCCTCAAGGTACCGCTGTTACAAATCCATCCAAGCGCTGCTCCAAAGGACTCGGCAGATGCCGAACCCCCACGGCCCCCTTACAATCCTCAGGGTGGTGCGGCTCTCCGCGGCTGGGCGGCCGCGCATTATCTTCAAACACAAGTGCCCTATGCACAAGAGCGCACTCAAGCCAGCGCCGATTTGTGGCAAAATCTTTATTCAGGATGCAACAGCAGGCACATGGAGAGTCAATACCGCCTGTTGTGGTTTCTGCACGACGCGTTTCGGGCATCCCGCCCTTCTTCTTGGTGCCTCACTACAACCTGCAGCCAAAACGCCACTGCCACCAATTTGACCAATCACATGCCCTCCAATGGGCCAATCAAAAGAATAGTCATCCCCCGCTGAATGTTGGGAGTTGCAGTGCGCTTCCAATGTGGTGGCCACAATATATCGCTGCAAATGTCTTGGCATCAAGCCCTGGATGGGCCCCTCAAGGTACCGCTGTTACAAATCCATCCAAGCGCTGCTCCAAAGGACTCGGCAGATGCCGAACCCCCACGGCCCCCTTACAATCCTCGGGGTGGTGCGGCTCTCCGCGGCTGGGCGGCCGCGCATTATCTTCAAACACAAGTGCCCTATGCACAAGAGCGCACTCAAGCCAGCGCCGATTTGTGGCAAAATCTTTATTCAGGATGCAACAGCAGGCACATGGAGAGTCAATACCGCCTGTTGTGGTTTCTGCACGACGCGTTTCGGGCATCCCGCCCTTCTTCTTGGTGCCTCACTACAACCTGCAGCCAAAACGCCACTGCCACCATTTTGACCAATCACATGCCCTCCAATGGGCCAATCAAAAGAATAGTCATCCCCCGCTGAATGTTGGGAGTTGCAGTGCGCTTCCAATGTCGTGGCCACAATATATCGCTGCAAATGTCTTGGCATCAAGCCCTGGATGGGCCCCTCAAGGTACCGCTGTTACAAATCCATCCAAGCGCTGCTCCAAAGGACTCGGCAGATGCCGAACCCCCACGGCCCCCTTACAATCCTCGGGGTGGTGTGGCTCTCCGCGGCTGGGCGGCCGCGCATTATCTTCAAACACAAGTGCCCTATGCACAAGAGCGCACTCAAGCCAGCGCCGATTTGTGGCAAAATCTTTATTCAGGATGCAACAGCAGGCACATGGAGAGTCAATACCGCCTGTTGTGGTTTCTGCACGACGCGTTTCGGGCATCCCGCCCTTCTTCTTGGTGCCTCACTACAACCTGCAGCCAAAACGCCACTGCCACCATTTTGACCAATCACATGCCCTCCAATGGGCCAATCAAAAGAATAGTCATCCCCCGTTGAATGTTGGGAGTTGCAGTGCGCTTCCAATGTAATGGCCACAATATATCGCTGCAAATGTCTTGGCATCAAGCCCTGGATGGGCCCCTCAAGGTACCGCTGTTACAAATCCATCCAAGCGCTGCTCCAAAGGACTCGGCAGATGCCGAACCCCCACGGCCCCCTTACAATCCTCGGGGTGGTGCGGCTCTCCGCGGCTGGGTGGCCGCGCATTATCTTCAAACACAAGTGCCCTATGCACAAGAGCGCACTCAAGCCAGCGCCGATTTGTGGCAAAATCTTTATTCAGGATGCAACAGCAGGCACATGGAGAGTCAATACCGCCTGTTGTGGTTTCTGCACGACGCGTTTCGGGCATCCCGCCCTTCTTCTTGGTGCCTCACTACAACCTGCAGCCAAAACGCCACTGCCACCATTTTAACCAATCACATGCCCTCCAATGGGCCAATCAAAAGAATAGTCATCCCCCGCTGAATGTTGGGAGTTGCAGTGCGCTTCCAATGTAATGGCCACAATATATCGCTGCAAATGTCTTGGCATCAAGCCCTGGATGGGCCCCTCAAGGTACCGCTGTTACAAATCCATCCAAGCACTGCTCCAAAGGACTCGGCAGATGCCAAACCCCCACGGCCCCCTTACAATCCTCGGGGTGGTGCGGCTCTCCGCAGCTGGGCGGCCGCGCATTATCTTCAAACACAAGTGCCCTATGCACAAGAGCGCACTCAAGCCAGCGCCGATTTGTGGCAAAATCTTTATTCAGGATGCAACAGCAGGCACATGGAGAGTCAATACCGCCTGTTGTGGTTTCTGCACGATGCGTTTCGGGCATCCCGCCCTTCTTCTTGGTGCCTCACTACAACCTGCAGCCAAAACGCCACTGCCACCATTTTGACCAATCACATGCCCTCCAATGGGCCAATCAAAAGAATAGTCATCCCCCGCTGAATGTTGGGAGTTGCAGTGCGCTTCCAATGTAATGGCCACAAATATCGCTGCAAATGACTTGGCATCAAGCCCTGGATGGGCCCCTCAAGGTACCGCTGTTACAAATCCATCCAAGCGCTGCTCCAAAGGACTCGGCAGATGCCGAACCCCCACGGCCCCCTTACAATCCTCGGGGTGGTGCGGCTCTCCGCGGCTGGGCGGCCGCGCATTATCTTCAAACACAAGTGCCCTATGCACAAGAGCGCACTCAAGCCAGCGCCGATTTGTGGCAAAATCTTTATTCAGGATGCAACAGCAGGCACATGGAGAGTCAATACCGCCTGTTGTGGTTTCTGCACGACGCGTTTCGGGCATCCCGCCCTTCTTCTTGGTGCCTCACTACAACCTGCAGCCAAAACGCCACTGCCACCATTTTGACCAATCACATGCCCTCCAATGGGCCAATCAAAAGAATAGTCATCCCCCGCTGAATGTTGGGAGTTGCAGTGCGCTTCCAATGTGGTGGCCACAATATATCGCTGCAAATGTCTTGGCATCAAGCCCTGGATGGGCCCCTCAAGGTACCGCTGTTACAAATCCATCCAAGCGCTGCTCCAAAGGACTCGGCAGATGCCGAACCCCCACGGCCCCCTTACAATCCTCGGGGTGGTGCGGCTCTCCGCGGCTGGGCGGCCGCGCATTATCTTCAAACACAAGTGCCCTATGCACAAGAGCGCACTCAAGCCAGCGCCGATTTGTGGCAAAATCTTTATTCAGGATGCAACAGCAGGCACATGGAGAGTCAATACCGCCTGTTGTGGTTTCTGCACGACGCGTTTCGGGCATCCCGCCCTTCTTCTTGGTGCCTCACTACAACCTGCAGCCAAAACGCCACTGCCACCATTTTGACCAATCACATGCCCTCCAATGGGCCAATCAAAAGAATAGTCATCCCCCGCTGAATGTTGGGAGTTGCAGTGCGCTTCCAATGTGGTGGCCACAATATATCGCTGCAAATGTCTTGGCATCAAGCCCTGGATGGGCCCCTCAAGGTACCGCTGTTACAAATCCATCCAAGCGCTGCTCCAAAGGACTCGGCAGATGCCGAACCCCCACGGCCCCCTTACAATCCTCGGGGTGGTGCGGCTCTCCGCGGCTGGGCGGCCGCGCATTATCTTCAAACACAAGTGCCCTATGCACAAGAGCGCACTCAAGCCAGCGCCGATTTGTGGCAAAATCTTTATTCAGGATGCAACAGCAGGCACATGGAGAGTCAATACCGCCTGTTGTGGTTTCTGCACGACGCGTTTCGGGCATCCCGCCCTTCTTCTTGGTGCCTCACTACAACCTGCAGCCAAAACGCCACTGCCACCATTTTGACCAATCACATGCCCTCCAATGGGCCAATCAAAAGAATAGTCATCCCCCGCTGAATGTTGGGAGTTGCAGTGCGCTTCTAATGTGGTGGCCACAATATATCGCTGCAAATGTCTTGGCATCAAGCCCTGGATGGGCCCCTCAAGGTACCGCTGTTACAAATCCATCCAAGCGCTGCTCCAAAGGACTCGGCAGATGCCGAACCCCCACGGCCCCCTTACAATCCTCGGGGTGGTGCGGCTCTCCGCGGCTGGGCGGCCGCGCATTATCTTCAAACACAAGTGCCCTATGCACAAGAGCGCACTCAAGCCAGCGCCGATTTGTGGCAAAATCTTTATTCAGGATGCAACAGCAGGCACATGGAGAGTCAATACCGCCTGTTGTGGTTTCTGCACGACGCGTTTCGGGCATCCCGCCCTTCTTCTTGGTGCCTCACTACAACCTGCAGCCAAAACGCCACTGCCACCATTTTGACCAATCACATGCCCTCCAATGGGCCAATCAAAAGAATAGTCATCCCCCGTTGAATGTTGGGAGTTGCAGTGCGCTTCCAATGTAATGGCCACAAAATATCGCTGCAAATGTCTTGGCATCAAGCCCTGGATGGGCCCCTCAAGGTACCGCTGTTACAAATCCATCCAAGCGCTGCTCCAAAGGACTCGGCAGATGCCGAACCCCCATGGCCCCCTTACAATCCTCGGGGTGGTGCGGCTCTCCGCGGCTGGGCGGCCGCGCATTATCTTCAAACACAAGTGCCCTATGCACAAGAGCGCACTCAAGCCAGCGCCGATTTGTGGCAAAATCTTTATTCAGGATGCAACAGCAGGCACATGGAGAGTCAATACCGCCTGTTGTGGTTTCTGCACGACGCGTTTCGGGCATCCCGCCCTTCTTCTTGGTGCCTCACTACAACCTGCAGCCAAAACGCCACTGCCACCATTTTGACCAATCACATGCCCTCCAATGGGCCAATCAAAAGAATAGTCATCCCCCGCTGAATGTTGGGAGTTGCAGTGCGCTTCTAATGTGGTGGCCACAATATATCGCTGCAAATGTCTTGGCATCAAGCCCTGGATGGGCCCCTCAAGGTACCGCTGTTACAAATCCATCCAAGCGCTGCTCCAAAGGACTCGGCAGATGCCGAACCCCCACGGCCCCCTTACAATCCTCGGGGTGGTGCGGCTCTCCGCGGCTGGGCGGCCGCGCATTATCTTCAAACACAAGTGCCCTATGCACAAGAGCGCACTCAAGCCAGCGCCGATTTGTGGCAAAATCTTTATTCAGGATGCAACAGCAGGCACATGGAGAGTCAATACCGCCTGTTGTGGTTTCTGCACGACGCGTTTCGGGCATCCCGCCCTTCTTCTTGGTGCCTCACTACAACCTGCAGCCAAAACGCCACTGCCACCATTTTGACCAATCACATGCCCTCCAATGGGCCAATCAAAAGAATAGTCATCCCCCGTTGAATGTTGGGAGTTGCAGTGCGCTTCCAATGTAATGGCCACAAAATATCGCTGCAAATGTCTTGGCATCAAGCCCTGGATGGGCCCCTCAAGGTACCGCTGTTACAAATCCATCCAAGCGCTGCTCCAAAGGACTCGGCAGATGCCGAACCCCCATGGCCCCCTTACAATCCTCGGGGTGGTGCGGCTCTCCGCGGCTGGGCGGCCGCGCATTATCTTCAAACACAAGTGCCCTATGCACAAGAGCGCACTCAAGCCAGCGCCGATTTGTGGCAAAATCTTTATTCAGGATGCAACAGCAGGCACATGGAGAGTCAATACCGCCTGTTGTGGTTTCTGCACGACGCGTTTCGGGCATCCCGCCCTTCTTCTTGGTGCCTCACTACAACCTGCAGCCAAAACGCCACTGCCACCATTTTAACCAATCACATGCCCTCCAATGGGCCAATCAAAAGAATAGTCATCCCCCGCTGAATGTTGGGAGTTGCAGTGCGCTTCCAATGTAATGGCCACAATATATCACTGCAAATGTCTTGGCATCAAGCCCTGGATGGGCCCCTCAAGGTACCGCTGTTACAAATCCATCCAAGCACTGCTCCAAAGGACTCGGCAGATGCCGAACCCCCACGGCCCCCTTACAATCCTCGGGGTGGTGCGGCTCTCCGCGGCTGGGCGGCCGCGCATTATCTTCAAACACAAGTGCCCTATGCACAAGAGCGCACTCAAGCCAGCGCCGATTTGTGGCAAAATCTTTTTTCAGGATGCAACAGCAGGCACATGGAGAGTCAATACCGCCTGTTGTGGTTTCTGCACGACGCGTTTCGGGCATCCCGCCCTTCTTTTTGGTGCCTCACTACAACCTGCAGCCAAAACGCCACTGCCACCATTTTGACCAATCACATGCCCTCCAATGGGCCAATCAAAAGAATAGTCATCCCCCGCTGAATGTTGGGAGTTGCAGTGCGCTTCCAATGTAATGGCCACAATATATCGCTGCAAATGTCTTGGCATCAAGCCCTGGATGGGCCCCTCAAGGTACCGCTGTTACAAATCCATCCAAGCGCTGCTCCAAAGGACTCGGCAGATGCCGAACCCCCACGGCCCCCTTACAATCCTCAGGGTGGTGCGGCTCTCCGCGGCTGGGCAGCCGCGCATTATCTTCAAACACAAGTGCCCTATGCACAAGAGCGCACTCAAGCCAGCGCCGATTTGTGGCAAAATCTTTATTCAGGATGCAACAGCAGGCACATGGAGAGTCAATACCGCCTGTTGTGGTTTCTGCACGACGCGTTTCGGGCATCCCGCCCTTCTTCTTGGTGCCTCACTACAACCTGCAGCCAAAACGCCACTGCCACCATTTTGACCAATCACATGCCCTCCAATGGGCCAATCAAAAGAATAGTCATCCCCCGCTGAATGTTGGGAGTTGCAGTGCGCTTCCAATGTAATGGCCACAATATATCGCTGCAAATGTCTTGGCATCAAGCCCTGGATGGGCCCCTCAAGGTACCGCTGTTACAAATCCATCCAAGCGCTGCTCCAAAGGACTCGGCAGATGCCGAACCCCCACGGCCCCCTTACAATCCTCGGGGTGGTGCGGCTCTCCGCGGCTGGGCGGCCGCGCATTATCTTCAAACACAAGTGCCCTATGCACAAGAGCGCACTCAAGCCAGCGCCGATTTGTGGCAAAATCTTTATTCAGGATGCAACAGCAGGCAGGGGGCCGTGGGGGTTCGGCATCTGCCGAGTCCTTTGGAGCAGCGCTTGGATTGATTTGTAACAGCGGTACCTTGAGGGGCCCATCCAGGGCTTGATGCCAAGACATTTGCAGCGATATATTGTGGCCATTACATTGGAAGCGCACTGCAACTCCCAACATTCAGCGGGGGATGACTATTCTTTTGATTGGCCCATTGGAGGGCATGTGATTGGTCAAAATGGTGGCAGTGGCGTTTTGGCTGCAGGTTGTAGTGAGGCACCAAGAAGAAGGGCGGGATGCCCGAAACGCGTCGTGCAGAAACCACAACAGGCGGTATTGACTCTCCATGTGCCTGCTGTTGCATCCTGAATAAAGATTTTGCCACAAATCGGCGCTGGCTTGAGTGCGCTCTTGTGCATAGGGCACTTGTGTTTGAAGATAATGCGCGGCCGCCCAGCCGCGGAGAGCCGCACCACCCCGAGGATTGTAAGGGGGCCGTGGGGGTTCGGCATCTGCCGAGTCCTTTGGAGCAGCGCTTGGATGGATTTGTAACAGCGGTACCTTGAGGGGCCCATCCAGGGCTTGATGCCAAGACATTTGCAGCGATATATTGTGGCCATTACATTGGAAGCGCACTGCAACTCCCAACATTCAGCGGGGGATGACTATTCTTTTGATTGGCCCATTGGAGGGCATGTGATTGGTCAAAATGGTGGCAGTGGCGTTTTGGCTGCAGGTTGTAGTGAGGCACCAAGAAGAAGGGCGGGATGCCCGAAACGCGTCGTGCAGAAACCACAACAGGCGGTATTGACTCTCCATGTGCCTGCTGTTGCATCCTGAATAAAGATGTTGCCACAAATCGGCGCTGGCTTGAGTGCGCTCTTGTGCATAGGGCACTTGTGTTTGAAGATAATGCGCGGCCGCCCAGCCGCGGAGAGCCGCACCACCCCGAGGATTGTAAGGGGGCCGTGGGGGTTCGGCATCTGCCGAGTCCTTTGGAGCAGCGCTTGGATGGATTTGTAACAGCGGTACCTTGAGGGGCCCATCCAGGGCTTGATGCCAAGACATTTGCAGTGATATATTGTGGCCATTACATTGGAAGCGCACTGCAACTCCCAACATTCAGCGGGGGATGACTATTCTTTTGATTGGCCCATTGGAGGGCATGTGATTGGTCAAAATGGTGGCAGTGGCGTTTTGGCTGCAGGTTGTAGTGAGGCACCAAGAAGAAGGGCGGGATGCCCGAAACGCGTCGTGCAGAAACCACAACAGGCGGTATTGACTCTCCATGTGCCTGCTGTTGCATCCTGAATAAAGATTTTGCCACAAATCGGCGCTGGCTTGAGTGCGCTCTTGTGCATAGGGCACTTGTGTTTGAAGATAATGCGCGGCCGCCCAGCCGCGGAGAGCCGCACAACCCCGAGGATTGTAAGGGGGCCGTGGGGGTTCGGCATCTGCCGAGTCCTTTGGAGCAGCGCTTGGATGGATTTGTAACAGCGGTACCTTGAGGGGCCCATCCAGGGTTTGATGCCAAGACATTTGCAGCGATATATTGTGGCCATTACATTGGAAGCGCACTGCAATTCCCAACATTCAGCGGGGGATGACTATTCTTTTGATTGGCCCATTGGAGGGCATGTGATTGGTCAAAATGGTGGCAGTGGCGTTTTGGCTGCAGGTTGTAGTGAGGCACCAAGAAGAAGGGCGGGATGCCCGAAACGCGTCGTGCAGAAACCACAACAGGCGGTATTGACTCTCCATGTGCCTGCTGTTGCATCCTGAATAAAGATTTTGCCACAAATCGGCGCTGGCTTGAGTGCGCTCTTGTGCATAGGGCACTTGTGTTTGAAGATAATGCGCGGCCGCCCAGCCGCGGAGAGCCGCACCACCCCGAGGATTGTAAGGGGGCCGTGGGGGTTCGGCATCTGCCGAGTCCTTTGGAGCAGCGCTTGGATGGATTTGTAACAGCGGTACCTTGAGGGGCCCATCCAGGGCTTGATGCCAAGACATTTGCAGCGATATATTGTGGCCATTACATTGGAAGCGCACTGCAACTCCCAACATTCAGCGGGGGATGACTATTCTTTTGATTGGCCCATTGGAGGGCATGTGATTGGTCAAAATCGTGGCAGTGGCGTTTTGGCTGCAGGTTGTAGTGAGGCACCAAGAAGAAGGGCGGGATGCCCGAAACGCGTCGTGCAGAAACCACAACAGGCGGTATTGACTCTCCATGTGCCTGCTGTTGCATCCTGAATAAAGATTTTGCCACAAATCGGTGCTGGCTTGAGTGCGCTCTTGTGCATAGGGCACTTGTGTTTGAAGATAATGCGCGGCCGCCCAGCCGCGGAGAGCCGCACCACCCCGAGGATTGTAAGGGGGCCATGGGGGTTCGGCATCTGCCGAGTCCTTTGGAGCAGCGCTTGGATGGATTTGTAACAGCGGTACCTTGAGGGGCCCATCCAGGGCTTGATGCCAAGACATTTGCAGCGATATATTGTGGCCATTACATTGGAAGCGCACTGCAACTCCCAACATTCAGCGGGGGATGACTATTCTTTTGATTGGCCCATTGGAGGGCATGTGATTGGTCAAAATGGTGGCAGTGGCGTTTTGGCTGCAGGTTGTAGTGAGGCACCAAGAAGAAGGGCGGGATGCCCGAAACGCGTCGTGCAGAAACCACAACAGGCGGTATTGACTCTCCATGTGCCTGCTGTTGCATCCTGAATAAAGATTTTGCCACAAATCGGTGCTGGCTTGAGTGCGCTCTTGTGCATAGGGCACTTGTGTTTGAAGATAATGCGCGGCCGCCCAGCCGCGGAGAGCCGCACCACCCCGAGGATTGTAAGGGGGCCGTGGGGGTTCGGCATCTGCCGAGTCCTTTGGAGCAGTGCTTGGATGGATTTGTAACAGCGGTACCTTGAGGGGCACATCCAGGGCTTGATGCCAAGACATTTGCAGCGATATATTGTGGCCATTACATTGGAAGCGCACTGCAACTCCCAACATTCAGCGGGGGATGACTATTCTTTTTATTGGCCCATTGGAGGGCATGTGATTGGTCAAAATGGTGGCAGTGGCGTTTTGGCTGCAGGTTGTAGTGAGGCACCAAGAAGAAGGGCGGGATGCCTGAAACGCGTCGTGCAGAAACCACAACAGGCGGTATTGACTCTCCATGTGCCTGCTGTTGCATCCTGAATAAAGATTTTGCCACAAATCGGCGCTGGCTTGAGTGCGCTCTTGTGCATAGGGCACTTGTGTTTGAAGATAATGCGCGGCCGCCCAGCCGCGGAGAGCCGCACCACCCCGAGGATTGTAAGGGGGCCGTGGGGGTTCGGCATCTGCCGAGTCCTTTGGAGCAGCGCTTGGATGGATTTGTAACAGCGGTACCTTGAGGAGCCCATCCAGGGCTTGATGCCAAGACATTTGCAGCGATATATTGTGGCCACCACATTGGAAGCGCACTGCAACTCCCAACATTCAGCGGGGGATGACTATTCTTTTGATTGGCCCATTGGAGGGCATGTGATTGGTCAAAATGGTGGCAGTGGCGTTTTGGCTGCAGGTTGTAGTGAGGCACCAAGAAGAAGGGCGGGATGCCCGAAACGCGTCGTGCAGAAACCACAACAGGCGGTATTGACTCTCCATGTGCCTGCTGTTGCATCCTGAATAAAGATTTTGCCACAAATCGGCGCTGGCTTGAGTGCGCTCTTGTGCATAGGGCACTTGTGTTTGAAGATAATGCGCGGCCGCCCAGCCGCGGAGAGCCGCACCACCCCGAGGATTGTAAGGGGGCCGTGGGGGTTCGGCATCTGCCGAGTCCTTTGGAGCAGCGCTTGGATGGATTTGTAACAGCGGTACCTTGAGGGGCCCATCCAGGGCTTGATGCCAAGACATTTGCAGCGATATATTGTGGCCATTACATTGGAAGCGCACTGCAACTCCCAACATTCAGCGGGGGATGACTATTCTTTTGATTGGCCCATTGGAGGGCATGTGATTGGTCAAAATGGTGGCAGTGGCGTTTTGGCTGCAGGTTGTAGTGAGGCACCAAGAAGAAGGGCGGGATGCCCGAAACGCGTCGTGCAGAAACCACAACAGGCGGTATTGACTCTCCATGTGCCTGCTGTTGCATCCTGAATAAAGATTTTGCCACAAATCGGCGCTGGCTTGAGTGCGCTCTTGTGCATAGGGCACTTGTGTTTGAAGATAATGCGCGGCCGCCCAGCCGCGGAGAGCCGCACCACCCCGAGGATTGTAAGGGGGCCGTGGGGGTTCGGCATCTGCCGAGTCCTTTGGAGCAGCGCTTGGATGGATTTGTAACAGTGGTACCTTGAGGGGCCCATCCAGGGCTTGATGCCAAGACATTTGCAGCGATATATTGTGGCCATTACATTGGAAGCGCACTGCAACTCCCAACATTCAGCAGGGGATGACTATTCTTTTGATTGGCCCATTGGAGGGCATGTGATTGGTCAAAATGGTGGCAGTGGCGTTTTGGCTGCAGGTTGTAGTGAGGCACCAAGAAGAAGGGCGGGATGCCCGAAACGTGTCGTGCAGAAACCACAACAGGCGGTATTGACTCTCCATGTGCCTGCTGTTGCATCCTGAATAAAGATTTTGCCACAAATCGGCGCTGGCTTGAGTGCGCTCTTGTGCATAGGGCACTTGTGTTTGAATATATATATATATATATATATATATATATATATATATATATATATATATATATATATATATATATATATATATATATATATATATATATATATATATATATATATATATATATATATATCTAGTATAATGTCTTGGAAATGTGGTGGCTTCTCAATTCAGTAACCTAGAGTAGACAAAACATTCCTATTTAGCTATTTAACTCTATTCATTGTACTTTGGTATTTTGTGAGTTTATACTCCGGTAATCTGTTAACTGGTAAATTGTTCATAAGCGAAGCAACCTTTTACCCTCTGGGTCAAGTCTTAGATATAGAAAACTGCAATAAGTGAATAAAGGTGTGAGAAAAGGCATTGTTGGCAGTGTCCGTGAATCCCCATGTCGGCAATGCCAACTCCCATGGCATTTTCCTGGGTACTCCTATTTTCTTTCTTGTAATGGAAATTCCACTTTCCATGAACCCCTCTTTTTCCTGACCTCAAAGGGGAGGATGTTCAGAGCAGCAAGTAACATTTGCGCTTGTAATAATCTACAGGCCTATAATCTGTGAGCCAACTTTCACTTACAGCCGAAAAAGGTTTTAAGGATCAGTGTCACTATTTTCATGATTGACTTTGCGATTCACACATTCACCGTTTGATAACGAACACCATACATTCTCTACTGAACATTCCCTTGGTCTAACATCTCTCATCAGAAGTTGTGTAAACTACCTAGGGCCTCATTTAAAATATTTTAACGCACGGGAGCGCAGCTGTGCTGCCGTGCGTCAAAATAAAAGGGCAGGAATGCGCCGTATCCAAAAGATACGGCGCATTCCTGTCCTTCTCCCCTGCGCCAGCACACAAGCATCAGCTGTACGCCAGCGCAGACACTTTTTCATTATTTTGCAAGGGTGCCTGTGCTGAAGGGATGATTGTTTCATTAAAGGCATTTTCCTAGAAAGAAGAAAAACGAGGAGAAATAAAAGTATTTCTCCTCATTGGCCCCCTTACACCTCCCCTGGGTAGGTGCAGGATTCTGACACATTCCCAGGTTTACAAAATGTTGTAAATCTGGGACTGTGTCAAGTTCCATGGATGTTGTGTGGGAACACTCACAGCAATGCCCATGGAACGCCCTTTTCACGCAGAGTTTTGTGTGAAAAAGAAACATTTGTACAAGGTTATGAAAACTCACGCAGGGTGACTTTACGTGGCCTTCTAAATATGGGTAAGCCCATTGTGCTGCCGGTATGTCCAAAAAAGTGAGCCACCGGTGCAATGGGCCTGCAAATAGGTCCCTAAATTTACATACCTCTCTGTAGAAATGAACCACCAATTTATAGACCTTTTTTGTAATATTATCATGCAAAGAGGCATGCAGCACAAGTGCAGATCACGATTCGGGTGCAATCTACTGTTTGTGTATGAAAAAAGAATCGAACTCTGGAGCATATTTACAAAGAAATGTAAATATGCCCCTCTGTTGGTAATTGCTCATGTGTTTGCGCACAAATGGGATTATTTACAAGCCCCTTGCGCCACCGGAACGTCACTTTTTCCCATATTAAAAGTCCCATAGTTTGCGTTACCAGACTGAGTGAAATCATACGCAAATTGAAGACATTCGCAACTAGCGGAAAATTGCACGCCCCCTAGTTTCCTCGCCTCTGCCTAAACGGAAATCAGCAGCTGTGCAATTCGCACCCACGGTTCGTGTGGGCCATGTATTCAGGCATGGATGTTCAGTAACCACCAGCTCTTCCGTAGGTCCTGCAATGAGTGTCTAATCAGGTTTACGCATATAAAGTTGATGTTGTATCACTAAGAAATAAATTATGAAATAGGGAGACTTATGAGTGTTAAAACTGGAACCATGCATTGACAGCAGGAATGTGCATAACTGCATATGGGGTTTATTCACTGGAATATATGAGGATTAGAGATTCCTGTACTCACACAAGCGGACATGAAAGTGAGTCAGAGTCAAGCTTTTAAAATAAGCACTGGACAATCAATTCAGTCACACGCCCTCTTCCTTTTCTAAACATAAGCCTTCACTCTTTTTTTGATGTAGGAAAAATAAATCAAATGTTCTAGACAAATAGGATGTGATAAGTAGGAAAATAATTAGGCAATAATCACCAGGGTGGCCATTTAATTCTATTTTCGAGGAGGCTTCATGAACCAGGCATCCCTGACCTGGAGGTGATTACAGATGTTATAAATCATCCATGTCTAAACACGCATGTTTAGAGTTTCCTAAAGCTCAGGACGAGGGGCAAATCGGTGACCCAAGAGCACGCTAGTAATACCACTGCTTAGGAATCTCTGCATACACATACTCTATCATTTCTTCGTAAGAACTTTCAAACTCTTGCAAACCAGCTTTGTTCATTCTGCAATTTTAAAAGAATCTAGCGCGGAGCAAACGCCTTTTTAAAGTAGAGAGAAGGATATATTAGAGTTACAGAGAATATTTTATGTATATAATATTATTTTCGAAGAAAAAAGGGAGGAGTGGATTTTTTGCAATTAGATATAGATTCTGAAACATAAAATAAAAGAAGTTCATGAATATCTTATAGCAAAAAATACAATGGTAAGATAAACTTGGAGATACAGAAGCACAAAATAATACTTCCTCTAATAATTGTCAAGTGGTAGGGAAAAATTGTATTTGTTATTGATATAACCAAATGCAGACACAGCTCTTCTTAATGTTCCATTCTAAATCTATCATAAACTTCCAATCTCCTTGAGCAGGCAGTGCAGCACAGACTCACCTTTTTGAGCTTGGTGCACGCAGGAGCAGTACACTTATTCTAGGGAGGATCACCACCTCCCATGGGCTAAATACTACAATGCAGGGGGGCCACGCAGCCCCTCTCGTGGAGCCATGGATGGCCTGGAGACTGTCACTCCCTAGGACCGGCTCCTTCTACCTCCTGAGGTGTCCTCCCTTGGGAGGTAGCTGCTTGCTTTTGCTTGGTGGGAGCAGATAATTCACATCAAGAAAAATCAAACATAACTCCGCTTTCTGCAAGCTGGAGCTGTCGAACATGGTAACTGGTCTCTGAGGCTGAAACCGGCCCAAGGAGGGGGTGCCGCGGGCCACCCTCCTCATAGTAAAAAATAGAAAAACACTTACTTTTGTAAAGTACAAATCATGCATGTGTGTTTTATCTGCAGTTCCACCCTATAAAGTTATCTGGTGAAGACGCCGGAGGAACAATCACATTGTCAAAGTTACAAACACACAAGCTCACTGGAGACATTTCCTCATCATCCTTTACAAGGCTGTAGTGTAGGAGATGCACTATACATTTACCCAATGAGGTAGCCAGTAGAATGTACTCCAGTAGGGTAGAGGTGTTGCACAAAACAGTGGTGTCTTCTTGGAAAAATAGGCAGGGCAGGATTAGTTCTGGCACGAAACTCCTTTCACAGAAAGGAAGCCTCAACGAGAAGCACTTACAGCAAGTGTGTTTTCTCCAAGCCTGGGCGGAGCTGGCGGAGCGGCACTACAGTTAAGGTAAGTGTTTCTTTTTTTTAACCTTTAGAGTATATTTAATGTAATTCTCTGAGGGCGGGGTTGAGGGGGGCCTGGGTAACTCCGCTCCGCGGCGGAGTATGTCGAGTTGTACCTACTCTGCATTCTCCACGGAACGCGGAATAGGCACAACTCTGCACACTCCGTGGGCAGAGCGGACCTCTCCACCGACGGTTAGTTTTCACTGAAGTTCCACTGTAATCCATGATGGAGGTGTGTGCATCCTTGCCTTTCTCAAGCACAATATCTCACATAGTGTCTGTGACGAGGGGGTTCTTTCTTGTCATCTGCTGCTGAGACCAGAGATCATGTTCTAATTTTTTCAAATCTAGAAGTATGTCAACTTGCCGAGAAGCCCCGCACGTTTGGTCCCGCTCCATATACATTAGCGGTATGCAACATCTTATTTATTTATTTATTTACTTTATTTATATCATTTATAGAGCACCCAAATCACCCCAACTGGGGTATCTCCGCGCTATGACTGCCTTAGCCTTCCAGGGAAAAGGGCATTAAAACAGTGTGGTTTTTAGCAGCTTTCTGAAAACTAGATAGTTGGAGCAAAGCCGTAGATGGGTGGCCAGTTGGTTCCAGTAGAGTGGAGCCAGATAGGAGAAAGCTTTCCCCCAACCGAGTTTGTTGTATACGGGAGGAGATCCTTGGACCCAGAACGAAGGGTCCTGGTTGGCATGTATCTGACCAGCTTATCTGCCAGATATTGTGGTCCTAAGTTGTTAAGGGATCTGAAGACAATGCAACAAATCTTGAATTTGATCATTTTGCGAATAGGGAGCCAGTGTAGCTTTTTGTGTATGCGGAGGGAGGCTGTTCTGGGTGGCGCATTGGTCACTAGCCGGGCTGCCGTATTCTGGACTGCCGGCAATTTGTTCAAGGAAGATTCCTTGGCTGAAATCAACAAAGCATTGCAGTAGTCCAGGCGGCTCAGGACCAACGCTTGCATCAGGGTCTTTCGCGTGGAGAGTGGTAGGAGGGGGAAGACTCTGCAGAGGAGGCTAAGTGTGTGGAGGCAGGCCCCTGCTGTTGTCGAGGTATGTTCCTCTAGGGTGAGCTTTTGGTCAATTCGAACACCTAGATTCTTTACCACTCGTTTTGGGGCGGGGGCTGGGCCTAGTTCCTCTGGCCACCAGTTGGGCGACCACTTCACTTCTGCTTCTCTAAATAACATAATTTCGGTTTTGTCTGCATTCAACTGCAGATAGTTGTTACTCATCCCATCGGTGATGGCTTTCATGCCCTCCAAAAAGGTGGTCTGGATGGTAGTGTTATTTTTATCAAAGGAGAGAAGCAGTTGGGTGTCGTCGGCGTAGGAAATTGGAATAAAATCTTGGTTCCTTAGTAAACCAGCTAATGGGGTGATTTATATGTTGAATAGGGTAGGGTTCAAACATGAGCCCTGTGGTACGCCCTTAGTTACACAAGTGGTCTGGGATCTGAAAGGGCCCAGGTTGATGGTCTGGGTTCTCTCAGCTACAAAATCAGTCATCCATTTTAGCGCGTTCCCCTGGATTCCTATGTCTCTGAGTCTCCTAAGCAGGGTCTGGTGGGAGATGGTATTGAATGCTGCAGACAGGTCAAGCAGTATTAGAAGCACTGCCTGACCATTGTCTGCTAGCATTCGGATGCTATCTGTAACTGTCACCAACGCAGACTTCGTGCTATGTTTAGGTCGAAATCCTGATTGTGAGGAGTCCAAGCAGGAGGATTCAATAAATTCCGACAGAAGCTTATTTATGTGCTTCTCAAGAAGCTTACTAAATAGGGGGAGCAAAGAAATAGGGTGGTAGTTGGAGACATCTTCTGAGGGGATTTGGGGATTTTTCCTGATAGGAAGAATCTGCGCTGCTTTCCACTCCTTGGGGAGCTTGCCTTCCTTCAAGGAGCTCTTTAAAATGGAGCGAATAGGCACTGCCAGTTGCTTGGCGAGCAAGCTGGTGGTCTTGGCTGGCATCAGATCTAAAGGATCTGATTTTACCATTCTTAATAATGATTTGGCCTTCTCCAAGAGGAGCGCTGGAAATTCCTCTAGTTTAGAAGTGCTGGGAATAGTGGTAAGGGGTTCCGATATGTGACTTAAAGGAGAACCATTAGCCGCAGTAATTTTGTTGTATATTTGATCTATTTTCAGTATAAGGTGTTCTGCAATATTGTCACAAAGGATCTGGATGGATCTTCCCTCCCTTTTCCCATTATGATGGACAGCTTGCTAAAAGGCCCCCTGAGCGCATGATGTCATCAGTCATGTCATTTGAGATATCATCGGTGATGTCACTGACCATGTAATATGTGAGGTCAGAAGCTGTGCATTGCAGGTGCATATGACATATTTAGCTCAGGTAACTATAACCGCTGAATCTGACTGGTTTTGTAGGAGTGAAATCTAAGCAGCCTAACTATAACGTCCCTGTAATCTTTGCTTTTTTCAGCGAATATAGGTATACATATTTATATTTATATATATATATATATTCACTTAAAAAAACATAGGTTTCACACATGTTATAGTTAGCTGGACATTTCACTCGTAAAAAACCAATGAAATTCCCCCGTTATAGTTAGTTCAGATAACTATAACTCGCGCGCCCGCAATCCACTGCTCATGACGTCACATATTACATCACTCATGACATGGTCAGTCGCATCACTAATGACATCACTGATGACATCATCCTTGTGATAGAGTGGCGGTCGCGCGAGTTATAGTTATCTCAACTAACTATAACGGGGGAATTTCATTGGTTTTTTATGAGTGAAATGTCCAGCTAACTATAACATGTGTGAAACCTATGGTGAATTTGCAAGGTTTTTTAAATGCTAATTCCTAACTATAACGTGTGTGAAACCTATGTATTTTTAAGTGAATTTGTAAGGTTTTTTAAATGCTAAGTTATGTATGTATTATTATATTTTTTATATATTTATTTTACAATAAACTACCTATATATATATAGTTCTAGATTGACTGTATCCTGTAATATGGAATGGCTCCTTTAAAATGTTTTTTTTTAAGGTTTTTCACCGTGCCCGCACGGTGTGTGCACCCCGCGAATTTTTGGAAAAAAAATAAAAAAAATGTTTCACCCTTCGGGGTCCTTCAGGGACCCCCTGACAAAGGCTAGGGGGTCAGGAACTCTCTACCCTGCCCCCTTTTCACGTTCTCCACCTTTCTTTTTCACTGTCACAAACACACAAAATGGCGGCCGACACTTCCTGATTTCGACTGATTCGAATGTTAACTGACATGTAACCACCAATCAGAATTGCGCTCGCGCACGTTAGGGTGCGTGCACGGTGCACGCACGGTGCGCGCTTATAGATATTTATGTACTTTTAAATGCAATTTTCTCAGCCCCCGCTTGACGAATCACCCCGAGACTTTCAGGGTAGGAGCTGAGCGGGGCGCCCCATTAGTTTTGAAAATTTCGCGAGGATTCGTCAACCGGCGCCAAAGTTATTCAAAATAGAATTTTCAGATTTCCTATGGAAACACGGTCCTAACTATAACTATCTACTGGCGACCGCCAGTAGATGATATATATATATATATATATATATATATATATATATATATATATATATATATATGCACAAACAGAAGTCTTTCACTATAGAACCGCCAGGCAGGCAGCAACGAGGAAAAACCACGCAAGTCCCAGTCTTCTTTCGGCAAGTTTATTAAAAAGGCAAGTTCACCAAATCTGACGCGTTTCGGGCGTCCGCCCTTGGTCACAGATCGTCAGGCAAATGAAAGAGCATCCCTTTTAAAGGGTACATTGCACGAATTTAATTGGTGATTTTTTTCTTTTTGCAGCACCATGTGATTAGAAACTAAAGACTGAGGACACACTACATATAGCTAACATAGATAGTCTGTTTTCTAAATCACAATTTGATATATATAAATCGAATAACGGGAGGTATAATTACAGTATTTACATTTTGTTGCCCAAATTTGTGTTAACATTCCATTGTGAGTTGCCATGCTATATATTTTGTTAATTTTATATCAAACAATTATTGTCAGTGTGCATTGAAAATGGCACATGATATCCGCATAAATGCGCTTATATAGTAGATTGCAAAGAAAAACACAGTATTACTGGTGGTCATTTGTCATGAAAAAGTGCAATGTGCGTAGATAAAGTGCAGATGCAATTGTGCAAATAATGCAAAATATTCTGTGCAAGCATAGCATATAAATAAATATAAATATTTATAAATAATTTCATTTTAAAATCATCTAAGCTTCTCAATTCATGAAACCTGATGCTAGGCATATGACCATATAAAAATATCATCTACGTTTTATTCTTTTGCAATCTCTCGAGTAACTGCATGAATGCAATAGACATGTAACAACAATATGGATCGTAATGATGTACACACAATTTCTTTGTATATATTCAAATGAAGCAGCAAATATCGACCACCTCCCAAAAAAGATTTTACTCTATACGTGATTCCAAAGGAGGAAACAAACTAGAAAATCTATCTTGATGTCTGTGTCCCAAAAACTTAAATGGGAAAAGTAATGTAAATCCATTGAACCAGTGAAAAAAATCAAATGTGCATGTGATAATAAAAAAAGGAATGATATACAGTGTGTGTAATAAAATTCATAATGAAATTAATAGGGTAAAGGCAGAAAAGGCAGAGAAAGCAAATAATGGCCCAAAACAAATCATTAAACAAGGGTTGGTTATAAAAAAACATGTAAGTCTTCCGTTGTGTTCAATCCATTGGGGAATCTGCTGTCTAACTCAATAATGAATTGTGACTCAAGTCTTCTGAGCATTTTTTCCCTATCGCCACCACGTCTAGATTTAGGGACTGAGGCAATGACATAATATTCCAAGCATTGTAGGTTGTTATTGTGTCTTGCCTTGAAATGTCTGGCAACAGGATAGGTGCCATCGTTATTAACGATGGCACGTAAATGCTGGAGTATTCTGGCATGCACCTGTAGCTTAGTGCTGCCCACATATCTGAGGCCACAGGTGCATGTCAGAATGTAGACAGCAAAATCAGTTTTGCAATTGAATGTGCCCTTGATGTTTTTGGCAATAGGACTGAACGGTGTCAAATATTGGGAAGTATTTCTTCCAAATTTACAAGCTCTGCAAGTTGAGCAACGCTTGAAACCCGGCCGGGACTTTAACCAAACCTCTTGTTTTGCTAGCTCAGGGAATTCGTGACTGATCTGGGTTTTAAAGGAGGGTCCCCTCCGATAAGTAACCACAGGATTGTCTGGAAGCCTGGGGGCCAGAACCAAATCTGTTTTTAAAACAGGCCAGCGCTGTTTTATGATGGATTTAATTTGTCTGGCCTGTTTGCTGTACCCGGTGATAAGTCTGGGAGTTTGTTCCTCCCTTGAATCAGTTGATGCAATTGATTCACTGTTGGTAAACAGAGACTCACGGGTTCTAGCATTGGTTTTCTGGATGGCAGTTTTTAAGACTGATTCTTTATATCCCCTACATCTGAATCTGTCTAGGGCTTCATTTGTGCAGGCCTGTAAATCTAGATCAGTGCTGCAAATTCGTTTCAACCTGAGCAACTCCCCAAATGGAATGTTGTCAATCGTGTGTCGAGGATGTGAACTACTGGCATGCAAGATGTTATTGCCAGCAGTTTTCTTTCTATGTAGTTTAGTGACAAGACGGCCATCTTTAACATATAATTTGACATCCAAGAATTCAGCTTCATTTGCGCTTACGTTAGAAGTGAATCTTAAATTTTCTTGGTTGTTGTTGATACAAGCCAGGAAATTATTGACACTTTCCAAATTGCCTCTCCACAGAATAAAAACATCGTCTATAAAGCGTATCCACTGTATGACATGTTCTCTGTACATTACACCATGGGTGTGCATGAGGACCTGTTCCTCCCACCAGCCTACGTGCAAGCATGCATAGCTGGGGGAAAAACAGGCCCCCATCGCCACACCTCGCTTTTGTATGTAGATGTTGTCACCAAATAAAAAGAAATTGTTGTTTAGACACCAACTAGTAAGTTCTAAAATCATCTTGTTGTGCATATAGCATTCAACAGGTCTCTTACCAAGAAAATGTTCTAACGCATTCAAACCAGTTGTATGTGCAATACTGGTGTAGAGCGACTCAATGTCAAGGGTGATCAATAAAAGATCGTCGCTCCACGGAATATCCTTAATCTTGGCAATGAAGTCTCCCGTGTCCCTTACATAAGTTGGTAATTCCTTCACTAAGTCCTGTAGGAAGTAATCTATATATTCGGTAACATGTTCTACCATTCCCCCGATGGCCGAGATAATCGGTCGGCCAGGTACTGGTGTGACTAGTTTGTGTACTTTTGGGAGGAGATAAAGTCTTGGTATTATAGGAAATTCCACATATAGGAAATCAAATTCTTGCTTTGAGATCATATTTTCCCTCTTCCATTTGTGGAGCAATTTCAAAAGTGATTCTTTGGCCAGATTGTAGTCCTTGCCTGAAGATTTAACATAACATGAGGAGTCATTTAGTTGTTTCATGGCCTCCTCGATGTAGGCATCTTGAGGCCAAATGACCACATTGCCTCCCTTGTCAGCAGTGGTAACAATATTTTTGTAGTCTTTACTCAGTTTCGAGACCAAGGATAGATATTGTTCCTCTTGTTGACTTTTGTAACGCTTCTTGTGCTTGATCTTGTATTGCAGTTGTTTTAGATCTTCCACAACAACGTCATGAAAAACATCTATCGAGTCTTTTGGCATTACAGGCATGAACTTCGATTTAGCTTTAAATGGACTGCTGTTTGCGCCCATCTGAGCCACAGAGGCCTCTCTTAGTTCTTCCTGGGTGGAGATTGGAACAGAATTGGATGTGTCATTGTTGGCCAGTTGATGCAAAGTGAGAAATGCTTTGGCGTCTCGAGCAGGCACATTTAAATTTGCGGTGACTCCACTGGTGTTGCTATTCGCGGTGTTGCCTGAGGGACCATCTTTGATATTAAAAAACTTTTGCAGCTTAAGTTTTCTAATAAAACAATAAACATCAACCCGGGTTTTGGCATAGTTAAAGTCTGATGGCGGGCAGTAAGTGAGACCAAGGCTGAGTAGTTGTTTCTCAGCCATAGTGAGGGACAGGCTGGAGAGATTGATTATAGCATTATTCTCTACCGCTTTTTGCGCCAATATTGCTTTTTTGTTTTTTTCGGTGACTTTGTGCTTTTTTCTGCATTCCCTCCTTCTTTTGTTACGTCTTGACTTTTTTTCTGCTGCCTCGTTAGGGGCCTGAGTGTTTGCAGGCGGTCCGAGACTAAAAAATCAACTTCTTCTCCCAAGTCCAGAATCATTGTATTTGGATTTCTTGCAATATAATCACCATCTTCAGATGATGGACCACTGGTAAGTATTTCTATATATATATATATAGACACATTCATATATATATACACACACAGACATATATTATCTACTGGCGGTCGCCAGTAGATAGTTATAGTTAGGACCTATTTTCCATAGGAAATCCACAACATTCTATTTGGAATAACGTTAGCGCCGGTTGACGGATCCTCGTGAAATTTTCCAAACTTTTGGCCAGCTCCGCTCCGCTCCTACCCTGAAAGTTTTGCGGTGATCCGTCAAGCGGGGGTCGAGAAGAAAGGGGGTTCCCAAAACGCATTTTCCTCATGCAATTTCCCATAGGATCTGTAGTCGCAGCTACAGCCTAAACCGCTGAACGGAATGACACCAAATTTGGCAAAGAGGTAGTCCTCAGTTCGGACTCGTGCCTTTTGCATATATGGTGTGAATCTGTTCAGTAGTGCGCACCCTCCCCGAATCGAGCGCGCATCTTCCCGATCACGCGCTGAATGCTAATTGGCTGTCGAGTGTCTCTCTACATTCGAAACCAGGAACAGTTGGTGGCCATTTTCTGCCTCGGTAGAAGCGAGGCTGAAGATGCAAGGGGAATAAGTGTGTAAAACATATAAAGGGGGCAGAGTGGAAATACTTTGACCCTCTAGAAGTGCTTAGGGGGTCCCAGAAGGACCCCATGTGGCCCCCTTTTTAAAAAAAAAACACGGGGAAATGCGTGCACGGTGCGTGCATCCTATCGCATTGGATGCACGCATTCTCTCGCGGTGGGTGCGCGGATCCACGGCAACGTTTTTTGAAAAACGACAAGAAATCATTGATTGCATGACAACTTTCTACACTGAAAGGTAGGGTGTATATTTCTGTTTTTTAAAGGTATGTTTGTTATTGGTTAACAAAAACAGATTGTAAGGAACATTATATATGATAAGCTGATATGTTGAAAAGTCAAGCACACTTCCTGTCTTGTGTAGGAACATTGTGTGCTGAACTTGTGACCTGTGAGCTCAGTGCAGTTTCTATGGTAACAGGCAGAAGGCAGATTGGGGGAAGGGTTGAAATGTATTTCAGTTGGAAAGGGTTGAAATGTTTACCCAATAGAAATGTGTGTTTGCTTTTGAGTTTATGTGCGAAGGATTGTGATTTGATGTTTACATGTATATGTGTGGAAAATGAAAGGGAAACTTTTTCATTCTTTGCTTTTGCTGAGAGGTGCACAGTGCAGAGATTCTGTAAAAGAAAATATGGTGAGTGATTGATATACTTCTTAATCTACAAAAGAACTGGAAAGATGAGTTATTTAATTGTGAGGGGATGTATGTAGACTATTTTGATTTTAATCAGACTAATGTATTTTTCCTGCTAAAGTGTAGGGAGTACTTTTTTCTCTACAATGTGTGTGCATGTAGAAACCATTCTGTGATAAGCATTTGTGTTTTTCATGTGTTTGTAAACCGATAACTGTGCAGTTTTTATATTTTGGTAGAATTAGAAACCAGTCATTGTTTATGAATTTGTGAAATGAGTTATGTTATGTTTCTATACTAAAATGTAGTACTACTTCTAGATGAAGAAATGTGTTTTGGTATAGTGCAAGGGATAGTGTTGTTTGTCTAGAATCACACAGTGAGTCTGTGTGCATTTGGGAACCACTGTGAGAGAAGCATTTGGTAACATCGTGTATTTGCTGACAGATAACTGTTTTAACTTGTCATGTTGTGAAGTTTTAGTAGTATTAGAAGACAGTTATAGCTTATGATTTGATTAAATGAGTCAGGCTTTGACAGAAAAGTGCAGTCCTGAAATATGTAGATTGTGTGCAGTTCCCTTACCCGTTGCACTGTAGTGAATGAGTTTTGGTGAACTCCTAGGGATAGTGGTGCATGTCTAGAATCACAGTGTGAGTTAGTGTGTATTTGGGATCAGTGTGAGAGAAGCATTTGGTGATATCATGTATTTGCTTACAGATAACTTTTTAAAAACCTGTCATGTTGTGAAGTTTTAGTAGCATTAGAATCCAGTCTTTGGTTATGCGTTGATTAAATGAGTCATGCTTTGACACTGATGTGCTATACTTAAATATGTAGATTGTGTTCAGTACCATTAACTCTTCTAGAATAGTGAATGAGTTTTGGTAAACTCCTAGGATAGTGTTGATTGTCTAAAATCACACTGTGAGTCTGTGTGCATTTGGGTAGGGATTGTGAGAGAAGCATTTGGTAATATCGTGTATTTGCTGACATATAACTGTTTTAAAACCGGTCATGTTGTCAAGTTTTAGTAGCATTAGAAGCCAGTCTTTGTTTATGCTTTGATTAAATGAGTCAGGCTTTGACACAAAAGTGCAGTCCTGAAATATGTAGATTGTGTGCAGTTCACTTACCACTTGAACTGTAGTGAATGAGTTTTGGTAAACTCCTAGGGATAGTGGTGCATGTCTAGAATCACAGTGTGAGTTAGTGTGTATTTGGGATCAGTGTGAGAGAAGCATTTGGTGATATCATGTATTTGCTTACAGATAACTTTTTTAAAACCTGTCATGTTGTGAAGTTTTAGTAGCATTAGAATCCAGTCTTTGGTTATGCGTTGATTAAATGAGTCATGCTTTGACACTGATGTGCTATACTTAAATATGTAGATTGTGGTCAGTACCATGAACTCTTCTAGACTAGTGAATGAGTTTTGGTAAACTCCTAGGATAGTGTTGATTGTCTAAAATCACACTGAGTCTGTGTGCATTTGCGTAAGGATTGTGAGAGAAGCATTTGGTAATATCGTGTATTTGCTGACAGATAACTGTTTTAAAACCGGTCATGTTGTCAAGTTTTAGTAGCATTAGAAGCCAGTCTTTGTTTATGCTTTGATTAAATGAGTCAGGCTTTGACACAAAAGTGCAGTCCTGAAATATGTAGATTGTGTGCAGTTCCCTTACCACTTGCACTGTAGTGAATGAGTTTTGGTAAACTCATAGGGATAGTGGTGCTTGTCTAGAATCACACTGTGAGTTAGTGTGTATTTGGGATCAGTGTGAGAGAATCATTTGGTAACATCATGTATTTGCTGATAGATAACTGTTTTAAAATCTGTCATGTTGTGAAGTTTTAGCAGCATTAGAATCCAGTCTTTGCTTATATGTTGATTAAATGAGTCATGCCTTGACACTGATGTGCTGTACTTATATATGTAGATTGTGTGCAGTCCCCTTACCCTTTCCATAGTAGTGAATGAGTTTTGGTAAAGTCCTAGGATATTGTTGATTGTCTAAAATCACACTGTGAGTCTGTGTGCATTTGGGTAAGGATTGTGAGAGAAGCATTTGGTAACATCGTGTATATACTGACAGATAACTGTTTTAAAATATGTCATGTTGTCAAGTTTTAGTAGCATTAGAAGCCAGTTTTTGCTTATGCGTTGATTAAATTAGTCAGGCATTGACATTAAAGTGTAGTCGTGAAATATGTAGATTGTGTGCAGTTCCTTTACCACTTCCACTGTAGTGAATGAGTTTTGGTAAACTCCTAGGGATAGTGTTGTTTGTCTAGAATCACACTGGACAGACCACAGCTGCGTCCCCTTCAGCTTCAGAAAGACCACGACTCACCACCATCCGCAACAGGCTCCCCACAGGAGCTGGAACAAGATCACCCCTGACCAGCTCACCACATCCCTGAACCAGAACCCTCCCGCCAGCTCAACGGACCCCAACCAAGCAGCCATCCACCTCACACAGTGGCTCACCAACTGCGCTGACGACCTCGCACCTCTGAAGAACCATCCCAGCAGGCCCAGCAGCAGGAAAACCCCCTGGTTCGACGACGATCTCAAGAACTCCAAGAAGAACTGCCGCAGCCTCGAGAAAGCCTGGCGCAAAGAACCAACTACGGACAACATGACCGCCCTCAAGCACGCCTCCCGCAAACACCACCAGCTGATACACATCACCAAGAAGACAGCATTCAAGGAATGACTAGACAACAACGCACACAACAGCAAGGAACTCTTCAGCATCGTCAAAGAGCTCTCCAACCCCAGTGCCGGAAACAACGACATCACTCCCTCACAAGACCTCTGCGACTCACTCGCCACGTTCTTCCACAGCAAGATCGCCAACATACACAACAGCTTCGATGCACAGACCACGCACCCAACCACCGAACCGATGCCCCCCACCACCACCCTCCGTGCCTGGACCCCAGTCAGCACCGAAGACACCATCTACATGATGAACACCATCCACTCCGGATCACCATCCGACCCTTGCCCCCACCACATCTTCAACAAGGCAGACTCCGTCATCGCACCCCAACTCCGGGACATCATCAACTGCTCCTTCAACACCGCCACCTTCCCGGAGAGCTGGAAGCATGCCGAACTCAGCGCCCTCCTGAAGAAACCTTCAGCAGACCCTACCGGCCTCAAGAACTACCGCCCCATCTCGCTCCTCCCTTTCCCTGCCAAAGTCATCGAGAAGACCGTCAACAGACAGCTGGTCGCCTTCCTCGAGATGAATGGATCCCTCGACCACTCACAGTCCGGCTTCCGAGCCAACCACAGCACCGAGACCGCCCTCATCGCAGCCACTGACGACATCAAAGCCCTGCTCGACAACGGGGAAACAGCGGCCCTCATCCTCCTAGACCTCTCCGCAGCATTCAATACTGTCTGCCACCGCACCCTAGTGCAGCGCCTCAGCAACATCGGAATCCAAGAGAAGGCACTAGAGTGGATCACCTCGTTCCTCGCTGGACGAACCCAGAGAGTCCGCCTCCCTCCGTTCAGATCCGAGGCCACCGAAGTCATCTGCGGCGTTCCTCAGGGATCGTCACTCAGCCCCACCCTCTTCAACGTCTACATGAGCCCCCTCGCAGCCATCGCACGCCAACACAACCTCAACATCATCTCCTACGCCGACGACACCCAGCTGATCCTCTCCCTCACCAACGACCCAGCCACCGCCAGAACCAACCTACACGAAGGGATGAAAGACGTAGCAGAATGGATGATGAACAGCCGCCTGAAACTGAACTCAGACAAGACGGAAGTCCTCATCCTTGGCTCATCACCCTCTGCCTGGGACGACTCCTGGTGGCCCCCTGCCCTGGGCAGCGCGCCCAAACCAACGGACCACGCACGTAACCTGGGCTTCATCCTGGACTCCTCCCTCTCAATGACCGGACAAGTCAACGCCGTATCATCTTCATGTTTCAACATCCTACGCATGCTCCGAAAGATCTTCCGATGGATCCCCACCGAAACCAGGAAGACGGTCACCGAGGCCCTCGTCACCAGCCGACTGGACTACGGAAACACCCTCTACACCGGAACCACAGCCAAACTACAGAAAAGACTCCAACGCATCCAGAACGCCTCCGCACGACTCATCCTGGACATACCCCGACATAGCCACATCTCCGGACACTTGAGAGACCTGCACTGGCTTCCCGTCAGCAAGAGAATCACGTTCCGACTCCTCACCCACGCACACAAGGCCCTCAACAACCTGGGCCCCAGGTACCTCAACGACCGCCTGACCTTCTATACTCCCACTCGCCAGCTACGATCAACCAGCCACGCCACTGCTGTCGTTCCACGCATCCGAAGAGCCACCATGGGAGGAAGATCCTTTTCCTACCTGGCAGCCAAGACTTGGAACTCACTCCCCATCCACCTCCGTCTGACCCAAGACCACCTCTCCTTCTGGAAGCAACTCAAGACCTGGCTGTTCAAGCAGTAGCGGACCCCCCTCCCCCAAGCGCCTTGAGACCCTCTGGGTAAGTAGCGCGCTATACAAATTCTTGATTGATTGATTGTGTGCATTTGGGAACCACTGTGACTGTGAGAGAAGTGTTTGGTAACATCGTGTATTTGCTGACAGATAAGTGTTGTAAAACATGTCATGTTGTCAAGTTTTAGTAGCATTAGAAGACAGTTATGGCTTATGCTTTCATTATATGAGTCAGGCGTTGACAGTAAATTGCAGTTGTGAAATATGTAGATTGTGTGCAGTTCCCTTACCACTTGCACTGTAGTGAATGAGTTTTGGTAAACTCATAGGGATAGTGGTGCTTGTCTAGAATCACACTGTGAGTTAGTGTGTATTTGGGATCACTGTGAGAGAAGCATTTGGTAACATCATGTATTTGCTGACAGATAACTGTTTTAAAACATGTCATGTTGTGAAGTTTTAGTAGGATTAGAATCCAGTCTTTGATTATGCGTTGATTAAATGAGTCATGCTTTGACACTGATGTGGTGTACTTAAATATGCAGATTGTGTGCAGTACCATTAACTCTTCCAGAGTAGTGAATGAGTTTTGGTAAACTCCTAGGATAGTGTTGCTTGTCTAAAATCACACTGTGAGTCTGTGTGCATTTGGGTAAGGATTGTGAGAGAAGCATTTGGTAACATTGTGTATTTGCTGACATATACCTGTTTTTAAAACAGTCATGTTGTGAAGTTTTAGTAGCATTAGAAGCCAGTCTTTGCTTATGCTCTGATTATATGAGTCAGGCTTTGACATAAAATTGCAGTCCTGGAATATGAAGATTGTGTGCAGTTCGCTTACCACTACCACAGTAGTGAATGATTTTTGGTAAACTCCTAGGTATAGTGGTTGTTGTCTAGAATCACACTGTGAGTCTGTGTGCATTTGAGAACCACTGTGAGAGAAGCATTTGGTAACATCGTGTATTTGCTGACAGATAACTAATTTGAAACCGCTCATGTTGTCAAGTTTTAGTAGCATTAGAAGCTAGTCTTTGCTTATGCATTGATAAAATGAGTCAGGGTTTGACACTAAGGTGCAGTACCATGTACTATTCTGTTCACTGTGGCAGAACTGAAAATTTTAAATTTTTACCTAAGCACTGTCCTAGAAGTAGTCTGATTATTTAGTCAGTTTCTAAGAACCAAATAGACTGCTTCAAATGTCTATGCAGTATGCATGTAGTGTTCTAACATACTATACACCTGTCTTTTACACCTTCAATTCCCTAGTCAGTATCCATACACTTCCAGGAAATATCCTGTCACTTCCTTTGCAGTCCTCTAGAGACCCATTCAACAGCATGTACTAATCCATTCACTGTGCCAAAACCCAAACAGTTATAAATTCACCAAGACACTCTCTTTCCAGTACTCTAATTATTCAGTCACTGCCTAAGTATTCATGCACAGAGCCAGGTCTTAGCATATGGACTTCTTCAAACCCCTTTCCACTATGCATGCAGTCCTCTAAGCACCTACACACTTGTCTTTCACACCTTCAATTCCCCAGTCAGTATCCGTTCACTTACAGCAAACACCCTGTCACTCCATTTGCACTCCTCTAGTGACCCATTCAGCATCATGTACAAATCCATTCACTGCGCCAAACCCTAATAAATTCACCCAGGCACTCTCCTTGCAGTACTCTAATCATTCAAGTCATTACCAAGTACTCACCCAGTGACCCAGGCCTTAGTATATGGACTGCTTCAAACCCTTATCCACTATGCATGCAGTCCTCTAACCACCTACACAATTGTCTTTCTCACCTTCAATTCCCTAGTCAGTATCCATACACTTCCAGGAAATACCCTGTCACTCCCTTTGCAGTCCTCTAGTGACCCATTCAGCACCATGTACTAATCCATTCACTGTGCTAAAACCCAAACACTTATAAATTCACCAAGATACTATCTTTGCAGTACTCTAATCATTCAGTCAGTGCCTAAGTATTCATACACTGGGCCAGGCCTTAGCACATGGACTGCTTCAAACCCCTATGCACTATTCATGCAGTCTTCTAACCACCTAGACACTTGTCTTTCACACTTTCAATTTCCTAGTCAATATCCATACAGTCCAGCACTTGTGACTGCCTTTGCACTCCTCTAGTGACCCATTCAGTACCAAGTACTAATCCATTCCCTGTACGAAAAGCTTAGCACTTATAAATTCACCTAGGCACTCTCCTTGCTGTACTCTAATCATTCAGTCAGTACCCAAGTAGTCATGCATTGAACCAGGCCTTAGCACATGGACTGCTTTAAATGCCTATGCAGTATGGATGCAGTCCTCTAATCACCTACACATTTGTGTTTCACACCTTCAATTCCCTAGTTAGTATTCATACTCTTCTAGCAAACACCCTGTCACTCACCCAGTGTGTCTCCTTATAGTACTGTAATCATTTAGTCAGTTAGAATGTAGTCTTTTAGTGAGGTAGGCTTTAGGGCATGAACTGCTTCAAAGTAGTATGCACTATGCATGTAGTGTTTTAACGATCGTCACACTTGTGGTTCAGGGCTATAGTTTCTTAGTCAGTTTTTATATAAAATGTGTTTGTACAGTAATGGAATAGTATAAATTTGAAAGTTATTAATTTACATTTATTTGTGTTTCTTTTTTACAGATACAGAACAGGAGTGTTTCTCATCTGTTTGCACTCTTCTCCTGCAATATTGTTTGGATGAAGGGTCCTTAGGTGTTTCATCATACTTGCTGTGCCGCACAAGTATTTTTTGTTAGGATCCCCTCGTAACAGAACTCTTTGGAAAATCTTGCGAATGAAGAAGGTGGCATTGGTCTTTGTTTGCCCCTTGGAAAAAGTAAAACATTTCTTCACCACTGAAGAAAAACGTTGTGGGCGTGGTGCCTTCTGCAAAAACAATTCCTCAGATTCGGTAAATATTTTAAAGCGGAAACATTTACAGTTTTTGTAAGTTAAACTTATAAAATTTTGTTAGCTGTATACATTTTATATATCTGTGATTTGTTTCTTGTGGTATTTTGTTGAGAATACCATGTTGTTTTTTTTTTAACAATCTTTCTGATTTTCCAGGTCTGTTGTCGACATCCATGGTCCCCACAGGAGTGTTCCGCCTTGTTGTTTTGTATTATTGTTGTTACATTTTGTTTATTAGTTTATTGTTCATCTATATGTTAATAAAAAAATAAAGTTTGAAAATAGTTTATCGTTTATATATTTATTATTATAAAAAATAAAGTTTGAAAAAACAATTAATAATGTTTTTGGTTGTTCTCTTAACTGCTGTGTGACTCTTTCTTGTTCTTATTACTGTTATTTGATGGAGTCCACCATGGTGTTACATTTTGGGGCACTTATCGCTGGAATACTAGTGATATCTGCAGTTTGCACCAACTTCTTAATAGTGTGTTAGATTTATCTCAACTTTACTTCCGTTAAAGTGCTGATAATGAAATGGAGAGTAGCCGTTCCCGTGCAAAAAGACATGAGGTGCACCTTTGCGATTTATTCTAAATACTAAAATCCTGTATTGTATTGCACTGAGGTATTGGCTGCACTTACAGTGTACACACAAAATCTATTAAGAAATCTCATTGTATTTATATTGATTGGGAATAGTGCGTCAGGTGCTGGATCTTGACGAGATACACTGCTCAGTTCGTATATTGTTGTGCACACAAAAAAAATCACATCACAACTTTCACACCAATTGCAATGCAAAACAAATTCCGGCGATAAGACACGTTAGCACCAGGGATTTTACACCTGCTTTCTGCTGGTGTTAAGCAGGACAACTACCTGCACCATGAAAGGGAACACAGCCAAGAGCCACACCAGAACACCCACAGGTGCCATAGAGTCAATGAGCATGATACAGGGATACCCATGAGGGCCAGAAGACTCATCTCAACAACTCCAGGACCGCCAATGCCCCCCAAACCCACATCTTAGTAAGTGTGCCCCTGTGGTCATTGTCTTAGCATGATAGGCATGAGCCCGGCAACATCACAGTGTGCTGTCACCGCAGCGTTGGCAGTGAGCCTGGATGTGTAGCTACGTACGCATCCTCCTGCATGCACAACTGGCGTGTGCTGGTCTGTTGTTCACAGGTCAGTGCAGGGGTGTGCCTATCTGGCAAGGGGAACGGGGTGTCTCGGACATGTCCGTGTACAGCAAGTGCGGTAAGTGTGTCTCTGTGTTCTGGTGTGGCCTGTTACAAGAGCCGCAGCAGTCGATGTTGTAAAGTGGCATGCACCACCTCCAAACGGCACTGTGATGTTGTTGTTGGATAGTAGCAGGACATGCGCAAATAGGCATTACAATGGCGTGCCGTACGAGTGCACGAGATACAACAGCTCACCGTACAAAAGTGTGGGGGCTCGTAGGAGGGAGGAGCAGCCGTTTGGCAACATAACACACAGTGAACTCGACCATGTGCCACATGCTGGGCATCTCATCCATGATGACCACGGTCGCAGACATCCCACAACACCAATGACTGGCCTTTGTACACATCCTGTATGAATGCAGCGTGGTTTTCACTTCTATGCTCGTTCAGTGGTGTGATGTTGGCAGGTTGTGTGACTTGTGCTCCTTGTTGGTGTGTTTCATTTTGGCCATTGTTAGTCTATATGTGTGTTGTACTTAATTGTGCATGTGTGCCATTCTGCCAATCTCACCCCCTCCCCCCACTCCCTGCCTCTTTCTCTTCCTAGTGCTATTGTGTGTATAATTTTGTTGATGCACACATAAATACATGTAAAGAATAAATTAGAATAGTTCCTTGATTCTTTTAGGTTTCAAAACTTCTCTATTGGTTTCTTTTTAATCTTCCATATGAACCGTTTTTTTAAATATTCAACAACACATAGAAATCAGAAGTGCAACGTATTCTATCAATACACTTTCTAGAACATTCTACAATACGTGCAGGTTAAAAGTTCATCAATTTTTTAAAACTTTACGTTATTTTTTTGTAACATTTTCTTGAACATTTAACGACACATGCAGGTTAAAAGTTGACGATTGTTTTAAGTTCGAACAGTGCCTTCCAAATGCAAGTAGCAGGTGTGGTTGAGCTGAGCAAATTTTATCCTATGATATGTACTCCACGTTGAAACTGATTTTTCTTAACCAATCACAAAGATGCTTTTCCACAAAACTAATGTGCACCCTACTTTTAAAAAAGAATGCTTTTCATGATATCTTCAGAGATAAGTTATAGATAGCAATTAGCATTTAAAAAACCTTTGAAATTCACTGAAAAAAACATAGGTTTCATGCACGTTATAGTTAGGAATTGGCATTTAAAAAACCTTTGAAATTCACTGAAAAAACCAAAGGTTTCAGGGGCGTTATAGTTAGGAATTGGCATTTAAAAAACCTTAGAAATTCACAGAAAAAAACATTGGTTTCAGTGGGTTATAGTTAGCTGGACATTTCCCTTGTACAAAACCCTAGAAATTCCCGTTATAGTTAGTTCAGCTAACTATAATTCGCGCCCCCGCAATGCACTGCTGATGACGTCACATATTACATCACTCATGACATGGTCAGTGACATCAGTCTATAAGTGAGTCATTAAATGTATCTTAGTGCAGACTAGTGACTGAACTGTGTGAATGTCTGTATGTGTCTGTGTGTTGGTGTATAAGTGGCTGCATGGTTTTGTGAATAGCTATATGAGTGTCTATATGGGTTATTGATTGGTTGTCTGAGTATCTGTATGGGTGCCTGAGTGTTTGTGTGGGTAGGGTGTGTGTGACTCTGTGACTAGATGTGTGAGTGGGTGATTCAGTGGGTGCATGTTTTTAAGAGTGCATCTGTGATGGACTGTATGGTTGGGTGAGTGTATGTATGGGTATGTTAGTGATTGAATGTATATCTCAGTTGTACCTGCGTCAGTAACTACATATGTGAAACGCAGTGTATATGTGTATAAGAGTATATAAATATCTATATGTGAGAGTGTGTGATTTTGGGTGTGGCTGTATGCGCCATAGTGCAAGGATATCTGTGTCATGTGCTGTTTGTTTTTCTGCAGGAAGACACAGAATTTGTTAGTATTTTTATGAGTAAGTGAACTTGAGTGTTTTTAACTGTATAGGTGAGTAAATTTTACTGTGATTAATTATTTACATGACTGACTAGATGTATCAGTACCTCAATGGATGATTGGCGGTGTGTGAGTGTCTATATAGGTGCATAAATGCACAGAGTGACTGTAAGTATGAGTGACTGTACAGGTGAGTGAGTGGAGATGTATGTAGACCTAAAAATCAATGAGTGGGTGAGTAGTTATTGGTATTGGAGTATCTATGGTTGTCAAAATGGCCGTCTGAAATTTTGAGTCGGTGTATCAAAGGTTATATTAGGGTGTGAGAAGATGCACTAATTTATCACATGGATGACGTCATCAGTGTTGTCATCAGTGATGCCATTTGAGATGTCATCAGTGATGTCATCAGTGATGTCACTGACCATGTCATGAGTGATGTAATATGTGACGTCATCAGCAGTGCATTGCGGGGGCGCAAGTTATAGTTAGCTGAACTAACTATAACAGGGGAATTTCTAGGGTTTTGTACGAGGGAAATGTCCAGCTAACTATAACACCCCTGAAACCAATGGTTATTTCAGTGAATTTCTAAGGTTTTTTAAATGCCAATTCCTAACTATAACGCTCCTGAAACCTTTGGTTTTTTCAGTGAATATACATATATTTACATATAAAGTGAATAGGACACTTGACCCGCATTTTCTACTCTGCATGGCTTTACCCTGCATTTTTCTACCCTGCATTAAATTTGACAATGCAGGGCTTTACAACGCAATTCGTTACAACATATTTCCCATTCCAACGCAATTACTATTCTAACTTCAGGGGGGTGTTACTTTGAATGCGTTGTAACAGTTTTGCGGTGTAAAGCCCTGGTTTGTAAAAGTTATTGCGGAGTAAAAAATGCGGGGTAAATGACGTTTCCCTATATATATATATATATATATATATATATATATATATATATATATATATATATATATATATATATATATATATATTACCTACTGGCGGTCGCCAGTAGGTAGTTATAGTTAGGACCCCTTTTCCATAGGAAATCCGCAACATTCTATTTTGAATAACTTTGGCGCCGGTCGACGAATCCTCGCGAATTTCTCAAAATAGGTGGGGCGCTACGCTCCGCTCCTACCCTGAAAGTCTCGGGGGGATTCATCAAGCGGGGGCTGAGAAAAAAGGGGGGTCCCAAAACGCGTTTTTCCCATGCATTTTTCCATAGGACCTTTAGACAGGGCTACAGCCCGAACGGCTGAACAGAATTACTAGAAATTTGGCAGAGAGGTAGTCCCTAGGTCAAGGAAGTGCCTTTTGTAGGTTTGGTGTAAATCTGTTCAGTAGGTCCTGAGAAAATAGCATTTAAATCAATATATATATCTGAGCCAGCTTACGGTACGCTTACCGTAAGCTTACCGTACGCGTACGGTGGCGTGCGCGAGCGCGATTCTGATTGGCTGTTAGATCTTAGTAAACATTCGAATCGTCCGAAACCAGGAAGCGGCGGCCGCCATTTTGTGTGTTTCACTCAGAAAAAAAAGAGTGAAAACAAGAAAAGGGGGCAAGGAGGAGAGTTACAGACCCCCTTACATTTGTGAGGGGGTCAAAGAAGGACAGAAAAGTACAAAGAAAACATTTATTGATTTTAAAAAAAATCGCGGGGTACGCGTACGGTAAGCTTACGGTAAGCGTACGGATGAAAAAAAAAATTAAAAAAGAAATGAAATGCAGATTTAAGAGTTTAGATATCAGGGGGCTCTAAAAAGAGCCGTTGTGTTTATGAAGTGATTTTTTAAGTGGTACCTACAAGTAAGTACCGATGCAGAGTCTAAGGTTCAAGAGGAAGACTCTGTTCCCTTCATCATTGAAGTGCACACCATCTCCTCTATAAATGTCTTGCATGTCATAACGCAAGTTGTTGTGGTAAATGGCACCCATACCATAGTCACGGAGGAAAGCAGAAACAGATTTGTTGACGTGCTTTCTTGCTTTGTCAATTTGCGGACAGAAATGATTGGACCAGTTCCATTTTTGCCTTTGGCATATGTTGGAAAACACAAAGGCAGTTTTAGGGAAAAGTGAAAACAGTTGTGCAAAGGTGTCCTTCATAAGCATTTCCAGACCTACCCCAGTCAAAGTGCCTAGGTCATTGCCACCACAGTGCACTATTATGAGGTCAGGGTGTTGGATTTGCATGAAGGATTTCACCAATGGCATCAATTGGTGCCACTTTAACCCTCTCTGACCAATCCATTTAATGTCTACATTTGGCAAAGCAAGGTCTCTCACCATACCTGTTTTCTCTGCAAACTTTTCACTCCAGAAGACATAGCTGTGCCCTACAATCCACACTGTGAACATCTTCAAAGGAGAACTGGATGCACTCAGGAGGTGTCTTTCAGTAGAATGGCAATAAGAAAAGAAAGACAGTTTGGAAATGGAGGCATACATATTTTTTTCAAAACAAAAAGAACTGATTGGCTGTTTCATACCATTCTAGAATAAAAACTAGGCTGTATGTGTAAATTAATAGAAGCATGTTTTGTATTGGTACAAAAAAATGTGTTACCAAAGAACAGTACTATGGATTTGCTGTTAGGTTTGAAAAGTCAAGCACTCTTGCTCTGTGGAATTGAAACATTGTGTGGCGAACTTCTGACCTAACTCCACACAGCAGTGTTCCATGAGCTGTTGCTATGGTAGCAGGCAGAAGTCAAGTTGGGGGAAGGGTACTAGGCAGAAGTCAAGTTGGGGGCAGGGTACTTTTGGAAAAGGGTTGGTTTTCAACCAATAGAAATGTGTGATTACATTTGAAAAAAAGGGGGAAGCACTGAGATTTGAAACTTACATGTATATGTGTGGAAAAATAGAGGGAAAGTTTGCCATTATCTGGTTCTGCTGAGAGGAGAGAGGTGTAGAGAACAGAGATCCTGGCTCTGATAATCTGCTGTTTGAGTGCCACATTTCTTTCACAACTAACTAATTTTAAAGGTGAGTTTAGAGTTTGAGAGGGGATGTATATGGTAAATTAAGAAATGAATAATAGAATTGGAATTCCTTTTGTAGAAGTTGTGTTTATTATTTTCTGTTTTGGGAGAAATTTAAATGTGAGGAACATGTAAAATAATATGGACAATTTTTTCATGATAAATTAAGGTGTACTGGTAAAAATAAGGAATACTTTAAGGGTTTGAGGTTGCAGTCAGTAATGCAAATACATTCAGCATCACTAAGGCTGGTTGCCCTTGCTGGAGTGTAGGCAGTCACCGAGGATACACATGGTGGTGGTCTGAAAAAGCAGTTTGGACATGGGCTTTTTAAGAAAATCTAAAAAGTGGATTCATAATGTGTCAGTCTGTAAAAGTGATTTTCACTTGCCAAAAAAAAAGAGCAGTAAGTGTGCATTTAAATTGGCAAAGAAATTTCGTTTTGTGACTAATGTGAAAACATGACTCTGTGTGCAAATAGGAATTACAGGCAGAGATTTATTGCGTATTGCTCTGGTGATTTCACAGTTGCATTAGATGGAAAGGGGGAGCGATTTTTTGGTGCAGAAGCAGACTCTTAGTACACACCCAGCTCCTGTCCATGTATAATCATGCACAGTATTTACAAGCGAGTGGGGTTTTCAGGTTTCAGTCTGTAATGCAAATACATTCAGCATCACTAAGGCTGGTTGCCCTTGCTGGAGTGTAGGCAGTCACCGAGGATACACATGGTGGTGGTCTGAAAAAGCAGTCTGGACATGTGCAATTTAAAAAAATCTGAAAAGTGGTTTCATAATGTGTCAGTCTGTAAAAGTGATTTTCACTTGCCAAAAAAAAAGAGCAGTAAGTGTGCTTTCGAATTGGCAAAGAAATTTCGTTTTGGGACTAATGTGAAAACATGACTCTGTGTGGAAATAGGAATTACAGGCAGAGATTTATTGCGTTTTGCTCTGGTGATTTCACAGTTGCATTAGTAGGAAAAAGGGGGAGCGATTTTTTGGGGGAAGAAGCAGACTCTTAGCACACACCCAGCTCCTTTCCATGTATAATCATGCACAGTATTTAGAAGCGAGTGGGGTTTTCAGGTTTCAGTCTGTAATGCAAATACATTCAGCATCACTAAGGCTGGTTGCCCTTGCTGGAGTGTAGGCAGTCACCGAGGATACACATGGTGGTGGTCTGAAAAAGCAGTCTGGACATGTGCAATTTAAAAAAATCTGAAAAGTGGTTTCATAATGTGTCAGTCTGTAAAAGTGATTTTCACTTGCCAAAAAAAAAGAGCAGTAAGTGTGCATTCAAATTGGCAAAGAAATTTCGTTTTGGGACTAATGTGAAAACATGACTCTGTGTGCAAATAGGAATTACAGGCAGAGATTTATTGCATTTTGTTCTGGTAATTTCACAGTTGCATTAGTAGGAAAAAGGGGGAGCGATTTTTTGGGGGAAGAAGCAGACTCTTAGCACACACCCAGCTCCTTTCCATGTATAATCATGCACAGTATTTAGAGGCGAGTGGGGTTTTCAGGTTTCAGTCTGTAATGCAAATACATTCAGCATCACTAAGGCTGGTTGCCCTTGCTGGAGTGTAGGCAGTCACCGAGGATACACATGGTGGTGGTCTGAAAAAGCAGTCTGGACATGGGCTTTTTTAAAAAACTGAAAAGTGGTTTCATAATGTGTCAGTCTGTAAAAGTGATTTTCACTTGCCAAAAAAAAAGAGCAGTAAGTTTGCTTTCCAATTGGCAAAGAAATTTCGTTTTGGGACTAATGTGAAAACATGACTCTGTGTGGAAATAGGAATTACAGGCAGAGATGTATTGCGTTTTGCTCTGGTGATTTCACAGTTGCATTAGTAGGAAAAAGGGGGAGCGATTTTTTGGGGGAAGAAGCAGACTCTTAGCACACACCCAGCTCCTTTCCATGTATAATCATGCACAGTATTTAGAAGCGAGTGGGGTTTTCAGGTTTCAGTCTGTAATGCAAATACATTCAGCATCACTAAGGCTGGTTGCCCTTGCTGGAGTGTAGGTAGTCACCGAGGATACACATGGTGGTGGTCTGAAAAAGCAGTCTGGACATGGGCTTTTTTTAAAAACTGAAAAGTGGTTTCATAATGTGTCAGTCTGTAAAAGTGATTTTAACTTGCCAAAAAAAAGAGCAGTAAGTGTGCATTCAAATTGGCAAAGAAATTACGTTTTGTGACTATTGTGAAAAGAAATGTAGTAATATATTTAAATAAAATAAAGGATTTTTTTTTTAGTTTTTTTCAGGTATTGCTGAAGAGCAGTGGACAAAATTTAAGATGCCTACAAAATCCAGAGTTCAAAAAACGCACAAAAAAAACCTATATTTGAAGACAACTAGAGGACCAAAGTTAGTAGAAGATGCTCATGTTGGGAAAAAGAAAAAATCTTCTGGTAAGCAGAAAAAAGAATTTCTAAAAAAATATTCAAAAGAATGAAAAATGTACAAAATGTCTGTACTCGAAAGGATGTTTTGAACAAAAAAGGAGAGGAAAAAATTGAAAATTTAGTTAATGCAAATATACCTTCAGCAACTGAAAAGATTTATATAAATAGAAAAACAGCGTTTAAAGAGATACGTAGAAAAATGTTTCAGAGAAGAGTTATGTCCAATTTGATGAAGGATGTGAAGAAATATAAGAAAAAGACAAAGTTTTATAAAAGAAAAAAAGAAATAGAAGCCATTGCAGCAAAGGCATTAGAATTAAAAAGGAAACTATTCTTTTTAATTTTGAATAGGATGCGTACATTAGACAAAATGGTTAATGTACTGAAATCACATAGCAAAAGGAAAAGAGTAGTGAACAGAACAAACTTTTGTAAAGTGTTTTTAGGAAAGTGGATGCATAGTTCAAGTAGTGAACCTTTTTTTAATGAAGAGAGCTATTTTCAAAGTAATAGTTTGCTGCATGCAGTTGACACCAGAGGTCGTTCTTACGAAGTAAAAAATGGTTGCATAATGGAGAAGGAGATAATGGTTCCAAGAGATGAGGTACAAGTGATGGCAGATGAGGCTATGGGGAGACGTCCTAAAGCCCCAGTGTACACTTGGAATTGTAGTAGTATTTGCACTGTGCGTCAGGAATCTATTGACAAATTTCGAGAGTTTCTAAGAGAATATAGTAAAAAAAGTATAAAACAGAAGATTAAGGTGCTTTAAAGTCTGGATCCATGCAGAGTGAGAGAGAATACTGGTTTGCAGGGTCATTCTCTGGCTTGTCTATCTAGAAAAGTGTGCAATAGTGTTTTCCATCATTTTAGGATGCTGGCTGTTCATCATACTGAAATGAGAAAGTTTGTGAGACGGTTGTATTTTGCCAAAAGTCCAGCAATAAAGTTAAATGAATTGAATAGGGCTCTGTTCCGAGGAACGGTATCAGATGTAGAGAAGGTTGTGGATGAAATTCAGTTTTGTTACTTTGGTCCTGAACAAAACAGTGCAGAGAAGGACACAGTAAATGAGGAAGAAGTGGAAGAGAATGTAGAACCCTCTGTAAGTAACACATTTAATGATCATATAACAAAATTTGCAATAGTCTCTAATGAAAGACCAAATTTTACTTGTATTTGTTGCCGCAGAACTCATTATAGAAAACAAACTAGGAATGTTGATCTCTACAGAAAGAGTGAAAATGAAGATAATTATAAGTGGAAGGATTTTGCCACATATATATTTCTAGAAAATTGTTTTGATTTGGGTGAAGATCAGCGTATTTGTAAATACTGTTACAACAAGTTAGAGGAAAATAGAATGCCGACCAGAGCTGTACATAATAATTTAGAATTGGATGCTATTCCTGCTGAACTTTCTGAATTAAATACATATGAGTCTATACTCATTCAATGTGTTCATCCGTTCCAGACCATAGTACGTATGGAGCCCAAAACTGGTAAATTGCCTCCTTCTGATTTACTGAGAGGTTTAAAAGGAAGAGTGGTGTATTTGCCCTTGGATTTGAAAAAAAATATGGAAACTATTGATGCGGATACTTTGGAAACTGAACCATTAATTATTCTGGTTAATGGTGTACCTACAAAGAATAAGAAGATTTGGCAGGAGCTGGTAGATGTGCGGAAAGTACAAAGAGCAAATTTGTATTTGAAAAGGAATAACAAATGGTATGAATCAATTTATATAGAAGAAGAAGAAGATTTACAAGAAGACACAGAAACACCAACTGGACAAATTGAAAAAGTGGACAAGTCAAAGGAAGAAGAAATTTATGAACATTTTAGCATACATCCTCTTCATTCAAAAGAAGTTATGGGAGATAATATTGATCTCTTTCAGATGAAGAAAGCAAAAGGAACTCCCGTGAGTGTATGGGAGGAGAGCTTGGAAGCTCGATGTTTTCCCCAGCTGTTTCCTAAAGGAAAAGGAGGACGATACGATGAACGTCCAGAACAGATTCCAGCTTCTGAGTATCGGACTACAAGACTATATGCTGAAGATCCCAGATTTCGACAAAGTATTCCTTATTTGTTCCATCTTTTATTTGAAAGCGACTTGTCTGCACTGTCTTATGCAGTAAATCACATTTTAAAAAGTGGAGTACATTTACAAAATGTGTCTGCTAAGGATTTTATGGAGAAAGTGCAGCACCGAGATGATCATTTGGAAACACAACTGATCAATCTGATGGCTTGTCAGCGTGGGACAAATGAATATTGGTACCGACGCCATGGTGAACTAAAATGCATGTTACGGAATTTAGGAACACCAACATGGTTCGTTACCCTAAGCTGTGCGGAGTACGCTTGGGATGATTTACTGGATTTTCTACGAGAGGCAAATTCAAACATTAAAAACATTGAATACAAGACAGCAGGAGAACTGTGCTCATTGGATCCGGTTAATGTTTGCAGATATTTCAATCATAGATTTGAGGCTATGATGTCCTTCATCTGCAATAAAAAAAATCCACCTCTTGGAGAAGTAGTAGATTTCTTTTGGAGAAAAGAGTACCAGGCAAGAGGTGCTCCTCATATTCATATGCTGTTGTGGATCAAGGATGCCCCAAAGTTTGGAACAGATACTGATGAAGCAGTGTTATCTTTCATTGAAGAATATGCAACATGTGCTATACCAAAAAGCACAGAAGAGAAAAAGTTAAAGGAGCAAGTTTTACGTTTCCAAAGTCATCGGTGTGGAAAATACTGTCGACGGAAATACAAGAGCAAAGATAAATACTACACTAAATGTCGATTTGGATTTCCTAGACCTGTTCTTTCAAATGGAAGAGTCAACAGTTTTATGTCAGCTGTGAGACATACTATCACAAGGAAATCACCTAAGAATACCTACAACCTAAAAAGAAAAGAAGAATCCAAAAATATAAATGACTACAACCCAGTCATTTTGTCCATGTGGAACGCTAACATGGATATACAGTATGTAGCTGACAATTCCATTGCTGTTGCTCGATATGTAACGTCTTACATTACGAAATCAGAAAAAACAGAATTGAAGGAAATGTGGGAAGAGATTTCTCACGAGAAGACTGTCAGTAAGAAGCTGTACAGTTTCAGTTTGAAGATGTTATCGCATCGAGAAATTGGATCCTACGAATGTTCAGATAGGTTATCTTCTGCAAGTCTCTACTCGAAGTCAAGAAGAATAATTTGGGCAAGTTTAGGCCTTGCAGCAATGAGAAATCGGGTACTGAAATCTGTTGGAGAAATTGAATATTTGGCCGAGAATGACCCAGAAAGTACAGATATTTTGAAATCAAACATGTTGGACACATATTATCCCAAGAGAAGTCAACATCTGGAGAACATGTGTCTCTATGAAGTGCTGCAGAACTACATTTATTCACGGAAAGCCGCAGAAGACATCAACAATGGAAAATATAAAGTCGTTGGTGAGGAAGGATGTTTGGTGAAGCAAACAAAAGGAAGTTTGATAAATCACAGGAAGCTGAGTTGCGACACTACTGACAAGAAGGAATTTTACTACTTGGCTCTTTTACAGTTGTTTAAACCATGGCGTACAGAGGATGAACTACTGGGAGAATTTCAAAGCTATGAAGATTCTTTTAATGCTTGCAAAGACAGCATACAATGCAGTACATTCTCAAGTTATCTGCAAATGTTAAATGAAGAAATTGAACAGGAAACTACAATTGCAGCAGAAATAGCTAGAGACAGTTCTCAGGACAGCCAAAGTTCAGGAACACTCAGTCAAGATCCCCTAGGACAACCAATCGTTGAAAATGAAGCATCAATAGCCATGAATGAAGTGGAAACGGCTATGAATCAAGCTCAAGAAGAATTTATAGACTTAGAAAATTTGGAAAGACAACTGAATCAAGAGCAGCAACAAATTTATGAAGAGATCAGAAGCAAAATTGAACACGGATTTCTACATGAAAAAAAAGAGTGCTCATGCACATCATTTCATCCAATCAGGATGTATGTAAGCGGACAAGCTGGAACTGGAAAAAGTTTCCTTATAAAAGTCATCAGAAGCTACCTACAGCAAAAAACAGATTCTACTTTGTCTTGTGTGGTTACTGCTCCAACTGGGTTAGCAGCATATAACATAAAAGGAATCACTTTACATCGTTTGCTAATGTTACCAGTGGAGCATGAGAACAAAATACAATACAACAAGCTAACTGGAGAAGCATCCTTGGAAGTTTCAAGAGTATTGAAGAAGATGCAAGTTCTCATTATTGATGAGGTGAGCATGGTATCAAACTTAATGCTTGCCTTTGTGCATTTAAGAATGCAGCAAATTTTGAAGACAGACTATGACATGTTATTTGGTGGAAAACACGTCATAGTTTTTGGAGATCTTTTGCAACTTACTCCAGTTAAAGGACAACCAGTGTTTAGTACTGTCACACATGAAGACACGAAGAAGTCATTGGGAAGCATCGGAAATACAAATATTTGGTCCTTCTTTGAGTACAAGGAACTTACTACTAATATGAGGCAAGCAAGCGATGAAGAATATGGAAGTATTCTGAAAGATATCAGAATTGGACTACTCACAGAAGTTGGCAAAAAAGCATTACAGAGTCGGCTGCTACATAATTTATTTCCAAAGGAAGAAATAGTTGCAGAGAAGATATACAAGAACATTGCAGAAAACAAAAGTGTCATCTGCTTAATGCCAACTCTACATGAATGCTCAATATTTAATGAGGAGCTTTTGAAATTGGAAAAGGAAGAGATCAGGAAATTGGAAGCAGTGGACAAAATTGAGGATGGAAGAATTACTGTCACAGTAACAGGCAAACTGAAAAATAAATTGGACTCACTAGAGAAGAACATCTCAAAAACACCTGGATTAGAAAAAAATCTATATGTTTGCATGAACTGTAGAGTATTTTTAAGAAGAAATTTGGATGTTGAAAAAGGTTTAGTTAATGGAGCTATGGGAAGAGTTGTGGGTTTTATTAATTATCAGAAAAAAGATGGAATTGAATGTTTAAAAATAAAATTTGATCAGATAGAAGAAGTTAAAGATATTTGTCGTTGTACAGTTCGTTTCATGCTTGTGAAAGACTTATATGTACGTAGGAAGCAGTTTCCGTTTTCTCTAGCATATGCTGTAACTATTCACAAGTCTCAAGGATTGACTGTAGATTGTGCATTTGTGAACATTGGTTCAACTGTATTCAAAGAAGGTATGGCATATGTTGCTTTGTCACGAGTGAAAACATTATCAGGTTTATTCATGATAGACTTTGATGATTCAAAAGTTAGTGCTGATACAAACTGTGTAAAGGAGTATAATAGATTAAGAAGAAGCTATGCTCCTCATTTAGGTCAGTATCCTGTGTTGGAGAAACGTGTAGTTTCTCGTAAAAGAAAAAATGAGAATATCTGTAATGAAGATGTAGAGAAGAGGAAAAAAAAGAGGAGTGATGTAATTGCAAGCAAAAAGAAAAAGGAAAATGAAGAACAGGTTGTAGGATGTCATTTTGAAAATAGCTCTGGTGTCAACTGCTACGCAAATGTAGTGCTGAATGTTGCATTTTATCTGGAAAGTTTGCAAGAGCAGATAATAGTAAATCAGGGAAAAAGATTCTGTTCTGAGCTGAGTCTCCTTTTTCAAAAGCTGAGTAAAGATAAAACTCAAATAGAAAGTGCTACTGAAATTAGAAAACTTTTAGATATATGTTCAGGACGAACACAGTTTTCTCAAAATGTACAGCAAGATGCACAGGAATTCTTGATGTATTTTCTTCAGGTACTGGAAGAAGAAGGGGTTCCCATTGAAAATGTATTTGGTCTCTCTTATAAATGGGAACATAGTTGTGAAAACTGTTATAATATATGTGGCTCTAATGTTGATAATGAAAGGTTTATTTATTTGACATTGCCAGACAGTAAAACAGTCACTTTTGCAAAATTAGTTAAAGATGCTAATCATAGCATGAAATGCGCTGAGTGTAAATCTGACATGTTTTCAACATTAATTTTAAATGAATACGGAAAGTATGTAATTTTAATGATGCAACGATGTAGAGCTGATGGTTCAAAATTGGATACTTTAATAAAGAAGTTTACAGGACAGCAATTATCAATTTCAGGAAAAACTTTTGTAACTGTTGCAATAATTTTCCATGATGGACCTACTGTTACTTCTGGACATTACACAGTTTATCTTAAATGTGAAAAAGGCTGGACACTGTGTAATGATTCCCAATTGATTTTCAAACAACGTTTGCCTTTTGATTTAGCAAATTCCTATCTAATCTTCCTGAAACCTAAATTTTAGAGAAACTTGGCAAGATCTGGACAAAATAATTTTTCTATTTTACTGGATTACCATTGGAAATTTCTAAAAAAAAGATTTTTTAAATTATCATTTGGCCTAATGGAAAGATAACCAATTGTAATGTGGACTTTTTAAATTTTTAATGAAACTTTCAAAAACCAATAATTTAGAGATAATCGGTAACATCTGCACAATTTAAATTTTGGAATGTTATTGGAGTGCCATTGGAAATTTTTTCAAAAATGATTTTAAAAATTACTATTTGGCCATGCGGAAAAGTAACCAATTCTATTGTGGACTTATTAAATTATTAAAAAAAAATTCTTGGACCAAAATGTTACAGAGAATCGGTGAGATCTGGACAAATTAAACTTTAGAATTTTATTGGATTACCGTTGGAAATTTAATCCAAAAAAAATTTTAAAATTACTATTTTGCCTAAAGGAAATGGAATCAGATGTATTGTGGAGTTATTTGAGATATAATATTGTGATTATACTTCTGAAACAAAAATATCAGACGGTATTTTAAAGAAATAAGTATTGTTTTTTGATGATATTTTTTTAGAATATTATGCATTTCTGTAATGTTAAGTTTAAGTGAGAAGAGATTCTGGGCTTTTTTAATACAATCTTTGAGATTGTTTTTTTTTTTTTGCCCGCTGTTAAATGATGAATGCAATTGCTTTCACAATTTAAAGTGAAATGCAATATATTCTGAAAACAGCAAAAATAAGGCAAAAATATTTTTTTAAAAATATGTAAATACGAGTTCTGTATTTTAAAATGTTTAAAAAATATTAATATTTTTTTCTTTTTTTTCAGATTGATATAGAAAATTTTCGAAAACTAGACCCATTTTTAAAGGAATTTTTTTTTTAAAAAACAAATGAATAAATATTTTTTTGAGTGGGTATGGTAAGTCAATAATAATAATTGTAGTGTTTCAAAGTCCTTGTAATGTGATTATTGATTTTTAGTGTTTTTAAAAAAAAAAAAAAAAAAAATTACGCGCGTACGGTAAAAAAAAAAAGTTTTTAAAAATATCTATAAAAAAAAGATGAAAGATAAGGTTGGCTCTTAAAAGAGCCGTTGTGTTCATGCAGGGAGAGAGGAAAGAAAGAATGGGAAAATTAGTCTCTGTGACAAGTGTGCTGATCTATTGTGAGGTCCACTAGGGAAACACTGGTCTCCCTATGACAAATTAGATCATGACAAGAGGCACATCGAATATCAACCCTCAGAAATCGAGGGTTAATTTCCAGAGGGCCAGCAAAAGGAGATGCTCCCCCCACAGATGAAGGGCTCACCTGACCTGCAGAAGAAGGAGTCAGCCCTGCAGATGATGGTCCAGGCTGAGCTGCTGTGGATGTGCTTGGTTGACTTTCTGAAGGGTTACCTCCAAAAAGTCGAGCATGTGTCCTTCTGTGTACATCCTTGAGGTGTCTCTTCATGGTATGATTCCCAAAGGAATACTTCCTGTCAGGATTACCTCTTGAAAGTACACGCTTACACAGCTTGCAAATTACCAAGGGTGCATTTACCTTTTTCTGGCCTTCAGGAAAAGTAAAATAATCCCATACATAAGAGGTCTTTTGTTTCCTCGCTCTCTGCCTCAAGGTAGTGCTGCTAGTGCTAGCCTCACTCTCAGAAGAGCTCTGCTGGTCTGCCATCGTATCACAAAGACAACCCAGCTCCTTCTCCTAAGGGATCACAAGCAGAAATGAGGGGAATGGGTGTGGTGTAGGAGAGTTCTAGAACTGAAAGTAGTTTCAACCAATCAAAAGTTGTGTTTCATGATCACATGACCTACCGTACGCTTACGGTACGCTTACGGTGCGCTTACGGCAAAAGTGCGCATGCGCGTAAAAAAGACACGCGCTTGCGCGCATGCGCATAACAGTCACTACCCGACACTTCCGCGTAACGTGCGCGTGTAGCGTACACGCGTACGCGTCCCACGCGGAGTACGCGCGGCTACGCAAATTGCGTAACTATACGCAAACAGCGTAGAAAAATTACGGGCGTTGCGTAAACCGTACGCTTACCGTAAGCTTACGGTACGCGTACTTAAAAAAACATTTAAAAAAAGGAAAAAATGTATTGCTAATAAATTTTACCTTTTTGTATTATAAAAAGTTTAAAAAAAAACATATTATAGAATTTTAAAAATTTAACCACAGTCTTAAAAAAAGGATAGAAAATTTTAAAAAAAAAATATGAAAAAAAACAAAAAACAAATACATAACTTAGCATTTAAAAAACCGTACAAATTCACTGAAAAAACCATAGGTTTCACACACGTTATAGTTAGGAATTTGCATTTAAAAAACCTTGCTAATTCAATGAAAAAACCATAGGTTTCACACACGTTATAGTTAGGAATTAGCATTTAAAAAACCTTAGAAATTCAATGAAAAAACCAAAGGTTTCACACACGTTATAGTTAGCTGGACATTTTACTCGTAAAAAACCATTGAAATTCCCCCGTTATAGTTAGTTAAGCTAACTATAACTCGCGCGCCCGCAATGCACTGCTGATGACGTCACATATTACATCACTCATGACATGGTCAGTGACATCACTCATGACATCACTGATGACATCTCAAATGACATCACTGATGACATCACTAATGACATCATCCTTGTGATAGAGTGGCAGACCTCCTCTCACCCTAATATAACCTTTGATACACACATTCATAAATAGAGACTAAACTTTTCAAAACAATGGACATACCAATACCAGTTACAACAACCTCTTCAGTAATTCTAAGATCCACATACACATCCACTCATTCACCAACAGTCCTATACAGTCACTCATACATGTACTCACTCATCATATGTACTCATACACCTATACATCCTGTTACACAATGCCACTCATCCGTAGAGTTACTCACACACATAGTCACTCATGCTAATAAAGAATCAAACATCCATTTACTTGCATATACAGTTATACACACACCACCACACTTACTTCTACAAAAACTTACACATACTTAGTCTTTTAAACAATCACTTATAGAAACACATACTTATTCATACAGGAACTCTTTCAATCTCTCACTCTCACATATACTCACTTATATACACCAATAGTCACATATACTAGTTTAAAACATATGTAGTTACTCATAAAAACACTGTAGAGACAGTCATTCACTCACTAACACACCCATACACACACTCATCCACCCATGCAGTCCTGCACACATACTATCTTCAACACATACAAACAGTAAGTCACTCATTCATGCACCTATGCACTACGTAATACCCCCCATCGAACCATAAAGACATCAGACACTTATACTGATACCCAAAAAACCAACTAATAACCTATATAAACACTCATGTAGCTGCTCACCAACCCATGCAGCCACTTATACACAAAGTGAAAGACTGATACAGATATATACATATTTAAACATTACTCACTAAGCCATGTATTCACTATGATACACCTAATCAGTCAGTTACACAATCAATTTTTCAAAAACAAATCATCCATTTAGACACTTATATACCCATTTATTCTTCCATCGACCTTGAGATATACATATATAAAACATATTTAATTTTCAGAAAAACACACATTCACTGGATGATGTCATCAGTGATGTCATCAGTGATGTCATTTGAGATGTCATCAGTGATGTCATGAGTGATGTCACTGACCATGTCATGAGTGATGTAATATGTGACGTCATCAGCAGTGCATTGCGGGCGCGCGAGTTATAGTTAGCTTAACTAACTATAACGGGGGAATTTCAATGGTTTTTTACGAGTAAAATGTCCAGCTAACTATAACGTGTGTGAAACCTTTGGTTTTTTCATTGAATATATATATATATATATATATATGTGTGTGTATGTATGTATATATATATTCACTGAAAAAACCATAGGTTTCACACATGTTATAGTTAGTGGAAATTTTACTGATAAAAAACCAATGAAATTGCCCCGTTATAGTTAGCGCAGGCAACTATAACTCACGCGACCGCAATCCTCTGCTGATGCTAATACTATATTTAGACACTTATTTGCCCATGTCTTCTTCCATACATTTTTAGCTATACATATATTACAAATATTTTTTTTTCATAAAGACACATATGTCATCAGCAGAGGATTGCGGTCGCGTGAGTTATAGTTGCCTGCGCTAACTATAACGGGGCAATTTCATTGGTTTTTTATCAGTAAAATTTCCACTAACTATAACATGTGTGAAACCTATGGTTTTTTCAGTGAATTTGCAAGGTTTTTTAAATGCTAATTCCTAACTATAACGTGTGTGAAACCTATGGTTTTTTCAGTGAATTAGTACGGTTTTTTAAATGCTAAGTTTTTTTCCCTTATAATAAGCCCTGTACATTTGGTGGCCTACGGCCACCAAAAGCACAGGGGGTGGGGTAAGTGTGGATAGTGTTTTTTTTATTTTTATTTTTTTACCGTACGCTTACCGTAAGCGTACGGTAAGCGTACCCCGCGAAATTGCCGAAAAAAAAATAAAACCGTTTTTGCACTTGGGGGATGTTTGGGGACTCCCTCCACATGACTATGTGGGAGGGAGTTGTCAAAACAGCCCCTTTACATGTTTTTGGGCTTCCGATTTTAAAAATCTCTATCAGTGCGAGAGACAAAATGGCGCCCGCCGCTTCCTGGTTTCGGCCGATTCGAATGTTTACTAAGATCTAAGAGCCAATCAGAATCGCGCTCGCGCACGCCACCGTACGCTTACCGTAAGCGTACGGTAAGCGTACCGTAAGCTGGCTCAGATATATATATTGATTTAAAGGCTATTTTCTCAGAATCTACTGAACAGATTTACACCAAACCTACAAAAGGCACTTCCTTGACCTAGGGACTACCTCTCTGCCAAATTTTGAGTAATTCTGTTCAGCCATTCGGGCTGTAGCTCGTTCTAAAGGTCCTATGGAAAAATGCATGGGAAAAACGCGTTTTGGGACCCCCCTTTTATCTCAGCCCCCGCTTGACGAATCCCCCCGAGACTTTCAGGGTAGGAGCGGAGCGTAGCGCCCCACCTATTTTGAGAAATTCGCGAGGATTCGTCGACCGGCGCCAAAGTTATTCAAAATAGAATGTTGAGGTTTTCCTATGGAAACGTGGTCCTAACTATAACTACCTACTGGCTATCGCCAGTAGGTAATATGTATATATATATATATATACATAGGATTAAGTGTCCCCTTCCACCCCCTGCTGTATGTTATAAGGATATTGCAAGTCACTTAGGAGTTCCATAATCATATAGAGGTATGAGGCCAAAGGGTGAGCACCTTTATAAGGTTATGGAACTCCAAGGTGACACACCAAGGGGTACTTTATCCCATATAATATATGGTCACACTATCACCTTTTCCACAAACCACTTGGTGCGTAGCACTTTCATATGAAAGAGTGAACAAGGTTGAAAACATGAAGAATAAAAATAAAAGCTCTATTGCAAAATTAAACCCATCAAAAACCTGTTCGATATTTGATGCAAACAGATTATTAGAAACAGTTCAATGGAAGTCAGTTTAAAAACACTGCAGTAGCTTAAAATGTGTAGAAAGATGAGAAAACATTCTAGCTTTTCTCTAACTATCTGAGGAGTGTAGAAAATGGTCTTGCTCTCTCGTCATTGTGAGCTAGAAAAATAGAGAAGAATAAAGAACAGCTGCTTCAGTAATGCTCTGTGACCTGACCCGCCTCTCACCTGGACTGCTGGCTCTGAAAGCAGGCAGTGTGAAAGCAGAACTGGTAATAACTGATAAGATTTTTTGCAATCAACTTGTGGAGTTTTTCCAAAGGAAAATAAACAGCATTTATGAGGTATTTTCACCTAATCAGAATGAAAAATCACATAGTCGTTCTCTCCTGCGCCTCTATTTTAGGGCCACATGAAAATCCAAATGATTTATTGGTCTTAACAACTTTTCCCCATTAACTGCAGAAAGAGTAAAAAGCTTGTTGGAAACTACAAAATCTGTTTCCCCTATGGACCAATGCCCACCATATGTCTTGCAGATAATCCACAGTATGATTAAGGCCCATCTTGTTAAACTTTTAAATAACGTGCTGACTTCAGGGCTTTTTCCAGTAGCATGGAAAAAAGCTTTGGTACATCCTGTTCTAAAAAACCCTTACCAAGCTCTCGCAGAGGTTAAAAACTACTGGCCCATTTCCTGTCTACCGCTCCCTGCAACTTTTTTAAAAAGGCCTATAAATGAGACCTGATGACCTTACTGGAGGCTAAAAACGTTCCACATCCATCGCAACTTGTCTTCAGGCCACAGCACTGTACAGAATCAGCCTAAGTTATCAATTCTGAGGAGATTTGAAGGCAGATGGACAAGTGAGGAAGGCTGCAATGATCCTGTTTGACCTCTCAGCAGTGTTTGATATGGTGAACCATCTAGTGCTTATCAACCGGCTAGAGAGGGTGGGGATTAGGGGTGCAGCTCTGACCATCCTTAGCTTCTTCCTATCAAACAGAGAACAGACCGTTGCATTCTGAGGATACACCTCTAATTCCTTCTGGATTCCTTGTGTGTGCCTCATGGATCATTACTATCCCCAGTGCTATTTACCATCAACGTCACATCCTTGCCAAAAAGTATTCAATCCTATGGTTACTCTGCAATATCCTATTCCAACGATACGCAGATTGTCGTATCAACATCTGATGTCGACATAATTTCCAAAGAATTGAACCACTGCCTATCCAATATCACAATCTGGATGCAAGAAAATTGCCTTAAATTAAACACTGAGAAAACAGAGCTGATACTCTTTGGGAATTACCTCCTTTTGGAATGAATCTTGATGGCCTGTTAATCGAGGTCCACTTCCATCTCTAGTACGGAAAGTGAAAAATGTTGTGGTCATGTTTGATTGACAACTCTGTTCTTCTAAACAGATTAATCATATCTACTCCATCTTCTTATTTCTATCTATTGAAGATACTTAAAAAGGTCTTTCCATTCATTCCATTTGACATGCAAACATGGTAGTGGTTGCCCTGGTTCTATCCAAGATAGAATATTGTAATACTCTTTATTTGGAAATTTGCAAATGCCTTCATTTGAAGCTGCAATCCCTGCAGAATGTGACAGCAGTCTTGCTCTTAAAAAATCCCCCAAATTAGCTCCATTTCAAAACCCATTCAAAACCTTCACCGGCGCCCTGTTAGCGGAAGGGTAAAATGTAATGCCTTTTGTATGGTACACAAAGCACTATCTGGAATTGGCCCTCTCTACTTTCAGAAGACCTTTTCATGGCATGTCCCCCGACATGTCCTAAGATCATCTGCTTACCAAAATAAAGAAGGCTGATTGCATTGGCAGAAGCTTCTCCTACTTAGCCTGCAAGCTCTGGAACTATATGCTGCTCTCACTGAGATCTCAAACGAACAGGTTCCTTCCAGGAAATCTTTCAAAACATGACTTTTTGCCTCCAGCATTAAGTAGATCTCCTTTTTTGTCAGCCCACTTCTAGGACGCTAGAGCGAAGACACCTCAGTATTCGCACGCGCTATAACACGCAATAAAAACTTTATTTATGATAGTTGAGTTGTTATGTCTTTTCTTTATATCAGTGACTGGGTCTGTCACAAGTTGCAGATTACAAAGAAATTAGAGATTGATGTTGTTACTGAGATTACAGAATCCCATGCATTATTTATATATATAAGTACCACCCACCTCACCTCCTTCCTTGAAAGTTTCATGGTGATCCGTCAAGTGGGAGCCAAGAAAAAAGTGAGATCCCAAAACACATTCTCCGCATTCATTTTTCCATGGGAAAACTGAACAATGATACTGCAAAAACTGCTAAACGGAATTTCACCAAATTTAGCAGAAAGCTAGATCTTGGTGCAGAAAGTGTGGTTTTTGTGATTTGGTGTAAATCCGTTCAGTAGTTTTTTAGCAATTAAGGCTCAAAACCTTGGTATATTTCCTGACGCTGAGGCTCCGTGGAGCTGACAGATCTCAAGATGAGACCCTATTGGCTGCCACCACATTAACATCCATTTTAGGACTCAGGAATCAGTCCTAAAAAAAGACTAAAACAGATATAAGGGGGCCGGCTAGGGATACACTGCCTCTCTAGGCCTGGTGGTGGGTTTCCAGAGGACAGCCCTAGAGCCCCAAATTTGTTTTAAAACAAATCTGGGACAGGTTAGCGATTAATCTGCAGATCCTCCTAAAAAAAAAGTTCTAGTTCCCTCAGATAATTATAACTGGTCATTTCAGTAGTTTTGTTAATTTAATACTGTATGATTTTACTGTCATTTTCACCTAACTACAACGTTCCTTTAATCTTTCCTTTTTTGCAGTGAATATAGATAATCATATATATATATATTCACTGAAAAAAACAACGGTTACAGGGACGTTATAGTTAGGTGCAGATTTTACACACACAAAACCATAGACATTCAGCAGTAATACTTATCTCAAGTAACAATAACTCGTGTCCTAAGGTAACTGTAGCTTGTACCCCACTATGCACAGTTTTCTCATCAACAATTTCACTGAAAATGTTGCAGTGATGTTATCAATGATGTTACAGAAGATGTCATGAGTGATGTACTATGCGAAGTAATTAACAGCGCAGGGCTAGGGCGCGAGTTATAGTAACCTTAGGACCCGAGTTATGGTTGTGAGGTGTCTCTGTACCCCTTAATATGACTGCCTTTCGTTACCTTACCAGGGAGCAGAGGGACCATTCATCTTGCTTACTTTAGGTCCCACAGCACCCTTGTTGCACCACTTCAACATGCACAAGAAAGAAAAATAAACAAAGGCGTTCACCCCCTCACCTGGGAGCAAGTAAGGCTGAAAGACAGCTGCCCACTTACAGTGGCATACTTGGTAGCCCCACAATGGTAACAAAAACACCATCAGGCTTCTCAAGGAAGAGATGAACATAAAGTCACCTGGACCTAAATGAATGCAGGGTGGGGCCATCGAGGCGAGCAGTTGTTTTGCTTACTTGACTATATGCAGTGCCTCTGAAATTATGCGGCAGGAGAGGGTCAGATGATGGATTGTGTGATAAATGCGGCAAATCTATAATTAGGCGAAATTTGCCACACAATTGCATAAATCCAGTGGCGGACCTCCAATCATGACCCACTTCATTGGGGAAAAAGGTACCAAAGAGGACAGCTTGGACGAAATGAGGCTGTACTCTGAGTACATGTTTTCAGCAGTGGGTGGAGACAGAGTGAGGTAGACACAGGCGAGTGCAGTGCTGATGGCAGAGGTGAACTGCCTGACAATGGCATAATAGGAACTTTGAGTCCCACAGTTTATGATTAAAGCCTCTGAAGAGCAGGTGTTGAATTGCCCCCAGTGAGTAGAGGTGGACTGGGCATGGCACCGGGTGGACAACGTGTGCAGAGGTGTGCACTGTCCTAGTGCATGCGTGCTGGTAAAGTGCTTATCTGTTTATGGGAGAAATGGCTGTATTTTCGGGTCTGGTTGGAGTGACACCGGTGTATGTACAGAGTCAACAGCGCCCCATAGTGCTGGACTACATGTACCACCACACAATCCTGTGCAACTACAAGCCCCAGAATGCCATGCCAGCGCATGATACATGTAAAGGCAAAGTGGCATGTGGAGGTTTAGAGAACACTGGGCACTGTTCCTCACTAGCTCCATATGTGGTGAAGTGCTGAAACTCCAGGGCCATGTGCTTGAGCTGTGGAGTCACAGGCGTAATGGCTCTGTGCACACCATCAAGTCTCAAAGCTCAGTGAAAGCCAGAGACGTTTTAAGGCAAGGGTAAAGTGGGCTCTGGCCCAGGGCCCCAGCCTTTCAAGAGGCTCCCTGATAGAGCAGTGGAAGACACTGAATAATTCTTAAACAGGTTGTTTAAAATACTGTTTTCCTTTTATTTATTTTTAATGTAGTTGATATGTGAGAGTCCATTATGGATATTTTGCAGAGAAATGTGTTTGTATCATGCAACATCCTTAAAAAAAGTTTATTTTAGATAAAAACAGGACTACACATTGAGAAATGGGAGGGTGTCACAGAGATTCTTTGCAGTAATTTTACCAAACTGCTGTTACAAAATTAAAAACACACATCATTTTCTCTGAATATTAGATGTAAACACATTTAAAATTGGGACCCGTGTGTCTGTGCATTGTCAGTAACCCGGACAAAGAGGGCATGAAAGAGCTGACATTGGATAATAAATTCAAGGCTGTTTCGGACAAGGACCCCCAAAATGCATTTGGCTCAGGGCCCTCAAAATCCTTAAAACGTCCCTGGTGAAAGCTCCATAGAAGGCAATGTGCAAGGATCCTGGTGCAGGCAAGATTATAATCGCACAAGTGTATCCAGTAGTGAAAGCCATGGAAGGAGTTGAGGTGGGGCTACACTCTGACTGCTGAGCTAGGACGACTCATCCTGGCATTGGCGTGAGCGTCCTGGGTTGTGGTCGGCGGTAAGGTGGCCCCTAGTGGCTTCTGCTGGGAGTTCACCCTTGCTGCTCACACTAGTGTATCTCTCCAAAGGAAAACGTGTAGACCTAGATCAGGGTTACTCATAGTACGGCCCGCGGGCCGCCAGCGGCCCGGGAAGCCTTCTTTGGCGGCCCGCGGACCTTGCAGACATCCTAACTGTGTTTAAAAAAAAAAAATAGCAAACACTGCTGGGTGCAGCAGCCCGGACTCTGAGACTCTGCTCTGTGGGGGCCCGGGGATTCTAGTGATTGTCAAAGTGGAGATGCAGGGACCTAAGAGGTGAAATACAACAAAGCTTTATTAACATGTAAATGGTCTTTTAAAGACCTGTGAAGTACTCGGGTGCGGCTGTGTGTGCGCGCTGGGAAGCTGTCTCAGTGCAGCTGTGTGTGCACACTGGGAAGCTGTCTGAGCCCGAGCTGACACACAAAGGGGGTGAGATGACAGAGGGTGATGGAGGGAGGGAGAGGGAGCAGAGGGAGAGGGAGGGAGACAGAGGTTGACAGAGGGTGACAGAGAGAGGGAGACAGAGAGGCGCAGTCTGGAGGAGACAGAGGGAGGGAGAGGAAGGGAGACAGAGAGAAACAGAGAGGGAGACGAGAGGGAGGCAGAGAGGGAGACAGAGGGTGGGAGACGGAGGGAGAAGAAGGGAGACAGGGAGAGATAGAGGGAGGGAGACAGGGAGAGATAGAGGGAGGGAGACAGGGAGAGAGATGGAGGTAGGGAGACAGAGGGGAGGAGAGAGACAGAGGGAGGGAGAGAGACAGAGGGAGACAGAGGGAGACGGAGGGAGAGGGAGGGAGACGGAGGGAGAGAGAGAGGGAGAGGGAGGGAGACAGAGGGAGGGAGAGAGACGGAGGGAGACAGAGGGCGACGGAGGGAGAGAGACAGAGGGAGAGGGAGACAGGGAGGGAGACGGAGGGTGACAGAGGGGGGGAGGGAGGGTGACAGAGGGGGGAGGGAGGGAGACAGATGGAGGGAGAGGGAGACAGGGATGGAGACAAAGGGAGAGAGACAGAGGGAGAGAGAGGGAGGTAGAGAGACAGGGAGAGAGACAGGGAGAGATAGAGGGAGGGAGACAGAGGGAGGGCGACAGAGGGAGGGCGACAGAGGGAGGGCGACAGAGGGAGGGTGACAGAGGGAGGGCGACAGAGGGAGGGCAAGAGTGGGAGACAGAGGGAGGAGGGAGACAGAGAGGGAGGAGGGAGACAGAGGGAGGAGGGAGACAGAGGGAGGAGGGAGACAGAGATCGGAGGGAGACAGAGGGAGGAGGGCGACGGAGGGAGGGCGACGGAGGGAGGGCGACGGAGGGAGGGAGACAGGGAGAGAGAGACGGAGGAGAGAGACAGGGAGAGAGAAACAGGGAGAGAGAGACAGGGAGAGAGAGAGAGAGGGAGGGAGAGGGAGGAAGAGGGAGAGGGAGAGGGAGGGAGAGGGAGGGAGAGGGAGGTGGAGAGGGGGAGGGAGGGGGAGGGAGAGGGGAGGGATGTGTGTATGCCGGGTCTGGTGGCTCAGTGGACGAAGGCGTCTGCTGCAGGGACCTGTGTTCAACCTCATGGTCACAATTTATTTTTGCTTTAGCCCCGCCCCACCCCTCTGACCCCGCCCCCACCGGTGCGGCCCTCGGCCACAAACCACACTGTAAATTTGGCCCCCAAGAGAAAGTTTGTGAGTACCCATGACCTAGATGAAATGCTGCGCTTAAAGGAATACATTGTACGCATTTGCCACTGCAAAAGAGGGCACTATTTTAACATGATACTGGAGAGACAATCTAGGGGCAAATTGATGAAAGGCGGGCCCCCTAACAAGTCAATGACTCAAGAGGACTGTTGTTTCAAACTCCCTCTGTGTGTGTTCTGTATTGTGTGTGTGGCCTGTACTTCTGTTTCAGGTGAGGTCATAGTAAGACCTAATAATGGGAAAGTGGGATTGAGGAATCTCTGAATTGAAGTGCATCGCTCCCAAGGTCGTGTTTGTGAAATGAGTGGCAAACGGTACACTGAACAGTATGTTTGCGTCCGCACATTGCTGTAAAAGGACCGGGTTTCCAGCTCGCTGTTATGTGGTTGGTGGGCGAACTTCACCCCTGAAATTGTTTAGGAAAAATGAGCGGCGACTGGAACCACTGATGCGCGCAGGGACCATAACATTACTGAACGCTGAATCGGATTCAAACGCAGCTTCTTACAGATGTGAATTATTGTGCAGTTCTGGGGAAATTCGAAGCACATTGTGCCTTTAAGAAGCATGGGCACTGTAATATTGGCCAAAGCTGGGCATGTTGCTACTACAGCATTTTAAGCAGTTTTTGGGTGGTCGCCTCCTAAAGATTCTTGGGATAGATTGTGGTCCATCTTAGAGTACACTGGGACGTAATATTGGACAAAATGATATGTTTCACAGAGAACTTTGCATGGGGTCGGTATCTCTCCTCAAAGGCCCTGTGGGAATATTAAATGGCTCAATATATATCCATAAACACAAAAGGCCAGCAGCATTGTGTGTAAGACTGAACACCAATGTCAGTGCCCCGTTGCATGGGGCTGGCAGCTCTCCCTGCAATACAGAACATTAGTGTTAATTGATGAGTACACTGGGCCTGTTACATTAGTTGTGATTTTATAAAAATATAAAGACCTTTTCAGCAGGTTTAAGGGTAATCCCGGGAACTATGTGCATTACACGATCTCACATTATTTTTAACAGTTTTACCTTGTCTGATACTGGATCCAGAACAAGTATCTCATGGAAACCTTTCAACTGGATGTTTGCCAACGTGTGTCCCTTGCTCCAGTAATATAAGTTCATCGTAATACTTTTGAAACTGGTAAATGCATTGTATAAAATTGTCATATGGACGACCAGCTAAACATATTTCCCATACTACGCAAACCTTTGACAAAAATCACACATAATTACACATAATAATTGTGGGAAAAAAATAGGCCTGGGTGGAGTTTTTGGAGTTTTACTCACCGGAGCTCCGCGAAGTGCCTTAAAAACTCTGCCGTTCTGCCAGCACCAGAGTCTGCTAAGTCAAGCTGATCGCACTGATTTTTAATGTCCGGAGATTGTCCCACACGGTACAATCAGTGCGAATGGCACTACGCATCGTGCCTGGGGGCGCTGCTTCTTTCTGCCACTCAAGTAGACATTCTACTCAAGTGGCAGCTTTCTCAAATCAAACAGCAGATTTCGCAGCGCGAGCATTCGCGACCTCGTACAACCACCCACGTTCAGAAATCTCACCGTGATGTGGTCTAGCGCGCAATTATTTCTTGCGAGCACTCGCAAACGTAGGGGTCCATTAGGATGTAGGGCGGATCGCCACCGCCCGCATGGCAGTGGCGATCTGCCCTACATCCTTCCCCGCCCGCCACCCATTTCCCCCCTGCTGTATTAGTATGGCGGGGGGACCCCGGCAGACGGAAACACCGTACGCCGGTTTTCTGCCGGTCGACCAGTCGACCGGGCGGAAAACGTGCTCAATATGGTGGCGGTGTCTGCATGACACCGCCATCCATATTAGGATGCAGGCGGAGACGTGCCTTTCCGTGGTGGCCCCCTGCATTGTCATGGACATGGTGGTAGGCACCTCGCGGTGCCTGTCACCTTGTGCATGACAATACACACAGTGCATTCCGAGCATTGTGGCGGGCGGTGCTCACAGCACACAAGGTGGTGGCGATCTGCCCTACATCCTTCCCCGCCCACCGCCCATTTCCCCCCTGCCATATTAGTATGGTGGGGGGGACCCCGGTGGACGGAAAGACCGTCTGCCAGTTTTCCACTGGTCGACTAGTCGACCGGGCGGAAAAGGTGCCCAATATGGTGGCGCTGTCTGCATGACACCGCCATCCATATTAGGATGCAGGCGGAGACGTGCCTTTCCGCGGTGGCGATGACGCCACGGAAAGGCATACGGGGTTTGCTGTCGGGGGCCCGTTGTGGGCCCCCAGGGTAGGGGGGATGTGGGGGGTGCACATGGGGGGTACCTATGGTACCCCCCTGCATTGTCATGGACATGGTGGCAGGCACCTCGCCGTGCCTGTCACCTTGTGCATGACACTGCACACAGTGCATTCCCACGGTGGCATTCTAATTGCAGGTGCGGGACCGCCGCACCACTGACGGACGGTCCCAGCACCGCTAGGGTGGCATATAATGGGCCCCATAATGTTGACGAGCCGCTTGAGAGGAAGAACTCCTACTCTGCGGCACTTAGCATAGATTTTGGGAAGTCTGCGCTCCACGAGGAGTGGGAAAAATTCTGTGAACCACCCCTAAAAAAAACGCAATCTCATCCACTCCTTAGTTAGGGGCTTCCCCTGTAGGAAAATAATGAGTAAGAGTCTAAAGTATGCATTCATTTTGTAATTGCTGCACATCTGTAGTAGTTGATCAAAACTGGTTCCGGAGCCCGTGATCTACTGTGTCCAGTGGCTGAGCTAACTCTCCACAGTCACTAATTAACGCCAGTCGCCAAGTGACCCCCTAAATGAGTGAAAGTGCCTCACATTCTTTTCTGTCTTACAATTGCAGTGCGTCTTATTGTAACATGATAATATTAGGTCCAAATCATCACACTACTCCATCAGCACATAAAAGCCCCAGTCCTAGAATGCAGTTGCAGCAGTGAGTCATATGATATGGGACATGGACAAGCGTTCCTTGTGTGTGTGGTGGTGATTGATGGTATGTACACGTGTATGCAACAATTTCCTTATGCATCTTTCAATGGAAACTCATTTTAGATGTGACTCTGCATTTCAATTAGGTATATTTTTGCTACCAAAGTAATGGCAAATGTGTCAATGCATTAATATTTTAGGTTCTGATAATGGCAGCTCACTGACAAATCATGGGCCCAGTTCAGGCTTTTGGAAAACCTCCATAAGTATTACACTCTTTTAGTTTTTATAGTGCCTGCTGACACCTCGGGGCAGATCTACAAGCCCCTTACGTCATCTTTACGAAACTGGTGCATCACTTCTGTGACGCAGCGGTGTCGTAAACCATGCTCACTATGCAACAGATTTACAACGTGAAGCATCTAGTGAGATGCGTCACGTTGTAAAGCCCTGCGCTACATTATACCTGCGTCAGGTATAATGTATGCAGGGTGGGCGTTCCGTCACAAGGAAGCCCAGTAAAAGTGACGCAGTGAAATCTACAAGATTCCAATGAGTCACTTTTATGTCCATGCTGCGTCAAAACCTTACGCCTGCTTGAAGCAGATGTAAGGATTGAGGCTGCATTGCAAGTATAGCATGCCCCTGAGCAGTGCTGGAGTTGCGTTGCGCTTGCGACGCGACTCCAGCACTGCGTCACCTATACTCTGACACATGCGTCACGCATCTGTCTCTCCTTGCGCCACGGTGTGCCGCATTGTAAATGCGGGGCATCCATAGGGGCGCAAGGGGTTCCTAACGTCATGCAAAATAACTGGCGCATCCTGCTGATCTGCAGGGATGCGCCAGTTATTGTAAATCTGCCCCTTGGTATTTACTCGCAAACCCAAATAATTTGGTAGTGTGTTACTGATCGCAATTTGAAAAGGGGGGGCTCTTGGCCCCCCCCCCTTGCCTTCCGGACCTCTCGGTGGTGGGGCGTGTCCTCTGGGGCGCGCCCTGCCACCGATTGGTTGCCACCCTCCCTTGACCCGGATGACGTTAATGGACATCAGGGTCGGAGGGGAGGGGGCGGGCCGCTGGGGAATAAAGAGGCGGGGAGCTCCTAGAACTTCAGGGGCAAGGTAACTGGTGCTTCAAAGGGGTGCGGGTTGGGGAGTCACGCTTTCCTTAGGCTGGTAGCCACCCCGAGCGCGCATACTCATGACGTCACCGGATGGCGCAGAGTAAGGGCCCTCCTTTAGTGGGTAAATGAAGTTCACGGCGTGGACCGGGTAATTACCGGGCCCGGCTGCGCATGCGCACATCTCTAGGGGAGGCGCAGCTAGTAGGACCTGACACCGGTTAGCGACCTTGCCATATGGCCCAGAAATGTTAGTATACAAAAATGCAGAGGAGGATGTTAGACTCGGTTAGGTAACAATCTGTATTAGAGTCTTTGTTAAGGATAGTCACTCACACCTGTTGACAATAATGTATCTAATGTCCTGCTGATTTTTGTATAACGGTTTATCATGCAATTATAAATTTTTTATTGTTTTATAACTTAATAAATACGGCCGGGGGGTCTTGTGACCTCCCGCCTTCCAAAGATACCATGTTTATGTTCCTGTGTCCGGGGGTGGTGAGGTCATAGGGGGGGGCGGTAGCCAGTCACTGGCCATGTGGGTTTCATACTTATAAAGATGCCATGTTGAGGTTGCAAAGTCTCCGATTTGATAAAATTGCCTTGTACATGAGAGCTTAGGTTTCTTTCCCTAGAGGTTTCCCTGCCCTTTGCATTCATGGGTCACGCGCCGCTCTTCACCATTTCTTGCTTTCATCACATCAAACCAACATCTCTGGGTTATTGCATCCCCACAACTCAACAGATGGTTCATTTCCTGTGCATCTTCATCGTAGCGTCCTACCGAGGCTCCGGAATGCAGCCCTCCTGACTTCCTGTTGGGTCGGGACCAACGGAAAGCCGGATAACTCAAAAACCACAGGTCTCTAATAGGTCCTTAATCAACAAAATTAACATTATTGGATGGGCAGAGCAGTATTTTCTTTTAAGTGAAGCCTCGATACACCTCAGTCAATGCAGTGATAATCTTGCCCCCCCTCCCCCACGGTGGTGCGTCTACACGTGTCAGTGGACGAGAGATGATTACAGATAATGGGGCAGATTTATGAGCCCCTTGCGCCACTTTTGCGTCACTTTTAACATGGGAAAAGTGACGCAAAAGTGGCGCAAGGGGCTCATAAATCTGCCCCAATGTGTTTATAGTGGTGAAGCTGCCTGACGCCGTGAAATTCACAAAAATCCTTTGAAACCAATCACGATCAAAGTCACCTTCTGCTTCCTGACTTCTCGATTTGAACACCAGTGTTGTAAACAGATGCCCGAAGCCTTCACACTGATTTTGGGCAACCTAGATGAATACTGGCTTCGTACAGATGTATATGAAGGCTTTTCCCGATCGTTGCGACAGCTACAACCAACCACTATTCCAAGGTGAGCCCGCTGGAGTTTCTCACTCTGGAAACTTTCTGGAATGAACAGTTGGCTTCCCATGAATCATAGCTGCCAAGGTTTCAGATCGTAATTATGAGTGACACTTTCTCGCGAGCAAATCAAGCAATAAAGACGAGGGAAACATAAATATTAGAAATTACACCCATTTGAGCAACGGGAAACTCTAAGGGGCATATTATCAAGGGCCTTATATCCGCCAAAAAGCCAAAAAAGTGGAGATAATGTTTCCGCCCTATTTACAAGGCAATGCTAACATGCTTTAGCGCATGTTAGCAGCCTTGTTATCGACGCCTCGCTTTGCATCTCTAATGAGATGCAAAGTGGGTGTTTCCTTCAAACACAACACGGGAATCATGGCTAACAGCACTTCTCCCTATCAACAAGCTGGCCCAGGACACCAATACCAACGTTGAAATCCGCGCTAACCGCGGATATCGCCGAAAGCTAACGTCTGCAAAAAAGCAGACTTAGCTATACATATGATGGGAGGAGGATTCTATCGCTTCCGTTGTTGCGCTGGATTTCCAGCGATGTTCTCCGCTATTGCCAGATTTAATATCGCCGTTGAGAGATGCGTTGTAAATAACGCGATATCTCGGCAATCAAATCCGGCGATAGCCAGCATTAAGCAAATCCGCGCTAAGCCCGCTCTGCGATATTTAACGCTGCTCTTTGATGATATGCCCCTAAGATCTTACAACTGCTGAAAAGCATCAGAAATGGAAGGGCAGTTACTTAGTGGTCTTGTTACCTGATCATACTGTTAAACTAATGTATAACCATGATATATACTGACAGACAGTGACTGCAATCAATGCAGAGGAGCTGTATCTTTACTTACAGTACAGGCTGAATGATGGCACGTGACGCTCCTCCAAAACAAAACTTAAAAAGCAATAATATAAAGTTATTCATTCATGTAAGGATTATACCCACAATTGTATCATATCATATGCATACTAGGATGTGTGCCTTTTATTTAGCAATCCAATAAAGGTAGTATTATTTGAGAATGCTTGCACGACATATTTCGCTAAAGGTGAGTATGTCCATTATATTATGTAAAAGTATACTTGATAATGCTGCCAATTATAAACTGATTCTTGCATGAGGAGATCAGTGCTATTCTCATCTTTGTTGCTCGGCTCTCTGGCGGCTCTTCCCTGACTCTTTACCTCTTGCACAGTTTGTATCTTTTCAGTTGTCAACGTTTTGCTTACCATGTGTCTATTTCTCCTTGTTTGTCCCATATATTTCACTTGCCGCTTTCTCCCCTGCCCCATGTCGCATCCTTATTCCAGCTCAGCACCTTCTTTCCCTTGCTCTAGCTTCTCTCCCAAGTCTCACCCTTCCTCTCCCAGCTTCCCCCTTTCTCTCTCTGATACCTCTGCAACCTTCATTGTACTCCACTGCCTTACTATACAATGTTCATCTTCCTATCTTGACCAGTCTCTCCTTCCCCCTCTCTCTTTGTCTTGGTGTCTTGTTACAGCCTCCTGAAAAAGTGGGGTAGGGGGCATTCATTCCCTCACCCGTCCTGCCATGCTTTGTGATATGAAACTCTCTGGTTGCATGAAGCACTGGCCTGAAATAAGGTGGGATGTCCCCAGGGACATCTGTGCTCTGAATGAATGAATGAGGCGAATTTGTTATAGCGCGACAGCCACTCAGAAGAGTGTCCTGGCGCTGAACAAAAAAACAGGTAGGGGGAGCTAGAAGACGCAGCTAAGATTTAAAAAGCCACGTTTTAAGGTGTTTCTTAAAAACGGAAGTTTTGTAGATGGATCGTAGAATGGCCGGGAGTCTGTTCCAAGCCTGTTCCCCCAGGAAACCAAAAGATCGGCCACCCATCCGGGCCAATCGTACTTTGGGAGTACGGGCAAGGTCAGAGGACAAGGATCTTAGAGATCGTGCTGGGATGTAGCGGTTAACTCGTTTGCTAAGGTAGCCTGCTCCTTTTCCATGAAGGGCTTAAAAAAGACAACAAGGGCTTTGAATCTTATCCTTTCTTTCAAACGCTGCCAATGGAGAGAGTTAAGGAGAAGGGACAAATGAGATCTTGATTTAGGGCTGGGGATAGCCCTGGCTGCGGCATTTTATACTACTTGCAGCCGCTGTACAAGGCAGCTGGGTAGGCCCAGATAACAGAAATTTGTGTAGCCCAGTCTTGACTTCATCAAGGCCTGGACTACTATTTTCCTAGACTCTATTGTAAGGAGTGCAAGACATTTTTTTAACATGCGCAAAATGCCGCAGCAGTTGCCAACCAAAGTTTGAACCTGGGACCTCATTGAGAGGGAGTTATCCAGACAAACACTAAGCTTTCTCACAGATGACTGCTCAGTAAGCGGCGGCGAGTATTCTTACGGCCACCATGCATTCCAATTACTAACTGCAGGTTGGCCAAAGAAGACAATCTTGGATTTATCTGAATTGCATTTAAGCTGACTCACCTTGGGACACTGAAACACCTTTGTAAGACATGCTCTGATATTAACACCGTCAAAATCAGCTCCTTTTTCGCATGTGAAAATCAGTTGTGTGCCATCCGCATAGGATATGATCTTAGCGCCGTTTGCCTCTGCCACGGATGCCAAGGGCAATTTGTGAATAAGTCTCTTGTGCGGGACAGTATCAAATGCTGCAGACAGATCGAGTAATATCTAGACGGCCCTTTCGCCCTGATCCAATTTTTCTCTGATGTACTCAGTCACTTACAATAGGGCAGTCTCAGTGTTAAAATTAGCCCTAAAACTAGATTGAGACGGGTGCAGCAGATTGTAGCTTTCTGCGTGATCTGAAATGACTTCATTTACATGTTTTTCAAAAACTTTTTTAGAGAGCCGGAAGGAGAGATATCGGCCTGTAGTTGGCAGGATCATTATGTGCAGTAGGTCTTTTTAAAAGTGGAAGGATTTTGGCCTGCTTCCAAATACATGGCACTTTCCCAGCAGAGAGAGACAAATTCAGTACCTTATTCATTGTGGCATTAATCGTAGAGGCAAGGGAAGCCAAAAATGTAGCAGGGCAGGCATCGCTTGGAGAGCCGGATCTAAGTACTTTAAGATAATAAAGCGAGTCAGCTAATAGTATTTTAGGGAACTCTGATAATGTAGGAGTCAGAGATGCAGCTGCCCTTTTAGTCAAAGATTGCTCCAACACTAGGTTCTCTTCAGTGGTTTCCGCAAAAGATTGTTGAATTAAGGCAATCTTATTGTGAAAGGATAGTGCAACCTGCTGAGGCCAGTCGGCTGAGTGAGGGGATTCTTTCTTCATTGCCAAAGGGGAAGTGAAAGATTTCACTATGTTAAAAACTACCTTTCCCTTATTTTAGCCATGTCAATCTTTGCCTGAAATAATTCATTTTGGCCTCTTTCACCAGAAGGTAATAGGATTTCTGGACAGTCTTGTAGGTTTTCCTATCATCCAGTCAACAATGTTTGCACCATTTCCTTTCAAGAACCCTACATGTCCTTTTAGTTGCTCTTAGGGGTTCATTAAACCAAGGAGCAGACGGGTGGGTTGTCCTTGAGGTTCATGAGGACAGGGGATCGGTGTCTTCAAAGTTGGACTCCAGCCAATGTTCCAATGAGGTAGAGTCAAGTTCAAGATCGCCAACCAGCACAGGTGCGGATGATTCCAGAGCCTCACTCAACGAAGGAAGAGAAATTTTATGGAAGGATCTATATTTGTGTTCAGTCCTAATAGACCTGGACTGGAATCCAGAGCCTTGGTTAAGTATCTTAAAATTGATAAGAAAATGGTCAGACCAGGTGATGGGGTTGGAAGGTCAGTCTTTAATTCGGTACTACAGAATATCTGGTCATGGGTGTGGCCTAATTTATAAGTGGGAACAGAGAAAGACGGTGTTAAATTGCACGCCGCCGTAATTTCAGTCAGGGAGATTATATTGGGGTCAGTAGGCTTATATATGTGTAAATTAAAATCACCCAGAAGGAGGAACAGATCATATTTAATGGCGAGGGGAGTGATAACTTCATTCAGTCAGGGCAGGAAGTTACCATTGGCTCCTGGGGGTCTATACATTTGTATCCCTGCTAAACATTGTTGGGGGGATAGGAAACAGTGAAAACCAAGGCACTCGGCTCCCTCAATCGGGTCTAACGAGAGAGGGTGCCAGTCTAACTCTAATTTAAAGATGATGGCAATACCGCATCCCTTCCCATTCGGGTGGTCCTTCCTTAGGATTTTAGACCCCTTAGGGATGGTCGCTCTGTGACATGAAACTCTCTGATTACATGAAGCACTGGCCTGAAATATGGTGGGATAACCCCAGAGACCTATTACTCCCTAGCATGACCGTTTATACATATTGAGTACGGTCAAAGCAGACAGCGTGTGAGTATGTGCCTGACATGTATAGTGCGGTTTAAGGTCCTTTACTTCAAAGAGAATACTGCTGCCTTTTTTTAACTTTGGTGCAGTCTCAACTGGGGCCTACTGAGGCTGAGACTACAACAAAAACAAATCACCAAAAGTAGACGTGCCTTGCATGCACACAGCACAAAAGAAGAGTACCCCTTACTATTGATCCAATATGCATGCGCTGCAGAGAGGTCCTTCACCCCAGGATTGATGGGCCTGTGGGGGCAAGGCAAAGGGAGGCTTTGGTTACAAAAGCCCCGTTAGCACGTTTTATTCCATGGAGCATCCCCCACCAGGCCACAAGACAAATTCACCTGTACCTCCTGTGTCTCAACTTCATGTTCACTTTCCTACTACACTTTCCTCTCGTTCAGCTGTTTTACTTCTAGATGCTTCACTTCCTTTGAAAGTTTCATACTCGTGCACCTGTTCTAAATGACAGCTCCTACTCCTGTGAATCCTGATCTGTATTGCAACTGCTCTTTCTAAGGATACTGGAGCAAGGGTCGCAGTTGCCGCACACCTCCAGCCAATTCCACTGGCCTCCCTTCCAGTGACCAGCACCACTATTTTCTTACATTTATTGTTCAGTGTCTCATTCTGAAGAGTGCTGATGCTAGGCTTGCTAGCAATGGCAGCATCTTGACAGCGGTGAGCACTGGGCAAACGCTCGCAAGCTTTCACCTCACAAGTGTAAGCACACAATACAGATGCGCACACTCACACACTAAAACAGTGCCGTTGAGGCCCTGCTGATGCTTATATTTTACTCACAAATACATTCTGATTGGCAGAGAACTCCATTCTGAAGCTGAATGTCTTGTACCTGGGTGGCAGGCTGCAGTGCTAATGCACCAGACAGCCACTCCTGTGCCGGCTACGAGTCCACCTGTGGTTGATCGCAAGTGATCATTACGCCGATGGGTCCCGTCCAGCTTCACAGCACAGCGAGGTGGGAGCTGAAGCAGTGGTGGGCTCCCGCCTGCACTGGCTTTCGAAGTTGAACTATGCCAAGGCCACGCCCCCCCCGTAGCCTATAGGTGTGGGTCTCACAGTATGTCCTGGCAGGCTGTCTCAACAGTAGCGATTGGGCAGTAACTCTCGTGAAGACTTCCTCAGTGAATCAGATGTGCTGCGCTAGGGTGTCAGGTGAATGTTTTACATTGTAGCCAGCTTAGCGAGCTAATCCAGCTCCCAAGTCTGCTGTAAGCACTGTATGGACGCGCTGCTGCCTGCTAAGTAGGGGTGGGCGGACAGCTCCGTTCCGCACACGGAATGTGCGGAGATTTGCCCCTTCCGCCTTCTGCGATATAGGCAGAGAAACAAGGCACATCTCCGCACACTCAGGGGGTAACGGAAGTTGGCCTCCCGCCCGCCGCCCGCAGTATTAAATAACTTTAAAAAGCACATTTCAAATAACCTTACCTTATCAGCGGCGTTCCCGGGCTTCCATCCGTCTCCATCGCGTCTTCTTCTGGGAACTGTGCATGTGCGGGAGCCCGCGCATGCGCATTCCTCACCAGGAATGCGCGGGCGCATGCGCAGTTCCCAGAAGAAGACGCGATGGAGACGGATGGAAGCCCGGGGACACTGCCGATAAGGTAAGGTTATTTGAAATGTGCTTTTCAAAGTTATTTAATACTGCGGGCGGGAGGCAGGTGGGAGGCGGGCGGCGTGTAACGGAACTATGCGGAGAGTGCGGAGATTGGTTCCATCTCCGTGCCTCTCCGCGTAGGTTCCTTACGCAAATTACACCCACCACTACTGCTAAGAGCTTTGTTTTGTCAGTGCGGTGTAATTCGCAGCCCTCGGCTCCGGCTTGCTGAGGATGCGCTATAATGCATGACAATGCATTTCTGTGCGTTGATGCAGACTACCACACTGAAATGCGTTATCCTAACGCCTACTGCATGGTACTTGGTAGGGCTGATGAATTTTTGACTCTGGGTAAATGTGGACAATCACAGATGCATTAAAGGTATGAATGTCCTGTCAGTTTTGTGTGAGTACACATTACTTTAAAACCATAATAATAAATTATTAGTATACTTACAGTAGAAATCGAGAGCAAATGGTAACAAGCATTGACAAAGCCAATAGGGCTGGCTTTAACGTGTTTAATCATGGAAACATATTAAAGCCAGACCCAGTGCTCGTTGAAAAGCTGCTCATCATATTGACAGCAAACTCTGCACTGTCAAGCCATGCCATGAAAAGAACACAGAGCACAATAAACAATAAAATTGAAATACAACACAGTACAGTTATAAAACAAGGTCGCTATAAATACTATGTACACCAACAGTGATACTATCCAAAACAATTGTAAAACCAAAGATTTAACAATGCAATTACAGGAGTTATTGAATGGAACATAGAGGGTGTTGCCTTAGTTGAGCACACTGGTGACAAGGGCTTGCATGATGAATCTGTGGGTGCCAATGGGAAGCCACTTGAAGATGTTCCTGAGCATTTTGAGGGTGTGGAAGCAGATGGGGGTGACCGAGTTGACTTGATTGGTCTTGGAGATTTGGCTTTCAATCACAATTCTCAGGTTCCAGGCAGCAATGGATGGGTGGCGGGTTAGTGCTAGCTTGGAGCCTGCGGGCGACCAACCTTAGACCAGAGAGTGATGTCTTGGCTTAATGATGAAGGGAGACAGTTCTCAGTCTGTGTCTAAGTAGACTAACATAACTCACACAGGATCCTCTTAATCAGGCCAAAACTTCAGTCAAAGCAACAGGATCAACAAACACCAAAACAAAAAAGTCAATGCAGGGTGGGAGACTAACAACCCAGCACATCTGGATTTGTGGCAGCTCTTCTCCAATCTCTGGTGATGGATAGAGAGGGTTTCAAGGTGCTGCGTGAATGTTTAGGAATGCTTGACTTGACTATACACCTCCATGCAACAAGGTCAGCAGCTGTACAGGTCAGCAAAGCCTTCAAGACTGCTTCCAAATTAAACAAGCACTGGCAAAGCCAGTTTTGAATTTGCCAACGTAGGCTGGTAGCTTTTCCATTGCTTGTGCCGATGATGTTCACTGGCAGAAATAAAATAACATTTTGCAGATCCTGAACAGCTTCTGCAGAAAAACAAAGATGATTATGGATATGCACCGATGTGTCATCACAAATTCAGTTATGTGTCACGACATAACAGTGGCACCATGTGAAGATGTACAAATTTGCATATATTATGATACATGTGTATGCATACATCATGGCACAGCAGCCATTTTTTAAATCTTTTTTGTTCCAAGATGGCGAATGCCCTTGTAGCCTAAAATTTTAAAAATAGATATGTGAAAACATGTGTTTTTTACAAAGGAACAGTCTGGTAACAAAGTGGCAGGCCTTCCCAAACAGTTTGAAAAAAATAATTAGTTAATAAACAATGGATATGGATGGATAGACAATACATAGAGAATTTTAAAGAAAGCTTAATGGGACAGGGAGAGGTGTGGGAAGCAACAAATGAGGTGAGGGTGGGAGAGCAACACAGAGAGAGTGGGGTCTGGGCAGGGGTGTGAAAGGCAAGGGAGCACAGAGGGAGACGTGATAAGAACAAGGAAACACATGCAGTTCCATAGCATGCTAGGAGAAAAAGTAAAAACTAGATTCCAGAGTATGAAAAGTCTAATGATACAAGTCATCCATTAAAAAAAGTGCAAAGAATCTAAGCTCAGAAGAGGGACAATCCCAGTTTTAGGAAAGAAAGTGAGTGAATGTGAGTGACAAGAAAGCCAACCAATGATGAACAATTGCAGAACCAATGCCCCAGTAGGGCTTGCTATTGTCCACAATAGGTTGTTAAACAAAAAAAGACAAGGGAATAAGTAGGCCAGACTCACTTACATAATAGGGCTAATGTAAGGAATGAGAAGATTAGGGGGTTGTTGAATGCATGACTAGAAATTAGAAAATATAGCTAAGCAAGGGAAGGAAAGCATATAACCAGATAAGACAGAAAGTGATACAGGAGCGGAAGTAATAAAGTGTTAATCTGAGTAAAATGTCCACTTGATTACAAGGATTTTTTCTCTATCATTGTTTGTTGAAATGTGAATGTCTCCTGAATGGTTTACAGGTATGTTGCCCTGTTCTGAGAGTTCAACTGTGTATCTGTAATCCTGACTTTTATTTTGGCCCTGGCGTCACACTAATCTAGCATGTATACAGAAGCCTAGGGATGTAATTGACAATGTTAAGTCCGGGAGCTGTTGTGTGTCCTGGAAGGGCACACCAAGCATGCCCTTTCAGTGGAGCGGGGGCTACTATCCCTGCCCTCTAGTGCAACTCATAAGGTGGTGGTTAGGGGATACTGTGATTTGATATTGGTGGTGTGAACAAACCTCTTCAACTGAGTCAGTGAGAGAATGGCCTTCTGGCCTTTCATGTAAAGTTCTGTTATGTGAATACACAGAGCCTTGCACTGACATCCTTTGCGCTTGTAGAGTATGTGTGAGTGTAATGTGCATGTGGCATGTATGCAGTAGTATAATCCTATGGGATATAAGTCTAAGTACTGAAGCCAGTAGGATCCATTTTGGAAGCACCTGGTTTAGCGTGAGACAAGATGGAGGATGATATAAGCTTCTCCACATAATGGAATGGAATTTCCTGCATCTCCTTGGCTTGCGGGTAGAGATCCAGACATTGAAGTGAGAAGCATGGCTACCTTTCAAAAGTCCATAAAGACTTTGTTAACAGGGGTTGTTGATTAATTCTTCCTGAGCACTGTGATTTGATGTGTGGTAAGAATGAAAGGTGGGAGAGCAGTTTCTGTCGTTCAAAGTAAAGCTGAGTCAGGCCTGCTGTTAAGAGCTGGGCACAGTGGAAATCCCAAATATCGCAGCCTAAATTTGGATGAACCCTCTTTAGTAGGCAAGTAGCAGGATGACAACCAGACTTTTTCTCCACCTTATAGTCCGGTCCCTGCTGTCTATGTTTATCTGCCTGTCTCTTCGTCCTTGCAAAAGCATTTTTCAAACTTTCAGCCATCAAACTTTTAACTCAGTATGTTATCAATCAATCAAATAGGATTTGTAGAGCGCTGCATATTGCCCCTGAGGGTATCCAGGAACTGGGGGTAGGATGCTGCTGCTGAGTTGAGTTAGTCAAAGAGCCAGGTCTTCAGGTCCTTCTTGAACTTGAACACGTTGAGGGATGTAGAGAGGTGGAGGTCATTCCTGGAATTGGATGCCAGGTGTGAGAATGCGCGGCCACTGCTCCTGCTTCTGTGGATGTGAGGTAGGCTGAGCCTTTGTTATGAAGGGCTTTGTAGGCATGGATGAGCAGTTTGAACTGGCACTGTTTGCTGATGGGGAGCCAGTGTAGGGCTTTGAGATGGGGGAAGATGTGGGTCTGCCTCTGGAGGTTGAGGATGAGCCTGGCTGCAGCGTTATGAATGGTCTGGAGTCTGTTTAGTAGTTGAGCGGTGATTCCCACATAGAGGGAGTTGCCGTAGTCCAGGCGGCTGGTGATGAGGGCTTGGGTGACAGTATGTCTAGTGTTGGAGGTGAGCCATTTGGAGATTTGTATGAGCAGGCACAGGGTGAGAAAGCAGGAGGATGAGATAGTGTTTATCTGCTTTCTCATTGAGAGCTTTCTGTTGAGTATTATTTCAAGGTTTTTTGTGTGCTCCGTGGGTGTGAGTGTGGGGACGAGCTCCTTTGGCCACCAGAAGTCATCCCACATGGAGTTGCTATTCCCGAAGATGAGTATTTCGGTTTTGTCTGTGTTGTGTTTGAGGCATCTAGTATGCATCCAGCCTGCGATGCAGGTCATGCACCTCTGGAAATTAGATTCGGTGTTAGCCGGGTCTAAGGAGAGTGAGAGGATGAGCTGAGTGTCATCAGTATAGGAGATTATGTTCATGCCATGGGATCTGACCAGGGTGGCCAGGGGTACCATGTAAGAGTTGGAAAGTGTAAGATTTAAGGAGGATCCTTGTGGGACACCACAGATGATGTTTTTCGGTCCCAAGGTGAAAGGTGGGAGGTGGACGCTTCAGGTTCATTCAGAGAGGAATGAAGAGACCCATGTAAGTGTTTTCTCTTTGATTCCCATTTGGTGGAGACCGTGCAAGGGGGTTTGGTGGGACACAATGTCAAATGCTGCAGCAAGTTCGAGGAAGATAAGGGCAGTGGTTTCTCCCCTTTCTAGGACAGTCCTGATGTCGTCTGTGGACACTATCAGGGCAGTCTCTGCTCTGATTTGAATGAAATGCAGATTTGAAGGGGTCTAGAAGGTTGTTCTTCTCCAAGTGGCCGGTGATTTGAAGGTTCATTGCATTTTACTTAGCGCCCTGGCCGGGGAAGGCAGTAGGGATATGGGGGGGCATTCGTTTTTTAGGTGTTTGTGGTCTGCAGTGGGTGTTTGAGCAGGGGTTTGATTTCTGCTTGTTTCCATCCTTCATGGAAAGAGACACGTTGATGATTGTGGTGAGCTCCTTGCTGATTGTGCTTTATCATAAGTTGAACATGTAGTGGGGGCATGGATCCTTGGGGGCTCCTGAGTAGATGGAGCCCATGATGGCGTCAGTATTGTCCGTAAAGAGAGGTTCCCATGTGTTTAGTGAGCTTTCCTAGGAGTCTGGGTTGTTAAATAGTCTTTTGAATTTGTTTTTCGGGGGTCGAAATCCTCGTAGATGGTGTAGAAGAAGTCGAGGAGTGTGTTGCAGAGCTCCTGTGAGGGAATGACAATCTTTTCAGTAGCTGTGGGGTAGGAGGACTCCTTGATGATGCAGAGTAGTTCCTTGCTGTAATTTGAGATAGTGTCCAGGTGAAGGTACAGGAAATTTGTTTTGGGAGTTTTGAGCTGATGGTGGTACCTGTTGAGTGCTAGTTTGAAATTGTTGTGGTCGGCTTTTGTTTTGCTGGTGCACCAAATCCTCTCAAGTTGCTTACAGGAGCACTTGTGAGATCTGAGCTCTGGCGTGAATCAGATGTGGTGTTTGGAGAATCTGCTGGTTTTGGTGGGCTTGAGGGGAAAGACTTTGTCTGCACATGTCGTGGTCCATGCATTGAAGTTTCTGACTGCCTCCTCAAGGTCGGTGGTGGCGTCCGATGGTGAGGTTTTGAGGGATTTGGTCCAGAGGTCTTCTGTCACTTTGCTCCAGCTCCTGTTGGGGACATTGGGGGGGCACTGGGTGTTGAGGGGGTGGTTGTGATATGGAAGTGGACATTTGAGTGGTCTGAACAGGTGATTTCGGTGGAGTGGATGTATTTGATTCTGTGGCTCGCAGTGAATATGGGATCAAGAGTGTGTCCAGTGATGTGTGTGGGATCCAAGACCAGTTAGGAGAGGCCAGGGATCTCCATGCTCTCGAGTAAGTTGGTTGTGTTGGTGTCATTGGGGTCTTCCAGGTGGAAATTGAGGTCCCAGATGAAAATGAAGTATTTGGAGTTGATGGCTAGAGGGTTGATGAAGTTGGCAATGGCTTTACAGAAGGCAGGGCATGGTTCACGGGGATCTGTAGGTGAGAGCGCCTCTGACCGTTGTTTTGCAGTTGGTATTGATCTGGAAATTGATGTGTTCCATGATTGGGGTGGAGGTGTCAGCAGTCAGTGGCTGTGCAGTTGAGGGATTCTTTGTCGGTAGTGGCTATTCCACCACCTTGTTTGTTGGTGTGGCCCGCCCCCCTTCCCTGCCCATTGGCCACCCCGCTCCCGCCTCCCGCTGACCCTCCCTCCCGGCTCCTTATTTATGTCAGCCCCTCCGCGACCGCGCAGCGGACGCGCGCAGCGGGAGCGCCGACTGAGCGCCGAAGGAGCGCCAAAGGTAAGCCCGTCTGCGCCCGTCCGCGCCTGGACCGCGCCCAGCGCCAGACCCCCTGGCCCCCGTGCCCGCCAGCCCCCCCGCAGGACCTACGACTTCGCTACGCTCATCGCACTCAAAACCGCCCGAGCCCCCGGATGCTACCGAGCGTCCCCGCGACGCACCCATGGACCCTTCGTCTGCCGAGCCTGCAACTTCTCCTGCCTCCAAACAAGCACCACGCCCACCAAGACAGACAACAGCAACCACCTCAAGTGCATCCTGATCAACACCCGCTCCGTCCACAGACACGCCGTGGAACTCTGGAACCTCCTCGACACCGCATCTCCAGACGTCGCCTTCCTCACAGAAACCTGGATGAACGACTCCTCAGCCCCCGACATCGCCATAGCCATCCCGGACGGCTACAAGATCATCAGGAGGGATCGCAACAACCAGACCGGAGGAGGGATCGCCATCGTACACAAAAGCACCATTCGCATCTCGACTGACTCCACCGACGCATTCAACACCGCCGAATACCTGCACTTCCAGATCCACACCGACCCCAAGATTACCCTCAGAGGCACCCTCATCTACAGACCCCCGGGACCACGCGCACAGTTCTGCGAAGACATCACAGACTTCATCAGCCCTCACGCCCTCCCCTCCGCCGACTACATCCTCCTCGGGGACCTCAACTTCCACCTGGAGAACAACAACGACCGCAACACGACCACCCTGCTGGACAACCTCGCCAACCTCGGACTCCAGCAACTGGTCAACACCCCCACCCACTACGCCGGTCACACGCTCGACCCCCTCTTCTCATCCAGCAAGCACGTCACCTTCAGCCACTGCACCGGACTCCACTGGACTGACCACAGCTGCGTCCACTTCAGCTTCAAGAAGAACACGGTCCACCACCACCCGAAGCAGGTTCCCCACAGAAACTGGAGCAAGATCACCGTCGACCAGCTCACCACCTCCCTCAGCCAGAACCCACCGGTCAGGACAACGGACCCTAACACAGCAGCCCTCGACCTCACGCAATGGCTGACCTCCTGTGCCAACGACCTCGCCCCACTGAAGAACCCACTCACCAGGCCCAGAAGCAAGAAAGCCCCCTGGTTCACCGACGAACTCAAGGACTCCAAGAAGGCCTGCCGCACCCTCGAGAAGGCCTGGCTCCTCGACAAGACCACCGACAACATGACCGCCCTCAAACTCGCCACCCGCAGACATCACCAGCTCATCCGCACCACCAAGAAGAAATCTTTGAAGGAACGACTGGACAAGAACGCCCATGACAGCAAGGAGCTCTTCAACATCGTCAAGGAGTTCTCCAACCCCAGCACCGGCAACAACGACATCACTCCCTCGCAGGACCTCTGCGACTCCCTCGCCTCGTACTTCCACCGCAAGATCGCCGACATCCACAACAGTATCGGCGCTCCACACCCGCACCCATCGACCGAACCTACGCACCCCGCCGCTATCCTCCAGACATGGACCAAAGTGACCCCCGAAGACACGACACGCATGATGAACACCATCCACTCCGGATCTCCGACCGACCCATGCCCCCACCATGTCTTCAACAAGGCCGCCTCTACCATCGCACCCCACCTCCGAGACATCATCAACGCCTCCTTCGACACAGCCACCTTCCCGGAGAGCTGGAAGCACGCCGAGCTCAGCGCACTACTGAAGAAACCAACAGCGGACCCGACCGACCTCAAGAACTTTCGCCCAATCTCGCTCCTTCCATTCCCTGCCAAAGTCATCGAGAAGGTCGTCAACAAGCAGCTGGCCGCCTTCCTCGAGACGAACGGATCCCTCGACCCATCGCAATCCGGATTCAGAGCCAACCACAGCACCGAGACCGCCCTCATCGCAGCCACCGACGACATCCGAGCCCTGCTCGACAAAGGTGAAACAGCGGCACTCATCCTCCTTGACCTCTCCGCAGCATTTGACACTGTCTGCCACCGCACCCTAGTCCAACGCCTTAACGACACCGGCATCCAGGGGAATGCTCTGGAATGGATCATCTCATACCTCTCCGGCAGAACACAGAGAGTACGCCTCCCTCCGTTCCGCTCTGAGGCCACCAAAGTCATCTGCGGCGTCCCGCAAGGATCGTCGCTCAGCCCTACTCTCTTCAACATCTACATGAAACCCCTCGCTGCCATCGCACGCCAACACAACCTCAACATCATTTCCTACGCCGATGACACCCAGCTGATTCTCTCCCTCACCAGAGACCCCGACACCGCCAAAGCTGACCTACACGAAGGGATGAAAGATGTCGCCGAATGGATGAACATCAGCCGCCTGAAGTTGAACATGGACAAGACAGAAGTCCTCATCCTGGGACCGTCGCCCTCCGCATGGGACGACTCCTGGTGGCCCCCGGCCCTGGGCACCGCACCCAAGCCAACAGACCACGCACGCAACTTGGGCGTCTCCTCCCTATCGATGACCAGACAAGTCAACGCCGTCTCCTCATCTTGCTTCCACAACCTCCGCATGCTCCGCAAGATCTTCAGATGGATCCCGACCGAGACCAGGAAGACTGTCACCCAGGCCCTCGTCACCAGCAGACTAGACTACGGAAACACCCTCTACGCCGGTACAACAACCAAGCTTCAGAAAAGACTTCAGCGTATCCAGAACGCCTCCGCCCGTCTCATCCTGGACGCCCCCCGACGCAGCCACATCTCGAGCCACCTGAGAGACCTGCACTGGCTCCCTGTCAACAAGAGGATCACGTTCAGACTCCTCACCCACGCACACAAATCCCTCCACGACCTGGGCCCAAGGTACCTCAACGACCGCCTGACCTTCTACACGCCCACCCGACAACTACGATCCACGAACCTCGCCCTCGCCGTCGTCCCTCGCATCCAGAGAGACACCGCCGGAGGAAGATCCTTCTCCTACCTGGCGGCTAAGACATGGAACTCCCTGCCCGTCCACCTGCGGCTGACCCAGGACCACCTCGCCTTCAGGAAACAGCTCAAGACCTGGCTGTTCGAGCAGTAGCAGACCCCCCCCCCCCCAAGCGCCTTGAGACCCTTCCGGGTGAGTAGTGCGCGATATAAATTCCATGATTGATTGATTGATTGTGGTCCCGGTGAATTATCTTGTATCCGTAGGGTGTGGCGGTGAAGAAGCTGTGTACTGTATCTGGGTTGAGCCATGTCTCAGTGAGGCAGAGCATGTCCAGCGTGAGGGAGGTGATGGTGCCCCATATCTCGCTCGCATGCTTGTGGAGTGACTGGGTGTAGTTTAGAAAGCACTGGAATTGCTTTGTAGTGGTGGAAGTAGATGGTGGTTTCAGAGCTGAGGGCAAGGTTGCAATTGTTGTTGCGCTGTCCGGGGTTGAGGGCTAGAAGCTCGGTGCTTTTGCATCTGTAGATGGTGGGAGGGTCAGATGTCGGGGCACTGTGCGTAGTTCAGGCACGTACGGGTGCAGACAGGCTACTTTGATGCAGCCCCTGCATGCGGCTGCGCTGGGCCTACATTAAGTAGGTTACCAGGGGGGGTAAATAATTCTTCAAGTTACTACTTAATTGTCTAAACACATCACGTTTTATGTTGTTACATTTCGAAATTCTAACACTTCATGTTAAGACTTCAAAATTTTATATGCGGGTGCACTCTACTCGTATGAATATAATGCACCCCTACAAATAAATAGTGGTTACTGATACATCAGAAATAATATACACTCTTCCTTGATATCATCTTTTGAGAATATTTAAAATTATAATTTGCTTTAATGTAAACTGTTGTGCTGCTTGAACTTCTTTCAGAAAGGTTGCTGCACTGGAGATGATGCGATCAGGTGAAATTATATTTGTTGGTTTCATATCTGAGATGCCAGGGTATCTTCAGGATAAACCATCTCCTAACACATTTGGACCGCCAGGAATATAAATGATGAGGAATTCGTAATGTGGAAACAATAGGCCCATCTTGCCTGACAACTGTTTCTGCACTGGATAGTCTTTAATTCCTGTAGATTCCGATGATCCAGCCTAATCTCAAAGGAATGTCTTGCCCCCAACAAAAGATGTCTCCATTTAGTACATGCTAATCTCATGACTAATAGATCCTTTTCAAGAATAGAATAATTTTGCTCTACTGGAGAGAACAAGAGTAGTAAAAGATTGGATGCTCTTTCCCCTTATCTTCTTGTTGCTAAAGTACTGCAGAAGCATCAGTTTGGACAAGAAATTTGAGGGTGAGAGCAGGATGATGAAGAACAGGCACCTTGGAAAATGCAGTCTTCAACGCCTAAAATGCCTTTTTTGAGCGATTATCCCAGTTAAAACCATATTTGAGATATTCTAGCTACGAAACTCTGGAAATATCGTTGGCATAAGCAGAAAAATGGTTTACAAAGTGTCAGAAAAAACTGGCAAAGGCAAGGCAGCTTTGGACTTCCTTTACAGTAGTTGAAGACGACCAATCCAATACTGTAGAGACCTTTTGTTTATTCGTGGATAATCCTTAGGGTGTCAAAATGAATCCTAAATACTAAAAAAATAGTAAGTTCTCTAGATAGAAGATGACAAAATTATTTAAGTTATATGTAAAGATTCTATCGATAAACATCTGAAAAATATAGGGAGCATTGCTTTTACCCAAGGATGTCACTCTGTATTCAAAGTGTCTGTCAAGGGTTCGAAAAGCGATTTTCCATCCTCACTACTTATCGGTAGGAGATGGTAGGCTCCCTTTAAGTCTAGTATAGTTAAAAACTGGGATCCTCGGACAGCTTCCAGAATGTCCTTTATCTAAGGTATGGGATAACAGTACTTTTATTTTTTTATTGGCTTCTATAGTTAATACATGCTTTCAACTCATTGTTTTTCTTTGGAACAAAAAATAATAGTGCTACTGCCAGAGAGGTTTAAGGGGTGATTAACCCTTGTTTCAGGCTTTCCTTTTAGACAATAAATACATTCCTCCATAAGGTATTTCAACTTCTGGTTTCATGTTCCTGGAAAAAAACACTGCTAAGGAGAAAAAAGCCAAAGCGAAAACCTCTGATGTGGACAGCACAAGACCAAACTCTGGAGCAACACCAAGGAATCCGAATGGCAAGAAAACAATACAGCTACACACCAGAATAAATAGCTACACTAAAGGACATAGGAAGAGTGCTGTGGGGTCTATTAATTTCACTGACCCCACTTATATAAGAATAATTGGCCTGGAAGTAAAGGAGGACCACAGGAAATAATTCCTGACCATCTTAGATTGGACTATCAAGAAACTCAATGCTGGGTGCCACCCTGATCCACTAATGTAGCCCAATTCAAGATGGCACATCTGAGCCGTAAAACGGAAAGCCCAACTACCCCAGACAATGGTAAAATTGAAGGGAGCCTTGCAAGGCATCAGCCATGCCCCAACACTCCAGGGAATTCCACACCACCACTGGTAAGTGGTGGGTCTCCATAATAAATGTGCTCTCAAGGCAAGCAAGCAGAATTCAGTGGCTTGACACCTGCCTTTTGGTGTATCCCTGCAGGTAAATTGAGGTGATGATGGCCAAGTGCATAAACCTCACACATCATTATGCCCATTTTGGGGGTGCTTCAATTTGGAGACAACCGCTGTGCTGCCAGCTGTGACAATCATCACTTTTCACATATGCTGTTTCTGAAGAGAAGGACCCGTGAAGGAGAACCACCTCAAGCTGGTTCTTAAATTTGTTCAGAAAATGTGTAGAAAAGTGGGACAGAATTTTTTTTCCAGTTCCAATTTCTTCATGAACATGGAAGTGAATGCTACACAGAGCGCTCAAAGGATTGCAGGTGGCCAGTGCTGTGGTCTCACTGAAATATAGAAACAAAATAATGCGGAGGAATCAATAGCAAAACATATATTTCTGTAAGGAAAAAAACTAATTAATCCCTATCAATAATTGTTAGATCTCTAAACCTTCTTTCATTTTTTGAGACTCAGATACCAACTCCAAGTGTTTTTTTAAATATGTCAAAAAAACACAGTCAAAACATGTACACACGTAAATACAGACATATACGTATCACAAGTCCTTAATACCCATTCTTACTCAGGGGCCCATTAGGATGGCCGGCGTATCTCCCCCGCCGGGCCGGTGGTAGCCTCCACTGGCCCGGCGGGGGCGATCTGCCCGCCATCCTTACCTGAATGACCCCCGCTATATTAGTATGTCTGGGGGGTCCGTGGCGGACGGAAAGACCATCTGCCGCTTTTCTGCCGGTCGACTCGTCGACCGGGCGGAAAAAGGGCATAACATGGTGGTGGTGTCTGCAAGATACCGCCATCCATAATATGATTAGGGTGGAGATGAGCCTTTCCATGGCAGCATTGCCGCCATGGAAAGGCATGCGGTTCCTGCTTGAGGGAGCCCATTGCAGGCCCCCTGAGTGTTGGGGGGTGCACTTGGGGGGTACCTGTGGTAGCCCCCTACATTGGCATGGACAAGGTGGCAGGCACCGCATGGTGCCTGTCACCTTGTGCATGCCAATGCACAAAGTGCATTCCCAGCATTGTGGCGGGCGATGCTGTGAGCACTGCCTGCCACAATGTTGGGAATGGGGTATGCCACGAGGTGGCATCCTGATTTCAGGTGCGGGACAGCCGCACCCCTGGCGGACTGTCCCACATACCGTTACGGTGTCCACCCGCCATCGCAATGGCACCCTTAGTACAGATGCTAGTTACAAACAAAGAAACTTCATTCATAGAGCAATCCGAAAAAAGGAGGTAGGCCAGTACACACTCGTGGGAATAAAACAACCCCCCACAAAGTACAAAAAGTGTGTAATCATTTTTTCATATATCAATCATGGTCTGTGGGACTCCTCCATGCTGCAGGGTCAACGCGTTTCAGCCCATTAATTCGGGCCTCATCAGGACAAGGACAGAAGGAATACAATGCCTACAAAATAACATATGCAAATCACTATCATCTCTATTACATAACTTCAATGAAAATACGAAAAGAGTATACACGACAATTCAGGACCTCACTTCAACTGGCCGCCAAGGGTGCAAGACTAAGAACACCAACCACAGTGATGTGTTAAGTAAAAGAAAAAGGAAAAGAAAGTGACAAAATACCATTGTAAAACTGTAAATACCAAAATGTGTCTCGTATAAATAAACAATAAATTCCAGCCAAAAAACACACACCAGTGTATACTCCATAAGCACTAGCCACCAGTGTCTGATAGAAAAAACAAAGTATCCACTAACCCAGATAGATGCCAAAACAAGTATAAAACTCTTCCTTTTTTTTCGGGAAGATTCAACACTTCATGTAAATACTACGGGAAAATTCTCCTCTGAGATGTCTGAATAATGTAACTAAGACTGAAAAAATAAAAAATATAAAAATAAATTGATGAGAACTTCTCTGAATGAGATGGTGCCAAGAGAGTCCAAAACCACTGGTCAATATCACGACCAACCTTTAATACAAAGCATAACAACACTGCTCAGCGAGTGGCGAGGTCTGCTAATTTGGAACGTCTATCCCATGGTGGAATGCTACACAGAAACAAGCAAGGACAATAATTAAACCACAGTCCTGCATTGCTCATTCAGTGTTGAAGATCGGAAGGGGAGGCCGATCATATCTACTTACCCAAACACTCGGGGAAGAATTATTTACCGCTGCTTTCCTTGTGTTGTGATACCGCAAAATCGTACACGCAGTGGTAAGGCTGTCAAGAATACAAAAACCTTCTGACGGAGTCCTAGGTGCCGGGAATTGGGTCACATTGTGCAGATGGATGTCTGCGTACGTGCTATATTAAGTAACACGTTCTCTAGGGTCTGAACAAAAAAAGAGGACTATGGGATCGTAGAGCCTCTTTCTCAAATATACGTACATAATGAAATAGAAAGATTACGGTGGCTAGAAAAAGAGGGGAAAATTATTTCTAAAACTGCTCGGTCCTACACTAAGGATGCCAAAAGGAAAAATACTTAAAAAAAATATATATTATATTTAAAAAAAAGAAACAAAAGAAAAATAGAGCCATCACCTGTCATGTCACCCAAGACAGGCAGTCTAAGTAAATCGAGTGCAATCTATCAAATCAAGAACATATTTACAAAGGTCATCAAACGTATTATGATATACATACAGGTAGTTAAATTATCCGTTGTGTTACTATGCTAAATACACTGTACATTAAATATATTCTGTACTTAGTGAAAAAGAGAAAATTCTATGCTCAAAATAAACAAAGCAACTTCCGGTGGCAGGTAGTGCTACAGTAGGCGTTATGTAAACAGACCGGTGTCAGAGGGGGTCGTCTGTGAGCCGTCACCTGGCCAATGACTGTCAAACGCTGTCACCCTCCTCCATCACTTTTGACCTCTCACCTCAGCAACGCTAAGGTCACTACTTTGCACAGCAAACACAGTTTTGATTTAATTTTTTAAAATACTTTCATTGTAGGTCGCGCGCGGCGCCGATTCAAGATGGCCGCTCCTTGAATCGGCTCGGAGCCACTAAGGAGCGCCGTTTATCGAGGGGCATCTAATTCTGCTCCTAACATACCAAAAACAATGGATTCGGACTGCAAAAGCTCCACTGCACGTTAAGGCAAGCTTTTTTAAAAAAAATTGGGTCTTTTTTTACTGATTTCTGGCCTCGACCTCTTCCAGCTCTGCGGTGGCCACCATTTTGTTTTTTCTTTGATTTTCTCTCACAGTCACCTTGCATTTCCTTGCTTTCAATGCCACCTTTCCGCCAAAATGCTCACTTTCTCTCATTTTTGGTCCTTTTGAGAGGGTGATATCAATAACTGATGCTTTTTCATCATAAACAGTGGCAATTTTACAAGTCCTATTGTGTTCATGGCGTCTTCATGACTAGCTAGTGACCTCTAATCCTCTTTTCATCACATGGCTTGTTGATGCTTCCTTTTATTGGCTGTTCTTGATTGAGACTTTGTGCTTTTTGCGGTCTTTTTTGTGCCCACAATTATATGCTACTGGTTGGTTGGACTCTCGTTACTTTACAATGGACACTTCAATCTCCACTAAGCCTCATGGCGCACCAGGACCAACTGTTGGCGGTCGCAAACACTCTGCTGTTAGCGCTAACAAATGTGTTAAAAAAAACCATCTTCCCCATCTATGTCACCTCTTCCTCTGACGTTAGAGGACATTATGGAAGAATTACGCAACATCAGACCCTTCATGATTGAAACCACTGCTTCACTTCAACGTATTGAAGACAAATGGTCTGGCCTCGAGTCACGTATTTCAGATGTGGAACAAAAAATTAGTGATGCACAGGATGTTGTCGCCAGAGTGGATTTTCTCACTAAAGAAGTAACTCAACTCAAGAAAGTTACGGAAGATTTAGAGAATCGAAATAGGCGCAACAACCTATGTATTTACGGAATTCCAGAAGGTTCTGAGGGGTCGGACATGATTTCCTTCCTGAAAACTCAAGTCCTACAAGTTGTTGGTCTGTCAAAACCCATGGACCTCAACATTCAAAGGGCGCACAGATTGGGTCCGTCAAATGTATCTTCAGCAGCTAAACCTAGAGGCATTATTGCATATTTTTTACTATATTCTGACCTTATGGCAATTCTCAATGCTGTAAAACAGCACAAACAAATGATTTGGTCTGGCCATAAAATATTTTTCAGCCAAGATGTTTTCAAGCCAACTGCTAACCATCGGAAGCAATTTTTAGACCTTAGACCTTCGCTTAGAGCCATGAACGTTCGCTACGGACTTATCCACCCCTGCTTCTTTAAAGTGACCTACAAGGATAGAACTTTTACTTTTAAAGACCCAGCGGAACTTCGAAAATTCATCCACGTTCACAAAGGAGAAGCTATGGACCCAAGCAAACCTTAATTGTTTTCTTGTTTATTTTCTCCGTCTCCTTTAGATGATCCTTGTATACCCATGCTGTTGATGTTCATACCCGAGTTATCGTTATGTATGTGGTGTTTTATCCATATTGTGGCAATATTCCCTAACGTTTGGTAAGCTCCCCTCCTCGCTGTTTCATTCTAATGCTGCTTCTTTTGTGGACTACTTCTCTTATTCCTCTTGTTTATCTTGTAGTGGCTAATTCGTTTTTCCTCCGTGCTCCCAGTTTGGAGTTGGTCGTTTTGTTCTTCGTCCCCCCCTCTTGTACTATTGCTCTTTCTATAATTGCACATAATGACTAAAGCTCTTTGGCTTTTGGTCATCTTCTCTCTGTTATCTTCTTCAGGGCGACTATGCTCCCCCTTCCATTCTCCCTTCTGTCTCTCTCTTTTTTACTCTCCTTCCCTCCTACTCCCTTATTGTTTTATCTTCTTCTTCATTTGGTGCACTTTTCTTCCTTTTGATTTGATTGTTATGTTATGTTATGTTATGTTAGCCGGATTTGTATCGCGCACAGCTGCCCCAGCAAAGGGGCGTCCCGGCGCTTGAAGCAAGAAATCGGCACACAGACAACCCAGTGGGCACGTGAAGGCAAAGCCTAAGCGCTCAAAGAAAACAGGAAGGTCTTAATGGCCCTCCTGAAGATCAAGAGATCATCAATGGCCCGAATGTGGACAGGAAGAGAGTTCCAGAGCTTGGCGGCAAGCACACTAAAAGAGCGGCCCCCTGCTCTAACCTTTTTAAAGCGTGGAACTAAGGCCCTATGGGACCCAGAAGATCTCAGAGTACGTGAAGGTACATACGGCAAAATAAGATTTTCCAAAATCTGAGGGGAAGAGTATTTCAAAATTTTGAATGAGAGGCAAAGAGATTTAAACTTAATCCTCTGGGATACAGGAAGCCAATGGAGTCCATAGATAGTTTTATTTGCCGAGCAAAATCTCGGCAAGCCAACCAGAGCCCTGGCTGCAGCATTTTGAACTCGCTGAAGTCTACAGAGTTCAGCCTGATTGACTCCATGTAGAAGAGAACTAGCATAGTCCAATCGAGACAGTATAGTGGCCTGTACAATGAGCTGTCTGGTAGGGGCGTCAAAGAATTTAAAAATAGATCTGAGCCTACGGAGAGTACCGAAGCAAGTGGCAGCGATTTTCTTAGTATGGGAAACAAAACTAAGTTTAGAATCAAGCCACATGCCTAGGTTCTTTACCTCGGCAACTGGGAGAGGGGTAGGGCCAAGCTCGGAAGGCCACCACTGATCACCCCAGAGATGACTCTGCTTACCAATAATAAGCACCTCCATTTTTTTTGCAGGATTGTACCTTATGATTCCCTCCCTATTTCATATTGGCACATACACCAAGCGAATTCTCCTATTTTCCTCCCTTTTGATTATTTTATATCTTCACAAGCTTCTTTCTCTTTTACATCGGACTTTCATCTCCCTATAAGCATCTCTTTCTTGTATAAATCTCTATAGCTATTTTACCTTTCATTTTTTTAATGTTATTATTTCTTCTGTCTAACTTTGCATAAATTTTTTTGATGAAAGATCTCCGCATTGTTTCATGGAATATCAAAGTTATTCGTAACCCTGTTAAAAAACAACGTGTATTGTCTCACCTTGAAAAATTACAATGTCAGGTAGCATTATTACAAGAATCGCACCTCAAGGAACAAGATTTACTTTCTCTCCGCAAACAATGAGTAAGAGTCATTTTCTGTTCTCCGGCGGTGAACAACAAAAATGGAGTGGTTATACTATTTCACAAGTCTCTTAATGTATCCCTTCAGAATGAATGTAAAGACACTAATGGTAGATGGCTCTTCTTAAATGCTAAAGTCAATGATGCTCAACTATCTTTTTGCAATGTTTATGATCCTAACAGTGTTGACTTATACTTTTGAATGATTTTTCTACCCTTCTCTCCTCACATGCAGTTGATTGTAGGTGGTGATTGTAATCAATTTATGGACCCCTTTTTAGATATGAAATCCCAAGCAAGATATATCCCCAGCAAGATGCAAAGAAGCTTTCATAAAGCTATCACATCCAGAGGCCTGATAGACGCTTGGAGAACTTCTCACCCAGACGTCTTAGAATTTTCCTTCTTTTCCCCTGTACATAAATCGCATTCTCGCATTGATTACATTTTTCTCACTCAACCTGCCCTACAATTCATGATTAATGCATAGATTTGGAATATCCCTCGTCTCTCCCGTCTTCCCGGCGTTGGCGTTTCAACAATTCCCTCTTATTAGAAACTCTATTTATTGAACAGTTCAAGATTTTCACTCAGGAATTTTTTTTAATTAATCTCTCCTCTACCCATCAATATCATTTTATCTGGGATGCTTTTAAAGCTGCAGCCAGGGGTTTTATTATTAATTTTGTTTCCCAGAAAAAAAGGCTATCTTAGACTCTGCACACATCTTGAACCAAATGAAAGCCTTAGAACATAAGTATTTCACTTCTAATTGTCCCAATACACTTTCATCTCTTATTAAAGCCAAGCTACATTATAATAAACAGTTGTTAGATTCAGCTTGTAACAATCTTCTAAAATTTAACGCCAAGATGCATGGTGGACGGAATAGAGCAGTCAGATCTCTGGCTAATTATTTGAAAATTAAAAAGCAGAAATCTAAAATTGTGGCTTTTATTGATAACTCTGGAGTTTGCCATACTTCAGACGCTAAAATCCTTGATTGCTTCACCGAATAGTACACTTCCCTATACACTCCAGAATCCACTCCCGCTTCTGACCAAATTGATTCCTTTTTTCAAAATATTCCCAAAACTCCAGTGGGTCAAACTCATCTTTCATCCTTAAATGTACCCATCTTAGAAAAAGAAATCGTTGAAGCTCTTACTCTTTTACCCAAAGACAAAACACCCGGTCCCGATGGCTTTACTGTTCACTTTTTTTTTCATTTCAAACAACTTTTGGTAGCCCAGTTATTCTCATTAATTAACCATTTTCTCACCGCCGGTGAGGACCCTTCCCAATGTAAAAATTACACACCGATTTCCCTGATTAATACTGATTGTAAAATCTTTACTAAACTACTTGCCCTTCGCATCAATAAAGTCTTTCCGGATCTCATCAATATATATCAATCTGGCTTTGTTAAAGGACGCTCCATCACTGACAACTCTAGAACATTTCTTAATATCATCCACCTGGCCTCCAAATCAGACTCTCCCATTGCCGCCATTACGTTGGATGCTGCAAAAGCATTCAATAGAGTTAATTGGGATTTTATCTTTGGCGCACTTAAATGGCACAGTTTTAGCCCCCCATTATTCAATATATTCAACTGCTATATTCTGCCCCCACTACTTGTATTTGGGTAAACGGTTTTCAATCAATGTATTTCCCTCTCCTTAGAGGGACGAGACAGGGGTGTCCCCTTTCTCCTCTCCAATTTATTCTGGCTTTGGAGCCCTTTTTAGAAAAACTTAGACATTTGTCACAATATACAGGTTTTAAATTTAATAATATTGATATCAAATTCACTGCTTACGCAGATGACATTCTTTTATACATCTCTAATCCATCAACATCTCTCCCGGCTTTCTTTTCCCTTTTACAAGAATACTCTTCTGTCTCAGGTTATAAGCTAAATATTGATAAATCTGAGGTCTTACCCTTGAATAAGTATTGTCTCCCATATATGTTTCACAACAATGGTTTTGAATGGAATTCAAAATGTATTAAATGTTTAGGGATCCTCTATGCAGTATCAGAGAAACTATTAAAATTAACCTCGCTCAAATACTTAAAAAGCTATCAAATCTTACGGAAAGCTGGCCTCCACTTTTTTTTATCCTGGTGGGGTAGAGTAGTACAATCAAAATGATGCTTCTTCCAAATATTAACTTTGTTTTTTCTATGCTTCCTGTCTCCTTGCCCAATTCCTTTTTCACAACTATTTATCGCTCTTTGACCAAATTTCTATGGACTAATGGAGTAAATTTTCCTAATCTCAAACGTTATCACTCGGCATTCTCCCTGAAACAAATTTGGCCCCTTTTAGCCGATTCTGCTCATTCACCTTTCACAGCATGGAGCTCCATAGAACACTCGCAGTACTCACCCTTTTCCTTTCTTTAAGCCATTCGTCTTTCCCAACCTCTAAAACGTTTTTTTTACCTATATTTATCCACTCCAAAGCAATCGCCTCCTCCCTACTTACAACTCAGTTATCTTCTGCAGATCGCATCTTGTGCACTCCAATTTGGTATAACAAACATCTCAAAATTAATAACAGAGATATTTTCTGGAAAGAATGGATTGACAAAGGCATTATCACATTTGATCATCTTTTAAGAGATGCTTCCCCTCTGGAATACCCGGAGATACAAAGATCTTGGTATTTCATCTACACGAGCCCAACAATATCCCTTGCTCAAAGATTCTATGATCTTTTACCTTTCTCAAAATAGCCTTACCGATCCACATGTCCAATCAATCTCTTCTCCTTTGGACTTCTCCAATCAATTTAAAGCTGCTGTTATATTTAAGTTACTTTCTTGCCCTGTTAAAGTTAGATCTAAATCCAAAATAGAACTTCAGTGGGAAAATGATCTATCACAAGAATTTTCTTTTCAAATATGGGACTCCATCTGGTCCAAAATTCACACTTCCTCACACTCAGCTAGTACAACCCAAACTTTATATTATTTTTATAACAGACTTTTTTTTACCCCTATTGACTTATATAAATTCAAGCTGCTGGATTCCCCAAAATGTTGGTCTTGTCCCCATGAGAGCAGCGATTTTTTCCAGATGTTTTGCCATTGTCCTAAGGTTCCTCTGCAGGAATGTGCATGCACGGGCATCGGCGCATGCGCAGTTCCCAGAAGAAGACGCGCTGGAGAAGGATCAGAGCCCGGGGACGCCACCGATAAGGTAAGGTTACTCTTAACGATTGTTATTCTAATGTATTTAAGGCGGGCGGGAGGCGGGCGGGAGGCGGGATGTGCGTAAGAGAACTATGCGGAGATTGGTTTCATCTCCGTGCCTCTCCGCGTAGGTCCCTTACACACATTACGCCCACCCTTAGTCTGAGCATCATTCCTGCTTCTACCATAAATTGCTGGGGGACAGTTTAATCTAGGGTCGACCCAGGTGGGAGATAGCAGTGAGGGAGATAAGGTATCTTGCACCAGTCTAATACATTGAACTGTTTAGTATTGACTTCTGCTGTGACATTAAAAAATACTTTATTGTCTAAAAATACGGATCACTGACAAAATATCGATGGACCGAATATCGACCTACAAGATTATCGAGTACAAAAATATCGAAACCAAAATATCGTTGTTTAAAATATCGTTTTTTATTAAATTAAATGTCTTAAAAATAATATAAAATAATTAAATAATAAATATAATTATTAAAAAGAGAGTTAGAAATATTTTAAAAAGTTAAAAATGATAAATATAAAGGGGCCCGATTCCAATCCTGGAAAAAGGCTATACAAATCATTGTATGGAGCGTTTTTCCCATACAACTCGTACCCGGTAAACTTTTCTTACAACCTAGGAAGTACGATTCATACAGAAAGCCTCTTTCCATACAAATCGTACAAAAGACCATACAGCTAAAATAAACCAACGATTCTGATCCGGAACAGCTTGCACGCGACGTCTGTATGTATTTACGTTACAACAAACAAGTGATGGACGGAATGCTGACAATGCAGACATTCTCCCCCAGTCAAGAGATATGGGTTAAATACATCGTTCTTTTGCCCACTACGCCACCCCAGTTTAGACATGGCCATATGCAAATCAGCCTTGACCCTGTGCCTCATGGGAACAGTCCAGCCCGAACTGCCAAGCCATGTCTTCCCTGGACCAGAATCAAGCATCCTAGGACCGGTTTCTGGCTATCAGCCGTCATCAGCCAGGATAGCTTGACTCCAGTGGCGTAGTGAGCACGGGTCCCACGTCTGGGAATACCCATCCCACTTAGGGCGAAAAGCGTTACAACAAACAAGTGATGGACGGAATGCTGACAATGCAGACATTCTCCCCCAGTCAAGAGATCTGGGTTAAATCCATCGTTCTTTTGCCCACTACGCCACCCCAGTTTAGACATGGCCATATGCAAATCAGTCTTGACCCTGTGCCTCATGGGAACAGTCCAGCCCGAACTGCCAAGCCATGTCTTCCCTGGACCAGAATCAAGCATCCTAGGACCGGTTTCTGGCTATCAGCCGTCATCAGCCAGGATAGCTTGACTCCAGTGGCGTAGTGAGCACGGGTCCCACGTCTGGGAATACCCATCCCACTTAGGGCGAAAAGCGTTACAACAAACAAGTGATGGACGGAATGCTGACAATGCAGACATTCTCCCCCAGTCAAGAGATCTGGGTTAAATCCATCGTTCTTTTGCCCACTACGCCACCCCAGTTTAGACATGGCCATATGCAAATCAGTCTTGACCCTGTGCCTCATGGGAACAGTCCAGCCCGAACTGCCAAGCCATGTCTTCCCTGGACCAGAATCAAGCATCCTAGGACCGGTTTCTGGCTATCAGCCGTCATCAGCCAGGATAGCTTGACTCCAGTGGCGTAGTGAGCACGGGTCCCACGTCTGGGAATACCCACCCCACTTAGGGCGAAAAGCGTTACAACAAACAAGTGATGGACGGAATGCTGACAATGCAGACATTCTCCCCCAGCCAAGAGATCTGGGTTAAATCCATCGTTCTTTTGCCCACTACGCCACCCCAGTTTAGACATGGCCATATGCAAATCAGTCTTGACCCTGTGCCTCATGGGAACAGTCCAGCCCGAACTGCCAAGCCATGTCTTCCCTGGACCAGAATCAAGCATCCTAGGACCGGTTTCTGGCTATCAGCCGTCATCAGCCAGGATAGCTTGACTCCAGTGGCGTAGTGAGCACGGGTCCCACGTCTGGGAATACCCATCCCACTTAGGGCGAAAAGCGTTACAACAAACAAGTGATGGACGGAATGCTGACAATGCAGACATTCTCCCCCAGTCAAGAGATCTGGGTTAAATCCATTGTTCTTTTGCCCACTACGCCACCCCAGTTTAGACATGGCCATATGCAAATCAGTCTTGACCCTGTGCCTCATGGGAACAGTCCAGCCCGAACTGCCAAGCTATGTCTTCCCTGGACCAGAATCAAGCATCCTAGGACTGGTTTCTGGCTATCAGCCGTCATCAGCCAGGATAGCTTGACTCCAGTGGCGCAGTGAGCACGGGTCCCACGTCTGGGAATACCCATCCCACTTAGGGCGAAAAGCGTTACAACAAACAAGTGATGGACGGAATGCTGACAATGCAGACATTCTCCCCCAGTCAAGAGATCTGGGTAAAATCCATCGTTCTTTTGCCCACTACGCCACCCCAGTTTAGACATGGCCATATGCAAATCAGTCTTGACCCTCTGCCTCATGGGAACAGTCCAGCCCGAACTGCCAAGCCATGTCTTCCCTGGACCAGAATCAAGCATCCTAGGACCGGTTTCTGGCTATCAGCCGTCATCAGCCAGGATAGCAGTTCGGGCTGGACTGTTCCCATGAGGCACAGGGTCAAGACTGATTTGCATATGGCCATGTCTAAACTGAGGTGGTGTAGTGGGCAAAAGAACGATGGATTTAACCCAGATCTCTTGACTGGGGGAGAATGTATGCATTGTCAGCATTCCGTCCATCATTTGTTTGTTGTAACGCTTTTCGCCCTAAGTGGGATGGGTATTCCCAGACGTGGGACCCGTGCTCACTACGCCACTGGAGTCAAGCTATCCTGGCTGATGACGGCTGATAGCCAGAAACCGGTCCTAGGATGCTTGATTCCGGTCCAGGGAAGACATGGCTTGGCAGTTCGGGCTGGACTGTTCCCAAGAGGCACAGGGTCAAGACTGATTTGCATATGGCCATGTCTAAACTGGGGTGGTGTAGTGGGCAAAATAGCGATGGATTTAACCCAGATCTCTTGACTGGGGGAGAATGTATGCATTGTCAGCATTCCGTCCATCATTTGTTTGTTGTAACGCTTTTCGCCCTAAGTGGGATGGGTATTCCCAGACGTGGGACCCGTGCTCACTACGCCACTGGAGTCAAGCTATCCTGGCTGATGACGGCTGATAGCCAGAAACCGGTCCTAGGATGCTTGATTCCGGTCCAGGGAAGACATGGCTTGGCAGTTCGGGCTGGACTGTTCCCATGAGGCACAGGGTCAAGACTGATTTGCATATGGCCATGTCTAAACTGGGGTGGTGTAGTGGGCAAAAGAACGATGGATTTAACCCAGATCTCTTGACTGGGGGAGAATGTATGCATTGTCAGCATTCCGTCCATCATTTGTTTGTTGTAACGCTTTTCGCCCTAAGTGGGATGGGTATTCCCAGACGTGGGACCCGTGCTCACTACGCCACTGGAGTCAAGCTATCCTGGCTGATGACGGCTGATAGCCAGAAACCGGTCCTAGGATGCTTGATTCCGGTCCAGGGAAGACATGGCTTGGCAGTTCGGGCTGGACTGTTCCCATGAGGCACAGGGTCAAGACTGATTTGCATATGGCCATGTCTAAACTGGGGTGGTGTAGTGGGCAAAAGAACGATGGATTTAACCCAGATCTCTTGACTGGGGGAGAATGTATGCATTGTCAGCATTCCGTCCATCATTTGTTTGTTGTAACGCTTTTCGCCCTAAGTGGGATGGGTATTCCCAGACGTGGGACCCATGCTCACTACGCCACTGGAGTCAAGCTATCCTGGCTGATGACGGCTGATAGCCAGAAACCGGTCCTAGGATGCTTGATTCCGGTCCAGGGAAGACATGGCTTGGCAGTTCGGGCTGGACTGTTCCCATGAGGCACAGGGTCAAGACTGATTTGCATATGGCCATGTCTAAACTGGGGTGGTGTAGTGGGCAAAAGAACGATGGATTTAACCCAGATCTCTTGACTGGGGGAGAATGTATGCATTGTCAGCATTCCGTCCATCATTTGTTTGTTGTAACGCTTTTCGCCCTAAGTGGGATGGGTATTCCCAGACGTGGGACCCGTGCTCACTACGCCACTGGAGTCAAGCTATCCTGGCTGATGACGGCTGATAGCCAGAAACCGGTCCTAGGATGCTTGATTCCGGTCCAGGGAAGACATGGCTTGGCAGTTCGGGCTGGACTGTTCCCATGAGGCACAAGGTCAAGACTGATTTGCATATGGCCATGTCTAAACTGGGGTGGTGTAGTGGGCAAAAGAACGATGGATTTAACCTAGATCTCTTGACTGGGGGAGAATGTATGCATTGTCAGCATTCCGTCCATCATTTGTTTGTTGTAACGCTTTTCGCCCTAAGTGGGATGGGTATTCCCAGACGTGGGACCCGTGCTCACTACGCCACTGGAGTCAAGCTATCCTGGCTGATGACGGCTGATAGCCAGAAACCGGTCCTAGGATGCTTGATTCCGGTCCAGGGAAGACATGGCTTGGCAGTTCGGGCTGGACTGTTCCCATGAGGCACAGGGTCAAGACTGATTTGCATATGGCCATGTCTAAACTGGGGTGGTGTAGTGGGCAAAAGAACGATGGATTTAACCCAGATCTCTTGACTGGGGGAGAATGTATGCATTGTCAGCATTCCGTCCATCATTTGTTTGTTGTAACGCTTTTCGCCCTAAGTGGGATGGGTATTCCCAGACGTGGGACCCGTGCTCACTACGCCACTGGAGTCAAGCTATCCTGGCTGATGACGGCTGATAGCCAGAAACCGGTCCTAGGATGCTTGATTCCGGTCCAGGGAAGACATGGCTTGGCAGTTCGGGCTGGACTGTTCCCAAGAGGCACAGGGTCAAGACTGATTTGCATATGGCCATGTCTAAACTGGGGTGGTGTAGTGGGCAAAATAACGATGGATTTAACCCAGATCTCTTGACTGGGGGAGAATGTATGCATTGTCAGCATTCCGTCCATCATTTGTTTGTTGTAACGCTTTTCGCCCTAAGTGGGATGGGTATTCCCAGACGTGGGACCCGTGCTCACTACGCCACTGGAGTCAAGCTATCCTGGCTGATGACGGCTGATAGCCAGAAACCGGTCCTAGGATGCTTGATTCCGGTCCAGGGAAGACATGGCTTGGCAGTTCGGGCTGGACTGTTCCCATGAGGCACAGGGTCAAGACTGATTTGCATATGGCCATGTCTAAACTGGGGTGGTGTAGTGGGCAAAAGAACGATGGATTTAACCCAGATCTCTTGACTGGGGGAGAATGTATGCATTGTCAGCATTCCGTCCATCATTTGTTTGTTGTAATGCTTTTCGCCCTAAGTGGGATGGGTATTCCCAGACGTGGGACCCGTGCTCACTACGCCACTGGAGTCAAGCTATCCTGGCTAATGACGGCTGATAGCCAGAAACCGGTCCTAGGATGCTTGATTCCGGTCCAGGGAAGACATGGCTTGGCAGTTCGGGCTGGACTGTTCCCAAGAGGCACAGGGTCAAGACTGATTTGCATATGGCCATGTCTAAACTGGGATCCTGTAGTGGGCAAAGTAACGATGGATTTAACCCAGATCTCTTGACTGGGGGAGAATGTATGCATTTTCAGCATTCCGTCCATCATTTGTTTGTTGTAACGCTTTTCGCCCTAAGTGGGATGGGTATTCCCAGACGTGGGACCCGTGCTCACTACGCCACTGGAGTCAAGCTATCCTGGCTGATGACGGCTGATAGCCAGAAACCGGTCCTAGGATGCTTGATTCCGGTCCAGGGAAGACATGGCTTGGCAGTTCGGGCTGGACTGTTCCCATGAGGCACAGGGTCAAGACTGATTTGCATATGGCCATGTCTAAACTGGGGTGGTGTAGTGGGCAAAATAACGATGGATTTAACCCAGATCTCTTGACTGGGGGAGAATGTATGCATTGTCAGCATTCCGTCCATCATTTGTTTGTTGTAACGCTTTTCGCCCTAAGTGGGATGGGTATTCCCAGACGTGGGACCCGTGCTCACTACGCCACTGGAGTCAAGCTATCCTGGCTGATGACGGCTGATAGCCAGAAACCGGTCCTAGGATGCTTGATTCCGGTCCAGGGAAGACATGGCTTGGCAGATCGGGCTGGACTGTTCCCATGAGGCACAGGGTCAAGACTGATTTGCATATGGCCATGTCTAAACTGGGGTGGTGTAGTGGGCAAAAGAACGATGGATTTAACCCAGATCTCTTGACTGGGGGAGAATGTATGCATTGTCAGCATTCCGTTCATCATTTGTTTGTTGTAACGCTTTTCGCCCTAAGTGGGATGGGTATTCCCAGACGTGGGACCCATGCTCACTACGCCACTGGAGTCAAGCTATCCTGGCTGATGACGGCTGATAGCCAGAAACCGGTCCTAGGATGCTTGATTCCGGTCCAGGGAAGACATGGCTTGGCAGTTCGGGCTGGACTGTTCCCATGAGGCACAGGGTCAAGACTGATTTGCATATGGCCATGTCTAAACTGGGGTGGTGTAGTGGGCAAAAGAACGATGGATTTAACCCAGATCTCTTGACTGGGGGAGAATGTATGCATTGTCAGCATTCCGTCCATCATTTGTTTGTTGTAACGCTTTTCGCCCTAAGTGGGATGGGTATTCCCAGACGTGGGACCCGTGCTCACTACGCCACTGGAGTCAAGCTATCCTGGCTGATGACGGCTGATAGCCAGAAACCGGTCCTAGGATGCTTGATTCCGGTCCAGGGAAGACATGGCTTGGCAGTTCGGGCTGGACTGTTCCCATGAGGCACAAGGTCAAGACTGATTTGCATATGGCCATGTCCAAACTGGGGTGGTGTAGTGGGCAAAAGAACGATGGATTTAACCTAGATCTCTTGACTGGGGGAGAATGTATGCATTGTCAGCATTCCGTCCATCATTTGTTTGTTGTAACGCTTTTCGCCCTAAGTGGGATGGGTATTCCCAGACGTGGGACCCGTGCTCACTACGCCACTGGAGTCAAGGTATCCTGGCTGATGACGGCTGATAGCCAGAAACCGGTCCTAGGATGCTTGATTCCGGTCCAGGGAAGACATGGATTGGCAGTTCGGGCTGGACTGTTCCCATGAGGCACAGGGTCAAGACTGATTTGCATATGGCCATGTCTAAACTGGGGTGGTGTAGTGGGCAAAAGAACGATGGATTTAACCCAGATTTCTTGACTGGGGGAGAATGTATGCATTGTCAGCATTCCGTCCATCATTTGTTTGTTGTAACGCTTTTCGCCCTAAGTGGGATGGGTATTCCCAGACGTGGGACCCGTGCTCACTACGCCACTGGAGTCAAGCTATCCTGGCTGATGACGGCTGATAGCCAGAAACCGGTCCTAGGATGCTTGATTCCGGTCCGGGGAAGACATGGCTTGGCAGTTCGGGCTGGACTGTTCCCATGAGGCACAGGGTCAAGACTGATTTGCATATGGCCATGTCTAAACTGGGGTGGTGTAGTGGGCAAAAGAACGATGGATTTAACCCAGATCTCTTGACTGGGGAGAATGTATGCATTGTCAGCATTCCGTCCATCATTTGTTTGTTGTAACGTCTGTATGTATTTAAGCAGCGGTTTCCAGCCCAGCAAGTACGATTCATCCCTACGGCACTCCTTCCGGCTCTTTTCTTATGGGAGCCAAAAACAGCTGTAAAAGCAGAGTACCCAGGGGTATGAGTCGTACAGGCATACACCCTGTTCGTTGTGTATGTACGGTGCGTACTCCAACATTGCGTATGTACTGTGCGTACCCCCATCACCGCGTATCCCAACATCGCATACCCCAATATCGCATACCCCAACATCGCATACACCAACATCGCGTACCCTCAACATCGCGTACCCCAACATCGCGTACCCCAACATCGCATACCCCAACATCGCATACCCCATCATCGTGTATGTAAGCACTGTACATACGCGATGTTAGGGTACGCGATGTTGAGGTATGCAATGTTGGGGTACGCGATGTTGGGGTATGCGATGTTGGGGTATGTGATGTTGGGGGTACACGATGTTGGGGTATGCGATGTTGGGGTATGCGATGTTGGGGTATGCGATGTTGGGGTACGCGATGTTGGGGTATGCGATGTTGGGGGTACGTGATGTTGGGGAATGCGATGTTGGGGTATGCGATGTTGGGGTATGCGATGTTGGGGTACACGATGTTGGGGGTACGCACAGTACATACGCGATGTTGGGGGTACGCACAGTACATACGCGATGTTGGGGGTACGCACAGTACATACACAACACACGGGGTGTATGCCTGTACGACTTGTACCCCTGTACGACTCGCACCACGGGAACATCTTTTCCCAGGATACAATTCGTACAAAGTTCGCTTCGTAGCGGGTAATGGCATTCCCCGTGTACGGGACGTTTTCCGTACAAATCGTAAATCGGAAAGCCGGTCCGGATCGTACTAGTACGGTTGGACTGCATTTTTACAATTTGTACGGAAAAGTGTCCGGATCCGTCTGGTACAACTTTTCCCGATTCGATTTGTAAGGATCGGGCCGATCCGTACAAATCGGATCGGGAAAAGTTGTATTTTTCCCGTACGAATCGTACTTCATGGGTCGGACGGGACTTGTACGATTTGTATGGAAAAATTTACCGATACGAGACGGACGGGAAAAAAAAAGTACAGGATCGGAATCGGCCCCCAAATGTAATATAAAAAACATACATATTAAAAACAGTTATATATGTATATTAACTTAATAATATTAATACATATTTATTTAATTGAATTATAAAATGTTAGAAACATTATAAAAATTATAAATACACACACACATATATATATATATATTTACTGAAAAAAGCATAGATTTCAGGCCTGATATAGTTAGGAATTAGCATTTAAAAAACCTTTGAAATTCACTGAAAAAAGCATAGGTTTCAGGCCTGATATAGTTAGGAATTAGCATTTAAAAAACCTTTGAAATTCACTGAAAAAACCATAGGTTTCAGGCATGATATAGTTAGGAATTTGCATTTAAAAAACCTTAGAAATTCACTGAAAAAACAATAGGTTTTAGGAGTGTTATAATTAGCTGGACATTTCACTCGAACAAAACCATTGAAATTCCTCCGACATAGTTAGTTGTACTAACTACATCTCGCGCGCCCGCAATCCACTGCTGACGATGTCACATATTACATCATTCATGACATGGTCAGTGACATCACTGATGACATCTCAAATGACATCACTGATGACATCACTGATGGCATCATCCAGTGAATGTGGTTTGGTTCGTTATTTAAATATGTATTACATATATATATATAGCAATTTGCATTGAAGAATGGGTGGATATATGAATATAAATATCTAGATGGAGGATTTAGTAGCAGTGTGATTGACTGTTTACTTGACTAATTTATAGTGTCTCACTAAATATATTGGATAGTGACAAAACTGTGAATATCTGTATCACTTTGTCAGTTGTTGTGTGAACTGCTGCACCAGTTGCTTACTAGCTACGTGAAAGTCAATATTATTTATTGATTAGTTAACTGAGTATTTGTATGGGAGAGTGAATGTGTGTGTGGTTCGGTGGGGGGGTGTGTGACTGCCCAAAGATGTGTGAATAGTTGATTCAGTAGGTATCTGAAGTTAAACCTACATGTTATAACAGTTGTTTGGGTGAGTGAATATCTTTATGGGTGTGGCGAAGAGCCAATATATGTCTCAATGGTACATGTCCAACAAACTAGAAAAATAAAAGCCAGAGTATGTGTCAGTTGTTGTATATAAATAAGTATACATAAGACTCAGTGATTGTATGAGTGACTGTATGGATAACTGTATAGTTGTAATAGTGTTTTTATAACACACTAAGGATGACTTATCATCTGTATTATTAGACGAAGTGGTGTTTTTATAAGTGTATAGCTAAGAAAAAGTAAGTATGATCCATTGTTTGCATAAGAGAGTAGGATGACCTCATAAGTGATTAGGATGTGTGCTGGTGTGTAATGTCGATATAGGTGTATAAGTATATTTGATAGAGTTCTATTGATCATTGACAGCATGTATGAGTGAATCTATAGGTAAGTGATTAGATGTGTGTATAGATCTAGGAATCACTGAGTGGGTGTTTAGAAACTTGTATTGGTGTGTCAATGGTTTTAAATCTGGCACTCTCTATTTTACAGTGAGTGATGAAAGGTTATACTAGTGCATGATGAGGTGTATCTGATTGTCACGTGGATGATGTCATCAGTGATGTCATCAGTGATGTCATTTGAGATGTCATCAGTGATGTCACTGACCATTTCATGAATGCTGTAATATGTGACATCATCAGCAGTGGATTGCGGGCACACGAGATGTAGTTAGTACAACTAACTATATCGGAGGAATTTCAATGGTTTTGTTCGAGTGAAATGTCCAGCTAATTATAACACCCCTAAAACCTATTTTTTTTTCAGTGCATTTCTAAGGTTTTTTGAATGCTAATTCCTAACTATATCAGGCCTGAAACCTATAGTTTTTTCAGTGAATTTCAAAGGTTTTTTAAATGCTAATTCCTAACTATATCAGGCCTGAAACCTATGTTTTTTTCAGTGAATTTCAAAGGTTTTGTAAATGACAATTTTTTATGTATTCATTGTTATACTGATTTTTTTTATACTGATTTACTACATTTTTAAAACTATTTATTGTTAGATATTTTTTTTTAAATTACATTATAATTACATTATACATTACAATACAAAATATACTTTCTCAGAATGAATTACTTTAGTTTAAATACTTTGCAAATAGGCAATAGAAGTGCAGTAGTTACAGTTGTTGCACTGGGTAACACAATTTCAAACCCAATGCAACATTGAGCTCAATGTGAATTTCTAGTCAAATGCAATTAGTTACTTTATGGATTACTTTTCTGACCACAGGACTGGATCCTAGATTCAGTTCTTGGACATCTCTTATAAACAGTTGAGTAAAAGCGTTTTGGTTACAGTAGTGATTTTTAAGGAATATTATTGTATTTTAAAAGTTGACACTTAAAACATTTTTCACATAGAATCACCAATGTTATCCTATGGCAGAAAATTCACTTAGCAGGTAAGTAGTGTTATCGTTACTTTTTCTTACTCAGTGGTGGATCCTGGATCCAGCACAGGTGAATCTCCTGTAAACAGTTGAAAGAATGTGTTTAAGTCATACAGACGATTTTTTAGGAATATTTTTAGTTTGTGAAAATAGACAGAAACTTTTCTACTTAAAAGCACACAATGGATTCCTGCGGAAGGAAATACAAGTTACTGTTAAGTACGCTTAGAATTACTTTTCAGGGTCAGTGCTGGGCTAAAAGATGCAGCCCTGGGTTCTCTCCTGATAACAGGTGAGTAAATTGGAATTCGTAGTTCGGCTGATTTCAGAGGAATATTTGTACGTTCCAAAAATGGACACTTTGAAACTTTTCTGTTGAAAACCACACAATGGATTCCTATGGAAGGAAATACAAGTTACTGGTAAGTACGCTTAAAATTATTTTTCAAGGTCAGTGCTGGGCTAAAAGATGCAGCCCTGGGTTCTCTCCTGATAACTGGTGATTAAATTGGAATTCGTAGTTCGGCTGATTTAGAGGACTATTTGTACGTTTCAAAAATGGACACTTAGAAAGTTTTCTGCTGAAAACCACACAATGGATTCCTATGGAAGGAAATACAAGTTACTGGTGAGTACGCTTAGAATTACTTTTCAGGGTCAGTGCTGGGCTAAAAGATGCAGCCCTGGGTTCACTCCTGATAACAGGTGAGTAAATCGGAATTCGTAGTTCGGCTGATTTTAGAGGAATATTTGTACAATGGTAAAGGAAGGGGGCGGGGCCTGAGGTGACATGTGCAAACCTGCCCTGTGACGCGTTTTAAGTTGGGGAATTAATTCCTTTTCAATCCTGGGGTCCCCTGGGGGCCAACTAGACCACCAGGTACCTCCAGTATGCGTCAGGGAGCTGTGTTGCAGAGCGGTGTTCAGAGGCCATGCCCCTTTTTATAACACTCTGCAACGCAGCTCTGTGGTGCTTCCTGGAGGTACCTGGTGGGATAGTTGGCCCCTAGGGGACCTCTGGATTGAAGAGGAATTAATTCCCCAACTCAAAATGTGCCACAGGGCGTGTTTGCACACATATCACCTCAGGCCCCGCCCCCTACCTTCACCACTGTGCAAACGCGCCCCGTAGCGGGTTTTAAGTTGGGGGATTAAGTCCCCTTAAATTCTGAGGTCCTCTGGCGGCCAACTTGCCCACCAGGTACCTCCAGTATGCGCCAGGGAGCTGCGTTGCAGAGAGGTGTTCAGAGGCCATGCCCCTTTTTACAACACTCTGCAACGCAGCTCCGTGGTGCTTACTGGAGGTACCTGGTGGGCTAGTTGGCCCCTAGGGGACCTCTGGATTTAAGAGGAATGAATTCCCCAACTTAAAATGTGCCACAGGGCGTGTTTGCACAGTATCACCTCAGGCCCCGCCCCCTACCTTCACCACTATGCAAACGCGCTCCGTGGCGCGTTTTAAGGTGGGGGATTAAGTCCCCTTGAATCCTGAGGTCCCCTAGCGGCCAGCTAGGCCACCAGGTACCTCCAGTAAGCGCCACGGAGCTGCGTTGCAGAGAGGTGTAAAAAGGGGTGTGGCCTCATTACACCTCTCTGCAATGCAGACCCCTGGCGCATACTGGAGGTTCCTGGTGGGCTAGTTGGCCCCCAGGGACCCCCATTATTCAAGGGGAATTAGTTCCCCCTCTGCAAACGCACCAGGGGGTGCGTTTGCAGAGTGGTATAAGGAGGGGGTGTGGCCTCCGGCCGATCCGGTCTTTTTTTTTTTTCTTTTTTTTAGAAGGCGGGCTGTGTAGCCCCCCTTCTTTTTCAATTTTTTGCCCCCAATTTTAGTTTATAAAAAAGAAAAATAGGGAAGGGGGCCGCGTGGCCCCCTCTCGAGGCTATAATTTGCCCTGGCGACCCCATCCCCCGGGGCATGGCCCTTTTTTTTTTTTTTTAATGGAGGGGGGCTGCGTAGCCCCCCTCCTCTGGTGACTTTAAGACCCCATCCCCCGGGGCCGGCCATTGTTTTTTTTTATTTATTTATTTTTTAATTGGGGAGGGGGGGCCACGTGGCCCCCCTCCCAGGCCACTTATGGCCCCGGCGAGCCCATCCCCCGGGGCCTGGCCTCTGTTGGGGGCCCCAATCCCCCCACGTTCCCAGCCGGCTCCCCGCGTCCTGCAGGAGCCGGCATTGCTTTTCCACATTGGGAGCAGCTAACATGCTGCTCCCCAAGTGTAAAAGCAATCAGCTTTGCTTCATTGAAGCGAGAGTAGGTTTCCATGCTCTCTCTTCAATGAAGCAAAGCAGTTTGCAATGACAGGGTGGGAGCCGTGAGGCTCCCGCCCTGTCATTGCAAACTACAGTGTCCCGGGGGTGGGCACCCCGGGACACTGCAGGAGCCGGCCCTGGAGGATGGCGGTCCCCAGGGCCTATTCAAGGCTCCAGGAGGGGGGCTGCGTGGCCCCCTCCCACACTGACAAGTTGCCCCGGGAGTGGCGGTCCCCGGGGCTGGGGGGGCCTGAGAGCCCCCCATCCCAAATAATTTCAAGCCCCGGGGGGTGGTGGTCCCTGGAGCTGGGGGGGCTGCGAGCCCCCCCACCATTTTTCAATAAACACCGTGGGGTGGCGGTCCCGTGGCTGCGGGGGGGCCGTGAGCCCCCCGCATATAGTATCTTTGAGCCCCGGGGGGTGGCAGTGCCCGGGGCAGTGTGGGGGGATTGGGACCCCCCCACACGCTTTTTAATTCTGCCCCCGGGATTTGGCCCTCGGAGGGCCAATTTCCAAAGAAACGCGGGAGCCCCGCGCTTCTTTTTTTTTTCTTTTCGGCCAAAATTCACGCTGGGTGCGCGAATCTCGCCGATTTCTTTTTTTTTTAAATGCTTTTTTTTGCCCTGGTGGTCCTTGTTGGACCCCATGAGCAGGCCTAGGGGGTCAGGGTGTTTCTACCCTGTCCCTGTGTCGCATTTTTTGTGTTTGTTTTATAGGTTTCTTGTGCCTCGGTTCTACCAAGTAACAAGATGGCTGCCAACACTTCCTGATCTGGAGTGTTGACAGCCAATTAGAATACAGCTCGTGCACGGCAGGGTGCGCGCTGGGTGCGGGGAGGGTGCGCGGATCCTCCGAGGCCATAGATATATCTATCTTTTTAACTCTAATTTTCTCAGGAACTACTGAACAGATGTACACCATTTAAGCAAAAGGCACGAGTCTGAACTGAGGACTACCTCTTTGCCAAATTTGGTGCAATTCCGTTCAGCAGTTTGGGCTGTAGCTGCGTCAACAGGTCCTATGGGAAAATGCATGTGGAAAATGCGTTTTGGGACCCCCCTTTTATCTCGGCCCCTGCTTGACGAATCACCGGGAAATTTTCAGGATAGGAGTGGACTGGAGCTGGCCAAAAGTTTGGAAAATTTTGCGAAGATTTGTTAATCGGCGCCAACGTTATTCCAAATAGAATGTTGCGGATTTCCTATGGAAAATAGGTCCTGACTATATCTACCTACTGGCGACTGACAGTAGTTAATATATATATATATATATATATATATATATATATACATATATATATATATATTCACTTAAAAAACTATAGGTTTCACACATGTTATAGTTAGCTGGACATTTCACTCATAAAAAACCAATGAAATTCCCCCGTTATAGTTAGTGCAGGCAACTATAACTCACGCGACCGCAATCCTCTGCTGATGACGTCAGATATTACATCACTGATGACATATGTGTCTTTATGAAAAATAAATATTTGTAATATATGTATAGCTAAAGATTAATGGAAGAAGACATGGGTAAATAAGTGTCTAAATACAGTGATGTAATATCTGACGTCATCAGCAGAGGATTGGGGTCGCGTGAGTTATAGTTGCCTGCACTAACTATAACGGGGGAATTTCATTGGTTTTTTACGAGTGAAATGTCCAGCTAACTATAACATGTGTGAAACCTATGGTTTTTTATGTGAATTTGCAAGGTTTTTTAAATGCTAATTTGTAACTATAACGTGTGTGAAACCTATGGTTTTTTCAGTGAATATATGAACATATAAATATAATCTGCATATCTATATAAATATAAATTCATGCAAACATATACATATATGCATACATATGCATGGTATGTACATGAAAGTTTGAAAGCTAAAAAGCCACCTAATTACAAACAGAATTGCTTTAACTTAAACGAGGGCGAAACCTATTGCATTTTCAATGCTTGTTTACTTTGATTCCATCAAGAAGGCATTCAGATGTGTCCCACATTTTCCATAAATTCTGAATGGTAGCACTCTAGTTGCTCATTAGATCACTGTAGTAAAGCTACTGCTCACCAGGGAAGTCTGCTGCTGGTATTGAAAGTGCATGTTTCAGTCTGCATGTCAGAATTTTTTAATGAAATAGAAGAGGATTTGATAAGTCACTCAAAATGTGCCCTAATTTTTCTTTTTTCCTCACTAATCATAATTTCTATGGCAAAATGAACCTCCTCATTGTGTTCCTTTTAAATTAAACTACTCACTCTCTACTACTCACTCGCTACTACTTTCTACTACTCACTTTCTACTACTCTCTACTACTCTACTACTCTCTACTACTCACTCTCTACTACTCACTCTCTACTACTCTCTACTACTCTCTACCACTCACTCTCTACTACTCTCTACTACTCTCTCTCTACTACTCTCTCTCTCTACTACTCCCTCTCTACTACTCTCTCTACTACTCACTCTCTACTACTCACTCTCTACTACTCACTCTCTACTACTCTCTACTAATCTCTACTACTCACTCTCAACTACTCACTCTACTACTCTCTCTACTACTCACTCTACTACTCACGCTACTACTCTCTACCACTCACTCTCTACTACTCTCTCTCTATACTACTCACTCTCTACTACTCACTCTACTACTCTCTACTACTCTCTACTACTCTCTCTGCTATTCACTTTCTACTACTCTCTACTACTCACTCTCTACTACTCACTCTCCACTACTCACTCTCTACTACTTTACTACTCTCTACTACTCTCTCTACTACTCACTTTCTACAACTCACCCTCTACTACTCTTTCTCTACTACACACTCTCTACTACTTGCTCTCTACTACTCACTCTACTACTCACTCTACTACTCACTCTCTACTACTCCCTACTACTCCCTACTACTCACTCTCTACTACTCTCTACTACTCACTCTCTACTTCTCCACTACTCTCTACTAATCACTCTCTACTACTCACTCTGTACTACTCTCTACTACTCACTCTCTCTACTACTCTCTCTCTACTACTCACTCTCTACTACTCACTCTCTACTACTCACTCTCTACTACTTTCTCTCTACTACTCTCTACTACTCTCTACTACTCTCTACTACTCACTCTCTACTACTCTCTACTACTCACTCTCTACTACTCTCTACTACTCACTCTCTACTACTCTCTACTACTCACTCTACTACTCATTCTCTACTACTCATTCTCTACTACTCTCTCTCTGCTACTCAGTCTCCACTACTCACTCTCTACTACTCTCTACTACTCACTCTCTAATACTCACTCTCTACTACTCCCTCTACTACTCACTCTCTACTACTCTCTACTACTCCCTCTACTACTCACTCTCTACTACTCTCTACTACTCTCTACTTCTCACTCGCTACTACTCTCTACTACTCACTCTCTACTACTCACTACTACTCTCTCCTACTCACTCTCTGCTACTCTCTCTACTACTCTCTACTACTCTCTCTACTACTCTCTCTCTACTCTCTACTCTCTATTACTCATCCTCTACTCTCTACCTCTCTACCTTTCTCTACCTCTCTCTCTACTACTCTCTACCTCTCTACCTCTACCTCTCTACCTCTACCTCTCTACCTCTACCTCTCTACCTCTACGTCACTACCTCTACATCTCTACCTCTCTACCTCTCTCTACCTCTCTCTACACGCACACATATGCACATATATGCATTTATATATATGTATGTGTATATATATGTATATACATACATATATAAACATATATATAATCTGCATATCTATATAAATACAAATATAAATGCATGCATACATATACAGATATGCATCTTATTTACATGAAATTTTGAAAAACACTAATAAAAGCAAAGCTAAAAAGCCACCTAATTACAAACAGAATTGCTTTAACTTAAACGAGGGCGAGACCTATTGCATTTTCAATGCTTGTTTACTTTGGTTCCATCAAGAAGGCATTCAGATGTGACACATTCGCCATAAATTCTGAATGGTAGCACTCTAGTTCCTCATTAGAACACTGTAGTAAAGCTACTGCTCACCAGGGAAGTCTGCTGCTGGTATTCAAAGTGCATGTTTCAGTCTGCATGTCAGAACTTTTTAATGAAATAGAAGAGGATTTGAGAAGTCAAAATGTGCCCTAAGTTTTCTTTCTGCAGCACTAGACATAATTTCTATGGCAAAATGAACACCCTCATTTTGTTCCTTTGCAAATTAAATGTTTTAAATGTTACCACTTTATTCCAATGAAGATGGCTGCAGGTGTGCCATACTTTTGTCATAAGTAAGACTGTTAGCGCTCTAGTTGTTCTTTAAAACACTCTGGGATTTCTGTCATTGGGCTATACTTGGGCTACATCTCGGTGATATTTGTGCTACATTTGGGCTCTTTTGTCTCTGGTGGCCATCTTGGGAGACTTGTTATGAAGTTTCCTAATTTCCTCATTTACTGCAGTCTCCTCAGTAGGCATACTGTCAGTTTTTTACTTTGATTCAATGAAGAAGGCATTCAGATGTGTCACACATTTGCCATAAATTCAGAATGTTAGCACTCTAGTTGCTCATTAGATCACTGTAGTAAAGCTACTGCTCACCAGGGAAGTCTGCTGCTGGTATTGAAAGTGCATGTTTCAGTCTGCATGTCAGAATTCTTTAATGAAATAGAAGAGGATTTGAGAAGTCACTCAAAATGTGCCCTAATTTTTCTTTCTGCAGCACTAATCATACATTCTATGGCAAAATGAACCCTCTCATTTTGTTCCTTTTTAAATTAAATGTTTTAAATGTTACCACTTTATTCCAATCAAGATGGCTTCAGGTGTGCCATACCTTTGTCATAAGTAAGACTGTTAGCGCTCTAGTTGTTCTTTGGAACACTCTGGGAAGCTGCAGTAAAACACAAAGGAATCAACTGACAGTCTCTGCCCTTGTTGGATGTACATGTTTTACTGAGAATGTCAGACTTCATTCTCACATGACTGAGAAAGATAATGTGAATTTACAGAAAATATGCTCTCAGTTTAGCTTATAGATCACCTTCCAAACCTCTGTGGGAAAAGCATGTGAAAATAGTTTTCTCTCAAACATGATTCATGATATCCCAGCAGAAGGCTTTTTCACATGGTAAAATCACCTTAGAACATACTACAATTCCTAAAATGAGTATGGTACCATCAACAAATGATTTATAATGTAACTAAGGTCTTAAAACCTTCTATTAACTGCAATGCTTTTTAATGAGGTGCTATCATGTATATTGATCCCAAGATGGCTGCCAACACTTCTTGGATGAAGTGCTGACAGCCAATCAGATCTCACAATGAGATGTGTGGTTAGGCTCCGCCCAGATATGCATATGATTTTACTTTTGATTTTCTCAGGAACTACTGAACGGATTTACACCATATATGCAAAAGGCACATGCCTGACCTGAGGACTACCTCTTTGCCAAATTTCAAGTAATTCTGTTCAGCCGTTCTGGCTGTAGCTGTGTCTAAAGGTCCTATGGAAAAATGCATGGGGAAAACGCATTTTGGAACCCCCCTTTTTTCTCGGCCCCCGCTTGACGAATCAGCCCGAGACTTTCAGGGTAGGAGCTGAACGGAGCGCCCCATTAGTTTTGAAAATGTCGCGAGGATTCGTTAACCGGCGCCAAAGTTATTCAAAATAGAATTTTGAGATTTCCTATGGAAACTAGGTTGTAACTATAACTATCTACTGGCGACCGCCAGTAGATAATATATATATATATATTTATATATATATATATTCACTGAAAAAACCATAGGTTTCACATACGTTATAGTTAGGAATTAGCATTTAAAAAACCTTGCAAATTCACTGAAAAAACCATAGGTTTCACACATGTTATAGTTAGCTGGACATTTTACTGATAAAAAACCAATGAAATTCCCCCGTTATAGTTACTGCAGGCAACTATAACTCACACGACCGCAATCCTCTGCTGGTGCTAATACTGTATTTAGACACTTATTTGCCCATGTCTTCTTCCATTAAATTTTAGCTATACATATATTACAAATATTTTTTTTTCATAAAGACACATATGTCATCAGCAGAGGATTGCGGTCGCGTGAGTTATAGTTGCCTGCAGTAACTATAACGGGGGAATTTCATTGTTTTTTTATCAGTAAAATGTCCAGCTAACTATAACATGTGTGAAACCTATGGTTTTTTCAGTGAATTTGCAAGGTTTTTTAAATGCTAATTCCTAACTATAACGTGTGTGAAACCTATGGTTTTTTCAGTGAATTTTTGTACGGTTTTTTAAATGCTAAGTTACTTTACGCCATTCGTGGCGTGCGCGCCCACTTAACGCAGTTCGTTCCGTGCGCGCACGGTGCGCTTCGCGCACCGTGCGCGCGCCCACTTTACGCAGTTAGTGCCGTGGATGGGCCATGTATGCTCGATGCGCTTCGCGCACCGTGCGCACGTGGAGGACATATTATGCGCTTCGTTGTGAAAGATAAACATTTAAATTCAGTTTAAATTGAGCAATTATATTCCATGCACAAATGGTGCCCTTCGGCCACCATTTGCACACGGGGTGGGGAGAGTGTGGATATTTTTTTTTTTTAAGCGTAATCGGCGAATTTGCATAAAAAAATAAAAATGAATTTTTGGCCTTGGGGGTTCATTGGGGACACATTTAGAAAGCCTAGGTGGTTGGGAGCTGTCTAAACAGTCCCTTTACATGTTTATTCTCTTTGTTTTTCATCCCCCCCTCAGAGTCCGAGAGACAAAATGGCTGCCGCCGCTTCCTGGTTTCGACCGTTTCGAATGTTTACTAAGATCTAACAGCCAATCAGAATCGCGCTCGCGCACGTCACCGTACGCGTACGGTAAGCGCACCGTAAGCGCACCGTAAGCTGGCTCAGATATATATATTGATTTAAAGGCTATTTTCTCAGAATCTACTGAACAGATTTACACCAAACCTACAAAAGGCACTTCCTTGACCTGTAGACTACCTCTCTGCCAAATTTCAAGGAACTCTGTTCAGCCGTTCGGGCTGTAGCTGTGTCTAAAGGTCCTATGGAAAAATGCATGGGAAAAACGCGTTTTGGGACCCCCCTTTTATCTCAGCCCCCGCTTGACGAATCCCCCCGAGACTTTCAGGGTAGGAGCGGAGCATAGCGCCCCACCTATTTTGAAAATTTCGCGAGGATTCGTCGACCGGCGCCAAAGTTATTCAAAATAGAATGTTGCGGTTTTCCTATGGAAACAGGGGGGTCCTAACTATAACTACCTACTGGCGACCGCCAGTAGGTAATATATATATATATATATTCCAACAAACAAAGCGGCGTCTCAAATTCTCATAGACAACACGCCGTGGCCCATATTTCCTTCAAGCGTGATTTCATTTACAGCAAAGTCACCCTACGCGTTTCGGAGCGTCCGCTCCTTGCTCACGAGTAGTGTGCATGCAAAAAAACAATAACGTTTTATAACAGAATCATGTGACATTCAAATCCTAATAAGTGAAAACAGACTATCTTGCATTTGTCTCGTGTTGCCTACATTGGAAAACATTGTGAGCTCGTCTGCCCTAGTTAAAGTACGTTGCATACTAGGCAATATTGCAGTTCATATACTGAATTGTGACACATTTCAATATTTACATTATTTACAACTTGATTAATGCAAGTGTGTGCCTTGCGGTGTAGCGGAATTTAGAGGTGGACTGCAATGTCCACAATTCACTCTGGCATGTGTTGGAACATACAGGTGGATCTTCCAAGATAAATACAGCGGCTGCCATTACCAGCGCACCACAGCCAAGCACATTAATTCCAAGTGGGCATATGATAAACCCCGTGCCCCTGTTTAAATGAACTCAAATCAGGTCCCAGTGGCCAAAACAACTCTGCATATTAATCGGGTTGCTAACCTAATAGTAGCGCCCGCCGCTCGTGTTATACCAAGACCGCCGTAATGGGCTTAAATTACACCCTATGACATGCGTAGGTATAACCCACCGCAATTCTTATCCCAGTGGACAAAGAAACTCTGAGTTATACAGTACCACTCTACTCCTGTTCAATCAAGGCCCAAGTGGGCAAATCAATTCAAAATTAGTTCCCTTCTCTATAAAAGATTGCTGCTGTTGACTCACAGAGCCTTCCCAAAACCAGCTAATTATATTATACCACTGCATCACTTGATGCATTTTCGATAACTTTTCCAAATAAACCCCAGTGGGTATGAATAATACCACAACCCCGAGAGCCACTCCCTCCAAGTTGGGTAGTGCTCCAGACCGAGTCACATCCACAGTTCGATAACGTGGCAACACCATTCTGGCAGATATTTAGCTCTTTTCGCCTTCCACTTGCTACTGAGACAAATCCAAAATCTGAAATAAAATAAAACAGTGAATATCTGGTATAAGCATCATATTTCAGTTTTTACATAGACACATAAAATGTATTTGATAAGAGGAAGTGGAAATAAAAACATAGATAAAACATCCTAATTCTGTTCGGCATATTTACAGAGAAACATGTATACTGCACATAGCTATCTCAGCCTGTATGTACTGCTAGTGCCTCGTCACTGGTATGGCCCTTCGGTTGCATAGAATGGTATTTAATAATCATCCTGGACTCGAGACGTCTTAGTTCCTTGGTTCTGTCTCCTCCCCTCTCCCTTCTGGGGATGCTGTCAAGGACAATGTAAGATAGCAGGCTGGTAGTTTGATTGTGGTTAGAGAAAAAGTGTAGCGCAATGGGGTATTGTTTGTCATTGTGGGTTATTGCCCTTCGATGCTCCAATACATGTTTTTTAGCTTTATGTATTGTACTTCCAATATAATATTTGTCACAGGGGCATCTGAGGGCATATACAGCATACTCAGTATAGCACGAGACATGTTTCTGGATTTTGAATATCCCAAAATCAGCCTACAACCTCACCTCTTTGCAATTAGTGCTCTACCTACAGGCCTTGCATCTGCCACATACAAAGAACCCTTGTACAGCACTATGTTGCATATTTTTCTCTTTAGGGAGTAAGGCAGGACACATCATGTCATTCAGTGATTGTGCTTTTCTGTATGTAACTTGTGGATAGTCACCTAGGTGTTTCTCCAAATCAGCATCGGTCTTAAGAACATTCCAGAATTTTCCCAGACATTTTTGTACCACTTTGGATTTTTTATTATAGGTGGTAATAAACCTAATATTGTTGGAGTCGTCTAACTCACATTCCTTATCTTTAATTTTTAACAGGTCTTCCCGAGCTCTGGCTTCTACCTTTTTGCAGGCAGTGGATATGCATTTGTGACTGTAACCTCTTACAATGAAGCGTTTTATCATCCTGTCTTTTTCAGTATTGTAGCTTTCTATCGTACTACAATTACGTTTTGCCCTCAATAACACACCAAGTGGAATGCTTTTGATGAAATTGCCAGGATGACAGCTTTGGGCGTGTAACAAACTGTTGCCCGCTGTTTTCTTTCTGTATAAGCAGGTATCAAGTTTGTCATTTTTGGCCACTAATTGTACATATAGAAATTCAATAATTCTGTCACCAAATTGACTTGTGAAAGAAAAGTTTAACGTGTTTTGATTTAATGTTTCTACAAAGCTTTCAGTCTCAATTTAACTCCCCTCCCAGATGCAAAAATGTCGTCTATGTATCTGGCCCAGACTCTCACATGATCTTTAATTGAGTCATGGACCCTGACCACCTGCTCCTCCCACCAGCCAAGGTAGAGACACGCAAAGCTGGGGGCGAAGCAGGTGCCCATTGCAGTCCCGAGGGTTTGCCGCTATACCTGATCATTAAATATAAAAAGGTACGCATCATGTCTATTATCATTTCAGTATGAAAAAGAAATGACACAGATCTGTTTTTTAGAAAATGCCTGCATGCTTCGATGCCCTGATCGTGGGGAATACTGGTGTAAAGACTGTTGACATCAAGACACATTAGTATACAGTTGTCATTCCACTTGACCCTTTGTATTAATCTTAGGAAATCCCCTGCGTCTTTCACGAACAAGGGAAGGCTTTTAACCAAGGGTTGTAGGTAATGGTCAACATATCTTGAGGTATTCTCTAAACAGCTCCCCTTGAGGATACAATGGGCCTGCCTGGGGGATTGATCTTGTCTTTGTGTAGTTTGGGCAGGAGGTAGAGGACTGGAATTTTCGGGAATTTACAATGTAAAAAATTATATTCTTCTTGTTCTAACAGACCTCTTTCTTTCCACTCCCATAACTGTTCTTGATAGTCATTGTTCACTATATCATAGACAAATCTAGAACTTCTTTCATATCTAGTACGATCATTAATCTGTCTCAATCCTTCTTCCACATATTTTTCTCTTGACAATACAACAATGTTACCGCTTTATCAGACTTCTTAATAAAAATACTGTTGTCATTTCTCAGGCTGGTAATAGCTGCCTTCTGAATGTTAGTTAGATTATTGTAACCATTGCCTCTTGTTTTAGATAATTTGTTCAAACCCTTGATCACCCCTTTCTCAAAAACATCTATTGCTTTGTTTACTATTTGCAGTAAGAAGATCGATTTAGGTCTAAAACCACTGCTGTGGCTCAGATCCAATCTAATGTTATCGTTAATGAGATTGATATAGGGATCTGGAATAAAATCCTGTTCTTCTCCTAGTTCATTTAAAATAAGCAAAAATTCAATATCCCCAATACATATATTACTCAGAATCACACTTACATTGTCATTCTGTGGTGTTACTATTGTAGCAAACCACTTCTTCAGCCACAATTTTTGGGTAAATTGGAATAGATCTATACGGGCTTGGGTGTAATTGAACTCTGCTGATGGACAAAATGTTAATCCCAAGGCAAGTACTTCAGTTTCTGTGTCATTCAAAGTTCGTTCAGACAGATTAATCACAGTTTGTTTGTCGATTTCTGACGTGCCCATAATTTTGGTAGCTTCTCTTGTCCCCTTGTTCTTGATCCCACTGGGCTCTCCATTATTTCTCTGTGCATTGCGGCTAGCCTTCCGTCGCCTCTTCCTCCGCGACTTCGACCTTTCTGACTGCTTGGTCCTTGTTTGTTCTGAATTGTCAATCTGCCTTGTGCCATGATTGAGAACTCCATTAAAATTCGGTCTTTTGCTGTCATATCCACCATATTTTCAACACCATTGCTGCTTGTTGCCTGTTCTGGGGTCCTCACTGTTTCATTACTTATTATCCGATCTTCCCTGCTTTCCACAGTTGGAGTTGTTTCAGATATTTTGTTCTGTGCTTGAGAGGTACTGTGTAGATGGTCATACTGTTTTGCGAAGGTCAATATCTGCCCTCTCTCGTAGTCCACGAGATCACATAGAAATTTACGCTGTTTCTTCTCTCGTATTTCCTTCTCAATTTTGTCCAGTGTCAAATCCATTTTTGACATATCCCGTTGAAATTCCTCATCATCACAGATTGATCTCAACTTGGCAGTGATATCATCAATTTGTTTGGTTATTTTATCACAATTCCTCATGGCGTATTTCACCAATAGTTGGAGCATTACGGTTGATCAGCTGTGGTTATTAGCTGTTCATTCCTCCACTAAAGTCGGGATCGGGGTCATTGAAGGTAGGTGTAATGATAATGTGGAGGCCACACGTAACCTGACCAGCATCCACATACTTTTGTAAAGTGGTGCCCTCCCACTACTTGTTCTGCTCTTGTTTTAGTAATTTCCAAAGTTGATCCGATAATGCTTTCTTCGAAGTACCACTGCCGATAGTACTGGACAAATTCATCATATATAGGTAATCAGCCATTATACAACTACCTGTGGCTAAGCAGATCTATAGGTTAAAGTTCCTATGTATAGGTAACCCCAACTCACTAGTACAGTCTCTATTGGCGAAAGCCGCCTCTTTCCCGTGTCTACTCCAAAATAAATCTTAAATATCAGGCCCACTTTAACAAATCTTGACAGGGCAAAGACAATTGGTTCTGGTGTATCAGATTTAATACATGTAAGGCCTCCATATGCTGATTCAATCCCAGTTTGCGGTACAGCGGGAGAATCTACTTAGATCTTCCAATTTTTTATTTATGGCAAAAAATTAAAAAGTGTGCCTTTGTTTCCAAAGTGTTGTGACAGAAGTGGCACTCGCCTGCTGTCTCTAATGCCTTTTCACACTTAGCTGAAAAGTGGCAATGTACCAAGTCTAAAATGAACAGACACGTTCTTGGCCACAGAACAGCTAATTCTGTAGAGAAATAATTCAAATTGCGAACTTAATTTTTGGGTTAAGAACTTATCATTCAGACCATCATACCGCAACTTGTGCCATACTTCCTGGAGAATGTGGTTCCAATAAACTCCCTTAATCCAATTACCTTAGTTTTTTCCCCATTTTACTGTGATCTTCCCATACTCCATCTATTTTTGGCAGGTGACAGAAGGCTTTCAAAGCTTTCAGTCATGATATAATACTTCACGTATCTAGAGTGATTAGCTCCTCAAGTGCAGCTCTATATGGAGCCAAGGCAGGCGTTATCCAAATTCTTACTCAATAAGTCAGAGTTTTAAATCAGGCATGATCAATTCTTTTTAAATTCAAATCTCACTTTAAGTGTATTAGAGGTGTGGTGACTGGGACGTTCAGGAGAGATCTCACAAATGTATTTTCCCAACAATTCAGTTGGGTGCCTTCTCATAACCCCAAATGTCTGCCCAGTACAATGCTCCTCCAAGAGCTCCAGCTCTATATACCTTGGGGTGGCTAAACTGCCCTGCTAGATGTTTGCTTGGATTTTTCACAATAGACCCTGATCTATGCAGGAGAATAGATCACCCCTCTTCAGCCAGGATAGCTTGATTCCAGTGGCATGGAGAGCATGGGACCCACGTCTGGGCATACCCATCCCACTCGGGGTGACAAGCGCAATAACAACAGTTGATGGACAGAATGCAGAACAATGTCATACATTCAACCCAGTACAGAGATCTGGGCCTAAATCCATTGTTTTTTTTCCTCACCATGCCATTCCAGTTTGAACCCAGCCATATGCAAATCAGTCTTGACCCTGTGCCTCATGGGAACAGTCCAGCCCGAACTGCCAAGCCAGGTCCTCCCTGGACTGGAAACAAGCATCCTAGGACCGGTTTCGGGGTTTCACCCCTCTTTAGCTTTATTCCAGTGGCATGGAGAGCACGGAACCCACGTCTGGGCATACCCGTCTCACTCGGGGTGACAAATGCAAAAACAACAGTTGATGGACAGAATGCAGAACAATGTCATACAAGGGCACATACAAAAGATCTTTATTAATAGAGATATACTTCCAACAGTTAGTCATGAAGCGAAACACCTGGGCAATATTACTTGTTTTCTTGTGAAAACCTGCCTTGAAGTTCAACGATACCTGGTGTTTGGCCATCCAACCCAGCAACTGCAAGAGGACTTACCTACAAACTATCTTCTATACGTTATCAATGAGGCTAATCAGCCCTATAATTTGCAGAGTTATCTTTTGACCCATTGACTCTGGAATTTCATCCTAACTACCTATAGCATTACACAGCATGCTCGGGTATGATACCTAAATATCTGGCTCTGAGTGAAACAAATCCCATGGTATACTGTCAGGGTCAGGAGCTTTTTCTTTTTCCATATGTAAGAGAGCAACCTCCGTGTTGGATGAAGGTGCCCATAAGCAGGATGGAGGGGCCAAAGAAGGAACCAATCTATCATCAGTATTAGAATGTGAGCCTAGCCTAGCATTATTTCTTACATCATATAGAACAGAAAAATGTGCAACCCATTGCTCTGCCAGGACAAATACATCTGATGATTCCAGAGCTGCTGCTGGTGGCAATAATTCTCCAAAAAGCTCTAAAATCTCTTTTTTTGCCAATACAGCTATTAAGTCAACCCACTATTCATCTTCCCATTTCTTTTTAGAATTAGTCAAAGTTGTCTTTTAGAGCTTCCTGTCTCATATTATACCGGGTTTAGTGCCCTCTTTTATGGCCTCGATCAGATCCCCCTTTGCCACACCACAGTCTTTAGTGTACCAAAGACACAAAATAGTTTTGGCCTGTAGCTTACTGGAGTTGCTTCCTAAAGACAAGCTTTGAAGTTTCAAAGAAATTATTGTATTGAGATGAAGTTAGGAGTGCCAAACTTAGTGGTTCGAAGTAACCCACCAGTTCTTGATAAATCTTGGCCTTAGCCTATTCCTTCTTATTGATATTAGCCTATTTTATATTCCTGCAATTATCTGTGAGAGCTAGCAGCATTGGGAAGGTATTATTAACATGTTCCTGTGGCTTACAAAACAAATCCAAGTGAAATTCTGCAACTAGAGCATTGTGATCTCTGTCCAGCGACCATATAATGTTATATCTGCAGGGGCAGCAAAATATAATGTATGCAATCAATATACACTCCCCTATTAAAGGTAGGTTGGGGGCAATGATTGGAATTAGTGCGCCCGTTTGCAGCTCTTAGGCCATGTTCCAGGCAAAGGTGGAAAAGTTCGGCTGGCAACTTTTGAACATTTCTTAGCTGGTTTACTTGTAAGCTCGGGTAGGCCCCACTCTTCTTCCTCTGCTATCATTAAAGGAACAAAGGGCTCAATAGGTCCAAATTTAGCATTACAGTCGCCTTCTATCATAAGATGCCAGGTATAGCGTATACTAGTAAATATCAAGGTCTGTAAAGCTTGTATGCACTGGAGTCATTATATTGACGACCTATTCTTGGTATGGAAGGGTTCAGAGGAGCAAGCAAAGATCTTTATCAAAAGAATGAGCTGAATCTGAGTTTCACTAGTGATATCAGCAAACACTGTGTTAACTTTCTTGACCTTACAGTGCACATCAAAGAAGGCAGGATAGCAACAAAATTATACAGGAAACCTTCCGCTGGCAACACGTTGCTTCATGCAACTAGTTTCCATCTTACCAACTTAATAAGAAGCATACCATTTGGAGAATGTATAAGAACTAAACGGAACTGCAGTGATGAGGAGGAAACCAGTGTCGTTTAATAACTAAATACAGTGTCCAACAAGACAGATTAAGAGGTATCTTAAACAAACATTGGCACGTAATTAGGAATGATCCTATACTGGGTAAAGTGTTGCAACAGAGACCGCAAGTGACCTTCAGATGTGTAAAATCATTTAAACAGATTTTGGTAAGAAACACCCTTAGACAACAGCAACCTAAGGAAACCTGGTTAAGTAAAAAACACGGGTTTCTGAAATGCTCTAAATGTAAGGCATGTATTTATGGAATTAACACTACCCAATATAGACCAGGGTTGTCCAGCGTAATGAAAAATATCAAGGGCTAATTCTATGTAAAAAGGAGTTTCCGTTCTATGAGCTTCAGTGCCCTTGTGGCCTGAAGTGCAAAGGCAGCACTATCCTAGAAGTCCATAAAAGAATCTTGCAGCATTTGCGGGCAATTAAGAATGGTGATCGCATGTATCCAGTTGCGTGCCATTTCGAAAAATTCCACAATAATGACAGCGGAGGTCTCTCATATTATGTGATAGATGCAGTGGCATCAGATAAATGGGGCGGGAACAGGGAAAAGAAACTCAGAAAGCTAGAGTCCAGTTACATAATAGAATTGAATTCTAAATACCCAGAAGGCTTGAACGCAGAAGAAGATTTGTACACTCACTTGTAAATATTGTAACATTCATTTCTGTCTTATATATGTTGCAGAACAAAAAGAAGATGAGGTTTTTAATTTACGTGTTTTTAAGTAGGGAAGAGGGGTTGTTCACAAACAGACAGGGATCGATAAAAGCTAAAACTCCTAGTAGCCTACTTGGCAAGATGTGTGTATGCATTGGTACTTTTCATTAATTCTTAGGTGGAATAGATAGCCCACATGGGCTCAATAGTGGCGCACCGATTGGAATTGCAGAGATATTGCCCAATTGGGCTGTATAGCAATATAGCACATGTTTTTAAAAAAGTATGTCTAAAAAAGTATACTTGATAAAGTTTGTGCATTTGAAAACATTTAGTTTTCATGCTTAAGAAACAACTATGCTGATACCAATTATGTGGATATAATTTCCAAACATTGTAAAAACTGTAAATTTTAAATATTTCTACAATTTTATAAAATTACATTGTAATGGTAAATTGCCACAAATGTATTATGTGAAGAGAACGAAGTGATTTGACAATTTAAGACGAATATCGTCATAAAATCATGTTGAGTTGGGGAATAACGAAAAAACGACGAGTCTGTTTTCACTTTTCATTGTGTTGTAGTTTTACACGTGGCACGTAGAAACCCTTAACAAAAGTTTTTAAAAATGTCAGTTTTGAAAACTTTATTGTCGGTGAGCGAGGAGCAGAACGCTCCGAAATGCGTCTGACAGAGGCCGAATAAAAGAGATTTTTTGGCACCACACATGGCGTCGTCATTCCTTGGTTGAAAGGAGTAGTGCACGGATTCAACTGACCCACTCCCTGGGGGGTACCATCAGACGACGTAACTCACGGTTTGGAGGCGGCAATTTCAGCATAAGAGAAAGTGCAGAGGATATATATTATATATATATATATATATATATATATATATATATATATATATATATATATATTCACTTAAAAAACCATAGGCTTCACACATGTTATAGTTAGGTGGACATTTCACTCGTAAAAAAACAATGAAATTCCACCGTTATAGTTAGTTCAGATAACTATAACTCGCGCGCCCGCAATCCAGTGCTCATGACGTCACATATTACATCACTCATGACATGGTCAGTGGCATCACTCATGACATCACTGATGACATCATCCTTCTGATAGAGTGGCAGTCACGCGAGGTAAAGTTATCTGAACTAACTATAACGGTGGAATTTCATTGGTTTTTTACGAGTGAAATGTCCACCTAATTATAACATGTGTGAAATCTATGGTTTTTTAAGTGAATTTGCAAGGTTTTTTAAATGCTAATTCCTAACTATAACGTGTGTGAAACCTATGGTTTTTTCAGTGAATATGTACGGTTTGTTAAATGCTAAGTTATGTATTTTTTTTTTTTTAAGATTTTCACCGTGCGCGCACGGTGCGCGCACCCCGCGATTTAAAAAAATAAAAATAAAAAAAAAAAATTTCACCCTTCGGGGTCCTTTAGGGACCCCCTGGCAAAGGCTAGGGGGTCAGGAACTCTCTACCCTGCCCCCTTTTCAAGTTCGCCACCTCTATTTTTCACTCTCGCACCCACAACAAACAAAATGACGGCCGACACTTCCTGATTTCGACCGATTTGAACATTGACTGACATGTAACCACCAATCAGAATTAAGCTCCGCAAGTTAGGGTGCGCGCACGGTGCGCGCACGGTGGGCGGCTATAGATATGTATGTGCTTTTAACTGCAATTTTCTCAGGAAATACTGAACAGATTGACTCCATACATGCAAAAGGCACTTCCCTGACCTGAGGACTACCTCTCTGCCAAATTTCAAGAAATTCTGTTCAGCCGTTAGGGCTGTACCTTCGACTAAAGGTCCTATGGAAAAATGCATGGGGAAAGCGCGTTGTGGGACCCCCCTTTTTTCTCGGCCCCCGCTTGACGAATCACCCCGAGACTTTCAGGGTAGGAGCTGAACGGAGCGCCCCATTAGTTTTGAAAATTTCGCGAGGATTCGTCAACCGGCGCCAAAGTTATTCAAAATTGAATTTTCAGATTTCCTATGGAAACACGGTCGTAACTATAACTATCTACTGGCGACTGCCAGTAGATAATATATATATATATATATATATATATATATATATATATATATATATATATATATATATATATATATATATATACAGATTACCGCTTTCACCAGCCTCGATAATCTTTCCGATGCTTGCGAAGTAAGTACACGAACCAAAATAGAGTGCAAATTCAATTTATTTACCCAGAGCGACGGCCATAACGTTTCGGCTCCTCAGAGCTACAATGTGTTTAAATGGGGCATCAAAATAATCCCCAGAATCTAAGACTTTCACCAGTCAAGTGTAGAATCGGCTGCACTTGGTCCAGTTTGCAGGGCCATAATAGGATGGGATACAGGACACCTGTGGCGAACAACCTCAGGCCCAGAAGGGCCTGTCTGCCCTTTAGGGCCCTTGTCAAAACCTTGTTCAGAGGGCCACGGGGCATGTAGGGTTTACTGGACTCAGCAGAGGTGGTTCGGCTATTTACTTCTTCTGTTACAGGGCCTGCCCTACTACGGATTCCTCTCATTTTGGTCAAGCGCCTCCTTCTGCACCTGACTCTCAATTGGTAACGTAGCGCAAGCAGCCAAGTAAGTACGTTTGTAGATTTCTATAGCACAACTTATCACTTGTGAGAGTATCCAGGTGCTGTCCATGGGCACGAGGAGATTAATTAATTTGCGCAGAATCACAGGATGTTGTGCCTATACTCAAACCCGGATCTCCAACTCCTGAGTCGGCAGCTCTGAAGGGAAGTGTAGTTACAAATTAGTGAACACGACACATAACTCACTGTGCAAGCATTGCTCGCACTAAATTGATGTCCAGTCAAATTCTTATTATGTATAAAATAAGTATTTTAATTCTAATTCTACACATGCTAAGTTTCAACATTCAATAACTATAACCCAGTTCTCTTTGATGTAGGCACCCTAGTAGTTGTCAGGTCACCCCCGGGTTACTAAGTTCCCATGTAATTGGTGTGAGTTTATGTGCCACTCACATGCAGCAACAATCAAGGAATGTGAACTACTGTGCCCTGTTCATGGGGATTCCCCTCTTGGACTCAGTCACTAAGATGTAGTCACTTAGAGTCATTATGATTGGAACTAAAAAGGCATAAAAAATTAATTTTTGGACAACGCACTTAAAGCACCTTGCACCAATGATCGCTGGAATAAAACCATGCCTTTTTCAACATTCAAGCTAGCAATAAATAAAGCAGCTAAATTTCACTCTCTGATATTGGTTAAAAGCATTTTGTCCCAAAGATCTCACTCATGGACAGTGATTAACAACTACAAAGTCCTCAAACCTACAGCCTACCTAGATTCTACATTCTCTGTTCACATAAAAAGACAACTAATGGCATTGCGGTTCGGGATGGCTGATGCATCGCACTGGAAGCACATTGAGTCAAAGGAATGCCGTCTTTGCGGCAGTCAAAAAGAAGACCTTATTCATCTCATATGCCACTGTAAGAAACTGCAACCAGTGCGAGTCACCTTCTTCTGGAGAGCCTTCTTGGATAGAGGAATAAGCTCCTGTAAACTTGCCGTCATTAGATGATTAGATCCATCCGACCCTCAAATGAAGTGTAAACTGATCAAGTTTCTACGCATTCATGACCGAGCAGTGAAAGCAGAAGCACTTCAATGAGGTTACCTTAACAGGGGAGGAAATCTATTCTCACTCGCTACTGTACAGAGAAGGAGATGACACAGGTGGCCATCACCGATTGCTTGAATTAACAAAGTAAACCCCCTTTACTCGTACTGCCAGTTCAATTTTGTAAGTTAAGAGACTAAGAGATTTACAGGTGTAATTTATAGCTAGGTTGGAAGAAAATAATTCGATTGACACCGCAGATGATTACTTTCATTACAAATGCACTTTATTAGTATTTTAGCATGTTCAGCTAGTAAAACAAAGAAGTAAGAGTAAAGTTGACGTGTCATACTGACTTTTATATTCGTTGCTTTTTATACATTGTATAATGATTTTTATTCTATAAAATGTTGAATTGCTTTCAAATTTTCGAGAGAAGGATGTTGTCTTATGTAAAATTGATATGGTTTTAACTAACTATACAATACACTAATACATTCAAAATTCAATTAGTCACTTAGAGTCAAGCAGGCAGTGCTTAATTTGAAAAGTGGTAGGGCTCTTGTCAGGAGGCCACTGCAGCTTGCAGCACATTTTGCCCTTACCATGCTATTTATGATAGTAACTAGGGGTGGGCGTAATGAGCGTAAGGGACCTAAGCGGAGAGGCATGGAGATGGAACCAATCTATGCACTCTCCGCATAGTTCCGTTATGCACATCTCGCCTGCCTTCCGCTCGCCCGCAGTATTAAATACACTAAAAAAGCAATTTTTAAATAACCTTACCTTATCGGCAGCGTCCCCGGGCTTCCATCCTTCTCCATCGCGTCTTCTTCTGGGAACTGCGCATGCGCGGGAGCCCGCGAATGCGCATTCCTGCCGAAGCTTATTAACCCGCACCGAGATTCATGGAAGTGACCAGAGCTCACAACTGGGTGTCAGCCAGAGCAATCTGTGCCCTCAGCCCTTCCCTTTATGATTCCCTTATCAGCCTAATCTCCCTCTTCCTGAGATGTGTCTTTTCCTCTTCCCTTGCCTCTTCCCTTGTGATCTGTCACTGTATCAAAGAACCCTTTGAAATGCACAGAGAGAGCCTAGCTCCCCCTCATCCAGTATTTGTTTCACTCAGCTTATAGGAAGGCAGAAATATACAATTATGTCTAGGGGATATTCCTCCACTCCTCAAGTTTCCACCAGGCAGGCCTGTGCTTCTCAAAATGGAACCCAAGGTCCTCTTTGCAATGTACCAGTGAAGGTATTTCTGCATTCGGCATACATCCACTGCTTAGGATTGTTGTGTCCATGTCCTATGCTACCACTAGCATTTCCACATGCAGCACACACACTCAGTCTGCTCACTCCGTCCAATACTACAGTAGTTCTGTTCTGCACTAGAGTATCACTTTAAACACCTTTCTACCTTTATGAGCAAACACTAATTTATCGCAGCATGCCATGCTTGGACGATTGGACTTACCAAAGTCCAGAAGTACCTGACGTTTGTAGTGGACCACTTTGGAACAGATCTTTGGGAGAATTTTATCTCAGGAAATACAACCGAATTTGAGAATATGGCCCTGGGACCATAATCAATGAGGATTCTCACGATACCCAGTGTTTTTTTCCCTACCAACTCTGGAGGTTCATGGTCCTAACAGGTTTATCTATTCCAACTGCAATCGGCCTGATGTCTTGAAGAGCCTTCACTGTCCACTTCATACTATTTTACTTCTGGGATGTCAATATCCTCTCAGAGATAGCCTTGAAAAAGTCCAAAGGACTGGACGAAACACGTGCCAGCTGAATCATCAGTTAATTGTCATTACTGGGTTATTTCATCTCCTACTTCTCATTCTTGGAACAACTGTATTGACTCTGTGATTGTATCAGGAAGAAGTAAAAAAAAAATCTACTAGGCCAAACAAAGTCTGGACTTTTTGTTAAAGGAATGTACAAGGATTGAAATCTGTTTGGTGTACTTGCTATGTTCACATCTAATAAGGTGTCACTATGATTTATTGATTTGTTCATTTGTACATTGAGTGCTCCACTATTAATTTTTGAGGTAGTTTTGGCTAGGGTAATCAGAATTTTCTGGGATCTTGCTGGGACATGACTTGGCAACAGATGTGACAATTGTGTGTGAACATCCAAAATATTGTGGTTACTAGGCTTTAAAGGTGGGAAGTGCAACACTCTCACCACAGTTGCCTTTTCTTGTTCATGATCACTTTAAACAACCTTTGCCAGCACACAAACATTTACCATGTGCCCACTGTTCCACACTGCACTCTCTTTGCAGTGTATTTTCCTGGGTGTTCACATGCACTCAGCACATGTTTTCACTACGCAGGCACTTCTATATCAATCTGATGTAGGCCAAGGGTGAGTTAAACACACAGCTGCAGAACTTTAAAAAAGGTGAGTGAGCTGGTATGCCTCATTCAAATGACATGAGGTAAAAAGGACCTGGTCACTACTTCTAATCATCACTCGGTATGCCACCACCACCGCCCTTGTGCTGTTTAACTCCTGGTGAAGGCAGTAGCTGTCCACCACTATGAGGGTATCACTTAGTGCGTCTCTCCGGGTCCAACAAGACCGCAGTCCATGAGATACGCCTATGCCATGGCACACACTTAGGATCTGTGTTTGCCTATGACAAAGAATCAGCATTAGGGATCCAGACAACAATACAGTTGGGCAATCAGGACAGGGGTACATGTCCTCACCATGCAGAAGACTTTTCCATCCCAACAGCCCTCATCCCTTCAACAGGATGTGATACTGTCCGTTTCTGTTGTCTGTGTAGCACTCACTAGCTAATGAAAGGCACTGGGTATGCTCTACCCTTTTTGTTCAGGTCGGAGGGACTTTTGCTGTATTGCTGTATTGATGATCTGAAGCAGCAGATTGGACAATAAAAGACTGATAAAAATCTAGCACCAATAACAATGGTGCCTCACGCAAAGCTTTTTCAGGTATGCAAAAGCCTTTTGGCAGTCCACAGTGCAATATAGTTTCTTGCTGCGCTTCTGGGATGTCTGCATATTGAGTGCAACAATGGTGGGCCTGTAGTTTCTCGCTAAGTGCCAATAGTACCCTATGATGCGAAAGAATTTCACCACATTGGTTTCGGTAAATGGGTCCTTCCAATCAATGTTGTCCTGAAACTTGGCATTGAAAGACTCTGCATTTCCAACAAGCAGTTGGTGGCCAAATTAAACTATTTTGTACTGCCCACTATGAACTTCCTTTCTTAGTGAGCTCAGCTCTCCTCAGCCCCTTCAACACCTTCTTTCTGTGACCCTGTAACTTGTTATGTGTCACTGAACACCAGAATGCTGTCTAGATAGTCAAGAATGCATCCAAGGCACGGAGTAAACAATTTTCCAACCACAGAAACTAGTCCGATGCTCAAAAGGTATAACACAGAATTAGAACAGTCATTGTGGGAGGGGACAGCAGCGTACATGACGCAAGATGGGTTAGAAGTTGTCGCTCACCTGCCAAACGACGGCTATTTTCAGCCGAAAGGGGAAATTATTTCAACCAGTATTTTGCAGGGAGTCTTCCTCATGACATGTGGAGTCTAGAGTGAGGCCTGGGAAGCCTTATTGCAGCGTGTGAAGCGAGGTGTTGTTTTCCTCAGTCAAACTCCTCTCTGTCGGCCGTTTTTCTGAGGGGAGTGTGGAGGAAGTGGGAATTTCCTTCATCAGCACCTCCCTTCCTAACGCTGCTTAACGCCCTCTTAGCGGGATTTCCTGGTTGCCTACTATGCCTGGAGGTTCATATTTCAGACTTTATTGTGGATTTGTTCTCACTCTTTCATAGTCTGTCACAGCAACCTTCCATTAAGACTTTATTGCAATTATTAATACTCCTTATCTGCAAATTATCTCATTTTAACATCATTTATTTAGATATACCTTGTGTCAATATTTTGCATATTGTTTTGCCCTCTACTAAGTTTATCACCTATAATTGTTTTTCTTTCTGAACTGCAATATGGATCCTAAATCGGCGTCAGCTTACTCAAATAAATGGAAGCAAGCTGTTTTGCCGCTGCCTACAAAATCTAAGGCTGTAGACCCACAAGAAACCCCACTAAATATGATCTTCAGGAAATCTAGTCCATTCATATGAACACAGATACCATAACTCTGACGCCATTGCAACTATGACTCCAATTTTCCGCCAGGTTGCTTCTCTTCAGATGAACCTATTTGTCTTGGAAAATAGAAATAGATTATACAATCTTCTCATATTTAATGTCCCAGAGGGTTTTAAGGGACAGAGTTGTCGTCTTTTCTTAGAAACTCTGCTGCCAAAGCTACTAAATATTCAATTTCCATAGCATTTCAAAATTGATGAAGCTCCCAGAATCCCCTCCCACTGAAATCCTCGTCAGACTAAACCACGACAAATCATATTTAAAGACACCATCATCTCCTTCTCATTAGGAAGACTGCACTAGAAATCCCAAATCTTTATTTATCAAGACTTTGCCAAATAGACGGTCAGAATTCAACAACAATTTTCGGACTTGTGGCCTTGCTTGCGGTAAGCTGGATATAAGTATGGCCTATTCAACCATTCTTCTATGCATATATGGAAGAATGATGTGTCCAAGTCCATTTCTATAGCTTCAGAACTGATAAACTTTTTAGACCAACATGATGCTATTGACATAGAGTCTCAACCTTCAGTACCTACTGGCTAATGTTTATTCCCCAATATAGTTGACGTTATATTGTTCTTATGGCAGTTGTATGCAGATTGTCTACTCTTACTTTGTACCACTGTGTTTACTGTTCCATTTAATATGAGGTTTTGGCAGTTGACCTCTTTCTATGTTGTATGTCATGTTTTGTCTTTTTTTTATATGTGCTACTTTCTTCTTTCTTTCTCTTAAGTTTTCTGTCTTTCAGTAACTTGATATGGCTCAGCCACACAAGCTGGTTGTTGTTTCTTCACATGTTGAAGGTTTACAGTATCCTGTCAAATGGCGTAAAATTTTAGAATATTTAAAAAAATAGTAATGTATGTTTTTTACAAGGAACTATCGTAGTTGATAACATTGTACATCCCATGTCTAAGGGATGGTTAGGAAATATAGTTTCATCTCCTTCTGTAAAACGCAACAATGGTGTAGCTATACTTTTCTAATGCAAAGCTCATACACAATTACTGACTCACCATCGTGACTCAGATAGTAGATATGTATATGCTTAAGTTGAAGTTGATAAGCACATTTTAAACTTTTTTAATATATATGCCCCTACATTAGATGATCCTTCCTTTTGCACCAATGTAACTAAGAAAACAATAAAATTAGATAATGCTTCCCTTGGTATGGGTGGTGATTTTAATGTTATTGGAGATCATTTATCAGACCATTCCTCTGCATTTAAATTCTGGCCTAACACATGTTTTGAAATCATTTTTCTCTACTACTAAACATATGGATTTCTGAAGATTGGCATGTCCTACAGATAAGAAATGTAACTTCTAGTCTAATGTGCACTCCACTTTCTCCAGGATTGACTGATTATTGGCCTCACGTAACTTATGCCACATGATTGATGATCCCGTTACACAGCCTATTACAATCTCTGATCACGCTTTAATCTCCTTTTCCCGATCTCTCTCAGATATATGCACTACCACTAAGAGATGGAGAATGAATTCTGACATAGTTCTTAAACCCAAATAACTCTAAAAATCTAGCATCTGCCATAAATGAGTATTTTTTGCACAAAGATATTCGTGATACCTCTAAAACTAACCACTGGGACACATTCAAAGCATTTATTTCAGGAGCCAAAATTTCTATTATGGCTCATGAAGATAAAACATTTCATGCTCACCTTTCCAACTTAGAAAAACAAATAGCAAATCTTGAAAGGCTTTTCATCTCGTCTCGAGATCCACTATATAAATGTCAACTGCAGAAGTACAGATATGAATATAATAATATGCTTAGTAAAAGAGCCAAGCTACTTATCTCAAAGGAAACATCTAACTTTCATTTTAACTCAAACAAATATGGTCGACTTTTAGCTAACTACCTACACATTAAAAATGATAAAACTCAGATCCCTCTCATTAAAACGAGTGATGGTACCTTTTTCACTAATACGGAGGAGAGAGAGTTATTAAGATCCAATTCCGCAGGAGCAGTAGCCTCAATATGCCCACCTTCTAGCAGCACCGATTATGTATATAAAACAGAAGGTCGAAGTAGCCAGATGGGGGGAAGGGTATTAGGGAGGGTACTGCGAGGAGGGACAGCTGTAAAAGAAAATTGTAACCATTCTTTAATGTTAAACCGTTGTTAAGTCACTTAGTTCAATCCACAAGATATTGTGTTCTGACTATCAGAAGAATCACTGGGGCTTGTATGAGTTATTTGAATCTATAATCTTATAGTCTTTGTAAGTATCAAAATAATGAAAACATAACATAGGCACAGTCTCAATAATTAACCTCTGACTTTGCGATGAGTTTCACCTAGCATCTTGCTTCTGTATCTAATACTAAGTTTTCTATAAGGATAATGTCTCTGAACTTCCAGCGGACATGTCTAATGAAATATGGGCAAACAAATATGAGCAGAGTAACAAAACAACAAGCAAAATGAAAAGAACGAAAGGAAAACAAAAGGACATCCTAAATAGTTATAATGGTGTTGTGCAGCCCATGATAAAAGATGAACTTTACCAATGACCTAGTCATTGGCAAATATAACAAGCCATGTGTCCTTACAATATATGTCAGTAGTTTAGTGTGGAGTTAATGCCCATGTAAGCCATTAGTACTGGATCCTGGACGCCCATACAGTTCCACATATAGACCATCAGTACTGCTCCATGACATCACAACCCCCTTAAAGTCTATCTCTCACAGAGTCAAGAGGGAATAGGGTGTGTAGAGTGAAATCGGCACAGTAAATGCCGTGCATGAATGGCATGACTAGGTTCCTATGAGTCTTCTTCCGGGTTATACCCTTTCCATGACACCAAATACCAGAGCACCCCTTTGAGCCTTTTGACATCTTTGATGGCCTGTACTTGATACTCCACACTGTTATTTAACATAAGTGGGGGTGGTGGTCGTTTACGAACAGAAGTATTGGCAGGTTTCAATAAAGAAGTGTAGAATACTCGGTGTATTTTCATTGTGGGAGGCAAATCCAACTTAATAGCAACAGGATTAACTCTTTTTATTATGGGAAATGGTCCAATGTATCAAGGTTGAAATTGTTGGTGATGTTTAAATTGCAGATTCTTCGAAGATAACCACACATGGTCACCAGACCAATACGATGGTCCTACTTGACGTTTTTTATCTGCAAAATATTTATACAATGTTTTGGCTGTTATAACATTTTGACGAAGACAAAAGCCATTGTGGCCAGTCTCTTTAATGTATATGCCACAGTAGGATCCAGGTCACTGGGCAATGGATGAAGCAAAGGTAAGAAATTAGGGTGTTGACCATAATTTGTATAAAATGGAGTCATTTGCATGGTGGGATGTTGTAAATTGTTATAAGCAAATTCAGCATCCCAAAAAAGATCGACCCATGACTCAGAAGTGGATGTTAAATAACTATGTAAATATTGTTTTATGACTTGATTAACTCTTTCAGTTTGTCCGTCACTTTCAGGATAGAAATTTGTCGACATATGACTCTTAATACTAAGTGCAGCACAGCATGCTTTCTAAAAACGTGATGTAAATTGAGAGTCTCGATCGGAGACAATAATTTTTTTGCAAGCTTTGGAACCGTACTACTTGTGTTAATAAATGGTTAACCACTTCTGCTGCTGTTGGGAGACTTGCACAAGCAATTAAATGAGCCATCTTTGATAAGTGATCAACGACCTCCATAATAGTGTCTTTTCCTTGGTCTTTTGGTAATTTTGTGATAAAATCCACTGATATGTCTTTCCACGCTTTCATAGGGTAGAGGTTGTAACAATCATGTAACAATCCATTTGGACATATCAGGTTTTGTTCTACTGCAAATCTCACATTGTTGTACATAGATTTTTACATCTTTTTTCCACATTGGCCTCCGAAAACGGCGTCTAAGTAATTCCTCAGTTTTAAGATGTCCTCGCTGACCAGCCAATGGATGATCATGAAACAATTGTAATGTCTTTTTTTGCAGTTTCTTGGTAGGGACGTGCAAACAATTTCCTTGAAATGGTAGACCGTCCAACATTTTATGTTCCTGATTAGATTGGCACCATTGAATCAATTTGGGCATACGTAATGCTTTCTGAACTTGTTGAAAGAAGTTAGTGGCTAAACTGAGGGTTCCTCCAACAATATGTTAACAAGGAATCATGAGAGGGGGATCTTTTTTACTTTTGGTTGTGCTAATGTAAGATCGAGAAAGTGCATCTGCTTTGTTATTTGCACTGCCAGGTTGAAAGGTTATTTGGAAATTGAATTCTGCAAAGAATAATGTCCACCGTAATTTTCTTGGTGTTAACGCCTTAACACAACGTAAAAATTGTAGATTTCTATGGTCAATATAGACGATCACTGGATATTTTGCACCTAACAAATAAGTGACGCCATTCCTTGAAGGCTAACCAAATAGCCAAAAATTCCTTTCCAGCAATTGTGTCATTGCGTTCAGCAGCTTGCAATGTCCTTTTTAACACTGAAAAGGCATTTTCACCGTCCTGGGACCAACAAAACACTACACCTTTTTGGAGCAATGTGGCGAGAAGCCTAAATTTAGCAGGAAAATGATCTATAAACCTCCTGTAAAAATTCAGAAAACCCAGGAATCGTATATCTTTCACATTTTTGTGGTCTGGGTCACTCTGTAATGGCTTGGATCTTGTGTTCTGCCATTGTTATACCATGTGGTGTCAGAATGAATCCTAAAAATTCTACTTCAGTGGTCTGAAAAGTGCACTTAGATAACTTGAAAAACAAACCATTAGTACACAAAGCTGACAAAACAATTGTGACATGTTTTATGTGATCTTTAATTGTTGTAGAAAAAATGTAAATGTCGTCAATGTAGACACTGACCAACCTGTCCAAATATTCCTGGAGAACATAATTTACAAAAAATTGAATAGCAGCGGGCATTACAAACCCTGAATGGCATAACACAGTATTCAAACAACCCATATCTTGTACAAAATGCAGTCTTCCACTCATCTCCAGCACGAACAGGAACCAGGTGATAGGCATCTTTGAGATCCAATTTGGTGTATATCCTAGCATGTCTCACCTGATCTAGCAGTACAGGGATGAGTGGTAATAAGTAACAGTTTCTAACAGTGATGGCATTCAGTGCTCTATAATCGATGCAAGTGTGTAGCTCGACATCACTTTTTGGTATGAAAAACATTCGCCAACAATTTGCGGTCGGCTGATCTGGTAATAGTCACCAATTGTATAACAACCTACTGTCTGAATTCACCAACTACACTGCCCACATAGCGGCATCTCCACTAAGGTATGAACCATACCTCATACTTCAATCTCATTTCCCTAATTACTGCGGTTTTACTATCCATGATTCTACAAAGAGAAAGACATTTCTTTTCTTTTTTTTCACATTTGGACTTATACATGGACACCCTTTTATCATTTTTTGTCTTTTTCTGACACTCAGTGCAGGTTGAGCAGTAAGTCACATAATTACTAAGCAAGCACAATATTTATGTTTTTAAGGTTGTTCTATATATGTTTTTTACTGTAACACAGCCTTGAAAAAGTCACCTTAGTGACGAAACACATGTCGGCCGTTGTCTATCACCAAATACTGCTGTATTAATAGGACACGGAAATGCCATCATCAACATGTAAAAAACACGTTTTCTTTCTGTAAAAACTGAAAATGGAATTTATATTTCTAGTGGGACTATTAAACCATTGAAATAATTATTTTCTTTTATATTTTTGTGACCTGTGAAAAAGAAACAAAATTCTTCCAGTAAACCGTTTAAATACATGTAAATAAGCGTATTTTAATGTTTTGAGAGCCGAGGTACACTTCTTTATTTATATTTTATACAAGCATGTTATGAACTTCCTGTAATTACTGAAATCTGTCACGGGCCCGGCGCTTCGTTTGGAGAATCACATTTCCCCAGGACCTTCACAGAACTGCCCTATCATCCACAGTATCTTCGATAAGAGGTGCTGAATATCGTAACTTTCTGCTACCTCTCTCGCTACCGCAATCACGTCGAGCATTCAGTTGTGGCTAGCAGCCCCTCCCGGCAAGGATCTATGCCCGTCCCCGCCTCCCATGATGCAAGTACCGGCAACATCTTGTCAGGGGAGATTGTATCAGCGTGAGGATGCGCTGAATCTCCCCGTAGTATCCGCCGCCTCAGAAATTGTGTACTAAACCTTGAACTCAGCCAGAAACCCGCCGCCTCCCTATTTGAAATCATCTGTCTCTCATTTCACCCGACATTTAACGAGAGACCGCTCTGACATTTAAAGACTTGCTATATTGGCGGTTCTTTTTGCTTCATTTCAGGAAAACTGCCTACAACTACAGAAACCTTCCCCAAAAGACTTATTAAAACATTGGACCACTGACCTTTCGGCATTTTGCTATACTTGAAAAACCTTTATGGAGAGCACTCCATGACAGGATTTAACTCATGAAGAGTGCTAGCATTTTGTTGACCCCTGGACCCTAACAAAGGACGTAATAACCAGGAGGCAGACGTCTGCCTCTAATTGAGAAGCATCAAAACGCTCTGCAAAATAAAGGAACTCCTTATTGAATTTCCTTTTCCATTTTTTAAAGAGGCTTCAGATTTTGATTTTGACACGCCTTTACCTATTGTGAGTATGAGAAGGTACACAATGTATATTCTGAGAACCTTTGCACCATAGTTGTTCCTTTTCACTAGCCTAGATATGACTACTGGCTTCTGATCCTGGATTTGACCGAGGCAGATTTGGAGCCTTTGGAGCAATCTCTTCGTCCTCTATTCCATCGGAAATCAGCTGAGGAAGAAGAGGAGTGACAGCAGCGCCGTGAGGGGAACGACTTAATAGGATCCTGCAGCAACACCAGACCACAGCCCCCAGCAGCCCGAGGGGCCGCCCGTGACGCCTCAGCTTTCGCGCCTGGAGGCGCTTTAAAGCTTGCATCAGTATCCCGCAGCACGGGACGCGAGACAGCAGCGCCATGAGGGGAACGGCTTACTAGGATCCTGCAGCGCCACCGGACCACAGCCCCCAGCACCCCAAGGGGCTGTCCGTGACTCCTCAGATTTCACGCCCAGAGGCGCTTTAAAGCTTGCCCTCATACACAACAAAAGACCTGTTCACACGGTGAATCTAATGCTCAGATCCCTTCCAATCCATTATGGTTTCTCAAAAAATCTGTTGGACCAGCAGTTAACCATATACTGTCTGTACTGCTGGGATCTGGGTCACCATTTTTAGAAAATTAAAAATTATTTGTTGCGTTAGTCCTGACTGATGTCTCCCACAGTCAAACCCATCCCCTCATGTGATACGACCAAGTTCAAGTGAGCAAAAAGAAAATGTAGGAATGAAAAAAAGTGTGGGAGGGGGTTGGTGGTGCCTCACGGAAGTGACACAATGGGAGTGAGCAGGATGGTACTCGCCTACTTCCTCAGGTTCTCATTATCAGCAACCACCAACCCGTAACAAAACTGTGATAGGCTAAATGGAAGAAAAGAAAGGTGGACAAGGTGCTAGGGTGTGGTATCGAATACTGCCTGTGCACCAGGCAGTTTGTCTCAGTGTGCGGCAGAGTCAACCCAAGAATTGGGACTGCGGGGTCCAGACTAAAGCTCCGTCCCGTCCCAGTTAAAACCAAGCTAGATCACACTGGCTATTTAATATTATTCAATGCTGTGTGTCTGCTCATTTAAAAGCCAACATGTTTCATTTCCAGGGGAAAACTCACCGCAATTTCTTCAGGGCGTAGGTCAATCACTCCACCCTGCACCAATACTTGTCTATTTTAGTATTCCTACGGGAGACACAAGTAAAAACAACGCAACATAATCAGTTGCCACCTGATCACAAATAAAATTAAAATTTCCTCATTGTGGAAACCACCCTCGTATTGTCATAGTATTTACCGGGATATTGCCCCACATGGGCATACCTGTACCCTTATGCACATGTGAGAGTGTGCGTGTTCACTGTCTCACTGGCTCTCACAGTCACTGCCACCGTCAATCTGCAAGACATAGTAAAATGTGGTGAAACTCAACTCATAAAATAAAAGGCGTGTCAATATCATGTATTTCATATTGTGCCTTGCCGGGGGTTTTGTCCGATATTACTATTACGGAGGTATACTTATGTCCTTAGGATGTATCTATACTGCACCCGACCCCCGTTTCGGCAGTCTAGAGTCTGATTCAGCTTATCGCATTAGTTCTAAAATCAAAACCCATCATTGTGAGTACGGTAACTTAACCTGGCTGGCTTGTTCTTACAAGTGCTCTCGTATTGCCTTTCCGCTAAACATCATGGGCAACGCTCTCTTTCTGCTCTACTTCTTGCCCCCCTGGGATCCCGCTTACCGTAACCGCATCAGTGTCTGGCGTTGACTCAGCACCACGCTGGTCTGTCTGCGTTGAATGTTTTTACCGAGGCAGGCATGCCACGTCATCACATGCGTCGCGTGCCCCTCCTCCAAGCATCTCATCGATGCATGCAAACTGTGTGAGAACACGGGCGCCATTATAAAGTAGATGTCACCCCATTGCCCTGCCATATAGTTTGATGCTGCATAGTGTTTTACCTCCATGTATGCGGGGGCAATCATGTAGTTACTACAATCTGACCCTGGCTTTTGTTTTCTTTGTGTGTTAACCCTTGGGTTTATATGTGCTATGCCTCGCTCACCATCATAATTCAATTCACTACGATATTGAAATGTATGCATACATGCATTTGCGCCAGTATTCAAGCAGTGGTTTAGACTATGAGGTGGCGAGCGATGGTATATTAATTTTATAAGTCTAGAAAAAGTATTTAACTCCCGATAACATTATTAAACATAAGGTGAACACACACAACGTTTCTAGAGTTTCTCATCCCCAGGTAATGTTATGTTGTAATGGCAGCCTCTATATCTGAAGGGGGAAGCTTGATGTATTCCTACCTGCCCCTATAATCAGGAGGGATGTTGTACCATACGTTCTGCAGTTATTTAATTAACATATGTTCAGAATGTGATCTACTATTGTCCGAATGGGGTGCCATTATGACAAGAAGCCTGATATATCTTCTACAGAAAGTAGATGCAATTGCTGGAGCAACTTGGGGACCTCTGGGAGCAAAATGATCATTTCTTAATTACACACTGACCTAATTCCATTCAATGAGGTCGTTCAACCCAGACTGGTCTACCCCCTCTTGATAAATTCAGCGTGCCTCTCTAGTGCTTAGTCTGATTTCCATGTTGTAGTGGTCACCCACTACCCTCTCAAGCTCAACCCACCGGATATCCCTCGGCGCGTGCTTAAGTGCTTGAAAATGCTTCACCAATTTAGTTGTCAGTTTCCCTGCACGCAATGTACTCAGGTGTTCTTGTATCCTGACTTTGACTCTCCGTGTCATGAGACCTATGTAGTGTAGGTCACACGGACATGTGAGTCTATACATGACATTTGTGGTGTTGCAGTTGCTGAACCTGTTCAAGTACCAGGTTTTGTTACTGGCAAGGGTGACACTTTTGGCCGGGGCTGTGAGCCCGCACACCGAACAACTATCACATGGGTAGTGTCCCTGCGGCACACCGGTCTCTCTAAGTTCTTGTTTGGGTCGGGTGTGCACTAATCGATTGCGGAGATTAGCTGATCGTTTGAAGGCAAATCGGGTTTGGGGCATTCTCATGCTTGAAGTGTTCAGCAAATGCCAATGCCTCCTGATGATTTGTCTAATTTTAGTGGAGAGTGGTCCAAAAGTGGGGACCACCGAGATACAATCTCCACTATTCTTAGGTGTGCTTTCTAGCAGGGCAGCACGTGGAATGTTGAGTGCTCGCTTTCTTGCCTGCTTGATGACCTTTTGGGGATATGCATGGTCCTCCAATTTTCTGGATAGTTCATCAGCCTGTTATAAATATATTTGTAGCGATGAACAGTTCCGAAGGTAACGCAGGAATTGTCCAACCAGCAGATTGCCTCGGAGGGCCCTGGGATGATATGATCGGTAGTGTAGCAATGAGTTTTTATCTGTTGGTTTTTGGTGCACATTAGTCACCAACTTGTTGTTTGCTGTTTGAATGTCAAGATCAAAATATGTCGCTGTAGATCTACTAACAGTCCATGTAAACTTCAAGCACTCATCTAAATTGTTTAGCCACACTAGAAACTCATTAAGTCTTGTTTCTGTGCCTGACCATGTGCACAGCAGATCATCTATATATCTCTTCCAGAGGACAATGTTCCTCTGGAAGAGATTGATGTCATGGTTGATGTAATGAGCCGTGAACTGGCCTACATAAATGCAGGCCAGACTGGGAGCAAATGTCGCCCCCATCGAGGTACCAGACACCTGTAGGGACATCTGGTCCTTGAAGGCAAAAAGGTTTTGAGTGAGGGCAATTTCTATGCATTGTAAGACAAATGTCTGAGGAGTATCATAAAACCACTCGCATTCCCCCAGGGCGCATGCTGCTGCCACCAGTGTTGCTTCCTGGGGGATGCTCATGTACAACGATTCAATGTCTATGGTCACTAAGAATTGGTTGTGCGGGTCATATATTACATCTTCCAGTATTCTTAGCACATCGGTGGTGTCTTGAACATAAGACAGCTGTGTGATGACACATTCTCTCAAGAAATAATCTGAAAACTGTGTCAGGGGTTCCAGTAGCGACTGAATCCCCAAAACTATTGGGCGCCCATGTGGTGGTCGCTGGGCTTTGTGAATTCTGGGCACTATATAAAATGCCAGCACCCTTGGTTTCAAGTTAATCAGGAATTCAGCCTCTTTATATGTCAGCCATTTCTTTTCCTTGGCCTCTGTGACCAACTTGATGATGGTTGCCTGCAGTTCTTTTGTTGGGTCCCTTACAAGTGGTCTATATATATGGCGGTTTCCCAACAACCTGGCCACTTTGGACTCATAGTCCTCAGTGTCCATCACCACCACCGCCCGCCCTTATCGGCCGGTTTGATGGTGATGGCAGAATTGCTTTTATGGTCTTTAACGCCTGCCAATCCCGACCACTCATATTACTATGTGTGGTACCATTCATATTTTGTTCCAGGCGTGAAATATCTTGCAGAACTTTCTGCTCAAAGACTTGCAACTCTTGACCTACCAGGATGTTAGGTGGACAAAATTGTGAGGGACAACGTAGATTAGTCGAGAAAATAGAGGGATTATCCAGTTCTTTGCCCTCAAAAAACTTTTTGAGTTTAATCTTTCTCATGAGGCCATGTAGTTCGCCCCGAAGTTTAAAGCTGTCATGTTTAGGGGTAGGGACGTACCCTAGGCCCTTATTAAGGACCCTGAGCTCGTCCTCAGGCAATCGATGTTGTGAGAGATTGACCACAATGTTCCTATCACTCGTGGTTAGAGGGGTGTTCTGCCCCGGCAGCATGTGATCCTCGGGGAGAACATCTGCCATGTTGAATTCAAATTCTGACGTGCATGGCCCCGCCCTCTGCCCCTGTGACTGGCCCCTCTTTGGTCTGTAGGGTGCGGGGGTTGATGTCCTAAAAAAAACCCTGAATAAAGTCCCTAGGTCCTCGTTAGTTCTGTCTTGGGGATTCAATCTCACCCTTTGATTAGAGGTAGATGGTTGGGCACTATTATCCTCGTTCTCACTGCTCGTGTTCTCAAAAGCCCAGTTGTTTGGAGTCCTCCTGCCCTGTCGTCACCCACCCCTAGGGCCCTGCGGTTGTAGTGTCTGTTCTGGGGCTTGTTGGTAGTATTGATCTTCTATGTACGGGAATGCCCACTCGTGGCTGAATCTATCTAGATTCCTTCTCAGTCCTTTGATTTTTTGATTGACCATGTATGTCTGATACTCCCCAAGGTCACTTTGAATCTTAGCCAGTTGTTCTTTAGTATCTACAATGGTGGTATCGGCCTTAATTGCTTCCTCTAGCTCTAGGATCTCTTTTAGAAGCTCTTCACTCAATCTCTTGCCGTGTTGATAATCAAGACAAGCCAATCCCCGGTGCACTTGTTAGCTATATAGCTCCAGTCCACCCAGAATTTTTTGTCTTCCAAAAAGATTTTAGGCTCAATCCGGACCAAAAGGCTTGCTGGTGCTGCGCCTGCCCTCAGGTACTCAGTCATTAGCGCTCCATGAAGCGCAATTCTGACTTGACGTTTCCTAGTGTTGGACAACTTTTGTTCTGTATGATTATAACAGTGGGGGACAACCTGTTTTCTACCCCTGTAGCTCCTTTTTGTATATGGGCTTTAAAGCTTGCACCAGTCTCCCGCAGCGCAGGAAGTGCGCGGGTGTGCCCGGGCCAAGGGCGGGCCCATCTGAGCCTGTTGGAGGCAGAGAGACGCTGGGCTGGGCAACATCCCTTGGTTCCTGATAACGGACGCATAACGAACATAAAAGTAAGGTGCAGGGGGCGAAAAGCCTGTAGCTGTAACATTGTCTGATGACACTAGTGTGGTGAAATGGGAAGAAAAAAAGCTACCACCGCGCCGAAATGCTCTGATTCTACATTAGATGGCTTCTTGCAAAAAGCCGTGGGGGCGCTAAACAAAGACATTGAACTAGCGGAGCATAGATTATTGCTGGCCCCACCATCTGTCGTCGATGATGTTAACATGCACCCTGCCCAGGTTGTCACCCTAGCAACTACAGAGGACCCCAAACGAACAGTAAATGTTGACTCTCCTATTGGGAATAACGAAGCTCCAATTGTTCTCTCACCCACCGTCATCATCCTGAGACAGGGCCCCTGGGTGATGAGCCTAAAGCCTTGGATACTGTGATACCTCCAATAAAGGGAGATAAAAACTCAGTTGGGGGTAAAAGGAAGCGCATTGACCCAACTGGACCTGAACAGCAAACTTTGGGTCAGTTGCCCAGGAATAAGTGGACAAAGCAAAATCCCAAGGGCCCTGTGGGAAAAAGCAGAGGGGGAGGGTAGGGCCGGAAAAGACAAAATCCCCACTTGATGTAGATATGGTGGTGGCCCAACTTGGAAAAATAGGGGCGGATTCTTTAGAGCCTATTTTACTTCGTTTAGGCCGTATTGAGGATCAACTGAGCCAATTGCTGCCACTGCCAGGGTGTCTGGGGGCAACAGGGTGTTTGGCTAAGCAAGTTGGACAGGAGGTAGTATGCCCAATGGGCAATTGTCCGACAGATAAAGGTGAAAATGTTATTTCCAATGCCACTTCAAATGGTAATGTGAGTGAGAGATTAGTTAACAATAGATTCACAATCCCAAGAGCAGAACCTAACATATCACGTAACTATCATGATAATGCCAGCCACACAGACTCCCAAACTGGTTGGCAAATTCGTGCATGTGGGCTGGGTGGCACAGGGTGGAGGTTCAGTAAAGCTCAAGAGGACCCTAATGCCCCGAGCACTGAAAGGGACTCTAGTGGGAGCTAAGGGTCCAAACAGGTGCCCAGTAGGAGTCCAGATCAAACCCACCAGGATGGAAATACGGTCTTAGACCTTCCTCCAGAATGTACTCCGTACACGTTGATTCTGACGGGGGTCCCAATCCCTTATTGAGGTCAATCAATCAATCAATCAAGGAATTTATATCGCGCACTACTCACCCGGAAGGGTCTCAAGGCGCTTGGGGGAGGGGGTCTGCTACTGCTCGAACAGCCAGGTCTTGAGCTGTTTCCTGAAGGCGAGGTGGTCCTGGGTCAGCCGCAGGTGGACGGGCAGGGAGTTCCATGTCTTAGCCGCCAGGTAGGAGAAGGATCTTCCTCCAGCGGTGGCTCTCTGGATGCGAGGGACGACGGCGAGGGCGAGGTACGCGGATCGTAGCTGTCGGGTGGGCGTGTAGAAGGTCAGGCGGTCGTTGAGGTACCTTGGGCCCAGGTCGTGGAGGGATTTGTGTGCGTGGGTGAGGAGCCTGAACGTGATCCTCTTGTTGACAGGGAGCCAGTGCAGGTCTCTTAGGTGGCTCGAGATGTGGCTGCGTCGGGGGGCGTCCAGGATGAGACGGGCGGAGGCGTTCTGGATACGCTGAAGTCTTTTCTGAAGCTTGGCTGTTGTACCGGCGTAGAGGGTGTTTCCGTAGTCTAGTCTGCTGGTGACGAGGGCCTGGGTGACAGTCTTCCTGGTCTCAGTCGGGATCCATCTGAAAATCTTGCGGAGCATGCGGAGGTTGTGGAAGCAAGATGAGGAGACGGCGTTGACTTGTCTGGTCATTGATAGGGAGGAGTCCAGGATGACGCCCAAGTTGCGTGCGTGGTCCGTTGGCTTGGGTGCGGTGCCCAGGGCCGGGGGCCACCAGGAGTCGTCCCATGCAGAGGGCGATGGTCCCAGGATGAGGACTTCTGTCTTGTCCGTGTTCAACTTCAGGCGGCTGATGTTCATCCATTCGGCGACATCTTTCATCCCTTCGTGTAGGTCGGCTTTGGCGGTGTCGGGGTCTCTGGTCAGGGAGAGAATCAGCTGGGTGTCATCGGCGTAGGAGATGATGTTGAGGTTGTGTTGGCGTGCGATGGCAGCGAGGGGTTTCATGTAGATGTTGAAGAGAGTGGGGCTGAGCGATGATCCTTGCGGGACGCCGCAGATGACTTCGGTGGCCTCAGAGCGGAACGGAGGGAGGCGTACTCTCTGTGTTCTGCCGGAGAGGTATGAGATGATCCATTCCAGAGCAATCCCCTGGATGCCGGTGTCGTTGAGGCGTTGGACTAGGGTGCGGTGGCAGACAGTGTCAAATGCTGCGGAGAGGTCAAGGAGGATGAGTGCCGCTGTTTCACCTTTGTCGAGCAGGGCTCGGATGTCGTCGGTGGCTGCGATGAGGGCGGTCTCTGTGCTGTGGTTGGCTCTGAATCCGGATTGCGATGGGTCGAGGGATCCGTTCGTCTCGAGGAAGGCGGCCAGCTGCTTGTTGACGACCTTCTCGATGACTTTGGCAGGGAAAGGAAGGAGCGAGATAGGGCGGAAGTTCTTGAGGTCGGTCGGGTCCGCAGTTGGTTTCTTCAGTAGTGCGCTGAGCTCGGCGTGCTTCCAGCTCTCCGGGAAGGTGGCTGTGTCGAAGGAGGCGTTGATGATGTCTCGGAGGTGGGGTGCGATGGTAGAGGCGGCCTTGTTGAAGACATGGTGGGGGCATGGGTCGGTCGGAGATCCGGAGTGGATGGTGTTCATCATGCGTGTCGTGTCTTCGAGGGTCACTTTGGTCCATGTCTGGAGGATAGCGGCGGGGTGCGTAGGTTCGGTCGATGGGTGCGGGGGTGGAGCGCCAAAACTGTTGTGGATGTCGGCGATCTTGCGGTGGAAGTACGAGGCGAGGGAGTCGCAGAGGTCCTGCGAGGGAGTGATGTCGTTGTTGCTGGTGCTGGGGTTGGAGAACTCCTTGACGATGTTGAAGAGCTCCTTGCTGTCATGGGCGTTCTTGTCCAGTCGTTCCTTCAAAGATTTCTTCTTGGTGGTGCGGATGAGCTGGTGATGTCTGCGAGTGGCGAGTTTGAGGGCGGTCATGTTGTCGGTGGTCTTGTCGAGGAGCCAGGCCTTCTCGAGGGTGCGGCAGGCCTTCTTGGAGTCCTTGAGTTCGTCGGTGAACCAGGGGGCCTTCTTGCTTCTGGGCCTGGTGAGTGGGTTCTTCAGTGGGGCGAGGTCGTTGGCACAGGAGGTCAGCCATTGCGTGAGGTCGAGGGCTGCTGTGTTAGGGTCCGTTGTCCTGACCGGTGGGTTCTGGCTGAGGGAGGTGGTGAGCTGGTCGACGGTGATCTTGCTCCAGTTTCTGTGGGGAACCTGCTTCGGGTGGTGGTGGACCGTGTTCTTCTTGAAGCTGAAGTGGACTCTTGAAGCTGAAGTGGAGGAAACCTGTCAGAGCCTTATAAATAAATCTATCCACTGGTGTACTAGTAACACACAGGCCCATGTAAACTGGGGTAAGCGCATCATAATGGCAAGACGTGTGAGCTGGTTAGGGAAAACACAAAAAGACATCGAAGGTGACTGCGTAGTTGTGAATGTTAACGATAAGAGATGGGCAGAACTTGTTTTACGTCATGCTAGAGATTCCCCCTCACAGCACATAAAAGCCTGCCCCTTGGGTTACTTTTATCCTCCCCCAGCGGGGGGCTTCACGCCCTGCCAGCGCCCTTTATATAGAATCCCCCCTTCTCAGCCTGCCTCATGGCTTCACCTCAACCGCTTTGAGGTATTGTCAGGTTTAACAGACATTGATTGACTATCACCAGATTTACATAACCCAGATAACCCAAGTGAGTTGATAGGGATACAAGTGTTACCTAGGGAAATACACTGCTCAGTAAGTAAAATAGAAGGAAATAGTAAGGGGTTACGCCACTTGGTCGACAACATATGCACTTTTCCATACACATCTATTAGTGATGAGAGGCGGTCGACTCTGGATGATCAAACAGGCCCTTCTATCTTATTAGATCTAGGAGGGAGAGGGACTGGTTTAGATCCTGTAACACATAGTAATAGGGAGGAACAAGGGAGAAGGCAGCGCATTACTAGAGCTTTGAAAATTATTTCCTGGAATATCGCGGGCATCTCCTCAAAACTTGAGAATGAGAGTTGGCTAAAGTATGTAAAGTCCTTCGATATTATCAGTATTCAGGAAACATGGGCGAGGGAAAATATTGAACTGAATGGTTATCGTTCCCTTAATGTGCATGCAATCGCCTCGCCTGCCGGAAGAGCGAAAGGAGGCCTGGGGACTTTGATCTCTGTAAAGTATGGGTCTATTAATGTTAAATCACCGTGGTACCAATTGATCTTGATTTCAAATTTGTTACAGGTAAAAATTATTTTCATTAACTGGTACTATAATGTCTTCAATTCAAATAGATGTGACATCATTGTAAATCTCAAAGAGGAAATTGAGAAAACTGTGGGGATGTGGCAACCCTTGTGCATCTATCGGGTCGGGAATTTTAACTGCACTCTTTGCAGGCACAGTGCAGAAAAAGTATGCGGGTAAACAGATACTGAGGGTCAACCCTTAACCAATTTCTTACATACTCCACAGGGAGAGGCCTTAAATGATATTATCGTTGCAAATGATTTGTATTTTATGGATACACTGGTTAGCAATCCTGAAACTCCCTATCCCACCTATATGGGTAGAGGAAAAGAAAGTGTTATTGATTTTATGTTAATATCTAAAAACTTGGCCTTTTTGGTAGACGGTTTGAGGTGGAGCCAAACAACGCTAGCGACCACAATCCGCTCATTGCCTCTTTATATGTAGTTGCTCATGAAAAGGAAGGTGATGGTCGCCCCCTTCAATACAGTTCAAATCAAGGTTTGAGAATAAAATGGAATAAGACAAACTCCATTCAATTTGAGGAGTAACCGGTTAAGGCAAATTTATATAAGATCTTGAAATGCCTTGATCATGACTCCCCCTCCCTCCCCCGATATGGTTGTGCATGGATTCCAGGAAATTTGTAGAGATGTAGCAAATAATTTGACGAGCTCGCAGCTCGCTGGTATCAAGGGAACCAAAGGGCACCAAATGGTTTGATGCCAAGTGTAAAAGGGTCCAAAAGGACCTAAAGAAGGCTCTGCATACCAGCCCACGAGATCAAGCTCTTATTAGGAACGCAAGCAGTCATATAAGTTCACAGTCACACAGAGGAAACAGGATCTAAGAAAAAAGGCTTGGGAGGACCTAGAGAGAGCAGGTGCACTGAGGGACTCTAAAAGCTTTTGGGAGATAATAACTCGCCCCTTGTTCTCTGAGGACTCAAGGGTCATGGATATCTTAATATCAGGCGATATGTGTGAATCCCATTACACTAAAATATTTCAACCGAATGATATTACTAATCTGGAAACAAGTCAGGAGGTCCCACTTAACAAATTATCTGCTGAACTTCTGAGCACTTCGCTCCTTGTGAGGGAGGTGGAGGAGGCACTCAAAAAAGGCATACCTCTAAAAGCTCCAGGCCCGGATGGGGTGCCCCTCGATTTATATCAGAGTAACCTTCAACTTTGGGCACCCCTTCTGACAAATGTTTTCAAAACCGCAATAACTGGCTCAATCCCAGTATCATGGAAAGAGGCCATAGCGGTCCCTGTGTATAAATAGGGAAAGAAGGAAGATCCTGCTTGTTATAGGCCCATTTCTCTAATTGACGTCACGGTCAAGGTGTTAGGGAGGGTGATCTTAGCGCGCCTTGAGACGTGGGCAGACTCCGAAGAAATGATATCCCAAACCCAATATGGATCCCGAAGAGGTATGGGGACAATTGAACAGTCCCTAAACCTTGCACTGATCATGGGAAAGTACATGAAGGCAAGGAAGGGGTCCTTACACCTTGCCTTCATGGACTTGTTCAGTGCTTTTGACACTGTCAATAGGGGTAAACTGTGGGCCATGATGGGGGCCATGGGCTTTGAGGAACCCCTGGTCACTTTATTACATAGGCTGCATGCATCCACTATGGTGTCCATACAATATGGTCCAGGGGGTGAAAGAACGGTGGAGTACGCCAGGGGTGCATATTGGCCCCCTTCCTCTTCCTCTTGTACACTAACGGCCATGAATCTGCCCTGAAAGACCAGGAGTTAGATCTGCCAAGAATAGGAGGGGAGCCAATCCCGTTGTTGTCATATGGAAATGACACAGTTTTAATGGCCTTAACTGCTAACAGCCTACAGAAGTCATTGAATGTTTTTAATACATTTATGTCAGCTCTGAACCATAAAGGTAAATTTTAATAAATCTTATATCATGGTCTGTGGCCCTAGTCAGAACAAATCAAGAAAGTTTATGGTAAACGATAAGAAAATTGACAAGGTTTCAAATTTTAACTATTTGGGGAATGTTTTTAATGACAAATTGAATTGGGAACAGCTTATCACATCCACGGTGCAGAATACTAGCCGTGCAGTGGACTGTCTCTTCCGCTTTGCGAGTAAATTGGCCCATAAGCCGGTAGTGGAATTGATAACTTTATATAGTTCAAAATGTTTGTCTACTGCCACTTATGGGGCGTGAGTATGGGGATACTACAAACGCTCAAAACTCAAAATATTAGAGAACAAGTTTCTAAGGAGACTACTGATGATTCCCCAAAGCGCACCTTCAGTATTTTGTCACACTGAGGTAGGGGTTGACTTCATTGCGGATCGGATTAACATTGCCCCATTAATCCTCTGGGCGAAAGTTTGGCTGTTGGAAGATTTAACGTTAACAAAAAAGAGATTGTCAGGGAATGCATGATGTTGGATAATGCCGAGGCCATTCCATGGCTCAGCTATGTAAAGGGAAAATTCAAAGAAATAGGCCTTGGGCATTATTATAACAATCCGGACAACATAGACCCAAATGCAAAACAAATCATTAAAAATGGATATCGTAATGAGCATGATAAACCCAATTTTACCTGTCTTTCATCATTAACGCACATTTTAGATTTTTCTTGACCAGATTTCGGCTTTGCACTTTGCACTTTTTAATGGCCGTTCCTAAGCCGGCCGGTTGGTGCAATAACCTCTCTCCCTGCCCGTGTGACAATTCAACAAAACAAAGCGCCTTGCACCTTATTCTATTCTGCGCACTTTATAGGGAACCAAGGGCCCGGTTCCTCATTCCTTTTTTTAAAAAAAAGCTTGTCCTTGCAACTATCAGGAGGGTTTTAATCTTTTATTATCCTTATCGAATGAAGCAATTTGCACTGTAGTTATGCATTTTATCAGGAATGCTTTCATAATAAGGAAACGGTATGAATCATAAACAAAACTGACGTCTCCTGTTTATATTTGTAGATTTTTAGAGTTCTGTATTATAAGGATTTTATGAGAAATTGTGGTTTATCTGAGTCAAAATATATTTTATTGTATTAATTTGAGACGAAATATTTGCATATATTGTGTATGAATGTCTTACGTTTATGGTTTATTTAAACCGAATAAAGTTATTTGACTGACTGACAAGCATGTTTAGCCAAACAGGACATATAGCCTCTAAAGTATTTAAAAGACTTTCTGCTCATCCTTCCCCCTTTATGATTCTTACTCAAAAATGGTCGTCATTAATATCTATGCCATTGTCAAATGTACAATGGAAAGATATTTGGCAATCTAATATTGCTAGTTATCTCCCTGCCACTCTTATACATACTAATATTTATTTGCTATACCAATGTTTTCGGTCTCCAGATAAATTACTTAAAGCTTAACTTTCATACATAGCATATTGTTGGCATTGAAATATGGTAACTGGAGCTTTACCGCATATATCATTTAATTGTCCTGTTATTTAAAAAAATTTGTCTGACTTGTGGAATAATATTACCCAGCTGTTTAAAATCCAAATACCTTTATCATTTCCCATATTAATTTTTAAATCTTTTTCTCTTAAAACTGCATTATCTTCTGCAGATTGTAAACTTTTTGATTTTCTCATCTCTACTGTGATTAAATCAATTACTTCAAATTGGAGGAAAGATAAATTAGTATCTGTTACTGGTTGGTGGGATTGGATAAAGAACAATCCTCATTAATATGTACTTGTAATGACTTCTTTGTTTTTAGACCTAATATGTGGTCTACATTGGACTCATATATTACTGCTTATAATTCATTATGATGTGTATGCTATTGTACTTATTCTCTGTCATACTTCTCATTGTAGCCCTTTTTGCTTTTTATTGGTTTTGTTTTGTTCTTATTCATATGGTTCAATATATTAATGTAAATGGATGTTTCATATTTCCCCTGTAATTGGTATCATATTTCATTCAGCTGAATACCAAAAAAACAGAGATCATTCTCTTTGGAATTGCCCAAAAAGCTTTGGACAGCAGAGTGATGGCCTTCAAATTTAAGCATAGCTCCAGCACCCAAGGCGGTGGTAAAAGGATTTAGGCATCAGGTTGGATCAGTCCCTTTCTATGAGGGATCAAGTTACTGCTACCACCGGTATCTGCTTCCACACGCTGAGTCTCTTGCGTAGTGTATTCCAATTCTCCCTCTGGAGGTTCTTAAAACTTTTGATCCAGGCACTAGTGATTAGTCGACTAGACTACTACAATGCTCTTTGGGCTGCTAAAAATAAAGCCTTATTGAATAAACGGCTAGTGGTTCAGAACACTGCAGCCCGCCTGGTACAGAATATGCCATCCAGAACCACCGCTCACCGAAAGTTTGCAACAGCTACACTGGCTACCCATTAGACAGAGAATTAAGTTCAAGATATCCTGTATAGTATACAAAGCGCTCAATGGTAAAGGGCTGAGCTATTTAACAGATACACTTCTCCATTATCGGCCAAACAGAGCCCTACAGGCAGGGGACAAATCCCGCCTTAATATCCTTCATTTTAAGAAGTTCCGTTCTGGGGGCAAATTTTTCTCCCATCTAGCGCCCCTAGATTGGAACCATCTGCTTCTCGGCCTCCATAAATGCAATGATTTTCCCATCTTTAGGAAACCTTTGAAAACCAAACTGTTCTGCAACAGTTAACCCGGGCTGTTGCTCCCCAGTGCTTAGATACCCTTTTGGGGGGGATTCATACAAACTACTCATTCATTCATTCATTCCTTACGGTATGGTGTTATTTTTTGCACTGTGTTCATTGTATGATATTCTTATATTTAATAAACATTTCTGAACAAAAAAAGAGAATAGTCATTGTGGGGTAAGGAATGCAGTCTTCTTGGAGCTAGGAGTGAGGGGAATCTGCCATTAACCTCTGGTCTAGTCAAAGACCGTTAACAGTCTCTAACATATTAATGAGCTTGTCTCTTTTCATGACTATTTTCCATCCTCTTTAGTCCAGACAAAGCAGAGGTCCAGCAACCTCTGCTTTGTCATTGACATTACAGGACTCAGGGGTTTTGTGACTTCCACATTGACACATTCTTGGACCTTCTAGAACAACTTATATGCCTTTAATTGACTACAAAACTACAAGGGAACTCTCAACAGTGCAATGGCCACAGCAGACATCCAGAGTAGAATTAGGTGGCTCCTGAAAAACATTTGCAGAAAAATATAAATCAGGTTTATATTAGATTCATGATCAAATATTTTAATTATTGTGAAAAGTGCAAAGTGCAGAAAAACCTGACGCAAATGCAGTTACAAGCATTATTTTACATTACCTTTAAATATTTAACATTATTTGTATCCAACACTCTTGTATTACATTCTAAATAAGATAACCCTGAGTCTCCAGATTTTTAACATTCAAACACATTTAATTTACCATCCTTCACCTAATGATGAGTTGATAAATACAATAGTCACTTATGACAATACATAATCCTATTATAGCGGAGCTATGAATGTAAACAATGAGTGATCAACAATACCTATGACTATACAGGATAAGATTTTCCCCTTGAAAGACTTGAAGTAAAAATTTTCTGAGGTCATTTAGATATGCAAATGAAGAGTATAGAGCATGGCATCAGCAGCAGAGACAAATTCAGCATAGCTGTCTAATAATCACCAAAACTTCATCCCAAATTACACTATAAAGACAGTTAAGCATTCCTGTGCATTGAGACTACTTGGACATTGGGGCCCAGATTACTAAGCCTTTGTGCTGTCTTTGAGCCACCCAAGGCTACCGAACGCCAACGTAAAGGCATCAGTAAGAGTTACAAAGCCATGCAAGGGGCAATTTGTGCCATTTTGTAAAGAATCATATAGTAAAACAGCGGATTGTGCAACATTCATAATGGTAGGCATTCCGTGGGAGGTGCATGGGCGTTCCCATACATCCACTCATTGAACTTGGGAATCAGATCAAAACGCTGCACAACCCTGACCATGGCGAATGAGGAGAAATATGTTTATTTCTCCTTGTTGCTTTCTTTTTTCTGTGCGTTATGTATTCTGCATAACACTCACTTAGAAAGAGGAAATTGCCTATTAGGATAGTTTTTGTACAGAAAGGTATCAGTTCCTGCACAAAAAGCTGTCGGTAACACAGGCACCCTTGCACCATGGTGCAAGGCTGCCTGTGTTGGAGTTAGGCAGCTTTAAGTGCACCAGTGCAGAAATAGAGCTAAAGAGTGCCATATCTTAGAAGATATGGCACTCTTTCGCTCTTTGCTGTTCATGCAATGCCGCGCTGCAAGTTTGCTTGCTGTCCTGCGTTGCATGAAGTTTTAATCAATATGCCCCATGGTATCTAAATGCATAATAATGCAGTACTCAATTTGATTATGGCCAAGTTAACTATCACCTCTACGTTTAAAATCTTTACAAAGGCTAACCAACTTCAAACCTTCTGGTACACTATTATGTTTTTTGGAGAAAATGCATGGAAGGAGAAATAGAAACTGTATTTAGGCAAAGTGAAAGCAAAGCAAAAGGACAAGGAGCAAAGGCTTATAAGACTACTTCTTGGCGATCAGCTCCAAAACCTACTAGAAACCGTAATGGGGCAATGTAACTTTCCACAAAATGGCAAAGGCTTGATGAACAACCGAGCTGTCAAACAGTAAAAAATTCAAAAGATCCAATTGATGACCGTATGTTCGCCTTTTCCGTATACTTCTTTTTATGATAGTTGGAGTTGTCTCTGAAGTACTAGTTACTAAGATTCAATTTCCTAATCTGAAGCATGTGTCACAATGGGAGTCTCTGAGGCGTCTGTACTTTGGTCCTGTTGCCAGCAGCAGGATGTTTAAGATGATGCCTCAGATGTCTCAAGATTGTGATAAGATAAGTGCCTCCATTTTTTAAACAACATGAAGTCCTGAGACAAAATGGGAAATTAAGCTATAGGCTTTGATCACATAGTGTGCAATTTGCCTTTATGATGTAGGGCAGGGTTTTCCAAAGTTGGTCCTGGAGGGTCTGATCCATGCCAGATTTTTAGAATTTCCCGATTTAGATAAATGTAATTATCTTAAAGATCTGGCATGGATCCGGCCCTCCAGGACTGACTTTGGAGAACCCTGATGTAGGAGGAAGACCTGCCATTTTAGGATGAGCTTATGAAGTGAATAGTCCAAGAGGAGGAGGCAATCTAAAGTAGCAAGTGTGGCTCCTTTTGAGAAGTTTGTATCCAGAGTATGCCCTTTTTGTAAGTGGTACAGGATGAGTGATCACCAAAAGATCCCTGAAATCAGAAGTGGGAAGACAAACAAATTGACTATTGCAGGTAAGACTCTGAGAGGCTGTGATGAGGCAATACCACCGGATTACATTTCCATGTAAAAGTCTGATACTGGCCAATGTGTTTTCCTTACATCTCATCAATTTATCATTACAGAAACTATAGAACATTCCAAGAGAGCAACGAGATGTTGGCCCTTGTTTATAATTTTTCATTCTCATTGCTATTCATGAGTCATACATATTTTATTTGATAAATGCTGCCAATATTATGTCAAATTAATACAATTATGATAAAAACACATGGTTGATTTATTTTTCCTTTAAATTGCACATTTTGAGTAATATTTCATATTGGCATTAATTACACTTTGGAAGAAAGATATATCAAGTTGAGCATAAAATAAGAAATCCTTATTATTCATGTACATTTATGAGTAGATGACTTGACTGGAGTGGATTTAGTTTGGGGTACAATAAACTTTAGCAGACAATCAATCTCTTCAGTAACCTGTAAAGTTTATGAAGAGTCTTGGAATGTTCTTGGCTTAAAACAAAGGACATACTGGTTACACATTTGTATGCGACACAATGAAAACTCCAGATATCTTGCTATGAAGTAATAAAGCGTATTTGGAAGGGAGGGAATTAAGTCAGTAATGCTGTGTTCTTGCAATGATTTATTCCCCGGGCAAGTTGTTAAAGCTCTGGCACTGTTTATAGAACAGTGTGAAAATAATCTGCTATAATGCTAACACAAGGAGATCTGTTCTTTTTGCATTTGTCGCCTTAAGTGGGAAGGGTATGCCCAGACGTGGGTTCCATGCTCTCTACATGTGCATACTGAATCAGTGACTATAAGCACATTGTGACTTTGTACACAGGCAGAGAACTATTATTATGATTGCATTTCCGAGTTGTGCCAGAAACCAGAGCAGGTGGTGGGACCCTGAGGGCAGGAAGCTGACGGCGTCGTTGTACAGACAGGTGGTGGTCGGGGAACCGATAGCTGGGCCCAGGCGAAAGAGAAGGCTGCAGAACGCAGTGGGGACCGCAACTACCTGAGGTACCGAGACCGAGACCGAGTGAGGATAGTAGATGGGCCTGTAGATCTCGAGGACGTGGATTAACCCATCAGGAGGTGCCTAGGCTGCAAATATCAAGCTTTAGGGACAGGTTTCTGAGTGGAAAAGCGTAGGTATGTGTGCTCTCATTGACTCTCCTGTGGGAGGAAAAGCCTGTTGGGCTAGCGGCGGCCGACTTACAGAGATTTCCCTATGCTGGGGAGGTGAGTGTGAAAAGAGGGCTGGTGGACCTCCGCGCCACGGCTGGAGGGGACTGCTCAAGGTATATAGGCCACTAAACACGCACCGCAGTGAAAGGGTGGACTACAGTGAAGGATAACACAATAAAGATCTGGGAAGGGGTGAGGCGCTGACCCAGGCTGAAGCTCCAGTAGTTGGTTCCCGACTGACCAGAGAGGGGCAGAAGATCCTCAGCCGGCCACTACACCCCCTCCTGGAGACTGGGAAGACTAGGGGGAAGCAGAAGAGGCCTGTCCTGGAGCACGACAAAACTGCTTCAGACGAAATGCAGAAAGAGACGAGTTGTGACCTCACTGAAAACCCCGTCTAACAACAGCTGTCCAAAATATTGAAAGTCATTGCCGACACTAAGGCAACCCTACATCAGGACAGCAGAACATGCAAATCTGGCAGACAGAGTCAAACAGACTGAATCCTCCTTGGCAGATATTACACCGGCGCAGCTGTCCCTGACGACCCAGATTGGGGAACTATCTAGTAGAGTGGGCACATTGGAACGGAGAGCCGAAGATGCGGAAGAGCGGAATCGAAGGAATAATGTGAGAGTCCTGGGCCTGCCGGAAGGAGTGGAGGGAAATTACATGATCAAATACCTGGAGGGCTGGCTCCGGGAGGTGGTGGCACCGGAGGGCCTGTCAACATTCTATATGCTGGAGAGAGCACACGGCATGCCTGCCAGGTTGCCAGCCCCCTCGCCCTGTGGTGGCCAGACTTCTTCATTTTAAAGACAGGGACACCTTGTTGCAGAAGGCGCGTGCAGATGGACCGTATGTAGTTGAAAATAGTAACGTTTCACTCTTCCCTGATTACACCCTGGAGGTCCAGAGGCACCACGCCTCCTTTCTAGAAGTTAAGAGGTCCCTGCGGGAAGAGGGGATCCACTACTCCCAGATGTTTCCGGCCCAGCTACGAATAGTCCTGGACGGGAAGACGCACTTCTGTGACGATCTCAAGGCAGCGTGGGATTGGATTGAGGCCTACAGAACTGAAGGACAGCCTACTGCCCAGAAAATGCCAGCACCGCCTCGGGAACGTGTGTCAGGGAAGCGACTCAGGAAACAGCAGAGGTGAGGAGTTCGAAAGAAGCCAAATCCTTCGCAGATGGAGAAGGAACGAGCGGAGGCACTGCAGACAATAGTGGCCATGATGCAGGGCCGGAGGTCGTCCTCGGAGGGCGGCTCTGGATCGAAGAAAGGGACTGATGGGACAGACTCAGACTCGTCCCGCAGTGGTAGTGTTAAACTACCGGTGGTAACTCCGAACACAACCAATGAGATTATACAACTCGGGAATTGTTCCGATCTCTTTCTGTCTCTCTCCCTCTCTCTGTTACCCCCCCCTATATACTTCCTTTTTCTGACTGTGGGCGACATGGCGGGTGTGGATGGAGACTGGGTGGGTCCCTGGGAACCGGCTGGATTGGCCAATCAAGGCTGACGCGTCAAGTGTAAACCTAGGTGTCTTTGTTTGGGCACGTGCTGTGATAACTGCGCTCCCTTTAGGTCCTTACGTTGGTAACGTTAGGCCTTTATTAGTTGATGCAGTCTTATCTGCAGTTTGGGCGGATGGCCGTTGCCAGACCGTCCTGGGTTCAGGGAGTTATCCCACAGGGGATGCTTGTTGTTAATTTTTTATTTTATTTATGGTTGATACAGTCCATTAGTTATGTCTCTCATGTGGGTGAAAGTGCCCAGCTGTTATTGGGTGGAGGTGTGCATGTGGTAGACGGTTGTTGGGACACATTGAACAGCAATGGTGCAACACGAGGTGAAAATACTTACCTGGAATATCAGAGTTATGCGCTCCATGGCTAAGTGTTATAATATTTAAAATTATTTGAAGTGCCAGGGAGTGCAGATTGCTCTGTTACAGGAGACTCGTCTGACTCAAGAAGAGGTGGGCCGGTTGAGGAGACGGTGGAGGGGGCAGGTTTATGCCACAGGATATTCTGTATTTGCCTGGGGAGTGTTGGTGTGGGTGTGCCCAGGGGTTCCCTTTGAAAAGACTCATGTCCTGAGGGACACTGCAGAATGGTATGTGCTGGTGGCGGGAAGACTATTGGGTCGGGAAGTGACTATTTGCTGTTGTTACGCTTCCAACCATGACCAATTGAAATATCTGACTTCCCTCTTGGCCCACATAGCGGGGCAGTTGATGGTGGGGGGTGACTTTAATTGTGTTGCGGATATATTTCTGGACTGTTCCCATCCCCCCAGGTAGGAGCACAGACACATAGGACAGCAGCAGGGTTGCAGGAGTGGATGGTACACTGGGACCTACAAGACATATGGTTCTTGCAGCACAGCGGGGATAGAGAATACTCTTACTATTCACACTTACATCAACTCCACACTCAGATCAATGCTCACAAACAATTGGCTCCCTCGATTATTCCACTGAATATCTGGGCCATTCATTTTTGGCCCACTGTTGTTGACTCTCCGCCCTCTGAGGTGTAGACCCCGATACCTCTGTGATGCCTTAACCCGGTGGCTTTAGAGGATATGCCTTTTGCCGAATCACTACATGTGGCAGTGGACATATACTTTACTGAAAATGTGGACACTACATCCACGGCCCTGGTCAAATGGGAGGCTCTTAAGGCGGTGGTGCGGGGACACTCTATGGGGCAGACTATAGGGATACAGAGGGAACTCCACCGAGAGCTTACCGGAATTGAGGGGGACCTACAAATCTTAGACGACGCACAGGGGTCTGATCCCAGAATCTGTGAGCAGCTGTCGGCTAAGTGCAAGCAGTATGATGAGGCCTTGGAAAGGCTTCAATTCACATGACTGTAGCGAGTATATGGACAGAGTATAGAGCGAGGAAGGGAAGGCGGGGTGCTTATTGGTATGGATTATTAGGCCCGAGTCTAGGAGGATCCCCGATTTATCAGATTAGTGTGGCAGAGGGTTGGTAACCATGTATAATGAAGCCCTTCAGCTGGGCCGGTTGCCTCCCTCCACGCGATCCGCCACTGTGATACCGCTTCCGAAAACTGAGCGTTTCGATGCTGGAGTGCGGGATTATAGACCATTGCCTATGCTTAACACCGACTTCAAGATACTTAGTGAAGTATTAGCGCTCAGACTGCTCCCCCACATGAAATATCTGATCCACCCAGAACAGAACGGGTTTATCCCTTCCTGCAACACATCTTTCAATTTGTGTCGGCTGTATTCGGTCTTATACCATTCCGAGGCAAAAGACCTCCCCCGGGCTGCGCTTCTCTCAGTAGACCTTGAGAAGGCATTTGATACGGTTAATTGGGACTTTCTTTTAAAAGTGATGTGGAAGATGGGGCTTGGTATGGGCTGGCTGAAGTGGGTCCAACTGTTGTATACACCTACGACAGCGCGGGTTAAGATGGGTGGCACCATATACCCAGAGTATGTGATAACCTGTGGGACACGTCAGGGATGCCCCTTATCCCCGCTGCTGTTCGCACTATTGGTGGAACCACTGGCAGCACTTTTTCGAGCGGGTGGGGAAGGATTGGGGTTAACGCTGAACGGGAGGACCTACATAATTTCCCTATATGCAGATGATTTGCTGATTTACCTTAATGATGCTACCAGGGGACTCTGCTTTTGCGTTGCTGGAGGGGTTTGGCGGCCTGTCCGGCCTATGGGTGAACCATCGCAAGACTCATTTGTTCCCAGTGGCTGGACCCTCCCCCTGACCTGAGGATCTCCCTGCCGAGTATAATTGGACACCAACCTCCTTTCGGTATTTGGGTATTCAGATCTTTCACTCCCTGGAGGATATGAGGGAGGGTAACTTGGGGAAGGCAGTGCGGTCTCTGCACTCTAGTGTCGCCTTCTGGAGTTCGCTGTGATTACCCATGATGGCCAGGATCTCCCTGACGAAGATGGTAATGTTTCCCCGCTTGCTGTATTTCTTTGGCAATCTGCCGGTTATGATGCCTGTGGCCTAGTTTAAGCCACTAGATGCCCTGGTGCGCAATTTTATTTGGACAGATGGGAGTCGCAGAGTTGTACTGTGGACACTGCGGCATCCGATGGGGAAGGGGGGATTGGGAGTGCCGGATTTTGAATTTTACCAGCTGGCTGTGAACTTGCAGTGGCTGGCGCAGTGGGTAGAGGGGGTAAATCAGGAGGGCACCTACTTAGCAGAACCAGGAGAGCACCCTTGATTACTGCTGGCCAAGTTGTTGTACCCTACACATCGACCTTGCAGATCACCGCCTTGAGGTGTTGGAAGTGGTGCATGGTCTGACTTCCGGTAGGTCCGAGGTACACCCCAGTGCTCCTATTGATAGGGCTGCCCCACTGAGAGCCGTAGGCGATCCTGAGGGCGGAACAGTTATCCGCTTGGATTGAGTTGGGATTGATACGACCGGGGATTGCTTTCAGGACAAATGCCTACTCCCTTTTGCAGAGTTGGTGGAGGGCTGTAGATTGGTCTGTTCGTTGTATATGAGACACTGGTGAGGACGTTTGAGCAGCTGTGGGGTGCTGGGCGGGAGGAGCCAGCGGCGCATGGGGTTATCCACTCGGTGGTCACGCTGAGCACGGCTAGGCACCAAATTAAGTCGTTTTATGCATCACTCCTGGTAGCATCCCTGTCCCCATAGTTGGATCTCCAAGGGAAATGGGAGAGATGTCTTAACAGACAACTCACTGATGCTGAGTGGAGACGTGTTTTGGGGTCTCCCAAGAAGATCTCCCTTAACGCCCGTCTCAAATATTCGCAGTTTAATTATGTCCATATGACATGCATGACCCCGCATTGCATACTGGCTGCATTTGGAGGCGAGCCCAGGGAATGCCCAAGATGTAGGCAACTGGGTGCAGATTTTCTCCACATGACATGGAATTGAACGATTGTACAACGGTTTTGGGAGGCAGTGATGACTAAACTCAACGACACACTGGGCTGTGCGTTGACCCACTCAGTATAGGTCTGCCTCTTGAGACTCTATCCTAGACCGCTTAAGCGCAAAGTCGGAGGCCGGTTCATTGATCTGGCTTTGGCCTTGGCCAAGCAGCGAATTGCGATCTCCTGGAAATCAGCGTTGGGGCGGCAGTTTGGGACCTGGACCCCGGAAGTCTTGAGCTGGGCGACAGCGGAGGGTAGGGCACTGCACAGGGAAGAACTGAAGGACGTACGCAGGCACCGTATCGCTGAAGTTTGGAGAGAGGTACTATTTAATTGGGAACATCTGAGTCCCCTCGATAGCGAGGAGGAAGGGAGTGAGATGGCCCCTGCACAGGAGAACTAGCTGGGGGACGACGGCATGGGGGGAGTGAGGGATGGTTGAAGAGGTGACGTCATGACTCCTAGCATGGACTTGGACTAATCCTGATCGCCTGCTCTGTTTGTGTCCCCTTGCCGTGGAGGATTCTTCTGGTTGTTGCTCCGCCTGTTTTTCCCTCCATTTGTTTCCCCCCCTTCCTTTTCCCTTTCCCTCACCCCCGCCCCCCGGTACAGCTGTGGATTACCGACAGACCCCAAGAGTAGTGCTGCCCTGGCGGCTGCCGGGCTGCCGCGCTCAGGCGGGCCATTAGTAGAGAGTGACCTCCCTATGCAGAGAGTAGTAAGATTTTAAAAAACAGCACATGTGAGGACTGGTTTCATTCATTTTTTCCGTTCTTATGTTAAAGTTTAGTGGGTTTTATTATGTAATGGCATGTGAATCTGATTCTCAGCAAGAGGGACTAATGAGGGTTCTTTCTTCTTGATGACTCTCAGGCCCCAGGGACTGTGAATATATGCAATATATGTACAATTATACACCAGATGAAACAGGCTTACCCAGCCTGCACATTAGGGTGGAATACATGGGGTGACATGTATGCAGGCTAATTGTATTGCTCGATCATTTGTTTATCTCTGTATTATATGGATTCTACTCTGCCAAGGGCCGAATACCCGAACAGATAGACTTTTGACATATTGTACTCATTGAAAACTCACTCAAAAGAGAAGTGCTAAAGTGAATAAGACTCCTTGTTCTAAAGAAAAAAGGCAAAGGGGTTGAACTACACAACACCTCCTAAACGCTAACAGTACAGAACAATTACAAGAGGACAGTACAAAGAGGAAAAGACAACAATAGTCCCAATACTGCCCTCACACACTTTGCAGTGTCATGCTTCATCATAGGGCCACATCTGACGTCCAGGTGCAGACCAACACACTGAACGGAGCGCAGTTTTTTAGTATGTATGAAGATTAGTGGTGAGGGTACAGTAAATGTGGAGGAACAAACAAAGGCCTCAAAAGATACAAAAAATGAAAAGGAAAGAATACTCTCTTAAGAAGGGACCAAAAAGTGCAGACACACACAGTTAAAACTACCTAAGAGGATACCATCAACTCTCTTTATTCATGTAACCCCTTGGTAGGATTAAAACTCAAAGGTTGGAATATTCAGGGGAGGTAAAAGCCCCTATATCCCTGCTGCAAATACTAACATGTTTCTGCCAATGTATCCACACCCAAAACGGTCACTCTGCCATTCGTCAGGGTGTTGGTCCCTCGTTGTCTGGTGTTAACCCCTATTTGGAGTTTTTACCTTACTTCATCACGCCGGACTATGCCACAATATCATCTACTCTGGGAAATTTCCGAGAGGGAACAATTTTCTATGAAGAAAAGTAGAACATACCATTATTGTTCTACTCACTTGTTCCTAATTACTCTCGTAGTGCCTTAATAATACGTCCTCCAAATCACCATACCAGTTATCATGTAGTGTCTTCAAAAAATGGCCAGCCTCTATATTGTAATGATAGTACCCTCACCAAGTGCTCACATTTATAACAACACCACATATCTGTGAACAAAAGTACATGATTCTCTTGTGCTCTAAACTATCCATCTTAGACTGAACATGCCACTCTTCAGAATCCCAGTCACATGCCCCCTGCTGGAACTCAATCGTATCCAGACACTCTCACCCAATTGTGTCCGCAAACTTACAAGAGTTTACGAGAAGTTCTCTAAACCCTGGACCTTTGTGGGACCGTGGTCTTGTAGTCACACTGTGTAATTCACAAAGAGGGAAGGAAGAAAACAAAAGTGTGTATTATCTTGATTTTAAAGTATTCGTTATAACCTTAACAAGACTCCTTAGCTAAACTGTTCTCACAGCATTAGAGCAAGATCAATAAACTCGCCAATGCTCCTTCCACATGTCTGACTACAAGCACTGTGGACATAAATATGCTCATATAGTAACACATACAGTAAAGTAGTCCTCTCGATCTAGCGACTCAACTATCAATCTGCACCCAATAGATGCCTGGATAAATGCGTTCTCAGTTTCAAAAGCCAGCGGGTCCCGGTTGAGAACCTGCCTGTAACTGATTTTTAACTGAGATCAGATATTCACTCTTAGCCTCCGAGCAGTACAATCAACGTGCAAACCCACCGCAGCCGTGCACTTACTACTCCAAAGAACCACCCATGTCCGGTTCCTCACACCGGTCCACCGTCGCTAGCACTCTAGCGCCATCGCCTTGTTTTTAAGGGGATGTCGATTGGCGGTCGGATGTAGGACACACCCTCATTAGACGCGTCTGCATCATCACGCAATTGAAAAAGGACACACTCTCCACCTGTAGTCGGGGACGGCGGCCACCTTAAAGATGCAAATAACCTCTATTATTTACACCAAAACATATGTACACCAAATATAGCCCTTCCATTCCAGGCCTCAATGTGATCCAGCCCCACCGGAACTCCACAAGTGCCTCTTCTTGAAGACTAATAGCTTTCACTTACGTCTCAGTTGCTTGGTGAAGTACCAACGGGCTGATGAGAGGCCAAACAATAGGATCCCGAATTTTAACATTTGTCATTGCCACATGAATTGGATAAAACACCAGATCTAGCTTCACCATACACTCTCTGTAAATATGCACATCCCTAAACAGATGTGTACCTTCCATTGAGAAATGACGCTACACCAACAATTAATCATGTGGTTGATGACCAGCCTGTGACCCCTGTCTTTCTTCTGAACTAAAAAACTTAAAAGAAGTTCCTGAGAAACCTGCTTGGATTGTCCTGGCTACTAGTATTCCAAGACCTCACTTTTTATGAGGACACCATCCTCTTCTGAAAATATTAGCTGTCTTGGTCTCTTTCTTTGCAAAGAACTCTATATGGAACCCCTTTACAGTTAGGAGGATCCATGCTTCCTCGGTTATTTCCTGACACTTGTAGGTGAAGAGGGCCAGCTGACTTCCATCTCTGGTAGGCTTTGTTAAATAAAATATGAGTACACCAAATGAAATCTGAAAATATTTATTAACTAAAAGAAAAATAGTCTGCGAGTCACAGATTCACATTTCCTAGCACCTCATGCACACAAAAGTTAAAATACACAAGCACAGAAAACAGATGTATATGCTTTCATACCTGGGGTCCAATGGAGGTCATGTGACAAAACCAAAACGCAGTGCAGGTACAGAAACTGAAATTGTGGAATAGTACACAATCACATTTCAAACTGATACAAAAATGTAAACTTTCAGAGCTGAGCAAGCTATTTAACCCCTTCAGTGCCCATGACGAGCTGGACTGCGGTGGCGCTGTGCCCATGACGAGTCCAGCTCGTCATGAACTCCGCCCGCTAATGGAAGGCGCGGCACTGGGCGGGGAAAGGGGCAGGCATGCAAGGGGTTAAGATTTCCTTGTTTACTCAACAATCATGAGAGTGAGGCTCTACAAGTCAGAGATGGGCACAATTTGGTGGCATTTGTATGGCACTAAGCAAGAAAATAGCTGCGGTTACAGTTACCCTAATTCACAATTTCTTACTTCCAAAGGAAGAAGGGGTAATCCTTACCTGAGAATGCACCTGGAGTACTTGAAGCTCCTCTAAAGTCCCTTCTGCTGCCATCGCTGCAATTCCCACCTCTGGCAGGGATGAAGCCTCAAGAGCACTGGTGATTCTGCTACTGGCTGCTCCTTCTACTGCCTGACCTCTTTGAAAGCCTTCAGTCTAAGCTTGCCAGTCAAGCAACCTTTGCCTTGACCACTTGCTGCAAAGATTTAGGGCTGACGATGGTCTTAATAGACCACTGAGCTCCAACTAGAGCAGAGAGTGTGGTGCCAAACAAGCTCCCCTTTGCTATTGCGCTTGCCTCCAAAGCTGCAAGTTCTCCACTCTTAGGATCCACTTGACTAGCAAGGAGCATCTGCGCTCTGTGGAAAGCACACAGTTTGCATTTCCCAGGGAATAGATGGCACCATTTGCACAGCCAGACTGGATCTCCGAGGAAATTCGGTTGCCTGATTCTTTTGTCGCTTGAGCCATGTTGAGAACCTACATCAGAGAGCACAATTTGAATAAATGAATATCATTTATAAAGCACAGAGCTGATTCTCAAGAACTGCCCCGGCGCTAAAAGCCTGTAAGAAAGGCAAAGGTAACTTAAAGCTCCCTGAAAAGATGCCTTTTCAATGAAGCCTGAGCCCTTTAGGTAGAAAGTTCCAGCTTTATACTGTCAGATACGTGAAGGAAATCCCCCCAGCTTCTCCTTATGTATCTTCAGAATATACACTAAACCCTGGTTGGAATAGCATAAGGTCCATATTGATGTAAGGCCCTATAAGTGATGATCGTGACTTTAAACATTACCCTCTGCTTAATGGGGTGCCAGTGTAAAATCTACACGTTTTCCCTAAAGGATTGTGTTCTGGGACATTGCAAAATAAGATGGGCAGCGGCAATTTGGACTAGTTGCAGTTTATTCAGAAGTCCTCCTGGTAGTCCAAGATGCAGCGAATATGCATTGTCCAGCTTGGCCGTGATCATAGCGTGAATTACTATCTTCCGAGATCTGTAAGAGTTCTTCCTGGCATGCTTGTCGAGACCTGCTCATGTCCTTCTTAAGCCCTTTCATGAACTTGACCAAAGATTTTTGCAGTTTTTTATAGCACGAACCTGACTTAATGTCATTGTAGCGCTTTAAATGAGTGCCAGATTATGTTACACACGGTCAGATTCATTTTGTTTTCGGCACAGGGAGATTAGATGATTTGCCCAGAATCACAAGATGTTGAGCCAGCACCTGGGACGTAAACCTGGTTCCCTAGTTGCACAGACAGCAGCTGTGGACATTAAGCCACAACTCCTCTCGTAAGGGGAGGACATCTGTTTTTCAATATATGAGATTAAGGCAACCTTAACTCTGCAGTGACGGATGCAAGCATTCTGTTTTGTAGCAGCTCATGATGCCTTTGTCTAGGGGTTGCATCAATCTATTTGTGGCATACTGCACTACCTCGTCTCCGAGGGCCCGCTCCAGCACCCTGGGGGGATATATGTGTTATAGGGTGAGCATGTCCAAACATGAAGCCTTATCCACTACCCCCATTCCATCCAGGATCTTTATGTATGGCTCTCCATCATCATCTGCCAGTCACTGAGGAGATGAGGGTTGTTGGGGTCATGGGAACTCCTTACAGAGGATCCTTCTAAGGCAGCTGCACGAGCTCTTTTATGAAAGGTCTCCCCAGATACTTCAAAGCATTCACATGCCTGGTAGGGTCACGGTTCCTATTTTCCGTGGCCAGCACTTGTGACCAGGATGGGGTCATGTCATCTAAAAGGAAGCAAACAGGTTGCACTCCAAGTGTTTGTCTGGAATAATCTTCACCTGTCTTTTTAGTATTATTAGGGTGCTATAGAGAAACACCTCCCTGACCAAGAGGTGTGGATAGAACAGTCCAAATGAAATATATGGCTCCCACCACTGGGGAAACAACTCAAATAAGCACTCCTTGATGCGATATGCTTATCGCTAAACCAAGTAAATACATGTGGTAATCACTTTAGGAAAATCTTTAATCATCCATTGTATTTTGGGTTAATTCATAATCCGTAGTAACATATCCTTGTAATTCAATTCATGTCATCTGTGCCATAGGGTCATGTCCTCTGTGCAAATAGGTACCTGTGCTCCCTCTGCGGGAGCGGTATGATCTGGCCGGCCAGCACAAGGAATAACTGCCATGGTAGGGGTCAGTCAGAGTCTGTTTATTAGTTTATTTATTTACATGTGACTGAAGGGTATTCTTTTCAAGCCCCCGTTGCACTATTTAGTATGCTCGGCCTGACGCTTATATTGTGCCTTATTAAGTCTGGTGCATATAGCCTCATGAACTTGCCCTAGGAGGGCCTGGTGTTGTCGGAGTTGTCGGAGTGGGTAGCTCTTCAAAGGTTAGCCAAAGGTGCGGGATACAAGAACATAACAAGCATTTGCAATGCAATAGGTCTCGCATTTTCGAGAGTTTAAGCTATTAGTATTGTAAATGACAATGCCTTTTATTTATGTTTTAAAACCCAAAACATAAATAAAAGGAATTGTCATTTACAATGCTACTAGCTCAAACTCGAGTGAATGCGAGACCTATTGCACTGCACCAATAGAGTACAACCAGAACACATCCCTAAATGAACTTCACTCAACCTGCATCAGTAACGTTCATCCACAAGAACTCATCTAATGACACATGGCATAGAAAAAACAGCTTCCTTTCGTTCACCTACAAGAGCAGCTCTCTTAATAATCTTCACCCACATAATCTGCAGATTACCAACCCACCGTCCGCCCACCTGGTACCATCACAGCCCCTCACCTTGGGTGACAACATAACTAACGCCATGTTCAACACTGACCCTTGCGTCTGGTGTTGGCCTTTTACATCCAGTTCATTCCTACACAAAGTATAGTTGTTGAAAAATCAGTGTAAGTAAACCAAACCTACAACACACAGAATGCATCAGGAAGTCACGGGAAAGGTCAGTCCCGGAAAAACAGCACTAGTGAGTAGTACATGGAGCAAGATTGAAGTGATGACAGACGCCAAAGTAAGTTATATCTTCTTTATTTGTCTATCAGTGAAGCTGCAACTCCTGCTTGCCGCTAGTGCTTCCCTTAGTCAGGCTCTCTGTCAACATTCCATGAGAGCCTTCCTGACAGCGTTCTAGGAAGGTACCACCAGTGCGGGGAGGAGGGGGGGGGAACCGGAACATACCAACTGGGGAAAGATACAACACATCTCCCTCCTCCAAAAGGAACAAAAACGAGTCACTTGCAGTGGACCTGTAAAAGCGGGTGAAAAGGCAACCTTCCACACATCATGTAGTCTTTGTGCCATGCAGGCACTCCTCTGGGTCTTTGCCTTCTACACTCCTGCTCCTCTTCCCTCCTGCTGCTCTGCCCCTGTGTCTTGTCTACTCTTCTAGTCATAGTTTCCCCTTGATCGGTGGCCACTCTATCCATACTCCACATTTTCCCATTCTCTAGAATGACCACATTGCTCTTTACCTCCTTGATCCTCTCTGGGAGAAAGAACTTGTCCCCTTTGCTGCCCAATCCATACGGTTTTCTTATCCAAACTCTTTGTCCCGGGACTAGTGACCTGTGTCTTGCCCCCCATTTCCTGTCATACCACTCCTTGTATTTTTGCTGTTTGTCAGTGACTTTCTCTCTGAACTCAACCGGGTTGACCCCCCTAGTTTCTCCTCGGGGCATCCAATTTGGAGACAATTTCGAGCCCGCCTTTCTCCCTCTCAAAAGCTCAAAAGGTGAATACCCTGTGGTTAGGTTGGGAGTGGTATGGTAAGACCACAACATGTCTCTTACAGCCGATTCTATGGGCTTACGTGATGTTACAGCTAATTGAATGCATCCCTTTAACAGTCTATTAGCTCTCTCCACCTTCCCATTAGCTTTGGGACAATACAAAGGTGTGCGTATGTGTGCAATGGACATGTCCGCTAGAAATTCCTTCATTTCGTCTGATGCAAACTGTACCCCGTTATCTGTGATGATAGTGCTCGGGATACCCTCTCTTGAAAATACCTCTGTCAAAAATTCGATAAGTGTCTTAGTGTTGATTTTATTTACAAATTTATGTGTGATCCAGTTTGAGTAATAATCAATCAGGACCAACATATACATATCCTGTGGCCCTAACCTATGCAGTGGGCCCGCAATGTCCAATCCTAGTTTGCTCCATGGATCCTCTGGTACCTCTACCGGTCTCAGAGGGATCCGCCTGGTAACTTTGCTCTTGTCACTCAAGCTACAAGCCTCACATTCACTCACTTTCTCCTCCATCAATTGATCCATGCATGGAAACCAAAAATCTGCTCTTAATTTCGCTTTGCACAGACTCTTCCCTAGATGTCCCTCATGCGAAAGGTCCATAATGTGGTTCCTGAGACCCCCGGGAGGAACTATCTTCCCTGATTTTAGAAGAAAATTCCCTTCCACAGACAACTCATCTCTTACATTCCAAAAAGGATGTATTTCTTCAGGTAGTTCCTTGCACTTGTTTGGCCACCCCTTGAAGACATAGTTTTTTACCAACTTAATGATACCATCTTGTTCCATTTGCATGTCCCACAGGTCTTTTGCCACTGCCTTAACTGAAATTTCCAGGACTGCCTCCTTCTCCCCTTGACCCACTACCTCTGAATCCATAGGAGATCTCGAAAGAAAATCCGCTACCTTGTTCTGCGGTCCCGGTACGTACACCATCCTGTAGTTGTACCCCTGTAGCCCAAGCACCCACTTTGCAATGCGAGGCGTCATATTCTCCATCTCTTTTCTTGTAAAAATGGCCAGTAGGGGTTTGTGATCCGTGCACAATTCGAATGGTGCACCCCACACAAAAAACTTGAAATGTCGTATCGCCCAGTACACTGCCAAAGCCTCCTTCTCAACCGTAGAGTAGTTTGCTTCTGCACTCGTTAATGTCCTGGATGCAAATGCTACAACTCGCACTTTATTGTCCACTCTTTGAGCCAAGGTGGCCCCAATCCCCTTGCTACTAGCATCCGTTGTTATCAATGTGTCCCTTGTTACTTCAAAGTTACCTATAAAAGGTGCAGAAATTATTGCTTCCTTTATCAGCTTGAAAAATTCTTCTTGCCCTTTGCCCCAGGTGAATATTGAATCTTTCTTTACTAGATCTCTTAAGGGCTGAGATATCGTTGAAAAGTTTCTTATGTATTTTGACATAAATTCTGCCAAGCCCAGGACTGACAAGACATCCTCCCTGCACGCGGGAGTAGCTGCTTTCCTTACTGCATCTACCAAATCGATTTTAGGTTTAATACCTTCCTCCGATATGGTGTGCCCCAAATAGTCCACAGATGTCACTCCCAATTTGCATTTACTCTCCTTGGTTGTAAACCCTGCCTCCTTTAATCTTCTGAGTGCTTTAGTTACATTTTCCCCATGTTCCTGCTCACTTGAACCGTACACCAAAATGTCATCCTGAAAACACATGGTTTTCTTACAATCTTTTAGTATATGTTGCATTATCCTTTGGAATGCGGCGGCGGCCGACGCCAACCCAAAAGGCATTCTCACAAACTTAAAATTGCCAAATGGGGTGGTGAAGATCCGTCAACAGCTGCGACTCTGGGTGGAGGTCCACCTGGTGATATGCTGATGACAAGTCCAGCAAACTGAAAAATTTTGCACCCTGAATTGTGCTCAACATTTTGTTTATCCTCGGTAAAGGATGTCTATCCACCAGAATATTCGCATTCAAATCTCTCAAGTCCACACATACCCTGATGCTGCCCCCTTTGTCCTTGGTTGTGATTACAATGGGAGCTAACCACTCCGAACTCTCTATTTCCTTGATCACACCCTGCTCTGCCAATTTCCTAAGTTCCTCCTGTAATGGCTCCCTCATGAGTAGTGGAATAGACCGGGTCTTATGCACCACGGGTTTTGCTCCCTCCTTCAAGACAATTTTGTGCATGTAATTCTTCAAGTTACCCAGTTTATCTGAAAACACTTCAGGAAACTCTCTAACGAAATCATTGCTCACTCCCTGAGGTTCTACTAGCATAACCTGTTCTTCATTGTTTGGGTCCAATGTAATGCCCAAATCCTTCTGGTGCATCCACCCTAGAAGATTAGACCCTTGCTTGGTGATGTATACTTTTCCTACAGTTTGTCGGTCCTTAAAGATTATTCTCATTCTCACCATCCCAACTAATGGAATGGGTTCCTTGTTGTACCCCAACGGATGGATGTCTGCGTTCTCTATTTCTATTTTTTTTCCTGTGAATTTTTCTTTAAACCCTTTTTCATCAATAAGCGTAAATGGTGAACATGAATCTGCGTACATTTGAAATTTTTCACCATCTAAGATAACATCACAAGAGGGATATTGTACCTTCTCTTCCAAGTTCCCCTGAGCAATCTGGAAGATATACGTTTTGCCATCCCCCAATTCTGTCTCGGCACATCCTATCTCATGTATTCTTGGTACAAATGCTTTACACACCTTCGCCAAGTGTCCCTTCTTATCACATTTCCTGCATACCATGCTCCTTGCTGGGCACTTCCAATTATTAGCTAAATGATTGGGACTTCCGCATCTGTAGCACAACCAAGTCTCCATCTGTTTCCCTTGAGCCCCTTTTATCTTTTCACCAACTTTACATACTGCCTCTTCTGTTAGACCCGCTTTAGATCCACCTTTCTCACTACTCTCACTTGAGGAGGCTCTTATCTCCTTCATGCATATTGCAGTGTGTTCTAAGCCCTTTGCAATGTTCACCGCCTCCTCTAGATCTGGGTTTCTAGTCAACAATTCCTCTTGAACCTTTGCGTCATTGGTACACCGCACCAACTGGTCCCTGATGAGGGAATCCGTTAAGGCTCCAAACTCACAGGTTGCTGATAAACCCCTTAGAACTGCCACATACGTTGAAACCTTCTCTTCCCTCTTCTGACTTCTCTTAAAAAATTTGTGCCTTTCAAGCACTACATTTATTCTATGTCTGAAGTGCTCTTCCAACTTCCTCAAGGTGTATTCATACACGTCCCCTCCTACTTCCTCATCCTCTGTTTCATCCTCAACTAGTCTCCCTGTGATGTCCTCAAAAACTTTCCTTCCTTGCACCCCAAGATTATGCAATAATATGTGCTGCTTCCTCACATTTGAAAAATTTCCACCCCCAATGGCAATAAGGTATGACTTAAATATGCCCTCCCATCTATGCCACGGTATATCCGGTTCTCCTACTTCATTCAAGAACGCGGGTGGTTGACTCATGCCTGCTCCTGCCATTTCCGTATTAAGGTTTCACAAACCTGAAGACCCAAGCAAACCGGGGTGACAGTAACCACTACAACCCTTATAGTGCTGTACTTTTCACTCCATGCACATAAATATGCTTTTACTACTGTAAGATTCCTTCAACTGTGTGCATGCCAATCATCAGTTTTGACACACCTTCACTTCCTCTAAAATTTGTAGGTAATATGAAATCTACTTTACATTTACACCTTACTTTCACCTCCTTCTGTCAATTTCACCGCAAATGTGCCCCAGTGTCCCTTAGGCAACCTCTCTCACCAGCTGTCCAGCTCTCTTCGTGTACTCATTCCCTACGAACCGGAATAAGTTAGCAAGGGCAAAGTAAAGATAGTTTACTATTCTCCTGCGCTGATTGCCTGCAAACGAAACACTCGAAGTCTCATTCAAACTGCTTGACTTCGTTTTTGATGAGTCTGCTTCGCAGGATATCCGTCACGTTTACTCCCTGCACGGCTCAACTCCGACTTCCTCGTCTGCTGTAAAAGATCTCCTCACTCGTTCCTCTCATCGCGCTGTCCAAGCTTCACCGATTCTCCACCCCTGAATGCGTCTAGCACTGTACTCCCGTCTTCATCCGTCGACACCCGTACCTGGCTCTCGTCCACGGAATCCTCTGGGTTGTCACCGTGTCAGTCAGCTGTGTGAGAATCCTGTGTGCGCCTCGGCAGCGCCGACTACGTTGACTGGAATTCTTCAGCTGTACTTTCAGTCACGCTTCGCTTCCAGCCCCACTTCGCTCAGTCTTCCAGTTGTCCTCACCAAACCTTCTGCGCCTCTACCTGGATACGCTTGACACCCCACTGTGTCCACTCCGCTGATCCTCGCGCAATGAGACTTACGAAGCCTGACTTTTCCACATCGCCGCGTTCATACTTCAAAACTCACACTGTAATTCACCACGCTGCTGCTTACTATTTTCTTCAGTGTAGTTCTCCCCCAGTGGCAACCGACTCACCCTGTTCTTCCACAGGAGTACTGAGGTCACACCACTGATTATATTCCCTGAAGGTATTCGTGGTCGCTGAACCAACACCCACCTGGCAAGACGAAATTCAGAGGGGAAGTTGCAGCGCTGTCCCTTTCACAGTATCCCGTCCTCGTCGCCAATAAATGAAGTGATGACAGACGCCAAAGTAAGTTATATCTTCTTTATTTGTCTATCAGTGAAGCTGCAACTCCAGCTTGCCGCTAGTGCTTCCCTCAGTCAGGCTCTCTGTCAACATTCCATGAGAGCCTTCCTGACAGCGTTCTAGGAAGGTACCACCAGTGCGGGGAGGAGGGGGGGGGAACCGGAACATACCAACTGGGGAAAGATACAACAAAGATGTACACCCTAACCAACGCATACAGCTCCTCGACCCCAGGAGCTTCCCTTAAGCACTGCATGTAATCATTTCCAGCTGCTGGTAACAGTTCGACTCCCACGGGTCCCGCTGCTCCTGTTCGTTAATCCCACTGCAAGACCCCCCATGCCTCACGCCTCCAAACCACAGACACCAACACTGCAGGACTCTCCTTTCATCTTTGGTAATAGGAGGAGCTCGAGTTAAGGGTGCCCAGGATCCCTTGTGTTTATGTTTTCTGAGCGCTGCAATAACTGCGTTACTATTCGAAGTGTAAAAAATCATGACATTTCAGCCCACAGTATGAACACAGCTCCAGCGCCTGTGATGTATAGCGCAGGTGGGGGGTGGGGTTTGTCTATGACATGACGCGCGGTCCTGTGTTCTTTATGGGGCCACTTGCGGTAATGGGACGAGGAGTTGATGGGTAAATAGGAGAAACCTTCATGGTAGATATCAAGAGTTGGAGTGATGCGTAACAAAGGGAGAAAACACGAACGTGCAACGGTCAGGAAAAGGCGCAGTCTGGAAGTGAATTAAAGAGGCAGACATTTGATTGCACCAGCCGCGTACGTCTAACCAGGAGTTTCAGGCACCGGTGTACTTTCATTTACAAATTGAAATGGAGGGTGGACCACATAACGATAGTGAAGTAACCATCACAACGTGACCCATTGCACAGCCCTTGGGAGGGAGGGGATGATGTCAGCCGATTGTGATGTCGTGATCGTGACGAGTGGCTGTGTCACAAAGTAACATGAGCACAGAATTTCTAAGAAAGGTGCTTGGCTTAGTCCTGTACAAGGTGAGATAGAGGTCAGACGACATGTCCCACAAGATTACGCCATCTCACGTCACTGGCCAACTTGCAGCTCGGGGTTACCGCTTATTAACCTGGTCGCCGCCAGGCTCAGGCTGCCCCGCTCTTCTCATCCCTGGTCCCCAGTCAGACGCTCTACTCCTAACAGCTCTGATCGCCCCCCCCGGTGCTAACTGCCCCACTGCCGCTGACTTCCCCTCCTCTGGGACTTGGTTCCTGTCATCAGTACCTTATATTTCTGGTTCGCTTATCTCGCAATTTGATTACAGTGGGCACCGAGAGGTGCTCAAAGAGGGAGTTTGGTGCCAAGCAGATCTCACCGTTTTAACAGTACTAACAGTAATTCCGCCTAATGTTTTTGGGTGCTTTACAAAGCTATCCGTAAAGGCCTTCTAGGAGCATTCAACATCTGCGTTATTCTTCCTGCAACCCGGCCCCCTGCATCACCAATCCAAGATGTCTCTATGCCAACATAAAGTCACCATAAGGTGACGAGACCTGGCTCAAGTATAGCGCCTTGTGCTGCCCAGCTTCAGTCAAGCAGGTCCTATAAGAAAGCACCTGCAATAAAAAAGGACGTACGATTGCGCTGGTTTTCGCCCCATTAACGACATTTTAATACTTGGTTTTTTCTTAAACAATTATTATTTGACCAAGCTGCACCCCCAAAACTATAATCCCTATCACCAGATAGAACCTGACACTAGGGTTGTAACAACTGAACATCAAATGGTAGGCAGCCATTTTGGTGTCTCCCGTGACTTCAAATAACTCAATGGATGTCCTGGGAAGTGCTTTATGTGGCGCTGGGTGTGACTCCTTGGATATATGTGGCACCTTGATGTTACCGGAAAGAGAGAAATTAAGATGACTTTCTTGAAACAAAGCATACAATTGTGCAGAAGGACATCTTATACAAACAGCTTCAGATTTTTATTGTTACACTCTATGTCAACAAGGAGTAATTTGTATTGTCCAGCACAGTATTTGATGTACAAGCCTAATTCAAAACCATATCAGATGGTGTGAATATAGGTTAACAATAATACTTACATTGTATGCAGTTTCCTTTATCAACAAGCGGCAGTGAAAGCGATCGCGAAAGCGTTCGCTATTGTAAAAAAAAAAAACACGCCCGCGGGTGGTGCGCGAAACATGTGGTTTCAATTATCGCTTCCGTGCCTGGGCACGATAATTGAAACCACATGGCCTTTGGTGCGCGTAATAGACACCAATAGGCCATGGGCAGAGCAATGCGCCCGCCTTTGGCCTATTCTGTGCTCTTCCTGGCTCCGTTTTGGAACCCCCTACAAGAGGTCTCTCGCTGTGCGAGCAGTGCTGCACACTGCAACGCAGGCGCGAGACCTAAAAATGGTCCCTGCAGGCTATAGGTACAAAGTGAAGAGATGGGCGAGGGCGAAAGGAGCACAGGTCTCTGCTCTGACAAGGGTGCCTACTCAAGAGCTAGAGGAAAGATTCTTGGCCCTGGCAGGGAACAGTGTCATCTACATTATGTGCAAGGGTACCACAGAGATAACACGCAGTCTGCACTCGTCAGTCCAGCCAGGAGATCCTGGTGTGCTTAGGCACCTTCTTAGACTGCTGTCCTGCCTCATGGATCCTGGTCATGTGCATGACACTTGTCTGCAGAAAACAAGCTCCTTAATACCCGCCCTCTCCCATTGTGAGGGAAGAGACATTCTATTTGTGGAATGACAGGGGGCACTGGGGACAGAAGGCCTGCAGCTCACGGACCGATGGGAACCACTGAGGGATTAGACATGCACCAAGCTGAAAGCGAGAAGATCATAAGACATAAAACATATATAACACTATCATTGCCACCCCTTCCTCCCAAAGTACTTATCTGGCTGCTGAGCAGTGAAGAAAGAGTAAGTGCTGGTTCTCTTTGAGGTTTATGAAAGGAGGTTCTTCTGATTGGTTGAATACTGTAAACGTTTATTTGTTATTGCCAACAAAGTCATGGGACCTTTATTCCTGGAAGGCTGGTTTTTGGTCTCAAAGTTTATAGGTATAGTTGTTAAGCAAATAAAGAGAAGTAAGTCATGTCTAATTCTAACTTCTTATCCTAACAAATTAGTTAGCAGGTGTTTCAAATGGATATTGAGCACTATGTATGTGTTAGCTTCAACTATAGAAAACCGCAAGTAGACAGACTGCACAGTTAGGCTATTTAAGGCAGATTGATGGTAGTGGGCCCCTGTTTTGGGCATTAGAAAGATTTTGTCAAGGAGAATTAGGAAGAAGGGATGTTAGGAGGTAATGCTATTTAGAGTTTGCAGGACAGGATATTCTGTCACAAACATGGTGGAGTACTCTGTCCACCAAACTACCATTACGCCTATGCTATTTAGAGTTAGGCAAACCCTCATATTTTGACCAGCGGATCTGCCATTGGCTGTGCCAGAAGATATCTCAAACTCATGGCCCAATGGACTTTGGGTCGCTGGTCTAAGAACTTGAGACTGTCCACACTGTTGACGGTGGATGTTTTCATTTACTTTTTTCCTATTCGGGATCGCCAGGAATAGCTTGGTGGCACCGAAAATAAAAAATAAAATTGATCCCCAGACCGCAGGAAAGATTCCCTGGTTGTTAGGGTCAACTGAAACTTTTGAAATGTGGCAGGCACTCATCAAGATAACAAATTCCTTTAGAGGAGCAGCTTTGGCTCCTCAATAGACACAGAGATATCCCAGGGGAAGGCGAATGGTAATCCACCAGGGTGGCAGAGGTTATGGCTGTCCACCATACCTCTAAATATCCACCTTTGTCTCCAGTCATATACTGTGAAGAAACACAGGATCGCAAGGCCTTTGATTTCTTTTGCTAGGAAAGTAGAATTTGTCACACAATATCTTACTCTGATCCAGATTTGTAACCAGAGCATTTATTGCAAGTTTAAAGTACAAAACATACCAACAGGGCATTACAGGAGAGTCCTTGACAGTAATATTAGATCCAACGGAGAGCCTGGACACAAGTTTTCAATAGAGCAGGCGTTTTCAGATTTCTACGCTGTAAGCCCCCCTAAGCAAAATCTTTTGAAATCCTGCCCCATCCTCCAAAACATTATGACAGGGACTGGGTGAGCAATAGGAGAAGAGCTGATGGCATTTCAGGGGGTCTCTATAGCTCCTAATCCACACTAAATGTAAAACTTATAAAAGCAAAAATTACATCAAAGAAAAAAATAACTGATGAAAATCATTACTTACCATAATTGAAGTGCTGTGAGCCCTTGCACTCCTAGGCCTCAATTCAACTACCCCTGTGCACTAATGATAACTGCGTTCCTCTTCTTCATTTGTTCCTTCCCCACCATGCCTGATTATCACTTCAGTCTTTAAAAAGGCTCTCTATTCCATTCTGAAAAAAATGAGCTCCCGCATGTTACCCCTGTTTTTGTAGAAAGGGTTTTGCACTTACTGCTAGCAAGACAAATGAACTCCTGTGCTTCCTTTTTAAAGTAAGACATTCATAATTGTGATGCAGTGGGCCCCTCTGACACCGGGGCCCCAGTGCCACTGCACGTGCATCCCATCTCACACCATCCCTCTCTTCCCACATCTATCTTAATCGCAAACCAGTGCCTCTCTCTTGTGCTTCAATTCTCCCCTCCCTTGGGCCATTTCTCTGAGGCCCAAAGAAGCACTGGCACAGCAAATATGCACTGCACAACTAGTTTATGAAAGGAAGGATAGTAAAACAGTCACAATTCTGGAGCTGCTGCACCAATGATACCCACAGTTCTGTGAAGCAGGCTGTCAATTCTGCTCACACCGCGGGGTCATCACTCCTAGACCTGCTCCCCAAGCAGGCTTTTAGCTGCGTTGTGTAAAAATAAACAAAACGTGCAGTATAGAGACTCCTGTGCTGTGAAGGAGAGAGAGCGTTAGAGAGCTAAAGAAGAAGTATGTCTTTTCATCAGGGTGCCTGCTACCTGAAAGAAATGCAAATGTGTGCAACTGGTTAATCAACAAGCATGACTGCTACTTTGAGCCAAAATAGGCTTTAATTGGAAGAGTCACTATAAGCTACATGGGGACAAATATTTATTAATTTTTAGAGGTAAATACGAGTGTGGTATCAGCAGAGTTCTGGATTATGTCCTTCTAATGTGCGCTTATAAAAATGTTTGCACTAGATACAGTCTGATTACCTATAACTAAATTGTATACTTTCTAAGCACCATCTAACTAATCCGCCAGACAAACATCAGAGGCTGCTCCTTCTTCCATTTGGAGGCTAAGGCCTGGAACAACCTCCCCCTACACCTCAGATTCTCACTATTGTTCCAGCAGTTTAGAGAGGACCTTAAGAAATGAATGTTCAACCAATAGTAGAAAAGGCAGCAGGATCTCTCAGAGCCTGGAGATCCTCACACGTGATGCAGCCATACTCTACAAATTCTGATTGATTGATGATTTATCTTAAACACTTCTTCATTTTATGGCATGCCTATGTTATAGTGTCTAATACAATTGTATAATAACCACATATTCACAGTGATGGGACCTCGTACCACTATAAATAAACAAGTCACTATTCCACTCTGCTCCAACCAGGATTTATTCCTGTGACTTTAGAAGTATAATAGAAAGGAGCGGAGTAATGTTACATGCTATCCACGAATAAATGTTGTAGTACAAAATAAATTTGAGTTATTTGTTTTTATTTCTTATTCTTTGCAATTCTTTGAGTATTTCCCTCCCAATTATTTCAAATAATCAATTGTTCGATAGTATTCCAATAAACTGTAACATTGGTTTCCATCTCAACCATCACATGTAAAACTGTTGCATTATTTCATATTCTTTGTTCAAACAATATTCAAAATTACAAACATTATAATAAATCCATTCAGTAAATAATGCTCAGTGTATAAAGTCGTACAGCCAATTCATATACATTGTTCAAACAATATTCAAAATTATAAACATTATAATAAGTCCATTCAGTAAATAATGTTCAGTGTATATAATCGTACAGCCAACGCGTTTCGTCCTATCTAGGACATCATCAGGGCTGTAATGAAAGAAAAAGAACATCGTATCACTATAAATTGTTCAGTATATGAATCCTACCACAATACCTGTACAAGGAAGGAAAATATCCACAGTATACAGAATATACCTATTTGACAATACAATCTTATTGATCATGATCAGAAATATCCCTTTAAAATAGAACGGTGTTAACAGTTGCTTGCAGTTCTAGTGATAATCTAATTGTTACTCTATCCCTTGATTATCAAGAATGTGCCCATGATCCCACCCATGGTCTGTCATCCATTTTATATATTCTGTTATTTAGGAGGATAGCCTCCATGTTTATATTCCTTTTAAGATCTCCCAATTTATTATTTATTTGTTTAAATAATTCAGGATGATGTATCTTCTCCAACTGCGCACCTTTTATTCTCCAAAGCATGAAAGTATAATCTAAAAATGAAATAATGTTTCCTAAACGTTGACCCTTACGTCATAAATTCACTAGACCTCTTCCCTCTCACCAATAATATCCTCTAGCTTCCATATCCCTGCTAGTTATTTCTCACCTCAATATTACTTGGAACAATCCTTGCAAATCTATGTTTTCATTTACTTCCGTACTCTTTCCAATTCTTCGTTTCCCAGCACTTGTCAATGATTTTTTATCCCATTCGATCCTTCCGTATGTCAGTTAATTAATCTAAAAAATATATAACAAAAGACACATCAATAATAACCCTCCTTCAGTCTCCACTGTTAATAAGCTAACGCGCCCAACTACCATAATGTACCTTGCAATAATATATCCTCATATATTCCACATCCGGTCCGATGATCCAGCTCAGTAGCTTGAAACCACCATCTTTATTTAAGACATTCCATCATCCATCTGTATTTCCGCAATTTCCACCTATTAATTATCCTCCTGTTTGCTAATATTTCATCTGAAAATATAACCAAATGGCACCCAATTAGTATCCCTACTACTCGTCCTCCAAAAGTAAAGTGAATCGCCCTATTCTAAACACATACCTTGCACCAGTATATCCTCGTGCCTTGCAGCCGATCCGATAGCCCTGCTCTGTAGCCTGAGACCGCTAAAGCTCCTTTTAAAAGATTCAAACACCAATCATTTACTCCGATTTCAAACACCAATCATTTCCTCCGATTTCAAGGCCTTATTACCATATCACTAAGACTGTTCCCTATCTGGTCCACCAGTTCGAACGTCCAATCAAATCCCGTTTTACTATAACGAATTCTAAACTAGGTCTGGATACCGTTCCATATGATCCCGAACCAATCCATGTTCCTCATTTCAAAGCCTCATTAACATAGGGGCTCAAGCAGCTCGCTATCTGGTCCGCCAAGTTTCTCCTAACATCCGTAAAGAACGGAAATAAGGGAACGGCTATTCCTATTCGTTAGTTACTCCACCAATGTGATCGCCTTGTACTCTGTGTGATGTAACAAGCGTAGTCCGATAATTATTACATCCCCCGACCAACGAAAAAAAGCCAATCCTTAATCAACCTGATTTGTGGTGTAATCAATGCGAAACGCTAATAACTCTACCATCCCTCTTAATTTTCACTCCGTTCACAATATCACAAGAAAAATATTCACTGATAATTCTGTATAGCCAATTAATAACTCTTCGAATAGCCTTTTTTTAAAAAAATTCTATCCCTTACTCGTTACCGATTCCAAATGTAGAGTATACTCCTTCTGTAACGTTCATTCACATAAATCGTGTAGGGACTATCTTATTCTTTACCTTATACTTGAACCATACAAAGACCTCAATACAATAGAAGACCAGTTCAAATAAATTTTGCTACCTCAACGATAGGTGGTATATTCACAGGGACAGTTCCCTACCTTGGCACCTTCCGTTAACACTGCAGAATCACTTATGACAACCACCCTCAATCACCAATACCGCCGTCAATCTATTACAGTTCTTGTTGGAAATTCCACTTGATAATCCAATCTAATCCCATATCCGTTTGCAACACATCAGACAACACTGCAGAGGATACCAATAATTTCATATTATTCCAAGAAATAGTGGAGCTCAGAGTCACTGTTCAAACCTAGCTCCACTGTTCTACATCTACTAATCCAACGTGCCTCCTCCTGTCTAATCTTTAATTCCCAGTTTCCTCTTCTACGTCCTAGTTCTATTTTCTGTATCCCATGAAATCTTACATCTCTCCTCAAAGGATGTACTTCCTTAATGTGCTGAAAACGTGGTGATCTGATGTCCTCATTATTGATGGACCGTTTGTGTTCTTGTATTCGCAATTTCAAATTACGCTTAGTGCTGCCTATATAGACTTTGTGACATGTGCACACTATAACATAAATGACCCCAGTACTGTTACAATTTATAAATTCCCTGATGGGGTATTTTTTGTTAGTGTAATATGAAAACTCCTTAATCTTATTGATACCCATATTACATACATTACAGGTACCACACGTATAGAAACCATTCGGAGGTGGTGGTAACCACATCCTTTCTACACCTGCAATTGGTTCTATACAGTTTTTGGTCACCATTTCCTTAATAGTAGGACCGCGTTTAAACACAATCCCAGGTTTGTCTCCAATTACGTTCATCAAACCTGTCACTCCTTTCAAAAGACCCCAATTCTTTCCTAGAGCCTTGTAAATTTGATTTTGTTGGGAACAATACGTGGTCACAAATGCAATTCGCTCAGTAGTCTGAGTTTTCTCTTTTTGTTTCAAAGTATTAATTCTATCCACCCTCAAAATTCTCTGCCTAGCCTTAATCAAATTCTTTTGCTGATATCCCCTGTTTGTTAAACGTTTCTGAAGATTATCCAACTCCTTAGTAAAATCTACTTCAGTGCTACAATTCCTACAAATTCTAACCATTTCCCCATAAGGAATTCCCCTGATTACTGAGCCAGCATGAGCACTTTCTGCTCTTAGTATCGAGTTCGTAGCTGTATTCTTCCTGAATAGTCTACTGTTAATGGTTTCACCTTCAACAAATAATTCCACATCCAAAAACTCCAATTTTTCAAAATCATGTTTCATGGTGAAAGTAATATTGAAATTATTAGAATTCAAATAGTCCAAATATTCATTCAAATCACCTGAGTTCCCCCTCCAAATCATTAAAACGTCGTCAATAAAACGAACCCAGAATAGAATCTGATCTGTCCATTGTGCAGCACCCCTACCCCAGGCATGCTCCCTCTCATACCATCCCATGAAGAGATTGGCATAAGAGGGAGCAAACCTAGAGCCCATCGCGGTCCCCCTGATTTGATGGTACCACGTATCCTCAAAAAGAAAAAAAAAATTGGTCAAAATCAGCTGGCTCATTTCTACTAACATCTTAGAATGATCTCTCAAACTTGCACTTCGGCTACTCAAAAAATTATTCAATGCCTGCACACCTTTATCATGTTCAGTACATGTATATAAGCCTACCACATCAAGTGTTACTAGACTCATATTTGATTCCCATTTCAAGTCCTGTAATTTGTTGAGTACATCCATAGTATCTCTAATGTAGGATGGCAAATTGCTGACTAATGGTTTTAAAAATAAATCAACAAATTCTGACAAATGTTCTGTCATACTACCTATACCAGAGACTATTGGTCTCCCTGGTGGGTTGAGTCCTGTGACTCTCTGGTTACAAAAACAGACATCTGCAGTGATCTCATTAGCCAACTGGGCTTTCATAACATAAAAGAGTAAATTTTCCATCCAGTAGTTTAACCATTCAATCTGTGCGCACGTTACTGTATATGCAGTAACCTCAAAGTTAAAAAACCAACAAAATGTAGAATATTTTGTTGTTTTTAGCCACATCTTTGATTCTGTCTCAACACTTCCTGATCATGCCCAATGGCACTCAATAGTTCAATTCCCATATTTCGTATGCACTTCAACTGCTGCATGTAAATGAAGGCAGCCTGGCAATGCACCAGTTACGCTTCCAGACTATCTCCATATGCAAAAATTGCAGATGCATTTGTGTCCTCCTGGGAATAGAGCAAAGGACCCGCGGGGTTGTGTCCACAAGTTGAAGACACATGCTATATGGGCATTTTTGTCCTTAACAGTCACGCAAGGATTCACATACAGGGGACCCTTTCAAAATATATGGTGGTGCAGGGCTCACTTTTATATCATTATCTGGGACCAGCTTATGGCAAACCCATTAATTACAACCTCACTCTACTCCACAACATGTTGCCCACTCTCATGATAATTTGTTCTTGAGTTTGGTGAAAAGTACTTGTGGACACACTTGAACATTTCCGTTCATCACACTTATCTGGGGTGGTTCGATATTGGATGATCATTGAAAGGAGGGAAATAAATTACAGAGGAAGACCGTTGTCTTGCCTAAGGCCTAAGAATGGGCTACCTTTGATTTCTTTATCTGAACGCACATTTGCTAACTTGAGTGGTGTTCCCCGCACATGTTACACTTACTCTGATTGATTTGCTCTATACGGAGCCTGCTTTATTTTCAAAAGCAGGATCGTGACAGGCAAATACCTAATGCACTAGCCTGCTTGGCGTGGATCTGTAAAAAAACTTAGATGCACTTTGTGCCTGCTAGAGTCTTGTGTTGTCCCTTTCCAGAAGAGGGTCCCAAGAGATGACATCCTTAAATGCGATATGAGATCTTCCTGCTCAAACTGCTGACATATGCTCCATGACAGTAAAACAATACACCATTTATACAGTACATTGACCTATTCAATGAGAAGCACTCAGTAAACATATCGACACAAAGCATGCCCTCCCCTGATCAATCTTGCAAACTTCTGTGGCTGAGTAGTGTGTAGATATGATGCAGATGTGCATTCTCACTCACAGCACACATTCTGATTACAGTAGCCTCATCATTGCTTTCTACTGGTATTTTAAGTCAAAGCCTTAGGCCTGTCTTGCAATGTTGTATAGTGCACAAAACACTGGAATGTTTGGAGTTTCTCTGAAATCAGTGGGACTGTACAATGGAATATCACCTACAAAAATATTGGGCCTCAGAAATATTGTACCAAATATATCTATACCAGAAATATATTCAGATGATTATAATGTAAATGGCGCCAATATCAACAAATTCAAAAAACGTAAACCCTTTTTTAAAAATTTAATTAAAGCCTGTTTCCTTCAAAGAAACCGTGGAATTTAAAAAAGGATTTTAATTTCATTTAAATGTGATTACTGTCACTGTCGTTTGCTCTCCCTCGCAGGCCACCATCCCTGTGAAAGCATCCAAACATATTGAGTCACAATTTGAGACCTACCTCATGAATATTGATGAAGTAGTGACCCACTATGATTCTGAACTTTGTGAACTGGCATGTTATTACAGAGGACTGTTTGCAATTTTTGTCCCATCCCCGAAATTTCAGTGTGCAATTTGTGAATGGAAATTTCGTTCACCAGGCCTCCAACAATTTAAATACTTTCAATTAATTATTGTAAAACTGCATGTAAAGTACATTATCATTTATGTGTACTTTTACATTTATTTTTAATAAATATTTGATCACTATAACTCTTTAAATGAAATCAAAATACATACATACATTTTTCATTTGAAATTAACTGAACAAGGGTGTAAAATATATTATTTGATAATAAAAGTGACACTTTGATGTCAATAAAAATAAATACAAAATATGTACTGCAGATCTCAGTGAAGGCAAAAGCTGCACAAAACAAACTTCAAACAACACTCTGAAGAATTCGGATTTTTCAGCTTCCCAGCTATTTCCGTTCTTCGAGTTCACGATTTGTATGCAGTGAATACACAGTGGGGAGGATAAAACTGCTGGTTCTGCACCAGAAGATGCACTAATAAAGACTCGAGTGATGGACATTCCAGGAACTATGGCTTGATTCACCCAGGATAGTGTTCAGGGCAGCTCGAGATGTGCATGGACCCCTGACTGGCAGACGAGCGCCATTTTCCGATGAGCGATTACAGGGACTTAATTAAATGACTGTGCTTAATAAGGGGCTCGTTTAAAAGGACGCCTGCTTCCAGGGGAATAAATGACAGTATCTCCGAATTCCACCCTGTCTCCTTGAGCCTTAGCAAAGTATTCTTGCATTTAATTACTTGTACCCATATAATAAGAGCGCTTTTGTTAATAACCTGAAAGGAGCGGCAGCTACAAAGCTGCAGTTACCCTTTCAGCCAAGGTCTGATTATCAGATGTTGAGAACATGCGAGGTGTATAAAGACTCTTAAAGAGCGCCAGCAGTAGCGCCTCAATCCAAGCCCAAGCGCTCCCTCTCAGCGGCCTGTGCCTCCTGCATAACAAAGCTTTCAACTTAATGTGAAACAACCAGTTTCAATCGATGTATCCATGGGAAGGGGCATAAACAAGTAGAGCACAGAGGAAAACAACTGCATTTAATTCCCGATCATGGGTGAACCACAATTCCGATCCCTGCACAAACCCCTGTTTGCACAGGGATTGAAATAAGTAATGCAAAGTGTACTGTACCTGGTAAACCTGTCAAAATGTACTTGGAAAAAATGTCCAGTACTTATGTGGATATGCAGAATTTAGGGGCATATCTACAACAAAGTGGCGAAGCATGTCGTTAAGCCAAGAAGGCTAACAACACCTCCGTTACTTTAAAAACGCAGGGCTGCACCATGTTCACAAAAATATGGTGCAGCCCTTCATTTCCCCGTGCACTGGCGCTGCATTTAGCTGCCTAGCGCCAACGCAGGCACCCTTGCACTATGTGTCTGCGTTGAGGGGAAGATTGTTTATGTGCAGGAAGGTGTCCATTCCTGCACATAAACAATCTTTAAAAGGTTTTTTGTAACTTTTGTGTGTGCTCCTAAATGCAGCACACATAGAAGTTACAAAATGTCATTTTTTTAAATGATTGTTCATGTGTAGGAAGGGAGATCTTCCTGCACATAAACAATCATTGGCATTTTGCTGTGTCCATGTGTGCTGCACAAAGCACCACACACAGAAACAGCAAGATCGAGGCAAAATAAAGCATTTCTTCTTGTTTACCCTGTTAAAGACCAGGTTTTCCATGGTCTTAATTTTGGCGCTGAGTCCTATTTACACCACCCTTGTAAATAGGGGGCAGTGTCAAAAATCAATGGGTGTTGCGGTGGAACACCCACAGCAACACCCATTGCCTTCTCCTTTTACACTAAGTACAGCGTGAAAGGGTGCCTTATTTACAAGGCGTACTGGTAAAAAGATGCCTTCAAGGGATTAGTTTAGATACTTAATTGTATAGTTATCAATTGTTAGATCCAGGATAGTTATATACCTATAGAACTGAATTCATTCAGCATTCATGTATTATAGATTATATCTTATACATTAGTCATATAAATGCGAAACAAATCAGCATAAATAAAGAAAACAAAATACACAGAAAATCAATCAAGAAGAAGCAACGGGTGTGTAAAAAGCAGCAAGTTTATATCAGTCAATAATGTCAAGGGTACTGAAAATAGACAGTTATACAAATATTGGAAGGAAATGGTATAGTCAATTGTTCCTTCACGTAAACTAAATCAAACACTTTTTCATAATAATAGTCAATAGTTATGTAGAAAACAGTGTGACGGTCGACGTTTCGGTCTTTTAAATATCCATTCATAAGACCATCTTCAGGACAAGTCGATTAAAAGTTTACCCCTAGAGATAAAAATATAAATTAAACGTAGCACACACCCGTGCAAAATAGTATCTAATCTATATTAAAGAAAATAAACAAATCAATTCAAATCGTCTATCATCTAGAAAAATACTGCATAAAACATACATCCAATTAAATTGATGCATTCTGTCCATATTGGACCTTATCATTATTAAGTCATTTTCATAAAACATATAGGTGGCAGTAGATCAAATTGTACATCCTGGATTACAACAAATATCAACAATATACTAAATCTTTAACTGTTTATAAATTGAACTGAAAGTATGAGATTCTCAAATAGCAGCAAGATTGAACCATTGCCAATGTAATTTATCTGAAATAGAGCAGACGTATATATTATTCACGACAACTAAGAGTCCTGTCTCCCTACGATTCACTGTAGATGTTTTTAATCTCCATTTCTGAATTTAAGGGTAAATCATACTTTGTAATTAGCCTAATCTCATAGAATGTAGCTACCAACGTAATTAGTCATTACTGATCCAGATGTCAGTTAAATGCATATCACCTTATACTAAGGAACTTTGGTGAGTAGAGAAGTCACCAATTGTGTAGTACGGGAAACGAAGTGGTGTATAAATCACGCTTACAGATGTATATATCTTCATTCAGAGCTTACTCTAAGGAATATATTATAGAGAGGATATTAAAGCGTTTTGAGTATATGTGTGAACATAATCAAGCAACAGCATATACGGTTCATATTACCTTATTCTTTAAAGAATTTTATGCAAATCGAAAAAATGGATGGAATTTGATTGTATAGAAGTCGAGTGATATATAAATCTCACTTGTACAACGCGCGTATCCTCGATTGAATAATACTAGGAGAAAGAATATTAGAGCGTTTCAAATATATACGCAAATATTACCAAGCAGTTAAAAAACGCGCGTAATTATCAAGAGCATACCTGGCAATTTTCAGTAGTTATTTTGAAGCTGCAGCCAAATCAAAAAATCGGGTGGCTTTGATCACATGGAAGGAGTACTATTTAGGTCTCACTTCAAGAGGTACGTGTCCTCACTTGGATAATACTAGGAGAGAGGATATTTAAGCATTTTTAATTTTTTTTAAAAAGAGTGCCTAAAGATTGTCAAGTCGGAAGATTTAGCGCACCTGCATAGTTTAAACGTACCTGGCGGTTCACCAGCGATTACTCGGGCAGCATGCAGTCAGGTCTAATCTATATAAAGGAGCTAAGGGGCAGAAAGCAGGTCATCCCCCACTCAGTACATTATAAACAACAAGGACCTGCTCACAATGTGAACCAATAGTTTATACATCCGTATTGATGGCTATGAATATTAGACCCTCATTTGTAGCTTGCGATGCTATCGTCTAAGCTAATTTACGGTGTAGTTCACAAAAAGAGGACGAAAAACAAATTGTCTACGTGGTGTGTCAGAATGGCTATCTGTGTATACTAGTCCTATGTCTCCCCCACCCAAATATGGTGAAGTGAAAAATGGAAGAAAAAAGGAGTGAGAGGAGTGTTGGTGCCTCACGGTAGCGCCACCAAAGAGGGTTAAGCAGGATGGTACTCGCCTGCTACCTCAATTTCTCATCATCAGCTACCAACACTCCAAAAGCAAGAAATAGTGTCTGATACTAGTGATAAACTAAATAGGTGCTAGGGTGTATGTTTAAGAAAGAAAAAGAAACTGTGCTAGAATATGTGCACGTCTCAACCCCTTAGTGATATGTAATAATATCTAAAAGAGCTGAATCACACTGGCTTGTATACTTTATTCTCAGCTGCGTGATAGCTCATGTGTTAAAATGCCGACATGTTTCGTTACCATTGGACAACACTCACGGTAACTTCTTCAGGGCGTGGGGTCTGTTCCATTCACCCTGCACCTCAATGTTCTCGTTTAAAAACCATTCTGTGGGAGACAAAAAGAGAATATACACACACACAACAGCACAACTGGGTTGGTAACCTGTTAGAAATAGGGCGAATGTCCTATTGGTCTTATAGAACCCCCCATATGGCATATATTTACCAGGGTTTTGCCCGCGTTGGGCATACCTTTACCCTTAGGACCTTGCGGCTCTCTGTGCGCGTTCAAGGCACCGTTTGCTTCGCTCCAAACGTGAGTCTGTAATGTATAATACATGATAAAAGATACATGCTTACTCTCGTTTTTGTACTTGTATATTTTGTAATATGGATGTGTCCCCCTCCCGTTTAAAATGATGCTTCCATGTCTCCGGTAATCATTGCCTACACATTATACATCCCCTATAGAGATGCCAGTGCCCCTCCATCTCCACAACTACCTCTTTTTACATTTCAGATTCAGATCACCCCTCGTAGGCCTGTTTCGAGTCCAAATCCCCAAGATTTCCGCTTTCTAACAACACTCACCGTGCATCTGTTCGTAACTGGCGTTTACTCAGCCCAGGAACAACACGATCGTTCCACGGCGCCGTTTAAAAGCGTAATAGCGCATACCATGTGACTGTCCTACGCTGGAGAAGGAACTCGGTAGTGAAAGCGCGGCGCCATTTCGTAATGGGCAATGTAAGCTAGGCTCGCCATAGAAGTAAACTTCATAATTGATTTGCTCTAAGCCTGCCTGAACGCTTTGCGAGTTAAAACTCTTATAGTTAATCTACTTCTCATAACACCAAGGGACAGTGCTCAGTTTGATGTAGATATAACTGAAGTCCGCTGGTAAGAGAGCTCGGTAGTGAAAGCGGGGCGCCATTTTGTAGTGGGCATAACCTGCTAGACTCGCCATGAGAATAGACATAATTATTGATCTACTCTAAGCCTGCCTGACCGCTTCACGAGTTAAGTCTCTTTTAGTTGATCTACTGTTCGTTCTACCAATAAACAGTGCTCTGTTTAATGTAAACAAAACTTGGTGTAGTGCAGCGGATGATGGCCATGTTACAATGGGGAGTGTCTTATTATCATAATCTGCACTCATTGGCATACTTATTTTGCTGAATTTCCCAAGTGATGTATTTCCTGGGTTGTTCCTATAAGTATATATCCGAGTCTGCTTGTCTCACCGATAAGGATGATGTATACAGAACTTCAATGTTAAGTAGTTGGCAACTGCGGTCAGTGATCCTAGGTTGAAAATACCAAAGTAGCGTTCCCTAATGCTACATATTTACTCATTAAACTGATGGTGTAACCTCAATGGCCATAGGTTCAGATGATAAATTATGCAGTCACCTTGCCCCATTCTATAAGGTCATTAAGTCCCGTTTGATCCACTCCCTCTTGGTAAATCCATCGTGCTTCCCTATTGCTTAGTCTGGATTCAATACTGTATTGATCCCCTGTAACTCTCTCAAGAACTACCCAGCGCACTTCTTGCGCCGTATGTTTTAACGCTTGAAAATGTTGCACCAGTTTGGTGCTCAATTTTCCTGCACGGAGTGTGCTTAGGTGTTCCTGTATTCTTGTTTTTACCTTTCTGGTGGTAAGGCCGATGTAGTGGAGCTCACAGGGGCATGTCAATCTGTATATTACATGTGAGGTGTTACAATTGCTAAATTTATTTAGAAACCAGATCTTGTTGTTTTTAAGAGTGACACTTTTGGTTTGTGATGTAAGTGCGCAAACCGAGCAATTGCCACAAGGGTAATGCCCAGAGGGGATGTTGGTTTCACGTGGACTTGTTTTGGGTCTGGTGTGGACCAGTCGGTCCCGGATATTCGCAGACCTTTTGAATGCGAAACGAGGAGGAGGCATCTGCATGTTGGTGGTACTAAGCAGATGCCAGTGCCTCCGGATAATTTGCCTGATTTTTGTGGACAGTGGTCCAAAGGTAGTGACCACTGGGATGCAATCTCCTTTCTCTTTTTTGGTTTTCTCCAACAAGGCTGCGCGTGGAGTGTTAAGTGCTCGTTTTTTAGCCTGTCTTATGACCTTCCTGGGGTACGCCCGGTCCTGTAGTTTACTGGCCAAGATGTCAGATTGTGCAGAGTACTCCTGTGCGGTGGAGCAGTTTCTACGGTATCTAAGAAACTGTCCCACAGGCAAGTTGTCCCGAAGGGCCCTCGGGTGGTAGGAGCTGTAATGCAAAAGAGAATTTTTGTCCGTTGGTTTATGGTGAACCGTGGTCACCAACCTGTCGCCCTCAGATAGGATGTCTAAATCCAAATAGACTGCTCTGGTTTTACTCACTTCCCAGGTGAATTTTAAGCACTCATCCAAACCATTGAGCCAGGCCAAAAAATCATTTAGTTCTGTTTCGGTCCCTTCCCAAATACAGAGTATATCATCTATATATCTCTTCCAGAGGACAATGTTCCTCTGGAAGAGATTAGTGTCGGTATCGATGTAGTAGGCTTCGAACTGGCCTACATAAATGCAGGCCAGACTAGGGGCGAATGTAGCCCCCATCGAAGTCCCCGACACTTGGAGATATATCTGATCTTTGCATAAAAAGAAATTTTGGGTCAACGCAATTTCTATGCATTGAAGGACAAACGTTTGGGGGCAATCATAGAACCATTCAGAGTCCCTCAGGGCACGCGCCGCTGCCACCAGCGTGGCTTCCTGAGGGATGCTGGTATACAGCGATTCTATGTCAATGGTGACTAGAAATTGGTTAGTTGGATTATACAAGACATCCTCCAGTATTCTCAACACGTCCGTGGTGTCCTGGATATATGAGGGTTGCGTGATGACGCATTCCCTGAGAAAAAAGTCTGCAAACTGGGATAGAGGTTCTAGTAACGACTGGATCCCGGAGACTATCGGTCGTCCGGGCGGGGGCTGTTGTTTTTTGTGAATTTTTGGTACGATATAGAATGCCGGCATCCTGGGTTTTGTATTAATCAGGAATTCGGCTTCCCTATACGTAATCCATTTCTTTTCTTTAGCCTCAGTTACCAGTTGGACAATGGTCGCCTGCAAGTCATTAGTTGGGTCCCGCGCTAAAGGTCTGTAGTTGCAGCGGTTCCCCAAAAGCCTAGCCACCTCTGTGTCGTAGTCAAGTGTATCCATCACTACGACCGCCCCGCCCTTATCGGCTGGCTTGATGGTGATTGTTTGGTTGTTTTGTAGGCTCGTCAATGCCTGCCAATCTCTAGAACTCATATTGCTGTGATCCACAGTCTGCATATTTTGTTCAATTTTGCCAATCTCTTGTAAGATCTTTTGTTCAAATACCACAGTCTCCGGACCTGTTGTATTGCCAGGAGGGCAAAACTGGGAAGGGCGCCGCAAATTAGTACAGAAGTTGGATACGTCCTCTTTTTCTTTACCGGCAAAGTACTTTTTAAGTTTTATCTTCCTCATTAACCCGTACAGTTCTGCCCGGAGTTGGAACCCATCATGACGTGGGGTAGGGACAAATCCCAACCCCTTGTTAAGTATAGCGGATTCCGCCTCTGTAAGGGGGTAATGGGAGAGATTGACTACAATGTTGTTAACCTTCGTGATTATAGGGGTGTTCTGCCTCTGCTGCGGGTGATCCTGGGGGAGAAGGCCTGCCAGGTTGAGTTCGGGTTCTGCCGAGCCCGGCCCCGTCCCCGACCTCTGTAGTTGTTGCCCCTCTGGTCTCCCGTGTTGAGTGTTTGTTGACCTAAAAAAACCCGGAACATGGCTCCTAGATCCTCATTGGTCCTATCTTGTGGATTGAACCTAACCCTGGCGTTAGAAGTTGTTGTTTGGGCACTTGTTTCATCCTCTTCGCTGCTTGTATTATCAAACGTCCAGTTGTTAGGTGTCCTCCTGCCTTGTTGGCGACCACCCCGTCCCCGAGGTTGGAACGTAGATTGGGGAGGTGGTGGTTGCTGATAATACTGATCTTCAATATAGGGAAAAGCCCATTCATGACTAAATCTCTCTAGGTTGCGCTTGAGGCCTTTAATCTTTTGGTTAACCATGTATGCCTGATAATCCCCAAGGTCATTTTGGATTCTGGCTAGTTGTTCCTTCGTGTCAGTGATGGTGGTGTCCGCTTTTAGGGTTTCCTCTATATCCAAGATTTCTTTTAGGAGTTCATCACTGAGTCGTTTAGCTGTATTGATTATCAAGACAAGCCAGTCCCGGGTGCACTTGTTAGCTATGTAGCTCCAGTCCACCCGGAATCTCTTGTCTTCTAGAAAGATCTTAGGCTCAATACGCACTAGGAGACTGGCTGGTGCTGCCCCTGCTCTAAGATATTCCGTCATGAGCGCTCCGTGGAGGGCAATTCTTATTTGTCGTTTTCTGGTATTTGACAATTTTTCCCATTCTTCCCTAGCTGAAGTCGTCCCATCAAGGGGTGCATTGGGCAGGAGGGAAGGGCCTGATAATATGGATGCAATATGCTCGTCAGTGAAGGCTAGACAGCACTTGTCCATCTCTCACCGTGATACTGTGGGTGTTGGTGGAGAAAGAACGGGAGGGGAGGGAGGGTAGGGTGTCCTATCGTCTACACAGAGACTCTCAACAGGTGTGCAACCGAGTTATGATGTGCTGTGCTGTACCTCGTGTGCAAAAAGAATTCTTAAAAAGCTCTCACGGCTAAGCTGCCGTTCTCAAGACCTAATCTATATAAAGGAGCTAAGGGGCAGAAAGCAGGTCATCCCCCACTCAGTACATTATAAACAACAAGGACCTGCTCACAATGTGAACCAATAGTTTATACATCCGTATTGATGGCTATGAATATTAGACCCTCATTTGTAGCTTGCGATGCTATCGTCTAAGCTAATTTACGGTGTAGTTCACAAAAAGAGGACGAAAAACAAATTGTCTACGTGGTGTGTCAGAATGGCTATCTGTGTATACTAGTCCTATGTCTCCCCCACCCAAATATGGTGAAGTGAAAAATGGAAGAAAAAAGGAGTGAGAGGAGTGTTGGTGCCTCACGGTAGCGCCACCAAAGAGGGTTAAGCAGGATGGTACTCGCCTGCTACCTCAATTTCTCATCATCAGCTACCAACACTCCAAAAGCAAGAAATAGTGTCTGATACTAGTGATAAACTAAATAGGTGCTAGGGTGTATGTTTAAGAAAGAAAAAGAAACTGTGCTAGAATATGTGCACGTCTCAACCCCTTAGTGATATGTAATAATATCTAAAAGAGCTGAATCACACTGGCTTGTATACTTTATTCTCAGCTGCGTGATAGCTCATGTGTTAAAATGCCGACATGTTTCGTTACCATTGGACAACACTCACGGTAACTTCTTCAGGGCGTGGGGTCTGTTCCATTCACCCTGCACCTCAATGTTCTCGTTTAAAAACCATTCTGTGGGAGACAAAAAGAGAATATACACACACACAACAGCACAACTGGGTTGGTAACCTGTTAGAAATAGGGCGAATGTCCTATTGGTCTTATAGAACCCCCCATATGGCATATATTTACCAGGGTTTTGCCCGCGTTGGGCATACCTTTACCCTTAGGACCTTGCGGCTCTCTGTGCGCGTTCAAGGCACCGTTTGCTTCGCTCCAAACGTGAGTCTGTAATGTATAATACATGATAAAAGATACATGCTTACTCTCGTTTTTGTACTTGTATATTTTGTAATATGGATGTGTCCCCCTCCCGTTTAAAATGATGCTTCCATGTCTCCGGTAATCATTGCCTACACATTATACATCCCCTATAGAGATGCCAGTGCCCCTCCATCTCCACAACTGCCTCTTTTTACATTTCAGATTCAGATCACCCCTCGTAGGCCTGTTTCGAGTCCAAATCCCCAAGATTTCCGCTTTCTAACAACACTCACCGTGCATCTGTTCGTAACTGGCGTTTACTCAGCCCAGGAACAACACGATCGTTCCACGGCGCCGTTTAAAAGCGTAATAGCGCATACCATGTGACTGTCCTACGCTGGAGAAGGAACTCGGTAGTGAAAGCGCGGCGCCATTTCGTAATGGGCAATGTAAGCTAGGCTCGCCATAGAAGTAAACTTCATAATTGATTTGCTCTAAGCCTGCCTGAACGCTTTGCGAGTTAAAACTCTTATAGTTAATCTACTTCTCATAACACCAAGGGACATGCAGTCAGGTAACAGAGACCGTAAATGACTGGACTCCATTTAAACTATTCGTAGTAACGGAAAACGGACTAGCCATTGCCTCGAAATATACAGTCACTGTATTTGGCAGCCATCTTAACGTGACAAAGTATAATGTATTTTAGTTGTCGAATGGACGCTGCCTATTACCTCTATTATCCAAACATCATGAGTAGATGTTGATTTCAAATACGGACTTATTAATAGTAGAAAACGAGAAAATAATTAAATTAGTCAACCTATTAAACACAAAGATAATTGATTAGCCATCTTAGTTTGGGATTACAAGTTGGCGGATATGTTGACTGACATGAATCTATCTATACGGAAACGCATTTAGTCTTGATTGATATAATTCAGCCAGAAACAGTTTTCCTTTTTATTAATAAAGCGTATGTCATCAAATATTTGATTTGAAGCGATATTATTGGATAAAAAGGGTAGATGCGGAATAGTTCTCTATACTAAACAACCTATCCAACAATGTCTATGTTGTTCACACAAAAGCATTAAATCAAAATAGTAAAACATGACTTAAACAAATACAGTCTGTTGATCTTTATACATAATCACATTCTTATTTCGTAAACATTAAGAGCGTGTAGATGGTAATAACAGAATAAACAAAGTGTTGACACAGCAACCTTAATAAGCATTTGTATTATAATTACAATATTAATGGTGTCTACCAATTATTCATAAAGCGTACATTTGAAAATAGTGGCACAGTTAGTTATCAGTACAATAGCATCCGATACATAACGTGCACTTTGAAAAAATGGCACAGTTAGTTATCAGTACAATAGAATGATGATGTCCAAACATTTCAAAAAGGGGATAGAATTGTTAAATTAAAATGTCATTTGTCTTTTATCAATACTAATCCAATGAGTATTGGATAGAAATACAGTCTGGATCACTATATGTTGATATAATGTTGATTCCAGGACAATTGTTGGAAGTATACAAACAGTGATGTCAAGAGAATCTCATAATGTTATAGGCATGCTAGAGTATGCCATTCAGTTGCTGAGTTAAGTCCATGATGGATCAGATTAGTAAGGCATATTAGTTTGCCTTCTCTCATAGTTAAGACCTGATCAACATTATTTTGTCTTTTCGTGGGTTTTATTACATCCAATACCCACCATCTCATTTCATTTTCAGAGTGACCATATTTTTGATAGTGGTCTACAAGCGGGGCATTCTCTGTCAGGCATCTAATACGAGATTGATGCTGTAAAATTCTTTTCTTCACAGGTTGGACCGTTTTACCAATATAATGCAGATTACACAGACTTTGTATGCAATATATCACATTTCGTGTATTGCAATTGGAAAAAGCTTTGAGTGAAATGGTAATATTGTTAATAGTGCAAATCTTCGTAGTTCGTGTGGTATTGCACGCTAGACACATATTGCATTTGTAGTGTCCAATAATAGGAGAAAGTTGTCTCATATTATCGACAATGTTTTTTGTATCCTCTTCATAAGCCCTCACCAATCTATCTTTTAGATTGGTGCCCCTTTTAAAGGAGAATAAGGGTTTTTCAGTGAGTTCTGGTAAATTCCTCAACAGGTTCCAATGTTTATTTATGATCTTTTTGATTGCATTTGTATGTGTACCAAATGTGGAAACACAGACTAATCGTGGCTGTTTTGGACGATCTTTAACACTAAGTAGTGCCTCTCTGTTATTGAACCATGCACGCTTCATAGATTTCTTGAGGAGTTTAGATGGATAGCCTCTAGCCTTTAGTTTTTCTCTCAGTTTATTAGCCTCTATGAAGTAATCTTCTTTAAATGTGCAGTTCCTACGTAAACGCAGGAACTGCCCAAAGGGCAAGTCATCTTTTAATGCCTGAGGATGATGACTTTGATACTCTAGAAGTGTATTTCTAGAGGTGGGTTTTGTGTATAGAGAGGTATATAGATGATTAGTAGTGTCATTTTTAATCGTGATATCTAAAAAATTCATCCTGGATTTGTCAAATTCTATGGTGAATTGTAGATGTGGACTTCTCAAATTCAGCCAACAGTGGAACGCTTCAAGTTCTTCTTGCGTTCCACGCCAAACCATAAACACATCATCTATATATCTAAGCCATTTTTTGATGTTTGTAAAAAATGGATTAGACAGATTGAGGATGAGGTCATTTTCAAATGCGGATACATAGATATTAGCAATATCTGGGGCATAAACAGCTCCCATCGCTACTCCTTTCTGTTGTTGGTAAAAAGTATTATGGAATATGAAAAAATTTTCACATAAAGAAATACGTACACACTCAAGTATGAACTCTGTTGGTACCTGATGAGGTCTGGGTCTGGTCTCGAGAAGTTTATGTAGAATCTGTAAAACTTCTTGTTGTGGAATATTTGTATATAAGCTCTCTATGTCCATAGAGACCAAATATTCAAATGTGGGGTCAAAGTCATAATTCTCAACCGTGTTGATCACAGCCATGGTATCCCTGATGTAAGAGGGTTGGTTAATGGCAAATGGTCTAATGAAATAATCCGCGTATTGAGCCAAAGGTTTCAGAATAGAGTTACATCCCGAAACTATCGGACGTCCTGGCGGGTTCAAAGGGTCTTTTTGCACCTTTGGGAGCATATATATCGCGGGTACTGTAGGTGTTTTGTTGATAAGAAAAGCAGCCTCCTTATCAGAAAGCCATCCACCCTCAAGACCTGATTTACTTAGTCTTGCTATTTCTTGTGTCAGTCTGCTTGTAGGATTAGTTGCAAGTTTCTTATAGTGGGATGTGGGATGTGACAGAAAGTTGTTTAACAACCTCTAGATCATACTTCTCTCTGTCCCAGAGCACTATACCTCCTCCCTTGTCCGCCGGTTTTATAAGAACATTTGGGAGTGATTGTAAGTTCTGAAGGGCTGATTGTTTCTCTTTGGAGAAATTGGATTTGTATTTCATCCTTTCACTGAAGAGATTGTCAATTTCTATAAGTATGGCATTCTCAAAGGTTACAATTTCTTTTCTGATCATTGAGTCAGTAGGATAAAATGTTGACCGATTTCTTAAACCTGTGACTCCAGGGTTAGTTATTATATCATTATTGGCACAGTAGTTCTTAAGTCTTACCGTGCGGAAAAATTTGTAAATTTCAAGTTTCGTCTGGAAAAGAACATTCCTATAGGTGGGGATGAAACTTAAACCCACTGAGAGGACTGCAGTCTCCTGTTCTGATAGTATATGTGAAGACAGATTAAAGATAGGTATCGTTTGATTGGGATCTACCATTCGTAGTACTGATTGCGGGTCTGGCGGAACCCTGGTGTATATTGATTGCGATACCATCCTCGTTTGGATGGCCGTTGTCTCCGAGGTGGACCCGTGCCTCGGCGATCCTGGCCTAAAAAACTCTGTCTAGAGGTAGATGGTTGTTGATCGTATTGTCGGTAGGATGTGTCTGTTGATTGATCACTACCTGTGTCTGAATTTGTGTCAGAAAAGGTGTGCTACGTTTAATTTATATTTTTATCTCTAGGGGTCAACTTTTATTCGACTTGTCCTGAAGATGGTCTTATGAATGGATATTTAAAAGACCGAAACGTCGACCGTCACACTGTTTTCTACATAACTATTGACTATTATTATGAAAAAGTGTTTGATTTAGTTTACGTGAAGGAACAATTGACTATACCATTTCCTTCCAATATTTGTATAACTGTCTATTTTCAGTACCCTTGACATTATTGACTGATATAAACTTGCTGCTTTTTACACACCCGTTGCTTCTTCTTGATTGATTTTCTGTGTATTTTGTTTTCTTTATTTATGCTGATTTGTTTCGCATTTATATGACTAATGTATAAGATATAATCTATAATACATGAATGCTGAATGAATTCAGTTCTATAGGTATATAACTATCCTGGATCTAACAATTGATAACTATACAATTAAGTATCTAAACTAATCCCTTGAAGGCATCTTTTTACCAGTACATCTAATTTTACCCAAGCCCTCAAGGGTATATTGGGTTGTCCATTTTCTGTATCTTATTTACAAGGCAGCGTGAAGCCACTAAAAGGGACATTGTGGTGGTGATAGAGGCTTTTAAATATGCCCCTTAATGCTCTCATGGTGTTAGTATATATCACTGTTGCTACTGAGGCTTAATTTGCCCCAGGGTCAAGATCTTTTTTGAAGTTTGAGACCCTGTGCGCTGAAGCCTACATAGCTTGTTCAACAAAAAGTATTCAGGTGGAATTTGTGTCCTCTTTATTATCATTTATTAGGGATTTTAATAGCACCCAGGATTCGTGGAATTGCCTGCCGGAAACTGAGCAAAGAGACAAAATAAAGCAACAAAAAGATTTTTATGGGGAAAAGTGCTGTGCAAGAAAGTGTATGTTTTGTTTTTTAAAAATTCAATCAAAAAAAGAGTTAGCTCCACTAAGATCATAATGTTCTCAGCTTACTGGAATAAACAGAGTTGTAAAGAACTACGGGGCATATTATCAAGCAGCAGCGATAATTATCGCTGGCCGCTCTTAGCGTGAGGATTTTTATCGCTGGCTATTACTGGAAATTATCGCCATGCTAGCGCTGTATTAACAACGCATAGCGCAATGGCGATAATTATTCCAGCGATAGCGGTGCTTTCCATGGAACATCGCTGGTTTTCCAGCGATGTTCCATGGAAAACGGTGATATCCTTGATGATACGGCCTGTGGTCTTAGCCACACAATCCACCCTCCATGTTAGGTATGCCTTAGTCAGGAATTTAACAGACGTTAAATTCCTGCGTTAAGGCATACTTAGCGCGATTTCAAATATCGCTATCCCTCCTTGACAATATCACGAAGCTGCCTTCACGATTTTATCCCATGTTGTTTTCACAGCCACGCCACCTTTGCATCTCATTATCGATGCGAGGCTAAGCGTGTGAAAAACGTGCGCTAAGTCAAGGAATCACGCGCTAGCGTGTCCTCGATGATAATGCGATAAAATTATCAGCGCTTTTCGCCCGAAAACAGATGCTAAAGCAGCGATAATTTTTGTGCGGCCCCTTGATAATATGCCCCTACATCTTCTTATTACAGTTATTGCATTTTTCAAAGTGATAGTTGTTGTTATGGTCTGGCTTAACAGCGCAGCTATCTCCAGGCAATTATGTGAGCATTTCTAGAGAGTGACTTTTGCTTCGCCCACATGTTGCGAGCCAGGACATGTTTTATATTGGGCAGAAGTTATGTGCTTCCACAAAAAGGTGCTTGAGCCTATACACAGCTGTGATCAATTTGTTCATTTATTCAACTGCCTGAGCTTGAATTTTCAGGTGTACACAAGTCAATGTAATGCTATTTAAGTGTATTAGATAACAACATAATTTATGCTGTTTTTCTCTGTCATCAGCTCAGATGGAAGGAGGACTGTCATTAAACTACAAAGAATTTTAGGTCTGGCTTGTTAGTGCAGCTAAACGTAAAGAGGTGTGGTGTGATCCATACATTTTCATTGTTAGTGCAGCTGCCACCTGACATCTTAACACACACCAATATTATTCTACAGCTCTTTGCTTCCACACAAATACATATTCATTCCCATGCTATTTACTTGCAATGCTCAGCATTACCATGCAGCATTCTTTTAAAGTAAGACCTATTGGCATCGCCAATGCTAGTTACCTATTATTTTTGGTTTCTGTCTACTTGTAGTCTTTGTTGGAATTAGGTGTGAAACCTATTGGTAAACCCAGAAAGCCAAGCAAACACAAGGAGATGATGGACAGAGCCTTGAAACTTTTCAGACACTCACCCCCAGTCACAGATCTGGATTGAATCCATCATCGTTCTTTAGCTCATTTCACTACCCCATTTCAGACCCAGCTATATGCAAATCAGTCTTGACCATGTGCCTCATGGGAACAGTCCAACCCGAACTGCCAAGTCAGGTCCTCCCTGGACCGGAAACAAGCATCCTGGGACCAGTTTTGGGGTAACACCCCTCATCAGCCAGGCTAGCTTGAATCCAGTGGCAAAGGGAGCAAGGGACCCATGTCTGGGCATACCCTGCCAGCTTAGGGCAAACAAAGCAAACACAAGGAGATTATGGACGGTGCGCTGAAACTTTTCAGACACTCATACCCAGTTACAGATCTTGGTTGAATCCATCATCGTTCTTTAGCTCACTTGCCACCACAGTTCAGACCCAGCTATATGCAAATCAGTCTTGACCCTGAGCCTCATGGGAACAGTCCAACCCAAACTGCCAAGCCAGGTCCTCCCTGGACCTGAAACAAGCATCCTGGGAAATAAGAAAATAATGAAAGTTAGTAGTAAAGAATAGATATAGGTGATCATAATTTCATGCATAATTTTTTGCCCCGATGGTTGATGTACAAAAATATTACACCATGGCATCCCGCAAAGCCATCTTGTTGCAGGAATATATATGTAGTGTTTGTTGGATGTACAAACATTGAATATCCTGAGCCAAAAACTGAGCTGCAACTTATAATGACATCTCATTGTGTACCAACCATGCAACAGTTCATATGGAAAAATCTAATGAATGAAAAATGGGTATGTAAGAATAAAACCTTAGCATTTTTGGTATCACAGTGATTTAAAAAAAATAACGTTGAGAAGCTAGGGTAGTTCTTATCTCACATCGAAGCATTATTTTGTAATTAGAAAATACTTCTGGAGCAAGCTCCAGAATGATTTTCTCAAACACTGCTAAAGATAAACCTTTAATGTCCGCCGCACTTCAAAGTTAATGTGGTGGATGTAAACAGTTTGTCTAACACCTTGAAGCGCTTAGCAGGTCGGATAAATATCTTGTGCCCTTCTACCTCACTTGTTATTGAACCTAAATGTAAAAGGACACCAAAACATACTATAAGCTAAGACAGGGTATGAAAAAATTTAAATATTGAAGTACAGAAAATGTTAATACATTTGCTACAGTAAAGTGATACAGTAATAGAAAAGAATAAACACGTATTACAATATTAAACCAAATGATTTAGATTAGCATTCCTCAGTTTAGGCCTGGTTAGAAGTGGGACAGTGGAACACAAGGTATTTTCTTGACCAGGTAAATATTAACACCCTGGTGGAGGCATTTACTGGGTCTTGTAAGGAGCTCCTCTTCTGAATTCAAATACATAAGTGGCGGGAAACGTATGGATTGTGGTGTCTACTGCACCAAATTCCTCATGCCACAGTAATTTCCTGACATTTGCTCCCAGTAAAATGGGGTTGGTGATTTATCACATCCAATAACTGCTGAGGGATGTATACTCTGCATTACTTTGAATTCTAATCTCTACATAAACTGTATAAGGATTGGAAATTCAAGGCACTTTTGTGATCTAGGCTATAAACCAGATTGTGAGAGCCCATGAGGGGTTGACTTGTTTTTACCACAGCAACTAAATACCCGCATTTTATGATGAGTTATTTACTGGGCCTGCTAAATGCCTCAACTTTAAAATGGAGCACAACATGTGGAACTAGGTGACTACCACACTGAGTTCAGTATGTCTCAAAACTATCATGTATTTATTCATCAGTAAATTTCAGCATGTTTGACCTCCCAAAACTGACTTGGTAACCAAAGTATGGATGTGATGCTTATACTTTACAAAAAATGTTTACAGACTCTCAAGTGGTGTCTGTTCCTGCCCTGCAACCCCACATGCTGTGCCTGAGGAGGAGCTCCATGTGCTCCTGATGTATGGTACGGATGATGGCCAAGAATTTTAGCCCACAACCCAGAGTTGCAACTCAGACACCCCATCTTGGTTAGAGGATGGACTTTAAAATTCTGTTGAACTTTAGGCTTTTACTTTCGATTTAAGCACTACTTTTGTACTCTTGAACTTTGCTTTGGACTACATTTTTAGACAATGTATTTTTGTTTGCATTAACTACCTAGACATTGTAGTTAGAGTGGTCCCCCGGTGTTCCAGATATGATTTTTTCAGTTGCCCAATCCCTCCAAGTTTTCACCTCCCCAGACTCAGGGACTATTTTTACAATTGTTTATATTTTTACCCCTCCGAAAGACAGTTGAGTTATCCACAAAACCCGTGACTTATCTATTTGTTTTCTTATTTCCTTAAGAAGAAACACAGCCAAACATTTATTTTTAACAATAACATTGATGTGTTCTTAGTCTTTTCGTGGTGTGTGTGTGCGTGCGTGTGTGTGTGTGTGTGTGTGTGTGCGCGCATGTGTGTGTGTGTGTGCATGCGGGTGTGTGTGTGTGTGTGTGTATATATATATATATCATGTGATCAAGGCCCCACGTGGGCTGAAACGCGTTTTGGTGGTGATGGTGTTGGGCACTGAATAAACATTGGCACGAATATACTTTTGGGCTTGCTTCGTCTGTTTACCGATGACTGGCTACCTGAAGACGATCTTACTTCGAATATATATATATATATATATATATATATATATATATATATATATATATATATATATATATTCATAAACATGGGAGGTCCAAAACGGGATGCACTCGAACACAGATGCGCTTTCCCCACAGCTTTATTTGATCAAAACAGTTGCACTCGACAGTCAATGTAGCATCAGACTGTATTCCGGACATGTTTCGGGCAAATCCCTTCTTCGGCGGTTTGTCAGTCTAAAAAGCCCGAAACATGTCCGGAATACAGTCTGATGCTACATTGACTGTCGAGTGCAACTGTTTTGATCAAATAAAGCTGTGGGGAAAGCGCATCTGTGTTCGAGTGCATCTCGTTTTGGACCTCCCATGTTTATGAATCTATGAGCGGCCGTCCTGCCGCTGATTTTGCACCGCCTCAGAAGCAGGGGACCATGGAGCCATGAGCACGGAGCTCCGACTGTGGGGCACAGATGATGAATTTTAAACAGCTGCACTTCTCAGGGCTCATGAAGAGCTTACAGCATAAATGGAAGAGCGCATCTATTCAAGATGAAAGTACGGACCTCATCTCCCATAAGGCAACGTTTTGCCTCATTCAGAGCAGCCAATCATTGGCACACGATTGAGCCAAATAGGAAGGTGGGGCCTGACATGCGCTTTTAGACTGACAAACCGCCGAAGAAGGGATTTGCCCGAAACATGTCCGGAATACAGTCTGATGCTACATTGACTGTCGAGTGCAACTGTTTTGATCAAATAAAGCTGTGGGGAAAGCGCATCTGTGTTCGAGTGCATCTCGTTTTGGACCTCCCATGTTTATGAATCTATGAGCGGCCGTCCTGCCGCTGAGTTTGCACCGCCTCAGAAGCAGGGGACCACGGAGCCATGAGCACGGAGCTCCGACTGTGGGGCACAGATGATGAATTTTAAACAGCTGCACTTCTCAGGGCTCATGAAGAGCTTACAGCATAAATGGAAGAGCGCATCTATTCAAGATGAAAGTACGGACCTCATCTCCCATAAGGCAACGTTTTGCCTCATTCAGAGCAGCCAATCATTGGCACACGATTGAGCCAAATAGGAAGGTGGGGCCTGACATGCACTTTTAGACTGACAAACCGCGGAAGAAGGGATTTGCCCGAAACATGTCCGGAATGCAGTCTGATGCTACATTGACTGTCGAGTGCAACTGTTTTGATCAAATAAAGCTGTGGGGAAAGCGCATCTGTGTTCGAGTGCATCTCGTTTTGGACCTCCCATGTTTATGAATCTATGAGCGGCCGTCCTGCCGCTGAGTTTGCACCGCCTCAGAAGCAGGGGACCACGGAGCCATGAGCACGGAGCTCCGACTGTGGGGCACAGATGATGAATTTTAAACAGCTGCACTTCTCAGGGTTCATGAAGAGCTTACAGCATAAATGGAAGAGCGCATCTATTCAAGATGAAAGTACGGACCTCATCTCCCATAAGGCAACGTTTTGCCTCATTCAGAGCAGCCAATCATTGGCACACGATTGAGCCAAATAGGAAGGTGGGGCCTGACATGCGCTTTTAGACTGACAAACCGCCGAAGAAGGGATTTGCCCGAAACATGTCCGGAATACAGTCTGATGCTACATTGACTGTCGAGTGCAACTGTTTTGATCAAATAAAGCTGTGGGGAAAGCGCATCTGTGTTCGAATGCATCTCGTTTTGGACCTCCCATGTTTATGAATCTATGAGCGGTCGTCCTGCCGCTGAGTTTGCACCGCCTCAGAAGCAGGGGACCACGGAGCCATGAGCACGGAGCTCCGACTGTGGGGCACAGATGATGAATTTTAAACAGCTGCACTTCTCAGGGCTCATGAAGAGCTTGCAGCATAAATGGAAGAGCGCATCTATTCAAGATGAAAGTACGGACCTCATCTCCCATAAGGCAACATTTTGCCACATTCAGAGCAGCCATTCATTGGCACACGATTGAGCCAAATAGGAATGTGGGGCCTGACATGCGCTTTTAGACTGACAAACCGCCGAAGAAGGGATTTGCCCGAAACATGTCCGGAATACAGTCTGATGCTACATTGACTGTCGAGTGCAACTATTTTGATCAAATAAAGCTGTGGGGAAAGCGCATCTGTGTTCGAGTGCATCTCGTTTTGGACCTCCCATGTTTATGAATCTATGAGCGGCCGTCCTGCCGCTGAGTTTGCACCGCCTCAGAAGCAGGGGACCATGGAGCCATGAGCACGGAGCTCCGACTGTGGGGCACAGATGATGAATTTTAAACAGCTGCACTTCTCAGGGCTCATGAAGAGCTTACAGCATAAATGGAAGGGCGCATCTATTCAAGATGAAAGTACGGACCTCATCTCCCATAAGGCAACGTTTTGCCTCATTCAGAGCAGCCAATCATTGGCACACGATTGAGCCAAATAGGAAGGTGGGGCCTGACATGCGCTTTTAGACTGACAAACCGCGGAAGAAGGGATTTGCCCGAAACATGTCCGGAATACAGTCTGATGCTACATTGACTGTCGAGTGCAACTGTTTTGATCAAATAAAGCTGTGGGGAAAGCGCATCTGTGTTCGAGTGCATCTCGTTTTGGACCTCCCATGTTTATGAATCTATGAGCGGCCGTCCTGCCGCTGAGTTTGCACCGCCTCAGAAGCAGGGGACCACGGAGCCATGAGCACGGAGCTCCGACTGTGGGGCACAGATGATGAATTTTAAACAGCTGCACTTCTCAGGGCTCATGAAGAGCTTACAGCATAAATGGAAGAGCGCATCTATTCAAGATGAAAGTACGGACCTCATCTCCCATAAGGCAACGTTTTGCCTCATTCAGAGCAGCCAATTATTGGCACACGATTGAGCCAAATAGGAAGGTGGGGCCTGACATGAGCTTTTAGACTGACAAATTGCCGAAGAAGGGATTTGCCCGAAACATTTCCGGAATACAGTCTGATGCTACATTGACTGTCGAGTGCAACTGTTTTGATCAAATAAAGCTGTGGGGAAAGCGCATCTGTGTTCGAGTGCATCTCGTTTTGGACCTCCCATGTTTATGAATCTATGAGCGGCCGTCCTGCCGCTGAGTTTGCACCGCCTCAGAAGCAGGGGACCACGGAGCCATGAGCACGGAGCTCCGACTGTGGGGCACAGATGATGAACTTTAAACAGCTGCACTTCTCAGGGCTCATGAAGAGCTTACAGCATAAATGGAAGAGCGCATCTATTCAAGATGAAAGTACGGACCTCATCTCCCATAAGGCAACGTTTTGCCTCATTCAGAGCAGCCAATCATTGGCACACGATTGAGCCAAATAGGAAGGTGGGGCCTGACATGCGCTTTTAGACTGACAAACCGCCGAAGAAGGGATTTGCCCGAAACATGTCCGGAATACAGTCTGATGCTACATTGACTGTCGAGTGCAACTGTTTTGATCAAATAAAGCTGTGGGGAAAGCGCATCTGTGTTCGAGTGCATCTCGTTTTCGACCTCCCATGTTTATGAATCTATGAGCGGCCGTCCTGCTGCTGAGTTTGCACCGCCTCAGAAGCAGGGGACCACGGAGCCATGAGCACGGAGCTCCGACTGTGGGGCACAGATGATGAATTTTAAACAGCTGCACTTCTCAGGGCTCATGAAGAGCTTACAGCATAAATGGAAGAGCGCATCTATTCAAGATGAAAGTACGGACCTCATCTCCCATAAGGCAACGTTTTGCCTCATTCAGAGCAACTAATCATTGGCACACGATTGAGCCAAATAGGAAGGTGGGGCCTGACATGCGCTTTTAGACTGACAAACCGCCGAAGAAGGGATTTGCCCGAAACATGTCCGGAATACCGTCTGATGCTACATTGACTGTCGAGTGCAACTGTTTTGATCAAATAAAGCTGTGGGGAAAGCGCATCTGTGTTCGAGTGCATCTCGTTTTGGACCTCCCATGTTTATGAATCTATGAGCGGCCGTCCTGCCGCTGAGTTTGCACCGCCTCAGAAGCAGGGGACCACGGAGCCATGAGCACGGAGCTCCGACTGTGGGGCACAGATGATGAATTTTAAACAGCTGCACTTCTCAGGGCTCATGAAGAGCTTACAGCATAAATGGAAGAGCGCATCTATTCAAGATGAAAGTACGGACCTCATCTCCCATAAGGCAACGTTTTGCCTCATTCAGAGCAGCCAATCATTGGCACACGATTGAGCCAAATAGGAAGGTGGGGCCTGACATGCGCTTTTAGACTGACAAACCGCCGAAGAAGGGATTTGCCCGAAACATGTCCGGAATACAGTCTGATGCTACATTGACTGTCGAGTGCAACTGTTTTGATCAAATAAAGCTGTGGGGAAAGCGCATCTGTGTTCGAGTGCATCTCGTTTTGGACCTCCCATGTTTATGAATCTATGAGCGGCCGTCCTGCCGCTGAGTTTGCACCGCCTCAGAAGCAGGGGACCACGGAGCCATGAGCACGGAGCTCCGACTGTGGGGCACAGATGATGAATTTTAAACAGCTGCACTTCTCAGGGCTCATGAAGAGCTTACAGCATAAATGGAAGAGCGCTTCTCTTCAAGATGAAAGTACGGACCTCATCTCCCATAAGGCAACGTTTTGCCTCATTCAGAGCAGCCAATCATTGGCACACGATTGAGCCAAATAGGAAGGTGCGGCCTGACATGCGCTTTTACACTGACAAACCGCCGAAGAAGGTATTTGCCCGAAACATGTCCGGAATACAGTCTGATGCTACATTGACTGTCGAGTGCAACTGTTTTGATCAAATAAAGCTGTGGGGAAAGCGCATCTGTGTTCGAGTGCATCTCGTTTTGGACCTCCCATGTTTATGAATCTATGAGCGGCCGTCCTGCCGCTGAGTTTGCACCACCTCTGAAGCAGGGGACCACGGAGCCATGAGCACGGAGCTCCGACTGTGGGGCACAGATGATGAATTTTAAACAGCTGCACTTCTCAGGGCTCATGAAGAGCTTACAGCATAAATGGAAGAGCGCATCTATTCAAGATGAAAGTACGGACCTCATCTCCCATAAGGCAACGTTTTGCCTCATTCAGAGCAGCCAATCATTGGCACACGATTGAGCCAAATAGGAAGGTGGGGCCTGACATGCGCTTTTAGACTGACAAACCGCCGAAGAAGGGATTTGCCCGAAACATGTCCGGAATACAGTCTGATGCTACATTGACTGTCGAGTGCAACTGTTTTGATCAAATAAAGCTGTGGGGAAAGCGCATCTGTGTTCGAGTGCATCTCGTTTTGGACCTCCTATGTTTATGAATATATATATATGTATATATATTCACTGAAAAAACCATAGGTTTCACACACGTTATAGTTAGGAATTAGCATTTAAAAAACCTTGCAAATTCACTTAAAAAACCATAGGTTTCACACATGTTATAGTTAGGTTGATATTTCATTCGTAAAAAACCAATGAAATTCCCCTGTTATAGTTAGTTCATATAACGATAACTCGCGCGACCGCCACTCTATCACAAGGATGATGTCATCAGTGATGTCATGAGTGATGCCACTGACCATGTCATGAGTGATGAAATATGTGACGTCATGAGCAGTGGATTGCGGGCGCGCGAGTTTTGTTATCTGAACTAACTATAACGGGGGAATTTCATTGGTTTTTTACGAGTGAAATATCCACCTAACTATAACATGTGTGAAACCTATGGTTTTTTAAGTGAATTTGCAAGGTTTTTTAAATGCTAATTCCTAACTATAACGTGTGTGAAACCTATGGTTTTTTCAGTGATATATATATATATATATATCAACACACTACCCTTTCAGGCATAGTGTGACACATAAATTATGCAAAAAAGAAGCAGCGAACACTGGGTAGTTCTCAAGCTTAGGTGGAAAGCAGCTTCAGTATAGAGCACTCTCAACACTAGCGACACTCTAAATTTGCTAACCTCAAATGTCTGTTTTTTTGTCTTTCTCTAAAGCAACTCTGCTGACCTGGTTTCTCTGACTCTACAGCAGGTCTGCTGACCTGGTTCTCTGGCTCTAGAGAAGCTCTGCTGACCTAGTTCTTAGGCTACAGAGCAGCTCTGCTGATCTGGTTCTCTGGTTCTACAACAGCTCTGCTGACCTGGTTCTCTGGTTCTAAAGCAGCTCTGCTGACCCTGTTCTATGGCTCTAAGCAGTTCTGCTGACATGGTTCTCTGGCTCTAGAGCAGCTCTGCTGACCTGGTTTTCTCCCTCTAGAGCAGCTCTGCTGACCTGCTTCTCTCCCTCTAAAGCTGCTCTACTGACCTGGTTTCTCTGGCTCTACAGTAGCTCTGCTGACCTGGTTCTCTGGCTCTAGAGCAGCTCTGCTGACCTGGTTCTTAGGCTCTAGAGCAGCTCTGCTGACCTGGTTCTCTGGCTCTACAGCAGCTCTGCTGACCTGGTTTTCGGCACTCACGATGCACGCACCCGACTTCGCGAGAATATATTTAAAAATAATATACAAATATATTATTTTTATTAATATCTTACATAATCTCTTGCCCTAATATGTATATTAAAGACACCTACATATCATTTTGGAACATAAAATCTTTTTGCGGGAGTCGCGCACCCAGCGCGCCCCAGCACGTATATGAAATCACGCGAGACCAGCAACCGCGCAAACATCTCGTACCGTAATGCGCATGTGTCGCGAATGCGTGGGAGCAGGAGTCGCGGACTGTTTGCATACCAATCGCGCACATCACGTGATATTAAATGTATATGATGTAACTGAAAAACACGCAGCCGTCGCACACCATACGCGGATCCTTCATGACTTTTCTAAAATGGCAGCTAGAATGCGCACACCCACCTTGATGTGTACGCTTTGAGTGAGCGACTCCGAATTTTTTTTTATTTTTTTTAAAAAGAAAATAATATAAATATATTAAAATAAAAAATAAAGCAAGAAAATTAATCAATATTTCAGTTTTAATTTAAAAAAAAAATTTGTTGCAATTTTCAGAAAAATGTATAATGTTATTTAATGAATAAAATATTTATAAATAAAAAGTTTAAAAAAAGTAGAAAATCAGTACAAAAAAATAGGTATAACTACTATTACACTTAAAATTTGCATTTAAAAAACCTTTGAAATTCACTGAAAAAAACATAGGTTTCAGAGACGTTATAGTTAGAAATTAGCATTTAAAAAAGCTTTGAAATTCACTGAAAAAACCATAGGTTTCAGAGACATTATAGTTAGAAATTAGCATTTAAAAAACCTTAGAAATTCAGAGAAAAAAACATAGGTTTCAGGGGTGTTATGGTTAGCTGTCCATTTCACTCGTACAAAACCATAGAAATTCCTCCGTTATAGTTAGTTCTGCTAACTATAACTTGCGCGCCCGCAATGCACTGCTGATGATGTCACATATTGCATCATTCATGACATGGTCAGTGACATCACTGATGACATCTCAAATGACATCACTGATGACATCATCCATGTGACAATCTGATACACCTCATCATGCACTAGTATAACCTTTCATCACTCACTGTAAAATACAGAGTACCATATTTGAAACCATTGACACACCAATACCAGTTACTACATACCCACTTACTGATTCCTAAGTCTACACACACAACTACCCAGTCAACAACAGAATCATTTATACATGCAGTCACTAATTAATAGAACACTATCAAATGCACTTATACACATATATAGACATTCACACATCAGTAGTCATCTTAGTCGGTTATGCAGTCATCCTACTCACTCATGAAAAAAATTAATCACACATACATTTACTCACTTACACAATTATCCAACAACACCTCATTTATTCAAACACATAGTAACTCATAGTTAATATGTTAAAAAAGCACCATTACAATTGTACACTCATTCATATAGTTACTCTCACAATCACTGACTCTTACACATACTTATTTATATACACCAACTCTCACATACAATGCCTTTTATTTTTTTACTTTGTTGAAGATGTACAACTAAAACGTATATTCGCTCACCAACACACAAATAAATACACTCAGTCACCCAAACAACTATTTCCACATGCACTCTTAAACCTATACACCTAGTCAATCAACCATTCATACATCTATGCATAGAGTTACGCACACCCCATCCAACCACACACAAGCTCAGTGTCCCATACAAATTCTCACCCAACTAATCAATACAGCTACTCTTTTAGATATTAAGAATAGCGTGGAACTTACACAACGGGTTATGGAGTCCACTCATTTGGCAGGACACACGCTTGACGGCATTTTTTCCAATCACCCCGGCTTGCAGGTTCTAGAAGCTATGCCTTTGATTTGGACTGATCATTCAGCAATCTTGTTTGACCTTGCTAGTCAGGAACATGCCTTAAGGGAAACTAAGAGCAAGAAACATATTGAGGTCCGTTCTTGGAATAGAATACATATAGAGGATCTTCAAGATCGCCTCTCGGCCTCCCTTACTCCGACAAAATCAGAAGCTGAGGATGGAGCAATCTCTTATACGAGATGGGTTAACACTGCCTGTAACAAACTTGCTCCAGCTAAAAGCATTAGACCCAAGAGACTTACTCCGTCGGCTCCATGGTTCTCCGAAGAACTGAAACAAGGTAAACATACCTGTAAACGGCTGGAGCGCTTATGGAGAAACGAGTATAAGGAATCTGACAGGTTGGCATACAGGATGGGCCTAGCAAGTTACAAACATCTGTTGTTTGTCACTAAACAAAAATATTTTGTTAATAAAATTGAGCTGGCTAAAGACTCAGCCAAAACCCTTTTTAAAACTGTTTTGGACCTGTCTTCTCTGCGCCCGGTTCGACTGCAACCAAGCGCAGAACTCTGTGAAAGGATCGCATCCTTTTTCGTGAATTAAGTTGAAGTGATCTATTCGGCCTTTAATGGCTCTCTGTCAGAGGGGAGTGTCGAGGATGGTCAGAGGGGGAACTTTGCCCCCAACGTAGTTTTCGAGATATGTGAGGCTCTTCCTCCTGACCAAGTACGCATTCTCCTGGAGACAGCAAGACCTGGATCACCTTATGACCCCTGCCCGGTGTCCATCGCAAAGGCAGTAGCTGAACCTCTAAGTAAAGCTCTGACCCCAGTATTTAACTCTATGATTGAGACCGGATATTTTCCCAGGCTCTGGAAAAAGGCTTCAATCTTACCCCTACTAAAAAAAAAACCTATACCCACTGGAACCCTCAAATTTTTGCCCGATATCTAGACTCCCACTACCAGCCAAAATGGTGGAAAAGGCCCTAAATACACAATTGGCAGCCTTCCTTCTTGGATCTCAGACGTTAGATGAAACGCAGTATGGGTTCCGAAGTGGCCACAGCACAGAATCGGCACTTCTGAAAACCACGGATGAGATCAGAAGAGCGGTAGATTCGGGAGGAAGGGCAGCCTTGATAGTATTAGATTTATCCGCTGCTTTTGACACGGTCCACCACCAACGTCTGTTGGATCGGCACTGGGCATGCGGAATTCAGGGCAAGGCCTGGAATCTCATAAAATCTTTTCTTATTGACAGATCCCTGGTGGTTTCAATGGGTGACTTCCATTCTAAACCATTTATTCTACCTTGCGGAGTCCCTCAGGGTTCGTCCCTGAGCCCGACTCTTTTTAATATTTATGTATCCTCATTGGCCCCCATTATTAAGTCCTTGGGTTTTGACTTAACATCCTACGCAGATGATACCCAAATTGTGGTATCTGTGCAGCCAGGTCAGGAGAGCAGCTTGGTCAACAGATTTCATGAATGCATGTTGACAGTGAATCTCTGGATGGCGGAAAACTGCCTAAAGCTGAATTCCGATAAAACAGAGGTCATGGTGTTTGGAAATACCCCAACCTTTTGGAATGCTAAATGGTGGCCTGCTAGCATGGGGACTTTTCCAGTCCCAGTTCAAAAAGTAAAACATTTGGGTGTAATGGTAGACGACAAGTTGGATCTGGGGGCCCAAATTAATTCTGTCTCCTCTTCTATGTTGTTTGCTCTTCGGACTGTGAAAAAATTCTGTCTTTCCTGCCAGCAGGAAGCCAGAAAATAGTGGTCTCGGCCTTGGTGATGTCTAGACTGGACTATTGTAACAGTCTCTATTTAAATATCCAGGAACGCTTTCTGAACAAACTTCAAAGGCTACAAAATGCAGCGGCAAGACTTCTGACTGGAATCCCTAAATGTGCACCTATTTCTAAGGAAATCCAGAAACTTCACTGGCTTCCAGTCAGGAAAAGGATACTCTTCAAAACTTTAAGCACGGTTTTTAAGGCGCTTCATGCGTCCGGACCTGACTATCTGCAAAAGCATCTAAAGTGGTACATACCCTCTAGAAATCTGCGATCACTGGGGGTGAAATTAGCCACCATCCCCAAGACAAAAAAACTCTCTTGGGGTGGCAGAAGATTTGTCGAAGGGGCAGCTAAGGCTTGGAATGCCCTGCCAGCTCAGCTCAGAAATCTGTCAGATCTGTTGGCCTTTAGGAAAGCTTTAAAAACATGGTTATTTACCCACTAAACCTGCTTACTCCACAGTCCGTTCTTTGGTAATCTAGCTAGACAGAATGTGGAAACAGCGCCAGGACACCCCAGGGTAACCGTGCGCTTAATAAATTCACTAACATAACATAACATAACTAATATACACGCTCATGTAGTTAGTGACCAACTGATGCAGCATGTTCTACAACAACAGAGACAGTGCTGCACACATTCACATAGTTTAGTTACTAATCCATGTATTAAGTGAGACACTTTTAATTACTCACTTAAACAGACAGTCAGACAGCTACTAAATCCTCCATACAGACAGTTATATATCCACTCAATCTTCAATACAGATTGGTATATATATAATACATATTTAAATTTCAAACTAAACCACATTCACTGGATGATGTCATCAGTGATGTCACTGACCATGTCATGAATGATGCAATATGTGACATCATCAGCAGTGCATTGCGGGCGCGCGAGTTATAGTTAGCAGAACTAACTATAACGGAGGAATTCCTGTGGTTTTGTATGAGTGAATTGGCCAGCTAACTATAACACCCTTGAAACCTATGTTTTTTTCTGTGAAAAAAAGAATATATATATATTATATATATATATATATATATATATATATATATACGGAGGAATTTCTATGGTTTTGTACGAGTGAAATGGACAGCTAACCATAACACCCCTGAAACCTATGTTTTTTTCTCTGAATTTCTAAGGTTTTTTATACGTGAGAAAATAAAACCCAAGCCGGACGGCTGAAAGCATCCTGAGTGTCGGTGTCTGATTTTGGAGAAAGTCGGATTTGGTAGCTAATATATATATATATATATACATATATATATATATATATATATATATATATATATATATATATATATATTCACTTAAAAAACCGGGGCAACTATAACTCACGCGACCGCAATCCTCTGCTGATGACGTTAGATATTACATCACTGTATTTAGACACCTATTTCCCCATGTCTTCTTCCATTAATCTTTAGCTATACATATATTACAAATATTTATTTTTCAGAAAGACACATATGTAATCAGTGATGTAATATCTGACGTCATCAGCAGAGGATTGCCGTCGCGTGAGTTATAGTTGCCTGCACTAACTATAACGGGGGAATTTCATTGGTTTTTTACGAGGGAAATGTCCAGCTAACTATAACATGTGTGAAACCTATGGTTTTTTAAGTGAATTTGCAAGGTTTTTTAAATGCTAATTCCTAACTATAACGTGTGTGAAACCTATGGTTTTTTAAGTGAATTTGTACGGTTTTTTAAATGCTAAGTTATGTATTTATTAATATTTTTTTATTCAGGTTTTTCACCGTGCGCGCACCGTGCGCGCGCTGGGAGCGTTGTGCGGACGCCGCGCATTTTTGACAAAAAAATAAATGTTTTTTTCACCCTTGGGGGTCCTTCAGTGACCCCCTGACAAAGGCTAGGGGGTCAGGAACTGTCCACCCTGCCCCCTTTTCACGTTCTCCACCTTTGTTTTTCACTGCCTCAGACTGCGAGAGACAAAATGGCGGCCGCCACGTCCTGATTTCGACCGATTCTAATGTTTACTGACATCTAACAACCAATCAGAATTGCGCTCGCGCACGGCAGGGTGCGCGCACAGTACGCGCACGGTGCGCGCGTATAGATATTGATATGGTTTTAAATGCTATTTTCTCAGGAAATACTGAACACATTTACACGAGACCTTCCAAAGGCACTTCCTTGACCTTATGGCTACCTCTCTGCCAAATTTCACGTAATTCTGTTCAGCCGTTCGGGCTGCACCTTCGTTTAAAGGTCCTATGGAAAAATGCATGAGTAAAACGCGTTTTGGGACCTCCCTTTTTTCTCAGCCCCCGCTTGACTAATCACCCCGAGACTTTCAGGGTAGGAGCGGAGCGGAGCGCCCCACCTATTTTGAAAAATTTGCGAGCATTTGTCAACCGGCGCCAAAGTTATTCAAAATAGAATTTTCAGATTTCCTATGGAAACACGGTCCTAACTATAACTATCTACTGGCGACCGCCAGTAGATAATATATATATATATATATATATATATATATATATATATATATATATATATATATATATATATATATATATATATCACTGAAAAAACCATAGGTTTCACACATGTTATAGTTAGCGGAAATTTTACTGATAAAAAACCAATGAAATTCCCCGGTTATAGTTAGTGCAGGCAACTATAACTCACGCGACCGCAATCCTCTGCTGATGCTAATACTGTATTTAGACACTTATTTGACCATGTCTTCTTCCATACATTTTTAGCTATACATATATTACAAATATTTTTTTTTCATAAAGACACATATGTCATCAGCAGAAGATTGCGGTCGCGTGAGTTATAGTTGCCTGCACTAACTATAACCGGGGAATTTCATTGGTTTTTTATCAGTAAAATTTCCGCTAACTATAACATGTGTGAAACCTATGGTTTTTTCAGTGAATTTGCAAGGTTTTTTAAATGCTAATTCCTAACTATAACGTGTGTGAAACCTATGGTTTTTTCAGTGAATTTGTACGGTTTTTTAAATGCTAAGTTACTTTACGCCATTCATGGCGTGCGCGCCCACTTAACGCAGTTCGTTCCGTGCGCGCACGGTGCGCTTCGCGCACCGCGCGCCCACTTTACGCAGTTAGTGCCGTGCATGCACGGTGGGCACACGGTGCGCTACGCGCACCGCGTGCCCACGTTACGCTAGATGGGCCATGTATGCACGATGCGCTTCGCGCACCGTGCGCACATGGAGGACATATGATGCACTTCGTTTTGAAAGGTAATATTTTAATTTTTCGTATATTTTATAAGCCATGCACAAATGGTGCCCTTCGGGCACCATTTGCACACTGGGTGGAGAGAGCGTGGATAATTTTTTTTTTATTATTTTTTTTTTAAATATTTTAGTTTATCTCATCTCTGATAAGCCATGCACAATTGGTGCCCTGCGGGCACAAATTGCACACGGGGTGGAGAGAGTGTGGATAATTTTTTTTTTTTAACATTTTTTACCGTACGCGTACGGTAGGCGTAATCGGCAAAATTACCGAAAAAATAAAAATTCCGTTTTTGGCCTTGGGGGATCTTTGGGGACTCCCTCAACATGGCTATGTGTGTGGGAGCTGTCTAAACAGCCCCTTTACATGTTTTTGGGCTTTATATTTTAGAAATCACTCTCAGTGCGAGAGAGAAAATGGCGGCCGCCGCTTCCTGGTTTCAGCCGATTCGAATGTTTACTAAGATCTAAGAGCCAATCAGAATCGCGCTCGCGCACGCCACCGTACGCGTACGGTAAGCGTACCGTAAGCGCACCGTAAGCTGGCTCAGATATATATATTGATTTAAAGGCTATTTTCTCAGAATCTACTGAACAGATTTGCACCAAACCTACAAAAGACACTTCCTTGACCTGAGGACTACCTCTCTGCCAAATTTCTAGTAATTCTGTTCAGCCGTTCGGGCTGTAGCCCTGTCTAAAGGTCCTATGGAAAAATGGATGGGAAAAACGCGTTTTGGGACCCCCCTTTTATCTCAGCTCCCGCTTGACGAATCCCCCCGAGACTTTCAGGGTAGGAGCGGAGCGTAGCGCCCCACCTATTTTGAAAAATTCGCGAGGATTCGTCGACCGGCGCCAAAGTTATTCAAAATAGAATGTTGCGGATTTCCTATGGAAACGTGATCCTAACTATAACTACCTACTGGCGACCGCCAGTAGGTAATATATATATATATACATTTATATATATATACATATATATATATATATATTGTTTGAGGGAGGTGGAATCTGGGGTATGGTTCCCCATCTATAACCTGCAGTGCTCTTTCTTGGAAACCTGTTTCTAACTTCCTTGACATTTCTATGAGCATAGCCCAAAGGATGGGTGGGAAGTGCCCATCTGTCTCTGCTGGGTTTGGCATCTAATTTGAGGTGACCCCTAAACGGAGCGGGTCATGTCACCTGGTGATGATCTGGAGCGTCAACTGTTGTTGGTAGCTTCAGGTCTGCACTAATTTCTCACTGCCTTCCAGATATTGAGATGAAACTTTTATCAAAGGTGCACAGAGTAAAAGGGTTACTACCTCCCTTCAGCCTTGCTGTAAAAAGTCACCAGTAAATGACTGTGCTTGAACTCCACCTTTGCTGCTGCCTTTCCCTGGGCTGTTCAATCTGTGGGTCCAACTCTCGCTACCATCGAGTCAGGGCAACCAGTTATCAAAGTTAATCCCCTCCAAGTCAAGGGACCATAAGCCTTAACTGTACCCTGGGCAGTAATTGCAGCCACTGTTTCATCCTTCGTTGCCTCTTATCAATGACTTCAGAGCACTCAACCCCATCCTTATTATCACTGATGACCATTTAACTCCCTGACTAGGAATTATCTGGGTGTAGTGCTCTTCCACAATGGTGCACCATCACTTCCTCCCTCCCTCTTTCCACTTGACGCCTCCATAGGTGAGCCTATCATCATACCCTGCAACCTGCATTTAAGTGACCTAGATGCAAATAATGTCCCTCTGGTATCCCTTACCTCACTGGAACAAGGGCAACTGGTCACTAATCTGCAGTGTCAAACCTGCCTTGAGGCTGCTGGTATCCACCCATTCACTCCCCAATGAGGATTGCACCTTCTCTCTCTGCTGGTATCCCCTTTTCACATATTTACTCTACGCTCTTGAAAATATCTCACACCCCAACACCCAAGCTGGATCTATTTCGTTTTCACTTGTCAACTACATTATCACCATTATAAGAAATTGAATTATTACTTGAGGTAGGTAAGTACCCATCTCAAGTAATAATCAGAATCCTGGTCAGGGTGAACCACTAAAGTCACTAATTAAACCCCAGCTCAATCGCCTGGTAACTATAGCACAAAGCAAACAGGCTTAACTAAGGGGCAATGTGTAAGTATTTATGCAGTATTAACACAGTATGTTTGGTTAGCTCTTTGGTGCCGACAAAACCAGTCATGTGCACTCTCCATTTTCTCCATGTAGGCTGCCGGCGAAGGTAAGTTTTCTATTTTAAATTGACCCCCCCTGCACAGCCCCCCTACCCCTCTACCCACGAGTCATGCCGGCCGCGACTGAGCCCAAAGTGACAATAATAGTTAATGGTCACGGTAGAACAGGTCCTAGGTGAAATTTGACACTGACCACGATGGAGTGCGGGTCAGACACACTAACAAAGTTTGTCCTGGTCAAACATTTTATCTTCTGACTTTAGTCCTTTAAGTCCCAATCCACCACAGGAGTACACTTCTAAAGCCCTCTAGGACCTACGGGAGATACTTAGAGCATCATTTCCCAAACTGTGGCTCGGGACCCAACGATTTTTGGTGGGTTGGGAAAGTCCAAGCAATAAATAAAGATGCCTTTAAATTCTGTGTTTATCATGTCACATTTGCTGTGCTTCAAACACAAAGATCAAATGTCAGGCTATGTCTTCCGACAAATTGCTGCTGATTCTTTTAACACGGAATTGGTGTGTAAGTTTCTTTCTCTGACTGCAGAGTGATAGGAGTTTTTAAAGTGAATTATGTGACAATCTTGCTGGAGCACAGCAAAGTGTGATATTGTTTTTATTTGCACCACACACCAAAATATAAATACCTGTAAATGGACTGTATACATTTAGCTGTTAGAAAAAGCAAAAAGTAAGGACATTATTTTGTAATTCTTCAGTGTGCTGGAAACATCGATTTTAATAGGATCAAAACAAATCAAAACATTGTGATGCACAAATGATGAATAATACCAGAAACCCGATTTCTACACACATTATCATCATAGAACTTTATTTTGATCGCAGTGGATCATAAAAGTATAGACAAACAAGACAACCACAGTACATATTCCACACATTATCACTTGTGCGCTACATAGTTTTGTCAGTAAACAGTATGTCTGTGCAACGTTAGAGGCCATTTCAATGGAAAAATGTGCCATCTGTAACTGATAATTTGGTACTACACAATGCTTTAGGCACATTAAAAAATGACCCCATCTCAAGTCTATTAAAGGTAGGTAGGTCTCGAAAGATTGTTGTTTTAAAAAGTGGGTCGTGGTTCTAAAACATTTGGGAACCACTAACTTAGAGACTCACAGCATGGCAGGTGGAGTCAAGTCCAGGTCTTGTTGCTACTGATCAGCTGGGCAGTTGCAGGGAAGGCCTCTTGGAGCTTGTTGTATCCCTGTAGATTGAACATGAGGTCAGCCTTATGACCCTTGGAGTCCACTTCCTTATCGTGGGTACAAGAGGAAGGGCAGGTTCCAGTCTTCTAGGCTCTTCTCAGGTCTCAGACCTCAGACAGCAGATGTAGTTCTCTTTTGATCTTCCACAGGTCCAAGAGTGTCCTCAAGTCGGTGCCTATCAATACCACATGTATTACTTGCATGAACTAGTGGGTGGGAATGACCCCTGAGGGCTCCCTAAGCAAAAGGAGACATGTTCCCACGGCTAACCCTACTCACTTTGAAAATTTTCAAAATGGCCGAACTCTTAAGCCACACTAAACTTGGATTCTGAGGGCTGGGGTTAAGTGTGGAGTATACTAGGGTAATCTTAGTGCCCTCCCACATCTATCACTAAAATACCGTTCTAAACAGTCCCTGCACACCAAACAAACTCAGAGACAGAATTCTGATAAAATCAAAACTGAGCTTTTGGCAATCAGACAGTGGATACACATAAAGTGTTATGCCATTCTGTTTTCCTCATTTTAAGTGCGCCCAGAATGTTATATGTAAAACTCCAGCCGACATGTTAAGCAGGATGTGACATTCAAGCAGAATTTAACATTCTAATGTCAAAGGGGATGCCAACAGCCTCTAAACCAGTTCTGGGGGAGCTCCTCCTCCCACTGGGGTCGATGTCTGGCAACTAGAAGGACAAAAGGAGTGGCAGGCCCAGGTGCGAGATACATCTGCTTGTGACAGGGGAGGCCCCTATGAAGTACACCACCGAGGCATTAGGCAGGTAAATAGTAACTTTTCCAAACTGTCTTTCCTGTGATAGTTGGACACAAATTAGAATTATTTTGCTAGCTGTTACCAATTTGAAATTAGCATTATAATGTATTTTAATGTATTCCAGCACTTCCCTATGGAAGCAGCTAGACTTGCTACAGTGAAAATAGCTTTTATGCTTTTTCACCGTAAGAACATGCAGAATATTAAACTGCTACACATCCTGCTTTTAAATAGCTGGCATCCTGCCCAATGGACAAAAGGGCAAACATTAAGGGTGACTTATTAATATTTAAAAGGAAGGTTTGGGTCTGTCAAAAGGATTTATTTTGAAAGGTTGAATTGTCAGGTTAAAACTGCACAGCCAGGCTACAGTGGTAGCCGCAGAGACCTTACTCTATCCCTGCAGTGGTTGACACAGTGAGTGCTGCAGTGCACTGGTGACATTTCACTTACAGGCCTTGGGTACACTTTGGGAACTATATGCAAGGGACTTATAGCTGTGTTAAATATGCCAATCTGGAGTATATGAATTTTGCCATGTTGAAAAGAGAAGCACAACAAGCATGTTACCACAGGTTTGCAGGGGTAAAATGCACAGAGTTACATAACCAGCAAAAATAGGGTTCAGCAAAAAGGCCAATAAATCAGGGTGACCCTGAAGAGAGGGAAAATTTCCAACAACCACTCCTGACCTCCTTTCTGCACACTTACCTCATCCAGGTAACATGCAGCTCGGATGCTGGCTCATTGGTTTCATCAATGCTCACCACCAGTCGAGCCTGGCTAGAATGCCATATAGGTAGGAGTGAGTTGACAATCTCCCACCTGCCGTACAACAATGCTGCTGAACATCTGGCGGTTCTAAGCAATATGTGACATCATCAGCAGTGCATTGCGGGCGCGCGAGTTATAGTTAGCAGAACTAACTATAACGGAGGAATTCCTGTGGTTTTGTATGAGTGAATTGGCCAGCTAACTATAACACCCTTGAAACCTATGTTTTTTTCTGTGAAAAAAAAGAATATATATATTATATATATATATATATATTACTGCTCCCATTTTTTGGTGCCCACGTGGCAGGAAAGCACTCCAGAACCTGCGATGCCTCTCGATGCCCCAGCAGAGGAAAATGCGGCCAGACGCGTTTCGAGTTTCCATCTCTTTTTCAATGGCCGTTCACCTATTTCCTGTGGCCAAGTCCCGCCTACATACTCTGCTCCTGCCTCCTGATAGGCGAGTGTGTGACTGGCAGTTCCCACAGAATTGTGGTTAATGTAGTGCGGCACCAAATGAAACCCTGAATGGGTGCCAAAGGATAAGGATCACTAATGCACGCCCTGAATGGGCTGACCCCTCTGTAAACTTCTTCTTGGCTTAGATTCCCTCGAGGAACTGGGGAGATCCCCAGCTGACGACCCGCTTGTGTTAGAGCGGTGGTGCTCTCCTCGCGGCTGGACAAGCCGCGTTTAAATTACTGCTCCCATTTGTCCATTTGCGAGGAGAGCACCACCGCTCTAACACAAGCGGGTCGTCAGCTGGGGATCTCCCCAGTTCCTCGAGGGAATCTAAGCCAAGAAGAAGTTTACAGAGGGGTCAGCCCATTCAGGGCGTGCATTAGTGATCCTTATCCTTTGGCACCCATTCAGGGTTTCATTTGGTGCCGCACTACATTAACCACAATTCTGTGGGAACTGCCAGTCACACACTCGCCTATCAGGAGGCAGGAGCAGAGTATGTAGGCGGGACTTGGCCACAGGAAATAGGTGAACGGCCATTGAAAAAGAGATGGAAACTCGAAACGCGTCTGGCCGCATTTTCCTCTGCTGGGGCATCGAGAGGCATCGCAGGTTCTGGAGTGCTTTCCTGCCACGTGGGCACCTTGGGAGCAGTAATTTAAACGCGGCTTGTCCAGCCGCGAGGAGAGCACCACCGCTCTAACACAAGCGGGTCGTCAGCTGGGGATCTCCCCAGTTCCTCGAGGGAATCTAAGCCAAGAAGAAGTTTACAGAGGGGTCAGCCCATTCAGGGCGTGCATTAGTGATCCTTATCCTTTGGCACCCATTCAGGGTTTCATTTGGTGCCGCACTACATTAACCACAATTCTGTGGGAACTGCCAGTCACACACTCGCCTATCAGGAGGCAGGAGCAGAGTATGTAGGCGGGACTTGGCCACAGGAAATAGGTGAACGGCCATTGAAAAAGAGATGGAAACTCGAAACGCGTCTGGCCGCATTTTCCTCTGCTGGGGCATCGAGAGGCATCGCAGGTTCTGGAGTGCTTTCCTGCCACGTGGGCACCTTGGGAGCAGTAATTTAAACGCGGCTTGTCCAGCCGCGAGGAGAGCACCACCGCTCTAACACAAGCGGGTCGTCAGCTGGGGATCTCCCCAGTTCCTCGAGGGAATCTAAGCCAAGAAGAAGTTTACAGAGGGGTCAGCCCATTCAGGGCGTGCATTAGTGATCCTTATCCTTTGGCACCCATTCAGGGTTTCATTTGGTGCCGCACTACATTAACCACAATTCTGTGGGAACTGCCAGTCACACACTCGCCTATCAGGAGGCAGGAGCAGAGTATGTAGGCGGGACTTGGCCACAGGAAATAGGTGAACGGCCATTGAAAAAGAGATGGAAACTCGAAACGCGTCTGGCCGCATTTTCCTCTGCTGGGGCATCGAGAGGCATCGCAGGTTCTGGAGTGCTTTCCTGCCACGTGGGCACCTTGGGAGCAGTAATTTAAACGCGGCTTGTCCAGCCGCGAGGAGAGCACCACCGCTCTAACACAAGCGGGTCGTCAGCTGGGGATCTCCCCAGTTCCTCGAGGGAATCTAAGCCAAGAAGAAGTTTACAGAGGGGTCAGCCCATTCAGGGCGTGCATTAGTGATCCTTATCCTTTGGCACCCATTCAGAGTTTCATTTGGTGCCGCACTACATTAACCACAATTCTGTGGGAACTGCCAGTCACACACTCGCCTATCAGGAGGCAGGAGCAGAGTATGTAGGCGGGACTTGGCCACAGGAAATAGGTGAACGGCCATTGAAAAAGAGATGGAAACTCGAAACGCGTCTGGCCGCATTTTCCTCTGCTGGGGCATCGAGAGGCATCGCAGGTTCTGGAGTGCTTTCCTGCCACGTGGGCACCTTGGGAGCAGTAATATATATATATATATATATATATATATATATATATATATATATATATATATATTCACTTAAAAAACCGGGGCAACTATAACTCACGCGACCGCAATCCTCTGCTGATGACGTTAGATATTACATCACTGTATTTAGACACCTATTTCCCCATGTCTTCTTCCATTAATCTTTAGCTATACATATATTACAAATATTTATTTTTCAGAAAGACACATATGTAATCAGTGATGTAATATCTGACGTCATCAGCAGAGGATTGCCGTCGCGTGAGTTATAGTTGCCTGCACTAACTATAACGGGGGAATTTCATTGGTTTTTTACGAGGGAAATGTCCAGCTAATTATAACATGTGTGAAACCTATGGTTTTTTAAGTGAATTTGCAAGGTTTTTTAAATGCTAATTCCTAACTATAACGTGTGTGAACCCTATGGTTTTTTAAGTGAATTTGTACGGTTTTTTAAATGCTAAGTTATGTATTTATTAATATTTTTTTATTCAGGTTTTTCACCGTGCGCGCACCGTGCGCGCGCTGTGAGCGTTGTGCGGACGCCGCGCAATTTCGACAAAAAAATAAATGTTTTTTTCACCCTTGGGGGTCCTTCAGTGACCCCCTGACAAAGGCTAGGGGGTCAGGAACTGTCCACCCTGCCCCCTTTTCACGTTCTCCACCTTTGTTTTTCACTGCCTCAGACTGCGAGAGACAAAATGGCGGCCGCCACGTCCTGATTTCGACCGATTCGAATGTTTACTGACATCTAACAACCAATCAGAATTGCGCTCGCGCACGGCAGGGTGCGCGCACAGTACGCGCACGGTGCGCGCGTATAGATATTGATATGGTTTTAAATGCTATTTTCTCAGGAAATACTGAACACATTTACACGAGACCTTCCAAAGGCACTTCCTTGACCTTATGGCTACCTCTCTGCCAAATTTCACGTAATTCTGTTCAGCCGTTCGGGCTGCACCTTCGACTAAAGGTCCTATGGAAAAATGCATGAGTAAAACGCGTTTTGGGACCTCCCTTTTTTCTCAGCCCCCGCTTGACTAATCACCCCGAGACTTTCAGGGTAGGAGCGGAGCGGAGCGGAGCGCCCCACCTATTTTGAAAAATTTGCGAGCATTTGTCAACCGGCGCCAAAGTTATTCAAAATCGAATTTTCAGATTTCCTATGGAAACACGGTCCTAACTATAACTATCTACTGGCGACCGCCAGTAGATAATATATATATATATATATATATATATATATATATATATATATATATATATATATATATATATATATATATATATATATACATTTATATATATATACATATATATTTATATATATATTGTTTGAGGGAGGTGGAATCTGGGGTATGGTTCCCCATCTATAACCTGCAGTGCTCTTTCTTGGAAACCTGTTTCTAACTTCCTTGACATTTCTATGAGCATAGCCCAAAGGATGGGGTGGGAAGTGCCCATCTGTCTCTGCTGGGTTTGGCATCTAATTTGAGGTGACCCCTAAACGGAGCGGGTCATGTCACCTGGTGATGATCTGGAGCGTCAACTGTTGTTGGTAGCTTCAGGTCTGCACTAATTTCTCACTGCCCTCCAGATATTGAGATGAAACTTTTATCAAAGGTGCACAGAGTAAAAGGGTTACTACCTTCCTTCAGCCTTGCTGTAAAAAGTCACCAGTAAATGACTGTGCTTGAACTCCACCTTTGCTGCTGCCTTTCCCTGGGCTGTTCAATCTGTGGGTCCAACTCTCGCTACCATCGAGTCAGGGCAACCAGTTATCACAGTTAATCCCCTCCAAGTCAAGGGACCATAAGCCTTAACTGTACCCTGGGCAGTAATTGCAGCCACTGTTTCATCCTTCGTTGCCTCTTATCAATGACTTCAGAGCACTCAACCCCATCCTTATTATCACTGATGACCATTTAACTCCCTGACTAGGAATTATCTGGGTGTAGTGCTCTTCCACAATGGTGCACCATCACTTCCTCCCTCCCTCTTTCCACTTGACGCCTCCATAGGTGAGCCTATCATCATACCCTGCAACCTGCATTTAAGTGACCTAGATGCAAATAATGTCCCTCTGGTATCCCTTACCTCACTGGAACAAGGGCAACTGGTCACTAATCTGCAGTGTCAAACCTGCCTTGAGGCTGCTGGTATCCACCCATTCACTCCCCAATGAGGATTGCACCTTCTCTCTCTGCTGGTATCCCCTTTTCACATATTTACTCTACGCTCTTGAAAATATCTCACACCCCAACACCCAAGCTGGATCTATTTCGTTTTCACTTGTCAACTACATTATCACCATTATAAGAAATTGAATTATTACTTGAGGTAGGTAAGTACCCATCTCAAGTAATAATCAGAATCCTGGTCAGGGTGAACCACTAAAGTCACTAATTAAACCCCAGCTCAATCGCCTGGTAACTATAGCACAAAGCAAACGGGCTTAACTAAGGGGCAATGTGTAAGTATTTATGCAGTATTAACACAGTATGTTTGGTTAGCTCTTTGGTGCCGACAAAACCAGTCATGTGCACTCTCCATTTTCTCCATGTAGGCTGCCGGCGAAGGTAAGTTTTCTATTTTAAATTGACCCCCCCTGCACAGCCCCCCTACCCCTCTACCCACGAGTCATGCCGGCCGCGACTGAGCCCAAAGTGACAATAATAGTTAATGGTCACGGTAGAACAGGTCCTAGGTGAAATTTGACACTGACCACGATGGAGTGCGGGTCAGACACACTAACAAAGTTTGTCCTGGTCAAACATTTTATCTTCTGACTTTAGTCCTTTAAGTCCCAATCCACCACAGGAGTACACTTCTAAAGCCCTCTAGGACCTACGGGAGATACTTAGAGCATCATTTCCCAAGCTGTGGCTCGGGACCCAACGATTTTTGGTGGGTTGTGGTAAATATTTAAATTACCTGTACTATTTTTTATGCGGTAAAGTCTAGTAAGAATAACTCAGTCAAAATAAGAGGCAGAATCCGTGGTATTAGAGGTTCTGAAAAGGGCTTTATTCCTTACAAAGGAATTATAGTTCGAACTAGGCAACCATATTCCATCACCACGAAGGTTCAGGAAGGGATCAGCAATACATTATTGACAAGTAACAATATTTATATGAAAAGCATTGCATTAGGACAGATGCAGGAGGCGTAACAGCTGATAATACAGATAAGAAATACACATACGTAATGAAAAATAGGCGTAATACTAGAAACGTCATTTAAAATGATGTCACAAGTGGGTGGATCCATAAGAGAATCCTGCAGTGTCAGTAGAAATATTTGACAGAGATGCGCGCGCAGCCGCATGACGTGTGATTGACGTGCAACTAGAGGGTGAAGGGGAATTGACATTTAGCTCTACATATGGAGACAGAAGTCTGGGGTGCCAGGACAACCTAGTCCTAAATCATATCTAATATCTTGTGTTTAAGGAACCATATTATCTGGAAGGAAAGGTCTTCTCGGACAGATCCTATTCTATACTGACTGTTAGTGCGTGTACAAGCGTCTATGTGTCTACATGAGATGCGAGGGGGCAAGAATCTTCCATGGGCCTACGAATTACTTGCATAAAGACAGCGAGGCCGGGCCCTTTGCTCGGTAGCTAGAAGGATGTTTACCTAAACTACTAGACAGGAATGTATTGGATGAGGAGCGGAGCAGATAACTTTGAAGGCTGAATACAGTTTTTGGCAGGCAACAGGCCGCGTCAGGCACCGCTAGCCGCGCAGGGAGTAAGACAAAGTTCATGGACACGGATGCAGGTCCAAGCTGGAGCATTTCAGAGGCAGAAACAGAAAAAGGCTTGATGGCAGAATTCAGGGCCTACTCGCCTTAACTACAAAACTAGAAAAGTGAACCACATAAAGTCGGTGGCCTTTCATACTTAGGAATGGAATATTCGACCCATTCATGGCGGATCTGAAAGAGGGCATGTTGACGTTGGACGCACATGTATTTGCGCCTTCATAGCTGGAACTGGAGGGAACATACATGTACTTATAGCATGTACATGGAGCCGTTGGGGTCTAAGATAGGGGACACAATTTACCATAAAAATTCATATTTCCACATTCCCTCCTTGTCCCCTACGGACCCTCATGAAATATCCATCTTCATCAATCCATCAATCTGTTCATATAGCATCATTTGTTCTTCTTTCTTCTTCCGGGATCTTGGATGAAAATTTGAAGGTGGGATACACGATGTGGCACACAGACCACAAATCGCTGGCCCACATTGTAGACACAAGCAGCAACTGAATAGTATGAGAAAGCCAATACCTAGGAAGGATAGGATCCTCCATCCCCAGGCTGACAACACGCTCCAGAACCAACCGGACCAAGTCCAGGTGCCTGGATTCTGGTGTATCTGGCTTACGATCTTATGAAGTCGAGTTATGGCTTTATATACTGACGGCGCGTTTTCTGGTATGAAAACACAGCAACTTGATCCGATGACCCTACAAGCTCCGCCCCTATCGGCCAGAATGACGTCAAGGACAAGACGATTTTGGAGAACAACGATCCGCATCGCAGACTGCTCCTCCGTTAAGTTGCCCAAAGCGGAAGTAGTTTCATTCACTACTGCTTCAAGGGTTCTAGTTAATCTACGTATCAGCTTACTATTGGTGACTGTACCTATGTAGGGAAAGAAACCTTTATTGAAATCTGTGTATTTCTCCCATGCTGTTTCAGTGTAGTCGACAATCGGGAGGTCTCTCTGCTGTCTATTGTGTACTAAATGGGTGTTCCTATGATAATCAGGCGGGGCTAGGAAAACAGGTGGCAGAAGGAATGCAATGTAACAGGTACCATCCCAATCTAGGGGTAGGCGTATGTATGCGGTGTGACCACAGATGAAGTAGGAGTGACGGGAAGCTCTAAATGTAGATTTGCCTTTATCACTGAATTCTATTACAGTGGTACATTTACTATGGCCCATGTGTATTGAACCATTCTTTCTTACACATAATTCGCCTCTAACTGGAAATACTGACATAGCGGGCAAAATCGGTGTAGCTTCGGATTCAATATTCAGGATCATAAGATTAAGTGTAAAGTTACCTAATCCATATACTTCATTTTCTAGATCAGTTCCTGTTCTTTTGGGAAGTCCCTCCTTGTTAGGGTAGCAGACTTTAAGTAAAACTAGGTTCAGGTTTCCCCATACCCAATTGTCTTGGTAAACTACTGTATTTGAATCTAGGGAATTAATCAAACTAAACCATGCTCCACAGGAGCCATTGTGTGTGAATGGATACGGAAAGAGGGGCAGAACTCCCTTGTATTTCTGATAGGGAGGGAGTCGGCCACATATCCAACAATTTGTAGCATTGCTGGTCTGATGAGAATGATGTAACATACTAATGAATGTGTTGTTGCGCAGCGCAAATCTATAGGACAACTCATGTGGGGGTAATTCACTAAAAGAATGTTCGGCAGTAGCATTAAAAACATGCTTGGAGATAGGGTAATACATGTGTAATAATATACCGGAGATAATAATCAGAAGACTTAGAAAAAACATAATTAACAATGTCACTATGCAGTGACTCCGAAGTGATTTACAGTACGCATGTGTCCTGAGCTGTTTCTGTCCATTTTTCTCTCTATTTCGGTCTAGAGGATACATGTCAGAGACAAATTCAACCGATTCACCTTGGAGAGGACTTAAACAATCAAATTGTCTGACTTGCTAGACCTTAGTTTCAGTTTATAGGTTTCACTCTTGGTTTGTTCAACCAGGGGTAATTTTGAATCAGTCTGTGAGGGAATGCAGGGCTGAGGGTTCACGTCGGACGGTAGTCCATAAAATTTTTTGATGTGGCTCAAATGCAACCACCCTTTACGTCCCTCAATCTTCACGGCTGTCCTTGTGGTTAACAAGACGAGCTTCGGCGACTGCCACCGAGGCTCCAGCTGGCTCCTCCTGTCAAAATTCCTCACAAACACGAGGTCCCCCGGAACCACGTCGTGGGGCTTCACCTCAGTGTTGTCGGGAAAAGCTGCAGCTACCTGTGAACGACAAGATTGTAGTGCAGACATCAAGGAAGCCAGGTAATCTGTCAGCATATTACAATCAACATCAGTTATTTTACGAGGTATAGGCGTCCCCCACATATTTGGCGGTCTACCGAAGATCACCTCATACGGAGATAGCCCTGTTCGAGAGTGTGCTACCATTCTCATGTAAAAGAGCGCAACTGGTAAAGCTACTATCCAGTCGACACCTTTTTTCTCTACATACTTTGGACAGTCTAATTTTCAGAGTTTGATTATGTCGTTCCACGAGACCTGCTGCCTCGGGATGTCGGACACAGTGGAATTTCCATTGGTAGCCTAACAGAAGTGAAACATTTTTCATTAGTTCGGATGAGAACAGCTGGCCATTATCTGAGTACACGATACGGGGCAAACCATACCGTGGGAAGAATTCTCGAACTAACTGCTTGGCAGTGGTCGGGGCAGTGTAATCTGAGACGGGATACGCCTCTGTCCACCGGGAAAGAGCGCATACAACTACGAGGACATATTTGAATCCTCGACAACGTTCCATCTGGATATAATCCATCTGGAGGACTTCAAAAGGGTCATCGGGGGGTTGAAATCCACCCTGGTCTACAGGTACGCCTTTTCCTGGATTGAACTGACAACAAATCATACAGGTACGTACTTTCTGTTTAGCGGCTGCTCGTAAGTGTTTATTAAACCAAATGTGTTGAATACTGTCTAGCATAGCTTTCTCTCCTAGGTGCGCTGGACTATGTATTGTGTTAATGATGACCTGAACCATTGAGTCGGGGAGAAACCATATAGATTTTCCCTTCGTCATCCATCCTTGATCCGTTTGGATCCCTCCTAATTCAGTCCATTTCTTTATTTCTTCTGGTGTAGCATGGGTCTGTATGTCAATTACATCAAGGGCGGGATCCTTAACTGTCATGCAGTGTGTTGGTGTCGGAACTATTGTCTTTGTCGTGTCAATTAGACGAGTCTGATTCTGAGCAGTCTGTTTAGCTGTTCTGTCAGCTAGGTCATTACCCTGAGAAATAATGTCAGTCACTTTTGTATGGGCTTTACACTTCATAATCGATATTGCAGTAGGCAGATGTATTGCATCTAACAGAGCTTGAATAAGGGGACCGTGCTGGATGTGGGCACCGTGAGAAGTTAAATAACCTCTCTCTCGCCACAGCACGCCGAAGTCATGGACGACTCCGAATGCATAACGTGAATCTGTGTATATGTTGACTTTCTTATTTTTGGCTTGAATACAGGCTTGTGTCAGAGCGATGAGCTCTGCTGCTTGAGCTGACAAGGTATCGATACAATTTGTTTCAATAATTTCAGTGTCTGTTGTGACTGCATAAGCGGCCACTAATTCTCCTGTATTTATTCTCATGCATGAACCATCTACATACAATGTCAGGTCTGGGTCTGATAATGGAATATCTGTCAAGTCTTGTCTGGGTTTCGTTGTAATAGTAATGACTTCAATACAATCATGTGCCAATGGGTCTGTTCCATTTAATGGCAAAAGTGTGGCAGGATTTAATGTACTACAGCGTCTGATTTCTATGTGTGGCTGGAATAATGTTAATTCGTAACCCGTCAGTCTTGCTATAGTCAAGTGTTGTGTTTGGGTCCGGTTCAGGAGAACCTCTACTGCGTGTGGTACTTGTACTGTCAATTGATGTCCTAACACTATGGCGTCGCTTTGTCTGATTGCTAAAGCTGTTGCTGCGACTGATTTCAGGCACGCAGGAAGAGCCTGAGCTACGGGGTCTAATGTACTAGAAAAATAAGCACATGGCTTGTGTGATCCTGCTTGTTCCTGCGTGAGTACTGACAAAGCAGTACCTTCACGTTCTGTAACAAAAAGTGTAAAACGTTTGCTGTAACATGGCGTTGCTAAAACAGGTGCTTGGCATAAAGCTTTCTTTAAGCTTTCAAAAGCTTGTGTATGTTCCTGAGTCCAAGGGAGGACAGTCGGTGTCGCTGCCTCCTGTGTTGTTAACTGAATGAGTGGTTTAGCTAAAAATGCATATTGGGGAATCCACTGCCTACAGTACGAAGTGAGGCCTATGAAGGCCCGTACCTCCTTTTGTGTCTTGGGTGGTGGCATGTTTACAATTAACTGGATGCGATCAGGTGTGAGCTGTCTCCCCCATTTGGACAGCAAGTGCCCTAGGTACACAACTTGCTGTACACAGAATTGTAGTTTCGAAGGGGACACTTTGTGCCCCTTGTCAGCTAAGAAATGTAAAACCGTCAGTGATGCTTTTTCACATTCAGGTTCGCTTCGCGCGGTGATCAGCAGATCATCGACGTATTGAAGCAGGGCAGTGTTAGCTGGCATGTGAATACTGTCAAGTTCTCTTTTCAGTGCTTGGCTATAGATGCTGGGGCTTTCTGTGAATCCTTGAGGTGCGCGTGTGAATTTAAAACTTCGTCCATTTAAACTGAATCCGAACAAATATTGGCTTTCCGGATCGATTGGGACGCTAAAGAAAGCGTTCTTGAGATCAATTACAGTAAAGAACGTTGCTTCTGAATCTATGGCCATTAATAATGAAGAGATATCTGGGACCACGGGGTATTGTGGTACAATGCATTTATTTAATTCTCGCAGATCAATAACTAGTCGATATACTGGTGGTGCTTTTGGATCGGTTCGTTTAAGAATCGGAATTATCGGGGAATTACATATATTGGAGTCGGTTTCTACAACCACTCCTTGTGCGATGAGCTCGTCAATGATTTGCAGTAAAGCCACAACAGCATCTGGCGGTAATTTGTATTGTCGCATTCGTGGTAGTACCACTCCTGTTTTGAGTGTGACTCGATATGGTGTAATGTGCATACAACCTACATCAGTTGGGCCTTGTGCCCATAAATGTGCAGGTAGATTCTGTAACCGGTGATCCATGTCTCTAGACACGTAGTGACCTTTAAAGTCACGCAAAAATAGTCGTACTCCTTCCGGAGAACAACATATTACAGCTCCTAGAGCCTTCAATGTTTTTATACCTAACAAGTTTTCTGGACATGATTTCGTAAGTAATAGATCTGTAGTCCGTGTCAATGGACCGACTGTAAATGCAAGTGGTTGCGATACTTCGTTAACAGTAGGCTTTCCTGAAAAACCAAGGGAAATATTTTGTGAGCCTGAGAGGGGTACCCCTGGGACTTCGCTGTGACGGATAGTGGTTCTGCTTGCCCCTGTATCGAGTAGAAACTTTCTATCTTTCCCTAATAACTGACTTTGTACATAAGGACCTTCTTGATCTACTGGAACCTCAATAAGGGGTAAGCCAACTTCCCTCTCTAGGCTATTTCATGTGTAGCGCTGATACTCTGGGTAGTCATTTTGTGCATACTGGTACATCTGTTGTGTCGTGTTTTGTGTTGCAGCAATAGCCTGTGGCTGTTGTTGTAGTTGTTGTTGTGGTTGTGGTACGGTCTGTTGTACAGCTGGCATAGGCTGTATATTCTGAGGTACTTGTTGTTGGATCTGATCCTGTCTAGGCGGACGTGGTCTCTCTTTCGTTATACCCGTAGAGATATTATGTTTCAGAACTGCGCAATCGTGTATATAATGACCTGGCTGTTTACAATAGTTGCATGTCCCTCTAACAGGACCTACTGAATCATTGGACTGTGTCATACCCTTTTTATGACCGTCAGCTGGAACTGACTGAGCAACAAGCATTTTCATTTTCGTGTCCTTCATACGTTTTTGTTCATGTTCTTGTTCTTCCCTAATTCTATTGTGATGATATTGTAACATTTGTAACATCTGTGACGGTGTGTTTCCTTGCCAGGTACTCTCGAATTTCAGTACTCTACTCTTGACTTGGGGCAGGGAATTCTCAACTAATTTTGTCACAAACAGATGTGGATACGATTCACTACTTGCTTTTATGCCACTATTAATACCAAAACATTTTTCAAATCGGGAATAGAAATCACTAGTGTCTTCATCTTGTTTTTGTTTACAGGCTGAGATTGCACCCCAATCTTCCTTTTTCGTAGTTAATAAACGTGGTAGTACCTGCACTAATAATCCTGGTAATGCTGTAGTCCTTTCCCCAAGCCCTGAACCTGCAGCTCGGGCCTTTTCTTCATTTTCTAATACTGTCCAATCTATCTTTTGGTCTCCCACCTCCCATTCCTTTTCTTTGAGTTTCTCGTAAATACCGGCGGGTAATAGGACTTTTAATATTTTCATAAGGTCCGGGTAAGTATACTCTCCCAGGAGTAACATGTCTTTTATCTCACGGTGGAAACCTGCTGGGTCTTTGTCATGGCTAGGTACTACTTTCTTCATCTCTAATAATTCAATTTTAGTTATGGGCGCGTACACAAACACGCGTTTAAAAATATTGTCCTCACCTCTGACTGGGTGCACTTCGCGTAAGGGATTCTGTCTGTCTATGTGATACGTTTTTCTTTCCAACTTGGGGGGAACTGAAACATGCTCTGGGCATACGAAGACAATGTACTGGTGTCGATATTCTAGAATTTCCTTAATTAAATCAGTACCTGAACCTCTCCATTTATTCGTGAGTAATTCTATCAGTATATCAGGCAGGGGACCGGGATCGGAGTGTTGGCTTCTATATAATATAACGAGATGTTGTATCATGTATATACCAGCTAAACGCTGTTCGTCTGGGGTAAGATTCAAAAACGTGTGTGCCAACGCATCATCACTGTATTTTTCAGAACTGTCAGCCCATTGTACTGCTGACCTGGCTAATTCTTGTTCATCCATAGAATCGAGCATATGATACCCCCTTCGGTCTCGGAGTAATTTATCAGCAGCCTGGAATAAGTGTTCAGGGGACTTCATATTTAACATAGGGGCTTGAAAATGTCTGTTACATTCTGGACGTATCGGGCGTATCGGGTCATTAAAGTATCTGGTATTGTTACAAGGTCTTCCCCTACCTACATAAGCTATCGTTTCTAATTGTCCTGTGGGCATTTCTGATTCTTCCTCCTCCTCTCCCTCTGATTCAGTTTTGTCTGCCTCTAATCTGGCTTTATGTATTCGTTCTACTTCTTTGCGGATCTTTCGGCACATAACTACTATGCATGTCTGTTTATCATGCTTTCCCTCGGATATATTCTGACCCCATCGGGTAAGTACTTGCATTTCATCCTGGTCTACCTCGGACCTATCTCTGTCTCTGATCAAGCAGTTTATGAAGAAACGTAACAGTTGTCTCTGTATATCCGCTTTCTGGTATTCCATGGCTTCGTCAATACTTTCAGGGCCTTGCCCTGTTTGGACAAAGCGATATATATTGTCTAAATGTTTAATCATTCCTGGTAGCGTCGTTAAATATATCGAGGCTCGTCGTATACGTAGTGATGAGAGCACCATTCTGTCATTTTTACCGGGCACTGGATCATATCTACAATCTACAAGATGTTCCTTAAACATGTCGGATGTTGCTATTTGGGGTGTACGTTGGTTTGCTAAATCTCTAAGAGACGATTTGCTTCTTGATGGTGGTGTGGCAAAAATTGCTGTCGCACCTTCTGAGGTGCTAGGCATGAAAGGATTTGTGGGGTGTAAGGTAGAGACTGTGGATGCAGGAAAAGCGGTGGAAACAGATGGACCTGTTGGATTGTGCGGAGGAGTTTGTTGTTGCGGAGGTGGGGGCAGACGATCTCGGTGTTGAGCTCCAACGACGGGTGGCGTGTGTGGTGGATCATTAACATATTCGGGAGCTACGTCGTCTAAATAGGAGGAAAGGAAAATATCTTTTGCGGTCTTGGGATGTGTTTTAGTCGGGATTAATGGGGGTGGCAAATCTTTCGGTATTTCCGGGGTGGCCTTAGGTAAACCTTCGGCCAAAAGAGGATACATACCATTCATAAGAGTGTTTCGTTGTCTGTCTACTTGTTCTGTTTTTACTCGGATACCTTCCTTAACTAATACGTTTTCCCGGGCTCTATTTGAGTTCTCCCTACTTTTCTCTTCCAGTCTGAGCGCTTTCTCTGTACGCCTATGCGATTCTTTACGCCATAACTCAATAGCCTCTTTCTGTGACTGTCTGGCTTTCTTTTTCCATAATTCTTCTTCTACTCTCATGATGCAATCTGCATCCCATGTCCCAGCTGCGGGCCACCTCTGACTTTCTGCTAGATCCTTGGTGTAGTCCACCCATAAGTCAAGATATAATACGGCATCTAGGCCATGTTTATGATACATAAAATACCCTGGAGTGTCCCTAGGTGGAATGGGAACAGCTTCTTCGAGTACTCCTTTTCTAGTTTTGATCTGTCTTAATTTTGAAAAGAACGGCATCTTTAAACCTTGTTACTTGGTTCTTACTCGAACTGGACTTGAACACAATTAATACGATAAACACAATATTGAACACTCATTCATACCACAATTTTTGAACGCACTAAAACATTTAACATTTAACATTTAACGAACAATGATAATTAGAAGAAAACTAGTTACTGACATAATACTAATACTAGATAATACTGAATTATATACATGAATATACTGCTAAACAGTACAGATACACTGCTAAAACAGTGCAGACCGGATCTGTGTACCCAAACCCGTCAGGACCGGCACAAATTAATGTGCACGTCTAACTGCCTCCCCAGCAACGGTACTCACCGGGTAGCACGGAACGGAAGGCCTCGGAACTGAACTGAACTGGACCGGACTCGACTCGACTCGACTCGGAACTTCGGAACCTGGTGGGCCTCTGTATACCTCGGATCTTGCTCTCTCAGCTAGGCTCTGGTCGGGATACTTCGCACTTCTCACCGCCTCGTCTGGGTGTTGATCGCAGCCTCAGTCACCCCCGCTTGGTCGGAGGGAGATACAGGAAATCCTGCGGGTACGCGTTGTTGTCCGTCCGGCTGTGGCAGGAGACCGGGCCTGCAACGCACCTCCGGCGCGTGAGATGAGAAAGTGTCCCTGTTCGGGCGCCAATTTATGTGGTAAATATTTAAATTACCTGTACTATTTTTTATGCGGTAAAGTCTAGTAAGAATAACTCAGTCAAAATAAGAGGCAGAATCCGTGGTATTAGAGGTTCTGAAAAGGGCTTTATTCCTTACAAAGGAATTATAGTTCGAACTAGGCAACCATATTCCATCACCACGAAGGTTCAGGAAGGGATCAGCAATACATTATTGACAAGTAACAATATTTATATGAAAAGCATTGCATTAGGACAGATGCAGGAGGCATAACAGCTGATAATACAGATAAGAAATACACATACGTAATGAAAAATAGGCGTAATACTAGAAACGTCATTTAAAATGATGTCACAAGTGGGTGGATCCATAAGAGAATCCTGCAGTGTCAGCAGAAATATTTGACAGAGATGCGCGCGCAGCCGCATGACGTGTGATTGACGTGCAACTAGAGGGTGAAGGGGAATTGACATTTAGCTCTACATATGGAGACAGAAGTCTGGGGTGTCAGGACAACCTAGTCCTAAATCATATCTAATATCTTGTGTTTAAGGAACCATATTATCTGGAAGGAAAGGTCTTCTCGGACAGATCCTATTCTATACTGACTGTTAGTGCGTGTACAAGCGTCTATGTGTCTACATGAGATGCGAGGGGGCAAGAATCTTCCATGGGCCTACGAATTACTTGCATAAAGACAGCGAGGCCGGGCCCTTTGCTCGGTAGCTAGAAGGATGTTTACCTAAACTACTAGACAGGAATGTATTGGATGAGGAGCGGAGCAGATAACTTTGAAGGCTGAATACAGTTTTTGGCAGGCAACAGGCCGCGTCAGGCACCGCTAGCCGCGCAGGGAGTAAGACAAAGTTCATGGACACGGATGCAGGTCCAAGCTGGAGCATTTCAGAGGCAGAAACAGAAAAAGGCTTGATGGCAGAATTCAGGGCCTACTCGCCTTAACTACAAAACTAGAAAAGTGAACCACATAAAGTCGGTGGCCTTTCATACTTAGGAATGGAATATTCGACCCATTCATGGCGGATCTGAAAGAGGGCATGTTGACGTTGGACGCACATGTATTTGCGTCTTCATAGCTGGAACTGGAGGGAACATACATGTACTTATAGCATGTACATGGAGCCGTTGGGGTCTAAGATAGGGGACACAATTGACCATAAAAATTCATATTTCCACAGGGTTGGGAAAGTCCAAGCAATAAATAAAGATGCCTTTAAATTCTGTGTTTATCATGTCACATTTGCTGTGCTTCAAACACAAAGATCAAATGTCAGGCTATGTCTTCCGACAAATTGCTGCTGATTCTTTTAACACGGAATTGGTGTGTAAGTTTCTTTCTCTGACTGCAGAGTGATAGGAGTTTTTAAAGTGAATTATGTGACAATCTTGCTGGAGCACAGCAAAGTGTGATATTGTTTTTATTTGCACCACACACCAAAATATAAATACCTGTAAATGGACTGTATACATTTAGCTGTTAGAAAAAGCAAAAAGTAAGGACATTATTTTGTAATTCTTCAGTGTGCTGGAAACATCGATGTTAATAGGATCAAAACAAATCAAAACATTGTGATGCACAAATGATGAATAATACCAGAAACCCGATTTCTACACACATTATCATCATAGAACTTTATTTTGATCGCAGTGGATCATAAAAGTATAGACAAACAAGACAACCACAGTACATATTCCACACATTATCACTTGTGCGCTACATAGTTTTGTCAGTAAACAGTATGTCTGTGCAACGTTAGAGGCCAATTCAATGGAAAAATGTGCCATCTGTAACTGATAATTTGGTACTACACAATGCTTTAGGCACATTAAAAAATGACCCCATCTCAAGTCTATTAAAGGTAGGTAGGTCTCGAAAGATTGTTGTTTTAAAAAGTGGGTCGTGGTTCTAAAACATTTGGGAACCACTAACTTAGAGACTCACAGCATGGCAGGTGGAGTCAAGTCCAGGTCTTGTTGCTACTGATCAGCTGGGCAGTTGCAGGGAAGGCCTCTTGGAGCTTGTTGTATCCCTGTAGATTGAACATGAGGTCAGCCTTATGACCCTTGGAGTCCACTTCCTTATCGTGGGTACAAGAGGAAGGGCAGGTTCCAGTCTTCTAGGCTCTTCTCAGACCTCAGACCTCAGACAGCAGATGTAGTTCTCTTTTGATCTTCCACAGGTCCAAGAGTGTCCTCAAGTCGGTGCCTATCAATACCACATGTATTACTTGCATGAACTAGTGGGTGGGAATGACCCCTGAGGGCTCCCTAAGCAAAAGGAGACATGTTCCCACGGCTAACCCTACTCACTTTGAAAATTTTCAAAATGGCCGAACTCTTCAGCCACACTAAACTTGGATTCTGAGGGCTGGGGTTAAGTGTGGAGTATACTAGGGTAATCTTAGTGCCCTCCCACATCTATCACTAAAATACCGTTCTAAACAGTCCCTGCACACCAAACAAACTCAGAGACAGAATTCTGATAAAATCAAAACTGAGCTTTTGGCAATCAGACAGTGGATACACATAAAGTGTTATGCCATTCTGTTTTCCTCATTTTAAGTGCGCCCAGAATGTTATATGTAAAACTCCAGCCGACATGTTAAGCAGGATGTGACATTCAAGCAGAATTTAACATTCTAATGTCAAAGGGGATGCCAACAGCCTCTAAACCAGTTCTGGGGGAGCTCCTCCTCCCACTGGGGTCGATGTCTGGCAACTAGAAGGACAAAAGGAGTGGCAGGCCCAGGTGCGAGATACATCTGCTTGTGACAGGGGAGGCCCCTATGAAGTACACCACCGAGGCATTAGGCAGGTAAATAGTAACTTTTCCAAACTGTCTTTCCTGTGATAGTTGGACACAAATTAGAATTATTTTGCTAGCTGTTACCAATTTGAAATTAGCATTATAATGTATTTTAATGTATTCCAGCACTTCCCTATGGAAGCAGCTAGACTTGCTACAGTGAAAATAGCTTTTATGCTTTTTCACCGTAAGAACATGCAGAATATTAAACTGCTACACATCCTGCTTTTAAATAGCTGGCATCCTGCCCAATGGACAAAAGGGCCAACATTAAGGGTGACTTATTAATATTTAAAAGGAAGGTTTGGGTCTGTCAAAAGGATTTATTTTGAAAGGTTGAATTGTCAGGTTAAAACTGCACAGCCAGGCTACAGTGGTAGCCGCAGAGCCTTACTCTATCCCTGCAGTGGTTGACACAGTGAGTGCTGCAGTGCACTGGTGACATTTCACTTACAGGCCTTGGGTACACTTTGGGAACTATATGCAAGGGACTTATAGCTGTGTTAAATATGCCAATCTGGAGTATATGAATTTTGCCATGTTGAAAAGAGAAGCACAACAAGCATGTTACCACAGGTTAGCAGGGGTAACATGCACAGAGTTACATAACCAGCAAAAATAGGGTTCAGCAAAAAGGCCAATAAATCAGGGTGACCCTGAAGAGAGGGAAAATTTCCAACAACCACTCCTGACCTCCTTTCTGCACACTTACCTCATCCAGGTAACATGCAGCTCGGATGCTGGCTCATTGGTTTCATCAATGCTCACCACCAGTCGAGCCTGGCTAGAATGCCATATAGGTAGGAGTGAGTTGACAATCTCCCACCTGCCGTACAACAATGCTGCTGAACATCTGGCGGTTCTAAGCTATATGCAAAGGCTAAAAACACCCTTTAACCTATAGAGTATATTGCGAGGAACAGTTTGGCACTTGTTACCTGTTTTTTTGGAGGATTAAGAAGCCAGGGCATTCACAGCCTCTCTAACAACGGCAGCCGTGACACACTAGAGCCAGAGAAAGGTGTGCGTCATTTCAGGGGCAGGGAAGAATAATTGTGACTGTGTGACCACAAATAACTTCTCTAGTTCTGGGCTTTTCTGGGATCTCTTGTTTTATTTCTCTGTGTTCGTCCAGTTCAACGGGAATAGCTCCCAGAATGCAGTGCTTTGTTAAATGACACTGCATGATTTGAAACAGACTGTCACGGGCATGAAATCATTTAACAAGTGCTAGCACGGCACCACCACCAGAGCCATGTAAACCATTAATGGAATGATTGCTAACGGAGCCTTCCATTCTCCACCAAATTATCCGTCGATACACTCACTCGTTCATTTACCCGTTCACTCACTCGCCCCTTGGCCTTTACCAGCCATTCATTCTTGCACCTATCGGGCCATCTATTAATGCACTGAGTCACTCGGTGCACTTGTGGGCCCATTGGTCCATCTATACACGCATTCATTCATTCATCCATCCATCAGTGCACTCAATCATCAATCCAAACATCGACTTTTTCACTCATTCACCACTCACTTGCTAATCATGTTGTCAGGGAAGGAGAAAGACTTGTTTCCCAAAGACATTCCATGACGGCAGTGCTCGTTTTTCTATCACATTCACTGAAATCATAAATAAGGAAATGACTGGAATAACACCAATCGCCTCGAGTGCACTGAGGCTTTCCACACAGAACTTACCACTGCTGCTAGATAGGTACCAGTGGTCTGAGGCTGCATTCCTAGTATTCATGAGTGAAGCTCGAGGACTTCCGTGTCTGATGATGATGTCATGCCTCGGGTTGGGGACCGGGAGATGTCACAGCGAAGGGGGATAAGTGGAGAAGGGCCTTGGAGGGAAATCATGCCTGGAGGCTGTAGACTGGAGGGGGGTTTCGGGGTGGTCCTTCCCTGGGGAGGTCAGGAATCAATTGTATTAATGTGCTGGAATGTGCAGTGGGACGGGAAGTGCATCTACTTGTTAATGAGTGGAATGGCTTTTTTAATCCGTTGCTGTACAACGGATTTGAAACAGAAAGTGTAAAATGTAAGTATTCTACGGACAGTTCATAAAATTGAAATAGGTAATTTCTCCTCAGTGTATAACGGCTGTCGTAACACAGGAAGGAGTGGATTACTGGACAGTACTCGAGGGGAGGAGCAGGGCTGACAGGGAGATGTTGTTGATGCAGTTTTTTTATAGCGCTAAATCAACCCGAAGGTATCAGGGCGCTTTACTTGAGCACCAGTTACATGACAGAGGAACACATTCATTATTAAGGCACGGGGAGATTTGCCCAAAATCACAGGACGTTTGAACCTCCTGCCAGACTGGAACCTCATGCCGGAACTTCAAGGTCGGCCGTACTAGCCGTTAAACCACATCCTCTCCCATCTTGAATACGGTGACGTGGCCCAGTAAAAATCATTTAATTTGTACAATGAAGGAGGCTGTTTGAGCAAGTGAAGAGAATGCGGACTATGATAAAACGTTCCATTTATTTTAAATGATGACTTAAAAAAAACCTGCATTTCATATTGATTTGAAGGGCGCGTACCTTCCCAGCAGCACCAGAAGGCAAAATCGAATGGAACGCCTATGATGTAACATCACTGTGATGTCACGAGGCGCAGGGCAAAAGCAGGGGGGAGGCCGTCCCCGCAGTAGAGAGGAAAGGAGAGACCACTGTTGAGGAAGTGTGTCGGGTAGGAGGGGATTTTCTTTCAGGTTCATCGCAGGTTATTTTTGTCATGAAATATTTGGATTTACTTAATGAATTCCGCAATACCAGTGCCTTGCCTGCTCCCCCGTTAATCTTAAAACACATGGTATCACCCACAAAGTTGTGATGTATGATGTCACGTCGAAAAACCAACATTGTGACGTGTCCTTGGTATAAGAGGCTGGTAACCAGGCAGCTGCAGCATTGCACTCGGGGACACCGGACGGAGAGGACGGCTGCTGGCGGCTGGATCTCGGAGCAGGGAGAGGCCGAATCTGCAGGGTCTGAGCAGGCTCCGAAAAGGGAAAGGGGCGGTGAGAGGGGTGAGACGGAATAAGGAGACAAGGTGAGTGAATAAACCAAACTGAATGCTAAACTTGAAATCAAACTGAAAACTAACTTGAAACTGACTTGATACTGACTTGAAATTCCAATACCCTTCCCTGAAAACCAAACTGAACTTGAAACCAAACTTGAAACTGACTTGAAATTCCAATCCCCTTCCCTGAAAACCAAACTGAACTTGAAACTGACTTGAAATTCCAATACCCTTCCCTGAAAACCAAACTGAACTTGAAACCAAACTTGAAACTGACTTGAAATTCCAATTCCCTTTCCCCTTTCATCTTCTCTTTTTCCAGCCATTTCATTTCCTCCTTTCTTCTTTTCCTTTCTTTCATTTCCAATACCTTCCTCCCCCCACACCACCACCTCTCTCTTTCTCTCCTCTCCCCTTCTCTTCCTTTCCTTTCTTTTCTGCCCTTCCTTTCCCTCCTGGCCTTCCTTTTCCTCCTGCTCTGCCCTCCTGTCCTACCCTGGAGCCCTGACCCCTGTCTTGCCTTCCTCCCTTGACACCTGCTCTGACCTCCTGCCTTGCCCCTCTGCCCTCCCACATGCCCTCCTACCCTGCCCCCTGCCCTCCTGCCTTGCACTCTGCCCTCTTGCCCTCCCACCCTGCTCCACTGCCCCACTCTTCTTCCCTACCCCACTGCACTGCCTTCCTGCCCACCTGCCCTCCCATTCTGGCCTCCTGCCCTGCTCTGCCTTGCCACCCTTCCCTGTTCTGCCCCACCATGCTCTGCCCTCTTACCCAGCCCATTCCTTTCCTTTCCTTATGCCTCCTCTCGTATACCCTTCCAAACTAACCCAACCCATCCGCTTCCCTGTCTCCTCCTAAACCCCTCCCCTATCTCCTCATATACCTGCTCCTGTCTTCTCCTGTAACCCTTCCCTTCCTACTCCTATACCCCTTACATTCCATTCCTCCTCCTATACCCCTTCCCTTCCTCCTCCCAGATCCTTTCCCTTCCTCCTACTATACTTTTCCATTTCTCCTCCTATACCCATTCCATCCCTTCTCCTATATACCTTCCCTTCCTCCTCCTATACCACTTCTCTTCCCTGTCTCCTCCTATACTCATTCCATTCCCTTCCCTGTCTCCTCCTACACCCCTTCCTTTCCCTATCTCCTCCTACACCCCTTCCCTTTCCTCCTCTTTCCTGTCCTCTCCTATACCCATTCCTTTCCCAGTCCCTCTTATACCCCTTCCCTTGCCTTCCCTTCCTTTCCCTGTTTCCTCCAATACCTCTCCCCTGTCTCCTCCTGTACCCTTTCCTTTCCCTTCACTTCCCTGCCTCCTCCTATACCCCTTATCTTCTATTCTCTATCTCCTCCTATACCCATGCCCTGTCTCCTCCTAAACTCCTTCCCTGTCTCCTCCTATACTCTTTCCCTTCCCTGTCTCCTCCTATACCCCTTCCCTATACCCCTTCCCTTCCACGTCTCCTCCTATACTCCTGCCTTCCCTGTCTCCTCCTCTACCCCTTTCCTTCACTGTCTCCTCCTATACCACTCCCCTGTCTCCTCCTATACTCCTTCCCAGTCTCCTCCTATACCCCTTCCCTGTCTCACACACCTTCCCTTGCCTTCCTTGTCTCCTCCTATACCCCTTCTCTCTCTCTCTCTCTTCTCTTTTCTTCCCGCCCCCTTTCCATTTACCTTTCCTTCCCTTCCCATACCCTCCACTTCCCTTCCCCTTCCCTTTACCCTCCGATCCGCTCCGCTCCCCTTCCCTCCTCCCTTTCCTTTGCCCTTTCCCCATTGCCTTTTCCCCTTTCATATTCCCCTTCCCTTCATTTGCCTTCCCTGCCCTTTATTTCCCTTAGTTGTGTCCGCCTACCCCCTTCCAACCCCCACTTTACCTCCCGTTCCTTCTTCCCTCTCCTTCCCAGTCTCCTCCTATTACCCTTCCATTCCATGTCTCCTCCTATACACCTTCCCTATCTCTGTCTATACCCTTTTCCTTCCTTGTCTCCTACTATACCACTCTCTTCCTTTCCCTTTTTCCTCATACCCCTTGCCTTTTGACTCCTATTCTCTGCCCCTTCCCTGTCCCCCCTATTCCCCTGCCTTCCCTGTCTCCTCTATCCCTTCCCTTCCTTGTCTCCTCCCATACCACTTCCCTGTCTCCACCTATACCATTCCCTTTCTCCTCCTATACCACTTCCCTTTCTCCTCCTATACCCCTTCCCTGTTTCCTCCTATACCCTTCCATTCCCTTCCTTCCCTTCCCTGTCTATACCCCTTCCCTTCCCTTTCTCCTCCTATAACCCTTCCCTGTCTCCTCCTATACTCCTTCCCTGTTTCCTCCTATACCCTTCCATTCCCATCCTTCTCTTCCCTGTCTATACCCCTTCCCTTTCTCCTCCTATACCCTTCCCTGTCTCTCCCTAGACCCCTTCCCTTCCATGCTTCATCCTATACCCCTTCCCTTCCCTGTCTCCTACGCCTTTTCTCCCCTTACCTGTCTCCTCCCATACCCCTTCCCTTCCCTTTTCCCTTTACCTCCACTCCCCTCCCCTTCCCTTCACCCTTTCCTTCCCTTCCCTTCCCCCTTTCATTTCTCCTTCTCCCTTTCCTCTTTCCTTTGCCCATTTCCCCTTTTCATTTTCCCCTTCCCTTCATTTTCCTTTCCTGCCCTTCCCTCTCTCCGCTTATACTCTTCCAACCCCCATGTTCCCTCTCTTTCCTTCTTCCTTTCTCTTCCCTGTCTCCTCATATTACCCATCACTGTCTCCTATACTCCTCTCTTTTTCCCCGTACTCTTTATCTTTTTCCTCCTATACTCCATCTCTTCCCTGTCTCCTAAACCCCTTCCCTGCCTCCTACTATACCCCTTCCCTCTCTTACTTGTCCCCTATACTCCTTACTTGTCCCCTATACTCCTTCCCTGCCTCCTACAATACACCTCTCCTCTCTTACCTGTATCCTCCATTATCCCTACCCTTCCCAGTCTCCTCCTACACCCCTTTCTTTCCATTCCTTTCCCTGTCTGCCCCTTTACCCCTTCCCTGCCTCTTCCCATACCCCTTCCCTGTCTCCTCCTATACCCCTTCCCTTCAATGTCTCCTATACCCCTTCCCTGTCTCCTTCTATACCCCTTTTCCTTCCCCCTTCCCTTCTCCCTTCCTTTACCTTTCCTTCCCTTCATCCATCCCCACCCCTGCCCTCCTCTCCCCTTCCCTTTTCCCTCCCCTTTCCATTCTCCTTCTCCCTTTGCTTTGCCCTTTCCCCTTTCCTTACCCCTTTCCCCTTTTTCATTTTCCCCTTCTCTTCATTTCCCTTCCTTGCCCTTACCTGTCTCTGCCTATACCCTTCCAACCCCCACTTTCCCTCTCTTTCCTTCTTCCTTCCTCTTCCCTTCCCTGTCCCCTCATATTGCCATTCCCTTCCCTTCCCTGTCTACTCCTATACCCCTTTCCTGTCTCCTCCTCTATCCCTTCCTTGTCTCCTCCCATACCACTTCCCTGTCTCCACCTATACCATTCCATTTCTCCTTCTATACCCCTTCCCTTTCTCCTCCTATACCCCTTCCCTGTTTCCTCCTATACCCTCCCCTTCCCTTTCTTCCCTTCCCTGTCTATACCCCTTCCCTTCCCTTTCTCCTCCTATACCCCTTCCCTGGCTCCTCCTATACCACTCCCCTTCCATGCTTCATCCTATACCCCTTCCCTGTCTCCTACGCCTTTCCTCCACTTAGCTGTCTCTGTCTATACTCCTTCCCTTCCCTTTTCCCTTTTCCCTTCCCCCTTCCTTTCTCTTCTCCCTTCCTTTACTTTTCCTTCCATTTATTCCTCCTCCCCTCCACTCCCTTCCCTTCCCCTCTCACTTTCCTTTCTCCTCCCATTGCTTTGCCCTTTCCTCTTTCCTTTGCCCATTTCCCCTTTTCATTTTCCCCTTCCCTTCATTTTCCTTCTCTGCCCTTCCCTCTCTCCGTTTATACCCTTCCACCCCCCACGTTCCCTCTTTTTCCTTCTTCCTTTCTCTTCCCTGTCTCCTCATATTACCCCTCCCTTCTCCTCCTATATTCCTCTCTTTTTCCGCATACTCCTTATCTTTTTCCTCCTATACTCCATCTCTTCCCTGTCTCCTATACCCTATCCCTGCCTCCTAAGATACCCCTTCCCTCCCTTACTGGTCCCCTATACCCCTTCTCTGCCTCCTACAATACACCTCCCCTCTCTTACCTGTATCCTCCTTTATCCCTACCCTTCCCAGTCTCCTCCTATACCTCTTTCTTTCCATTCCTTTCCCTGTCTGCCCCTTTACCTCTTCCATGCCTCTTCCTATACCCCTTCCCTGTCTCCTCCTATACCCCTTCCCTGTCTCCTATACCCCTTCTCTGTCTCCTTCTATACCCCTTAACTTCCCCGTCTCCTTCTATACCCCATCCCTTCACTGTCTCCTCTTCCTATACCCCTTCTTTCCCTGTCTCGTTTTATACCCCTCTCCTTCCCTTCTTCCCTCCCCATCCTCCATTCTCCCTTCTTTTCCCTCCTCCTTCCGTTCCCTTTCCCCTTTCCTTCCCCTTCCCCCTTTCCTTTGCCCTTTTCTTTTTCTGCTTCTCCGTCCTCTTCCCTTCACTGCCTCCTCTTATACCCCTTCTCTTCTCTTCCCTTCCCTGTCTCCTCCTATACCCCTGCCCTTTCCTTCCCTGTGTCCTATACCTCTTCCCTTTCATTCCCAGTCTCCTCCTATACCCCTTTCCTGTCTCCTACTAAACCCCTTCCCTGTCTCCCCCTATACCCCTTTCCTGTCTCCTACTAAACCCTTTCCCTGTCTTCTACTAAACCCTTTCCCTGTCTCCTCCTATACCCCTTCCCTGTCTCCTCCCATACACCTTCCCTGTCTCATCCTACACCCCCTCCCTTCCCTGTTTCCTATACCCCTTCCCTGTCTCCTTCTATACCCCTTCACTTCCCTGTCTCCTTCTATACCCTTCCCTTCACTGTTTTCTCCTCCTATACCCCTTCACTGTCTCCAACTATACCTCTTCCCTGTCTCCTACTTTACCCATCCTCTTCCATTCTTCCCTCCCCTTCCCTTCTTCCCTTCCCTCTTCCCTTCCATTCTCCGTCTGTTCCCTTTCCTCCCCCTTTTCTTTCCCTTCCCTTTCCCCTTTCCTTTGCACTTTTCCCTTTCCCCTTCCTCTTCCATTCCCTTCCTTGTCTCCTCATATACCTTTTCCCTGTCTCCTCCTGTACCCTTTCCCTTCCCTGCCTCTTCCTATACCCCTTCTCTTTCGTCTCCCCCATACCGCTGCCCTTTCCTTCCCTGTCTCCTATATCCCTTCCCTTTCCTGTCTACTCCTATACCCCTTTCCTGTCTCCTCCTCTATCCCTTCCCTTCCTTGTCTCCTCCCATACCACTTCCCTGTCTCCACCTATACCATTCCATTTCTCCTCCTATACCCCTTCCCTTTCTCCTCCTATACCCCTTCCCTGTTTCCTCCTATACCCTCCCCTTCCATTCCCTTCCTTCCCTTCCCTGTTTATACCCCTTCCCTTCCCTTTCTCCTCCTATACCCCTTCCCTGTCTCCTCCTATACCCCTTCCCATCCATGCTTCATCCTATACCCCTTCCCTTCCCTGTCTCCTACGCCTTCCCTCCACTTACCTGTCTCTGCCTATACTCCTCCCCTTCCCTTTTCGCTTTTCCCTTCCCCCTTCCTTTCTCTTCTCCCTTCCTTTACCTTTCCTTCCATTTATTCCTCCTCCCCTCCACTCCCCTCCCCTTCCCTTCCCCCTTTCCGTCCCCTCCCCTCCCCTCTCACTTTCCTTTCTCCTTTTCCCTTTGCTTTGCCCTTTCCCCTTTCCTTTGCCCATTTCCCCTTTTCATTTTCCCCTTCCCTTCATTTTCCTTCTCTGCCCTTCCCTCTCTCCGCTTATACCCTTCCATCCCCTACGTTCCCTCTTTTTCCTTCTTCCTTTCTCTTCCCTGTCTCCTCATATTATCCCTCCCTTCTCCTCCTATATTCCTCTCGTTTTCCGCATACTCCTTATCTTTTTCCTCCTATACTCCATCCCTTCCCTGTCTCCTGTACTCTTTCCCTGCCTCCTACTATACCCCTTCCCTCCCTTACTTGTCCCCTATACCCCTTCTCTGCCTCCTACAATACACCTCCCCTCTCTTACCTGTATCCTCCTTTATCCCTACCCTTCCCAGTCTCCTCCTATACCCCTTTCGTTCCATTCCTTTCCCTGTCTGCCCCTTTACCCCTTCCATGCCTCTTCCTATACCCCTTCCCTGTCTCCTCCTATACCCCTTCCCTGTCTCCTATACCCCTTCCCTGTCTCCTTCTATTCCCCTTCACTTTCCCGTCTCCTTCTATACCCCATCCCTTCACTGTCTCCTCCTCCTATACCCCTTCTTTCCCTGTCTCATTTTATACCCCTCTCCTTCCCTTCTTCCCTCCCCATATTCCCTTCTCCCTTCTTTTCCCTTCTCCTTCCATTCCCTTTCCCCTTTCCTTCCCCCTTTCCTTTGCCCTTTTGCCCTTTTCCTTTTCTGCTTCTCCGTCCTCTTCCCTTCACTGCCTCCTCTTATACCCCTTCTCTTCTCTTCCCTTCCCTGTCTCCTCCTTGCCCTTTCCTTCCCTGTGTCCTATACCCCTTCCCTTTCATTCCCAGTCTCCTCCTATACCCCTTCCCTGTCTCCTCCTATACCCCTTTCCTGTCTCCTACTAAACCCTTTCCCTGTCTCCTCCTATACCCCTTCCCTTCCCTGTCTCCTCCTATACCCCTTCCCTGTCTCCTCCTATACCCCGGCCCTTCCCTTCCATGTCTCCTCCTATACCCCTTCCCTTCCCTGTCTGATACGCCTTTCCTCCCCTTACCTGTCTCCTCCTATACCCCTTCCCTTTTCTCTTTCCCCTGCCCGTCTCTCTTCCTTTACCTTCCCTTCATCCATCCCCACCCCTCCACTCCCCTTCCCTTTTCCCTCCCCTTTCCATTCTCCTTCTCCCTTTGCTTTGCCCTTTCCCCTTTCCTTTCCCCTTTTCCGCTTTTCATTTTCCCCTTCTCTTCATTTCCCTTCCTTGCCCTTACCTGTCTCTGCCTATACCCTTCCAACCCCCACTTTCCCTCTTCCTTTCTCTTCCCTTCCCTGTCTCTTCATATTGCCATTCCCTTCCCTATCTACTCCTATACCCCTCTCTTTTTCCCCATCCTCCTTATCGTTTCCCTCCTATACCCCATTCCTTCCCTGTCTCCTATACCCCTTCCCTGCCTCCTCCAATACACCTCCCTTCTTACCAGTCTCCTCCTTTATCCCTTTCCTTCCCAGTCTCCTCCTAAACCCCTTTCCTTCCATTCCTTTCCATGTCGGCTACTATACCCCTTCCCATCCCTGCTTTTTCCTATACCCCTTCCCTGTCTCCTATACACCTTCCCTTCACTGTCTCCTATACCCCTTCCCTGTCTCCTCCTATACCCCTTCACTTCCCTGTCTCCTTCTATACCCCTTCCCTTCACTGTCTCCTCCTCCTCCTGTACCCCTTTCTTTCCCTGTCTCCTTTATACCCCTTCCCTCACTCCTATACCCTCCCCTTCTGTCTCCAACTAAACCCCTTCCCTGTCTCCTACTTTACCCCTCCCCTTCCCTTCTTCACTTCTCCCTTTTCTTCCCTTCCCCTTCCATTCCCTTTCCCTCTTCCCTCCCCTCTCCTTCCGAATTTCCTTTCCCGTTCCCCTTTCCTTTGCCCTTTTGCCCTTTTCCTTTTCCTTTTCCACTTCTCTTTCCTCTTCCCTTCCCTGCCTCCTCTTATACCCCTTCTCTTCCCCTCCCTGTCTCCTCCTATACCAATGCCCTTTCCTTCCCTGTCTCGTATACCACTTCCCTTTCATTCCCTGTCTCCTCCTATTCCCCTGCCTTCCCTGCCTTCCCTGTTTCCTCTTCTATCCCTTACCTTCCCTGTCTCCTCCCATACTACTCCCTTGTCTCCACCTATACCCTTCCCTTTCTCCTCCTATACCCCGTCTCTTCCCTGTTTCCTCCTATACCCTTCCTCCTATACCCTTCCCTTCCATTCCCTTCCCTGTCTATACCCCTTCCCTTCCCTGTCTCCTATACCCCTTTTCTATCTCCTCCTATACCTCTTCCCCCTTCTTTTTCCCTTCCCCTTCCCTTCTCACTTCCTTTGCCTTTCCTTTCCTTCATCCCATCCTCCCCTCCCCTTCCCGTTCCCCTCCCCTCCCCCTTTTCTTTCTCCTTCTCAACTTGCCCTTTCCCCTTTCCTTTGCCCTTTTCCTCGTTTCATTTTCCCCTTCCCTTCCCTTCATTTGCCTTCCCCGCCCTTCCTTGTCTCCGCCTATTTCCTTCCAAACCCCAACTTTCCTCCTCTTTTCTTCTTCCTTTCTCTTCCCTTCCCTGTCTCCTCATATTACCCTTCCTTTCCCTGTCACCTCCTATACACTTCTCTTTTTCCCCAAACCCCTTATCTTTTTCCTACTACACCCTATCCCTTCCCTGTATCCTATACCCCTCCCCTGCCTCCTCCTATACCCCTTACCTCTCTTACCTGTCTCTTATACTCCTTCCCTGCCTCCTCCAATACACTTCCCCTCTCTTACCTGTCTCCTCCTGTATCCCTTCCCTTCCCAGTCTCCTCCTATACCCCTTCCCTTCCATTCCTTTCCCTGTCTGCTCCTATACCCCTTCCCTTCCCTGCCTCTTCCTACATCCCTTCCCTGTCTCCTCCTATACCCCTTCCCTGTCTCCTCCTATACCCCTTCCCTTCCCTGTCTCCAATACCTCTTCCCTGTCTCCTTTATTACCCCTTCACTTCCCTGTCTCCTTCTATACCCCTTCCCTTCACTGTCTCCTCCTATACCCCTTCCCTGTCTCCTTTTAGACACCTTCCCTCTTTCCTATATCCCTCCCCTCCCCTTCTGTCTCCTTTTATACCCCTTTTCTGTCTCCTACTTTACCCCTCCCCTTCCCTTCTTCCCTCCTCTTCCCTTCTTCCCTTCTCCCTTCACTTCCCTTCCCTTCACATTCCCTTTCACTTCCCCTCTCCTTCCTCATTTCCTTTCCCCTTCCTCCTTTCCTTTGCCCTTTGCCCTTTCCTTTGCCCTTTTGCCCTTTTCCCTTCCTGCTTCTCCTTCCTCTTCCCTTCCCTGCCTTCTCCTATACCACTTCTCTTCACTTCCCTGTCTCCTCCTATACCCCTGCTCTTTCCTTCCCTGTGTTTTATACCCCTTCATTTCATTCCCTGTCTCCTCTTATACTGCTTTCCTGTCTACTCCTTAACCCCTTTTGTCTCCTCCTATATCCCTTCTCTTCCCTGTCTCCTCCTATACCCCTTCTCTGTCTCCTCCTATACCCGTTCCCCATCTTCTATACCCCTTCCCTTCCATGTCTCCTCCTATTCCCCTGCCTTCACTGTCTCCTCCTCTATCCCTTCCCTACCTCCTCCTATACCACTCCCCTGTCTCCACCTATACCCTTCCCTTTCTCCTCCTATACCCCTCACCTTCCCTTTCTCATCCTATACCCCTTCCCTTCCCTGTTTCCTCCTATACCTTTCCCTTCCATTCCCTTCCTTCCCTTCCCTGTCTATATCCCTTCCCTGTCTCCTCCTATACCCCTTTCCTTCCCTTCCATGTCTCCTCCTATACCCCTTCCCTGTCTCATACGCCTTTCTTCCCCTTACGTGTCTCCTCCTATACCCCTTCCCCCTTCCTTTTTCCCTTCCCTTCTCTTCTCCCTTCCTTTACCTTGCCCCCACCCCACCCCACCCCTCCACTCCCCTTAACTTCCCCGTCCCTTTCCCCTCCCCTTTCTCATTCTCTCTTTGCTTTGCCCTTTTCCCTTTTCATTTTCCCTTTCCCTTTCTCTTCATTTCTCTTCATTTCCCTTCCTTGCCCTTCCAAATCGTCTTTCCCTCTCTTTCTTTCTCCCTTTCTCTTCCCTTCCCTGTCTCCTCATATTACCCTTCCCTTCCCTGTCTCATTCTATATCCTTCTCTTTTTCCCCATACCCCTTCCCTTTTTTTTCCTATACCCCATCCCTTCCCTGTCTCCTATACCCTTCCCTCTCTTACCTGTCTCCTATGCCCTTTACCTGCCTCCTCCAATACACCTCCCCTCTCTTACCTGTCTAATCCTTTATCCCTTCCCAGTCTCCTCCTATACCCCTTCCCTGTTTTCTCCTATACCCCTTCCCTTCCATTCCTTACCCTGTCTGCTCCTATACCCCTTCCCTGCCTCTTCCTATACCCCTTCCCTGTCTCATCCTATACCCCCTCCCGTCCCTGTCTCCTATACCCCTTCCCTGTCTCCTTCTATACCCCTCCACTTCCCTGTCTCCTTCTACACCCTTCCCTTCACTGTTTCCATCTCCTATACCCCTTCACTGTCTCCAACTATACCTCTTCCCTGTCTCCTACTTTACCCATCCTCTTCCATTCTTCCCTCCCCTTCCCTTCTTCCCTTCCCTCTTCCCTTCCATTCTCCATCTGTTCCCTTTCCTCCCCTTTTCTTTCCCTTCCCCTTTCCTTTCCCCTTTCTCCTTTCCTTTCCACTTTTCCCTTTCCCCTTCCTTTCCCTTCCCTGTCTCCTCATATACCTTTTCCCTGTCTCCTCCTGTACCCTTTCCCTGACCTGCCTCTTCCTATACCCCTTCTCTTTCGTCTCCCCCATACCGCTGCCCTTTCCTTTCCTGTCTCCTATATCCCTTCCCTTTCCTGTCTACTCCTATACCTCTTCCATGTCTCCTCCTATACCCCTGCCTTTCATGTTTCCTCCTCTACCCCCTATCCTTCCCTGTCACCTCCTATACCACTCCCCTGTCTCCTCCTATACCGTTTCCCTTCTCTGTCTCCTCCTATATCCCTTCCCTGTCTCCTCATCCGCCTTCACTTCCCTTCCCTGTCTCGAAGAGAAGAGAAGAGGAAGGGAAAGGGTAAACATGAAAGGGGAAAGGGAAGGGGGAAGTGGTATATGAGGAGACAGTGAAGGGAAGTAAAGGCGTATGAGGAGACAGGGAAGGGATATACCCCTTCCCTTTCCCCTTTCTCTTCCTCTTCTCTCTCTTCTCTTCTCTTTCCCCTTTTGTTCACCTTTCCTTCCCTTCTTCCCCTCCCCTTCCCCTTCCCCTTCCCCCTCCCCTTCTCCCTTTCCATTCCCCTTCCTTTTCCCTTTCCTTTGCCCTTCTTTTTCCCTTTTCACTTTCCCCTCCCCGTCATTTCACTGCCTTTCCTTTCCCTTTCCCGTCTCTGCCTATACCCTTCCAATCCCCACTTTCCCTCCATTTCCTTCTTCCCTTCCCTTCTCTTCCCTTTCCTCTCTCCTATTATGCTTTCCCTTCCCTTCCCTGCCTCCTCCTATACCCCTCTCTTCCCTTCCCTGTCTCCTCCTATACCCCTCTCTCCCCTTCCCTATTTCCCCACACCTTTTCCCTTTTTCCTCCTAAACCCATCCTCCCCTGTCTCCTATGCCCCTTCCCTGCCTCCTCCTATACCCATCCCCTGTCTGCTCCTATGCCCCTCTCTTTCCTTCCCCATACCCTTTCCCTTCTTAATCCCGTCCTTCCCTGTCTCCTTTACCCCTTCCCTGCCTCCTCCTATGACCCTCCCCTTCCCTGTCTTCTTCTTTATCTCTTCCCTTCTCAGTCTCCTCCTATACCCCTTACCCTATACCGCTTCCCTGTTTTCTCCTATACCCATTCCCTTCAATTCCTGTCCCTGTCTCCTACTATACCCCTTCCCTGTCTCCTCCTACACCCCTTCCCTGTTTCCTTCTATACCCCTACCCTTCCCAGTCTCCTTTTATACCCCTTATCTTCCCTGTCTCCTCCTATATCTCTTCCCACCCCTTCTGTCTCCTCCTATACCCCATTCATGTCTCCTACTTCACCCCTCCCCTTCATTTCTTCCCTCCCCTTCCCTTCTCCCTTCCCTCTTCCCTTCCATTCCACTTCCGTTCCCTTTCTCCTCCCCTTTCCTTCCCCCTTTTTTACCCTTCCCCTTTCCTATCCCTCCTTCCCATTTCCTTTCCCCTTCCTCCTTTCCCCTTACTTTGTCCTTTTGCCCTTCCCCTTCTTCTCCTTTCCCTGCCCTTCCTGTCCCTTCCCTGTCACCGCCTTTACCCTTCCAACCCCATATTTCCATCCCTTTTCTTCTTCCCTTCCCCTCCCCTCCGTTCCTTTTCTTTTTCTTTTCTTTCCGTCCCTTCCTTTCCCTGTCCTCTGTCCTATCCCCTTCCAATCCCTTCCATCCTCTTCCCTTTCATGTCTTTCCCCATGCCTTCTTTCTTTTCCTTCCCTTTTGTCTCCTTTCCTTCCATATGCTTCCGCCTCTCTTTCTTCCCCTCCCCTTTCACTCCCCCTTCCCTTTTTCCCCTTTCCCCTCCCCCTTCCCTTCCCTTCTATCCCCTTCTCTTTTCTTTCCTTCCCTTCTCTTTCCATTCCTTTCCATTCTTTCTCTGTCTCCTCCTATACCCTTCCATTCCATCTCTATCTTCTGTCCTTTACCCTTCTAACTCCACCCATCCCCTTCTACTGTACTGTGCCCTTCCCTGTCTCTCTTCTCTCTCTCTCTCTCTCTCTCTCTCTCTCTCTCTCTCTCTCTCTCTCTATATATATATATATATATATATATATATGTGTGTGTGTTTATTATATATATAATTTTTTGATCAATCTGAAACCCTAAGATTACTCTTACTACCCCAATACCCCTACCCCCTTAATTTCCTAAAATACCCTTACCACTCCAATACCCACCGTAACTTACCCTTACCACTCCAAGGGCCTCATGTAGGTAGCCAAATACCGGTCGGTAACGGCCGATTTTCGGTAATTATACCGTTACCGACCGGTATTTTGGCTATTGGTATGTAGGGGGTCAATTTCTGGAATCGGAATTTACCGATTCGGTAAAACTACCGAATCGGTAAAATTACCGAATCGGTAACGTTACCGATGTGGTAATTTTACCGATTCGGTAATTTTACCGAATCGGTAAATTCCGATTCCAGAAATGATATGTAGGGGGAGTGTGTGGGTGTGTTTATGAGTCGGTATTTACCACCAACTTATAGTTGGTGGTAAATAATTAATGTATGTGTGTATGCATTTTGGAGCGCGTAGCAGTGTGCAATGTGGCATACATACATGCCCTAAGGGCATGTATGTATGCCACATGTGCACACATGGCCGAATCAGGGGTGCAACAGGGTGTCAATGTGACACCCTGCCACCCTTGCATGTTCTCCACCATTACCGAATCGGTATTTACCGATTCGGTAATGAGGCATACCTTCCCCTCAATGGGAAGGTATGCCTCATTACCGAATCGGTAAATACCGATTCGGTAATTACCGAATTGTAACGAATCGGTAAAAAATACCAACTCATTACCTACATACGAGTTACCACTTCTAAAATACCGATTCGGTAACGTTCGGTATTTTAGAAGTGGTAACTGGTATGCTACCTACATGAGGCCCCAAAACCCATACCCACCCTGAACCCCTAAAATACCCCTGGCACCCCAAAACCCATAGCTACCCTGAACCCTAAAATCACCCTTAGCACCCCAAAACCCATACCCACACTGAACCTGTAAATTACCATTGACACCCCAAAACCTGGACTTACCCTGAACACTAAAATTACCATTGGCACCCCAAAGCCCATACACCCTATAACCCTAAAAATAAACGTGGCACCCCAAAACCCATACCTACCCTCAACCCTAAAATTAACCTTGGCACCCCAAAACTCATACCAACCCTGAACCCTAAAATTACCCTTAGCACCCCAAAACCCATACCCACCCTGAACCCTAAATTTACCCTTGGCACTCCAAAACCCATACCCCCAAAATAACCATGGCACCTCAAACCTACAATGTACCCTAAAATTACCCTTAGTACCCCAAAACCTTTACCCATCCTGAAACCTAAATTTACCCTTGGCACCTCAAAACCTATACCCAACCTGAGCCCTAAAATTACCATTGGCACCCTAAAACCCATACCCACCCTGAACCCTAAGGTTACCCTTGGCACCCCAAAACCCACACCCACCCTGAACCCCAAAATTTCACTTAGCACCCAAAACCCATACCCACCCTGAACCCTAGAATTACCCTAGGCACCCCAAAACCCGTCACCCACCCTGAACCCCAAAATTTCCCATGGCACCCCAAAACCCATACCCACCTTGAACCCCAAAATTACCCTTGCCACCCCGAAAACCGATACCCAGGCTCACACCCTAAAATGACCCTTAGCACCCCAAAACTCATACCCACACAACCCTAAAATTAACCTTGGCAGCCCAAAATCCATACCCACCCTGGACCCTAAGGTTACCCTTGTCACCCCAAAACCCACACCCACCCTGAACCCCAAAATTTCCCATGGCACCCTAAAACCCATACGCACCCTTAACCCCTAAAATTAACCTTGGCAGCCCAAAATCCATACCCACCCTGTACCCTAAGGTTACCCTTGTCACCCCAAAACCCATACCCACCCTGAACCCCAAAATTACCCTTGCCACCCCGAAAACCGATACCCAGGCTCACACCCTAAAATGCCCCTTAGCATCCCAAAACCCATACCCACCCTGAACCCTAAAATTAACCTTGCCAGCCCAAAATGCATACCCACCCTGAACCCTAAAATTACCATTGGCACCCCAAAACCCATACCCACGCTGAGCCATAAAATCACCATTGGCACCACAAAGCCCACACCCACCCTGAAACCTTAAATTATCCTTGGCACTCCAAAACCCATACCCATCCTGAACCCTAAAATTACCCTGGGCACCCAAAACCCATACCTACCCTGAACCCTAGAATTACCATTGGCACCCCGAAACCCATAAGAACCCTGAACTTTAAAATGACCCTTGGTACCCCAAAACCCACAACCACCCTGAACCCTTAAATTATCCTCAACACGCCAAAACCCACACCCACACTGAACCCTAAATTTACCCTTGGCACCTCAAAACCTATACCCAACCTGAGCCCTAAAATTACCATTGGCACTCTAAAACCCATACCAACCCTGAACCCTAAGGTTACCCTTGGCACCCCAAAACCCATACCCACCCTGAACACCAAAATTACCCTTGGCACCCCAAAACCCATACCCAGGCTCAACCTTAAATTGACCCTTAGCACCCCAAAACCCATAACCACCCTGAACCGTCAAATTAACCTTTGCAGCACAAAATCCATGCCCACACTGAACCCTAAAACTACCCTTGGCTCCCCAAAACCCATAAGAACCCTGAACTTTAAAATGACCCTTGGTACCGCAAAACCCATACCCACCCTGAGCCCTAAAATTACCCTTGGCACCCCAAAACCCACACCCACCCTGAACCCTAAATTTACCCTTGGCACCTCAAAACCTATACCCAACCTGAGCCCTAAAATTACCATTGGCACCCTAAAACCCATAGCTACCCTGAACCCTAAAATCACCCTTAGCACCCCAAAACCCATACCCACACTGAACCCGTAAATTACCATTGACACCCCAAAACCTGGACTTACCCTGAACACTAAAATTACCATTGGCACCCCAAAGCCCATACACCCTATAACCCTAAAAATAAACGTGGCACCCCAAAACCCATACCTACCCTCAACCCTAAAATTAACCTTGGCACCCCAAAACTCATACCAACCCTGAACCCTAAATTTACCCTTGGCACTCCAAAACCCATACCCCCAAAATAACCATGGCACCTCAAACCTACAATGTACCCTAAAATTACCCTTAGTACCCCAAAACCTTTACCCATCCTGAAACCTAAATTTACCCTTGGCACCTCAAAACCTATACCCAACCTGAGCCCTAAAATTACCATTGGCACCCTAAAACCCATACCCACCCTGAACCCTAAGGTTACCCTTGGCACCCCAAAACCCACACCCACCCTGAACCCCAAAATTTCACTTAGCACCCAAAACCCATACCCACCCTGAACCCTAGAATTACCCTAGGCACCCCAAAACCCGTCACCCACCCTGAACCCCAAAATTTCCCATGGCACCCCAAAACCCATACCCACCTTGAACCCCAAAATTACCCTTGGCATCCCAAAACCTATACCCAAGCTCATCCCTAAAATTAACCTTGCCAGCCCAAAATGCATACCCACCCTAAAATGACCCTTAGCACCCCAAAACTCATACCCACACAACCCTAAAATTAACCTTGGCAGCCCAAAATCCATACCCACCCTGGACCCTAAGGTTACCCTTGTCACCCCAAAACCCACACCCACCCTGAACCCCAAAATTTCCCATGGCACCCTAAAACCCATACGCACCCTTAACCCCTAAAATTAACCTTGGCAGCCCAAAATCCATACCCACCCTGTACCCTAAGGTTACCCTTGTCACCCCAAAACCCATACCCACCCTGAACCCCAAAATTACCCTTGCCACCCCGAAAACCGATACCCAGGCTCACACCCTAAAATGCCCCTTAGCATCCCAAAACCCATACCCACCCTGAACCCTAAAATTAACCTTGCCAGCCCAAAATGCATACCCACCCTGAACCCTAAAATTACCATTGGCACCCCAAAACCCATACCCACGCTGAGCCATAAAATCACCATTGGCACCACAAAGCCCACACCCACCCTGAAACCTTAAATTATCCTTGGCACTCCAAAACCCATACCCATCCTGAACCCTAAAATTACCCTGGGCACCCAAAACCCATACCTACCCTGAACCCTAGAATTACCATTGGCACCCCGAAACCCATAAGAACCCTGAACTTTAAAATGACCCTTGGTACCCCAAAACCCACAACCACCCTGAACCCTTAAATTATCCTCAACACGCCAAAACCCACACCCACACTGAACCCTAAATTTACCCTTGGCACCTCAAAACCTATACCCAACCTGAGCCCTAAAATTACCATTGGCACTCTAAAACCCATACCAACCCTGAACCCTAAGGTTACCCTTGGCACCCCAAAACCCATACCCACCCTGAACACCAAAATTACCCTTGGCACCCCAAAACCCATACCCAGGCTCAACCTTAAATTGACCCTTAGCACCCCAAAACCCATAACCACCCTGAACCGTCAAATTAACCTTTGCAGCACAAAATCCATGCCCACACTGAACCCTAAAACTACCCTTGGCTCCCCAAAACCCATAAGAACCCTGAACTTTAAAATGACCCTTGGTACCGCAAAACCCATACCCACCCTGAGCCCTAAAATTACCCTTGGCACCCCAAAACCCACACCCACCCTGAACCCTAAATTTACCCTTGGCACCTCAAAACCTATACCCAACCTGAGCCCTAAAATTACCATTGGCACCCTAAAACCCATACCCACCCTGAACCCTAAGGTTACCCTTGGCACCCCAAAACCCATACCCACCCTGAACCCCAAAATTACCCCTGGCACCTCAAACCCCTTACCCATCCTGAACACCAAAATTACCCTTGGCACCCCAAAACCCATACCCAGGCTCAACCTTAAATTGACCCTTAGCACCCCAAAACCCATAACCACCCTGAACCGTCAAATTAACCTTTGCAGCACAAAATCCATGCCCACCCTGAACTCTTAAATTACCCTTGGCTCGCCAAAACCCATCCCATACTGAACCCTAAAATTACACTTGGCGCCCAAAAACCCATACCTACCCTGAGCCCTAAAATTATGCTTGTCAACCCCAAAACTCACATCCACCCTGAGCCCTTAAATTATCCTCGACACCTCAAAACCTACACCCACCCTGAACCCTAAAATTACCCTAGGTACCCCAAAACCGATATTCACCCTGAGCCCTAAAATTACCATTGACACCCTAAAACCCATACCCACCCTGAACCCTAAGATTACCCTTTGCCACCCAAAACCCACACCCACCGTGAACCCCATAATTACCCGTGGCACCCCAAAACCCATACCCACCCTTAACCACAAAAATATCCCTTGGCACCCCCAAAACCCATACCCAGGCTCAACCATAAAATGACCCTTAGCACTCCAAAACCCATACCGACCCTGAACCCTAAAATTAACATTGACAGCCCAAAATCCATACCCACCCTGAACCCTAAGGTTACCCTTGGCACCCCAAAAACCACTACCACCCTAAAGTCCAAAATTACCCTTGGCACCCTAAAACCCATACCGACCCTGAACCCCAAAATTACCCTGGGCACCCCAAAACCTATACCCAGGCTCAACCCTAAAACGACCCTTAGCACCCCAACACCCATACCCACCCTGAACCCTAAAATTAACCTTGCCAGCCCAAAATCCATACCCACCCCGAACCCTAAAATTACCATTGGCACCCCAAAACCCATACCCACTGTGAGCCCTAAAATTTCCTTTGGCAGCCCAAAACCCACACCCACCCTCAACCCTTAAATTATCCTTGGCACCTCAAAACCCATACCCATCCTGAACCCTAAATTTACCCTTGGCACCCCAAAACCCATTCCTACCCTGAGCCCTAGAATTATCCTTGGCACCCCAAAACCCACAGCCACCCTGAACCCCAAAATTTCCCTTGGCACCCCAAAACCCATACCCACCCTGAACCCCAAAATTACCCTTGCCACCCCCAAAACCCATACCCAGGCTCACACCCTAAAATGACCCTTAGCACCCCAAAACTCATACCCACACTGAACCCTAAAATTAACCTTGGCAGCCCAAAATCCATACCCACCCTGGACGCTAAGGTTACCCTTGTTACCCCAAAACCCACTTCCACCCTGAACCCCAAAATTACCCTTGGCACCCCAAAACCCATACGCACCCTTAACCCCAAAATTACCCTTGGCACCCCAAAACCTATACCCAAGCTCATCCCTAAAATGCCCCTTAGCATCCCAAAGCCCATACCCACCCTGAACCCTAAAATTAACCTTGCCAGCCCAAAATGCATACCTACCCTGAAGCCTAAAATTACCATTGGCACCCCAAAACCCACACCCACCCTGAAACCTTAAATTATCCTTGGCACCCCAAAACCCATACCCACCCTGAACCCTAAAATTAACCTTGCCAGCCCAAAATGCATACCCACCCTGAACCCTAAAATTATCATTGGCACCCCAAAACCCATACCCACGCTGAGCCATAAAATCACCATTGGCACCACAAAGCCCACACCCACCCTGAAAGCTTAAATTATCCTTGGCACCCCAAAACCCATACCCATCCTGAACCCTAAAATTACCCTGGGCACCCAAAACCCATACCTACCCTGAACCCTAGAATTACCATTGGCACCCCAAAACCCATAAGAACCCTGAACTTTAAAATGACCCTTGGCACCCCAAAACCCATACCCACACTGAACCCTAAAATTACCCTTGGCACCCCAAAACCCACAACCACCCTGAACCCTTAAATTATCCTCAACACGCCAAACCCAACACCCACACTGAACCCTAAATTTACCCTTGGCACCTCAAAACCTATACCCAACCTGAGCCCTAAAATTACCATTGGCACCCTAAAACCCATACCCACCCTGAACCCTAAGGTTACCCTTGGCACCCCAAAACCCATTCCCACCCTGAACACCAAAATTACCCTTGGCACCCCAAAACCCATACCCAGGCTCAACCTTAAATTGACCCTTAGCACCCCAAAATCCATAACCACCCTGAACCGTCAAATTAACATTTGCAGCACAAAATCCATGCCCACACTGAACCCTAAAACTACCCTTGGCTCCCCAAAACTCATAAGAACCCTGAACTTTAAAATGACCCTTGGTACCGCAAAACCCATACCCACCCTGAGCCCTAAAATTACCCTTGGCACCCCAAAACCCACAACCACCCTGAACCCATAAATTATCCTCAACACGCCAAAACACACACCCACCCTGAACCCTAAATTTACCCTTGGCACCTCAAAACCTATACCCAACCTGAGCCCTAAAATTACCATTGGCACCCTAAAACCCATACCCACCCTGAACCCTAAGGTTACCATTGGCACCCCAAAACCCATACCCACCCTGAACCCCAAAATTACCCCTGGCATCTCAAACCCCTTACCCACCCTGAACACCAAAATTACCCTTGGCACCCCAAAACCCATACCCAGGCTCAACCTTAAATTGACCCTTAGCACCCCAAAACCCATAACCACCCTGAAACGTCAAATTAACCTTTGCAGCACAAAATCCATGCCCACCCTGAACTCTTAAATTACCCTTGGCTCGCCAAAACCCATCCCATACTGAACCCTAAAATTACACTTGGCGCCCAAAAACCCATACCTACCCTGAGCCCTAAAATTATGCTTGTCAACCACAAAACTCACATCCACCCTGAGCCCTTAAATTATCCTCGACACCTCAAAACCTACACCCACCCTGAACCCTAAAATTACCCTAGGTACCCCAAAACCGATATTCACCCTGAGCCCTAAAATTACCATTGACACCCTAAAACCCATACCCACCCTGAACCCTAAGGTTACCCTTTGTCACCCAAAACCCACACCCACCGTGAACCCCATAATCACCCGTGGCACCCCAAAACCCATACCCACCCTTAACCACAAAAATACCCCTTGGCACCCCCAAAAGCCATACCCAGGCTCAACCATAAAATGACCCTTAGCACCCCAAAACCCATACCGACCCTGAACCCTAAAATTAACATTGGAAGCCCAAAATCCATACCCACCCTGAACCCTAAGGTTACCCTTGGCACCCCAAAAACCACTACCACCCTAAAGTCCAAAATTACCCTTGGCACCCTAAAACCCATACCGACCCTGAACCCCAAAATTACCCTGGGCACCCCAAAACCTATACCCAGGCTCAACCCTAAAATGACCCTTAGCACCCCAACACCCATACCCACCCTGAACCCTAAAATTAACCTTGCCAGCCCAAAATCCATATCCACCCTGAACCCTAAAATTACCATTGGCACCCCAAAACCCATACCCACTGTGAGCCCTAAAATTACCTTTGGCAGCCCAAAACCCACACCCACCCTCAACCCTTAAATTATCCTTGGCTCCCCAAAACCCATACCCATCCTGAACCCTAAATTTACCCTTGGCACCCCAAAACCCATTCCTACCCTGAGCCCTAAAATTACCATTGGCACCCTAAAACCCATACCCACCCTGAACCCTAGAATTACCCTTGGCACCCCAAAACTCACACCCACCCTGAACCCCAAAATTTCCCTTAGCACCCCAAAACCCATACCCACCCTGAACCCTAAAATTACCCTTGGCACCCCAAAACCCACACCCACCCTGAACCCCAAAATTTCCCTTGGCACCCCAAAACCCATACCCACCCTAAACCCCAACATTACCCTTGCCACCCCCAAAACCCATACCCAGGCTCACACCCTAAAATGACCCTTAGCACCCCAAAACTCATACCCACACTGAACCCTAAAATTAATCTTGGCAGCCCAAAATCCATACCCACCCTGGACCCTAAGGTTACCCTTGTCACCCCAAAACCCACTTCTACCTTGAACCCCAAAATTACCCTTGGCACCCCAAAACCCATATGCACCCTTAACCCCAAAATTACCCTTGGCACCCCAAAACCTATACCCATGTTCATCCCTAAAATGCCCCTTAGCATCGCAAAGCCCATACCCACCCTGAACCCTAAAATTAACCTTGCCAGCCCAAAATGCATACCTACCCTGAAGCCTAAAATTGCCATTGGCACCCCAAAACCCACACCCATCCTGAACCCTAAAATTACCCTGGGCACCCAAAACCCATACCTACCCTGAACCCTAGAATTACCATTTGCACCCCAAAACCCACACCCACCCTGAACCCCAAAATTTCTTTTGGCACCCTAAAACCCATATCCACCCTGAACCGTAGAATTACCCTTGGCACCCCAAAACCCACACCCAGCCTGAACCCCAAAACTTTCCATTGGCACGCCAAAACCCATAGCCACACTGAACCCTTAGAATTACCCTTGGCACCCCAAAACCCATACTCACTCTGAACTCTAGAACTACCCTTAGCTCCCCAAAACCCATACCCACCCTGAACTCTAAAATTATCCTTGGCTCACCAAACCCCATCCCATACTGAACCCTAAAATTACCCTTGGCCCCTAAACCCACACCCACCCTGAACCCTAAAATCAACCTTGTCAGCCCAAAACCCATTCCCACCCTGAACACTAAAATTACACGTGGCACCCCAAAACCCATACCCACCCTGAACCCCAAAATTATCCTTTGCACCTCAAGACCCATACCCACCCTGAACCCCAAAACTACCCTTGGCACCCCAAAACCCATACCCACCCTGAACCCTAAAATTAATATTGGCACCATAAAGACCCATACCCCCCATAACCCTAAAACTACCCTTGGTGCACAAAAACCCATACCTACCTGAACCCTAAAATTGCCCTTAGCAGCCCAAAACCTATACCCACTCTGAACCCTAAAATTACCCTTAGCAGTCCAAAACCTATACCCACTCTGAACCTTAACATTACTCGTCACTCCTAAATCCATACCCACCTTCAAATATAAAATTACTCTTTGCACCCCAAAACCCATAATCACCCTGAACCCTAAAATTGCCATTGGCCCCCCAAAACCCACACCCACTCTGAACCCTAAAATTACCCTTTGCACCCCAAAACCCATACTCACTCTGAATCCTAAAACTACCCTTGGCACCCCAAAACCCACACCCAACCTGAACCCTTAAATTATCCTCAACACCCCAATACCCACACCCAACCTGAACCATAAAATTACCCTTGGCACCCCAAAACCCATTCCCACCATGAGCCCTAAAATCACCATTGGCACCCTAAAACCCATACCCACCCTGAACCCTAGAATTACCCTTGGCACCCCAAAACCCACACCCACCCTGAACCCCAAAATTTCCCTTAGCACCCCAAAACCCATATCCACCCTGAACCGTAGAATTACCCTTGGCACCCCAAAACCCACACCCAGCCTGAACCCCAAAATTTCCGTTGGCACGCCAAAACCCATAGCCACACTGAACCCTTAGAATTACCCTTGGCACCCCAAAACCCATACTCACTCTGAACTCTAGAACTACCCTTAGCTCCCCAAAACCCATACCCACCCTGAACTCTAAAATTACCCTTGGCTCGCCAAACCCCATCCCATACTGAACCCTAAAATTACCCTTGGCCCCCTAAACCCACACCCACCCTGAACCCTAAAATCAACCTTGTCACCCCCAAACCCATTCCCACCCTGAACACTAAAATTACACGTGGCACCCCAAAACCCATACCCACCCTGAACCCAAAAATTATCCTTTGCACCTCAAGACCCATACCCACCCTGAACCCCAAAACTACCCTTGGCACCCAAAAATCCATACCCACCCTGAACCCTAAAATTAATATTGGCACCATAAAGACCCATACCCCCCATAACCCTAAAACTACCCTTGGTGCACAAAAACCCATACCTACCTGAACCCTAAAATTGCCCTTAGCAGCCCAAAACCTATACCCACTCTGAACCCTAAAATTACCCTTAGCAGTCCAAAACCTATACCCACTCTGAACCTTAACATTACTAGTCACTCCTAAATCCATACCCACCTTCAAATCTAAAATTACTCTTTGCACCCCAAAACGCATAAATAATATTACAATTAGCACCCCAAAACCCATCCCCACCCTGAACCCTAAAATTACCCTTGGCTCCCCAAAACCCATAATCACCCTGAACCCTAAAATTGCCATTGGCCCCCCAAAACCCACACCCACTCTGAACCCTAAAATTACCCTTTGCACCCCAAAACCCATACTCACTCTGAACCCTAAAACTACCCTTGGCACCCCAAAACCCACACCCAACCTGAACCCTTAAATTATCCTCAACACCCCAATACCCACACCCAACCTGAACCATAAAATTACCCTTGGCACCCCAAAACCCATTCTCACCCTGAGCCCTAAAATTACCATTGGCACCCTAAAACCCATACCCACCCTGAACCCTAAAATTACCCTTGGCACCCCAAAACCCACACCCACCCTGAACCCCAAAATTTCCCTTAGCACCCCAAAACCCATACCCACCCTGAACCCTAGAATTACCCTTGGCACCCCAAAACCCACACCCACCCTGAACCCCAAAATGTCCCATGGCACCCCAAAACCCATACCCACCCTGAACCCCAAAATTACCCTTGCCACCCCGAAAACCGATACCCAGGCTCACACCCTAAAATGACCCTTAGCACCCCAAAACTCATACCCACACAACCCAAAAATTAACCTTGGCAGCCCAAAATCCATACCCACCCTGGACCCTAAGGTTACCCTTGTCACCCCAAAACTCACACCCACCCTGAACCCCAAAATTTCCTATGGCACCCCAAAACCTATACGCACCCTTAACCCCAAAATTACCCTTGGCATCCCAAAACCTATACCCAAGCTCATCCCTAAAATTAACCTTGCCAGCCCAAAATGCATACCCACCCTGAACCCTAAAATTACCATTGGCACCCAAAACCCATACCTACCCTGAACCATAAAATCACCATTGGCACCACAAAGCCCACCCCCACCCTAAACCCCAAAATTTCCTTTGGCACCCTAAAACCCATACCCACCCTGAACCCTAGAATTTCCCTTGGCACCCCAAAACCCACACCCACCCTGAACCCCAAAATTTCCCTTAGCACCCCAAAACACATACCCACCCTGAACCCTAGAATTACCCTTGGCACCCCAAAACCCACACCCACCCTGAACCCCAAAATTTCCCTTGGCACCCCAAAACCCATACCCACCCTGAACCCCAAAATTACCCTTGCCACCCCCAAAACCCATACCCAGGCTCACACCCTAAAATGACCCTTAGCACCCCAAAACTCATACCCACACTGAACCCTAAAATTAACCTTGGCAGCCCAAAATCCATACCCACCCTGGACCCTAAGGTTACCCTTGTCACCCCAAAACCCACTTCTACCCTGAACCCCAAAATTACCCTTGGCACCCCAAAACCCATACCCACCCTGAACCCTAAAATTAACCTTGCCAGCCCAAAATGCATACCTACCCTGAAGCCTAAAATTGCCATTGGCACCCCAAAACCCACACCCATCCTGAACCCTAAAATTACCCTGGGCACCCTAAAACCCATATCCACCCTGAACCGTAGAATTACCCTTGGCACCCCAAAACCCACACCCAGCCTGAACCCCAAAATTTCCGTTGGCACGCCAAAACCCATAGCCACACTGAACCCTGAGAATTACCCTTGGCACCCCAAAACCCATACTCACTCTGAACTCTAGAACTACCCTTAGCTCCCCAAAACCCATACCCACCCTGAACTCTAAAATTATCCTTGGCTCACCAAACCCCATCCCATACTGAACCCTAAAATTACCCTTGGCCCCTAAACCCACACCCACCCTGAACCCTAAAATCAACCTTGTCAGCCCAAAACCCATTCCCACCCTGAACACTAATATTACACGTGGCACCCCAAAACCCATACCCACCCTGAACCCCAAAATTATCCTTTGCACTTCAAGACCCATACCCACCCTGAACCCCAAAACTACCCTTGGCACCCCAAAACCCATACCCACCCTGAACCCTAAAATTAATATTGGCACCATAAAGACCCATACCCCCCATAACCCTAAAACTACCCTTGGTGCACAAAAACCCATACCTACCTGAACCCTAAAATTGCCCTTAGCAGCCCAAAACCTATACCCACTCTGAACCCTAAAATTACCCTTAGCAGTCCAAAACCTATACCCACTCTGAACCTTAACATTACTCGTCACTCCTAAATCCATACCCACCTTCAAATATAAAATTACTCTTTGCACCCCAAAACCCATAATCACCCTGAACCCTAAAATTGCCATTGGCCCCCCAAAACCCACACCCACTCTGAACCCTAAAATTACCCTTTGCATACCAAAACCCATACTCACTCTGAACCCTAAAACTACCCTTGGCACCCCAAAACCCACACCCAACCTGAACCCTTAAATTATCCTCAACACCCCAATACCCACACCCAACCTGAACCATAAAATTACCCTTGGCACCCCAAAACCCATTCCCACCATGATCCCAAAAATTACCATTGGCACCCTAAAACCCATACCCACCCTGAACCCTAGAATGACCCTTGGCACCCCAAAACCCACACCCACCCTGAACCCCAAAATTTCCCTTAGCACCCCAAAACCCATATCCACCCTGAACCCTAGAATTACCCTTGGCACCCCAAAACCCACACCCACCCTAAACCCCAAAATTTCCCTTGGCACCCCAAAACCCATACCCACCCTGAACCCCAAAATTACCCTTGCCACCCCCAAAACCCATACCCAGGCTCACACCCTAAAATGACCCTTAGCACCCCAAAACTCATACCCACACTGAACCCTAAAATTAACCTTGGCAGCCCAAAATCCATACCCACCCTGGACCCTAAGGTTACCCTTGTCACCCCAAAACCCACTTCCACCCTGAACCCCAAAATTACCCTTGGCACCCCAAAACCCATACACACCCTTAACCCCAAAATTACCCTTGGCACCCCAAAACCTATACCCAAGCTCGTCCCTAAAATGCCCCTTAGCATCCCAAAGCCCATACCCACCCTGAACCCTAAAATTAACCTTGCCAGCCCAAAATGCATACCTACCCTGAAGCCTAAAATTACCATTGGCACCCCAAAACCCACACCCACCCTGAAACCTTAAATTATCCTTCGCACCCCAAAACCCATACCCATCCTGAACCCTAAAATTACCCAGGGCACCCAAAACCCATACCTACCCTGAACACTAGAATTACCATTTGCACCCCAAAACCCACACCCACCCTGAACCCCAAAATTTCTTTTGGCACCCTAAAACCCATATCCACCCTGAACCGTAGAATTACCCTTGGTACCCCAAAACCCACACCCAGCCTGAACCCCAAAATTTCCGTTGGCACGCCAAAACCCATAGCCACACTGAACCCTTAGAATTACCCTTGGCACCCCAAAACCCATACTCACTCTGAACTCTAGAACTACCCTTAGCTCCCCAAAACCCATACCCACCCTGAATTATAAAATTACCCTTGGCTCGCCAAACCCCATCCCATACTGAACCCTAAAATTACCCTTGGCCCCCTAAACCCACACCCACCCTGAACCCTAAAATCAACCTTGTCACCCCAAAACCCATTCCAACCCTGAACACTAAAATTACACGTGGCACCCCAAAACCCATACCCACCCTGAACCCCAAAATTATCCTTTGCACCTCAAGACCCATACCCACCCTGAACCCTAAAATTAATATTGGCACCATAAAGACCTATACCCCCCATAACCCTAAAACTACCCTTGGTGCACAAAAACCCATACCTACCTGAACCCTAAAATTGCCCTTAGCAGCCCAAAACCTATACCCACTCTGAACCCTAAAATTACCCTTAGCAGTCCAAAACCTATACCCACTCTGAACCTTAACATTACTCGTCACTCCTAAATCCATACCCACCTTCAAATCTAAAATTACTCTTTGCCCCCCAAAACGCATAAATAATATTACAATTAGCACCCCAAAACCCATCCCCACCCTGAACCCTAAAATTACCCTAGGCTCCCCAAAACCCATAATCACCCTGAACCCTAAAATTGCCATTGGCCCCCCAAAACCCACACCCACTTTGAACCCTTAAATTACCCTTTGCACCCCAAAACCCATACTCACTCTGAACCCTAAAACTACCCTTGGCACCCCAAAACCCACACCCAACCTGAACCCTTAAATTATCCTCAACACCCCAATACCCACACCCAACCTGAACCATAAAATTACCCTTGGCACCCCAAAACCCATTCCCACCCTGAGCCCTAAAATTACCATTGGCACCCTAAAACCCATACCCACCCTGAACCCTGGAATTACCCTTGGCACCCCAAAACCCACACCCACCCAGAACCCCAAAATTTCCCTTAGCACCCCAAAACCCATACCTACCCTGAACCCTAGAATTACCCTTGGCACCCCAAAACCCACACCCACCCTGAACCCCAAAATTTCCCATGGCACCCCAAAACCCATACCCACCCTGAACCCCAAAATTACCCTTGCCACCCCGAAAACCGATACCCAGGCTCACACCCTAAAATGACCCTTAGCACCCCAAAACTCATACCCACACTGAACCCTAAAATTAACCTTGGCAGCCCAAAATCCATACCCACCCTGGACCCTAAGGTTACCCTTGTCACCCCAAAACCCACACCCACCCTGAACCCCAAAATTTCCCATGGCACCCCAAAACCTATACGCACCCTTAACCCCAAAATTACCCTTGGCATCCCAAAACCTATACCCAAGCTCATCCCTAAAATTCCCCTTAGCATCCCAAAACCCATACCCACCCTGAACCCTAAAATTAACCTTGCCAGCCCAAAATGCATACCCACCCTGAACCCTAAAATTACCATTGGCACCCAAAACCCATACCTACCCTGAACCATAAAATCACCATTGGCACCACAAAGCCCACACCCACCCTGAACCCCAAAATTTCCTTTGGCACCCTAAAACCCATACCCACCCTGAATCCTAGAATTACCCTTGGCACCCCAAAACCCACACCCACCCTGAACCCCAAAATTTCCCTTAGCACCCCAAAACCCATACCCACCCTGAACCCTAGAATTACCCTTGGCACCCCAAAACCCACACCCACCCTGAACCCCACAATTTCCCTTGGCACCCCAAAACCCATACCCACCCTGAACCCCAAAATTACCCTTGCCACCCCCAAAACACATACCCAGGCTCACACCCTAAAATGACCCTTAGCACCCCAAAACTCATACCCACACTGAACCCTAAAATTAACCTTGGCAGCCCAAAATCCATACCCACCCTGGACCCTAAGGTTACCCTTGTCACCCCAAAACCCACTTCCACCCTGAACCCCAAAATTACCCTTGGCACCCAAAAACTCATACGCACCCTTAACCCCCAAATTACCCTTGGCAACCCAAAACCTATACCCAAGCTCATCCCTAAAATGCCCCTTAGCATCCCAAAGCCCATACCCACCCTGAACCCTAAAATTAACCTTGCCAGCCCAAAATGCATACCTACCCTGAAGCCTAAAATTACCATTGGCACCCCAAAACCCACACCCACCCTGAAACCTTAAATTATCCTTGGCACCCCAAAACCCATACCCACCCTGAACTCTAAAATTACCCTTGGCTCGCCAAACCCCATTCCCACCCTGAACACTGAAATTACACGTGGCACCCCAAAACCCATACCCACCCTGAACCCCAAAATTATCCTTTGCACCTCAAGACCCATACCCACCCTGAACCCCAAAACTACCCTTGGCACCCCAAAACCCATACCCACCCTGAACCCTAAAATTAATATTGGCACCATGAAGACCCATACCCCCCATATCCCTAAAACTACCCTTGGTGCACAAAAACCCATACCTACCTGAACCCTAAAATTGCCCTTAGCAGCCCAAAACCTATACCCACTCTGAACCCTAAAATTACCCTTAGCAGTCCAAAACCTATACCCACTCTGAACCTTAACATTACTCGTCACTCCTAAATCCATACCAACCTTCAAATCTAAAATTACTCTTTGCACCCCAAAACGCATAAATAATATTACAATTAGCACCCCAAAACCCATCCCCACCCTGAACCCTAAAATTACCCTTGGCTCCCCAAAACCCATAATCACCCTGAACCCTAAAATTGCCATTGGCCCCCCAAAACCCACACCCACTCTGAACCCTAAAATTACCCTTTGCACCCCAAAACCCATACTCACTCTGAACCCTAAAACTACCCTTGGCACCCCAAAACCCACACCCAACCTGAACCCTTAAATTATCCTCAACACCCCAATACCCACACCCAACCTGAACCACAAAATTACCCTTGGCACCCCAAAACCCATTCCCACCCTGAGCCCTAAAATTACCATTGGCACCCTAAAACCCATACCCACCCTGAACCCTAGAATTACCCTTGGCACCCCAAAACCCACACCCACCCTGAACCCCATAATTTCCCTTAGCACCCCAAAACCCATACCCACCCTGAACCCTAGAATTACCCTTGGCACCCCAAAACCCACACCCACCCTGAACCCCAAAATTTCCCATGGCACCCCAAAACCCATACCCACCCTGAACCCCAAAATTACCCTTGCCACCCCGAAAACCGATACCCAGGCTCACACCCTAAAATTACCCTTAGCACCCCAAAACTCATACCCACACAACCCTAAAATTAACCTTGGAAGCCCAAAATCCATACCCACCCTGGACCCTAAGGTTACCCTTGTCACCCCAAAACCCACACCCACCCTGAACCCCAAAATTTCCCATGGCACCCCAAAACCTATATGCACCCTTAACCCCAAAATTACCCTTGGCATCCCAAAACCTATACCCAAGCTCATCCCTAAAATTCCCCTTAGCATCCCAAAACCCACACCCACCCTGAACCCTAAAATTAACCTTGCCAGCCCAAAATGCATACCCACCCTGAATCCTAAAATTACCATTGGCACCCAAAACCCATACCTACCCTGAACCATAAAATCACCATTGGCACCACAAAGCCCAAACCCACCCTGAACCCCAAAATTTCCTTTGGCACCCTAAAACCCATACCCACCCTGAATCCTAGAATTACCCTTGGCACCCCAAAACCCACACCCACCCTGAACCCCAAAATTTCCCTTAGCACCCCAAAACCCATACCCATCCTGAACCCTAGAATTACCCTTGGCACCCCAAAACCCACACCCACCCTGAACCCCAAAATTTCCCTTGGCACCCCAAAACCCATACCCACCCTGAACCCCAAAATAACCCTTGCCACCCCCAAAACCCATACCCAGGCTCACACCCTAAAATGACCCTTAGCACCCCAAAACTCATACCCACACTGAACCCTAAAATTAACCTTGGCAGCCCAAAATCCATACCCACCCTGGACCCTAAGGTTACCCTTGTCACCCCAAAACCCACTTCCACCCTGAACCCCAAAATTACCCTTGGCACCACAAAACCCATACGCACCCTTAACCCCAAAATTACCCTTGGCACCCCAAAACCTATACCCATGCTCATCCCTAAAATGCCCCTTAGCATCTCAAAGCCCATACCCACCCTGAACCCTAAAATTAACCTTGCCAGCCCAAAATGCATACCTACCCTGAAGCCTAAAATTACCATTGGCACCCCAAAACCCACACCCACCCTGACACCTTAAATTATCCTTGGCACCCCAAAACCCATACCCACCCTGAACTCTAAAATTACCCTTGGCTCGCCAAACCCCATCCCATACTGAACCCTAAAATTACCCTTGGCCCCCTAAACCCACACCCACCCTGAACCCTAAAATCAACCTTGTCACCCCAAAACCCATTCCCACCCTGACCACTGAAATTACACGCGGCACCCCAAAACCCGTACCCACCCTGAACCCCAAAATTATCCTTTGCACCTCAAGACCCATACCCACCCTGAACCCCAAAACTACCCTTGGCACCCCAAAACCCATACCCACCCTGAACCCTAAAATTAATATTGGAACCATAAAGACCCATACCCCCCATAACCCTAAAACTACCCTTGGTGCACAAAAACCCATACCTACCTGAACCCTAAAATTGCCCTTAGCAGCCCAAAACCTATACCCACTCTGAACCCTAAAATTACCCTTAGCAGTCCAAAACCTATACCCACTCTGAACCTTAACATTACTCGTCACTCCTAAATCCATACCCACCTTCAAATCTAAAATTACTCTTTGCACCCCAAAACACATAAATAATATTACAATTAGCACCCCAAAACCCATCCCCACCCTGAACCCTAAAATTACCCTTGGCTCCCCAAAACCCATAATCACCCTGAACCCTAAAATTGCCATTGGCCCCCCAAAACCCACACCCACTCTGAACCCTAAAATTACCCTTTGCACCCCAAAACCCATACTCACTCTGAACCCTAAAACTACCCTTGGCACCCCAAAACCCACACCCAACCTGAACCCTTAAATTATCCTCAACACCCCAATACCCACACCCAACCTGAACCATAAAATTACCCTTGGCACCCCAAAACCCATTCCCACCCTGAGCCCTAAAATTACCATTGGCACCCTAAAACCCATACCCACCCTGAACCCTAGAATTACCCTTGGCACCCCAAAACCCACACCCACCCTAAACCCCAAAATTTCCCTTAGCACCCCAAAACCCATACCCACCCTGAACCCTAGAATTACCCTTGGCACCCCAAAACCCACACCCACCCTGAACCCCAAAATTTCCCATGGCACCCCAAAACCCATACCCACCCTGAACCCCAAAATTACCCTTGCCACCCCGAAAACCGATACCCAGGCTCACACCCTAAAATGACCCTTAGCACCCCAAAACTCATACCCACACAACCCTAAAATTAACCTTGGCAGCCTAAAATCCATACCCACCCTGGACCCTAAGGTTACCCTTGTCACCCCAAAACCCACACCCACCCTGAACCCCAAAATTACCCTTGCCACCCCGAAAACCGATACCCAGGCTCACACCCTAAAATGACCCTTAGCACCCCAAAACTCATACCCACACAACCCTAAAATTAACCTTGGCAGCCTAAAATCCATACCCACCCTGGACCCTAAGGTTACCCTTGACACCCCAAAACCCACACCCACCCTGAACCCCAAAATTTCCCATGGCACCCCAAAACCTATACGCACCCTTAACCCCCAAATTACCCTTGGCATCCTAAAAAACCTATACCCAAGCTCATCCCTAAAATTCCCCTTACCATCCCAAAACCCATACCCACCCTGAACCCTAAAATTAACCTTGCCAGCCCAAAATGCATACCCACCCTGAACCCTAAAATTACCATTGGCACCCCAACACCCATACCCACGCTGAGCCATAAAATCACCATTGGCACCACAAAGCCCACACCCACCCTGAAACCTTAAATTATCCTTGGCACCCCAAAACCCACACCCATCCTGAACCCTAAAATTACCCTGGGCACCCAAAACCCATACCTACCCTGAACCCTAGAAATACCATTGGCACCCCAAAACCGACACCCACCCTGAACCCCAAAATTTCCTTTGGCACCCTAAAACCCATACCCACCCTGAACCCTAGAATTACCCTTGGCATCCCAAAACCCACACCCATCCTGAACCCCAAAATTTCCCTTAGCACCCCAAAACCCATACCCACCCTGAACCCTAGAATTACCCTTGGCACCCCAAAACCCACACCCACCCTGAACCCCAAAATTTCCCTTGGCACCCCAAAACCCATACCCACCCTGAACCCCAAAATTACCCTTGCCACCCCCAAAACCCATACCCAGGCTCACACCCTAAAATGACCCTCAGAACCCCAAAACTCATACCCACACTGAACCCTAAAATTAACCTTGGCAACCCAAAATCCATACCCACCCTGGACCCTAAGGTTACCCTTGTCACCCCAAAACCCACTTCCACCCTGAACCCCAAAATTACCCTTGGCACCCCAAAACCCATACGCACCCTTAACCCCAAAATTACCCTTGGCACCCCAAAACCTATACCCAAGCTCATCCCTAAAATGCCCCTTAGCATCTCAAAGCCCATACCCACCCTGAACCCTAAAATTAACCTTGCCAGCCCAAAATGCATACCTACCCTGAAGCCTAAAATTACCATTGGCACCCCAAAACCCACACCCACCCTGACACCTTAAATTATCCTTGGCACCCCAAAACCCATACCCACCCTGAACTCTAAAATTACCCTTGGCTCGCCAAACCCCATCCCATACTGAACCCTAAAATTACCCTTGGCCCCCTAAACCCACACCCACCCTGAACCCTAAAATCAACCTTGTCACCCCAAAACCCATTCCCACCCTGACCACTGAAATTACACGTGGCACCCCAAAACCCGTACCCACCCTGAACCCCAAAATTATCCTTTGCACCTCAAGACCCATACCCACCCTGAACCCCAAAACTACCCTTGGCACCCCAAAACCCATATCCACCCTGAACCCTAAAATTAATATTGGCACCATAAAGACCCATACCCCCCATAACCCTAAAACTACCCTTGGTGCACAAAAACCCATACCTACCTGAACCCTAAAATTGCCCTTAGCAGCCCAAAACCTATACCCACTCTGAACCCTAAAATTACCCTTAGCAGTCCAAAACCTATACCCACTCTGAACCTTAACATTACTCGTCACTCCTAAATCCATACCCACCTTCAAATCTAAAATTACTCTTTGCACCCCAAAACACATAAATAATATTACAATTAGCACCCCAAAACCCATCCCCACCCTGAACCCTAAAATTACCCTTGGCTCCCCAAAACCCATAATCACCCTGAACCCTAAAATTGCCATTGGCCCCCCAAAACCCACACCCACTCTGAACCCTAAAATTACCCTTGGCACCCCAAAACCCATACTCACTCTGAACCCTAAAACTACCCTTGGCACCCCAAAACCCACACCCAACCTGAACCCTTAAATTATCCTCAACACCCCAATACCCACACCCAACCTGAACCATAAAATTACCCTTGGCACCCCAAAACACATTCCCACCCTGAGCCCTAAAATTACCATTGGCACCCTAAAACCCATACCCACCCTGAACCCTAGAATTACCCTTGGCACCCCAAAACCCACACCCACCCTAAACCCCAAAATTTCCCTTAGCACCCCAAAACCCATACCCACCCTGAACCCTAGAATTACCCTTGGCACCCCAAAACCCACACCCACCCTGAACCCCAAAATTTCCCATGGCACCCCAAAACCCATACCCACCCTGAACCCCAAAATTACCCTTGCCACCCCGAAAACCGATACCCAGGCTCACACCCTAAAATGACCCTTAGCACCCCAAAACTCATACCCACACAACCCTAAAATTAACCTTGGCAGCCCAAAATCCATACCCACCCTGGACCCTAAGGTTACCCTTGTCACCCCAAAACCCACACCCACCCTGAACCCCAAAATTTCCCATGGCACCCCAAAACCTATACGCACCCTTAACCCCCAAATTACCCTTGGCATCCCAAAACCTATACCCAAGCTCATCCCTAAAATTCCCCTTACCATCCCAAAACCCATACCCACCCTGAACCCTAAAATTAACCTTGCCAGCCCAAAATGCATACCCACCCTGAACCCTAAAATTACCATTGGCACCCCAACACCCATACCCACGCTGAGCCATAAAATCACCATTGGCACCACAAAGCCCACACCCACCCTGAAACCTTAAATTATCCTTGGCACCCCAAAACCCACACCCATCCTGAACCCTAAAATTACCCTGGGCACCCAAAACCCATACCTACCCTGAACCCTAGAAATACCATTGGCACCCCAAAACCGACACCCACCCTGAACCCCAAAATTTCCTTTGGAACCCTAAAACCCATACCCACCCTGAACCCTAGAATTGCCCTTGGCACCCCAAAACCCACACCCACCCTGAACCCCAAAATTTCCCTTAGCACCCCAAAACCCATACCCACCCTGAACCCTAGAATTACCCTTGGCACCCCAAAACCCACACCCACCCTGAACCCCAAAATTTCCCTTGGCACCCCAAAACCCATACCCACCCTGTTAGAAAAGGTAGACGGACCGGGAGGGCCGGCCGGGGTCAGGGGGAGAGGTCTCCGGGGAGAGCCGTCTCCAGGGATCGTACAGACAAGTAACTTCCCCCCCACAGACAGATATCACACACGGATAAGGTTCAGTGTTCTTTATAAGCACTTATTTAAGGTACGGTTGAATGGTACAAGGAGGTCTGGACTCAGGGGTCCCCTCGATTAGAGTCTCGCAAGGTAGGGAAGGGGGTAGCGGGACAGTCTATTTACCAATCAGGTAGTTCGGATGAGAGGATGATGAGCTCACAATCCTCGAGCTTGGTGGTTAGGTGGTACGGTCCGCGGCAGCGCCAGCAGGTCCCGGTGCGGATGGTCGTTACAACGGGCCGCGGCAGCGCCAGCAGGTCCCAGGAAGATGAAGGTTGCAGAAGGCCGCGGCAGCGCCAGCAGGTCCCGGTGAGGATGGTCGTTACAACGGGCCGCGGCAGCGCCAGCAGGTCCCAGGAAGATGAATGTTGCAGAAGGCCGCGGCAGCGCCAGCAGGTCCCGGTGAGGATGGTCGTTACAACGGGCCGCGGCAGCGCCAGCAGGTCCCAGGAAGATGAATGTTGCAGAAGGCCGCGGCAGCGCCAGCAGGCAGGACGATGGTTCACAAGAGCGGCTACGGCAGCGCCAGTAGACCGTCAAGGTTGAGTTCACTCGGTGTCTCTCGACTCCAGGATACAACTGCCTTCCTGCTCCGGAGCTGCCTCAGTTATAGGGCTGGTGCCCTTTGATGTCCGGACCCTCGCACTTGGAGGTCGGAGGGTCCGGGATGAAGGTGTCCAGACACCCAGCAGGGGGTGGAGCCAGTGCCTGGGGGAGCTGGGGGCGATCGGCACCTGGCGGGGGAGAGCCCTTGGTACTTCTTTCTCCCATTGACCTGCCAAGTGGTCCGCTCACCTCCTGGGTGGATGGTGGTGCCGGGATGTCGGGGCCGGCCAGGCCCGGGGTTAGGGTCGAGGTGAGGCCAGGCGGCCGCGTGGTGCAGGGCCCAAGAGGGCGGCTTGACCCGGCCGGGGAAGCCGGTGGGGCTGGACCCCGTGATGAGTAGGGGTCCGAGGGCAGAGGGTCCGTCGGAAGACGGAGTACGGGTGCTTGTCGCGGGGGTATGCCAGGTGGGCCGGAGTTCGGGCCCTGTCGTGCGTGGAGGGAGCAAACCGTCTGTGAGGCCTGTCCAACATGCGTCCCCCCCAGCTGAAGGCGGGGAGAGTCACCCATCTCCTTGGGGACTCTCTTCGTCGAGGCGGAAAAAGCGGGACAGGCCATCCGCGTTGGCGTGGTCTTGGCCTGGTCGGTGCTCCACGGTGAAGTCCATTCCCTGCAGGGAAATGGACCAGCGCAAGAGTTTTGGGTTCTCCCCCCGCATCTGCATCAGCCATTGCAGGGGTCGATGGTCGGTTTGTACCCGGAAGTGGGTACCGAAGAGATAGGGTCGGAGCTTTTTGAGGGCCCACACTACTGCAAATGCCTCCCTCTCGATGGTGCTCCAACGCTGTTCTCGGGCCAGGAGACGTCGACTGATGAAGGCCACTGGCTGGTCATGACCTTCGGGGTTCAACTGAGAGAGGACGGCTCCGATGCCGTGGTCGGAGGCGTCGGTCTGCACCACAAATTCCCGACTGTAATCGGGGGCCTGGAGCACCGGGGCGGTGCACAGGGCGGCCTTCAGCTCCTCGAAGGACGCTTGACAATCAGGAGTCCAGTTGACCCGCTTCGGTTGGTTCTTGGATGTGAGACCCGTGAGGGGCCCCACGATGCTGCCGTAGTCCTTCACGAACCGCCGGTAGTAGCCGGTGAGCCCCAAGAAGGCTCGGACCTCGGTCTGGGTGACGGGGGGCTGCCAGGACTGGATGGCCGCAATCTTAAGTTGTAGTGGGGCCACTAGCCCGCTTCCCACTTGGTGCCCAAGGTAGGTCACAGACCCTTGGCCAATTTGGCACTTGCCGGCCTTAATGGTGAGGCCGGCCCGCTGGAGGGCTTGTAGGACCTCTTGGAGGTGACGGAGGTGGTCGGACCAGTGGCGGCTGTATACAGCGATATCGTCCAGGTAGGCAGCGCTGAATTCTTCGAGCCCCGCCAAGACCTGGTTCACAAGGCGTTGGAACGTGGCGGGGGCATTCTTCATGCCAAAGGGCATGACCTTAAATTGATAGTGGCCATCGGGGGTGGAGAAGGCTGACCGTTCCTGAGCCCTGGGTGTGAGGCCGATCTGCCAGTAGCCCGCCGTTAGGTCGAAGATACTAAGGTAGCGGGCGGCCCCCAGCCGGTCGATCAGCTCGTCTGCTCGGGGGATGGGATGAGCGTCGGTCCGGGTGACAGCGTTCACGCCCCGGTAGTCGACGCAGAATCTTAGTTCAGGTGCGGTGCCGGGGGCAGCGGCCTTGGGAACTAATACAACCGGACTGGCCCAGGGACTGTCCGAGGGCTCGATGACCCCGATCGTGAGCATCTTGGCCACTTCCTCCTGTATGCAGGCCCGTACCCGATCTGGTACGCGGTAGGCCCGGTGCCGGACAGGGGGACTGTCCCCGGTGTCTACGTCGTGCAAACACCAAGGGGTGACCCCGGGGGTGAGGGAGAACAGGGCAGCGAACTGCAGCAGGAGGTCCCGGCAGTCCTGGCGTTGCTCCGAGGTGAGGGCGTCAGAGAGCCGGACCCCGTCCACGGAGCCGTCCTTCTCCTGAGTCTTCAGGAGATCCGGGAGGGGCTCGGAGTCTTCTTCTGTACCACTGTCTGTAGCCATCAAGAGGCTTAGTTCGGAGCGCACAAAGTGTGGTTTGAGCCGGTTGGTGTGGAGGACCCGAAGGGGGTTCCGGGGGGACCTCATGTCGATGAGGTAAGTGACGGGGCTTTTACGCTCGACCACTTTGAAGGGCCCCGTCCACTTATCTTGCAGGGCACATGGTTCGGTGGGGGACATCACCCATACTTGCTGCCCAGGCTCGAATTCAACGGAGGAGGCATTGTGATCATACCACCTCTTCATGTCCTCCTGGCTGGCCTCGAGGTTCGCCTTGGCCATCTCCCTGAAGCGCCGGGTCTGGTTTCGTAAGGCCAGGATGTATTTGAAGACGTCTGGAGGGGTCGTTAAGGGGGCCATCTCCCAACCTTCCTTGACTAGGCTGAGGGGCCCTCGCACAGGGTGTCCGTACAGGAGTTCGAAGGGGCTAAAACCGAGGGACTTCTGGGGAACTTCCCGGTAGGCGAAGAGGAGGCACGGGAGCAGTACATCCCACTGGCGACGGAGAGGCTCTTCCAATCCCCCAATCATCCCCTTGAGGGTGCGGTTAAAACGCTCCACTAGTCCGTTCCCTTGGGGGTGATAGGGGGTCGTGAATCTGTAGGTGACCCCGCATTGTTGCCAGAGGGACTTCATGTATTTAGATATGAAATTCGTACCTCGGTCGCTGACGACTTCTCGGGGGAAGCCTACCCGGGAGAAGATCCCCATCAGGGCCCGGCCAACCACCGGAGCTGTCACTGTCCGTAGGGGTATCGCCTCGGGGTAGCGGGTGGCATGGTCCACTAGTACCAAGATGAACCTGTGTCCTTGTGCCGTGCGGGGGTCCAAAGGCCCCACAATGTCTATCCCCACCCTCTCGAACGGGGTGGTGACCACAGGGAAGGGTTGCAGAGGGGCCTTCAGCTTCCGACCACTCTTCCCGCTGGCTTGGCATGTGGGGCAAGATCGGCAGTGGTTCAGGACGTCATTCCTCATTTTCGGCCAGAAAAAGTGGGTCACCAGGCGACTGTACGTTTTGTCCTGGCCCAGGTGTCCAGCCAGGGGGACATCGTGGGCTAAGTTGAGCAGAAATTCTCGGAAGCGGAGCGGTACCACCAGAACTCGACCGGCCCCCAGCTCGGCGATTCTTTGCTCGCTGTAGAGCAGGTCGTTATCCCAGTAGACCCAGTGGGTTCCGGTGGTGTCCCCGGCGTTTTGGGTACTGGCTTGTTGGCGGAGTCCCTCGAGGGAGGGACAGGTCTTTTGTTCCTGGCGGAACTGTTCTTGGGTGGGCCCCCCTTCTTGACGCCACTGAGCCAGATCCGGAAGGTCCTGGTGTTGCGCGTCTTCTTCGGTAGTCGGGTCCGGGAGGTCGGACTCGCCGTTGTCCTCTACGGGGGCAACCGGGGGCGGAGGTGCTGGCCATTCGGTTTCTTCGGATCGGGGGGCGGCACGGGCGGCCATGGATCGGGTGGTTATGCAGGCCCAGTCCGGGAGGCCCAGCATCCCCAGGTGCTCTCTTCTCTCGACGGTGGCCCACGGGGAACTCTCGAGGTCATTCCCCAGGAGGCAGTCCACGGGGGCATCGTCCCGGACCGTCACCTTCAACAGGCCGGAGACCCCTCCCCATTCGAATGGGACGCAGGCCATCTTACACATACTCTCAGAGTTATCTGCCGAGCGGACGGGGCAGAGAATGTTCGGCAGGATCTGCTCGGGCTTCACCAGATGACAGCGGACGGCCGTCACGCTGGCGCCGGTGTCACGCAAGGCCTCGGCTCTCTGTCCATTAATGGTCACCCACTGACCGTATTTTCTGGTGTTGGCGGGTAGGGGAGCCCGCGGAACCATGTCTCTTCCCCCTAAGCATGCCAGGACCATGGCGGCCGGTTCCCACCCTTGCTGGGCCGGCTCGTACTCTTCGGGTCCCTCCGATGATTGCTCTTCCCCTAGGGCAGCGGCAGCTACCTGGCGGGGCTTGGGTGTTTGGTTTAGCGGGCAGTTCGGGTCGTTGGCGTAGTGGCCTAGTCGCTGGCACCGGTGGCACGTGACGTTGGCTCGGTACCCAGGCCGCAACGGGGGGTTGCCCCGGCCGGCCGGAGGCGGGGTGCTGGCCACGGGTGTTGCTGGTAAGGCGTCTCTCCCTCGCCCCGGGCCCCCTCCTCCTCCCCGAGGACGGTGCTGGCCTTGGTTGCTTCTGTTCTGGTCGTGTGGCCCTCTCCGGCCCACTCGGGTGCTTTCCCACCGGTCAGCTTCGGCGGCGAGCTGCCGGGGGTCAGTCAGCTTACTGTCGAGTAGGTGCTGCCTGAGCTCGACGAAACAGTTGTTTGACAGGTGCTCCCATACCATAAGGTTGAAGAGTTGTTCGTAGGTGGTGACCTGACTTCCCTTGATCCAACCCTCGAAGGCCCGGCTGAAATAGTTCACGTATTCCACCCAAGTTGTACCTGGGATCCGGGTGCAATCTCTGAACCTCTGGCGGTACATCTCGGGCGTGAGGCCGTAGCGGGTGAGGAGGGCAGTCTTCATGTGGTCGTAGGACGACATTTGGTGATCGGGGAGCTGCAGCAGGGCATCGCGACCCTCGTTGATAAATCTCCCCCAAAGTCCGGCTCCCCAATCACTCCGGTCGATCCGGTGGGAGGTCATGGCGATCTCATAGGCTTTAAACCACTGTTGTATGTCGTCTTCTCGGACATATTCGCGGACAACATCCTTGGGGATGTGAACTTTTTTCTCACTTGGCCCCGGGGTGTGTGGTCGCTCAGGCACTCCCAGTTCCTTATTCTGTTTGCGCAGTTCTATTTCCGCTAGTCGGCGCTCGTGCTCGAGCGTTATTTTTTTCTCTTCCAGCTCTCTCTGCCTCTGCTTTTCTTCTCGTTCCTCTCGAAGCCGCATATGCTCGAGGTTGAGTTTCTGTTCAGCTAACTTGAGTTCCTCATCCATCTTGAGTCGTGCCATCTCCAACTCGTGTAATCTGACTCTGTCTCTTTCTCGGATCTCCTCCTGTGGGAGGCCCGTTCCCCGCTCCTCGGGAGCCGTGGCGTTCTCCTCTGGTGTGACGCTGTTTTGGTCGGAGGGTCCTGTGACCCCAGTTTCTGTCCATGACTCAAGAGCGCGCTTTAGATCATCCTTGGTACTCAGGCCGGTGGTAGCAATGCCAAGTTCTATGCAAAATTGTCTCAGTTCGCGGTGGTTGTATTCTTCTAATTTCTCCATTTGGAATTTCTCGGTGGAGCTGCTATCTTTGGTCGACATCGTGTTTATGTCGTGGGGTGAGCTACTCTCTGTACGATTACGCGTTGATTCGGATCGCGCCGCTGGCCACCAATGTTAGAAAAGGTAGACGGACCGGGAGGGCCGGCCGGGGTCAGGGGGAGAGGTCTCCGGGGAGAGCCGTCTCCAGGGATCGTACAGACAAGTAACTTCCCCCCCACAGACAGATATCACACACGGATAAGGTTCAGTGTTCTTTATAAGCACTTATTTAAGGTACGGTTGAATGGTACAAGGAGGTCTGGACTCAGGGGTCCCCTCGATTAGAGTCTCGCAAGGTAGGGAAGGGGGTAGCGGGACAGTCTATTTACCAATCAGGTAGTTCGGATGAGAGGATGATGAGCTCACAATCCTCGAGCTTGGTGGTTAGGTGGTACGGTCCGCGGCAGCGCCAGCAGGTCCCGGTGCGGATGGTCGTTACAACGGGCCGCGGCAGCGCCAGCAGGTCCCAGGAAGATGAAGGTTGCAGAAGGCCGCGGCAGCGCCAGCAGGTCCCGGTGAGGATGGTCGTTACAACGGGCCGCGGCAGCGCCAGCAGGTCCCAGGAAGATGAATGTTGCAGAAGGCCGCGGCAGCGCCAGCAGGCAGGACGATGGTTCACAAGAGCGGCTACGGCAGCGCCAGTAGACCGTCAAGGTTGAGTTCACTCGGTGTCTCTCGACTCCAGGATACAACTGCCTTCCTGCTCCGGAGCTGCCTCAGTTATAGGGCTGGTGCCCTTTGATGTCCGGACCCTCGCACTTGGAGGTCGGAGGGTCCGGGATGAAGGTGTCCAGACACCCAGCAGGGGGTGGAGCCAGTGCCTGGGGGAGCTGGGGGCGATCGGCACCTGGCGGGGGAGAGCCCTTGGTACTTCTTTCTCCCATTGACCTGCCAAGTGGTCCGCTCACCTCCTGGGTGGATGGTGGTGCCGGGATGTCGGGGCCGGCCAGGCCCGGGGTTAGGGTCGAGGTGAGGCCAGGCGGCCGCGTGGTGCAGGGCCCAAGAGGGCGGCTTGACCCGGCCGGGGAAGCCGGTGGGGCTGGACCCCGTGATGAGTAGGGGTCCGAGGGCAGAGGGTCCGTCGGAAGACGGAGTACGGGTGCTTGTCGCGGGGGTATGCCAGGTGGGCCGGAGTTCGGGCCCTGTCGTGCGGGGAGGGAGCAAACCGTCTGTGAGGCCTGTCCAACACACCCTGAATCCCAAAATTACCCTTGCCACCCCCAAAACCCATACCCAGGCTCACACCCTAAAATGACCCTCAGAACCCCAAAACTCATACCCACACTGAACCCTAAAATTAACCTTGGCAGCCCAAAATCCATACCCACCCTGGACCCTAAGGTTACCCTTGTCACCCCAAAACCCACTTCCACCCTGAACCCCAAAATTACCCTTGGCACCCCAAAACCCATACGCACCCTTAACCCCAAAATTACCCTTGGCACCCCAAAACCTATACCCAAGCTCATCCCTAAAATGCCCCTTAGCATCTCAAAGCCCATACCCACCCTGAACCCTAAAATTAACCTTGCCAGCCCAAAATGCATACCTACCCTGAAGCCTAAAATTACCATTGGCACCCCAAAACCCACACCCACCCTGACACCTTAAATTATCCTTGGCACCCCAAAACCCATACCCACCCTGAACTCTAAAATTACCCTTGGCTCGCCAAACCCCATCCCATACTGAACCCTAAAATTACCCTTGGCCCCCTAAACCCACACCCACCCTGAACCCTAAAATCAACCTTGTCACCCCAAAACCCATTCCCACCCTGACCACTGAAATTACACGTGGCACCCCAAAACCCGTACCCACCCTGAACCCCAAAATTATCCTTTGCACCTCAAGACCCATACCCACCCTGAACCCCAAAACTACCCTTGGCACCCCAAAACCCATAACCACCCTGAACCCTAAAATTAATATTGGCACCATAAAGACCCATACCCCCCATAACCCTAAAACTACCCTTGGTGCACAAAAACCCATACCTACCTGAACCCTAAAATTGCCCTTAGCAGCCCAAAACCTATACCCACTCTGAACCCTAAAATTACCCTTAGCAGTCCAAAACCTATACCCACTCTGAACCTTAACATTACTCGTCACTCCTAAATCCATACCCACCTTCAAATCTAAAATTACTCTTTGCACCCCAAAACGCATAAATAATATTACAATTAGCACCCCAAAACCCATCCCCACCCTGAACCCTAAAATTACCCTTGGCTCCCCAAAACCCATAATCACCCTGAACCCTAAAATTGCCATTGGCCCCCCAAAACCCACACCCACTCTGAACCCTAAAATTACCCTTTGCACCCCAAAACCCATACTCACTCTGAACCCTAAAACTACCCTTGGCACCCCAAAACCCACACCCAACCTGAACCCTTAAATTATCCTCAACACCCCAATACTCACACCCAACCTGAACCATAAAATTACCCTTGGCACCCCAAAACCCATTCCCACCCTGAGCCCTAAAATTACCATTGGCACCCTAAAACCCATACCCACCCTGAACCCTAGAATTACCCTTGGCACCCCAAAACCCACACCCACCCTAAACCCCAAAATTTCCCTTAGCACCCCAAAACCCATACCCACCCTGAACCCTAGAATTACCCTTGGCACCCCAAAACCCACACCCACCCTAAACCCCAAAATTTCCCTTAGCACCCCAAAACCCATACCCACCCTGAACCCTAGAATTACCCTTGGCACCCCAATACCCACACCCAACCTGAACCATAAAATTACCCTTGGCACCCCAAAACCCATTCCCACCCTGAGCCCTAAAATTACCATTGGCACCCTAAAACCCATACCCACCCTGAACCCTAGAATTACCCTTGGCACCCCAAAACCCACACCCACCCTAAACCCCAAAATTTCCCTTAGCACCCCAAAACCCATACCCACCCTGAACCCTAGAATTACCCTTGGCACCCCAAAACCCACACCCACCCTGAACCCCAAAATTTCCCATGGCACCCCAAAACCCATACCCACCCTGAACCCCAAAATTACCCTTGCCACCCCGAAAACCGATACCCAGGCTCACACCCTAAAATGACCCTTAGCACCCCAAAACTCATACCCACACAACCCTAAAATTAACCTTGGCAGCCCAAAATCCATACCCACCCTGGACCCTAAGGTTACCCTTGTCACCCCAAAACCCACACCCACCCTGAACCCCAAAATTTCCCATGGCACCCCAAAACCTATACGCACCCTTAACCCCCAAATTACCCTTGGCATCCCAAAACCTATACCCAAGCTCATCCCTAAAATTCCCCTTACCATCCCAAAACCCATACCCACCCTGAACCCTAAAATTAACCTTGCCAGCCCAAAATGCATACCCACCCTGAACCCTAAAATTGCCATTGGCACCCCAAAACCCACACCCATCCTGAACCCTAAAATTACCCTGGGCACCCAAAACCCATACCTACCCTGAACCCTAGAATTACCATTTGCACCCCAAAACCCACACCCACCCTGAACCCCAATATTTCTTTTTGCACCCTAAAACCCATATCCACCCTGAACCGTAGAATTACCCTTGGCACCCCAAAACCCACACCCAGCCTGAACCCCAAAACTTTCCATTGGCACGCCAAAACCCATAGCCACACTGAACCCTTAGAATTACCCTTGGCACCCCAAAACCCATACTCACTCTGAACTCTAGAACTACCCTTAGCTCCCCAAAACCCATACCCACCCTGAACTCTAAAATTATCCTTGGCTCACCAAACCCCATCCCATACTGAACCCTAAAATTACCCTTGGCCCCTAAACCCACACCCACCCTGAACCCTAAAATCAACCTTGTCAGCCCAAAACCCATTCCCACCCTGAACACTAAAATTACACGTGGCACCCCAAAACCCATACCCACCCTGAACCCCAAAATTATCCTTTGCACCTCAAGACCCATACCCACCCTGAACCCCAAAACTACCCTTGGCACCCCAAAACCCATACCCACCCTGAACCCTAAAATTAATATTGGCACCATAAAGAACCATACCCCCCATAACCCTAAAACTACCCTTGGTGCACAAAAACCCATACCTACCTGAACCCTAAAATTGCCCTTAGCAGCCCAAAACCTATACCCACTCTGAACCCTAAAATTACCCTTAGCAGTCCAAAACCTATACCCACTCTGAACCTTAACATTACTCGTCACTCCTAAATCCATACCCACCTTCAAATATAAAATTACTCTTTGCACCCCAAAACCCATAATCACCCTGAACCCTAAAATTGCCATTGGCCCCCCAAAACCCACACCCACTCTGAACCCTAAAATTACCCTTTGCACCCCAAAACCCATACTCACTCTGAATCCTAAAACTACCCTTGGCACCCCAAAACCCACACCCAACCTGAACCCTTAAATTATCCTCAACACCCCAATACCCACACCCAACCTGAACCATAAAATTACCCTTGGCACCCCAAAACCCATTCCCACCATGAGCCCTAAAATCACCATTGGCACCCTAAAACCCATACCCACCCTGAACCCCAAAATTACCCTTGGCACCCCAAAACCTATACCCAAGCTCATCCCTAAAATGCCCCTTAGCATCTCAAAGCCCATACCCACCCTGAACCCTAAAATTAACCTTGCCAGCCCAAAATGCATACCTACCCTGAAGCCTAAAATTACCATTGGCACCCCAAAACCCACACCCACCCTGACACCTTAAATTATCCTTGGCACCCCAAAACCCATACCCACCCTGAACTCTAAAATTACCCTTGGCTCGCCAAACCCCATCCCATACTGAACCCTAAAATTACCCTTGGCCCCCTAAACCCACACCCACCCTGAACCCTAAAATCAACCTTGTCACCCCAAAACCCATTCCCACCCTGACCACTGAAATTACACGTGGCACCCCAAAACCCGTACCCACCCTGAACCCCAAAATTATCCTTTGCACCTCAAGACCCATACCCACCCTGAACCCCAAAACTACCCTTGGCACCCCAAAACCCATAACCACCCTGAACCCTAAAATTAATATTGGCACCATAAAGACCCATACCCCCCATAACCCTAAAACTACCCTTGGTGCACAAAAACCCATACCTACCTGAACCCTAAAATTGCCCTTAGCAGCCCAAAACCTATACCCACTCTGAACCCTAAAATTACCCTTAGCAGTCCAAAACCTATACCCACTCTGAACCTTAACATTACTCGTCACTCCTAAATCCATACCCACCTTCAAATCTAAAATTACTCTTTGCACCCCAAAACGCATAAATAATATTACAATTAGCACCCCAAAACCCATCCCCACCCTGAACCCTAAAATTACCCTTGGCTCCCCAAAACCCATAATCACCCTGAACCCTAAAATTGCCATTGGCCCCCCAAAACCCACACCCACTCTGAACCCTAAAATTACCCTTTGCACCCCAAAACCCATACTCACTCTGAACCCTAAAACTACCCTTGGCACCCCAAAACCCACACCCAACCTGAACCCTTAAATTATCCTCAACACCCCAATACTCACACCCAACCTGAACCATAAAATTACCCTTGGCACCCCAAAACCCATTCCCACCCTGAGCCCTAAAATTACCATTGGCACCCTAAAACCCATACCCACCCTGAACCCTAGAATTACCCTTGGCACCCCAAAACCCACACCCACCCTAAACCCCAAAATTTCCCTTAGCACCCCAAAACCCATACCCACCCTGAACCCTAGAATTACCCTTGGCACCCCAAAACCCACACCCACCCTAAACCCCAAAATTTCCCTTAGCACCCCAAAACCCATACCCACCCTGAACCCTAGAATTACCCTTGGCACCCCAATACCCACACCCAACCTGAACCATAAAATTACCCTTGGCACCCCAAAACCCATTCCCACCCTGAGCCCTAAAATTACCATTGGCACCCTAAAACCCATACCCACCCTGAACCCTAGAATTACCCTTGGCACCCCAAAACCCACACCCACCCTAAACCCCAAAATTTCCCTTAGCACCCCAAAACCCATACCCACCCTGAACCCTAGAATTACCCTTGGCACCCCAAAACCCACACCCACCCTGAACCCCAAAATTTCCCATGGCACCCCAAAACCCATACCCACCCTGAACCCCAAAATTACCCTTGCCACCCCGAAAACCGATACCCAGGCTCACACCCTAAAATGACCCTTAGCACCCCAAAACTCATACCCACACAACCCTAAAATTAACCTTGGCAGCCCAAAATCCATACCCACCCTGGACCCTAAGGTTACCCTTGTCACCCCAAAACCCACACCCACCCTGAACCCCAAAATTTCCCATGGCACCCCAAAACCTATACGCACCCTTAACCCCCAAATTACCCTTGGCATCCCAAAACCTATACCCAAGCTCATCCCTAAAATTCCCCTTACCATCCCAAAACCCATACCCACCCTGAACCCTAAAATTAACCTTGCCAGCCCAAAATGCATACCCACCCTGAACCCTAAAATTGCCATTGGCACCCCAAAACCCACACCCATCCTGAACCCTAAAATTACCCTGGGCACCCAAAACCCATACCTACCCTGAACCCTAGAATTACCATTTGCACCCCAAAACCCACACCCACCCTGAACCCCAATATTTCTTTTTGCACCCTAAAACCCATATCCACCCTGAACCGTAGAATTACCCTTGGCACCCCAAAACCCACACCCAGCCTGAACCCCAAAACTTTCCATTGGCACGCCAAAACCCATAGCCACACTGAACCCTTAGAATTACCCTTGGCACCCCAAAACCCATACTCACTCTGAACTCTAGAACTACCCTTAGCTCCCCAAAACCCATACCCACCCTGAACTCTAAAATTATCCTTGGCTCACCAAACCCCATCCCATACTGAACCCTAAAATTACCCTTGGCCCCTAAACCCACACCCACCCTGAACCCTAAAATCAACCTTGTCAGCCCAAAACCCATTCCCACCCTGAACACTAAAATTACACGTGGCACCCCAAAACCCATACCCACCCTGAACCCCAAAATTATCCTTTGCACCTCAAGACCCATACCCACCCTGAACCCCAAAACTACCCTTGGCACCCCAAAACCCATACCCACCCTGAACCCTAAAATTAATATTGGCACCATAAAGAACCATACCCCCCATAACCCTAAAACTACCCTTGGTGCACAAAAACCCATACCTACCTGAACCCTAAAATTGCCCTTAGCAGCCCAAAACCTATACCCACTCTGAACCCTAAAATTACCCTTAGCAGTCCAAAACCTATACCCACTCTGAACCTTAACATTACTCGTCACTCCTAAATCCATACCCACCTTCAAATATAAAATTACTCTTTGCACCCCAAAACCCATAATCACCCTGAACCCTAAAATTGCCATTGGCCCCCCAAAACCCACACCCACTCTGAACCCTAAAATTACCCTTTGCACCCCAAAACCCATACTCACTCTGAATCCTAAAACTACCCTTGGCACCCCAAAACCCACACCCAACCTGAACCCTTAAATTATCCTCAACACCCCAATACCCACACCCAACCTGAACCATAAAATTACCCTTGGCACCCCAAAACCCATTCCCACCATGAGCCCTAAAATCACCATTGGCACCCTAAAACCCATACCCACCCTGAACCCTAGAATTACCCTTGGCACCCCAAAACCCACACCCACCCTGAACCCCAAAATTTCCCTTAGCACCCCAAAACCCATATCCACCCTGAACCGTAGAATTACCCTTGGCACCCCAAAACCCACACCCAGCCTGAACCCCAAAATTTCCGTTGGCACGCCAAAACCCATAGCCACACTGAACCCTTAGAATTACCCTTGGCACCCCAAAACCCATACTCACTCTGAACTCTAGAACTACCCTTAGCTCCCCAAAACCCATACCCACCCTGAACTCTAAAATTACCCTTGGCTCGCCAAACCCCACCCCATACTGAACCCTAAAATTACCCTTGGCCCCCTAAACCCACACCCACCCTGAACCCTAAAATCAACCTTGTCACCCCCAAACCCATTCCCACCCTGAACACTAAAATTACACGTGGCACCCCAAAACCCATACCCACCCTGAACCCAAAAATTATCCTTTGCACCTCAAGACCCATACCCACCCTGAACCCCAAAACTACCCTTGGCACCCAAAAATCCATACCCACCCTGAACCCTAAAATTAATATTGGCAGCATAAAGACCCATACCCCCCATAACCCTAAAACTACCCTTGGTGCACAAAAACCCATACCTACCTGAACCATAAAATTGCCCTTAGCAGCCCAAAACCTATACCCACTCTGAACCCTAAAATTACCCTTAGCAGTCCAAAACCTATACCCACTCTGAACCTTAACATTACTAGTCACTCCTAAATCCATACCCATCTTCAAATCTAAAATTACTCTTTGCACCCCAAAACGCATAAATAATATTACAATTAGCACCCCAAAACCCATCCCCACCCTGAACCCTAAAATTACCCTTGGCTCCCCAAAACCCATACTCACTCTGAACCCTAAAACTACCCTTGGCACCCCAAAACCCACACCCAACCTGAACCCTTAAATTATCCTCAACACCCCAATACCCACACCCAACCTGAACCATAAAATTACCCTTGGCACCCCAAAACCCATTCTCACCCTGAGCCCTAAAATTACCATTGGCACCCTAAAACCCATACCCACCCTGAACCCTAAAATTACCCTTGGCACCCCAAAACCCACACCCACCCTGAACCCCAAAATTTCCCTTATCACCCCAAAACCCATACCCACCCTGAACCCTAGAATTACCCTTGGCACCCCAAAACCCACACCCACCCTGAACCCCAAAATGTCCCATGGCACCCCAAAACCCATACCCACCCTGAACCCCAAAATTACCCTTGCCACCCCGAAAACCGATACCCAGGCTCACACCCTAAAATGACCCTTAGCACCCCAAAACTCATACCCACACAACCCAAAAATTAACCTTGGCAGCCCAAAATCCATACCCACCCTGGACCCTAAGGTTACCCTTGTCACCCCAAAACTCACACCCACCCTGAACCCCAAAATTTCCTATGGCACCCCAAAACCTATACGCACCCTTAACCCCAAAATTACCCTTGGCATCCCAAAACCTATACCCAAGCTCATCCCTAAAATTAACCTTGCCAGCCCAAAATGCATACCCACCCTGAACCCTAAAATTACCATTGGCACCCAAAACCCATACCTACCCTGAACCATAAAATCACCATTGGCACCACAAAGCCCACACCCACCCTAAACCCCAAAATTTCCTTTGGCACCCTAAAACCCATACCCACCCTGAACCCTAGAATTTCCCTTGGCACCCCAAAACCCACACCCACCCTGAACCCCAAAATTTCCCTTAGCACCCCAAAACACATACCCACCCTGAACCCTAGAATTACCCTTGGCACCCCAAAACCCACACCCACCCTGAACCCCAAAATTTCCCTTGGCACCCCAAAACCCATACCCACCCTGAACCCCAAAATTACCCTTGCCACCCCCAAAACCCATACCCAGGCTCACACCCTAAAATGACCCTTAGCACCCCAAAACTCATACCCACACTGAACCCTAAAATTAACCTTGGCAGCCCAAAATCCATACCCACCCTGGACCCTAAGGTTACCCTTGTCACCCCAAAACCCACTTCTACCCTGAACCCCAAAATTACCCTTGGCACCCCAAAACCCATACGCACCCTTAACCCCAAAATTAACCTTGGCACCCCAAAACCTATACCCAAGTTCATCCCTAAAATGCCCCTTAGCATCGCAAAGCCCATACCCACCCTGAACCCTAAAATTAACCTTGCCAGCCCAAAATGCATACCTACCCTGAAGCCTAAAATTGCCATTGGCACCCCAAAACCCACACCCATCCTGAACCCTAAAATTACCCTGGGCACCCTAAAACCCATATCCACCCTGAACCGTAGAATTACCCTTGGCACCCCAAAACCCACACCCAGCCTGAACCCCAAAATTTCCGTTGGCACGCCAAAACCCATAGCCACACTGAACCCTGAGAATTACCCTTGGCACCCCAAAACCCATACTCACTCTGAACTCTAGAACTACCCTTAGCTCCCCAAAACCCATACCCACCCTGAACTCTAAAATTATCCTTGGCTCACCAAACCCCATCCCATACTGAACCCTAAAATTACCCTTGGCCCCTAAACCCACACCCACCCTGAACCCTAAAATCAACCTTGTCAGCCCAAAACCCATTCCCACCCTGAACACTAATATTACACGTGGCACCCCAAAACCCATACCCACCCTGAACCCCAAAATTATCCTTTGCACCTCAAGACCCATACCCACCCTGAACCCCAAAACTACCCTTGGCACCCCAAAACCCATACCCACCCTGAACCCTAAAATTAATATTGGCACCATAAAGACCCATACCCCCCATAGCCCTAAAACTACCCTTGGTGCACAAAAACCCATACCTACCTGAACCCTAAAATTGCCCTTAGCAGCCCAAAACCTATACCCACTCTGAACCCTAAAATTACCCTTAGCAGTCCAAAACCTATACCCACTCTGAACCTTAACATTACTCGTCACTCCTAAATCCATACCCACCTTCAAATATAAAATTACTCTTTGCACCCCAAAACCCATAATCACCCTGAACCCTAAAATTGCCATTGGCCCCCCAAAACCCACACCCACTCTGAACCCTAAAATTACCCTTTGCATACCAAAACCCATACTCACTCTGAACCCTAAAACTACCCTTGGCACCCCAAAACCCACACCCAACCTGAACCCTTAAATTATCCTCAACACCCCAATACCCACACCCAACCTGAACCATAAAATTACCCTTGGCACCCCAAAACCCATTCCCACCATGAGCCCAAAAATTACCATTGGCACCCTAAAACCCATACCCACCCTGAACCCTAGAATGACCCTTGGCACCCCAAAACCCACACCCACCCTGAACCCCAAAAGTTCCCTTAGCACCCCAAAACCCATATCCACCCTGAACCCTAGAATTACCCTTGGCACCCCAAAACCCACACCCACCCTGAACCCCAAAATTTCCCTTGGCACCCCAAAACCCATACCCACCCTGAACCCCAAAATTACCCTTGCCACCCCCAAAACCCATACCCAGGCTCACACCCTAAAATGACCCTTAGCACCCCAAAACTCATACCCACACTGAACCCTAAAATTAACCTTGGCAGCCCAAAATCCATACCCACCCTGGACCCTAAGGTTACCCTTGTCACCCCAAAACCCACTTCCACCCTGAACCCCAAAATTACCCTTGGCACCCCAAAACCCATACACACCCTTAACCCCAAAATTACCCTTGGCACCCCAAAACCTATACCCAAGCTCGTCCCTAAAATGCCCCTTAGCATCCCAAAGCCCATACCCACCCTGAACCCTAAAATTAACCTTGCCAGCCCAAAATGCATACCTACCCTGAAGCCTAAAATTACCATTGGCACCCCAAAACCCACACCCACCCTGAAACCTTAAATTATCCTTCGCACCCCAAAACCCATACCCATCCTGAACCCTAAAATTACCCTGGGCACCCAAAACCCATACCTACCCTGAACACTAGAATTACCATTTGCACCCCAAAACCCACACCCACCCTGAACCCCAAAATTTCTTTTGGCACCCTAAAACCCATATCCACCCTGAACCGTAGAATTACCCTTGGTACCCCAAAACCCACACCCAGCCTGAACCCCAAAATTTCCGTTGGCCCGCCAAAACCCATAGCCACACTGAACCCTTAGAATTACCCTTGGCACCCCAAAACCCATACTCACTCTGAACTCTAGAACTACCCTTAGCTCCCCAAAACCCATACCCACCCTGAATTATAAAATTACCCTTGGCTCGCCAAACCCCATCCCATACTGAACCCTAAAATTACCCTTGGCCCCCTAAACCCACACCCACCCTGAACCCTAAAATCAACCTTGTCACCCCAAAACCCATTCCAACCCTGAACACTAAAATTACACGTGGCACCCCAAAACCCATACCCACCCTGAACCCCAAAATTATCCTTTGCACCTCAAGACCCATACCCACCCTGAACCCCAAAACTACCCTTGGCACCCCAAAACCCATACCCACCCTGAACCCTAAAATTAATATTGGCACCATAAAGACCTATACCCCCCATAACCCTAAAACTACCCTTGGTGCACAAAAACCCATACCTACCTGAACCCTAAAATTGCCCTTAGCAGCCCAAAACCTATACCCACTCTGAACCCTAAAATTACCCTTAGCAGTCCAAAACCTATACCCACTCTGAACCTTAACATTACTCGTCACTCCTAAATCCATACCCACCTTCAAATCTAAAATTACTCTTTGCACCCTAAAACGCATAAATAATATTACAATTAGCACCCCAAAACCCATCCCCACCCTGAACCCTAAAATTACCCTAGGCTCCCCAAAACCCATAATCACCCTGAACCCTAAAATTGCCATTGGCCCCCCAAAACCCACACCCACTTTGAACCCTAAAATTACCCTTTGCACCCCAAAACCCATACTCACTCTGAACCCTAAAACTACCCTTGGCACCCCAAAACCCACACCCAACCTGAACCCTTAAATTATCCTCAACACCCCAATACCCACACCCAACCTGAACCATAAAATTACCCTTGGCACCCCAAAACCCATTCCCACCCTGAGCCCTAAAATTACCATTGGCACCCTAAAACCCATACCCACCCTGAACCCTGGAATTACCCTTGGCACCCCAAAACCCACACCCACCCAGAACCCCAAAATTTCCCTTAGCACCCCAAAACCCATACCTACCCTGAACCCTAGAATTACCCTTGGCACCCCAAAACCCACACCCACCCTGAACCCCAAAATTTCCCATGGCACCCCAAAACCCATACCCACCCTGAACCCCAAAATTACCCTTGCCACCCCGAAAACCGATACCCAGGCTCACACCCTAAAATGACCCTTAGCACCCCAAAACTCATACCCACACTGAACCCTAAAATTAACCTTGGCAGCCCAAAATCCATACCCACCCTGGACCCTAAGGTTACCCTTGTCACCCCAAAACCCACACCCACCCTGAACCCCAAAATTTCCCATGGCACCCCAAAACCTATACGCACCCTTAACCCCAAAATTACCCTTGGCATCCCAAAACCTATACCCAAGCTCATCCCTAAAATTCCCCTTAGCATCCCAAAACCCATACCCACCCTGAACCCTAAAATTAACCTTGCCAGCCCAAAATGCATACCCACCCTGAACCCTAAAATTACCATTGGCACCCAAAACCCATACCTACCCTGAACCATAAAATCACCATTGGCACCACAAAGCCCACACCCACCCTGAACCCCAAAATTTCCTTTGGCACCCTAAAACCCATACCCACCCTGAATCCTAGAATTACCCTTGGCACCCCAAAACCCACACCCACCCTGAACCCCAAAATTTCCCTTAGCACCCCAAAACCCATACCCACCCTGAACCCTAGAATTACCCTTGGCACCCCAAAACCCACACCCACCCTGAACCCCACAATTTCCCTTGGCACCCCAAAACCCATACCCACCCTGAACCCCAAAATTACCCTTGCCACCCCCAAAACACATACCCAGGCTCACACCCTAAAATGACCCTTAGCACCCCAAAACTCATACCCACACTGAACCCTAAAATTAACCTTGGCAGCCCAAAATCCATACCCACCCTGGACCCTAAGGTTACCCTTGTCACCCCAAAACCCACTTCCACCCTGAACCCCAAAATTACCCTTGGCACCCAAAAACTCATACGCACCCTTAACCCCAAAATTACCCTTGGCACCCCAAAACCTATACCCAAGCTCATCCCTAAAATGCCCCTTAGCATCCCAAAGCCCATACCCACCCTGAACCCTAAAATTAACCTTGCCAGCCCAAAATGCATACCTACCCTGAAGCCTAAAATTACCATTGGCACCCCAAAACCCACACCCACCCTGAAACCTTAAATTATCCTTGGCACCCCAAAACCCATACCCACCCTGAACTCTAAAATTACCCTTGGCTCGCCAAACCCCATTCCCACCCTGAACACTGAAATTACACGTGGCACCCCAAAACCTATACCCACCCTGAACCCCAAAATTATCCTTTGCACCTCAAGACCCATACCCACCCTGAACCCCAAAACTACCCTTGGCACCCCAAAACCCATACCCACCCTGAACCCTAAAATTAATATTGGCACCATGAAGACCCATACCCCCCATAACCCTAAAACTACCCTTGGTGCACAAAAACCCATACCTACCTGAACCCTAAAATTGCCCTTAGCAGCCCAAAACCTATACCCACTCTGAACCCTAAAATTACCCTTAGCAGTCCAAAACCTATACCCACTCTAAACCTTAACATTACTCGTCACTCCTAAATCCATACCAACCTTCAAATCTAAAATTACTCTTTGCACCCCAAAACGCATAAATAATATTACAATTAGCACCCCAAAACCCATCCCCACCCTGAACCCTAAAATTACCCTTGGCTCCCCAAAACCCATAATCACCCTGAACCCTAAAATTGCCATTGGCCCCCCAAAACCCACACCCACTCTGAACCCTAAAATTACCCTTTGCACCCCAAAACCCATACTCACTCTGAACCCTAAAACTACCCTTGGCACCCCAAAACCCACACCCAACCTGAACCCTTAAATTATCCTCAACACCCCAATACCCACACCCAACCTGAACCACAAAATTACCCTTGGCACCCCAAAACCCATTCCCACCCTGAGCCCTAAAATTACCATTGGCACCCTAAAACCCATACCCACCCTGAACCCTAGAATTACCCTTGGCACCCCAAAACCCACACCCACCCTGAACCCCATAATTTCCCTTAGCACCCCAAAACCCATACCCACCCTGAACCCTAGAATTACCCTTGGCACCCCAAAACCCACACCCACCCTGAACCCCAAAATTTCCCATGGCACCCCAAAACCCATACCCACCCTGAACCCCAAAATTACCCTTGCCACCCCGAAAACCGATACCCAGGCTCACACCCTAAAATTACCCTTAGCACCCCAAAACTCATACCCACACAACCCTAAAATTAACCTTGGAAGCCCAAAATCCATACCCACCCTGGACCCTAAGGTTACCCTTGTCACCCCAAAACCCACACCCACCCTGAACCCCAAAATTTCCCATGGCACCCCAAAACCTATATGCACCCTTAACCCCAAAATTACCCTTGGCATCCCAAAACCTATACCCAAGCTCATCCCTAAAATTCCCCTTAGCATCCCAAAACCCACACCCACCCTGAACCCTAAAATTAACCTTGCCAGCCCAAAATGCATACCCACCCTGAACCCTAAAATTACCATTGGCACCCAAAACCCATACCTACCCTGAACCATAAAATCACCATTGGCACCACAAAGCCCAAACCCACCCTGAACCCCAAAATTTCCTTTGGCACCCTAAAACCCATACCCACCCTGAATCCTAGAATTACCCTTGGCACCCCAAAACCCACACCCACCCTGAACCCCAAAATTTCCCTTAGCACCCCAAAACCCATACCCATCCTGAACCCTAGAATTACCCTTGGCACCCCAAAACCCACACCCACCCTGAACCCCAAAATTTCCCTTGGCACCCCAAAACCATACCCACCCTGAACCCCAAAATAACCCTTGCCACCCCCAAAACCCATACCCAGGCTCACACCCTAAAATGACCCTTAGCACCCCAAAACTCATACCCACACTGAACCCTAAAATTAACCTTGGCAGCCCAAAATCCATACCCACCCTGGACCCTAAGGTTACCCTTGTCACCCCAAAACCCACTTCCACCCTGAACCCCAAAATTACCCTTGGCACCACAAAACCCATACGCACCCTTAACCCCAAAATTACCCTTGGCACCCCAAAACCTATACCCATGCTCATCCCTAAAATGCCCCTTAGCATCTCAAAGCCCATACCCACCCTGAACCCTAAAATTAACCTTGCCAGCCCAAAATGCATACCTACCCTGAAGCCTAAAATTACCATTGGCACCCCAAAACCCACACCCACCCTGACACCTTAAATTATCCTTGGCACCCCAAAACCCATACCCACCCTGAACTCTAAAATTACCCTTGGCTCGCCAAACCCCATCCCATACTGAACCCTAAAATTACCCTTGGCCCCCTAAACCCACACCCACCCTGAACCCTAAAATCAACCTTGTCACCCCAAAACCCATTCCCACCCTGACCACTGAAATTACACGCGGCACCCCAAAACCCGTACCCACCCTGAACCCCAAAATTATCCTTTGCACCTCAAGACCCATACCCACCCTGAACCCCAAAACTACCCTTGGCACCCCAAAACCCATACCCACCCTGAACCCTAAAATTAATATTGGAACCATAAAGACCCATACCCCCCATAACCCTAAAACTACCCTTGGTGCACAAAAACCCATACCTACCTGAACCCTAAAATTGCCCTTAGCAGCCCAAAACCTATACCCACTCTGAACCCTAAAATTACCCTTAGCAGTCCAAAACCTATACCCACTCTGAACCTTAACATTACTCGTCACTCCTAAGTCCATACCCACCTTCAAATCTAAAATTACTCTTTGCACCCCAAAACACATAAATAATATTACAATTAGCACCCCAAAACCCATCCCCACCCTGAACCCTAAAATTACCCTTGGCTCCCCAAAACCCATAATCACCCTGAACCCTAAAATTGCCATTGGCCCCCCAAAACCCACACCCACTCTGAACCCTAAAATTACCCTTTGCACCCCAAAACCCATACTCACTCTGAACCCTAAAACTACCCTTGGCACCCCAAAACCCACACCCAACCTGAACCCTTAAATTATCCTCAACACCCCAATACCCACACCCAACCTGAACCATAAAATTACCCTTGGCACCCCAAAACCCATTCCCACCCTGAGCCCTAAAATTACCATTGGCACCCTAAAACCCATACCCACCCTGAACCCTAGAATTACCCTTGGCACCCCAAAACCCACACCCACCCTAAACCCCAAAATTTCCCTTAGCACCCCAAAACCCATACCCACCCTGAACCCTAGACTTACCCTTGGCACCCCAAAACCCACACCCACCCTGAACCCCAAAATTTCCCATGGCACCCCAAAACCCATACCCACCCTGAACCCCAAAATTACCCTTGCCACCCCGAAAACCGATACCCAGGCTCACACCCTAAAATGACCCTTAGCACCCCAAAACTCATACCCACACAACCCTAAAATTAACCTTGGCAGCCTAAAATCCATACCCACCCTGGACCCTAAGGTTACCCTTGTCACCCCAAAACCCACACCCACCCTGAACCCCAAAATTACCCTTGCCACCCCGAAAACCGATACCCAGGCTCACACCCTAAAATGACCCTTAGCACCCCAAAACTCATACCCACACAACCCTAAAATTAACCTTGGCAGCCTAAAATCCATACCCACCCTGGACCCTAAGGTTACCCTTGTCACCCCAAAACCCACACCCACCCTGAACCCCAAAATTTCCCATGGCACCCCAAAACCTATACGCACCCTTAACCCCCAAATTACCCTTGGCATCCTAAAAAACCTATACCCAAGCTCATCCCTAAAATTCCCCTTACCATCCCAAAACCCATACCCACCCTGAACCCTAAAATTAACCTTGCCAGCCCAAAATGCATACCCACCCTGAACCCTAAAATTACCATTGGCACCCCAACACCCATACCCACGCTGAGCCATAAAATCACCATTGGCACCACAAAGCCCACACCCACCCTGAAACCTTAAATTATCCTTGGCACCCCAAAACCCACACCCATCCTGAACCCTAAAATTACCCTGGGCACCCAAAACCCATACCTACCCTGAACCCTAGAAATACCATTGGCACCCCAAAACCGACACCCACCCTGAACCCCAAAATTTCCTTTGGCACCCTAAAACCCATACCCACCCTGAACCCTAGAATTACCCTTGGCATCCCAAAACCCACACCCACCCTGAACCCCAAAATTTCCCTTAGCACCCCAAAACCCATACCCACCCTGAACCCTAGAATTACCCTTGGCACCCCAAAACCCACACCCACCCTGAACCCCAAAATTTCCCTTGGCACCCCAAAACCCATACCCACCCTGAACCCCAAAATTACCCTTGCCACCCCCAAAACCCATACCCAGGCTCACACCCTAAAATGACCCTCAGAACCCCAAAACTCATACCCACACTGAACCCTAAAATTAACCTTGGCAGCCCAAAATCCATACCCACCCTGGACCCTAAGGTTACCCTTGTCACCCCAAAACCCACTTCCACCCTGAACCCCAAAATTACCCTTGGCACCCCAAAACCCATACGCACCCTTAACCCCAAAATTACCCTTGGCACCCCAAAACCTATACCCAAGCTCATCCCTAAAATGCCCCTTAGCATCTCAAAGCCCATACCCACCCTGAACCCTAAAATTAACCTTGCCAGCCCAAAATGCATACCTACCCTGAAGCCTAAAATTACCATTGGCACCCCAAAACCCACACCCACCCTGACACCTTAAATTATCCTTGGCACCCCAAAACCCATACCCACCCTGAACTCTAAAATTACCCTTGGCTCGCCAAACCCCATCCCATACTGAACCCTAAAATTACCCTTGGCCCCCTAAACCCACACCCACCCTGAACCCTAAAATCAACCTTGTCACCCCAAAACCCATTCCCACCCTGACCACTGAAATTACACGTGGCACCCCAAAACCCGTACCCACCCTGAACCCCAAAATTATCCTTTGCACCTCAAGACCCATACCCACCCTGAACCCCAAAACTTCCCTTGGCACCCCAAAACCCATATCCACCCTGAACCCTAAAATTAATATTGGCACCATAAAGACCCATACCCCCCATAACCCTAAAACTACCCTTGGTGCACAAAAACCCATACCTACCTGAACCCTAAATTTGCCCTTAGCAGCCCAAAACCTATACCCACTCTGAACCCTAAAATTACCCTTAGCAGTCCAAAACCTATACCCACTCTGAACCTTAACATTACTCGTCACTCCTAAATCCATACCCACCTTCAAATCTAAAATTACTCTTTGCACCCCAAAACACATAAATAATATTACAATTAGCACCCCAAAACCCATCCCCACCCTGAACCCTAAAATTACCCTTGGCTCCCCAAAACCCATAATCACCCTGAACCCTAAAATTGCCATTGGCCCCCCAAAACCCACACCCACTCTGAACCCTAAAATTACCCTTTGCACCCCAAAACCCATACTCACTCTGAACCCTAAAACTACCCTTGGCACCCCAAAACCCACACCCAACCTGAACCCTTAAATTATCCTCAACACCCCAATACCCACACCCAACCTGAACCATAAAATTACCCTTGGCACCCCAAAACCCATTCCCACCCTGAGCCCTAAAATTACCATTGGCACCCTAAAACCCATACCCACCCTGAACCCTAGAATTACCCTTGGCACCCCAAAACCCACACCCACCCTAAACCCCAAAATTTCCCTTAGCACCCCAAAACCCATACCCACCCTGAACCCTAGAATTACCCTTGGCACCCCAAAACCCACACTGTTGGACAGGCCACACAGAGGGCTGGCTCCCCCCCCGCACGACAGGGCCCGAGCTCCGGCCCACCCAGCATACCCCCGTGACAAGCCCCTGTACTCCGTCTCCCGACGGACCCTCTGCCCTCGGACCCCTACTCATCACGGGGTCCAGCCCCACCGGCTTCCCCGGCCAGGTCAAGCCGCCATCTTGGGCCCTGCACCACGCGGCCGCGTGGCCTCACCTCGACCCTAACCCCGGGCCTGGCCGGCCCCGACATCCCGGCACCACCATCCACCCAGGAGGTGAGCGGACCACTTGGCAGGTCAATGGGAGAACGAAGCGTCAAGAGCTCTTCCCCCGCCAGGTGCCGATCGCCTCCAGCAGCCCCCAGGCGCTGGCTCCACCCCCTGCTGGGTGTCTGGACACCTTCATCCCGGACCCTCCGACCTCCAAGTGCGAGGGTCCGGACATCAAAGGGCACCAGCCCTATAACTAAGACAGCTCCGGAGCAGGAAGGCAGTTGTATCCTGGAGTCGAGAGACACCGAGTGAACTCAACCCTGACGGTCTACTGGCGCTGCCGTAGCCCGCTCTTGTGAACCATCGTCCTGCCTGCTGGCGCTGCCGCGGCCTTCTGCAACCTTCATCTTCCTGGGACCTGCTGGCGCTGCCGCGGCCCGTTGTACCGACCATCCTCACCGGGACCTGCTGGCGCTGCCGCGGCCCTCTGCAACCTTCATCTTCCTGGGACCTGCTGGCGCTGCCGCGGCCCGTTGTACCGACCATCCTCACCGGGACCTGCTGGCGCTGCCGCGGCCCTCTGCAACCTTCATCTTCCTGGGACCTGCTGGCGCTGCCGCGGCCCGTTGTATCGACCATCCGCACCGGGACCTGCTGGCGCTGCCGCGGCCCATACCACCTAACCACCAAGCTCGAGGATTGTGAGCTCATCACCATCTCATCCGAATTACCTGATTGGTAAATAGACTGTCCCGCTACCCCCTTCCCTACCTTACGAGACTCTAATCGAGGGGACCCCTGAGTCCAGACCTCCTTGTACCATTTTACCGTACCTTAAATAAGTGTCGATAAAGATCACTGAACCTTATCCGTGTGTGATATCTGTCTGTGGGGGGGGAAGTTACTTGTCTGTACGATCGCTGGAGACGGCTCTCCCCGGAGACCTCTCCTCCTGACCCCGGCCGACCCTCCCGGTCCGTCTACCTTTTCTAACATTGGTGGCCAGCGGCGCGATCCGAATCAACGCGTAATCGTACAGAGAGTAGCTCACCCCACGACAAAGCACGATGTCGACCAAAGATAGCAGCTCCACCGAGAAGTTCCAAATGGAGAAACTAGAGGAGTACAACCACCGCGAACTGAGACAATTTTGCATAGAACTTGGCATTGCTACCACTGGCCTGAGTACCAAGGATGACCTAAAGCACGCCCTTGAGTCGTGGACAGAAACGGGGGTCACAAGACCCTCCGACCAAAACAGCGTCACACCAGAGGGGAACGCCACGACTCCCGAGGAACGGGGAACGGGTCTATCACCGGAGGAGGTACGAGAAAGAGACAGAGTCAGACTGCACGAATTAGAGATGGCGCGACTCAAGATGGATGGGGAGCTCAAGTTAGCTGAACAGAAACTCAACCTCGAGCAGATGCGGATTCGAGAGGAGCGAGAAGAAAAACAGAGACAGAGAGAGCTGGAAGAGAAAAAGATAACGCTCGAGCACGAGCGCCAATTGGCAGAGATAGAACTGCGCAAACAGCATAAGGACTTGGGGGTGCCTGAAAGACCACACACCCCGGGACCAACTGAGAAAAAAGTTCACATCCCCAAGGATGTGGTCCGCGAGTATGTCCGAGAAGACGACATACAACAATGGTTTAAGGCCTATGAGTTCGCAATGACCTCCCACCGGATCGACCGGAGTGATTGGGGAGCCGGACTTTGGGGGAGATTTATCAACGAGGGTCGCGATGCCCTGCTGCAGCTCCCCGATCACCAAATGTCGTCCTACGACCACATGAAGGCTGCCCTCCTCACCCGCTACGGCCTCACGCCCGAGATGTACCGCCAGAGGTTCAGGGATTGCACCCGGATCCCAGGTACCACTTGGGTGGAATACGTGAACTATTTCAGCCGGGCCTTCGAGGGTTGGATCAAGGGAAGTCAGGTCACCACCTACGAACAGCTCTTCAACCTCATGGTATGGGAACACCTGTCAAACAACTGCTTCGTCGAGCTCCGGCAGCATCTACTCGACAGTAAGCTGACTGACCCCCGGCAGCTCGCCGCCGAAGCTGACCGGTGGGAGAGCACCCGAGTGGGCCGGAAAGGGCCACACGACCAGAACAGAAGCAACCAAGGCCAGCACCGTCCTCGGGGAGGAGGAGGAGGCCAGGGGCGGGGGAGAGACGCCTTGCCAGCAACAACCGTGGCCAGCACCCCGCCGCCGACCGGCCGGGGCAACCCCCCATTGCGGCCTGGGTACCGAGCCAACGTCACGTGCCACAGATGCCAGCGACTAGGCCACTACGCCAACGATCCGAACTGCCCGCTGAACCAAACGCCCAAACCCCGCCAGGTAGCTGCCGCTGCCCTGGGGGAGGAGCAGTCGTTGGGGGGTCCCGAGGAGTGTGAGCCGGACCAGCAAGGGTGGGAACCGGCCGCCATGGTCCTGGCATGCTTAGGGGGAAGAGACATGGTTCCGCGGGCTCCCCTACCCGCCAACACCAGGAAATACGGTCAGTGGGTGACCATTAATGGACAGAGAGCTGAGGCCTTGCGCGACACCGGCGCCAGCGTGACGGCCGTCCGCTGTCACCTGGTGAAGCCCGAGCAGATCTTGCCGAACATTCTCTGCCCCGTCCGCTCGGCAGATAACTCTGAAAGCATGTGCAAGATGGCCTGCGTCCCGTTTGAATGGGGAGGGGTCTCCGGCCTACTGAAAGTGACGGTCCGGGACGATGCCCCCGTGGACTGCCTCCTGGGGAATGACCTCGAGAGTTCCCCGTGGGCCACCGTCGAGAGAAGAGAGCACTTGGGGATGCTGGGCCTCCCGGACTGGGCCTGCATAACCACCCGATCCATGGCCGGCCGGGCCGCCCCCCGATCAGAAGAAACCGAATGGCCGGCACCTCCGCCCCCGGTTGCCCCCGTAGAGGACAACGGCGAGGCCGACCTCCCAGACCCGGCCCCCGAAGAAAACGCGCAACCCCAGGACCTTCCGGATCTGGCTCAGTGGCGGCAAGAAGGGGGGCCCACCCAAGAACAGTTCCGCCAGGAGCAAAAGACCTGTCCCTCCCTCGAGGGGCTTCGCCAACAAGCCAGCACCCAAGCCGCCGGGGACACCACCGGAACCCACTGGGTCTACTGGGATAACGACCTGCTCTACAGCGAGCAAAGAATCGCCGAGCTGGGGGCCAGTCGAGTTCTGGTGGTACCGCTCCGCTTCCGAGACTTTCTACTCAACCTAGCCCACGATGTCCCCCTGGCTGGGCACCTGGGCCAAGATAAAACGTACAGTCGACTGGTGACCCACTTTTTCTGGCCAAAAATGAGGAATGACGTCCTGAACCACTGCCGATCGTGCCCCACATGCCAAGCAAGCGGGAAGAGTGGCCGGAAGCTTAAGGCTCCTCTACAACCCTTCCCGGTGGTCACCACCCCGTTCGAGAGGGTGGGGATAGACATTGTGGGGCCGCTGGACCCTCGCACGGCACAAGGACACAGGTTCATCTTGGTACTAGTGGACCATGCCACCCGCTATCCCGAGGCGGTGCCCCTACGGACCGTGACCGCTCCAGTGGTTGGCCGGGCCCTGATGGGGATCTTCTCCCGGGTAGGCTTCCCCCGAGAAGTCGTCAGCGACCGAGGTACGAACTTCATATCGAAGTACATGAAGTCCCTCTGGCAACAATGCGGGGTCACATACAGATTCACGACCCCCTATCACCCCCAAGGAAACGGACTAGTGGAGCGGTTCAACCGCACTCTCAAAGGGATGATTGGGGGATTGGAAGAGCCTCTCCGTCGCCAGTGGGATGTACTGCTCCCGTGCCTCCTCTTCGCCTACCGAGAAGTACCCCAGAAGTCCCTCGGCTTTAGCCCCTTTGAACTCCTATACGGACACCCTGTGCGAGGGCCCCTCAGCCTCGTGAAGGAGGGCTGGGAGTTGGCCCCCCTAACGACCCCTCCAGACGTCTTCAAATACCTCCTGGCCCTACGAAACCAGACCCGGCGCTTCAGGGAGATGGCCAAGGCGAACCTCGAGGCCAGTCAGGAGGACATGAAAAGGTGGTATGATCACAATGCCTCCTCCGTTGAGTTCGAGCCTGGGCAGCAAGTATGGGTGATGTCCCCCACCGAACCGTGTGCCCTGCAAGACAAGTGGACGGGGCCCTTCAAAGTGGTCGAGCGTAAAAGCCCCGTCACTTACCTCGTCGACATGGGGTCCACCCGGAACCCCCTGCGGGTCCTCCACACCAACCGGCTCAAACCACACTTTGTGCGCTCCGAACTAAGCCTCCTGATGGCGACCGACAGTGGTACAGAAGAAGACTCCGAGCCCCTCCCGGATCTCTTAAAGACTCAGGAGAAGGACGGCTCCGTGGATGGGGTCCGGCTCTCCGACGCCCTCACTTCGGAGCAACGCCAGGACTGCCGGGACCTCCTGCTGCAGTTCGCTGCCCTGTTCTCACTCACCCCCGGGGTCACCCCTTGGTGTTTGCACGACGTAGACACCGGGGACAGTCCCCCTGTCCGGCACCGGGCCTACCGCGTACCAGATCGGGTACGGACCTGCATACAGGAGGAAGTGGCCAAGATGCTCACGATCGGGGTCATCGAGCCCTCGGACAGTCCCTGGGCCAGTCCGGTTGTATTAGTTCCCAAGGCCGCTGCCCCCGGCACCGCCCCTGAACTGAGATTCTGCGTCGACTACCGGGGCTTGAACGCTGTCACCCGGACCGACGCTCATCCCATCCCCCGAGCAGACGAGCTGATCGACCGGCTGGGGGCCGCCCGCTACCTTAGTATCTTCGACCTGACGGCGGGCTACTGGCAGATCGGCCTCACACCCAGGGCTCAGGAACGGTCAGCCTTCTCCACCCCCGATGGCCACTATCAATTTAAGGTCATGCCCTTTGGCATGAAGAATGCCCCCGCCACATTCCAACGTCTTGTGAACCAGGTCTTGGCAGGGCTCGAAGAATTCAGCGCTGCCTACCTGGACGATATCGCTGTATACAGCCGCCACTGGTCCGACCACCTCCGTCACCTCCAAGAGGTCCTCCAAGCTCTCCAGCGGGCCGGCCTCACCATTAAAGCCGGCAAGTGCCAAATTGGCCAAGGGTCTGTGACCTACCTGGGGCACCAAGTGGGAAGCGGGCTGGTGGCCCCACTACAACTTAAGATTGCTGCCATCCAGTCCTGGCAGCCCCCCGTCACCCAGACCGAGGTCCGAGCCTTCTTAGGGCTCACCGGCTACTACCGGCGGTTCGTGAAGGACTACGGCAGCATCGTGGGGCCCCTCACGGGACTCACATCCAAGAATCAACCGAAGCGGGTCCACTGGACTCCTGATTGTCAAGCGGCCTTCGAAGAGCTGAAGGCCGCCCTGTGCACCGCCCCGGTGCTCCAGGCCCCCGATTACAGTCGGGAATTTGTAGTACAGACCGACGCCTCCGACCACGGCATCGGGGCCGTCCTCTCTCAGCTGAACCCCGAAGGTCATGACCAGCCGGTGGCCTTCATCAGTCGACGTCTCCTGGCCCGAGAACAGCGTTGGAGCACAATCGAGAGGGAGGCATTTGCAGTAGTGTGGGCCCTCAAAAAGCTCCGGCCCTATCTCTTCGGTACCCACTTCCGGGTACAAACCGACCATCGACCCCTGCAATGGCTGATGCAGATGCGGGGGGAGAACCCAAAACTCTTGCGCTGGTCCATTTCCCTGCAGGGAATGGACTTCACTGTGGAGCACCGGCCAGGCCAAGACCACGCCAACGCGGACGGCCTGTCCCGCTTTTTCCGCCTCGACGAAGAGAGTCCCCAAGGAGATGGGTGACTCTCCCCGCCTTCAGCTGGGGGGGACGCATGTTGGACAGGCCACACAGAGGGCTGGCTCCCCCCCCGCACGACAGGGCCCGAGCTCCGGCCCACCCAGCATACCCCCGTGACAAGCCCCTGTACTCCGTCTCCCGACGGACCCTCTGCCCTCGGACCCCTACTCATCACGGGGTCCAGCCCCACCGGCTTCCCCGGCCAGGTCAAGCCGCCATCTTGGGCCCTGCACCACGCGGCCGCGTGGCCTCACCTCGACCCTAACCCCGGGCCTGGCCGGCCCCGACATCCCGGCACCACCATCCACCCAGGAGGTGAGCGGACCACTTGGCAGGTCAATGGGAGAACGAAGCGTCAAGAGCTCTTCCCCCGCCAGGTGCCGATCGCCTCCAGCAGCCCCCAGGCGCTGGCTCCACCCCCTGCTGGGTGTCTGGACACCTTCATCCCGGACCCTCCGACCTCCAAGTGCGAGGGTCCGGACATCAAAGGGCACCAGCCCTATAACTAAGACAGCTCCGGAGCAGGAAGGCAGTTGTATCCTGGAGTCGAGAGACACCGAGTGAACTCAACCCTGACGGTCTACTGGCGCTGCCGTAGCCCGCTCTTGTGAACCATCGTCCTGCCTGCTGGCGCTGCCGCGGCCTTCTGCAACCTTCATCTTCCTGGGACCTGCTGGCGCTGCCGCGGCCCGTTGTACCGACCATCCTCACCGGGACCTGCTGGCGCTGCCGCGGCCCTCTGCAACCTTCATCTTCCTGGGACCTGCTGGCGCTGCCGCGGCCCGTTGTACCGACCATCCTCACCGGGACCTGCTGGCGCTGCCGCGGCCCTCTGCAACCTTCATCTTCCTGGGACCTGCTGGCGCTGCCGCGGCCCGTTGTATCGACCATCCGCACCGGGACCTGCTGGCGCTGCCGCGGCCCATACCACCTAACCACCAAGCTCGAGGATTGTGAGCTCATCACCATCTCATCCGAATTACCTGATTGGTAAATAGACTGTCCCGCTACCCCCTTCCCTACCTTACGAGACTCTAATCGAGGGGACCCCTGAGTCCAGACCTCCTTGTACCATTTTACCGTACCTTAAATAAGTGTCGATAAAGATCACTGAACCTTATCCGTGTGTGATATCTGTCTGTGGGGGGGGAAGTTACTTGTCTGTACGATCGCTGGAGACGGCTCTCCCCGGAGACCTCTCCTCCTGACCCCGGCCGACCCTCCCGGTCCGTCTACCTTTTCTAACACACACCCACCCTGAACCCCAAAATTTCCCATGGCACCCCAAAACCCATACCCACCCTGAACCCCAAAATTACCCTTGCCACCCCGAAAACCGATACCCAGGCTCACACCCTAAAATGACCCTTAGCACCCCAAAACTCATACCCACACAACCCTAAAATTAACCTTGGCAGCCCAAAATCCATACCCACCCTGGACCCTAAGGTTACCCTTGTCACCCCAAAACCCACACCCACCCTGAACCCCAAAATTTCCCATGGCACCCCAAAACCTATACGCACCCTTAACCCCCAAATTACCCTTGGCATCCCAAAACCTATACCCAAGCTCATCCCTAAAATTCCCCTTACCATCCCAAAACCCATACCCACCCTGAACCCTAAAATTAACCTTGCCAGCCCAAAATGCATACCCACCCTGAACCCTAAAATTACCATTGGCACCCCAACACCCATACCCACGCTGAGCCATAAAATCACCATTGGCACCACAAAGCCCACACCCACCCTGAAACCTTAAATTATCCTTGGCACCCCAAAACCCACACCCATCCTGAACCCTAAAATTACCCTGGGCACCCAAAACCCATACCTACCCTGAACCCTAGAAATACCATTGGCACCCCAAAACCGACACCCACCCTGAACCCCAAAATTTCCTTTGGAACCCTAAAACCCATACCCACCCTGAACCCTAGAATTGCCCTTGGCACCCCAAAACCCACACCCACCCTGAACCCCAAAATTTCCCTTAGCACCCCAAAACCCATACCCACCCTGAACCCTAGAATTACCCTTGGCACCCCAAAACCCACACCCACCCTGAACCCCAAAATTTCCCTTGGCACCCCAAAACCCATACCCACCCTGAACCCCAAAATTACCCTTGCCACCCCCAAAACCCATACCCAGGCTCACACCCTAAAATGACCCTCAGAACCCCAAAACTCATACCCACACTGAACCCTAAAATTAACCTTGGCAGCCCAAAATCCATACCCACCCTGGACCCTAAGGTTACCCTTGTCACCCCAAAACCCACTTCCACCCTGAACCCCAAAATTACCCTTGGCACCCCAAAACCCATACGCACCCTTAACCCCAAAATTACCCTTGGCACCCCAAAACCTATACCCAAGCTCATCCCTAAAATGCCCCTTAGCATCTCAAAGCCCATACCCACCCTGAACCCTAAAATTAACCTTGCCAGCCCAAAATGCATACCTACCCTGAAGCCTAAAATTACCATTGGCACCCCAAAACCCACACCCACCCTGACACCTTAAATTATCCTTGGCACCCCAAAACCCATACCCACCCTGAACTCTAAAATTACCCTTGGCTCGCCAAACCCCATCCCATACTGAACCCTAAAATTACCCTTGGCCCCCTAAACCCACACCCACCCTGAACCCTAAAATCAACCTTGTCACCCCAAAACCCATTCCCACCCTGACCACTGAAATTACACGTGGCACCCCAAAACCCGTACCCACCCTGAACCCCAAAATTATCCTTTGCACCTCAAGACCCATACCCACCCTGAACCCCAAAACTACCCTTGGCACCCCAAAACCCATAACCACCCTGAACCCTAAAATTAATATTGGCACCATAAAGACCCATACCCCCATAACCCTAAAACTACCCTTGGTGCACAAAAACCCATACCTACCTGAACCCTAAAATTGCCCTTAGCAGCCCAAAACCTATACCCACTCTGAACCCTAAAATTACCCTTAGCAGTCCAAAACCTATACCCACTCTGAACCTTAACATTACTCGTCACTCCTAAATCCATACCCACCTTCAAATCTAAAATTACTCTTTGCACCCCAAAACGCATAAATAATATTACAATTAGCACCCCAAAACCCATCCCCACCCTGAACCCTAAAATTACCCTTGGCTCCCCAAAACCCATAATCACCCTGAACCCTCAAATTGCCATTGGCCCCCCAAAACCCACACCCACTCTGAACCCTAAAATTACCCTTTGCACCCCAAAACCCATACTCACTCTGAACCCTAAAACTACCCTTGGCACCCCAAAACCCACACCCAACCTGAACCCTTAAATTATCCTCAACACCCCAATACTCACACCCAACCTGAACCATAAAATTACCCTTGGCACCCCAAAACCCATTCCCACCCTGAGCCCTAAAATTACCATTGGCACCCTAAAACCCATACCCACCCTGAACCCTAGAATTACCCTTGGCACCCCAAAACCCACACCCACCCTAAACCCCAAAATTTCCCTTAGCACCCCAAAACCCATACCCACCCTGAACCCTAGAATTACCCTTGGCACCCCAAAACCCACACCCACCCTAAACCCCAAAATTTCCCTTAGCACCCCAAAACCCATACCCACCCTGAACCCTAGAATTACCCTTGGCACCCCAATACCCACACCCAACCTGAACCATAAAATTACCCTTGGCACCCCAAAACCCATTCCCACCCTGAGCCCTAAAATTACCATTGGCACCCTAAAACCCATACCCACCCTGAACCCTAGAATTACCCTTGGCACCCCAAAACCCACACCCACCCTAAACCCCAAAATTTCCCTTAGCACCCCAAAACCCATACCCACCCTGAACCCTAGAATTACCCTTGGCACCCCAAAACCCACACCCACCCTGAACCCCAAAATTTCCCATGGCACCCCAAAACCCATACCCACCCTGAACCCCAAAATTACCCTTGCCACCCCGAAAACCGATACCCAGGCTCTCACCCTAAAATGACCCTTAGCACCCCAAAACTCATACCCACACAACCCTAAAATTAACCTTGGCAGCCCAAAATCCATACCCACCCTGGACCCTAAGGTTACCCTTGTCACCCCAAAACCCACACCCACCCTGAACCCCAAAATTTCCCATGGCACCCCAAAACCTATACGCACCCTTAACCCCCAAATTACCCTTGGCATCCCAAAACCTATACCCAAGCTCATCCCTAAAATTCCCCTTACCATCCCAAAACCCATACCCACCCTGAACCCTAAAATTAACCTTGCCAGCCCAAAATGCATACCCACCCTGAACCCTAAAATTACCATTGGCACCCCAACACCCATACCCACGCTGAGCCATAAAATCACCATTGGCACCACAAAGCCCACACCCACCCAGAAACCTTAAATTATCCTTGGCACCCCAAAACCCACACCCATCCTGAACCCTAAAATTACCCTGGGCACCCAAAACCCATACCTACCCTGAACCCTAGAAATACCATTGGCACCCCAAAACCGACACCCATCCTGAACCCCAAAATTTCCTTTGGCACCCTAAAACCCATACCCACCCTGAACCCTAGAATTACCCTTGGCACCCCAAAACCCACACCCACCCTGAACCCCAAAATTTCCCTTAGCACCCCAAAACCCATACCCACCCTGAACCCTAGAATTACCCTTGGCACCCCAAAACCCACACCCACCCTGAACCCCAAAATTTCCCTTGGCACCCCAAAACCCATACCCACCCTGAACCCCAAAATTACCCTTGCCACCCCCAAAACCCATACCCAGGCTCACACCTTAAAATGACCCTCAGAACCCCAAAACTCATACCCACACTGAACCCTAAAATTAACCTTGGCAGCCCAAAATCCATACCCACCCTGGACCCTAAGGTTACCCTTGTCACCCCAAAACCCACTTCCACCCTGAACCCCAAAAATACCCTTGGCACCCCAAAACCCATACGCACCCTTAACCCCAAAATTACCCTTGGCACCCCAAAACCTATACCCAATCTCATCCCTAAAATGACCCTTAGCATCCCAAAGCCCATACCCACCCTGAACCCTAAAATTAACCTTGCCAGCCCAAAATGCATACCTACCCTGAAGCCTAAAATTACCATTGGCACCCCAAAACCCACACCCACCCTGAAACCTTAAATTATCCTTGGCACCCCAAAACCTATACCCATCCTGAACCCTAAAATTACCCTGGGCACCCAAAACCCATACCTACCCTGAACCCTAGAATTACCATTGGCACCCCAAAACCCACACCCACCCTGAACCCCAAAATTTCTTTTGGCACCCTAAAACCCATATCCACCCTGAACCCTAGAATTACCCTTGGCACCCCAAAACCCACACCCAGCCTGAACCCCAAAATTTCCGTTGGCACGCCAAAACCCATAGCCACACTGGACCCTTAGAATTACCCTTGGCACCCCAAAACCCATACTCACTCTGAACTCTAGAACTACCCTTAGCTCCCCAAAACCCATACCCACCCTGAACTCTAAAATTACCCTTGGCTCGCCAAACCCCATCCCATACTGAACCCTAAAATTACCCTTGGCCCCCTAAACCCACACCCACCCTGAACCCTAAAATCAACCTTGTCACCCCAAAACCCATTCCCACCCTGAACACTACAATTACACGTGGCACCCCAAAACCCATACCCACCCTGAACCCCAAAATTATCCTTAGCACCTCAAGACCCATACCCACCCTGAACCCCAAAACTACCCTTGGCACCCCAAAACCCATACCCACCCTGAACCCTTAAAATTAATATTGGCACCATAAAGACCCATACCCCCATAACCCTAAAACTACCCTTGGTGCACAAAAACCCATACCTACCTGAACCCTAAAATTGCCCTTAGCAGCCCAAAACCTATACCCACTCTGAACCCTAAAATTACCCTTAGCAGTCCAAAACCTATACCCACTCTGAACCTTAACATTACTCGTCACTCCTAAATCCATAAACACCTTCAAATCTAAAATTACTCTTTGCACCCCAAAACGCATAAATAATATTACAATTAGCACCCCAAAACCCATCCCCACCCTGAACCCTAAAATTACCCTTGGCTCCCCAAAACCCATAATCACCCTGAACCCTAAAATTGCCATTGGCCCCCCAAAACCCACACCCACTCTGAACCCTAAAATTACCCTTTGCACCCCAAAACGAGTACTCACTCTGAACCCTAAATCTACCCTTGGCACCCCAAAACCCACACCCAACCTGAGCCCTTAAATTATCCTCAACACCCCAATACCCACACCCAACCTGAACCATAAAATTACCCTTGGCACCCCAAAACCCATAATCACCCTGAACCCTAAAATTGCCATTGGCCCCCCAAAACCCACACCCACTCTGAACCCTAAAATTACCCTTTGCACCCCAAAACCCATACTCACTCTGAACCCTAAAACTACCCTTGGCACCCCAAAACCCACACCCAACCTGAACCCTTAAATTATCCTCAACACTCCAATACCCACACCCAACCTGAACCATAAAATTACCCTTGGCACCCCAAAACCCATTCCCACCCTGAGCCCTAAAATTACCATTGGCACCCTAAAACCCATACCCACCCTGAACCCTAGAATTACCCTTGGCACCCCAAAACCCACACCCACCCTGAACCCCAAAATTTCCCTTAGCACCCCAAAACCCATACCCACCCTGAACCCTAGAATTACCCTTGGCACCCCAAAACCCACACCCACCCTGAACCCCAAAATTTCCCATGGCACCCCAAAACCCATACCCAGCCTGAACCCCAAAATTACCCTTGCCACCCCGAAAACCGATGCCCAGGCTCACACCCTAAAATGACCCTTAGCACCCCAAAACTCATACCCACACAACCCTAAAATTAACCTTGGCAGCCCAAAATCCATACCCACCCTGGACCCTAAGGTTACCCTTGTCACCCCAAAACCCACACCCACCCTGAACCCCAAAATTTCCCATGGCACCCCAAAACCTATACGCACCCTTAACCCCAAAATTACCCTTGGCATCCCAAAACCTATACCCAAGCTCATCCCTAAAAAATTCCCCTTAGCATCCCAAAACCCATACCCACCCTGAACCCTAAAATTAACTTTGCCAGCCCAAAATGCATACCCACCCTGAACCCTAAAATTACCATTGGCACCCCAAAACCCATACCCAAGCTGAGCCATAAAATCACCATTGGAACCACAAAGCCCACACCCACCCTGAAACCTTAAATTATCCTTGGCACCCCAAAACCCACACCCATCCTGAACCCTAAAATTACCCTGGGCACCCAAAACCCATACCTACCCTGAACCCTAGAATTACAATTGGCACCCCAAAACCCACACCCACCCAGAACCCCAAAATTTCTTTTGGCACCCTAAAACCCATATCCACCCTGAACCCTAGAATGACCCTTGGCACCCCAAAACCCACACCCAGCCTGAACCCCAAAATTTCCGTTGGCACGCCAAAACCCATAGCCACACTGAACCCTTAGAATTACCCTTGGCACCCCAAAACCCATACTCACTCTGAACTCTAGAACTACCCTTAGCTCCCCAAAACCCATACCCACCCTGAACTCTAAAATTACCCTTGGCTCGCCAAACCCCATCCCATACTGAACCCTAAAATTACCCTTGGCCCCCTAAACCCACACCCACCCTGAACCCTAAAATCAACCTTGTCACCCCAAAACCCATTCCCACCCTGAACACTAAAATTACACGTGGCACCCCAAAACCCATACCCACCCTGAACCCCAAAATTATCCTTTGCACCTCAAGACCCATACCCACCCTGAACCCCAAAACTACCCTTGGCACCCCAAAACCCATACCCACCCTGAACCCTAAAATTAATATTGACACCATAAAGACCCATACCCCCCATAAACCTAAAACTACCCTTGGTGCACAAAAACCCATACCTACCTGAACCCTAAAATTGCCCTTAGCAGCCCAAAACCTATACCCACTCTGAACCCTAAAATTACCCTTAGCAGTCCAAAACCTATACCCACTCTGAACCTTAACATTACTCGTCACTCCTAAACCCATACCCACCTTCAAATCTAAAATTACTCTTTGCACCCCAAAACGCATAAATAATATAACAATTGGCACCCCAAAACCCATCCCCACTCTGAACCCTAAAATTACCCTTGGTCCCCAAAACCCATAATCACCCTGAACCCTAAAATTGCCATTGGCCCCCCCAAAACCCACACCCACTCTGAACCCTAAAATTACCCTTTGCACCCCAAAACCCATACTCACTCTGAACCCTAAAACTACCCTTGGCACCCCAAAACCCACACCCAACCTGAACCCTTAAATTATCCTCAACACCCCAATACCCACACCCAACCTGAACCATAAAATTACCCTTGGCACCCCAAAACCCATTCCAACCCTGAGCCCTAAAATGACCATTGGCACCCTAAAACCCATACCCACCGTGAACCCTAGAATTACCCTTGACACCCCAAAACCCACACCCACCCTGAACCCCAAAATTTCCCTTAGCACCCCAAAACCCATACCCACCCTGAACCCTAGAATTACCATTGGCACCCCAAAACCCACACCCACCCTGAACCCCAAAATTTCCCATGGCACCCCAAAACCCATACCCACCCTGAACCCCCAAATTACCCTTGCCACCCCAAAAACCGATACCCAGGCTCACACCCTAAAATGACCCTTAGCACCCCAAAACTCATACCCACACAACCCTAAAATCAACCTTGGCAGCCCAAAATCCATACCCACCCTGGACCCTAAGGTTACCCTTGTCACCCCAAAACCCACACCCACCCTGAACCCCAAAATTTCCCATTGCACCCCAAAACCTATACGCACCCTTAACCCAAAATTACCCTTGGCATCCCAAAACCTATACCCAAGCTCATCCCTAAAATTCCCCTTAGCATCCCAAAACCCATACCCATCCGTAACCCTAAAATTAACCTTGCCAGCCCAAAATGCATACCCACCCTGAACCCTAAAATTACCATTGGCACCCCAAAACCCATACCCACGCTGAGCCATAAAATCACCATTGGCACCACAAAGCCCACACCCACCCTGAAACCTTAAATTATCCTTGGCACCCCAAAACCCACACCCATCCTGAACCCTAAAATAACCCTGGGCACCCAAAACCCATACCTACCCTGAACCCTAGAATTACCATTGGCACCCCAAAACCCACACCCACCCTGAACCCCAAAATTTCCTTTGGCACCCTAAAACCCTTACCCACCCTGAACCCTAGAATTACCCTTGGCACCCCAAAACACACACCCACCCTGAACCCCAAAATTTCCCTTAGCACCCCAAAACCCATACCCACCCTGAACCCTAGAATTACCCTTGGCACCCCAAAACCCACACCCACCCTGAACCCCAAAATTTCCCTTGGCACCCCAAAACCCATACCCACCCTGAACCCCAAAATTACCCTTGCCACCCCCAAAACCCATACCCAGGCTCACACCCTAAAATGACCCTTAGCACCCCAAAACTCATACCCACACTGAACCCTAAAATTAACCTTGGCAGCCCAAAATCCATACCCACCCTGGACCCTAAGGTTACCCTTGTCACCCCAAAACCCACTTCCACCCTGAACCCCAAAATTACCCTTGGCACCCCAAAACCCATACGCACCCTTAACCCCAAAATTACCCTTGGCACCCCAAAACCTATACCCAAGCTCATCCCTAAAATGCCCCTTAGCATCCCAAAGCCCATACCCACCCTGAACCCTAAAAGTAACCTTGCCAGCCCAAAATGCATACCTACCCTGAAGCCTAAAATTACCATTGGCACCCCAAAACCCACACCCACCCTGAAACCTTAAATTATCCTTGGCACCCCAAAACCCATACCCATCCTGAACCCTAAAATTACCCTGGGCACCCAAAACCCATACCTACCCTGAACCCTAGAATTACCATTTGCACCCCAAAACCCACACCCACCCTGAACCCCAAAATTTCTTTTGGCACCCTAAAACCCATATCCACCCTGAACCCTAGAATTACCCTTGGCACCCCAAAACCCACACCCAGCCTGAACCCCAAAATTTCCGTTCGCACGCCAAAACCCATAGCCACACTGAACCCTTAGAATTACCCTTGGCACCCCAAAACCCATACTCACCCTGAACTCTAAAATTACCCTTGGCTCGCCAAACCCCATCCCATACTGAACCCTAAAATTACCCTTGGCCCCCTAAACCCACACCCACCCTGAACCCTAAAATCAACCTTGTCACCCCCAAACCCATTCCCAACCTGAACACTAAAATTACACGTGGCACCCCAAAACCCATACCCACCCTGAACCCCAAAATTATCCTTTGCGCCTCAAGACCCATACCCACCCTGAACCCCAAAACTACCCTTGGCACCCCAAAATCCATACCCACCCTGAACCCTAAAATTAATATTGGCACCATAAAGACCCATACCCCCATAACCCTAAAACTACCCTTGGTGCACAAAAACCCATACCTACCTGAACCCTAAAATTGCCCTTAGCAGCCCAAAACCTATACCCACTCTGAACCCTAAAATTACCCTTAGCAGTCCAAAACCTATACCCACTCTGAACCCTAACATTACTAGTCACTCCTAAATCCATACCCACCTTCAAATCTAAATTTACTCTTTGCACCCCAAAACGCATAAATAATATTACAATTAGCACCCCAAAACCCATCCCCACCCTGAACCCTAAAATTACCCTTGGCTCCCCAAAACCCATAATCACCCTGAACCCTAAAATTGCCATTGGCCCCCCAAAACCCACACCCACTCTGAACCCTAAAATTACCCTTTGTACCCCAAAACCCATACTCACTCTGAACCCTAAAACTACCCTTGGCACCCCAAAACCCACACCCAACCTGAACCCTTAAATTATCCTCAACACCCCAATACCCACACCCAACCTGAACCATAAAATTACCCTTGGCACCCCAAAACCCATTCTCACCCTGAGCCCTAAAATTACCATTGGCACCCTAAAACCCATACCCACCCTGAACCCTAGAATTACCCTTGGCACCCCAAAACCCACACCCACCCTGAACCCCAAAATGTCCCTTAGCACCCCAAAACCCATACCCAGCCTGAACCCTAGAATTACCCTTGGCACCCCAAAACCCACACCCACCCTGAACCCCAAAATTTCCCATGGCACCCCAAAACCCATACCCACCCTGATCCCCAAAATTACCCTTGCCACCCCGAAAACCGATACCCAGGCTCACACCCTAAAATGACCCTTAGCACCCCAAAACTCATACCCACACAACCCTAAAATTAACCTTGGCAGCCCAAAATCCATACCCACCCTGGACCCTAAGGTTACCCTTGTAAACCCCAAAACCCACACCCACCCTGAACCCCAAAATTTCCCATGGCACCCCAAAACCTATACGCACCCTTAACCCCAAAATTACCCTTGGCATCCCAAAACCTATACCCAAGCTCATCCCTAAAATTCCCCTTAGCATCCCAAAACCCATACCCACCCTGAACCCTAAAATTAACTTTGCCAGCCCAAAATGCATACCCACCCTGAACCCTAAAATTACCATTGGCACCCCAAAACCCATACCCACGCTGAGCCATAAAATCACCATTGGCACCACAAAGCCCACACCCACCCTGAAACCTTAAATTATCCTTGGCACCCCAAAACCCACACCTATCCTGAACCCTAAAATTACCCTGGGCACCCAAAACCCATACCTACCCTGAACCCTAGAATTACCATTGGCACCCCAAAACCCACACCCACCCTGAACCCCAAAATTTCCTTTGGCACCCTAAAACCCATACCCACCCTGAACCATAGAATTACCCTTGGCAACACAAAACCCACACCCAGCCTGAACCCCAAAATTTCCGTTGGCACGCCAAAACCCATAGCCACACTGAACCCTTAGAATTACCCTTGGCACCCCAAAACCCATACTCACTCTGAACTCTAGAACTACCCTTAGCTCCCCAAAACCCATACCCACCCTGAACTCTAAAATTATCCTTGGCTCGCCAAACCCCATCCCATACTGAACCCTCAGACTCAGAAAACCTCATCAACACCCCCAGATTCAAGAAAGCCCGATCTGGAGGAAGACGTTTCTCGGTCCAAGCGGCACGCCTCTGGAATTCGCTCCCCCGCTACCTGAGACTAGAATCGCAATACCTGCCCTTCAGGAAGCAGTTAAAAACTCATCTCTTTCCCTAAGGTCTTAAGTCCCCCCACGAATCGGAGTCTTTGTTTTTCCCATCCGCCCCCCCCCCCCCCCACCTCTGCACTGTACCGGTACCGCCGAACTGTTGAATTAGGGTTCCTAGCGCTGGGATACTTCTTGGTGACTATGCGCTTTACAAAAATAAATAATAATAATAATAATAATAACCCTAAAATTACCCTTGGCCCCCTAAACCCACACCCACCCTGAACCCTAAAATCAACCTTGTCACCCCAAAACCCATTCCCACCCTGAACACTAAAATTACACGTGGCACCCCAAAACCCATACCCACCCTGAACCCTAAAATTACCCTTGGCATCCCAAAACCCACACCCACCCTGGACCTTAAAAAAACCTTTTACATCCCAAAACCCATACCCACCCTGAACTCCAAAATTATTCTTTGCACCTCAAGACCCATACCCACCCTGAACCCCAAACCTACCCTTGGCACCCCAAAACCCATACCCACCCTGAACCCTAAAATTAATCTTGGCACCATAAAGACCCATACCCCCCATAACCCTAAAACTACCCTTGGTGCACAAAAACCCATACCTACCTGAACACTAAAATTACCCTTAGCAGCCCAAAACCAATACCCACTCTGAACCCTAAAATTACTCTTGTCACTCCTAAATCCATACCCACCTTCAAATCTAACATTACCCTTTGCACCCCAAAACGCATAAATAAAATTACAATTAGCACCCCAAAACCCATCACCACCATGAACCCTAAAATTACCCTTGGCGCCCCAAAACCCATAATCACCCTGAACCCTAAAATTACCATTGGCACCCCAAAATCCACACCCACTCTGAACCCTAAAATTACCCTTGGCACCCCAAAACCCATACTCACTCTGAACCCTAAAACTACCCTTGGCACCCCAAAACCCACACCCAACCGGAACCCTTAAATTATCCTCAACACCCCAATACCCACACCCAACCTGAACCATAAAATTACCCTTGGCACCCCAAAACCAATACCCACCCTTCTAATTGGAAAAATGCTACATTACTTTCAGTTAATGTGTGGTGGGAGTGGATTATTTTTCTTTGAGGTGGCCAATGCTCATTTCCACGTACTCTTAATGATTCATCTCCTTCCAGGTCTAACATGTGGTCGAGTCTTGATTCTTATTTTATTGCATGTTCCTCAATTTAAAGCATGTATTTTAGTCTTCACCAGTCAATATACGGTCAATGTAGCCCCTTTTTTGTTTTTATTATCATTTATCTCTTTTTTATGCAATAGTTTTGTTATAAGTGTTATATAAGTGTTATATTTAGATGCAAATAGATATTTATATTCCTTCTTTTGCAAAGCGTTTTTAAAATTCACAGTTTGGTGTTATTCTCTGTATTGTGTTTAATATTTATGAAAAATACATTTAATAAAAAAAATTGTTCAACGTTTCGTGTTAAAGGGTGAGACGTTTTGTGTTTTTCATGCTCAGTTCAGTTTGCTCTCCAAGCTGCTGTATCTGTGAGCTAGTGGAAATGGGAAAGGAAGAGATGGAAAAGTAGAATTAGGGATGGGAGGGAAGGTCGGGGATATAAGAGAAAGTGGAGAGGAGAGCCAGGGAACTAAGGAGGGCAAGGAGGGAAATAGGAGATAGTGAAGGTGGGAAGGAGAGGTGGAGAGTGGAGAGAGCGAAGAAAGGAAAAGGAGGGATTGAAGGAAAGTGCATGCAAAGGGGAAAGCTGAGGAGAGTGGAGAGATAGGTAAGGGAAGTGAAAGGGAGAGCCAAATTAGGGAAGGAATGTAGGGGAAGTGAAAGGAGAGCTAGATCGGAAAGGCGTGTAAGGGAAATAGGAAGTGAAGTAGAAACAATGGAAGGAATAGGTAGAAAAGTTAGGAGAGAAAAGAGAGGTAAAGAAAATGGGAAGAGGCAAGGGAATGGATTAGAAGAGATAAAGGGGAGCAGGAGAGAAGGAAAAGGGAGAGAAGAGATGGGGAGGAGATGGAAGGGGAGATGAGAAAAGGCAAGGGAAGGAAGGGAAACAGAGGAACTAGAAGAGAACGGAAGAGGGGAGTTAAAGTCAAGGAAAGGTGAGGTGAGGTGAGCGGATGGGAGGAGAGGCAAGGCAGGGAAGCGGAGAAATGGGAAAGGAAGAGAATGGAATGGAGGGTAATACTAGAGGTGATAGGGAAGGATGAAAGGAATGGAAGGAGAGGGGAGTGGTTTGGAGAGGAGAGACAGGCAAGGGAAGGAAAGGAATGGATATGATAAAAGGGAAGTAAATGTAAGAAGAGGAGAGGTAGAGAAAGAATTAAGTGAAAGGGAGAGAAGGTGAAGGAAGGGTGGAATGTCAAGAAAAGTGTATGTAAAGGGAAAGAGACGCTGAGGAGAGAAGAGTTAGGGACGTAAGGAAGAGAAATTAAGGGGAAGAGTAAAGGGAGAGGAGAGAGGAGAGGAGAGGGGAAGAGAGGAGAGGACAAGGAGTAGCAGAGAAGGAAAGGTTTGGGAGAAAGAGGAGTGTACAGATGGAGAAGAAAGGGAAGGGGAGTGGAGGGGATGGAAGGGAAGGGAAAGGAAAGGGTGGAAGGATAGCTAAAAAGGCTAGGAAGGGTAGATGGGGAAGAAATGGGCAAAGAAAGGAAGGGAAAGGAAAGAAGAGAAAGGGATAGTAGAGATAAAGAAACTAATGGGAAGGGAAATGAAAGCAAGGGAAGGGGTGTATCAGGAGGGAAGAGGAGAGAATAGATGGGGAAGGAAGTGAAGTAAGGGGGTCGGAGAGGGAGAATGAGAAGGAGTAGGGACGGAAAGAGTATGTAGAGGGGAAGGGAATGGGAAAGAAGTGAAAGCGAAAGGGAAAGGAGGTATGAAAAGATGGGGAAGGGGAGGGAAGGGTAGAGAAAAGAAGAGCTAGGTAAGAGGGAGTGAAAGGGGAGGGGAGGGTACTTGAGGGAAGGCTTGACTAGAGGCGAGATAGTCGAGGGAAGGAATGGAAGTTAGGGGAAGGGAACAGTAGGGGAGGGAAGAGTCAGAAAAGGAAGGAAGTCAGGGAAGGGAAATGAAGCAATGGGAAGGGAAAGGAAGGGATGGGGAGAGGAGTGATAGGGAAGCAAAGGAGGGAGGCAAGGGAAGGGATAGGGTAGAAAGAAAAGAAAGGGCAGGGAAGAAAAATGAGGGAAGGTGAGGAGACCCGAGAGGAGAGAAGAGCAGGAGAGAAGGGATGCAGCGGAAAGTAAACGGGAGAAGAGATATAGGGACGCGAAACAGGAAAGATAGAGAAGAGAAGAGGATAGTGGGATGGGAGAGGAGAGGCAATGAGGGAAGTAGATAAAAGGGAAGAGGAAAGGAAAGGAGAGTATACATACGCAATGGAAGAGAAGAAAAGGGATAGAAGGGAATAGAACCATACGGAAGGGACAGGAAAGGGAAGGAGAGATAGGCAATGGGAGGGGGAAGAGGGATGGAAAGGAATGTGAAGCATAGGGGCGGCAAGGAAGTGGAAGATGCAGAGAGGGGATAGGGATTAAGAAATGGGGAGGGAGGTGAAGGGAAGGGGAGAGTTGAAACAGCGAAGGTAGGGGGTCGGAAAGAGAGCAGAAGAAGGGTAGAGAATGGGAAATGATACAAAAATTAGGGTAGTAAGGAAGGAAAGGGGAATGGTGGGGAGGTGAGGGGAGAGAAGGGAAGGTGCAAGGAAAGCAGAGACAGAAGGAAGGAAAATGACATGGGAAGGAAGGGAAAGGTAATGTTAAGGGAGAGATGGGGTGGGGATGAAAGGGAAGGGATAGAAGGGATAGAGAAGCAAAGAATGCATGGGAAAAGGAGAGGAGAGCAAGGTAAAGGCATAAAGGGGAGGGGAGAGGAGGGGAGAGGAGATGAGAGATAGGGAAGGAAGGAACAGAAGGGAAGGAGGGGGAAGTGAGGGGAGAGATAAGCTAGAGAATGGTAGGGGAAGGGTAAAGGAAATGAATGGAGGGGAGAGAGGAGGAGAGATGGGAAGGACTGAAGGGAAGGGGAGGCAAGAGAAGATAAGCCAAGAGATAGGGAATGGAGAGGCTGGGGGGAAAGGGAAGGGTAAGAAAAGGATATGGAAATTGGAGGTGAGGAGAGGAGAAGAGAGATAGACAAGAGGCCTAAAGTGGAGACGATCAATATGGAAGGACGAAAGTGAGGGGAAGGAAAGAAGGGGAGGGAATGGTAGAGAAAGGAGAGATAGGGAAGTAAGGGAGAGACAGGAAAGGGAATGAAAAGGAAGGGGGGATGGAAATGAATGGAAGTAAGAGGGAAGGCAATGAAAGGGAGGGACAAGAGGAAGGTGAGGGGGAGTGGAAGAGAGAAGGAGAAGGAAGGGAAGGAAGAGAATTGAAGGGAAATGGAAAGGGAAGTGAAGCAAATGGAAGACAAGCGAAGGAGAGGAAGAGGATGGAAGGGGAAAGGATAAAAGAGAAAGGATAGGAGGGGAGAAGGAAGGGGAAGAAAGGTAGGGGAGAGGCGATGTAGAGAAGAAAGGGGAAGGACATTTGAATGGAAATGAGGAGAAGGAAAAGAGAACAGAAGGGGATAGAAGAAATTGGAAAGGAAGGGAAGGGGAGATAAGAGGAGAGTTAGGGAAGGGAAGGGAAGTGAAGAGGAGATAGTCAAGGGAAGTGATGAAAATAAGCAAAGGGATATGGAGGAGAAGAAATGAAAGGGAAGAAAGGGAAGGAAGGAGATGGGAGAGCAGGGGAAAGGCTATTTGAGATAGGGTAGAGAGGAAGGGAAGGGCATTGGATGGGAGCTGGGGACAGGAGAGGGAGGGGGGGGAAGAATAAAGGGTAGAGGAGAACAGACATAGAGAAGGAAGGGAAAGGAATAGGAAGTGAAGGGAGGTAAAGGGAAAGGAAGGGAAGGAAGGGAGAGGGAGGGGCCCCTTCCTTTTCGGAGCCTGCTCAGCCTCTGCAGCTCCGGCCTCTCACTGCCCCGAGCTCCAGCCACCAGCAGCGGTCCTCACCGTACGACGTCCCTGAGTGTAATGCTTCAGCTGCCTGGTTTCCAGCCTCTCATACCAAGGACACGTCACAATGGAGGCTTTTGAGCGTCTCATCATACATCACTGCTGTGTGGGTGATGCCATTTGTCTCAGTTTAACAGGGGGGGGCGGGGGGGGGGCAGGCAAGGCATGGGTGTTATGCAATTTATTGAGAAAATAAAACTTTTTAGTTACAAAATGTTCCTGTGATGAACCTGAAAGAAGATGCCATCCTACCCGATATACTTTCCCAACTGTGTTCTCTCCTTTTCTCTCCGCTGCGGTGACGACCTCCCCCTGCATTTACCCTGCGCCTCGTGACATCACATTGGAGGGCCTGTTACATCATAAGCCTTCCATTCACAGGATTCTGCTTCTGGTGCCGCTGGGAAGGCACGGGCCTTTCAAGCGTATGTCAAATGTGGTTGTTTTTGGTCTTCGTTTAAAATGAATTACATTTCAATTGTACGTCTTATTCTCTCAACTTGCTTGCACGGTGCCCTTACATTGTACAAGTTAAATGATTTTCACTGGGACACATCCTCATCTCTGTCTGTCCAGTTTCTCCCCTCGAGTATTGTCCAGTAAACCGCGTCATCCCTTTTAAGAAATGTTTGTAGTAATAAATACAAACGTAATTGTTTTCATACGGTGAATCTTATAGTGAACAGAAGGGGCAGTCTTTGGGTCTCGCCTCAGGAGACCTGTAGTTCGAACTCTGTACAGTACTGGCCGCTCCTCCAATCGTCCTTAGTGAGTCTGTAGATGTGGTTTCTGTCGGTCAAATTGTTAACAATTGAAAACTGTTCTGGTCTCCTGCACGAAGCACAGTGCACGTCTTTCCGGAAGGGCGAATGTGTTGTCTCCGATTGAAATGTACAGGCCCAGCTCTTTACAACCTGTGCCGGAAAGGGTAATGTCTCATATATACGTATGGCTGAATAAACGTGAACATTTTGCCACTTCGAATACCAGGAGATTAGACCAGGGAATGACTGACATGTCTGGAGTGCGCGTGAAAGAGGAATGATTAGGGTGACCAACTGGTATGGGTGCATATTCAGGATGGTCGGTGTGAAAATTCAGGACAACGGGTCAAAATTCAGTACAAAAATTCAGGACAGAAGGTCAAAATTCATGACAAAAATTTGGGACAAAAGGTACGTTTTACAGACAAATAGGAGGTCGTGCAATAGTATATGAGTAAGTAAAATGACAACCAAAATAAGTACAAGTCAAAAAAAGTTCATACTATATTGAGACGATCGTGCACTTCACGGTTTATCAGTATGCGCACAGTTTTGAGCAACTGTGCATTTCTTTTTGTGGGAATTCATTTGATCATAATCTATTTTATATAATTCTTTTCTCTCTATTCTTTAAATTCATATTTCATTTTCTTTTCATATTTCCCTATTCCATATTCCCATTAATTTTTTTGTTCCTTTTTTCATTTGATCATCCTCTTGTCCTTCCTTTATTGTTAAATCTGTCTTATATCTCATACTCAGTTTTAGGGGTGGGCGGAATTTGCGAAATTCACTTTCGCAAACTATCGCGAAAATGTAAAAAAATCTCCGCAAACACGCGGAAATATCGCGAAGACGCAGAAGTTTTTTTTCCGCCTGTTCGCGGTATTTTCTGTGTGGTCGCGGCTCGCCAAGTTACCCATGCGGTTGCTCACAGGCGCGGCCATCTTGTTTTCATTTGTCTCGCGGTGCATGATCGCGAGAAAAAAGACGTGATCGCACGACGAATGACGTTACTGCGGGCGCGAACTGTCGCGAGACAGCGCAAATGGCTACCAACAATCCAACATCTCGTGGAGAACGCGACCGGATCGGGAAAACTTTTGGGCGAACACGGGGATTCAGGTAAGACGATCGCGCGCACGCAAGAATGTATTTTTTTACAGCGCAAGCAAGCAAAAAATTTCCGGTAAAATGCGGATTGCGGAAATTTTGACATTTTCGTGCTCTCCGCGGATCGCGAAAATGTCAAATTATCGCAATTTCCGCGAGCGGAACGGAATTTTCGCCCAGGCCTACTCAGTTTCTTCCTTCGTTTTCTCACTCCATTTGTGTCATACGTCATTTTGATTTACCATTTTAATAATTTATCTTTCTGTCCCCGCTTTTGCCATCTTCGGCATCCTTTGGGCCCCTCCCAACGGCTGCATCACGGTGATTATTCTTGTTTTGGTTATTAGGTTCTTATCCTGTCTTGTGCTGACCTGGGAGCCATGGATTAAAGTTAGGAAGGGTGATGAAACACTTTTATCTGACGCAGTCCATTTATATCATTTCCATCACCACTAGTACCTGGGTAACGTTGGGGACATGTGTGTTGTGCCTTCCTTGCACTGCTAGAAGCATGACACTGTACTGCGATGTATGACTGGGCCATGAAAAGTGCATGTTCTTGCTTTTATTATTGTTAGGTCTGATTATCCAAGGCCTTTTGATTTTATAAAAATTATATTTATAATAGTCTCAATTATAGGGTCTTTCAGTCAGCCCTTCTCGCCATTGGTCTCTTGTTATGTCATTTATATAGTCTTCTGTCCACTACAGCATACAACATGAGGCAGTGGGTCAGCCCACTTCAGCCATTGGCTAAGTTATCTGTGACTGACAGCATTCTGCTCTTTCACAGGGAGCACATGCACAAAGTAGTTATCCTCAGTGCCAGGGACTACTTTGAGTGCTTTTTAAAACCAAAAATGATTTTTCCTTTTAGGAAATTTTTGAAATTCGTTTTGGCCTGGCAGCTCCCTCAGCAATAATATTTTAGAGAAGTTATGAGAAAACAAAATAAGCATTGAAAAAGTTAAAAGACTGACAGCCAACTCCAGATCTGTTGACTTGCTCAAAGCTTGTTTATTTTGTTGTTGTTTATTTTGTTCACAGCACACATGCGGATCATTTTATTTAAAATGTAATGATATTCATACACACTTTTTAAGTGACAACTCCAGCTTCGGTTCTGGATGCCTGACATCAAAGACTTGTCCCAGGTGTTCAAGATGGTGGAATTCGAACAGCTGGATGACGCTTCCTTCAAAGCCCTTATGTGTAAAGTAAAGTAGGGCTCCCCCAATGATCCGATTAAACCAGATCTGATACATAAAGCTGAGGAGATTCCTATCCCCATCTTTGCAAGCCTAAATAATCTTTCTTTGTCCACTGCGGCGGTGCCTGCTGGGTGGAAACATGGTAAAGTCATCCAGCTTTTATAAAAGATCTATTCTCGACCCTCCCTGCCTGATAGTGACCGACCCATTTCTCTCCTTCCCTTTCTGTGGAAAGTGGAAGAGAAACATCTGAACAGTCTCCTGGTGGATTTCTTAGAAAAGCATCAGCTGCTGGACCCTTTGCAGAAAGGCTTCAGACCTGTTCTTAGCACCGAATCTGCCCTTCTTAAAGTGACAGAGGCCCATCGACAAAATATTGATGAAAGAGAGTCCGCAGCTCTTATTCTAGTGGAGTTAAGAGCTGCCTTTTATAGGGTGTCCCATGAGGTGCTCCCTATGATCTTTTGTTTTAGTCTGTGTTATTTTTGGGAGGATATGCAATGGCGTTACCGTTGATTCCTCTTTGTGATAGGTTTACATGATGTCAATCATGTTCTGTCTTACTGTGAATGGCTTTGACATTCCGCACCTGCTTCACAATCAGCCTTCAAGGTTCGGACCAGTCCTAGCATTTGCCATCCTCTCGGAAACAAGTGCCTCTTCGGTTTCAGCCCTGGCACCAGCAGTGGCATAGAGCCTCACCTGTCTCTAGGGCTTTAAGTGGGCCGGGTTCTGCCGGTGCTTAGCACTGTCATTTCTTTAAAGCAGGTGCAGAGATGGGTCCCTTCCGGGCTCTCCATTTTTACCTACAGGGTGGGAGAAAAAGCTTAACTCTGCAATATAGTACCACCCTCATTGCTTTTGATGTAACTTCAAAGAGACTCATTTTTCAGTTTTATGTAGCGCAAACGTGGAGCACACAACGAGCACCAGCTACATTACACAAACACTGTTGGAAATGGCCCTTTTTGCAGGGTTATCCCCAAACTTTTTGCTTCTTCCTCCTTTGTTTTTCCTGACCCGTGGTTGTTGGCTATAGGACTCTGGGCACTTTACCACTGCTGATCAGTGCTAAAGTGCATATGCTCTCTGTATAAATTGTTACTATGATTGGTTATCCATGATTGGCAGATTTGGTTCATCAGTAGGTCCCTAGTAAAGTGCACTGAGTGTGCCAGGGCTGGTGATTCAAATGCTACTAGTGGGCCTGCAGCACTGATTGTGCCACCTACATGAGTAGCCCTAAAGTGGTGTCTCAGGCCTGCCACCGCAGTGCCTGTGTGCAGTTGCTAACTGCCATGCTGACTGGGCAAGTGCACTCACTTGCCAGTCCCTAAACCTTCCCTTTTCTACATATCAGTCACCCCTATGGTAGGCCCAAGGGGAGGGTGCATTGTAAGTATAAGGTAGGACATGCTCTGGTGTGTGTGGCATGTCCTAATAGTGAATTTCAGCCATTTTCGTTTTTCACTATTGCAAGGCTACCTGTTCCCCATAGGCCAGAATGGGCAGTTTGATTATTACATCCTATAATCCTAACAGACCCAGGGAGCATGGTAGAAATTCTAGTTTAGTATGCCTGAACTCGGAATGATAAAATACATCTTTTAGTGAAGTTGGTTTTAACATTCTGTGTTTGAAAATACCACTTTTAGGAAGTAGGTATTTTTTGCCTAACTATCCAAACCTGCCTCTGCTAGGTTGTGTATTCCTTGACTGGAGTTTGAGTGACAGGGGCTGGGGAATTCCAGGGGGGCTGGGGAATTCCCGGAGACAGGGTGAGTCAACACAGGGCTGAATAGAGAGATCTCCATGTAGATGGGTGAGAGGAGTTGCACCTGGGACCTGAATAGGGCTGTGCTTTCCCTCCACAATGCTGGCTCCACCTCCTGTGATGCGTCTGATGGCCCTGGCCTACACTGTCAAAGGAAAGAAGGAGTCCTGTAAACAGAGTGCTCCAGGACTGACCAGAACTGGTTCAGACTAGGCAAAGGCCTCTCTGCCTTCAGAGAACAAAGAGAATATTGGTATAAATACTGGGACCCAGACCCCAGAACTTTAGATCATCCTGGAATCAAGAAGGAACCTCTGCCAAGGAGAAAGCTGGAAGACTGAAGAGGAAGGACTGTCCTGTTGTGTGTTTGTGGGCAGACCTGCAGTTGCTTTGCTGCCAAGGAGAGGGGAAGACTTTGCAGTTGCTGTGTCGCCTTGCTTGAAGAGATCTCCAAGGGCCTGAGGAGAGCTGGCCTCCTGTTAAGAAGTCCCAGAACAAAAGAACTTCACCCCAGCTTCCCCCCTGAACTCTGCTGAGTGAGTTCTGCCCTTCCTAGAGTGCTTGATCCAATTATGGGGCCTCTGGAAGTTGTGCGTGCTGCTTGGGGAGCTGGACAAGAAGAAAAGAAGAAGATCTGAAATTTTCACGCATCGCTCGCTTTCGGAGAGCATCGTCGACAGTGCGAGAAAATTCCCGCCGCCGTGAAGATCGTCGCAGCGCCTGTTGCTGCTGCAAGAACCGGCTCATCATTCGTTTGCAGAGCGCATCGCCCCGGTGTGGGAAGAATCCTGCTGCTGCGAGTATCTTCGAAGAGCCTGTCATCGCTGGGTGAGATTGCCGCACTGCTTGCTTGCGGACCGCATCACGTCGCTGCGAACATCGTCGCAGAGCCAACACATCGAGGGGCCGCGAGAGGAGAAGATCAACGCTTCCTGCCTGTGCGTGGCGCATCCGACCAGAGAAACCTGCACGCCAGAATCCGCACAAGGGTGCCAATTCCGATCCGGTAAAAAGCGGGTACGAACCGTCGGACGGAGCCTTTTCTCCGTCCGACTCGTACCCGGTGCGAAATCCATCCGAAAAAGCAAGTACGATTCGGACGGAAACACCATTTCCGTTCGAATCGAACAAAACACCCACCGAACAGATTCGAAACACAATTCCGATCCGGAAAAGCGCCGACCTGACGTCGGTACGCATCCAGCCTACGTTTCACGAACCAGGAAGTACGATTCGAACCGACGTCATCTCGCACGGAATATATTTACCGGCTGCCAAAAACTGCCGGGAAATCAGGATGACACACGCAAGGAGCAGCTGGACGCGACGAACAGACATGGACCCGAACCTACGTGCCATCCCTGCCCTCCTAGCAGTCCACCTGGCGTACAGGAACCGACGCAGACGCCGCAGAAGGTCAGCACAACAACCAGGGCAAAGGGGGGGGCAGGGGCAGGACACACAACACCAACACATGGTACCAAATCATACATGGGCTGGACATACCTGACCATCAGGGCCTGGTCACCTCCAGGGGGTGGGGGCGTGGCCAGCAACGCATGCGTCCGCCACAGCGGAAGTGGATGGTCACGCGAACAGGTACGTACCCTACCCAGGCCGCAAGAGCGTGGGTACGGAACGTACCACGCGTCCCCCAACGTCACTACAACTATGGCGGTACGGCCCGTACCCACGTCAGAAATGCCTGGGTACGGCTCGTACCAGCATTGCTGGGGTCATGTAGGGGTGGGCGTGGTACGACCCGTAGCCACGCCCCCAAGGACTGTGTACGGTGCGGACCCCACGGCACCGCAACAATGGGGGGACGCACCGTACCCACCCACCAAAGGCATGGGTACGGGCCGTACCCAGGCAAGCAGAGCGTGGGTACGGGTATGTACGGACCGTACCCCCACCCCAGCAGTGTATGTATGCCCCGAACCCCCACCCGTGTATGTATGCACCCAACCCCCAGCCGTGTATGTACGCACCGAACCCCCACCCCAGCATTGTATGTACGCCCCGAACCCTCACCCGTGTATGTACGCACCCAACCACCACCCGTGTATGTACGGACCGTACCCACACCCGTGGAAGTACGGCCCGTACCCCCACCCCAGCAGTGTAGGTACGCCCCGAACCCCCACCCGTGTATGTACACACCCAACCACCACCCGTGTATGTACGGACCGTACCCACACCCGTGGAAGTACGGCCCGTACCCCCACCCCAGCAGTGTAGGTACGCCCCGAACCCCCACCCGTGTATGTACGCACCGAACCACCACCCGTGTATGTACGCCCCGAACCCCTACCCCAGCAGTGCATGTACGCCCCGAACCCCCACCCGTGTATGTACGCCCCGAACCCCCACCCCAGCAGTGCATGTACGCCCCGAACCCCCACCCGTGTATGTACGCACCCAACCACCACCCGTGTATGTACGCCCCGAACCCCCACCCGTGAATGTACGCCCCGAACCCCCACCCCAGCATTGTATGTACGCCCCGAACCCCCACCCGTGTATGTACGCACCGAACCCCCACCCGTGTATGTACGCACCCAACCCCCAGCCGTGCCTGCCGGTGCTTAGCACTGTCATTTCTTTAAAGCAGGTGCAGAGATGGGTCCCTTCCGGGCTCTCCATTTTTACCTACAGGGTGGGAGAAAAAGCTTAACTCTGCAATATAGTACCACCCTCATTGCTTTTGATGTAACTTCAAAGAGACTCATTTTTCAGTTTTATGTAGCGCAAACGTGGAGCACACAACGAGCACCAGCTACATTACACAAACACTGTTGGAAATGGCCCTTTTTGCAGGGTTATCCCCAAACTTTTTGCTTCTTCCTCCTTTGTTTTTCCTGACCCGTGGTTGTTGGCTATAGGACTCTGGGCACTTTACCACTGCTGATCAGTGCTAAAGTGCATATGCTCTCTGTATAAATTGTTACTATGATTGGTTATCCATGATTGGCAGATTTGGTTCATCAGTAGGTCCCTAGTAAAGTGCACTGAGTGTGCCAGGGCTGGTGATTCAAATGCTACTAGTGGGCCTGCAGCACTGATTGTGCCACCTACATGAGTAGCCCTAAAGTGGTGTCTCAGGCCTGCCACCGCAGTGCCTGTGTGCAGTTGCTAACTGCCATGCTGACTGGGCAAGTGCACTCACTTGCCAGTCCCTAAACCTTCCCTTTTCTACATATCAGTCACCCCTATGGTAGGCCCAAGGGGAGGGTGCATTGTAAGTATAAGGTAGGACATGCTCTGGTGTGTGTGGCATGTCCTAATAGTGAATTACAGCCATTTTCGTTTTTCACTATTGCAAGGCTACCTGTTCCCCATAGGCCAGAATGGGCAGTTTGATTATTACATCCTATAATCCTAACAGACCCAGGGAGCATGGTAGAAATTCTAGTTTAGTATGCCTGAACTCGGAATGATAAAATACATCTTTTAGTGAAGTTGGTTTTAACATTCTGTGTTTGAAAATACCACTTTTAGGAAGTAGGTATTTTTTTGCCTAACTATCCAAACCTGCCTCTGCTAGGTTGTGTATTCCTTGACTGGAGTTTGAGTGACAGGGGCTGGGGAATTCCAGGGGGCTGGGGAATTCCCGGAGACAGGGTGAGTCAACACAGGGCTGAATAGAGAGATCTCCATGTAGATGGGTGAGAGGAGTTGCACCTGGGACCTGAATAGGGCTGTGCTTTCCCTCCACAATGCTGGCTCCACCTCCTGTGATGCGTCTGATGGCCCTGGCCTACACTGTCAAAGGAAAGAAGGAGTCCTGTAAACAGAGTGCTCCAGGACTGACCAGAACTGGTTCAGACTAGGCAAAGGCCTCTCTGCCTTCAGAGAACAAAGAGAATATTGGTATAAATACTGGGACCCAGACCCCAGAACTTTAGATCATCCTGGAATCAAGAAGGAACATCTGCCAAGGAGAAAGCTGGAAGACTGAAGAGGAAGGACTGTCCTGTTGTGTGTTTGTGGGCTGACCTGCAGTTGCTTTGCTGCCAAGGAGAGGGGAAGACTTTGCAGTTGCTGTGTCGCCTTGCTTGAAGAGATCTCCAAGGGCCTGAGGAGAGCTGGCCTCCTGTTAAGAAGTCCCAGAACAAAAGAACTTCACCCCAGCTTCCCCCCTGAACTCTGCTGAGTGAGTTCTGCCCTTCCTAGAGTGCTTGATCCAATTATGGGGCCTCTGGAAGTTGTGCGTGCTGCTTGGGGAGCTGGACAAGAAGAAAAGAAGAAGATCTGAAATTTTCACGCATCGCTCGCTTTCGGAGAGCATCGTCGACAGTGCGAGAAAATTCCCGCCGCCGTGAAGATCGTCGCAGCGCCTGTTGCTGCTGCAAGAACCGGCTCATCATTCGTTTGCAGAGCGCATCGCCCCGGTGTGGGAAGAATCCTGCTGCTGCGAGTATCTTCGAAGAGCCTGTCATCGCTGGGTGAGATTGCCGCACTGCTTGCTTGCGGACCGCATCACGTCGCTGCGAACATCGTCGCAGAGCCAACACATCGAGGGGCCGCGAGAGGAGAAGATCAACGCTTCCTGCCTGTGCGTGGCGCATCCGACCAGAGAAACCTGCACGCCAGAATCCACACAAGGGTGCCAATTCCGATCCGGTAAAAAGCGGGTACGAACCGTCGGACGGAGCCTTTTCTCCGTCCGACTCGTACCCGGTGCGAAATCCATCCGAAAAAGCAAGTACGATTCGGACGGAAACACCATTTCCGTTCGAATCGAACAAAACACCCACCGAACAGATTCGAAACACAATTCCGATCCGGAAAAGCGCCGACCTGACGTCGGTACGCATCCAGCCTACGTTTCACGAACCAGGAAGTACGATTCGAACCGACGTCATCTCGCACGGAATATATTTACCGGCTGCCAAAAACTGCCAGGAAATCAGGACGACACACGCAAGGAGCAGCTGGACGCGACGAACAGACATGGACCCGAACCTATGTGCCATCCCTGCCCTCCTAGCAGTCCACCTGGCGTACAGGAACAGACGCAGACGCCGCAGAAGGTCAGCACAACAACCAGGGGCAAAGGGGGGGGCAGGGGCAGGACACACAACACCAACACATGGTACCAAATCATACATGGGCTGGACATACCTGACCATCAGGGCCTGGTCACCTCCAGGGGGTGGGGGCGTGGCCAGCAACGCATGCGTCCGCCACAGCGGAAGTGGATGGTCAGGCGAACCGGTACGTACCCTACCCAGGCCGCAAGAGCGTGGGTACGGAACGTACCACGCGTCCCCCAACGTCACTACAATTATGGCGGTACGGCCCGTACCCACGTCAGAAATGCCTGGGTACGGCTCGTACCAGCATTGCTGGGGTCATGTAGGGGTGGGCGTGGTACGACCCGTAGCCACGCCCCCAAGGACTGTGTACGGTGCGGACCCCACGGCACCGCAACAATGGGGGGACGCACCGTACCCACCCACCAAAGGCATGGGTACGGGCCGTACCCAGGCATGCAGAGCGTGGGTACGGGTATGTACGGACCGTACCCCCACCCCAGCAGTGTATGTATGCCCCGAACCCCCACCCGTGTATGTACGCACCCAACCCCCAGCCGTGTATGTACGCACCGAACCCCCACCCCAGCATTGTATGTACACCCGAACCCCCACCCGTGTATGTACGCACCCAACCACCACCCGTGTATGTACGGACCGTACCCACACCCGTGGAAGTACGGCCCGTACCCCCACCCCAGCAGTGTAGGTACGCCCCGAACCCCCACCCGTGTATGTACGCACCCAACCACCACCCGTGTATGTACGGACCGTACCCACACCCGTGGAAGTACGGCCCGTACCCCCACCCCAGCAGTGTAGGTACGCCCCGAACCCCCACCCGTGTATGTACGCACCGAACCACCACCCGTGTATGTACGCCCCGAACCCCCACCCGTGTATGTACGCACCCAACCACCACCCGTGTATGTACGCACCGAACCCCCACCCCAGCAGTGCATGTACGCCCCGAACCCCCACCCGTGTATGTACGCCCCGAACCCCCACCCCAGCAGTGCATGTACGCCCCGAACCCCCACCCGTGTATGTACGCACCGAACCCCCACCCGTGTATGTACGCACCCAACCACCACCCGTGTATGTACGCCCCGAACCCCCACCCGTGAATGTATGCCCCGAACCCCCACCCCAGCATTGTATGTATGCCCCGAACCCCCACCCGTGTATGTACGTACCGAACCCCCACCCGTGTATGTACGCACCCAACCCCCAGCCGTGTATGTACGCACCGAACCCCCACTGCAGCATTGTATGTACGCCCCGAACCCCCACCCGTGTATGTAAGCACCCAACCACCACCCGTGTATGTACGCACCGAACCCCCACCCGTGTATGTACGCACCCAACCACCACCCCAGCAGTGTATGTACGACACGTACCCCCACCCGCGTATGCAAGGAGCGAACCCACACCCGTGTATGTCATGAGCGTACATATTGTGAAATAGGAGAGGTGGGTGCAGAGTCCCCCCAGCAGTGCCCAGACACAGGAGGGGTGTGTGCAGAGTCCTCCCAGCAGTGCCCAGACACAGGAGGGGTGGGTGCAGAGTCCCCCAGCAGTGCCCAGACACAGGAGGGGTGGGTGCCTAACACTCCCAGCAGTGCCCTGAGACAGGAGGGTTGGGTGCAGAGTCCTCCCAGCAGTGCCCAGAGACAGGAGGGGTGGGTGCCTAACACTCCCAGCAGTGCCCAGACACAGGAGGGGTGGGTGCCTATCACTCCCAGCAGTGCCCAGACACAGGAGGGGTGGGTGCATAGGCCTCCCAGCAGTGCCCAGAGTCAGGAGGGGTGTGTGAAGAGTCCTCCCAGCAGTGCCCTGAGACAGGAGGGGTGGGTGCAGAGTCCTCCCAGCAGTGCCCTGAGACAGGAGGGGTGGGTGCAGAGTCCTCCCAGCAGTGCCCAGAGACAGGAGGGGTGGGTGCAGAGTCCTCCCAGCAGTGCCCAGACCAGGAGGGGTGGGTGCCTAACACTCCCAGCAGTGCCCAGAGACAGGAGGGGTGGGTGCCTATCACTCCCAGCAGTGCCCAGACACAGGAGGGGTGGGTGCAGAGTCCTCCCAGCAGTGCCCAGAGACAGGAGGGGTGGGTGCCTAACACTCCCAGCAGTGCCCAGAGACAGGAGGGGTGGGTGCAGAGTCCTCCCAGCAGTGCCCAGAGACAGGAGGGGTGGGTGCCTAACACTCCCAGCAGTGCCCAGAGACAGGAGGGGTGGGTGCCTATCACTCCCAGTAGTGCCCAGAGACAGGAGGGGTGGGTGCAGAGTCCTCCCAGCAGTGCCCAGACATAGGACAATATACCCCATCAACAAGTTCAGTGACCAACAAGGGTGATACCCCAGATGCAGGTGGAGCCATCGCTGAGCCAGCATGGCCATAGTGAAAGGCAACCCTCACACATCCAGGAAATGTAGACACAGCACAGCACAGCATATGGGAGACACCCTGCAGGGAAAATGGCCGGCTCCACAGAGGATGGAACACACCTTGGGACAATGTCACCATACAGTGAGAGCAAACATGACCAAATACCATTGGCAGAGACCTCTGTGATGGCACGCAGATGGCAGGGTACACCCCATGAGCAGCACACTCCAACATTTCACAGACCCCTAACACATTATCACCACCCCAACTCAGGGAGCACCAGCACCAACAGCAAGTCCAGGAAAGCATCAGTGTGCAAAACCAAAAGAAAATGCTTTATTCAGCAGGAAAATATCTCTGAGAAAATGTCCACTATGTACAAGGGCCATGGGCCAGGCCAGCAGCAAAGTCCGGGGGGGGTACACATCGGGACGTGTGTCCCCTAGCTTGCCTGCACAGTTCACATGTCCATTTCATCCACAGAAGAGGGGGCATCAGGGGGGAGGGTGGAAACAGGCACCGCAGGGACAGGATGGGCAAGGGTAGGTGTTGTGGTTGCAGGGAGGGATGATTCCGCCACAGGGGGGGTGCCAGCGCCAAAGGTGGAGGACAGAATGGCGCTGCACATGTTGGCAAGGTCCCCCAGCGACTCCCCCGCACCCAATCGAACCACAGGCCCCAAGGAGGGGGGGGGGGGAGAGGGATGGGTCGCAGCGCCACTGGGGGAGGGTGTGGACAGGGTGGGGGACTCAACTCCCCTGGCCGGGTCCTGCCTCCACCGCTTGCGGGGTGGTGTCCTCCTGGGGTGGGGGGGCACACTTGCAGTGGATGATGCCGTCACCGACTGTTGGCCAGGAGAGCTAAGGGGAGTGGATTTGGAGGGAGTGAGTTGTGTGGACTGCGGACTCCCACTGTGGCTGCGTGTTGTACGTTTCCCCCCCGACCCAGTGGGTGTGCCTTCCTCACCCTGTGTGTGCGTGACAGGAGGTGTGCACTTCGACTTCCCTGGTGGTGTGGTGCCTGTGTCTGGTGGGGTGCGTGCACGCTGACGTCTGGATGTGCGTGGGACAGGCACGGGAGTGGGAATTGTGGATGGGGCAGGGGTAGGGGGGGTAGACAGCGCTGCAGGAGATCCAGTGCTGCAGTCAGTGTGGAGTCTATGGACCTCAGCAACTGCCGTTGGTCAGACTGCGCAGCCGACATGCCCTCCATGTATGCCTCCATCTGGGTCAGCACCTGGGTGTGGGCATGGAGGACATTTAGCATCGCAGTCTGACCAACCTGCAACTGCCTCAGGATGTCCACAGACACCGCACTCACCGCAGCAGTGGTGACAGGGGCAGGGGGTGCGGTGCCTGGCAGGAAGGAGACATGTGGGGACCGAGCACGGAGGGAAGGGCCACGAGCAGGTGGGAGGCCGGTGATGGAAACTGAGGTGGCGGGGGGATGTGGAGGGCTGCCATCAGCTGGGGGGGCAGACTCCGCCACCTCTGGGAGCTCAGCCTCGGACCCGTCTGCGTCCGTGCTAGTGTCTCCTTCCGTGTCCCCCGGCGATGCTGTGGGCAAGGTGAAGAGACAGGAGATAATCAGACACCTGTACACATATGTCACATGAGTCAAATATACATAGGTCACATTGCATAGCCTGAAAAGCAACAGGAGTAACACCTACAAAACAATGTACACATGTAGGCCATGGAACACACAGTTTGTCGACCCACCATGCCACTGGGACACAATGGAGAGCATGACACAACAGCAAATCACTGCACCTAAATTTTAACAGAGGAGCCAGCCTCTGGGGACAAATGTGCACAGCATCTGCACCACACTGCGTCGTCAAAAAGGGATGAGCAGGAATCAAATCCATTGACTCTTGCCACATGCTGCAAAGGCAATACATGAAACCATGCCAAACATGACTGGGTCAATGCACCTTGAGCGTATGTCCAGTCAAACATCACACACAGGCCACACCCAGCAAGGAGGATGAAGCTTCTGACATGTAGGCCTTGTACGCACAAACCACCCACACCTGAGACAATCTCATTGAGACGGAGAAAGTATGTACACCTCTTACTCTGGGATGACAACACATGGCCTCCACTAATTCATGACTGTACACACACTGCCCCTGGTGCGCCTGTCCACACATCATTGACAGGCAAACATCATCAGATTGGCTTAACAACACACACAGGTAATGCCCACTGTGAGTATGCACAAGCAAAATGGGTCCCACTGTACAGTGGACACATGTAGCAACCTGTAGGTCCTAACAGTTGAGCCCAGGGTACAATGCCACCCTACCCAACCCATGGCGAAGACACATTGAATGGCCATATTGTTGGATGACGCACATGATACCTAGGAAGAGGTGCCCCAGGGCACAGTAGTGCCCACACTCCTCCATGGTCCTGGATGGACATGACTGCAAATTAAGCAACCGTCCCTGCACTTAGCAGGCCTCCCACTCAGGCACATCATGTCAGAGGGCACACAATTGGACATGCATGCTGGAAGGCTGTACATTTTGGAGACACACCCCTATGTCGTGATTCACAATCAGTGCCAAGTGACATGGACACCACAATGACTGAAATTGGCCAGGGCACACACAAGGTCCCCAGACCTGTGACACATCACCCCCACACATGATGCTGCTAGCATTGGGCACCTGCATAAACTGTCTGCCTAAATAACCTTGTGCAAGAGTGGCTACAGACAGACCAGGGAACACATGGCAAGGAGGGGAAGGGAGGGAGTGAGAACAGCACTGGGCTACTTTGGGGAGAAGTTGACGCACTGCACAATCAAACCCTGGCAGTGTATCTATGCAACTGCGAACTTACATTGGCTGGGGACACACAACTGACACACATGTACCTACCCCCTTCCTGCTGCTGCTTCTCCTGTAGGCGCCTGTCCATATCGGGGAAGACCACCGCCAGCACACGCTTCTGGATGTGGGTCAGACGACGGCGCCCACGGTTCTTACGGCTCTCAGGTGAGTCCCCCAGCAGGACCCGTGCAATCCTCCTCGTCCAGCACCGGATGTCCTGCCAGCGTTTCCTCACCTGAGACAGGCCCCGCATCCGACCCTCTGTACCCCTCACGGCACTGACGGCTGTCCTCCAGATCTCCCCCTTGGCAATGGTGCCTACCTGTGCGGATGCAAAAGTGAGAATACATTAATCCACATGAGCAAAGACACAGACACACATATAGAACAATCCACTTCATGAACAGGCCATGGTATGCATGCAACTCATTGCACCTTTGTCATAGGGTCATAATCCACTGTGGAAGGCCAAATGCACTACGTGCCATTGAAAGTACACGGGTGGCATGAGGGGTACCACACACTCACTGACCAGGGATCACACTGTGCCTCACAGGCTACACCAGGATTATGTACAGCACCTCAAAGCAGTCACCTGCCCCAGCACACTGATGCTACCTCAGCAGAGTACACAGACACACACAGGCACAGGACAATCACATGGCATTGCCAACTGCGGGTACACACCTCACTCTGCCCATGTGCCAGTAGACGGGGGGTGTCACAGGTGTGGGGCTGGCTCAGCACGGCATGCACACAGCACTGCTCCCTGCTCACATCGGATGGGCAGCCTATATCCATCCCTCATGCAGCTTGTGTGCAACACTCCCCAAATGCACTCACCCACATGACAGGGGACTTACACACACACCAATGTGCAGGGGACGGACACGGCCTTTGGACACTCACAGCACAGGTACACTGAACAAACACACATCCATGGGTACTGTCACCTGTCACACTGGGGGGAACACAGGATCACATCAGGACTGTGGAAACAACATCCCCAGGAGGAGTAGCCCGGCAGTATGTGGCATGCACCATGCAATCATTGTCACAGTAGGCACTATGCAAGTGAGGAGTGCACACAGGAAACACAGCATGCACTGCATGGGTGACATGAGGCCTTCCACACCCTGGGACCCACTCTAAACACCAGTGCATGTCTGTCACACATGGACACAATGCCAGAAGTCACTGTCACACAAAAGGGGCACAGTCTAAGCTAGTGGAGTCTGCACTCACCTGAACCCCTGGTCGACCATACAGGCTCTGGTACTGTGGGAGGATCACATCTATCAGGGCAAGGTTCTCCTCCTGGGTGAATGGCTGTGACCTCTCCACAGTCCTGGACATGGTGCCAGAGGAATCACTATCAGCAGCAGTGGTCATGGATGAATGGATGTGCAGGCAAGTGCTCTCTCATGGGACCTGGCTGGCTTATATCTGCCTGGCTGGCCTGTTCCTGTACAGGAGTACAGATTGATTGGTCAGTCACATTTGCATTCTACGTTTCATCCAATCCCTTCAAACCTACCCCAGTGTGTGGCTTTGCATGGTTTCAGTTTTGATGATGATGTCAAGTCGGCATCCACTTTGCAACAATGTAGATTCTTGCAAACTGACTTCTGCTGGGCACCTGGTGCTCAAATTCAAAAATCAAACTCGGTCTCCATGGCAACCATCATGCATTTAGGCCCTTATACTTGTCCCTCATGTGTCCCCTACGTGTTTTCATACATGTACACACAGGTACGGTGCGTTCCACGCCCTAGGGCACCCCAAAAGCAGTGATACGGTCCGGACAAGCGCTTGTACGGTCCGGATCACAACATGGGCGCTGGCGTATGCGTACGCCTCAGTAGTACGGACCGGACAAGCGCTTGTACGGTCCGGATCACAACATGGGCGCTGGCGTATGCGTACGCCTCAGTAGTACGGACCGGACAAGCGCTTGTACGGTCCGGATCACAACATGGGCGCTGGCTATGCGTACGCCTCAGTAGTACGGACCGGACAAGCGCTTGTACGGTCCGGATCACAACATGGGCGCTGGCGTATGCGTACGCCTCAGTAGTACGGACCGGACAAGCGCTTGTACGGTCCGGATCACAACATGGGCGCTGGCGTATGCGTACGCCACAGTAGTACGGACCGGACAAGCGCTTGTACGGTCCGGATCACAACATGGGCGCTGGCGTATGCGTACGCCTCAGTAGTACGGACCGGACAAGCGCTTGTACGGTCCGGATCACAACATGGGCGCTGGCGTATGCGTACGCCTCAGTAGTACGGACCGGACAAGCGCTTGTATGGTCCGGATCACAACATGGGCGCTGGCTATGCGTACGCCTCAGTAGTACGGACCGGACAGGCGCTTGTACGGTCCGTACTACTGTGGCGTACGCATACGCCAGCGCCCATGTTGTGATCCGGACCGTACAAGCGCTTGTCCGGTCCGTACTACTGAGGCGTACGCATACGCCAGCGCCCATGTTGTGATCCGGACCGTACAAGCGCTTGTCCGGTTCGTACTACTGTGGCGTACGCATACGCCAGCGCCCATGTTGGCCCAGGGACCCTATACACGCCCTCAGAGCGTATGTACGGTGTGTTCCACACCTGTCAGTGGTGACAGGCGGCACACAGACAGGAATGGAGCGTCAGATTAAGCCAAGGGTGGACACCAATGCATTGTCTGTGCAATACCACATGTGTGTGACACAGGTGTGTCAGGATGTGATGTGGCACATTACCCCTGAGGTGGGGGCAAAGCATATGTACGATGAGCTGTGTATACATGTCGTGTGTGATGGTGCGCATTGTGCCACACATACCCTCCACTCCTTTGACATGTGTGCATGTCATACACAGTAGTAGAGCCATGAGTCACTTGCATGTCCCAGTCACGGACACCCGCACCTGTCCCCTGATGCCAGGTACACGGAATATTACACATGACATGTGAATGGCTGCGTTGCACGCTGCAACCATGTCATGTGTGTGGCATGTGATTCCATGATTTTGCTGTAGGTGTGTGGTCCAATGCATCAGCAGTTGCTGCTACCAACATGTGTGTGTGTGTAGATGGCCATGGCACACTGTTCCGCACACCAGCCCACATATGTGATCTGCCATGAGGTGTGTATGTATGCAACTACACGGAGTTACAATACAAGTACATATCCACATGCTCTCAATGCATGTATGTTCTGTCTCGACATGTACTCCTCCAAGGCAATGTGTGTGGCCTGTCCTTTTCCTATAACATGTGACCAGTGCATATCGCATACACCAACCTGTCTGTACCATACGCATCCTACTTCTGCACATGTGTGGATGTCCGTGAATCCTGTGATGCGTGTGCATGTTCACTTACACTGGCCCACAGCTAGTCTCATGCCATGTCATCGTGAGCTTGCCCCACTCCGTTAGTGGCTGTCCCTTGGTAGGAGTGTCACCTGCCTGGCGTACGTGTCCAGGAAATGTGGCACAGACCTGACTCTGAATGTGGCATATGTGTATTGGCTGTTTAACATGTGCTCAGTGCATTGACAATGTCGTCGTACAGTGCTCACTCATCGGTGTTCCTTCCATTTCACTGCAGGGCTCCCCCTCTCCCTCGACGTATGCCAGACCTGGCTGCCCTGCATGAACGGGACTGTATACGCCGCTACAGATTCAGCCAACGGTTGATTGATGAGTTGACTGGCCGGCTGGAAGCACACCTCCTCCCGCGCCACAGGTATCCCAGTGCACTGACACCCAAGTGGAAGGTGATGGCAGCCCTACATTTCCTTGCCACAGGTACGTTCCAACATACCATTGCTGACGTCGGGGGCATGTCCCAGACGATGTTCAGCCGTGTTCTGCATGATTTCTTAGAGGCTATGTTGGTTCACCTGGATGAGTACATTAAATTCCCAATTCGTGAGCAGTTGACAGGTGTCAAGCGTGAGTTCTATGCCCTGGGAGGGATGCCCCATGTCATTGGGTCCATAGATGGGACACATGTTGCGTTGGTACCACCACAGGCACAAGAGGTGGTGTATAGGAATCGCAAACATTATCACTCCATTAATGCCCTTGTGGTGTGTCTGTCCAACATGGTGATTTCACATGTCTGTGTTCGCTTTCCAGGATCTGCACACGATGCCTTCATCATGAGGCGTAGCAGGCTGCCTGAAATGATGCAGCAGCTGCGGAACGAGCGAGCATGTATTGTTGGTGGGTAGACTCTGGCAGTTCAGTGTTTGGCGTCATCTTCCAATCTCACTGCCTGTGCTGACACACTTCTGTCCATGATGTTTCCTTGTAGGGGACGCTGGCTATCCCAACATGCCATGGCTGATGACGCCTGTCCGCAACCCCAGCACGGCTGCCGAGCACCGCTACAACAACGCCCATGGGCGGACCAGGAGAGTCATTGAGAGGACGTTTGGACTTCTGAAGAGCCGATTCCGGTGCCTCCACAAGACCGGCGGAGCACTCCCATATGCCCCGGTGAAGGTGTGCAAGATCATCATCGTCTGCTGCATGCTGCACAACATGGCAGTGGAGGAAGCTGTTCCACTCATACTGGATCAAGATGACCAGGACCATCCACCCGTGGAGGATGAAGGGCTTGGTGACGGGGCAAGTGATGTGGAGGAGGAGGAAGCTGTGGAGGACATGCGGAGTCGGCTCATACGCGACTTCTTTGCTTAGTGGTGAGTTCCAGTGTCTGAGTGTGCACGCATTGGGCCGTGTGTGGCATGTGTTGCAATGTGTGTGTCCATCTGCATGTCTGCCAAGTGAGTCAGTGGTGTGTATTGAAGTGTCACTCGAGTGATGGCGCAATGGAAGGATGTTGTCCGAGAGTCATCATTGTCACCTGTCATGTTGACAAGATGATACGTGTTGAGTACATGCTTGCGGATGTGCTCCTTTGGGCTGACTCCTTGTGTGTCTCTCTTCCACAGGTCCATGGGCATGCTGTCTGCTGGTGGCATTGTTGTGCTCCTGCTACTCCTCATGAACACAGCAACATGTGCTTATTCTGCGTCACATGCACGGGCAAGTATTGAAATCTCCTTAGGGTAAGGGATGCCTCACGGCGTTTTGGGTGTGTAAATTGTTTGTAGTCTGTGTGCACTTCTCCGGTTCATGTGTGGTCAATTTGCATACATGTGGATCCTACATGAGGAACATGACATGGGGCAGGCCTCACCTGGAGCCATGGTCAGACTTGGTGACTGTCATGTGTCAGGGGATTGGGGATTGTGATGAGGCCATCAATGTGTGTAACACTGGCCTCGGAAACATACAGGTTGCACCGGGTTGACATGGTGTGTGATTGCCCCATCAGGGCCTCAATGGTGTATAGCAGCCTGTCCGTGGCAGCAGGGGGTGTTTAGCTGTTATCCGTCACTTGTGTGCCAGTTCAATGGAATACCAGCATCTGTGTTGCAATGGGGGGTGCCAGTGTTGCTCCCACATGTTCATCCACATGACCTGTGTATGTGTTGACAGAGTATCATTGTCATTCCAACACACATGACGAATAAATTTGTCCCTCTGTCTCCAAGGAGCCTCTTCTCTGTCAATGGTGGCCTGTTGCCACTGTGCATGCGGCATGTCTGGCATAGTTTTCAGAGGTGGTGCATATGTGTCTATGTGTAGAGTAGCAAGATGCTAGCGGTTTGTCAGGGATTGGAATCTGTATTATGCACAAGATGCACAGTTCCATCCACCTCAAGGCAAGAGAGACCATCCCCCAGGGCAACTACAACATCCGTGTCTAATCCTACCCTGCAGTCTACGGACATGTGCCTTACAACTCCCATGATACTTGTCCATATCCGGAGTGCATCTGCACAGCTCTGCTACTGCATCGGGCAACCAGGCCACATCAACGTCCAAACGGGATGGGGGGAATGATTCACAGCCAGCTGCAGGATGACCTTCGCGATCCACGCCCACACTCATGATGCAGCCCACAACCCCAACACAACCTTGTGGCACTGTGATCCAAAACTGCATTCTGGCATCTCCATGCATCCAACCTTGGCCTAGCCACCATTCTCAACATCCGCCTGACGCAAGCATGCAGGACATGGTAGGGACACATGTCTAGACATACCTGGGAGCGGCAAGCCAGGTCACTCCGCATGATCCCTGACCTCTGCACATGACTGTTGCTCCCCTAAATGTGTCTGTAGCCACAGTTGTGCGGGAACCACTCAGCTGGTTGGGCCCAGCACAGGTGAGTATGGTACTCCATGTCTGTATCAGATGATACATTGGGACCCATGTGTGTCCTGGGCAAGACTGAGACCCCACGGTTTGGATGGTTGGAGTTAATTCTGAGATCAGGCATGCTTTGACTTTACGACACACACATGTATTGTAATAATGCAGAATCACGGCATCATCTTGTAATTGTGATTAATTTATTTGTGCTGGGGTACGGGTTTGTGGGGATGACAAGAGGTGCACTGCGGGAGTGTAGAATCCAAAGTTCACTGGGGGAGTTGGTATCCTTGCCGTAGCAAATTATCAGAGTCCATGCCACAGTCTTCGTCAACATAGGTCAGACAGTGACCAGCAAGTCCATGTGGCAGAGAATGTCATGTGCTGATATTGGGCCAGAGGGCCAGGTGCCAGGCCAGGTGACCTGGGAGATGGTGATGTTCTGCTGACTCTCACAGTCTTTTTCGTGGACGACCCACCTTCCTGCGGGGACCCTCGGAAGCAGGCCGTGACGATGTCTGTGACGCTCCGTCGGATGAATCCTCCTCCTCCTGATCCCTCCCTGTGTCTGGTAATGGCCTTCGCCTGGTGCCACAGAGAGGGTTGCCCATGTTGTCGGCAATCCGACGGAGTACACCGGTCATTTGGGTTTGCACCGCCACGAGCTCCGCCTGTCTATCCTCCATCCTTCCTTGGTGTTGCAGTTGACAGGCATGTTGCTGGGCCTGCAGGGTCTTCATCTCCTCAAGGGTCCCCTTGATGTCATTGAGGGTGGACGCAATCTGGTCCATGCCCCTGGTGTCACGCCGGTATGTATCCAGGATGTTGCTGACCTGGGACACTACCGGGTCCTGAGCTCCCTGGTCAGGTTCGCGCCTCCGCCGTCCTCCACTCCCGCCACCCCTGCCCACGTGCACCTGGCCTGCCGTTGTGGGCGCATCGGGTCTCCGGGACCCCTGAGGGATGGCATCTGCGTTGCCGCCTGCCTCCTCCTGGGTGCCCGGAGGACCGTGTCCCTCCTGGGCAGACTGGCTGGGTGGTCGTGTGCGGGCAGGGCTCCTGGACGTCTCCTGGGATGTGGCAGGAATGGGGGTGGTGGTTGGCACAGTTGTACCTGACGCAGGTGCTGCAGGTGGTTGGACACCAGAGGGGCCAGGTTGGTCTGGGTCATCCACGGAGTGGTGAGAGTCGTCGCTGGCGGTGGGGTCCTCATCCCGCAGAGCCTGGTCCTGTGAGACTTCCCCCCCAGTGTTGGGGGGTGATCGACGACGTTGACCTGTGTGTGAGAGAGACAATGTTAACAGTGTTACATGTGGCATCCATGTTTCATGCATTTCTGATTTGGCACTCTTCCTCTGGGTAGTTGGATCTGTCTTGCATTCCTCTCACAGTGCACTTGTGCATGGGTATGTCCCTTGGACACAGCTGTCAGGGCTTTACGCATGTGTGACACAATCTTAGTTGATGCATCTATTTGGGTACACAGTCAGCAGTGTGGTGTGCGGGCGTAGCGAGCCATGCAGAGGCGCCTTACGTGTTGCACTGTACGTGGCCAAATGGTGTTTTGCCAAGGCAATTTGATGATGCAGGTAGGTGACTGAAGCATTTGTGACAGGGTTCTTACCGACACAGTGGGTGGGTATACTGGGTGTGTGGTTAGGTCTGTGCCTGCAGCACGGATGGACTCGTGCACAGATTGACACATGGACCGGTCTTCATCTACGGTAGGGGGGGTTGAGGCACTGCCAGACCTTGTCTGCATGCACACAGTCCACCGGCTGACGAGTGGACATGGCCACACCACCCAAGGGTGATTTAGTCTCCCTGGGCCCGATTCACAGAACTAACTTAAGACAAAATCCTAAACTTACTACCATTTTGGTATTCACAGAAGGCACTTACTCATTTTGGTATTCACAGAAGGCGCTTACTCATTTCGGTATTCACAGAAGTTAGGAGTCCTAACTTTAGGACTCCTAAATGCCTTCTGTGAAAACCGAAAGTCTTAAAATTAGGATTTTTCGCAGTTTAGTAGTAGTATAGTTAGGACTCCTAACTTTAGGAATCCTAAATGCCTTCTGTGAATACCGAAAGTCTTAAAATAAGGATTTTTCTCAATTTAGTAGTCCTAAGTTTAGACTTAGGACTACTAAATTGAGAAAAATCCTAATTTTAAGACTTTCGGTATTCACAGAAGGCATTTAGGAGTCCTAAAGTTAGGAGTCCTAACTATACTACTACTAAACAGAGAATAATCCTAATTTTAAGGCTTTCGGTAGTCACAGAAGGCATTTAGGAGTCTTAAAGTTAGGAGTCCTAAACTTAGGACTACTAAATTGAGAAAAATCCTTATTTTAAGACTTTCGGTATTCACAGAAGGCATTTAGAGTCCTAAAGTTAGGAGTCCTAACTATACTACTACTAAACTGCGAAAAATCCTAATTTTAAGACTTTCGGTATTCACAGAAGGCATTTAGGAGTCCTAAAGTTAGGACTCCTAACTTCTGTGAATACCGAAATGAGTAAGTGCCTTCTGTGAATACCAAAACGAGTAAGTGCCTTCTGTGAATACCAAAATCGTAGTAAGTTTAGGATTTTGTCTTAAGTTAGTTCTGTGAATCGGGCCCCCTGTGTCTCCCTTCCTCCCTCCCTCTGTCACCCTCCTCCCTCTGTCGGTCTCCCTCTGTCACCCTACTCCCTCCCTCTGTCTGTCTCCCTGTGTCCCCCTCTGTCTCCTTCCCTCTCATTCCCCCTCTCCCTCCCTCTATTTGTCACCCTCTGTCACCTCAGGCCAGCTTCCTGGGCACACACAGTTAGCCGGTCTTTGAATGGCCATTGGCTTGTTCATGTGAGTTAGTTCCTGTTCTCCGGGCACCCATTGGGCAGTGTGTCTGAGTGTAGGCTGCTGCTGTGGCGGTGTGTGCTGAGACTCTATCAGAGCGATGCATCTTCATTGTCTGCTGTTATGTGCAAATTGTGCCTTCAGACCCATGTCATCCTGCAAGGCGGCCACCATTTGCAGGCAAGACAGTACTGTGTGGGTCAACACAGTTTGTATGGCTGTGCCCTGGGCCATATGGGCTGAGGGCATTGTTGTGTGCTTGTGAGTTGCTCAATGTTAGTTTTGATGCCCCCACTCCCAGCATCGGCCTCATCCTGTGTTGTGTTGGTGTTTTGTGTGGCCTGTGACTTGGCATGGCCCTGATTGGTGCATGGGGCATGGAGGCGCTAGTGGCAAGTGTGTGTTTGTGGAGTGTGGTTGTGTCCGGTGGTGGCTTGGGGGGGGTGGCGTGCATGATTGATTGTGTATGGCATCCCCCCCATGTGAGGTGAGTTGTTTGTGTACTCACCAGGGTCTGGGAGTCCTGGTAGTCCGTGTAGTCCCTCCACCGCCAGCGTGGACATCACCTTCTCCTCCCAGGGATGGTATTGTACCGGTCTGGGGGGCGGCCCTCCTCCAGTGATGTTCCCCTGGTTGTGATTGTCAGTCATCTTCCTCTTGACCGTCCTCCGCAGATCGTACCACCTGGATTGGCACTCGTGCCTGGTCCTTCTGGTGGACCCAACAGCATTCACAGAATCGACAATCCTCTGCCACATGGCCGATTTTTCGGATATGCTGGTCTGTCTGACCAATGTTCCAAAGAGCTGTGGCTCGACTCTGAGGATTTCGTCGACAAGGATTTCCAGCTCCTCCTTTGTGAACTTTGGATTCTTGGTTGTGGACATGGCGTGGGGTGTGGGTGTGGATGGTTGTGGGGGTGTGGGTGTGGATGGTTGTGGGTGTGTGAGTGTGGTAGTGGAGGTGTGTGTGTGAATGTGATGAGGGGGTGTTTGTGTAGGTGGTTGTGTGAAGGTATGCAAGTGTGAGGTTCAAGTATGGTGGTGTGGGTCGTCTGTGGGCTCTGGCAGCAGTGGGTCTGTTGCAAAGGCTCATGGTTTGTGTGTGTGGTCCATTTTTATTGGTCCATTTGTGGGTGTGGCTGTGTTTGAATTTTGTGTGGGTGGGTTATGAGGAGTGGTCGTGTTTTGGGCCTCTGTTTGGCAGTTTGGCAGTTGCAGGTCAGTGTAGGTGATGTTTGTGGGGTTGTTGGGCATGTTTGGTGGTGTGGGGAAACTCAAATTGACTCTCCTTGTGTAAATGTGGTTTGTCCGTGTTCAGTACGTGTGTTTTTGGCGTCAGTACGGTTCGTACATGCACTGGTGGTGGTACGGTGCGTACATACACGGGTGGGGGTTCGGGGCGTACCTACACTGCTGGGGTGGGAGTACGGGCCGTACTTCCACGGGTGTGGGTACGGTCCGTACATACACGGGTGGTGGTTCGGTGCGTACATACACGGGTGGGGGTTCGGGGCGTACATGCACTGCTGGGGTGGGGGTTGGGTGCGTACATACATGGGTGGGGGTTCGGTGCGTATATACACGGGTGGGGGTTCGGGGCGTACATACACGGGTGGGGGTTCGGGGCGTACATACACGGGTGGGGGTTCGGGGCGTACTTCCACGGGTGGGGGTTCAGTGCGTACATACACAGGTGGGGGTTCGGGGCGTACATACACTGCTGGGGTGGGGGTTGGGTGCGTACATACACGGGTGGTGGTTCGGTGCGTACATACACGGGTGGGGGTTCGGGGCGTACATACACTGCTGGGGTGGGGGTACGGGCCGTACTTCCATGGGTGTGGGTACGGTCCGTACATACACGGGTGGTGGTTCGGTGCGTACATACACGGGTGGGAGTTCGGGGCGTACCTACACTGCTGGGGTGGGGGTACGGGCCGTACTTCCACGGGTGTGGGTACGGTCCGTACATACACGGGTGGTGGTTCGGTGCGTACATACACGGGTGGGGGTTCGGGGCGTACCTACACTGCTGGGGTGGGGGTACGGGCCGTACTTCCACGGGTGTGGGTATGGTCCGTACATACACGGGTGGTGGTTCGGTGCGTACATACACGGGTGGGGGTTCGGTGCGTACATACACGGGTGGGGGTTCGGGGCGTACATACACGGGTGGGGGTTCGGGGCGTACATACACGGGTGGGGGTTCGGGGCGTACTTCCACGGGTGGGGGTTCGGTGCGTGCATACACGGGTGGGGGTTCAGGGCGTACATACACTGCTGGGGTGGGGGTTGGGTGCGTACATACACGGGTGGTGGTTCGGTGCGTACATACACGGGTGGGGGTTCGGGGCGTACCTACACTGCTGGGGTGGGGGTACGGGCCGTACTTCCACGGGTGTGGGTACGGTCCGTACATACACGGGTGGTGGTTCGGTGCGTACATACACGGGTGGGGGTTCGGGGCGTACCTACACTGTTGGGGTGGGGGTACGGGCCGTACTTCCACGGGTGTGGGTATGGTCCGTACATACACGGGTGGTGGTTCGGTGTATACATACACGGGTGTGGGTTCGGGGCGTACATACACGGGTGGGGGTTCGGGGCGTACATGCACTGCTGGGGTGGGGGTTCGGTGCGTACATACGCGGGCGGGGGGGTGGTGGGGTGTTCGGCGCGTATGCGGGCACATGTCTCCATGGTTGCTATGGGAGTTCGGTTCGGACGGTGTTTTTTGCGTACGGTTGTGAAATGGGGAGGACGGGAGGGATCGTACTTGCGCAGTCGGACTTTATTTTTCCGCACGGTGGGTTTTTCGACCGGGGACGTGTCGGTGACTTTTCCCGACCCGAGCGTGTGGGGAAATCTTCCCAATGCGATTCGTATGGACTTTTTTCGGTTCGAATCGTACTTGGCAGTTTGTACGCTACTTTGACGATTCGGACGGAAAAAAAAACGGATACGAGTCGGACGGGGAATTTTTTACCAGGATCGGAATTGGCACCAAGGTATCGCCTCCCTCCCCATACAGACCGGATTCATCACAACATGTCCGCTGCATGCAGCGGGGCTGTCGCATCGCCTCCCCAGGGTCTCAGAAGTGATGCATCGCTTGTTTTTCGACGCTTCAGTTGCCGCTTGGAACTTTTGTCGCATCACCAGGTACTTTGGGCTAAAATTGACGCAACTGTGGATTATTTTGACGCAAACCCTAGAACTCTTTGAAAATCGTATTCTTGAACTGTGTATGTTGGTTTTTTGGTCGTTTTGGTCTTGTTTAGTTTAGATTAAATACTTTTATTTTTCTAAACTGGTGTGGAGTTCATTTGTGGTTTTTTCACTGTGTTACTGTGAGTGTTGGTACAAATACTTTACACATTGCCTTTGATAAGCCTGTCTGCTCGTGCCAAGCTACCAAGGGGGTGAGCAGGGGTTATCTAAAGAGTGTATCCCCCTTACCCTGACTAGAAGCAAGGGTCCCTATTTGGACAGTGGTACCTAACTCTGCCAACTATTGACCCCCAGATCTAACAAACACATATTCATGTTTTGAATCAGAGGATGTTGAGCCGACCTGAGGCTCGAACCTGTTTTCTCGGCTCGAAAGTCGCTAGCTCTAGCCTTAGCCACAACCTCACACACAAGAATGGAAGAATTTTCAATATGATATACAACGAAGTCATTATTTATCTTAAGCAGTTTACAACCATTGACAAAGCCAATAGTTCTGGCTTGTTGTAGGTGTAATGTTACTGCGTGTTATATATCTGGATGAATGAAAAGAAGCAGCATAAACCAGTGGGCAGCACACTATGCTAAGTACAGATTTTTACTTAAGTGTTCTAAGTCACGTCCTTAACTACATAGGCCACGCCACTATGGGAGACCCCCAGTTTTTTCATCCCTCTTAAAGCCCTTCCTGTCTCCCAGTAGCACTTCATGGGCCTGCAAAGGAAAATTGAGAGAGCTCCAAACGAAGGTGGCCATCTTGGAGCCGACCCAACCCAACCTCAATGGATTATTTTCATATATTTCTAGTTTATTTTTTGCTCTGAAAACACAACAGCATTGTGGAAAAAATGAATTTATTTTACATTATTAATATGAATGCAGTCTGTGCAGATGTGAAATAAACAAAGTTCTGAATATGTGTAAAATACCATAATAGCAACGAAGAATGGAAAGAGAGGGCAGGACAGCCCAAGACTCTTCTGCCCAATTACATACACAAAAAAACCCCGAGGCTATCTAGTTTAATTATCACACCTGCTCAACAGTTTGTTAAGGGGCGGATGGGCTTCCTGTGTTTACAGGAACCGCTTTGATGGCGTTAAATACCATCCTATTAAGGTGAGGGATCTTAGGATACTAGAAATCTCTCTCAAAGGGCCCTTTATCAGAATTTATTGTGGGTTCCTTGGAGGGATATTAAAAACGAAGCACTGGGATAGGTGGGATAATTATTGCTCCGCTATCCTGTAGGTCGACATGTTTCAGCCTCTCTGGGGCTCCTCAGAGGTCCAGGGCTTTCTTCAGGACCATGATCCCCATTGATTTAGAGAACTCTTATTCATCCATGCTTACACAAACACAATAAGGCCTAGTGAACGTAAAAGTCACAGTGGATGTTTTGTTTCTGGTGTAAAGTTCCTGTAAAATATAAGCAGGACAAGGAATACTGACATGAAGAACAGCCTGTGCATGTAGAGGAGTTTTCTTAACTCTATTGCATATGAAGACCTCTGTCTTAAGAGTATAATAGCAATTAGTAGACTATAACATAAAATAACATGACAGATGTTGCCCACTGCAAACTGTGGAGCCTAACTCTGTACAGCTTCTCATGAACCCCCCTAAACGTGGGGTACACTTGGGCAGATTTTCTTAACCCAAGGACTGTTTGCTTATCACTGCCTTTTGGAGAAAAGGAATACAGGCAGGTGTCTCATTCTTCTCTATTATCAGCTAGACTCATCTAGATTATAGGGAATATTAACAAGGAGCTGTGATAATTATCGCAAAGCGCGCTTAGCGCTGTTTTAAATATCGCCGGCTATCGCAACATTTAATCGCCGAGATATCGCGTTATTATCAACGCTTATCTCCAAGGCGATAACTAATGCAGCGATAGCGGCGAAATGTGGGGTGTTATCGCTGGAAATCCAGCGATAACACTGCAGCGATAGGGAATTCATTGTTGATACGCCATGGTGGTCATAGCCTGACAATCCACCTCCCTTTATACATATAGCTAAGTCTGAAATTTAGCAGACGTTAGCTTACGGCGATTACCGCGGTTAGCGCAGCTTTTTATATCGCTATGGGTGTCAGGGTGCGGTTTGTAAATACCGCGATGTGCGGTTAGCGACTTTTTCACTGTTGTTTTCTGAGGGAACGCCTTCTTTGCATCTCATTAGAGATGCAATGCGAGGCTTTAGTGAAATGCCGACTGACACAAGGAAACACGCGCTGATGCCTATTAGCGTGTCCTTGCTAATACTGAGGTAATTCAATTGCCGCTTTTCGTCCGAAAACGGCCGTTAAAGCGGCGATGTTGGCCTTGATAATATGCCCCTTAGAGTGTTGTGGGTCACACAACTCTGTCATCGGTATTCTTATCTGCAAGGGATATTTGCAGTTTTGTGGACCATTGATCTCATCTTTGAAAGCAGTGGACACACACAGTAAGTGGCACTTATAATAATTAGTCATTTATTATGTACAATCTGCACACACACTCTGAGTGTAAATGATGAGAATCTTGTATCATGCATCCCTACTAGTAATTGGTCTAAACCCTCACCAACTTTACACCTATATGATCTCCAGCCTCCCACTTATGGAACAGTTTTCACGATTAGCTCCTTATCTCACTATGTTATGCCAACCCATGTATTATCCTTGAATACCTCAAAGAATGCCGGATCTCAGCTCTCCAGTATTCTCACGGAAGCAATCAATCTTCGTGTCTGCCCCTCTTTAATTCTTGGGTCTCTTTCTCCCCAGTGATTGTCTGTGGAGGGAGGCGGGTTGCGTGTGCAGTTCCTTGCACCCACATTACTAGGTGAACAAAGCCTCAGTTACAGACATGCCCAAAAGGCAGGCAATTGTATAAAAACAAGCTTCCTTCCACATTAGCTCTACTGAACATAGCTTCCTAAACATCAGAATGGAAGCTTTTATTTTTGATGCATCTCTGCTTCTTTTGTTATTGCCACTAATGCCAATTTATTTATAAAATAATGTACATACTCTAAAGGATAAGTACGGTCATGTCTACCATGCAATTAGGCCTCATTTGTATGTAACATGCATGTCCCCAAAAAAGCCCTGCACTTACATCAAGCTGAGGTCATAGAAATTAAAAATAAGAATCAATGTATTTATTCATGCATTTAGCTTGGAGTCACCTCAAAGCTGGGAGGGGACAGAAGTAGGCAGAAGGATAACTCTTGAGGAGCAACAGAATGAACAGCCGAGATATAGGACTCAATTCATGTGATCACAGTATATACAATGGAAAAGCCATGTTCATGACGAGAATAGTCATTTGTCATCAGCTGTGTGACTGAGTGTCAGGTCCAGTTGTAGGCGTCTGCCAGACATGATATGCTCTTAGGTTTCGAGTGGTGTAAAAAAAAAGACTGAGAGACAGTACTGCGCTTTTAGTCAAATGTAGGGGGGGTGGTTCAGGCCTCTGTTGGACTTGGGGGCGTCTTTGTTGGTTCCTAAGTGTCTAAAGTGCTTTTCTCAGAGAAATAATTTTGTGCATGAAGCAATTTACCCCCAAATGCTTTTGTAATCTGGCTCATTATTGGCAACCGGGCTTTGGATAGCTGACGTCAGGCTTATGACAAGTTAGAATAGATGTAAGGTCTAGTAAAGGTATCCATGGAGCTGCCCATGCAACAATTGTGGAAAAGCCGAGTGTTTGACATGAAATCTTTCTTTTACAAGGAGCCATTTTAGCATTTTGATGGTAGACCTGATATGATCTTAGCATTTTAGGTAGAAAATGAGCTGGACTGACTGGTTCCGGACTCCTGAGAGTTTGGAAATGTCCTTTTCTGGGAGCTCTGTGTTGGTGGTCTTTCAGTAGCCTAATTGGGAAATAACAATAGCTAGAATCAGGCACTTTTATGAGAAATGGGCATCACAGGAAGAATTACACAGTTTTTTCATGCATCATTCATGACTGAATGGATTTGGGATCTGAAGAGGAAGCTGATGTCACACAGCACTCCTACTCCGCATGTCAGTTAAGTCTGGGCAGATTAGTGGTGTGGGTGGACAATATCTAGCAAAATGTTCCTGAAATCTGTGCCTCCCGTCTTGTGCTGGCTTCTACATCCCAATCATTTGGGCTCAGACCTGCCCCTTATGCAGGTTTATAGTGACACTGTAGGAGAACGAGACACTGGCATGTAAACCCTCCAACTGTTAGTGAATTCATGTAGCCTAAAATTCAAACACAAAATTAAAGTCAGCTTTCAATACAATGTTACTTCCTTTTACTATCAGGGGCTGAGGTGAAATTTTCTCATAACTGTGTTTTGACCCAACCAGAGTGAGTTTATTGAGGCGGTGGAGATACCCTCCTCTCAAATTATTAAACCTGTACTGAATCATAGAATATCCCATCTCCAGGCTCTTCAGCAACACACATTGGGGGATATTCTCAAGAATGTGTGTTAATTATCGCAAAATTATCTTAATGCAACTTTGCACATCACAGTCTATCGCAGGAAAATAACGCACTGTTAATGTTGTATTCTCAGCCTGGTGGCACCATGCGATAGTCTCATGATAACGCGACAAATGACCGCGTTAAAATCAACATAATGCTGAAAAAATGCGAAACACGAACGCGAAAAAAGTTGCGATGTCCCAAAGCACGAAACAAAAATCTTCTGATAACTAGCCACAGGCCTGCAATTCCCACGTGTCGTGCGGGAAAATGAACTATAAAGGAAGAGAAAAAACATCATAAAAAAATGTACCTGCGTAGCACCATGGACGCACCCGGACATAGTGCAGAGGACAACGCGAACCCCCAAAGCCCCAAAGACGACCAGCAAGGAACCCCGGGGTCGGGGAAGGCCAAGGAGAAGAGGAAGAGGAAGACGCGGTTCAGTCCGCAGGAAAACAGGATCAACGTTACGGAGGTGATAGAACCCTACCAACAACTGTTCATCACCTCTAACGTGTCATTGGCAACAAAGACGCAAATATGGCAGACCATCTTGGACCTTGTGAATGCAGTTGCAGCGTTGAGGAGGACAATGGAAGAGGTCAAGAGGCGCTGGAATGATGTGATGGGCAAAACCAAGAAGAAACCCGATGCCAACATGAAAGCAGCAACTTAGATTGGAGTTGGGGGTCCAGCAGCACACCAGGAGCTGGATGAATTGAATGAAATGAAATGAAATAAAATTTATAAAGCGTGATGGCTACCCGTAGGTCTCCCAGAGCTACAGACGGGTACAAGAGACAGAACAGTAGGGGTGACTACAGATCTAAAACAGCCACTTTTTTAAGAGTTTTCGGAATGAGAGCAAATTAGGCTCTTTCCGCAGTAAAAGTGGGGGGGCATTCCAACCAATGGCACCATTATATGAGAAGGAGCGGCCATTTGGTTCTCCTTATTATGAGTTGAAGGGCGAGGAAAGTGGTAGTTGACCGAAGGTCTCTCCTCGGTTTATAAGGAATAATCAGAGATTGGAGACTGGATGGGCCATTCTTCCAAAAGGCTTTATGGGCCAGGCACATAGCCTTAAACGGAGTCCTTTCCCTAATCGGCAGCCAGTGCAAGCTCCTTAGAGCTTGTTTAACGGGCTGCCGACGAGGAATATGAGGGAGCCTGCGGGCGGCGCAGTTCTGAATAATTTGGAGCTTGTTGATGGTATGCTGTGGGGCTCCCAGGTATAAAGCATTCCCATAGTCCAAACGGGAGAGGATCAGCGCTTGAACCATGATTTTTCTGGCATGGAAAGGGAGATGGGGGAGAACCTTTCGGAGCATCCTTAGTAGACCAAAGCATGTTGCTGAAAGCTTAGTTGCCTGTTGATTGAAGGTAAGAGAGCAATCCAGCCATAAACCAAGGCTCTTAATCTGGTCTTTAGGGGCCAGGGCAGGGCCTAGGCAGTCTGGCCAGAGAGATGCCGGATCAAAGGAAGTGGAGTTGCCCAGGAGCATAAGCTCTGTCTTGTCCTCGTTAAGTTTGAGGCATGACAGTTCCATCCATTTGGCCACCTCCTCTAGGCAACAGCCTAGGGTGCTAGATGACCCCTCAGGGTAGTTAAGTGCCACCACGAGCTGCGCATCATCTGCATAGGTGATGATTTCTATGCCAAATGGATGGACAATCTCTGCCAGGGGTCTCATATAAACATTAAACAGTGTGGGGCTCAGGGCAGAGCCCTGGGGAACCCCACAACTGAGAGGCAACTGGTTGGAGACAACATTTCCCTCAAAAACCCTAAAGGAGCGATCGCTGAGAAAACACTGCAACCATGCTACTGCCGATCCGAATACTCCTAGATTCCTGAGTCTAAGGATCAGAGTATTATGGTTAACAGTCTCAAAAGCGGCACTGAGATCAAGGAGGATAATTGCCGCTGTGCCCCCTTGATCTAGAATCCTTATTGCTTCCTCTGTCAAGCTGGGGACGAAACCCAGTCTGGGAAGGGTGAAGGAGATTATTAGACTCCATAAAGGCTACAAGAATGGTATTTATGTGTCTCTCCAGAATCTTACTCACCCAGGGCAGAAGGGAAATGGGACGGTAGTTAGCCAAGTTGGCCTGATCCAGATTAGGTTTTTTAAGAAGGGCCCTAACCATCGCACATTTCCAGGCCAATAGCACTTCACCTGTAGAGATAGAGGAATTCACCAGGTCAAGAATCGCAGGACGAATAGTCTCTGCGGCCAAAGAGAGAGCCTGGAGGGGGAGGGTCTATGGGAGAGCCCAATTTGATATTCGTCATAATTAGCTCCAATGAAGCAAGATCCAGCAGGGGAAACTGTGCTAGTAGGATTTGAGGTCCTACAATCAGCTCGGAAAGGGAAGTCAAGAGATTAATGGACTGAGGAGGTGAAAAAGTGAGCTATATATCCTGAATTTTCTGTTGAAAAAACGATGCCATATTATTACAGTCTGTAAGGACATCCTCTAGCAGAGGAGGTTTCTGCGGCAGTTTGATTAAAGTTTTAGCGATTTAAAAAAATTATTTGTGAGAGTTCTCAGCTTGATTGACTTTGATTTCAGATTTGTAGGATCTAATAGAATCCCTATATTCAATTTTGCTAAGAGCTGAATAATTCACCCTCCATCTCCTTTCAAGCCTTCTGCAGCGTTGTTTAAGTTCCCTCAATTTAGGAGTGATCCAAAGGGCATTTTTCAGTCTGTAAGTTATATGGGAGGATTTCTTAGGGAGTATTATATCCAAGGAACCTTGGATCCAAGAGTTAAATGTTTCAAAAGCATTGGCTAAATTAATGTGAAGGTCATGGGTAGGTCTAGTGGTTTCTAGAGCCAAGTTGCATTGATCAACAGGAAGCCTTGACCAGTTCCGCTCTCGGACCGGAATTATATTGGGGGGCATACGGGTCCGGGAATTTCCCAAGTCTTAGGGATCGGGAAGTGGTCAGTCCAAGGAAGAGGGACGGGGGTCCTACCGTGAGTTCGCTACAATTGCTAAAAACTGGATCCAATAGATGACCTTTATTGTGAGTGGGTTTCAACACTTTCTCCGTAAGCTGGAGTGCTAAAAGATTCTCAGTCAGTTCTTTAGCCAAATTATCAGCAGGATCTTCTAGGTGTACGTTAAGGTCACCAAGTACCGTGAAATTGGCTGGTCCCAGGGCTAAGTCAGCAATTGCGGTAGGGAATGTTTTAAAGAATTGTCTAGAACTGCCAGGAGGGCGATATACTAGGAGGACGCAAAAGGTGCTGGTTGGAGAGGCCGCTACGAAGAAAGCCAAGCTTTCACAATCTGCTACGGGGTCTGCAATAATACGACAGTTAAAAATCTTTTTAAATATAATGGCTATACCCCGCCTCTACCGGTCTTATGATCGGACCGACTTATGGAGTAGTCGGGAGGAAGAGTTTGCGCAAGAATGGGCTCAGATTCATTATGTAGCCACGTCTCTGTTAAAAAAGGACGTCGGGCTTTAAATCGTCCAACAACATCGAAAGTTCTGTGGAGTGCTTAGTGAAAGATCTGCAATTAAGGGAAACATCTTTAGAGTGGAAGGGCAGTCAGTGTTTACTAAAATTTTAGTGGGGGACGAGAATGCAAAGTCACAATAGGAACATTGCACATTACCATTCATCGCGTTCATGGAATGCCGGCATGCTTCCATGATGTCTGTCCGAAGCTCATGGAGGTGTAAGGGACTATATGATTTGGCTCTGGCCGAAAAACCGACAGGGGTTGTGGCCCCTGGGCCCGGCCTGGCGGGTACGGGCGCAGATGGGCTTGCCTTTGGTGCACAGCCGGCGCGCCTGCTGCACGCATCCGCTGCGCGTCGGGTAAAGCATCCGGTTATATAGAGGAGGAGCGCGAATGCTAGAGCGCTAACCTCCTTTGGACCGGAAGTCGCCTTTCCTCCCTCCACACAATCGGGATGACACCCGTGGTGGACCGGGGAGGGGCAGCCAGGAAGAGAATAACGGAAGACACGGCGCAAATCAGTGCAAAAATGTGCCAATAAAGTGCATACACATAAAGCAAAGTTAAATGACGTTTTTAAAAGACAGCGCTAAATCAGGTTAAAATAGTTTACATTTGCTTAAAACAGGAAAGAACAGAGCTTCTGCCTTGCCTATACGCGTCCGCTGCGCGTCTGGTAAAGCATCTGGTTATATAGAGGAGGAGCGCGAATGCTAGAGCGCTAACCTCCCTTGGACCGGAAGTCGCCTTTACTCCCTCCACACAATCGGGACGACACCCATGGATGACATGGAGAAAATGGCGGCCACAGTCATCAGTCGGGATACGGTGCCAGGAGTTGGGGATCCGGACACTGCTCAACATGACCTGACACAACATCAACAGGGTGAGTACCGACCAGGAACTGGGTGGACGGGGGGAGATGGGCACAATGGCACATATGCACAAGTGAGTGAAGTACACTGCACACCCACTATTACTCTGGATCATGTCCCTGATCCCCTTGGCACACTGCAGCACACATACAAACAGCAAGTAGGACCCCGTCCACTATGGGCAAAAAGGGGTCCCTCCCCACACAGCACCAATCTAACAACCAACCCATGCACACGTGTCAAAACCAGCAAAGCTGCATGTCTGTGAGCCACACTGACAATGCAAGTGACACTGCATGACAAATAGCATGGCTGCTGTCCAATTATCATGACATGGTGCACGCCACGATGAGGTGCGTGGGTTGGTCGCCGATGAGGACGTCGCGTGAGCCGAGAGCTCCGCGCCTGCCTCACTGCTTATCCTGCACGGAGAGCCGAGCCGGCTCTTCTGTGACCCTGGGAGGGTTCCTCCAGCTGCGGGAGCCTGCACAGCACGGAATTGGGTGCTTTAATTCTGCCTGAGACCAAGCCGAGCAGCGAAACGAAGAGGAGGAAGACCCAGCCTGCATGGAAAGAAAATGGCACCCGACTCCATGGCTCGAGTTCTAGGGAGTGTCGGAGGGGAGGCGTAGTTTGGAGCCCTAGAGGGACAAGGGCTCTCCCCCCTTACAAGCGGTGAGTTCCGGATGCCTGCAGCGAGATCCTGGGCCCCCCCATGCACCGTGAGGTGAATGGGGTGGTCCCTGGAGGGTCGTAGGAGTGTCTGGCTGCAATGTCGCAGTGAGTTACTGGCAGAAGAGGAGCAGGGAGGACTGCGCCTTGCCCAGCGTATCGTTGGAGAAGACGGGTGGGGGACCCGACACCGATGGCCTGTGAGCGGCAGCTGTGCTTACATCGGGGGTGAGACGGGCCTCTGTGCTCGGCCGTAGCGGGTGGACTCAGCCACTATCTGTTTGTTGGGCCGCGAGAGGGAGCCCGGCCCTGCCTACGGCGAGGCCCTGTTCTACCCCAAGATCTGAGGTGGGAGCCTGTAGCGGGATCCTGCCCCCCGAGTGGTGTGAGGAGGGAGCGGTGGCTGCTGACGGTGCGGCCCCGGAAGGGGATATTGGAGACACCCGGCCGCCAAAGCGAAGTGCATTGCCGGCAGCAGATAGACGGGGAGGACTATACAGTGCCAGGGGAGTTACCAGAGAGGACGTGTGGAGACCCTGGCTCCGGCGGCCCGCGAGCAACTCCTGCACTAGCGGTGGGGGCGAGATGGGATCCTGCTCTTGACTGTCGCGGGCGGAGTTAGCTGCTGCCTACATACTGGACTGCGAGTGGGGGTTTAGCCCTGCCTGCTGTGGGGGCCTGCTCTACACCGCGAACTGGAGCAAGCAGAGGAAGCTGTGACGTGACACTGGGGGGGCCCTAACCTCGTGAATTTGGGGTGAAGTGGAGCTGCCCACAATTTGGCCAGCGGGCAGAGGAGTGAGCTTGCCGGTCATTCCAGTGTGGGTGGCCCGCTGCAGTAGAGCTGTTTGGAAGCTGCGGGCAGACTTCCGGAGCCAGCGGCAGGGGCTGGATGTGACGCGGCCCCCAGCTGGTGGTGCATGAGTGGACTGAAGTGAACTGTGGCACCCTGGACTGGAGGAGTGACTGGCAGGGTGCTCCGTGGTGATTGCGGGAGTGACGACGCTAGTGGGCAGAAGTGATTTCCCCCCGTAGTTTGCAGCGGCATCGGGCCCTGGATTGGGAAACTCGCTTGGTGGCGGACTGTTGGCTCTCCCTCCTGCGGAGGCTGGCTCTGTAGGCTGGGGAACCCCGCTGGATTATCTCACGCACGGGGGGATCCTTACAAGGCCACGGTGGTCCTGCTGGGTCTGATGCACCCTTGCCTGGTGGCTAGGGGTTTCGCCTGAGAGTGGATTGTCCTGTCGGGATGCTTGCAGGAAGTGGAGACGGGTGAGGACACCAGGAGCGTTGTGGACGGAGGGGGCTGACGACTCGGAGAACCCATACTTCCGACTAACGGGGGGACCCACGTCACCAGATTATAGGAGGAACTGGATGGTGAGACCAGGACTGGGGGCCAAGTCATCTGACACCCATGGGGAAGCCGCAGGGCCGACGGGGGGGCTCCCCTGGAGCTGGAGGAGGAGGCTGTGGAGGAGCGGAAGCGAGATGTGGTTGAGCCGCCCCCAGAAGGGCTGATGCAACAGCAGGTGGATCAGATCCTCCGAGCAATTACGGATACAAAGGAGGCGCTCCAACAAGACTTTGCTCAAGTGTCACTGGGACTGGGACTCCTCCGGGCAGATCATGTGAAGCTGACCGACCGAGTGAAGCAAGCTGAAGCTACCTTGGAGGTCTTAGAACCGGCTCAGAAGGCAATGGATGCTAAAATGGGAGAAGTTACTCACAGGCTCCAAGTGCTGGACAAGAGGGCCGAAGATGCCGAAGGGTGTAATAGACGGAACAACATCAGGGTAGTGGGCCTTCCGGAAGGAGTGGAAGGGGACAGCATGATAGACTACCTGGAACAGTGGCTGCGCACTGAGGTTGCCTCTGAGGGCCTGACACCATTTTACACCTTGTAGAGTGCGCACAGGGTGCCTGCCCGCATGTTGGCACCTGGGAGACTGCCTAGACCTGTGGTGGCCCGCTTGCTTCATTATAAGGACAGGGATCCACTGCTTCATAAAGCACGCACCGCAGGCCCATACAGAGTGGACAATAATAATGTGTCACTGTTCCCGGATTATACTTTTGATGTACAGCGACATCGAGCCTCGTTTCTGGCGGTCAAGAAGGCCCTCCGAGACGAAGGCATTCAATGCTCCCTGATGTTCCCGGCGCGCCTGCGAGTGACTTTGGATGGCAAAACGTTCTTCCATAATGACCCCGATGAAGCATGGAGTGGGTTGGATCCTACCGGGCAGGGACGGCTGGAGCAGAAGGGTCAGGAAGTTGGACAGCGGAGGCACCGCGACCGCGCCACACAAGGCGTACCAGACGATGGCATCCTGGGACACAGAAATCTTCCACAACACAGACGTCAGGTCAGCGGCCCTGCAAGCTGTGACAGTGATCTCACAGGTGAGCGGCACAACACTGCTGAGAGTGACCGACTCGGAAAAGGGATCGGCAGGGACGGATTCTGATGGGACAGACGCGGGGAGTGTCACTCTGCCACATGTCACTCCAGGGACGGCGGACGAGATCGCTGATGCCTGACTTTATGCACTGTCTCAAGTGGCTAGTAAGAGGGGTTGAATGGTCCAGGCACTGTTGCTTGCCCAAGCCCAAGTTATAGAGCCACAGGAACAGTAAGTTTAGATATATAATATTAAATCATATGCAATTTGTGCTAGTGTTTTCACAACAAAATATGAATTTGTTACACAAGCATATTTTGAATGCATATTTGTATTTTGCAGGACAAATTGCTACAGAAAAAGAACATCAACAATCACAGCAGCAGCTTATCGTTATGAGTCAGCTTTTAAAAGAATGCTGGAAGAGTTTCCAGTGACTCTGAATGGGCACCCACCAAGAAAAAAGATCGGCGTTGCGCTGGTCGGGGAACATTCACAGTACTGCTATCGCAGTTGGAGAATCTTACAACAAGCATTGAGAAGGGAAGAAGTGCAGAGTAAGTATTTTTGAATTTTAATTAAATCTTCTAATAAGGGTGTAGAATTATATAATGTTACATAACACTCAAGTACTGCCTTTTTTATATGCAGAACTCTTTACAAGACGAACGCCGACAGAACACCAAATCAACAATTTCTACATGAAAATGGAATGGAGCAAGAACCTTCCAGGTATACAAGATATCATTGAAGGTTGGATTCCTACAGCAACCAGAAAATGGGACGTAGGCGATCGAGGAATAGCATCTTTGGTGGAGCGTCAGTCTTGGAAGGGCTTCATGTCACAATTGATGCCATAAAGGGAAAGAAAGTCATCACTACTCAATTGTTCAAGAAAGGAGAGATTATTTGTGATTACCATGGAATGGTAATAACTGCAGAGGAAGGGAATTGAATGATGCGAGTGTCACAAGAAGAAGAGATGGGATACTTATTCTTTTTTCAGGAACCCTCGGGTAGGAAATTGTGTGTAGATGCAAAAACACAGCCCTGCGTGTGTCACACAAATATGAAAACAATAGAACGGTTAATAAATCATTCAAGGAAAAAGTGCAACATTAAGCCTAATCAGGTAACACTAGTTATATTTGGGACTATCCAAAATGTAATTATTTTCACTGCATTGAGAGATATTAGTGTTGAAGAAGAGCTGTTATTTGATTATGGAGTTTCAAGGAAATCATTTAAGGGAGAAGGAGCAGAGTTAGGTTGGTTAGATACCAGAGTAAATTAAGGTTAGAAAGCTCAGTTCTGATGCACTGAAGTGGTTTTTAACATTATCAAAGTTACCACGATTAAAACTATTTATTTTAGTTACAATCTAGATCATTTTTTTGTTCTCCCCTGACAATATCAGGAACTCTCAGATCTCTGGCTGAGCCCACCCAGAAGACAATTCCTGGCAGAGGCGTCCAGTGATGAAGCATGCCATGAAATAGAAGGAATAGTTTTAGAAATAAAGTTGAAAATCTTCATTTTCAATTTCAGGGGGACATTGTCCTTTTTGTGTCTGAGGTCATGGAGCTCCAAGCAGCATAAGATTTCAGGTTTTTCCCCTTGGCTGGAGGCGAAAAAATCTTCATATAGTCTTAAAGGTGCTGAACCCTCTTCAAAGTATCAGATCTAAGCTTTCTAACTAGTATAGCTAGGTCCTGTGTACTCACAAAGTGACTCTGATATCCATCAGGAGCTATATGGAAAATTAGCAAATCCTGTAAAATAAAAAGAATTTTGTCAGCTTTTGCTAATTTTTGGTATCAACTCTCATGACAGTTTGTGGCTCCCTGAAGGCATCAGGAACCCATATTATACCTCAGGTGATGTAGCAGCAGTGCCTGGGACCTATTTCTAGCATCTGGCCACCTGTTATAGTAATATTTGTCAAATATTTAGGTCTTCATATAGTCCAAAAGGTCCACAACCCCTTTCAAAGTATCAGATCTAAGCTTTCTAACAAGTATATTTAGGTTCTCGGTACTCACAAAGTGACTGTGATATCCATTCAGAGCTATTTGGAAAATTAACAAATCTTGTGAAAAAAAACATTTTCTGACAATTTTTGCTAATTTTCGGAATCAACTCTGATGACAGTTTGTGGGTCCCTGTGGACACCAGGACCCCATAATATATCTCAGGTGATATAACAAGAGTGGCTAGGGATCATTTCCAGCCTCCAGGTACATGTCTGACTCCTATTTGTGACATTTCAAGGTGTTTGGTGTCAAACTCATTTTTTCCATTATAGGCCATAGAGCTCAGAGTCACATCACATTTCTAGTTCTGGACTCAAGGACCCCATAGTATACCTCAGATGACATACCAGAAGTGTCTAAGACCCATTTCTGGCCTCCAGTGATGACTTTTTGAAGTTTTGGGGTTTAAGGGGGCAAAGTCACTTCTTTCACCCAGCCCAAGGTGCTCAAAATCGGGTACGATATCAGTAACCTGTTTTAGTGATATTCGTCATATTTTTAGGTGATCAGGGAACAGAGTCACTTCTTCTTCAGAAGGCTATGGTGCTGCTCCATGTGCTCCAAGAGGTCAAAAAAATATTTAATACAAAATCATTTTAAAAGTATATAGGTACAATTGCAGTATCTGGAATGCTATATAGGTGCACTTACAGTGTCCTGTGTACCTCCAAAATGAATTTCTAACACTTTCGAAGTGTACCTGAGGCAAAAAATGGCTAAGTCCCAAAACATCATTGATGCATCAAAGTGTTAAAAAATGCTCAAAAATGGATTAAAATGACAATAATTGAGTGTTACAGTGGCCTAATTACATTATAAACTCACAATGAATGAAACAAAATGAATAGGTTCAAAAATAAGTTCGGGGGGACAAGGTCACAGTTGTGTACGAGGTCGTGGAACTCTGAGCTGGGTAAAAGTTCAGCTTAAGGGCCCTCCCCATGGAGGTCAAAAATGTTAATACATCAAAATCATTTAAAAACTATGTAGGTGTAATTGCAGCTTTCTGAATGGTATATAAGTGCGTTTGCACTGTTCTGTGTATTTGCAAAATGATTTTCTAACACTTTTGAAGTCTCCATGAAAGCGAAAAATGACTAAGTCCAAATACATCATTGGTGCATCATTGTGTCCAAAAACGGTCAAACTTGGGTTAAAATGAAAAAAACAAAGTGCTACAGTGGCCCGATAGCATGCTAAACATATTATCAATGATATAGGATGAATAGTTTTACAAAAGCATTGAAAATTGTTATTTTAAATTTCAGGGTGACAAGGTCACGGAAGTCATGGAACTCCGAGCGGTGTAAAATTTCAGCTTTCCCCCCCTTATGAAGGTCAAACATTTTATTACATCAAAATCATTTAAAAACGATATAGGTGTAATGGCAGTGTCCTGAATGCTATATAACTGCATTTTCACTGTTCTGTGTACCTCCAAAATGAATTTCTAACACTTTTGAAGTCTCCATGAAGCCTGTGTGTCGCTGGGAGCTGGAAGCGCGACGCAACGAGAAGAAGCGTGTCGCCGCCGCAGCTGTAGTCATCGCATCACTGGAGAAGTGTGTCGCCACCGCATCTCCTAGAAACGTGCCTTCGTCGCAGCTGTCTGCTGTCGCATCACCGGAGAAGCGCGGTGCAACCATGAGGGTCATCATCGCATCATCGGAAAAGCGTGTCGCAGGGTCGGTCGCGGCTCCAAAGTACAGAGTCGCCTCAAGGCTGCCAGGGTGTCTTGCATCGTCTCAACGTCGCAGAACGAGAACCTACGCATCACCTCCTCTCCGGTAAGGATCAAGCCGCATCCCCTACTCTGCGTAAGCATTGATGCGTGACGCATCGTCTCCCCCGAAGCAAGGATTTTCAAATCCATCTTTGATTGGTAAATAGAAAAAAAACAAAATTGTACCTGCGTTACAATGCATACATCATGATGCATGCCTGTACATGCACCCGTAAAATGCCACTGCCACTAGCAGCCCCATCAACCCACCTTTTTTCCTCCTATTGGTTATGCTGTACAGCATGAGAAAAAGGCATTGGAGAGGCCAATTGATCTCAAAAGCGAGACCTGTTGGCTTTGCCAATGCTTATTTGTTAGAACTGGGGGTCTCTAGTTGGCAGAGGTAGGTACCTTTGACCAAATTGGGACCCTTGTTTCTAAGTCAGGGAAAGGGGATTACACTACTAGATAACTCCTGCTCACCCCCTTGGTAGCTTGGCACGAGCAGACAGGCTTACCTCAGAGGCAGTGTGTTAAGTATTTGCGAACACATACAGTAATACAGTGCAACCATGAGGGTCATCATCGCATCATCGGAAAAGCGTGTCGCAGGGTCGGTCGCGGCTCCAAAGTACAGAGTCGCCTCAAGGCTGCCAGGGTGTCTTGCATCGTCTCAACGTCGCAGAACGAGAACCTACGCATCACCTCCTCTCCGGTAAGGATCAAGCCGCATCCCCTACTCTACGTAAGCATTGATGCGTGACGCATCGTCTCCCCCGAAGCAAGGAATCGACGCATCTCCAACGCTGCAAGCCTTTTGTTTATTTTGTGTTACGCATCCAGGTACTTTTGTGAGAACTGTCGCATTTACCAACAACTTGAACTAAGCTAACGCTACCATCTTTAAGTCAATTTTGAGTACAGTATTGTGGATTTTTGTCGTTTGTCTGATTTTTATAAAACCTGTGTGGTGTCCATTTGTAATGTTTTCACTGTATTACTGTATGTGTTCGCAAATACTTAACACACTGCCTCTGAGGTAAGCCTGTCTGCTCGTGCCAAGCTACCAAGGGGGTGAGCAGGAGTTATCTAGTAGTGTAATCCCCTTTCCCTGACTTAGAAACAAGGGTCCCAATTTGGTCAAAGGTACCTACCTCTGCCAACTAGAGACCCCCAGTTCTAACAAATAAGCATTGGCAAAGCCAACAGGTCTCGCTTTTGAGATCAATTGGCCTCTCCAATGCCTTTTTCTCATGCTGTACAGCATAACCAATAGGAGGAAAAAAGGTGGGTTGATGGGGCTGCTAGTGGCAGTGGCATTTTACGGGTGCATATACAGGCATGCATCATGATGTATGCATTGTAACGCAGGTACAATTTTGTTTTTTTTCTATTTACCAATCAAAGATGGATTTGAAAATAAAAAAATATATCATAATGAAGTGGGTAGAAAGTGCTTTCATTCTGAAAGCAGAATAGCTGGCACCAATTTAATGCCTGGCTCTCCAGAAAAAGAATAGAGCATGGGGGGGTCGCATGGACAACAAAGGAGTGGGTCCGGGTAGTGGGTGGGGGGGAGGAAGGGAAAAGCATACGAGCGAGAGAGCAACAAAGAGGGTGGGAGAGACACACATGAGGGAGAGAAAAAAAGTGGGTTAAAGGGAGAAGCACACGGATAAGAGCAACACAGAGTGTGGGGGAGGAGCACACTGATGTAAATGAGCAGTAAAAAGTGTAGGGGGGGAGAAGCACACAAGGCAGGAGGGTGGAATAATATGCACTTCCATGAATCGCTTAAGAAGGCGGCAGCGGTCAGAAGCATCATTCTGCAGGTGCAGGTACAGGTATGCGTCAAGACGTATGTGGGTGACGCCAGTAAAGCTTTTTTTTATATTTACGGATCCAAGATGGATCTAAAAAGAAAAAAAATGCGTCATAATGAAGTGGCAAGAAAGTGCTTTTATTTAGAAAGCAGAACGGCGGCCTTAATTTGATGGCTGGTCGTCAAAAAAAATTGGTCCTTGGGCAGCGGAGGAGAAGGTCTGGATAGCAGGTGAAGGAGAGGAAAAGACAAGCACACAGGGAGGAAACAACAAGGAGGGCAGGGTGAGAACCAAAGTGAGGTGAATAGAGAAACACACAAGGGAGCAGCACGGAGCATAGGAGGAGAAGCATACAGATGAAAGCAAGCAGCAAAGAGTGCAGGGGGAGAGAAGCACATGAGGGAGGTAGCTAGAAAACACATGCACTATCATGGAGTGGTTAAGCAAAAAGAAAAAAGTGGTTTTCTAAAAGTGAGCAGTGGAGAAATACAAGTAAAGACAATATGCTCCAAGGGAAGGCAAACAAAAGATGAACAGGGCAAACATTGAATAAAAAAAACAAGCAAATGAGTTTGGCAATAAAGCTATTATAGCCATTATAGGCCATTATAAGCAATCGGTAGGCCTTAAACCCACTGCACTTTCTTGGTAAGGTGACAGCAGGTTGCAGGTGTTTTGTAGGCCTGACCCTAAACACGCATTGGTAAAACCAATATGTTTTGCCTATGCGAGATGTATTGGCTTTGCCAATTTATTTTTTACATGTTGCACTACAGCATGAGCAGCAGTGCAACATGGCTTTAAGTCATATTGTTTTTGTTCCATTAAGCCATGTTGCACTGCAGGCTGCCTTGCTCTGCAACCTGTAAAAAAACCCACAAAAAAAAACCAGTGCAGACAGTTAGGGGGCAAGCAACAAGAGGAAGGAGAGCGGGGTAGAGAGTGGGAGGGTAAAAAAACAGAGACAGCAGGAGGAGGGTGTGGGTGGGTAAAGAAACTACAGACATCTGGAGGAGGATGGGGTAGTATAAGAGAAACAAAGTACTAACACTGGGAGGAGAGCGGGGTGGGTAAATAAACCGAAGACAGCGGAAGGAGGCTGGAGGGGTGGGTAAACGAACCACAGACAGCAGAAGAAGGGCAGGGATGAGCAAAGAAGCCACAGACAGAGGGAGAAGGGCAGGGGAGTGCATGAACAAACTACGAACAATGGGAGGATGACAGGGGCGATGGGGAACCACAATAGCGGGAGGAGGGTGGGCTAAAGCGACATGAGGTAGCTGTAACAGCAGGAGGAGGCCAGGGAGAGGGAGACTCTACAAGAGTGCATGTTAAAAAGTAAAACAAAGAGTACCTACAGATGTCTCAAGAAGCTGTGTTTGGTCAATGCTATACGGTAGGGACACACACAAAGCCCCAAGGTGAAGTCTAGGCAAGGAGGAGGCTCTGGCCAATAAGAATCAAGGAAACAAGAGTGACATGGGAGCCAACCAATGGTAAGTAATAGGCAGGATCTAAGCCCGTTTTAAGCTTTTTTTAAAACATTTTACACAATATTTTACAAGCACAGTGCAAGCGCTGTGCAGGCAAAACCTAAAATGACTAGGTGGATGTGGCTGCCCAACTCTGAAAGTTTGAACAGGTAAGTTTGCCTCTGTCCCCTTTTTGGGATCGTTCCTTGTGGTAGGTGTCCAGTTTGAGTTCTTAATATTGTGCATAAGTGCATTTCTAACAAACAAATCCTCCTTTCACAGACATGCACAACCACAATCACATTCTTCTCAAACATTGACACTGAGGGCCTATATCAAGAAGGCAGTGGCAAGTATCTTGATATTTGGCTTATACCTATGATTTGATGAGCTTCACACTGGTTGCATTTAAAAAGTTTACCTTTAACTACCAGAATATAAGCAGATGTATGGTGTTCTCATTTCAGATGATGCAACTTTCTATCTCTCCCTATATTTGTGGGTACTTTCCACTTAGGAGATGCTATATGTGGAGGATGGTTAGGAAGTGCTAAACATTTTCAAAATAGCTTTCATTTCCTTTTGTCTTAAAATGGGCAAATATGCTCCATGAAATGTCTCTCCTTCCTCCACAATCTGTATGATCATTTAGGTGGGAGGGCAAATAAGCATAGGAAATGCATGACAAGTTATGTGAATACCATCTCTTTAGGGTGGACGCAAGTTGTTTGCATTGGTTTTCATCAAACAATCGTTCCATGCTCAAGAACAACTAATTCTACATATTGTGCAATTAGAAACTCTTTTTGTGACTCACCAATCAGTCTGGCATGTCGAAGAAATGACATTCACTGTGTATGTCACATTTACTCACAGGAAATCGCTTTCAGGAAGAAACTGAAAATATACATTGAGAAAGTTGATTTCAGTACATCAAAATGCATTCTTTGCTGTGGCTTCAGCAGTGCTATATTTCAATCTGGAATATGAATCATACAGGAGTGTTAGTTCATGTGTGACTTTTGTTGTATGAAAAGGAAAAAAATATACATTCATCACATGGGTACACGCTGCTATTAGTATCTGCCATCATCAATAAGAGAGCCTTTTTACATGAGCTTACACCTCATGGTGGCTCAGCTGTGTGGTAGATGGCAATGGTCTTCGACTTTGTATGGTCAGGTTGTTTTGGTATTCAACCTCTGTATAGGGAGTATGGGGATGCACGCTGCATGGTAGAAGACTGTTCTGTTTGATAAGCACTTCCTGTGTGTATAATCGCAGCGCTTATCTGAAATCAATGGACGCCACCACACGTGCTGGTGTATATCAAATGACCACGAGGTGCAGGCCACGAGTCATGTGCACAACTACAGCTTAAAAGAATTTCCTCTAAACTCTCAAAACCATGGTTTAATGATTGTCTTAATTCCGAAAGAAGACATTTAAGACTTGCAGAAGAGCTGTGGAGGTCCCATCCCTCCCTTGAGCATCTCTACCTCTTGAGGTCCCTGAGAAGTATATAGAATAAACGCATCCAATGCTCGAAGGTCACCTTTTTCAGAACACAACTAGACCAAGCAAAAAACCGTCCCAAAAAATCGTTCGAACTCACCAAGTCCCAAGCTCATAGTCATTCTAACCTCTCGTCACTGGGTCAAGGGACACTGCCGAATTGTGAAGAATTTGCGGATTTCTTCACAGATAAGTCTATTAAGATTTAAACTGATTTACTCTCTGCCTGTGATCTCCTGTTGATCAGTCCACTGATCACCCTCTGTCCCCTAGGCTTGGCCATCATCACCTCTGCGCAGCCCTAACTCCTCAAAAATGATGCGTCTGTTCCAAACCTTGGATGAATGCACTATACAGAAAATGTTGTTGTCTTTGAAACCTTTCAATCACTACAATGACCCTCTGCCTGCGAACCTTTTCCCTGAAGTTAGATCCTCCTTATTAACATTGTGGACTATGATCGTCAATGTATCCCTTCGGCAAGGTGCTATTCCTTGTTGATTCGGCATCCTCACTGGGTATTATATTAGACAAAAGTCTGAACATGCAGAAGCACATCAGTTCCATCACCAAAGGAGCGAACTTCCAACTCAGCATCCTAAGGGAGCTCAAACCCTTTCTCCCTGCTCATGACCTAAAGGTTGCAGTCTAAGCAGTGGTGATCTCAAAGCTGGACTATGGTAGCGCAAAGCTTTGCGGCCTGCCCAGAGTGAAGATGGCTCCTCTTAGGGTGGCCCTCAATTCTGCTGCTAGGCTGATTACTAGCACTAAAAAATACAATCACATTCATGTAGTTCGAGAGCCTCCAGAAGCGCCAGCACCCTTTTACTCAAAACACAAAAATAAAAAATAAAAAAGACCTATAATCGAGCCTTCTCAGGTATGGCTCCAAAGGATTTGGAACACCGTTCCCACTGAAGTCACGGTGAACCCTTCCACTGTCCTCTTCAAAAAAGAAGTCATAGAGGTCCTGATGAAGAAATTTCTGTCTCAATTGGGCTTCCTCATCTGAGTCTGGGACATAGATGTTGATTTGTGGCCCAGCTGCCTGGCTCACGAGAATGTTGGACATTATAAGCTGTGGATTTTTTGCTTTGTTGATTCTGTGGCATTTGATTGTACCCCTCTTGTTGCATAAACTGTAATGCGCTCTGATACCCTCAATGGTCATGTTCGCACTATAGGCACTATATGAACCTTTCCAAATAAATAAATGTGAGTCATGTGTGACTTGGGTCATGTGTGACTGGTTCATTTACGTTTTCTCCCCCCACTCATTTGTGAGATGAGACGTTCTGTGTCCTAACACAACATTCCTCCTTTACCCAAATAAAACAGAACATAGGAATAACAAACCAAAAATAGAAAAACAGGCATAGCGATGATACATTTGCAAACATCATGTACAAAACTGTGTCATCACAGACACCGTCTTCAAAGTAAAGATAACCAGAAAAACATTATCTAGGCAATAATACATTCAAACTATAGAGGAGGACTATATTCAGATCAACATACAAAATCCTTCAGATTCTTGGATGGCACTGGTTTGGGATGTAAATCATATCTCTCCATGCCTTGCTGATTGGACCAGGTTCATTTGTTTTCCCTTTGCCCACTCTCGGATATGCACGGCTGGTATCCCTCCGATGATTTGGTGGGGACTCCAAGGAAACAGTTGACTGGTGGTGACCATCCAGACCCCTCTGCGGTGACAAATGGGAGGGGCAACTACCATTAAGCAAACTTGTCATATCATCATCCCCTATAGAATCAGTAACAGGGGACATACCGCAAACATTTGCTGACTCAAAATACAGTTTGAAAAAAGATACATTTCTCATTATTCTCTCATCTTGCTTCTGTGCAGTGATCATACTTCCTATCACAGCACTTACTTTATATGGCTCACTTTCAAATGGCAAAAGAAATTTGTGTCCCAGGCGTTGATTTTTGACAAGTACCAAGTCACCAACTTAAAAATGCTGCACGTGGCCCACTGCTTCTGTGATGTGCCGTAATTTCATGCATTGCGTTTCTGCAAGGCCTCTGTAGCCTTTTCTCTGATCGTCAAAATTTCCACCACATGGGTGAGGTTATCACCTACCACCTGATTCATGCACAACATGCTAGGAGACACTCCAGTGGCAGTATGTGGAGTGAGACGGTACTCACGAAGGAAAGTATAAAAAAAGCAGTCCATGTTCTGGCCATTAGCTAGTGCAATTCCCAGGGATTATTTATTTAAGATTTGCGTGAAACGTTCTATGTCACCAATAGCTTGTGACCAGCGGGGATGATCTTCCGATGGTCAACGCCTTGTGGAAGAGGTGTGGCACAGCAGCCAGGGTGCCTGACTCAAGAACACGGGGTTCACGGTTAGACGCCCGCGCCAGGTTAGCCCAGTACCATGTGACTCTGGGCAATAGCTCGCTTAATCTTCCCGAGGGCCCCCAGTGCCGGGACACCTCTTCGACTTCCAGGTATTCTGAAAAATCACCTATTATTATCAGTATGTGTTAGCCGTCGGGCAGACCACCAAAATCAGCACTCGCTCACTGCCAGGGAATAGGGGGAATGGTTTCACTGATAAGAGGTGCTGGCAGAACTGCTGGACCAGCAGCTTGGCACATTGAACATTGTCTCACTGTGCGTTCCACCTAGTCATATAGACCAGGGAACCAGACCTTTCACCAGAGCCTGGACTTTGTCGGAATGACCAGCTTAGTTCCTCTTAGTAAACATCCTTCTGGATAAATAGCAAGTTCATGCAGGACATTATGTAACAATGACAATGTACAACGAGTATCATCTGTTTGAAATGAGGCATTATGAATGAGGGTGTGTCAGTTTCCATAAACAAGTGCTGACACTTCTTACTGAAAACAGTTGTCTGACTGGGTAGTGATTATAATGTCATCCAGGGAGAGTGGCAGTGGCCTTGACTGCTCTACCAATAACCGCATGTACTCTTTCACATCTTCAGCATCCGCTTCTTCACTGACAGTGACGGGCCTCTCATGGCTCGAGAGATAGTCAGCTGGGTTCTGAGACCCTGGACAATACACTATGGTGAAGCGGCATTCTTGTAACTGAAGAATCCAATTTTCGATTCAAGGAGGTGGTTTTGACAAGGATCCTGTAAACAGAAGTATCAGCGAGTTGTGGTCCGTGTGCACTATAAATGGTTTGCCGTAAAGGTAAAAGTGAAAATGGCGACACCACCAGTAGGCCGCAATAGCTTTCTTCTAGATATGAGAGTAGAGCTGTTCTGTATCTGTTAGAGCATGACTATTGTATGCTACCGGGGCCGATTCACCATCACCCTGTTTTGAAAGAGTATAGCTAGTAGGGCTGGCATCCATGGATAACTCTGATTCATGGCGAGGGTCAAAGTAAGCTAGATTGGTTTGTGCTGACAGGGCTTGTTTTATTGCTTGGAGCACTTCCTCCTGGGCAAGCCCCATCCCCATCCCCAGACTGCATTTGCTTTGGTCAGTTCCCAAAGAGGTGGTCATGTTTTGAATAAAACTGCTATAGTAGGTGACCATCCCCAGGAAGTTGCAGACACCTGTAATGCTGGCTGGAGCTGGGCCTAACTGAATATCTAGAACCTTTGTGGGATTGGGCATGACCCCCTGTTCAGAGAACCGGAACCTGAAGAAGGCAATTTCTTGTTGTTGAAAAGCACACTTTTCACTGTGTAAGGTGAGTCCACTGTCCTGTAATCATTTGAAAATTGCCTTCAGCCTTTCATGATATCATGTGATAGTTGGGGTATACACTATAATGTCATCACTGACATTGATGACCACTTCAAGGCCAGCCAACATGCCCCTGATAGTATCCTGAAAAACTTCAGCTGCACTTGACACCCCGAAACTGAAGGGTTTGTATCTCCTTAGACACACGTATGGAGAAAGTAGTGATGGCTCTGCACTCCAGAGCCAGCAACAGATGATAGTATCCTTCTCAGAGATCCATTTTTGAGAGCCATGTTGAACCATTCACTCCTGCCACGATATTATCTACGGTGGGCGTCGGGTGTCTTTCAAACCAAATAGCCATGTTGGGTAGTCGCATGTCAACACAAATTCTGACTCAACCGGGTTGGTAGGGCTTTTGGGCGACTACAATCGGGTACACCCAGGGCTTAGGAACCTCCACTTTTTCAATGATGTCCTCCTGTTGGAGTTTTGTCAGCTCATTTTCAACCTTTGGGAGCAGATGTAAGGCCACCCGGCGATGTCTCAGTGCAACCAGCTGAATTAATTCATCTATGTGGAGGTGTATGAGATGGTCTTTTAGACAACCAATGCCTTGGAACAGTGGCAAGAACTCATTCAGCAAATTGTCCACATTCACCAAATGCATTCTGAGAGCAAAAGACATCAAGTTAAGTCGCTCCACCATGTGAAAGCTCAGAAGCATTCCCAAAACCCTTTTGGTGACATATATCTTGGCATGTATGGAACATTTGTGGTGAAAACCACCACCAGTTGGAGTGGCATTGAAGATCCATATGCAAAAGCTTGTGTGATATTTGGGCGCAGGACAGGCTGTAATGGGAGAGTTTCCAACAAAGACTGTGCAATAATGTTTATTGAAGCCCCTGTAACACACCTTAGAGCTTGTGGTAGCCTGGGGGCGGGTCTTCTTTTCGTCTGCTCCCCCATCATTATGAAATTGACAGACTCAGTCTTAAACGTTGCATTGTAGAGCTGCTTCCATGTGTGCGGCACGCTCTTTAGATAGCTCTTTTGATTGCTCTATCGTTAGTATCTGAGCTATGGACATACCAGTGACTTTTAGAATGTTCTCCCTTAGTTTAACAGATGTTCAACCCTGTATGAACTGTGCATTAATCTCATCATCAGCATCGGGTAGAGTGCAGGTGCTAGCAAGTTCTTTTAGTCACACATAAAAAGTGTCTATTGATGCCTCAGGAAACTGCCTAGCTTGGCGTAGAAGGAATTGTTTGAAGTCAGGATTAGCAAGTGGTCCAATGTGCGCTGTGAGGCACTTTTCAGAGTGACATATGTAAATGGTGGGCCGACTTCCATTACCAATTTCCCTAGCTATTGAATGGTGGCACTCCTGAGATGCAAGAGCATAGGGCAGCTGCGATCATTTTCTAAAGCTACCGCAGCAAAATAGTATTCTAGTCTCTCCACCCAGTCTTTCCATTGTGCTGCCTGCGCAGATGAGGGGCCTTCTATGATGAAAGACTCAAGAGCAGGTACTAAGGCCATTGTAAGTCATAGCAGGTATGTGATTGCGCAGCAGATAGGGGTGCAGCAGGAAAAATAAACTAAGAAGCTTGTGTGGAGGAAAACTTAGAGACCATCAGGCAAAAGCCATTTGAGGGAGGCAGGGGTCCCCAGGATAGAAAAACCAGGAGTCACAGAGCAGATATTTATGAGCTCTCTCCCCGTTTGTAAGTCTCTCCTGACTTTATATATTTTTTTCCTACGTTATTTTTTTATTATTGTTTTGTGTGTTATTAGCAGGCAGTAGGCAGCAGAATAAATCTCTCCCCTCTTGATGTGCGTCTTTTTTGGGTGAGCAGGTAGTAGGCAGCACAACGTTCCAGGCAGCAGAATGGCGCAAAGAAGACTTGCCTATATTGGCCAGAGCCGGTGTGGTGGGCGGGGCTAAGCAAGAGCACACGTAAACACCCTCCAAGGGCTTAAAGACACTAACAGGGAGCACTGTAAACGCAGCCCGCTTCAAAATGGTATGAGCAGCTGCAGACCATGGCATGCGGCAAAGCCAGGGACCAGAGGGGAATGATCCCGCTGCCAGCAGCAGTGACGTATGAACGTTTCAGTAAAGATAGTGAAGATGGGGGAACCCTTTCTCTCCCTCTTGTCAAGTTAATTTTGATAATTGGGAAGAAACTCATTATCACAAGGCCAGATAATGAGGTATTAATAGTCCAAGTATTAAAGACAGTTATCAACTTAGGAGGAGTTGTGCGGTGGCTCCTGCACACCTTACAATAATTGGTTGAAAGAGGCATGGTCCTTAAACTTAATGGCTGTGGGTTACGTTTGTAGTTTTGGATTGTACCTCCCGCCTATTGTCACATATGAGGACTTAAAACATTTTAAAAAGTCTAACTCAGTGAAGGTGATGGTGAGTCATCCACACAGAGCAATAACGTGGTGAGTCCTGAAGGCGTATCCATCCCTTTAATTCTTTCTGATTGATATATTGGCCACAGCCAGGGATTCCTGTGCTGTACGAATTAGCAAGGGGAGTGGGAGACATTCCTGGCTCATGCTTCTGAGGATAGGGAAGCAAGTCACTTCAATTCACTTGCACAGTTGGAGAATGTACAGCCATTTGACTTTACCTATGAATAGGTAGCTAAACCAATCCTCTTAATCATTAGAAACATGTATCCCCATTTTATGCAGACAAATTAATTTTCGGGCATAGCGACGTTATCTCTATCTAAGCATCATTTGAAATACACAGTGGATGTGATAACAAAGCTGAATGGTGATCTACCCATGACAATCTTCACTTGTGTATAATGAATAAGGGATGGAACCATTTTACGATGCCTGTTTGCTAAAACGTTCGCTCAAATCTTCACATTGACATTGTGAGTGAGTGAAAACAGCCAATTTTGTTTTTCCCCATTGTAGTGCATTAGCTCCATAGGCTAACATGGGAAGGCTTTATTAAACTTTGATAAACTCTAACTATTGACAGGAGTGAGCTGAAATGATACTTCAAAGTGTCTAAATAATAGTTAGAATAAATCCAACAACTTGTCAAGGTTAAATTTATTATTACTATGACAGAAAATAATTTATAGAACTTGCTTTTCTGATGTACCTTAATTCAGCTCTAGAGCAGCCTCTCCTGATTGACCAGCCTTTGACAGGATGAGCCAAACTGCTCTGATGAGGTGTGACGTGGCCTGAAAGGAAACAAAGAGACATCTGGTGGGAGGAGATCTGCAGTGGCAGAGCAAAAGGCAGGAAGGGGCTGGGTAGCCAAACTGGTCTTCAAAGACGGAAAGGCACTTAGGGCAGGACCTAGGCACACCCCCACTTCCTGCCCCCCCAGCCAGATAGGAGCCCCTGTAATTGAGTTAGCAGAGGGGCTGGAAGGGGAATGCTAAGGAAAGTTAGCCACACCTGTACATTTGGTTAGCCGGACCTGAAGCTCCAGGAGAGATGTTCTCCATTTTGGTTTTTAAGGAACAGTTCTGTCTGGGATGAGAAAATGCCACACTTCAGGGTGGGTGGTCATCATTGAGGGTTGCACCTTGCACCCCATTGGAAAGGGGTGTCCCCCTGCTTCCAAGCCCAGAAACCTGGATAAATATGGGAGAGCTGCCCAGCAGCTCGGATCCCTGCCTGGAAGAAATAGAAAGAAAGATAGATTACCCTGCTGAACCCCTGGCCTGCAACAAGAGGACTGCACTCTGAAGGACTGCATGTGCTGCACATCTTGGGCTTCATAAAAAGAAGGGCTTTGCCTGACCATAAAAGGTTGAGGAATGGACACCCTGAAAGCAACAAATTATAAGAGGTCCACCTGCATCATTTCCACCAAAGAGAACACAGCTGGACAGCATTCAGTGGACCTATAAGGATTTGGACAGGTGCATTGAGTGTCTTGTAGTCCAAACTTCCCAAGGAGCAACTCAGAGATTCTGGAACCTTGTATTGGTGTTGTGGACCCTCCAAGAGCACAAACAACCTTGAAAGAGGTTCCAGAAGTTTTGAATCATTTGTAGAATTGTTGTGAAAAAGCTCCATAACTTGACGACCCTTCATCTGGAGTCAAGCCGCTGACATTGAATTGTGACCTGGCCCACTGAAAGCACCAGAGCTTCAAGACCTCCAGGATTTCACAGAGTACCTTTGCTGAAGCAAGCTGCCACTGTCATCGACTGGCAAGCCAGCCTGACGACAAGCCCCATTCGACTTTAAGTGAAAAAGCTCCAAAAAAGTGACCAAGTCAGAACCTACAAACTTGGCCAGGTCCTACTGCTCACTGTATCCAACCCGTGCTCCATCGTGGTCAGTCTGAAACTTTGACTTTTTCACGGTAAAGTGCAACCAGATGTCCCAAGTTGCTGCTTTTGGCTTTGGGCTCTGGTTCTGTACATTGAATTTTTGTCATTTTGGTATCATTTTATTCATAAAAATATTGCCTATTTTAAATAAATGGGTTTTGGATTTTTAGTGTGTGTTGTGTCTTACTTATTTAATGTATTGGTGTTTTAAAATGCTTTACACACCTGTCTCCTAAGTTAAGCATGTCTGCTCACAGCCAATCTACCAAGGGTTGAACAAGTATTCATTTATTGAGAACTTGACTGGAAATTATTTGTGATGTGGTGTTATTACTAAGTGTAGGTACTTACCTGCATCTACCAATAAACCACCTTCCAACAACTCCTAAATTGGTTTTTCACTACTGTGAGGGCTACCACTCTCATAGGATAACATTGGGTTACCTTATCTATTTTGATAAGTGCTAACTTTTGAATGGGAGGAGTCAGGAAAACCATCTTTGAAATCTGAAAAATTGTAATTTAAAATCCTTGTCAATGGTAAACTCATTTTTAAATCACAATTTTGAAAATGCCAGCTTTAAGAAAATGTTCCTGCCTTAACTATTTGATGTCTACAGCCAGTTCCTGGGTCACATGACTAGGTGTGAATAGCAGTTGGCCTTTGTATATTCCTACCTAACAGCCACACAATAGAGGGCTAGGCATGCATGGATGGGCCATCTCAGGTAGGATGGGGCGGAGCTTGGCACAGCCCCACCAGCAAATCAATACACTGTGCTCAACTCACACAGGAAGGATTTCACACTACCCTATTGAGGCTGTAAGCCGACGGGTGCCAGGGCAGAGAGTCAGGAAATCCCAAGCACTTCTAAGAGTGGGACTTCTAGAAACTTCGACTTCAAATAAGGTACCAGGTATTAAAAAGGGCCACTCAGGCCTCCTCTCCACACCACTCCTAGATCTGTGGAAGACTCAGAAGAAGGACTACTATGCTGCTCTGCTACAAAAAGGACTGCCCTGCAACTCTGCTGCCCTACCGCCTGAGTAAGAAGGACTGAACCCGCACCTTGGACCCAGGACGACCAGAGTGACTCCAAGGGGTAGTGGGCTGGCCTCCTGATCAGAGCCTCAGGGACAGAAAAGGCTCCAACCATCTTGAATCCTGCAACTGGACTCTACCTGCTATGAGTCCTACCCCCGTCCCCAAGTGGTGCCCACCCAGTGCTGCACCTTTGGAAATAGGTGTAAAGGTGCTCTGCAAGCCCAAACTAGGGTCTCCACCAGAACCTACGGAGCTCAACTCAAACCCGATGCAGCATGTCACAGCCTCTCCTTAGAACCGACGCAGCATGATGAAACCTCTATGCAAGCCCGCATGGCAGCCCTCGCAGCTTATAAAACCATTGCTGGGTGATGGATCCTTGATGCAAGCCTGTAGTACAGCCTTTTGGAACCACCACTGCGTGACGTATCCTTGACCCAGATCTCACATAGTTCCTCGGCACCACCACTGAGCGGTGCAACTCTCCACATGCAGGACTTAACATACATTTTTCAACAGGCCTAACTTGGTCTTTTTAGCTGGATCATGCTCCATCATGGTCAGCCTGAACTTGTGACTTTGTCCCGGTCCAGCACAACCAGATAGGCACAGTTGGCGCTTCTGCTTATAAGCAATATTTTTGTCTAAATATATTAAATTGCATATCTCCAGTTCAGTTCTGCTAATTAGATTTTTGTTGATTTGGTTTCAAATAACGTATTAAAATGTATTCTATGTTTCTAAATGGGTTTGGGATTTTTCTTGTATTGTGTTTTCATTTTATCACTCTTTGTGTACTGCATAAATACCTTATACATTGCCTCTAAGTTAATCCTGACTGCTTTTTTGTGAAGCTACCAGAGGGTTAAGCACAGGTTAATTGAGTAACGTTCGTGGTTCACCCTGATGGGGATTCTGGATGTCAGTTGAGCAGGCTTTAACCTCCCTCAACAACAACCCAATTTCTCACACTGTACATCTAGCCCATCTTAGCCTTTCCCCCTTTGAGCTAGACCACACTCACCAACTGCATGTAGCATACAAAGGTAGAGAGTCTGCCCTCCTCATGCTGCACTTTTGTTAGTAAGGCTTTTCTTATGCCTTTACCTGCATGTTAAATGTTTAGTTTTCCCTAAGACCCTGCTTTTCATCTCCTACTTACCTACAAATCATTTTATTTATTCTCATCAAAGGTTTATATACACTGATGGTATATAGCACTTAGATCTTCTATGCTAAGGAGCTATTATCGTCATTGTTGCTTCCTTGCTGGCCCCCTATTTTTCAGTTCCTTTTTTGAATCCTTCTTGACAAGGGTCAGTTGTCAACTATACATATATTAGGGCATTATGCAGCCAGTCTATACTTTCACAGGTTATCAAGATCATATTACTCGTTTCATTAACAAAACTCATTTACTTTATTTATTTCAGTGACTGATTACTAGAGACATGCATAGTCTGGGTCACAATCATCATACCGTCTTCTAGGCCATCTAAATACTGACACAAGAGGAATTATAAACCAAAAGCTAAATAACGTGCCCACTCTGGTGAGAGACGAAGGCTCATAGCCAATTCTAGGAATTTCGAAAGGAGCCAAAGAAGGAGCCAGTAGATTGGAGATAGGTAGAGAAATAATAAGGGAGAGAAGATGAGAGACTGACAATGCAACATCAGCAAAAATGTTGTACATTTCAATAACATTTAGAAGAACACAGTTAGATAGCACCAGTGAATCAATCATGTGCAACCCATACCACAAGTTGAATTGAAGGAACTTTCAAAAGTGGGATACGAGCTTCCTCAGAATCTGTTAGTGAAGTCCTATTGACAATTGTTTCACTTCCATTAACCATGAATTCCTCTCCGCCTATGTTGAAAACGAAGAGGGCATTCTAGTTTTCTCAGCCTGCAGGAGTGTAGGTTCTTACTGGTGTTCAATTTGAACACCAAAATGAAACTACAGCTTTAAATGAAGTTGCCTCTGGACTTCTTTTTCTAGGATTTTTGCTGGAGCCGGCAGTAGAGAGATAGGTCTAAAATTTGTTACTCCTACCCAGGGGAAAACCTAAAAAAAGACCTTGTCGCTGGCAGTCTCCCACCTATAGAATTACCATGGATTGCAAGTTACCAAGAAAGATAAATAAAGCCATAGACACTTATCTCAGCTCCTCAAGCCTGCCCTGAACCTAAAGATGCCTTAGTTGACTCCCCGCCTTCACCCTACATCTCAAGTGCAAGTCTAGTCTTCTCACAACCTTTTAAGGGAGAAGAAACCTCTGGTGAAGAAAACGTATCTCCCATTCAAAAACCTCCCTCCCACAATGTTCACATAGCAGACAATCTGCTTTCTTTGTCAGACACCACGCGTGTGGGCAAGTGTAGGTTGGCATGGGCAAACCTATTCTGTAGAAAGATCATCTTTTCCAACAACAATCCTCAATGCAGGGGGATATTTGCAAAATAGTCCTCTTGACAACGCTGCAGCTATACATCCACTACACTCCAAACCAAAACACATAGGTAAAACTCATTGTCATTTACAGTGTCAATAGCTCTAACTAAAAAAATGTGAGACCCATTACATTGCAAATGCTTGTCTTTTTTGACGCTGCCAAACTAACATTGTAATGCTGGACAAAATGTATATTTGACATAAAAATCAGGGCTGTTTCAAATCCTAATGGAATGACATAACGACTGGGCTGTACAGGGGATGGATTTAGTTGTGGTTAATGCTTCTTAAGGATATTTAAGCAGTCTGACATGAATTTAGGAGAATGTGCCTTTGCAGACCTATCCTCTAAGATGCTTTCATATCACCAGTTCAGGTGTAGGCTGAAAGTCCTTCTGACATTCACTTGATGGCACAGATGAGCAATGTTTATGAGTAAATCCTTAATTCTGACTCAGAGAATCAGGATTGCCGGACTTTTACCCTTGGATGCGGCATTTGTAAAGGCAGAGCTTCAGCTATCTTTACAGCTCAATGGTAATCAAGGGTTGTCATATTTCTCTGGCTCAGCTCAAGTTTAGCCCCCTGCTGTGCCAAGTTAATTACATTTCTCTCCAGCATCAGGAACAAAGGCCTCCTCACACAAAGGAAAGGGTGGGTGGAGCTCACAGAGTTTCACTCCGTGGAATTCCGCCGAGTTAAATGAAAAACTCTGCGAGATTCCATGGAGTTCCGTGAATGGGCTGAAATCGGCACATTGAGCTGCTCGCACTGATTCTTTGTGCCGGTAGCTTGCTCAGCACTGGAAAAGCAGTGCAAACAGCACCACATGGTGCAGCAGAGGGCTCAACACCTCTACCTGGTTTTGCTGCCACTTGAGTAGATTTTCTACTCAAGTGACAGCTTTCTCACCGTGAATGGTCGCGACTACCCACATTGGAAAAATCTTGCCGGGTGCCCTCCTAATGCCCAAAAATCACGCTAGGTGATGCCAATTTTCGCTTGTGCTCGGCAACTTACCGTTGGTGAGCCACGCACGAGAAAAAACTCTGTCATGCGGCTGTTAGCACAATTTGTCGGGAACTCCGTGTTACAAATCTAATGCGGAGTAGCCAAAACTCTGGCAACCCTGCAGTACCGGTGGACCGTCCCTCTCCCTATGTCTGTGGTGAACAGGCAGCCACCACTGGAGGTTGCACCCTGACCACAGGAGCAGGCAGGAAAGAAGAGACTTCTGAAACGTGAGACTGCTGACACATGGGGCTGCACGCAGGAGTGTGGACCATGTAGGAAGTTGACTGGGGCAGCCAGGGGTGGGCTCCCAGGGCCGTTCCCAACAAAGTACAGCAGCTGGGGTGCCCTTAAGTGACAGGCTAAAAAGAAAAGGCCGTGTGGCAAGCAAACAAAGAAAATGAAAAGCAGCTGGCTTGCCTCTGCACAGAGGGGAGTATTTATGCTCCTGGAGGAGCTCCCAATTATGCCCAGTGGGCCTGCAACGACCAAGCCATTTCTGTTGCTTGTGGAGGCCCCAAGATGACAGCGCCACCACCAAGAAAATAAAGAAGGGAGCTGAGATCCACCCAAGGAGTCCCATAGGAGTTTCCCTAAAACGACTGCCCCGAAGATTGTAGGGTCTCCAAAAGAGTTTTTCAAGTACTTCCCCGACTAGAGCTACATAGCTGGGAGTGCAGTGCCCTCTAGGGGTTAAGTCTATGCCAGCAGTTATTGTGGCCTGAAGGTGTCTAAAGGAAGGTACATGTTGTACAATGCCCTCTAGTGGTCAAGTCTATGGTTACATGTTTGAGCAAAATGTGATGCTCTGCAGGGGCAGGTTTTATAATTGCATGTTCATTTCTAATGCTTTGTTGATATAATAATGTTGGCAGTGATTAATGATCTAAGTGCATAGGCTTTAAGAATAGTAATAAGTGCCATTACACATGATTATTATTGATGATTGCATTGATACACAAAATGAAGCCTTTAACACGTGGTTTGTTGATCTGAAACTTTTGACCAAGTCAATAGACTTACCTTATGTGTTTTCATGACCCTTTAGGGGGTCAGAGGTTATAATGCAATGCCATCAAAGGTATTTCCTTAATTACTGCTTAGTATTTAGTTTTGTGTGTGCGCGAGTGTGTGTGTGTGTTTGTGTGTGTTTGGGTACATTAGTTTTATGTGAGTGTGTTGCCGTTGAATAATCCAAATTCGCAAACATATTCAAATACATTATTCTCATACACCCATGTTCATGACCAGGCACACTTAAGATGACACACACATGAAGGATACGTGAATGAAATATTTACTGAAAATTGTGGAAGCATGTCGGTTTGTGAGGGGACAGGTGGGTTGTTGGTCTTTGGGAATGATGGACATTGCAAGTTGTTTTCGTTTCTGGGTTGACTGAGAAGCATGAATTTGCCATGCAGCTTGATACAGGCACCTGTGTGATACGGCCTGTTTCATCAACATTGCCAAAGCATTGCACTTGCAGCCCCCTTCCTCAAAACACAGGGATGTTCCTGGCACAACTTCACCATGCCTTGGATATTATTCTCAATATTCTTCAAGACACCGATCTGTCTCTCTATCTACTTTTGGTAGGTTTTGTTGTTGCACAAGGTCTACCCTATTTTGCAAATATCCCTCTGCATTGAGGATTGTTGTTGGAAAAGATGATCTTTCTACAGAATAGGTTTGCCCATGCCAACCTACACTTGCCCACACGCGTGGTTGTCTGACAAAGAAAGCAGATTGTCTGCTATGTGAACATTGTGGGAGGGAGGTTTTTTAATGGGAGATAGGTTTTCTTCACCAGAGGTTTCTTCTCCCTTAAAAGGTTGTGAGAAGACTAGACTTGCACTTGAGATGTAGGGTGGAGGCGGGGAGTCAACTAAGGCATCTTTAGGTTCAGGGCAGGCTTGAGGAGCTGAGATAAGTGTCTATGGCTTTATTTATCTTTCTTGGTAACTTGCAATCCATGGTAATTCTATAGGTGGGAGACTGCCAGCGACAAGGTCTTTTTTTAGGTTTTCCCCTGGGTAGGAGTAACAAATTTTAGACCTATCTCTCTACTGCTGGCTCCAGCAAAAATCCTAGAAAAAGAAGTCCAGAGGCAACTTTCAGACTTCTTAGAATCTAACAACCATCTACATGATTCCCAGTCGGGTTTTAGGGCAGGACATAGCACAGAGACAGCCCTCCTAGAGGTGGCAGAGTCAATTCGCGAAACTCTTGACCTATGAAACTGTGCAATGTTGGTGCTGCTGGATTTATCCGCAGCTTTTGACACGGTCTCCCATAAGATCCTCCTGAATAGGTTACATCATGTAGGAGTGACGGGGACCGTGTTGCGATGGTTTCAGTCATTTCTTGAAGGAAGGTCGCAACAGGTATTTCTACATCCTTATGTCTCCAGCTCAAGTTCTATGCCATATGGGGTTCCACAGGGTCTTGCACCTCTGGTGGCAATTGTAGAAAAATGGGGTGTGCATGTTGTCTCGTACGTAGATGACACGCAACTTGTCTTCTCCTTTAAAGAACAAAGCGAGACAGCCTTCACTAATTTTAGACAGTGCCTTTTAAATATTACTTCCTGGATGACAGATAGCTGCTTAAAGTTAAACACTGATAAGACTGAGGTCTTATTTTTCAATCAACCAATTCCGCCACGTACCGAGCTATGGTGGCCAGCGGAGCTAAATCCTCCTCTGCTACCTGTAACCTCAGCGAGGAATTTGGGCTTCAGGTTTGACTCCCAGCTTACAGGTAAGGCACAAATTACGCATGTCTCCTCTCAGTGCTTTTGGAGACTCAAGGCATTGCGTAGATTTCTTCACTTCCTACCTATGGACTGTAGGAAGTCAGTGGTCTATGCCCTAATCACTTCCCAACTTGACTACGCTAATAGCCTGTACATTGGTCTCCCTGAGTATCTGATGAGGAGACTACAGCGTATCCAAAATGCAGCAGCTAGGCTCATCAGAAATGTGCCACTACGATATCACATCACTCCCCATTTGCGCAGCCTACATTGGCTCCCTGTGAGGAAAAGAGTTCAGTTTAAAGCTCTTGTTTTGGCTCATAAAGCAACAAGAGGGGTAGGCCCTCACTATCTGAAGCGGAGGCTCCAGAAATACCATCAAGCAAGAACGCTTAGATCTAACAGCTGTAATCTCTTGGTTATTCCTCGCTTTAAAAAGGCAAGGACGGGTGGGCGTGCCTTTTCCGTCAAAACAGCGACGTTATGGAATACACTGCAGAATGATCTGCGACAGCTAGATGCGGAACTGCCTTTTAGGAAGGCCCTCAAAACCTGGTTGTTTGGGTTACCCTAAAGACAGCTGTTCCCTCTGGTCTATTTTTCCCTCCCCCCAATTTGGATGCTAGCGCCGGGACACTTCCGTTGGAAGTAGCCGTGCGCTCTAGAAGTGCTAATAATAATAATAATAATAATATTAATAATAATATCTTCCTTTTCTTCAGCTATGGAGGCTGCAGAAAGGGTTTTCTCTTGAGATTGCACACCATCCTCTGCTTGCAGTTGGCATGACATGATTGTATGGTTCTTGTTTTCCAAGGCCGAAAAGAAAATGATAATATAATTAGTAAGTTGCATACATAAGGTGTATATGCCTAAACCAGAGATGTAAATTATCTGTAAGGAATAAATGGCAATTCAGCGTGGGCATATGATACTTTAGATGTTATACAAAGTTAGTTGTTGGTTAATATGTGTTTATACAAATAATACGTAATATAATCCTATTTGCTACTGACAGGAATGCTTCCTTTGTGAACAGATCCCTAGATGTCAGCAGCTGAACCAGTGTCCTTCAAGAAGGGGGTGAACATAACCTACTGGATCCAGCAGCAGGTGAAAAAAGTAAATATGAACTTCAGAATTCTAACAGTGGAACTGAAGAACACTGTGATAGATGAAACACATGGTATCATGGAACAAAGAGAGTTAAATAGATATTTGGCATTTTAATTTCACATAGGGCAATTGGGTACTGGACTGACATTTTTAGAAATGACAAAGGTAGAAAACAAGTTTTAAATGAAGTAGATATTAGTACATAAATTATGGTGGTACACGTACTTGACCAATGGAGGGGACAGAGCCAAATCTCTGCTTGTGCAATGTGCCTCATACTATCTGATGGGTGGAGCAGTGTTAACACTAAGGGCTGTTGATTCACTAACGCTATGAAGAGACGTACTTTAAGGAAATATCCCAACTAAGATAGTATGGGTGTGAAGGAGATGTTATTGGTACATAAAAACACATACACATCTCCTGAATCAAAACTAACAGGATGAAGTTGTTATTTATAATCATTCACTGGCATGCCATGAGAGAGTGTCGGGTACTGTGGCAAAAATTAAACCACTCATTAATTATGTGCAATGGGGGCATGGGCGGATAGAGCAGGGGATAATAGGCATATACATATACTTAACATTGAATAGGCACAATGAAAGTTGCATTTAGTGACATAAGGACAGATACATTAGACAGAATGTCACCCAGTAGAAAATGTGTTTGATGCATGCGAAACATGAGGTTTATACAGTGACATTGAATATGTTACATATGCCGGCACTTATGCAACGAGAAAGATAGTTATGCAGATTGAAATTGATCTTGCTGAAGACCTACTAGGCTCTTCCATCAGTGCGATGTTATTGGCTATTCCACATGTCAGTGTGCTGGTTGGGGCATTGGGGCAGAAGAGAGTGAAGGTGGCAGATTGGCAGAGAGCACAACAAAGGACCTTCAAAGTAAACAATTAATATGCTGTGCATGAGTGCATTTGAAACCTAGTAATTTACAAAATTAGCATGTGTCGCGTACATTTGTCTCAACATACATAATAAACATACATTAATGGCAGTGTTGAGGTATAACAAACACATACAGTTTTTGTTATATTCTGGTCTTCTCCTTCCCTGCTGCTCAGCCTATGTGTGTGATGTCATCAGAATGTTGGTGAATGCATGGTTTGAATGTGTGATCAGTTTGAGTAGGTGGGGCTGAGCAGCTGGATGCTGCTCTCGGTGGGGCCTTCTTTACCATCTAACTTATGACTAATAAATTTACTTAATTACACCTACGGCTACTGGATTGCTCACCTAAGAGAGCATTTTCATCAATGTAACAGTGGCGACGATTGGAAATAAAGAACCACACGTGAAAAGTTGAGAAACTGATGAAACTGCACAAAGAAGTCAACTGAGCCTGAAGAGGAAAGCCGGTGTCTACTACAGCAGACAGCCCATAGAGATATGTTTTGGGCGTAGGACGTTGTGTGGCTCAATTAGTTTGTAACCTGTTTTGCCTATTGGCATTTTCTTCTTCAACAACAACAACAAAAAAGCCTTATAAGTGTTTGACAGTGTGTGGCCTGAAATCTGAAACCCGCCAACATTGGACTTTTGGCTGCTTATTGCTGTAGCGATTCTAAATGCCAAAATACACTGTGGAAGATGTTATCCTGAGTTTGGAACTTGCACAGGTTAAACATTGGATGCTTAATCTACGTGCCTTGTCGTCAAAGGGCCTGCATTATTCTCTGGATTAGTAAAGTCATTTGCCTAGGGCGTTTTACCTTTCTTTCATCAACGGATTTTGCTCCAGAACATCATTATGCCTGAATTCCTTTCTACTAATGATCTACATACATGTGGGAAGCACACACGGAAATATGTGATTTCTGACGCATTAACTGACTGCGTGTTAGTTAGTGTGTTTCTTCTACAAATGGGGGCATTGCTTTCCGTTTTTCCGTTTAATTCGCTGCAGACAAGTCTAAAATCTGTGTTCTGAGAGACGCCTTGCATGTACCGGTATTGACACCCTGCGACAGTTTTTTTTTTTTATACCATCAAAGTGCTTACGTGTGAGTGTTTTGTTATAAAATAGTAGTGGTCTGTTGCAATTTTTGAAAATGGAGGCGTGTGCTATGCACGGTCCGCGCGCCCTTACCTGCTCTACATCGACCATGTGCACGGTCAGGTATCTTCTCTGACGCCGCAGCAATTCCACTACTATCGCGTTGCCGATTGACGTTGTCACTCATAAACGCACCTGGAGCCACCCGGCAGGCGTCCATTCAACGTGCCGCCATCTTGGAGCTTTCCATCTGTGAAGCACTGAGCACCACTTAGTAGTGTGCCAAACCGTGTGAGCTGCGAAGTATGCCCACTGGGAGGTATGTCAATGAACAATTTGTACTGTAATGAGCGCTGCATAGATGTGTCAGCTAACCTAAGCACCGATCCCTTGTACTTCTGCTTCAATGTTTTGCTGCAAAGGAATTCCATACGATGTGTGGCGTGAAAAGAGACAAGACAAGGTGCTTCTGTCAAGTTTGTTTTACCTAGGAGATCGCAATATACTTAACTTATCTTCTGATAATGCATTGCCTTTGCGAGAAACAGTTATATTATCAAATTTTTTGACAACACTGTCATTTTGTGGATTTTGATGGATCCTACTAAGATTGTTTCAACTTGTTTCACTGGTGGAGATTTTATTCGAGCAACTTTTTCAGCGACGACAACGGTGACTACTTTCTGTTATTTTAGTTTATTGTGTTTATAGTTACGGTGCTAAACAAAGAGGAAAATATGCACTGTTAATGTATATTGTACTGTGGTAAAGTCTTTCAAGAGCTATCAGCCAATATTTAATGTGAATGTGATTATATCTTGTTTTGGCAGTGGGTTCGGGTTATTAATCAATCACCAAATACATGTTTGGTATTGGTAGCCACTGTGATATGCATGTTGAGTATTTTCTAGGTTATGCGTGTGTGCGGATCAGTAACAGCACTAGTAATGTTTAATTACCTTGTACCATGATGTACGCGCTTTGTTCAATTGGTTAGCGTGGGCATTTGCATTTGGCAGGTCACATAGTCTGTATTCTGTTTATTTTGGGTGTGCGTTTCGGGAAGTCATGTACCCTGAGCGCTGGGGAGTCATGTACCCCATACTGTATGTTTTATTTTAGGTGTGCGTTTCGGGAAGTCATGTACCCCGAGCGCTGGGGAGTCATGTACCCCGTAATGTATGTTTTATTTTGGGTGTGCATTTCGGGAAGTCATGTACCCAGAGCGCTGGGGAGTCATGTACCCCGTGCTGTGTGTTGTAACTTGAGTACGTTAAGTTGGGGAGTCATGTACCCCGTGCACTGGGAGTCATGTACCTTGTACTGTGTGTTTTATTTTAGGTGCGTTTCGGGGAGTCATGTATCCCGTGCGTTGGGGAGTTATGTACCCCTTGATATGTGTTTTTTGCCTTGGCATGCGTTTCGGGGTGTCATGTACCCCGTGCGTTGGGTGTCAGGTACCCTTTAAAGTGTGTGTTTTGCCTTGGTATGTGTTTGAAAAGTCATTTAACCTGCGTTCTACCTGGGTGTGTTCTATGTAGTCTTACTCCCCGTTTTGTAGACTGTGTTGTGTGGGTGTGTGGTTTAGCTTAGAACTGCTGCGTTCCTGTTTTTGTTATTCTTTGGGGCACCATTTTTTTTTAGCTTTGGTTCCCTGTTTATTGCTTTTCGTGCCAGTCTGGCCAACTGGCATGATTTGTGATATTTAGGGTTTTGGTTTGTGATGAGGGATGGTGGTTATGTGAGGTTGTGTGTCAGATTGAATTGTCATGCGAGGTGATATTATGCCTCTTTTCAAGTTTTGTGCGAGATGTGACGTCCTCCCTTTCTTTTGAATTTACTGTGAGTAGTATTTTCGTTATTTGGGTGTGATGCTATTAATTATTCCATTTTAACTTATTCTCCACTGTTCGAGTTCTTATACTATGCTGTATTGCTATTCCATAATTTTATTTGTAGTCATTCATATATTCTTGTTTAATGCTTATTTGAAATCCTGACCTTGTCATCGTCAGGGCTTAATGTGTTTATTTTCTCATGCTTTCTTTTGTGTTCATTGTTTTAAAGGAGGGAGATGTGTTATATTCTGGTCTTCTCCTTCCCTGCTGCTCAGCCTGTGTGTGTGATGTCATCAGAATGTTGGTGAATGCATAGTTTGAATGTGTGATCAGTTTGAGTAGGTGGGGCTGAGCAGCTGGATGCTGCTCCCGGTGGGGCCTTCTTTACCATCTAACTTATGACTAATAAATCTACTTAATTACACGTACGGCTACTGGATTGCTTACCTAAGAGAGCACTTTCATCAATGTAACAGTTTTCTTGAGGGTGGACATTGAAACAGCCAGGCCATGTAGTAGGCCAGCGGATATGTGAAGAGGAACCATTCATTGAGGGAGTTCCACATCCAAGAAGAACCTTTGTCACCTGTATCCTGGAAAACTTCTTCATCAATTGCCTCCTCTCACCTTGCCACTTCTTTTTGAGGTCTCACGGTGTGTAGCTCCACCCGTAATGCTTCGGCAGGGTGAGTCAGCTCCTGCCACACAGCCACCATTTCTGCTTCACTGAGGTTGTATGGAGGCAGACCATTTAGTTCCGTGTAGCAGTTTACAACAAAGCTGAATACAATGTCTGTCTCCTACTTAGTGGAGGTTCTCCTCCCCTTGAGTGGGGTGGGCTGTATACTCGAAGCTCCACCAGGTGTCTGAGTCTGTGGCAGTCAGCAAAGTAAGGAGTCCAAGAGGAGTAGGGCAGAGCCTTAGATGTGGGCTGTATTTCTGTGCTTGCTGGATTATTATTTTTCAGGTGTGTGATTTAGGCCATGTAAAGGCTGTTTCCTTGTGTGTACCCACTCTGAAGTTTCCATACCGGATGTGAAGATCTTCACCTCCACTGCAGAGATCTGCACCTCTTGGCGTTTTCATTCATCAAGTAACTAATAGCAAGTTTACATTAGTAACTTCGGTCATGAGTCTTTATCCCTCGTTTAAGTTGTGGAGACTTATAAATCCTACTAAAGGGTGGATATTTCAGTCCGGAAATACTGAATACCGTACAAGCCTACATTTCTGCCCAGGTGTAGATTGACACCTACATGTGCAGAGATCTCAGCACGAATATTCCTGCATTTGAATAGGGCCCAATATAAGCGTTTGTTCTCTAAAGAATATGAAATACTAATAATGCAAACCTCCTAATGCGTTTAAAAGAGTCTGCAAGCAGAAAAGACAAAACAGCAGCGCCGAAAGGATATAATATCTGGAGTTTGCAGGTGGCTATTGTTTGCAAAGTTCTATAGCAAAGGAGATAGTTAATTCAATTATTGTTAACCTTTCTGCCAAACTTGCACGTTTTTTTCACAAACCTAACAGTTCACAAACATTGAACCAATGCAACCAAGAGATCCCTCTCTGACTCCTGATAGCAAGGCCATATTAGATTATGCAAGACATCTGCTGCTGTAGGATTACTCTTACACCTTGGTGGGTGGTCTCTGGTTTCAGCAGGAATCCCTGCGCATACACTCACACAATCCAGCCTGACTAGGAACATGAAAAAGCATCAAATCCACCATTCATGCCGAATTTCTGCAGTTGGAAGCGCTCATGATATGTTACAGTAGTAAATAGTGTTTGTGACACATTTTTGGCACTTCTGAATTATAATTAGTTGGACAAAATCCTATTAGAATCCGACATGTGATATCCCACTTTCTCATTTCCCTTGCCTTCTCTTCCTTCTTTTTTGCCTCCCTTATTTCTTTTCTTGTTTGTGTATGATATATTATGTTCTCTCTCTTTCTCCCTCCGTTTTATCTTCACCTCAATCCCTTTTGTTAATTTACTCTATTCCTTCGTAAGAACATGCTCTGCGTATTAAAAAGGCAGACTCCCTGAGTTATGCTTGTTTAGGTAAATGAGAAACTAGGAGCCAAACACGTGTATAACCGCAGGATTTAGTAAAAAAAGATACTGTTAAAACATCTAAAAGGTAACATTGAGACCTCTGTTTTACTTTGCAGATGTTGGACGACTGGTGAGTGCTGGCTGCTAAGTATATGGAGGAGCTAGATAAATGTGTGGTTACCAGCCCTGTGGATCTGTTTCTGCCTGAGTGGAGAAATAAACACAATTTATTTCCACTGCGGAGGTCTAGGAAAAATTCAACAAAATGGAGCCTGGACGTGAAAACCTTTTGCCAAACAAGGTTGTAAGTGAGTTAAAAAAGGAAACTTGTAGCCAAACGTGGGGGCATATCATCTAGGAAATGCAATAAATATCGCATTTCACGCTTTCCGCGATTCTGTTTAACGCCGCATATCGCTGGATTTAATCACTGAGATATCGCGCTATTACCAAGGCATATCTCCACGGCGATTAAATCCCGCGATAGCGGCGTGAAACAGAATCGAGGAAAGCAGGAAATGCAATGGGGCAGATTTATGTTTCCTGGCGCATCCCTGCAAATCAGCAGGGATGCGCCAGGAAAGATGCGTCACAAAAGTTTACCCTTGCGCCACAATAGATGCGCCGCATTTACAATGCAGCGCATCGTGGCGCAAGGATAAACAGATGCGTGACGCATCTGATGGCGGAAGGGCGGCGCATTGCTGGAGTTGCGCGACGCAGCTCCAGCAAGGCTCGGTGGTGCCCTATCATTACAATGCTGCGTCAATCCTTACGCCTGCTTCAAGTAGGCGCAGGGTTTTGACGCAGCATTGGCTCAAAAGTGACTGAGTGAAATCTTGTAGATTTCACTCAGCCACTTTTAGGAGGCGTTCCTGCGACGGAACGCCCCCCCTGCACAGGTACGCCTACTTCAGGCGCAGGGCTTTACAACGTGACGCATCTCCCAGATGCATCACGTTGTAAATACCCCGCAGCATGGCGCAGGATTTGAGCCGCCGCTGCGTCACAAAAGTGACGCAACGGCGGCGTAAATAAGGCGCACGGGGCTCATAAATCTGCCCCAATATTTATTGCGTTTCCTAGATGATATGCCCCTAAGACTCCAGTCGCACAATCCACCTGCCATAATAAGTATGGCTAAGTCAGTTACAAAGCAGGCGTAGCAAATCCGTGATAACCGCGGTTAGCGCCGTTTATTTTATTTTAACGTGGGTTTCCTCGTGGCTTGATAATATTGCGCTGCTGTGTTCGTGTCCTCGGAGAAATGTAAGGGAACGCCTACTTTGCATGTCATTAGCGATATTCATCGCTGACATGCAAAGTGGCGTTTGAAGGGCTGCTTACTCAAGGTAACACGCGTTAGCATGCCCTTGATGATTGAGTATTAACAAAATCGCCGCTTTTCAGCCAAAAAGGGCCGCTAAAGCGGTCGTATTCAGCTTGATGATATGCCCCAGAGAGTTCCCACGTAGGATCAGATCTTACAAAGTTTTGATGAGTTCAAATAAGCATTTAAAGGTGTTTTCTTTCTCCCATAGGAATGTGATGGTTTGAATGGATTCTGAGGAGAATAACTTGGGGAAAAGCTCGACGCTTCTAGGATTCCCATGGAGCAGGCCTTGAGGATTCTTGAGTTTGCATTTATTTTCTTCCCAGATCCTCATTATCTCTATGAGATTTATTAAGGCCGGGTAACGCTCTAATATCCATTAATGGCCTGATTTACCAGTGGCTAGAGAAACCCCAGCACCTGAGCAAACTCCTGTTAGTGCGAAGGCCGGAAGTATGAGCTGCGTGATGTTTTTGCACCCTGTAATTTCTGTGTGAAATAAAGTTTGCACCCCTCATAACACTTTGACAGGTCAAGCCAGTCAGAATGTACTGTTTAAAAAGGTCTGGTAATTAGTGGGACATGAGGAGCTGTAAGTGCCAAAATCTATAGGTTATACCCCATTAGGTCTTCATCACGGGCTCTACGGTACTGGTGAGGTGTAAACTCCACATCCATAATTACCAGTAGTATGTGGTAACACCTCTCCCTGTTTAATGGGAATTGACCCTGATGTCTGCCACCTGCTCTCAGCAAGTGCTAAATGTGAGCTCGGGGTCAAATGGTGGGCAGGAATGGAGGGAGGGGGGTTGAGCAGAAGAGGAAAAAGTGAACTGGAGAGGGGAACATGCAGCTCTCTCCTTTCTGAAACAAGCATTGGCATAGCCAATAGGTCTGCCTTTGGGACCTTATAGGTATTTAGTTATGCAGTACAATATCCTTGGTGCAACAACATCAACTGTTGCATGGCTAAACCCTTATAAGGTCCTAAAGGCCAGACCTATTGGCTATGCCAATGCTCGTTTTCCGTAGTTTTAGATAGCGCGAACTCGACCCTAATGTATTGAAGCGCTTTACAGTAGCACCAAGTATATTACACAAGGGCATATTCATTGTTGGTAGGCGCGGGGACATGAAGTCATTTGCCCAGAATCACAGTATATTGAGGGCGCCGAGACTCGAACCTGCTTCTCCAGCTAAAAAGTCGGCAGCTCTGACGGTTACCCCACATCCTCTCCCCTCCTGGGAGGAATAGCGCTTATACCGACAAAATGACACTTCGAAGTACTGAGAGGCAGCAGGTGTTGAAGGAGGGAACATGACAGGGAACGAGGAGACGGAGGAGCAAGGAATGGACTGTAGAGGTTAGAAGCGGAGGGAAGAAAAAATGGGAAAGGGAAGAAGGGAACAGGAGAAAGAAGAGGGAGAGGAAAGAGAAGGAAGGAACTGCTGATGGGGAAAGGGGTATGTGAGAGTGAAAATGGGAGAATGTGAGACGAAAAGAGAGACCAGGACAAGCATAAAGGTAATGGGAGGCACAGGAGAGAGGAAAGGAGTGAATGTTAGAGCCACTGAGGGAGTACAGAAGGCATGAGAGATCAAGAGAGACCAGGGAGGAACAGAAGATAGAGCAATGGACGAAAGATGCAAGATAGAATAGGACAGGCAAGGAGGGAACAGAACGGAAAGAGAGAACAGTGGCGGAACAGAGGAACGAGAGAACAAAAGGAATGACCAGTAGAGGAAATAAAGGAGGAGGAAATAGGATAGTCAGGGACTGAGGACAGGGAAGGAATTAATTGGAGTGGGACAGATGGTGGGAGGGTAGAAGGGAACAGGAGAGGGGTTAATGGAACGGATGAGGGGGCTGGGGAACCGGAGAGAAGGAGGAGGGATCAGGAAAGAGGGTAGGAGGGAAGAGGATTGGTATGGTCATGGCAGATGGGAGGGAATGGGAAACATAATGGAAGTATGCGTGAAGGAGGGAACATGAAACAGGAGGAGGGAGATAAACGAGTGAGCGAGGAGGGCAAAATTATCCAAATCTGGTGTTCAGGTGAATGATTACTTTTTTAGGCATTGCCCATCCTTTAGATGTGGTAACGTGTTTTCATGCTGTTGTGTTTTTATTGCCACCTAACACAGCGAGGAAGGTACGCCTTACATGCAGATAACATCTGCAGTGAAAGAGACCCTTTCAAAGCTGCATCCTGCATGCTGCTTAGTAAAGCCGTCACCGGCTCTTCTACTGAAATATGGCTGCAGTGGGGAGATCCAGAAACGGCTCAAATACCTTTGGGTCGAGTTCGAGCACTATAAAACCGAGCACTATAAAACCGCAAAAAAAAATGTCAAGAGGGCTCGCCTTCCATGGGGTAATTTGTCAGTTATGATAGTAATCTAATCTTTGAAGGTGTTGTCATAGTTTCAGACAAATGGGGGTGGGGAGGAAGTAGTTGGTACGAGAATTATGAATGAGCGCCCTGCCCAGGAGGCTTCGATAACGCATGCTTTGAAGCTTTGATGACGCATGCTTTGAAGCTTTGATGACGCATGCTTTCAATTCATTTATGAGTGCGCACAAGGCAGTTGCACGTTTTTGACAGGAAATTCCAAAGATGTCAACTTCCATTCAATTATAAAACATGCCAAGAGCGCCGTGATTTTGAAATCTAATGTTGTATACCCAAACTTTCACAAACTAATTAATCAATGTTATGATACAATTACCAAGGTAATAGTGCAGCTGTGACCGAGAAGTTCTGAGGGGAAAGGTGACCTTGCCGCCATTCGGATAAAGCATGCTCCAATATAACCATGTTTGACTGCTCATTTGAATCTTAATTACAATACTGCGCTAAAAAAACCCAGACATTAGCAGGGACACTAACTCTTATGGAACTTCCCTGAGTGTTTACTTTCTATGACGCACACTAAAGTCCCAGAGCATTTTTGATACACATCACTTTGGGGAGCAGCGCAGCTGTGATTTCTGCAGAGCATGCCTCTGAAAGTGAGGCCTCAGTGAACTGTTTTAGCATATTTACTTTCCAGTTTATTCAAGGGCACTATTTCACCGCAGTGTAAACAAAAGAGAACGCGTGAGAAAATTACACTCAAGATGGGTACAGAGCGCGAGTGAAGCCACCTTTCAAGGAAACAGAAGGAAGGAGATAAACGAGGGAGCAAGTGAGTGAGGGAGGGCTTACTTGCAAAGGGACAGCCTTTACCTTGCGGGAGCGAGCAGCGCCAGGCGCGATGATCGCTAACATATGGTGCCTGCTCGCTCCCGCAAGGTACTCGCCACACATGCACGAGGGAACTGTGCAAAACATGCACGAGTTCCCAATAAAGCCCAGACAGATTCCAAAAGGTCCCCAAAGCAGCACTTGCGCGCTGCTTAGCGAGACCTAACAAAAACGTGGCAGCATAAGGGGACAGAGGCTCAGCTGCTCTCCCAATATCGGGGCATATCTACAAGGCCCCACGATAAATATCACTAATCGTGCTTAGGGCGATCGAAGTTATCACCGGCTATCGCTGGATATTATCGCTGAGATAGCGCGTTATCATCAACGGCTATCTCCAAAACGATAAAATATCCAGCGAGAGCGGTGAAATGCTGCAACATCGTTGGTAATCCCGCGATAACAGGTCAGCAATAGGGTAGTCCTTGTTGATAAGCCATGGGGGATTCAGCATGGCAATCCACCTCCCCATAGGGCAATATGGGTAAGTCAGAAATTAACCTGGCGTTGGAAACCAGCGTTAATTGGGTCTTTGCGCGACTTTCATAGTCTTGTGAGTGGTCCTGACAGTCAATTGTTTCCATTATCATTTGCCTGAAAAAGTTAGATATTGAACGTAAGGAATGTTTATCGATGATAGTTGAGGCCTTAAAAACAACATTCCTACGAGAGAGTGAAAGAGATTCCTTTGGATTCTGGAGGAGTAAAAAAGGAATCTTACCTTCACAGACTTCATTTAGAGATCATTCAAAAGAGCTTTCGTATGATAGAATAGCTGCTCCTTAATATGCTATGATTTCTCAAATTGCTTGGTTTAAGATGCACAATCAACATCCTAATTGGTCTACTAGAAAAAAATTGTTATCATCACAATTTTGCCATGACCATTGTTATCCATCCGGAGGTTATTAGTCATATATTGAAAATTCTAAAGATTTCACTATTATTTCTAATTTAATTGTGGCAAATCTATCTACTGCGCTACGTCAGTACAATGCCTATGCTACAATATTTGCTAAACCTGAGTTCTGTTTGCTTCCACTTCATTCGTCCCCGGGTCAGCTCCCATTCTGCTGCTCGCCCATCCAGACAGGTGATCGGATCTCCTTGTGGGCTCTTAACCATTCTGTCTCTGCATTTTAGGCTCCTAAGCTCTGTTCTGCCTCATAACATACTTTTCTCCACATGCCCCCTGACTCATAAACCCATTTTTTCCACAGGTCCCCTTGACTTTCTCTCCTTCTAATTTCATTTTTCTTTCTATTCGTTTTCTCCTCTAATTTTGTTTTTACTCCTTCTAAATCGCATTTTTCTGCCTAATTGGTTTTCCCTCTAAATTCGTTTTCACTCCTAATCCCATTTTCCCCAGTAATCGCTTTTCTCCTCTAATTTTGTTTTCACTCTTTCTAATTGCATTTTCCTCCAATCACTATTGTCCTATAATTTGGTTTAGCTCCTCTTTTGTTCTAGCATTCACTTCCTGCCTCCCACTGACCCCGCCCAGCATCCTGCCCCCCTCCCGAGAAACCTACTTAAGGGAGTCCGATGTGCAACCGCGCAGTGGACACATCAAGCGCGTGCACCACTGGCGCGCCATGCATCTGGACCACACCCAGTGGCTGGACCTCTGGCCCCCCACCCATGCACAGGTACACCAGCAACAAACTTTCAGCCCTCACCCCCGACAAGGCAACAAAAACTGTAACTGCGCCTCCCCATGATCAACAGCAGGACCTTTTTCTTACCATCATTGTCCCTTCCTCTACAACAAAGAGCCCTTCACTCCAGAGACTCCGCCCACTTCCACCACAACAGGTCAACTCCAATGCATGCTGATCAACACCAATCAATCCACAAACACGCCAGCAACATCTGGGACACTTCACCTCCCTCATGCCCGACATCGGCTTCCTCACTGAAATGTGCCCCCGACATTGCCACCACCACACCTAAGAGATACACGATAATTCACTGGGACCGCACCAACATTCATGGCGGTGGAATAGCCATCATCCACAAAGAGTCCCTCAATTGCACAGCCACCACCTACACCCCCACCCCCATAATGGTACACCTTAACTTTCAGATCAACACCAATAGCAAACAAGGGTCAGAGGCGCGCTGCCTACAGACCTTCCAGACCACGCCCCACCTTGTCTGAGGCCATCTCCTCGTTGGCCATCAACTCAAAAGACTTAGTCTTCATTGGCAACCTCAAATTTCACCTGGAAGACCTCAACTACACAACACAACAAATCTACTCGAGATCATGGAAATACCCGGGCTTTCTCAACTGGTCATGGACCCCATGCACATCACCAGACACACTCTCGACCCCATATTCTCAACAGAATCAGATACAACTAAGCCACCAAAATCACCTGGCCTGACCACTCCATTGTCAACTTTCTCCCGACCACCTCCACCACATCCATCGCCTCACCCAATCTCCCCTACTGGAGCTGGAGCAAAGTAGCCAAAGACTTCTGAACCAGCTCCCTCAGCACCTCTCCTCCTAAGTCCACCACCGACCTTGAGGGGGCAGTCGGAAACTTCAACGCATGGATCAACAATTACGCCGACATAGTTGCACCCCTCAAACCCACAGAAACAAGCAGATCCTCCAAAACATCACAGCTGGTTCACACCAGAGCTCAAATCCCCCAAGTGCACCTGCAAGCATCTTAAAAGGATCTGGCGCACCAGCAAAACAAACAATGACCACTCTAACTTCAAACTAGCCCTCAACAAGTACCACCAGCAACTCAAGAAAGCCCCCAAAAATGGCCTGGCTTCCCTCCTACACACTAGCTTTATGTTCTCTGATTGTGCATTTTGAACATTGTCTAATGTCATTTGGAGTGTGCAATGCTCCTGGTATTTTGTAATGCTTCGTCGATCCAGTCTTTTCTGATGCCCTACATTATTTGATACTGATTTTATCATGATAATACTTTGAATATTTTAAGATTCTTACTATAATTTGAAAGCGTCTGACTCGGCTTCAACATTTTAACTTCCAACCCTGACAGATGTGCATTTGTGAAAGAGGACAATGAGCATCTTAGCTTCAAAACATTTTTTTATTGAATATTTTCATTATGAAGAACATCAAAATAAACCAGTCATTGAAAGTTTCAGAAGTTAAAGTATAAAAATATGATTACAGATGAATCGTTACATTGGGTCTATTGCACAAGCAATTATAGCACGATCCCACATAGCCAATAAAGCCTTACAGTGTCTCATTATCAATTACAAATGGGGAAGCATCATCAAAAGGAGTGTATAGCCAACCTCTGCTCTCATTCCAGGAGCCCTATATCTTCGTCCATTTGCCCAGGCACCCCCTGCCTTCGTACACCACTCTCTCTGCTTGCATACACCAGTCCATATCGGATTCCCAATCAGTGTGTCGCAGCTTCACCCCACCCCTCCATGTTCTGGCAACATTAAGTTTTGCCACCATGCAGCTCAGCGAAACCCATGTCCTTTCTGGTCTAGATAAATCAGTGGCCTCCAAGATGTTTAGAAGGCAGAGTCGTGGGGAGACTTCTATAGTTCTATGGCATATCTGGGACATGTTGGAGACAGCCATTCCCCAGTTCTTCTGAAGGCTTGGGCATTCCCACCATTGGTGTAGAAAGGTACCAGTGTGGCCACAGCCACGGGGGAAGACAGAGGATTTAATGAGACCCATCTTAACAAGTGCGGAGCTGGTGTAATAGGCTCAGTGGAGTATTTTGAGCTGTATAAGCTTGAAAGTGGAAACAGATTGCCACCTCCCAGGGTGATGCCAGGGCCTCCCTTCAATCTTCATCAGTTATGTCTCTCATGTCATCAGTCCATTTTTGGCGTATTTTGTCACGTGTCTCTGGGGAATTATTATGGATTTTCTGGTATGTTAGTGAGATAGCTTTTTCTGGGAGGTAATCGTCCAGTAGTCTATCTTCCAAAGGAGAGGAAAACGGTATGTCAGAACCCCGGGGTAATGCCTTGCGTAATGCGCAACGGGCTTGGAGTTATCGAAAAGTTTCCCTATCATGCAACTGATATTGGGTTTGCAGATCACTAAACGGAACTACCCCACCCTTCATCCATAAGTCCCCGACCCTGGAGAAGCTGATCAGGTCCCACTTGTCAAACCCTGATTGTCTTGACAACATGCCTAATTGACAAGACTCAAGTAACGGAGTAACCTGTGTGATTTTACCTTTCCTGCCCAACGCTGCCGTTACTGTGTTTGGTATGGAGACTGTAGTAGAGGTCGAGGGAAATCCGGGAATGTGTTTTGTCCCCCCATACAGAGCCCTCAGATAATTGCCAGAGGGAATATTGTGCCTGTCCATCTTATACGTCGGGTCTGTGATGGGTCGGTGTGTCCAATGGTTAAGAACCACTAACTGTGCAGCCCAGTAATATGATCTGATGGCTGGCAAAGCGATACCACCATCGTACCAGCTTTTAGTAAGCTTGGTGATGGCGATTCAAGGCATACCACTATTCCAGAGCAGACTGCGAACCTCGGACTCAATTAACTGAAAGCATTGAGGTAAGACCAGGTATGGCGTATTCTTTAATGCATAAAGGAAGCGGGGGAGGGCCATCATTTTGTAAAGGGCGGCTCTTCCCAGGAGTGTAAGCGTTAATGATTTCCAGTGTTGCACATCAGCGCGGAGACGATGCAAGGGTGGCACTAGATTTCTCTGATGGAAGACCCCTGCATCTCTGGTGATATATATACCAAGATACCGGAAACCTTCGGTGACTACCTTGGCCTCACACCTCGAAGGGAGGGGTGAATGCGCCCTACTTAGAACATAGACCAGTGATGTATCCCAGTTGATGGTATAACCTGAGTATTTTTAGAAAGGGCAAAGACATGCAATACCCTATTAATCGAAAATTGGGGTCTGGCCAAGTAGAGTAACATATCATCTGCATAGAGGGAAATGTTATCCATCCACTCCGGTGACCAGTAGAGTCCGCGAATAAGGGGGTCTCCCCTAATCCATATAGCCAAAGGTTCAAGCATCAAGGCAAATAACAAAGGCGACAGGGGGCAACCCTGTCTCGTCCCTTTACCCAGTTCAAAAATCGCTGACCACCCTCCATTCACTGTGATTCGGGCCAGGGGTTTTGAGTAGAGTAAACGCACCCAGGATAAAAACCGACCTCCAAATCCATATCTCTCAAGCGCAGCAAACAAGAAAGGCCATTCTTTCATGTTGAAAACCATTTTGGCGTCTAATGACATGATTACTTAATCCTCTTGTATAGTAGCGGCCCGACCCAGTACCCAGAACAGGTGCCGAAGGTTTAGCGAGGTGTTCCTGGCTGGCATAAAGCCGGACTGATCCGGGTGTACTAATTTGTGGACGTAGGGTGTGAGGCGGATGGCCAGAATTTTAGCTAATATTTTGACCTCCAGATCAAGGAGGGAGATAGGTTTGTATGAGGAGCACTGCTCATGGGGTTTTCCCTTCTTATGTATAACAGAGATATTTGCCAATCGTTGTGTTGCCGGCAAGGTACCCCGTGTCACGCTTTTGTCGTACATACGCACGAGAAAAGGTGCAATCACAGAAGCGGTAGTTTTGTAAAGCTCGATTGGGAGGCCACTCGAGCCGATGGCTTTCCCAGATTGTAACTTGCCAATTGCTTTAGATACCTCCTCGGCAGTCAAGGCTGCGTGTAGCTCTGTTGCCTCCTGGGGATCTAGTCTTGGTAAAGGCAGCGTGGGCAGTAACTCAATTGCGGCTTCTTTGGTAGAAGTGGCGAGGGGGCATAAACTAAGTCAAAATAATTGCAAATACCTCGGCAATTCTGGCTCTGCCATGGTGTTTTACGCCTTGTGAGTCTGTAATTCCTGCTGCCCACCTGTTTGCCAGCTCTCACTTATCGAGCGAGGCCAACAACTTGGTTGCCTTATCTCTGATATCGTATACGCGGTGTTGGGTGGCCTGTAGTGGGTCTTGGCTGCATCCTTCACAATGTCTCTGTAGTTTTGTTTTGCTTTATGGCTAATTTGTGTGAAGTTACTAATGACACTGATGAGACCAGTTCATGTTCCAGACTGTCGACCTCTTTTTCGATATTCTTGAGCAGTTTATGTTTTTCCTGCCTATGACCCGCTACTACAACCCCGGATCACCATCTTATACGCCTCCCATAGTGTAACGTCTGACTCCACCGAGCCGTCATTCTCCGTAAAATAATTTTGGGTGGCTACCGACAACTTATCCTGTATCTCTGGTATTTTAAGGTATCACGGATTGAGAACCATTTCGCGGTGAGAGGGGGGTTGTACACCACCATATTAAGTTACAATCGGCAAATGGTCCGAGAAACCCCTAGGGAGAAAGGAGATCTTGTCAAACATGGGGATCTGGGAGGCCTTCCAGAGAAGATAATCTATACGGGACAAACTCCTGTGTACTCCGGAATGGAGAGTGTATTGCTTGATGGTAGGATTGAACACTCGCCAGACATCTCCCAGTCCCAAGGCCCCAAGGAAATCTGACAATAGCTTCCCATGAGCTTCGCCTTGTCTGGGTGGCAAACGGTGTAAGTCTCCGTTCAAGGCAGCATTACAGTCTCCTCCTATCAGAATGTCCCCCTTGGGCAGGCTCAACATATGTGGACCCAAATCAGTCAGAGTCGAGCAGTGAAGTTTGGAGGGAATATATATGGACGTGACGTTAAGGGACCTACCCTCCCATTGCCCAAAGACTGAGACAAATCTGCCAAGGGGATCACGTGTAACTTTATGGACCTGGAAAGGAAGGGAGCTGCGCACCAGGATACCCACCCCTCTGGATCCCCGAGCATAGCCCGCATGAGCGATCAGTTATATCCCCATCTGCTGAGTGCACAATAGGAGACACCCTGAATATGTGTTACCTGGAGTAGTATCAAATCGGAAGCCTGTCATTTTAAAAATTGTAATACTATCCCCCTCTTAATTCTATCTCCTAACCCATTTACATTCCACAAAAGAAGTGTAAGTCGGCCTAGTGGTGTAATGGCAGTGTGAAAAGTGCTCATCTGTTCATGTAAATTGAGGCCCGTGTTCCCACAAGACCTCTGTAAATTAGACACAGTGATGCAGATATTGCGCTTTTGACCATGAGAAATATGTTAAGCACACAATTGGAGACCCAAACAACTTTGGAAGCGACATCATTAAATAGACTGCATAAGAAACCCAATACGAAACAAAAATGTAATCACTGAAAACTCCCTGGAACCCTCCCCCACCCTGCCTCCCTGCAATGTGGACTTAGAACTGCCCAGCCCCCAATTTTGCAGAGCGCCTATGTACCCAAGAACAGATAAACTACATGAAGGGGAACGTTGCCCTGCCGAAACTACCCAAGAATATGGCCTTTCTTCCCCAGTAAAAGCTATCACTGTGCCCAAAATAACAAACTGTTAACCTCCTGTATTATGATTTGATTGGCATCCTCTCTCCCACAGTGGACAATCCCATCTCTAGCAGTGGACCAAGGAAAAGAATGGATAACCCTAATCCCAGGTCAATTATATTCACCTCTGCACCTATGAGCCGTTGGCCACTCCCAAGTCCCGCAGCCGTTTAATAGACCTTGTTGACCATAGGAAATGAAACAGGACCCAACCCAAGGCCACTGCCAATGATAATTCAGACTCCATCTTCACGATTGTTCAGTTCCGATGGGCCTTCTGAGCCGTGCAGGCAATTTGGGGACAAGTGTCTCTGTGTATTGGAAGATTGCCAGCTCTCCAACCAGTCCCAGGTGTCCTCTGGGATTTGAAAGAACAGTGGGAATTCTCAAATTTGAGCGGTGGGGCGGCCTGCGCTGTCAGAAGGACAATGTATCTATCACAGAAATTGAAAATCACGGTGAGTATGGGACGCAGTGGCAACCTGGTCTTGGGGGGCCTCCAGGGACCCTGTGGGCACGCTCCACAGAGAAGTATTGTGACAGGGTACGGGGTTGTAGGTGTTTTTGGATCAGGTCCCCCACAAAGAGGTCCTCTGTGGGCCCCTCCGTTTTTTCCGGCACCCCCAAAATTCGAACATTGTTCCTTCAAGCACGGCCTTCATTGTCTTCCAGCCGAGCTTCGAGGTCCGACGTCTGAGCTTGTAGTTGCTTAACCGTGGTCTCCAGTGTTTTCGTAGAGTTTTGAAGGGTTGAAACTGAATCCTCGGTTGCCTTGACTCTATCGCCCATATTTCTCAAATCGGCACGTATGAGGGTAACTTCCGTGGTCACTGTGTCAATCTTATGCTCCAGTGCAGTGCTGACCCCCTGAATGGCCTCCATTATGTCCACCAGTATCGGGACACCATCATCAGATTGCTGATTAGTATTGTGTGCATCTTGTTGCCCCTCTGTAACATCGGATTTGGACTGAGCAAATTTCGCCAATTTTGTGACGTGTGTGTGCTTAGTGCCTCTTGCGGTGGCCATGACCGCGATAACTATGTTCTATGGATGGGCCCAGGTCCCTGAAGTCGCCAAGGCCCAGTCACTGGGAACGGTCGATAGTGTGAATAAACAGTACGGCAGGTTTACACAGATCAAAAAACCTTTCAGGGCCCCAGGGATCCACACTGAGCAATACTCGTTTGAGACTTACAACTCTAACTCTCCAGGGCCAAACTGCTGATAATGCATCACAGCTCTGTCTGGCTGCGGCCAAAATGGCATTTCTAGGTGTGGCACAATGTCCTCAGCAGTAAGGGAGCCCTTGAGCCGCTCTTTATATTAGCGCATTATAGTCCAAAGAGACCAAGAAATTGGAAAAAAACAATTATATTTTTTGTGTCAAAAAGAGCAAATTGCCACAGTAGTCCTTGTGTGTTCGGATGTCCTCTTTGTGAAAGAACAGAACGCCTACACTTACAGAGATGCCTGTCAGCGATCTCTAGATAGTGCGCAGTGAAAAATGACCCACCTGGGTCCACCGATGGTTGCAGGAGAGGGGTGTAGCGACCAATTGCACGTCAAAGCTGCTGCCGGAGTACTCTCAGATTCGCACCCTCTCGGGGGTCGAGAGTATGACCGCAGGGGGGCAGGGGCCCAGGCACGACCCCCACCACTCACCTCCAATGCAGGGGTAATCTGGAGTGCATTGGCTAGTCCCCAAGGTGGTCACATATACAGGGGCACACACGGCATGTCAGTCTGCCCACAGATTGCCTGGGGTCCCAGCTGGTGTCCTGATGCAAAGCCGTGAGGCGATGCGAATGATGCCGAGATGACGTGATGTTCTGTAGGGTCTGGCTGGCAGAGATGAGCTCACTTCTGGGCCAGTATGCCTGTGTCCTACAGACTCTTCACCCGATGCATAGGGAAAAATGTTCCACCTGGGCCAGCCAATATTTGCGGGGGAGGGGAATGGCAATCATTTGAGTGCCAAAGCTGTTGTCGGAATACTCCTAGCTCCGTACTCCCCCAGGGGGGCAATCGCTCAGCCGTTCAATATCACCGTGGTCGGGCAGGGACCCAGACACGGCCCCCGCCACTCACCCAAAATGTAGGAGTGATCTGGAGTGCGTCGGCTAGGCCCCAAGGCGGTCGTACTCATCGGGGCTCACACGGCACGTCGGCCTGTCCATAGACAGCTGGGGGCCCCCACTGGTGTTCCGGTGCAAAGCCGCTTGGCTATTCTGATGGCATCCAGGTGGCGTGTTGTGTTGCAGCAGCCGGCAGGTGAGACAATCTCACTTCTGGGCAAGTAGGCCTGCGTCCTTCCGACTGGACTCACGTAGCGGAGAGCCGTGCGACATCGCGGCCGAGTCTCCGTCCTCCGAATGGCTGGGAACCTCAGCGCCAATATCTCTGAATGGAGATATCGGATTTGCTTCAGAGTAGCGGCGGGCAATGCCTGGCGTTCAGGGGATTCAGATCCGTGGGTTAATGGGGCACATGGATAAATTTAAACGGATGTGACGGTGAGGATCGAAGCTCTACTCCTGAGCGGCCATCTCCGGTGCTGGCTGGCCACGCCCCCTTAGCTTTAAATTTAGCACATCAACTGTCGCATGCATCAAGGAAAAATCCAGTCGGTAAAATACCGAATCGGTAAAATCAGCCGTTAGCGAATGTCAAAAACCGAATCCCAATGCATCAACACGAATCGGGATAAAATAAGGAATCATAATATAATTACCCGGAAAAATAAAGAATCGCTAATAACCAACCAGCAAAATAAAGAATCGCTAAATACCGAACTCGCTATCACCAAAATCACTATTAGCTACCGGCAAGTGCCAATGGCTAATAACGAATCGCTACTCAATGCATCAAAAATCGCAAATAGCGAAATTCCCAAAAATCGCTATTTAGCATGAGCAGATTAAGGGAAATCAGAACCTGGAGGTAAAGTTACAAAAAAATAAAAAAAGTGGAAAAAAAAAAAATACATGTGCCACAGATGGCACCAATCAGTAAGCCCTTTAAATTGGCCCTGGAGACCCTGTTGGCTTGCACAAAATGGCAGCCCTCAACGTGCTAGCAAGGAGGATGCGAATCAATGCAGCAGGACAGCGCAGGAGAAGGGTCCAGGAGAGAGTCTTCAGAGTGCGTATCACTTTGCTAGGACAGAATGAGGATGAGGTGTACGACAAGTACAGACTGAATCGTGCCATGATCATGCGCCTAATTGCAGACCTCGAACCACTACTGCAGCACCAGACACATCGGACCAATGCAATTCCTGCGCACGTCCAGGTCCTATGCAGCCTGCACCTGGCCTCAGGAAGTTTCCAGGGGGTCATCGCCGTAGCCGGAGGCGTTTCGCAAAGCACACTCTTACGCTTCTTCCACAAATTCATAGATGCCATGCTGACAATGATACACACCCACATCAGCTTCCCCACAACCCCACGGCAGTTGGACCGCAACAAACAGGCATTCTACCAGGTGGTCCATTTCCCCCATGTCATTGGATGCATCGACTGCACGCATGTCCCCATCTGTCCACCCTCTGCCAATGAGTACATATTCCGTAACCGGAAGTCATACCACTCAATCAACGTGCAGGTTGTGTGCGATGCCAAGCACATCATCACGGACCTAGTGGCCCAATTTCCGGGGAGCACACACGACTCCTACATATTCCGACACAGTGGCATCCACAGGCGCCTACTCAACGGAGAATTTGGAGAGGGACTTCTGCTTGGTACGTATACATACCTCTTCCAAACATGAGCACCACACATGCATATACATCACCGTTGCTAAGCCTTTGCTTCCATCTTTTAGGTGACAGTGCATACGCCCTGCGGGAATATATACTCACCCCCTACATCAATCCAGCAACACCACAGGAGCAACGATACAACGCAGCCCACATAAGCACCAGGAATGTAATAGAGACGACCTTTGGGATTCTGAAGAGTCGCTTTAGAATCTTACACAAGACTGGCGGTGCCATGCAATACAAACCTGACACCTGCTGCCGGATTGTAGCTGTATGTGCCATGCAGCACAACATCGCAACCAGAAGGGGGATACCCATAGAGGTGGACAGGAATGACGACTACCGGGATGACCAACCACCCGCACAACACCGACAGGCACACGTCCCTAACACAGCTGAGGGGCAAAGGAGGCGGACATACATCACGCAACATCATTTCTGATCCAGGTAAGAATGAACCATGACCATTGCATTTGTGGTGCTACTGTTTAATGCACAGGAGCACTGAGGCATGTGCGGGCAGACATGATAGAAAATAAGAGCTCCCCAAAACAAGTGTAACAAAACATGCCCGTTGTAGTCACAGGTGTGCAAGTGTCAAATAGGAGAGGACCCTGGTTACCCCACCATGGTCATGGTTGGCTTTCAGTCAGTCTAGTGGCGCTTGCCACGAACGCCCAGCCTCCTTTCTGGTGTCTCCTCTACCTCACCACGGCCTGTCCCTGTGGCTGTGGAGCAGCGCAAACTGCGCCTCCTGGTGCTGGCCTCAGCCACGGAAACACTGCTCACACTTGAGGCAGCCTCACTGTCGCCCTCCCCTCCCAATGCGCTAGCACTGAAAGTACCGCTCTGCAGGTGTTCCACTGCAGTGGTCACCTGGCCTAGGGCCTTGGCAACATCACCGCAATAATGGCCCAGGTCCACCTGCAGTGACACCGAGCGGCCTGACAAAACAGCTGTGTTGTTGCACAGCCTAGTGATGGCCTTTGTAGAGGCTGCGGACCGGAGCAAGTTCTGCTGGTGCCACCTTCTCTCGCTGTCATGCCCTGCTCTCATGGCATGGGTGAGTTCCTGTATGTCCTCCCTCAGGTTCCCATTACCCTCTGCCACCACAGTGATCATGTCCCTCACTGCCGCAGTCAGGGTGCGCATTTCTTTTGCTAGGCACGCTATGTGACTGCTGATGGTAGCCATGTGTCTCCCCTGTAGGCGCTGGACCCGCAACATCTGTTCTTCAATGCCACCATTTGGGGAGCTTGCATCTTCGCCTACATATGGTGTACTGCGCAGAGACCTGCGGCGCAGTGGGAGTCGGACACGTGCTGGTGGTGCTGCAGGTGGTGGGACGAATGTTGGACTTTGGCCCGATGGTGTTGCAGGTGTCTGACATGCATCCATCACCTGCATGGGTGGGACTTGTGACCTGCGTCTCCGCTGTCTCGTTGCAGTTGGCGCATCAGCAGGTGGTGGTGGTGGTGGTGGAGGTGGTGAATGCGGCTCTGCCGGAGTATCGACGTCCGAATCTGCTGGTGTCTCTGATATGATTAGCCGGCCGCTGTCGTCGGAGTCACCAGGAGATGCATCTGTGTGTGAAACAGTGCATGGTTAGTGGGATTGTTACTACCAAGGTGTATTTTACTACATACATGTCCTACTATGATTCACTAAATTAAAGTCTATTTCTAGCTTCTACAGATGTCCTGACTAAAGTATATTTTTTCTCCCTGTACATGCACACCGGCCTGACATGACTACGACTCCCATGATGCACTATTGTTATGAGTGAAGATGTGTGGGGCAATTCTGCATGCACACTGTGATCGTGCTGGGGGTTTGGGAATGGTTGTATGCAATGCTGAGTATGGGCACAGACTTGCATCTTACCTTGGGTACTTGTGGCTGCGCCGGAGGTGTCCATCTGTGTGACTCCCACGACGGCCTCTGAATCGATGGTCTCTTCTACCAGCTCCTCCAGGGCAGTGTTTTCTGGCACTATAGATGGTCCCCCTCCTGTTCTGGCAGCCTCCCGGAGACTTTCAGCGATCCTCTCCTTGGCCCGCTTCCTGAAGTCGTACCACCTCTTTTTTAAATCGTCGATGCTGCGGGGCATCACACCCACCGCATTGACCCTCTCTCTGATGCGCAGCCATATGCGACGCTTTTCAGCCTCTGGCACCTTTAGGGACAGCTTCCCGAACAGCCGATCGTGTTTGCTGCTCACCCCCTCGATCAGGTGCTCCAGTTCCCGGTCGGAGAACTTGCGCTTTCTGTTTCTGGCAGATTCTGCGCTGGCTGGTGCATCTTTCTCCATCCTGGTTGGGTAGGATGGTAGTCCTGTCAGTGGTGTATCACCGGGCTCAGGCTGTCTTCAGTTCCTGCTCCTGTTTGCTCCTCTACCGAGTGAATGAGGGTGGGGCTGCTGTACTTCCTGGTTGTGATGTCATTAGACCGTTCCCTGAGCGACCCGTTTTTAGCAAAATCACTATTACCGATTTCGCTATTACCGATTTCGCTATTACCGGAATCGGTATTAGCGATTTCGGTAATACCGATATCGCAAATCGCTAATTCGGTGTTTGCTATACTCGCTATTGTTGATTCGGTAAATATTAGCGATTTTTAAGGATTCGCTAATTTTTGCCGAATCTGTTGATGCATCCTGAAAAGCGCTATTAAGGAATCGCTATTGGATTTGTTGATGCATGTGCACCCAAGTTTATAAATGTATCAACCCTTGAAAAAACATCTCCTTTCATTGTCAATTGTTTGCTTTTGTAATTATTTAACATCCCCTGATCAAGAATATTGGATATTTAACCAGTAACATTATTCATGTTCTAGAAAAAGAATAAAAGGACGTTTTCCTTCATATTCATAAAGCTGAGTTTATTTTCAACAATTCACTCGCCCTCCAATTCTGTGGCAATCTGATACGTCTAAGGAGTTCTTTAAAGAGCTTCTTTGTGAAGCTTGGTGTAATCATAGGACCTGGGAGTACTAGATCAGTCTCAGATCTCTACCACATATTACGAGTGGTGACCAAATGTTGAGATCAGTATCATCCAAATGACCTAGATCTAATCGGGCCACACTGAGTGAAGCTCTCAGCCAATTCTCGTAGAGTGGGGGTAATGGTTGCCATTTGGGATTCCCTTGGCCTACCCGCTTGTTTGTTTGGTATCCTGATCTGGTCTGATCTCATCTCCTCGGAGGGTGTCCATCCGTGGAAGGTGTTAAGGTCCCAGATAGGTAGCTCTTTCTCAAAGTTTAAATATCTTCAACTGGTCTCCTGGTTTACAGCAGAGAGAGAACATATTGGCGGAAATTGGGAAATAGAGCTCCTTCTTCAAAATATAAAACTTATAAAAAAAGAGGCTGGTCTTTGGTATAAAAGGCTTCTGGAAGTCGATGTGGCTGATCTTCCCTTACAACATATGGTTTGGAATTTGTCAGCTCTGGACACTGTTGCAGTAGATCTATATGAACCTTCGCTCCTAACATTATATAAGTTTGTTAAACCAGCTTCTTTGAAAAAGAACCATTTCTATGTTATTAACAGATTATACTACACCCCCATGAAAATAGCCAAGTTTGCTCCCCTTACATCTTCAAAATGCCCAAGATGCGAATTCTCCCCGGCTGATGATTTACATTTTTTTTTTTTAATGTGAGAGGTTAAAGGACTTCTGGCAGAAAGTGGAATGTGCACTCAGCACTATCTTCAAAGTTAAGATCAAATTGAACCCCTCCGTAGTAATTTTTGGTATTAATAATGACTTGTTGATCTGGATGTCAGCAACACAAAAAGGCTTGATTTTGTGCTTAATTCTTATCGCCCGAAGGGAGATTTGTAAGCTGTGGAAGGAACCCATATTGTTTCTAAGGTTAAACCATTCAGCCTAATTATGTCTACAAAAAACAAGCTGTAGATGGCTCACACACCTCCAGCCATTTGGTGAAAATAGCATTTGAAATACTTCTCACTCACAGACTGTTATGTGCAGCTCCCCTTGCACCAGGCAGCTGTGTGCTGCCATGAGTCTGACCCTCAATCACAAACATGCCCACAGCCCTTTAGAATACCGCTCACCAACCTATTTTATAGGAGCTTTTAACAAGGCATCTTCCCCAATTGGTTTGTGGTTGTGTCATTCACATTTTTGCTCCATCTACTCTATCAAAAAGCATGGGGCACTGTGTCAACCCACTTCAGCCATTGGCTAACTTCGCTGTAAGTGTAGGCGTTCTGTTCTTTCACAAAGAGGACACCCGAACACACAAGGACTACTGTGGCAATTTGCTCTTTTTGACACAAAAAATAGCGTTGTTTTTTTCCAATTTCTTTTTTTTATTTTGGTATCAGCCCATCAGTTTCCACACCAATGTTTTATATGAGAAAAACCATGGCTAAAAAAACAGAACAAGCATTGACAGAGGCAAGAGGCTGGCTGCCAACGACAGGCTTATTTGGCGTGCTCGTGCTTGTTGTTATCTTGCCTGTAGTGCAGCGGCTGCACGTCTACTAACAGCTTCACAGAGAAAAAAAAGCCACAGGTACATCAGAACTTCTCCTGCTAGTAAACAAATACTTTTTAATTAAAAGTTTAAATGAAGCGTATAATATTCAATAGCATTAGGGCGGAATTATCCTAATTCCCACTGGCTTGCCTGCAAAAGGCAGTTCTCAGACATCCATGCCTGATCAAACAAACAAGAGCTTTCAATTGTCTGCTGTTCATTTTCACTCGGATTTCATTTGCGCTCACTTCAAAGTCAATCCTATCTTCCCAGTTAGTTATTTGGTTTAGGAGGATGGATTTTTAATTCAAAGCAAACATTGGTCGAGTTCCTAATAAAAAATGTGAAGAATGCATTGTTCTCTGATCTTAGTTTTTAGGCTCTAGTAAATCAGGTATTCAGAAGTGTTGTGGGTTAGTTTCTATCTGCAAACCAGTTTTGATTTTTTCTTAGGTGCGTGGTGACTGTTTTTTGCAAACATACTTTCCGAGACAAATAGTCTAGTTTAATGCTAGGGGAGAAAGTCAACATATTTTAAAGTAAATATATTGCATTTGGAAACATTCAGACGGCTGAACCTCTTTTACCACAGCTCACATACAATATTTTGTCAAAAGCATGTGATAGCACAATTTCTTCATAATATACAGAAAATAATAATTATGCCTAAAACAGGTTTCTGAAACAGGAAAAATACAGATGAAAGCTATCAAACAATGAAATATGAACTATTGCCTAGCAAACAATAGCTACTCTTAAAGGTTCATTAATCAGTCTAGTGATAACGCCATAATTACCAGGCTTGCTATGGCCTGCAGAGACATCAAAGGGTTCGATTAAATTCAGCATCTAAGGAGGTTACAAGAGTTTTCTGCATGTCACAGGGGCCACAGGTCCGAATATCAAATCCTATTGGTTGTTTAATGGCTCAGCCTGGCTCGTTGGTGGCTCATTCAATCAACTTCTGCAGTTGGATGCGTGAAGACTTAAACTTCCCAAAAACTTGGGGGCATATTATCAAGCACGGCGTTATATTTATCGCTGCTTTAGCGGCAGTGAACTGCCGCTAAAAGCGGCGATAATGGGCTTGATAATATGCCGCAGAGAATTCCAATAGAAGCCCATGTTGACACCAGAATATGGGCTTTCTATGGGAATTCTCAGGGGCATATTATCAAGCCCATTATCGCCGCTTTAGCGGCAGTTTTCTGCCGCTAATGCGGCGATAATTTTAACGCCGTTTCTTGATAATTTGCCCCTTAAAGCCACACCATTCTTTTGGAAAGACAAACATGGGGTGATAAACAATAAAGCACTGACCAATTATATGGGCAGAAAGAAATAATACCTTCCAGGAACATCGTCTTCATTGCCTAAAGATTAAGGTCTACAGTAGTAAGGAGTTCAAAAGGTGTTCCTGCAAAGCTCTTAACACTAAAGAAAGTTCCAAAAGAAAAAACAGGGAACGGGGATCATGAAAAGCCTTAATTGCTGTAAACTGAGCTCTTAACATTCATACAGAAGGAACCAGTCCAAAAAAATCCAATAAAAGCAGCAGCACACAAGGAAGGCCAAAATCTAAAGGGAATGAGACAAAATGATTTAAACATCATCTTTTGAATTTTTTCCAGTGCCATGTGTAGCATTTTATGATGAAGGAAGATATGCAGGATTCTGGCTATTGACAGGTGACAGGGCAAATCTCTGTTTTGCAATCCCCTACTCTCACGTTCCAAACTGATATAGACAACTTCCCTGGAAGAGGGCTGTCTGAATTGTGCAGAGTATATAGACCCAATGGAAGTATCCAAATTAGTCTAGTGGACCGCAACCACAGGAGCGAGAACCATGTTTTCTTGGGCCAAAACAGAACAACCGCAATTTCCTCCCTCTCTTCCCTCAAAATTCGAATTAACAATTTTGGATTCAATGGAAAACAAGAGAATGCATAAAAAAGTTTCTGAGACCACCTCACTGATAAAGTATCCACTCTCTGAGGTATTATCTGTGGGGACCTGGAGCATAAGCAGAGTAGTTGCATATTGGATGGAGATAGAAACAGGTTCAGAAATGGAGTCCTGAACATCTTGCATATCTCTTTAAAGATGTCTGGGACCACCTGACCCAAAGATTTGGAGCGAATGCCCCCTTATGATTTAAGAATGCCATTGTAACCATGTTATCCAAACTCACCACTACATGCTAGTTTTGCAAATGAGGATAAAATTAATGTAGCGCATGCCATACTGTTGACAGCTGCAAAAACAACAGTTGATGGACAGAATGCAGAACAATGTCATACTTTCACCCCAGTACAGAGATCTGGGCCTAAATCCATCGTTTTTGTGCTCACCATGCAATTCCAGTTTGAACCCAGCCATATGCAAATCAGTCTTGATCCTGTGCCTCATGGGAACAGTCCAGCCCGAACTGCCAAGCCAGGTCCTCCCTGGACTGGAAACAAGCATCCTAGGACCGGTTTCAGGGTTTCACCCCTCTTCAGCCAGGATAGCTTGATTCCAGTGGCATGGAGAGCATGGGACCCACGTCTGGGCATACCCTTCCCTCTTGGGGTGACAAATGCAAAAACAACAGTTGATGGACAGAATGCAGAACAATGTCATACATTCACCCCAGTACAGAGATCTGGGCCTAAATCCATCGTTTTTTTGCTCACCATGCAATTCCAGTTTGAACCCAGCCATATGCAAATCAGTCTTGATCCTGTGCCTCATGGGAACAGTCCAGCCCGAACTGCCAAGCCAGGTCCTCCCTGGACTGAAAACAAGCATCCTAGGACCGGTTTCAGGGTTTCACCCCTCTTCAGCCAGGATAGCTTGATTCCAGTGGCATGGAGAGCACTGTTGACAGCTCCCATCAATTTGAGGAATGCCAGCTGGACTGACAGAGTCTCCAAAGTTTCTGCATCCAGTGCAAGGGTTTCCACAGATGGAACCTGCCGGGCTTACCTTTTGTCCATTCATAGTGAAACAGGCTGAGAGCCAGAGGAAGTCTCTGCGGAGCTAGTACTGTTTTTCAGTGTCCACAAATCGTTTGCTGTGGTCGGATGGCAGCAGAGTAAGAGCACAGTCAGTACAGCCTAAGGGGCCTATTAGGATTCCGGGCGGATCGCCGCTGCCAGGCCGGCGGGGGCCACCGGCAGCCCAGCAGTGGCTATCCGCCCGCCAAATGTTCCTGTTTCACCCCCTGCCATTTTAGTATGGCGAGGGGCACCACGGCGGATGGAAACACCATCCGCCGCTTCTCCGCCGGTCGGATTGCCGGCCGGGCGGAAAAGGCACACAATATGGTGGCGGTGCATCCATATTAGGATGCCTGCGGTGGGTATGCCTTTCCATGGTGGAGACCCTGCCATGGATAGGCACGTGGTAAATGGTTTTGGCCGCGGGCCCCCAGGAGGGGTGGGGGTAGGTAGCTGCTCTTGGGGGGTACCTATGGTACCCCCCTTCATTGCCACGCACAAGGTGGCAGGCACCGCGCGGTGCCTGTCACGTTGTGCATGCCAATGCACAATATGTAGATTTTACATTGCGGCGGGTGCTGCTTACAGCACCACCCGCTGCAATGTAATAGATGCGGGATGCGACCGCCAGGGTTGCGGTCTCATCCTAATGGGCCCAGTCGGTCCCATTTACCGTTACAGTGGCGGGCGGACTTTCGTAATGGGGCCCTAAATGTTTAAGAAAAAGTTGCCAAGTCCACTTCATGCCCGTGGCACTGGTCTTATTCTTCCTATTGCAACATAATTGTTGTTGGATGCATTTATTGGGCTTGCAAAGCAAAATAGGGGGACTTGTCTCATCCACCGAGGGAGTAGTAAAATCCAATCCGAGTTTTAGGTTATACATGATAAATTTGTATGATATTCACTGACATACTTTGAATTTCAGTAGAGATTACGTGCATATATTTGGTCCTTTAGTATATGGTGGGTATCTTTCACAACCTGTCTCACAGCAAATCATATAGAGTGCCAAGCCAGCCAATGGAGTGCAGGCTCATAGCTTCTGTGTATGATTCTCTATTCCTCCAATAAGAACATCTCACTTAATACAGGTCTAATAATCACACTGAACTATAATAGGGTTTTTGCATTCCAATCCCTTTACTCTTCAACGGTGCAGAGACAGAATATCGAGTACAAAATATCGAGTTACACAGATATCGAGTCATTAATATTGTGGGTCAGAAATATTAACAGCAAGAATATCGTGGTCAAGAACATCGATTCAAGGTAAGTAATATCGATTTTAAAAATATCGAAGTGTTTAATATTATTTGCAAAAATATAGTTGTTAAAATATTGTTTTTTATTATTGTTATGTATGTTAGTATATATTTTATATGCATGTGATATATGTTTTTTGTATAAGAATTGTTTGCATGTTAACATATGTATAACATTTTTAGTAGTTATTAAAAAAAATTATTTGAATTTTGCGCTTTTAGGTCCGTAGTGGGTTGTGGGTTTATGGGGGTGTTAGACCTGTCAGCCCTTTGGGTGGTCCCTCCTCATCATTATTTATTTTGTCCCACTTTTGCCTCAAACCCTGTTTGAATTTTTCCTTTTTGGGAACCACCAGACTTTTTAGTGTTGCTGCAGATTCAGGGAGCCATTTTAGCTACCCCTGAAACTTCTGTCTGAGGGCCTGGAGCACAAAATGGTGGCCACCTGTGACATCACCAGCATCCACTGGAACCTGCTAGCACCTTCCAGAACATTCCAGAACCCTGTGACAGTTGGAGGCGGTTTAGAATGTTGGGAAGCTAAGACAGAGAGTTGGCAGTTGGAGCTGGCAGTTGGCACCTGACTGGTGAAGAGTGAGCAGCAGAAACTTGAAGGAGGAAGGAGTGAGGCAGCAGGGGTGGAAACTTGTGCCTGGAGTGGGGTCCATAAACCCACCCTTGATACTAGTCCCTACTGACTGAGCCCAGCCTGGAGCCCTGTGTGGGAAGAAGCAAGAAAAACCATCCTAAGGACCTGGACAGCAGGAACAGGCCTTAGAAACCGAGAACAGCAAGATCCTGACCTGGAAACTGGTTTCCCTGGAGTCCGACGTCGAGTAGCCTGAGACCCGGAGCCCGAGGTGGAGAAGCGGCGCCGACTGGAAAGCGGACGTCGTGCCCGGAGCCGCCAGAGGTCGAGAGAGGGCGCCGTCAGAGGTCGTGAGGAGTACCAGAGGTCGAGGAGGAAGTCACCCGAGGTCGAGTGAGCGGCGTCATCGGAGGAGTGAAGTCCGCCCTCCGGAGTCGTCGGAGACCGAGGTGAGGTGTACCGGAGGTCGGGAGTGAGGATCGCACTCCGGAGTCGCCGGAACCTGTGAGAATCGTGCCGGAGGTCGGGAGTGGAGGTCGCACTCCGGAGTCGCCGGAAACCTAAGGAGAGGAGCACCGGAGGTCGGGAGTGGAGATCGCACTCCGGAGCCGCCGGAAGTCGACATCGAGCCAAGGCCGGCCGACGTCATCGAATCCGAGGTCGCCATCGGACCGGAGCCGCCCGAGGTCGACATCGAGTAAAGACTGCCCGACGCCATCGAATCGGAGGTCGAGATCGAACCGAGGCCGCTGACATCGAGACCGGAGCCGCCTACCGGCGTCGTCAAAGAACTGACATTGTGCCGAGGCCGCCGACATCGAACTGGAACCGCCTCACGGCGTCGACACGACTCCAGCGGCGTCGGAGCATCAGAAAAAGGGCAGTAAGTGGAGTAGAGGGCGCCTAAGGCCCTGTGGAGACCTGAGAGGCTGCTCTAAGGGGCTAGGGAGGTGCTGGAACCAACCTGACTGTGCCAGGGGTGAGCTGGGACTAATCTAGAGAAGTTGTGTGGAGGGAGAGAGCCAGGTCTCTGGTATTCCCCCCTTGATCTACCTCAGTTTAGGCCTCAGCCTTGTCCAAGCCAGGGAGTAGACACCCCCAAGCCTTCCACATCCCCACAAGCTGTGCCTGGGCCAAATCAGCCCTTAGGAATTCAAAAGTGATCTGATTCTATGAGTGTCACTGTCAGCTTTTAAGTATTTATTAGGGGCACTGTATTTATTGTATTTAACCTATTTATTGCTTCACTGTATTTATTGGTCCACAGTATTTATTGATGCACAATATTTATTGGTTTACAGTATTTATTGCCTCAGAATATTTAATTGCCTGTATGTATTGCACCTTTATTTATGCCTTCAGTATTTATGATCACCCCTATTTATTGAATCATTAAGCCAGTATTTATTTGACCTGCACTATTTAAAAAGTTGTATATTGTGATTGTTATTTATTTATCCAATCAGCAACTAAGAGAAAAAGAAGATAAAGAAAGATATTTTCATAATTTTTACGGTGTAGAGTCGTTTTTGGAACGGATGCACGCATGGTTATTGTTTGGGTATGTCGTATGCTTAGCACGGAGCCTGATTCCTGACCACTCGAGCCAAGCTACCACAGTGTCTCCGGAAGACCACCACCACCCTTTCAAAGTGGGAGTGTGGTTTTCCAACATAATTGGTGTTCAGTGGTGGGATAGAGCTGTGCCTACGTATACTCAACAATAACTGTGGGTAGTCCATAGGCCTACACCGGGAGTTTTCTCAAAGCGGCCTTCCTAATTGTGGGTTTTTGTTTTTTCCAAATTTACTCTGGTGGTGGGAGGAGGTATTATATAAGGTACCCCCCTGCATTGTTACTGCAAACCTGTCCTCTAACCTGAGTGGGCGAGATGGAATTTGTACTAGAAAATCTAGAAACGTACACTGTGGCCCAACTCAGGGAGTTTTGCCAGCGGGAGGGGGTGTACTGTCCCCCAGGAGCAAAGAAGGGTGCACTCCAAACCAGCTTAAGGGCTTGGGGGGAGGCACGCCGAGAAAGCAAGGCTGAGGAGGAGGACAGGGATAGAGAGCCTGACACCGAGGGGGCTGAGATGTACCAACCTGAGGTGGGGAACCTGTCAGCGGGGCCCAGAACCATTTCTAGGAAGGGCAGCAGTGCCTCTAGCGGTGGCTTGTCTGAAGTGGAGTTAACAGACCGGAGGGAGAAAAGACAGCTCACATGGGACTTAGCAAGGCTGGAGAAGGAGAAGGAGGAGCAGAGGATGGCCCATGAATTACGACTGAAAGAAATAGATCTTCAGATCCTGAGAATCGGGGCACAACCTGTTCCTAATGGTGGCAGCCAAACCCAAGAGATCACCAGGGAACCTAAACCATACCTGCCAAAGGACATAGTAGCTAGCTATGGAGTGGGCGACGATATCGCCAAGTGGCTAGCGGCCTATGAGGTCTCGTTGAGGGCCCATGGGGTTCCAGAGAAGTATTGGGGAGGGGGATTGTACAAGTACATGCCTCCAGCTGGTAGGGATGCTTTATTGGCCCTCGAAGAGGATGAGCAGACCCACTACCCCACCATGAAACTGGCGCTCATAAGGAAGTTTGGACTAACACCCGAAAAGTACAGACAGAAGTTCAGGGGTAGTCACAAACTGGGCACACAGAATTGGGTGGACTTCCTGGACTATGCAAAGAAGGCACTAGAGGGTTGGATTCAGGGCAGTGAAGTGAGGAACTACGAGGGGTTGTTTGACCTAGTACTGAAGGAACACCTGCTTGAGAAATGTTTCCCTGAACTGCGGCAACACCTGGTGGATAGCAAGCTGACCAGTCCCCGGAAGCTTGCTGAGGAGGCGGACATTTGGGCTAGTACCCGGGTGTCCACAAGGGGGACTGGAGGGGATACTCAAAAGGCCGGACAGGGCGCCCCCCAGAAGAAAGAGGGAGGGGAAAAGAAAAAGGAGTTCTCCAAAGGCCCCCAAAATAACTTCCAAGGAAAGGGAACAGGATTCACCCCTAGGGCTAACCCACCCAGAAACCCTAATCCTGGCCAGAGTCAGCAGCCAAGGGTTGTCCATTGCTACGAGTGCGGTGGCGTTGGACACTATAAAGGAGATCCGAAGTGCCTGAAATGACCACCCCCTCCCATTGGAGGAAAGACCCCCGGAGTAGCTAGTGTAGTGCTCGGGGAGGAGATGCCCTTAACTAAGGGAAGGGAGTGGGCGGGTGTCACTTTAGTGTCCCTGGGAGAACGGGAGATGGTTCCCAAGATCCAGGTGCCCGCAAATACCGCAAAGTATGGGCAGTGGGTCACCATCAACGGCCAAAGAGGGGAGGCTCTGAGAGACACAGGAGCCAGTATGACTATGGTGCGTAGCCAACTGGTGTCTCCAGAGCAGGTAATTCCCGATGTACTCCACCCAGCCGCGATGGCTGACGGCAGAACAGGCCACTATCCAGTGGCCGAGGTTCCCTTTGAATGGGGGGGGGGTTGCAGGTTCACTTCGAGTTGCCGTAAGCCCTGCCGTGCCAGTCGATTGTCTGCTGGGGAATGACATGGAGCACAACGCTTGGAAGGAGGTGGAATACCGGACTCACACTGAGATGCTGGGTACACCTGACTGGGCCTGTGTTAGCACAAGGTCCGCGACTACCCGAAGAGGGAGTTCATTTCGGCTGGAGCCTGGAACAAAGGCCCAGCCAGCTGCCAGTCAAGGGAAGAACCGAGGACAGGAGGAGCCTGCCTCGGCGTCCGCACCCCGTAGGACGGATAGGCCACCGGAGGTGGTGGACCAGGAGCCTGTGGTGGGGGACGTTACCAAACTGGAGGACCTACCCATCCCGGCCGAGTGGCACGTGGAGGGAGGCCCGTCCAGGGAGGAATTCTGCCAGGGCCAGAGGGAGTGCCCTACCCTTGAGGGGCTGAGGCGACAGGCCGAAGCCCAGGCAGCAGGGAACGTTGAAGGGAACTACAGTGTTTACTGGGAGGATGGCCTCCTCTACAGTGAACCCAAGGCACCCCTACATGGATCGTCACGAGCCTTGGTAGTCCCTCAACGTTATCGAGCCTTCCTTCTGGAGTTGGCTCACGAGATCCCCTTGGCAGGACACCTGGGGCAAGACAAGACCTTCGCCCGTCTTGTCCCACACTTTTATTGGCCTCAGATGAAAGTGTCGTCCGATACCTACTGCCGGACATGTGTGTCTTGCCAAGCCAGTGGGAAAACAGGGGTGAAGCTGAAAGCTCCCCTGGAACCACTTCCTGTCGTTAGCACCCCCTTTGAAAGGGTGGGCATCGACATTGTGGGTCCGTTAGATCCACCGACTACAGCTGGTCACAGGTTTATCCTGGTTCTGGTGGATCATGCCACACGGTACCCAGAGGCAATACCTCTGAGGACCATAACAGCACCTGTTGTGGCTAGGGCCCTGATGGGAATCTTTACCCGAGTGGGTTTTCCCAAGGAAGTTGTGTCCGACAGGGGGACCAACTTCATGTCAGCGTACATGCGGGCCATGTGGAAGGAGTGTGGAGTGACATACCGGTTCACCACTCCTTACCACCCCCAGACAAATTGGCTGGTGGAGAGGTTTAACAAAACCTTGAAGGGCATGATCAGAAGTCTGCCTGAAAGCCTGCGGAGGAAATGGGACGTCCTCCTACCCTGTTTACTTTTTTCCTACAGGGAAGTGCCACAGAAGGGAGTGGGCTTCAGCCCCTTCGAGCTTCTGTATGGGCACCCTGTACGTGGACCTCTCAACCTGGTGAGAGACGGATGGGAAAGAACTCCCAGAAAGCTTCCCCAGGATGTGGTGAGCTACATGCTGGCCTTCCGGAGCCAAATGGCTAAGTTGTGGAAGCAAGCTTCTGACAACTTGGAAGCCAGCCAAGCAGTAATGAAGGCGTGGTATGACCACAATGCTCACCCGGTGGAGTTGGAGCCTGGCCAGAAGGTGTGGGTGATCGAACCAGGAGAGCTTAGTGCCCTCCAGGATCGCTGGTCAGGACCCTTTGAGGTGTTGGAGAAGAAGGGTAAGGCTACCTACTTGGTGGACCTGAAGACCCCTCGTCAGCCCCTGCGGGTGCTGCATGCCAACCGCCTCAAACCCCACCACGAGAGGCCCGAAGTCATCTTGATGATGGTGACTGACGGAGGAGAGGACGTGGAAAGCGAGCCTCTCCCTGATCTGTTTGCGTCTCAAGAGAAGGATGGGTCGGTGGAGGGAGTGATTCTCTCCCCATCTCTAACTCCTGAACAGCAGGAGGACTGTCGCCAGGTCCTGGGGCAGTACTCTTCGTTGTTCTCCCTTGTCCCGGGTAGGACTCACCTGTGCGTCCATGACGTGGACACAGGAGACAGCCCACCTGTGAAGTCCAAGATCTACCGGATGTCAGACAAGGTGAAGGCCAGCATTCATAGTGAAGTCACTAAGATGCTGGAGCTAGGAGTGATCGAACCTTCTAGCAGCCCCTGGTCCAGTCCGGTGGTGTTAGTACCAAAAGCTGCACCACCGGGTGCCCAACCAGAACTGAGGTTCTGTGTGGACTATCGGGGACTGAATTCAGTGACCAAAACTGATGCTCATCCGATCCCTAGGGCGGATGAATTGATTGACCGACTGGGAGCTGCCCAATATCTAAGTACCTTTGACCTTACTTCAGGGTACTGGCAGATCTCTTTGACTGATGGAGCAAGGGAAAGGTCAGCCTTCTCCACACCCAATGGCCACTACCAGTTCTGTGTGATGCCCTTTGGGCTCAAGAACGCACCTGCCACGTTTCAGCGCCTGGTAAACCAGATCCTCACCGGAATAGAGAGTTTCTCTGCTGCTTATCTGGATGACATAGCCGTCTTCAGTAACAGCTGGGAGGATCACTTGCGTCACCTGCAAGCTGTTCTCCAGGCCCTGAGACAAGCTGGATTGACGATCAAGGCCAGCAAGTGCCAGATCGGGCAGGGGTCGGTAGTGTACCTTGGACACTTGGTGGGTAGGGGAGCGGTGCAACCCCTCCAGGCGAAGATCGAGGCCATCATGGCCTGGGAACCCCCCAAGACACAGACTGAGGTCCGAGCTTTTTTGGGCCTCACGGGATACTACCGCCGCTTCGTGAAGGGATACGGTACCATCGTAGCCCCCCTCACGGAGCTCACGTCCAAGAAACAACCTCGACGGGTAGTCTGGACGGAGGCTTGTCAGCAAGCCTTTGAGAAATTGAAGAAAGCCATGTGCGAGGCCCCGGTCTTAAGGGCCCCAGACTTTTCCAAGGAGTTCATTGTCCAGACAGATGCATCAGAACATGGCATTGGGGCAGTGTTATCGCAACTCAACGAAGAGGGTCTGGATCAACCCGTGGTCTTCCTATCCCGGAGACTACTTCCCAGGGAACAGAAGTGGAGTGCAATAGAGCGTGAAGCCTTTGCAGTGGTATGGGCTCTGAAGAAGTTGCGGCCATACCTGTTTGGCTCGCACTTCCTAGTTCAGACCGACCACAGACCCCTTCGTTGGCTGATGCAAATGAAGGGGGAGAATCCCAAGTTGTTGAGGTGGTCTATTTCCCTACAGGGAATGGACTTTCAGGTGGAACATCGGCCTGGAGTGGACCACGCCAATGCAGACGGTCTCTCAAGGTATTTCCGCCTTAGTGATGAGAACTCCCAAGGGGTTGGGTAGCTCTCCCCACTTTCAGCTGGGGGGGACGCGTGTTAGACCTGTCAGCCCTTTGGGTGGTCCCTCCTCATCATTATTTATTTTGTCCCACTTTTGCCTCAAACCCTGTTTGAATTTTTCCTTTTTGGGAACCACCAGACTTTTTAGTGTTGCTGCAGATTCAGGGAGCCATTTTAGCTACCCCTGAAACTTCTGTCTGAGGGCCTGGAGCACAAAATGGTGGCCACCTGTGACATCACCAGCATCCACTGGAACCTGCTAGCACCTTCCAGAACATTCCAGAACCCTGTGACAGTTGGAGGCGGTTTAGAATGTTGGGAAGCTAAGACAGAGAGTTGGCAGTTGGAGCTGGCAGTTGGCACCTGACTGGTGAAGAGTGAGCAGCAGAAACTTGAAGGAGGAAGGAGTGAGGCAGCAGGGGTGGAAACTTGTGCCTGGAGTGGGGTCCATAAACCCACCCTTGATACTAGTCCCTACTGACTGAGCCCAGCCTGGAGCCCTGTGTGGGAAGAAGCAAGAAAAACCATCCTAAGGACCTGGACAGCAGGAACAGGCCTTAGAAACAGAGAACAGCAAGATCCTGACCTGGAAACTGGTTTCCCTGGAGTCCGACGTCGAGTAGCCTGAGACCCGGAGCCCGAGGTGGAGAAGCGGCGCCGACTGGAAAGCGGACGTCGTGCCCGGAGCCGCCAGAGGTCGAGAGAGGGCGCCGTCAGAGGTCGTGAGGAGTACCAGAGGTCGAGGAGGAAGTCACCCGAGGTCGAGTGAGCGGCGTCATCGGAGGAGTGAAGTCCGCCCTCCGGAGTCGTCGGAGACCGAGGTGAGGTGTACCGGAGGTCGGGAGTGAGGATCGCACTCCGGAGTCGCCGGAACCTGTGAGAATCGTGCCGGAGGTCGGGAGTGGAGGTCGCACTCCGGAGTCGCCGGAAACCTAAGGAGAGGAGCACCGGAGGTCGGGAGTGGAGATCGCACTCCGGAGCCGCCGGAAGTCGACATCGAGCCAAGGCCGGCCGACGTCATCGAATCCGAGGTCGCCATCGGACCGGAGCCGCCCGAGGTCGACATCGAGTAAAGACTGCCCGACGCCATCGAATCGGAGGTCGAGATCGAACCGAGGCCGCTGACATCGAGACCGGAGCCGCCTACCGGCGTCGTCAAAGAACTGACATTGTGCCGAGGCCGCCGACATCGAACTGGAACCGCCTCACGGCGTCGACACGACTCCAGCGGCGTCGGAGCATCAGAAAAAGGGCAGTAAGTGGAGTAGAGGGCGCCTAAGGCCCTGTGGAGACCTGAGAGACTGCTCTAAGGGGCTAGGGAGGTGCTGGAACCAACCTGACTGTGCCAGGGGTGAGCTGGGACTAATCTAGAGAAGTTGTGTGGAGGGAGAGAGCCAGGTCTCTGGTATTCCCCCCTTGATCTACCTCAGTTTAGGCCTCAGCCTTGTCCAAGCCAGGGAGTAGACACCCCCAAGCCTTCCACATCCCCACAAGCTGTGCCTGGGCCAAATCAGCCCTTAGGAATTCAAAAGTGATCTGATTCTATGAGTGTCACTGTCAGCTTTTAAGTATTTATTAGGGGCACTGTATTTATTGTATTTAACCTATTTATTGCTTCACTGTATTTATTGGTCCACAGTATTTATTGATGCACAATATTTATTGGTTTACAGTATTTATTGCCTCAGAATATTTAATTGCCTGTATGTATTGCACCTTTATTTATGCCTTCAGTATTTATGATCACCCCTATTTATTGAATCATTAAGCCAGTATTTATTTGACCTGCACTATTTAAAAAGTTGTATATTGTGATTGTTATTTATTTATCCAATCAGCAACTAAGAGAAAAAGAAGATAAAGAAAGATATTTTCATAATTTTTACGGTGTAGAGTCGTTTTTGGAACGGATGCACGCATGGTTATTGTTTGGGTATGTCGTATGCTTAGCACGGAGCCTGATTCCTGACCACTCGAGCCAAGCTACCACAGTGTGTCCGGAAGACCACCACCACCCTTTCAGAGTGGGAGTGTGGTTTTCCAACAGGGGGAATAGGGTGGGAAGTAATTTAATTATATTAAATTTATTAAATATTTTTTATTTGAATTTTATGTTTTTAGTTCTGTAGCGGGTTGTGGGTTCATAGGAAAATAGGGTGAGAAGTAATTTAATTATATTAAGGTGCCGATTCCGATCCGGTAAAACCCGGGTACAAATGGTCGTACGAAGCGTTTTTTCCGTGCGACTCATACTCGGGAAAAACACCTTACAAACTCGCAAGTACGATTCGCACAGAAATACCATTTCCGTACGAGTCGTAAAAAACACCGACCGGCAAAAAAATACATACAAATTTAATTCTGGACGGCGCATACGCGACGTCCGGATGGAGTCAGGCAGCGTTTTACGGACCAGCAAGTACGATTCGTGCCGACGTCACTCCGCACGTAGCATTTTTTACGGGAGCCAAAAACTGCCGGGAAATTGAGGACGACACGAACAAGGAGCACCGGTACGCGACGGACAGCGACGGACCCCAACCTACGCGTCATCCCGGCCCTCATAGCCTACGACCTCGTGTTCAGAAACCGATGCAGATGCCGCAGAAGGTCAGAACAACCCCCAGGGGTTAAGGGGGGGGGGGTGAAAGGGGCGGGAAACATAACCCACACCCCACAAAATACTAATACATCCTGCACATTAATTACCTCCATGGTCTGGTCACTTCGGGGTCGTGTCCACCAATCCCACGTCCCGCCACAACGGAAGTGGACGTGGACGCGTACCCGTCACCACCACAATGGTGGTACGGGACGTACCCACACTCCCAGAGTGTGGGCACGGTCCTTACACGCGTACCCCTACATCACCACTACAATGGTGGTACGGACCGTACCCACGCCCCCCAGAGCGTGGGTACGGCCCGTACACGCGTACCCCTACGTCACCGCCACTATGGTGGTACGGCCCGTACCTACGCCCCCAGAGCATGGGTACGGGCCGTACCACGCGTACCCCTACGTCACCGCCACAATGGTGGTACGGCCCGTACCCACGCTCTCCAGAGCATGGGTACGGGCCGTACCACCATTGTAGTGGTGATGTAGGAGTACGCGTGTACGGACCGTACCCACGCCCCCAGAGCGTGGGTACGGTCCATACACGCATACCCCTACATCACCACTACAATGGTGGTACGGACCGTACCCATGCCCCCAAAGCGTGGGTACGGTCCGTACCCCTACATCACCACAACTATGGTGGTACGGACCATACCCACGCTCTGAGGGCGTGGGTACGGGCCGTACCACGCATACCCCTACAGCCCCATTACATGATGGATACAAGGCGTACACATGCCACGGATGTAGGTGTACGGCTTGGTGCAGCACATCAGCTGTAAATTGGGGGGGTGTATGCCCAGGACAGCAGTGTACCACAGCAAGGGCGCAAGTGGGTGGGTGGGTGGATGCAGAGGACTCCCATCAGTGCCCAGACATATGAGGGGTGGGTGCAGAGGACTCACAGCAGTGCCCAGACATATGAGGGGTGGGTGCCTATCACTCCCAGCAGTGCCCAGACATATGAGGGGTGGGTGCCTATCACTCCCAGCAGTGGACAGACATATGAGGGGTGGGTGCAGAGGACTCCCAGCAGTGCCCAGACATATGAGGGGTGGGTGCCTATCACTTCCAGCAGTGCCCAGACATATGAGGGGTGGGTGCAGAGGACTCCCAGCAGTGCCCAGACATATGAGGGTTGGGTGCCTATGACTCCCAGCAGTGCCCAGATATATGAGGGGTGGGTGCCTATCACTCCCAGCAGTGGACAGACATATGAGGGGTGGGTGCAGAGGACTCCCAGCAGTGGACAGACATATGAGGGGTGGGTGCCTATGACTCCCAGCAGTGCCCAGACATATGAGGGGTGGGTGCCTATCACTCCCAGCAGTGCCCAGACATATGAGGGGTGGGTGCCTATCACTCCCAGCAGTGGACAGACATATGAGGGGTGGGTGCAGAGGACTCCCAGCAGTGCCCAGACATATGAGGGGTGGGTGCCTATCACTCCCAGCAGTGGACAGACATATGAGGGGTGGGTGCAGAGGACTCCCAGCAGTGGACAGAGACATGGGGGGTGTACATCATTATCAGATGACCACAGCTCCATGGGTGAATGTACGTATCCCTAACTTAGGACAATGATGATAGTGCCATAACAACACATCACTGACAGCAGTGTCCCACTCCCAGGAGGAAGGAGGTATTTCCCCCACTGCATGACACACCACATGTGGGTGTGAGGACAAATAACACATGCATACCCACCCCTGGCAGATGCAGTACAATACACACACTGAGATCATGCCACAAGACTGTATAGTCATGTCACTGCCTAACAAACTAAGAGAGCCAAAGAGAACACACACTGTCACGCACATCCCAGGACTGATAGGAATGTTCAGGTGCTGGGCTAGCCACCAATATGTTGTCTGTCATGGAAGGAATAGGGTGGAGTTCCCACAGATACAATGGCCACAATTGTGAGTCAGGTGTTCAAATACCCAGCAGAACAAGTACCATATGTGTACTAGGCTGGGATTACACACATGCATTGTGCGGAAAAGGGACCATTTATCCATGAAGGCATGGCAAAATACTCTATACACAAGTACAGTGAGTACCAAGGATGGCACAGACGATGCAGCCGGACACATTGCTGAGCAGGCATGGCCAGAGTTGAAGGGATCCATCACCAACAAAGGACATGTAGACACAGGGCAACACAACAATTGTGCAACTCTCTGCAGGGGAGATGTCAGGTGCCACAGAGGAGGGAACACCCTTTGGGACAATGTCTCCAAACACAAAGAGCATACACGACAAAGAATCTTTGCAGAGATCTTGTGATGGCACGCAGATACCAGGTTCCACCCCATGAGCAGCAGACTACAACATTTCCCTGAAACCTAACACATGCCCACAACCCCAACTCCTGTAGCATCAGCATCAACATCAATACCTGAAATGCAAGACTTTTCAAACGAAAAAGAAAATGCTTTATTCAGCATGAAAATAATAATGTGTAAACGAGACTATTCACAAAGGCCAATGGTCAGTCCATATCATCAGTCCTTGGGGGGGGACACATGGCCATGTGTCTCCCCTAGCTTGCCTGCACATCACAAGACTGTGTCGTCGACTGGGGGGGGGGCATCATGTGGGGAAGGACCAGGCACCGCAGGGACAGGAGGGGGAAGGGTAGGTGTAGTGGGTGCAGGGACAGACGACTCCACCACAGGGGGTGGGGCAGCGCCAAAGGTGGAGGCGAGCTCGGCGCTGTACACTTCTGCCAGTTCTTCAAGCGTCTCCCCTGCACCCGGAGAAACAACAGGCCCCAAGGAGGGGGGGGGTCGGAGGGATGGGTTGCAGCGCTACTGGGGGAGGTGGTGGATGGGCTGGGGGACCTAACTCCCCTATCGGTGGAGTGCCGTGACCGTTTGCGTCCAGGTGAACTAGTGGGGCTGAGGCCCAGCCCAGCAAAGTAGGCCTCCTTCTCCGAATCTGGGGCAGGGAAGCCAAGGGGAGTGACATCGGAGGGACTGGGGAGTGAATCATGTGGACGAGGACTGTGGCTGCGTGCCTGCCTGTGTGCCCCAGACCCAGTGGGTGAGCCTGCTACCCCCTGAGTGTGCATGTCAGGAGGTGTGCGCTTGCCCTTACGTGGTGGTGTGTTGCTTCTGTCTGGTGGGGTGCGTGTGTGTGGATGTCTTGGAGTGCTTGGGACAGGCATGGGTGTTGGACTTGTGGATGGGACAGGGGTAGGGGGGGAGGCAGCGCTGCAGGTGACTCGCTACTGCCGTCAGTGACGAGTCCAGGGACCTCAGCAACATCCGTTGGTCAGACATCGCTGATGACATGCCCTCCATGCACGACACCATCTGGGTCAGCAGTCTGGTGTGGCCATGGAGGACAGTCAGGATCGATGTCTGCCCAACTTGCAACTGCCGCTGAATGTCCACAGACTCGGCAGTGAGGGCAGCAGGGGGGACAGGGGCAGGGGGTGCAGTGCCTGGCACGAAGGAGACACGGTGTGGCCTAGCACGGACAAAAGGGACCTGAGCAAGTGGGAGGGCGGTGATGGGAATGGAGGGGGCGGCGAGAGATGTACTGCTGCTTTCAGCTGTGGGAGCAGCCTCCGCCCCCTCTGGGAGCTCAGCCTCGGACCCGTCTGCCTCGTAGTCTGTGTTGGTACTGGGCAGGTCCTCCGCCTCACTCCCCTCGCCCTCCGTGCCACTAGATTCCACTCCGTGCCACTGCTCGATCCCTCCTCCACGTCCGTGCCGGTGTCTCCCTCGGTGTCCTCCGATGATGCTGTGGGCAAGGTGAAGAGACAGGAAAAAATCAGTCACCTGTATACATCTGACACATGAGTCCAAACAAAATAGGCAACAGTGCATATCAGGAAAGGCATCATGAGTAACATCTAGGATACTCCCCACATATGTAAGCCCTGCACTCCCCAGTTGGTTGACACACCATGCCACTTGCAAACAATGAAAATTAGGACACAACAGCAAATAACTTGAAATCACAAGATCATGAGAAGCTAGTGTCTGGGATCAGTTGAGCACAGCAAGACTATGAAGGCATGCCACCTCTTGTTCACTGGGAAACAAACAGTATTGTCGCACCCAAGCCCAAATACCACATGCCAATGCAGAAGGTGGTCCCACACTCAGAGACCTGTGAGTACTTTTGACACCCCAAAGAAATACATTGTGACTCCTGGAGAATCACAACCCTTTACAAAATGGACATGTCTAGCATGTGTGAATGTGGCACTCTGTGAACACAACACACATGTGTCTGTATAGCAGAAGTCACACAAGGAGGTGCACACCAAACTACATGTACACAGTCATTGTCTGAGCTGCCAGGCTCATTCAAATCAGCCACTGTTAGGCAGAAATGGCGTAGCAGTAAGTACATATACATGGCACAAGGGTGGTCTGGATGACTTGACACTCGTAAGTTGGTATCAGCAACAACCAAGGACTAACCCAAATGCTAGCACACTGTGGGAACATGTATATGTATGAACTCCAAACAAGTGTTGTTCAAACTGTGCCTTACTTTAAAATGTGCCAGCATGTCCCTGGAAAGTGTAAAAGTGGTGTCTTGTGCACTTCCTTGGGAGACATCTGTCATGCAGGCTCATCATTGTCCTTCACAACCAAACAACAAGGTCAAGCATATGAAACATTGAGACATGTTGACAGGTGTAGTGAGTGCCAATGGACATTTTCTCTGAGTAACAACTTGAATAATGTCATTTGTCACATGGCTATCCGTCACCTGATCACACAGTTGGCTACCAATTGACCTACTGACTGTCATCTGGAGTGGCACACATGTCCACACCCAGGACAATGCATAAGCTAATGGGCCTGCAATTGTTTAGCAAAAAAGCCTAGCTGTACTGTGGGTTCCCCCTCATGGCAAGGCAGAATGTACCCACAGATGTCAGCACACAAAGTCACAACTGAGTAGCATCTGAACCACACACAGGTGCCAAAAATGTCCAAGCAGGATACATGATTGTCAAGAACTGACACAGGCAATGAAGCACCAACATCATGCACTGGCCAAAATCACGGGGGCACTGCACTATGACTTTCTGTACTGCGAATCATCACACACAAGTCAGAACTGGCAATGAAACTTCAGGGTTGAACATGTACGCCCCTCCCGCACACACCCACCCATACCTGAGTCAATGTGACTGATACCGATCAAGAAGTGAAACCTCTTATTCAGGGTTACAATAACTGTGCTTGAAAACTAGCTTCATTAACACGACATCACCTTGTAGGGCTGGCAAAACATATTGGTCACAAACAAACATCAACAGATTGTTGTGAATAGCCACACAGGCACTGCCCAGTGTGAGTATGAAAAGGCAAACTGGTGTATCCCTGTCCAGTGGGCAAATGTATCACACATGTGAAAACTACTACCTAGGCCATGGAACAATGCCACAGAGGCAGAGCCATGATGAACCCACAGTGAATGTGCACAGAGTTGGATGACACACATGAGTAGGAGGGCAGGCTGTGTCAGGGGGCTGTAGTGTGCACACTGCTCCATGGTCCTGGAATGAGCTGACTGTTACAGGAGCAACTGGCCCGCCACTATGCATATATTCCACTCATGCACATCATGTCTGAGGCCACAACATTGGTAATGCATGCAGCAAGTCTGTTCATTTGAACCCTCACACTCCTATGTTGGGACTCAGCATCAGTGGCAACAAATATGCACCCCCAAATGACTGTACAGGACAGGGCACAGGCAGACCACCCCCACACATGATGCTGAAAGCAGTGTGCACCTTGATAAACTGGCAGCCTAGATGACCATGTGCAATAGTGATAACACACAGACCAGGTAACACATGTCAAGGAGGGGAAGGGAGGAAGAACAGCACAGGTTGACTTTGGGGTACAGGATATGCACTGCACATATATAGCCTGGCAGTGTATCCAGCCGACTGAGCAGCTCCAAAAGCTGGTGACACACAACAAACACACATGTACATACCCCCTTCCTGCTGCTGTAACTCCTGTATCCGCCTATCCAGGTCAGGGAAGACCACCGCCTGGACACGCCGCATCTGGTGGGTCAGGCGCCGGCGCCCGCCATGCTTGCGAGGAGCCTCCTCCTTCAGCATGACCCGGGCGATCCTCCGGGTCCAGCACCGGATGTCCTGCTATCTCTTCCTCACTTGTGGCAGGCGTCGACTGCGACCCTCCGCCGATTGCACGGCCTTGACGGCATCCTTCCAGATCTTCCCCTTGTGGTAGGCGGATACCTGTGTGGATGATAAAGTGGGACAACATCACTACACCTGCACCATGTCACAGAGACACACATTTGAACATCTTAGATTTGTTGAACAGGGCATAGTATGCTGGCAAGTAATAGCACCTTAGTCATAGGGACTTTTTGCACTGGGGACGCACCAATGCACTACATGGCATAGTAAGTACACAGGTGGCATGAGGGGTGCGAACCAATCTGTGATCATGGCACACACTGTGCATCCCAAGCAACACAAGGCTGATGGATAGCACCGCCAAGCAGTCACATGCCCCAGGCCACTGACGAAACCTCAGCAGAGTACACAGACACACACAGGCACACATCAATCACCTGCTGTTGGCAACAGCGGATGCAAACCTCACTCTGCACATGCGCCACTTGCCAGGGGGGGTCACAGGTGTGGGGCTAGCTCAGCAAGTCAGACACACAGCACGGCTTACTTCACACATCAGATGGATTGAGCAGTTGCCTCCTCCATGCAGCTGTGGTGCAACACTCCACATAGACACTCATCCAAATGACAAGAAACATTCACACACATCAATGTCCAGGGGGCGTACACATCATTTGGACACTCTCACCATGCTCACCACAGCTCCACTCAACTCTCACACACATCTGTGGGTGCAGTCACCTGTCACACCGGGGTGACCACTGAATCACCGCAGGACAATAGAACAAGAATGCCCAAGAGGATTTGACTGGCGGAATGTGCCATGCACTATGCAGTGAATGTCACAGTAAGCACAATGCAAGTGAGGAGTGCACACATGAACTACATCAAGCCCTGCATGAGAGACATAAGCCATCCCCCCCCCGGGACCCACTCCACCCAACATTGCATGTCTGTCACACCTGGCCACAATGCCAGAAGTGACAGACACAATAAAGGTGCACAGGCAAAAGTACTGGAGTCAGCACTCACCTGCTCCCCTGGTTGACCATACAGCATGGGGTACTGTGGGAGGATCACATCCAGCAGGGCCTCGTTCTCCTCCTGGGTGAAAGGCTGGGCCCTCTCCACAGTCCTTGACATGGTGCCAGAGGGAGACAATACAGCAGCAGTGGTATCGACTGACATGTTGTGCAGGCAAGTGCCCTCTCATGGGTTCTGCCTGCCTTATATCTGCCTTGCTGGCCTATTTCATTTACAGGAGTACAGAGTGAGTGGTCAGACTCATTTGCATCCTACGTTTCCTCCAATCCCTTTAAACATACACCAGTGACAGCCTTTGCATCTTTAGATTTTGCAGCATCATGTCAAGTCAACAACCACTTTGCTACAATGTTAAATGTGGCCAACTGATTTTTCCAGACCACATGATGTAAAATTTTGAACTTGAAACTCGGTATCCATGACAACCAGCATGCATTTAGGCCCTAATACTTGTCCCTCATGTGTCCCCATTGTAATTCTTAAATCCTCACACAGGTATGGCGCTTTTCACACATACCCCTAGGGCACCATCACTACAGTGATACGGCACGTACTCACGCGTGTACGGCCCGTACACGCGTGAGTACGTGCCTATCACTATAGTCGTGTTACCGTAGGGCCTAGCGATATGGCACATGCTCACGCGTGTAAGGGCCATACACGCGTGAGTACGTGCCTATCACTATAGTCGTGTTACCTTAGGGCCTAGTGATAGGCACGTACTCACGCGTGTACGGCCCGTACACGCGTAAGTACGTGCCTATCACTATATTTGGGGGTACCGTAGGGCCTAGTGATACGGCACGTACTCACGCGTGGATGGCCCGTACACGCGTGAGTACGTGCCTATCACTATTGTCGTGTTACCGTAGGGCCTAGTGATAGGCACGTACTCACGCGTGTACGGCCCGTACACACGTGAGTACGTGCCTATCATTAAAGTTGGGGGTACCGTAGGGCCTAGTGATACGGCACGTACTCACGTGTGTACGGTCCGTACATGCGTGAGTACGTGCCTATCACTATAGTTGGGGGTACCGTAGGGCCAAGTAATACGGCACGTACTCACGCGTGTACGGGCCGTGCACGCGTGAGTACGTGCCTATCACTATAGTCATGTTACCGTAGGGCCTAGTGATACGGCACATACTCACGTGTGTACGGGCCGTACACACGTGAGTACGTGCCTATCACTATAGTCGTGTTACCGTAGGGCCTAGTGATAGGCACGTACTCACACGTGTACGGCCCATACACGCGTGAGTACGTGCCTATCACTATAGTTGGGGGTACCGTAGGGCCTAGTGATACGGCACGTACTCACGTGTGTACGGCCCGTACACGCATGAGTACGTGCCTATCACTATAGTTGGGGGTACCGTAGGGCCTAGTGATACGGCATGTACTCACGCATGTACGGCCCGTACACGCGTGAGCACGTGCCTATCACTATAGTCGTGTTACCGTAGGGCCTAGTGATACGGCACGTACTCACGCGTGTACGGCAGGTACTCACGCGTGAGTACGGGCCCTACACACGCCCTCAGAGCGTGTGTACTGCGTTTCACTGCTTACACTGGTGATAGGAGGCGCATACGAAAGGAATGGAGGTGTCAGACTCACACAAGGCTGTACATCAAGTCATTGTCAGTGCAGTCCTTCATGTGCAGGGCCTAGGTGTGTCAGGCAGTGATGTGGCACATGTCTCCTCATGATGTGGCACAATAGATGTGTGATGAGCTGTTTACACATGTCATGTGTGATGGGGCACTACGTGGCACACTTCCCCTTCACACTTTGCACATGTGTGCATGTACGACACACGTGTCAAGCACTACATCACTGGTATGGCACAGTCAGCAACACCCGCAACTGTCCCCTGATGTCAGGTACAAGGATAATTACACCTCACATGTGACTTCCAGTGTGCCACGATGTGACTATGTCATGTGTTCCCATGAGCTTTCCGTTGGTGTTCCATCAACCCCATCTGCTGCTGCAGCATCGAACATGTGTCTGTGTGCATATGTGCATGACACACATATATGCACACCATGCCACATGTGGACTCACACGTTACATGTGTCATGATGGTTCGAAGATGACTTCCTGACATGAGGCAATATCTGCGCTCTCTCAATGTCTGTGTCATCAGTTTTTGACATGGACCCCTTAATGGAAATGTGTGTCATCTGTCCATTTCCAGATAACATGTGACCTGTGCGTCTAGACTCCCGCCAGCTGTCTGTATGAGATGAAATCCTTCAAATGCTGATATGTGGATGTCTGTCACTCATGTCATGTGTCTGGCTTGTCACTTACACTGGCCAACAGCTATTTTCATGGCATGTCACGTCAACATTGCCATGCAACTATTGTGGCTGGCTCTTCGTAGGAGTATCACCTGGCTGGCCCACGTGTCCTGGATGTATTGCACAGCACAGACTCTGTATTAAGCAGATGTGTATTAGCTGTTGAACATGTGCTCACCTCAGTGACATTGGTGTGGTAATGTACTCACTCTTCGTTATTCCTTCCAAATCTCTGCAGGGCACCGCCTCTCCCCAGACGAATGCCAGACCTGGATGCCATGCGTGAACATGACTGCATACGCAGATACCGCTTCTCGCAAGAGTTGATAGAGGACTTGACCCGCCGGCTTGCACCACACCTCCAACCACAACACAGGTATCCTACAGGTCTGACCCCCAAGATGAAGGTGATGGCAGCCCTACATTTTTTTGCCACCGGCACGTTTAAATTGACCATAGCTGATGTCGGTGGCATGTCCCAGACAATGTTCAGCCGTGTCCTGCATGATGTTATAGAAGCCATGTTGGTGCACCTGGATGAATTCATCCATTTTCCCACTCGTGAGCAGTTGACAGGTGTCAAGGGTGAGTTCTATGCCCTGGGAGGGATGCCTCATGTAATTGGGGCCATTGATGGGACACATGTGGCTTTGGTACCACCACAGCCACAGGAGGTAGCCTATAGAAACAGAAAACATTACCACTCCATTAATGCCCTTGTGGTGTGTCTTGCTAACATGCTGATTTCCCATGTCTGTGCACATTTTCCAGGGTCCGCACACGATGCATACATCATGAGGCGTAGCAGGGTGCCAGAAATGATGCTGCAGCTGCAGCTGCACGCGGAACGAGCACGTCTTGTTGGTGGGTATACTCTGTTAGTCCTGTGTTCAGCGCTATCTTTGTATCTTACGGCATCTCCTGACCCACTTCTTCACATGATGTTTCCATGTAGGGGACTCTGGCTATCTCAACATGCCATGGCTGATGACGCCTCTCCACAACCCCAGAACAGCCGCAGAACACCGGTACAACGACACCCATGGGCAGACGAGGCACGTGATTGAGAGGACGTTTGGACTCCTGAAGAGCAGATTCCGGTGCCTCCACAAGACCGGCGGCACCCTCCCATATGCCCCGGTGAAGGTCTGCAAAATCTTCATTCTGTGCTGCATGCTGCACAACATGGCAGTGGAGAAGGCCGTGCCACTCATCCTTGATCCGGATGAGCAGGATCATCCACCCGTGGAGGATGAAGGGCTCGGGCACGGGGCAAGTGAGGATGAGGATGAGGACATCCGGAGCCAGCTTATACGCAACTTCTTCTCATGATGGTGAGTCCCTGTGTCTGAGTGTGCACGCTTTGAGCCTTGTGTGGCATGTGTTGCAATGTGTGTGTCAAGCTGACTGTGTGCTAAGTGACTTGGAGGTGTGTTCTGATGTGTCATTCAAGTGATGATGTCATTCCACACATATTAGCTGGGACACTAAATTTATTAAGGGCATGGTGACAACATCATTCCTGTAGAGTACATGTACATGTCTGAGGATTACTAGCTCTTCGCTGACTTGTTGTGTGTCTATCCTCCCCAGGTTCTTGCGGCTGTCGTCTGCTCATGTCATCATTGCCCTCCTGCTATTCCTCATGAGTATTGCAACGTGTGCTGGATCAAAGTTACATGCACAGACATGGTGAAAAGTCATTTGGGTTAAGGAGTGCAGCAAAGCATTTTGTGGGTGGTACGTGTTTGTGATATGTGGGGACTGCTCCTGTGCATGTTGTGTTACCATGCATACATGTCGACTCACCATGGGCCACATGACGTGTTGCATGGCTCCCATGAATTGATGGTCACCCTTCCTGACAGTCATCTGTAATGGTTTGTGGATTCTGATGAAGGCATCAATGTGTGTATAACGTCCCTCAGGAACATACGGGATTCTAATGGTGGACATAGTGTGGGACATCTCCATATGAGGCTCAATGGGGAATTGTAGACTCTCCGTGTGCAGCAAGGGGTGTTAGGCTCAACCCCTTCACTTGTGTGCCAGCTCAGTAGGATTTACACATCTGTGTGTTGAAGGGGGTGTCCAGTGTAGGTCACACATGGTCAGCCAAATGACCTGTGAGTCTGTTCCAATTGATGCATTTCCCTTAGTGTGAGGCTGAGTAATAAAGGTGTTCGTCACACTCAAAGGTGCCTCATCTCTGTCAATGCAGGTCTCTTGGCACTTTGCATGCGGCATATCTGGCATAGTTGTGGAAGATTATGCATAGGAGTCCATGTGTAGTTTAGCAACATGCATGCAGTTGCTCATGGGTTAGGCTCCCTATTGGGCATGAAGTACATGGTTGTGTATGTTTTTTGTCATGTTGGTCCACACAATGGGCCATCAACAACTGCTGAGGGTGTGTCTCCTGTGCGCAGGTCGGCCTTCAGTTTCCTGATCCGGTGTCATGCTTCTTTGGTGATTGTGCATGCATTGTCTCTGGGTGTGCCATCTGACACTGGACACTCCTTACTTTACACACGCGCCTGTTGCAGTTGTCCTTCTGACATCCTAGTCTAAGTGTGCAAATTCTGTCATTTTGCCAGGAGATGCCGCCCGCTGCTGCGGCCCCTGCAGCAAGGGCCAACAGAGTATCCAGATTTGGCAACACACACGCCTCCAGGATGCTCCTCACTTCCTCCCTCCACCCATTCATTTTGCTGTCCTCAACTTGTCTATGCCACTGTTGCCGCCACGCGGTGCCAAAGGCTGGACCATCAGCACATGCAAGGTGCACATTGCACCACCATCCTGTCCTTGCATAACCCACATCACACTACAGTCTGATGTATCAGCCACACTCCGAGCTATGTCCATCCGCACATCTAACGCCTGCTGTCAGACATACCCTGGGCACACACACGACACCTTTGCATGCTGAGTGTGCAACTCCAACTGCCTACACTGCGCTGCCCCGCCTTCCAGGCCCTGTCACACCAACCAGGTCACGTCCCTAATACTCCCCACAGGCTCTGTAGCCCAGCAAGGGCATGGGAGTGGGACTCAAGGCTTCAGCATGTAGTATGGTGTCATCGTCTGGGACATGGCACAGGTATCATCTCTCAGCATGTCAATCTACAGAGTGTCCAGGACCCCCCGCTCCACCATCACATGCGCACAGCACCTCATCATCAGCTTGTATGCCATTGACAGCCAGGTGCTCCTCACCCTCAACAAAGACACAGACATTGGCAGTTCTAACATTCAAGTATGCATGAGATCTATTGATGAATGGCTGCACACGAGCCACCTGAGGCTGGACTTGTACAGGACTGAGGTGAACATCTGAGGATTGTCCCCTTCCAGCTGGGTCAAGTGCCTGTGTCCCACCCACAAGAGCCCTGCACAAGCACCCAGTGGCCACACACACAAGATGGTGTGCATCATGTTTGGCTCGCTCACATATGCCATGCTAGTTCACAGCATCTGCATCATGCTGCAACGCCCTCTACATTATGCACATGATCCACAGATAGATCCACTCCAAGAAAAGACAGACCATCCCCCAGGTCCATGACAACATCCGTGTCAAATACTGCCCTGCCCTCTACGGAGCAAGTACATCCAAACTCCCAGGAAACTGGTCCACTTCCAGGGGGCATCTGCACACCTCAGATTCAACACCCTGTGCCCCAGCCACCTCACCGTCCACCATGGATAGCTGCAATGGATCACTGTCTGCTGCAGGGTGACCTCCACACTCCCCACCCACACTCAGGAGGCAGTCCACAACCCCGACCCCAACCAACCTTGTACGTCTGTCATCCTAGATTCCGTTCGGCCATCTCCGTGCATCCAACCTTGCCCTGGCCACCGTTCTTCACATCCACCGTACTCCAGCATACAGGACATTGTTCTCCCACCTGGCCACACATACCTGGGACTCCCTCCCCAGGAACCTCCACATGAGCCATGACCTCTACGCCTTGATGATGATCTCCCAAATAGGTCTCTCCGCACAGTTTAGCAAGCCCCCCCTCAGCAGCCAGAGGCCATCACAGGTGAGTGTTGTGCTCCATGCCTACATTGAATGATACCTTGTGACCCATGTGTGTCCTGTACCAGACTCTGATCCCAGGGTATGGATGGCTGGAGTTGGTTCAACACTCAGGCATAGTTTGACATTTCCACACACATATGTCGTTGAATAATGCAAAATGACAGGAACGTCTCATGTCCAAAGTGAAATATTTATTTGCGGTGGGGTAAGTGGTTTGGTAGATGCAATTAGGTGCTGTACCGGGGGAATAGAATCCAAAGTTCACAGGGGGAGATGGTATCCTTGAGATTGGAAGTCATCAGAGTCCACACCACAGTGTTGGTCATCATTGGTCAGACTGTGACCAGCAAGTCCATGTGGCAGAGAATGTCATTGGATGAGGTGCTGCTGTTGCGCCAGAGGGCCAGGTGCCAGGCCAGGTGACCTGGGAGATGGGGATGGTCCGCTGACTCTCACGGTCTTTTCCGTGGACGACCCACCTTCCTCCGGGGACCCTTAGATGCAGGCCTTGACGATGCTAGGGACGCTCCGTCAGATGAATCCTCCTCCTCCTCCTCCCTCCCTGTGTCTTGTGCTGGTCTACGCCTGGTGGCACAGGGAGGGTTGGCCATGCTTTGGGCGATCTGACGGAGTGATTGGCTCACGTCCCTGTGCACCGCCAGGAGCTCAGCCAGTCTTGCCTCCATCCGTCCTTGGTGTTGTTGATGACTAGCATGATGCTCGACCTCCAGGTTCTTAATCTCATCGAGAGTCCCCTGCATCTCGGAGAGTCTTGACACGACCTGGTTGATGCCTCTGGTGTCACGCCAGTATGAGTCCAGGATGTTGCGTATGTGTGACATACCGGTGTCCTGAGCTGACTGGTCAGGTTCGCGCCTCCGCCTGCCTCCACTCCCACCACCCCTGCCCACTTGAGCCTGGCCTGCCCTTGTGGGCACATCAGGTCTACGGGACCCCTGAGGGATGGCATTTGCAGGGTTGCCTGCCTCCTCCTGGGTGCCCGGAGAACCTTGTCCCTCCTGGTCAGACTGGCTCTGTTATTCAGTGTGAGCAGGGCTCCTGGGTGTGTCCTGGGATGTGGCAGGAATGGGGGTGGTGGTTGGCACAGATGTACCTGACGCAGGTGCTGCAGGGGCTTGGGCACCAGAGGGTCCAGGTTGGTCGGGGTCATCCACGGAGTGGTGAGAGTCGTCGCTGCCGGTGGGATCGCCTTCACGCGGAGCCTGGGACTGTGATTCTTCCCCCCCAGTGTTGGGGGGAGATCGACGACGTTGCCCTGTGTGTGAGAGAGAGAGACAATGTTAATGGTGTTTCATGCAACATCTATGTTTCATACATATTCAAGTTGACACAGTTCCTCCAGGTAGTTGGATGTACCTAGCATTCCTCTCAATGTCCACTTGGGGATGGGTATGTTGCGGGGGACAGATTGGGATGTACTCCTGAGTGTTTGACCTGTAGATTGTTGGCTCTGATGCTTATTTGGCTCTGGATCGGCTTTGTTGTGTCACATGTCCATTGTGGGAGTGTGTAAATCTGTTGACTGCCCCGGGGGTGTTTGCTTGTGTTAGGGGGGGGGGGGGTTGTGACCGGGCCTGCTGTTGTGTGCAGTGTGAGTTGTCATTGGGTCTCCAAGGTGATGTGTCTGTCCCCTCATGGTGCATGCTGGCATGACAGTGAGTGTGAGTTCCTGTGCTAGATACCTGTGCTTGTGGAGTTGGTGTTTGAGTGTACAGTGGTCCCAGGAGGGCCTTGTGCTGCATACAGCAGGGCCAAGTGTCATCTACCTTGTCAGTACTTTGGCAGTCCCTGTACATTGTGCATGGGTATATACCTATGCCATATGGGCTGAGGGCATTGGTGTCTGCGTCTCATTTTCACAATGTGTTGTGTGGGGCCTACCCTCCCAGCCTCCCGGACATCCAGTCTTGTGTTTGTGGTTGTTGTAGCCTCGGACATGGCCTTGCCTTGATTTGTGAAGGGTGCATGGAGACGTTAGTGGCATGAGCGTGGTTTTTGAGTGTGGTTGTTTGCAGTGAGTGCTTGGGGGAAGTTGCATGCATTTGGTGTATATGTGGTGTGGACCCCATTGCCCCCATGTTATGTAAGTTGTTTGTGTACTCACCAGGCTCTGCGACTCCTTTGACTCCGTGTACTCCCACCGGCGGTAGCAGGGCCATCACCTTCTCCTCCCAGGGATGGTAGTGTACAGGTCTGCGGGGTGGCCCACCTCCAGTGATGTTAGTCTGGGCATATTCTTCATTCATTTTCCTCTTGACCGCCCTGCGCAGATCGTACCACCTGGCTTGGCAGTCATGCCTGGTTCTTCGGATGGGCGCAACAGCATTCACCTTATCGACAATCCTCTGCCACATGGCAGATTTTTCAGCTATGCTGGTCTGTCTGACCAATGTTCCAAACAGCTGTGGCTCGACTCTGATGACTTCGTTGACAAAGAGGTCCGGCTCTGCCGTTGTGAACTTTGGATTCTTGTCTGTGGGCATGGTGTGGGGTGTGGGTGTGGTTGTGGATGGTTGTGGGTGTGTGGGTGTGAATGTGGTGGTGTGTGTGTGAATGTGAAGAGGGGGATGTTTGTGGAGGAGGTTGTGTGAAGGTGTGTGAGTGAAGGTGTAGCGGAGGTATGAGTGATGTGGAGTTGTTTCTCAGTGGAGTTGTTTCTCAGTGGGGTCTGGCAGCAGTGGGTCTGTTGCAAAGGCTCATGGGTTGTGTGTATGGGCCCTTTTTATTGGTCCATTTTTGGGTGTGGCTGTGTTTGATTTTTGGTGAGTGTGTTATAAGAGGTGGTTGTGATTTGGGGTCTCTGTTTGCCTGTTTGCATGTGCCAGGTCAGTCATTGAGATGTATTTTGTCATGTAGACGTGTTTTGTGGTGTTGTGCGAGTCGAATTGACCCTCCTTGTGCTGTTTTACAGTGTCCTGGTTCTGTAAGAGTCTTTTTCGCGTAGGTACAATCCGTACATACGCGATGCTGGGTGAGGGTGCTGGGGTACGGTGTTGGAGTGCGGCGCGTACATGCGGTGGGGGTTCGGTGCGTACACGTGCGGCCCTGGGGTACGGCGCGTACATGCGGCGGTACGGCACGTACATGGGGGGAAGGCACGTACATGGGGGGGCGCGTACATGGGGGGGAGGGCGCGTACATGCGGTGGGGGTACGGTGCGTACAGGTGCGGCCCTGGGGTACGGCGCGTACATGCGAAGGTACGGCGCGTACATGGGGGGTTAGGCGTGTACATGCGGTGGGGGTACGGTGTGTACACGTGCGGCCCTGGGGTACGGCATGTACATGCGGAGGTACAGCGCGTACATGCGAGGGTGATGCGCCTACAGGGGGGGTACGGCGCGTACATGGGGGGTACAGCACATACAGGTGCGGGGCTGGGGTACAGTGAGGACAGGGGGGTAAGGCGCGTACATGGGGGGGTACGGCGCGTACAGTTGCGGGGCTGGGGTACAGTGCGGACAGGGTGGTGTACGGTGCTGACATATTTGGGGGTGGGGGGCTGTACGGCTCGTACACGACCATGAGTTTACCCGTGTACATGTGTGCTACTGCGTTGGCTCCGTACGGGCCTTTTTACGTGTGATTGTGTATTCGGACGGACGGTCGGGATCGTACTTGCGCGCTCGGACTTGTGTTTTACGATTTGCACGTAAAAATGCCCGGCTCACTCTCGTACACTTTTCCCGACGAAATTCGGACGTGAAAACTTTCCGACGCACTCTCGTAGACTTTTCCCGACGCTATTCGTAGTTATTTTTCACAGACGAATCGTACTTGGCCATTTGTACGGTACTTCTACGACTCGTACGTAAAAAAACACGGATACGAGTCGTACGCAATTTATTTTTAACGGATCGGAATCAGCACCTAAATGTATTGATTATTTTTTATGTATTAATATTTGTTTAATTGATATGTTATAGTGTTAAATGTGCAAAGTAATTTATTATTAATTAATTAATAATTGGTTATGAAATAATTTTGATTAATTAATTGGTAATTAATTGTGCTAATTGTGTAATTAATTTTAGGTGTGTGTTGTGGTGTTTATAGGTGTAAAGGGTGGGAAGCAATTTATTTTTAATTCATGAATTAATAACTGGTTCATTAATTTTAATTATTAATTGGTTAATATTTTTGGTAAGTGTGTGATTGTTAGGTGTGTGTTGTGGTTTTCATAGGTGTAAAGGGTGGGAAGTAATTTATTTTTAATTGATGGATTAATAATTTGTTGTTAATTTTAATACATTAATTGGTAATTAATTATGGTAATTGTGTAATTAATTTTAGGTGTGTGTTGTGGTTTTTTAGAAGTAGAGGGTGGGAAGTAATTTGTGTTTAATTAATTATATTTAGTTGTTAATTAATGTTAATGATTTGATATTAATTTTGGGTAATTGTTTATTTTTGTGTGTGTTGTTTTTACTTTTGAAGGGGTAAAGGGTGGGTATTAAATTAATTTTAATAATGTAATTATTAGTTGTTAATTGTAATAGTTTTTTAATTGATTATTAATTATGTTGATTATGGAAATACATTTAATAAAAATGTTGAAGTGTTTTGTTATTGGTGTGGTGTTATAGGTGTTATAGGTTAGGAAATAAAGTAAATACATTTATGTTTGACATCATTTTTTTGTTTGTTAATATTTGCAACTTTTAAATAATTATTGTTTATAAAGGTATTTATTAATTTATTTTATATATTATTTGCAGGTTTTTGTTATATGTAACTAATATTATAACATGTGTTCTTTTTATATGTTTATTATATTTATTGTTATATTTTTAAAATATTGTTGTTTTATTTTTATGATTTTTTAAATGTAATATATATATTTTTTTAATTGTTTAAGTGTTATTCAACACTTACCCTACGTTTGCACTCACTGCAGTGGGAATAGTAATTTTTAACCCTCCACTATACAGCACTTTCCCTACTGTTGCACTCTTTGGAGTGGGAATAGTAATTTTTGCCCCTCTGCTATCCAACACTTTCCCTACTGTTGCACTCTTTGGAGTGGGAATAGTAATTTTTACCCCTTGGCTATCCAACATTTTCCGTACTTTTGCTGAGTGGAGTTGGAATAGTAAATTCAATTCCTCCATTATCCAACACTTACCCTACGTTTGCACTCACTGCAGTGGGAATAGTAATTGTTAACCCTCCGCTATACAGCACTTTCCCTACTGTTGCACTCTTTGGAGTGGGAATAGTAATTTTTGCCCCTCTGCTATCCAACACTTTCCCTACTGTTGCACTCTTTGGAGTGGGAATAGTAATTTTTCCCCTCCTCTATCCAACACTTTCTTACTGTTGCTATCACTGGACTGGGAACATTAATGTTTACCCCTACGCTATCCAACACTTTCCCTACTATTACACTCACTGGAGTTCGAATAGTAAATTTTATTATTCCGCTATCCAAGACTTTCCCTACTGCTGCACTTATTGTATTGGGCAATGTAAGGTTACAATTTTTTTTAAATAGTTTAATGTTTTAATTTATTATAGAATGTTTTATTTTATTTTAAATTATAGATATATATATATATTTTGTTTTATATAATTTTTAAGCTAAAAATGAAATAAAGATAATGCTCGATAAATTATTTTTAAGAAACTAAATGTATATGTATAAATTATTTCGCTTGTTATATTTAGTTCAAATGTATATAAAATGTAATTTAGTTTGTTCAAAATATTATTAATATTTAAAATATTTACTATATATTATTTTAAATATATTTTTAAATCAATATTTTTTACATCGATTTTCTACCAGTTAACCCTCTTCAACACGTCACACACCTAGGTGCCGATTCCGATCAGGTAAAATTATTTCCCGTACGACTCGTATCCGTATTTTTTAACGTATGAGTCGTACAAGTCCCGTACAAACGGCGAAGTACGATTCGTACCGCAAAAATACTTACGAATTGCTTCGGGAAAAGTCTACGAGACATCCCCGGACAGTTTTACGTACGAGTCGTACAACTGAAGTCCGAGCGCACAAGTCCGATCCGTACCGGCGTCCCGAATACACAAGCGTATGGAAAATGTCCCGTACGGAGCGAACTTTGTACGACCCCTACCCCGGGTACACTTGGGCCCGGAGTACGAGTTATACGGCCCCACCACCCCACCCGCGCATGTACGCGCCGTACCCCCCCACCCCAGCACCCACATCTGTACGTGCCGTACCCCAGCACCCACGTATGTACGCGCCGTACCCCCCCACCCCAGCACCCGCGCATGTACGCGCCGTACCCCAGCACCCGCGTATGTACGCCCCGTACCCCTCACCCCAGCACCCGCGCGTGTACGTGCCGTACCCTAGCACATGCGTATGTACGTGCCGTACCCCTCCACCCCAGCTCCCGTGCATGTACGTGCCGTACCCCAGCACCCGCATATGTACGCCCCGTACCCCCCACCCCAGCACCTGCGTATGTACACGCCATACCCCAGCACCCGCGTATGTCCGTGCCGTACCCCCCCACCCCAGCACCCATGTATGTACGCGCCGTACCCCAGCACATGCATATGTACGTGCCGTACCCCCCCACCCCAGCACCCGCGCATGTACACGCCATACCCCAGCACACGCGTATGTAAGCACCGTACCCCCACCCCAGCACCCGCGTATGTACGCCCCGTACCCCCCACCCCAGCCCCGTACTTAGACGCACCGTACCCCTACACCGTACCCCAGCATTGCGTATGTACGAATCGTACAACACCATTGCATATGTGATCACTGTACAACAACATAGCTATGGACGCACCTTACATACGCGAAAATGACTCGTACTGAACCAGGACACTGTAAAACAGCACAAGGAGGGTCAATTTGACTCGCACAACACCACAAAACACGTCTACAGGACAAAAAACAACTAAAAGACTGACCTGGCACATCCAAACAGTCAAACAGAGTCCCAAACTCACAACCACCTCTTATAACACACCCACCAAAAGTTCAAACCCAGCCACACCCACAAATGGACCAATAAAAAGGGCCCACAATCACAAACCATGAGTCTTTGCAACAGACCCACTGCTGACAGACATCACACACAAACTGAACCCATACACCTTAACTTACACACCTTCACACAACCTCCTTCACACAGACCCCCTCTACACATACACACCCACCTACACATTCACACCCACACACCCACAACCATCCACACCCACACCCCACACCATGCCCACAGACAAGAATCCAAAGTTCACAAGGGAGGAGCTGGACATCCTTGTCAACCAAATCATCAGAGTCGAGCCACAGCTCTTTGGAACATTGGTCAGACGACCAGCATATCCCAAAAAACTAGCCTGTGGCAGAGGATCGTCGATCGGGTGAATGCTGTTGCGCCCATCAGAAGGACCAGGAATGAATGTCAAGCCAGGTGGTACGATCTGCGCTGGGCAGTCAAGCGCAAAATGAACGAGGAATATGCCCAGAGTAACATCACAGGAGGTGGGCTGCCCCGCAGACCGGTACATTACCATCCCTGGGAGGAGAAGGTGATGCCCCTGCTTCCGCCGGTGGGAGTACACGGAGTCGAAGGAGTTTGAGAGCCTGGTGAGTACACAAACAACTCACGTAACATGGGGGGAATGGCATCCACACCCCAACTACAACAAATGCACTCACCTACCCCCAAGCCCTCACCTGACACAACCACACTCTAAACAACGCTCATGCCACTAACATGAGTATGCCCCATTCACAAAGCAAGGCCATGCCATGTCCCAGCCTACACAAACCACAAACCCAAGACAGGATGTCCTGGATTCTGGGAGGGTGGGGATCACTAAACATATTGTACAACTCAGAAACAGACACCATTGCCCTCAGCCCATATGGCCCAGGTACATACCCATGCACCATGCGCAATGCACAGGGACTGGCAAAGTACTGACAAGGTAGCTGACACTTGGCCCTGCTGTAGACAGCACAAGGCCATCCTGTGACAACTGCAAACCCTAACACAAACACAACAAGCTCAGAAATCTAGGACAGGAACTCACGCTCACTGACATGACAGCATGCGCCATGGTGGGACAGATACATCACCTGGGAGACCCACTGCCAAATCACACTACACCCACCAGCAGGCACTGTCAAGCAATCAACAATCGATCAGGGTACTTGTAAGGCGCGCTACTTACCTGTCAGGGTCTCAAGGCGCAGAGGGGGGTGGGGTTCCACCACTGCTCGAAGAGCCAGGTCTTGAGGAGTCTCCTGAAGGCAAGTAGGTCTTGGGTCAGTCGTAGGTGGGTTGGGAGGGTCTTCCAGGTCTTGGCGGCGAGGTAGGAGAAGGATCTGCTGCAGGCGGGCGTACGCTGGATGCAGGGGACAGCTGCCAGGGCGATGATGCTGGAGCGGAGCTGGCGGGTGGGGTTGTAGAAGCTGAGTCCGATGTGCAGGTAGGCTTGTCCGGCGGTGTGGAGTGCCTTGTGTGCGTGGCTGAGGAGCTTATAGGTGATCCTCTTGTCGATGTGGAGCCAGTGCAGGTCTCTCAGGAGGGGGGTGATGTGGCTGAGGCGGGGGGCGTTGACGATCAGTTGTGCCGAGGTGTTTCCGAAGCGTTGTAGCCGCCGTTGGTGTGTGGATGGGAGTCCTGCGTAGAGTGCAGTGGCGTAGTACAGTCAGCTGCTGACGAGGGCCTGTGTCACTGTTCTATTTGTTTAAGTCGGGATCCACCAGTAGATCCGGCGGAGCGTGCGTAGGGTGTCATAGCAGGAGGAGGAGACGTCGTTGACCTGCTTGGACATGGAGAGGGAGGATGCGAGGATCAATCCTAGGTTTCGTGCGTGTTTGGTGGGTGTCGGTGATGTCCCCAGAGCGATCGGCCACCAGGAGTCGTCCCAGGCTGAGGGTGTGGGTCCCAGGATGAGGACCTCCATCTTATCCGAGTTCAGTTTCAGATGGCCGCTCCGCATCCAGTCGGCGATGGCCCTCAGACCCTCGTGGATGTTTGTCTGGGCGGTGTGAGGGTCCTTGGTGAGGGAGAGGATGAGCTGGGTGTTGTTGGCGTAGGAGATGTTTTTGAGGTTGTGGTGGTGGGCCACTTGTGTGAGGGGAGCCATGTGGATGTTGAACAGCGTCGGGCTGATGGATGATCACTCACCCCTTACACAAGCACACACCCCCGGGGCAGCCAATGGAGTCACTCACTCTCACAATAGACGGCCAAATGCGACATGTCAAAGACCCTGGATAACATTTCAATCAGTCCCCTGCAACATACCCATCCACAAGTGAACATTGATGTGAATGCTAGGCACATACAACTACCTGGAGGAACTGTAGCAACCAGAACATGTATGAAACATGGATGTCGCATGAAACAGCATTAACATTCTCTCTCTCTCTCACACACAGGGCAACGTCATGGATCTCCCCCCAACACTGGGGGGGAACAATCACAGGCCCAGGCTCGGCAGGAAGATGATCCCACCGGCAGCGACGACTCTCAGCACTCTGTGGATGACCCCAACCAACCTGGACCCTCTGGTGCCCAAGCCCCTGCAGCACCTGCGTCAGTTACATCTGTGCCAACCACCACCCCCATTCTTGCCACATCCCAGGAGACACCCAGGAGTCCTGCCCGCACAGAACAACTGAGCCAGTCTGACCTGGAGGGACAAGGTTCTCCAGCCACCCAGGAGGAGGCAGACAACCCTGCAAATGCCATCCCTCAGGGGTCCGGTAGACCCGATGTGCCCATAACGGCAGGCCAGGCTCGTGTGGGCAGGGGTGGGAGTGGAGGCAGGCGGAGGCGCAAACCTGACCAGCCAGCTGAGGGAACCGGTATGTCACACATACGTCACATCTTGGAGACATACCGGCGTGACACCAGGAGCATCAGCCAGGTAGTGGGGACCCTCAACGAGATTAAGAACCAGCAGGCCGAGCAACACGCCAGTCAACAACAACACCAAGGACGGATGGAGGCAAGACTGGCTGAGCTCCTGGCGGTGCAAACGGACATAAGCCGTTCACTCCGTCGGATCGCCGACAACATGGGCAACCCTCCCTGTGCCACCAGGCGAAGACCAGCACCAGCCACAGGTAGGGAGGAGGAGGAGGATTCGTCCGACGGAGCGTCCCAAGCATCGTCAAGGCCTGCATCTGAGGGTCCCGCAAGGAAGGTGGGTCGTCCACGGAAAAGACCGTGAGAGGCAGTGGACCATCCACATCTCCCAGGTCACCTGGCCTGGCACCTGGCCCTCATGCGCAACAGCAGCACCTCATCCAATGACATTCTCTGCCACATGGACTTCCTGGTCACAGTCTGACCAATGATGACCAACACTGTGGTCTGGACTCTGATGACTTCAAATGACAAGGATCCCATCTCCCCCTGTGAACTTTGGATTCCATGCACACTGTATAGCACCTATTTGTCCACACTAAACAGGCCCCCCACCGAGAATAAATCTTAATTTCTACAAGTACATGTTGCATTCATTTTGCATGAGTACACAACCTACGTGTGGGGAAATGTCAAACTATGCATGAGTGTTGAACTAACTCCAGCCACCCATACCCTGGAATCTGAGTCTGGGACAGGACACACATGGGTCACAATGTATCATACTATACAGACATGGAGCAAAATACTCACCCGTGATGGCCTCAAGCTGCTGAAGGGGGGCATGCATTACTGTGCGGACAGACCAATTGGGAAGAGTATCCTGAAGGCGTAGAGGTCATGGCTCATGTTGATGTTTCCAGGGAGGGAGTAGCAGGTATGTCTTGCCAGGTGGGATAACTATGTCCTGCATGCTGGAGTACGGTGGATGTGAAGAATGGTGGCCAGGGCAAGGTTGGATGCACGCAGTTGGCACAACGGGGTCTCGGATGACAGACAGCCAAGGTTGGTTTGGGGTCTGGGGTTGTGGCCTGCCTCCTGAGTGTGGGTGAGGAGTCTGAAGGTCATCCTGCAGCACACAGTGATCCATTGCAGCTATCTCTGGTGGACGTTGATGTGGCTGGGGCGCGGGATGTTGAAGCTGAGGTGTGCACATGCAGCCTGGATGTGGAGAAGTTTCCCGGGAGTTAGGATATACTTGCTCCGTAGAGGGCGGGGCAGTAGTTGACACGGCTGGTGTCGTGGGCCTGGGGGATGGTCTGTCTTTCCCTGGAGTGGATCTATCTGTGGATCATGTGCATCATGCAGAGGGTGTTGCACCCTGAGGTACAGATGCTGGTGATTAGCATGGCAAATGTGAGTGACGAATCCATGATGCACACCATCTTGTGTGCGTGGGCACTGGGTGCATGTGCAGGGCTCTTGCGGGTGGGACACCAGCAGTTGACCTACCTGTAAGGGGACAATCCTCAGATGATTACCTCAGTCCTGTACAAGTCCAGCCTCAGGTGGCTGATGTTCAGCCATTCATCAATGGATCTCATGCCTTCTTGAATGTTGGAACTGGCAATGGCTGCGTCTTTGGTGAGGGTGAGGAGCACCTGGCTGTCAATGGCATACGAGCTGATGATGAGGTGCTGTGCGCATGTGATGCCGGAGAGGGGGACCTGGACACATTGAAGATTAACACACCGAGAGATGATACATGGGCCATGTGACAGATGATGCCACTATACTACATGCTGAAGGCCCACTCCTATGGCCTTGCTGGTGTACGGAGCCGGTGGGGATTAGGAGGGACATGACCTGGTTGGTGTGACAGGGCCTGGAAGGCGGGGCAGCACTGTGTAGGCAGTTGGAGTTGCACACTCATCATGCAAAGGTGTTGTGTGTGCACCTAGGGTATGCCTGAGAGCAGGCGGTAGCTTTTCAGATGGACAATGCTTGGAGGGTGGCTGCAACATCAGACTGTAGTGTGATGTGGGTCATGTAAGGACATGAGGGTCGTGCAATGTGCACGTTGCATGCGCTGATGGTCCAGCCTTTGGCACGGCGTGGGCGCAACAGTGGCACAGACAAGCTGATGCCAGTCAAATGAATGGGTGGAGGGAGGAAGGGAGGAGCATCTTTGAGGTGTGTGTGTTGCCGAATCAGTAAACTTTGTGTGCCCTTGCTGCAGGGTCCGCAGCAGCAGGCGGCATGTCCTGGAAACTATGCCACAAGTTGCACACAAAGACAAGGATGTCAGAAAAGACTACTGCAACAGGCGTATGTAAAGGAAGGAGTGTCCGGTTTCCCATGGCACACCCAGAGACAATGGATGCACAATCACCAAAGATGACTGACACCGGATCATGAAACTAAAGGACGAGCTGCGCACAGGATACACACCCTCAGCAGGTGTTGACGGCCCGTTGTGGTCACCAACATGCCCAAATACATACACAACCATGGACATCATGCACAATAGATATTCTAATCCATGAAGAACTGCATGCATGTTGCTAAACTACACATAGACTCATTTGCACAATCTTTGACAACTATGCCAGAGATGCCGCATGCAAAGTGGCAAGAGACCTGCATTGACAGAGATGAGGCACCTTGGAGGGTGAGGAACAACTTTATTACTCAGGTTCACACCTAGGGAAATGCATCAATATGAACAGACTCACAGGTAATTTGGCTGAACATGTGGGACCTACACTGGACACCCCCTTCACAACACAGATGCTGTAAATCCATAGAACTGGCACACAAGTGAAGGGGGTGAGCCAAACACCCCCTGCTGCATACGGAGGGTCTGCAATTCCCCATTGATCCTCTCATGGGGATGTCCCACACTATGTCCACCCATAGCATCTCGTATGTTTCAGAGGGAAGTTGTACACAAATTGATGCCTTCATCAGAATGCACAGTCCCATTACAGATGACTGTTACGAAGGGTGGCTATCAATACATGGGAGTCATGCAACATGTCATGTGCCCCATGGTGAGTCGACATGTATGTATAGTAACACAACATGCACAGGAGCAGTGCCCACACATTCCAAACACCTACCAACACCAAAATGCCGTGCAGCAATCGTTAACCAAAAAGTCTTTTCACCATGTCCGTGCATGGGACGCTGATTCAGCACACGTTGCAATACTCATGAGGAATAGCGGGAGGCCAACGATGACACGAGCAGACAGCATGCGAAACTACCTGGGGATGACAGACACACAAGAAGTCAGGGAAAAGATTGTCATCCGCATGCATGCTCATTTACTCTACAGGAATAAGTGTGTCACCATGCTATATTAAAATTGAGTGTCTAAGCTAAAATGTGTGGAAGGACATCATCACTCGAGTGACACATCTGAACACACCGCTAAGTCACTTAGCATACAGTCAGCTGGACACACACATTGCAACACATGCCACACAAGGCTCCAGGCGTGCACACTCAGACCCATGGACTCACCATTATGAGAAGAAGTTGTGTATGAGCTGACTCCGGATGTCGTCGTCCTCCTCCTCCTCATCCTCACTTGCCTCGTGACCAAGCCCTTCATCGTGGAGACGGGTGGATGTTCCTGCTCATCCGGATCCAGGATGAGTGGCACAGCCTTCTCCACTGCCATGTTGTGCAGCATGCAGCACACGAGGAAGATCTTGCAGGCCTTCACCGGTGCATATGGGAGGGACCCGCCTGTCTTGTGAAGGCACCGGAATCTGCTCTTCAGGAGGCCAAACGTCCTCTCGATCACTCGCCTGGTCTGCCCATGTGCGTTGTTGTAACGGTGATCTGCAGCTGTTTTGGGGTTGCGGAGAGGCGTCATCAGCCATGGCATGTTGGGATAGCCAGAGTCCCCTACATGGAAACATCATGTAAAGAAGTGGGTCAGGAGATGCCGTAAGATACAAAAATAGCGCTAAACAAAGGACAAACAGAGTATACCCACCAACAAGACATGCTCGTTCGTTGTGCAGCCGCAGCATAATTTCTGGCACCCTGCTACGCTTCATGATGTAGGCATCGTGTGCTGACCCTGGAAAACGTGCACAGACATGGGAAATCAGCATGTTAGCAAGACACACCACAAGGGCATTTATAGAGTGGTAATGTTTACGGTTATGATAGGCCACCTCCTGTGCCTGTGGTGGTACCAAAGCCACATGTGTCCCATCAATAGACCCAATGACATGGGGCATCACTCCCAGGGCATAGAACTCACCCTTGACACCTGTCAACTGCTCACGAGTTGGAAAATGGATGAATTCATCCAGGTGCTCCAACATGGCTCTAAAACATCATGCAGGACACGGCTGAACATGGTCTGTGACATGCCACCCACATCAGCTATGGTGAATTGAAACGTACCGGTGGCAAAATGTAGGGTTGCCATCACCTTCATCTTGGGGGTCAGCGCAGTAGGATACCTGTGTCGTGGTTGGAGGTGTTGTTCAAACTTTGCGGTCAAGTTCTCAATCAACTGTTGCGAGAAGCGGTAACGTCTTATGCAGTCACGTTCCCTCATGGCACCCAAGTCTGGCATTGGTCGGGGGAGAGGCGGTGCCCTGCAGAAAATTGGAAGGAATAACGAAGAGTGAGTACATAACAACATCAATGTCAATGAACTGAGCACATGCTCAACTGCTACTACACATCTGCTAAATACAGAGTCTGTTCTGTGCAATACATCCAGGACACGTATGCCAGCCAGGTGATACTCCTACGACAAGCCAGCTACACCCGTTGATAGTCAAGTTCTACATGACATGCCCCGAAACTAGCTGTGGGCCAGTGTAAGTGAACAGCCAGTGACATCACAGGAGTGACATACATCCACATATCTGCATTTGAAGGATGTCATCTCATACAGACTGCTGTCGGCAAGCTAGACGCACAGGTCACATGTCATAGAAAATGTACAAATCACACACATGGCGATGAAGGGGTACACGTGAAAAACGAAAACACAGACATGGATACGGTGCAGATATGTCCTCATGTCAAAAAATCATCTTCGAAGCATCGTGTGAATCCACATGTGGCATGGTGTGCGTATATGTGTGCCATGCCCATCTACACACAGGCACATGTTGGATGCAGCAACAGCAGATGCAGCAACAACTGATGCAGTTGACGGAACACCAACAGCAAGCTCATGGGAACACATGACACACACAGGACATAGTCACATCGGGGCACGCTGGTACATAGATGTCAGGTGTTAGTGTCCCTGTCCCTGGCATCAGGGGACAGTTGCGGGTGTTGGTGACTGTGCCATACCAGTGATGCAGTGCTTGACACGTTTGTACTACATGTACTACAATCCTTTGGGCTAACTCTCTCCAGCACTCATCAAGACCTTTGTAATATGAGGAGAAACTTCTGCAAAATGTATTTGACTAAGAATAATTATGCCTAGGTGGTATTTCCATTACACCAGCATCATCTTACGTAATGTACATAATTTTACATTACAGTTGTTAAGCAAAATACACCTAATTATGCTATGTCACATGATGATGTGCCGTTCATGGCAAAATACAACAAAAATAGCCAGAATGTGAGTGACTGTTGTGTGCAGCTCACGTTTGTTTCTATTATTTTTTTGTACGTTATGTCCCTCACATTCAAAATGGACACAAAGACGCATTGTATGCCAAAATATAATTATATAGTTCCAAACACCAATTTTGCATTTCGCATAATTATGTGTAATTTCAACTAGCTTTCAAGAAATTTCACATAATTACGCTATTACAAATTACACGAATTCCGCAAAACCTTGAAAAAATCCCAAACCAGCATTCTAACCTGGGCGAATGCAAATCATGTGTTCTCAATTGGTTAACTCCCATAGGCATTTTGGGCAGGCTTCTGAATGCTCCTCTAATATCCTGTTCCTGTAGAGTCTCTTAGGAATGTAAAACAAGTGATGGAGTGCGAAATACTGAATTCTCCCCTGCTTTGACCCAATTGTGGGTACAGGTTTAATTAGGAGGAGATTTAAATTTTAATTAAGTTTAAGTTCTGATTTGGTGCCTGTTTAGGAAGTTCCACCAGGAAGTCTATCTCTGTACATATTTAGGTTTTGTGTAGCCTTCCCTCCCTTGCGTCTGGGAGTCTCGACATGATGTTAAACTGGATTCTCTATGCAAAGTTTAACTTGTAGTTTTAGTACAACAAGAATAGGATGTAACAGACACACTACTAATACTAGATCCCTGATCCATCTTCACTTTCTTGTTGGCCATTCAGGAACTATTAGATACATTAGGGGGTTGTATTTCTTCAGAGATATGTGTCATTTGAGTGAAGTGTCTTGCTACATTACTGCTCGAATGTACCATTCCTATTTGCATCTCAGAGGTGAGTTTTACACATTGTTATTGTTGCAAATGCCAACCTTTTAACAGAACAACTTAAAGTCTGTAAGAGCATATCATTATATTTCTCTCTAAGACTGTTTGCCTGCACCTCTGTTGTTATTGCATGACAAAGATACCTCACTACCTGAGTAATAAATGCAATATAAGAATATATAATGCAATTTTGCTCAGACATGGATTTGTTATTTTCGTTAATCTTTCTACTAAGCGTACACGTTGCCCTTTGTTGTTTTTTCCTAATTGTTAGCACTGATATTTCAAGTGCATGAAATTGAGATGCATTTGGAGTGCCTACTGATATGATTTCAACTAATGCAGACCATGCCTTGCCTTATCTCAGCACAGAATGAGTTCTAGATTTAAATGTAGCACTTTCTATAGGGGATTAACTGGCAACTATGGTATATCAATGACAATATCTACAGGTTGAACATTAATAGTCAACACAGGGCCTGATTTAGAGTTTTGTGTCCAGGTTACTTATCACAAATGTGACGGATTCTTCTTCTGCCTTATAACAAGTGCCGTAGCGTATCACGCACTTATAATAAGGCGGGCAGGATATCAGCCAGGTTTGTCACTTAGCAACACGTTTGATGCAGCAGAAAAACGTGGGGTAACCATTAGACTTTTCTCTTTTTAAAACTAAATTAGGCTCATACCTATAACTGGTCCTCCGACTAACCTGTTGAGAGTTGTCAGTGACTGACAACTATTAAGACGGAAAATACCCCCTTATGAGAACCTACAGCTAAGGGAAAATTCTACAAAACAACTATTGATCACAATGTACGAATCACTTTAAGCATAATCATCAAAAATTACAAACTCGTTTTACTATTCCCGTAGCTTTTATCTAATTCTTGTATTGCATATGTAATGGTCAATTCAAAGACACAGCATCGAGTTACAGATCATCACACAAAAGAAAATAAGCAATTCACAATAACATCTCATTTAAGGAGCATGAGTAAGTGGATAGGAAGAGAGACAAAAGAGCATTGTAACAAGATCAATGCAATTACAGAGTATCATACGAACCTAAGGAAACTTTGGCACAGCGTGCAAATAGTCTGAAGAGCTAACCATCCGGCCGGAAGGGCGCAAAGTTAAAGAGTCCGGATCAGACTTGCAGCAGCATAAGAGGACCTTAAGGGAAACAGCTCACTCCCCTCACAGATATCAGCTCACACGAAGACGGACACCATTGCCACACCAGCCCAAGAAGCCCCAAAAACAGTAGATTCTAACACTAATAGTTATACCCTAAATGTTAAAGTCAATTCCTAACTTAGTAAAAAAAAGTCCAAGAAATTCACAGTTGATGATGACTGCATGGCTCTAAACATGCTCCTGAAACACATGGGTGTTCAGTCACAACACCTCAGTCGCACCTCACTCTCAAAAGTTCTTTGTTTAGAGCCATGCAGTCATCATCATCCTTCAGCACAGGAAATCACAATATTCTCCTTCGTAGGCTCGCACACATCTTTGAAACAATTGCAACATCTTGCTAGAGCAGTTGTCCACAAAACTAAACATTTCCCAGGACAGTAGGAAGTTCCGTTGCAGTTCCGTTGAAATACCAACCATGCAGCCATTGACAAGGAAAGAACACAACAATTATGATGAAGGACAAATGCATTTCTTTGCAGCCTACGTTAAAAAGCAAATTAATCCTAACAGTGGTTTGAGGCCTTCTCTTGTAAAGCATGGAGTTTTCTCTAGGAGAAATAAACAAATTCAGTTATTTGTTCACATACAAAGCTTCATTTCATTATTCATTTTAGTCTTATATTATTCTAATATAAACGCAAATATCTTCAATGATTATTCTATGTAATTAATATCATTTGCGTTGAACTCTTTTGTCAATGCGTTTCATTCATGTTGCACATGAAAACTCAAACTTCTTAACATTATTTTCTGCTGTCTTTCGTGCAGAAATCATTGGCGTCCTACAGGAACCTTTTGTCATATTCATGCACGTTTCTGGATTCTCTTCCAAAATACTCCAAGTTAATATATTCTCTGTTAATTTCACAACTCTTGTCAATAGTTTTCACACAATAGTAGGTGTAATCTGAGCAGGTTTATTTAAGAAAATCCTGCTCCATCACGTTCACGAAAGTCTAAGCCAAGCCCATAATCTCAAATTCCTCCATATGTCAATCATCTCTGGTGGTAGGTGAAATTTCTATGTTACCATGTTCAGCAACATCCAGATCATCTATGTCAGATGTTTTTTCTACAGTTTGTATTTGTCTGATCTACGAAGTTGGATCTATGGGGGGTCATTAGGATGGCGGAAGAACCGCCAGCGCCGGCCCAGCGGTGACGGTCCTTCCACCATCACTAAGTGTATTACCCACAGCCCAATTAGGATGGCGGTGGGTACCGTGGTGGACGCAAAGTCCGTCCGCCGCTTCACCCCCAAAGGCAATCGTACTTATTGCCTGGCGGATGGTGCAGGGCCACTAAAATGGTGGCGGTGCCTAGCAGGCACCGTCCACCAAATTAGGATGTGGGTGGGACAATGCCTTTCATTGGACGCGATGCTGCCATGGAAAGGCCGGTGGGGATTTTGTTTGGGGTCCGTTTCAGGCCCCCCTTGTTGGGGGGGGAGGGCTGTACTGGGGTGGTGCCTGCCACGCAGTGCAGGGAAATGCAGGGCATGCCATTTTAACATTGCAAATGGTGCTGCAGCCAGCAGCACCGTCTGCAATGTTAAAGGCCTGGGATGCGCCCGCCAGTATGGTGGGTGCATCCTAATATGTGTGGTGGGACCGCCGCATGTCTGGAGGGCGGTCCCAACACCGCAACGATGCAGGCGGACTGATGTCCGCCCACCATCGTAATGAGCCCCTATGTGAGGATATATGACTTTTTCTAAATATGCTTTTATTTTCCAGGTAACTTACATAAATTCTTTCTTTATTTATAAAATTGAATTGGATTCTCATTGTTACATTGCATTTTTGAAAAAGTAAACTATTCTCTATCTTCTGATTTTTGAATTTGTAGGTATCTACAACTTTTTTTATTTATGTTAATCTTCTTATTAAATGATGGGCGACATTAGTGCCCTTAATTCTCTCTTAAAGGATAATGTATAGCCCAACATGGATTCCTGTTTGGATTTTTTTGTAAGAGTTAACATTAGGAATTCCTGACTCTGCCTCGGACTGTAGAGCTGACCCAATTAATTGGTCCAACAGGGATGCTGTTTCCTGTAAACTGGGTCCTCCACCTGTTGTAGTTGCCTGCTGTCTCTGAGTGAGTATTTTTGTCTTTTGTTCGCAACCTATTGTCATGGCATCTTATCCTTATCTATTCCACACTTTGATTATCCACCCCAACAGTATTTATTCAGGTTTGTATCTGTCTCCAGATTTGTTTTTTGGTTGACTCAGATACTGTAAGGGTGGACTTCCCAAAGAACTGTTAATCTTCCGCTACACACTCCTCCCTAACGACTTCCAGTTCCTTGTCATTAAATGTTCTTTTTCTTTTCCCTCTGACTTCCTCCTGTGGCTTCTCTGGGGGAAATGATCTTTCCTTTCAAGAGGTCTAAAGATCTAATCCTATTCAAGGCTCAGTGTAATGGTTCTGGAAAAATTCCTGGATCCATGCTGACTCTGCGAAATTCGGAATTTGAGAACACTGATTCTCTACTTGTAATTTGACATTAATAACAAATAGGGAATTGCAATTTAAAATGTTAAAAATAGTCAGTCTGAAGAAATCACTATTTGGTAACTGAAACACATTACACATCTCATTTTGAGATTAAAAAAATAGTGTTTCAGTAGAAAACTGCTATTTCCAAATAACAAAAGCACACTTTCCAGCATCGTACCCAAACAGTTTTGACCACTCCACCAAATAATAAAAAACAGGAAGCCCTGTTATAGGAGGCTGGCTTAGTATATGGTGTACACTTATTTAAGTGAAGCACCATCTATTAATCCAGACAATCAATATGGTGATTTTAGTGAACTTAGACAACCTCTCTAAATGGTAGCTGTGGAAAGCAGCCTTCAGGCTTAGTCCAAAAGCAGTGTTAAGCAGCTTGTTTTACCAGATCTGATCATGTAGAGTAGGTTAAACATAAAAGAACTACACAGTGTAGTTATAAAATGTGTCTACTTATTACACAACACTCACTAATGCATTGGTATATCTCCTACCAGGAGATATCAACACAAATACACACTACTTTTTTATTGCAAGAGGTAAGTAACCACAATACACAGTGGTCTCCTGGGGAGACCAATCCATATACTAAGAAAGTGCAATGCAAACTGCAACCGAAGTCAGGACTTGGACCAGGAGGCTCAGAAGAGCTGTGGACATAAGGAACCACCCAAGGTATGTACCCCGGAACCCCACGGAGGCTGTGTGCAGAGTGGAAACACAACCACATACTCAATAGAAGTCAACTAGAAAGGCCCGGTTACAGTTTTAAAGAAGAAGGGCCCTTCCCAGTAGGCCCTGAAGAAACCCTGTGAAAGACAAAAGGTTGGAGAGCCACCCCACCAGTAGATACCCCAGGAACCAGGATACCTACATCAGGGAAGCTGGGTGCGTAGGTGTGAAGTGACGTCAGAAACCGCCTTAGACCACAATGGAGGACTTCAGTAAAGATGCCGCTGGTGAAGACTGTGCAGGAGTCTGGTGGAATCCACGGGTGGATTCTTGAAAAGAAGATCCTGCAAGCACAGGGGGCAGAGTCTATGCCACTTGAAGGTGACCAGGAGGCACGGAACACGGAAGAGCAATGCCCAACGATGACAGGAGATGCAGGAGTGATGATGGTGACCTTGCCGCTGCAGCTGTGAGGACCAGGCAATGAGGAGGAAGACTGGGAGCCATTCATGAGTTTTCTGACATTGGAAATCAAGAACCAGGGGGTCGGTGTCCGGCGAGAGCACCAACAAGCCTTCGCAGCAGCAACAGATATTGTAAACGATGAAGTAGCAATGTTGGGACCAGCAAGGTCCAAGGGACTCACCAAGTGTAGAAAAGTCAGAGCAGGCCCGAGCAAGCAGGGGAGCCCACTGAAGCAAGAGAAGATCCTCGAGAGGACCCACAGACCAAAGGCACAGGAGTCAAAAGAGGACCACAAGCAGCTCAACCAAAGAGGACAAATATCTTGGCAAGAAGAGATGCTGGAGGCTGGAGCTTCTTGTAGCTCAAAGATCTCTGCAGTGCAGAGCCAACAAGCCTTGGCAACAGCAAGTCAACACGTTGCAAAGGGGTTCGAGCACAGCGGTTACGACGAGGGATACCGGCCTCACACTTGCTGAAGGGACAGGTCAGGCCTCGAGGGAGTTGCAGAATCACCACCTGTATTGTTGATCCTTTCGAAGTCTGTGGGACATCAGGAGCAGCAGACTGGTAGGCTTCGTTGCTGTGCCTGCAGCTGCAGGGAGTGACTCCTTCACTCCAAGGGAGATTACTTTGGGTCTCCTTCATACCCACAGGTCTATTGAAGATCCTGGAAGAAGCACAGACACAGACTTGCAGAACAGCAAGACCAGGAGCTGCAGTAGTCTTTCTTGATGCAGTCTCAGTTCCAGCGGAAGTCCAGCGAAGTCCAAGTGTCCAGACGTCGAAGGGTGACCTGGTTTCAGGCTTGAGTCTTGTTCCACAATGAATCTGAGGACCCACCCACAGGTAAGCCTTTTTATACCCTCAGAAAGGGGTTAGAATGACTATGGGGTTCCTTGTCCAGTTTCGTGACAGAGCGGGAGCCAAGGGCTCCTTGAACTCGCTCAAACTGGAGTATGCAAGAAGGGAACCAAATGTACTCTTCATAGCACATCTGGTGGTGCTGACAAGTGCCCCCACCCCACCCCAGCCCAATACACTAAGTCCTGTGTGGGAGGGGGGCACACCTCACTGTGACAGGAAACCTATTGTTCTGCCTTCCCCTGCTCAAGCCCAGCTAGCAGCAGGAGGGCAGAATCATGTCTGTGGTCGGCAGCAGTACTAGCTTGTTAACAGACCCTGAAAGACTGTTACCGGGAGTACTGGAGGCTTACTGGAGGAGCCCCCCAGTACATGGAATCATACCTCCAACACCGGTACCGGTGTTGGGGTATGATTTCAGCATGTTTGATACCAAACAGGTCCAGGTTCGGCACAGCCACTATATAGTTAGACATCACCTAATGATGGATGGCCACTATATGTATCAAAATGGCTGACTGCACTTACAAAGCCTGGAGAATTGACCCTCACACTTATAACCCAGCACCCTGCTTTCAGGATCAAAAGTCCGGCCTTGGGGTGACTTATAGGTTTTAAGTGCAGTGACCTCAGATATAAGAAAACTTATATCTGTCGTAAGAGGTGCTAGCACCAGTTTACACAGGATGCAATGGCAGGCCTGTAGTTACAGTGTGAGTGGTCTCTCATTGGGGGCACAATACATGCTGCAGCCCATGAGAGACCCCTGGTGTCCCTATGCCCTGGGTACCTTGGTACCATATACTAGGGACTTATAGGGGTACACCAGTAATCAATTGTGGAGGTACAGAAATACTTACCATGACAAGTTTAGGGAGGAAACACAGTGACTCGGGTCCTGATTAGCAGGATCCCAGCCAGACTAATCAAAAAAACATACTGGCACCTGCAAAAAAAGGGGGTAATTATGAAAGGAGATCCTTCTTTCCTACACCTGCTTTCTTTTCTGTTTATCGACCCAGGTTGCCTTGGCTCAGTTTGTGTTCGTAAGTAAGTGTTTTTTTTTATTACCTTTGGCAAACATTTAAATGCATGTGTTACGGAAGGATGGTGCTCTGCATGCCTCTCCTCCCTGGAAGTTCCTTAGGACATTTTTGAAGGAAAAAAGTATTTTTGCAATGGAAAGTCATCCTGCAATTTCCCTACTGATTAGGGTTACCTGACCTGGGGTGGGCTTTGTTATGATGTCACTTCCAGCTTCGCTCCAAGTCAAGAGACAAGTGTAAGGTAAGCATTAATATATATTTCATGTTGGCTGCTTTTCTTATCATTTGCTACTTCTTTCTACTACTTTAACCCCTTCGCTGCGGCGGAAATTCCGCCGCAGCGCTGGGGAGTACGGGGGGCAGCGCGGTGGCCCGGTGCTCATGACGGAGCCACGCCGTCATGAGCCACGGTTGGGCTGTGCTCATGACGGAGTGGTTCCGTCATGACTCCGCCCACAGCGCTAATCGCCCGCACAGGCGGGGAATTAGCGCCGCGTGGGTGGCGCGGCAGCCAACGGCCGCAGCATGACGGAACCACTCTGTCATGAGCACACGGCAACCGTGGCTCATGACGGCGTGGTTCCGTCATGAGCACGGAAGGAGGTAAATATGTCAAGCTCCAGGAACTCTTTTTCTCCATTCAAACACTCATCTGAAGAACATGATTGCAGCCTGGTTAAGCAAGGCTCTGCTCATCATAAACATCGTAGAAAGCAAAGGTGCCCCTCTTCCTCCAGAGCTACTGAACTGTCCACTGACTTGGCCATGATAAATTCCATGTTTGAAGAAGTATTTATTTTTCTATAGATAAGCATGTCCTACCACAATCTCCTCTAATTCAACCTGCCATGAAACTGCGGGGGGAAACACATTTGACCATTTCACAACATTCAAGAACCAATTCAGGATAATGAAGACACTCCTGATTTGGAATATAGGGGTTGCTTTATTAAATAGGAGAGGAGGTATTGGGGGAAAATATTACACATCTCCGTGCTAATATGTGTTTTGATGAGCTTTGTCAACAACAACTTCACAGGAATCCAATGTTTTTCTGAGGTACATTCCTTTGGATTACTCTTCTTTAACATCCGAAAATACAAAAAGTTATACTACAGAATTAGAAAGATCATGAAAAAGTTTTGGTACCCAGAAAATGCTCTACATTATATCCTCTGGAGGAATTTTACCAGTGGTTTCCAGACTTCCTCAAATTTGGCTGTATGCTACTTTGTCCAGTGGGTCATTCATTTATAGCTACTGAGGATTCGGCCCCTTCAGATAATATTGATAAGAGGGTTGAATTAGCATTAAAACTTCTACTTGCTGCCACTTGCTTTGGTCTAACAGCCCAAATTCATGCAGCCTATTTGACCTGTTCTCTAAAGAGAAACTTTAAAACTTAATTTCAATTGTTAAAAAGGGGTCTTATTGCCCTTACCTCCAGGAGGACATAATTGGAAATTAGTTAAAGTTACTTTTTGATTTTGCTCTTGGCACAGTCACAAAAGCTTTTTTTAGATATTTTTACCTTGGTTGCGATGAGAAGAAATGTTTTTCTCAGATCCTAGATATAAAATTCAGCTGAAAAGATTTTTTACTCAAATTGCCCTTAAAACTTAGAATCCTTTTGTTCCTGTTCTTGAAGAGCTTGTAAAGAAGACAGAAAAATAATTTTGACCATTATTGTCTTTTGAAAATTGCCTCAAGTAGAGTTTGACCTTTCAGAGGAGAGGAGAAAGCCCCTGAGTTTGATTCTAAGGGATTCCTTTTGACAGTTTCTCCAGAAGTGTAGCTTTCCTGACTTATCAGTTCTTCCTCTGAATCAGGTAGAGGTGAATAAAAGCGTTCTACAAAATCTAGAGGCAAAATGTTTTGGGTAGATGACTCCTAAAAATTGAGAAAAAAGGTTACTAAAAAGAGTTTTTGTGGAACACCCACTTACTTCCTTTTGTGTAACTACTCTCTCACCACACCACATAAAGGGATTATGTCTCCTTGTTAGGATTGAAAAGCTCCTACAGAATTGTGCATTACGCCCTGTTTATCTAGCAGGAAGAGGACGGTGGCATTAATTCTTCTGTTCTCCAAAACTGGAGGAGGAGACCAATAGGCCTGGGTGGAGCCTGTGGAGTTTTGCTTTGTGGAATCCTGCAGAGTTGCCAAATAACTCCGCCAAATTCTGTGGAGTTCCATGAGCGGGCGGACTATTGCTCGGCCACCCCTAATGAAGTTCCCTTGGCTGTTGAAGGTTTTTGGGGGCCAAGAACCACTATTGTTTCCAAAAGTAAGTCCGCCACAGCTGGATTGCTGAGATGTTGTCGGAGGCCCGCCCTCTTCTCAACCACTCAGCAAAGGGGCCTCCTGGTACACTAGATATTGGGGGATGAAGTCCCCTTAACTGCTGAGGGTCATTAGGGTCAAGAACCCCTATTGCCACAAGTAAGTCCCCCACTGCGGGATTGTTGAGATGTCGTCGGAGGCCCTGCCCCCTTTCTCAACCACTCTGCAAAGGGGCCTCCTGGCATACTACTGTGGCAGGGATGTAATCCCCTTGACTGCTGAGGGTCGTTGGGGTAAGGACAACCTATTGTTTCCACAAGTATGCCCCCCACAGTGGGATTGCTGAGACATCGTCGGAGGCCCCACCTCCTTTCTCATCCACTCTGCAAAGGGGCCTCCTGCCGCTCTACTGGTTGGGGACGAAGGCCCCTTGGCTGCTGAGAGTCGATGGCGGACAAGAATCCCTATTGTTGCCTAAAGTAAGTCCCCCACAGATGATAACTGAGATGTCATTGGTGGCCTCGTCCCCTTTCTTAACCTTTCTCAAAGGTGCCTATTTTTGCCACAAGTAAGTCTCCCACAGCAGGATTTCTGAGACATTGTCGAAGGCCCCACCCCCTTTCTCAACCACTCTACAAATGGGCCTCCCGGCACACTACAGTTTGGTGGATGTAGTCCCCTTAGCAGGATTACTGAAACTTGATCGGAGGCCCCGCCCCCTCTCTCTGCCACTCTGCAAAGGGGCCTCCTGGCACACTATTAGTTGGGGGATGAAGTTCCCTTGGCTGCTGAGGGTTGTTGAGGGCCAAGAACCCCTATTGTTGCCGCAAGTAAATCCCCCACAGTGGGATTGCTGAGACGTCATCGGAGGCCCGACCTCTTTCTTAACTATTCTGCAAAGGGGACTCCTGATGCACTACTATTGGGGGATGAAGACCCCCCTGGCTGCTGAGGGTTGTTGGAGGCCAATAACCCCTATTGTTCCCACATGTAAGCCCCCCACAGCAGGATTGCTGAGATGTCATCGGAGGCCCTACCCCCTTTCTCAACCACTCTGCAAAGGGACCTCCTGGTTGGGGGATGAAGGCCCATTGGCTCCTGAAGGTCATTGAGGCCAAGAATCTCTATTGTTGCCACAAGTAAGTCCCCAACAGCGGGATTGCTGAGACAACATTGGAGGCTCTGCCCCCTTTCTAAATAACTTTACAGAGGGGCCTCCTGGCACATGAATGGTTGGGGGATGAAGTCCCCTTGGCTGCTGATGGTCATTGGGGGCCAATAACCTCTATTGTTGCCACAAGTATGTCTCCCACAGCGGGATTGTTGAGACATCGTTGGAGGCCCTCTCCTTTTCTTAACCACTCTGCAAAAGGGCCTCCTGAAGTTAACTTGGCTGGTAAGGGCCAAAAACCCCTATTGTTGCCTCAAGTAAATCCCACATAGTAAGATTCCTGACACTTCCTCAGAGGCCTCGCCCTCTTTCTCAACCACTCTGTAAAGTGGCCTCCTTGTGCACTACTGGTTGCAAGATGAAGTCCCCATGGCTGCTGAAGGTCGTTAAGGGCCAAGAATCCCTATTGTTGCTGCAAGAAGTCCCCCACAGTCAGATTGCTGAGATGTCGCTGGAGGCCCTGCCCTAGTTTATTTACCAGTCTGCGAAGGGGCTTCCTGGCGAACCACTGGTTGGGGGATGTAGTCTCCTTGGCTGCTTAGGGAGCCAAGAACCCCTATTGTTGCCACAAGTAAGTCCTACACAGGGGGATTGCTGAGACTCAGGGTCTGCGCACCAGTAAACTCCGCTCCACCGGCGGGTTGGCTGATATTTGCCGAATTCTGCATTCCAAGCGGAGCACAGAGTGGCAAAACTCTGCAAACTCCACCCACCGAGTTTACCGCCCACCCCTAGTTATGAACCAATAATCAATTTAAGAAATGTCAATGTGCATGTAACGACTGTACATTTTCAGACTGGAACTCGTCAACAAGTGATTCCAGTTGTCCTGCCCAGAGATGTCATGCCCTCAGTAGACCTTCAGGATTCTGAATTTCATATAAAACATACTATCAAATGTTCCTCAGGTTTGTTGTTGTGGACAATCGCTAGCAATTTATTCTTCTACCTTTTGGCCTTAAGGGTCTTTCCAAAGGACTTTGGTTCCTTGGTGGCAATTTTATGTAAGATATCCAACTAATCCATACCTAGGCAGCTGGCTTATTTATGCTTCTCCATTGAACAAGATGGAACAACACACTCCAAGAGTCAGCACCCTGCTTCAGAATCATGGCTGGTTAATAAATTGTGAAAAATCAATGATACAGTCAAGCCAGCATCTAGAGGTCATTTGAAGCCTTTTCATTTGGACAGGCTTTCCTTCCTCACCATCAGATTAACAAACTTCTTTATCACCCCTAGACTCATCAGATGACCCAATCAGAGCCAGCTCACTTGTGACTTGAAGTCCACAGGGACATGTCAGTCTCAGTTGTTGCGGTTCTTTCGACTCAATTACACATGAAACCTCTAATCCAGCACTGGCACCCAACTTCTCGGAAGCTAGAAACTCCAATTCCAATGACCCCCAGCTTGTGTCATCTTTTACAGTGGTAGCTTCTTCAAGAGAACCTCTACAGGGGTATAGATCTGTTTCAGTCAACACAGCTGATAATGACAACAGATGATAGCCTCAGGAGATGGGGTGCTACATTGAATCACCTTTGTCACCTGGATCCTTGGTCCAGAGAAGAGAGGGACCAGTCCTCAAACTGGAATGAGTTAACTGCAATCCTCACAGCTCTCAATCACTTTCCTCCACCTGAGAGGCAAAGTAGTATTAATCAGGATGGGAATATTTGTAGCAAAAAGCTAAATAAACCATCAGATGATTGAAGTCTCAGACTGTGATGAAAATAGCATACAGGACCTTTGCTTGGGCGGGAAAGACATTTTTACTCTCTCTTAGTTACCTACATTCCATGGATGAGAATGTTGCAGAATATCTCCTAAGCAGAGATTTACAGACCTCTACAATTTACTCTTTCATAATAGATCTCTTTTGGAAGATCTGTCTGAGTTTCAGGGACCCCTTAATAGATCTGTTAGTGAATTCCAGAGACTCTCTACACCTGAATTGTTACTCCAGGCAAAGGGATCTGCAAGCCCTGGCATATATTGTGATCTAACATCCCTTTGGCCCCAGGATCTCCTGTATGTCTTTCCTCCTCTTACACTAATAATGAGAGTTCTCTTAAAATCTGCAGAACAAAAGCACAGGTGATCCTAATATCCCCATCCTAGCCTACAGTGTTGATTATTGCCTTCTCGGGGAGCATGTTTATTCAGGGTGACTTCTGCCTTTTCATCCATCTCCTTTGAGATGACGTATCCTTCCTTTATCTTCCTTGAGCTTGATGAAATTGATGGCATGGCTTATAGGAGGGTTAGTCTTTGAAAATGTGGAGTTTTGCAGGTGGTTGCCTTGGTAATGAAAGGGCTTATTGCCCTTCCACCCTGAAGTCTTATAATAATCATTAGGACACCTTTATACAATGGTGCACTTATACAGATTAAATAATCTTTCCTGTGATCCTATTTCCTTCCTTGAATTAATTTATGACAGTTTATCTTATCTATTCCTACGCTTCATTGTCAACTTGCAGCTTTTATAGCTTTCTGTTCTTCCTGGAAAACTTTGGGTCATTGTCTTTTGGGTAGTTTCGATCTAGCTGAACCTCTGATTCATAATCCTACAGCACCTTGGGATCTCCCCATCCTTATCAGGGCTTTAGAGTCTAATTCCTTTGAACTTTCAAAATAAACTTTTATTAAAAGCTTCTTAGCTAAGGTGGTATTTCTAGTGGTAATAACTACAACCAACAGGTAGATAGGGTTCACAAACCATTCTGTGTGTATATATATATATATTCACTGAAAAAACCATAGGTTTCAGGGGCGTTATAGTTAGCTGGACTTTTCACTCGTACAAAACCATTGAAATTCCCCCGTTATAGTTAGTTCAGCTAACTATAACTCGCGCGCCCGCAATGCACTGCTGATGACGTCACATATTACATCACTCATGACATGGTCAGTGACATCACTCATGACATCACTGATGACATCTCAAATGACATCACTGATGACATCACTGATTACATCATCCAGTGAATGTGTGTTTTTCTGAAAATTAAATATGTTTTATATATGTATATCTCAAGGTCGATGGAAGAATAAATGGGTATATAAGTGTCTAAATGGATGATTTGTTTTTGAAAAATTGATTGTGTAACTGACTGATTAAGTGTATCATAGTGAATACATGGCTTAGTGAGTAATGTTTAAATATGTAAATATCTGTATCAGTCTCTCACTTTGTGTATAAGTGGCTGCATGGGTTGGTGAGTAGCTACATGGGTGTCTATATAGGTTATTAGTTGGTTTTTTGAGTATCAGTCTGAGTGTCTGCATGGTTCGGTGGGGGGTATTACGTAGTGCATAGGTGCATGAATGAGTGACTCACTGTTTGTATGTGTTGAACACAGCATGTGTGCAGGACTGTATGGGTGGATGAGTGTGTGTATGGGTGTGTTAGTGAGTGAATGACTGTCTCAATAGTGTCTTTATGAGTAACTACATATGTTTTAAACTAGTATATGTGACTATTGGTGTATATATGTGAGTATATGTGAGAGTGAGAGATTGAAAGAGTTCCTGTATGAATAAGTATGTGTTTCTATAAGTGATTGTTTAAAAGACTAAGTATGTGTAAGTTTCCATAGAAGTAAGTATGGTGGTGTGTGTATAACTGTATATGCAAGTAAATGTATGTTTGATTCTTTATTAGCATGAGTGACTATGTGTGTGAGTAACTCTATGGATGAGTGGCATTGTGTAACAGGATGTATAGGTGTATGAGTACATATGATGAGTGAGTACATGTATGAGTGACTGTATAGGACTGTTGGTGAATGAGTGGATGTGTATGTGGATCTTAGAATTACTGAAGAGGTTGTTGTAACTGGTATTGGTATGTCCATTGTTTTGAAAATTTTAGTCTCTATTTTTGAATGTGTGTATCAAAGGTTATATTAGGGTGAGAGGAGGTCTGCCACTCTATCACAAGGATGATGTCAGCAGTGATGTCATCAGTGATGTCATTTGAGATGTCATCAGTGATGTCATGAGTGATGTCACTGACCATGTCATGAGTGATGTAATATGTGACGTCATCAGCAGTGCATTGCGGGCGCGCGAGTTATAGTTAGCTGAACTAACTATAACGGGGGAATTTCAATGGTTTTGTACGAGTGAAAAGTCCAGCTAACTATAACGCCCCTGAAACCTATGGTTTTTTCAGTGAATTTCTGAGGTTTTTTAAATGCTAATTCCTAACTATAACGTGCCTGAAACCTATGTTTTTTTCTGTGAATTTCAAAGGTTTTTTAAATGCTAATTTCTAACTATGCCTACAGAGATAGGACATGTGAAGAAAGAAGAAAAAATGCACAGAAAGAAACAAAAGAAGTGCAGAAAGAAGCAACAGAAGTCCTCAAATACGAAGATAAGTGCAGGAAGAAGGATAACGTGCAGAAAGAACAAAAAGAAGAGCAGAAAGAAGCCTTGTTGCAAAATCATCCTGTACCCTCAACTTTTTCAGACGGATACTGGTGATAACTGAGTCTGACTAACCAGTCCTAGAGCCAGTGCTATGTTAAAAGACACTTAGAATACAGTGAAAACACCTACATACACTAGGGAACATTATGCGTTGGGGTCCCCCTGTGATTAGCATGACCTCCTCTGTAAGCCCCTAGTGTATAATAGGGCATGGGGATTAAAACTACCTCTTAAAACAGGCCACAGGGTGTTTTTGCACACGTTAACTCAGGCCCCGTCCCCTCCCTTCACCACTGTGTAAACACGCCCTGTGTCCATTTTTAGTTGGGAGATTAAGTTCATTTGAATCCTGAGGGTCCCTAGGGTCCAACTAGCCCACTAGGTACCTCCAGTAAGTGCCACAGAGCTGCGTTGCAGAGAGGTGTAAAAAGTGGCACGGCCTGGACCACCTCTCTGCAATGCAGCTCAGTGGCGCTTACTGAAAGCACTTGGTGGGCTAGTTAGCCCCCAGGGGCCCTCAGTATTGAAGGGAAATTATATCCCCAATTTAAAAAGTGCCATAGTGCGTGTTTGCACACGTCACCTCAGGCCCCGTCCCCTCCCTTCACCACTGTGTAAACGCGCCCTGTGGCTGTTCTAAGTTGAGAGATTAAGTCCCCCTGAATCCTAAGGGTCCCTAGGGTCAAACTAGACCACTAGGTACCTCCAGTAAGCGCCACAGAGCTGCGTTGCAGAGAGGTGTAAAAAGGGGCTTGGCCTCAGAACACCTGGCTGCAGCGCAGCTCCCTGGCGCATACTGGAGATGCCTGTTGGGGGCGCGTTTGCAGAGTGCTGCACGGAGGGGGCATGGCCTCCGGCACGATGCCAGTCTTTTATTTATTTTAGTTTTTTAAGAAGGGGGGCTGTTTGGTTCCCCTTCTTATTCTAATTTATTGGCCCTGATGACCCCATCCCCCAGGGCCAGTCTCCTAATTATATTTTTTTGACCCCAATCCCCAGGGCCGGCCACTGTTTTTTATTATTTTTAAAAAATATATATTTATAGACACACCTAGGACATGCTGGACAAACCGTACGTACCTATCACCATGACGATTTGCGTGATATTCATTAAAAGGCGACTATGCATGCAATGAATCCACGTGGAATGTATTTACACCACTAGTGAAGCTCTGACATGTCTGATGCCCTACCGTGCCTAATCCTGGTAGACACCCTTGTCGTTTATTTATACAAACATGGGTAGCTATTGACGGGCACATTTAATACACATGCACACCAAGCCATTCAAAGGGGATTCGACAAAAATTCGACCAAAACTATGCAAGAAACCCCCCTCACGGTTAATAAAACACACATCCACTGCCGGATGTGTAATACTTTTTATTTTACTCTCTGGAAAGGGGACGAACATCACTTGAGAGTCACAGCGTGCTCCTGACAGAGCCCAATGCTGTGTTACACCCACCATTGCCTGCCGAGTGCCACACACCTCTGTGTTGTATTCCACTAGCTAGTGCATATGCTATGACACTCTCTAGCCCATGTGCACTGTAACACCACCCCGTGAATATGTCATGCCACACTTGTCTTCGCACGGGTTATATTGCCCCATCTAACGTGCCTTTCTCGATGCCTATGTTATAACGCACAGTGCTATGCCATACATATTACAATCTGGGATCCATATCTTTGTCACAGTGCATATGCAACGTTACACTCCCCAGCACATATTTTATATTACAACTTTAGAGACTAGTTAGGTTACACAACACTGCCCTGTGCATATTACACTCCAAGGCGCATATCGCATAGCACGCGCTAGTGCCTGTGCTATCTCGCGCTCTCCAATGAATCTGTCATTGCGCACAATGTATTGCATATTATATTTCACGCCCGGTTCATCTTATATCACACTTTTTGGTGCATAGTTTATACCATACACTATATCTAGTTTTCATTTTCAATCGTGCTCTCAGGACTATGTTCTATATAACACTGTGTTCACCTACCCTTTTCACGGGCATTACATTTTGCGATAGGGGGTGGAGGGTCAGGGGGTGTTTCTGCCAAGTGAGCCCGGAGTCACAGTCACAAACGTCATCTTCTTCCTGAATAAAAGTGAGATTATGCTGCATACTTGTTCATATTTTAAGTAGTTCGCACAGACACAATGTTTTAAAAACAATAAAGTTCCTAATACCCGCCTTCTCTGAACAGTTAGCTTGCTGCCCCATCCCCTTCCTCCCTATCCTCTGTTGTGTGAATCCATGGACTAGCCTCCTCCCTCCTGCCATGCATGGTCTGATGTGCTGCCACTGCCCTCAATTTAGTATGATGTACCAGTCCACTCCTCCTGCCCTCCATTGCCCAATTCTATGCCCCATCATTGACCTCCTGCTTAAACTCTGTGCTTAGCTTGCTGCCCCTATTCTCCTTCCCCCTGCCCTCCGATGTCTTTGTGCATGCCCCTGCTCCATCCTTTTTGCCCACCATGTCCCATGGACCTGCCACTCCTATCTACTCTGAGTGTTCTGTTGAGCTGCCACTCCCCTCCCACCTGCCTAGCATTGTCAGATGACTGTAACCTGTCCCTTCCACCTCCACCCTGCCTGTCCACACGCCATGCCCCTATCCTCTTCCTCCTGTCCTACATGGTCCATTGTACTGCCACACCCTTCTGCCCTCCCTGGTCTGTTGTGCTGCAACTGCTCCTCCTGCCTGCCCCGTGTGGTCTGTTGTGAGGTCCCTTCCCCTGAACTTTCTTGTCTGTGCACAGGTCCTGACCCTTCCTTCTATCCTCCATCGTCCTTTGTGCATGCCCCTCCACCCTCCTTCTTGCCCATCATAGCCATTGTGCTGCCACTAACCCTCCCACTTGCCATGCATGGTCTTCTGTGCTGCCATGGCCCCTCCCACCTTCCCTGTGTGGTCAGTTAGCTGCCCCTGACCCCCTCCCACCTTCCCTCCATGGTCTGTGTGTATGCCATCACAGTCTCACTGTTGCTCTTCATGGTGTGTCTTGCTTCTAGTGCCCATCCTGCCTGACCTCCATGGCTATCTTGCTGCTCCTGCCCTGCCCCCTTGCCCCCAGCCCTACTCCCTCCCTCCTGGCTTGTCTGTTCCATTGTAATGCCCCTGATCCGTCCCTCCTGCCCTTTATGGTCTGTTATACTGCAGCTTTCTCTCCTGTCTGTCCATTATGGTCAGCTAGCTACCATTGCCTCTTGCCCCTCTGTTCTCTGTTGTCCATGTGCATGGTCCTGTCCCCTCCCTCTTGCTTTCTATGGATTGTTGTGCTGCACTCCCGTCCTGCATGCCCTGTGTGGTGTATTGTGCTGCTGCAAACCCTGATGCCTGCCCTGCAGGGTCAGTTTGGTGCACCTCTCCATGTCCCTCCTGTCCTCTGTTATCCAAGTCCATGTCCCTATCCCATTTCCTTCCATGATCCAATGTACCATACTTGCGAACATTTTGAACTTGGTAAGAGGGAGATTTTGAAAAAAAACTGGGGTATTGATTTTCCCCTTTGAGTTACATTGAAAAAGAGGATATTGTAGACAGGAGACAGATCAAATAAAGCCCATTTGAGCTTAAAAACATTGGACGTTTCCTGGCTGAATCGGGTCTGTTGGCATGTATGGTTGTACTACCATTGCCTCTTCCTTCTGCCCACAATGGTCTATTACATTGCCACAGCCTTGAAGGAGGGCAGATTTTGTATCACAGGGGGCCCCTGGCCCGTTCTGTCCACACCTGAAGTATGAGACCCTTGTCCTTGCCCTGCCAGCTGCATTTGTAGGCCGTATTAAATTGACCAGCGGGTCCTGTGTTGCTATATAATTATCCTGAGACATCCTTACCACTCAGCCAGCATAAAACCCCTGTGTAGGCCCTTCTGTTCAATATGTAGGCCTCTTTGTTAAATTGACCATAGCTCTGCAATTTTAGTGTATAGCAGTCTGAAGGCAGGTCTGCGAGGCCTTCTGATCCAAACTAGTAGCCCCCACCCTACCCGAGTGCTCCGTGCTCGGTATCAAAGTTCAACATCCCCCTGAAGCTGTCGACATACAGTAGGCTGCATCCTGGACTGGTACTTGCTTCCTGGGCAGGTTTCCCGCTTTTAAGGAAGTGGCAACCGCAGAGCGTCAAGTTAGGAGAACTGAGGAGATTTTATACATGAATATATTGAATTCCCGTACAATACCCATTATTTTCTGCTTGCTCTATGGAACTTACGATAAGCGATTGGCCTGAGAGACTGACCTTTTCACCCAGTCCATTGTCAGCATTAAGTGGGTAAATGACGAAATGTCTGGTAAAATCTGCAGACGAAGCTTTTGGGTAGCATACGTAGGTAGATGTAGCGTGCAAAGGAGCCCACAAAATGATATAAAAAGGGAGCACCCACAGATATCGACGGACTACCTCGCCGTCTGTATGTAGGTTAACAGGCATTGCAGGTTTTCCCCAAGAGCTGGGAGCTCTTGTCTTCCTTTGCTTAAAATGTCTTGCTCTGCTTTGCTTGAAGTATCTTATTCTATTTTACCTATATGAAATGTCATGTTATGTTTAACCATTGTTCTCTTTACTTTTGCATTTAAAAGATTTTGTATTGTAATTGCAGGAATGCTTGCTCTAAGAGTAAACGTGAGTGTTCCTAGGTAACATTTTCCTTGGTGTAACTTGTTTCTCATGATGCATTTATAGATGTGTTTTCTCTCTCTCTCTGTCAGTACATTAATTGAGATACAGAGAATATTATGACAGCTGTATGATTATCTGGATTCTGTATTTTGTACTTTATGTCTCTATTCTGCGGTTTCTTTGAAGTTGCATCTTCTCATTAAACTGCCATTGTATTCTGCCTCCAATTCCATGTCTCATATGTCTGTTTTCTTCATTTTTGGAGCAAGCGTTCCTAGGCACCCCGGCTCAAATTAAGGTGCCCCTTTTGTCCCTGACTCACTCTCCTGCTCAGTTCTGTGGTGGCTCCCGGGGATCTGGGCACCGCCCCTAGCTTCCTTGACCCGTAATAGATCTTCCCTCCAACAGCCTCTCTTGCAAGTCCTGTATTGTTGGTTTGTTGCCCCTGCCCCCCTTTCCACTGCCCTCCATAGTCTGTTGTGCTTGCACGGCCCTTCCTGCCTGCTCAGTGTGGTTAAATTGTTGCCTTTGCACCCTCCTACCTGCCTTCAATTTTCAGAGTCCCTGCCCCTGGCCTCTGCCTCTCAACAGTATCCTAATGAACAACTAGATTGCTAACATTCTATATTTATTACAAAAGTGTGGAACGCCTGACATCATCTTGATGTAATCAAAACTGTAATACCTAGAGCATTTCCTTTAGAAATTACATATATGAGAGGGTCTTATTGGCATCAAAATTATGGTTAGTGCTCTAAAAGACTAAAATAAGGACATATTTTCTGAGTTTTCAAATAGCGACAAAGCACTTTTAAATTATTTGTTATCTTTATGTTTTTTTATCCAGTTGACCACTTGATTAAATGTTGCACTTAGGGGAGAGGATGTGGTGTTACTTCCAGAACTGCAGACTTTGCAACTGGGGAACCAGGTTGAAGTTTCTGCTTCAGCTCGACATTCTGTGATTCTGGTCAAATCACTTAGTCTCCCCATGTCTACAACCAAAATGAATTTGTTCTTGTGTGATGTAACCAATGCTCATGTAAAGCACTCCAATACCTGACAAGTCTGCACTATATAACACTGCAAAAACACAAAATAATAAGTGTTTTGCACACTTCTGTCATTGGGCTATATTTGGGCTACATCTGGGTGATTTTGGGCTACATTTGGGCTCTTTTGTCTCCGGTGGCCATCTTGGGAGATTTATTTGTTATGAAGTTTCCTAATTTCCTCATGTACTGCAGTATCCTCAGTAGGAAATGCTTTCAGTTTTTTACTTTGATTCCATCATGAAGGTATTCAGATATGTCACACATTTGCCATAAATTCTGAATGTTAGCACTCTAGTTGCTCATTAGATCACTGTAGTAAAACTACTGCACCATGGAAGTCTGCTCCTGGTATTAAAAGTGCATGTTTCAGTCTGCATGTCAGAATTTTTTAATGAAATAGAAGAGGATTTGAGAAGTCACTCAAAATGTGCCCTCATTTTCTTTCTTCAGCATTAATCATATTTTCTATGGCAAAATGAACCTCCTCATTGTGTTCCTTTTTAAATAAAATGTTTTAAGTGTTACCAGTTTATTCCAATCAAGATGGCTTCAGGTGTGCCTTACTTTTGTCATAATGAAGACAGTAAGCGCTCTAGTTGTTTTTAAGAACATTCTGGGACATTCTGTCATTGGGCTATACTTGGGCTACATCTGGGTGATATTTGGGCTACATTTGGGCTCTTTTGTCTCTGGTGGCCATCTTGGGAGACTTATTTGTTATGAAGTTTCCTAATTTCCTCATTTACTGCAGTCTCCTCAGTAGGAAATACTTTCAGTTTTTTACTTTGATTCCATCAAGAAGGCATTCAGATGTGTCACACATTTGCCATAAATTCAGAATGTTAGCACTCTTTTTGCTCATTAGATCACTGTAGTAAAGCTACTGCTCACCAGGGAAAACTGCTGCTGGTATTGAAAGTGCATGTTTCAGTCTGCATGTCAGAATTTTTTAATGAAATAGAAGAGGATTTGAGAAGTCACTCAAAATGTGCCCTAATTTTTCTTTCTGCAGCACTAATCATACTTTTTATGGAAAAATGAACCCCCTCATTTTGTTCCTTTTTAAATTAAATGTTTTAAGAGTTACCACTTTAATCCAAGCAAGATGGCTTCAGGTGTGCCATACGTTTATCATAAGTAGGACTGTTAGCGCTCTAGTAGTTCTTTGGAACACTCTGGGAAGCTGCAGTAGAACACAAAGGAATCAACTGACAGTCTCTGCCCTTGTTGGATGTACATGTTTTACTGAGAATGTCAGACTTCATTCTCACATGACTGAGAAAGATAATGTGAATTTACAGAAAATAAGCTCTCAGTTTAGCCTATAGATCACCTTCCAAACCTCTGTGGTAAAAGCATGAGAAAATATTTTTCTCTCAATCATGATATCCCAGCAGAAGGCTTTTTCACATGGTGAAATCACCTTAGAACATACCACAATTCCTAAACTGAGTATGGTACCATCAACAAATGATTTATAATGTAACTAAAGTCTTAAAACCTTCTATTAACTGCAATGCTTTTTAATGAGGTGCTATCATGTATATTGGTCCCAAGATGGCTGCCAACACTTCTCGGATGAAGTGCTGACAGCCAATCAGATCTCAGGATGAGATGTGTGGTTAGGCTCCGCCCACATATATATATGCTTTTAAATGCTATTTTCTCAGGAAATACTGAACAGATTTACACCAGACCTGCAAAAGGCACTTCCTTGACCTTATGGCTACCTCTCTGCCAAATTTCAAGTAATTCTGTTCAGCCGTTCGGGCTGTAGCTGTGTCTAAAGGTCCTATGGAAAAATGCATGGGGAAAACGCGTTTTGGGACCCCCCTTTTTTCTCGGCCCCTGCTTGACGAATCCCCCCGAGACTTTCAGGGTAGGAGCGGAGCGTAGCGCCCCACCTATTTTGAAAATTTTGCGAGGCTTCGTCGACCGGCGCCAAAGTTATTCCAAATAGAATGTTGCGGATTTCCTATGGAAACAGGGTCCTAACTATAACTACCTACTGGCGACCGCCAGTAGGTAATATATATATATATATATATATATATATATATATATATATATATATATTGGTGGTAAACGATCCAATTATTGGACCTGAATTACCGTCCAGGGTGTTGGTAACTTACAGCAGAGGTCCATCCATGAGAGACCGATTCGTCTCAACCAGTCCTGAAACAATTGAAAACTCTTGTTGGCTTTCTCAACACAAGGGTTTCTTTCGCTGCAAAACGTGTAAAGCATGCCAACAAGGCATCAATATGACAGAATATAAAACTCCTTTCAGCGACAAAAAACGTGTTATACGAAAATTGCTGACATGCAAAACCGACCATGCAATTTACGTCCTTATCTGCCCTTGTAATTTATCATATGTAGGCAGTACCAAACTCCCTGCACACAAACGTATATTGCAGCATCTTAGGGCAATTAACAACCAAGATAACACGTACCCTGTTGCACGCCATTTTAAAGAACACCACTCATCGAACAATAAAGAACTTAAATACTTTGTGATCGATGCCATACCACCTAGCAGACGAGGAGGCAACAGACGGTTGGAAACACAGTATATCCTCGAGCTGGATACCAAACAACCCAATGGTTTGAATATTACGGAAGACCTTTATACTTGCCTTTAAAATAACATGTACATTCAAGTCTTTTATTAATCTATAGACATCATGCGGCAAAAGTACACAAAGTTATTTTAAAACTAGAAACTTAAACATATCAGGTTCCCCCCTAAACATGAGAATGGGTTTGATATTTCTCAGTAGTAATGGTTAACATAGCATTGTAATGACATATTTAGATGTCCAAATTAACGGAGGAGTACAGCACTACGTACAATAGTTACAATGATGATTTTTTTACGATATTTAATTTTCTAACATTGGAATTTTAGGTAATTTAATACAAATATTTTATTATATTTTAAAAGATTGACTATTATACCATGTTATTTATTATATCATTATTTATTGCTATTTATTATTATCATTGTAAAACAAATGTATGATATATGTCTGCATCTCTCCAACATAATCAACACTGTGCCATGACAACATGGGATATTCTGCCTTTTAACATCGCACATGTTCAGTACTTGCCTAAATATCTATATCAATGTATTTTACACACACATACCAACTACATAACAATTTTAACGTATACAACGTTCTGAGGTGAAAACTTGGTATATACATCTGACCATGAACAATTATATAATTCTGAGCACTTGCATTGTATTTGTTATTGCACAATGTCTTTGTAAAAAATCTTTTTTGCACTTCTATTCTATTTTGCACTACAGTGAGGGAGCCAAACACTAAGATCTAAGACTCTTCATAGAGTCGCACAATCGTACTTTGATGACACAAATGAATTGGTATTTTTATATCTATCGACTCGATATGCAATTATCATGATTTGTATTCGATCAAAACAATTTTAACATTTTTAAACTTGTGTCATTAACATATGTTGCAGGCAGCTGCCAGACTCTCACAGTCTTTTTACCTTGTTTATGCTTACCTCATTGCACTATCACTTTAAAAAACGTACGGTCACGCTGTACCCCTGTCATGTGATCAAGGTTCATTTTCGAACCGAAACGCGTCAAGACCGTACAGGCTAAATAAATCACGTATTTTGGCACTCAATTGTGGTCCGTCTCCGTCTTTGGCGAGAAGCTGCAGATTGACGGTGTACTTCGATATATATATATATATATTCACTGAAAAAACCATGGGTTTCACACACGTTATAGTTAGGAATTAGCATTTAAAAAACCTTAGAAATTCAATGAAAAAACCAAAGGTTTCACACATGTTATAGTTAGCTGGACATTTCACTCGTAAAAAACCAATGAAATTCCCCCGTTATAGTTAGTTCACCTAACTATAACTCGCGCGCCCGCAATGCACTACTGATGACGTCACATATTACATCACTCATGACATGGGCAGTGACATCACTCATGACATCACTGATGACATCTCAAATGACATCACTGATGACATCATCCAGTGAATGTGTGTTTTTCTGAAAATTAAATATGTTTTATATATGTATATCTCAAGGTCGATGGAAGAATAAATGAGTATATAAGTGTCTAAATTGATAATTTGTTTTTGAAAAATTAATTGTATTACTGACTGATTAAGTGTATCTTTTTGAATACATGGCTAAGTGAGTAATGTTTAAATGTGTAAATACCTGTATCAGTCTCTCACTTTGTATATAAGTGGCTGCATGGGTTGGTGAGTAGCTACATGAGTGTCTATATAGGTTAATAGTTGGTTTTTTGAGTATCAGTATGAGTGTCTGAGTGTCTTCATGGTGCGGTGGGGGGTATTACGTAGTGCATAGATGCATGAATGAGTGACATACTGTTTGTATGTGTTGAAGACAGCATGTGTGCAGGACTGTATGGGTGGATGAGTGTGTGCATTGGTGTGTTAGTGAGTGAATGACTGTCTCAATAGTGTCTTCATAAGTAACTACATATGTTTTAAACTAGTATATGTGACTATTGGTGTTTATAAGTGAGTATAGGTGAGAGTGAGAGATTGGTAGACTTCCTGTATGAATAAGTATGTGTTTCTATAAGTGATTGTTTAAAAGACTAAGGTGCCGATCACGATCCGGTAAAAAATTCCCCCGTGCGACTCGTATCGGGTCTTTTTACCGTACGAATCGTACAAGTGCCGTACCAACTGGCAATCACGATTCGCATGGTAAAAAGTCCATACGAACCGCACCGGGAATCATTCCCCACACGTCCTCGGGTCGGAAAATGTGTCCGACACGTCCTCGGACGATTTACTTTACAAATGTAAAAATCCAAGTCCGACCGAGGAATCACGATCCATCCCGTGCGTCCGAGTCTACAACCGTATGGAAAAAACACCGTCCGCACCGAACACCAATAGCAACCATGGAAACATGTGCCCGCATACGCGCCCAACACTCCCCCCAGCCCCCGTACGTCCGACACGTACCCCCGTATATGTATACCCCCACCCGTCTATGTACACCCCAGTACGTTCCAGTCGCACCCCCACCCCAGTACGTGTCGTACCACCGTCAATGTACACCCCCCCACCCCTGTACGTGTCGTACCACCGTCTATATACACCCCAGTACGTTCCAGTCGCACCCCCACCCCAGTACGTGTCGTACCCCCCGTGTACCTACACCCCAGTACGTTCGAGCCACACCCCCACCCCAGTACGTGTCACAGCCCCGTCTACCTACACCCCAGTACGTTCCAGTCGTACCCCCACCCCAGTACGTGTCGTACCACCGTCAATGTACACCCCCCCACCCCTGTACGTGTCGTACCACCGTCTATGTACACCCCAGTACGTTCCAGTCGCACCCCCACCCCAGTACGTGTCGTACCCCCCGTGTACCTACACCCCAGTACGTTCGAGCCACACCCCCACCCCAGTACGTGTCACAGCCCCGTCTACCTACACCCCAGTACGTTCCAGTCGTACCCCCACCCCAGTACGTGTCGTACCACCGTCAATGTACACCCCCCCCACCCCTGTACGTGTCGTACCACCGTCAATGTACACCCCCCCCTGTACGTGTCGTACCCCCGTGTACCCCCACCCCTGTACGTGTCGTACCACCGTCAATGTACACCCCCCCACCCCTGTACGTGTCGTACGACCGTCAATGTACACCCCCCCACCCCAGTACGTGTCGTACCACCGTCAATGTACACCCCCCCACCCCTGTACGTGTCGTACCACCGTCAATGTACACCCCCCCACCCCAGTACGTGTCGTACCACCGTCAATGTACACCCCCCCACCCCTGTACGTGTCGTACCACCGTCAATGTACACCCCCCCTGTACGTGTCGTACCCCCGTGTACCCCCACCCCTGTACGTGTCGTACCACCGTCAATGTACACCCCCACCTGTACGTGTCGTACCCCCGTGTACCCCCACCCCTGTACGTGTCGTACCACCGTCTATGTACACCCCAGTACGTTCCAGTCGTACCCCCACCCCAGTACGTTCCTGGCGCACCCCCAACACAACCTCCTAAGTACGGAGCGCACCCCATGCCCCAACATCACAACCGCATGTACGAGTCGTACAAAGCCACACACAAGGACCAAATCGTACAACCAAATGGCCCATGTACACACCGTACACACGCACAAAACGCACGTACACAACAAGGACAAAACAAAACTACTCAACAATACACCATTCGAAAGGCACACAGCCACTAAACATGGCCAACAACCACTAAAATAACACAATCACTGACCTGCAACTGTCAAAAACAAACAGAGGCCCAATACACCACCACTCCTTATAACACACCCACCCAAAATTCAAACACTGCCACACCCACCCATGGACCAATAAAAAGGGCCCACACACACAAACCATGAGCCTTTGCAACAGACCCACTGCTGCCAGACACCACAGAACCAGACTACAAGCGACACCACATCTTACACTTGCACACCTTCACACGACCACCCTCACAAACACCCTCTCATCACATTCACGCACACACACAACCATCCACACCCCCCCCAACATCCACACACCCCCCACACCCACACCATCCCCACCCACACCCCTCACCATGCCCACTACCAAGAATCCAAAGTTCAGTCACCGAGAATTGGAGGTCCTTGTTGATCAAATCCTCAGAGTCGAGCCACAGATCTTTGGAACATTGGTCAGAAGCACCAGCCAGGCAGCCAAAACAGCCATGTGGCAGACCATCGTCGATGCTGTGAATGCTGTTGCGGACACCAGGAGGACCAAGCAGGATTGCCAGAACAGGTGGTACGATCTGCGGAGGAGGGTCAGAGCCAAGAGACAGGAGGAACACGACCAGGCCAACGCCACCGGAGGAGGGCCCTCCCGCAGACCCGTACAGTACCATCCCTGGGAGGAGAGGGTGATGGCCATACTGCCGGTGGAGGCAGTTGAAGGAGTAGAAGGACTCCGAGACCCGGGTGAGTACACAAACAACGCACCTCACATGGGGGGAACTGCAACCACAACCAAAATTAATAACAGGCACGCAACCACCACAAGCCATCGCATTACTCAACCACACTCCATGAGCACGCACATGCCACTGCTGCCACCATGCCCCATGCAGCCAGCTGGACAATGTCAAGTCACAGGCCACAGAAGACAACACATGACACGGTAACCCGGATGGCGGGAGGCTGGGCACCAAAAATCACATAGTGCGACTCCAAAGCAGACAACAATGCCCTCTGCCCATATGGCCTAGGTCACAGCCAGACAAACACTGTGTCCCAACACAGGAATGACTTGCCAGCAAATGGCGGATGCCTTGCATCAACACATGGGGGTGAAGGCACTGTTTTGCACATGCCAGCAGCTAATGAACAGCCAACAGTGTGAAAGAGTGGCAGCACACACCACCACAGCAGCAGCGCACAGACACACAGCAGACAAAATGGGTGCCTGGAGATCAGAAACAAACTCACATCAACAGGCCAAGGGCCACTCAAAGATCTGCTAACAGTGTGTGCCCAGGAAGCTGGGCCAAGGTGACAGAGGGTGACACACGGAGGAAGGGAGAGGGGGACACAGAGGGAGGGAGAGGGGGACTGAGAGGGAGGGAGACGGACAGAGGGAGGAGGCTGACACACAGAGGGAGGGAGAGGGGGACAGAGAGGGAGGGAGAGGGGGACACAGAGGGAGGGAGAGGGGGACTGAGAGGGAGGGAGACGGACATAGGGAGGAGGCTGACACACAGAGGGAGGGAGAGGGGGACAGAGAGGGAGGGAGAGGGGGACAGAGAGGGAGGGAGAGGGGGACAGAGAAGGAGGGAGACACAGGGAGAGCAAATCAGTCCTGTGGTGTGTGGGAATGTCTGCTCGTCAGCAGGTGGACTGCGTGCATGTAGACAAGGGTGGCCAGTGCCAGAACCCCCCCTCTTCATCATGGCAAAACGCAGGGCCATGTCACAACCTGTACACGAGCACAAGGACAGCCACCTGCATCATATGAGTGTGTGGATCCACTCCATGTGCACATGTACAGTGCTACAAGGAAGGCGCAAATGCATAGCTCGACACACATGCACACTCCACTGCTGACTGCAGTCACACTTGACGCATCAAGTAAGACTGTGCCACACATAGTTAAAGGGGCCAAATTGGTGCCCCAGGGACACACACATGCACAAGTGCACTGTGAGTGGAATGCAAGACAGATCCTAATTCCAAGAGGAAATGTGCCAACTTTGTAACGGATGAAACATGGATGTTGCATGGATCAAAATTAACATTTTCTCTCTCACACACAGGTCAACGTCGTGCTGCACCCCCCAACACTGGGGGGGAACACTCACAGGACCCGGATCTGCAGGAGACCGATCCCACCGGCAGCGACCACTCTCACCACTCTGCGGACGACCCCGACCGACCTGGCCCCTCTGGTGTCCAACCACCTGCAGCACCTGCGTCAGGTACAACCGTGCCAACCACCACCCCCACTCCTGCCACTTCCCAGGAGACACCCAGGATCCCTGCCCCAACACCACAATGCAGCCAGGCTCGCCAGGAGGGACACGGCGTCCCGGGCACCCAGGAGGAGGCAGGCGACAACGCCAATGCCACCCCTCAGGGGTCCCAGAGACCCGATGTGCCCACAAGTGCAGGCCAGACGCAAGTGGGCAGGGGTGGTGGGAGTGGAGGACGGCGGAGGCGCGAGCCTGACCAGTTGGCTGGGGATCCGGTATTTTCACATGTCCGTAACATCCTGGACTCATACCGGCAGGACACCACGGGCATGGCCCAGGTTGTGTCCGTCCTCGAGGGGATCAAGGTCCAGCAGGCCCAGCAACATGCGGAGCTAATAGCCTGTCTACAGCTACACCAACGGAGGATGGAGGACAGACAGGCTGAGCAAGTGACGGCGTCCCAGGGGATTCACGCTGAACTCCGTCGGATGGCCGACACCATGGCCGACCCTCCCTGTGCCAGAAGGCGGAGAACATCACCACCCACAGGGAGGGATCATGAGGAGGAGGAGGAAACATCCGACGGAGCATCCCAGACGTCGTCACGGCCTGCTGCTGAGGTTCCCCGCAGGAAGCCGGGTCGTCCACGGAAAGGACCGTGAGGGTGGCTGCTACATCACCATCGCCCAGGACACCTGGCCTGGCACCTGGCCCACTGGAGCAACAGCATCACAGCATCAAGAGACATTCTCTGCCACATGGCCCTGCTGGTCACTGGCTGACCAATGTTGACAAAGACTGTGGCATGGACTCTGAGGATTTCCAATGGCAAGGACACCAACTCCCCTACTGAACTTTGGATTCCCTAATCCCGGAAAGCCCCCCACTTTGTCCCCCCCCCCCCCTAATAAATCACACTATTAAGAGTAGATGCCTGCTGGTAGCATTATTACCTAACATGTGTCTTGTACAGTCTAAACATGCCTGAGTCATCTGTTCACTTCAACCATCCACACCCTGGGGCCTGAGTCTGGCACAGGACACATGGGTCACAGTTTATTAGGCAAGACAGACATGGAGCACCATACACACCCGTGATGTGCAGAACCAGCTGAGGGGGTGGCCGAACAACCGTGCTGACAGACACATTGAGTACAGCAACAGTCATGCGCAGAGGTCAGGGAACCTGGCCCGTGTCCTGGGGGGCACCCAGGTACGTGTAGACAGGTGGCAGAACCATGTCCTGCAAGCTTGAGTCCGGTGGATGCAGAGAATGGGGGCCTGGACAACGTTGGATGCATGGGGATGGCACATGTCACACTACCCACACAGTCATGGACATCATGCCCAATACACAGTCTCAGCACACACACACAGCTTGCATCTTGCCACTCGACACATTGACACATAGCCACAATCTGGGAATACCATGCCAGACATGCAGGATGCACCGTGCCTACACACCAGCATTGACTGAGCAGAGGCACCTTGGAGGCATAGGGACACCTTTAATAGTCATGTTTTTGGGATTGCAGAGGCAACTTGAAGTACACATGAACACATCATGTGGAGTAACATGTGGCTCAAACACTGGCACCCCCCTTCTGCAGCACAAATGCGTGATAGCCATGGTACTGGCACACAAGCGTAGGCTAACAGCTAAATACCCACAGCTGCACACGGAGAGCCTGCCATACACCATAGATCCGCTGATGTGGAAGTCCCACGCCATGTCAAGCCAATGTCAACCTTATGTGTCCGAGGGCAGTGTCACACACATTGATGCCATCATCACAATCCACCATCCCATCACTGATGACTGACAACCAGGCAGCCCATCTATTCTGGTGTACCCAGCTGCATGTCGTGTCCCATGGGGATGCCACATGACTGCAGAGGAACCAAACCCCGACCTGGGCAGTGTGCACACATCGTGAACAACTGCCACACCCAATACACCCCAGATGCATCCCTTACCCCATGGAGACTTCCAAACGTGTCCGTGCCTGTAACGCTGAGTCAGCCCACGATGCCATGTCCATGAGGAATAGCAGTGCCACAACAATGCAACCAGCAGATGGCATGCGCAGGTACCTGGGGAAGAGAGACACACAAGAAGTCAGCCACAAAAAGCACAGCCACTTGCATGTGCATTGACTCGACACATGTATGGATGACAACATGCTAGGTCACAATCATGACTGGGGAAATACTACCATCACTGCCACCATCACTCCAGTGACACACCCACACACACCTCTGACTCACGTGCCATACATGCAGGTGGACACACACATCACAACACATGCCACACGGGGACCAAGGCGTGCACACTCAGACACTGGTACTCACCACTAAGCAAAGAAGTCGCGTATGAGCCGAGTCCGGATGTCCTCTTGCGGCTCCACATCCTCCACATCACTAGCCCCATTGCCAAGCCCTTCGTCCTCCACGGGTGGATGGTCCTCGTCATGTTGATTCAGGATGAGTGGCACAGCTCTTTCAACTGCCATGTTGTGCAGCATGCAGCAGACCATGAAGATCTTGCAAACCTTTGCCGGGGCATATGGGAGTGCTCCGCCGGTCTTGTGGAGGCACCGGAATCGGCTCTTCAGCATGCCAAACGTCCTCTCTATCACTCGCCTTGTCCGGCCATGGGCGGTGTTGTAGCGGAGCTGGGCCGGCGTGATGGGGTTGCGGAGAGGTGTCAGCAGCCAAGGCATGTTGGGATAGCCAGCGTCCCCTAAATGGAAAGCACATGGATATCGTTAGAACTGGCGAAGCGGTAGTGCTGCTCGGCCAAACAGAATACAGGACAGACAGACTGTACCCACCAACAACACATGCTCGTTCGTTGCGCAGCTGCATCATCATATCAGGCATCCCGCTACGCCTCATGATGTAGGCATCGTGTGCTGATCCTGGGAAACGAGCACAGACATGTGAAATCACCATGTTGGACAGACACACCACAAGGGCATTGATGGAGTGGTAGTGCTTCCGATTGCGGTACGCCACCTCCCGTGCGTGTGGTGGTACCAAACCTACATGTGTCCCATCTATGGACCCAATGACATGGGGCATCCCTCCCAGGGCATAGAAACCACGCTTGACCTCAGTCATCTGTTCAGGGGTTGGGAACTTGATGAAGTCATCCAGGTGAATCAACATGGCCTCTAAGAAATCATGCAGCACACCGCTGAACATGCTCTGGGACATGCCACCAACATGAGCTATGGTATATTGGAAGCTACCCGTGGCAAGGAAATGTAGGGCAGACATTACCTTCAGCTGGGGTGTCAGTGCCGTGGGATACCTGTGCTGCGGTTGCAGGTGTGGTGCCAGTCTCGCCGTCAGCTCCAGAATCAACGGTTGGGTGAAGCGGTAGAGCCGGATACTGTCATTCTCCTGCATGGTGGCCAAGTCTGGAATTCTTCGGGCAACAGGAGGCGCTCTGCAGTAATTTGGAAGTGACAAGGAAGAGTGAGTTCACTACGATAACAACTCATGTCTACTGAGCACATGTAAATCTGGCAATACACACATGCCACATAGGGAGTCAGGCATGTGCTACATGCCCAGGACACGTATGGATGCAAGGTGACACTCCTTCCAAGACCCAGCTACACACGGTGATTGAGAACCTAACCATGCCACGCCATGGAAATAGCTGTGTCCCAGTGCAAGTGCACTGCCCGACGCAAGACAGGAGTGACATACACCCACACATCAGCAGAAGTGTGATGCCGATTGCAGAGACTGGCAGCGGAACACTTGAGCCACAGGTCACATGACATTACACTAGTCCAGCCCACACACCTTGCCATGAAGGTGCACATGTCATGACTCACCACACATTCCTTGTGAGTTTGCTGACATGGCCTTGTCACGCTACTCCGTGTCCCTTGCATACATGTGCACCTCACATCCGAGAACACATGTGGCATGGTGTTGGGAACAGTGTGCAATGACAATCTACACACAGCCACATGTTGGTTGCTGCAACGGCTGCAGCTTTTGAGGGTGCTACAACATCAACCTGATGTAAATCCCGGACACATATATGGCATAGTCACATTGTGCACTGTGGGTAGTGATAAGTCATGTGTCATGACCCCTGTACCTGGCATCATGGGACACTTCCGTGTGTTGGTGTCGGTGCCATGCCAGTGACGCTCACCCCAAGTGCGCAGTCCCACATGCACACATGTCAAAGGAGTCAAGGGCATGCCTGGCACACATTGCACCCTCACACAGTACACATGTACACATCTCATCATACATCTGGTGCCTTCTCCACTCAGGAGGCATGTTCCACATCACAGCCTGTGACACCTGTGCCCCACACATGTGGTAATGCACAGACGATGCCTTGATGTCCATTCCTGGACAAGTATGTCCGCCCTATTCCTACATGTGTGTCGCCTATCACCACAGTGATGTGTAAAATCCGCCGTACTGCTGCTGAGAGGGCCTGTGCATGTTCCCAAATCACTGTGGGAGTGCTGCCGTATGTGTACCCATCGTGATGGCGAGCGTAGATGCGAGTGTACGGTCCGTACCACTACGGGTACGCATACGCGTGCAGACCCATAGTGATAGAGAGCGTAGATGCGAGTGTACGGTCCGTACCACTACGGGTACGCATACGCGTGCAGACCCATAGTGATGGAGAGGGTAGGCATGCATGTACGGGCCGTTGCCATGCATTTGGGGTGCCCTAGGGCCCCCACACGCACCGTACCTGTGTGTGATGCTCCAAATTACATAGGGGACAAGTATTAAGGCCTACATGCATGCTGGTTGTCATGGAGACCAAGTTCAAAATTCGAAATTGTTCTGGAAGGTGCACAGCAGAAGTCAGTTGGAATGTGTCTACTTTGTTGCAATGTGTTTGTGGGGCTGACATCATGCAGGAGAATGAAACCGATAGAGAACACACAGACTGCTAGGTTTGTAGGGATTGGTGGAAACATAGGATGCAAATGTGAGTGACCAATCTCTCTGTACTCCTGTGCATGAGACTGGGCAGAAGGGCACATATAAGGCAGCCTGGTCCCATGAGGGAGCACTTGCCTGCACATCTTTGCATTCGTCGACCCAGCTGCTGCTACTGATTCCCTGGAACCATGTCAAGGGCTGTGGAGAGGACACAGCCATTCACCCTGGAGGAGAACATGGCTCTGCTGGATGTGATCCTCCCACAGTACCCCATGCTGTATGGGCGACCAGGGTATCAGGTGAGTGCATAGGCCACTGCCACAGACTGTCCCTATGTTGTGACTGTGACTTCGGCCATTGCGTCCAGGTGTAACACACATGCCATGTACTGTTGGGGGGGTCCCAGGGGGGGGGTGCCTGATGTCTCCCAGCAGTGCCCTGAGACAGGAGGGGTGGGGGCCTATCACTCACAGCAGTGCCCTGAGACAGGAGGGGTGGGTGTGGAGTCCTCCCAGCAGTTTCCTGAGACAGGAGGGGTGTGTGCCTATCACTCCCAGCAGTGCCCTGAGACAGGAGGGGTGGGTACAGTGTGCTCCCAGCAGTGCCCTGAGACAGGAGGGGTGTGTGCCTATCACTCCCAGCAGTTCCCTGAGACAGGAGGGGTGTGTGCCTATCACTCCCAGCAGTTCCCTGAGACAGGAGGGGTGTGTGCCTATCACTCCCAGCAGTGCCCTGAGACAGGAGGGGTGGGTGTGATGCACAGTGTGAGCCTTGATCACTGATTGTGACATTGCCATCATTCCACCTGTGTACCCACTATGGCACGTACAGCTTTTTCCCTCACCAGGGGATGATGTCCCAATGACAAAGGTGCAATGCGTTGGCTGCATGACATGCCTTGTTGTAACCAGCTAATTTGTACCCATATGTCTCTCTGTGACATGTGGCTGGTGTATTGATGTGGTGTCACTTGTTCTACCTCACAGGTGGGCGCCACTGCCAAGGAGCAGATCTGGCTGACCGCCGTCAGTGCCGTGAGGCGTGTGGATGGTCGGAGGCGGCGCCTGGCCCAGGTGAGGAAACGCTGGCAGGATATCCGGTGCTGGACGCGGAGGATTGCACGGCTCCTGCTGGGGGACTCACCTGAGAGCCACAAGAACCGCAACCGCCGCCGTCTGAGCCACCTCCACAGGCGTGTGCTGCCGGTGGTCTTTCCAGACCTGGAGAGGCGCTTACAGGCGATGCAGCAGCCGGAAGGGGGTAGGTACATGTGTGTTTGTTGTGTGTCACCGGCATTTGTAAGGGCACAGTAGCATGAATTCACTGGCAGGGTTTGAAGGTGCTGTGCAGATCCTGTTTGCCCCAGTATAGCGCTGTGCCCCTGCCACCCTTCCCCTCCTTGCAATGTGTTCCCTGGTCTGTGTGTAGTCACTCCTCCACAGGGTAATGTAGGCTGGCGCTTTGTCCACGGGAACAATGTCTGTAGCATCATGTGTGGGGGTGGTGTGTAACAGGTTGTGGGACATTGCCTGTGCACTGTCAAGTTCACTGCATGTGGGTTCCATATCAGTTGGCACTGATGCTGACTCCAGACATGGGAGTTGGTCTCTCATGTGTCATGCCTTACAGCGCGCATGTCCCATGTAGTGGCCTGTGACATGATGTGCATGAGTGTGCGATACACATAGTGCAGGGATGGTGACGTGTGTTGCAGTCATTACCATTCAGTAGCATGTAGTTGCGTGCCCACTACTGTCCCCTGGGGCACCTTTTCCTGAGTGGTGTATGTGTCATCATACACGTGGCCACTGTCAGTGTCTACAGCGTAAGTTGTGCTCTCTGCCATTGTCCCCTGTCACCATGTATATAGACGTGCTATTTTGTACAGGTGTCCACTGTGCAGCCTGACCTGATTATCCTTCTTCATACTCACAGTTGCCAGTGCCTGTGTGTCTTGCTATACTCATCTGAGGATGGGCACTGGTACCACATTATTTGTACAGGCGCACCTTGGCTGTTTGGCGTTCAATCTCGCTTTTTGCCTGCCCCTGTGTGTATCACCCAGACTATGAGATGTTGGTGCCACCTGTGTCTCAACAATTTGCCTCGTGTAGGGTCTTGTTGGGGCGGGCAATGCCTATGTGTAAAATCCTGATTACCACTTGCTGGGTCTGGGCAGTGTGTGATGTGTCTGGACACACACGCAATGTGCAGTGACAGAGTCATGTTGTGCATGTTTTCAGCATTACCTATGCAGCATGTGTCTCAAGTTCATGGATATGGTCCCTGGTCATCGGTATTTTCGCCAACGCTGTGTGGTGCAGATGCAGTGCTGGATTGTCCCCAGGCCTGGGTGCTATGTCAGACTCCTTTTCCTGTGTTTAGCTATTGTCTCATGCTCTCCATGGTATTTCAGTGGCATGGTGGCTCAACCAACTGTGTGTTTCATGCCCTACATCGGTACCCTGTTCAGTAGATGTTAGGGATCATCTTTTTCAGGCCATGCAATGTTACCTATGTGGATTGGACTCATGTGACAGATGTGTACAGATGTCTGATTATTTCTGTCTCTCCACCCTGCCCACAGCATCGTCGGGGGACACAGAGGGAGACATGGACACAGACCAGGCGGAGGGACCGAGCACCAGTGCCAGCCGTGACATCGGGTCTGGCACATCGAGTGGTACAGAGGCGGAGGAGAGTGTGGCCGAGGACCTGTCGACTGGCACATCAGACTACGAAGCTGACAGGTCCGGGGACGATGTCTCCGAGTGGGCGGAGGCTGCACCAGCAGCTGACAGCGGAACAACACCTCGCACCGCCCCCTCAGTTTCCAGCAGCCGCCTCCCACTTGCTCGTGTCCCTTCCCAGCGTGCCCGGTCACAGCATGTCTCCTTCCTGCCAGGCACCGCACCCCCTGCCCCTGTCTCCACTGCTGCCGCCAATGCAGAGTCTGTGGACATCCAGCGGCAACTGCAGGTTGGTCAGGCTGCGATCCTTAATGTCCTCCATGCCCACGGCAAAACCCTCACCAACATCGAGGCTTTCTTGGAGGGCATTCATTCATCGCAGGCTGACCAACGCAACTTGCTGAGGTCCATCGACTCCACACTGACTGCAGCAGTGGGTCTCCTGCAGCGCGACCTCCCCCCACCTACCCCTGCCCCATCCACACTTCCCACTCCCATGCCTGTCACACGTACACCCAGACGTCGGCATGCACCCACATCAACAGACACGGGCACCACAGCAGCAGGGAAGGTCCACCGCACTCCTCCTGACACGCACACACAGGGTGAGGTAGGCACACCCACTGGGTCGGGGGGCAAACGTGTGACACGCAGCCATAGTGGGAGTCCGCATTCCACCCAGTCCACTCCCTCCAAATCCCCTCCCCTCAGCTCTCCTGGCCACATCTCCCCCAAGGACACCTTCATGGCCGCTCTGTCCCTGAGCCCCACAGTTACACCACCACGCAAGCGGTCAAGGAGGTCCCCGGTCAGGGTGGTTGAGTCTCCCCCCCTGTCTCCACCCTCCCCCGGTGGCGCTGCGACCCATCCCTCTGATCCCCCCCCCCTCCTTGGGGCCTGAGGTCCCTTCGGGTGCAGGGGACTCCCTGGAGGACCTTGCAAAGGTGTGTAGTGCCATCCTGGCCTCCGCCTTTGGCACTGACCCACCTCCTGTGGTGGAGTCCTCCATCCCTGCACCCACAACGCCTCCCCTTTGCCCTGATGTCCCTGCGGTGCCTGTTGCTTCCCCCCCCCCTGATGCCCTCACCAGTGTGGAAGACGATGCCATTTGACTGTGCAGGCAATGTAGGGGACACGCATCCCACTGTGTCCCCCATCCAGCTGAGAATCATTGACTGCCCTATGGGCTTTGTGAAGATTGAACTGCCTGCGATCCACGGACATTGTGCTCATGCTGAATAAAGCTTAATTTTGTTTTCATTATCACACTACTGCTATGCTGGTATTGGTGTTGGTGGGGCTGCTACATGGTTTTTGGTGGTGTGTAAGGGTTTGGGTGTGTGGGATGTGTAGTAGTGTACTGCTCATTGGTGGGACCCTGTGATCTGTGTGCCATCACAAGGTGTTGGCTAACTTTCTTTGTTCATGTAAGCAGTTACTGCATGGTGCACTTGTCCCAGGGTGTATTCCTTCCTCTGTGGACCCAGCTTTCTTCCCTGCAGGGTGTTCCCAATGTTTAGCGCAGAGCTGTGTCTACATGAGCTGTGTGTGTGACGGAGCCCTTCTACTTTGGCCATGCATGCAGGGCCATGTCTCCACCTGCGACAATCGTGGCATCCTTGGTGATCACTGTACTTGTGTGTGGAGTCTGTTGACATGAGTTCATGGGGACATGTTCCCTTGTAGCCAGTATGCATGTGGATGATTCTGGCCTCACACACATGTGTTACACCCCTCCTGTATCAGGGCACTGCTGGGAGTGATGGGCACCCACCCCTCCTGTCTCAGGGCACTGCTGGGAGGACTCCACACCCACCCCTCCTGTCTCAGGGCACTGCTGGGAGGACTCTGCACCCACCCCTCCTGTCTCAGGGCACTGCTGGGAGGACTCCACACCCACCCCTCCTGTCTCTGGGCACAGCTGGGAGGACTCTGCACACACCCCTCCTGGGTCTGGACACTGCTGGGGGGACTCTGCACACACCCCTCCTGGGTCTGGACACTGCTGGGGGGACTCTGCACACACCCCTCCTGGGTCTGGACACTGCTGGGAGGACTCTGCACCCACCCCTCCTGTGTCAGGGCACTGCTGGGAGGACTCTGCACACACCCTCCTGTCTCTGGGCACTGCTGGGAGGACTCTGCACACACACCTCCAATTTCTGGATATGTACGCTTGGGACATACACGGTGTGGGTGCGCTCCATGCATTCGAGGTGAGGGTACGGGTCGTACTTACACTGTTGGGGTGGGGGGTACGCTCCATGCATACGCGGGTGAGGGTTCGTGTCGTACTTACACTGTTGGCATGGGGGGTACGCTCCATGCATACGCGGGTGAGGGTACGGGTCGTACTTACACTGTTGGCATGGGGGGTACGCTCCATGCATACGTGGGTGGGGGTACGGGTCGTACTTACACTGGTGGGGGTGGGGGTACGGTCCGTACGTCCGCGGGTGAGGGTTCGAGTCGTACTTACACTGTTGGGGTGGGGGGTACGCTCCATGCATACGCGGGTGGGGGTACGGGTCGTACTTACACTGGTGGGGGTGGGGGTACGGTCCGTACGTCCGCGGGTGAGGGTTCGAGTCGTACTTACACTGTTGGGGTGGGGGGTACGCTCCATGCATACGCGGGTGGGGGTACGGGTCGTACTTACACTGGTGGGGGTGGGGGTACGGTCCGTACGTCCGCGGGTGAGGGTTCGAGTCGTACTTACACTGTTGGGGTGGGGGGTTGCGCTCCATGCATACGCGGGTGGGGGTACGGGTCGTACTTACACTGGTGGGGGTGGGGGTACGGTCCGTACGTCCGCGGGTGAGGGTTCGAGTCGTACTTACACTGTTGGGGTGGGGGGTTGCGCTCCATGCATACGCGGGTGGGGGTACGGGTCGTACTTACACTGGTGGGGGTGGGGGTACGGTCCGTACGTCCGCGGGTGAGGGTTCGAGTCGTACTTACACTGTTGGGGTGGGGGGTTGCACTCCATGCATACGCGGGTGGGGGTACGGGTCGTACTTACACTGGTGGGGGTGGGGGTACGGTCCGTACGTCCACGGGTGAGGGTTCGAGTCGTACTTACACTGTTGGGGTGGGGGGTTGCGCTCCATGCATACGCGGGTGGGGGTACGGGTCGTACTTACACTGTTGGCATGGGGGGGACGCTCCATGCATACGCGGGTGGGGGTACGGGTCGTACTTACACTGTTGGCATGGGGGGGACGCTCCATGCATACGCGGGTGGGGGTACGGGTCGTACTTTGGCCATGCATGCAGGGCCATGTCTCCACCTGCGACAATCGTGGCATCCTTGGTGATCACTGTACTTGTGTGTGGAGTCTGTTGACATGAGTTCATGGGGACATGTTCCCTTGTAGCCAGTATGCATGTGGATGATTCTGGCCTCACACACATGTGTTACACCCCTCCTGTATCAGGGCACTGCTGGGAGTGATGGGCACCCACCCCTCCTGTCTCAGGGCACTGCTGGGAGGACTCCACACCCACCCCTCCTGTCTCAGGGCACTGCTGGGAGGACTCTGCACCCACCCCTCCTGTCTCAGGGCACTGCTGGGAGGACTCCACACCCACCCCTCCTGTCTCTGGGCACTGCTGGGAGGACTCTGCACACACCCCTCCTGGGTCTGGACACTGCTGGGGGGACTCTGCACACACCCCTCCTGGGTCTGGACACTGCTGGGGGGACTCTGCACACACCCCTCCTGGGTCTGGACACTGCTGGGAGGACTCTGCACCCACCCCTCCTGTGTCAGGGCACTGCTGGGAGGACTCTGCACACACCCTCCTGTCTCTGGGCACTGCTGGGAGGACTCTGCACACACACCTCCAATTTCTGGATATGTACGCTTGGGACATACACGGTGTGGGTGCGCTCCATGCATTCGAGGTGAGGGTACGGGTCGTACTTACACTGTTGGGGTGGGGGGTACGCTCCATGCATACGCGGGTGAGGGTTCGTGTCGTACTTACACTGTTGGCATGGGGGGTACGCTCCATGCATACGCGGGTGAGGGTACGGGTCGTACTTACACTGTTGGCATGGGGGGTACGCTCCATGCATACGTGGGTGGGGGTACGGGTCGTACTTACACTGGTGGGGGTGGGGGTACGGTCCGTACGTCCGCGGGTGAGGGTTCGAGTCGTACTTACACTGTTGGGGTGGGGGGTACGCTCCATGCATACGCGGGTGGGGGTACGGGTCGTACTTACACTGGTGGGGGTGGGGGTACGGTCCGTACGTCCGCGGGTGAGGGTTCGAGTCGTACTTACACTGTTGGGGTGGGGGGTACGCTCCATGCATACGCGGGTGGGGGTACGGGTCGTACTTACACTGGTGGGGGTGGGGGTACGGTCCGTACGTCCGCGGGTGAGGGTTCGAGTCGTACTTACACTGTTGGGGTGGGGGGTTGCGCTCCATGCATACGCGGGTGGGGGTACGGGTCGTACTTACACTGGTGGGGGTGGGGGTACGGTCCGTACGTCCGCGGGTGAGGGTTCGAGTCGTACTTACACTGTTGGGGTGGGGGGTTGCGCTCCATGCATACGCGGGTGGGGGTACGGGTCGTACTTACACTGGTGGGGGTGGGGGTACGGTCCGTACGTCCGCGGGTGAGGGTTCGAGTCGTACTTACACTGTTGGGGTGGGGGGTTGCGCTCCATGCATACGCGGGTGGGGGTACGGGTCGTACTTACACTGGTGGGGGTGGGGGTACGGTCCGTACGTCCACGGGTGAGGGTTCGAGTCGTACTTACACTGTTGGGGTGGGGGGTTGCGCTCCATGCATACGCGGGTGGGGGTACGGGTCGTACTTACACTGTTGGCATGGGGGGGACGCTCCATGCATACGCGGGTGGGGGTACGGGTCGTACTTACACTGTTGGCATGGGGGGGACGCTCCATGCATACGCGGGTGGGGGTACGGGTCGTACTTACACTGTTGGCATGGGGGGGACGCTCCATGCATACGCGGGTGGGGGTACGGGTCGTACTTACACTGTTGGCATGGGGGGTACGCTCCATGCATACGCGGGTGGGGGTAGGGTCCGTACATATCCGTCCCCACGCTATGTGATGCTTGTGCGGGCCGTACCCAGGCCTTTGCCACGTGGGTACGATCCGTCCCGCCATTGTTGGGGTGACGTGTGTGTGGGCGTGGTACGACTCGTACCCACGCTCTTGAGGCGTGGGTACGGGACGTACCTGTCTGGTTGTGTTGCCGGTTCGCGTGGTGACGGACTTCCGTTGTGGCGGTCGCTGGCTTATCAGGACACACCCCCACCCCCTCGTGGTGACCAGGGCATGGGAGTCAGGTATGTCCAGGCCATGTGTGACTTATGTGGTTGTTTTGTGGTCTGCCCTGGTCGTGCCACCCCCACCCCACCCTCCCCCCTCCCTTAGTTATTCTGACCTTCTGCGGCGTCTGCGTCGGTGCCTGTAGAGCAGGTGGACTGCTATGAGGGCAGGGATGACTCGTAGGTTCGGGTCCATGTCTGTCCGTCGCGTACTGGTACTCCAATCGCGTCGTCCTGTCGCGTACGGGTCCTCCTTGGTGGCGTCGTCCTGTGTGTCCGTCACGTACTGGTCCTCCTTGTTCGCGTCGTCGTCTGTCCGTCGCGTACTGGTGGTCCTTGTTCGCGTCGTCCTGATTTCCCGGCAGTTTTTGGCTGCCGCAAAATATTCACCGTGCGGGGTGACGTCGGTGCGAATCGTGATTCCTGGGTCGTGAATGGCTGGCTGCGAGCGTCCCGACGTCAGGTCGGCGCTTTCCCGGATCGCATTGGTAGGTGTTTTTTTGTTCGGTCGGACTTTTTTACGAATCGTACGGTCATGGTGTACCCGTGCGAATCGTAATTCCTTGTTTGTAGAAATTGACGACCGGGTACGCGTCGGACGGAGAATATGCTCCGTCCGACGGTTCGTACCCGGTTTTTACCGGATCGTGATCGGCACCTAAGTATGTGTAAGTTTCTGTAAAAGTAAGTGTGGTGGTGTGTGTATAACTGTATATGCAAGTAAATGGATGTTTGATTCTTTATTAGCATGAGTGACTATGTGTGAGTAACTCTATGGATGAGTGGCATTGTGTTACAGGATGTTTAGGTGTATGAGTACATATGATGTGTGAGTACATGTATGAGTGACTGTATAGGATTGTTGGTGGATGAGTGGATGTGTATGTGGATCTTAGAATTACTGAATAGGTTGTTGTAACTGTTATTGGTATGTCCATTTTTTTGAAAATTTTAGTCTCTATTTTTGAATGTTTGTATCAAAGGTTATATTAGGGTGAGAGGAGGTGTACCACTCTGTCACAAGGATAATGTCATCAGTGATGTCATTTGAGATGTCATCAGTGATGTCATGAGTGATGTCACTGACCATGTCATGAGTGATGTAATATGTGACGTCATCAGTAGTGCATTGCGGGCGCGCGAGTTATAGTTAGCTGAACTAACTATAACGGGGGAATTTCATTGGTTTTTTACGAGTGAAATGTCCAGCTAACTATAACATGTGTGAAACCTTTGGTTTTTTCATTGAATTTCTAAGGTTTTTTAAATGCTAATTCCTAACTATAACGTGTGTGAAACCCATGGTTTTTTCAGTGAATTTGCAAGGTTTTTTAAATGCTAATTTTTTTTTTTTTCTTCTTTTTTTTTTACATATTTTTATTTTAATTTTCTATCCTTTTTTAAAGACTACACGCGCACGTTACGCGGAAGTGTCGGGGAGTGACTGTTATGCGCATGCGCGCGAGCGCGTGTCTTTTTTACGCGCATGCGTACTTTTGCCGTAAGCGTACCGTAAGCGTACGGTGGGTCATGTGATCATGAAACACAACTTTTGATTGGTTGAAACTACTTTCAGTTCTAGAACTCTCCTACACCACACCCATTCCCCTCATTTCTGCTTGTGATCCCTTAGGAGAAGGAGCTGGGTTGTCTTTGTGATACGATGGCAGAACAGCAGAGCTCTTCTGAGAGTGAGGCTAGCAGCACTACCTTGAGGCAGAGAGCGAGGAAACAAAAGACCTCTTACGTATGGGAGTATTTTACTTTTCCAGAAGGCCAGCAAAAGGTAAATGCACCCTTAGTGACTTGCAAGCTGTGTAAGCGTGTACTTTCAAGAGGGAATCCTGACAGGAAGTATTCCTTTGGGAATCACACCATGATGAGACACCTTAAGGATGTACACAGAAGGACACATGCTCGACTTACTGAAGGTAACCCTTCAGTAAATCAACCAAGCACATCCACAGCAGCTCAGCCTGGACCATCATCTGCAGGGCCGAGTCCTTCTTCTGCAGGTCAGGTGAGCCCTTCATCTGTGGGGGGAGCATCTCCTTTTTCTGGTCCTCTGGAAATTAACCCTCGGTTTGCGAGGGTTGAAGTACGGTGCGCCACTTGTCATGATCTAATTACTTATAGGGAGACCAGTATTTCCCTAGTGAACAGTAAAATAGATCAGCACACTTGTCGTACCGTCTAATATTCCCAATCTTTCTTTCCTCTGTCCCTGCATGAACACAGCGGCTCTTTTAAGAGCCAACCTTACCTTTCATCTATTTTTTATATATTTTTTTAAAAACTTTTTTTTTTTTTTTTTACCGTACGCGTACGGTACGCGTAATTTTTTTTTTTTTTTTTTAAAAACACTAAAAATCAATTATCACATTACAAGGTCCTTGAGAGACTACAATTAAAAACTGAAAATGTGATTGTAGAGAAGTGGAAAAAAGGGACCATGACATTATTAACTTACCATACCCACTCAAAAAAAGATTTATTCATTTAATTTTTTTTTTAATTGCTTTAAAAATGGTTCTAGTTTTCGAAAATGTTCTATCTCAATCTGAAAAAAAAGAAAAAAGTATTAATATTTAATAAAACATTTAATAATACAGTACACATATTTACATATTTTTCAAAAAATATTTTTGCCTTTTTTTTGCTGTTTTCAGAAAATATTGCATTTCACTATAAATTGTGAAAGCAATTGCATTCATCATTTAACAGCAGGCAAAAAAAAAATTAACAATCTCAAAGATTGTTTTTAAAAAAGCCCACAATCTCTTTTTGCATAAACATAACTTTATAGAAATGCATAATATTCTTAAAAAATATCATCTAATATCAATACTTATTTCTTTAAAATACCGTCTGATATTTTTGTTTCAGAAGTATAATCACAATAATATATCTCAAATAACTCCACAATACATCTGGTTCCATTTCCTTTAGGCCAAATAGTAATTTTAAAATTCTTTTTTTGTTTAATTTCCAATGGTAATCCAATAAAAATCTAAAGTTTAAATTGTACACATGTCACCGATTCTCTGTAACATTTTGGTTTCCGAAAGATTAATTAATAATTAAATAAGTCCACAATAGAATTTTTTACTTTTCCGCATGGCCAAATAGTAATTTTAAAAATCTTTTTTGAAAAAATTTCCAATGGCAATCCAATAACATTCCAAAATTTAAATTGTGCAGATGTTACCGATTTTTTCTAAATTTTTCGTTTTCCAAAGTTTCCTTAAAAAATGGAAAAATTCCACATTACAATTGGTTACCTTTCCATTAGGCCAAATGATAATTTGTTAAATCTTTTTATTTGTAAATTCCAAATGGTAATCCAATAAAATGGTAAAATTGTTTTGTCCAGATGTTGCCAAATCTCTCTAAAATTTAGGTTTCAGGAAGATTAGATAGGAATTTCCTAAATCAAAAGGCAAACGTTGCTTAAAAATCAATTGGGAATCATTACACAGTGTCCAGCCTTTTTCACATTTAAGATAAACTGTGTAATGACCAGAAGTTACAGTAGGTCCATCATGGAAAATTATTGCAACTGTTACAAAAGTTTTTCCTGAAATTGATAATTGCTGTCCTGTAAACTTCTTTATTAAAGTATCCAATTTTGAACCATCAGCTCTACATCGTTGCATCATTAAAATTACATACTGTCTGTATTCCTTTAAAATTAATGTTGAAAACATGTCAGATTTACACTCACCGCATTGCATGCTATGATTAGCATCTTTAACTAATTTAGCAAAAGTGACTGTTTTACTCTCTGGCAATGTTAAATAAATAAACCTTTCAGAATCAACATTAGAGCCACATATATTATAACAGTTTTCACAACTATGTTCCCATTTATAAGAGAGACCAAATACATTTTCAATGGGAACCCCTTCTTCTTCCAGTACCTGAAGAAAATAAATCAAGAATTCCTGTGCGTCTTGCTGTACATTTTGAGAAAACTGTGTTCGTCCTGAACATACATCTAAAACTTTTCTAATTTCAGTAGCACTTTCTATTTGAGTTTTATCATTACTCAGCTTTTCAAAAAGGAGACTCAGCACAGAACAGAATCTTTTTCCCTGATTTACTATTATCTGCTCTTGCAAACTTTCCAGATAAAATGCAACATTCAGCACTACATTAGCATAGCAGTTGACACCAGAGCTATTTTCAAAATAACATCCTACAACCTGTTCTTCATTTTCCTTATTCTTTTTGCTTGCAATTACATCACTCCTCTTTTTTTTCCTCCTCTCTACATCTTCATTACAGATATTCTCATTTCTCCTTTTACGAGAAACTACACGTTTCTCCAACACAGGATACTGACCTAAATGAGGAGCATAGCTTCTTCTTAATCTATTATACTCCTTTACACAATTTGTATCAGCACTAACTTTTGAATCATCAAAGTCTATCATGAATAAACCTGATAATGTTTTCACTCGTGACAAAGCAACATATGCCATACCTTCTTTGAACACAGTTGAACCAATGTTCACAAATGCACAATCTACAGTCAATCCTTGAGACTTGTGAATAGTTACAGCATATGCTAGCGAAAACGGAAACTGCTTCCTACGTACATATAAGTCTTTCACAAGCATGAAACGAACTGAACAACGACAAATGTCTTTAACTTCTTCTATCTGATCAAATTTTATTTTTAAACATTCAATTCCATCTTTTTTCTGATAATTAATAAAACCCACAACTCTTCCCATAGCTCCATTAACTAAACCTTTTTCAACATCCAAATTTCTCCTTAAAAATACTCTACAGTTCATGCAAACATATAGATTTTTTTCTAATCCAGCTGTTTTGGAAATGTTCTTCTCTAGTGAATCCAATTTATTTTTCAGTGTGCCTGTTAATGTGACAGTAATTCTTCCATCCTCAATTTTGTCCACTGCTTCCAATTTCCTGATATCTTCCTTTTCCAATTTCAAAAGCTCCTCATTGAATATTGAGCATTCACGTAGAGTTGGTATTAAGCAGATGACACTTTTGTTTTCTGCAATGTTCTTGTATATCTTCTCTGCAACTATTTCTTCCTTTGGAAATAAATTATGTAGCAGCCGACTCTGTAATGCTTTTTTGCCAGCTTCTGTGAGTAGTCCAATCCTGATATCTTTCAGAATACTTCCATATTCTTCATCGTTTGCTTGCCTCATATTAGTTGTAAGTTCCTTGTACTCAAAGAAGGACCAAATATTTGTATTACCGATGCTGCCCAATGACTTCTTCGTGTCTTCATGTGTCACAGTATTAAACACTGGTTGTCCTTTAACTGGAGTAAGTTGCAAAAGATCTCCAAAAACTATGACGTGTTTTCCTCCAAATAACACGTCATCGTCTGTCTTCAGAATTTGCTGCATTCTTAAATGCACAAAGGCAAGCATTAAGTTCGATATCATGCTCACCTCATCAATAATGAGAACTTGCATCTTCTTCAATACTCTTGAAACTTCCAAGCATGCTTCTCCAGTTAGCTTGTTGTATTGTATTTTGTTCTCATGCTCCACTGGTAACATTAGCAAACGATGTAAAGTGATTCCTTTTATGTTATATGCTGCTAACCCAGTTGGAGCAGTAACCACACAAGACAAAGTAGAATCCGTTTTTTGCTGTAGGTAGCTTCTGATGACTTTTATTAGGAAACTTTTTCCAGTTCCAGCTTGTCCGCTTACATACATCCTGATTGGATGAAATGATGTGCATGAGCACTCTTTTTTTTCATGTAGAAATCCGTGATCAATTTTTTTTCTGATCTCTTCATAAATTTGTTGCTGCTCTTCGTTCAGTTGTCTTTCCAAATTTTGTAAGTCTATAAATTCTCCTTGAGCTTGATTCATAGCCGTTTCCACTTCATTCATGGCTATTGATGCTTCATTTTCAACGATTGGTTGTCCTAGGGGATCTTGACTGAGTGTTCCTGAACTTTGGCTGTCCTGAGAACTGTCTCTAGCTATTTCTGCTGCAATTGTAGTTTCCTGTTCAATTTCTTCATTTAACATTTGCAGATAAGTTGTGAATGTATTGCATTGTATGCTGTCTTTGCAAGCATTAAAAGAATCTTCATAGCTTTGAAATTCTCCCAGTAGTTCATCCTCTGTACGCCATGGTTTAAACAGCTGTAAAAGAGCCAAGTAGTAAAATTCCTTTTTGTCAGTAGTGTCGCAACTCAGCTTCCGGTGATTTATCAAACTTCCTTTTGTTTGCTTCACCAAACATCCTTCCTCACCAATGACTTTATATTTTCCATTGTTGATGTCTTCTGCGGCTTTCCGTGAATAAATGTAGTTCTGCAGCACTTCATAGAGACACATGTTCTCCAGATGATGACTTCTCTTGGGATAATATGTGTCCAACATGTTTGATTTCAAAATATCTGTACTTTCTGGGTCATTCTCGGCCAATAATTCAATTTCTCCAACAGATTTCAGTACCCGATTTCTCATTGCTGCAAGGCCTAAACTTGCCCAAATTATTCTTCTTGATTTCGAGTAGAGACTTGCAGAAGATAACCTATCTGAACTTTCGTAGGATCCAATTTCTCGATGCGATAACATCTTCAAACTGAAACTGTACAGCTTCTTACTGACAGTTTTCTCGTGAGAAATCTCTTCCCACATTTCCTTCAATTATGTTTTTTCTGATTTCGTAATGTAAGACGTTACATATCGAGCAACAGCAATGGAATTGTCAGCTACATACTGTATATCCATGTTAGCGTTCCACATGGATAAAATCACTGGGTTGTAGTCATTTATATTTTTTGATTCTTCTTTTCTTTTAAGGTTGTAGGTATTCTTAGGTAATTTTCTTGTGATAGTATGTCTCACAGATGACATAAAACTGTTAACTCTTCCATTTGAAAGAACAGGTCTAGGAAATCCAAATCGACATTTAGTGTAGTATTTATCTTTGCTCTTGTATTTCCGTCGACAGTATTTTCCACACCGATGACTTTGGAAACGTAAAACTTGCTCCTTTAACTTTTTCTCTTCTGTGCTTTTTGGTATAGCACATGTTGCATATTCTTCAATGTAAGATAACACTGCTTCATCAGTATCTGTTCCAAACTTTGGGGCATCCTTGATCCACAACAGCATATGAATATGAGGAGCACCTCTTGCCTGGTACTCTTTTCTCCAAAATAAATCCACTACTTCTCCTAGAGGTGGATTTTTTTTATTGCAGATGAAGGACATCATAGCCTCAAATCTATGATTGAAATATCTGCAAACATTAACCGGATCCAATGAGCACAGTTCTCCTGCTGTCTTGTATTCGATGTTTTTAATGTTTGAATTTGCCTCTCGTAGAAAATCCAGTAAATCATCCCAAGCGTACTCCGCACAGCTTAGGGTAACGAACCATGTTGGTGTTCCTAAATTCCGTAACATGCATTTTAATTCACCATGGTGTCGGTACCAATATTCATTTGTCCCACGCTGACAAGCCATCAGATTGATCAGTTGTGTTTCTAAATGATCATCTCGGTGCTGCACTTTCTCCATAAAATCCTTAGCAGACACATTTTGCAAATGTACTCCACTTTTTAAAATGTGATTTACTGCATAAGACAATGCAGACAAGTCGCTTTCAAATAAAAGATGGAACAAATAAGGAATACTTTGTCAAAATCTGGGATCTTCAGCATATAGTCTTGTAGTCCGATACTCAGAAGCTGGAATCTGTTCCGGGCGTTCATCGTATCGTCCTCCTTTTCCTTTAGGAAACAGCTGGGGAAAACATCGAGCTTCCAAGCTCTCCTCCCATACACTCACGGGAGTTCCTTTTGCTTTCTTCATCTGAAATAGATCAATATTGTCTCCCATAACTTCTTTTGAATGAAGAGGATGTATGCTAAAATGTTCATAAATTTCTTCTTCCTTTGACTTGTCCACTTTTTCAATTTGTCCAGTTGGTGTTTCTGTGTCTTCTTGTAAATCTTCTTCTTCTTCTTCTTCTTCTATATAAATTGATTCATACCATTTGTTATTCCTTTTCAAATACAAATTTGCTCTTTGTACTTTCCGTACATCTACCAGCTCCTGCCAAATCTTCTTATTCTTTGTAGGTACACCATTAACCAGAATAATTAATGGTTCAGTTTCCAAAGTATCCGCATCAATAGTTTCCATATTTTTTTTCAAATCCAAGGGCAAATACACCACTCTACCTTTTAAACCTCTCAGTAAATCTGAAGGAGGTAATTTACCAGTTTTGGGCTCCATACGTACTATGGTCTGGAACGGATGAACACATTGAATGAGTATAGACTCATATGTATTTAATTCAGAAAGTTCAGCAGGAATAGCATCCAATTCTAAATTATTATGTACAGCTCTGGTCGGCATTCTATTTTCCTCTAACTTGTTGTAACAGTATTTACAAATACGCTGAACTTCACCCAATTCAAAACAATTTTCAAGAAATATATATGTGGCAAAATCCTTCCACTTATAATTATCTTCATTTTCACTCTTTCTGTAGAGATCAACATACCTGGTTTGTTTTCTATAATGAGTTCTGCGGCAACAAATACAAGTAATATTTGGTCTTTCATTAGAGATTATTGCAAATTTTGTTATGTGATCATTAAATGTCTTACTTACAAAGGGTTCTACATTCTCTTCCACTTCTTCCTCATTTACTGTGTCCTTCTCTGCACTGTTTTGTTCAGGACCAAAGTAACAAAACTGAATTTCATCAACAACCTTCTCTACATCTGATACCGTTCCACGGAACAGAGCCCTATTCAATTCATCTAACTTTAGTGCTGGACTTTTAGCAAAATACAACCGTCTCACAAACTTTCTCATTTCAGTATGATGAACAGCCAGCATCCTAAAATGATGGAAAACACTATTACACACTTTTCTAGATAGACAAGCCAGAGAATGACCCTGCAAACCAGTATTCTCTCTCACTCTGCATGGATCCAAACTTTGAAGCAACTTAATCTTCTGTTTTACACTTTTTTTGCTATATTCTCTTAGAAACTCACGAAATTTATCAATAGATTCCTGACGCACAGTGCAAATACTACTACAATTCCAAGTGTACACTGGGGCTTTAGGACGTCTCCCCATAGCCTCATCCGCCATCACTTGTACCTCATCTCTTGGAACCATTATCTCCTTCTCCATTATGCAACCATTTTTCACTTCATAAGCACGACCTCTGGTGTCAACTGCATGCAGCAAACTATTACTTTGAAAATAACTCTCTTCATTAAAAAAAGGTTCACTACTTGAACTATGCATCCATTTTCCTAAAAACACTTTAGAAAAGTTTGTTCTGTTCACTACTCTTTTCCTTTTGCTATGTGATTTCAGTACATTAACCATTTTGTCTAATGTACGCATCCTATTCAAAATTAAAATGAATAGTTTCCTTTTTAATTCTAATGCCTTTGCTGCAATGGCTTCAATTTTTTTTTTCTCTTATAAAACTTAGCCTTTTGCTTATATTTCTTCACATCCTTTATCAAATTGGACATAACTCTTCTCTGAAACATTTTTCTACGTACCTCTTTAAACGCTGTTTTTCTGTTTAAGTTAATCTTTTTAGTTGCAGAAGGTATATTTGCATTAACTAAATTCTCAATTTTTTCCTGTGCTTTTCGATTGAAATCATTCTTTCCAGTACAGACATTTTGTACATTTTTCCTTTTTTTGAATATGTTTTTTAGAAAAATGTTTGTCTGCTTACCAGAAGATTTTTTCTTTTTCCCAACATGAGCATCTTCAACTAACTTAGGTCCTCCAGTTGTCTTCAAATATAGGTTTTTTTTGTGGTCTTTTTTTACTCTGGATTTTGTAGGCATCTTAAATTTTGTTCACTGCTCTTCAGCAATACCTGAAAAAAACTAAAAAAAAAATCCTTTATTTTATTTAAATATATTACTACATTTGTTTTCACATTAGTCACAAAACGAAATTTCTTTGCCAATTTGAAAGCACACTTACTGCTCTTTTTTTTGGCAAGTATAATCACTTTTACAGACTGACACATTATGAATCCACTTTTCAGATTTTTTAAAAAGCACATGTCCAAACTGCTTTTTCAGACCATCACCATTTGTAACCTGGGTGACTGCCTACACTCCAGCAAGGGCAACCAGCCTTAGTGATGCTGTATGTATTTGCATTACTGACTGAAACCTCAAACCCCACTCGCTTGTGAATACTGTGCATGATTCCACATGGTAAGCAGCTGGGTGTGTGCTAAGAGTCTGCTTCTGCACCAAAAAATGGCTCCCCCTTTCCTTCTAATGCAACTGTGAAATCACCAGAGCAATACGCAATAAATCTCTGCCTGTAATTCCTATTTGCACACAGAGTCATGTTTTCACATTAGTCACAAAACGAAATTTCTTTGCCAATTTGAAAGCACACTTACTGCTCTTTTTTTTGGCAAGTGATAATCACTTTTACAGACTGACACATTATGAATCCACTTTTCAGATTTTTTAAAAAGCACATGTCCAAACTGCTTTTTCAGACCAGCACCATTTGTAACCTGGGTGACTGCCTACACTCCAGCAAGGGCAACCAGCCTTAGTGATGCTGAATGTATTTGCATTACTGACTGAAACCTCAAACCCCACTCGCTTGTGAATACTGTGCATGATTCCACATGGTAAGCAGCTGGCTGTGTGCTAAGAGTCTGCTTCTGCACCAAAAAATGGCTCCCCCTTTCCATCTAATGCAACTGTGAAATCACCAGAGCAATACGCAATAAATCTCTGCCTGTAATTCCTATTTGCACACAGAGTCATGTTTTCACATTAGTCACAAAACGAAATTTCTTTGCCAATTTGAAAGCACACTTACTGCTCTTTTTTTTGGCAAGTGATAAACACTTTTACAGACTGACACATTATGAATCCACTTTTCAGATTTTTTAAAAAGCACATGTCCAAACTGCTTTTTCAGACCAGCACCATTTGTAACCTGGGTGACTGCCTACACTCCAGCAAGGGCAACCAGCCTTAGTGATGCTGAATGTCTTTGCATTACTGACTGAAACCTCAAACCCCACTCGCTTGTGAATACTGTGCATGATTCCACATAGTAAGCAGCTGGGTGTGTGCTAAGAGTCTGCTTCTGCACCAAAAAATGGCTCCCCCTTTCCATCTAATGCAACTGTGAAATCACCAGAGCAATACGCAATAAATCTCTGCCTATAATTCCTCTTTGCACACACAGTCATGTTTTCACATTAGGCCCTTAAACGAAATTTCTTTGCCAATTTAAAAGCACACTTACTGCTCTTTTTTTTGGCAAGTGATAAACACTTTTACAGACTGACACATTATGAATCCACTTTTCAGATTTTTTAAAAAGCACATGTCCAAACTGCTTTTTCAGACCATCACCATTTGTAACCTGGGTGACTGCCTACACTCCAGCAAGGGCAACCAGCCTTAGTGATGCTGTATGTATTTGCATTACTGACTGAAACCTCAAACCCCACTCGCTTGTGAATACTGTGCATGATTCCACATGGTAAGCAGCTGGGTGTGTGCTAAGAGTCTGCTTCTGCACCAAAAAATGGCTCCCCCTTTCCTTCTAATGCAACTGTGAAATCACCAGAGCAATACGCAATAAATCTCTGCCTGTAATTCCTATTTGCACACAGAGTCATGTTTTCACATTAGTCACAAAACGAAATTTCTTTGCCAATTTGAAAGCACACTTACTGCTCTTTTTTTTGGCAAGTGATAAACACTTTTACAGACTGACACATTATGAATCCACTTTTCAGATTTTTTAAAAAGCACATGTCCAAACTGCTTTTTCAGACCAGCACCATTTGTAACCTGGGTGACTGCCTACACTCCAGCAAGGGCAACCAGCCTTAGTGATGCTGAATGTATTTGCATTACTGACTGAAACCTCAAACCCCACTCGCTTGTGAATACTGTGCATGATTCCACATGGTAAGCAGCTGGGTGTGTGCAAAGAGTCTGCTTCTGCACCAAAAAATGGCTCCCCCTTTCCATCTAATGCAACTGTGAAATCACCAGAGCAATACGCAATAAATCTCTGTCTGTAATTCCTATTTGCACACAGAGTCATGTTTTTTTCACATTAGGCCCTTAAACGAAATTTCTTTGCCAATTTGAAAGCACACTTACTGCTCTTTTTTTTGGCAAGTGATAAACACTTTTACAGACTGACACATTATGAATCCACTTTTCAGATTTTTTAAAAAGCACATGTCCAAACTGCTTTTTCAGACCAGCACCATTTGTAACCTGGGTGACTGCCTACACTCCAGCAAGGGCAAACAGCCTTAGTGATGCTGAATGTGTTTGCATTACTGACTGAAACCTCAAACCCCACTTGCTTGTGAATACTGTGCATGATTCCACATGGTAAGCAGCTGGCTGTGTGTTAAGAGTCTGCTTCTGCACCAAAAAATGGCTCCCCCTTTCCATCTAATGCAACTGTGAAATCACCAGAGCAATACGCAATAAATCTCTGCCTGTAATTCCTATTTGCACACAGAGTCATGTTTTCACATTAGTCACAAAACGAAATTTCTTTGCCAATTTGAAAGCACACTTACTGCTCTTTTTTTTGGCAAGTGAGAAACACTTTTACAGACTGACACATTATGAATCCACTTTTCAGATTTTTTAAAAAGCACATGTCCAAACTGCTTTTTCAGACCAGCACCATTTGTAACCTGGGTGACTGCCTACACTCCAGCAAGGGCAACCAGCCTTAGTGATGCTGAATGTATTTGCATTACTGACTGAAACCTCAAACCCCACTCGCTTGTGAATACTGTGCATGATTCCACATAGTAAGCAGCTGGGTGTGTGCTAAGAGTCTGCTTCTGCACCAAAAAATGGCTCCCCCTTTCCATCTAATGCAACTGTGAAATCACCAGAGCAATACGCAATAAATCTCTGCCTATAATTCCTCTTTGCACACAGAGTCATGTTTTCACATTAGTCACAAAACGAAATTTCTTTGCCAATTTGAAAGCACACTTACTGCTCTTTTTTTTGGCAAGTGATAAACACTTTTACAGACTGACACATTATGAATCCACTTTTCAGATTTTTTAAAAAGCACATGTCCAAACTGCTTTTTCAGACCAGCACCATTTGTAACCTGGGTGACTGCCTACACTCCAGCAAGGGCAACCAGCCTTAGTGATGCTGAATGTATTTGCATTACTGACTGAAACCTCAAACCCCACTCGCTTGTGAATACTGTGCATGATTCCACATAGTAAGCAGCTGGGTGTGTGCTAAGAATCTGCTTCTGCACCAAAAAATGGCTCCCCCTTTCCATCTAATGCAACTGTGAAATCACCAGAGCAATACGCAATAAATCTCTGCCTATAATTCCTCTTTGCACACAGAGTCATGTTTTCACATTAGTCACAAAACGAAATTTCTTTGCCAATTTGAAAGCCCACTTACTGCTCTTTTTTTTGGCAAGTGATAAACACTTTTACAGACTGACACATTATGAATCCACTTTTCAGATTTTTTAAAAAGCACATGTCCAAACTGCTTTTTCAGACCAGCACCATTTGTAACCTGGGTGACTGCCTACACTCCAGCAAGGGCAACCAGCCTTAGTGATGCTGAATGTATTTGCATTACTGACTGAAACCTCAAACCCCACTCGCTTGTGAATACTGTGCATGATTCCACATAGTAAGCAGCTGGGTGTGTGCTAAGAGTCTGCTTCTGCACCAAAAAATGGCTCCCCCTTTCCATCTAATGCAACTGTGAAATCACCAGAGCAATACGCAATAAATCTCTGCCTGTAATTCCTATTTGCACACAGAGTCATGTTTTCACATTAGTCACAAAACGAAATTTCTTTGCCAATTTGAAAGCACACTTACTGCTCTTTTTTTTGGCAAGTGATAAACACTTTTACAGACTGACACATTATGAATCCACTTTTCAGATTTTTTAAAAAGCACATGTCCAAACTGCTTTTTCAGACCAGCACCATTTGTAACCTGGGTGACTGCCTACACTCCAGCAAGGGCAACCAGCCTTAGTGATGCTGAATGTATTTGCATTACTGACTGAAACCTCAAACCCCACTCGCTTGTGAATACTGTGCATGATTCCACATGGTAAGTAGCTGGCTGTGTGCTAAGAGTCTGCTTCTGCACCAAAAAATGGCTCCCCCTTTCCATCTAATGCAACTGTGAAATCACCAGAGCAATACGCAATAAATCTCTGCCTGTAATTCCTATTTGCACACAGAGTCATGTTTTCACATTAGTCACAAAACGATTCTTTGCCAATTTGAAAGCACACTTACTGCTCTTTTTTTTGGCAAGTGATAAACACTTTTACAGACTGACACATTATGAATCCACTTTTCAGATTTTTTAAAAAGCACATGTCCAAACTGCTTTTTCAGACCAGCACCATTTGTAACCTGGGTGACTGCCTACACTCCAGCAAGGGCAACCAGCCTTAGTGATGCTGAATGTATTTGCATTACTGACTGAAACCTCAAACCCCACTCGCTTGTGAATACTGTGCATGATTCCACATAGTAAGCAGCTGGGTGTGTGCTAAGAGTCTGCTTCTGCACCAAAAAATGGCTCCCCCTTTCCATCTAATGCAACTGTGAAATCACCAGAGCAATACGCAATAAATCTCTGCCTATAATTCCTCTTTGCACACAGAGTCATGTTTTCACATTAGTCACAAAACGAAATTTCTTTGCCAATTTGAAAGCACACTTACTGCTCTTTTTTTTGGCAAGTGATAAACACTTTTACAGACTGACACATTATGAATCCACTTTTCAGATTTTTTAAAAAGCACATGTCCAAACTGCTTTTTCAGACCAGCACCATTTGTAACCTGGGTGACTGCCTACACTCCAGCAAGGGCAAACAGCCTTAGTGATGCTGAATGTATTTGCATTACTGAGTCCAACCTCAAACCCTTAAACTATTCTTTTATTATACCAGTACACCTTAATTTATTGTGAAAACATAGTCCACATTATTTTACTTGTTCCTCACATTTAAATTTCTCCCAAAACAGAAAATAATAAACACAACTTCAACAAAAAGAATTGCATTTCTATTATTCATTTCTTAATTTACCATATACATCCCCTCTCAAACTCTAAACTCACCTTTAAAATTAGTTAGTTGTGAAAGAAATGTGGCACTCAAACAGCAGATTATCAGAGCCAGGATCTCTGTTCTTTACACCTCTCTCCTCTCAGCAGAACCAGATAATGGCAAACGTTCCCTCTCTTTTTCCACACATATACATGTTAGTTTCAAATCTCAGAGATTGCCCCTTTTTTTCAAATGTAATCACACATTTCTATTGGTTGAAAACCAACCCTTTTCCAAAAGTACCCTTCCCCCAACTTGACTTCTGCCTAGTACCCTTCCCCCAACTTGACTTCTGCCTGCTACCATAGCAACAGCTCATGGAACACTGCTGTGTGGAGTCAGGTCAGAAGTTCGCCAAACAATGTTTCAATTCCACAGAGCAAGAGTGCTTGACTTTTCAAACCTAACAGCAAATCCATAGTACTGTTCTTTGGTAACACATTTTTCTGTACCAATAGAAAACATGCTTCTATTAATTTACACATACAGCCTAGTTTTTATTCTAGAATGGTATGAAACAGCCAATCAGTTATTTTTTTTATGAAAAAAATATGTATGCCTCCATTTCCAAACTGTCTTTCTTTTCATATTGCCATTCTACTGAAAGACACCTCCTGAGTGCATCCAGTTCTCCTTTGAAGATGTTCACAGTGTGGATTGTAGGGCACAGCTATGTCTTCTGGAGTGAAAAGTATGCAGAGAAAACAGATATGGTGAGAGACCTTGCTTTGCCAAATGTAGACATTAAATGGATTGGTCAGAGAGGGTTAAAGTGGCACCAATTGATGCCATTGGTGAAATCCTTCATGCACATCCAACACCCTGACCTCATAATAGTGCACTGTGGTGGCAATGACCTAGGCACTTTGACTGGGGTAGGTCTGGAAATGCTTATGAAGGACACCTTTGCACAACTGTTTTCACTTTTCCCTAAAACTGCCTTTGTGTTTTCTAACATATGCCAAAGGCAAAAATGGAACTGGTCCAATCATTTCTGTCCGCAGATTGACAAAGCAAGAAAGCACGTCAACAAATCTGTTTCTGCTTTCCTCCGTGACTATGGTATGGGTTCCATTTACCACAACAACTTGCGTTACGACATGCAAGACATTTATAGAGGAGATGGTGTGCACTTCAATGATGAAGGGAACAGAGTCTTCCTCTTGAACCTTAGACTCTGCATCGGTACTTACTTGTAGGTACCACTAAAAAATCACTTCATAAACACAACGGCTCTTTTTAGAGCCCCCTAATATCTAAACACTTAAATCTGATTTTCATTTCTTTTTTTATTTTTTTTTTACCGTACGCTTACCGTACGCGTACCCCGCGATTTTTTTAAAAATCAATAAATGTTTTCTTTGTACTTTTCTGTCCTTCTTTGACCCCCTTACAAATGTTAGGGGGTCTGTAACTCCCCTCCTTGCCCCCTTTTCTTGTTATCACTCTTTTTTTTCTGAGTGAAACACACGAAATGGCGGCCGCCGCTTCCTGGTTTCGACCGATTCGAATGTTTACTAAGATCTAAGAGCCAATCAGAATCGCGCTCGCGCACGCCACCGTACGCGTACGGTAAGCGTACCGTAAGCGCACCGTAAGCTGGCTCAGATATATATATTGATTTAAAGGCTATTTTCTCAGAATCTACTGAACAGATTTACACCAAACCTACAAAAATCACTTCCTTGACCTGAGGACTACCTCTCTGCCAAATTTCTAGTAATTCTGTTCAGCCGTTCGGGCTGTAGCCCTGTCTAAAGGTCCTATGGAAAAATGCATGGGAAAAACGCGTTTTGGGACCCCCTTTTATCTCAGCCCCCGCTTGACGAATCCCCCCGAGACTTTCAGGGAAGGAGCGGAGCGGAGCGCCCCACCTATTTTGAAAAATTCGCGAGGATTCGTCGACCGGCGCCAAAGTTATTCAAAATAGAATGTTGCGGATTTCCTATGGAAACGTGGTCCTAACTATAACTACCTACTGGCGACCGCCAGTAGGTAATATATATATATATATATATATATATATATATATATATATTACCTACTGGCGGTCGCCAGTAGGTAGTTATAGTTAGGACCCTGTTTCCATAGGAAAACCGCAACATTCTATTTGGAATAACTTTGGCGCCGGTCGACGAATCCTCGCGAAATTTTCAAAACTAATGGGGCGCTACGCTCCGCTCCTACCCTAAAAGTCTCGGGGGGATTCGTCAAGCGGGGGCTGAGAAAAAAGGGGGGCCCCAAAACGCGTTTTTCCCATGCATTTTTCCATAGGACCTTTAGACACAGCTACAGCCCGAACGGCTGAACAGAGTTACTTGAAATTTGGCAGAGAGGTAGTCTACAGGTCAAGGAAGTGCCTTTTGTAGGTCTGGTGTAAATCTGTTCAGTAGTTCCTGAGAAAATAGCATTTAAATCAATATATATATCTGTGGCAGCTTACGGTGCGCTTACCGTGCGCTTACGGTAAGCTTACCGTACGCGTACGGTGCCGTGCACGAGCGCGATTCTGATTGGCTATTAGATCTTAGTAAAGATTCGAATCGGTCGAAACCAGGAAGCGGCGGCCGCCATTTTCTCTCTCGCACTCTGAGGGGGGAGGAAAAACAAAGGCTGAAAACATGTAAAGGGGCAGGTTAGACAACTCCTAACCACCTAGCCCTGATTATGGTGTCCCAAAAGAACCCCCAATGCAAAAAAATCAATTTTATTTTTTTTCGAAAAAACGCCGATTACGCTTACCGTACGCCTACGGTAAAAATTAATTATAAAAAACAAATTATCCACCATTTCCCACCCCGTGTGCAAAAGGTGCCCGCAGGGCTCCTTTTGTACAAGGCATATTACACAATTGAACATTTAATAGATTACCTTTCTCAACGAAGCGCATATTATGTCCTCCGTGTGCGGACGGTGCGCGAAGCGCATTGTGCGCACATGGCCCATCCAGCGTAACGTGGGCACGCGGTGCGCATAGCGCACCGCGTGCCCACCGTGCGTGCACGGCACTAACTGCGTAAAGTGGGCGCGTGGTGCGCGAAGCGCACCGCATGCTCACTGTGCGCGCACGGAACGAACTGCGTTAAGTGGGCGCGCACGCCACGAACGGCGTAAAGTAACTTAGCATTTAAAAAAGCGTACAAATTCACTGAAAAAACCATAGGTTTCACACACGTTATAGTTAGGAATTAGCATTTAAAAAACCTTGCAAATTCACTGAAAAAACCATAGGTTTCACACATGTTATAGTTAGCTGGAGATTTTACTCATAAAAAAACAATGAAATTCCCCCGTTATAGTTAGTGCAGGCAACTATAACTCACGCGACCGCAATCCTCTGCTGATGACATATGTGTCTTTATGAAAAAAAAATATTTGTAATATATGTATAGCTAAAATTTAATGGAAGAAGACATTGGCAAATAAGTGTCTAAATACAGTATTAGCAACAGCAGAGGATTGCGGTCGCGTGAGTTATAGTTGCCTGCACTAACTATAACGGGGGAATTTCATTGTTTTTTTATGAGTAAAATCTCCAGCTAACTATAACATATATATATATATATATATATATATATATATTACTTTGCCAAAATTGCCACACTCTGGTCCTAGGACTTCAAATCTGATAGTTAGAAATGGGGCTTCTGGTTGCCAGAGCATGCACCCTGTACAAGCAGGAACCAGAACTCTAATCAGGGTCAGCTAGATACACAATAATATATAACCCGTGCCACCCTCTGGTAGCTTGGCACACAGCAGTCAAAGCATATCAAAAGAGGCACTAAGTAAAGTATTTGGTCAACACATACACAGTAAGACAAAAAAAACACCACAAATATACTCCACACAGGTTTTGAAATCTAGAAAATAATGTTATGAGTAACTAAAGACCAAAACGACAAATATCTCATACGTAGAACTGGAGTAATTAATTTTTAAAGATTAAAAAATGTAGTGCTTAGAAGCAAATAGCTTGAAGTCGCGCTGGACCAGGGTGAATCCAAAGTTCAGGCCGACCGCGATGGAGGGCAGTCCGGCTACACGACTCATGCAGGTTTGCTGAAAAAGTGCCTAGGATGGAGCAAGCGTCAATACCGAAGACTCTGTGTGAGGAACAGAGGAAGTAGTGAATCCCGTGGATGCAGGCGAAATGTCGGTTCCGATCCTCGCAGATGATGAAGGCTTTGTTGACGAACCTCTTTATGATGCACTCACTGTGTGGTTTTCGAGCCACGCTGTCCATTGTCATTGAGCTTCACAGTCCGTCCAATCGATGTCGTCAACCGGCTCCTGCATTGGAGGGCAACGTGTTGGTTCTGATTGGTCATCACTGCGTCAATTTTGATGGTTCTGGACAGCCGAAATAACATTTCAAGGGCTGGATTGCACCACTTGGTGGGGCATTACTCACAGATGGCAGAGTCCAGGTGTTATTGCAGAGTTGAATGAAGTCTTTGATGACCTTGAGACTACATAAGAGGGGGCAAGTCAGTAAGCCCTTGGAGCCACTTTGTGTTCAAGTGAGATGGGTTCAGTACTCAGCAGGGCAGAAATCAGCAGGCAGCAGGGTAGTACAGCAAAACATAAAAACAGTTCTACCAGACCAACAGTCAAAAAGAGCAGCAATCCTTGTAGCACGGCAGTATTTACTCCTGCCAGAGTTCTTCACAGGTCCAGTAGTACACCGTCTTGGTAGGGTCAGAGGCCCAGTACTTATACCCAGTATTTTCTTTGAAGTGGGGTGACTTCAAAGTAGGCCTTGAAGTGCACAGGTCTCCCATTCTTCTCAGGGCTGGCTCCAGACTATCAGTAGGGGGACGGTGCGAGAAACAGGGCACTGCATATTCAAGTGTAAGTGTCAGTTCCCCCCTCTCTTCCTACCCAGGAAGAGCTATCTGAATGCAGATGAATACAGATGGGTTCTGTGTCACACCCACCCTTCCTGTATTTGTGGCTGTCTAGAGGGAATGCACAAAGTGTTGCTGTCACCCACTCTAGATGTGTTTTGGAGACAGGCTGCAAGGCATACAGAGCAATAAGAACAGAGAAATGCCCTATTCTAAAAGTGGCATTTCCAAAATAGTAATGTTAAATCCAACTTTACTAATAAAGAGGATTTATCATCACCATTCCAAAGATATAAAACATGATGTAGTTACTCCTTTCTGATCAGGAATTACAGCTTAAAAGTGTATTAAAGAATTCCCAATGCTAGACTTTGAGAGGAGTAGACCTTACAGAAGTGAACACCAAATTTGGGTGTTTGTTACTAGCAGGACGTATGAAACCTAAAATACATGTCCTTCCTTTTACTTACACAGCACACTGCCCTTCAGGCTACCTAGGGCCTACCATGGGCGTGCCTCATGTGTAATAAAAAAGGGGAGTTAAAGGCTTCACAAGTGGTTTCAAATATTTTATATGCCCAGATGAAGTGGCAGTAAACTCCACACACAGGCCTCGCAATGTCAGGTTTGAGAGGCTACTTGTATGGGTGGCATAATCAGTGCCTAAGGCCCACTAGTAGCATTTAGGTTACAGGCCCTGGGTATACGGTATACCATTTTACAAGGGTCTTATAAGTAAACTAAATAAGTCAATTGGGTATACACCAATGTCACCATGTTTAGGGGAGAAGCACATGCACTTTAGCATTGGTCAGCAGTGGTAAAGTGCTCAGAGTCCTAGAGCCAACAAAAAGATACAGCAAAAAGAGGAGGTAAGCAGGCAAAGGGTTTGAGGGAAGACCACCCTAAGGATAATAGGTCTAACACTGATGTATTTGAAGAATATTACTAGCATGACTGAAAGGAACATATCTCTTGGTGTGTATCATGAGCAGCATATTTACAAGTAACACCTCGTTTAATAGCCAGCTTGCAACAGAAAAACTATTAGTTCTCAAAGTGAAGGTAAGCTAGCCATCGCATTTGCCCAATGGGTTCTACAAAGTTTTGCTCTCCTTATGCAGTGTACCCTTCCATCCAAGCTCAAATTAAGAGGGTTATCAGCTTATTCAGCTTCTAAAGAATCTAATTTACCTGGGCTGGTTTAGAAAAGAAACCAGTATTGCGGTAAAACGAACATTTAGAAACATGGATTCAGCTTCATGCCAACAAATGGATATGACTCTAGAGGCTGAAAATCCCTTCATTTTTAGAAATAATGGACCGTAGTACAAGTAATAAATTAGAAAAGTTTATTATTCCTAAGTATCGCGCTGGATTTTGGATGTTCTTATCATTGAACACCGGGCTATAAAACTGGATTTTAGTTATGGAAATGTTCATTGTCTACCCTGAAAGTGCAGAACATGGTTTGTTTCCTGGAAGCACTAAACTTCTAGCTTTAAGAAAAGAGTACTCTCATGTGTACACAGCCTCATGCAATGCAGTCCAGGAATCTCAGGGCTGGCCAGCAGTTCTATAACATAAACTATTTTAATAAATAATACTTAATAAACAATGCAATGCGGATTTGAAATATGAGAGACCTTATGAATCTCCCAGGTCAAGTCTTACAGTCTCGGACATCTCTCCATTGAATATCTGCAATTTATCCTTTCATACCAGTTGTATCAATGTGGAGAACTGAAAAGGGACATTCATAGGATCTATTAAGTGACACAGGTTTTTACTTCATTAGGTCGAGCTTTCGAGACCTCTTGTATATACTTTAGTATATACTTAATATATACGTATGTGTGCATGTACTTTGTGGGCTCTGGAGATCAACCCTAGGACTTGTCTGTTTACGCTTAGGTATTTTTCGTTCAACTGCCTCTATTTAACTGTCTTGATAGAAAACGACCAGCAGAGGTCAGTAATATACCAGAATTGCTTTCTGCTGAGGGACTTTATTTTTTAGGTCTCGCCTGAGACAGCGCTTTAGCGCTGCCCTGGCGAGACTTATACTAAGCGAGTTTTGGAAGTGCAAACAGTGGCTTTTCAGGCCTCCAAATACAGTGCATGTGCCCCGGGCGCGCGCACCATTTGGCAGCCTGAAAAGCACTGCCTATTCACTTGCTTTGATGTCCTCAGTGAGCCGCGCGGCCACTGAGGACATCAAAGTGCACACCATTTGCCACCCCCTTGTTTTTTCCTTTGATCCCTATCTTTCCCTTCTTCAATCTCACCCTCTCCCTGACTTTTACAACTGCGGCCTGCACCACTGCGCCCGCCCCCACTCCCCCCTCCCACTCCCTCCTCGTCAGCTTCAGTGCGCTCTTGTTCTCTGTCTCCCAAACATCATCCAGCAAGATGCCATGGCTGGTTTCACTTTCTTTGTTTAATCACTGTGGCCTTTTATTTACCCCTCCCACCTGCCAAACAGCATCCAGCAGCATTCACCATGGCTTTTTATTTATGTAATAGAGTGCCCGTAATGCTAGTTCATGATAAGCAGTGACCATGTGCGTGATATGCGTGTAAGAGAGAGAACAAGGTGGGGTTGGTATCCGAGCAAAGAAGTATTTCCGTTTATTCGCTCGGGTGTGGCATAAAGTCCACATTTTACTTCTAGCACAGATTATCTGATGCACTCATTCGCCAGCAACCACGTATTCATTATCAATTTAACATCAACAAGTTTTGTAAAGTGCGTCTAATCGCCCCCAAGGGTAACCAGGCGCTGAGGCTGCTGCGGTGGGGGTTTCAGTTGAACAGTCAGGTCTCGAGTCTTTTCCAGTCCTGAGCTTTCGTTTAATAATGTGATGCATTGTGGGAGCCGTAGTCCTGCCTCACTGGAGTTGCACCAGTGGGATTAACAGATCTGCTAACAGTGATTTATAAAGTGAAAGGGCTGGGGCACGAGCCCCAGTGTTGCAGTTACTGGCGGCCTCGTGGGGCAGCACGTGGTGCACTAGTTAAAAGCCGGGCGCTTAACAGTGGTGGTGTAAGCGCACCAGCTAATGGCACCAAGCTGTAGGCTGAGAATGTGATCTGAAATAGCGGTCTCTATTCTGCCTTTCTGTGTGTCTCTAGACCCATGTTGTGCTGGTAAATGGTATTATATTCAGTGTTTAACCCATTAGCAGTGAGATGCTTGTATTTCATGTACTGCTGCATGCCTCACACTGCTGCATGCCTCACACTGCTGCATGCCTCACACTGCTGCATGCCTCACACTGCTGCATGCCTCACACTGCTGCACGCCACACACTGCTGCACGCCACACACTGCTGCACGCCTCACACTGCTGCACGCCGCACACTGCTACACAAAACACTGCTACACAAAACACTGCTGCACGCCACACACTGCTGCACGCTGCACAATGTTACACGAAACACTGCTGCACGGCACACACTGCTGCACAGCACACACTGCTGCACGCTGCACGCCACACACTGCTGCACACTGCTGCATTACTCACTGCTGCATGCTGCACGACACTGCTGCACGCCACACACTGCTGCACACCTCACACTGCTGCATGCCATACACTGCTGCACGCCACACACTGCTGCACGCCACACACTGCTGCACGCCACACACTGCTGCACGCCGCACACTTCTGCAAGCCACACACTACTGCACTCCGCACACTGCTGTATGCTGCACACTGCTACACGAAACATTGCTGCACGCCACACACTACTACTGCTGCACGCCGCACACTACCGCACGCCACACACTGCTTTGCACACTGCTGCATTACACAGCTGCACGCCGCACACTGCTGCACGCCTCACACTGCTGCACACCTCCCACTGCTGCACGCCTCCCACTGCTGCACGCCGCACAATGCTACACGAAACACTGGTGCACGGCACACACTGTTGCACGGCACACACTGTTGCACGCCGCACACTGCTGCACACTGCTGCACGCAGCACACTGCTGCACGCCGCACACTGCTGCACGCCGCACACTGCTGCACGCCGCTGCACGCCACACAGTGCTGCATGCCTCACACTGCTGCACGCCTCACACTGCTGCACGCCTCACACTGCTGCACGCCTCACACTGCTGCACGCCATACTGTTGCACGCCTCACACTGCTACACAAAACACTGCTGCACGCCTCACACTGCTGCACGCCACACACTGCTGCACGCCGCACAATGCTACACGAAAAACACTGCTGCACGCCACACACTGCTGCATGGCACACACTGCTGCACACTGCTGCATTACTCACGGCTGCATGTTGCACGACACTGCTGCACGCCTCACACTGCTGCATGCCTCACACTGCTGCACGCCTCACACTGCTGCACGCCGCACACTGCTGCACGCCGCACACTGCTGCACGCCGCACACTACTGCACGAAACAATGCTGCACGCCACACACTGCTGCACGAAACACTGCTGCACGCCACACACTGCTGCACACTGCTGCACGACACTGCTGCATACTGCTGCATGACACTGCTGCATGCTGCACGACACTGCTGCATGCTGCACAACACTGCTGCATGCTGCACGACACTGCTGCATGCTGCTCGACACTGCTGCATGCTGCTCGACACTGCTGCATGCTGCACGACACTGCTGCATGCTGCACGACACTGCTGCATGCTGCACGACACTGCTGCACGCCGCACACTGCTGCACACCGCTGCACGCCACACAGTGCTGCATGCCTCACACTGCTACACAAAACATTGCTGCACGCCACACACTGCTACTGCTGCACGCCGCACACTACCGCACGCCACACACTGCTTCGCACACTGCTGCATTACACAGCTGCATGCCTCACACTGCTGCATGCCTCACACTGCTGCACGCCTCACACTGCTGCACGCCTCACACTGCTGCACGCCTCACACTGCTGCACGCCTCCCACTGCTGCACATCTCCCACTGCTGCACGCCGCTCAATGCTACACGAAACACTGCTGCACGGCACACACTGTTGCACGGCACACACTGTTGCACGCCGCACACTGCTGCACGCCGCACACTGCTGCACACTGCTGCACGCAGCACACTGCTGCACGCCGCACACTGCTGCACGCCACTGCACGCCACACAGTGCTGCATGCCTCACACTGCTGCACACCTCACTGCTGCACGCCTCACACTGCTGCACGCCTCACACTGCTGCACGCCTCACAGTGCTGCATGCCTTACACTGCTGCACGCCTCACACTGCTGCACGCCTCACACTGCTGCACGCCATACTGTTGCACGCCTCACACTGCTGCACGCCTCACACTGCTGCACGCCTCACACTGCTACACAAAACACTGCTGCACACCTCACACTGCTGCACGCCACACACTGCTGCACGCCGCACACTGCTGCACGCCGCACACTGCTACACAAAACACTGCTGCACACCTCACACTGCTGCACGCCACACACTGCTGCACGCCGCACAATGCTACATGAAAAACACTGCTGCACGCCACACACTGCTGCATGGCACACACTGCTGCACACTGCTGCATTACTCACTGCTGCATGTTGCACGACACTGCTGCATGCCTCACACTGCTGCATGCCTCACACTGCTGCACGCCTCACACTGCTGCACGCCTCACACTGCTGCACGCCTCACACTGCTGCACGCCGCACACTGCTGCACGCCGCACACTGCTGCACGCCTCACACTCCTGCATGCCTCACACTGCTGCACGCCTCACACTGCTGCACGCCGCACACTGCTGCACGCCGCACACTACTGCAGGAAACACTGCTGCATGCCACACACTGCTGCACGACACTGCTGCACACTGCTGCACGACACTGCTGCACACTGCTGCACAACACTGCTGCACACTGCTGCACGACACTGCTGCACGCTGCACGACACTGCTGCATGCTTCACGACACTGCTGCACGCTGCACGACACTGCTACATGCTGCACGACACTGCTGCATGCTGCACGACACTGCTGCACACCGCACACTGCTGCACGCCGCTGCACGCCACACAGTGCTGCATGCCTCACACTGCTACACGAAACACTGCTGCACGCCACACACTGCTGCACGCCGCACACTGTTGTACTCCACACACTGCTGCACTCCACACACTGCTTTTAGGCGAGTTTATGCTACTGACATTGTAAATGACAATGCCTTTTATTTGTTTTAAAACCAAAACATAAATAAAAGGCATTGTAATTTTGCAATGCCAATAGCTCAAACTCTTATAAATGCGAAACCTATTGCATTGCAAATGCTTGTTTTAATTTTCTGGCAACTGCCTCTATTTAACTTTCTTGATAGAAAACGACCAGCAAGCAGAGTTCAGTAAAATACCAGAATCACTTTAGCATGCTCTATATTCCAGTCCATAGGAATTGTCTTTCACAAGCACCTGTAGACAATAATCGTTTTTCAAATCTTGTATTTTCAGTGATATGACCACGGAAGGCCCTGATTTCATATTAAAAACAGAGCTTTGGACTATACCATTTCCAACTGAAGAACAATAGATGTTTCAGCACCCAGGCTAATGTGCTGCATAGCTAAATACAAATAAGGTCCCAAAGGCGAGACCGATTGCATTGCAGATGCCTGTTGGATCAAACGCTTTGGCAGCGTCCAGTAACAGAACTGCTAATAGGGTCTTAGTTAAGCCTGGGCGAAGCACTACGCTACGCTCGCGTAGTTTGCGAAGTTCGCGCTACTTCGCACTACGCGAACTGCACGTAGCACAGTGCGAACACGCGTAGCGTAGTGGTGCGTAGTGCTGCGGTCATTTTTTGCTTGCTCGCGGTCCTCAACGTCAAGTTGGCGACCGCGAGCAAGCAAAATGACATCCCGGCGAGACTTTTTCCTTGTTCGCGATCAGCAACATCAAGTTGGCGATCGCGAGCATGGAAAATAAACCTCCCGGCGAGATTCCCAACGCGAGGAGGTCAGGTTTCTCATTGCGAGGGGTCACGTATGCTCGCGACCGCTCGCGATGAGAAACTACCAGTTCGCGTTGAGAAAACTGCCGCTCGAGTAAAAATCTACTCGAGCAGCAAAAAACTACAGCTCGCACTGTGCAAGATGCCATTTTCAATGATTGCACAGTGCCGGTTGCTTGTCCGCACTGTGCAATCATTGAAAACAACATCTTGCACAGTGCGAACATGTTACTACGCAGTTCGCGAAGTGCTACGCGTAGCTCGCGTAGTGCGAACTTCACTTTGCGTAGCTTCGCGAAGTTCTACTTCGCGAACTACGCCCACCCTTAGTCTTAGTGAACTCTGGATCATCTACACCATCCGAAACAGAAAGGAATTGCTATCTAATTCGAAGGCTGGATTAGCAAAATAATACAACATGCCACATTGGATTATTGCACGCATAGAATGCTTTTTTTCGAATCTCGCAATTGGATGTTCTAAAACGTGAAAGGGCTGCACGCACGCTCAGGTTTTTCGTTGCCACGTCCCAAAACATGACTGAACTCCAATTATACACATTCCGGGGACCCCAGCCCAGATTTGATTGAATAGGGGCGTAAACATGGGAATCAGTCCAATTCACAAATACCTACATACCTCATTAAAAGGTAATTGTCGTCCCACGGGGTGTTTAATTAGAGTTGGGTGCATGTATTAACTGCCCAGTTTCTTCCGTAAAGGTGGATGTACCCTCACTGAACTATCAGTTTAATTCCCCCCCCCCCACTCAAAAGCACAGCGTTTATAATGAATGTGCTTTCTGTCTACTCTCTGGGAGCACAATTCACACTCGACCAGTCTCCAGTGAGGCGTTTGCAGTCTCTGCATGAATTATATGGAAAGGCTATGGGGGATTCATGTTTTCGTGCCAGATCAAACAGTAGGGTTGGAGCACTTAACAGCAAGCCCGATATATTTATTGCCACACGCCAGGGAAGTGAGGATGTCATATATAGTCAGGTTATCTGCCTCCAACCTTTGGCAAAGTAAGAATCCGGTGGGCACCTCCTCTAAGGCCTGGAAACTACATTTCCCACCCAGAAAATGTCTATGGCTACCCGAAGAGTCTGCAAGCATCTCTGTGGGAAATATGCACACTAATCATGTCTAACAAGATTAATGTAGCCCTACTGTTTAGTCCTACACCTAAACTAACTCTCCTCCTAAAATATATATCGTGCTTGTTCTACAACTGAAAAGTACATGGCATTTTGGTGTGTGCGGGTGGGGCATACTTAATGCGCCCTCGCACAGGCATTGAACATTGTCTGTGGGTTGTTTTTGATGCATTTTATGAAGGTGATTTAGTCAGCATAATCATTTGTTTTCAAGACCAGGAAGGTGCAGAAATAAAAAAAAGATCTAAAGAAAAGTATGCTCCAACTAATAAAATGTCACCACTGCATTTCAGTCTGTCACCTTAGAAGAGACACTATAGAATGATGAGCAGTCTACCAAATCACGGATTTACAAAAAGGACCCTGTGATGTTTTGTCATTCAATAATGTATGACAGGTGTCATCTCATAAAAAAAACATCTAAACATAGTAAAGACTTACAAAAAGAAGTTTGGTTGGGGATTTTTTTAATTGTATTAAACCAATCAGATTGATTTATTCTATTTAGTGGGCATAAAATCAATTTAGGAATGAATTTTGTCTATCCAGGAATTAATTTTGAGACTAAGAATGATGTGCTAATCTTGACAACTCATCAGGGATGGAAAAACACGTTTGGGGGTCATGGTATAGATCAACATGAGTTTACCTTTGCCCGAGAGGTCATCTATATGCAGCAATAATAATAATATTGAATACATCAAGATTGAAAGAGTACATGCACATATTAATATCCAGTTGCAAGAGAAATCACATTTCCACTAAGAGATGTCCTTGCTGCGATGTTGAAAGCCCTCTATATGACTAATATCAACTTCAGAATCCATTGTTCAAACCAGTCATGGTGCCTACGGAAGGTATTCTTTGAGACGAATTAAAAAATGCTTCTCCAGCAAGAGAACCACATATATATTGATTGCATCCCTTTTGTCTGGATTTTATTTAGAATCAAAAATATCATGTTCTTTCAACATGCATATTGTATCCAGGGCCTTGGAAGTTTTACTAGAAATGAGACCCCAAAAATCAGCATTGCCACGACAGCTGGATGAATGGAAAAATGTGCCCAGATTTGATTGAGCTACATTGGATCCATTAGGACCATAATATTAGATTATAGAAAGAATATTTTTCTGGGATGACTGAGTATGGTGTTGGCATTGAGTTAGCAGTGCTTTTATCTGTTAATTATCTTTAAGTGTGTAGGTGCTTCTGATACCTTACTGGGAAAGACCTATTGTCTCAGCGAGCAAATCCAACAGTAACATTTTTCGACAGGTACAATGGAGGAGGCTAATTTATTAAAAATGCCTAACTCAGGAAGGACCTGGCACAATGTGCCTCCATATGAAATTAGAAGTCATGCTTTTTACCAATATATCCACGTGGAAAACAAATGCAGGGCAACCATTAGTACAGCAGGTGCAGTGCTTGCTGCAAAAGAAGCATTCTGATTGGCTGGCTATCTCCTAAGCTACAACTTCGGGTGCTAATGTGTGTTGCTATTATAACTTGCTTCTCAGCAAAGCACACTGATGCCCTATGGGAATGGTAATAATCCGTACTTGTAAAGGCAAGCATATCACCGTTTAAGGTTTCAAGGCGCGGGCGGGGGGTGTTGGGGAGATTAAGTGAGCTATTGCCCAAAATCACTTGGTGCTGAGCTGCTGCCCTTGATCGAACTGCGGGCCTAGCACTCTGGAGTCAGCCGCTCTGGCCGCTGTGCCACACCTGTCCCTGCCTGAATGAAAGCTGCATAAAACCACTAAGTAAATAAATACATTTGTAACAAATTTCCAGATGATAACATTTTAAAGGGAATGCTCTGAAATCATAAACTGTTAGCTTCTTTATTGGACTCCATCTAGCTCTCCTCAATCTTTATTTTTAGGAGGGCACTAGAAATTCACTTGTTTAAGTTATTTTCACTTACTTGTGTGCTGTGTCGGAATCATACACAATTGCACTACTGAGTATACTATATACAGTAGGATAAGGTGGCCCATGCTCTAAACAGTAACGCATGCCTACTTTTTACAGTAACATACACTTAATAAACAGGTTGCTGTTCCTGTTTGGAAGTTTTTATTCTGTTATTCTGACATTCCTTCTATATCTCTACCTTCTAGATGGAATCCAAACAACATTGTAAGTGACTGGAAAATAAATGGCACATACATTACTAACAAAATGAGCTATCATCAATCGATGCAGAATAACTAGCAATTGCATCCTAGAAGCATCTAAACATGTGAAAAATATTTTCAATTGCCTAGCCTCTCCAGAAGCTTAAATCTTTCTGACTTTTTTCAGGACAAAAGCTTTGAAATCCTGAAATCTATTCAAACTTCAATCGCCCCAACACATTCTTTAGGCACTCCTGTTATTCATTCATTCATTCATTCATTCATTCAGTTCAATAGTGGTGGAACACAAGTTCCTTCATTTCACCCCTCGATCCCTGCTCACCTAAACTTGCGAAACTTTGGGTTCTGTATGCCGCCCCTCATTTAATGACCTTGTTTAACACTTTATTCTCATAAGGTCTTTCCCCAACTCATGAAGCAAGGGCTTGTCATTATTCTAATGAAAAAGCCAACATGTGATCCTAATGTTCTCTCTTTACTACCACCCTACTATTCTTCCTCCTCCTTCAAGCAAAACCATAGAGTCAGTGTCAACCCACAACTGTCTGCTTTTCTGAATCCTCACACTGCTTTGATACTTATCGATCAGGTGTTTGTCCCTTTTATGGTTCAGAAACAGTTCTTGCGTCTGTTCATGCAAATCGATGCGTGGCACGTCTAGGCCATAACCCTACTAGATCTTTCATGGCTTTTGACATGGTTGACTACTTCATCGTTATCACCCAGTTAGAAGAGAAGGACTCCATTTAGATTGGCTTTTCTCTTTTTTATTAGACTGTCACCAAGCAGTCAGTCCCCCTCCATTTCAATCAGTCTGAAAGTCTTCACTGTGGGGTCCTGCTGGTTCCGCGCTGAGCCTGCTCCACTCTCTAGCTTCCTTGATCAGGGCTTTTAGTCTGTCCTTCTTTTCATATGCCAACAATGCACAGCTCATACTGAGATTGAATGGTTACACCCAGTTGTTTCAGCCTCAGTTTAGAGGATGCATAATAGCCATGGCCAAACAGATGAACCACAATTCCTTATGTCTAAATTCCTTCAAAATGGAAATTTTGTTTTGTGGCTTATCGGCAGCCTGGAATTCTCATTGGTGGCCAGCTAAACTAGGCTCTACTCTCCTACCGATCTCATCAGCCACAACTTTGGCAATCATATTTGACACCAACCTTGCATCACATTTCTTAACTTGTCTCTATTTTGTTTTTCCCTACTTAAATGCCATTAAAAAATGTCATCCTTGCTCCCTTTCCATGCGCCATGCTGCGACAGATTTACAACGTGACGCATCTAGGGAGATGTGTCACGTTGTAAAGCCCTGCGCTACATTAAACCTGCGTCAGGTTTAATGTATGCAAGGTGGGCGTTCCGTCGGAAAAAGCCTCGGAAAAGTGATGCAGTGAAATCTACAAGATTTCACTGAGTCACTTTTCCGACGCTGCTGCGTCAAAACCCTGCGCCTGCTTGAAGCAGGCGTGAGCCATGACGCAGCATGTTCGGTATGGGCAGCCCCTGAGCATTGCTGGAGTTGCGTCGTGCTTGCGACACGACGCCAGCAATGCGCCGCCCTTATGCCATCAGATGCGTCACGCATCTGTTTATCCTTGCGCCATGATGCGCTGCATTGTAAATGCGGCGCATCTGTGGAGGCGCAAGGGTAAACTTGCGTGACGCATCTTTCCTGACGCATCGCTGCTAATTTGCAGGGATGCGCCAGGAAACATAAATCTGCCCCAAAGTTCTTAGCTTACCAAAACATCTTCTCATTCGACTTCAAGTCTTTCAAAATGCGATAGCACATCTAATTTCCAAGATTAATAATTTTTGCTACATATATTCTCATATGCAGTCCTTTCATTGTCTTAAACCAATGTTTATAAAAATATTATATTTTGTGGCACTATATCTGTGTCATCACTTCATCCACGGTCTGGGTGCCATGCATATATAAAATATTTTCACCAAATATGTTCGAGCAAAAGGTCTACGCTTGACTTCCACCAGAATGCTCCAGATTCCCTGCATTATCAAAGACAAGAAAGGCAGACACTCTTTCAGCTTTTTAAATGCTAAAACTAGAATAATCTGCCTCCATCTATGCAGGCCATCTCGTCTTACACTGTTTTCAGAAAGCATTTCAACATTCATCTATTTTTAACCTAGGACCTGATGTGCAGACCATGTTTGTGATCGCAAACACTCTGATCCGGAGTTGGGGACCATCAGAATGCTTTTTGTAATGTGCTGCTCCCATTTTAGGGGTCGGATAGGTTTTTCCTACTCCTAAAACGGGATTCTGAATGGATATTGATTCATTATCTGAAAGGAGTATGTGGCAGGTGACCCTTCCAGATACCTATGTCGGAAATATAACCGAAATTCAGTTCCAAAACATTGAAAAGTTACGAATTCCTCAAAGGAGATAGTAAACAATTTGCAAAAGGTAACACCTTCCCCTTTGTGATTGTAAAAAGAAAAGGTTGGATGGGGAGAGGGCAGTGGTCCAGTCGACCACTGTCTACTCACAGGCAAACTTTTAAAACATAAAAAAAAAAATTCAAAGCAAAAAGATCCCCAATCTCTTTTGGGAAAATGGGCTGCTTTAAAAAGATTATTATTTAAAAAGCATTTACAGACATGGTTGTCCGCTGACCTGGCATGCCACCACTCCTCTGATGGCCACCAATCACCCTGAGTCACAATTTGGGACCTTCCTTCTGAATATTGATGAAGTAGGTTGGTTTGCAACCCACCTAGATTCGGAATTTTGTGAACCGATCTATTAGGACAATCCACACTGGTCGCAAAATACTGGTCGCAATTTGCAACCAGTATGTTGGTACCAAAGATTTGTACATCTGGCTCGTCGATATGTGTATTTCCCCCATTTACGTCCTGTAATATGTTGGTATAGTGCTAGGACACTTATTGACTGGTTCCAGCACGCTTTATAGGTCAAGAGTTCATTCATTCATTCATTCATTCATTCATTCATTCATTCATTCACAGTATGAGACCCGAGATAACTTCAAGATGAATGGGTGTGTGAAAGGATGGTGCAGAATCAATGTTTATAAAGGCTGTACAGAACACTTTAATATATTTTGACTTACAGTCCTGGGGCCTCATTTCATTTTCTCTGCTTCCCTTCGAGATATGCTCACTCTCAATAGCTCATGTCCTATTAGGAGGTCAGTGATTATTAGTACTAAAAAGTGAGGTGTAATTTTAATAAACTATGAGCAGCAGCTGTTGGAGGCTGCAGCTCTGGGACTGCCGTTCCCTGTGTTACAAATTACACTTTCATTGACCCCAATAATTACTAACAAGCTTGGCCAGCTGGGATCAAGAACCAGGTGGATTCTGTGTCCTGACTGGTGTAACATTTCACATCTACAAAATGCTCACTGTCAATCCAGATGTGTCTAACCGTGCATCACTCAGGCAACAGCTTATTCAGGAAGTGCTCCAAGAATATGTCAGGTTTGGACATTTTCTCCGTTTTCCTGCAATCATTGTGCTGGTATTTGGTATTTCAGATAGGGTGATTATTACAGGGAAAAGGGTTTCATGCCATGTCTTCCCAGCGCCTTTGTTAATTGGGTAAATAAACATCCTACATTTAATTATTGTTGGATAGCATGCGGTCCTTCTCTGCGGCCTTGCAATTTGACTGATTCACCGATTAAACTTTAAGTTAAGTCAATAAATGTATTAGTGTGATTCCGAATGCTGCAGTTTTATAATTTATTTATGTTTTTCACATCTTAAGGACAAGCACATCTCTCAGTGTGTGGAGAATATAACACATCAAGTTGTAGTCTTACTTTTTGAGGACAGATGCTTCTCTTAGAATGTGTCAATATACAACATCAAATTCGGATCTACAACGCGTCAAATATTCCCTTGTTTTTAAAAATCATTTCCTCAGGAGAGGGACACTACCCCATTTGAAGCATTATGATTGTTTTATTACGTTAGGTTTTTCTATTTATTTTTAGTGCACATCCTCCAATTACATCACCTTTTACATTTTCCTCGCACACATACGTGTCTGCAGCTGTGGGTTGGCCCAGTAAGGGACGCCCATGAAGCTGCCTGTGGACAATGTTTGTCCTGTAGAGGCAGAATGGTGTTGAGTTAGATGTTGGGTTTTCCTTGTGGTTGTCTTCCGAAGGTGTGGGTGGGTCACTGATAATATACACACCTTTGTGGAGGTGAGATGCTTCTAGTGTTGTCTTTGCAGGATACTTTATAGTCGGTTGCGGGTCATGTGACCCTGCATATAACAGGGTCAGTTGCCAATCCGTGTCCTCAGTTAAAATTAATGTACCCACTACTCTCTTGTCTTTGAACATTACATGCTCCCATGAATTCTATATCTTATGCACATCTACACACAATCCGGGAATCAGATATGCAGATACAATGAATGCTTAAGCCAGGTTCAGCAAATTCATAACAGAATGTCTCCTTGCTTCTCATGGTTACCCTCACTTTTTGCTTAATGTTACACTGTTTTTGACTTGTCTGACTGGGATTCTGCTAATCAGGGCCCCAGTCTATCTACTTTCTCCCTAAAAAGTATTGACATGTACTTAAGTACACTCCAGATTGGATACTGGGGTACCCTTAGAAGTCACTAGTATATGGTACCCGTGTACCCAGGGCATAGGTGCCCCAGAGGCCTCCCATGGGCTGAACCATGATTATGCCAGCCATAAGAGGCCATGCAAAATGGAACTGCAGGTCTGCCATTGCAGCCTGCGTAAGCTGGTAAACAGTGGCGGTGCGTCCATTGAGGGCGCTTTGGTATTGCCCCACTAGCCACATCGCCCTAAATGCGTGCAAGTGAAGAAAATGAAGTCGTTCGACAACTCCTCCACTCTCACGCAAGTCGCGCTGATGGGACACACGCGCTTGGCAATCGGCCGCTGAAGGGGGTGGGGGCGGGGCTGCGGCAGCACTCAAGGGGGTTTGAGTGACAGTCAGACTGTCACTGACAGCGGCGCGTAGTGCGCATGTTCAGATTTGGGCTGGTCATTTTTATGACCAGCCCATACACGCGCACTGTCAGCCACTACATACCTTCAGTAGGCGAGCAAGGGAGGGGGGATCTCGAGAGGCCGTCATAGCCCTCCGGTCTCCTAGTGGGCGGTCCGTATCCATGCCCTAGCCAATCCTGGCGCTGCTAATGCATCGTCTGGATTGGCTAAGCGTGAGACACTGGCCGCGCAGTCTGAAGTTGTTCCTGCTCCAGACCGGCCCGACCTGTTCCTGCTCAGGAGTCCGACCGGACCAGGAACTGGATGCAGACAGAGGCGGCACGGGATCGGGATCAGGTAAGTTAACTACATTTTTATTCCCCCCCCAGAATTGCGAGCAGCAACTGGCTCTCAATTTAGTAGTTATGTTTCTAGGTCACTACTGTATTATTTGCTTTTCCCCTAATCCACCAAAAGAAGTATAGCCTGCTTGTCCTCGCACAGCAGGAAATCGGTTTTCACTTCCGAGGGTTGGGCAATAAAACTATTGTGGAATAATACCAGAGATGCGCGCCAGTTTAAACCCCTGGCACGTGCACTGTATTCCCGGCTTCCCGACTAATAAACCTCTACTTAAATATATACTTCAAGGCTACGTCTGGAATTTACTACCATTTATCATTTCTACACCCAGCTAGCCACATTCTGTGATCCTGGGTAAACGATGGTATATCCTTGAGCCTCGATTCCCTCAACTGCAGAAACACACGAAATAAGAGTACGTCGTCTGTGTTTCTTCACGTAGCCTCGATTTAGAGGTACATACATCTGTATTTGGAGACGAGCACGTGTTTGTTTATTGTGGACTTTTAAACTACCCCCAATAGACTGTTTGATCTTTGCCGTCGCAATTTCTGCTGAAAATGGGGTTTCCTGTGCGTGTCTGGCCAAGCACAGGGCCCACTCCGGGGGCTGCAATAACCATGCCGGGTGAGGTGCCAGACCGAGGTTGCTGCTGGTCCGTGCTCCCCCCTGCTCTGATCTGCAGCCCAGGGGCCAGAATGCAGGCTGTAAAGTCAGATCACTTGTTCACAAGGCTCTGTCCTTGCTCTTTGTTATTTCATTGCATTGGCCATTATTACGACAGCGAGCTGGAGAGTGAACGGTAAATTGTGCCGCACTGTGTTGTGGGGACGAGTGGGGGCTGGGGAGATCACAGGGGACGGTGGACACTACCCACCACAACCAATGATAGAGGCATTTTAAAGATAGATGCAACTTGATTAGTTCTGGACAGTGGACACGTTTTCAAATGGTACAGTCCACCCGTTTTTGCTCTACAACATGCCCTGTGACGTCATGTAATGTTTTGTTAAACCAATCAGTAATGGGCATTTCTCGTCAAAATGTTATGGCTGGTGCTGTTAAATAAATAAATAACTTTCTCCGTTGTAAATATATTAGCATTCGTCATTCTGTAGTAAATCAGATTTCCAAATAGTGCAGAACACTACATTTTACGATGATGAGTAGGTGCACTCATTAGGTACGGGGTTAGACGTGAGCTTTTGATTTTACTGGAATTATAATATATACAAATATAATATATGGATTTTTAGATACATTTTTTTTTTGCTTTTAGCCATTTTTTAAAATATATTAGCAAGGGCTCTCCATGGGCCTGGGTCTCTATCAGTACAATATTTCTGAATTTCCTTTCCCCCTCGAGACTCGCCATGTTTATACTGGAGATTTAATTTTCAATGTTAACAAGCAATGCAAAAAGAAGCAGTATGGTGCCAAGCGAGAGTGCCTGCATTATGCTAGATCATGCTTAAATTCATCGATACTTGAGATGCGCCACAATTTTCCCAGTTACCACGTCTTTGAAATACGTCTCATTTTCTGAGCGCATCTTTTCCTTAGATATGATAAAATGGCTTTTTTTCTAAACACATCACACACTGTGTACGTGGCTATCAGTAATTATATTCACATTTCATTACATGTTTATTATCCAGGGCTCACGTTGTAATATTCATAAGTGCTGCAGAGGGAAATGGATTTGCAAAATCACTTCATGTACTGTGTTTACCCATATTCCAAACAGGATTGTTATGGTTCATATCCAGCCTTGGAGTATCTTTTAGGAGGAAATGATTTTATGTTATGCATAGCGCGATGGAGTGCTAGGTAGCAGGACTGTGGCGTTGCTGCTCAGGGCAGCATTAGAGGGGTCTTGGTTCCACTCCTAGCTTTACACAAGCAGCAGAATCCCAGAGTTCGGACTTGGAGAGCATTACTAGAGCCATGCTAGGAATCCTGTTTTATAATCTTACTGAGAGCTGCATTAGATGAGTGATGTGCACTGTTAGAGCCACAACAGTCTGGCGTGTGTGTGTGTGTGAGAGAGAGAGAGTGGGGGGAGAATGGGGCAAAAAGAGAGAGAGGTGGTTACGATGCGTTTATGACAGTCACTGGATTTTGCAGCCACAGTTTTTCTATGTAAATATTGATTTTCCACAAATGCTCCATAATCCAAAATCTGATGTACAACTTGAGGACAGCAAGAAAAAAAAAATGTTTCCAGCTCAAACCAGCTAAAAACTGCATCTGAAATGTACTATTTAGCTCTGATATTTTGAAAAAAATATACAGTCAGTTTCACAGGTTGAGTTTTGCACTCCAGTATTAAAGAGGCAGGATTTATTTTGAGATTGTGTTATTGTATTCAAATTAAAATGGTCCCCACTGGGAATCCTGACATAAGGCTATAACAATGGTTTTACAAACATATACACTGTTAAGGTGATCTGACTGAAGTAAATGCTCATATGTTACTATCTAGATTTTGTTTAAAGATTTTTTGTCCATAGATGAAATAGGGAGCTATTATGACAGATAAATTTGGCAAAATATAATAAGTAAAGAATGCAGTGGGCTTAGTCTGATGGGAAGGAAGTGGGGATGAGACAAAAGTGTGGGTGTGAGTTTAGGCGGCAGGGGCTGAAGAACGAAGGCAGCAGTGGCTGGGTGGTAGCTCAGCATTAGTACATGCGAAAATAAATAGATTAATTTCCACTGGTGAAACAAAGCAGATTGAGGCACATTTTAATTGGAAAAATGTAATGTAATAAGGAGTGGTGAAAATGGTCTGAAAGAGCAGTAAATTAACAATAAAAATGGGAGTAGGAGAACTCGATTTGTGTTCACTTCAATGTTTGCCCAGAATGCATAGACATTCATACTGGCAGGAAGGGCGCACAGTACAACTTTGCTTTCTAAAATTTGCTTGAAAATGCACCATTTCCCCACTCTTTTTTCAAAAATTTCTCCCCCTTAGGTTGTTAGGGCTCGCTCGCTACACTTGCTCGCCGCGGTACACTCCAGCGAAACTTTTACGCCTCACCACTTTCAAATGTCACCAGCCGCCACTGCTGGTAAATGCACCACTTACGATAGATATAGGTTTACTATAGCTATAGGTCACTACACTTAAAACCTATAAGTCACCCCCTATCGCAGGCCTTGACAATCTTGAATGCAGGGTGCTGGGTTTTATGGGAGAGGGTGCCCCTGCATGAGCAGAGCCCCTCTGCAGCCTTCGGAGATAATTCTCCCGGGTTGTCTGTGACACAGCCAGACGTATAGGTAGAGGTGCATTATATCCTCACGGGAAATGCTATCTCAAAAATGGCTGAAAAAAACCATGTCGTGTTTGATATAAAACACCTTGGAATCATAACTCCACAACCGATAACCTGTGTGGGAGGATATGATTCCACCCTTCTGAAGCAAGCTTTGTGGGTCCCCGGTCTTCCCGATACCAACCTTCTCGACCCGCACAGCACAAAATGGTTGCTGCTGACCAGAGACACATTTCTGCCCTCCTGCTGCTGAGCCAAGCTCAAACAGAGGAAGGAAGCATAATAGGCATCCTGTCACAGGGAGGTGTGACCACCTCCCAGACAGTATTTAGTGTATTGGAGCTTGGTGGGTGCACTTCCAAAGTGCCTGAAAGTCTGCACGAGGGGCACATTTGGTGCCCCTGTGCATAGTCCAGCTCAAACCATTGGCTCCTGCTCTGGCCCAAAACTGGTCAAAGGACATGGGTGTAACCACCTCCCTGTTCTGACCCTCACCTGGCAGGGTCCCTTGAATCAGTCCAACCCTCTCCCGAAGGTACAAAAGGGCTTACCTGGCTGTAGTACCTTAGATTCAACGTTGACAAGATTCTGAACAAGAAACCAATGACCTTCGACCGTCTAGATACTCTGAACTTCACTGGACTTCGACTGGGCCCGACTTCGTCTCCCTCTCCGTCCAAAGCATCATCTGTGCCCGTGCACCACACAGGCTCTGTGCAGAACCTGTGGAGCATCAAGGACAACTGAAGCATCTCCCTTGGGGTGAATGAGTCACTCCCCTGCATTCGCAGGCACAGTAACACAACTGACAGGTCTGCTGATCCTGAGCTCCTGCAGACTCTGAAAGCTCCAGCAATACAGGAGGGAGGTCCCTATGTTCCTTGAGGTTGAGCTGCCCTCTCACCAAGTTTGAGGCCAGTATGCCTCCTGGGGACTGCATAACCCAAAACCCTGTTCACCACATACATTTGCAAGTGCATATGCTTGTTGGTGTTCCTCAACTTTGTGCATTGGGCTATCCATAGCCCTAACCTCAATGCACATTCTCTACCAAGGACTTTGGCCTCATTGCACCCTGTGCCCTGCAAGCTGTTGGTTGGTGAAACTTCTAGAGGCCCCCTTGCGACTCCTGTGCCTTCGGACTGTGGGTCCATTTGAGGGACAATACTGATTTCCTTGGGCTCACCTGGTTGCTCCAGGCCTGCCCTGACTCCCCTTGCTGTGGTGAGTCCTATGGTTCTTGCTGGGCCAGACCATAACCTTTCTTGATCTTCTTCATGAATTGCAGTTGCCAAGGCTTATTGGTGCTCCCGTCAGACACCGACCCCTCAGCACTCAACATTCTTTGTGGGACAGCTCGCATCCAGCTCCTGGTTGTCCTCAAAGTCTCCTGGTCCCTGCAGCTGTAGAGTCAAGGTCTCCTTCTTCACACCTGAAGCACCCGACATCGGTGGGCATTTGTCTACTGAGCCCCTGGTCACTCTTGAGTGACCCAGACTCTGTTTCCTCTGCTTTCAGGTGTCTTCCATCAGTGGCATTTCTTTGAAGACTCCCATTGAGAAAGGCAGCGGTTTCCGACGCCACTTCGGCCCTATGCACCCGGCTCCTCTGGGATAGGTAACTCTGGTACTTCAGTGTCCATGGGTGGTGTGGCTCTCCAATCTTCTATGCTCCAAAGGGTTCCTCGTTATCCACTGGGAAGGGTCCTTAAACTTTAAAATTGCAACCGCGACTCTCCCATTGAATTGCACGTAGCACACTGTTGTGTTCTCACACTGCAATTGTCCTCCGTGGGGTCCCTACTTACTCACCTTGGGTGGTTCCTTGGGTTCCTAGCGATTCTACACATTCTAGACATTGTCTTGACTCAAGTTGTGGTTCTTATACCACTATTTTAGTATATGGTTTGGTCTCCCCCGGGAGCTCACTGTGTATTAGTGCTACTTACGATTGTTTCTGTGCTACAGTATTGTGTGCTTTGTTTATCTGTGTGTAGCAGATAGTGTGAGGTACTTAAGGTGTTATAATAGTAAATATATATTCACATACCTACTGTGTGGTTCCCCTTTCATTTAACCAATACAATAAGATTGCATTCTGGTAAAACAAGCTGCTTAATATTCCTTCAAGACTAAGCCTGAAGGCTGCTCTCCACAGCTACCACTTGGATAACTTTCTAAGGTTATCTTTGACCTCTTAAATCACCATAAGGGTAGTTTGGACTGGTGCAAGGGGCCCACTTTAATTAGTGGACATCATATAACAGGCCTACTTCTCATACTCCTGAAAAAATGTGTGAGGTGTAGAAGTTTATGCAGAGAAGAACACACTTAATTGTACAGAAACAACGCTTCTGTCAATAGTGTCTTAGGTGCAGAATCAGGAAACCAGGTAAACATTATGACATTGTGTTAGACCTGGCATCCTTGGCTTGATTTTCCCCTAACTTTTTGCCTTCAGACCTCCTGTTTTTGCTGACTCTCTATATAAAGATGTTGCTAGCACAGATATTGATTCATCATCTTTATGATTAAGTTAGTAACTTGTAAAATAAATTCAATATAATGGTGTAGGAAAATGAATTATTAAGCAGATGGAGAACAGTGGATGAGATCAAAGTTAGACAGTCTAGTGCTTTGAAAGTAAAAGTACCTTTTTCAATAAGGAAACCGGAGCATACACGTAGCGTTTCCCACAGGGACAGGGTTCTCTCAGGAAAAATGCATTTGAAATGCTTTGATACTAGTGCAACAAATATCAGTTTAGGGGATTGTGAGTTAAGATTCTTAAAAAAAAAGGAAAAACAAAAGCAGGAAAAACAGAAAAGATACATATGTCATATCCTCATAAGTGCTGTAAGGAAACAATAGCTCATGCGGATTAATACTTATCAATATAGTATGTAATCAAAAATAATAATAAAAAAAAAAGAAACGGGGATTGTAAAAGATGTCAAAAGAAAAGGCAAAGCCATACACGTTGGTTCTTTTTTTGTGAAGAATGATCTTCGTTTATATTACTAGAATATTTACACAAAAAGGTGCACATAGATATACAATACAATTTTGACATTAAACAAACAAATTACAAAGTATTAATCCGCATGAGCTATTGTTTCCTTACAGCACACAATACCCAGGCTCCTTGTGGGTAGGGTTTCCTTGTTTCCCAATCGAATATCCTCATAAGTAGCTGCACCCGTGCAGTTAAGAGTGGTGGGGCAGTGGGGTCGGGTGGGGGGGATTTCAACGAACGATGACGAGGGAAAATTAATTATTTATTGAATTTTACCTCGTCATCGTCTGTCGAAATTCCCCCCCAGCTGGCCCCACCGCCCCGCTGCTCTTATCTGCATGGGCCACGACTGATCATAATCAGTTTTACTTGATTATCTTGAAAGAAACGATAAAAGCACGAACATGTAAACTGAAAACACATTTCATAGTCGTAAAACAGTAAACATAAAAACATATAAATGAAGTGATAAACATCATTACTTCACAGTCATATTTTTCCTTAGCCATAACACAGATCATAACAAACTTGAAATATTGCAACAAATCAGTAAAGAATACAGTTGTTGCAAGAACAGAAGTGCTGGCTGACTGTCGCGAGGTGCCACAACTGGAGAAAATGGAGCAGGATAGGGACACCGAAACCTTTCCCCCTTACCTATCTCTATGTCCTCTCCTCTGTTAACAGCCGGCATCCACACTACAAGATGTACACTATGGCTTTAAGGATCTTGGACTCTCCGATCCGTTTCCTCATCATGTGACCAGGTCAAATGATCCAATGACCTGGTACTACGATAACGTGGGAATCATAAAGGAAGTCTCTTCTCCAGAGGACAGCGCGGGTTCGTAAAGGAAGGAACATCCACATACTCGGCGGAAGAAAACCAGGACGTAAGACCGCCACGAGAGGGGGAAACGGCACCAGAACTGTAGTTCATGAAGACCACTACAAGGACGGACCAAAAGTGGGAGCCGGATCCTATTCAGCGATGAGGAAGACTCCAGCCACGTTCCATGAGGGAAGTGGCTCAACAAGGTATGAGCACGTTTGGGGAAAGGGAACCCGGGCTCTCAAGTTTGTCGAGAGGAGGGAGACATGTGAGGTGCATGCATACTACCAGAGCAACACGAAGCTGCGCGTAACGACAAGCGCAGCGCTCAGTACATTGGTGATGGCATCTGGGTGAAGTCTCCCCACACACCCTTTCCCACATTAGTTTAAGGAATTTTGGACACTGTCCTCATACTGTTTTCTTTGTTCTCGCTTTTTTTTTGTCTCCTTCTGCGCTATTCCCTCGGGAGCATTATCGTGAGGAACAGTCTGACAACACCAATTTGCTCTCTGAGTGGAAGAAAGTGAAGACGTTGCTCTGTCAAAAGGGACTATAAGAAGACGCCTCAATCACATTCTCTACTGAGTAGAAAGAGGAACCAAGTACATTTTCGTTGTGAGAATAAATAAACCACCTAATCCCAGGACTCAGTGAAAAAACGGCACAGGGGAAAAAAACAACAAGGTTAATGCAGAGAGGCTAACAAAACGACAATAACAGTGAAAAAACGCCACAGGGGGAAAAAACAACAAGGTTAATGCAGAGAGGCTAACAAAACGACAATAACAGTGAAAATACGGCGGAACTGCTGGGGCAAGTGAGAGTGAGGCAGGCAGCTAGGGCAGGCAGACAGCGAGGCTGCGAGCAGCAGCGAGGGGTGCACACACAGCTGGTGGCCGTGCGGCGCGGGGGTGTGCTGTTTTAGTCCAGACCTCTGATGATGGCACCGAACATCTGGTGCTGCTCATAAGCCGCAAACTATATCCTCGAGAACAACGTTACCCCATTATAGAAAAGGAGTGTCTTACGATTAAATGGGCTGTGGACAAACTCCGATACTACCTGGAGGGGTCCCACTTCCTCTTACATACCGCACCCTTGCCCTGGATGAGCCGTAACCAGGGAAACAATCCCTGCGTCCTGCGCTGGTTCCTCTCCCTACAACTTTTCTCTTTTGAGGTCAGACATCATAAGGGCATTGAAAATGGGAACGCGGGGTTCCTTTCTCGCATTCCCCTGTTCCCCAATCGGGAACGGTCTGAGGTGGGGGTGTGTTGTGAGGTGCCACAACAGGAGACAATGGAGCAGGATAGGGACACCGAACCCTTTCCCCCTTACCAATCTCCATGTCCTCTCCTCTCCTTACAGCCGGCATCCACACTACAAGATGTACACTATGGGCCCAATTCACAGAACTAACTTAAGACAAAATCCTAAACTTACTACCATTTTGGTATTCACAGAAGGCATTTACTCATTTTGGTATTCACAGAAGGCACTTACTCATTTCGGTATTCACAGAAGTTAGGAGTCCTAACTTTAGGACTCCTAAATGCCTTCTGTGAATACCGACAGTCTTAAAGTTAGGATTTTTCTCAGTTTAGTAGTAGTATAGTTAGGACTCCTAACTTTAGGACTCCTAAATGCCTTCTGTGAGTACCGAAAGTCTTAAAATTAGGATTTTTCTCAATTTAGTAGTAGTAAAGTTAGGACTCCTAACTTTAGGACTCCTAAATGCCTTCTGTGACTACCGAAAGCCTTAAAATTAGGATTTTTCTCAGTTTAGTAGTAGTAAAGTTAGGAGTCCTAACTTTAGGACTCCTAAACTGAGAAAAATCCTAATTTTAAGACTATCGGTATTCACAGAAGGCATTTAGGAGTCCTAAAGTTAGGACTACTAACTTCTGTGAATACCGAAATGAGTAAGTGTCTTCTGTGAATACCAAAATGAGTAAGTGCCTTCTGTGAATACGAAAATGGTAGTAAGTTTAGGATTTTGTCTTAAGTTAGTTCTGTGAATCGGGCCCTGTGCCTTTAAGGATCTCGGGCTATCTGATCCGTTTCCTGATCATGTGAACAGGTCACATGATCCAATGAGCTGGTACTACAATGACGCAGGAAGCATAAAGGAAGTCTCTTCTCCAGAGGAATGGCACAGAAGACCTTCAGCCGAAGAGCAGGTTAGAAAAGGAAGGACCATCCACATCCTCGGCAAAAGAAAACCAGGATGTAAGACCGCCACGAGAGGGGTAAACGCCACGGGAATTGGATTTCACGAAGACCACTACGGGGACGAACCAAAAGAGGAAGCCGGACCCTATTCGGTGACGTGAAGACTCTAGCCACGTTCCAGGAGGGAAGTGGCTCAGCAAGGTATAAACACGTTTGGGAAGCATTTGGGGAAAGGGAACTCAGGCTCTCAAGGCTGGTCGGGAGGAGGGAGACGTGTGAGGTGCAGGCTTACTACCAGAGCAACGAAGCTGCGCGTAACGACAAGCGCAGCGCTCAGTACAATAGTGATGGCATCTGGGTGCCATCTCCCCACACACCCTTTCCCACATTAGTTTAAGGAATTTTGGACACCCTTCTCATACCGTTTTCTTTGTTCTCATTTTTCTTTGTCTCCTTCTGCCCTACACCCTCGGGAGCATTATCATGAGGAAAAGTCTGACAACACCAGTTTGCTCTCTGAGTGGAAGAGAGTGAAGACGTTGCTCTGTCAAAAGAATCTATAAGGAGACGTCTCAATCAATGTTCTCTACTGAGTAGAAAGAGGAACCAAGTAAATTTTCGTTGTGAGAATAAATAAACCACCTAAACCCCGGACTCAGTCTCTGTCTTGCTTCTCCACCGCGCCACACTGACATTGTTTAAAATTAAGGTCACGTAAAATAACTAAAAGGAAATGTTTACGAGGTACAGCATGAAAAGAACGGAAAATATCAAGTGCCAGGTGCATTGCCTAGAGATACCATCACAAGGACAATTGTTCAGAACTTCTGACCAGTCACTGCAAATGGGGAAAGAGACTAAGAAATAAAAATTATCTAATTTAAAATGTGTTAAAACAAACCTATCCTGACGGTTTTGTGTAGAGATAAGGTATGGCTGAACACCATCTGTGACCAATGTCAACTGGTTTTTAATAACACTGGATTTAGCCATTTCCCCAGAAATTTTTGTCTTTAAGGAAGAACAGACATTGATTTTCCAAGTCACTTCTGCTGACAGTATATAAAACATCAGGTGAATCTAAATATTCAGCATGGCCCAAATTTATACAAAATTGTTTAACACATTTGAACCTCGAAAATGCTCCAGAACTAATCAACTTTAGAAAGTCAATAAGGATCAAATGTTTTAAGATTGTAAAATTACTTTTCCAAACTTTATGCCATAATAAAATGTTCACCAGATCAGATAAAAAACAAGGCACCTAATTCTACCTGACAAACAAAAGTGGAGCAACAAGCTGGGACAGACAAAAGGTTCCTGAAGAAGGCATCCTCCAGCATCTGGAGCTGAATGATGTTATTTAAACCCCAGATTCCTGCCCCATATAGGGCCACAGATGCACATTTTGAATTGCATATAGTTAACATTTCTCTGATCAGTTTGTTGCTGAACTTGGTAGCAAAACTGAGCAGAGCAGAGATGGATTTGTTAAAATGCAACTTTCTAATATCAAAAGCTGGGGTCCATGATCCACGATCGTTGAATAAAATACCCAGATAACAAAAGGTTGGGGTAAAACTTAACTTAACATTGGTTATCATGACATCATGGCACTTCCGAGTTTGCCTCTCGCACTTCAGTCAGAAGGTTTTGCCTATATTAACCATCAGACTAAGATCCGACATAAAGCTGACAAAGCGGTTAAGTAACTGCTGCAGACCCAACGGAGTGTGAGACATAAGCATGGTATCATTGTCATTGAGCAGACAAGTAGAGGTCTGTGGTCAATCTGAGGAGGATTTCTACAGGTACAGCTTAAGGCACAGCAAAACCTGTCAATATTCAGGGTGAATAGAAAGGGTACGAGTACGCAGCCTTGTCCTACCCCTCTTCCAAGATCAAAAGAGCTACTGCATTTGCCCCCGAGGCCAAAGCGTACTCTGGCCACTGGAGTAGATATCTCTAAGAAGGGCTATAATTGATGGATCTAGCCCCCAACTCTGAAGTGGAAGGCAAAAGTATCTCAAGCCAATATTTGTCTGTTTGGTGTGGATGACTGGAACCTATGCACTTTTTCAAGCCGAGCACAATAGACTAACAGTTTGCCCTGGTCAATGGTTTTCTCTGCATAAATAGGCCTTGATTATGAGTGCCATGGACAGCCTTAAGGAAACAGTTTGCATGCATATCAAAATTGCAAGTGAGTCAGATTTTTTTGACCCCTCAGACTTTCCACAGGTAAATATCAGTAAGTCAAACGTGTCTACCTTTACCAGGGAAATAATGTATGGAAATCAACAGGATATTATTATCCTGGTATGGTCGACACCAAAATCTACATGTTATGCCTCATTTAACTCAAAAATGGTAACATTGGCATATACCCAATTGGCATATTGAGTTTACTTATAGGTCCCTAGTGAAGTGCACTACATGTGCACAGGGTCTGTAAATTAAATGCTACTAGTGTGCCTACAGCACTGATTGTGCCACCCACTTAAGTAGCCCTTCAAACATGTCTCAAGCCGGCCTTCCATTGGAGAGCCTGTGTGTCAAATTTTAACCCACTATTTCGACCTGGCAAAATAAACCTTTTTCCAGTCCCAAACCTTCCTTTTTAAGACAAATAAGTCACCCCTAGGATAGGCCCTGGACAGCCCAAAGGGCAGAGTGTAATGTACTCACTATTGCAAGGCCTTTCTCTCCTGTAGGATAACATTCAAGTTGTCATATAACATTTTATAAGTGTAATTTCCGAATGGGAAGAGATAACTGGTCCATGCTTGGTGTCTCTGGAATCCTAATTTAAAATCCTAACTTGTGGTAAAGTCAGATTTTAAAAAACAATTCTGAAAATGCCTCTTTTAGAAAGTTTAAAACACAAAACAAGAAACCTGGCTCCGTACTACCATAAACTCCTATAACTAATGGAGTAACGAACAGACTACTCCTTTATCCGTTCAAATGGAATTTTTATTAAACCATTCCTTTTGGTTAAATAGTCTTTAAATTGATCGGAATACCTTTTTTAAAGGACTGAAAAAGAAACACATATTCCTCAAATTGACACAAAAACCATCACATATATATAACAATTCACAATGGCTTACATTCAAAGACACAATTGGACATACACACAATTGAAGATTATTTATAATAAATTACAAAAAACCCAAATCATCAAATTAATTCATACATTAATCAAATACAAAAGACGTTTAGAGTTTGCATGATATACATGAAAACAAACACAATAAAAATCATGGAAATATCCAATTCTATGGACCAAATGTATTGATTCAACGGAAATATTTCAAGAGTGTCAGGATAATGTGTTAATCCTTATCCAATTTCCTCCAACACTCAATACATTCAGATTTCTCTAAATGCCTCTCAAAATGCCAACGCGTTTCAAGACCCAGGCTGCTGGTCGGGGGCTCTCATCAGAGCTTCATACAAATGGTCAGGATATTCTAAAAAAAACAAAATAAATAAATGATGCAACAACAGCATCAACCCAAACAACCTTTCTCTCTCATGCGTGTCGCTAACTTATTGTGTACCTGATTTCTGGAGTTAAAACGGCCGCTCCAACTCGTTGATTCCAGGAATTTCACTATATGCCAGTAAACTCGTTTTATGGTTGCTTAGGAGCACCACGTTGCGCTGTGCCCGTGTAAAATTCTGCAAGAAAAATCCAAAAAGCACGCAAGGAATAATTATATCTACTCTATTCCCAACATTCAACCAACAAAGTGAACACCGGAAAAAATGTACCTGCAGGGTATGGAAAGGACTTTATTCATCGAAGACTCGTAAATCTACAAAAAGGAAACAATATTGTATTCGTTTAAGGATGTGTTACACAGAAAGCTACACTGAGCAATTTAAAAACTAACTGCCAAGCGGACTTACTTTGGCCAAGTCTTTCCGATTCCAGACTCTGAATTGTGCAGGTTTATCTTGTGCTCGAATGCGAGCGGGCTCACCTTCGCGGGAAATACTTCTAAAATACAAGCATAAGCGCATTAAGAATGCAATCATGCACTGTTTAATGTTCAAAAGTTTGTATAAAACCAAAGGGGAAAGGCACAGAGCGAAGTTACTTGTGTCTGCTCAACAGAGTTGATTGGTATAAAACTCGTGCAAAACGCTGGTTAACTCTCAACACGGCATATCGAATCAGAGCACTTCCTGTTTATGGAGCTATTGCTCATGGGTAATAGGTTTTCACCCAATCAGAACGTTCTGTAGGTCCTCATCTTACAAGGGACAGTGAATTGCATTGTGGGACATGTAGTGTCCACACTAAGCTCTAGACAATTCAGCCATGCCATTCAACCCAGAGGAAGCTCTGTTCAATTTTCAAATAAGATAAGCTTCCTTTTTTCAACAAAGCTGCGTCAATGTTTAAATGACGTTTGAATGTGTCTAAACTGGACAAAACAGTCCATTTGAACTCCTTTTCACAATGAGATTTGTCAATAAAGTATTGCACCATGGGCACAGTCATCACCCTCTTTTTGATCCTTGAGTGATGCTGTGTGATTCTTTGGTTTATCTGTTGGTTTGTTTTGCCGATATACAGTAAGGCACACGGACAAAGAAACGCATATACAATGTTTTTTGATTTGCAATTCGTAAACTCTGAATGGCGCGTTTTGATGCCATTGTGGGAGAATTCAACACCTTCAACTGTGGAATCACAAGCCGCACACGTGCCACATTTATGATGGCCCTCAACTGGTTTTAAATGCCATTGAGATCTTAAGCTCTGTTTATTTTGAGTAGGAAAAATGTCTGCTCGTACTAGGTGTTGCCCAATGCTCTTATTTTTTCTCATGGCAAACAGAGGTTTTGGAAAACCACATTCCAATTTTTCAAGTAAGTGCCAACTTTTTAATATGATTTGCCTGAATCTATTCATGTCTGGACCAAACATGGTCGCACAAATCATACGTTTCAATGATGGTTTCTCCTTCTTTTGTAATAGATCTTCTTGGGGCGTGTACCACGCTCTCTTTATTGAATGCTTCAGGAGTTTCTTCGGATATCCATGAAGGATCATCTGTTCTTTAAAAATAGCTGTGTGCTATTTTTATTTTCTTGCCTCAGTCATCCGGTGCCTGCAGCCTGTCTCTTGTCACATGACTTGGTGTAGTTGGCAGTTAGCAGGTGCCTCACTCTACTCCACTCCACGGCATTCTACTCTATGCCACTCAACTCTACGTCACTCTAATATACTCTACTCTATGCCACTCTATTCAATTGCACTCTTCTCAACACCACTGCACTCTACTCCACGCCACTCCACTCTACACCACTTTACAACACTCTGCTCTATGCCACTCCACACCACTCTACTCTGCCCACTTTACTCCAATCTACTTCACTCAACTCCACTCCTTTCCACTCTAATCAACTCTACTCAACTAAACTCCACTCCACGTCACTCCACTCTACCCTACCCCACTCCACTCTATGCCACTCCACTCCACATAACTCCACTCTACACCTCTACACACCACTCTACCCCACCCTACTTTATGCCACTCTACTCTACTCTACGCCCCTCTACTCTGTGCCACTCTATGCCATTCCACTCTGTCACTCCACTCTACTCCACTCTACTTTATGTCACTCTGCACCACTCTATGTCACTCTTTGACACTCCATTTTACATCACTCCACTCTACGGCACACTACTTTACACAACTGCGGTAGGACGGAGGTCAAGAGATGACGAAATAGGGAAAATTAAATAAATTATGAAATTATTAAATCCTATTACGTTGTCTGTCGAATTGCCTGCCCCACTGCGCTGATCTGCACCTGCCTCTGCCACTCTATTCCATTCTATGCCATTCTACTCCACTCTACTCTAAGCCACTCTACGCCCCTCCACTCTGCGCCATTCCAATCTACTCAACACCACTACACTCTACTCCACTCTGTTCTACACCACTACACTCTGTTCTATGCAACTTCACTCTATGACACTCTACTTTACACCACTCTGCTCTATGCCATTCCATTCCATTCTGTGCCACACTACTCTCTGCCACTCTACTCCACACATGCTCTATATAACTCTACTTTACAACACTCTACTCTACACCAGTTCACTCTCCTCTATACCAACCTACTTGATGCCACCCTATGCCTCTCTGTAGTGTACCATGCACTCACGGCTTGCAGCACAAGCAGTGCTGTCTCCATTCTCCATTTCAGGTTGAACTGGGGCATCCATTTCAGAGCCAAAAAATTAAAATCAAGATTCCCGCCACAAGTAGCGATACAAGCGGGAAACCTCCATTAACGCTTCCCATCACGGAGTGTATGAAACATAGTATAACTCCCAAAATTGTCTGAAAGGTGCTAACATGCAGAGAGCCGCTACATTAAAAAAGGGCACTATTCCCTTCATATTAGACATATTAAAGATACGGTGAACCAGCTCCCCAAAATGCAGTGGTAAGTTAGTGTGGAGAATCGTCTCTATCTCAGACGAGGACCTTGCAATCGGGAGATCAAACGTCTCTCTGGTTGAAGTTAAGGCCACATCGTTTTGAAAAAGAATGGGTTTCAGTTTGCTCCGAAAATGAAAGCGTATTTTGGAAACATTTATGGAAGGCCATCGCGTTGCCTCCTTGACAGTGCGGGTAGGTGGAAATAGTACTTGTGTGCAACAAGTGACTATGGGCCCGATTCACAGAACTAACTTAAGACAAAATCCTAAACTTACTACCATTTTCGTATTCACAGAAGGCACTTACTCATTTTGGTATTCACAGAAGACACTTACTCACTTCGGTATTCACAAAAGTTAGGAGTCCTAAAGTTAGGACTCCTAACTTTACTACTACTAAACTGAGAAAAATCCTAATTTTAAGGCTTTCGGTATTCACAGAAGGCATTTAGGAGTCCTAAAGTTAGGAGTCCTAACTGTGCTACTACTAAACTGAGAAAAATCCTAATTTTAAGGCTTTCGGTATTCACAGAAGGCATTTAGGAGTCCTAAAGTTAGGAGTCCTAACTTTACTACTCCTAAATTGAGAAAAATCCTAATTTTAAGACTTTCGGTATTCACAGAAGGCATTTAGGAGTCCTAAAGTTAGAACTCCTAACTTCTGTGAATACCGAAATGAGTAAGTGCCTTCTGTGAATACCGAAATGGTAGTAAGTTTAGGATTTTGTCTTAAGTTAGTTCTGTGAATCGGGCCCATAGGAATTAACCGTTACCAGATAAGTGATACCCAGTTCCATTCTACAGCACCCTTGATCATTCAGCATCAAAGAGCTCCCATTCGAGAGCAGCTTGAAGACTGGATGAATCAAGACAGCAGGGGAACCCTTCAGATAACAGGACAAGTTTGCAACTGAAGCATTACATGCCCCATGAAGAGTAATGTCCTTGCAGACTAAGGACCAGCTCAAGGCATCCTCACAGTCGTGATCACTAAGGAAAACTTCTGTGTCCCCATTCCTGCATCTGAATGGTAATTTCTAGTACTCGTACACAGAGCCTTCCCCTAGTGCTTCGTATCTGCCCACCTGCTGGTATTGTAGACAATACTGGAAATGGGAAGTCGTGACAGGTAGGGTGATATAACCATGGGTTATCCAGTCTGTGGTTGGTGTCTCAGCCACGGTGACAGGTAATTGGTAATTGGTCTAATTTTTCAATGTACAACATTGTATACTTGCATCTCTGCATGCCATTACTATCTGTCTTTCCGTTAGATCATATGCAGAAAACAGACTTGTACTATTGATGTAACATCATGGCATGTGGCCAGAACATAATGTTTGAAGTCTCCATAACAATGGACCAGAGTTGTGATTGTCCATGTTGTAAAATCGACATGTCTTGCTGTATTATGTCAATTGTAGACGATACTATATTGCCCAGTGAATAAGTTCTGGATGATAATGTGGTCGTACCATTGACAACCACAGCCAAAGCCTTTTCTAAGTTAACCCTGTTGATCTCTGCAGGGAAATTTTCCACAGCTCTCTGTATATTCCATACAAGAAGCGCTTTTGACTTGGGTTCCGGGGACCTGAAAAGAAATCCCTGAGATCCATGTCATCAGAAAGAAGGGACAAGTGTTGCTTCACCTGAGAGTGTTGAGGTTTTTAGGCAATCAAGGCACATCTTCCCAACACTATATGACATCACCAACCCGAGTGTTCCGATTGTACATGTCACTGATCAGGCCTATTAACCCTAAACTCTTCAGTGTTGCCCAGGAACCTAGTCTGACACCCATTTATGTCCATAGGCCAAATCAGCCATCCCTTTCAATTGGGGTTTGATATCATGGTATCTAGTGTATCCTCACTGTAGTGTGTGAAGTGCTGCCAGTTCTCAAAGTGTGAGAATGTGGGAATATGAGGCTTGTTCAAATACTTCATCTTGGCTATTCCAAGACAGGTGGTCTGTTGCATAGTTTTATTCAGAGAAATTATCTGATGAGGTATGAGGCATGCTCTGGACAAGGCCTCAGTTCCCTGAACCTGTCATTCTTTTGTCCCCAGACAGATTTTGTGTCTCTGATGCCTTTCCAAAAGACCAAACCTTGTACAGACAGTTGGGAAATAAAGGAGGCAGAGTATATCAACGTGGTGTTTGTCAGCATATTTTTCTTTGCAGGTGTAGGTGCAAGCCCATAATAATAAGAGGCTGGGTTTGATGTGACAAAACCAGAAAAATAAGCAAACCTTTGTGAAAATGCTTTTGAACTACCTTTTGGCGGTGTTGTCATTGTTCCCATTGAGTGTAATTGTAAACAGGGTGTGGGATACTAGCTTTATGTAGAAAATGGTGACCATAATGTTGATTACAGAACATGTCGCCAAAATTAGATATACCATCATACAATTCATCATTAGCAGCTGATTGCTCTAGATCTGCAAGCAAATTGTGCACAGTTTCAATGTCCCAATCATCAGAGAAAGTACTAGAGGTGATTATATCATTTAAGGTCATCTTAAAAAAATATGTTATTTACAAAAGTTCAGTAGGACCATACACATCATACGATACCCTCTCCCAAACTATTCCTTCCAGAACTGGAGCTGATGTAGTGTTTACCAGGTTTACTAAGTCCCTTAGTTCATGGTGCAATGGTGCATGTGGTTTCAGCACCAAGTTCACAAGTTGAACTGCAGAGCGTTCTGGGAGATAGTGTCAGTTGAGAAGCAGAAAAAGACAGTTACCAAACCAATCCAGAGGACTAGGAATAGTAATCCGATTGTAATCCAATAATGTATCGAAGGAGCAACAAAGTATGTCTTTTTCAGCCAAAGATTGAAAGCATACGCTCGTAGCTTAAAAGGGAGAGGCAGTACTGGCAGTTCAGATTCACTTGAATCCGATGAGAAGTCGTCATAATGCACAAAGTAGCCAGATGCCATTTTGGTCTATTTTTGGCAGCTCAGCAGGTTTTGTTGTACTGGAAGATGACTCGATTTGTGGCCTATTCACATAGACATCGTCAATTTTTCAAATCGAAATTTGAGTTGCTGTACTTGTTGATTATACAGTTGTTGTAGTTACAACAGGAAGGAGTAATACTTCCTTGTTTTTTTTGCAAAAACAGTTTTTATTGCATTCCTCAATTACAATTGCAATCCGCAATCTCCATCATATCAGTAGTCGTCTCCTGAGTAATACTTCCTTGTTACTTACATCTTCTCTTTGGGGAGTGGAATCTTTTGATGTTATTAAAGCTTCCATCTGAACTTCCTGAATGGTAGCTACAGGAGCCCACGGGGCTTTACAGTTGAGAATCTGCCACATAGTGTTTTGATCAGATCAATGGAGGCAAACCTTTTGTCTCTGCAACCAGCAAGTGGCGGAAGAAGTACAGTTCTGGTACCTTTGACGGCCAGGACAGGTAAAGGCACTCTGTTCACAATTTTTTCTTTGACCAGGTCCCCAATGTTCGGGACCCAGGCAGTTCTTGCCAGTATGACCTACACTTCTCCAGGGGTGGTGAGTTTCACTTGGACGTTGCTTTGTGCACCCCAGAATTCATTGAGTTCCTGTAAAACAGCCAAACGTTCATTGATGTCAAATGGTGTTTCTGCCACCAACTGTACTGACATGAACAAGGTCTGGTACCCACATTCTCACACCAAAGAGAACTTCATATGGGGTACAAACCCATAGGGATTTTCTTGGCATGCTATTGGGTGCCCTCTGAACCCCATATAGGTGATTGACCCAACTGCTGCCTGAACCTAGTACTCATGCTATTAAGAACTGCTTTAAATCGTGTTTTTTCCTCTCAACTACCGAATTCCCCTCAGGATGGTTGGGAGAAGAGTACTGCAAGGCCACACCCAAAAATGCCATGGCTTCTTTGTAAGCCCAAGAGCTAAACACCGGGTCCTGGTCGGAATGTAGTGTTCCAATTGTGTATGTCCCTATGAAGACTTGCAAATCCTTTATAACAGTTTGAGCATCAGCCGAGCGCTGTGGCCAAACCCACAGGAATCTGGAGCATGAATTCACTGCCGCAAAGATGTACCCCATCTGAGTTTAAGGCGCTGCAGTAATCCAAATAAACAACCGCCAGAGGCTTGTTTGAAATCAATAGAGGTGTCTGTGGAGGACGTGCTATGGTGGAACGCTTCATCTCCTGGCAGCTGTCACATTTGAGCACATAGTCCTTGATCTATTTTGTAAGACCAGGCCACTAATAGCAATGGTTCAGTTATGAAACTGTAGCAGTGACCCCAGTGTGTGCTGAACCCAGACCCTTATGTATGGCTAGTAATAAACCCAATCTGAGAAGTCAGTGTTTGGTATAACTCTATCCCCCACTCCATGGCGACTCCTAGTTCGGTTCCTCCCGCCAGTTTCTCTTTCTGGCGAACACCTGCTACAGCACACGCCGCATCTACACGGAATGAGACGCAAATGTAAATCTCTATAATGATGGTAGCCGATTTAGCTACACATGTACCACAGTTATATGTACGGAATGTAAATGCGCCATGATTGTAACAACAAATGCCAATAAAAAGAATATAAAAAAAAAAGTCTATCCCCCACTCCTGTAATCTGATCATACGGGATTATTCTGCATCTAATTTATAGAAGTACTTTGGTAGAAAACCCTTCGACAGGTGGGTGTCATTGCGAGCAGCATTGATAGCCACCATGATGTCTCTGTCTATTCTCGTACTTAAATGAGTGATTGGAGCAATGGCAGCAGTGTTGACTGTTGCCTTGGTGGCTTCAACAGCCATGGAATTCTCTTCAACATGAACACCAACACGTTGAGGACTCAATGTGTGGGGAATTTGTGATCTGTACTTTGTAGTGCTAGAATTTGAGCTTTAAGTTCTGCCAGCTGTTCTGTACAGCCCCCTAGGGACTGAGTATGTGCTTTTTCAGGATGGAACTTTCCGTCATGCATGCACCCCTTTCGATTGTTCATTCCCCTAAATATTGGTGTTGTGTCCCTACAGCAGGTTGAGCAGAACCATCGATATTAATGATGTATTCATATCGATCTAAAGGCATTATTTCATTCGGCAGAGGATTATCTTGTTCGTACTGCAGGAATGCTTGTGTTTATAGTGCAGATTCAAATCTGTAATCTACATCTGCTGCAGTGAGGTAGTTAGCCCATTGAAACCATCATGGATGTAACGCTTTGGCATTTGGAATGCTTGCTTTAGTAACAGCCTCTAAGGTTGGTACAGGGGTAACGACAATTATTTGCTCAGCCTGGGCCAGTTCTCTCTCTCTCTCACTACAGCAGACTGTACCACTGTGAGAAGTTTCTCAGTGGGTGAAAAACCCATTTCAGCGTTCATTTACAAATGTGACTTGTATGCATTACGTACTGTATCACCTTCATTGAAAGTAATATAGGTGTACCCAGTTGGTACTGCGACTATGCAAATCACCAGGTTAGTTGTGTTTACATGTGTGTACAAATGTTGGAAAGGAATTATATCAGCTTGTACGGAATGTAAAATGTTTGTAAAGTCCTTTGCCCAATGGTTGATTGAAAAATCAGGTCTGATTAAATCATAGAACGGTTTTACTCATTCAGCGTAATCCAAAATGTATGGTCTGCCAAAATTTTAAAATCCTAAAATAGATTGTAGTCTTTTCAGAGTCGTTGGAGGTTGGAGCCATGCGCAATTTTCTAAAAAATATGCCTCCAGGCTTTTGCCTTCATTTGACATCTCGTATCCCAGAGACAGGACATTGAGGTGGGCAATTTTAGATTTTTTTAAATTACATTTGTAACGCAGGTGAGCGAACCCAAGAATTATGTGGATCACTCTAGCCAAGTGTTACATTAACTCATCGTCCATCAGATAAATATCGTCTACATAGGACAATGCCTCCTCATCAAAATTTGAAAGTAACTCTGTTGCCCTGGCTGAGAACAACCCAGGGCTATTCTTATATCCTTGATGTAAAATTGACACTGTGAACCGAGCACTGAAAATTCTGTCAAATAGCTGCCTTCAGTTGCTATATTCTGGCAGAAAAATCAATTTGATATATCTAGTGTTATTTTGTATTTTTTCTGCACAATGTTATTCACCAGTGCGACACTATGTGCATTTTGTGTGTTCAAACGTCTGTAGTCTAAATCTATACGATATGAATTGTCCAGTTTTATTATGGGAAACAAGGTATTATTCAAAGACGAGGTGCAAATTTCTATCACACCTTGGTTTTCAAGTTTTTCTAGGATTTCCTTAACTTGTTTTTTAGCTTCATATTTCATTGGGTACTGTCTCTGGGGTTGAGGAGGTGATTTTAAATGGATTTCATGATGAGGAGACTCATCATCCCACCCAACAAGATTGCAGTATGGTGCAGGATCTAGCGCTAACACCCACTTTCACGTATGAATGTTTAACTGATACTGGAACGAGGGCAGAGAAAGCAGGTAAAATTACCATTTCTACGAGTGGGCATTCCATTACGAACTCATGTGGCCAATCCTTCACAGACAAAAGAATATTGTAACCATATGCCAGATTCTCCCAGAAGAAAGCTTTGATGTTCCTGGGTATGTCCAGCTCCATTTGGAGCGTTATTTTGTATAAACAATGTGGGACACTTACTCTTTTTGAATTAAGGTTTAGGAGTCTTTTGTTTGTACTCTTTAAGGATGTAGTCTGAAGTACGATGTGTCTCCCTTTGTTTGGCTTCATGCACCCCTCTTATCTGTGCTCTTATGGTCCACCACTCCCCGAACGTTTATCGGAAGAAGGCTGTAAGGAACGAGAGGAACATGTATCAGTATCCTAATACCTGTCAGGCTTTTGAATATTATCATGGTTTTTCAAATTTGTTTTTTGTCAGGGGTTTCCTGCTAAGAAGACCAACTCCATGATTGTGTCTTATTTTGTTTATTTTTTATTAATTGTCCCATTTCTTCTTGGAAGATTCAGGTGCTTGCTTAGAGTTATCTTTTTCAGTATTACTCTTAACCTGTGGTATCCCAGGTCTGGCTCCCAAATTATCTCTACCTAGCGTAGCATAAGTTTATTCGATAATTTTAGGCAATTCCTGCTCCTGCTGTGCAGGAGTAAACTCCCTCAGGCGTTGGGGAATAGCCAATGCTGCTGCTTCTCCCTTTATGTTACTTAACATAGTGGTTGATACCACGGCCTAATTGCCCACCTGTTTCATTCCTAAGTCCAGGGCAGGTCCTATCCCGTACTCATTCTGTACTTGTTTCATTACCTCAGGTAAAACTGCTATTGAGGGGGTACAATGAGTTCTGGTGTAAACTGCAGTGAAGAATGTACCCCAAGTGGCACAATCTTCCACCGGGGGTGCCATCCCCATTGACAAGCAAATTGTTAATATTCTGTCTTTGCCCTGCAGGCCCGTATGGGACAAAACAGCTTCAAGCTTTTTTGTTTTCTGTGCTATCCAGAACGGAATTTGCTCCCTACTGGTGGCAATCTTTCTCATAACAGTATTCAGCATCTGAGGCCTGATACCCGTAGCAGCCGGTTGTGGTTGTGCCGTCTGTGCCGTCCCCAAAGGGTTAACTGTCAGTGTTTGCATATTATATTGACGTGAGATTTTTGTAAAGTTTTGCTAGATCTTTGTATAGTGTTTTTATTCTGCTGCATCTAATTCATCAAGATTAGGATGTGGTGTATAAGTAGCTAGGACCGGCCAGGGCACTCCTTCTTTACTGAGTGGATAGAGTCTCACATTTTATACTGCATGGGGGAGGGCACCTTTAAACCAATTTATATGTTCATGGTAAGTTAACGGAATTTCTGTATCCACGTATGGAAAGTGTTTCTCCGGTGTTTCCTCTTCGATGTAAGTGTGAAACAATTTTGTGTGAGCATCCGCAGCCGGGAATGTAACCCAAGAGTAAAATACCTCTTCTGAATGCTTTGTGTGCCTCAACCACAAAGGTAATGTCACCACCAAAGCCGGAGGGCTGTATTGTAGTAATTTCAAAGTAACTGCATTCTGCAATTTTCTGTAATATTTAAAGCAATTGCTTGTTCTCCACCATCTTCTCTGTTTACAAACATTGTGTGACGAAAGTAGGAATTTAGAAGATCAATTTATGGAGATAGGGTTAGCACTTTGTGGGAAAAATGTTTATCCTACAACCTTGTATAACCTACAGTCAATACAGAGGGTTATTCCTTCTCAGCTAAGGTGGATTCTCTTCCCACTGTGAGAAAAGAACAAATTAACTACTCAGATAGACCGTTAAAGAAGAACCCAACTAACGTTGACTGCGCCATGTTGTGTAGTTCTCACTAATCCGTAGGACCTGTGCATTTGTTAGACAGCATAAACTTTTGGCAAGGTGCCTAAACTGATTCTGGGCACCCCCGCAGGATTTGCTGGCCTGGAGACCATCTAGCTTATAGTGTCACCGTCAATTCCCTTAACATTACCAGGGAGCGAATGGTTTCTCGCAATCCCTGACTAAGACAACCCTGACCCCTCAGGGATCGTGGAAACAGATCAGAACCTTTTGCTCAGTCAGTCGTGCTTACTTGTGCTCAGAGAAATATACAGAATACACAGTGGACCATTTTCAATATATATTATTGAACCAATGTTATTCTTATATAAAATACATGTACTGTGATAATCAGTAGATAGAAGCAGATAAAAGTGATTACAAGCACCAAAAGAGTAAATAGTAGATACAGTTCTATGGTGCTAAAACAGTGTATATTTGCAGGCATATCAACAAGGCAATAATCAGGCGTAGTCCTATTATGCAAATCCTGCTCTAAGTGTACCCAGAGTGTGTGTAGGTATGTAGCCAAAAATCCCCGCAAGGGACGATCCAACCCCATTACCTGGCGGGAGATAATGTAGGAGCCTGTCCTGGTCACAAACAGGCCTGGGCATAGTTTGTGCAGTTTTGCTACACGGAACTGGGCAAAGTTACAAAAATGCTTCGCAAAGTTCTGCGAATGGCGGAGTGTAGTGCGAACTGCAGTTTGTGCTGGTATTCCTGCTGCTTGAGTAGAAATTCTACCCGAGCGGCAGCTCGCGCTCGCGAACATTCCATTTGCGATCGCAAGCGGGGAACAAACTCAGCTGCACATCACGAAGCGGAGTTTTCTGCACTCCGCAAGCTCTGCAGAGTGCAGAGTGCAGAAAACTCTGCAAACTCCACGAACGGAGCGAAGTTTACCGCCCTGGAATAGTCACAAACTGGACGCCCCTGAAGGAGATGTCAGACCTCTGCGTGGTGAAGTCTCAGCATGCAGGGACCCACGGTGTAGCTGAAGTGCCTTCTCTGCTAATCTATTGGGATGATCTTTATTTATATTAGAAAGCAACCTTGCGATGTGCATATAGATTAGTGATATTATGGCTATGTAGATAGCCTTGTCGCCCCGTGTATGAAGATAGAACGACATTTGTACATAGTGCGTAGAAGGGCCGTGTACATGATGTTCGAGGCATCGTGATAATGTTGTGCAAAGCCAGATGTGTAAACAAAGAAGTTTCAGAGAAACTAATCCAGTGTTGTGGTGCACACAAATATGTGCAAAAGGTCATGGGGTGAAATGTTACTGTGAAAAATGGGACAATGTAAGAAATGAGCCGCTTCGCTACATGGGCCTAACCTGGGCACATAATAACTCCACACTACCACTCCACTCTACACCACGGTACTCCAAGACACTCCATGCCACTCTTCTTCACTCTATGCCACTCTACTCTATGCCACTCTATGCCACTACACTGTACGCACTCTTTGCCACTCTACTCTATGCAACCTTGAAGCCACTCCCTTCTATTCTACACCACTCCACTCTACGGCACTCTACTGTACACCACTCTGCTCTTTTCTATGCCAGTCTACATGTCTGGAAGTGCTAACCCACCCTTCTCTCGACAAACCATAAATAGTCTTTTGCTAACCCTAACCTTGCTCCCCCATACGAATTTGACAATATGATCCTTTAACTAGAGCTGGTCCTGTTTTGGTATGGCTGTAGCACCCTTAGAAGTATATTCATTTTTAATACTTTTTTTCTCACTTTCAATACGATAAATTGTCTCTACCATTTAATCAGATGAGCAATGATGTGTGCCTTCAATCTGGGCCAGGTGTCTCTGGTCTATGTGTCGACCGATTTGGTTATGTAAATTCATTAGTATTTTATGGACTGCTTAGCCCATATCATTGGGCAATTTTATTTCAGATGTTCTCATAAAGTTATCTCTTTATGATAATTTGTAATGTGCGTTTGATTCAGGGCCATAAATCAATGTTATTCATCACTATTATTTTCCCTGAACATTTTATAGTAATAAAAAAAAATTGTCAAATTAGTAATAACAAATATTGAACTTTCCTATAAAAATGTAAGTTTCAAGTTTTAAGTTCCTCTGGTTCTGCCTGTCCCAAGAGGCGTCCATAAATAATTGCGATGTTACTTTAGAGGAGACAAGTGCTTGTTACCGAAATAAATAAACCTCAGCACCTCCTCAAAGCTTTTACAAATGTGGAGCTTCCATCTTTTTTTGCTCCAATCCTTGATAACAATGAAATCATCCCTGCTCCTCATAATATTCCTGGCTCACCACTTATGGATGATATGCAAAGGTACTGGAGGCAGGTACTATAGATCATACTTGGGCATTGCCCAAGCAGCATGTGTCTGTTAGAGACCTGTATCAAACCTAATTAGATTAAGTTGTCCTTATTCTATTATAATAGTTCAAATGATTGTACACTGCCGGAAAATATACAAAATTCCCTTAAAAGAACTATTGTGTAAAAGGAGCCTGAGTGGCTTAAGGAAAGCTGCTGATCTCCTAAACTCCCATGAAGCTCATTTCTTTGGGCTCTGTGTTAGCTCTGAGGAGTTTGAGTGATGGTGGATAAAACACATATAGAGTAGGAGAGATGGCTGTCCCCTATTTTTTCAAAGCTGTGGACCAGCACATTACCCTGCGGTAACTGGACACAGTGAAACCTACACGACCATCTGACTTCAACATTTCTAGATGTCATTTTAGTTGTATTCTTAAGGAGCTACTTTGTCCAGGTCATGTGACCGGTTCCCACCAACTTGAAATGGACTGACTCCCTGGGCTTGAAGTAGGTGCCATTACTGTGAATGAGACCACTGGTTCGCCCGACCCTTAAGAGAATATCTGGGCATTTAAGGCCGAAGACATCCTCATGGATAAACCAGGCAGGTGTAATGAATTGCAGCCTGAGCATCCACCTCACAGGAGATAACAACTGACCTGGCAGTGAACTGCATGCCACAAGACTTCCAATGGGTCATCCTTCTAGTGACGTGTTAAAAGTGGGAACACTGGTGATGGAGTTAGGTTGCATAAAACTGATATAGGTAAGAGTAAAGTAACCTTTAATGGTGGACCAGTTAAAAAAACTAGCCCAGATAAACATAGTAAGATAGATTTACAGCTAAGAGCATCACCAGCTAATATAGGTGCTGGGGTGGCAGTATCTGGCTAAACCAGGAGGTAGACACTCAGAAGTTGTATTTCCCCTCATCAACAAAGCACATTGAAAAAATATTAATGAACACATCTTCCTAAAATAATACCTGGCTAATGATGATAATCCCTGGAAAAGAAACACAATAATATAAATAATGAGTCCGGCATAGTGATGAGACTGGTTGCATTCGTTATCTCGATCATATCCAGCTCCTAAAAAAGTTTGAGGTAAGGAAATACACACAAAGCTAGGGAAGAAAAAAACCCAAACCAACAAATCTCTTGAAAATAATTAAGCAATTGGGCGTGCTGAAATTGTGGGAAATGGAATAGACACCAAAACATCAAAGTATTTGCGTCAAACAGAGACGGGTATGGGCGCCCATACTTTTGCATCTCGGCACTTGACAGTGGTGGGTTCAGTGAGAAGAACTGTGTCCACCGTTTTGTGAGCTTCCATGCTGGAAACACAGGAAGCAGGGTGGTGGAGCAAGCGAAGTGGAGGTAAAGAAAGACCCATTTGGCCCTCATACTGTGCATCGTAAACATCAAGGCTGGAGGGGGAGAGGGCCACATGAACAAAAGAGTAGAGAAGGGCTCAGAGGAAGTGTGAGGAGTGCTGTAAGGTACATAAACGATATGAAGTTTGGGTAACGGGACATCAATTTGCATGCATGAGAGGAGGAGCCTTGAGATGAACACGACCTCCTGGAAGTCTATATTTCTTTCAGAGCCAGCAACAATTTACTTATTACATTTATAGAGCACACTATCACCTATCAGGCATCCTGGCGCTGAATTGCCTGCAGAATCACACCCTGATGGGCACAAGAGCTATAAGGGAGGTTGGAATTGGAGTGGCCTGAGCACTCCCGGTGTTGAGCCAGTGGGTGCTCATAATCTTTGTTCCAGCCCCTTTGACCTCTCTGCAGTCCCTGACTGACATCAGCCACGTTTGGTGAGGCGCAGGTGTGGTTTCTGTGAACGGGATGTTCAACATCTGGTTTCAGAGATGTTGTTTGGCTGGTCAGGAGCCTGATGAACAGAGAGCAGAGCAGCTAGGCGGCAGGCTGGGGGGGCCTCGAGGAGGTAAATGTCTTTCACATGTGCTTGTGCTTCTAAAGCAAGCAAGGCATTTTGTCTTTTTAAGTTTGTTTATGTAAGGATGTCTTGCCATTTAAGCAACTGGGCTCTAATGCGCCTTTTCTCTTTTTAAAAAAAGTGGTAAAGTACAAGCTGCCGTTTCTTTTTCCCCCATAACGTAAATTTGCCTAAATACAGGTGAAAATATTAAAAATAAATATGGTTAAATACAGACGAAAATGTAAAAAAAAATAAAGAGCATAAACCCAAAAGCTTTAATTAAACACTCCACATTGTCTCAACGTCCTGAAATGTTGCAAGACAGAATGTGTAAATCAATTGCTCATTTCACAAATATGGTTTCACTTTGACATAATAATCCCACTTTTCTAGACTTCAGAAAAATGTCCTGATAATTCACATATGAATGCAATGTTATATTCTTCGTCTGACCATGGCTTATGAAGGACATTTCATCCACTTGGAAAGCAACTGTCATCTGATTCATTGCTGACGGTAGACATTTATTCATTAAAGCGAAATTAGATTTTGAAATCTGAGATTTGTTCTTAATCTATCAACCCCTCTTTCAATAGCAATAGTTCTCAGGTGATCCTGCTACACAAGTACTTCATCTCTAATGTTCCTAGGATATGATATCACTTTTGTTTTTCAAGATAATTAAGTATTTCAAGAAATTCAATTATTTCTTATATGTAATATTTCTACGAACATAAACTTTATGCCTAGAAAAAAATATAATTTTATTATAAATTATTGAGGCAGTTAGACAGTCACATAATGAGGGACAAAAGTATTCTAAAACAATAAACTATGATTCCATCCAGTTTTCTTATTGTACATAGAGCTGGCAACGTCTGTTTTTCTATGTGAGTTCATAGACAAACTCATTCATAGAATGTCAATACTGAAAAACCAATATACCTAAACTGTTTAATCGAACTTTTCAAGATGAAAGGCGTGTGCTATTTGGTATGAACCATTTCATAAAAGCCCTTTTTTACTTAATTGCCTTGTAAATGCTTGTTTTAATGGGTAGGTGGCATTAATCTTTAAAATGGGTTTTCTCTGGTCTTTTTTGTCTACATGGATTGCATAGCTATTTTTCCCCTTCACCACCTGACAGTTCCACGACCTGTCACTTGGTGATGTTTCACTTTAAAAAAAAAATCCTGTTCCAGGAGTCCATTTCCCTCTTTTCACAGGTTTTTATTCTCCTACTGCCCTTCTCCCTGCTTGTTTCTTCTCCTTTCATTCTCCCACTTCTGATACTTTGTGTGGTCAGCACCCTAAAATGCGTCCTCTATCCATTTAAAATTGATGGATTTGCAAGACATATTCTGCTTATCAAACTATAGCTAGAAATGAACCCTAACAATAACAGCAGTGCAGCGTTCCAGAAGTTTAAAACAAAAAATAATAATAATAATTTTGCGTTTCTTGGTGAGTAGTGGTTGTTTTTATTATTTTTGAATAAACTGAATTTATATTATTTTTCCATTTGCACTACTTATCTTTTCAATGATTTTATTGTTTGGTTTTTCAGAAATGGGCTAATGGAGAAGCTTGCTCTACTTAGTAAATGATGACCACCCACTTTGAATAATGTAATTGACTGATGCGTATTCCGTCACATAACAAATTATGAGAAACCATTGCATGATTTTTAATGGTCCAGTCACATCATCAGTAATTACCTGGTGTAATAAATGATGGCCATTTTTTTCTCTTGCACACTGACTGAAAATTGTTCTGGATAGAGTAAAGGATGAAGAAGCATTTGGTGTTGCAGTAATAAATATACACGCCGCCATATATGAATATGGGTTCACCCCTCTCCTGTAAGCTCTTTAATATGTATGTGTCATCTGGTGAAGCTTTTTATTTGGTGATACAAATCACATGATACGGGAGACTGGTGAAGCAGTAATGCCTCATGTGTGTAATGAATAGAAGCGAGGGAAGAGGACTCCGAGTAATGCAATTACTGGTAGGTAAATGAAGCAATAGTACTCATACACCTGGACTACTGCACAGTTAACTATTCTTTACGTCCTAAGAAACTAATTGCCAGGCTCAACAGACTGCACTAAGAATACACCTCAATCTTTGCAAACATGGCTATATTTACCAAACACTGAATACACTTAAGCCCTGATTAGAAGTTGGTCAGTATATCCTGACCTGTACGTAAATAAATCTTTGTTTACGCATGGGTCAGTATTGTGAGTTTGTTGGTATTTAATTCATCCGATAATTATTGGGTGCATTAAAAACCAATTTTTTTAATTGAATTTCAGCAGGTCAAACCTGTCGAAATTAAGCAGGGTAAAAGCGTATGGTATTTACCGTATCAAGAGGATTTTGGTACGTTGAAAACCGGATAAATAATGTACCCTGTGGTATTATTATTTATCAGGTGCAATAAATATTCCCTAAGCTCATAATCAGGGCCAAAGGGTTTCATTTAGAATATACAGGTACTCATTCAAAAACATGACAGAGATCGGGTATGCCATATGAGAAGTGCTTTATATCTCCTGGCACTTGTAATAAGGTGGACGAGATATCCGTCACCTTTGTGATGGTGTACTTATCAGCCAAACTCTAAATCAGACCCTTAATTTGCTCAGATGGACGCACACGTTCAATGTCCTTTGCACTGCCACCAAAGACACAACGTTGACCTCATCAGCTAATGACCATGAATTTTTAATGAAAGAACGTTCAAATGGAAGGATTCCGAAAAAAAGGCATTTATATTTTTTAAGTGCCATTTGTATTCTAGTCCAGAAGTGCACTGCACACGTTGCTGCCTCTAGCAGAAGACCTTGAAATTATAGAACTCAAGTTACACACTACTGGAGAACAAGATCTCTTCCAATTTTTGAATTCATTAAACCTGTTTTTATCTGAGCCAAAAGACAACCACTCCCTTTTTTTAAAGAGACAATTACTTTTAGAACAGTTTCTGAAGACTCTGACTATAGATCCTTTTTAACATTTCCAAGCATGTGCTTTCAAGTGCTCTGTTCGAAATTAAAACATATTTATATATAGTGGGGAGAAACCCCTTCTGATTCTAAATAGTTAGCATTTTCGCTGCACACGTGAGTGATTGTGGCACTTTATGAAAACTTTTATTGTTTGAGTAAAGTATCAGCAACAGCAGCGAAGCTAGGCCATGGTTTGTGCACAAAAATGGGGCAGTAGTTGTCATGGCGATGCCCTTCTTTACTTAGGACCCTGGTTATGAGATGGCCGAATGGAGATGGGGTATTATTTAATGCACCTTGAAAACACCAAATACCCAGGGAGTGGTAAATACCGTAGATTAAAAGTTTTCTCCTGGAAAGTGTGGAATGTCCGAATAAAATTGGTGCTTACCAATCCATATTCTGCATATGTTGGTATTTGCTGTCATTTCCACTAAATCCATTTCGGCAGGATTGACCTGGGCGAAGCTGACAGGAAATCGTAATCGGCACATATCTCATAACTATCACCCCTGCCCCAACAGGATTTGCACTGGTATTTGGAATTTAGCCCTGACCTTGTAATCAGAGGTTAGGCTCAGAATGAGAGCAAGCAGATGTGCACGTGTACGTGTTGTGGCGATGCCGCGACACGCGCATCATTTTACGTCTTACCTCACCCACCTTATCGTGCTGTGATCTCATGTTGGTGCAGAAGTGAGTCACAGGGGGGTCTAGGCCAAGAAAGCTGAATGCAAAAAGCCATGGAGGATACAAGCTTCAGGTTACCTAGGCATTCCCTTTTTGGCTCCCCCATCCAGTGATCATAAGTTTTGTTTATTCTTGACTTAACAACTGCAGGCGCATCAGGACACAATCTATTCCTTTCTGTAGAGGATGCAAAATCTTTTCTTGGAGTTTTGTATCCGTTTTCTAAGAGTCAGAATACATTTTACACACTGAAACCTGATTTAACAGAAATAAATGACCAACATTATAGAGTACAAATAATTAACTTATATAAATGAAGTCTTAGCAGGATGGAGATGTTTCGTCGACAGGCAGCTGCACATAATAAAACGTGCCTGGATTCACATGACCATATTGTTTACATCCTCTTGTTTGACAGATTAAGTCCACTGTGCTGATAGATTTCCTTAGGTAGGAACATGAAAGTACCATAAGCCTGCTCTCTTCATGATGAAGTGGGTGTTTCTGGAGACAACATTTTCTTTTCCAAAGAGCACAGATCAGAAGGTGATTCTTTTTCTGATAAGGTTCAGAGGAAACAGACCAAAGAACAGAGGTCTGAAAAGAAAAAGAAGAAAGGAACCCAGTAAAAGGAGTTATTGCAAAGTCGAATAAGAACCATTTAAAGTAGTTAGAAAAATGCAAGGCCTACTCAGCACTTACATAATAGAAAAAAGTCTACATTAACATATATCATTCACCTAGAATACATAGGGCCTTCTTCTTCCTGGGGCAGTAATCATGACTTTGGCAAAAAACTAAATTACATTGCATGACGTAAAATCTATTAATATTTGTTTGGGGAAAAAACCCACAAAATTTTAAGTCTTCCAACTCTAACAGGAGAAAGCATGCCGGTGTTGACACGCGTGGTAAGAATGTGGAGGCATGTTATCACCCATTCCAACATACAAACTTCGGAAAATTGTCAAACTAAGATTGGCATTAGTAATTTCCAAGAGGGAAATTATTGAGTGCATAACTCTGGCACTTGGAATGACTCTGCCAATTACTAACCTAAAACCTGACTGGATACAACGTCTCCTGGGCACTGTTAGAAGCTACTGAGCCAACAATGTCATGGGTAGGATTCGAATTCCAAGACAGGGAAAATTGAATAATAGCTACTTTGTAATATTTGTACTTCTTGATTAAATCACTAAAGCAATAGAAACACTGGTTCTCTGCAGTTTCTCTCCTTCTTACACATAAGAGTTCAGTTCCCAATTTTAATCCTTGTACAATTGGGAGGTTTTTGGCCTTTCATTTGCTTATTGAAATGTTTTCCCCATATTATCAATGTAGCAAGTGAAATCACCCTATGATTTAAGAAGTGTCCAAATATTTAGCTAAATTTAGAGTTTGGTGGACATGGTACTTCACCACAAACATGAACCGAGTACCCTGTCTGCCAAACTCTCAGCCCACCCACTCTATTTACAGTCGGAAAGACTGTTTTTCTGTCAACGGTGCTTCAGTTGGCCTCACCAATGGAAGGCTTACTCTGACAACCGGAAAGAGTGCTGGACGTCAGAATTAGCGTGAGCAAAAAACACAAGGGATTTAGGCCCGGAACTCTGTACTGGGGGTGACTGTTCAGCCTTCCGTCCATCATCTTTTTGTATTGCTATAGTTGTCCCAAGTGGGAAGAGTATGCCTAGACTTGGGTCCCTGTGATAACGGTAGGAAGCAATTAATACATTTTAAAGATTTATTTTAGCAATCAAAACCCTATCCTAGTGTACATAATAGTAATTGTTATAAATGAACACAATAGCAGCTGCAACGTTTATGAGTAGTGTGAACAGCAAAAAATATTCCAACATATTGGCTGGTTAGCTTTATATGAACTCCTTCCCCCATAGCTTACTAAGCTAAACTCAGCACCAAAAGAAAAGCCTAATTTCAAAGATGGTTCACACTCTCAGGCCTGCTTTGATCAATGAAGCTATTGTTCAGTATAATAGTGTAGTCTGTAATTCTCATCTTCTCTACAGTTTATAGGTGAAGTGAATTTGCATGACCTGTCTTCTCTCAGTATCCTGGCACAAAAGTTCTCCATAGCCCTTCACACTCTATTCCTAACATTTATATTATAAGCTCATTGTTGTATACTTTTAGAATAAGCAATTAGCAGAAAGTTGCTTAATGGCCTTTTAATTACTTTAATTCTGTGTAAAGGTGCTCTTTGCATATATAATAATAAACGAGAAATTAAATTATTACCTTCCATAAACTGTGTTCACAACTCAACAACAATAATTTTAAAATTGAGAATGCAGCTCAGATTCAATACTGTGGAAATATGTGAGCAGACCTGATTATCACATTGCAAGAAAAAGTGACATTAAACATTCATGCATTCTATATTTTAAATGATTAATGGATATAACCTAAAAAGAATCCTAGAATGGAAAAACAAGGTAATTATAACACATACATCATGGGATTTTCAGTCAGAAAAGTAGAAGATTAAAACAAATGGATATGTTTTCTACAAAGGGCCATTATAATGATTGGGTTAATGATGCAATATTCACTTTGTTGGAATTAGGGAGAAAAGAATGACTGATGAAAGTATTCGGGGGAGTCAAAAAATGCTTTGGGAACAGTGCATGAGAACCTGAGTTGCACAATTCTCAACCAATGCCAAGGAGGTGAGATAAAGGAAGGTGGGTAGTCCAGCTGCATTTACCACTTTGGGAAGGATATCTCCCCATCACTGTTTATTCTTCCAGGGAGAGGAGTAACCATGGAAAACTAGAAACAAGGCTACGGCCTCAAAGATTATACAAGGCTACTCAACAATAAAACAGGATGTGCGTGGACAGGAGAGGGAAGGCAAGAAATGATGCAGCCCTTCCACAGGTGCATGAAGAGAGGACACCCAGGACCTCATACTTTGGAGTCAGAGCTCCACTGGAATCAGGAGTCTGGTGAGTTGGAGACCAATGAAGAGGGTATGGGGGAGTCACAAGGTGTAAAGACTTTGGAACATCTTTTGGTTGCCATTTTCACTGTGGACTTTTATTCCTGCCCTCTGGGCGAGCCACAAGCTGCTGAGTTAGAGCTCATACAAGCTTTGGGAGGCTGACTTGGCTGTCACTGGGCTCAGGGTTGGAATGTGGGCATCACAAATGTGGTCAGAAAAACAGGCAGGTCACTGAATACTGAAGCCTCGGAAACAAAGCTGGTGCAGTATACTTCTGAACCGCTGAGAGACAAATGCAGGATGTCATGGTGCAGACCTCATGTTGGCCAGGTGAATTCTTGAATGTTTCGTGATTACCTGATGCAATTTTGAATGTTGCAGAGCATGCTAAACAGCCACCAACTTGTGAGGGGCAGGATGTTGCATTTCAAATAACTTAAGTCTAAGCAACAGTTTCTTTGAAGTGCTTGCCATACATATGGCACACATCTAAAGCTGAGGAGAGACAATAAGTGTTTCATTTATGATTGTGGCAAAGTGCTAGGAGTAAGAAGTGAATAGTTGCATGAATTGTGTGTTTGGAAAGAGTGAAGAACAGCAAGGGATAGTTGGAGGATGGTGCACAAGACACCCAGCATTTTCTTCTTATTTGCAAGGAAAAAATCAGGAGGAATGTGGGAACCAAGATGTGAAGAGCTCATTTCTTTCGTTGTCTATGGAGAAATAATTAGGGAGGGTGACAGAAAAAACTGGGTATTTTCTTTGTGGTCCTGAGTTGCAGTGGAGAACCAAGAGAGAGGCTCTGGAAGATGCCATAAGATACCAAACAATGGTTGGATTGTGTATCCTACTTCTCACTACCAAGTCTATAAAAGAGTTCAGAGCCCTAATCTTCTCCTATAAGCCCCCAAGCAGTATGTGATCTCTCAGGAAAGGACTGTTTGTCAGAGCAGGACTGCAATCAGGCCCTTATTCACTGGTAAGTAATGTGGTCATTCTCACTTCAATCCAGTTCATACTGAGGAACTTCGATTTTCGATCGTGATCGAATCGACCCGCCATCTTGTGCTCCGCCACCATTTTGTGTTGCCATCACTCAGGCAGCACGGCGAGCAAAGTCTATTCTGTTTTTTTCTGCAGCTTCGTGTCAGAAATTGTCCTTCTGCCTCTGTTTGCAAAGCTGTGTTAGGTTTAGCTAAGTACACTAATCCCTGTCTGGTTTTTCTAATCTCCGTCTCAACTATCTGTTGGTTCACACTACTCTTTCCTGACTTTATATTATCGTCTGGCCTTCACTGTCCCCTGCTAGCATTCTCTCGTTTCACAACTGTCCTCCAACACACACGAACGTATCTCGCCACCTGCAAACCAATTACAAACATGTTAATACCTTAACCTGTGGGAGGGATGGCAAACACCGTTGGAGGAGAGGCTTCTTCGAGTTACTCGATATCTTTATTTTTCAACCTTTCCTATTGGACATGTTCTGTCTTTAACCTTACCTTATTGGTCCTCTATGTATGTTTTTGATGTGTTCTTTGTTAATGTATAAGTTATCTATGTACTATAAAAGATTGTGCGCCACAGAGTGAAGTGGCAGTCTCCTGAGAACCTACCTTGTGTACTTCTGGGACAACTGTACTAGCTTTAGCTAATAAATCTGATCTTCTAACGCCTAACAGAGTGTCCCGTGTCTCTGTGTAGCTGAGCAGGTGAACCCAGGAGATTAAGGAGTACCCTGCACCGCCAGGTCCAAAAGGTTCTGGTTCTTCAACTGGCGCCCAACGTTGGGCGGCTTCAGTGGTACCGGTTCTGCCTGAAGGTCGTGAGGAACCCTGCAAGAAAATTCCGGAGGGTTCGCGAGCCACCTCAAGCGACCCCTGTATGTTGAAAGTGGTCCGAAGGTCTTTTGCAGCGCGGTTACTACTTCCTGATGGCTACTAACAACCGCTGCCCTGACTGCCGCCCTGCCTTGGCCCTTTCCTTGATGATGTATGGTACGGCGAGACGATAGACGGGCTTCTGTTGGCGTGGGAAGACGTCCTTAGTTAAGTATCTTCGTGGGTCGCGCCCACAATTTTTGTCCTTTGTTTCCTTAGTATTTGTAGTCCTTAGTCTTCAAATGTTGCAATAATCGAAACCGAGGGTAAGTGCATTTGTGCTGCGTAAACTGAGTTTTACTCCCTTGAAGTTAGTGAACAGCCAGGTAAAATCGCGAGATGCCTGGTCTGACTAACGTTGGAAAATTTGGTTGCTTTGGTTGTAATAGGGATTCCCGACTTGAGGTCTCTTGTCCGATTCCTTCGGTTGGAACTCCCACATATGAGCTCTATTCGAAACATGGTATTGGCCCCATTGCCTTTAACGAGACATGGACCCGATACACGAAGAAAGATGGTGTTTTAAAATGGCCAGAAAATGGTAGTTTCGATTCTAATGTGCTAGATAATTTGGAAGCAGTCCTATTCAAAAGAAAAAGCCCGGCAGGCAATGTTTGACTCTCTTTGCCTTTGGCGTAAGGAACCCAAACAGAAAGAAATTAAGCAAGCAAAACGAGATAGGAAAGCACAGGGTATGACGATTATACAGGCTGCTCAACAATTCAAAGATGATGAAGTTGATAATGCGACTGAAATTTCAGAGAGACAGCATCGCATGGCGATAGATAAATGCTATCCGGTGTTGCCTGTTTCCCCTTCTGAAAACAAGAAAGATATAGAAGAAGGTCCCCTAATGTCCCATTTATTGAGGTTGCCTCCGCCCTATGCACAAAGTGCTAACGCACCCCAATTGTTACAGCCTGTTCAGCCGCCAGTGGTACCTCCGCCTGTTCCGGCTCTTCCGCATTTGCCTCCTCCAGTATTACCGCCTCCGCCAGTGTTACCATTAACTTCAACTTCTTTACCCTCATCTCCTGATCTTAGATCTCCTTCGCCTTCTGCTCCTCCTGCAATTATCGTTTCTCCTCCTGTCAGTTCTCCTAATACTTTGTCTCCAATTCTTATGTCTAATTCTCCGTCTGTGCGTAAACGTCTCACAGACACTGTCACTGATATTCGGTCTCCTTTCTTTGGAGCTTTAAGTGTGTCTCCGGCTTTTGCTCGAAGACAATCTCGTAGTCAGTTCCCAGATTTTGAAGAACGAGAAAGGCTAGACTCTCTCGCACGTAAATGGATCAAGAAGGGTCCTCAATACAGTGTGTCCGATATTATGCCTATTTTCTCACAATGGAATGCGCCTACGCAGAGATATGTTTTTAGTGTAATGTGCGATACTCTCATTAAAGAATGGGAAAATGTGGATTCGAGTCCGATCCCACAAGATTTGTTAGATGTTCAGGCTGATTTTGATAAAGGGCTTATTGTGGGATCTAAGGTTGAGAAAGCTGTAAGGACACTTATTTCTTATAGATCCTTGTTATTCTCTCAGACTTTCCTTGATTTTGATCCGTCGGTTAGACTGACATTGAAAAACTATCCCATGAGAGAGGTTCCTCCAGTATGGAAGGAAGAGGTGCCAGCAGCAGGCAACGTACCATTTATTCCTGCTCATTTTCAGCGTATATGGGTACATGTTCCATGGAAACGATCTGAAGTCTTGGCTCTTAAGCAGACTTTATCAGATCCTCGTAAGAACCCTGCAGGTTATTACAAAGAATTATCGCAGACAGTTGATGCTTGCATCATGAATTTAGCTGTTATCGACATGTTAATGGGAAATGTGGTCCCACAGACAATATGGGCTAAGATTCCCAAAGAGAATCACGCACAGGAATTAGGTGCTACTTGGGATGTTATAACTACCACAGATAGAGACCAAGTGGGTGGTGCAAAGCCTGAAGCTTTGATTACGGAACTCCCTGGTAGAATCATTACATTAATGAAAACTATGATGCCTGCATTGAGAGTTAACTGGGATAAATTAACAGCATGCAAACAGAAGAAAGACGAGAGTGTCTCTGATTTCTTTACTCGTTTTGAGGAGACATTTATCGATCACAGTGGTCAGGATATGGCTACAGAGGGTGGACAGCGATTATTTGTGGACAACTTCGTATTTAATTTGCTTCCCGAGCTGTCACACAAATTGAAAGACTCTGAAAGTTCATGGGCTGTTTCTTCTTCTGCCCAGATATTGGCTACTGCACAATATTATGAGAATAGAGACAAAGAAGAGAAGGAAAAGCAAGAGAAAAAGACGAAAGAATTAAAAACGAAGGTTCTCTTGCAACAAGCTTATTCTCCTCGCTATGTTCAGCCTCTGTTTCAACAGCCTCCGCAGTTTCAGAGGTTGTATCAAAAACTTGAATCACATATTCCGCGACCCTTGTTAGGACCCAATCAATGTGCCTATTGTAGAGAGGAAGGTCATTTTAAGAATAGTTGTCCGGTTTTATTACAGCGCAATGGAGCATTATCTGCTCCACGAGGTCGTGCTGGCCTTTAGTCAGCAAACAGAGGTAGAGGTCGAGGTGTGTTGACTCAAGAACAGCGTGCCCTTCCTTCTCCCAATTCTGTGAACTGTTTTGATCAGCAAAATGTTAGGTCTACGCAATATTATAATGAAGATTATTATGTTGAAAACGGAAATGAGAGTCTTCATGCTAACTAGGACAGCCATGGACAAAGTAAGGGAGTTGTGTCGGTTCCAGTAGATCAGAATGGACCTTATGTTAACGTCACTACAATGGGTGTTTCAGAGCCATTTCTTCTAGATACTGGGGCGATGAGAAGTTCTATCATTCATACCAAACTCCCTGGGGCACCTTTGTCCGGCTTAACAAATGTTTCTGTAGGATTCTCTGGCGCCCCTGTTCGTAACCCAGTTTCTTGCCCTTTGCCTATTACAATTGGCCCTTATGACTTGGAAGCTCCACTTCTCTTGACGAATGGTTGCGGTGAGAATCTGTTGGGCTTAGATCTATTGAAAAGAATGCATGCTACGATATATTGTTCTCCTTCTGGTGTACATCTTACCTTGGGACAGAAACTGACTTCTCCAATGTATTTGTCCAAAGATCAGTTTCCACCTGAATTGCTTTCTCTTCCAGCAATGCTTTGGGCCACGGGTCCGAACGATGTGGGTTGTCTTGAGATTCCACCTTATGTTGTCACTCTTAAGCCTAATGTTGAATTGTCACGTATTCCGCAGTACAGGATTTCCACTGAAGGTGAAAAAGCGCTTTTGGAAATCATTCATGACTTGATTCAGAAGGGTGTGGTTGAAGAAACGAGAGGTAACACATGCAATAGTCCTTTTCTTCCTGTTCTTAAACGCACTGATCCTTCTCAACCACCTGTATATCGTTTTGTGATTGATCTCCGGGAGGTAAACAAAATTGTTGTGCCACAGTTTCCCGTAGTATCAGATATCACTGCTTTGTTGACAATGATACCTTCTACAGCGACCTGGTTTTCTGTTATCGATCTAAAGAATGCCTTCTTTAGTATTCCTATTGCAGAAGAGAGTAGGGATATTTTTGGTTTCTCTCTTGGAGGCCGAAGCTTCCGGTTTAAGCGTGCACCTCAGGGATATTGTGAAAGTCCCTCTATTTACAGTCAAGCTTTAAAAAGTCATCTTGATACTTTTCATTTGCCGTCTGGCGCTTCTCTTATCCAGTTTATGGATGACTTGTTAATAGCTGCTGATTCAGAAGAGATTTGCAAAAACGTCACTGTTGCATTATTACGCCATTTGTTTAATCTGAATCATAAGGTTTCACCCTCCAAACTACAATACGTTCGTAGAGAGGTTACCTACTTGGGTCATCTCCTATCAAAGGAGGGACGACGATTAACGCCAGAACGAATTCAAGCGATTACGTAAATGTCTGTGCCATCCACACAAAGGGAGGTACGTGCCTTTCTGGTTATCACCTCTTATTGTAGGCAATGGATCCCTAACTTCTCTCTGATAGCCAAACCTCTGTTGGCCCTCACTTTGAAAGATACGCCTCATCCCCTTGCATGGACTGATGAGTGCCAAAAGAGCTTTGCCGATTTACGTACTGCTCTGTGTTCCGCTCCTGTATTGGGTCCTCCTGATTACAGTAAGCCTTTTACGCTTTATGTTCACGAGAGAGAAGCTTGTGCATTGTCAGTTTTAACACAGCGATTTGGAGACAAGCAGCGGCCATATGCCTATTTCTCAGCTACGTTAGACCCAGTAGCTAAAGCATTGCCCAGTTGCCTCAAAGCGACAGCAGCAGCAGCAATTTCTATCCGACAGTCTGCTGGAGTAGTGTTGGATAACACTCTCATTGTCATGGTACCACATACAGTGGATACCTTACTAAATAGAACGAAAACACAGCGCTCGTCTAACTGGATACGAGGTGACGCTGTTGGCTAGCCACATACACATCAAACGATGTAATACCCTAAATCCAGCCACTCTGTTGCCTCTTCCAGATGAGAAAAGTGTTGAGGAGCAACATGATTGTTTCTTTTGTACTGAGGTAGAGACTAAAGGAAGAATTGATTTGAAAGACACACCGCTAGAGAATCCGGATGGAACTCTATGGGTAGATGGTTCTTGTTTTAAAATCCCTAATGGGGATACAGTTTCAGCCTATGCTGTAACTACTTTGCATACAGTTGTTGAAGCTGCACGTATTAGGCATAATTCAGCTCAAGCAGCAGAATTGATAGCTTTAACAAGAGCATGTGTCTTGTCAAAAGAGAAGAGAGTGAACGTGTACACCGACAGCCAATATGCCTTTGGTGTAGCGTTTAACTTTGGGCGTCTTTGGAAGGAAAGGGGATTTATCACTTCACATGGCACCAAAATACACCATGGTCAGTTAGTGACTGAACTCCTTGAATCACTTGCCTTACCCACCCAAATAGCGATTGTGAAGTGTAGTGCACACAAAAAGATTACAGATGACGTTGGTCGAGGAAATGCATTCGCAGACGAGGTAGCGAAAAGGACAGCAAGAGATGCAACAAGTCGAATGTATGTGGCGGGTCCTGCAAATTGGGTTAGAGAGAGAGGAATGTATGAGGGTACAGTGGAGAGTGTATGAGCGATTCAGAACGAGGCCTCAGAGAAAGAGTTGAGCAAGTGGAGAGAAAGTACAGGAATGTTAGATGAGATGGGTTGTTGGGTGGAATTATCTGAACACCAATGTTGGCTGTTACCAGATGCCTATGTGCTTCCAGTGGTCACTATGGTGCATGGTCCAGCCCACATAAGTGCGAAAGGTATATGCAAACTTCTGGCTCCAGTGTGGCAAAATGACAAAATCCCAAAATGTGCAGACAATGTAGTGAAACATTGTATTGTTTGTTTGATGTACAATCCGGGAAAGGGAACCCCAACTCCAGCAGGTCACTTTGCTCCTCTGACATATCCATTTGAGGTGTTGCAGATCGACTATATTCATATGGAGCGATGCAACAACCTCAAATATGTTCTGGTGGTAGTATGCGCCTTTTCAAGATGGATAGAAGATGGATAGAAGCATACCCTCTAAAAGACAACACAGCATTATACACAGCCAAAATTCTATTGAAAGAATTTTTCCCCAGGTTTGGTTTGCCGCGCATTGTCTGGAGTGACAATGGGAGCGAATTTGTTGGCCAAGTCATGCAGAAAGTTTGTGCAGGTCTGGGTATCAAACAAAAGTTCCATGCGGCAAATCATCCACAATCAGCGGGTTTAGTAGAATGCTACAACGGTACATTGAAGTTGAAATTAGCAAAGATTCAGGCTAGTACAGGACTCAATTGGCCCGATGCTTTACCATTAGCTCTACTATCCACCAGAACTGCAGTACACTCTCGTTTGGGACTTAGCCCTTACAAAGTGGTTTTTGGATGCCCGGCTAATGTATGGGGAGTCCCTCGCCCTAAGAAATACTCAGACTTGCCATATCCAATGTTGATTGATTACTTGCATGATCTCACGACTAAATTGCGTGTTCTCCATCAACAGGTTCAGAGTGCTTTACCAGAGGCTTCCACAGACCCAGGTCATTCCATCCGACCAGGTGACTGGGTCTGCATCAAAAACTTTCAGAAAACGAGAAATTTGGAGCCCAGATGGAGGGAGCCCCGAATGGTCTTACTCACTACGAGAACAGCAGTTAAAGTCGAGGGAAAGAGAAATTGGATTCACGGCGTGCATTTTAAGAAAGTGCCTTTGCCCTTACCTTACGATCAATGGGTGCGTAGGGGCATTGGTGACTCTGAGAGCGAGAAGGTTCCACGATTCGTTCCATTTAGTGATGCACGCCTGAATGGGACTTTGTCTGAAAAAGAGGACGACAATATTTTACAGGAAGCAATACCATCACATCGTCGATTAGATACAACCAATCCACGAACATTGTTTCAAAATCAGAACATTCCTGGAAAGAAACGATACCACCTGAGACCTAGACAAAAGAACACTTAAGATTTTTCTTTCTTGTGTAGTATTCTGTCCCGGTTGCAGGGTCACGGTAGGAGTCCTGAATAGTGGCAATAGGCCTGCAGGACTTGCAGTGTCATAGGACGGCAGACAATCATAATTGAGTGATCGAGGAAGATTGCCGTGAGCATCCATTAGAAAGATGGAAACTACACCAAACAAAAGAGAGAGAAAAGATTAATTGAAGAAAGAATCCTGTAAATCAATGTACAGTCGTTTTAATATAACCTTATGTGTTATTATATTATTGTGAATTGTTTTGGCGTTTATGGGTTGGATTGCTTATGCTCTGCAGCAAAAAGTTGTCTCTCCTTCTTCCTCTTCGTCTTCTTCTACTGTCTCTCCACATCTCTTTCATACCCTTCCTCAACATGAACTCATTAGAAGAGCTGAATACTACAACAATTCCTTTGTCCTGTTGTTGCATCAACACCAGTTAGTGGTCAATACGACTGACTGTTGGGTGTGTGGTCTTATGCCACATACCACAGAGAAAGGAATGCCATATTTGGTTCTCCCATTCTCTTATGAGGGTTCCGCTTGGGCTTATTTTATTTTCTCTAATGCCTACCAAAGTAAGTTCAAACGCTCCATTAGTTCACATATTGGTGGTCCAGATTTTAGTCATAGCTCATTAATTAAGGGAATGGTAGCTATGGCCAAAATCATGGAAAATAGTAGGATTTCCATTGATGAAAGAAAAGCGTATACAAACTGGAACGTCACCCATTATGTCTCTAGTCTTAGTGATAAAATCAAACAAAGAAAATCTCCACCCATTTGGACGATTCCTCATCAGGGAAATTTCTGTCTGCAAATTAATGATCGCTCTTCTGACACCATACAAAGAAATAACTGTTCCCACACGTACGTTTATTCCTCTCAGAACTCGCCTCCTCTAGTGCCATCTCAAGGTACCTATTTCATTTGCTATAATAGAGCTTACACATGGTTACCCACATGTTTTTCTGGCACCTGTTATATATCTTTCCTTCTTCCCCCTACATACACCGCTTCTGCAAACTATCATCGAGACAGATATGGCAGAGGGATTATTGATTCGAAAGACACAGCAGGACAAGAGGGAGGAGATTTCCTCAAATGATTTCTTCCTTTTTGGGGTCCAATGGCCAATAGCAGAAATATAAGGCAACTAGTCTGTGTCGTAGAGACCACAATAGACATCACTGTAGGAGCCTTAAGTAATATCACGGCAGAACTACAGGCGGACCGTCTTATGACCTTACAAAATCGAGTTGCCTTAGACTTTGTTCTCGCAGATCGTGGTGGAGTGTGCAAATTGATCGGGTGAAGTTGCTGTATTTTCATACCTAATGACGCTCCGACAGTATACCAAGCTATCTCCAAGTTGCATATAATCTCTGAGTCGATTCACCAGGCCGAAGGAGATTGGTCCTTTTCGGAATCGTTTTGGGGACTACTGTCCAAATGGGGTTGGAAAGCATTGACATTTCTTGGAATAATCTTGACCATTATTTTCTCCTGTTGCCTTTGTATGCACTGTGGTCCCGCCATCTGTGACCTATGTGCTACCATGTGCATCCCTAAGCCCAAATCGCCAAGAACAGAAAACATAAGAATGATGTTACAGCAACAGCTCGATGACCTCATGGCTATCGACACCGACTCAGATTAACATGAGTCTACCTTGCCTGAGTTCTGGCAAAAGGAGGGTCTGAGGAACTTTGATTTTCGATCGTGATCGAATCGACCCGCCATCTTGTGCTCCGCCACCATTTTGTGTTGCCATCACTCAGGCAGCACGGCGAGCAAAGTCTATTCTGTTTTTTTCTGCAGCTTCGTGTCAGAAATTGTCCTTCTGCCTCTGTTTGCAAAGCTGTGTTAGGTTTAGCCGAGTACACTAATCCCTGTCTGGTTTTTCTAATCCCCGTCTCAACTATCTGTTGGTTCACACTATTCTTTCCTGACTTTATATTATCGTCTGGCCTTCACTGTCCTCTGCTAGAATTCTCTCGTTTCACAACTGTCCTCCAACACACACGAACGTATCTCGCCACCTGCAAACCAATTACAAACATGTTAATACCTTAACCTGTGGGAGGGATGGCTTCTTCGAGTTACTCGATATCTTTGTTTTTCAACCTTTCCTATTGGACATGTTCTGTCTTTAACCTTACCTTATTGGTCCTCTATGTATGTTTTGGTGTGTTCTTTGTTAATGTATAAGTTATCTATGTACTATAAAAGATTGTGCGCCACAGAGTGAAGTGGCAGTCTCCTGAGAACCTACCTTGTGTACTTCTGGGACAACTGTACTAGCTGCAGCTAATAAGTCTGATCTTCTAACGCCTAACAGAGTGTCCCGTGTCTCTGTGTAGCTGAGCAGGTGAACCCAGGAGATTAAGGCGTACCCTGCGCCGCCAGGTCCAAAAGGTTCTGGTTCTTCAATACTGTCATTAAGGGATACGCACACAGTTAACTAGCATCGAAATCTAAAAGAAAAATGCCTAAGAATTCCAACAGCTATTCAACCAAACAGCTTATAAGCTCTATCTGAGATATGGCTGAGAAAGGAATCAAGCACTGGCAAACTCAATCAGTCTTGCTTTGAGGGACCCTATTGCCTTTGTTAATGAAGGATGCTTTTAAAATGGGTCCAGCGTCATCAAAGCCAATAATCACGACCAGCCACCTTGAAAGCGTACTTCTTATACTTTCAAGATGGCCGCCATGTTGTGTGATGCAATTTTACGATCATCTTGAAGTTTTAAAATATAAGGGGGCAGATTTATGTTCCCTGGCGCATCCCTGCAAATCAGCATGGATGCGCCAGGGAAGATGCGTCACGCAAGTTTGCCCTTGCGCCACCGCAGATGCGCCACATTTACAATGCGGTGCATCGTGGCGCAAGGACAAGCAGATACGTGACGCATCTGCCGGCGTAATGTTGTCGCAGTGCTGAAGTTGCGTCGCAAGTGCGACGCAACTCCAGCACTGTTACAACCTTTCCTATCCCTAACATGGTGCGTCAAGCCTTATGCCTGCTTCAAGCAGGCGCAGGGTTTTGACGCATCAGCGATGGGAAAGTGACTCAGTGAAATCTTATAGATTTCACTGAGTCACTTTTCAAGGGCGTTCCTGCGACGGAACGCCCCCCCGAGTTGAAACTCCCACATGAAACCTGACGCAGGTTTCATGTGGCGCAGGGCTTTACACCGTGAGGCATCTCCATAGATGCGTCACGATGTAAATGGGGCGCAACTTGGCGCAGGGTTTATACCGCCGCTGCGTCACAAAAGTGACGCAACGGCGGCGTTAAAGTGGCGCAAGTCCAATATAAATCTGCCCCTAAGTTTTTACACTTTCAAGATGGCCCCTACGTTGCTTCACACCACATTGTGTCACGCAACATGGTTACCACCGTGAACTTATAGAAAATACATGTTTATACCTAGAGGTATAGTAAATTTATTGTTTCAAAATTGCCAGTTGCTGCTACTGGCTATTGGCTATTTACTTTGCCTGTGTAAGCTCAACTTTTAAAGCAACAGCAAAGCCAATAGCGGCAGTCATCATGGAGTGGGAGGAGGCAGATGAAAGTGGCAGCTGAAGAAGGGCCGAGGAGGGAGAGAGAGGTGGAGGAGGGGAACGAAAGAGAGCAACACTGAGTAGCAGAAGTGCTCGGTGTCATAGACTTGGCCGGAAGGTGGGAGGAGAGAGAGACAAGGTGGAAAAGGTTAGGATAGGCAGATGTCCTCTATGTACGGAGAGAGTAAAACAAAAGGAAGGATCAATGCATACACTCCCATCAAATGAAAGCAAACATCCTCATGACAACAAAAGTGTGGGCACATAAAAAATGCTCTAACGATGAGACAGATAATATAGCCGTGTAGTTCTGAGTAAGGGGCTGACCCAAAGCCCATTCTATGAAGTATTGTATGCAATGCTGTCTGTGACAGATAGCTGAAGCTGTCTGTAGCCAGACCATACATAGTTGAATTGGCATGCCACTTGTTACAAGGTTATGACGGATCGTTTCTCTTAAGACATGACTGTTCTAAAATAAATTATTAGCTCCTCAACACACATAAAAACAATGAAACAAACAGAAGGAGGATGAAGGGTAACGCATTTTGCACTCACCTCCTCTGTTAGTCATAGCACCCTGACACCTATCCTTTCAGCAAGAAGGGTATGAGAACTTCTGTTGTCCTGATTCCATATGCCTAGCCCTGGAAGAAGTCTCATGGCACACTTGGATGTTCAAAAAGTAGTCACATGTAGTAGATACATGAGAGTTCGTGTTACAGAGTACAACAAGCAATTTATTATTGATTACCACATCAGGCTCTGCTTAACATCTGGTCAGGAAACCCTTGTGCTTGAAAGAAGGTAGGCCTGCCTCACTCATGCCATTGCAGTTCACTGCTCCATCAGATCTACGGGCGAACATTGGTGTGGTCCACCACCCGTAGCAGAATGAGAACAACAGTTTCAGAGCCAGCACTTTCAAGTCACTGTCTTCAGATCTGATGGGAAAAACCATTGTGGTGGAAGGGAAATGCTGGCATAGTCTTATTTTAAACTGTAGAGGATTGATGGAGATGGGGGAAGGGATTTCCTGAAGTGAGCAGGTGCATTTTATGTTGATTATGCCTTTGCAATGAGTCTTCTCTTCACCGTTGGCTCTATGGTCTATAAGAGTCATTTAGTATGGAATAAAGGATGCGGGCAAACAAACCTAATTCACCATCAACACCTCGTTTCCCTTCTCTACTTCTAGTGTTTCTTAGTGTCTGGATTTCTCAGTTTTATAGAAAACTCGAATTTTTCTTTATTGATAATGACACCTTAGTAAAGGATATAATGATATCAAGCTGTCCATACTTCTGTATCCAATGGATCCTGAAAACACATTGATAGCTTAGTTTGTAGCCATTTTTTGATATAATGTATGTGTGTGCATTGCCATGATATCACAAGCGGTGTAGTACACAAAAAGACAAGATATAAGGTTAGGTGGATCGTGTCACTTTTTTAATGTTTATTTGTATTTTTTTTAATTTTGTGCAAATTGTGCAGGGAAAAAGAAACACACTCACATTTGTAATGTGTTTTTCTTTGATGATTTCATTTTAGGAACGAATGACCGAATAACAGCTGGCTCATTTGAAAAAACACAGAGGCTTTGTAGTTTCCTTGTGAAGAAAAAAATGCTTTTAATTAGCGGAGCCATGCCACAGGGATTAGTGTACCTCTTGCAAAGGGATATAATGTGGAATTTAATAAACCATTTTTCTGGTTGACAATGATTCATTCCCACAATTATTAGGAAATACAGTCTGTTATTTCAACCACAACATTGATCCCTTGGACCAATGCTGGGTCTTTAATTAATTCAGTTCAGTCATGCGGATCAATTAGTGCTTCACTGACTAAGATTGACACACTAAAAGGGTAAGAGGCTATTTAAGCAGCCAGTTTCATTCATGATTTAAATATCAGTTTGATCTTTTTTTTAAGCTCGTGTCTAAAGCTTATTTTGATTTTCAACAAGATGAAGATTACAATTCACTGACCAGGATGCTGTTACCCTGCAATGAAACATCACAATGAAAACAAACAGCCTTGTCAATCTTTCATCAAGTGTGAGGCACTGACGCTTCTTGGGTAAAATGTACAAGTGCTGGTGATGAAAATTATAAGTTTGGCGCCTCAGTTCACATTCAACAGTAATCCTGATTGCGTTGCAAGTGGGAGTTTGCACCAAAATCAGCAGTAAAATGAGTGCAGTAATAAGGCACATTTCCACGCATAAATTTCGGCAGGTAAAACTCAGCAGAAGGGAAGGGGATTAGGGGCCACATACACATGTTCGACCATTGCAAATTTTAGCGAATCACAAGTGAGTCGCAAGACGAAATTTGCTAATGTGTCTCGGACACATTTAGCGATTCCCAATCGGGTCGCAAAAATGACCTACCTCATTAATATTCAAGAGGTAGGTCGCACTTTGCGACCCATTGTGAATGGCCTGTTACCACAGGGATGGTGGCCTGTTGGGGACAGCAGACCACCATGTATGACTGTGATTGCTTTTTAAATAATGCCATTTTTAAAAAATGCAGCCCTTTTTCCTCAAAGAAAAACGAGATGCATTAAAAAAACTAAAATGAAAAATTTCCTTTCATTTTGTAAGAGTAGGCAGTGGTCCGTGGGACCATTCCCTGCTCTTAAAAAATATCGGTGCCCACATTCACAAAGGGGAAGTTATCCCTTGGGTCCCCTTCCCATTTGTGTCCGGGTTACCATCACCTTCATGGAGTCAGTAAAGTATGAATGTTTTGTGACCGCATTCCAGTCACAAAACATTCGCACATGGTTTTACATCTGGCCCATAGTGCACATTCCATGTTTTGCACCCTAGATTCAGAAAAATGTGTGGTATTACTACTCTATCCCTTATTTTGAGGTGTGGAACTTAAGATGCAAAGGTGATACTACAACCAGTGAATACCACACACGTGCCTTAATGGCATTTACCAGGATCAGTATTGCCTCCCAAAATAATGTGCACATGTAATGATACCCTCATGACGGTATTTCTCTTTAACATCATTGGTGAATTAGTTGTCAGGCAACTCATTAGGGGTTGAAATATCACATTTTTGTTAAATATGATACTTTGTGGTTATATGTTTTGGAGATGTATTTTTCAGTCCTGCTGGATGTCCTATAGTTGAGTGTTAATGTTAATGTTAAAAATGACTTATAGAGCGCACGCACACCGGGTGGTTTCATGGCGCTGTGAGAGGCTCTGTTCGCTACCTGTGGAGGCATCAATTGTAGGCTTGTGCAAATAGACATGTTTTAAGGGACTTCCTGAACTGCAGAAGGTCAGTGCAGGACTGGATCTCCAAGGGGAGGGTGTTCCACAGTCTGGGGGCGAGGGTTGTAAATCTGCGGCCTCCCTGACGTACATGTTTGAACGCAGGGGTGGTGAGGAGTGATAGGTGAGCAGAACGTAGGTTACGGGATGGGGTGTGCCTGAGTATCAGGTTATTGATAAATTTGGGATTATTGCCAAGCAGGGATTTGAAGATAAGGCAACCTGTTTTGAAGGCGCAATATTGAGGAATGGGGAGCCAATGCAATTTCCTCAGCAGAGGGGTTGCTGGTTGCCATCTAGGTTGGCGAAGGATCAGTCTGGCTGCATGATTCTGGGCCATCTGTAGCCGTTTAAGCAGATAGATTGGCATGCCCAGGTACACAGAGTTAGCATAGTCCAGTTGCGACAGGACGGTGGCTATTACAACTTGGATCAAGGCTTCCTGTGTGAGTAGGCGATGTACCTTCCTAATCTTCCGCAGTTAGAAGAAGCATTTAGAGATGACCGAGCCAACCTGAGTTTTCAGGGACACATCACTGTTGAGGGTGACTCCTAGTGTTTTAGCCGAGGGGGAGGGAGTGGGCAGAGGTCCTAGCTCTGATGGCCAGTAGTGTGGGCCCCAGAACTTATGGCTGTCCCCAGTGAGAACAAGCTCCGTCTTACCAGGGTTTAACTTAAGGTGGTTATGGTCCATCCATTGTTGAATATGCAGCATGGTGGCCTGAAATTCGGTGACTGAGCTGTGTGAGTTGTCAACCGTGAAGACTAATTGCAGGTCATCCGCATAATTGAAGACCGTCACCTTCCTGTCTTTGAGGGACTGAATCAGGGGAACAATGTAAAGATTAAACAGGGGAGGAGAGAGAGCGGAGCCCTGTGGAACACCACAAGTGGTTTTACATGGAAGGGCCAAAAAATGGCCTTGGCGGATGGCCTGGGACCGGTCCAACAGAAAGGAGGTGAGCCAGCGAGCAGCCGCACCTTGACTACCAGCATGTTTGACACGGTCAACCAAAAAAGTATGGTCGACCGTGTCAAAGGCGGCGGAGAGATCCACTAATACCAGTGCCTGGGGGGAGCTTTCGTCGGCGTTGTCACGAAGAGTGTCCAGGACAGCTAGTATTATAGTTTCAGTGGAATGAGCCGGCCGAAACCCTGCCTGATGAGGGTCAAGGTATTTAGATTCTTCCAAGAAGTTGGATGAGCATTCAGCTACATGGGCCTCAAGTACTTTCGCCAGGAAAGGGAGCAGGGAAATGGGACGGTAGTTAGGCAGAAGCGCGGGGTCAGCTCCAGGTTTTTTCAGGAAGGGAACCACAATGGTTTTCTTAAAAGCCATAGGGACTTGGCTGGAAGAAAGTGACTCATTCAGAAGGGCGAGGGCAGGACCCGGGTAGACTGAGAGGCAGTCTTTGAGTATATGAGGTGGGCAGTAGTCAGAGGGGGCTCCTGATTTGACTTTCACTAGGAGTGTTAATTGTTTTCTAAGGACCCCATTATGAGTTGGCTGTATATTTCTGCTGCATTACCACAGCCAGTAAATGACACAAGGTGAATTATTTGCCACTTGAGTAATTACCTCCCCGTTCCAATTTGCACACTTTGGAATGTTTTCCTCCATTTCAAACCACAAAACTCAAGAGGTGGTGTATTTTCCACAAACAAATTCTACCAGTTCTTTCCTTGTGAAATTTTTGGGGGAATAAAATACAGCATTACTGCACCAGCTGGAGCCCTGAATCGAGTGCATTTTCACATTTGCACCTAAATGCAGGGGTGGCACCTCCGCTAAGGTGGTGGAGCGTTGTCCCACTGCTCTCAGAGCAGGAAAAAGGAAAAATAAAACGATATTAACATCTCTATTATCATTTCATTCTTTTTAGCTATGGGGCTGTGGTAGGACGGGTGAGGCTGGTGTCAGACCCTGGGAGGCGTTGTTTGTCCACAATAAGTGCGCATGACTGTTTAGTCGGCCATCTTGGGCCGGCCTGTCATGCACACTTAGCATGGTCTCCACCAGGCTGTAATCAACAGGCTCCCAGTCCCCGTCTGAGTGCCAAACCATGGCGCTAAGACCAATCACAACGTTGCAATTGTGATTGGCTTAGGAGAGCAACGTCAGAGGAGAGACGGCAGCAGTCAGGAGGTAAGTGTTTTTTAAATGTATTTTGTTACACCCCCGCCACTACAGTTCCCTGCCAGCCACCACTGCCCAAATGAGGACCTGAGTGATGACTTTTTTTGTAAAATATTTACAACTCAGTTTACTTAAAGCAATTCTGGTCAAAAAAATTAAATCAATGTTTTGCTTTATCCATTCAGTGCTCAGGCAGAAGGTTTGAGGGGAGTGGTTGCAGTCAACATGTGAGGTTTAGAAATTGCAAGTAACAAATGCTTTAATCTTGATTGGAATAATGTTTACAAAGACTTGTCTAACTTATCTGAATGTTTAAGAATAACAATATTTCTGGGTATTGTATGTTATTCAACCTTTTTGTCAGGTTACCACCAAAAAAATGTTCTCGTAATTATTGTTATTTTTCATCAATTCCTAAGAATGAATAGGAAGAGCATAAACTACACATTTAGGGCCAAATGTACGACCTTTTCATTTAGCGCCTCGCAATTTGCGACTCATTGTGAGTCGTACATTTTGAGGCGCTAAATGAAATGTACAACAGTGTTATTACACTGTTTTGAGATTACCAATGGAGTCGCAAATTGCGAGGTTCATTAATATTAATGAGCCTCTTGCAATATGCGAGCCCACTGGGAATGCCAGCCCTCCCAGGGATGGGGTTATGCTGGGCTCACCATGTCTGGGACTGCTTTTTAATAAAGCAGCGTTTTTTTAAAATGCAGCCCGTTTTCGTTAAAGGAAAACGGGATGCATTTAAAAAAAAAGGAATTAAACGTTTTAGTATCATTTTTAAAGAGCAGGCAGTGGTTCACCACTGCCTGCCCTTCGAAAATATTTTGCCCTGTGTTTGCCTTCCCTTTGCCCTTCATGGCCAGTACAGCTGGAATGAATGTCTTGTCATTAGAACAGCCTATTGGACCTAATTTACCAGCCAATTGAGGTGGAATCCAATGTGGCTGGGTTATTTTATCGAAACAGAATTGGTTAAAGAAAATTGGGTATGAATCACTTTATATTAGAGCAGTTAGCCTTGAAGGATTCAGAAAGTAATTCAAATTCAAAGTATTGTAAATAACTGAAGTAACCGCACTCTGCAGAAAGGAAAGTGCACTAGAGCAGAGTAGAATATGACATTTAAATAGGGCATTTCAATAGATTTTTAAGAATTATATCTTAGCTGAATATTAGAGAAACCTGTTGTACAGAAATGTTACAGCCCAGCCCAAGCCCAAGCCCAGAAAGATTGTCATGACAAAGTCGTCCTACCCCCTCACCATTGTAGGCATAGACTGCAAATACTTGACCATTAGGGGATGTCGTGTATCACTATGTGTATACTACTACAGTAAGGGGCATGAGGGCCTCATCATTCATTTGTTATGTGATGCCCATTTGGTCATTACAACAAACTCGAAATGCTTCTCTGGGACATGGCATGCCAATTGGGTCTCCAAAGCAGAAAAGACATGGATACCGATGCTGTGTCTTACTCATTAGGCAAAACTCACTCACTTATACACATTACATTGGACATGCATTCACCATCAAGCAGTCATGAATCCTTAGTTCTGTTCTATAATTTCTAGTTGTTTCCATTTCTTTCCACATTTCATAACTGTTATTGGTTCAGACAGGCCAGATTCTGTTTTATTCTAAGGGTCACCACAGTTAATATAATAAATAGACCGCATTTATTGCTGAATATAATTTCTGGTCTTTACACTCTGTACACTAGGGCACTGCTGTCCAGTACCCCGTGAATGGCCTTGAATCCTTAAAACATGTAGAAATAGTTTTATACCTGATTGGCTTATTTAACTTTACAATAAGGAAATAGTAGATGGTGTGGAAAAACACCTATGGCATGAAACGTTATGCATTCAACCCAGATCTGTGACTGGGGGTGAGTGTCTGAAAAGTTTCAGCGCTCCGTCCATCATCTCCTTGTGTTTGCTTTGCTCGCCCTAATGTGGCAGGGTATGCCCTGTTGTGGGTCCCTTACTCACTTTGCCACTGTATTCAAGCTAGCCTGGGTGATGAGGGGTGTTACCCTGAATAATCAAACCACTATTTCATTTTTATTAGTTATTAAAAATCCAATTCAGTGGTGATGTTAAATGTTTAATAAATATTAAAGAAAAGTAACTTTTAGAAAGTTACCTATTACCTGCCTGAAATGTCAGAAGATTTATTAGCCAAAGCCTCAGCCACCTCCCAGCCTATGCTGAAGCCTGGAAATAGATGTGAAAGAGGTGTGAAATGCCTCCCAAGAGCAAAAAATAGGCTGGCCTGAATAGGCAGAGATGACTCCTCTGGCCTCCACATACTTTTCTGAGATGGACTGAGGGCATGCTGTTAACACAGCCCTGTCAAATTCTGCTTGGCAGGTCTGTTGAGCCACAAGTAACACTTGAGATACACTTGAAAGGGAGACAACAGGATGCTTAGACAATTCCATTGTAGCCTCTGTATGATTAATCAATGGCCCTGCTTTTGTCCTGCCAGCCTTCTGTCTCTGGGTTTGTTGTGGGTATAGTGCCTGCTTCAAACTGAATTTTAGTGTTAGATAAAGGAGGACACTGGTGGTTTAACTATGACACTCCGACACACCCCCAGCCTTCAGAACTCCAGTGTAGTATAGCCGAACACTTTCGTTATCTTGAAAATGCACTGGGACATGGCATTATGGGCCTGTTTTAAATAATGAAAACTATAACTACTGAAAAAGTGGGTAGGGTTGCCCGCGAGAACCTTTAAACCATTAGTTAGGGAGTGCCCGGTAGTCATCCGTACACTCTAGGTGGTACCAAGCATAAATGTGACACCCCAAGGAACCTTCATCAGGCCACTGCTGGACTTGTAAAGGGTATCAGGAGGACTGAACCTGCTGCACTTGTCAATTTTGACCTGTGAGAAGAACCTGAGAAGGTTGGACCCCCTTCTCCTTGAAATCCAAGAATAGAAATAGCTTCAAGGGGATCAACTTCAAAAAGTAACTGACTGAAAATTACACAGTTTTGAACTGAATTTCATATTTGTCTTCTGTTGCAAAGACTTTTTCCTCAGCATATCATGAGATAAATATTAAGAATGGTTACCAAAAGGTTACTACCAATAGCCAACTGTATCCCCAGTGTATATACATGAATTCACCTCCACCTCCAACTTAGGATATCTACACCATAACTGTAGGCTAACGGACAAGCATAGAATACAGACTTCTTAATAAATAGTAGATATAGCCCTAGATCTGATGAGACTGACAGAGTGAGGTTTAATCAAACCTCTCTGCCCTGCCTGAATCTACTGCTCCCCCCGACTATGCTATTATCCATCTAGACAGAAAACAAAAAATGGGCAGAGGAGTTGTCGTAATACACAAGAACTCTAATATCTGTAGGCCTTCTTTTCAGTGCCTCACAGCCAAAATTAGGTCTATCACAACTAAATCAGGCTCAACAACATCTACCATCCACCAGTCGGTAACCATTAATTTATAGAATAATTTGTGGATGACATCACCCCACAGTTTATCTTGCCCAATAACTATCACATCTTCCTCAGTGACTTCAACCTCCAATGTGGAAATCTGATGGACAAATCTCACCTCACACTCTTCCTTTTTCTGGGCAAAAACTTGATTCAATTCTCTCAGAAACCTACCTGCATTAAAGGCTTGACTCTGGATCTCACCATTGCCAAAACCAATCTTCTCCAAATTGAGGATCACATTCCAGTCAACTTGTCTAATCACCGCCAAATACCCTATATCCTTGTTTTCTCTAAAACATTTTCTTCAGGAAGATTAAAAGACCTAAAGGCTTTCTCAGAAACACCACCAACATTATTCACCTGGTAATCACTACCTGTATTGCCAAAAGGCTTACCTCACCTGAAATCCTGAATTACTTTGCCCCATTTAAAGCAAAAAGGATCAAGGCCCCCATTATGAGTGACCAAATTTCACCTGGCGCAATAACTCCATATGAAACTTCTTCCACCAGCAATTCCAAGTTTCTCTACACTTAAAGTTATTGATTCCGCAAACTCAGGACCCAATAATTCTGGGCCTGGAGAGAATGGGTCTGTCTTTAATGCTGCAGGAGTAGGGCCTATGGGCAGCATCAAAGCCTGGCTCACCCCTTCAGCAATAAGGAGAGAGCAGACAATGCTGCCCCTTACAGAAGACACAAGCCTGATATGACCACACCCAACCACCACCAGACTTTTTTAGTATGCACAGAGAAGGTAGAAACTGCCTTTTTTTACTGGTATTGGGGAAGCCACATGGAAAGGATCTAGTATCTACAAGTGCCTCTAGTTATTCGCTATCTCAAGAAAAAAGTCTGCTTTGAGGGGTGTGCTGGGCATTGCAGCGCCTGCCCAGCACGGAGCACTGCCCAGTGATGAAGCATGTCAATTTGGTGAGTGGGTGCCAGTCCATCCTAAAAGGGATGCTTCTACTGTCTAACCTTCCTATCCGGCACCACTGAAGTGCTGATCAATTAACAGAACAGCACATCCAGAAAGCTAATTATTTATCAGGAAAGGAGGGGGGGTGCTCAACCGCCCAATCGTCCCTCCCACCTCTCTATTGTTTTTAGCCTCTAGTTATTCCCCATTCTGTGGAGATAACTCTTAATCAGCAGATCAGATTTTGGTGCATGAATACAGGCCAAAATGGTGAATTCAAGCCCTCCCATATTCTCACACTAGCTCATAATGAGGGCTCAAAAGTAAAGATGCTCTCCTTGTTATACTAAAAAACTCAATGAAGAGAGGAATCTTCTCCAACTAAATTGAACACTCGTGTGTCAAAACCCCACCCAAATCAATCTTGAACACCTCCATAATATGAGAACAACCTACAAAAAGTATAGGTCAAATCCCAAAACAAGCCAAAAATCTCTTTGAGTTTAGTCAAAGCAACTACAAATCCTGAACCGTTGACTGAAAAATTTGAACCAAATAACAACTGTGAATAATTTGCCTGTTTCTTTAACTCTAAAGTCAAATAAATAGATTAAGCATCACTTTCACCTTATACCAATACACTTCTGGTTTTATGTAGAAAATCATCAAACAAGTGGTCAGACTTAACGAAAATTTCACTATCAGGTCTCCTCATCACCACCCCTGAGCTTAATCCTGGACAAGTGTCCTCTCACTTAAAAAAAAAACCTATGACTACCCAGAAGATCTAAATAACTACTGGCTAGTTTCCGGACTTCCATCCCTATTCAAAATCACAGAAAGATGTGTTGAAACTCAACTAGGCAGTTTGTTAAGGACAATAACCTACCTGGTGACTTCCAATCCAGTGTTAGAGCTAGCTGCAGTACACAAAGGCAACTATCTTGTAAATCATTGGCAATGCTCTTCATATCCTGGACAACGTGACTTGTGCCTGTTGACTTTACTTGATATCTCTGCAGCATCCAACAGCTTTAATTCTGACACCCTCGTCCACATGTTACAAGGCTGTATGTGCATGAAAGATAGTTCTTGACTGGTTTGAATCCTATTTTTCTAACAATTCAAAATTGATTAAATTGAGTCACTCACTGTAAAACCCGGTGGTTGTCTCTCAAGGAGGGGGTGTTCGCTCCTGCCCTCTTTAATCTATATCTGAAACCTTTGTATGATACCATTGCAGAATCTAGCATATTTTACCATCAGTATGCCAATAACACTCAGTTCTACCTGACGGTTTCATCCACTGTTGATATGTCTTCACTGACTTTGACTTTCAGTAACATACAGTTCTGGATGCTGATTTACCACCTCAATTATAACCCCCAAAAACGAAGTTCTTCCTGATTTCATCGTAGGCCTCCACTACAGCAGTACAGCTGTAGTCAAATTCCACTAACATACTCGACAGTTTCTTTTCGAACAATCAACTCAATAAACAAAAAGTGTAAACTAATAACTCAGACTCATCAGACCTCTCTTACCTGAACAGAACCTTGGAGGTCATCCAATCTGTTATGTTATGTTATATGATCTTATAAAGCGCATGGCTGCCCAGAAACGGGACGTCCCAGCGCTAAAGCTGACATGAGCATGCAGAGGAGAGATTTGAACCAGAGGTTAGAGAAAAGCCACGTTTTGATCATTTTTCTGAAAGCCCGATGGTCTTGCGTGCTACGGGCAGCAAGAGGGATAGAATTCCACAGGGCGGGTGCAATAACCGAGACAGAGCGTCACCCTGCTCTTATTCTACGCACCAGCGGGACACAGGCCAGATGCAGGTCCGTGGAGTGCAGGGGTCGAGCCGGAACGTACAGCGAGTACAGCTCGTTCAGAATTTGCGGGCCTTGACCATGCAGGATCTTGTGTGTAGTACAGAAAGTCTTAAAGTGGACTCTCTGTTCTATCACCAGCCAGTTGAGCTGGCAAAGAAGGTCTGAGGCATGGCAGAGCTCAGGTAGTGCAAAAAGCATGCGGACAGCCTTGTTCTGTGCTCGTTGTTGTCTTTTGGTCATGGCTTTATTCATGCCGAGTAATAGCCTGTTACAGTAATCTAATCGAGACTGCACAGTGGATTAGACAATCATTTGACGGGTGGGTGTGTCAAAAGAATCCCAGAATGGGATTCATTCCACATAGAAGACCGAAGCAGGTACCTGCCACTGTCTTAGCTTGACTCTCAAATGAGAAGGCACTGTCCATCAGAACTCCTAGGTTCTTAACAACGGTTTTCGGTTGGGGAGGGGTACCCAGGGTTCCAGGCCACCATTGATTGCTCCATAGATGGGCATCGCGGCCTACCAAGAGCACCTCTGACTTGGTGGAGTTTAATTGCAAGTAGTTATCCGCCATCCAGACAGAGATGGCCATAAGATCGTCTTGAAATTTCGATTGGTCTTGTTTAGAGTTGTTGGAGAAAGTGAACACCAATTGGGTATCATCGGCGTATGATACGACGTCAATGTTCTGGGCTTTGGCCAGAAGGGCCAGGGGGCCGACGTAAACATTAAATAAAGTGGGGCTCAGGGCAGATCCCTGTGGAACACCACAACCGAGAGAGTGGACGCTGAAGAAATCTTCGTTCTAATTGAGACTAGACTATGGAATTGTTATCCTAACTGCTATCTCCAACTTTCACCTGGTTCCACTCAAAATGTCTTTGTATGACACTGCACACCTGGTTTCTGGGGCAAATTTCTTTCATCATTACATCCCTATATAACTGTATTTGAGCTAACACCCTATATAAGGTAGAACCACTTGTAAATGTGTCTGCTCAGTAAATAAATTCATTCTTAATACTCGGCAAAAGGACTGAAGAGCTCTGGAGGCTCCCGTCAACTTCATAGTGCTGACTTGCTATTACTGGAAATCCCTGCTTTTAACAAAAATGCACCTTTAGCCAATCCTTCTCTGGCTGCCCACCTCAAGGTCTAGAATTCCATCTGTCCAACTACATGCACTTCATTACTTGCCTTAAAAAACATCTAAGGTACATCCTAGTCAACCAGTACGTCCTTCATTCTTCTACCAGTTTACCTGCATACCATAAGACGGGTGGGTGGGAAGCTTTAGTCTAGTCAACTCTTAATCCTGAACAGCCTGTGCCGACTAACACAGAAGCCTGGGTAATGTGGAAATCGATGAAAACTATCTCTCTGTGCCAAATAGAGAATAGGCATCTGCTGGTCATCCAAGTCTAGCTCAATCACTGCTCTATCCTGCATGAAGCACAGACCTACTAGATACGCTACAGATCTACTTAAGATGATACTGCAACGGAGTTGAAATGGAGGTTATAATAATTGTGCATATAAACTTTATCATTTCTATTGTATTTGCTGTCATTGTATTCTGTCAATTTACAGTATTCATTGTTCACACAGCGCCTCTGCTCACACTTAAATTAACTTATGTGATATGATCTGAGGCTCTAGGGCTTTACATACGTTACATAAAAACCTACACTAAATAATCATCTTTTGGTATCCCTTGTTAGTAAAGTGGAATTCTTAGCTCGAGAAAGCTGAACTGTAAGCTACAAATAAGTGAACAATTGTGCAAATGACTTCCAAATATCTTTGACAAAACAGGGGAATGCCAGCTCTGACATTACCAATTTGTACAATAATTTGTCATAAAGTGATGCTCAAATAGGAATACTTAACAAAGTGACTACCAAGTCTTATTAATTGAGATTTCCCTTATGAACATGATATATTTGTCAATAATAAGCATCCCAGATAGAATATGGACATCAGTGCTGTTTGGAAACTATAAGTACTTTATATGATTGTGGTGCACGCCCTTCTTTGGCTGGCTCGGTGGACTGCAGTAGTTCTATTTTCAGTGGTAGAAAAACACAGGCACTCTTAGCAAAATAGAAGCCATTGCAGACATTGGCGTCTTCCCTTACATGTCCTTCCCCTTGCCACACAGCCACATCTGCATTTGATTAATCTGTAATATGGAAGAAGTCCACCATAGCATGGAGACATCTGAAAAGGAACATGAGATATTACCTTGGCAGAGAAGGCTGTCTCATAAATATGTGTGTGGCGCTGCAAACCAGCATGAATGGTTTTGCAAAATTGCTCATCGAACAACTCCCCATGTAGAAGTGACCACCAAAGGCTGCATTTGGCGCACCGAGGAAAAACTATGAATACGTTTTTGCAAGTGTGCATTTTTCATGGACCCTCATCTTCTGGCCCTGTAATTTTGTTGCGTTACGGTGAACGCAAATTGAACAGAAATATGTTGAATTTAGAGGGCCTTAAAAACACAAATCATTACTCATGCATGGTGGAGAGCGGGCGTATTAATTTTGGTCTTATTCAAAGCTGAACATAGGAAATAATTCGGAGAAATATCATAAATTGCTTTAAAATATAGCTAGGGGATGCTGCTGGAAATCAATGGAAGGGTCATGAAATTTTTAAGGGTGTACTGCATTAGGGACATGCACCCAACAGATATAGGACGTAAGAAACCTGTCACTTGATATAGGGCATCCAGAATTTTTTACTGACCCCTCTACTTTAAACAAAATATCTAGAGTTGCATTAAAATGATTAGTCGCTACCCACTTGGCTAATCGTCGCTGGTCCCTTGAAAAATCTAAGTGTACGGTTGTGGAGTATCAACATTCTACTATTGTTGAAGGGATGCAGCAGTATTTATCTTTAATCCCATCCCCTTTCATCCGCATGCTTGTGACTCGTTTCCGTACTGATACTTTTTTTAGATTGTTAACATTTCCCAATCAGAATTGTTGGTCCAGAAATCTGGAGAAATGTCCATGCGATGGCCTGTCATTACAATCCAACATCCATTGCATTTTATTTTGTAAGTTTTACCAATTGCCAAGGGTCACTTACCTGAAACCACTGCTTAAATCATGGGGATTACGTTCCTGTAGGATAGTTTATCATAAATTGAAAACACTGGATAATCCATCAGCCATAGCTGTGGTCTCTTTTTATTTGAAAGTGATGGTCAGAATAAGGGTATCTATGCAGCCTTAGATGATAAAAGTGTCCATGTATGTTATGTACTTTTTTCCCCCAAATGATTTTGACAAGGGCTGCAAAAATATTGAAATTACGCTTACTGAAATCTTTTCTTTTAAAGTCTTATGCTATTTTATGATGTTTTAATCATGATTTTTACTGTACTTTTTATGTCAATGTTTTTACATATCGAATAAAGATAACTTGATTGATTGATTGATTGATTGATTGATTGATTGATATAGGACCTCATTTCGAGTGAGATGATATAATGGGTAATTCTCCACAGGTTGGCTGACTCCTGTTCTCTTTGGGGGTTTGCTCTCAAGAAACAAAGATTGCCTAGCCAGGCCAGCCGGGCCACATGTCATTGTTTCCCGGCCATCATTGAGATTACCAAGAGTGATGCCACTATGTTGTGAGGGGCACATTTGGCAAAAAGTGATAATCCGAGCATCGGGGAACCCTAAGTTTGGTCTACGGGCCTCTTCAGGGCTGGCAGAGCCAGCTCTCCACTTGCATTTTGATGGCCAATCCTCCAAAGTTTAAATATGGCCATGTATTTACTTCTGCCACCTTGTACTTCCTGTCTGTGTCCCTGATTTATGCTGACCCAAACCTTACAGCATTTAGGAAAGGCTGGATTTTCAGACTACATTGACGAACCAATGGCTTCAGCACACATGACCTGAGTGCATCTCAAGATAACTTACCTTAGCTGTTCGGTACCTTGGCTGCTGATTGATGCGGTCCAAGTACTGACACTGTGCCCGAGGACACACTGGGCCCCTCGAAAGATATGTTTGCATATTCAAGTTTAGTCTTTAGATGCATGTGTCTTCTCTTACCTTTTTGAATGCTTTATTTAGTGACTTTTATGCCAATTGGTCTGTTTTTAAAGGCTTTGATTTGTATTTATTTTTATTGCGCACATGAGACATGAAGGCCACGAAAATCTCTGTATCTGGCTATGGAATGCTACCTAGGAAGCTGATCAAGAAATGGGGATTAGACCATATTTGTTAAAAAGTAACAGGAGACCTCATTCCGAGATAACAAATATATTCGCATAATAACTCTAATCTCAAAAATGCAATCACCACAATCAAGAAAATAGATGATACACATTGAAATACCACCAGAATCACTTGACCAGAAATTGATATGGACAACGGCAAAGCCTAATTTCACTACAAGAAAGTTTAACAAAGACAATGAACCCCTCAAAAAACACATTCTCACAAAGTCACTCACACGGAATAACAGAGAGCACTCAGATGTGCAATGAAATGTAGCTTTTATTCAGAGAAAATCGGCTGCAAAAGTACAATAAACCAATTCAAATGACGAGCAAGGAGGAGCAGAACCAAAAAGGCACATGCCTGATAGGTGAAGTCAACACAATCAACGGGTGGGGCCCACGGCATAGAGGAACAGGTGCCGCCACCAGCAGACCTACCAACACACAAGGCACCTGCGTGTGTCGCATGCTTAGGGCTCCCTTCACCTGGTTATGAGCCCATATCACACACAGGATCCGAAGATGAGTCGTTTTGGGGCCTCTCCACAGCCAATGTCCATTAGGCGGTGCGAAAAGGTCCAAGGACATCAGTGGCAGACCGAGAAGCGTTTGTTTTTTGTGGCGTGGGCGAGCTTGGATTGGGGGATAGAAGTACCTCAGAAGCAGTGCTCGACACACAACTCTGCCCTTGTAAGGTCCTGCCACCTCCTCTCTCATAGCGAGCAATGTTTAGACATGGGCAGGTCTGCAACCATATCAAATTCATCCCATAAGTGAATGCACAAACAAAGGCACATGCCGTAGTAGACCATGAGGATGCGGACGACTTGAGAGAAGTCCTCACAATCAAACACACGCAGCGCTGCCTGCAAGCCTACCCGTGCAACACTTGAGACAGAGGAGCAGAGGGTGGCAACAATGAAAACGAGGCTCGGGCGAAGCCAACGCCCCAGCACTGGCGTTTTGTATGGAGGCTCCAACTCAGCAATGAACGTATCAAGGGGCATATTATCAAGACAGGCGATAAAATTATCGCTGCTTTAGCTAAAACGGTGATAAAGGGCTTGATAATATGCTCTATGGAATTCCAATTGAAGCTCAGGTTAAATGTCCTTCACATCTAACATGGGCTTCAATTGGAATTCCATAGAGTATATTATCAAGCCCATTATCGCCTGTCTTGATAATATGCCCCTTAAACAGTTGGGTCCCTCTCTTAATTTTGCCATGATAGGTGTGGCAGATGTCCCATTGTACCCTCCTCCCCCCAATATCCTTATCTCCTCCTTTCCTTTCCTTTCCTTTTCTTTCTCTCTCCTTTCTCATTTCTTCATTACTTTATTTACCAAGGGATTCTGCCATACATGACCTTGCTGTGGTCCTTTTTTATCTGACCCATCTTCTTTGGGATCACACTCACTACACAATGAACTTAAAACACCTTCTATTTGTCATGATACATACATGGCCATTTTTTTATATGATAACTTTTTACCCTTTTCATCTCAGTTCAGGTACTGTTTGTCATGTATCTCTTTGTAACTTTTCGATGTCTTACTTGTATGCATCAATTTCTGATATATATGTATCACTGCTGTTTTGAAACTGTACTTCTTTTTATCCAAATACAATAAAATATTTGAACACAAAACAAACAAACAGTTGCCAGGGAACACTACTGGGCTGGTGTTGATAGACCAACATAGGTAACATAATGTGTGTATTTGTAAAGCGCACGTTCACCCGTGGACATCTTGGCGCTGAATAAGAGATGTTTACTGCTACCCAACGGCGTGCATTTAATCGACCTCAAGAGGATGAAAGGGTGAGTAGACCCAGTGGGATTTGAACCTGTGACTGTGAGGTTGAACACAGGCCCTTCCAATGGACGCATTAGTCCACTAAGCCTCCACACCTGACTTACACCTGACAATTGCTTTCTCGTGGAGCAAACAAACATGAACGTAGTTTTTTTAAATTATACTAGCATTCTGTGATCATAAAACTCACATCTACTTCTGTAAACATATTCGACATGGGCTCAGGCGCACCCCCCTTTCTCCTCTGCATTCTGCGGCCTCTTATCAATGCATATACCTGCAGTGTCCAGAGATAACAAACAAAGGTGCACCCGAGCGCACAATTTCACACCAACATTTGCATTAACTTGACCAGTGCTGCGGGACCAACCGATGAGAAAACGCAGCTTCAGCACCGGCCGACTTAGTGCAAATGTAGGTCCAGGGAAGCTGCTGCAAAAGCGCCCTGCACTGGTGCAAATTTATGTTATCCTGAGTAAAAACGTGCTGTGCATTTATTGCTATATTTTTCTAAACAGTCCTTCCATTTAAAGTGACAGACACAATCAATTTGACGGGCTACATTTCATTTGATAAGTGTGATGCTGCTAATAGTTTTTATGTGAGGTGACTTTCAAAAGGTATTCTTCAACAAAACTCCCTAATTCAAGGGAACATGGCGGAAGGCGTGTGTTATTAAAGTGACTTGGTCAAGGTTTCAAGGTTCCAAGCCACCTGCAGCAGGCCTTCTCCCACCGCCTTCCATATGCTGCCACCAGCTTCAACACCCAAAACTTGAAATGTGAATTGAAAAGGTCACACACACTATTGAGTATTAAAGCTCATGTCTGGCAATCAGCCTTTCAAGTTATATGCGCCCTAATGGCATTCACGTGCCGCTTTTATGTCATGATACGAGGATAAAATTACCTTTAAATGAGGAAGAAAGCCATTATTTAATCAACACAATTGCGTCAATTGAGGAAAACTTGTCTGCCGTGTAAACAAACTGAATAACTTCACGCTGAGTGAAAACAAGGCTGAATTGCTTGCAGATTTTGGGGGTCCGTGAAAAAGCATAGGCGCTGAGCTATTGCTCTGACACATTTAATAATCAGGAGATATATCGCAGGTAATGTTTGATGCAAGATAAAACTGCATGTTTTAAAAATGGACAATAAAATAAAGTAAACGTAATACAAATATCTCCACGCCATATACTTTATTCTGGGCGTCATCGTCTTTCGATATACCAATAAATATAGAGTTTCCTTATCAAATTCCATTTCAGATTTTATTTCTGTTTCGTACATTAGTTAAAGTGAGGGGAGTAGCGGCGTGGTTGTTGTGTTCAAAGCCCCAAACACCGATAAATATAGCAGAGAGTCCCCTCGTATAGGCAGGGCATCTGGAAAAATCTAGCATGTTCAACTAACCACATCCGTATACTTTGAATTCTTCCCTCCTTATGGTAAACAGTTTGGAACAATGATTAATGAATTGTTTTTTTAAATTTTGTACTAAATGCAGAGGAGGGACAACTTTTAAGTCTCTCAGAAAAGCATGTCACCATCTGGCCACGAACCGATAAACAACTGCATTTGCTGGACTCGTACAGGTTAAAATTTAGTAAATTGACACATATTTGGCTTTAAAGAGAGTGTTTCAGTGACAGTGGTGAACCAATACTGTTGCACCCCGCTGGTGCTGCCGGAATTCTCCATGTACACCAAACGGTCGTGTCTCTGTAGTGCTTCCACTTGCTCCCCCTTATATCCCACGACATTCTGACATGAGGTACTCCCTGAAAAGCGGGGGGCTACAGATGACACCCTATACTGCTGATGAGGGCAAAGGAGGCACCCAAATCCAGTGGCGGCTGCTACCTAACATGGGTGGTGGAGGGAGGGTAAAAAAAAATCACAACTGCGGGCGGACCACCGCCTCTCGGTCCTCTTCGGTAAATCATGATGCTGATGTCATTCACACCGTGCCATCATCGCTAAGAATCCAACCTTTGGTGGATTGTACCTTGAAGATTTATACTTTGAAGAGTTTCACAGATACTATCCCCACTGGTTGTCGCCCAGTGTCCTGAAGAATACCCGCCGTGACTCCTTCTTCAATCAAACACTTGTCTGGGTCGAATCGTCGACGTACCTATACAAACCATACACTACCCTCTCCACTACACGTGAAAAGCAGAATGAGCATTAGACGGATTGGAGATACATGTGTTTAGGGACGGATGTCCATTGAATTGAACATTTTACATCTTTTATACAACACTGTATATAGTTCATTCACCTACAGAACCTTGTCACCTCTATCTCACCTAATCACTTATACGTTAGTCCTGTGTCGCTTTTCAATAACATTTGTTTGCCTGCATCCTCCCCACTGTCCAGCCCCTCCTCTGGGAGGGATCCCTGAATCATCCCAACTCTTTCCTTATGGTACTTAAGGGTTAATCTGTGGGTGGGTCCCTAGATTCGTCGTGGGACAAGATTCAGATCCAAAATCAACACTTCATCTTCTTCCGTCTGGACACTTTGGACTTTGCTGGACTTAGCTTTGGGAACCGAGACTGCAACTGGGAAGACTGCTGCTGCTCCTGGTCTCGTCATCCTGCCAGTCTTCTGCATTGTCTGTGTCTATGCCTGCAGGTTCTTCGTCAGGCCTGTGGACATCCAAGATACTGGAAGGAATCTCCCTTGAAGTGAAGGAGTTACTTCCCTGCATTGGTAGGCACTGCAATGACGATGACTGGTCTGCTGTTCCTGAGCTCCTACGGACTCCGAAAGGCTCATAAACATAGGTGGTGGTTCTTCAACTCCCTTGAGGCATGCACTGTCTTCACAGCAAGTTTGAAGCCAGTATCCTTCGTCAGATACCGCACCGCATCGACTTGCTGTTCCCAAGGCTTGTTGACTCTCTTCATCAGAGATCTTTGGGCTCCAAGACGTTCCAGTCCAGCCTCAAGCATCTCTTGCAGCCAAGTTCTTTGCTTGCACCACATCCTCTACACCGTGGGCCTTCATTCTTTGGTGAGCCGCTCGAGGTCATGTTGTGACTCCTATCCTTTTGCCCGTGGGTCCACATGAGGGTCTTCTTTTGCTGCAGTGGACTCACCTGCTTGCTCGGAGTCTGCTCTGTCTTACCTGCGCATGGTGAGTTAATTGGACCTTGCTGGTCGCTGTGGAAATTTAGCTTGCAAACTGAACATTATCTGCGCCATCTTGCCTCTCCCCAGCGCCACGCACAGCGAACGCACGGCCGCCATTTTAGGCACCCCACTCTCTCCCCGCTCATTCTCGATCGCCAGCGCGTTCCCCTGGCGCTGCGAGCATCCCCCGCGCGCCGGCCACCCCCGCTCTCTCATACACGGGCCATAAACCCCCTCATTCTGCGCGACCCTGCCATGGAACCACATCCCACGCCTGACCGACATCCCATACATGGTCATGCCTCTCTTTGATAACCCCCTTCCTCTGCGCCCCATTGTCCGAACCGATCCCAGGCCATCACCTAGCCCTGCGGATGCAGTTTATTGCCCCTACTGTAAGGGAAACACCCCACATCAAAGGGATTACAGTGGATCAAAGCCCCTACCCCCTGAGACCCGGCCGGTTGCACACATCCCCGGGAATTGGCGGAATGTCCAGCTGCGTGATAGCCATCTCCTACTGTAGATGGGGTGGGGACTTCCACTGTAGATATGTGTGGGAACGAGTTCGAAGTGGGGATTCCGAAGACATTCTTTTATACATCAAAGTAATCTCAAGAATGTGCCATGTACAATAACCCTGCAATAAAGTCATAAACGTGTGTATAAGAGACCAGGTCTCAGAGATGCAGTTAGAGCACCTCGTGACGATACCTTGCTGTCTGATCTGATGTGTTCTGCTCCGACGGAATAAATCTTTGTTTCCTGCCTTCCAGTCTCCGGCGCCTGCCTCTTTCATTGGTAAATTATCGAGTGGTATGAGAGGCGATTACCGCCGGGCAATACTTGAAAGGTTATCGACTGACACTGCCGCTACCATTTAACAATTGGCGCCCAACGTAGGGCCCATCATAGACACGTGGATCCAGTGGGAGAGGTCCTGACGACAGAGTGAACGACTGCAACGATCGGGAGAGCTCCTGCCCAATAGACCCTCGTCTGGCAGCCGATCATCCGAACTTCACTGGTTCCGAGCAGACCTCTCTCGAGTGATCTACAGTCCTGACTGGGAACCATCAGGAGTGCCGCGGCAAATACGGAGAGTAGAGGACGATCGGGCGCTGGAGGCGGAAGACGAGAAACTGTCCACGCGGTCCGGGTAAGGTCGTGATACACGACAAATTGCGAAATAATTGATTGATTGTTTGAAGTTTTGAAATACTAGTATTGCTCATTGATTGTTCTCTTTGAGATATTCGCTGTCTACAAACGGGGAGGAGTAGAAATACTCTCTCTCTCTCCCTTTGCAGATAGTGAAGGGTAGGTAACGCAGACTTTTGTCCCCGTTGAAACCCGTCGTGCCTATCTTTATCTCCCCACTGATTGATTGTCCGAACATTGATTGTTTTGAAGAATAGTGCTCTTTGAGATATTCTCTGTTTGCAAATAACGTAGAATAGAAATATTCTGTCTAGTCTTTGCAAATAGTGAAGGGTAGGTAACGCAGACTTTTGTCCCCGTTGTAACCCGTCGTGCCTATCTTTATCTCCCCATTGATTGATTGATTGATTGTCCGAACACTAGTTGTTCGATATTGGTTCTTTGGAGGTATTCTCTGCTTACAAATAACGAGGAATAGAGATATTCTGTCTAGTCTTTGCAAGCAGTGAAAAGATAGGTAGTGCTGACTTTTGTCCCCATTGAAACCCGTCATGCCTATCTTCTCCCCACTGATTGGTAGTTGGTTCTGCCCGGACCGCTTATTAGAGGTGGACCATCCGGCTCCTCTGGAAGGCACCCCTAGTAAGGACATGTTCACTAAAATACAAACTAATCGCCGTAGTTTATAGCAAGCTATGGCATAAAATATACAAAGGGGGACCCCGAGAGTCAGTGGCCACTGGCAGGATCCTTTTTGACCCTACAAAACTAAAGTAATGCTAGGAAATAGCCCTTTGTGGGATATATGGAACTAAGGGAAGGAGCCAAGCTCACGGTCGAGACGGCCACGAGGTAGCCCGACTCCATCGCTCTCGCTACCTAAACATGTCTGCCCTACTACCCACCCCGCCCAATAAGCATGACCAAATCCTGCACAAACGGAAGCCTGCTGATACCCACCATCGACGTCACCGAACTAGGGCTAGATCGCGCACAATTGGGCTATGTTATTTTTCCGATTACGCAGTAGCATCCTTGTGCTCGTCGCCAGATTGCAAATATGTACAAACACTCCAACGAAGTAGTATAGTTATAACATTTTAATAACTTATAGGTATAACAAACACACCAACAGGGTAAACAGGTTAAAACACGTTTTGAACAACTATTTACATGACAGTCTGCTGCGACCTGCATCCCAAAGCATCCACGTCCACGTGACACCGTCCTCGCCTCTCCTTCCTCGAAGTTGCAACATTGGCCTGTTTTGGGCGGTGCTTTTAGTCGGTTTTGGGCTGTAAAAGCCATGCAAAAATCCATTGACATCAGTGGCGGACGACTATGCGAATAGGCCGGAGGCTGCACGAAGCGCCGAAGCTCTGGCAGCGCCAAGGCGGGGTCTGCCATGCTGGGCGGATCTTCCCATTCTCTTCTTCTTTCTTCAATAACGGAGGGTGCCCTGGCCGGGGGAAGCGCCGCGGACAGGCCTCCCCCACCTCCCCAGGTGGAGGCTCGCCAGCAGATGAGGGCACCCCAACCGTCTCTTTTCACTGGCCAGCCAAGTTGGCGCCCCCTGCGCTCGACCGCCGGACGGCCACCCAAGCACGGGTTCACCAGGATCGCCACTAGCGCCCGACGCGAGGAGTGGGCCCCCGCAGCCAAGTAATCGGGGACCCACCCCGGTGGCGATACCATCCAAACTGCTGTTGTTGCTGCTACTGGAATAACCCCGGTGGCGATACCATCCAAACTTCTGCTGTCGCTGCTACTGGGCCCACCCGGTGGCTGTACCGAAGAGTTGCTACTGCTGCTGCCTTTGGACTCCGGCGGTCGGTTCTTCGGATCCAGACCTAGCCCTCCGTGAGGCGATTCTGGACTCGAAAGCTTGTCTGCTTGGGCGTGGGCCCCACCCTTGACAAAACGCTCCCCTCAGCTTTGCAGAATCTGCTGGAGTCATTGGCACTCGACTCCCGCGGACTTCCGGTAAGGACAAACCGCCGCCATTGTTCTTTGCACCGGACGGCAGCCACCTTGCCTCTGCTTGGTGCAGTGAGAAAGACTGATTCAAGCCGTCGGCGGAAGAACCCGCCTGCTGCCCCGCCCCAAGAACGGACCACGGCATGGCTACAAGATCGCGGCGACGCCATGCTGACGCAAAGCTGACGCTAACGAAAGTTCTCGAACTACCGAAAGGAATTCTGGTCCAACAGCTAATTCATGGAAAGACTTAGACTGTACACTGGCCCGACCTCGCCCCAAAATTGCGCCGATGTAGGAGAGGCCTACAACTCCTTGTGGCGTTCCAGTCACGTGGCATTTTGTGTTAAAAAGAGATATGTATGCGATGCTTCCACACATGATGGTCGGGGGGGGGACCGATTTTATGCTAAAATAATGTTGCTCATGATACTCGACGCCTCTCACGCCGTGGCCGGCCTATAGCGGTTGTAGGCCCGTATTTGTATACTGACATTGTTTTAAATAAAGGGCTTCTTAAAAGGAATTACGGAATCAATGTCATGACAAATCATCTAAGTTGGCAAAGGTTTTTCTTTTGAATAAATGATTGTTACTCCCAAGCAAAAGAATACAGATAATGCAGACCCCATTTGCCTGAATCTTTTTGATTAACGGAATTTGTACCCATCACACCTGTCCTTTTCCAAGAGTTGTCAAATCGATGGTCAACTATAGCTTAAGGTGTAGGCCGAACGCAAGGTATGACATCTTGCACCATAATACACGACCGATTGAGAAAGGCATGCGCGACCAGGGAACCCGAATTTAGGAGATGAATGAAATAGAGCATCTTTGCCTCGGACAAAAAGAATAATAGGGCTGTGGTATTACCCACTCCTGCGGCTAGCCTGGTACGTGGTAAGTAGAACTTTTTCGTGTCTACGCGCGCTAAGGTACTTTGAATACTGCACATCCCCTCCCCTCTTTTCTCCCCTCTATAGGTCACGACGAAGTTCCGACTGAAGAATGGAGTGGACATGGACCGCACCGTGTTCGATATCAGGAAAAACATAGACAAACGTTGTGGGGTAGTGCGTAAAGTGCAGACCACCATTGGGAACATGAAAAACTGTATGATATGACTGTGCGTGTGTGCTACGATTACACGGTATGACTGTGTATGCATTTCATGCTTGGGTCACTTGAAGAGAGCGTCACCGTATGATTGAAGTGCTCGTCCATCGATCAAAGGGAGGAGAGTAAAAGGTCCAACACCCCCCCCCCCAAGATAAACTACAAAAATACTGAAAATACGCAGCATGCTTAGGAAAGAGGACAGGAAAGGAGAGGTCCCCATACTCAGCGTAGCCCTGAGTCTCCGTCTTAAGTTTCTGCGCTTGATGCATGTACTGTCACACCCTATCCGGTATTTGTGTGTAGGTGATCACCGAATTTATGTCTTTTTCCCGCTGGTGTTTTCTTACATAGAACCGACCCATGCTACTCCATGTTGTGTGCGCACCAAGTGGCCTATTATCGTACCCATGTCTCTCTCTCTCTCGTTTTGTGTCGTACATATGCCAAATAGCCTACTTGATGCACACGTCTCACTCTCACTCTCTCCCTCTCTCTCTCTCTCTCTCTCTCTCTCTCTCTCTCTCTCTCTCTCTCTCTCTCTCTCTCTCTCTCTCTCTCTCTTCCCTCTCTCTCTCTCTCTCTCTCTCTCTCTCTCTCACTCTCTCTCTCTCTCTCTCTCTCTCTCTCTCTCTCTCTCCCCCCCTCTCTAAAGGCTTTCTTGCCCTCTTTCTTTTTGAAATAAATTAATGACACATACCTCTTCGGTAAGTGTATAATTGGCCTAAAAACACGGTGGTGTTCGAACAAATTGACAGAAACAAAACGACCATACTTTACCACGTTACTACCTCTCCTTTCTGCAAATGTTGAGCTTAATTGGCTGAAAAAGAAAGGACAGGTAAGACGACTGATGTCTCCCAATCTGGCCCTCATCACGGGGACTATATGTCAGTGGTTTTTGTCTTTAGAGCTTCAACAACACCACCTCCACCGCCCAGAATTGCCCCCGCCCAATTACCCCAAAATAGAATGTCTAAAGCACCCCGTTCTCCCAAAATAACCCCAGCCCTATACTAGCCGCCTCAGAGTATTTCGAACGAAACAGCTGATGACCTTATTCTCTAATAATACATCGCCTAAACTGATAAAGGGTTACCTATTGTCTCCAGCAAAAATAATGCTTAGCTTATGTTCCTCCCCGAAATGGATACTCGTGAACACGTGACAGTAGCACCTCGCACTTTTTTTTCTTAAACTTAGCAGTCCTCGGAGGAAAATGTGTATTAACAAAACTTGTGTTAAGATGAACGAGTCTCTACCGGAGAAGCCGGTTCGAATTTTTACTAGACCAGAAGGTTGACAGATGTCAGGCTTCCTGCAACGATTATAGGGCGCAGGAATCGACACCTAGAAGGCCAGACAATGGACAGGGACACCCACAGAAACCTGCACCACAGCAATGATTAATAGATTAGTAGCACGCACACTAACATCAGAGTTATTAGACACCCATCATACAGCAACCGATACAAGCATTTCCGCAACTACTCGGTGGTTGGGAGAGAGGATGAAGTATGTAAATGTCTTCCCTGCCAACTCTCTAAGATTTTTGTTTCTTGTACCCATTCGAAGATAACCTGCGGCCATCGGAGGAGAGGGGTCGGACGTGACGCACAGCCTGGCTGCGGACCATGGAACATCTATGGCATCGACCAAGGGGGAAGCATCGAAGCAAAAAAGGGCGGGAGACGAGGCACCATTATCAGGATGATAAGCGATGGAACGAAGGGCTATATCAAGGCCCCCTGCTCACTGACCATCGTGCCTGAAGTCGCAACCCGTCGGGCCCGATTGATGGGCCCAGTACTGGAAGATTCTGCTCTCCTTGGTCCGCATTTTGATCCGATCCCACTCCACCCCCTCTTCCCTCGGCATCCCGAAGCACGTCACACCCTTCTCTCTCTCTCTCTCTCTCACTCTTTTATATGGATTATGAATTTGACTTAACTACAGAAGAACGAAAAGCAGGTACCCTGTCTCAAAGTATCTATGATGAACTGTGTTAAGGAACAGGACTGTGATCAGAGAACAGCGAATGATCACACCCTGCCACGTGAGAAGTTGGATTTGAGCTGGACCTTAGCTCCACCGCCGGTGCTCAACAGTGCCAACGAAAGAAGAACAACAATAAGAGCTTACCAGTGATGGCTCTTCGTAATAGGACACTTGAAAGAAGAACCCATGTTAAAGTTGAAAAATCCTCTCCCAACCACCATTTTATCTTAACTATCTTCCTATCGAGTTTTCATGATGTTGCATCAGTCACTTCCGACTGCACACTGAGAAGTTTAGAAAATCTAACTTTGTATAATGACATTCATACAACACCAGCCATGCACACGACTATACTGACTATCTTTTTGATCCACACGAAGTTTGGGCCTTATGTAATGTACGAAATATCCCTTGCTTTGCCAGAAACATTTTTTTTTGCTTTACAGTATCCTATTTGTGCTCAAACAAGCTCACCTCTTCCTACCCCTGGGCCTGACATGCGGCGCAGCTGATGTAACTTTGTATGTACTACCCCCTCGCCTACTTTATCACCTGTATGTAACTATGTACAAATGTGTCAGATTACTCCTGCCTGCCCTAAAAACTCTGTATCTTTACGGAATGTACGAAAAACATTAACGATATTATAGCTGAAGGTTAACGAAGGTAAACGTCGGCCAGGCAAGCTGGCGAGATATGTTAAAAGGGAGGACTGTGGAAATTTAGCTTGCAAACTGAACATTATCTGCGCCATCTTGCCTCTCCCCAGCGCCACGCACAGCGAACGCACGGCCGCCATTTTAGGCACCCCACTCTCTCCCCGCTCATTCTCGATCGCCAGCGCGTTCCCCTGGTGCTGCGAGCATCCCCCGCGCGCCGGCCACCCCCGCTCTCTCATACACGGGCCATAAACCCCCTCATTCTGCGCGACCCTGCCATGGAACCACATCTCACGCCTGACCGACATCCCATACATGGTCATGCCTCTCTTTGATAACCCCCTTCCTCTGCGCCCCATTGTCCGAACCGATCCCAGGCCATCACCTAGCCCTGCGGATGCAGTTTATTGCCCCTACTGTAAGGGAAACACCCCACATCAAAGGGATTACAGTGGATCAAAGCCCCTACCCCCTGAGACCCGGCCGGTTGCACACATCCCCGGGAATTGGCGGAATGTCCAGCTGCGTGATAGCCATCTCCTACTGTAGATGGGGTGGGGACTTCCACTGTAGATATGTGTGGGAACGAGTTCGAAGTGGGGATTCCGAAGACGTTCTTTTATACATCAAAGTAATCTCAAGAATGTGCCATGTACAATAACCCTGCAATAAAGTCATAAACGTGTGTATAAGAGACCAGGTCTCAGAGATGCAGTTAGAGCACCTCGTGACGATACCTTGCTGTCTGATCTGATGTGTTCTGCTCCGACGGAATAAATCTTTGTTTCCTGCCTTCCAGTCTCCGGCGCCTGCCTCTTTCATTGGTAAATTATCGAGTGGTATGAGAGGCGATTACCGCCGGGCAATACTTGAAAGGTTATCGACTGACACTGCCGCTACCATTTAACAGTCGCGACACTACACCTTTTTCGGCGACTACATTGGTTGCTGTTGCCGTTGTCAAGGCTTATTGGTGCCCTGCTGGACACCAACCCCCTGGCTCTTGACATCCGACGTATAGCTTGTGAATGGCTCCTGGTCTTCCACAGCGTTTCTGGTCCGCACAGCTGCAACTTCAAGGACACCGTCAACTCTCCTGCATCCCCGACATTGGTGTGTTATTAGTTTTCCATGCCTCATGGACACTCCTGAGCGGCATTGACTCTGTCACCTCTGCTTGCAGGCACCTCTTATCTCGAATCCACCTTTGGGTTCTACTAGACTCTTTCGCTTTCTTTGCCAGCGGCATCTTCACTGAAGTTCTCCATTGTGGTCTACAGCGATTTACAACGTCACTTCGCACCTATGCACCTGGCTTTTCTGGTGTAGGTATCCTGGTTCCTGGGGTATCCACAAGTAGGGTGACTCTCCAACCTTTCATCTTCCACAGGGTTTCTTCTGGTTTCACTGGGAAGGGTACTTCTTCTTTAAAACTGCAACAGCAACTTACCTATTGACTTGTATTGAGCACGCAGTCGTGTTCCTACTCTGCACACGGCCTCCGTGGGGTTCCTGGGTACTTACCTTGGATGGTTCCTTGGGTCCCCGACTCTTCTACATCTTCTAGGTCCCGTCTCGAATTAGGTCGTGGTTTGCATTCCATTATTTTAGTACATGATTTAGTCTCCCCTGGAAAACACTGTGTATTTGTTCTTCTTAAGTGTTCTATTATTAAAGTATTGTGTGTATTGTGGTTATATATCTGGGTAGGAGATATTGCAATGTGTTAGTGAGTGTTTATAATAAATACATATTTTTAAAACTACACTGTGTCGTTTTTTTTCACTTAACCTACACCATAAGATTAAGTACTGGTAAAACAAGGTGCTTTACACTCGTTCTGGACTAAGCCTGAAGGCCGTTCTCCACAGATACCACTTAGAGAGCTTTCTAAGGTTGTCTAAGACCACTAAAATCACCATGAGGGTTGTCTGGATTAGTGCAGGCTGCTACACTTGCATAAGTGTGCACCAAATACTAAGCCAGTCTCCTACAATGACCCACTAATATCTCACCTTAGACTTCGTTACAGAATGCTGGAAAGCATAAAGTATACAGTGCTTGACCAAATTGTAAATTAGTTGTGTCACCGAATAGGAAATCCATCTCCTGGTGGATCACTGACCCTAAAATGGCAGGCTGTCATCAGGCCTTTCATCATTGGCAACAAAAACGTAGAGAATATTTAGAAATTAGCAATGTCCATGATCCAGAGATAATTCCAAGACTAGAAAATGTTGTGAAATCAAGCTGAAGGCTAATTGTCCCACGATCTAATTTTTTTCACAAGAGGATAAAAACTCCTTGTAAATCGAATGGTTTGACACTGAATGTTGAAAGATCAAACAATCGTTATCAACCGTTTCGAAATACAGACATTCTGCCCACGTTGGAGAATTATATTTATGTTTCCTCAGACAGGAATATAAACATCTCACAAAATATAAAAAAGGCACCTTCATATAAAGGCCTGGCAGGCTCTCAGTGATTCGGTGAGAAGCAAGACTGACAACATTGTGGGAACTGCTTAGATGGGACTCCGAAGAGAAAGTGAAAAAGCTAGCATCTAGTATTTCTTCAGACACATGGTGTCAATATTTTCCAATGATTTATAAGTCTGCTTGTTTGAGAACTTCTTCATGTACAGCAAAACCAGAACTGGCCCGCAATGATCACTATTTGTTTGACACCCCGAATCCTTAATACAATAACACCGATTTCTATGCATCACAATGAATTTACAGAAGCAGAGAATTGTGTGGCTATTCTCATCCAGAAGCAACACAAGGCTCTTGGCCCTGATGGAGTACCGGTGGATATTATTCAATCTGATCTTACCTCTTGGGTACCCATATTAACAACTGTCTACAATGCTATTTGGACCCAAGGGAAGGTCCCGGCCTCATGGAGATCAGCCATCATCATCCCACTCCACAAAAAAGGATCATGGAAACCTGCTAACTACTGTCCAATTTCATTACTTGATGGAGCAGGCAAGATCTACGTCAAATTGCTCCTTTCGCGTCTGAAGGATTGGGTCATGGAAACAGAAATTATAACAGCTGCGCAGACAGACTTCAGAAGAGGACAGAGCACAATAGACCAAGCGATGCGACTATATAATACAGGTTTGAAATATATCTGCATAAAGAAATCAAGGCTGTGCATGATATTCATCGATCTCAAAATGGCCTTTGATCAGTGGCGGCTCCTCCGCTCTGGCGGAGGAGCATCTCCCCACTAATTTTAAGCAGTGCAACGAAGAAACATAAAATGATAATAACTTAAAGTTATTATTATTTTATGCTTCATGCTGCTTTGCGGGCGGGCAGGTGTTTGGGCGTTTTTTGCTCTGCTCTCGGAGCAGGGCAGGGTAGGAGTGGTATGCCCGACAATTAGCCTCTAGACATGTCGTGAGACATACTAGCTTCCTATAACGTTTATAATAATTAGTTGTTTTGCATTACAGATCTAATTTACCGCAGTAATCATCCTTGTTTGTCATGGAATATGTCGAAAATAGTAACAGAATTGTCTTTGAAGCCATTACAGATGTTGAGTTCAAAGATAACTCTACACATATCCTCTGTGCTTGTGTGAGCCACATTATATACAGGACAGGACCTGACCTGACCAAAACAGACTATATAAATATCACATTAGCTATCATCATGAGAAATGTGGAATGGCAAAGATATAGGTTACTAGCTATTGATTTTCAACATATATTTGCCTTCCTGATGTGAGTGTCCTTAAATAGTCTTTTGAAATAAATTCCGCAGAATCACCTGGCATTATGTGAAATTCAAAGTATTTTAAGTGGTAACACTAAACCCTAGCCCAAAACTCAGACTCTTGGATACTTTTAAAAACACCAGGCACCTTCATGCACAGTTTTGTATTATGAAGTGAAGCATGGTCAGCACACAATTAACATTTATGGTAAGAAAGGACTCTTTTGTTGCCTCTGTGTGTCATAGCGCTGTTTATGCCAACTATGAACACTGTATACCTCTGTGGGTAAAAGAGTCTGGATGGCATAGATGTATACTACTTTAATAGATTGACCTTCACTGCAAAAAGTTACAGTTGAAAACCTAGATGCCCGTTTCCCTCTGTTCCCACCACATTGTCTCTTTTTTATTTCAATTAGTTTCCTTGGAAAAACCTTAATCAATCAACACAAACGAGCTCTTGACCCCAAATCGTACTCATTCACATCAACCATCCTTCTGGTTTGCTAGATGGTTCTCAGTGGCCTATGAGGAATAGTTGAGTGTCAGTCGCTGTAGGTTGCATGCTGCATAATGCTGAGATTACCTAACAGTAAGTATCTCCCCCTCCCCACCACTATTCAAAGGGGCCCTAATCAGCCAGACTTCTAGTCTTCCAGCAAATAGCGTTGCAGTGCGCGCAATGTATTTTGTTTTATTTATTTATTTATGTACTTAACTCTGGTCGGCCGTATGCCAATGTTTACTACCCCCACCCCACCGCCACGCAGCACTCCCTCGAGGAGCCGCAACTGCAGACTTCATTCAACACTAGTGAGGCGGCCAACCTCAGTGGCCCTTTAGGTGCCCCTTATTGAATTGAGGCGATTCCTTAGATTTCTTCAGGACAGACCCATCAGTTCGCTTTATATCACTAATCAGTCCTGGTGTTAGTGATCATGTCAGTCCTTCCAAAATGGTACCAAAGCTGTAAAACATAAGGTTGTGCAAGAAGGCCATAAGCAATTTAACATGACAAGAAGGTGGCTCAGTGAGTTAAATGGTTGACATTGAAATCTGCAGTGATCTGCAAATCAAAGAGTTTAACCTTAGCAGGACCTTATCATATTTTGCATATAGTTGGCAAATATTGCATATTTCTAACATTGATAAACAAGACACTAAAAAATAAGGTAATATAAATATGGGGAAATATTCAAGTTTTCAAGTTTATTTTTATTTATGTTATGGAACTCCGAGGAGGTCCACATAACATTTCAAAATTACATACATATAAATAAGGCTCCATGTTTTCCGTTTTTACAGATTTTTACAGATAAATACAGGCAGGAAACCATTTATTTTCCTGTCTGTAATTATTTGTAAATGTGGATAAAAACGGAAATTGGGTTGTTTTTGCCTTATTCTGAATGCTGTCAATCATGACTGCCAGTACAAAAGCTGAGCGGATTGACAGGCAAGGGGTTAAAAAAATAAATGAACTTTTGTACAGAGCCTTAAACAGCAGTAGATTTACACAACCTTGCTACTAAAATATGCAAGTTTTCTTATAAGTGCGTATTTTATCATCTGAGTGTGTATATATCATTGAAACTTGTCAGGCATTCAGGCACAAGTGTACATTAACTTGGTAAATAAATGCAGAAATATACATATTTCAGCTTCATTTTTTCACAAAACTTAAAATAAAAATGGATAAATACAGGTAAAATTAGCAAAAAATAAATATGGATAAATAAAGACCAAAATGACAAAAATTTAAATATCATAATTCGGGAGCCCCACACATAAATAAGGTAAAATTACAACTTTATACACATAGTAAAGTACGAAACACCCCAACAATAGATCAAACAATCATAAAGTATATCCAAGGTTCTAAAGCTCTAATTTAAAACAATTTCCCCTCAAGCAGCAGAATATCACACCTAAAAGTACATAAAGTGCCTTTTGTGCCATTAATGCATACAATGCAAAACTTATATTAACATCGTAAAGTACGAACCACCCCATCAATAGATCAAACAATCATAGAGAATATCCAAGGTTCTAAAGCATTTATTTAAAACAATTTCCCCTCAAGCAGCACAATATTGTACCTAAAAGTTCATAAAGTGTCTTTTGTGCCATCAATGCAATGTGTGCAAAACTTGTATGACGATTACTTTGTATGCATGCAGCAAAGTAACAGCAACTATATTCAAATATCTAAATTCATAAGAAGACAAAATGCCCACTTAAAAAACATTAGCAACCTTTATAGCATACAAACGAATACACCATTAGTACAACTTTAAAAAGCACTTAAAAAAAATATTCTATTACAGAAACTTTCATTCAGGGATACATAAAGTGACTGTGGTACTGATGAGGCTGAGAAAACAGATAAGTGCAGACATAACAGCCTGAGCCTATTTCACCGACATAATAAAAGAGCAGGGCAAACAAATAAAACATGGTTGAGATCTTGAAAGCCATTTTGGCACAGGTTACAAACAGCTGATGAACCACACCATTTAGCCAAAAGAGGGTTTAAAAAAAGCAAGCCCTGCCTCAAAAGTATACAAAAACATTGCACTTCATGCGGCAGATTCCCAAAAATATAAACCTATGCTTTATTTATCAAACAGGAATCAATAGCCAGATGGGGAGCCCTCTTTAAATCACAGGCCTCCCTATCCATGCGTAAACTCAACAACCAAGTGGCTTGTTTTAAGCTAACTTTTAATTGCTACAGGTTGAAAGTAAAGATCAAAGAAGGGTCTAATTGCAGCACATCTACTGCTGCCACAAAACTTTTATAGTATAATGAGTTTTCTTTTGGAACAACTAAAAAAAAATTCTCAACCAGAACCTTAGACACACCGCCCAGCGCACCACCCCTGCAAGGCTTGCACTTCTCAACCCAAATTCTAACCTTAAAGCTACTAAAGAGAAAGCTGGATTAACTGAGGCAAAACTTCTAAGGACTCAACCTTCAATCTATTTGGGAAACCCATTTCAAAACGTCAATTAATTCTGCACCATACAATAAAGAGGCAGGAATCTTAGCTCGATAGGCTTCTAATAAACGTGGAAAATGCCTTCTCTCGGTGGCCCCATAAATGGAGCCCAACCATTTAGCCTGGGAGATGGCTTTGGCCATATTATTTTCCATGCGGGCTTTTTCACTATTGACAAAGGTATTTTAATCCACAAACGTATGTTTCCACATTTATGCTAGATATGAGTTCACAAAAGGATTCTTGGCAGGTGAGAATTGATTTACTACTGCAAAGACATCCATTTTTTTTTTATTTAAACTTATTTTTATTGCCATTTTCATATTTCATACATTGTACATCATACAAAGCTTCCAGATAGTCATGTCAGATAGTACATCCAGTGGTGATACATATCAACTGTATATACTGGGGATTCGTCAACGGGCAGCATAAACAATGTACAGATAGATCGTGATGTATATACCCTGTTGTCTTAGGTTCCAGATATGGCATAGGAACTGGGGTGTAACGCAGACATAAACTAGGGGACAGGCATGGAAGAACATATCCAGTTACGCTAGCGAGGGTATGAAACGTCGTATGGGTAAGGCACCTCTGTGACTCATGATTGCCTATCCTATTTGGTTCGACCTAAAACTGCGATAACATACCTGATGCTGGGGCGTGTTATGAGCACATGTGGCTGGGATTTCGAGAGATTAGTTGGGTAAGGTCTGTGGCTGCGTGTGTAGGGCTGACGACGTGGGTGGGCCGTCCATTGGGTCTGCTCCTGGGGATAGCTGCCTGAACTGATATAATAGCATGGCCCATTCCATTGATATAGGGTGTTTGCGGACCCCTCTCACCTCCTCCTCCCGCAACGTCTCCTCCTCCGCCGCCGCCCATTTGTGTGTAGCTCCCACTCAAGTCGCCAACGGTGGACCAGTGGGGGAACGCCAATGCATGGCGATGCTGCGTTTGGCTAAGAGCACCGCAAGGGAGAGGAAGCGAGTCAGCACCCTGTGCTGCTTACCTGCGCGAAAGATGCCTATGGCGCTGGCCTCCCATGTGTTCATGCAGGTTAGCCCTGTGAGGGTACCCAAAGCAGTGTGAATGTGGTGCCAGAAAATTTTAATGATGGAGCAATTCCAAAACATATGTCGGAAATCTGCATTCCGTTCATGGCATCTGGGGCATAGAAACTGAGTGTCAGGGTAGAATCGTTGGAGGCGTGCAGGTGTTAAATAGGCCCTGTGCAGGATGTAATATTGAATGTTCTTAAAGCGTGCGTTTCTAGAGACCTTCTTAGGGTACTTCAAAGCTCTCTCCCACTCCGTCTCATGGAGCACAGCCTCCCAGGTGGCTCGCAGGGTCTCCAGTGGCTTATTAGTCAGTTCCCGTATGGCTTTATAAAGCCATGTAGTTAGATGGCGCCCTGCTCCCATGTGTAGAATCATGTGTGTAGGAGAGTAGGGTCTGCAATCCTATGATCACCCAGATTTTTTGCTTTTGCTTAATTGGTTTATGACTTTCCCCGGCTGTGGGCCTGCCAATCAGACCCACAGCCTAGCTGTTCTCTCTCGAAATTAAACACATGTACATTAGGTGCATCCACCAATTGGAACTGGGCCGCCTTGTCAGTCCCTGTCTCAGCATACCACAGGTATCCAGGGCATCGGTGTACCCAGGGCCTACCAGGGGCTGCAGCATGTATTATGCCACCCCTGGAATGGCCGCCCAAATCTGACACAACTGGCTGCACGACAGCTGGGGCAACGTGGTGTAATCACCCGTTGCTGTAGGTGTAGTATTCCTACACCTAACCCTAAAATGGACACATGGATTCCTATCAGTCACTCCTATGGCAGGCCTTATCAATCCTGAAGGCAGAGTGCAGGGAATCATGTGGGACGGTGCTCTGGCGCCCAGTTTCGGGGGCACACCAGCCCCTGAGCTGGGGCGAAGCCGGACAAAGGAAAGGGGTGTAACCACCCCCCTCCTGGCTCCACCCATAGGTAGAACCTAGTCACGGGCCAGCCCCTTTTTCTTAGAATAAAGGTAGGAGCGAGTCCCCTTCCCAAATTGGATAATTCTGAATCTTGAACTACTTTCCACGAAAGGAACTCTTGACTATTTCTGAAGACTCTCCCTTGTGGCACCTAAGCGCTTGCGGTTTGCTGTAAGTCTCTCCTACGGATCAAGACTGCCCAGCTCGACGAAGCCCGAGTTCCTGCCATCTCTGACCTTTTACCTACCTCATCAGCCCAGCTGAGAGTCGTAGGTGTGACGAGACCTGCGGGACCGGCCATCTTCAGAACCTGCACGACGCTTATCTAGCACGCCCACCGAGGGACCCTCGAGTGAGTGCACCTAGGGTTTGAGAAGCCCTAACCCTGAGCAGCTCCAGCACCGAAGTCTGCCTCCCCAGCATCCCCGAGATCTGCGTGGGGGCCCTTCCGCTCCTTGCTGTTTACCGCGTTGTTCGACCACTTGCCGACCGGCTTGTGGCCCTCTTCACGACGCACCACGTTTGTTTCATCACTAGTCTGGTTGCTCCAGACTGGCTCTTGCTCCCCTTCAACAGAGGAGTACCACGGACCCTCCTGGTCCACTCCAGACGCCATCTTGACTCCACCACGTGGGCTTGCCACTGCCAAGATCCGCTGCCCCATTCCTGGGCCCAGCACCATCGACAGCAGACACCTGCGTGGGACAGCTCGCCCTCCATCCTGGTCGCCGCCACGCCTCCTGGTCCGATGAACGGCCGAGTCCGACGTCATCCACTCACCTGGTCGAGGTGACTTCAGCCGGTACCCTCCTGGTGCCCACACGATCACTGGCTAGCGGTTGAGAACTGAGTCCCCTCTGCTTTCAGGTTTCCTTCATCACCGATCCAGGTTTGGATCTCGCTGAACATCGACACTGGTCGCCTGCCAGCAACTCTTCTTTCAGGCTCCTGAGACTACAACGAGGACTTCCGACATCTTGCCGAACCTTCCACAGCCGCAGCCTCTGGGCTAGGTAACTCGAGCATTTCGGTGCTCCATCGCAGGTTCGCTTTACAAGTGTCCAGTTCCTTTTACGTTTAGTCCCACTGATCGGATCACTCCGGAATCAGTCACTTTAGACTTTCTAACTTCTCCCCTTCCACCTGCAGTGTAATGGTTTCGTGCCCTCGGGCATTTGTGTAAATTGTGCAACCAGAAGTATTTTCCTAAGAGTTTTGTATTGTGCTTAGCTCCCTGACTCATAAAGAGCCAGGGTAGTCTTGTTATAAATAAATATCCTTTATTTTCATAACAACTTGTGTGGTGTCCTTTCACTTGGTGTTCAAGGGGTATATGTGATGGTAAACAGCTGGCTTAACACGCCCTCTAGAGTTTAGCCTAAGACTGCTCGTATCCACGCTACTAGGATAGCTGGTCTATAATGTTGACTTACAACCAATCATCAATAAGGGTTGTTTGGAATGATACACAGTGATCACTAGAATAGTGAGCACTACATATCAGGCCAACTTCTCACATTGGTGAGCAGCGGTTGGGATTTGAGCTTGCTGTTGTTTTACCACACACGTATCCTAAGAATATCGCAGTGAAAGATCACATAGGTACCCAGGTACATATAACTTAACTTAGAATACTCCGAGTTCTACTGAACCGGCTGTTGTAGTGTAACAGGGCTTAGCACACCCTGACTACAACTCTTAGCAAGGGATCAGTAGGTAAACACATAGTGTAGGTAGGTGCATCACTTACACCTCACTAGAAAAGCATGTCGGTCCACGGAGAGTCTTCGCAGACTCCCTTAGTGGTCAGTGACCCTCCACAGGTCGTGTCACGATATGCAGCTCTTAGCTTCAAGGAGATGAGACAACTGTGTGCCTCCAGGAAGCTAAACCAGGGTTCTAACCCTACCATCGCATTTCTGATAGGTCTCTTAGAGACGTACGATGCAAGGAGGTCCTCCAACACAGGTCCCCCCGATGCTGATGGGAACATGCCTCCCTTAGAGGGAACCCTCGGTGACCCAGACTTCGACCTCCACACAGAGGAGGAGGACGAGGAGGAGTTATCAGGAGACGAGGCAGACAAAGGTCCAGTGGTAGTCGGCAGGCTTACAAGGACCAACTTAAGCAGGCATGAGAATGGAACTGGGGGAGCCCCGGGCCCACGCTCAAGCAGGCCTAACCTTGGGAACGGACGAGCTAGGTCTCTCTCCAGAGGCTCTGGCAGATCGGTTCACACACATGTCTCTCAGGCATCTTCTCAGAGAGGAATGACGTCCCCTCAAAGAAGGGAGCATGAAGCGAAGATGAGGGAAGTCAATCTGAGGATCGAGCGGGAAGAACTTGCCCTCGCCAAAGAAAGACTTGCCCTGGCCCGAGAGCAGAAATTAAGTGGGTTAGATCCCACTGGTGGCAGCATTCTCAATAGAGAGAAAGACAGGGGTATAGACACTAGACACCTGAGTAAAATAGTGCCCCCCTTTAAACAAGGGGACGACATCCACAAGTGGATAACTGCCTTGGAGAGGGCCTGCACTGTCCAGTGCGTCCCCCCAAGTCAGTGGGCAGCTATACTGTGGCTTTCCTTTGAAGGTAAAGGAAGAGACAAGCTCCTCACTACTAGAGCTGAGGATGCTAACAACTACCAAGTCCTGAAGAACACACTGATTGATGGGTTCGGCTTAACCACGGAACAGTACCGGGTGCTGTTCCGGGACACCCAGAAGATTCAGTCTCAGGATTGGACTGACTTTATCGATTGTGCCACTAAGGCTTTGGAAGGCTGGTTGCTGGGTAGCAAGGTTACTGATTACACAGGATTGTACAATCTTATCATGCGAGAACAGATTTTAAACAACTGTCAGAACCAATTGTTGCATCAGCACCTTGTCGACTCGGATCTGACCTCTCCCCAAGAATTGGGAAAGAAGGCAGACAGATGGGTCAGAACAAGGGTCAAGCAGAACCAGAACCAGGGTGGTCAGAAGAAAGCAGACCAGAAGGGTAGTAACAAAAACGAACAAAATGACCAGAAGTCTTCGACAGGTCCCCAACAAACCAAAGAGGGTGGGGGTCAGGCTTCACAGAAGAAGAAGACTCAAGAAGGCCAGTCAAAAAGGTGGTGCCAATACTGTAAAAGTAAGACTCACTGGTTTAGTGAGTGCACCAAGAAAGGAGGGCAAACTCCTGCCACTGCAGCCCCTAAGGCACCTGCGGCACCTTGGACAGTCAGCAGTGGTAGTGCGCCTCCCAAGGCATTAGTTGGGTTAACCTTGGGAACCGAGGGGAGTGACGACTTAGTCGGCACACTCACTCAGGCCGTCCTTGTCTGTACAGGGGATATGGATATGTCCCCTGATGCTAGTCCCAATACTTTGGGCAAATACAGACAGACACCTTTGATTAATGGAAAAGTGGCTCAGGCCTACAGGGACACTTGTGCCAGTGTCACCATGGTGACGCCTAACTTTGTGGACCCTGGACAGATCATGCTAGGTACCAGTTACCTAGTGACCAATGCCAGCAACGTCACTACCAATCACAGTATGGCAGTTGTTGATTTCTCCTGGGGAGGGGTAAGTGGCCCGAAAAAGGTTGTGGTTAGTTCAGGCCTCCCCGTAGAATGTCTGTTGGGCAATGATTTGGAAACGTCACAATGGTCAGAAGTGGAGCAGAGGACTCACATGGAAATGTTAGGCTTGCCAGCACATGTCCTTGCTGTGACCAGGTCACAGGCCAAAAGATGCCCCACTGAACAGGTGCTGGATCCTGGAAGAACGGACCAGACACCTTCCAAGAAGAGGAGCAGTAAGGGTAAGGCTTCGCCTTCCCCCTTGCCCCAGGTCGTGGATCAAGTCTCTGAGGAGGCTGACCTTAAAGAACTGAGGGAAACTGAGCCGAAAGAGCTTGAACCTGGTCAGGTTGAGTTTCTGGGCTCAGGGGGACCCTCCAGGGAAGACCTGGGGAAGGCACAGTTAGACTGCCCCTCCCTTGAACCCCTCAGACAGCAGGCTGCTGCTGAGGCTGCAGGGAACGCCACAGGTACCCACAAAGTGTACTGGGACGATGGACTCCTGTACTCCGAGGCAAGAGACCCCAAACCTGGTGCGACCAGGAGGCTGGTCATCCCCTTGTCTCTGAGAGGTTTCCTTCTTACCTTGGCCCACGAGATTCCCCTTGCAGGTCACTTAGGCCAGAATAAGACTTGGGACAGAATTGTTCCACACTTTCACTGGCCCCACATGTCCGAAGATACGAAGGAGTTTTGCCGCTCCTGTGTCACTTGCCAAGCCAGCGGTAAGTCAGGTGGCACGACAAAGGCCCCCCTCATACCACTACCGGTGGTGGGGGTACCCTTTGAACGAGTGGGGATCGACATTGTCGGACCAATAGAACCCCAGACAGCATCAGGGCACAAGTTTATACTGGTGGTGGTGGACCACGCCACTAGGTATCCTGAAGCTATTCCACTTAGGACCACTACAGCACCTGTGGTGGCACGGGCCCTACTTGGAGTGTTCTCCAGAGTGGGCTTCCCTAAGGAGGTCGTCTCAGACAGAGGTGCAAACTTCATGTCGGGATATCTGACTGCAATGTGGAAGGAGTGTGGTGTCAACTACAAGTTCACCACACCCTATCACCCACAATGCAATGGGCTTGTTGAGAGATTCAACAGGACCCTAAAAGGGATGATTCACGGACTACCTGAAAAGCTTCGGCGGAGATGGGATGTCCTGATACCCTGCCTCTTGTTCGCCTACAGAGAGGTCCCGCAGAAGGGGGTTGGCTACAGCCCTTTTGAGCTTCTGTTCGGACATCCTGTAAGGGGACCCCTTTGTTTGGTAAAGGAAGGATGGGAGAGACCTCTCAGAAAGCCGGCATCGAACATTGTGGACTATGTACTCGGTCTCCGCTCGCGGATGGCGGAGTACATGGAAAAGGCGTCTAAAAACCTTGAGGCGAGCCAAGAATTACAGAAAGCTTGGCACGACCAAAAGGCTGTCCTGACTGTGTACCAGCCTGGACAGAAGGTGTGGGTGCTGGACCGGCCATCTTCAGAACCTGCACGACGCTTATCTAGCACGCCCACCGAGGGACCCTCGAGTGAGTGCACCTAGGGTTTGAGAAGCCCTAACCCTGAGCAGCTCCAGCACCGAAGTCTGCCTCCCCAGCATCCCCGAGATCTGCGTGGGGGCCCTTCCGCTCCTTGCTGTTCACCGCGTTGTTCGACCACTTGCCGACCGGCTTGTGGCCCTCTTCACGACGCACCACGTTTGTTTCATCACTAGTCTGGTTGCTCCAGACTGGCTCTTGCTCCCCTTCAACAGAGGAGTACCACGGACCCTCCTGGTCCACTCCAGACGCCATCTTGACTCCACCGCGTGGGCTTGCCACTGCCAAGATCCGCTGCCCCATTCCTGGGCCCAGCACCATCGACAGCAGACACCTGCGTGGGACAGCTCACCCTCCATCCTGGTCGCTGCCGCGCCTCCTGGTCCGAGGAACGGCCGGGTCCGACGTCATCCACTCACCTGGTCGAGGTGACTTCAGCCGGTACCCTCCTGGTGCCCACACGATCGCTGGCTAGCGGTTGAGAACTGAGTCCCCTCTGCTTTCAGGTTTCCTTCATCACCGATCCAGGTTTGGATCTCGCTGAACATCGACACTGGTCGCCTGCCAGCAACTCTTCTTTCAGGCTCCTGAGACTACAACGAGGACTTCCGACATCTTGCCGAACCTTCCACAGCCGCAGCCTCTGGGCTAGGTAACTCGAGCATTTCGGTGCTCCGTCGCAGGTTCGCTTTACAAGTGTCCAGTTCCTTTTACGTTTAGTCCCACTGATCGGATCACTCCGGAATCAGTCACTTTAGACTTTCTAACTTCTCCCCTTCCACTTGCAGTGTAATGGTTTCGTGCCCTCGGGCATTTGTGTAAATTGTGCAACCAGAAGTATTTTCCTAAGAGTTTTGTATTGTGCTTAGCTCCCTGACTCATAAAGAGCCAGGGTAGTCTTGTTATAAATAAATATCCTTTATTTTCATAACAACTTGTGTGGTGTCCTTTCACTTGGTGTTCAAGGGGTATATGTGATGGTAAACAGCTGGCTTAACACGCCCTCTAGAGTTTAGCCTAAGACTGCTCGTATCCACGCTACTAGGATAGCTGGTCTATAAGGTTGACTTACAACCAATCATCAATAAGGGTTGTTTGGAATGATACACAGTGATCACTAGAATAGTGAGCACTACATATCAGGCCAACTTCTCACAATGTGGATAACTGGATGTGTGTGTGGTTCCCTTTGATTAGGTCCTGATATGGTCGGTAGCTATCTAGGAGTTGGCGGTGAAGCAGGAATTGTCCCGGGGGGAGATCGTACTCCTCCACAAGGCTATGGAACAGTCTTAGTTGCCCGTCCTCGAAAAGGGACTCCACCTCTGTTAAGCCACACGATGTCCACGTGAGTAGTGCGCTATTTGTGTAGTAGTGTTCCTGTTTGGGCCATCCCACCAGGGTGAGTAGAGGGGAGTACAATGGAGTCCCCGGGGACATGCGGTGTATCCGCAGCATGCACCTACGTGCCACTGACACCTGTAGAGGGTATGTGCGTTTTGGTTTAGTGCCAGGGAGGAGTAGGCAACGGATCTCCGGAACCGATATCCGTCCTGCGATGGTGTGAGTTTCCACAGTATACCTGTCTGCCGTCCAGTGAGACAGCCATTGCAGCTGTGCTGCCAAGTTGTAGGCATCGAATGAGGGGGCTCCCAAGCCGCCCTGTGTGGTGGGCAACTGCAATTTTGTCAGGGCTATTCTGTGTCTGGCGGACCCCCAAATGAGTGCACTGAGGAGGGAGTCTAGGTCCCGAAAAAAGGCTCTGGGCGGAATTACTGGCAGATTGGTAAAGAAATACAACAGTCTTGGAACCATGATCATTTTGGCCAATGCCACTCTCCCAATGGGAGCCAATGGAAGACTCTTCCAAAATCCGACCATAGCCCTAATACTCGCCAATGCCCTGTTATGGTTACCCTCGAACATATCAGTGGAGGAGTGGTAGAGACGGATCACGAGGTATTGAGGGGCCTCCGCACTCCAGGGCACCCGCTGAGCACCCAGTCGAACCTCCTGTGGAGACAGATCCGGATGCAGCGGGTATATCGTGGACTTATCCGAATTCACCCGTAGTCCCGAGGCCGCGGTAAATTCCGTCAAGGTGTCCCAGAGGGGAGTCAGGTCATCCGTGATGTCCCGCACATAGATCAACAAGTCATCAGCGTATAAGGAAACACTATGCACTGTGCCTGCTACTGGGATGCCCCAGCTATCCCCTTCCCATCGAAGTCGTATGGTGAGAGGCTCCACCGCCAGAGCAAAAAGTAGAGGGGACAACGGGCAGCCCTGTCGCATGCCCCTCTGAACCGCAAACTCCGTCGATATGTACCGGCCTAGGCGTATCCGCGAAGTCCGCCCGGTGTACAGTAGGCGCGTATAAGCTAGGAGGGTGGGCCCAATGCCCGCTCGCTGCAGCACCGTAAACAGAAACTGCCATGTGAGGGAATCAAAGGCCTTCTCAAGATCTAGGATGAGACAGGCCGCTCGAGGGTATATCCCCTTTACCTGATCCTGGATGTGGAAAACCCGACGTATGTTCTGGGACGTGCATCTGCTGGGTATAAATCTGCACTGATCCGGGTGGACCAGGGAGCGTATGATTTGCACGTATCTATCCGCCAGTGTCTTCCCGAGGAGTTTGCAATCGGCGGACAACAGCGATATGGGGCGATAGGAGGCCATTTGCTGCGGGTCCCTATGTGGTTTCAGGAACGTCACAATTACGGATTCTCACATGGATTTCGGTAGTTCTCCCTTCTTCAGTGCCGCCGCAAACATCTCTACCAATCGAGGGACTAGGTGCGCAGAGAATGTCGTGTAATATTCTAAGGGGAACCCATCTAGTCCCGGAGCTTTATTTCGGGCTAGGGCATGCAGGGCCCGTGTCACATCTGCCGCGGTTATTACGGCGTCTAGAGCCTCCCTCTCTGTCCTCGTAATTGTTGGGTTAGGTAGAGGATCAAGAAATCGATCCACTACAGTTTGTGGGGTAGAGGCAGGGTCGTTATATGTCTCCGCATAGTAGTCGCGGAAAGCCCTAAGAATCCCTGCCTGGTAACGCACTAGCACCCCCCCAGGGTCCAGTATCTCGGTAATGGGTTTGACGTCCGTGTCCTGCCTGGCCAGCCACGCCAAGAGAGTGCCCGTCTTGTCTCTCTCTTTATGCATCCGTGTAGCATATGATCGGAAGTAGTACCTTCGTAAATCCGCGGAGGCAGCTTGATAGGCGGTTTTTGCTTCAGCTATACGCCGCGTCTCCCCCTCGGATGTGACATCCCGTTTGGTGAGAGTCGCCAAGCGTTGCTCCGCCGTGGTGAGAGCCTGTTCTAGTACACGCTTAACTCCCGTTATTTGCTTCAAGCACTCTCCCCGGGCTACCACCTTAAATGCATCCCATTCCACTAACTTCGATGATGATGTACCTGAATTGCGTGTGAAATAGTCTTGGATGCTACTCTCCTGATCGTGCCGGAAGACCTGGTCCGACAGACAGTCCCGCGGTAAGCGCCAGGTGGAGACCGGCGGGTGTGGGGGCCGCCAGTGTAACTGGAGAATGTGAGCATCGTGATCGGATATGATCCTGCCCAAGTAGTCCGTGTGGGTAATCTTGGGCAATATAGTCGCCGAGCATAAAAAAGGTCAAGACGGACGCGCAAGTTGTGTGGGATGGAGTGGAAGGAATACAATCGGATCAGGGGGTGGCGCAGTCGCCAAGCATCGGTGAGTGACCAATGTGTAAGCCAAGCCCGAAATCTGTCAGTTTGCTTATGTGCCGGGGAGTGCGGTGGAGGGGGGTGTGAGCGGTCAAGGTTCAGGTCGAGCGTGCAGTTATAGTCTCCTCCCAGGACCCAGGGTATGGAAGCAAATGGGGCAAGGACCCCTGTGAGATGATCCCAAAACTTGTCTTGTTCTACATTAGGGGCGTAAATGCTACCAAGAAGTACAACCTGCCCATCCAACAGACCCTCCAGCAGTGTATATCTACCTTCTTTGTCAACCACCCTCCGAAGCTCCTGAAAGGGAGTTCCCGGTCGCACCCAGATCAGTGCCCCTCGGGCATACGCAGAATAAGTTGTGGCGCATATGAGACCCCTCCATTTTGACTGTAGTTTCCCGACCTCTTTCGCAATGAGATGTGTCTCTTGTAGAAAAACTATCAGGGTGTTGTGACGCTTTGCATAGGAGTACACCGCATATCGTTTGCGCGGAGTGTGAAACCCCCTAACATTTAGGGTGAGGATGGTAACATCAGTGTGTGTCGTATGAGGTGTCATGTCTTTGCGCCTACTCGCCATGCACGGGGGCTGCGCCTATTGAGGTGCGCAAAGCTCGGTTGCACTAGCTGGCTAAGGGTGTCCATATCCCCCGACGCCGTGTAGTCATAAGTAGTGGATGTCTGGATCCGTGTCATTCCATGCGGGGGTGGGGGAAGTGCTGAACTGGGACAAGCAACTGAACAATCGGGGTGAAGGAACATTCCCAATGCCTAGGGCCCATCGCCAAAAAACGATGCGTCCAAACCTGTTTACCCAATTAAGGGGGGTACAACAATATAAGAATGGGGCGGCTGTGCATGCGTACTGGGCCAGAAACGAATCGGGCCATTAGTAGGGAAAATGGACGTTGCTCCTGCTGTAGCGAGTAGTGGGACTGATGTCTAAATTCGGCGGGCGGGGAGAAAGTGTACTTAGCTCTATGCCAGTTTCAGGAGTCCCATCTCATTTCGCTCGAGAGCCAGATTGTTCGTCTAGAATGAGGTTCGCCGTCTGCGGAGTGACCATGGGGGGCGTCACAGAGTCCTCCCCTGACACTGTTCCGTCACTGTCATTCTCCCCCTCCGAGGTAAAGATATGCGGTGGTCGGTCAATGTCGTCCGGTAGGGGAGATGCTTGCAAATCGATCACTGCTTGTAGGGCCTCCCTCCGTTCTTTAACGATTTGCTCCAAGTCAGGAGAGTCCTGGGTGTGTGCACGGACTCTGCCACTCACTCCGCCTCATGGGCGCCGCTGTGATCGCCTTCCAGATCGCGAAGGCTTAGGGTGTGGGTCTCTTGCGATCTCCGCTCTGGACTGCCGCGTGCAATGTAGGTCTGCCCAATCCTGAGCTTCCGTGGCATTAGCGAAAAATACAGTGGAATCGGCGTGGACCACCCTGAGGCGAGTTGGGAATAGTAGGGAGTATTGGATATTGTTCTCACACAGCCGGCGTTTTACATTTAGAAAGGAGGTCCGCTGTTGTTGAACTGCTCTTGTAAAGTCTGGGAACACCATGACATGCTGATTGTCGACCCGTAGGGTGCCCGCCACTCGTGCCGCGCGTAGTACTGCATCTCTGTCCCGGAAGTGGAGTAACTTTGCTAACATCGGCCTTGGGGGCGCCCCTGGGGGCGGTCTGCGGGCTGGGACCCTGTGGGCTCTTTCCATAGAGAAGAATGCGGAGCGATCCTTGTCCGGAGTGAAGGATTTCACCCATGTCTCCATGTATTGCAGGGGGTTCGTGCCTTCAATTCCTTCGGGTAACCCCAGTACACGAATGTTGCAGCATCTTGAGCGTCCTTCTAAATCGTCCGCACGTTCCTCCATGATTGTCAGGCGATGTAGTACCTCCTGGAGAGTCTGCTGGTGCTTATTGATCGTTGGCTGTATGTCCTCTATCTTCTTCTCTCTGTCTTTCACTCTATCCGCCAGTTTCCGATGGTCGTCACGGATAAGGCTGATGTCCGTCGCTAGCGTCCCGAGCCGCTCCTCCATCGAGAATCTGGAATGCTCAATGGCGGCTAGAACCTGGTCCAACTTGACAGAGACCGAGGAGTCGGGCTGTGTCTCCACCGCGCCCACCCATGTCCGGGCTCTGGGCATCTTCCCTGGGGCTGTCTCGGGAACCGCCGACTGTTGGGTCCCCCGGGGCTTCCCCATTGCCGCGATCGGGGTACTTCAGCGCTTCGTGCCCGTCTGCCGAGTACGCGGGATCCCTTTTTCCCCAAGGAGGCAAGGAGGTCGCCTCGTTGTCGATCCAGCCCTCACCAACGATCTGCGTCCCCGCCAGATGCTTCCGTACTCTGCCGCAGGCCGTCTCAGGTCCAGGAGATACTCCGCCACTCTTCCCCCGCCTGTGGGCCACAAGGAGACCGCCGTCCGTCGACTTCAGGGATTAGTCATCAGAGCATATGATAGGTATTGTCTCACCTCGTGTCTCCCCGCGAAGCGGGCAGTCTCAGGTCCGGTTGACACTCCGCCGCTCGGCGCCCTTCAGTAGATCACCAGGGGGGCTGCCCTCCGTCGACTCGTGGGACACTGTATTAATTCTGATGCCGGGTGCCATCCAGATGTGTGCCTCCCTGCAGGGTGGGGCGTCCCAGGCCTGAGAAGGGGAGAGCGCAGGTCGTTGCCCACTGATGCCAGTTGTCCCTGCCCTCCGTTTCGGGCTCCAGGCTCTGCTACAGCGGTGTCCCGTCGGGCGCCATCTTAGGGTCAGGCGTCCTGACCCCGCAACAAGACACACCAGGGCTCCCCTGCAGCTCCGCACTGACCGCGGACGTCTCAGCCTCCAAGCGCCCCACAGGGAATGCGCCGTCCCTCGCTGGCACTGCCTCACCTCCTCACCCGTGGAGCTGGTCACTGCATGGAGCGCGCGCCTCTGGTGACATGGCCGCCCATCCTCTTTGCGCCAATGCAGGTATGAAGGCGTTCGCTCTCTCGACAAGCCTCCAGGGCTCCGCCACCCACCAGCGCCGATCATACGCTGCTGTCGCTTCAAGTGGAGGTCAGAGGGGAGCTCGCCGGCTGTAGCAGTGCCCCAGCCGTCCTCCGGGCGCACTATTGCGGACCTCCGGGACCGCCCGCCGCCATCTTGCGACACCGAGTCTCGGTCCGGAGCTTCATCTCGCCGCTGTTGCTCTTCTCCCCCTCAGTGCCCCGCGTCCACACAGCAGTGGATGCCTGGACCGATCCGACGCCCAGGGTTGCGTTTCTATGTAGGAGCAACGCCTGGAGTCGGTCAATTGTCCGGCCCGATCTCAGAGCCCTAGCAAGCTGCAGCCGCCATGGTAGCCGGCTTGGCCACGCCCCCCACTGCAAAGACATCCATAGTGATAAATTCCAGTCAAAGGATGGACAGGGAGAGTTATTCACTTGAACGTTTAGCAAAATATATGTTTGTCAGTATCCTCAAACTCTGATCTGACCGCTTACCACCCTGGAAAAAGTCGTGTAAGGTCTCCTTTTAGGATGGGAAGGGGAATGCATCACCCTCAAATTTAGTGGGTGTCTTGGGGGGATTGCTTTCTCCATGGGTGAAAATGATATCCCCACAAACGAAATAAAAGTACTGTTCATTAGAAGAAAGGGCTCTAATCCCTGTGTTGTATTTTACACCATGTAGAATTTCACACACAGGAATAGAACCACAGCAGAGGTGTCAAATGACATTCTGCGAGAGATGCCTGGAAACTTGTCCCTGGCACAGTTTTCCAGTCGTACTTCTGGAAATGTTTGTGAATGAAAAACAAATTGTAAAAATGCACTCAGGTGAAGCTGGAAATCTCCACCTGTATGTTTGCTGTCTTTTCAAGAATAGGACCATGGTATTTATAGTTTTTAGAAACACCACATTTGCAATATGAACAGCTGTATAAAAACACAAATTATCACGGAAGAGAAGATTTGGCCAAAAGGTGATCATTGATAAATTAGCTATGAATTACCTCCTCTTCTTTCTTCCTTATCACATTCCCAATTTAAGTAAGCTACTACAAAGCAGAATTTAAAAGGATGCACCACAATGGTAAGAAACTATTAACACACAAATATAATTTGCCAACCGTGTTTATTTTTTTACCATCAATGCACATTTTCTATGAGCCCACAACCACGTTTCTGAGAAACCTCTATTCAAAACTAATAATTCTGGAAAAGATTCACTGGGAGGCCCAAGCTGCAAACCCCGTTTAAGCAAACTCCTCTAACCTCTGCAAAAGTGAAAGCAGTGGATGCTTTTTTTACCTTTTCTGAGTCACTGGGGCAATCTGATCCCTGCCGAATTTAGTATTTTAAGGTGAGAACTCACACTTGCTAGCTTTTAGCCCTCCTTAGGCTTGATTTAGGAAACTTTAAGATATGATGGTGGGCTTGGGAGCTTCTCCACAGAGACTGGCTATCTCCATGGATCATAACCACCAAGGCCACTTCCAGCCGAATGCAGCTTGCCTTTTGTGTACACAAAGAATCACTAATGAGCGAGGGTCCTGCTGAGGCCCTCTGCACCATACATTCTAAGGTGGTGGTTTAGGAGCAGACTTACCCAGATATACAGCTAATAGTGGGCTTTTATCATCGGAGTGTCGTTCCTGGAAAGTACTCGATGCCATGACTTGTTGTTTCTCTAAGGCAAGATTGTTGTGGGGCATGGTGAGTCTGGTACTGGGTTAGGGTCTCTGAGGTGGAGTTGAAGGAAACAGCACCCCCCACCTGCCAGCCAACTGGGATTATTCCCAGTGTTTAGTGCAGTTGTGATGATGTGCTGGTTCTGACAGGGGAGTGGAAAGTGGCAGAGGGGTGGGACACCCTTGACTTGAGGAGATCAGTCTATGCTGAAGTTTTTTTTTTTAGGGAGATGCCCCGTGGTACCCAGGTGTGGAATTGAAAATGTCCACATATGGGTCTAGACTGTGCAAGCCACAAGGGAGAGATAAATAGTCCCACCTGAGATATTTTGTGACTAGATGGCTAACCTATTTTATGCAATCCTGCAATGTATGGAAGCGGCCATGCTAGAAGGAAAAAATGGCCACTCACTAAAAGCATCTATCATATTGTTTTTTCCTGAACATCATGGAAGGCAATTTTGTGGGGACCACACATTATTAATGCCAAGGGGTCAGCCCAGAGATTCTCTGTTGGTGGATGCAATGCTGGCAGGCCCCTGCTGGGATTATCTCATTCTTGACATCTGGACAGCAAGTGAGAATGTACACGGCTGCTGGTGGCACCATTATTTTTTTAAAGTTTTATATAGCGTGGACAAGATCCCGAAGGATATCAGAGCGCTTTACAAAGGAAGGAAGGAAGGCCATGAATCCAATATCACTAACAGGGAAAGATAACACAACAGGAATACATTCATAAATTCAGACAAATTATCGCAAAAATCCCAAGCAGATGAATCTAAACGGGAATGTAACAGACTACGAACACACTGCGGAAAAGAAGAGCATAGATCCAATATCGACATTAAGTAAGAATACACAATAGGAATACTCGCTTTTTTCCCATCATGGCAATTAGTGATTACTGCCCAGTCAAGGGGCAAATAATATGTCTTAACACTGCTACCCTTTAGTTTTATACCATCTCATTGTCCGAGGAATTACTATACAAACTGTTGTTCTTACCTGGCTCTAATTCTTATCCAGTAATCTGTGCTGTAAGCTAATTATAATGTAATTAGGTAATCCTGTTTTAGGTATAAACTTATAATAGCTGAGAAAACTCCACCAAAAGAGAAGCAGCCCTCATCAGTATACATATATAAACATGGATAAACACCTGCACAACCACAAATTAAAATGTCATTCATATTAAGAAAAGTGACAGAGAATTAGTCAGTTTTATTTGTTCCTGAAAGAGCCAACACAATGTAACTTTGCTATAAGATGTGGCAGCAAGAAAGACTGATCTATGATTATTATGCTTCAGTTTTGTTCTTTAAGAATGTCACTAAAATATTCTGTCTAATTCCTTTTGTTCCCTTCAGTTTCATGTGCTTGGATTAAAGGTGTATGGTTTTGAAGCTTGTTTTAGTATGGTTTTGAAGCTTGTTTTAGGGCTGATCTAATTATTGTATACACCACAGAGAAGCTGGGAATATTAAAGTCATATTTGATCTTTGGCGGTGTTTAACTCTTTCACACATTGTTGAAATGGCTGGGTCATAAGAATGTTGGCTAATACATACTATCATATTTTACCACAGACACAGAATGTGTAAAACCCTTTGATACAACATCTCCCTTTTCTTACAAGTCACTATTGCTAGCAGGTCAGCTACCAAACACCTCGGGCTTTAAATATTCAATGAAAGCTGTAGTTAAAATACATACAGGAAAACGTCAAGTCCCAGAATACAATGTATTTTCTGTTAAATGGTCTGAGCTGACTTAAAGTGAGACATTTGCCATGGGAATACTAGGCCCCTAAGTAAGCCAACAAAACAGCAGCACCAACTTAACGTAGTCAGGAAAAGAGTGCAGAAAAGCAGTGGCAAGCATGCTGAACCAATCAAGTTTCCTGTGCCTTAGAATTCAGGACATCAAATGATTCTAGTGTAATTCACAATTTTAAAGGATTGACCAGATACTATGCTGTTGGCAGGGTTGACCATTCCTATAATGTCATTATATTCAGCAAGAAGTAGGTGAATGACCCCCAATTATGTCCAGGAGTTTGCTAAATCATTTGAATATAGCATTCTTACTTCTTAAATCCATTATTATTCCTATAAGCTAGACAGAGTCCTAGCAGAGTGAGTGTGTGAGGTAATGCAATGTATGGGAGGTAATGAGATGTGAATGAGAGTGCAATATACAGACTTTCAATGCTTAAAACAGTCTAACTTAAGTACATAGGACGCACTGCCAATGGATAGTCACTACATACCCTACATTGCTTCTCCTTTAAATTAAATATGTGCTTTAGAACAATCACTGTAAAAAACAATGTTTTGTCAATTTTGGGGGCTAGGAAGCTGAATAAACACTGATAGTGCAGACTTCAAGATATTTGGAAAGCGCTGAGAAAACATCACTAGAATCCCCAACAAAAGGATGAGAAGTTCTACTTCAATCAGTCAAACATGAGAATCGCCAACACCTGAATGTTAACTTCTGCCTTAGGAATCAAGTTTGTCTTGGCCAAAGGGATAATATAATCCAATACTTCTATCAGAATCTTAAACTCATCTTTCCTTGCCTGAAAACCTACAAGCATGGAAATTCCCCCAGTGACAGGAGTGTAAGGATTTGCAGGACAGCCTACATCTTGGAGTAGGTATTTTGAACCAAGTGATTTATCTACTTTAAACTCAGCGCAAGCAAGGAAAACCCCTGAACCCTTCCACAGATATAAAGATGATGGATCAGAAACCCATTCTGCCTTCCCAAGTGGGAATAAGCTTGGGTGATTGCTTCTGCAACAGTTTTTAAATGGTCCCTTACTGGTTACAAATAGGCCTGGGAATGTCAGATGTTTGAGAATTCATCCTAAGAGCATTTTCAAATTATCTTGTTCAACCAGAAATATGAAATTTATTATATTTCAAAATTCTGATCAATCCATCAGTAGTTGCTCCATGTAGCCCTGATCAATCAGGTCCTTCCCTGCTCGATCATATAAAATGTCTGTAAATTATCTACAATTTGTTGTGGTATGTACACATTTTTATCATTTACTCTACAGTAGACATTAGAAAAGGGTATTTCTTGACAATGGCATCCATCCTTCGAATCTGTGCCTCATCAGTGGAAGCATTGTCCATCCCATTGACAGACCTTCCTGCACGGTTATGAAGCCTAATATTAATCTGCCAGTCATCCAGAAACTTAAGATCACCCCATTCCACAGAATACATGTGAAACATAAACCCATGCAAAGAGATCTTTGCCAGATCCCTCCTTTGTCTTGCCTTGATAGCTGTGTAGTGCCGTCTTAATGCATGGGCACGCTGGGCAGAATTGAACACTAATTTTCCGTTAAACATTTTTATTCCAGTGAGTGGTTGTGTAGGCAAGGCCCAGTGCACTGCTTTGCCTGGGGGTCTATAAAGCTGTTAAGACGGCCCTGTAGCTGTAATACACTATAAGTGTATACTGGAATATCCTACCAGAATATCATTGTCAGACAGCCTGACATAAGTATTGTGTCCTAAACATTGTCTTAAAAATGCTGCCTTTTCTGACTCTATTGTTGTAGCTACGGTACTATGATGCAGATTCTGTACATCAGGATTACCTGCTCTTAGACACCATCCAGGGCTTCTCCTTTTGTTTGCATAGTTACATTGTCTAACCACAAACTTCTTGTCTACTGCACAAAACACAGATGCACCCATCTGGGAATAACGTTATATGTGACCTGGCAAATTGGATGCTGTGTATCAGCTCTGCATCCATGTGTCTTGCCTTTCTTGAGTTTGTCGTTTCCAACTACTAGCTTTACAGAGACCAGAGCTGTCTTCCTGTTCACAACCAGCAGTTGACGCCTATTTAATCCATGTGCTTTACTACAGCTTTGCGACAAACCTTATGACCAGCTAAACCATAAGCTGGCATCTTTCATGTGTTTCCACAATTGTGGTACCAGCCATGTATCAGGCATACGATTACTGTTGTATGCCAACATGGTATAAAGGAACTAGACATGTCTGCCGGCAGGTCTTCTGGGGCATATCAGCAAGGGCCGGCGATAATTATCGCTCAGCGCTCTTAGCGTGAGGATAATTATTGCGGGCCAACTCTGAATTTTATCGCGGAGATAGCTTATCGCTTATCTCCAAAGCGATAAAATTCAGAGCGCAAGCTGCCAAATGTGCGATTATCGCTGGAAATCCAGCGCTAATCACACAACTTTTGGAGATAGCTTGCTGAATGGGCCTCACATGCTTAGCCATGATATCCACCTTCCATAGGATATCATATATAAGTCTGTTTCAAAGCAGGCGTAAGGAAAGTAGCAATAACAGAGGTTATCGCTACTTTTCTTGTCGCTATGCTGCTTAGCGTGAGGCTTGATAATAGGAGAAATGTCGCTTAGCGACATTTCTCCCGTTATCCTGGGGAGGAACGCCCACTTTGCATCTCATTAGAGATGCAAAGATGGGTGTTAAGGGAAATGGTGATAAGGCAAGGTTTCACACGATAGCGTGACCTTGCTGATAAGGCGATAAAATTATCACCCCTTTTCGTCCGACAACGGACGCAAAAGCGGCAATAATTTTTTAGCGCCTGTTTGCTGATATGCCCCTCTGTGATTTGAGAAAAACCCGCAGGAATGGAGTGGTCAAGGGTCCACTGATCAGGTCTCCAACTTCCCAAACCTTATCACTACACCTGCTGGGTCTGGGGCCTGGAAAATATCTTACCTCTCAAATCGCTGGCTTGGACAGAATTATGAGCTTCCATGTAATGATGTAACAGCTTAACACTAGACAAATGGATTGCATTTTAAGGCCATCTACATAACACTTTAGTGCGAGATATGTTCTCCAACTCACCACAATGCATAATGGCGCTATCTTGCAACTGCAATGTGGTCGCACAACTACTCCTTCTATTACACACTAAGGTTCTCATTGTGAGAGCCCCACTAAAGGGCCTGTAATTCCTATCCTGGTCCCAAGAGTATTGGCATCTCTCAGGGCAGAGTACTGGGTGATTAGGAGGCCAAGCCCCCGAGTGAAAAACGTCTCAACAAGGAGTTACCATGGATCTTATATTTCTGATGAAGATGGTTACTACTGTTACAGGACGCATCAGCATTAGCAATGCGCTCATAATGAGACTCTGGGGCATATGTACAAGGGGATATTGCCACCAGAATGTCACTTTTAAAAGTGTCGTTCTGGTGGTGATATCCCCTTCTCCCTATTTACAAAGCAGCATTAAGCCACTTAACCCGTTGACCTTGGTGTAAAATCCGCCGCGGTGCGGGTAAATTCTTGCGCGGGCAGGGCCTTGTCAGCCAACGGACGTGCGCAGCACTATGGGGGTAGTGCTTGCGACGGCCGATGGCTTACGGGCGCATGGAAAGGGTTAACGTGGCTTAATGCTGTCTTGTAAATAAGGCCCCTTTTCACGTTTCACTTAGCGTGAAAGGGGCATGCAAATGGTGTTACAGTGGGCATTCCGCCACAACACCCATTGCTTTATAACGCTGCGCAATATTTACAAGGATAGGGCTGCGCCAAAAACTAAGGCCAGGTAAAACCTGGCGTAAGTATGGCGATAGGAGGAGAAATCATTAATTTCTCCTTGTATGTTGCTCTTTCTATGAAGAAACAGCAATTTGCCTGTCAAGATTTCTTATGTGCCAGACGCTGTCCCTTCCTGCACATAAACAATTGCCCCTGCAGCACAGGCACACTTGCAACATGGCACAAGTGCGCCTGCACAGGCGCTAGGCATTTCTTTTAGCCGCAGCGCTAGGGGAAACGCAGAGGTGCATGTATTTTTGTAAATACGGTGCATCCCTGCGTTTAAAAAATGTGGGAGCACAGCGTTAACAATTTTGGCATAACACAGCGCTCTGACATTTTATTGTAAATATCTTCCCACTCTTATATATCCGAGGCCATTGCGCCACACTTTAATGCATTCCAATGTCTTTTGTACCCTGACTTCTCTTTTAGGGTAGGTGAGCACAGATTCTTGTATTTTCTCCAAAACTTAATCGCAGTGGTGTGCGCGAACAGAGGCTGCCCCAGGAGATGGCAAAGAATCTGGGGAAAGTGGAACGCATTTAGAGGCAATATCTGTGAACCCCCGGTAGCGGACTCAGAGTCCGAGCTGAGCGACTGAAGCTGAGCCATCCTCATCACTTGGGGTGCGACTTGATGAAGGGTGGGTGTGCGTGCGGGGGGCGGCGGGTGGTGGATATTGAGGTTGGGGTGTGTATGAATGATAGTCTTAATACATGTCAGGAACTGCCAATATGCCAGCAGAGGTACTGCACGGATACGCTATGTAATGATGAAAGATGTACTTTTGTTTTTTGTTTGTGCTAATAAAAATTGTTTAAAAAAAAAAAAACTTAATCGCAGAGGGCTTAAATTATATCAGCATTTCACTTTAGTTTCTATTTAGTAAGTGACTATAAAGTGAACCAAAATCATGATTAAAACTAGAGAAGCGTAAAATAATAACTTGAGCATGGGTCCTGTTTACATTAAAAAAGGATTATGTCAGCAATGTGACTGAGCAGTGGCGCTCATGGGTCAAGCGGTAGGAATGGGGTTAAACAGAGACGCCTGTGGTGTGACACAAGTGCGTGGGCCGTGGGGGTGTAGACTCCATGAGAAGCCTGTCATCGGCTCAGTGGGAGGCCCTGGTGGAAATGTATACAGTTTCATCGCATACTTTCCCAGGAGGTTCCAGGCCACAGAGGCAGAAACAACAGCAAGTCATTTCTGTCCTGCCAGAATGGCCCCTTGTTTATTCGAACATCAGGTTGCTGTGATGTTTGAGAAAGAAGTTTAGTTCCCTGGAATGTTAAATCCCAGCAGGAAATGTTAGACACTGTGACATTGGCAATAAGTAATGCTTTACATGATATTGATGAATGTGGGTAACTAATACTGAGAACAGTCTCTCGAGGGGCCGCTCAAACTTGTGCTTATCTCCTCGTAGTTTAATTACCCTTCTCAGCTGGAACATCATGCATTGTCCTCTGCATCCAGCAAACAGACTCAAAATGTGTCCCTATGAATGACAAGGCAGTAGATGTAACAAGATGAATAGGGAGAAAATGCCTTTACACCTCCTCTCTCCCTCAAACAAAATCTATGTTAAATCTTTTTTTAGTTAGATCACAATTTTGGCAAACATGAAACAAACCTCACAAAACCCAGCATAGCAAACATCCCCTTAGTGCACATATCGGAATTATAAATGTAGTCATTACCAAAAACCCCTTTTTATTTTCCCACAAATTATTTATGAAGGGGACAAATGCAGGATCATTTCCAGAATTCGTGTAAAAGCACAAACAGTTGTATTTTAAAACTGCATTTGAAAGAGGTAATTTTGCATTAGAAGACACTTATGACCCCTTTAATTTCCATACCCAAGGGTACCAGATTTTAAAAGGTGTGATGAATACCACCCCCGCCCAGACTGGAGCACTCGTGATTGAGGCCTATAGTACATTCAAGAGGATCTCCAGCTGAGGAAGAGTCTTCTGTGAAATGATTACATCCCCACCCTCCATAGTTGGGACAAGTAAAACGTTTAGGCTTCTATGCCAACTTAAACACGTTTTACTACTGAAGGTGACATTGCACATGTGTCCTGATTGATTTAATGCCGCTTCAGTACCATTCGTGATACATGTATTACTTTTGCGAAAAAACACAAGGGCTCTGATGAATGCAATTGAAAGACGAGTTATTGCTCCGCTCATCCATCCACTGGCTCATGGATCCGTTTTTGGTGAGATTGGATGCTGCACCATGGATGCATCAGCCTCAAACAATTTTAATGTTACAATTCTCCATGAAAACATCTTCTTCAGTGCTCTACATCTTGCCTTAGCAAAGCAGAGCTCATCATCTGTAGAATAGGGAGAGCATACAGTGGAAGTGGCATCAGCAGCCCATGCTCAGATGATGTACAACACTGGTTCTTAACCTTCTGACTTCTGAGGATACCCACTTATTCATTACTGGAACCCAAGAACCCTCACAGACACATTACTGGAACCCGGGGACCCTCACAGACACATTACTGGAAGCCCCTGACACCGGTATAAGCATTTTTGATGATTTGTGGTGCAAATCAATGCAAAAAAAATACATAAACAAGTATTCATCAAACAAATACATACATTATGAAATATTTACTTAATTCACAAACCATTAAAAAATACATCATTTTAATTCTGGAAGATTAGAACTTTTCTAATTTCAATTTCGCCCACTCATCATCTGTTTGATGCACTGGCACTGCTGGCAGAAATCAATCTGAGGATATTAACTTAATTGATAGCCTCCAATTTCAAATTCCTTCCTATTTAGAGAACATGTTAAAATGTTACACTTAAAATTTTGGCTATTCATTTTCATACACTTTTTTAATCTGTTAATATTGTTTAATTTTGTGAGGGGGAGCTTGCCGGGCTCGGAAATGGCCACACTTTGAGTGTGCTCCAGCAGCTGGACATCTATACTGAAGGATCCTGCTGCCTAAAGAATGCAAATTGCCATTGACCCACTCTGCACTACTTGTATGTGGGCATTTAAATATTAAGCAACCATGATTTTATAACGATCGGAAACCATAACAACATGCATTGCGACCTAAGCAGGGCCTGGTATCCTGAGCAAGAAGGAAGAGTGGGTGGAGCCAAGCACAGGCGTCTGCCCGAGAAGCATCACACGACTGCCCCTAACCAAATGAGCCTCCATGGCAGTGTTGAGAAAGCTTGATTGGTGAGGTAAGGTGAGACGCTGTGCCGGGGTGTGAGCGTGGAGAGGCGCTCTCTGGCAGGGTGCGGCTGGCAAGCGAAGGCCCCATGCTACCTATTCCAGGAGCCTTGCGTGCAGCCTGCAGATTAACCGGTAACATTACCATCCTCACCCGTCTTCCTCATCACAGTCACTAAGGAGCACCCCGTGTTCCAGACACAGCTTTTACCCATAAAAAAGTCCTTACCCAATATGGCTGCCTGACAGGAAGTACCTGTCACCTGGCCTATAAGGATGGGACCAACACAGGAAACATCCTGTTTTTTTCTCTGTGTTCCTACAGAACACCCATCATCTGAATGAGGATGGTAATCGTTTATCCGGTCTTGGTAATGTATGATTTACTGTTTTTACGGGGTCTGCTCTAGTGTCCCTGTTTGCTTACAGCCGCCGCCCCCTCCTATTTTTGTGATGTTTGAATTAGGGCGGCGGTGTTGTTTGGCGTCGCTCCCGCACTGAACGATGGGGGCGGATGCCTGTCCACTTTGCCCGCCATCTTTAAATGCATTTGAACTGCCGCTCCCGCGCTGAGCGTACGGTGGTGCTGGGTTGGTGGCATTTTCCACCTACATGCGGTGCTTTTAACGCTCCTACGCTTGAGCGATCAGGTGCATTTTTGTTTCACTGCCTCTTGGAGGCTGATACGGTTTGGGTTCCTGTGGTGTGCGCAGTACTTCTTCAGTGGTACTTGCGCTGGGCCATGCTCATTTGAGTGGTTCTTTTGCCATTTCACTTTCGGTGACCTTGTTTCCGGTGTCGGAACTGCTGATCGGGTATTGGAAATCCCTGTTCGAGTCTCAGCTGCACGACGATTTTGTGCGGTGCCTTCACTCATGTGCGACCCACTTGTTGCCTCCCAGTGATGAGGGGGGTCTCTTTATCTGTTACGGCCAGAATGTAGGAGCCTGCCTATGCTGGCCTTATTGTTGGTTCCCCCGCAGGCGGCTGACCTGCTTGGAGCGGGGGCTGGGCACCGGCTCCTCGTCTCATGTCCTGTGGATTGTAGTGAGCAGGCTTGCCCTCCCACATGCCCTTCTCTTTCGCTGCCTCTGTCCTGTCTCACGAATGGTGATCGTGGGGTAATGGCGGCACCTCCCAGGGTTCTGTTCCCTCATCGGACCAGATCCGTCGAGTGTCGAGCTATACCCCGAGCCCTGCACACACAGAAGGTTGCATCGGTATCAACGGCGATCTGGCTCGGTGTTGTTACCGCATACTTGCGTGTCAAGCCATTGCCGGATTTGCTCCCATTACAGCTTGTCACCTACCTATGTTTCCCACTGTGGTGAAGGTTTCTCGCGAGGCAAGGGTTCGCATCCGGCCAGTAGGGGGAGTGGATTCAGCCAAACGTCTAGGACAACTGCCCTCCCCCTGGTGAACTGCGTTTGAGTCTCGGCAATGTCATCATCATCCTGTGATTCTGGGCAAGTCACTTACACTCCCCGTGACATTGTATCCTATGTTGCTACATTTTGCATGTACGGTCTCTGTCTCTTACTACATGGGCTATGTGTTCAAATCCTGGTGTCTCCATAGTTCAGGTTCTGTGGTGGAGTTAGTAATCACCGGACATTATGCCTTGCTGGTCTCTTTGTGCAGCGCGCGTTCCCTGGACGGGGTGTCTTTAGGAAGAGGTGTGGCGCCGCGGCCAGGGCGACTGATGCCAGAATCTAGGGATCACGATTCCGGCGGCAGATTAGCCCAGCACCATGTGACTCTGGGCAATAGCTTGCTTAATCTTCCCGACGGCCCCCAGCGCCCAGAGACCCTTACGGGTGATTGTTCGCGCTTTACAAATGTGGATTATTATTATTTATTATTATTACACTCTTTGTAGACTGTTTTTCAAGTGGTTGTGTCATGCGGGTACAATTCAAAGTGTCCCATGGTGGCAAATGTTCATGCAGTGCTTTTAGTCGCATGTTTTACTGGAGGCTTCGCCTCGTTGTGTCACCGTATCCTTGTGGTTATGGTCTCTGACTCTTCCCCTTGGTTTTGTGTTCGATCCCTGGTGCTTCAGTGGTGGTGGCTTCATTACTGCGAGTCCCTTTGGTCCTGAGTTTTTGGTCCACGGATTCGGTTATCGATCGGTTTACCTTGGAGTTTACCACCATGCTGGTGCTGTTGAAGTACTATAAGGACATCGATTGGGAGATTCGGTAGTTGGTTGCTATTGGGCTGCTGCATGCCAGATGGCGAGTGGCTATGCGATGGGAACAATGTTCGCTCCCGAACTTGTAGGATTGGCACGCAGACATGGTCTATTGTAATACACAATCTGATACATATAGCGAACTCCTCCCCTCCAGAACCACCCTAAGGACCATTGGGGACTTTATCAAACTTACCTGGTAGGAAAGGACACAGGAGAGACGGATGGAGAGGATGGTTCAGAGGTGGGAGATGAATGAGGGAAGCATAGAGTGCAGTGTCTGATATTCTATAATGCCTGCTCTCTGTCAGCGATGATTGAATGCATTATGATTATAGCTGCTATGTTTGGTATGTTCACTATGTACACTTGAGTGCTGGTTGGCACCTGCGGGCCTCTTTCATTGTAATGTTTGCCATACCCTGGACAAACTTGAACCTCCTATTGATATGCTGGCTTCCCTGATGTATGATGTACTGCCTTGTTGTTTCCACTGGCACCTTGTAACCATGATGAAGCCTGTGTATTTATCTCTGTGTCCAGCCATGTTGTATGTTTTTCAACATCTTGTTTAATAAAAGAAATTAAAAAATATATATTGTTTAATTTTCTAAGCCATCTCGGACTCCATGGTAAGCTCTGCTGACTCCCAGGGTTCTCGTACTACAGGTTAAAAACCACTGATGTAGAAGGTGCCAGTGGCAAAGTGACACATTAGGCCTCATTTAGAGGTTGGAGGAAACTGAAAATACTCCAATTATTAGAGTATAGATACAAACATTTTCGAAGGGGCGAGAAAGTATGGTCTGTGGTGAGCCCGAGGGCCACATTGAAGCTAGCAGGACGAGAGGGGGAATTTGTGGGTGGTTAAATGTTGCAAGATGCTTTATTAGATTTTTTTCCTCGTTTACTTCAGTTAGCTTGTAAATAAAAGCTTCCCCATTTATTTAACATCTTTCTGAATGTTAATCCTCTCTGAAGTAAACAGCAGCCCAATACTGCTGTTAACTCTAGGCTTGCATGTGGAGGTCAGGAGGGTCACAAGGGGCCCTCGGGCCATACTTTGAGTATCACTGTTCTAGAGGAAACTAAATATGGCCTTTGGGGCCCAAGGCGACTTAATTCTAGTGGTGCTGCAGCACCATCGACACATTTGACTAACTCCTAAAGAGTCAAAGGGTGAACTCTTGAGTATGGCCTAATGGTTTGCATTATCTGAATGCAGCATCCAGTGAATGGGCAATACCCAGAACAGGTTACATAAAGGAGTGTGGGACAGAGATTTGCCTGATAAATACTAGAGCCCCGACCTCAAGGGGGATTATGTTATCGCTTCTGAATGTCGTATACCTTTACATGTGTAGAGTTAAAATTAAAATATTTCTTTTTTTTATAAAAGCGAGTATTGGACTGAACATTGATTTATTACTTGCACTGTTTGCACTTTGAGTTATGAGACAAGTTCCTTCCAGAGGGAGCCTTGAATGCTCAACCACAGCTAGCACTAAGTTTCAAGTGCAGAAGGGGTACTTGGCCCTCCATAGTAGGTCAGGCCCTGGGACATCAGGAGTAAAACTCCTCAACCGCCGTGGTTGGGCCGAGAAGCCCCTGCGTGCCCTGCGGCCCTCTGAAAAGGGTACTGACAGTCAGGAGGGCAGCAAGCAGCACGCGGGCTGTACGATGAGTATCATTGACTAAGGCCTAAAGTGATATTGACAATCAACCTGCAACGCTGCTAGACATGCAACCCTGGCTATACACATGCTCATTGGAGCCATCAGAAGGAGAACTCAGATGAAACATACAGCCGACAAAGGAGATCACTTTGGGCCAGATTCACAAAGGTAAACTTACACTTTTGTTTAAGTTTACAATTGTTTGCTATTCACAAAGGTATTTTACTAGCAATATGTTTACCACTGGGGATTCTCCACACATAAAAAGATAGGACAGTCCTATCTTTTTATGTGTGGAGGCTCCACAGTGGTAAACATAACACTTCTAAAATTCCTTTGTGAATAGCAAACAATTGTAAACTTACACAAAAGTTAAATTTTACATTTTTGAATTAGGCCCTTTCTGATTACAACATGCTGGAATGTCAACAGAATTACCTCCTGCCCAAGGATAGCATCAATAAACCATTACTTGACCCGAGATAACACACTCACAAAGGAAAACGCCTCATGTCAACAGTCAAATCTACTGTGCACGGTAAAATACTGTTGGAAATGGCCTTTTCTGCAGGGTAACCCCCAAACCTTTTGCCTTCCTCCTCCCTTTTTTCTGACATTGGTTATGTTGGCTTTAGGACTCTGGGCACTTTACCACTGCTAACCTGTGCTAAAGTGCATGTCCTGTTTTCCTAAAACATGGCAACAATGGCATATTTAATGTACTTATACATCCCTAATAAAGTGCACTGCATGTGCTCCAGGCCTGTAAATCAAATGCTACTGGTGCAGCACTGATTGTGCCACCACTTAAGTAGCCCTTTAAAACATGTCTCACACCTGCCACTGCAGAATCTGTATGTGCAGTTTATACTGCCAATTCGACCTGGCAAGGTAATCCACTAGCCAGGACCAAACCTTCCTTTTTAATCCATATAAATCACCTAAGGTAGGCCCTTGACAGTCCCAAGGGTAGGGTGAAGTGTATTTAAAAGGATGGACATATATTCTTAATTTTTACATGTCCAGGTAGTGAAAAACTATTAAATTCATTTTTCACTACTGCAAGGCCTATCTTGCCCGTAGGTTAACATTGGGATTGCCTTATTGCGTTGTATAAGTGTAATTCCGAATTGGGACAAGATGGAAGTTTCGAGTTTGATGGTTCCGGACTCACAATCCAAAATCACAAATTATGGTGAAGTCAGATTTTAAATTGTAGGTCTGAAAATGCCACTTCTAGAACATTGGCGTTTTCTTACTTTAACCATTCTGTCACTCTGCCTGTCTCTGAATACACATCTGGGTGGGTGACAGCTGGGTTTTATGCATTCCCTCTAGACAGTCACACGCAAAGGGAGCTGAGGTGTGACATTCACACCCTGTTGGCCCCTCACCAGGCTGATGGGCCTTCCTGAGCTAGATGACAAGGAGGAGCTGACACTTGCACCTGAATAGGGCTGTGTCTTTCCTCACACAAAGAGCTTCTTACCCCTCTGAAATGAGTCTGAAGCCAAGGCAGGAAGGGCAGGGACCTTGTGGACTTCTAAGGCCTCTCTTTAGAGTCTCCCTCACTTCAAAGGCACAACTGGCTATACGTACTGGACCCCTGACACCACCTCTGGACCCGAGGGCACTCTGCCAAGAAGATGGGCTACTGTGTTGCTGAAAGGACTGACACTCTGCTGGGTTTGTTAGGCTCCTGCTCTGCTATGCTGCCCTGCTGCCTGTTATCCCTTTCTTGGTGGTGAGAAGGACTGGACCTGAATATTTACATCCCCAGAACCACGTGACTCCAATGGTTTGCTGGCTTGTCTCCTGTTCTGAAGTCTCAGGGACATCAGAGATTTCCTCAAACTCTGCTGGACTCTGCCAACTGTGAGGCCTGCCCTGCCAAGAGGTGCCAATCCAGTCCTGGGCCTTGAAAGGAGGTAGTGCAGCTGTTTTCATGAAACAACCCAAGCATCGCCTGCTTTGCACCGATTGAAACTGACACATTCGTCTTCGAAGTAGCGCCGCTTCAAGGACATTACTGAGCGACTCGACAACAATGCGGACCCGACTGCGAGGCTCGAATATGACACATGGCATTCATCATAAGGGGTTCGACAATGACAGGGTAACCGACTGTGAGGCTTGACTTTTCAGATTTGACCCAGTCCAGCACGACAAGATAGCCCCGGTGGAAGCTTTATGAATCTAAGCTCTTCAAGATATTGTTTAAAAATTCGTTCCTTTGGTTTTTCTTATTGGATTTGTGTTGTTTTCATCTTGTTTTTTCAATACATTAAGCACAATTTTTCTAACCAGAAGGGGATTATTTTGTGTAGTGTTTTCATTCTTTTACCGTATTGTGTTGCACAAATATGTTACACATTGCCTCTTAAGTTAAGCCTGACTGCTCTATGCCAACCTATCAGCGGTGAACACAGGTTAATTTAGGTTGTGTTTCTGACTTACCCTGACTACAGTGGTGGTCCCTTCTTGGACAGGGTACATCCCTCTGCCAACTAGAGACCCCATTTCTAACAGATACTATTTGTTTAACTTCAAACATATGCTCAGCTTCCCTTTTGGAATACAGGATTGCCTAGTCATGTTTCAAACACTACAATACCATGCCACATGTCACTGTTCACCATGCAGAATACCACACATATGTAGTTGGTAGCCAACAATTCCACCCTAAAAACTGATCCCAGTGCTGATGTACCCACTTTCAGGGCTTGAAAAATCCACTCACCCCCTCACATTTCAGGACGAGCTATATTTAGGGACTACTCACCCTTGAGTTGAAAATCCTATAATGTCAGGAAAGACAAACTGACTTTTGATCTCTGTCTCTGAAAGCACTGCAAATGTGACAAGATAACAAGATTTAAAGGCATCTTTATTGCTTACAAAGTGAAAGAGCAATAAAAATACCATTAAATCTTGTTATTGTGTCACATTTGCTGGCTCTCAGAGACAGAGGTCAAAAGTCAGCTTATCTTACTACATTTATTTTTCTTTCTGTGACTTAAGTTAGAGGAATCTGTAAAGTGAACTGTGTGACAATTTAACTGTGCAATGAAAGTCTGTAAGATGTCAGTCTTTTTTCTGACACAACTCTAAAATAGCTAAGTGAACTGTTCAAACATTTCAAATATATTTCACTAGTTATGAAGACCCATTTTTGCAATTATGTGGTGAACAAAATATTTGCATAGGATCAAAACAAATTAGAACACTTTACTTGGTGATGTGCAAATTTTAAATATTTTTGCTAAAACCCAATTTCCCAAAACGTGTATGTGCTATTATCAGGAAAACTACATGTTATTGGGGAAGTTTTGTGGCCATTTCAATTGAAAAAATGCTATCTGTAAATGACAATGCACTACCATATCATGCATTGGTAATATATTTATGCAAAGTGATTTTATAAACATGATTTGAGAATCATTACTGCTCCTGCCCAGATGACATGCTATTGGTGAACTAAGAGGCATGGCAGGAATCACGTGTACCCTACATTTAGTCTAGTAAATAAAGAGATTTTTTGTACAGCAGAAATAGTGAACTTGCATATTTGAAGGCGCTCTCTTATTTGATAATAAAGAAAAAGGTGGTTCCAGAAGACAAAATATTTGCCTAGGATCACACAATTTGAGACCAGTTCACAGGTCAAGTACATTACAGTTAGGTCGAGTAGATTATTAAAGTTACTAGACCTGCAGGTCTATTAACCTTTTATGATTTTTGGAGCCCTGGCTTTGTTTCATCAGAGCATATTGAAAATCAGGGAAAAACATTAGACTAACCGCTACTTTATCAATGACTACATTAGACAAGCTATCTTGAGGCTCCAGAATAACAGCCAATCTCCCTCTCACAAAAACAAAATATTAGAATGCATTCAATCCAAACATAAACCCTCAAACTATATGGCCCACCTGAAAGCATCCAAATCTAAATGCAAACACTTGGAGAGGTCTTGGCGTAAATCCTATGCCCCGAATGATAAACTAATCTATCGTGCAGCACTCAGGCATTACCATCAAGCCTGCCGAAAGGCAAAAGCCCTGTTTGTCTCACAATCCATCGAAAAGGCCATCAATCGGCCGAAAGCCCTCTTCTCCATGGTTAAGAAGTTAGCCGGCTCCAAGACTGGTCCCATCCCACCTGTATTAGGGGTAGTGGAATGTAACGAAATTGCTGACTTTTTCCTTTCCAAAGTCGAAACTATTCATACTGCCTTGTCCCGAGCCTCCCCTTTACCCCCTCCTGACTCCTCTACTTGGGCCCTACTGAGTCCGCTCCCCCAGGAGACACTGATTTCGGAATGGCCCCTGTTAGATCCCGACTCGCTACTTGCCTGTTTAACTAAGGTCAACTCAGGCTCCCCTCTAGACCCAATTCCCATAAACATTCTTCGACAACTTTCCCCTGAGGCTCTACTAATCATCCAAGAGCTCCTCAATTCCTCATTACGAGAATCTATAGTCCCGGATGAATGGAAAAGAGCTCTGGTAGTGCCACTCTTGAAAAAACCCGGTGCAGACCCCAAGACGCTTGCCAACTTTCGGCCTATCTCTCTACTGCCTATGTTCTCAAAAATCCTGGAGAGACATATCAATTTACATCTTACATCTCATGTTGAGACCATAGGTGTGAGAAGTTGGCCTGGTATATGATGCTCACTAGTTAAAGTGATCACCTTGTACCATGCCAAGCAACCCTTATGGTGTGGTTGTAAGTCAACCTTTTCGGACTAGCTGCCCTAGTGGTAGCGTAGGCTAAGCAGTCTTTGAGGCTAAACTTGTGAAGCGTGTTAAGCCAGCTGTTTTACCAAATGTAACCCCCTTTTATACCAATGAAAGGACACCACACAGATATATATTCAAAATATATATGTATTTATTTCTCAAAGTAACCCCTAGTCTCTTTATGAGCACAGGAGCACAAATCGTCAAACAAGATTACAGTAGAATACACAGAAGTTGCACTTTATATGGATAGGCCCTGGTGGCCGCTCAAACCATATACTAAAATAGTGGTATAAGTACCACGAACAGAAAAGGGAAAAGGCCTAGGGCCTCTAGAATCGCTGGGCCTACAAGGAGCTAACTTCAGTTAGTGACCAGGAGGTCCACGGGTGGCGTGTGCAGAGCAAATAGTCACACGCGTGCTCCCATAGGTTTCAATGGGTGCGTAAAAAGTACAAAGTTACTGCAAAGAGGATCTTCCGGATGGACTAGGAACTCAAGATTTGGAACACAGGCACTAGAGATGTAATACTACACTTGGGCACAGGAGTGCCAGCTTTACCTCAACCACAGGAAGCGGGTGCATAGGCCTCGAAGTGCGTCGGGTTTCTTCTATCTGTTCCGTGGAGCCTGTGGACAAAGATGCTGCAGGCGGTCGGTCCGGGAGAGATGCGGTGGATCCAAGAGTGGATCGGAGATGTTGAAGACTTGTAAGCAGAGGGGACAGTGTTCACAGTCACTAGCCAGTGACCAGCGTGGCACCAGGTGGGTACCAGGCAATGTCGGGTGCAAACAGGAAGAAAGGTGTAGCTTGTCTCTGCAGCCACGTGGTCCCTGGAGGTGGACGACGTCCAGGAGTTGGTTCACGAGCTGTCCCACGCGGGCTCTCGCTGTCGGCGGTGTCGGCAACTTGATCGAAGCAAACAAGCCTTGGCAAAAGCAATTGTTGTGGAGAACAAGATAAGCTGATTGTTCTGACCAGCAAGGTCAGAGGGACTGCTCCTTTGGAGGGAAGCAGGGGCTAGTCCGGAGCAACTAGACCAGTGGTGTATTTCTTGAAGTTCGTCGCCAAGATGGCCACTAGCCAGCGGGCCAGCAACCGGTTAGGCGCGTCAAGTGGCAAAATGCAGAAGGGCCCCACGCAGATCGTGGAGATGCTGGAGGGCTCACCTTTGGTGCAGATGCTGCTCGAGGGTTGGGATTCTCAGATCCCAAAGCACAACTTGGAGGGAGCCTCGGTTGTTGCGCTTGCAGCTTGTCGTCGTCGTTCCAAGATGGCTGGCTCCACGTGTCTCGGTGCCTCCACGGGTCTCCTCTTTTCAGGGACTGTGGATCGGGCGGTGAGAGGTCTGGAGGTCCAGGTCTTGTCAGTCTCTGGGCTCGGGCTCCGGCGGGAGGCGGCGGCAAAGCAGACGTTGATTCGCTGGATGGTGCTTGCGTTAGCAAGGTGGTCACTCCCTGACCATAGGGGAGATTTCCTTCAGTCTTCTGTGCAGCAGAATGTCGAAGTTCCCGTCTTCTTCTTAGTTTCAAGTTGATTCCAGGATGTCTGAAGTCTTAGGACACAGCTCCTACCTTTAAGCGGATTCTAGGGGCCTGACTACCTGCTAGGTCCCTCCCTAAGGGTGGGACCAGGAAGGGGGGTGGTTACACCCCCAATCCTTTGTCCAGCTCGCCCCAGGCCCGGGACTGGTGTGCCCCAGGACCGGTTTGAACTGGCATATGCACCGAGGCTCCTTGTGAGCCACAGGACTGTCTGGTTTCTTTCAAGCCCTACCTGACCAATACACAAAATCCTGTCTGGGGTGGTGCATGCACCTCCCATGGCAGGAAACTCTTTGTCCACACCTCCCAAGCTGGAAGGAGTCCCAGCAGCAGGAGGGCAGACTTGTGTCTGTGGTGGCAGCATCCATTTTGTGGAGCTGAGGCTATGTCTGATTTTACCCGGGTTTCAGGTACTGTACATGTCGTGTCCCTCTAGAAGGGTGGAATGCTAACCCCGTCGCCAGAATTGGCGAGGGGTTAGTATTCCAATTCGTATGACACCTTACTCGACATGTTTTGATAAAGCCAAACCAAAGATAGCATTTAACCGCGAGGTTCATAATGCACTTAAGAGTATATGGTATGACGATATCTGGAAACAGTAGAAGGAAGTTGTTCCGACCACTGCAGACAGGCTCAGCTCATGCCAGAGCACCATCTCACATGGAACCAAGCACTCTGCCTTCAGGATTGTTAAGGCCTGCCATAGGAGTGACTTATAGGTTAACATGTGTCCCATTTAAGGTTAGGTATAGGTATACTACACCTAAGTAAGAGGTGGTTACACCAACTTACCCCAGCTGAGTGATCAGCCAGTTGTGTCAAATTTGTTAGGCCAAGCCTGGGGTGGCATAATACATGCTTCAGCCCCTGGCAGGCCTTGGGTACACCAATGCCCTGGGTACCTAGTGTACACTGGTACAGGGGCTGACAGGGTGATCCACTTCCAATTGGTTATGCACCTAGGGTGCATAGTTTTAATTTAGTAGAGAGAACAGCAGGCTGGGGGTCTGATTGGCAGGCCCACAGCCTCAATATGTCAAAAACCAGTGAAGCAAAAAGCAAAAATTTTGGGATGACCATAGGATAGCAGACCCTACTCTCCTACACAACCCCCCCCCCAAACGCAGGGACATTAAACTAGCCTTGACCAGTCTCGTCTTCATGTCCTAAGTGGAAGTACCTGGAGAGACCATCTGCATTCCCATGGTCAGTACCTGGCCGGTGCTCCACTGTAAAGTCCATCCCCTGTAGGGAAATGGACCACCTAAGCAGTTTGGGGTTTTCACCCTTCATCTGATTTAGCCACAAGAGGGGCTTATGGTCGGTCTGAATCTTGAAGTGAGTGCCAAACAAGTATGGCCTCAGCTTCTTCAGGGCCCACACCACAGCAAAGGCCTCCCTCTCAATAGCTGACCAATTCTTCTCTCTGGGGGTCAACCTTCTGCTAATAAAAGCAATGGGTTGGTCTTGACCATCTACATTAAGTTGTGACAGCACAGCTCCCACACCCAACTCAGAAGCATCTGTTTGGACAATAAACTCTTTGGAGTAGTCAGGACTTTTCAAGATAGGTGCAGAGCACATGGCCTCCTTCAGGTCATCAAATGCCTTTTGACAGCTTACTGTCCACTGAACCTTTTTGGGCATCTTCTTGGACGTCAGATCATTAAGAGGAGTCACAATGGGCCCATAGTTCTTAACAAACTTCCTGTAGTACCCAGTCAAGCCCAAGAAAGCTCGAACTTGAGTCTGGGTGGTTGGAGGAGACCAGTCCTTGATGGATTGTATCTTACTCTCCAGTGGTTGAACTTGGCCTCCACCTACAAGGTGGCCCAAATATACAACCTTACTCTGCCCTATCTGGCACTTAGTAGCCTTGATAGTGAGGCCTGCCCTTTGCAGAGCCTCAAGAGCCTTCTTCAGGTGGATCAGGTGATCCTCCCAGGTGGAGCTAAAGACAGCAATGTCATCAAGATATGCTGCGCAAAAGTCATCCAACCCAGTAAGGACTTGGTTCACCAGCCTTTGGAAGGTGGCAGGTGCCTTCTTCAGACCAAAGGGCATCACCACAAACTGGTAGTGCCCACCTGGGGTTGAGAATGCTGTTTTGGCCTTAGACTCCTCAGCTAATCTGATTTGCCAATAGCCAGCTGTCAAGTCAAATGTGCTCAAAAACTTTGCAGAAGCTAGTTTGTCTATGAGCTCATCTGCCCTTGGAATAGGGTGTGTGTTAGACCTGGCATCATTGGCATGAGTCTCTCCTCCATTTTTTTCTGTTTGCCTCCTCTGTTTACGATGTTTTTGCTGGATTATTGCTTTGGGCACTGTGCCACTGCTGATCAGTGCCACAGTGCAAGTGCTCCCTATGTTAAATTGTTACATTGATTGGTGTTACCATGCTTGGCTTGGTTGACTTACTGTTCAGACCCTAGTCTAGTGCACTGAGTGTGCCAAGGGCGTGTAAGTTAACTGCTGCTGGTGGGCTTGCAGCACTGGTTGTGCCACCCACAGAAGCAGCGTACAAAATGTGTCTCAGGCCTGCCACCGCGGCGCCTGCGTGCAGTCCCTGACTGCCATGTCGACTTTGTAAGGAAACCCACTTACCAGTCTCTGAACCTTCACTTTGCCACATTTCAGACACCTCTATGGTAGGCCCTAGGGCAGGGTGCATTGTTGGTAAAAGGTAGGTCATGCCCTGATGTGTGTGGCATGACCTAATAGTGAATTACAGCCATTTTCGTTTTTCACTATTGAAGGGCTACCTGCCTCCAATAGGCCAGACTGGGCAGACTGATTATTAACTCCATTATAATCTATCTGACTCAGGGAGCATGGTAGCAAGTCGAGTTTAGTATCCCTGAACTCAGAATTTAATAACACACCCTTTAGGATGGATGGTTTTTAAATTCTATGTTTGAAAATAGCACTTTTAGAAAGTGGCTATTTTCTTGTCCAACTATCTACCGGTCTCTGCTGGTTTGGTGTGTGTGTCAGGGGCTGGGTGGCTCCAGAGGTCTGAGTGAGTCAGTGTGGGGTGAATGGGGCGTTTACACGTAGAGTGAGGGAAGAGTAGCCTGCCCTGCCTGACACAATACTGGCCCCGCCTCCTGCTGGGCGACTGATAGCCCTGCTCCTGCCAGTGACAATACTGGCTCCGCCTCCTGCTGGGCGGTTGAGGACTCTGCCCTGCTCAGTGAATAGGCCAGGTGCCTCTGCCTGGCAACACCCACAACAAACCTGAGATGGTGGGAATCGCCCTGCTTGGACAAAGGGAACAAAGGGGAAAAGGGGTATAAGAGAAGGACCCCTGAACCAAGAACTCAGATCACTTCTGACAAGGAAACCTGTACCAAGGACAAGAAGCCTGCTGATCTAAGGACTTGCCTCCCCTTTCTGCCAGAGTGCTGTTTTGCTGTGGAGGAACCTGAAAGCTGCTTCTTTATTTTTGCCAAGGAACAAGGAGAGAGGAACTTGGTGTGTACTCTCTGGACACTTGCTAGGAAATCTCCAAGGACTGGAAGAGTGCCAGTCTCCTGCTGAAGTCACAGGGCCAAAGGACTTCACCATTTGCTGAATCGCTGGAAAGTGTTGTTTCCAGTACACAAGGGAAAATCTGCAGTCTCGACGCCAGCAGCAACGCCAGTGAGCAGTGGGTATCGGCCCCGGCTCCAAGTGACCCCGTCTCGACGCCGGTATCGACGCCAGTGAGGAGTGAGTATCGGCTCTACCTCCAAGCGACCCCGTCCCGACGCCGCTGCTGATCGCATCGACTCGACGCCCTTCTCGACGCCGTGAGCGCTGCTCCGGCCCGACATCCCTCGACGCCGCTGCGGATTGACCCGACTCCGAGGCACGATCGACGCCGACATCGACGCCGACATCTCGACGCCGTGGATCATCGTTTTCTTCGTTTCTCAAGGTACTGTACTTGGGGGGTCTGTTGCGACTCCAGGCTCGACGTAGCGCTCCTCGCGGTCGACGCCGAACCTTGGGAATCTTGTAGACTCGACGTCGTGTGACTCCTGTGGGGGTTACATTGTTGCCAAAGAACTGTGCTCAGAAGAATACTTTGCTAAAGAACTATTTGCCAAGAAGAAACCTTACTTGAACTATTATTTTTCCTGCCAAAGAGTATTTATTAAGACTGTGGTATATTTTTGTCGTTATTTGGTCTTGTGCTAAGCCTTATATAAAAATACTATTTTTATAATAACTTCTGTGTCGTGTCCATCTGTAGAGTATTCACTTTATTACTGTATGTGGTCATAAATGCTTAACACACTGCCTCTGAGATAAGCCTGTCTGCTCTGCCAAGCTACCAAGGGGGTAGCAGGGGTTATCTGAGTGTGTAATCCCCTTTCCCTGACTAGAGTTGGTTGGTCCCTATTCGTCAGAAGTGTATACCTCTGCCAACTAGAGACCGCCGGTTCTAACAGTGTGCATCTGTCCTGGTGACAGCATTGAGTCCTCTGTAATCCACACAGAACCTCATCTCTCTCTTGCCATCTTTGGTGTGAGGTTTGGGGACCAGAACCACTGGGCTAGCCCAGGGGCTCTCTGAGGGTTCAATGACACCTAATTCCAGCATTTTATGTACCTCAGCCTTTATACAGTCCCTGACGTGGTCAGGTTGCCTGTAAAGTTTGTTCTTCACAGGAAGACTGTCACCAGTGTCCACCACATGGGTACACCAGTCAGTTTGACTAGGTATCAAGGAAAACATATGTGAAAATGACTGTAGAACCTGTCTACATTCAGTCTGCTGATGGGCAGTGAGGTTGCCTCCAAGGGTCACTCCTTCAACTGAGCCATCTTCAGGGTTCTGAGACAACAGGTCTGGGAGAGGGTCACTCTCTTCCTCCTGTCCCTCATCTGTAGCCATGAGCAAGCCCATGTCTGCCCTGTCAACATATGCTTTTAACCTGTTAACATGGAGTACCCTGTGGGGACTCCTGGGAGTTCCTAGGTCTACCAAGTAGGTGACCTCTCCCTTCTTTTCCAGGATTGTATGGGGTCCAGACCATTTGTCTTGGAGTGCTGCTGGGGCCACTGGCTCCAACACCCATACCTTCTGTCCTGGCTGAAACTCAACCAAGACAGCCTTTTGGTCATGCCAAGCTTTCTGTAAGGCCTGGCTTGCCTCAAGGTTTTTGGATGCCTTCTCCATATACTCAGCCATCCTGGAGCGGAGACCAAGTACATAGTCCACTATGTCTTGCTTAGGCTTTTTGAGAGGTAACTCCCATCCTTCCTTCACCAAACACAGTGGGCCTCTTACAGGGTGCCCAAACATCAATTCAAAGGGGCTGTAGCCAACTCCTTTTTGTGGGACCTCTCTGTAAGCAAACAGAAGGCAGGGTAGAAGGATGTCCCATCTTCGCCTGAGCTTTTCAGGTAATCCTTTGATCATACCCTTTAGGGTCTTGTTGAATCTCTCAACAAGCCCATTGCATTGTGGGTGATAAGGGGTGGTGAACTTGTAGTTGACACCACATTCCTTCCACATAGCTGTCAAGTATCCTGACATGAAGTTGGTATCTCTGTCAGAAACTACCTCCTTAGGAAACCCCACTCTGGAGAATACTCCCAGCAGGGCCCTGGCCACAACAGGTGCTGTAGTGGTCCTAAGGGGAATTGCCTCTGGATACCTGGTGGCATGATCCACTACCACCAGTATAAATCTGTGCCCAGATACAGTGGGAGGATCCATGGGACCCACTATATCTATTCCCACTCTTTCAAAGGGGACCCCCACCACAGGTAGTGGTATTAGGGGGGCCTTTGTTGTGCCACCTGATTTGCCACTGGCTTGGCAGGTCACACAGGAGCGACACAACTCCTTTGTATCTTCATTCATGTGAGGCCAGTGAAAGTGAGGGACAAGCCTGTCCCAAGTCTTGTTCTGGCCTCAGTGTCCTGCTAAAGGAATATCATGGGCCAAGGTAAGAAGGAAGCCCCTAAATTGCAGAGGTATAACCAACCTCCTGGTAGCACCAGGCTTGGGGTCTCTAGCCTCTGAATAAAGGAGACCTTCATCCCAATACACTTTATGGGTACCTTGAGCATTCCCAGCAGCCTCAGCAGCAGCCAGCTGTCTGAGGGGTTCAAGAGAGGGACAGGATAACTGAGCCTGCCTCAAGTCAGCCCTTGAAGGTCCCCCTGTCCCCAGAAACTCAACCTGATCAGGTTCAAGCTCTTCAGGGACAGTTCCTTCAGGGTCCTCTAGATCAGCTTCCTGGGAAGGCTGATCATCACTCTGAGGCAGGGGGGAAGGCACAGCCTTGACCCTCCTGTTCTTCTTCTCGGTAGGTGCTTGGTCCATTGTTCCAGGATCCAAGACCTGAGGTTCAGTGAGGCACTTTTTGGCCTGTGACCTGGTCACAGCAAGGACATGTGATGATATACCTAACATCTCTGCATGAGTCCTGTACTCCACTTCTGACCATAGAGAACTCTCTAGGTCATTGCCCAACAAACATTCTACTGGGAGGTCTGCACTAACCACAACCCTTTTGAGGCCAGTTACCCCTCCCCATGAGAAGTTAACAACTGCCACACTATGTGAAGTAGTGGCATTGCTGGCATTGGTCACCAGGTAATTCTCACCTGGTATGTACTGTCCAGGGTCCACAAAGCCTGGTGTCACCATAGTGACACTGGCACATGTGTCCCTGTAGGCTTGAGCCACTTTTTCGTTTATTAAAGGAGTCTGTCTGTACTTGCCCAGGTTACTGGGGCTCACAGTCAGGGACAAATCAATGTCCCCATCACAGATCAAGACTGCCTGTGTCAGGGTTCTGTCTAAGTCAGAATCTCCTTCAGTTCCCATAGTGATTCCCACTACACCCTTTGTCTGGGGACCAACACTGCTAACAGTAGTACTGGGAGCAGGTGCCTTAGGGGCAACAGTGTTGGGGGCTCCACCCTTCTTACAATCACTAGTCCAGTGAGTTGTATTCTTGCAATGATTGCACCAGGGTTTCTTTTGACCTTCTTTCTTCTTTCCCTTGGATTGCTGTTGGGACCCACCCTCCTTAGCAGTAGTTTGGGGCCCTGTTGAAGACTTCTGGTCTTTAGGTTTCTGATCTCCACCCTTTTTGTCTGTTTTCTTCTGATCACCCCCTTGGCCCTGGTTCTGGTTCTTTTGCTTAACCCTGGTTCTGACCCATTTGTCTGCCTTCTTTCCCAATTCTTGGGGAGAGGTCAGATCTGAGTCAACCAAGTGTTGATGCAGTTGCTGGTTTTGACAGTTATTTAAAATCTGTTCTCTCATCATCAAATTATACAATCCTGTAAAATCAGATACCTTACTTCCCAGCAACCAACCCTCCAAAGCCTTAGTGGCACATTCAATGTATTCAGACCAGTCCTGAGTCTGTGTCTTCTGGGTGTCTCTGAACATTAACCTGTACTGTTCAGTGGTTAAGCCTAACCCATCAACTAGGACACTCTTCAGGACTCTGTAATTTCTGACATCCTCTTCTCTAACAGTGAGGAGTCTGTCTCTGCCTCTTCCTTCAAAGGAGAGCCAGAGGATTGCTGCCCACTGGTCTTCAGGAACCTGCTGTACTTTGCAGGCTCTCTCAAGAGCAGTTATCCATTTGTGGATATCATCCCCACTTTTGTAGGGGGGCACAACCTTAGACAGGTTCCTATTATCAAAGACCCTATCTTTGTCCTTAGGGACAATGCTGCCACCAGTGGGTATAGACCCACTCTCTCTAGGTTGCCTAGCCTTGTTCAGTTTTTCTTCCATCAGGGCTACCTCTAGCTCCTGCTTCCTGATCCTCAGCTGGGCTTCCTGCATTCTGGCCTCATGCTCCCTCCTCTGAGGGGTGGTCATCCTTTTCCTGGAGTGACCTTGAGAGCCTCTAGAGGCATGAGAAGCATTAGAGTCACCTGAGCGATTCCTTTGCCTCCCAAGCCCCTGGTTAAGTCCACTGGGGAGATCCAATGGGATGATCCCATTGTCAGTCCCCAATAGCCTTAGTTTAGCTGGGCCAAGTATAACACTTGGCACTGGGCTATTTCTCCCTTCATCCTCACTACTTTCTGTATCCTCACCACTTTCCTCCTCTGTAGTATGATTCTCATCTAAGGGATGGCTATTGGAAAGGGGTACTTCTGTAGCATCTTCAGAAGGGGGGCCTCCTGTTCCTGTCCCTAAGGGGGCTAACTGGGAAGCTTTCTTGAGCTCTCTCTGATTTTCATCATTTTGCAAGAGTTCTCTGAGCTCAGCAGAGGTAGGGTTCTTGGGCTGTTTAAGGCCTCTAAGAGTTGCCAAATGCCTGAGCTCATTCTGGTTAAGGGTAGCAAAGATGGATGGTGCCCTCTTGGGGTCACTCTCAACAGAGATGGGTACAGTGGACCCCTCTGCCCCAGCCATTGCTCTTAAGTGTGGGTGGATGTGTTGCAATCTACCTACACTTGGGTTTACCTACTAAACCTATCTAGTAGTTGTAGTCAGGGTGTGCTACTCCCTTTGCTCTACAACAACTAAGTTCAGTAGAACTTAAGTATATCTAATCTTGTTTTATATGTACCTACAGGTACCTATGTGATCTTTCAATTGGTAACCAAGAGATTACAATGGTAAAACACAGCAAGCTCAAATCCAACCGCTGCTCACCAATGTGAGAAGTTGGCCTGGTATATGATGCTCACTAGTTAAAGTGATCACCTTGTACCATGCCAAGCAACCCTTATGGTGTGGTTGTAAGTCAACCTTTTTGGACTAGCTGCCCTAGTGGTAGCGTAGGCTAAGCAGTCTTTGAGGCTAAACTCGTGAAGCGTGTTAAGCCAGCTGTTTTACCAAATGTAACCCCCTTTTATACCAATGAAAGGAAACCACACAGATATATATTCAAAATATATATGTATTTATTTCTCAAAGTAACCCCTAGTCTCTTTATGAGCACAGGAGCACAAATCGTCAAACAAGATTACAGTAGAATACACAGAAGTTGCACTTTATATGGATAGGCCCTGGTGGCCGCTCAAACCATATACTAAAATAGTGGTATAAGTACCACGAACAGAAAAGGGAAAAGGCCTAGGGCCTCTAGAATCGCTGGGCCTACAAGGAGCTAACTTCAGTTAGTGACCAGGAGGTCCACGGGTGGCGTGTGCAGAGCAAATAGTCACACGCGTGCTCCCATAGGTTTCAATGGGTGCGTAAAAAGTACAAAGTTACTGCAAAGAGGATCTTCCGGATGGACTAGGACCTCAAGATTTGGAACACAGGCACTAGAGATGTAATACTACACTTGGGCACAGGAGTGCCAGCTTTACCTCACCCACAGGAAGCGGGTGCATAGGCCTCGAAGTGCGTCGGGTTTCTTCTATCTGTTCCGTGGAGCCTGTGGACAAAGATGCTGCAGGCGGTCGGTCCGGGAGAGATGCGGTGGATCCAAGAGTGGATCGGAGATGTTGAAGACCTGTAAGCAGAGGGGACAGTGTTCACAGTCACTAGCCAGTGACCAGCGTGGCACCAGGTGGGTACCAGTCAATGTCGGGTGCAAACAGGAAGAAAGGTGTAGCTTGTCTCTGCAGCCACGTGGTCCCTGGAGGTCGACGACATCCAGGAGTCGGTTCACGAGCTGGTACACGCGGGCTGTCACTGTCGGCGGTGTTGGCGACTTGATCGAAGCAAACAAGCCTTGGCAAAAGCAATTGTTGTGGAGAACAAGATAAGCTGATTGTTCTGACCAGCAAGGTCAGAGGGACTGCTCCTTTGGAGGGAAGCAGGGGCCAGTTTGGAGCAACCAGACCAGCAGTGTATTTCTTGAAGTTCGTTGCCAAGATGGCCACTAGCCACCGGGCCAGCATTCGGTTAGGCGCGTCGAGTGGCAAAATGCAGAAGGGCCCCACGCAGATCGTGGAGATGCTGGAGGGCTCACCTTTGGTGCAGATGCTGCTCGAGGGTTGGGCTTCTCAGATCCCAAAGCACAACTTGGAGGGAGCCTCGGTTGTTGCGCTTTCAGCTTGTCATTGTCGTTCCAAGATGGCTGGCTCCACGTGTCTCGGTGCCTCCACAGGTCTCCTCTTTTCAGGGACTGTGGATCGGGCGGTGAGAGGTCTGGAGGTCCAGGTCTTGTCAGTCTCTGGGCTCGGGCTCCGGCGGGAGGCGGCGGCAAAGCAAACGTTGATTCACTGGATGGTGCTTGCGTTAGCAAGGTGGTCACTCCCTGACCACAGGGGAGATTTCCTTCAGTCTTCTGTGCAGCAGAATGTCGAAGTTCCCGTCTTCTTCTTAGTTTCAAGTTGATTCCAGGATGTCTGAAGTCTTAGGACACAGCTCCTACCTTTAAGCGGATTCTAGGGGCCTGACTACCTGCTAGGTCCCTCCCTAAGGGTGGGACCAGGAAGGGGGGTGGTTACACCCCCAATCCTTTGTCCAGCTCGCCCCAGGCCCGGGACTGGTGTGCCCCAGGACCGGTTTGAACTGGCATATGCACCGAGGCTCCTTGTGAGCCACAGGCATGTCTGGTTTCTTTCAAGCCCTACCTGACCAATACACAAAATCCTGTCTGGGGTGGTGCATGCACCTCCCCTGGCAGGAAACCCTTTGTCCACACCTCCCAAGCTGGAAGGACTCCCAGCAGCAGGAGGGCAGACTTGTGTCTGTGGTGGCAGCATCCATTTTGTGGAGCTGAGGCTATGTCTGATTTTACCCGGGTTTCAGGTACTGTACATGTCGTGTCCCTCTAGAAGGGTGGAATGCTAACCCCGTCGCCAGAATTGGCGAGGGGTTAGTATTCCAATTCGTATGACACCTTACTCGACATGTTTTGATAAAGCCAAACCAAAGATAGCATTTAACCGCGAGGTTCATAATGCACTTAAGAGTATATGGTATGACGATATCTGGAAACAGTAGAAGGAAGTTGTTCCGACCACTGCAGACAGGCTCAGCTCATGCCAGAGCACCATCTCACATGGAACCAAGCACTCTGCCTTCAGGATTGTTAAGGCCTGCCATAGGAGTGACTTATAGGTTAACATGTCTCCCATTTAAGGTTAGGTATAGGTATACTACACCTAAGTAAGAGGTGGTTACACCAACTTACCCCAGCTGAGTGAACAGCCAGTTGTGTCAAATTTGTTAGGCCAAGCCTGGGGTGGCATAATACATGCTTCAGCCCCTGGCAGGCCTTGGGTACACCAATGCCCTGGGTACCTAGTGTACACTGGTACAGGGGCTGACAGGGTGATCCACTTCCAATTGGTTATGCACCTAGGGTGCATAGTTTTAATTTAGTAGAGAGAACAGCAGGCTGGGGGTCTGATTGGCAGGCCCACAGCCTCAATATTTCAAAAACCAGTGAAGCAAAAAGCAAAAATTTTGGGGTGACCATAGGATAGCAGACCCTACTCTCCTACAATAGGTTTTCTACATCCATCCCAATCGGGTTTCCGTTCCCATTTTTCTACCGAAACAACCCTTTTGGGGGTCACAGAGAACCTTCGCTCTCGTCTCGACCATGGCGAGACAGCGGCGCTTATTCTTTTAGATCTGAGCGCCGCATTCGATACGGTCTCACACTCTATTCTTCTGAGAGCCTTGAGAACGGCTGGAGTGACTGGCCCTGCTCTTGCTTGGCTGGCCTCTTTCCTAGATCATCGCACCTTTCAGGTTGTCTCTTCCGGTTCTTCTTCTTCTGTTCGCTCATCGGCGCATGGTGTTCCGCAGGGGTCCTCACTGAGCCCTATGCTCTTTAATATCTACGTGAGACCCCTAGCTACCATCATGGAAGACCTTGGTCTCTCCTTCTACTCATACGCCGATGCAACTCAGATCCCCTTCTCCCTTTCTTCCGCTGCAGCTAATACTCCATCTGCTCTTAAACTTGGACTTAGCCGAGTGGCAGAGTGGATGCAGGCGAACCTCTTGAAACTGAACGGTGATAAGGCAGAGGTGCTTATTCTGGGCAAGCAGAAGCACCTCTGGGGCCCTGCACATTGGCCGGCAGAAATGGGCCCACTACCCCTCCCAGTGACCCAGGTTCGCAATCTTGGCTTTGTCATGGATGAATCGCTCTCCATGCGACATCAGGTGGCTAAGGTAGCAGCCACTTGTTTTTCCATCCTGGGGTGGCTCCGCAAAATTTTGTGGATGCTCCCGGTATGGACAAGACGCCAGGTGGTCCAGGCTTTAGTCACCTCTCGCCTGGACTACGGCAACGTGCTCTACCTAGGTGCTACACAGGAGCTTCAGAGGAGACTTCAGCTTGTACAGAACTCAGCCGCGCGCCTCCTCTGTAAGGTCCCGTGGAGATCTTCAATCTCTCCCTTTCTCAGAGACCTTCACTGGCTCCGCATAACAAACCATGTCAAATTCAAGGCACTTTGTTTTCTACATAAAATCAAGCTAGTGTCGGCTCCAGGTTATCTTAAGGCCTTGGTTCAACCATACCTTTCATCCCGCCGACCCTCAGATCATCAGCTCAGGGCAACTTTTTGATTCCCCGCTTCAAACTGACGAGAATGGGCGGCTGCTCCTTTTCTTGTGTTGCCCCTAGACTGTGGAACTCACTCCCGGCTTCGCTGAAACTTGAACCATCTCTACTTAAATTCCGTAAAGACCTTAAAACCTGGCTTTTCTCTCATTAACAACTGCCACGGGTAATCACTAATTCTATCGGCGCCGGGAGACCCCCTGTGGGTAGCTGTGCGCCCTACAAATTCAACTACAAAATACAAAATCTTATCCCATCTAGCTAACATTTCTGCACAAACTCTCATTCAGTACTAACTAACCATCATCAACTCATCGCCCATCCAAGGAGTTGTACCCACAGTACTACTTGACCCTACCCAAAATGTAAACTACTGTTGTATTTCTGGTATCCTTCTCATTGCTAAACTACTAGAGAGCTGCATCGCAGAACACTTAAATCCAAGCATAAGCAATAACTCTTGATTAAGCAGATTACAGTCAGGTTTTAGAGAGCATAGCACAGACACAGCCATGCCAAACTTTATGAATAACATTCTACAAATAATTGATGAAGGAAATGCATACCTTCAACCTTCAACCTGGTCGAATACCTAGAAGAAAGATTTGGTATTGGAGAAACATTACTTAAATATCTCAAAGCCGACCTCAATGAACCCTTCCACAAGACAAAAAATAACAGCATTGTCTCTTTACGGCTCTAGAGTGCAATTCGCACTGACATGCATCAGCTAGCTCAGCCAGCACTCTTCCAAGTATACTCCCGCACCCCCGGAACTCCTGGTAGGTAGGCGGGAAGGCTTCAACAGAGTCACATTAACTGCTTCTCCTAATCATCACAATCTCTCTCTTAGGATTTGCTCCACAGCAAGTCTCAGGTCCACTGCCAACACCAGGGCCAGAAATCCCAAAATGTAAGCTTTATTGGATTTGGCGTCATTCTAGAATACTTGAACTTTAGCCTACAGGTTTAATTTGATGAGAAGCATCACCATATTTCCACAAATGAGGCGCATCAATTTGGCAAGGTCTCTAGATCTTCTGTCACTTCAGGGTTCGAGCAGGCTTCTGAAATAAAATACCCAGGCTCCATTCGCCTTCTACTGCCTGTGTGGGGACCTATCGCTTGTTCTAAGGGGCCCTCCATGGTCTGACATTTAGAGCAGTGGGAAAGCTCCAATGAACGCCATCATGGAATCCATCAGGCCTACACCCAATTACTCAAGTTTTGAAATCACTCAGATACCTGTCTTTAGCAGCTAGACATGTGTTTTCCAAAGAGCATGCATAATGATTAGGGCTCTCATATAACCAACACCAAAATGCCTATCAAAGAAGCTGTTATTCGAATTAATGGTCAAATTCACACATAGTTGTCAACATAAACTTTTTTGAAACGCTCAAAGGTAGCCCGAAATGCTTTGGGTGTACATCTTCATGGCTACCCAGGATGTAACGTGATTAGAGTCATACTGTGGATACAATCTTGGCTGGACAGTTCTCCAGTTTTTAAGATTGAAATCACGTTGTGTCTGTATTAACCCTAAAAATACTGAAAAAAGAGGAATAAAATAGATTATTATGGATTATTTGGTTTAATTTCAAATGATAACCATAGGTTGTGCAGTTCGGGTTTGGTGCACATTTGCGCACCATTTTATCACGGACTATCAAAGAAGGTGACCATATCTGAAGGCAAAAATACAATTATACTTTGAATCAGCCTCCGACTAGATGCACCTCGCTTCAGGAAATGTTCTACCCTATCACTTTTTCGCCTCTGTTGCCACCACTCTCATTATGACAGGTTACACACCGATTTATATCCCTCTCCCTCTTAACTTTCTCACCCACTCGGTCAGCTTGGAAAGTGTTCACCTCTGTGCATTTTGTCATCTTCAAGTGATTCTTTTGCAGCTACTACAAGCAACCTGTTTGTCAAATGTAGACTTGGCAGTTGAACACAAGGCGTCCAAAGATCAAGAAAAAACACAGGGATATTCTTTCAGACACTATTGTTCATGATTGGAGTAACAGCAATCCCATCAAGAGACATGTGCACTGAGATATGACAAGTGAGGAGACTAATGCCTCAAATAGCAATCCATATCTGATTTGTGATAAATGTTGGACGCTGCAGTGTCATCAACGGTGGAAGTGACAAACCCTAGACTAGTTGGCAGAGGATATTTCTGTGAGAAGATACTAATAGTGTGTTAGTTGGTACAGCACTCTTTTTCTTCAGCAAGCCAGTCATTCGGCACAAGCTCCATGTGCTTGGTGCAGAAAGTACACTCACCTGAGGTTCTTCAAAGCATACATCTATAACAACAAATATACATTGAGTACTGTCCATTGTTCTTTCTATGTGATCTTTTATCATGGTAACCCCTCCCATGCACAGTGCTGTAACTGGCCAAAGAACCCTAGACCTGGTAATTAATCAATATGAATATAGGACGTTTTTTCGCATGCGTTTACAACGCATGCCATAACAACGCGGTCGTTACAACGACCGCGGTGTTATTTCGCATACCGTTACTACGCAAGTCGGAACAACGACTTGCTTTTAGGGGGCGCTGGATGTTGGAATAGTATAATTTACTATTCCAACTCCAGTCTGTGCGGACACTAGGGAAGGTGTTGGATTTTAAATCCAACACCTTCTGCCCTTTAACACAAGTCGTCTTTCCGACTTGCGTTGTAACGGTATGCGAAATAACAACGCAGTCGTTGTAGCGACCGCGTTGTTATGGCATGCATTGTTTAGCATGTGAACTAAGGGGCATATCAGCAACAACCGGTGATAATTATAGCTAAGCGCACTTAGCGCTAGGATAATTATCGCCGGCTAGCGTGGATTTTTATCGCTGAGATAGCGTGCTATTAGCAACGCCTATCTCAAAAGCGATAAAAATCCTAGTGCTAACTGCCAAACGTGAGATTATCGCTGGAAACCCAGCGATAATCCCACGAAGTTTGGCGATAGCTTGCTGATAGGGCCTCACATACTTAGCCATGATATCCACCTTCCATAGGATATCATGGCTAAGTCAGTTTCAAAGCAGGCGTAAGGAAAGTAGCGATAACAGAGGTTATCGCTACTTTTCTTGTCGCTATGCTGCTTTGCGTGAGGTTTGATAATATGGAGAAATGCCGCTTAGCGACATTTCTCCCGTTATCCTGGGGAGGAACGCCCACTTTGCATCTCATTAGAGATGCAAAGATGGGCGTTAGGAATTCAGGCGCTAAGGCATGGATTCACGCGATAGCGTGACATTGCTAATATAGCGATAAAATTATCGCCGCTTTTTGGGCGAAAACGGACGCCGCCTTGTAGATATGCCCCCAAATGCTGTTTACCCATCAGTATGTTTGTAATGCAACACACTTCAGCATGACATGAGCTCACAATGACTATGTCATAAAATCAGAAAGGTGTTCGGGTGCACACTGTACCAGTGTTGCTATGGATGTCACCCTCAAACCGCTAAACAGCAGGTCCTCTAGGCCTCCTCTATGAATGGAGATTACCTTATCTTTTGTGAGAGTTCCTGAAATCACTCACTTTGCCTGTGTCAGCCCTGTCATATTAACATGCTCTTCGTGAGTCAGATGCCAGCAACTCTTCATATTCTATTACTTTGCTGGAAGTCTGAGTTACAGTCCTAGTCACAAACATCCAACACCAACTGTGTATTCTCCCTTGCGTCGAACATATGCACCATCTCAATGTGTAAGGTAAGCAGTCTAGTCTAAAATAATGATTATGGTCAGTCGTAAGACGTCTGGCTGGCCCCTAGTTTGAACTTGTCAAAATTATGAAAAAAATAAATGTAAATGCTTTGTGTGAGGATCAACCACTAAGCTCTTTCCCTCTTCATGCCAGTTCAGTGTGGTATTTGTAATAGCTCTAGGTCCTGATATGTCTATTATAAAGAAATTAAATTGAGGATCTCTTCAATGCTAATATTCTGTTGCATTTTACCTTTCTGTAGCATCATCTAACCCTTTGTTACCATGATCTAGAAAAGGCTTACTAGTAGGCTTGATGCTGATACGTGTTCTACTGACAGGATTCCTTTTCTTAAACTTCTTTTAAACATCCCCCAGAAATGGACTCTCAAGGCCTTCACGGCCAGGATTTCAAGTCATGAGGGAGTGGAAAATGTGATGGCCAGGGTCTGCGGCGCAAACAAGAGTCAGCCACTCCATGATAATGTCCAGGAATTGCACTCAAACAAGTCCAGACGCTTTTATTAGCACATTGGCATCTTCCTTCTGCCACTCTGCATGCTCTCTGGAAGGGATTAGGATTTCTCTGAGAGCACATCCCGTCCTCATGCTGTGGAAAGCTAGAAATGTTGCATGATTAGCTCTCTGGTGCGTCCCTCCTTGGGTTGTGGTGTGACTTCAGGTCTGTGGTGGGGCCTTGGCTTTGCCCTTGTTGGTCTTTTGCCTTGCTATCCCTGTGTTTGGCCCCTCATTTGTCTCTGTGGGAGAGGTTGGTGGTGCCTTTCCTGCTGGGTTGAGTCCGGCTCTGGCCATGAGGGCCTTGGTCCCTTGGAGGTCACCTTTGGGTGTTTGCCTGTGTCGCTGTCTGCTTTTCTTTCCATCTGGTCGCTTTGGCCCCGGCCCGCCTCTCCTTTCTCGGGTAACGACTGGGCCCGCCAGTGCCCGTGTGGTTGCACATGTCCCCCCTGCGTGTGCTCCCGCCCCCAAGCTGGCTCCCAGGGGTTGTGCTGGGGTCGGTCAGGGGAACGGGCACACGGCTCCTTTCCCATCCTGTCTGCGGGTGCGTCCCTTTGTTTGGGTGTGGGTGATTGGCCCCTTGGTGGTCGGCGGTCCTGTGCCTGGGGTTGCTGGGGCGCGGGCCATCCTTCTGCTTCTTTTCCTCTGGGCTCTTTTCTGTGCCTCCCTGCTGCGGGCTGGGCCTTGGCTTGCTGGTGTGGGCTGCTTGGCTCCCTCCCTGTCTGCCTGTCGATTTGTTTGCCCTGGGTGGCCTGCCTGTGGCTGGGTCCTGTGTCTTTCCCCGATGCCCCTGATGGTTTGGGGCAGTTGTCCCTGTGCAGCTCCATCCGGCACCTTGGGGGCTCCGTGTTGGTGGCCTCCTGTTTTGATGGCATGTCTGGTGTTCAGTCTGATGGCCTCTTGGGATTTTCTGGGAGCGTCTGCAGGGTTGGGCGGTGGGCCTCCCTGTTTTTCTCTCCTGTTTTGCCCTCCTGCAGCTGCTCTTGAGTTGGCTGTTGGTTCAGTTGGGGGTTTCCCCCTTCCCTGTTCCGGGTTCTTGTCTGGCGGCTTCGTCTTCCCTGGTCCCGTGTTTCTCCCCTATGGTTGGCCCCCAGAGTTTTGGTTGGGGGTGTCACCCTTGCTGGGGGTTGTTTGTGGCGTCTTTCTCCCAGTTGTCCATGTTTGTTCTTTGGTTTCCCCTGGTCTCTGTGGCCTTCGGGGTTTTGCCTCTCCCCAATCTTTGTGTTGTGTCCTAGTCTGGTTTCGAGTCTACTAGGGTCCGTCCCTGGCCTTCCTTGGGCGGGGTCCTGTTGTTGGCCTCATTTTGTGGGGTGGAAGTGTTGTGCTCCTGTCCTCCCCCTTGCCTTCCTTGGGCAGAGTGCTGGGTTTGTGTCCTGGTGTCTCCTGCTTTCGGGTGGTTGCCTCGGTCCTGCCTGTTGGCCTGTCTGTGTTCCCCGAGTTCTTCTCTGGGTTTGGGGGCCTTTCTGCTGCTGTCCGGTGTGTGCGCTGGTGTTGGCTGCTGGACGTTCCTGCCCAGTGGCCTTTTGGTGTTTCTGTGGCTGGTTCCTCTGGGCTCTCTGTTGATGGTGCTGTTGGGTTGGGGGGGGCTTGCTCATGGTCGATGCTCCCTCCCTTCCAGGTTTGCTCAGTTCAGGCCTGCCCTTGGTTGGGTCCTCCTAGTCGGTTCCTTGGTTCTTTCGTCAGGCGCCTTCCTTTTCTGTCTCTGCTGCTCTGCTGGGGTCTTCCCCTGGTGTGTTGGGGTTGGTCCTGTGGTTGGTCATGTTGTTCTTTTGTCTCCTGCTTTGGGTGGAGCTTGGTCGGAGCTTTTTGGTGATGTTCTTGTGGGTTCGTTCGGTGGTGGGTAGCGTTCTTTACTCATATGAGGGGGTTGCTCTCTGTGGTTACTACTGCTGTGTTCCAGACGGCGGGTGGTGTTTCTGTCCTTGGCTGTCTTCTTGCTGTTCGGGGTGCCCTTTCTGGCTTTTGTTGTGCCATGTGGGCGCTTCTGCTTCTTCTGGGCCCCCTTCTGCTGGTTGTTCTGGGGGAGGGTGGTTGTTTTGGCTCCTCCGGGGGTTCCCTTGGGACTTGGCTCTGGGTGTTGGGCCTCCTTCTGGCCTTGCCTGGGGGTCTTGTGTCCTTCTTGGTGTGGCCCTGGCTCCTTGCTCTGTCGGGTTTCTCGTGGTCTTCTTCTGTGGTGGCCTAGTTGCTGTTTTTGCGGTGAGGTCTATCTCTGGTCCGTTCTTGTTGGGTTCTCCTCCTCTGTGGCTGGGTCAGAGGTTCCTGGTGTCAGTTGTCTACCCTTTGGGTGGCGGCTCCTTGGTTGGGCTCCCTGTTTTGGGATTTTCCTGGTCGTCCCCTGCTTATTTTGGGATTTCGGCTCTGTTGGCTAGGTTGGCGGCATTGCTGGTTGTGTGCTTCTGCCTGTGTTTTGTTCTTGTGGTTCTCCCTTTTGCTTCTTTTGGGGTGTCACTTTCGGTGTAGTGTCCCTGGAGTTGGTGGGAGTTCGGAAGGCCGGATTGTTTGCTTTGGTATTCTCCACTTTGTTAAGGAATAGGACTGGAGGGACCGGGAGGTAATGCCCTATTACTTACCGGTACTCTTCATTACTCCTGGTCCCATTGTCCTCTTTCCATTCCTTACGCCCCTCGCGTCCTCCCGGCTGGCCGGCCTTCTGGTTGGTGGCTTGGTATTTCAGGCTGAATGCTTCGTTGGTATAGGGGGTGGGTTTGGGTATCCCAGCATTCCCCAGTTCTTTTTTTTTCTGTCATGAAGATGGTCATCTCCACTTTGTTAAGGAATGGGACGAGGACAAAGAGACCAGGAGTAATGAAGATTACCGGTAAGTAATAGGGCATCAGCAGTTACTGTCTCAGGGGAGCACTAGTGGGTTTGTGCAGCCTTTTCACCCACTCATGCACTGCAGGCACGGAGGGGTCACTTAGTGTTTTTTTAACCAGAATTATTCCTGGACAGGGCTGCCGCATACGTCACTCTCTAGGTGGTGCTGCTGTTTTAACAGCGGGGGCCACAACAGTCTTCCTAGAGGTACAGGCCGTGTTTTCCTCACTGGCTCAGTTTAATTTGCTGCAGACATGTGGGTGTAGTCTCCTCACCCCACGTGGTCGTTGCAGGTGCGGGAGGCCTTGCACCGCCGAAATGCAGCCTCGATCTCTCTTGGTAGGTGGGTGCAGGCGCAGTTGGGGGTCTGCATCTTGTGGTCCAGGTCAGCAGCACAGAGGCATCTTGGGAGCCGTGCTGGCTGCGATGCTTCACCTCCTTTCACTGTCCTCTCACCTCAGGACCGGTCAGTACAGCGGGTGGCTGCAGGGACATGAGCATGCGGATGATTGAGGAGCCTTGGTGTACTCACTGGGTGGCCTTCTTTTTGCCCTGTACTGTCTTGGTTGCTGTCGCGCTGGCAGCAGGTTTGGAGGTGCCTCAGACTCCGTCTTCTATTACCCCCCACCAGGAACTACCAAGTGGCTTTCAGCAAACGAGTGAGGGTCAGACCAGCTCGTTGCCATTGTTGGGTCGTGGACCCTAGGCCCACATGCAGGCTCAGGAATGACACGGACACTTAGGGTGCATATAACTGGCCCAGGGCACATGTGCCCGGTCCCTTTTTGGCAGGCGTCACCTCACTTGTGACACCTGTGCTGGGTGGGTGCGGAGTGAGTGGGTGAGCCAGCCCTGGAGGAGTGGCTATTAAACCAGTACATTGCCACGCACTAGAACGTGCCCAGCAGGACACTACAACTTCCACTATAACTAATGTAAAAGTAAAACTAATGCAACAATCAACTCCATATGTTGTCCTATTGAACGAATATCCTAATGCCTTGCTTTTTCAAGATGATACTGGAAAGGTCACCGTGGCACTAAAAATGAAAGTTAATCATGTTTTGCATTTAATTATTGGTGCATTTTCTGCCGCCCTGTATTTGAAACCCTGCACTGTCCCAACAGAAGCCGCTTATAAGGCTGAATCTGGGGAAGGCAGGCAGAGTACAATAACAACATCAAAGCCTATTGAAAAGCCCGTAAAGTGCTTTTAAAACCCCCGCTAATTTAATGAGATTCCTTGGTATAATAAAAGTGCCCGGTTGCTCCCATGTATCTTGTTTCCGCGCGGTCACTAACGAGGGAGGGCCTGTGCCATAAGAGACAGCCTATGCGGGCCTCTTTCCGGCTGACTGACTCCTAACAGGTGCCTCTTTTCTGTGCTCTCCAGACGGTGGAGGAGAACGGAGGTACCACGGAGGGGCATAAAATACATCTGGAAGATTAGGCTGATAACTCAACATTGTTGGTCTTGAACCTGAAACCTAAGTCCGTTGTCTGGACGAGCTGTGCAACATTTCGAGGCAGGCTCTCAGGTTTACACGGGGGCGCCTCACACAATACGGGTGCAAGTGTCTTTAATTACAGGTGAAGCTGTCTTTGAAAGGCACAACAGGCACTGGTGGATTTTCCCACAATTTACTGCCGGCAGCAGATTAAATTGAATTTTAAAGGGGCCCTTGGTACTAAAAAAAAAAAACTTCCAACCACCTAACTGGAGTTTCTCAAATCAAAGCATGCTATTTTTTGACAGTTGGTCGTATTGTTTTTAATGAACTGAAACCAAAGAACCAACAATCCTCGAAATCTCCATAAAGATGCGAACACTAGATAACTGCAAATGAATCATCACCCGCTTAAATTGAGAAATGCAGCGGTATTGCTCTATTGCCACAATGTTTGTATTGTGTTTGAAGAAACTGTGGGGCATGTTATCAAGAAACGGCGTCAAAATTAATGCAATAGAAGCCCATGTTCTGGTGTCAACATGGGCTTCTATTGGAATTCTCACGGGCATATTATCAAGCCCATTATCGCCGCAGCTAAAGCGGCGATAATTTTAACGCCATGCTTGATAATATGCCCCTGTACAGGCTAACACCAGCTCATGGCTGTGGTTCACGTTCGCCATGTCAATGCACTAAACTAGTGGTGAATGTTTCCATTCACCTTCCACCAATTTGTGGTGATCTCTTTCCCTAGGGCGGAGAACCCCATCACGAAAAATATTGGGGAAATTAAAAATGTTTACTATTTAAAAAAATGAAATAAATACAATGAAATTATTGTAAAATAAAAATGTCAAATAATTTCATGCGAATAATACTAATGTAGGACTACTTTATGAAAGATATACCATACACTACCTCCTAAAATTAATTTAGTTTTAAATTGTAAATTAAGTTATAATTATTAATTCATTTTTAAGTGTTTTCCATATTATTTTTGAGCAATAATTTACATTAAAATCAGCAACCCCCAATGTTTATTCAATTTGAAAAAAATTGTCGATAAGTATATTTTAATTAAGTTTAATAAAGTAATATATTCAAATGTATGGTAACTGTAACAGTATTAGTAAATTACAAAAATAAAATGTAGCATCAATTATTTATTTAATTTATTTTAAATTATTATCATATGGGGTGTTACTATTATTATGTTACTCCATTGTTTTCTATGGGACTATTTTGCAATACCACCGGGTTGTCCATGGATGATGCTTGACTAACTCCAAGGCTGGAGAGGAGAACATTTAAGCCTCTTTTGTCACTATTAGGGTTATGGTTGAATTAGAATTATTATTTTGTGAATAGCAAATGTCCTACTCTTGTGTAGGTGTGTGTTTTGAAGTAGCATTTCCCTCCTTAAAGCCTTCCTTAAAATACCCCTAACCTCACCTATTTTGTGGATATGATTCTCCAATGTACAACCACCACCCCTTGTGGCTGCCACAGTAACTGCTAAAACCTATGCTTGCTTGTGCAGAGATTTCCACCACCGGGGAGAGATCTCTGCACCGAAAGATAGGAGAAGCAGAGGTGCAGAACTACGGCCTCTGGTTTGTGCATTGCATTTTGCAGTATTTGAAGTAGCACCACTGAAGTGCTTTTTTATGTACCTCAAAATGCCTTTTGTGAATTGGGCACCGTGTGGGGAAAATGCACAATGACCCTGATTCTGCACATCCTTTAAACAGTGAAACAATCATCACACCAGGATATTATCACTGTTCAGTTCATGACAGATCCTAATTTAAAACATCATTTAAATGGTAATTACAATTTCAGGCGCTAATTCTAATGACAATGAAAACTGCTTGTTGAAAATCAACGATTGTGTCTGCTTTGTAATACATTCGGTAAATTGAGTGTTTTATATATTTATTTCCCCCTTCTATTTTACTCCCCATGTAATTGTCAAGTACTACTGGTGATAAACTACCACACTTGCAGCAATGGCTTAATGTGCACCACTATTTCTGCCTCTAACATCTATTACCGACCAGATCCCTTGTCTATTCACTGTTATCATTTTAGGTTTACTATGACACTTTTCTTACAGTATGTGATCATATGCACACATGCATTGCCTTCTGGAGTTCACCTGCAATAATTGCCCTATTTTGATAGAAGAAAAGTGCATCTCTACCTTTTAAACGAATTTTTTTAACAGTAAAAAAACGCAAAAAAGACTCCACATGTTGTGAAACGCCTTACGTGCCAGTAAATACGGGAAATATGCAAGTTGAGTTTAACTCTTTCTAACTCTTCGGAGTGACATTCGTGTTTTAGCCCCTCGGGGCGGCGGTCCGATAGCTTCTCAAACTTGAAACTATGGGGCATATCATCAAGCCCCGGAGATATAATTATCGCCGCTTTAGCGTCCGTTTTATCGCCTAATCAGCAAGGTCACGCTATCGCGTAAATCCTTGCATTCATTATCGCCCTTTCCCCCAACGCCCATCTCTGCATCTCTAATGAGATGCAAAGTGGGCGTTCCTGCTCTGACATAATTGGAGAAATTTTGCTAGGCGACATTTCTCCAATTATCAATGGGCACGCTAACCTGCAGAGCGACAAGCAAAGTAGCGATAACCTCCGTTATCGCTACTTTCCTTACGCCTGCTTCAAAACGGACTTAGCCATGATATCCTATTTAAGGTGGATATCATGGCTAAGTATGCCTTGCCCTATCAGCAAGCTTTCGCCAAACCTTGTGCGATTATCGCTGTATTTCCAGCGATAATCGCACGATTGGCAGCTTGCGCTCAGAATTTTACCGCTTTGGAGATAAGCATTGCTGATAGCACGCTATCTCCGCGATAAAATTCAGAGTTGGCCGGCAATAATTATCCTCGCGCTAAGACCGCTGAGCGATAATTATCGCATGGCCTTGATGATATGCCCCTATGAAACATTGAATATTCCATCAAGTGTTGTTCCACACTCACACGTCTGTCTTTAAAGATTATTTTGTGTTTATGTTTATTTATTCTGATTCTGATTTGAGTAGAGGGCCCAACGTAAGTTTCCTCACAAGGGCAAATGGCCCATTAATAATAGTCTCACAATTATTACTTTGAAGGCAACGATACATTCCTCTTTTCTCAAGAAGATAGGTTTGATGAAACAGTTTATTGGCTTTTCATCTATTAATAATTCTCTCTTAATATTTATTTGTTTACGCATATCTACCAGCAGTGATCTTTCTTTGCTTAATAAGTTTAGTGTTTTATTAGTCATTAAAATGAAACATCCTGTAGAATGATAAGCCATTTATCCCATTACGGAAAGAGAAACTGATGCTGGTATGTAGGCTTAAACAAAATATAAGAAATACGTTTTTGGGGATTGTCATGTGTATGAAATACTCAATTTCATTTAATAATTTGTCTTCTCTTTTAAGCTGTGTGATATTGAATCTTGTGCAGAGCACTCTTCGTTCTGTTCTGTCTCCGTCCGTGATTTCTTAGCATACTTTTTTTTTAGTAAACTTCAAACGCATTTCTTGCTCAATTGTTTTGCAAATAAATTGATCATTAGCTACCTTTCTTTTACTAATAACTGCAACATCTGAAAAGGTGATACTTGGATTGCCACCTCCAATATGGGTTTAATTGAATGGTGAAAATGAAACACATTCCAAGTGCTCTAAAATGAAAATTTCAAATGTGTCCCCCATTTCCTGTGTTTTAGGCTATTAGTTCATTCGAAGTAATGCATATTGGTGGTTGAGTGCTCCGGGCCAGCTTCGTACTTATTGATGTCCCTGTTGTCTGTAAGTAATAGGTTTACCGATAATGAAACTAAAAGTAGCTATGTTGCATTAGGCTATGAGTTTCTGTACCAACATTCTGTTCTTCTCACAAAGTTATGACTCAGTAGCATGTATTTGACGGCTTTTCATACTTCATTCTGCATTTTTCCCATATAGCCTTACAATGTCAGAAGCTAAAAAATATGCATTTTTATTGAAAGCTGATTATTTCCAAGTTGATGAGAAATTATTTTGTGTCTCTTATTAATGTTGAAATAAACTTCTCTGCAGGTAATAGTCAACATATCTTGTCACTTATACACACACTAATTCTAGGCCAGAGAAGATCGGTCACATCAGGAATAATATGTGAGGTATTTTGTAAACGTAAATAATATCATAGAGCATAGTAGCTAGATACCACTTTAAAACTATTCTTCTTCTCCCCGAAAAACATTACTTTCTTTTGTCCATTTTAACCACTAATTATTTTCTCTTCAATAACAGGCGAATGCCTCCAGTTTTCTCTGGAGGCCCACTTGTATTCTAACCATAATTGCCAGGTTATCCGCATAAGTAAACAGGTTACACCACTACCTCCCATTTTGGGGAAAAAGACCTTGTGACTGATAAGCCCTCGGGTAGATCTTTTAGATAAATTGTGAGTAGAGCTGGGGCCAACACACAGCCTTGATGCAATGCATTTCTTATTTCAACCTTGTCTGAAAGACTACCATCTTTTTTTGATTCCACTCAAATGGATCTTCAAATATAATAATCTAGATAGTTATCGCCTGAAAAAAACTTCAAAAACATCAGCCTCCATCGCTCAAGAAATCAGAGTTTTATTTTGTTTTTGTCTTGTTTTGAATTATGGTGGGTCTGGTAACTTTAGTGAAATATTTGCTTCTAGAATTTCTGAATCCTCCGGAGATTGTTAACAGGCTGTTCGGATAATGGGGTCTTATCTTGAAATGCATCCTATTTTGAATTTTAATCTGACTTACAATGGGACCCTATGGAGGGCACATATAAATTTCATGATGTGTTCAATATATGTTTGTATCCTTGACTTATCTTGCTGTTGAAGGAGAAACCCATTGATGGGTCAAGGTGGCTAGTAGAAGTAGTAACTAATATTGCATTACTGTAATCAATTCTAGAAATGATTAGATCATCTACAGTAATATTTAGATGATTGAGAAGTTTGCACTAAAACATTCTGGGGACAAACCTATACTAAAAAAGTGTTGACCACAAAAAAATCAAAAATGTCATGCTTTGTAGGGAAAGGTATGTGTACTGGGAGCAGGGGCAAGGGGGCATCCTTCTACTACAGTAGAGAGCAGCAATTATAGTGAGGTGGGAAATGGGCAGGAACTTTTAGGATTCTGGGAATGGCATGGTTAAGGGGTAGTAGGAGGTTAGGATGGTTGAGTAATGTGTAGCTTTAAAAGGTAGTTAGGATCTTTTAGGTTTTTGTGAAGTTTAGTGTTAAAGACTAGTAAGGGTGTTTTAGATTTTAGGGAAGGGTAGCTGGCAATCTCCATCAGAGTCAGCATTAAATTGTGCCTAGATCCTGGTCTACCATGGCATTGATTATCATTGGCACTTTGTACTTCTTTGTGCCATACCTACTTTTAAGAAAAATGACATATCACATCCCCATATTGGATTTTTGTCATTTTGGTGTCATTTTGTTATTTAAACCCTACTCAATTCTTCTAATTTATTTGAATTTTTTATTGTTTTCCATTTTGACTTTATTACTGTTTGGTACTGCAGTGATATTTTACACATTGCCCTAAGTTAAGCCTGTCTGCTCTGTGACATAGCTACCAGGGATTAGGCCAATTTAGTAACTGAAAGGGTGCAGTCTGACAAGGGTTTTGATTCCCTGAGGGGGATAGTCACTCGCCTCAAATTATAAGGCCATTTTCTTACATTGGCGCTAGCGGTGGGATCTAGGACATGGTTTGCAACACCACACAGGAATTTAAGTTGAAATTAAAATTTTCCTTTTTTAAATTGACAGTAAAAATTGGCATTTGGGATGTTGAATTAGATTTTAATTTTAATGTGATCATTTTTTACTTTGCCCTATTTCACTCTTTCCCTCAATTTCTTCTCTTTAGGTTTTTTTGGAACATTGAGGTAGATCTTGCTCATTTGAAAATCCTTACCATGGCAGAGCTGAGGTACACCTGTCAGCAAAGGGTACTGAAGATGAACAAGAAGTTAAAGAAGGAGAATTATCACATTGCCCTCAGAGTCTGGGAGGAAGTTAGTCAGCTACAGTACACCGCAGAGGAGAATTATGGCAAAGTAGAAGCAGAAAATGATGATGGCATTGAGAAAGACCCAGAGCTAGGGGAGTGTTCTGCCCAAGGAGCAGCATCACCTACATTGCCCAGGGCAGGAAGTAGTGTGCCCTTCCACTGTTTGCCCCATCAGAGCTGGAGGACAAACAGGTGGGGACGGCCTTGAAGTTGTAACTGGCTACCTGTGCCCTTGAGGAGAAAAAGATGCCTGCAGAGGAGAGAAATACTACTACAGCCAGAACCCTTGCACTGGAGCTGAAAATGTTAATCACAGACCTGGAGGAGGAGAAGGCCCTGCTGGCCCATGAGAGAAACCGGCAGAAAGGTGGATTTGAGTTCTCAAAGGGCTCTGAGTCCAATGAGGATGGTAGCAATGACAAATAAGTACCCTAGAAAGGTAAAAGAGTCTACATCCCCAAAGATCTAGTACCTACGTATGTGATGCAGGACAGCATATATAAGTGTTTTGCAGTATATGAGGTGGCTCTTCGTATGCATGGAGAGCCAGAGGAAGACTGAGGAAGATATTCCCATTGCTGAGAGGGTTACTCTAGTGCCCTAGAGGTTGTTGGCCAGACTAAATATGTACCCGTGAAGGAAGAAGTCCTTATCACTAAATTTTGCTCTGATCCCTGAGAAGTATCACCTGAAGTTCAGCAGCAGCCAGAAGCAGTCACACCAGTTAGGGGTGGATTTTGTGGATTTTTCCAGTAAGGTACTGGATGCTTGGGTGAAGCACAGCAAAATAAATGATTAGGATAGGCTGTATAACTGGATGATGAAAGAGCACATTTTAAGTAATTGTTTTACAGAGTTGCACCAGCACCTGATAGATACCATGCTCACTGTGCCCAGAGAGTTTGGGAAGAAAGCTGGACCTCTGTATTATTACCATAGTATTCAAAAAGGTACCTGGGAGTGACCGCAGGAAGGTTAGTTAATGTTCTCCTCCACAGAGGATGGGCCACGATAATACTGAGAAGTTCCTCAAAGGACTCGAAACCCACACCTAGTCAGAGCACTGATTGGAAGGTTTTGATGGGCAGAAGCCATTGGCTTTCTGTTGCCCTCTCTAGAGTTATAACTGTCTCCAGACTGGGTATAAGAAGGGGAACGCTGTGGACGTGATTCACACAGGTAAACAAATACAATAGTGTAAGATTACAATTTTTGGGGTATTCCCAAACTAAGAGTTTAATTTTATTAATAGTAATTTTATGACTGGGGAGAATCCCCAGCCGGTGCAGAGAACTCACACATAAAACAATAGGACAGGCCAATATTTTTATGTGCGGAGTCTGCGCAGTTGTAACATGACTGTTAGTAAAATTAAACTTGTGGTTTGTGAATTACTTTTGTAAATCAGACCCTGTATGTCCCAGGAAGCAACCCACAAGTGGACCCGTCACAGAGTTGGCCAATGTAGCCCTGGGGAAGGTTATTCCCAGGAGGAGAGGATGGGGAATGCCCTTGTCCCTAGTATTCCTTAGTTGGGAGATGGACCCAGAAGGTAAGCTGGTGATTTGTGACAATAGTAGACATCACTTTCAGAAAGTCAGAGTAAATAGGGTTCCTTTCACTGCTCTGAGGGATACCTGTGCCAACTAAAGCATTGTGGTAGCCTAGGTGGTTTTTACAGAATAGCATCTGCCAAGACAGGTCTGTGGTGTAGCCCAGGCCGGTTGGCAGGACTTTTTCCAACATATGGCCATAAGACCCTTAGAATGGGAGGAGGTATTTGCTCCGAAGAAGGTAATTGTCAGTCCTCAGATGCCCATTACCTGTATTATTGGCAATGAGTTCCCATCAGTGAAAAAAGAACTGGGAGTACCCAAAACACAGATTTCTAGGGGTACTGTCTCTAATTGGAGAGTATGACCCAGAAAAAGAGTAAGGGGTAGGAGGGACATACCATTCACAGTGGGAGGACCTGTCGTTCAGGTGTTACCTGCTTTGAGAGGACAGCACCCCAAGACTGATCCAGGTGAGGCGATTTCTGACCTAAGTGTGCTACATGAGCAGTGACACAGAGGACAGGAGACCTGCACCAGGCAGACTCTTGCATTACACAGACAGAGTGTCATTCTTGAGAGGGACTGTGTGTCTGCACAGGAAGTCTGAAATGCCAGTCTTAGGGTGTCACTCTCTGAGATGGCAGTAGAAAGAGTGTAAGGAGGGTCTCCATCACCTGAGGGTGCAGCCAGCTCTGGTAAACGTACGAGGCCAGAAAGACCGTAGGTGCCAGTGGAAGACTTCTTGCCATCTCCACAGCTGGAAGTGAGGCCTCCTCAAGGCCCCAGATTGGACCGTCCCCCTGGAAATGGATGCCCAGGGGCCTAGTTCCTGACACTGAGAGTTGTCAGTAATCTCTCTTGGTTGATAACCTTCTGGGCAGAGGATGCCTTCGATTGGGGACAGAAGTCTGTCCTAGAGGGCCGAATTGCCACCTCGCCTTGTTGGCCATGGTGGTACTGTATGCTTACTGGGATGCACCAGTGAGCAAGCTAGGGTTAGTCATTTAACATGTGAGGTCTGCAGGTGAGGAGAAGCATTCCCCATGGACAGGCTAGTGCCTAAGGAATATGTTGACAGAGGTGTACAAGTAGGTTCAAAGGGCATAGAACAGACAAGTGCCGCTGCAGAAGTGGCGAAGTGTCAATATTTTATTGCCTGAGCAGAGAAGTCTGTCAAGGGACTGATTAGTCCACATTAGCTTTAGGAAATATGCCATTTCTCCGTGCCCTCCTCTCAAATGTTTTGCTTTTTGCTGAAACCTATATTTTTGCTGGCTTTAGAACTCTATGCACTTTAATCAAGCTAAACAGCAGTAAAATGCCTTTGCTGTCCCTTTAAACATGTCTGAATTGCCATATTCCTAATTGATATATTTAACTTACCTCTAAGTCCCCAGTCTATGGTACACAATGTACGTAGGGCCTGTGTGTGGAATGCCACTAGTGGACTGCAAAAAGAACAAATGATGGACGGAATGATGAGCAAATCAAACATTCACCCCCAGTCACAGATTTGGGTTAATCCATCCTTTCTTTGCTCACCACACCACCCCAGTTTGGACCCAGCCATATGCAAATCAGCCTTGACCCTGCTCCGTATAGGAGCAGTCCAGCCTAAACTGCAGGCCAGGTCATCCCTGGCCTGGAAATAGGCATCCTGCGGTGCAGGTCTTTTTTGCACTAGTGGACTGCAGCACCTAATGTGCCATCCACTACAATGGTAGTGCAAACATGGCTTCAGACCTACCCTGTATAACCTGACTGTAGCAGTGCAAAAACTGCAACTAAACCTGCCAAAATTAACGGGTAAAAACCTCCCTCTTAAATATAAATAAGTCATCCTTACATAGGTTTTGTTGTCCACAAGACAGGCTGTGTGGTATTTAAAGGTATAACATGTAGAAATTCAAAGTTAACAAGTCCCTACAGTGACTAGTACCTCAAAGCTATTTTTACTGTGGGAAGGCTAGCTTGCCTACAGCGAAACAATGTGAAACAATATCAAAGACTAATCTTGTTTCAGAAATGGAAACTGCTAGGAAAATAGTTAAACAATTATGTTTAATAGTTTTTAAAAATCCAATGTAACGGTGGAGTCAGATTATTAATAAATATTAAAGGAAAGTAACTGTTAGAAATTTACATTTTCCCCGCCTGAAGCTACTGGAGGTTCATTTCCTTTAATTTTTCAGCTTTCCCCCAGCCTGTACTTGGCCTTACTAAGGTTTGAGTGAGGTGTGAAATTCCTCAATTTATTAACAGTTTAACCTGAATGTGCAAGGATGACTCCTTTTAGCTCAGCAGAAGAGTAGGGACTGTGACCATCCTTTGTGACATTACACTGTCAAGTTTCGCCTGACTGATCTGCTGGGTTTACACATAACACTTAGGGCACACTTGAAAGGAAGGGAACAGGATGCCAAGACAATTCTTGTGCATCCATTTTCTAATTGCTAAAGAATCCTGTTTTTGCTCTTACAGATCTCTGCTTCTGAGTTTTACATATAACACGTCGGGCACACTTGAAAGGACAGGAACAAGGTGCCAAGACAATTTTTGTGTATTCAATGTCTGGTTGCTGAAGAATTGTGCTTTTGTCCTATCAGACTTCTATCTCTGGGTTTGATGTGAACACAGTGGCTGCCTTAAACTGGATTTTAGTGTTAGATGTGGGGAGACACTAGGATTACCATTTTATACTCCCCCAACACACACTAGCCCTCAGAGCTCAAGTCTGAACATAGCTAACGTTTTTCACCATCTTTAAATTACCCCAAAGTCTGTAGGGTTGCCCCAGGGAAAATGTACACCAATGGTTAGGGCATTTCCAGAGTAATTCCTACCCACTAGCTAGTGCCAGGCATAAATGTGGCACCTTGAGGCACGCACTCCAGGACACTTTCTGGACCTAAAGAAAAACAGAAGAGGTCTGGACCGGCTGTTTGTGACTTAAAAGGAGGCCTGAAGGATTTGACCTGTTCCCCTTGTACCCAGGATAAGAAAGTAGACCTCAAAGGTCATAAGGCTGGCCTCCTTATCAAGCTACTGACATAGGACAAGGTACAGGTTGCCTTTTCCAGCAACTGCCCAAGTGGCCAGTGGCCAATAAACCTAGGCTTGACCCTGCGGTTGGCCTCTACTTGGCAACCTGTAAGTGCCTCCCCTGAGGTCCTGAAAGGCTTTAGAAATGTACTCCTGGGGGCGTGGCATGGCACATCAAGATGGCGGTCACAGTCTAAGAGTTCTCCGGACCCCTCCTTCATTCATGCCAAGATCCACCGACATCAGCAGCCATCCGACCCGGGAATCTACAGCCACCGCTTCCCCACAGCCGGTCTCACCTGTATGAAGCGACACCTGCCGTGATTTGTCTGCTGCCTGGCTTCCCGCCTTACCACGCCTGTAATGGCGGCACTCGTTCCTCGGGCCTCGGAGCCTTAATCAGTGTCCATCAGCGGAGCCGGCCAGCACATGACCAAAGGGCCCTGCCGAATGTCCGGAGGAGTCGCCTGGCTGCTGAGAAGGGGGAACTCGGAGACTTGGCACTGTTTCCACCTTCCAACGGCCTGGGGCAAGACGCCTGGCTGTGCGATCCGGTCTGAGGCCTCCCTTGCTGAACCACATCTTGTATCCCTGGGGAGGCTGTGAGACCCCGGTGTCGCCGCAGCGGAACCGGCAGCTTCACCGCAACACTGTCTGGGGGATCGGCCGTCAGTCTGGATGGCAGGGTTGACCCATAGGTCACGGGTCCCCCCCCTCTGTTCGTGGCACTCTGCGGCCGAGGGACGCTTCGGGGCATGGCCGGGCCCGCATGCGGTGGATCTCGCTGACACTACCCTTGGGACCAGTGGCTGCGGGCCCACCCATCGACCCAGCCGGTGATTGACCGCCGCCCCCAGGGCGCCCTGGTGAGTGCGGCGGGAGGCGGCACAAGGAGGGGTGGAGCTGTCCTGCATGGGAAGCCGGCCTGAGGCAGCTTCGCAGCGGGGCCGCGGCAGGGGATCTCGACTGCACTGATCTGGCAGCGGGAGTTGCAAGGAGGGGCTTCCAGCATTCATTCCTCTCCCCCCATCGGCCCCCTCCATTGAACGTGTCCGAGTTCTGGCAGCCCGTGCACCAGACCAGCTCTACCCTCGTGGTGTTCTTGGCTGTCCGCGACGAGACGAAAGACAACTGGGGCCCAAGACTACATCCCTGCTCCCTCTTGGGCCGGCTCTCCTGACGGGCCGGGCCTGTCCTCGCAGAGCATCCTCGCGGAGGACTGGCTGTTGAGACTCTGCCTCCTGATCCTTCCATTCACCCCACCACTATTTGAGGCCTCACATGACCCTGGCTTGCTCCTGAACTCCCACAGGGTAAACTCCAGATTCTGCAAAGCACATCAGCCCTACACCTTCTCCAAGAGCGGGCCCCGTGTTCCCACCAACGACCATGTGGTGCTGTCCTGGAGAGGTCCTCCACACCGGTTGGACCCTGTTTTGTCCCTGCTGCGCCCCAAGAGGCGCCCTAACCGGGGGTTTGTGCACAGAGGTTTGGCTGGGGCACAGAGTGGCTGGAGCCTTTCCGCTGGACTGCTGGTGGGGCCCAGCCATACCGTCTACGGCCCACACACCCACCGCCCACAACTACAATTTAAGCACAAGTCCCAGGCAGGCTGCTGCCCAGCCACGCCAGAATCGCTGCTTGTGTAACCAGCCGTTGTGGACTAATATTCGTGCACACAGAGGCATTGGTTTTTCTGTGGACCAGCAACCTGTTCCATGATGGGACGTGACCGAGGACCGAAGACGCCCGCGACCCAGACTACTATGGACAAATACAGGGTCACTGACTAGGGGATCCGGCCTGAAGGTGCAGAGGGCCACCACCCCAACCCATGGAGACCTCGGCACAATCCTTCATGCCATCTCAGCCTCCCAGACCTCAGTGGAAAACAAGATCGGTGACATCCGGGTGGATATGGCCCTGATCTGGCAAGACCTCCTCAACGCGACAACCAGGATCACTGAAGCGGAATCCCGTATTTCCTCGGTTGAGAACGATGTAACCAGCCTAAAGGAACAAGTGCTTCGTCTGCAGTCCCAGACCAAAGAACTTCACAGGAGGGCTGAGGATGCCTAAAACCGCTCCAGGTGCAACAATCTGCGCCTGGTGGATTTCCGGAGGGAGTCAAGCGCGGCCCGAGTCCTTCGTCGAAGATTGGATCAACTCCTGGATACCAGGTGGCACACGCTCCACTTGGTTCGCCGTGGAGCGTGCGCACCTCTCCATGGCTCCAAAGCCCCCTTTGGGCATGCCACACCGGCCCATCATCGCATGGATCATTAACTTCAGGAACAGAGATCTCCTCCTGCACCACGCCCGTTCTCAGGGATTTGTAACCTTCCAGAATCATACGATTATGATATTCCAGGACTATACCAGGGAGGTTCAGTCCTTAAGATGTTCCTACACGGACGTAAAACAGGAACTCTGCACCCTTAATCTGCAATACAGGCTTCTCTTCCCAGCCAGGCTGCGCATGATCTTCTGGGACAAATCATATTTCTTTGACAGCCCCGAGGCAGCTTGGACCTGGCTGACAAAGGAACGCCCCCTTCGGCTCAAAACCAAGTCGGTGGCGCTGGGATGCCAGGCCTCTGGCACTAGCGGCTTAGCCTCGCGGTCCAGGTGTACACAAGGCGGGAAAGCAATAAGAGCCAGGTCAGACTCCTCAGTGCCCGGGTCTTCCAGATCGAACTGTCAAACTACCCCGCCAAGGACCCACCACTCTCAGGAGGCTCGCACCCATGATCCCTCACCTACAGGATGCTCTTAACCCGGGATCCTGACTGTGAACTCCGCGGACTATGATCTCTCCCGCAGTCTGAATATTCCTGCCTGATGCTCTGCGCGATGCTCATTGCATTGCCGGGATGGAGACGACACATGGCTGAAACCTAACCTGATCAGATATCTCTGCTGATCCCACCTTTGATCCTCCATCGCGAGCGGTCCACTACTTTCTAGTTTAGTTTGCTTTTACCGTTGAAGGGCGACAGATGCTTCCGTTCCTGAAGTATAGGGTGCGCGGAGGATGGGGGGGAGATTGGGGCCGTTGCCCCGGGTTCTTAGTTGGTCATCATTTCCAGGCTTATAACATCACACCTTCATACGGGCAAGACGCTGCCTTACTTTGGTATGGCTGTCCCACATGGCGCTTACCTCTGCCTCCAAGACGCTCACCGCGCAGTAGGCTTCCCCAGCATTGCAGGTTCCCCTTAATACCCACGACACTGTGACCCACCATGCACCCCGTTCCGCGTCCTGTCATGGAACGTTAATGGCCTATTAGATAGAATCAAACACACAGCAGTCCTGCGTTACGACCAGAGACACAGTCCCGACATTCTCCTATTCCAAGAAACCCATCTCTTGAGCAATCTCTGCCCTTTCCTTGTCAGATACGGCTTCGACAGACCCTGGCACTCCGGCGTTTCTAGGAGCTCTCATGGGATTGCTATCCTACTAAAGCGCAATTTTCCTTTTGTACCCTCTCCAGATCCCTAGGCGAGTGCACCCTCAATGTCCTCTCCGCTTACGTTCTGAACGCCACCCATACAAAGACCTTACACTGCATAGGTGACACACTTGCCTCTATGCCTCCAGGAATGACCATACTAGGAGGGAATTTCAAGGCCGTCATGCAACCCACTCTCGACGACACGGGGATTCCCTCTCCCACTCACACCTCTCAAGCCAAACAACTTACTGAATGGGCTGCAGCTAAGGAGCTCTGTGACATTTGGCGGATTTGGAACCCACGAGCGTCCCTTTACACTCACACTTCAGCAACACATCGCAGTCATTCCTGCATTGACCTGGTGTTCACACCTGCCCCTGACTGCACATATGTCAGGGACATAGGTATCCTCCCTCGGGGCATCTCTGATCACTCACAGTTGCTTCTGGCCATGGGAGGCCCATCCACTGCTCTTCGTCCGATGTGGCGAATGAACGTATGGTTCCTTCACGACCACAAATTCAAGGAGGCCCTCAAAGCCGACATTGAAGTATACTTCCTTACAAATCAGGACTCTGTCTCCTCACCTGGTACCCTATGGGAGGCGGGCAATGCCACGGCCCGTGGACACGCCAAGAGTCACCTCAAGGCCCAGTGGGTGGCCAGGGATAGCAGACCCACGCTCCTGGAAACCCAAGCAGCTCATCTAGAAAGAACCGCCAGTGGTTCGCCCGATGGTTTTCACCTGTGCCAACTGGCGCTGGTGAGAGACGAGATCAGGCAGATCTCGCTGGACTTGGCAAAGCTCCTTTGGAGGTCCTCTGTAGCCCGTGTCGACGGGTGGGGTGATAAAAACAGGAAGCTAGTACACAGGTTGATGGCCTGCCCTCTAGCAGCCCGGATAATCCTGGAGATCCGTGACCTGACGGGGCATACTCACTGCTCTCCTCGGGCTATAGCCCAAACCTTTGCAGACTACTACTCCGAACTTTGTTCCACCCGAAACCCTGAACCCTCCCTGGTGGAATTGATCGCCTGAGAGGATCTCCGCCTTCCCGCACTATCTGCAATTGAGTCCGATGGCCTAGATGGTCCAATCTCATGTGAGGACATACAGGGAGCCATTTCGCTGGTTGCGGCTGGCAAGACCCAGGGCCCTGACGGCTTCCCACAGGAATACTATTCCACCTACAGAGACATTCTCACCCCTCACTTGGCTGCACCATATGAGGGAGCCATTGAAAAAAGCTCTTTCTATCTGGAGACGGATACAGCCACCATAGTTCTCATTCCCAACACGCAACATCCCTCCCCAATATGTGCGGACTACCGTCCCATCTCCTTGATTAACACAGAGGTTAAAAATGTTGCCACGGTTCATGCTCAACACCTCAATCCCTACCTTGATAGATTGGTTCACCCGGACCAGTGCGGGTTCATGCTGGTGCGGGGCACCCTGCACTGCCTCCGGGGTCTCCACGTGGCTCTGGCCAACCGGCATGTACTAACCCCCTACCTGGCGCTTCTCCTAGTCAACTTCAAGAAAGCCTTTGACTCAGTCGACTGGGGTTACCTGGGGGATATCCAGAGGGTTTTGGGCCGGGCCCCCGGTTTCGCCATATGGTGTGTGTCCTTTACTCCAAACCAACCGTGCGGTGCAAGTCAGTGGGGTACTCTCCAACATCTTTTTGATAGGTAGAGGTAGCGGGACACGGCAGGGGTGCCCTCTCTCACCCCTCCTTTTCGCCCTGGCCATGGAGCCCCTGGCTAATTTGGTTGCTCGGGTTAAGGGGCTGGCGGTGAGGGGGATCTCATGAGGACAAAATCTCACTTTACACAGATGATGTCCTGTTGTTTCTCACTGACCCAGTCCAATCTGGCCCCCGCTGCCTGCAAATCTTACACTCCTTTGAGCAGATCTCTAATCTCTGGTCTGCGGCTGAATTCAGCCAAATCAACATTGGTCCCCCTACACATCTCCTGGTACTGCTTCCTATCTGATGGCAATCCTTCAAATACCTAGGAATATAGGTTGCCCTGTTGCCAGACCTGGCCTGGGCACTCAACGTAACCCCTCTAGTCACTAAAACCCAGCAGGACCTACTGAAATGGGAAAAACTACCTCTCAACCCACTGGGGCGAATAGCCCTATTTAAAATGATGATTCTCCCCTGGTTCCTATACATTCCCAGAACATACTGCATCAAATTCCCCGTACCTGGTTTCGAGGCATAGATAGTCTCATCATAAAATTCCTCTGGAGTGGTTGACGTCCTCATATGGCCCTCCGACAATGCCAGATTCCTCCATTTAGGGTTGTAACTTTTTATTGATTTCAGAAGAGAGAATAATGAACAACAGCTGTCGCCTACATCCATGGGCCCGTGAGGAATAAGCAGTAAAGTATTGATTCAGTTTACATCATCCGGCACCTACATTAATCGGCCAGTACGGTATTCATGCGATCAGACAGAAATGAGGGAATGGGGGGGGGGGAAATAGGAGAGAGACATAGATCAGATTCACATAAAACCTTTAACAAAAAACAACGTGTGCTCAGGTTGCTTAGATGAAGACTCACTCTTTTGTTTCCCTTGGGTCAACTGAGGGTGTGGGAGGTGTAATCTGTAATATGCGTAGGTATATTGGATGGGTTAATTCTTGGAATTCTCCCGAGAGCTGTGTGATACAGGGGCCCCATCTTTTCTCAAATTTGGGCAGGCTATGGTTCACCGTGGCAGTGAATTTCTCCAACCCCAGTAGGTCCCACAGTTTAAGGAGCCAATCCGCGTGGGTCGGAATTACATCTGTACCAGATTTGGACAACAGGACCTGTCTCGCAGCGCACAATGCCAGTGTGATAGCCTTACCCCGTTCGGAGTGTAAGGGATAGGTTAAAGCTCTAGGCAACCCCAATCCGATGTAAGCCGGAAAGCAGGATATTTCGGTATCGAACATTGTGTCAATGTCAGGCAGGACTTCCGTCCAATACCTATGAAGTTTGGGGCAGTGCCACAGTAAGTGGGTGAGCGTGCCTGAGTGACCACAATGCCGCCAGCATTAATCCGACCTCCCCCTCTGCCTCTGAGCCAAGCGCGCCGGGATGTAATACCAGTAGTGTGCTAATTTTAATAGTGTTTCCTTGCCCACTGCACTTGTGGTGGATGTGTGTGCTCGGTGCAGGACATCTGGCTGCTCCCTATCAGTGAAACTGCGTTCGCATTCCCGCTCCGATCGTTTCCGGGCTGGAGTGTGCAGCGGTGTAGGTAGAGTATTTAGAAAGGAGTAAATATCAGATAGAAGACGGGAATCATCTGCTCGAGTGAAAAGCCAGTGTTCAAACAAGGTGAACTTTCTGTTAACATGTGGCTTAACCATAGGTAAAGACACCCAGTGCCGGACCGCCAAGTATTGCCAAAGTTCTGAGTTCGGGAGCCCAAAGTCCCATTGGAGGGCCTTAAAATCCAACAGGCCTGTAATATTCTTATATAGTAAGAAACACAGTATTATGCAAAGGATTTCATTGTCATCTCGTACTAATTCAACACAGAGAGGTTTTTATGCAAAAGTATAAATATTTTTAATTTCATCAAAAAAGTTTTGGTATGTGATTCTGAACAAGACGTTTTGACAACATATTATTCCAAAGACAGAAACCAATGGAACACCTTTACATATTTAATACATTAGTATGTTGGAATTCATTTGTAGTTGGTGACATTGGTTCCGTAATCTTGATCTCAAGCGCGCTACAGCCGACACGTGTTTCGTCACGACAGTGACTTTCTCAAGGCTGTAAGGGTAATAACATGAACTCAAATTCTGTACACGTTAAAATCAGATTGTCTACCATGTGCAATTATTGTTTGGAGTCATGCACTAAGTACACCAATTTAAAAAATATGCGTGCCAGGTACGGGAAGAAAAGAGAAAAGGAACGAGCAAGGAGTGCCAACAGAAAAAGAGGAAAGAATGAAACATAAACACACATAAATGTGCAAGTATTTACAAAAATAGTGTCATTATGGAAAAACGCAAAATACAGACGAACTTGTGCAAGCAAAAATTTCCAAAGCCCGGTAGGAACATCACTGTCCACTTAACCCATAGATATTTGATAACAGGGAAGTGAGCTCAAAAGAGGGGGACAAATAACCAAATTGAGGAAAAGACAGGGTCAGACTTAGAATTACTAACCTTTTTTCAAATACGAGATGCAAAGCTTAAATGTCATATGGTCATCACCAGATTCTCAAAGATTAGATATTCGGATCCATATCAATATTACCCAAGGTCCTAGGAATTGAGAATTTCAGTCAGAGAAGCGATACAGAGTAACTTGATCAATCATCTTTAGAGACTTATGGAAAAAGAGATGAAAAAGGAACAGCCAATAATGCTTACTTCTAATTTATCAAAGCGGGCCTTAGTGATAGTGAGACCTTGGAAGTGACACGGCCTTCTCTGAAGCGATCCTAGGAACGTGTTTTTATCACACTCCTGATATATGAACATGGAAGAAGAGAATACAACATCCGGGATTATTAAGAGGTTCAGGGTTTTTACCAAGTGCTTTAAGTATATCCCCATATGACTTACTAGATAAATGCATGGAAACTTATATTCATCATTCTCCTGGCTATGTCGTGGTTATTTCGAAAACAAACTTCATCCCCAAGAAATCTCGCGTCTGGATGAGCCCACTCCTCAAAAGGTCATAATTCTGAAACATAAGCCCAATAAGCGTATTTGTATATATAGACTGGATTCATAGGTCAATTATATTTAGTCCTACATTTGACTTACTTATAATAGTTGTGATGGGGATATCCAAAACTAAATGGGTCCCAAATTTTGGGCTGTGATATGCCCCTGAAAGGTCAAAACAGACAAGACAATGTAAATGATCGCCAATAAAACAAGTATCAACAGACGAATAAGCAACCTTTGTTGTTCAAAGACAAATATTAGAAAAAAATATTATATTAGAAAAAACTCGAGTCAGAAATACGTGATACTTAGAGAAATCGTGTAACAGTTTATGGCCGCCCATCAGAATTGTTGTTAACTTAATTCGTAAAGAAAGATGACTTCTAGACATTTATTCAGAAAAATTTATTTATTTATTTTTTTTGAAATTTTTTTTTAACGCTACTGGCATAGTCTATGTAGACCATCGGTCCCGTTCGGTCGGCTGTTAGGCAGAACGCGAAAGGGTTTTGATAAAAACAGAAGTAGATTTTTCACCAAGGTCCCTTTTGTTATAATACGGCATGTTATCTCCCATTTAGATTGAAATCAATAAATGGTCCGATATCACCGTCTTTACGCTGCATTAGTCTAGTTCGCCAAAAAACAAACTTATAATAAGAACTTAATGCACTTAATGCACTTAGCTAGTGCATTACAACAATGGGCATGTTCGTCTTACCTAGTGAGATTTCTCCAAGCTGTAGAGTAAAGAGCAGCGTCCTCTCGAACCAGCTACCAGTTTGTGTGTTGTCACCGTCTATTTAAATACACCGCGTAATGCCGACCATACGTAGAAGCGTCAGTAGGCGGAGACTGAAAGTTCCCCGTTTTTTGTGTTTATCTAACAAATATAGAGAAGGGACAAGAAGTGCATGGTCCTCTGTGGCGGCCATATTTGAGTAGTAACTTCTCCGTGAGAACATCTCTTGAGATTGTTTCACGAGCGTGTTGGTGTCAATTTAGTTGACCACCAAATAAAGTATGAATTTCATTATTTTTTAAGAAAGTGTATGTGTGACACGTAACAGAAACAGTGGCATCTACTCTCAGTATGCGTGTGCAATCATACACCTTGAGAGTACAATTCTAGTCCGTAATACAGCCAATCACAGTGGGGACAGCAAATACGGTGGCATCTACTCTCAGTTTCTGTGTGCAATCATAGACCTTAAAAGTACAATTCTAGTCCGTAATACGACCAATCAAAGTGGGGACAGCAAATAAAGACCCCAGAAGTTTAATCAATCACACTCGAAAATGTTTGTAATCCCGATTTTCTAGAAAATAGGAAAAGAAAGAGAAAGAAAGGAGTAAAGGATGAAAATAGTCACAAAAAAGAACAATGTCAAATAAGAATGTGAGGAAGAAACCATGTTTTTCGTAAAAACTAACTGTGAAACATTTCCATGAGAACACATCAGATTGAAATATATATATCATTAATTCTCTTATCCTAAACAGTAGTGGTGTATGGTCTAGGATTAATTAAATGCATTTTCCATAATCTTGTCATACATTCATATATGTAATATCAGTATCATTGTTTATATACTTAAGCAGTGGTGCACAGAGGTGTTCACAGTCAAGCATTATAAATCCATACCACATCCTACCACTGAACAAATCATTCAATGCGTCTTAAAATACATTATTTCAGAAATACAAATAGTTCCTTATCAAAATTGAGCCCCTGCTCCACCGCCCTCAATTTGATAATCCATTGTGCCTCAGTTTTCCTTAGGGTAAGGGTTCTATCTCCCCCTCGAGGACCAACTACTGTATGTGAAATGCCATGAAATCTTATTTTTCTGATGTTTTCAAGGGAATGACTGATTGAAATGAACAGCAAGAGGGTAACTACAATCGTTATTCCTTACTGCTCTCATGTGTTCTTGTATTCTTTCCCTTAGTGGACGGATGGTACTGCCTATATAAATAAGGCCACAACAGCATATGATGCAGTAAACTGCATAGTTGGTGTTGCAGTTGATGAAATTTTTAATCTGATACCTGACCGTAGTGTTATACTGAAAGTCAGTGATCTTATTTTCTGCAAAGTGACAAATGCTACAATTTGTACACTTAAAAAAGCCCCGAGGTTTGGGCGGTAACCAGGTGGTTCTTTGTTTTGCAGGTGGCAAGTAACTAGGGCTCAGTAGTTCCCTCAATGTGGTGCCTCTTCTGTGTAAGACTGTTGGTTTTTGTGCAATGTATTTATCTATTGATTTGTCCAATTTTAGAATGTGCCAGTGTTTCAAGAAGACATTATAAATTTGGTGACTGTGTGTATTGAAATCAGTCACCAATGCTATTTTGCGTTCCTTTTTGTTATGCGATCTACACTTGTTACCTGGTTTTAGTAGACCTGATCTTGTTCTCATCTGTATTTTTTTCTTGGCACCATCTAATGTTGTTCGAGAATATCCTCTGCCTGTGAATCTTGCCTCTAATTCTCTGAGTTCCTCATGGAAAACTGTCTCTTCACTGCAAATCCTCTTAATTCTAGTCATTTCCCCATAGGGGATTGCGTTTATTTGCGACTTTGGATGTGCACTGCTAGCATGTAACACAGAGTTACATGCTGTGGGTTTCCTGAACAGTCTAGATACTATCTTGTCGGATCTTATATACAAGATCACGTCTAGAAATTCCATTTCTGACTTACTGATCTTATGGGTAAATTTGAGATTATATGGATTGTTATTAAGATGTTGAAATAATTCCAAAAAACACGATTCGCTACCTGACCAGATGATAAAAATGTCATCTATGTATCGACCCCAATACATGATGTGTTCCGTAAGTGTAGTGTCAGACATTTTCCACAAATGATGTTGTTCAAACACACCCATGTATAGGTTTGCATAGGACGGTGAAAATTTGGATCCCATGGCAACTCCTACATCTTGCCTGTACCAGGTGTCTTGGTGTAGAAAGACATTATTTTCTAGGGTCACTCTTGTGAGATCTAATAACATCTGTGTGTGTTCGTAAAAGGTGGCATCCCTATACCCCAGACATTCTGCTAAGGCCTGTATGCCTTTTTCTAAAGGTATACACGTGTATAGTGAGCAGACATCCATTGTCACAAAAGAGAGGTCATTTGTCCATTCCAGGTCTTCTAACTTGCTCAGGAGATCTCCAGTGTCCCTAATGTATGAGGGCAGATTGTGTACTAAGGGTTGTAGGAAGACGTCTATATATTCCGAGATATGTTCTGTTGGAGAATCAATACCTGAAACTATTGGCCTACCCTTTGGAAAATCGCCAGGTTTATGTATTTTGGGTAGAACGTATAGACAAGGGGACCTAGGCATAGGATTGTAGAGATACCTGAATTCTGCTTCTGAAATCTGACCCTTTTCACGCCAACTTGTGAGTTTAGTGTGTAACAAGGACGTGATGTCTTTTAGGGGATTGCTCTTTAAACGGGTGTAAGATTGTTCTTCTGTTAATTGTCTCTCAATTTCTTTAACATAGTCTGTCCTTTTCATGATGACTATATTTCCTCCTTTGTCTGCTTCCTTGTACACCACCTCAGTTTGTGCCACTAAGCTCTTTAAAGCTAGATTTTCTTCTTTGGTTAAGTTAAAGTTAATGTGGCCATGGTTGGTATTGAATTTATCCTCTAATTTGTATAGATCTATAGTTGTCGCTTTGTAAAAAGTGTCAATTAAGTTGTCCGATGGTAGTGTTGGAACGAATATAGATTTTTGCTTAAGGCCACTATCTAAATTAAGGTTTGGCATGATATCTAGATCTATGAGGACATCAGTCATTGAAGGGGGTGTGTTAGAACAATCATCTAGAGATAACAACAAGTGTATATCCTGTATCTCTTTTATTGTTTTGTTACAAGGTAGAGAAACAGCATTTTCTGGATGCAAAGACATAGGTTGATTTTCAAAAAAAAATTTCAATTTGAGATTGCGAACAAATTTAAACAAATCCACATGTATCCCCGTAAAGTCCGGTAACCTAGTAGGACAGAAACTCAACCCCTTGCTAAGTACATTCAAGTCATTTTCAGAAAGGGTAAGATCTGACAAATTCACAACAGAGATATCTTTATCAACATTGGTCATACATGGTGTTCGTTTTAATGTGTGGGAAGGTCTCAGTTCTTCAGATTCCGTGATGCTGACCGGGTGGTGGCTCCCACCTTGGTGTTTGTGTTTTGACCGCCCCCTCCTGGTCTTCTTATATTTTGTTGGCCATAGTTGTTTCGATTGCCCTTCCGATACCTTGACAGTTCGTCTAAAAAAGAGGAAGAGTTGATTTTAGACGATGGGCCTGCTATAGGGGGTTCTGTATCCTCCCCAATACTGATCCCACTACGTATGCTCGAAACGTCCGACTCACTGCTGGATGGTATGGTCGTTGGTATGTTATCAGTTTTTGTGGGCCCAAACTGTTTCTGTTCAGTATCATCAAACTTTCTTGCGAAAGTGAAGACCCTTCCTCCCTTATAATCATTGTCATCCCTCCGCAATTTCCTCACTTTCTTTTCTTTGATATAGAGTTGGTGTGCACTCAATATATCCTTTAGAATTTTGTAATTCTTCACTGTTGCTTCCTCTAGATTAAGGCTTTTGATTTCTGACTCTAATCTTTCTATTTCTTGTAAAAGAATTGCTCTTTTCCTGTCAGCATGCCTGATTAATATATCCATCATATTGAAAGATGATGGATATAAGATGGACGTGGAAAGTTGGTAGAAGGAGCACACTTTGTACCAGACCCCTAAAGGTGCCGTAAACACCTTCGAGATATATACACCAGGCAGGCGGTATTTACGCTGTGGCCATGGGATCTTCCAGATATGGATGCCGGCTACTGCCTGGTCCAGGAAACACCAGTGTTTTTCGGTCATTAGACGCTGCCATTCAAATATATAGCGTAGCTGAGCGGCCTGATAATATTTCTTCAAGTTAAGTATTCCCAATCCCCCCTTGGCCAGTGACAGGTATGTGCGCTCTTTCGCCATCCGAGCCCACATACCCGCCCATATGAAGGTTTTGAGTCCATCCTGCTATTTCTGGAAGATAGCGAGAGGAGGCAGTAACGGCATAACTTGCATCAGGTAGAGAATTTTCGGTAATTTTGGCCCCCCGCCACGATTAAATGAGAGATCGCACGGTGTGCAACAGAGCCTCGTAGTTATTGGTGATCGAGCTGTCGATTGTGGGTAGTATTTGGGTGCCCAGGTACTGGATACCCTGCTGCGACCATTGGAAGGGAAATGTGGCTTCTAAGTGAGCTTGCTCTGCTCGTGGTATAGTAATGTTCAGGGCTTGTGTATTGGCCGTGTTGACCTTGAAGCCAGGGACTTCCCGAAACTGCGCCAGTTCCTCTAGGAGGGGAGGTAGGGAGCCACGCTGGTTAGTGACAGTCAGTGGGACGTCGTCTGCATATAGAGCTATTTTGTGGGATTGGTCCCCCATCCATATGCTCTCTATCTACGGATGGCGGCGGATGCATTCTGCCAGGGGCTCCATGTCGAGCGCAAATAGAAGAGGTGAAAGAGGGCAGCCCTGGCGAGTCCCCCTAGCAACAGGGAAGATCAGAGATTGTATGTTATTGACCGTCACCCGCGCTTTGGGGTCCGCATAACCCGCCCCAACCCAACGCTGGAACCTGGGTCCGAAGCCCACCGCTTTCAGCACCCCATGGAGGAAGGGACAATGAACGCGGTGGAAGGCCTTTTCGGCATCTATGGACAGAAACAACGTTGAGACTCAAGAGCGCTGAGTCTTATCCAATAGATGGAAGAGCCGCTTAGTGTTGTCACTACAGGTGCGACCCGGTATAAAGCCATACTGATCAGGCTCTATCAAGCCTGGCATATGCCTATCCATTCGCCCTGCCAAGATCCCAAGGAATATCTTAGACTTGACACTCAAAAGAGAAATGGGGGGGTAGGAGGCACAGCGATAGGGGTCCTTCACCAGTTTCGGTAACACCGTGATGACCGCCAGACACATCCATTCTGAAAGTTCCCCTAATTCGCTAAAGTTATGAAGGCGGGTTAAAATGGGGGCCAGAAGGGATGCGTACTGCTTATAAAAAGCCGCTATAAACCCGTCCGGCCCTGACGCTTTCTCTAACTGCAAGCGACCTATCGCATCCGGCACCTCCCTTTCGGAAATATCCTTTTCCAATTGGTCTGCGTGAAAGGGCAGTAATTTTGTGACAGGAGCCTGTTCGATGTATAATGTGCAAGCATCCGTGCGGATGTCCCCGGGTGCATATAGTTGTGCATAAAAGTGGCCAAACTCTGATGCTATATCTTCATCCCTCGTAAGGTGGCGTCCATTGCTATCTATGAGCACCTGCACACGTCTAGAGGGTGCCTGCGCCCTCAGCCTATGCGTCAATAATTTCCCTGCCTTATTGACCCCCCATAGTACTTCTGTCGCTTTCGTAGCAAGGCATACACAGCCGCATCCACATCTAACGCCCTAAGCTGTTTCCGCACTGCATTTAACTGCCGTCTATTTTTATGGGTGGCCACTCGTCGGTGCTCATCTTCTAGCTCTTTCACACTGTCTTCGAGCGCAGCCCGCTTCGAGGCTCGGTTACTGTTAAGCCTTGCCGCTATCACAATGTATGTCCCTCTAATGACTGCTTTAAGGGCTTCCCAAAGTGTCGTGATCGCAGTGTCTGGCGTGTTGTTGAGAGAAATATAGTCAACTATAGCCTTCTCTACCTCCTTTGCCGCAGCCTCATAAGTTAGCAGTTTAGGATTAAGGCGCCACGTTTTGCTGGTCTCGTGTGCAGCTGGGAGGCGAATATCTAACTGAATCAGGGCATGGTCAGATATGGCTGCCACGTCTATCAAGGTGCCAACGACTCTCGGGCACAAAGGGGCCAAAACCAGGAAATAATCTATTCGAGCATGAGATTGGTGGGCTGTGGAGAAGAAGGAATAAGACCGCGATTGGGGGTGCAATGCTTGCCAAATATCAGTAAGCCCGGCTTTCTCAACCCAGCACACCCCCTGTGAAGAAAACATCCCCGTAGGCTCTGAACGAGAAGGGGACCTATCTATAGCTGCGTCCATAATCAAATTTAAATCACCCCCTACTATCAGGTTGGGATCTGGAGATGCCAGTACGTCACCGAGTGCTTGGCGAATAAAGGGTTCCTGCTTTTCACTGGGAGCATAGAGGGTAGCAATAGTGAATGTGTGGTGGGCCAGAGACACCCTCAGAGAAAGCAGCCACCCCGGAAGTTCAGCTTGTACCCCTTCAACCCTCCCTTGAAAGTGCGTGGCCACAAGGATCGCTACTCCTGCTTTCTTCCCCTGTCCCCAGGACCAATACTAGCGATTGAACCACTGCGATCGCATTCTGTGGGAATCCTGTTTCAACAGGTGTGTCTCTTGTAGGAGACAAAGTCACATTGTGACGCCCTTAGTTGGTTAAGAATTGCTACCCTTTTAGCTGGTGAATTGAAACCCCTTACATTCAGACTATGTATCCTTACCATTGTACATTAGGACAGAACCGCTGCACAGATTCCCAGCTACCCCTGCATAGCTCCCACCCCCAACCCAAATACATAGTGAGTCTGTCCGAAGAAGAGAGGAGCACAGAAACATGAAAGATACATAACAACAGAGATAAGAAAAGTGAACAAAAGCACCAGGAGGTGCACAACTTGCGATTGTGTAGAGAGGGTCCATGTCATTGGTCATCCGTGGGAGAGAAGCAACCAAGGGGAAATCTCCATCCCCGCCGCTACCTGTCAAGTAGAAGGCACAAAGATGTCGCCGGGGGTGGCCACCCACCTCCCTCTCTTAAAACGAAGCACTGAGTGAGATGCCGCTAGTCGTCTTCTCGGTCTGGGGACTGGTGGTGGTCTGAAAGTTACCGTAGCAGGTCCAAGCGTTCTTTGATGCTTTCAGTTTTCGTGGGCTTCAAGAGCTGTGACAAGGGAGAGTTCCTGGTACGGCGCCGCCTCTGGGCATCTGCAGTTGATACTTGTGAGCCAGTGCGTGATGGGGAAGAGTCTTGATCCAGAGTTAGACCCAAAATGTCCACCGCCTCCATTGGTGTGCGGGTCACTTGTGTCTCCCCTTGCCAAGCAAATATTAACCAGAATGGGTGGCCCCATCTGTACCTCACTCCTTTGTCCCTCAGGAACGCTGTGACAGGTCGCATTTTCCTTTGCCTCTGTAGGGTAATGATTAATAAGTCCTGGTACAAGCGGACCTTGTGGCCTTCAAAAAGGACATGTGGCTGGTCCCGCACTGCTGCCATAATAAGCTCCTTCTGGGTGTAGTTTTGGAGACACGTCAAAATGTCCTGTGGGGCAACTGGAGAGCTAGAGGGATGCCCCGCCCTGTGCGTCTGATCCAGAAGAAGGTCCTTCCCCTCCAAAGTCGGTACAATATTTCTAAAGTGGTGCAGAACATAGTCCTCAAGGCGGCCTGCATCCGTCTGCAAAGGGGCCCCTTTAGTACGAATGTTAGACCGGCGTGACCTGTTTTCTAATTCCTCCAGATGCAAGTTGAGGTCCGCGTTGCGATCCTTGAGTTCCAGAATCTCCCTGCGGCACTCCTCCATCTCTTCGTCTCTGGAGTCTGCAGTGTGCTCCACCGAATCCACCCTCTGCTTTAGGTCCCCCAGGTCATGCCGCAGGTCTTTAACTTCAGTGGCCATGTCCGTTCGGAGGGCCACGATATCGTTCTGCAGCATGCCTATAAGTGCTTCCATGAAGCCCCTAGTGATCGGGGCCTCGTTATCCATCTCGGGGCGCAGTGGTGAGCCAGTTCCGCTTGTGTCAAGGATGGGCGCTGTGGTCCCCAGTTTCTTGGTAGGACCTTTACTCAAGAGAAGCCTGATAGAGGCATTGTCATTCTTTGACCATGCTGTGGCCATGGTGGGTCGGGGGTCACCACTGGTACCCCACTCTGGGCGATATCGATGCTCAGAAGGTGGTGGCCGGCAGGCTCCCAGACAAAAGGCCGAAGTCCCTCTAGGCTTTATCCTCCTATCAGAGGGACCCGGGAGCTGAACGTCGCTATGCTGAACCAAGTCCTACCTCTCCAGGGGGCCCACACCGTTTGTTGTGATCCACTGCGACCGGGGGTCCAGGCGCAGCGACCGCCCAGGTTGGCCGGCCGCCACTGTCAGGAATCCTCACGTACTGAAACTGGTCCCGCTCACTCAGCTTGCTGCAGCCGGGCCTGGGAGAGAGGGGCCGATCCAAATGTACCAGGCGCCTCCACCCACTCAGTGGCTTCACCCACTATAGTCAGGGCACCTTCAAAGGGGAACACTGTTCACCAGCCACCGGTGAAGAGACTCACGTGCCCCTGATGTTCGCAGGGAACCACTGACAAGAAAGCAGGTGCGGCGGAGCTCCGAGGTCCTGCTACCGCACAGGCGCCATATTGGACACGCCCCCCCAGATTCCTCCTTTTGATGGAGGTATGGGACTCACAAACCTCAACCTGTACTACCTGGCGACCCGCCTCCTGGTGGTCCACGATTGGTTCAATGGGGGTTGGTCTGACCTGGCTTATAGGACTGAACTCAATGACCTGAGCCTCTCCCGTGTCCAAGCCATGCTATACGGATCCCCTATCCCCAGGGATCTCCCCATGGTGACCCACGTAGTCTTCTTGGCCTGGCGCACTACCTTGAAACACACTCACTGGCAAAATAAACTATCCCAGTAAACACTGCTTTGGCAGGGTACATGGCTGCAAGAGGTGCGGCACCTAGCAGGCTTCAGGAGTTGGGACCCCATTGGTATCTCACAACTTGGGGACCTGTGGATTGGTGACCACATTCGTTCCTTCGCCGACTTGCAATTTAGATATGCACTTCACCCCTCCCAGTACTACAGGTACTTGCAGGTCCGTCACGGCTTAGACACACATATCAGGTCTGGCACATCACTACCGGAGCACAGTCCCCTTGAGGCCCAGGTCATGATGGGCGACCTTGGAAGAGGTGGGGTCTCCCGTATATACCGATCTCTAACTAATCAAGGTCCCCTATCTCTTGACTGCTTGAGACTTAGATGGGAGGCATGGCTGGTGTCCACTGGGGGACGAGGACTGGAGAGATGCAATGATGGCACCTCGAACTGTTACTGCTTCGCCTTGTCCAGCTCTACTATCTGCATGCCTCCTACCTCGCCCCCAGTCGCCTCCACAAAGCGGGCCTGATTCCCACCCCGGCTTGTCCGAGGTGTGGCTCAGATCCTGCGGATTTCTTTCATATAGTATGGTCATGGCCCACATATTGCCCCCTACTGGAGCGCCCTAGAATTAGAACTTACGGAGGTATTGGGATGGGAGGTGCCACACAACCCCCTAAACATTTTACTGGGCATCACTGATGGATTGGACGGGTCCAAGGTGGGCAAGACACTCCTGGGCACCTCATTAGCAGTAGCCAAGCGCCACATAGCAGCGGCATGGAAGAACCCTACCCCTCCACTTTGGCTAAATGGCGCCGGGGAGTGGATTGGTGTGCCACACAGGAGCTCCTGTTGTTTGAGGCCAGGGGCTGTCCTGCCAGACACCGAAAAGTCTGGGGCAAATGGCTAGGTATGCTGGACTGATCGCCACCTTTAGATCTGTGGGACTGACGTGTTCTGCCCCCGGGATGGAGAGCAACTACACTGTACTTTGTGATACCTGCACTGTATGCCAAAATTCATATGCTATAATGCTGCCTGACATGCTGAACTGTTTGTTTTTATTTCTTTTTCTCTTCTTGAAAATCAATAAAAATTCTTTACCAAAAAAGAAATGTACTCCTGGGGTAGATTGGAACTTAAAGGACTTAGTTAGAAGTTAAAATCTTTGACTAGGTTGGTATCCAACACATGCTTCATCGCTGTCAGTGTCAAATTGCACCTAGGTCCCGGTCTACTGAGACCATTGACTATCATTGCCACTATGTGCTTCTTGCACTATTAAAATTTTAAAGTTTATATCTTTGATTCCTGACTTTCTCACTGACTTGGTACTGCATAAATACTTTACGCATTGCCCTAAATTAAGTCTGTCTGATCTGTGCCGTAACTACCAGCAGGTTAAGCTCAGGTTAATTTAGTGACATTGTGGGATTATTCTTTGAGATGGGGAGTCACCCAATCCAAATATTAATATGGGATGGGTAGCGTCAAGGGCAGTAAGGGGGTTGTAAGGTATAGTAAGGGTTTTTCAGGGATCAGGGAAGGATTACAGTAACATAGAGGAGGCTGTTCCCCGCTACTTTTTTGTCTCCACCCCAAGTGATCAGATTTTCATTGAATGCAGGTAGTAAGAATGCTCCCTCCAAAATTCTCTAAATGTCACCACTTTTTGTGTGAATTTCCTGTATTCCTCCATTGAATAATAAACTTGCTAGTCTATGTCAAAAGTGAAACAGCTTGGCCTCAATGACTCATAGGAGACAGAAACTCTGCCAAGCACCTTCATTTATCTTTTCTTACAAATGTTGTTATCAAGGTAGGCACAGGAATTCCCTATTCTGAAATTGGCAGTCAACCTCCCATGCTAGGATTGGAGCTCTGACTCATGCAGCTACATAACCTTGTTTACTTCTCTCACAAGTTATGAGAAAGGTGCATTGGTAAAATATGAAATTCTTTCATGGTATTGGAATATCTTCCATTGGAATTATGGTTGCTAGGTGCAGTAACTTTTAGTCACAGCCTGTATAGTTGTTATGCTATATCATGATTTGTTAAGAGGATTTGTATGGTGCATATATCACAGAGGGAGTATCCTGGCACCTAAATGGGGGAGAGTTGGTGGGAGCAGTCCTGCCAGGAAACTGATTGTAAAAGCTAGGTTTTCAGTTTCTTGCTAAATTCTAGGATGCAAAAATGTAAGGGGCAGAACTGGTATGTTATAGGATGTCACTCCGGGATTTTGGGGGCAGGTAAGAAAAGGCACAACCTCTGCCTTTAGCTTTATCAATTAGGAGGATGTGGGCAAGCAAGAGTGTCTGGTCGGGGTGTGGAATTTGATGCAAGTATTGAGGTATCCTAGACCTCCTTGTATAATGCTCTGTAGGTGTTAGTGAAGAGTTTCAAGAGTTTGTGTACAGGGCACCAGTGGAGGAGACTGAAGTACTTGGATATGTGTGAATGGATTAGGAGATTGAGAGTGAGTCTGGTTGTTGCTTTCTGGATAATATGCAGTCTTTTGTTGAATTTAGAGATGATTCCCTTGTACATGTAGAGGATGTTTCTATAGTCCGGTTGACTAGTGATCAGTGCTTGAGTGACAGATCACCGGGTGTTTTGTGTTAGCCATCTGAAGACTTGCTTGAGGAGTTTGAGGGTGTAGAAGCGAGTACAGATAGCCATGTTGACATGCTTCGGAGTCATGATCCCTAGGTTCCGTGCAGAGTGAAACAGGGTGGGTGTTGGTCTTAGTTTTGAGGGCCACCAGATTGGACCAAAGGGCTGTGTCTTACCTGAAGAGTACCACTTCTGTCTTGTCAGAGCTGAGTTTCAGGCAGTTGGTCCTCATCCAGTTTTCTACTTCAGACATGCAGATGATAAACTTCATCGAGGTGTTGTAGGTGTTGTTGGAAAGGGAGAGAATAATCTAGGTGTTGTCGGCATAGGATATGATGTTGAGTCTGTGGGATCGGACAATCCAGTGCGATAATGTAGATGTTTGAAGAGGGAGGAGCCTTGAGTGATCCCGCAGATCAGGTTTGAGGCAGAGGATGTGTATGGAGCCAGGCTTACAGATGGAGTGTGACCTGGGGGGAAGGAGCTGATTCCGGTTTCGTGGAGGTGTTGGATGAAGATAGGGTTGGAGATGGTGTCAAAAGGGCTAAGAGGTCGAGTAGGATAAGTGTTGCTGCATCCCTCTTGTCCATGAGAAAACAAATGTCATCCATGGTGGCAATGTGAGCAGTCTTGGTTCTGTGGTTCATCGCAATCCTGATTGGGAGGGGTGCTGGAGGTGGTTAGCCTCGATGTGCTCAGTCAATTGCTTGTTGATTAATTACTCTAAGACTATTGCTGGCTAGGGTGGGAGGGAGATGGGTCTGGGTCTTTGGGCCCACTGAGGGTTTTTTAGGAGGTCAGATGGTGGTGTGTTTCCATGAGTGCAGGAAAGCGTCTATGCTGAAAGAGTTGTTGAAGATTGAAGTCAAAGAGGTGCAGATAGGGTTGAGTCCTCTGAAGAAGATTAAATAGGGCCAAAGGACCAAGGGTGCTCCTGCGTGGATGGTGTACATTGGGGAGGTGTTTTCCTGAGGGGTGATGGTCAGCCAGCACATGAGGGTGTTTTTTTGGGTGCTTCTCATAGGAATGGAGGGAGGTGAGTGTGGCAAGGTTCGGTTGAAGTGCGAAGTTGATGTAAATGGTGGTGATTTTGATGCTGAAGTATTGGGAGAAATGGGTGCACAGTTCCTGTAATGGGGTGATGGTTTTGGAGCTGGTGGCGGGGGATGTGAATTCTTTTACTATGGCAATGATTTCTTATGAGTTGTTGGAGCTGTTTGCAATCAGTTGCGTGATTTCAATGGGCTTAGTTCTCCTAATTCATTGGTGATAGTTCTGGAGGGTTGATTTGTATGAGTCTCTGCCTTTTTTGTTGTGTGTGTGTCCCCAGGAGTGTTCCAGCTATTTCCTGCATCATTTGGGGAGTCAGAGATCTTTCATGTACCAGCTTGTCTGTTGGTTGGTCTATTTGGTGAGGACGGTCTTGAGCAGGGCCAGTGTGTCCGCGCTGGAGGTGATCTAGGTGTTAAAGTTCGAGGTAGAGCGAGTAAGCTCGCTGAGGTGTGACAGGCATTGAGATTAGAAATCTGTGGTCTAGACTTCCTTGGTGGAGGTGTCTGACTGCGTGGGCGGGTTCTCTTACTCATTGAGTGAGTTCGATTATGTTCAGGTCTTTCATGAGGTTAGTGGGGTTGGTGTCTGTGAGGTTTTAGAGGTGAAAGTTGATATCACTATGGTCCCACATACCAGTCTAATACCATGGCTCTTTGGGACCACTACTAGCTTCCGGGGGAACGAGAGCAGTTCAAGACCCTCTGCATTATGCATACAGCAGTCAACAATAATGGTCCCTCTCTGATGAGATTGCTAGCCTCCCCATACTTGCCAGGGAGAACCCTTAGATCTTCCTCTGCCCAGACACTAAGCGTCCCCAGGAAAAAAAGATCCCGATGGGGTAGCCACTCCACTCAGTTTATGGCTCTGAAACTTTGGAACACCTTGCCTTTGGACCTACGCCTAATAGAGATTGAAGTTCCTTACCATAAAGCTCTGAAGACCTGCCTTTTTTGCGACTGATGCTCTGGCAGGAGTGGGCAGTAGGACACGTGGGAGGCAGGAAGCAGCAGGCAAGCATGTGGTACAAAAAAATGACAAAAACAGCATAAAAGGGGAAAAAGGGGCAGGTAAACAGGCAATAGAGGCTAAAGGGTGAAAAAGCAAAAGTCAAAAGGAGGAAAAGAGAAGACCATAGGGGTCAAAGTAGATAGGAGTCAAAGGCAGAAAAGGGGAAATTAAGAAGCAGAAAGAGGCAGAGTGCAAAAGTTGAAGCAGTGCAAAGTGTGAGTGAGAGAGCAAGCTGAGTAGAAAAGTGGTTCAAAGAAGGAGTGAAGAGTGGGGAGAGTTAAATAAAAGTGTGCAGACAGTAGTCAAAAGGTGGCAAGTTAAATGGAGTAGGAGCAGGGGAAAAATGCACAGAGAGCAAGACAGGTACATGTAAATACACAAGGGCAAGGTGAAAAGAAAGGGGACAACAGGCAAGAGAAAATGAGCAAAAATTCAGGAAAGAGGAAACATTTTTACTGGGGACCCATCACTGGAGCAGCTGAAAAAAAGTGGGTCTGAAATGGCTCGGCCTGGTTGGAGGACTTAGGCGGGAGGTAAAGTTGTCAAGCCGAGCCAGGCATCACCTTCTCCGATGATGCCATTGTAGATGTTTCACCCTAGTCATGACTGTCTAGCATGGCATGCATCGCATCCACACTACTCTAAATTTGTTGCCTTGCGAGTCAGTCATATCTTTCTCCTGCATAATGACCGGTTCACTGCGGGTCAAGTCTATTAGGCCCTTATTTATGATGGACTTACGCCGTTGTTGCATCACTTTTTGTGACGCTGTGGTAGCGTAATCAATGCACCATATTGCGTCCTATTTACAAAGTGACGCATCTAGGCAGATATGTCACTTTGTAAATGCCTGCACTACATTATACCTGCGTCAGGTATAATGTATGCAGGTTGGGTGCTCATACGTAAAAAAGCCTTGTAGAAGTAGCGCAGTGAAATCTCTGAGATTTCACTGCACCACTTCTACAACTAGTGTGTCCTTACGCCTGCTTCAAGCAGGTGTAAGGAGTGGCGCAGGGCCTTTTACATGGGGCTCGCCCATGTGTAATGACACCATTGCTGGAGTTGTGTAACCTCACTGACACACTGCAGAAATGAGTCATTACTGCGCCACCATATACATCAGGATCTCTGACGTATCTGATCAATCTTTGCAACATGGAGCGTCAGTGTAAATACGGCGCATCCATGGTGTCGCAAGACGGTTGCAATGAAAAGTGTTGCATTGTTGTTATTTCCCAGCAATGCAAGACTTTTTAGAAATGAGGCCCTTCGTTTATAACCCCAGTTAACAATGTTTTGTGGTTCTGTGGCTTTTAAGTCCAGATGGTGACAAAATAATTCAGTTTAAAAGTTTAATATATAGTGAAAAGATGGAAGGAACAGAAATCTGGATGGCCAAGAATTGATTAGTGCTCCATCAAGCCAAGCCTACTAAGGCACACTAAATCTCTATAGTTTAATCCTCTATCTTCAATGTCCAAGTACAGTAGACGTGTTTAGACTGATAAGCACTGTCCCTGGAGCCACAATTCCTGCGGTCGCGATCCACTGTCAGAGGGCGCTGTCAAATCCTTGAATTCAGCTATTGCCAAAAGAAAGATGCCCCAACATCCAGGCTTACAGAATTCAAACTGGACTATGCAGACACCTTTCAGTCCGATCTGCAGAAATAAAAAAAATATAAAAAAAAGAGAAAACTGAGCAGACTCAGCGACGATTATCCTTAAAAACAAACAAGAACGTTTACCAGAAGAAATGTAAAATCTCTCCATAATTTCCTGATCTGGCCAGGGGTATCTTGTGAACGGGGAGACAGCAATCCTTTTTTATTTGTCAAGGAGTCAGCTCTAGATGCATAGCTACAGCTAAATATAGTTTAGCTTTAAAGCGAGCAATGCAGTTGGCTGCCGATCAAGGATTTGTTCTTGCATGCGTGTTAAGTATCACTTAAGAAAATAGGGGCATATCAGCAACAACCGGCGATAATTATCGCTAAGCGCACTTAGCGCTAGGATAATTATCGCCGGCTATCGCTGAATTTTATTGGTGAGATAGCAACGCTTATCTCATAAAGCGATAAAATTCCAGGCGCAAGCTGCCAATTGTGCAATTATCGCTGGAAATACAGCGATAATCGCACAACTTTTGTGCGATTGATAGGGCAGGGCAGACCCAGCCATAATATCCACCTTCCATTGGATATCATGGCTAAGTCAAACTAAAAAAGCAGGCGTAAGGAAAGTAGCGATAACCAAGGTTAGCGCTACTTTTCTTATCGCTATGCTTGTTAGCGAGCCCATTGGATAATTGGAGAAATGTCGCTTAGCTTAGCGACATTTCTCCAGTTATTTTGGGACGGAACGCCCACTTTGCATCTCATTAGAGATGCAAAGGTAGGCGTTATGGAAAAGGGCGCCAAGGCAAGGATTCACGCAATAGCGTGACCTTGCTGATGTAGCGATAAAATTATTGCCACTTTTCGGGCAAAAACGGCCGCAAAAGCGTCGATAATTGTTTATCGCCACCTTGTTGATATGCCTCCTAATTTTTAGTGATGAAAATACAGATGCTCCATCCTTTTTCTATCAGCCAGCTATGCGGCCTGACGGACAAACTGCAGAAGCTCAAAGCGTTGGCCTGAAAGAGTTCTTCCCTTGAAGGCCGGGCACATCTGAGGGTCCCTTGCAAGTGTTTGCCTTTTCAAAGAGGGCGCGTCACGTGCGCAACCTCTTATTAGTGGTTAATTAATAACTGCTTTTCAGATTCGCAACCCTATACTTTTTGTATCTGTTTGAGGATGTCAGCAGCCAGTATGCCGCACCGAGGGTGGTTCGGGAAGGAGGGCGCCGAGCGCTGGAGCGGAGAAACTCAAGTGGAGAACTAGTCAGAAAGGTGGGTGGGTTGAGGGGGGCGAAGGGTGCTGTATGTTGAGAGGATTTTATAGGGTTGCTTACATTTATGTTTCACAAGTTCATGCTGCAGGTTCATTCAAGCAAGATCTCTCACTTGTGATCTTTTACATTTTTTGTATATTTATTTTCGCTTTGCAGCCATTTACAAGTGAGCAAACGTTCTCAGAATGTCTCAAAGTTTAACAAAGGTACTCTTAACTGCTGGCCCAGCAGGGTCACGGGAATGGGAAATCCACCCAACAGATGTTGTCTGCTGCATGGGGACAGGCGCTCCCCTCTGAGAGACAGCCCGTTGTCCCTTGTCTCTTACTAAATATGTGCAGCAGTGTAGGGTAAAATGGCAGGAGCAGGGAGGTAAAACATACCATAGCAGAGTAAAACTACAGCTACATCACACGTACACATATATTCTGCAGAATAACACAGTTTCACAAGCAGCTTGTTATGCCAGATTACCCGTGTTACATGTAAAACACTGGTGTTTCTTCTTCAATGAGTGCTTGGGCATGCATTTAAGCTGCAACTATAATCTAGACATGTGTTTTTCTCTAAGTGGAGGCACTGGCAACATGACTCTTAGATCCAGAGCAGTTTTAAGAAATGACTGCCATTTAAGCAAAGGGTATAGATGGCATACAAAGCGCACTTGCCCCCCCCTCTCATCACCACTCTCTCAAAGAGACACCTGAGTCAGCTTTGGTCTTCACAGTGTGTATGTTTTATTAAATTAACTTCCTGGCCAATTATTCCATTGGCCTCTCTTATTTATTGTAGAATCTTTTAAAAACACTTTTCTTATAAACACCACAGCATTCAAATAAATCTAAAAAATCACGCATTGTCATTATATTTACAACCCGCTCTCCAAGGGGCCTTTGCTTGACCTTCGGGCTGTGCTAGCAGGCCACAACCAAGATAGCCTGCTCTTCTTAGGTTGACCGCCCTCCAGTCAACAGAGCCGCAGGTAAATAATCTGCCACCACTTGTGACCACCAACGGCTTCCAGGGTAGAGCTAGAGAATCCAGAGCCACCAGCAGGTCAACCCCAGATCTCTCGCCAGCCCGGAGCCCATTAAATGATTTTCAAGACCTGTTCTGGGGTCGAAAATGGCACCTACTAACGGAGTCCCTGCCATTCCTCTTGCCCAGGACCCCGCCAGGACCCCGGGACCCCGCTTAACCCAAAACCTTAGCTTCAGGGATGGGTGGGTGGGCAACTTGAATGCGACCTCCGACCCTGGCAGGAGAGAGGACAAAAGAGGGGGCGTATTCAGGCTTGCTGGCTTTTCAAGCCTCGCGCCCACGAAAATCGCTTCCGGGGTCACCTGCCTTTTCTTCCTCCCTAAGCCCTTCCGGCTTCTGCCAGCTAGTCCAGTCCACTTCCGGGTTACGTGACCCGGAAGGGATGATCTCTACTCTGCCGCCACTTTGATGCCACTAACGGCGCCACGCCCCCTAGGAGGGGTGGCGCCCTTCATAGATGGCATACAAAGCGCACTTGTCCCCCCCCTCTCATCACCACTCCTCTCCACTATCTCAAAGAGACACCTGAGTCAGCTTTGGTCTTCACAGTGTGTACGTTTTATTAAATTAACTTCCTGGCCAATTATTCCATTGGCCTCTCTTATTTATTGTAGAATCTTTTAAAAACACTTTTCTTATAAACACCACAGCATTCAAATAGATCTCAAAAATCACGCATTGTCATTATATTTACAACCCGCTCTTCCAAGGGGCCTTTGCTTGACCTTCGGGCTGTGCCAGCAGGCCACAACCAAGATAGCCTGCTCTCCTTAGGTTGACCGCCCTCCAGTCAACAGAGCCGCAGGTAAATAATCTGCCACCACTTGTGACCACCAACGGCTTCCAGGGTAGAGCTAGAGAATCCAGAGCCACCAGCAGGTCAGCCCCAAATCTCTCGCCAGCCCGGAGCCCATGATGATTTTCAAGACCTGTTCTGGGGTCAAAAATGGCACCTACTAACGGAGTCCCTGTCATTCCTCTTGCCCAGGACCCCGCCACAGGGCGAGGTGCTTACTGGCCGACTCGACCTCCCCCCCCGCGCTCGAATGCCTCCGCGATGGCTCCTAGCACTGTCTGTATGAACAAGTCATTACCTGCGTCGGACAAGTGTACCCCGTCCGCCGCATAAAGTTCTAGCCTTGATGTTTGTATCAACTTATGCCTTATGGTCCGGATGCTTGATTTCTTTAAGATCTCCGCCACTGACTGGTTTAGTCTCCTTACTGACTTATTCACTGCCCTCGGAGGAGCTCCCCGCGCCCAAACTTGCCTTGGTATAACTTCAGACCACAACAATAACGTATTGGGGAGCATGTTCCTGACCGCTGCGAGGACTGAAAACAAGGACTCTTTTACGCCCCTCCTGCCCTCAGGGATCATATTGTTGCCTCCAGAATGTAACACTAATAGATCAGGGGTGGGCATGCCTCTGTTCAAGCGCCCCCGCAAATCGTTCGGTACTTCAGCCAAATGTTGTCCGCCTATCCCCACCCAATGGTGGCTGAATCCATTTACCTCCTGTCTTTTTTCCTCGCGTGAGTTCTTGAAGGCAAGTCCCGCCCTGCGAATAAAAGAGTGGCCGCACCAACATATTTGGGCCCTCCGAGCCGTAGCACCTAGAGTAGTAGAGATGGAACGCAATCAAAGCAGGACAATGGAAGGCAAAGGAGGCAACCTGAAAGACTCAAACTAATTGTGGGCGAACATAGCGCTCATAGCACGCAGACTTCCAACGGCCTACCCTCTTAATTGTCTCTTCAGGTAGCCCCAGGCCCACCGCCGTTGTGGCCGCCCCGATGCGGAAAGAATGAGATGTGAAATCAGTTGCGTCTACGCCCAATCTAATCAGAGCAAGCTTGCATACCCTGTTGAACTGGAATCTAGTGAGGGGGTTACCGTCGCCATGCAACAGAACCCTACTGTCTCCTCCCTGAGGCCTAATTTGTAGGAATTCCCTCGTCAGACTTACTGGGCAGTACGTAGCCCCGTTCACTGCCCTCAATTGGGACCAAGTACCCTTACCTAACAGGTCTGTCTTTGATTTCCGGACCCTGACTCTCAGGGTTTCCTCCGACAGGATTAGGTCCTCGCACCATATTCCCCCCACCCTGTCTGCCTTAGAGGCAGGAACCAGTTCGGAAATCCTGAATGCCCCAAAAAAGGCTAATGCATATGCTACTCTAAATAATTGCGCCTCGTATGGCGAGAAGCAAATCTTGGGCAGTATCTCCAGGATATTTACCAACCTGCTTACGACTATGGGTCTCCTACTGTCCTTGACCCCCGGGGTTAGACGTTCCCAGCCCTTCACAGCTCTCCTCACCCTAGGGTCCTTTGTTGGGTCTGCGGCCCCCCCTAGACCGGCAAAGAAAGCTATTGCCGATAATTGTCTCTTCATCATTGCTACTGACTTTCCGCTGGCTTTCTGATGTACTATGAACCCCAACACACTCGTAGGGGAGAACACTTCCACTATCCCCCCCCCCTTTTTAGGTAACCCTGATATAACTGCCAAGACCTCTCATACATACACTTAGTCTTGGGGGCCAGAGACGCTGTTATCAATTCAGTGGGGCACCAAGCTTCCATAGCCCCGCCGGGAAGTTCGTCATCTCTCTGTCTCTTGCGGCCATTGGGTGCGGAACTCTGCCAACTTAAAACGGGACAAGGCGTCAGCGGCTAAGTTGTCAACTCCCGGTACATGTCTAGCAGTGAACAATACATTGCGCCGTAAACATTGCAACACTAGCTCCTTTAAAAGGCGCAGCACCCAGGTGCATTTCGCTCTCTGATTATTGATTGCCATCACCACAGACATGCTGTCAGACTAGGCCTGGGCCAAAATTCCGTTCCGTTCGCGGAAATTGCGATATTTTGGCATTTTCGCGTTCCGCGGAAAGCGCGAAAATGTCAAAATTTCCGCATTCCGCAGCTTAGCGATAATTTTTTTCTTGCTCGCGCTGTAAAACAATACATTCTCGCGCGCGCGCGATCGCCTTACCTGAATCCCTGCGTTCTCCGACAAGTTTTCTTGACCCGGTCGCGTTCTCCACGAGATGTTGGATTTTGGTAGCCATTTTGCGCTGTCTCGCGAGAGTTCGCGGCCGCATTAAAGTCATTTTTCACGCGATCACATCATTTGTCGCGCGATCACGTCATTCTTCTCGCGATCATGCACCGCGCGAGTATGAGAAGATTGAGATCTCGAACATGTCATTCTACATCGCGAGCCAGAGGATGAGGACGCGGGCACGTGAAATCGAACGCGAACAGGAGAAAGAGACCGTGAACACGTCATATCCAACGCGACAGGGACAAAGAAGAGAACGCGATCATATCGTTTTCGACACGCCGGCGGAAGTAATGTGAAGCTCGAGAACTCAACAACGTAAAATTTACAATTTGGAGAGGAATATCGGCTCTAGCAGCATGAAACCATCTGCAAATACTGATTTTGGATGAAAAGAACTCATTACATTCACATTTGGCTTTCCTTTTTTGTGCAAGGAGTCATTTTTTTACAAGGTGGAGAGAGGGAGGAAGTGACACAGAATCTCCAACTTCCTGTTCCTGTCCAGCAGGCTCCTCCCAGTGCTTTGTCCATCTCCTGCTCATTCTGCCTTTGGATTTGGAGCTGGAAAGATCACTCTTTTTGTCTGCTGCATCATTGCAATTGGATTTCAGGATTTTTGGAATAGGATATTTTACAAGTAAGTGGTTGTTGTGTTTGATTGTGGGCATTGCAGTTGTTGTGTAACTACAATTTATTTTTGATAATTAATTAATTATCATCATTCCTTTTTTTAAATTTTTTTTTAAAATTTTGTGGGTTGTAGTAGTAGGCCCGAGCTAGCCATGGGCATGGCCTCATGGGTGTGTGTGTGCATGATGAAGCAACTGTTCCTTTTGTTTTTTGAATATATTTCATTTTCAAGCACATTTAGGGCATGGATGGCATTGGATTGAGTTGGGGAAGTGTGTTTTTTGGGGTGGCCTTGCTGATGTTGTTGGGCCTGGCCATGTGGCTGGTGGCCATTTTGAGGCCTAGGCCTGCAAGCTTGCCTGGCCTTGTCTGCCAACAGGCCTGCTTTCATCCACTGCTACCAGAGCAGGTAGCCACAGCTTTAGTAATCTACTGTTTTCTGTTTGCTCTGTTGAATTTAGACATCATTTAGGGCATGGATGGCATTGGATTGAGTTGGGGAAGTGTGTTTTTTGGGGTGGCCTTGCTGATGTTGTTGGGCCTGGCCATGTGGCTGGAGGCCATTTTGAGGCCTAGGCCTGCAAGCTTGCCTGGCCTTGTCTGCCAACAGGCCTGCTTTCATCCACTGCTACCAGAGCAGGTAGCCACAGCTTTAGTAATCTACTGTTTTCTGTTTGCTCTGTTGAATTTAGACATCATTTAGGGCATGGATGGCATTGGATTGAGTTGGGGAAGTGTGTTTTTTGGGGTGGCCTTGCTGATGTTGTTGGGCCTGGCCATGTGGCAGGTGGCCATTTTGAGGCCTAGGCCTGCAAGCTTGCCTGGCCTTGTCTGCCAACAGGCCTGCTTTCATCCACTGCTACCAGAGCAGGTAGCCACAGCTTTAGTAATCTACTGTTTTCTGTTTGCTCTGTTGAATTTAGACATCATTTAGGGCATGGATGGCATTGGATTGAGTTGGGGAAGTGTGTTTTTTAGGGTGGCCTTGCTGATGTTGTTGGGCCTGGCCATGTGGCTGGTGGCCATTTTGAGGCCTAGGCCTGCAAGCTTGCCTGGCCTTGTCTGCCAACAGGCCTGCTTTCATCCACTGCTACCAGAGCAGGTAGCCACAGCTTTAGTAATCTACTGTTTTCTGTTTGCTCTGTTGAATTTAGACATCATTTAGGGCATGGATGGCATTGGATTGAGTTGGGGAAGTGTGTTTTTTGGGGTGGCCTTGCTGATGTTGTTGGGCCTGGCCATGTGGCTGGTGGCCATTTTGAGGCCTAGGCCTGCAAGCTTGCCTGGCCTTGTCTGCCAACAGGCCTGCTTTCATCCACTGCTACCAGAGCAGGTAGCCACAGCTTTAGTAATCTACTGTTTTCTGTGTGCTCTGTTGAATTTAGACATCATTTAGGGCATGGATGGCATTGGATTGAGTTGGGGAAGTGTGTTTTTTGGGGTGGCCTTGCTGATGTTGTTGGGCCTGGCCATGTGGCTGGTGGCCATTTTGAGGCCTAGGCCTTCAAGCTTGCCTGGCCTTGTCTGCCAACAGGCCTGCTTTCATCCACTGCTACCAGAGCAGGTAGCCACAGCTTTAGTAATCTACTGTTTTCTGTGTGCTCTGTTGAATTTAGACATCATTTAGGGCATGGATGGCATTGGATTGAGTTGGGGAAGTGTGTTTTTTGGGGTGGCCTTGCTGATGTTGTTGGGCCTGGCCATGTGGCTGGTGGCCATTTTGAGGCCTAGGCCTGCAAGCTTGCCTGGCCTTGTCTGCCAACAGGCCTGCTTTCATCCACTGCTACCAGAGCAGGTAGCCACAGCTTTAGTAATCTACTGTTTTCTGTGTGCTCTGTTGAATTTAGACATCATTTAGGGCATGGATGGCATTGGATTGAGTTGGGGAAGTGTGTTTTTTGGGGTGGCCTTGCTGATGTTGTTGGGCCTGGCCATGTGGCTGGTGGCCATTTTGAGGCCTAGGCCTGCAAGCTTGCCTGGCCTTGTCTGCCAACAGGCCTGCTTTCATCCACTGCTACCAGAGCAGGTAGCCACAGCTTTAGTAATCTACTGTTTTCTGTTTGCTCTGTTGAATTTAGACATCATTTAGGGCATGAATGGCATTGGATTGAGTTGGGGAAGTGTGTTTTTTGGGGTGGCCTTGCTGATGTTGTTGGGCCTGGCCATGTGGCTGGAGGCCATTTTGAGGCCTAGGCCTGCAAGCTTGCCTGGCCTTGTCTGCCAACAGGCCTGCTTTCATCCACTGCTACCAGAGCAGGTAGCCACAGCTTTAGTAATCTACTGTTTTCTGTGTGCTCTGTTGAATTTAGACATCATTTAGGGCATGGATGGCATTGGATTGAGTTGGGGAAGTGTGTTTTTTGGGGTGGCCTTGCTGATGTTGTTGGGCCTGGCCATGTGGCTGGTGGCCATTTTGAGGCCTAGGCCTGCAAGCTTGCCTGGCCTTGTCTGCCAACAGGCCTGCTTTCATCCACTGCTACCAGAGCAGGTAGCCACAGCTTTAGTAATCTACTGTTTTCTGTGTGCTCTGTTGAATTTAGACATCATTTAGGGCATGGATGGCATTGGATTGAGTTGGGGAAGTGTGTTTTTTGGGGTGGCCTTGCTGATGTTGTTGGGCCTGGCCATGTGGCTGGTGGCCATTTTGAGGCCTAGGCCTGCAAGCTTGCCTGGCCTTGTCTGCCAACAGGCCTGCTTTCATCCACTGCTACCAGAGCAGGTAGCCACAGCTTTAGTAATCTACTGTTTTCTGTTTGCTCTGTTGAATTTAGACATCATTTAGGGCATGGATGGCATTGGATTGAGTTGGGGAAGTGTGTTTTTTGGGGTGGCCTTGCTGATGTTGTTGGGCCTGGCCATGTGGCTGGTGGCCATTTTGAGGCCTAGGCCTGCAAGCTTGCCTGGCCTTGTCTGCCAACAGGCCTGCTTTCATCCACTGCTACCAGAGCAGGTAGCCACAGATTTAGTAATCTACTGTTTTCTGTGTGCTCTGTTGAATTTAGACATCATTTAGGGCATGGATGACATTGGATTGAGTTGGGGAAGTGTGTTTTTTGGGGTGGCCTTGCTGATGTTGTTGGGCCTGGCCATGTGGCTGGTGGCCATTTTGAGGCCTAGGCCTGCAAGCTTGCCTGGCCTTGTCTGCCAACAGGCCTGCTTTCATCCACTGCTACCAGAGCAGGTAGCCACAGCTTTAGTAATCTACTGTTTTCTGTGCTCTGGTGAATTTAGACATCATTTAGGGCATGGATGGCATTGGATTGAGTTGGGGAAGTGTGTTTTTTGGGGTGGCCTTGCTGATGTTGTTGGGCCTGGCCATGTGGCTGGTGGCCATTTTGAGGCCTAGGCCTGCAAGCTTGCCTGGCCTTGTCTGCCAACAGGCCTGCTTTCATCCACTGCTACCAGAGCAGGTAGCCACAGCTTTAGTAATCTACTGTTTTCTGTTTGCTCTGTTGAATTTAGACATCATTTAGGGCATGGATGGCATTGGATTGAGTTGGGGAAGTGTGTTTTTTGGGGTGGCCTTGCTGATGTTGTTGGGCCTGGCCATGTGGCTGGTGGCCATTTTGAGGCCTAGGCCTACAAGCTTGCCTATCCTTGTCTGCCAACAGGCCTGCTTTTTCATCCCCTAGGATCAGAGCAGGTAGCCACAGCTTTATTGATCAAGTGTTTTCTATGTGATCTGTTGAATTTTTAGACATCACCTTCCTGAGAGTGTAGTGTGTGGCTGTACACAGTACTAGTAGTATAACATAGCTCTAGTTAAAAAAAAGTCATAAATGGCTAGACTATCTTTTGTTTGCACTAGTACAGTACTAAGTAACTGAACCACAAAAACAAATGCAACATTTCACTGATGTTCTTCTCCTGTCTTCTTTGCTTTTAGGTGCACAAAAGACAGAGTAGGAGGTGTCATCGGCATCACCTGGCTACCCGTTGTACTGCCAGCCAGAAGGAAGTCCTGCTGCGCATCACGCCCACGTGTGACCAGAACTTGTTGTGCATCTGCCTCCTGCCTGACATCGGAAGAAGATGGCCCCAAAGAAAGGTACCAGGTCCAGTACCAAGAAAGTTGCTGGTGAGAAGAAGGAACAGAAAAAGGAAGTGCCATTAACCACGACTGGTGGTGTGCCGGCCAAGGTTTTTTTTGGCACCAAAGCGTTGTCCGGGAACCAAGCTGGGAGCAGCACAGCGGTCCAGCAACCCCACCAACCTAGGCCCAAGGGCTTTACTGTCGCAGAGGTAGCCAGTCTACTAACGGGCAGCGATGTTGAAGAAATGTCATTACCGCAAAGTAGTACACAATCAAGTTCAACGCAGGTGCAAACTCAGCAGATCAGTGTCAAGCCGCCGCAACCAGAACAGCAGCAGCCGCCGCAACCAGAACAGCAGCAGCCGCCGCAACCAGAACAGCAGCAGCCGCCGCAACCAGAACAGCAGCAGCCGCCGCAACCAGAACAGCAGCAGCCGCCGCAACCAGAACAGCAGCAGCCGCCGCAACCAGAACAGCAGCAGCCGACGCAACAGCCCACCATAGTAGTTGTTGCTCCTGACGTAGGGGCATTTCAGGAAATCGAGCTTCCTGCAGACAAAGTGGAGCGAAGTCAAACCACTGTTTCAGAAGATCAATTGTCTTCCAGACCACCAGCAAGGAAAAGGAGGCTTAGTCCATCATCTTCTTCTTCAAGCCCCGCTTCTGATGATCGTGATGACACTTGGGTCCCACCAGCTCGGTCTGAGAGTGAAGTACGCCACAAGACATTGCTTCTGAAAAGGAAGGTCCCAGAAAAACTTTATGAGTTATGGAGGTAGATGTAGAAGAGGGGGGTGATGATGTTGATGAAGATGAGCCAGTCATCACGCACATTACTCCCGCCCCAAAGGGATTGGAGACCGACATTCTCACCCTATCCAGAAAGGCTGCTACTGAGCGGGATGTAGCACGGATCTCACCAACACAGGTTACACCACCACTACCTCCAGCTGCCATATTTTGCAAGGCCCGGCAGGGACCTACATCCAGCTCAACCATCTCAGTAGGAAGTGGTAGTAAAAGTCACAGTGTAGGTGGACAGGGTCACATATTTTCAAGCACCCCCTCAAGTTCATCTGGTGTTGAAAGTGGCACATCCAGCAGTGCCAGAAAGTTCTCCTCCCCAGTTTGGGACTTCTTTTCTGTTAGCGCCAAGGAGGAGAACGTTGCTATATGCGCAATTTGTCGGCAAGGTGTTCGGCGTGGTAAGCTTGGTACAAACTATGGTACCGGAGGACAAGCAAGTCATCTAAAAATACACCACAATATCGTGTGGGAGGATCACCTACGTAAGTTAAAAGAAAGTAGGAAAACTAAACCCTTTGAAGTTGGTCAGGAATCAGGGAGCGATATTATTGTGGTGGCAGGTGAAGAACAGGGAGGCATTTCTAGCCCTGTCTCCAGTAGTGCAGTCACTGCAGTGGTAGCGCCCACATCCTCCTCAGTAACATCAGAGTGGCACCGCAGTAAGAGCCATACTCAGAGTGTGGGTGAGACACCAAGGCGACCGGCGAGTACCTCAATGAGACAATCTGTGTCGTTGAGCCTTAGTGGGTTAATGAAAACAGCACCACTAAGGAAAGTAAGCCTGCCTACCATTGACAGCATGTTTAGGTTGGAGGGGCAGTTCCAACGCAACCACCCAACGGCACGATTGTACAATGCGAAGCTGGCTAAAATGTTAGCGCTGGACCTTCTTCCTTTTTCATTTGTGGAAGGGGTGGGTTTCCTTGAATTTGTGTCTGCCATCTGCCCGAAATGGAAAGTTCCCAGCCGGTCCTATTTCGCAAGAATTGCTGTTCCGGCACTACATCATGATGTGCTGGAATTGGTTGGTCACGGTTTGCAGCAGAGTGCTGTGCACAATATCCACCTGACAACAGACATGTGGACCAGTTGCCAAGCCACAGATTACATGTGCATCACTGCACACTGGATCTCTTTTGTGGGGGTTAGAGATCAACTATCTGCACGAGGTGTTGTTGACACAGCTGCGATTTTTTTTGAAGGTACTCGGAAACATGCAACTGTAGCCATGTTCGCCATGGAGAAATCTCATACGGCTGAAAACATTTTAGAAGAGTTTCGCACCAAGGTTTTGGAATGGCTGCGGCCCAGAGGGCTTGGTATTGGTTTTGTTGCCACAGACAATGGCAGTAATGTACTTAAGGCCATGGAACTTGGTTCCTATTTCAGGGTTCCGTGTTTGGCACACTGCATAAACATTATAGTGCAAGACTTTCTGAAAAAAGAACCCATAGTAAGCAATTTACTGGCCATCTGCCGAAGAAAATGCACTCATTTCAGCCATTCTTTTAAAGCTCGGAAGCAGCTGAGGATCATCCAACGTGACCGTAGGATGCCAGTCAAGCCACTCATCCAGGAGGTGGCAACACGTTGGAACTCAACGTATTACATGCTTGATCGTCTGTACGAACAGCACAGGTCACTCAATGATTATGTCTGGTACAGAAGCAGTGATGCTAGTGTTAAAGGCATGACCCTTCAGAGGGAGCAATGGACCCTAATTCAATGCCTGACTGAGATGCTGTCTCCTTTTGAGGTCTTCACACGTGAAGTCAGCAAGGAGGACTGTACAATGGGCCAAGCTATCCCATTGTTGCAAATGCTAGAGCATGAGCTGAATAATGTGTCTGAATCCTACAAAGGTGTAGAGGACAGAAGGCAAGCCCATGACTTGGTGGAGAGCTTATCCAGGCGCTTATCAGAAAATGTAAGGATACAAAATAAAATTTTGTCACAAGAACATTACATTTGTGCCACAATTCTGGATCCACGTGCAAAATTAGGACTATTCCTTTCTTTTTCTGACAATGATGTTGCCCGCTACAAAAGTTGTATAGCTGAAGCAGCCATCAAGTTTGAAAACGAAGGGCTGCTAATTAAAAGCCCGCCACATCAACCCACAACAAGTACTGATACTGAAGCAGGCCATGCAGAATCAAGTGCAACTTCGTCGCCTGAGGGCAGTGCGGTTGGCTCACAATCGCAACACTCACCATCACCATCGACTACAAAAACAATAACTGGATCATTCGGCCGAGTACAATCATTATCAGATTGGTATGTAAAGATGGGCCTTAAGCACAGTGCTGATGCACAGAAAAAACAGCACAAAAGCTTACCAGCAGCAACCATGAACATTGAGCGGATGGTCCAGGCCTATGTGGACGACCCAACAGAGGTGTACGTTGATCAAAACCCAGTGCAGTATTGGTATAGGAAAAGGTCTGAATGGCCACAGCTCAGCAGGCTGGCGATAAGCTATCTGGCTTGCCCTGTCGCAAGTGTCTCTTCCGAACGTGTGTTCAGTGCTGCTGGTTCCATTGTAACCTTGAGAAGGACCAGTCTATCTCCCAAAAACGTGGAGAGGTTAACAATGATCAAAATGAATCAGCACTTCATACCACCGAATTACACAATGCATGAATCAACAGAGGAAGATGAGGACAGCGGCTCAGGTGACGGAAGTATTGTGTCAGATGATTACCTACTACTGGAAGATCCCCCAGAGTTTGAGGACAAGCTATACTTCCCTGACAATTAGGCTCGCACTTACTGTCTTCCTCCCTTTTTTCCCCCTTTGTTTGTGTCTGTCGTTCCGGTTATGAACTTGTGAATCGCAACAAATGCATTATCACCGTCTTCTACTCTTCTAATTTAAGATACAAGTTTCAGGTGTCTGCCATTGGACACTACAGTCCTCAGAATCCAGCTCCTCCGCTCGATCATACTGCATCTCCTGCTCAATTCCATTTCCCTCATGAATGATGATTGGATGATGGTAACAACAAATTCAAACTTTCCTCGTCCTTCCAAAACAAGTGGACCATGAATCTGATGACTTCTATAGCTATCCTCCTTCAGAGCCGAGAGAGACTGGCCATTAACTGAAAATAAGATGCAACAGGTAATGATTGATGCCATGCATTGGCCGCAGAATAGCAGACTGAATGATGTAGATTTTGTTGTGTGTGTTGTGCATGAATGAATTGATGTAATTGTGCACTGCCACTAATCAACATTCTACAGAACACACTAATTTTCCCCTTCTTGCAAACAAGAAATGTGTACTTCTCCTGCATCTTGGTGATACATTGCTTTTAATTCAATACAGGAAGGGGACTCACTCAATCTGCGCAATGCAAATGACTGTGACTTAACAGCACCGTCCATCATGATGATGGCGAAAGAGACGGCCTGCAGCGTTAACGAGATGAGATGCAACAGGTAATGATTGATGCCATGCATTGGCCGCAGAATGGCAGACTGAATGATGTAGATTTTGTGGTGTGTGTTGCGCATGAATTAATGTAATTGTGCACTGCCACTAATCAACTTTCTACAGAACACACTAGTAATTACTAATTTTCCCCTTCTGGCAAACAAGAAATGTGTACTTCTCCTGCATCTTGGTGATACATTGCTTTTAATTCAATACAGGAAGGGGACTCACTCAATCTGCGCAATGCAAATGACTGTGACTTAACAGCACCGTCCATCATGATGATGGCGAAAGAGACGGCCTGTTAACTTAAGATGAGAAGGAACAGGTAATGAATGATGACAATTAATGGCATGCATTGGAAACCTGACTCTGAGCTATTGGTGTTTGTGTTTGCGTTGTTTGTTGTGCACAAAGTGATGTCAAAGTGTACTAGTGGTAATCTATCTTTCTGTACACAATAAAGAATGACTCAAGTCAGTAATATTTATATTTCTACTCTTGTTGTGTTATAAAAATTACACTTGTACTGCAGGCCGATCTCCAGTCAGTCAGTAGAAGTATCAGAGCTGATGATGAAGTCAGGAGGATGTTTCATGAGTGGCATAAAACGGAAAAGCCTAAAGGTAAACACGTCAACAACAACCACAGCACACCCAAATGTCTGTGTAGAAGTTGAATAGAGTGTAGCGGTGGGATGACTGCAGTGCATTGATTTTACTAACTTTAACTGTAAAATGCTATGTTTGGAATGGATAATGTGCTTTGCGTTTGTCCAACTCTTTGAGAGAAAAAAAAAGGACTCTAAAGTGTTAACGTAGGATGTGCTAATGGTAAGCACTGTGGGCCTGATCTCTCCTGTTACTGTTGAAGGTCTATGCTGGAAACAGACTTCAGTAGAGATGATGCATATGCATACATGCCACCTCGGAAAGTGTTCTTGTTGCACTACACCATCACTTGTGCATTTGTTTTCTTTCTGAATATCCCCTTTGGTTTTCAATCTAAAATTACAGGCCGGGCCTTGTCCAAAACTTTGTAAAACATTACAATGCATATTAATTACCTTACCAATCAATCACCTTTTTATTCCAGCCGGGCAGTGGCGAGTGGCGAGGCGACACACCCAAGATTGATGGACGAGAGGAGCAAGAGGAATGCCGAGATGCAAAAAACCAGTCCACATTTTTGACCAGGATAAGACAGTAAGAGTATCCACTTTTCACTTCTTTTAAATAATTTGATTAATATCTTGTATACATTCTTTACAACAGTGTGTTCTTGGAGTTGTTATTATCAATCATCATTACGTTTGCTCTGTGTTTACGATTCTTCACTACCAATATTTAAAATTTCTATTTGCTATCTGTTAAAGTATTAAGGCCGGAACAGAACAAGAAATAGAAGTGTATGTAATCCGGGTCTCATCATCATGCATGCATTGCCTTTTTCTCCCTTAACATATGGAATGGATAGGGTATGGTAGTCTTCAATGATTGTCGTTTGTTTGTCTATGTATGCATACTGTTTTTCTATGTCAAACCTTTCCCAAAATCCCCCTTCCCATCCAATCAACGGACCCCAACCCTCTTCCCCCGGGCTGTGTGACTTATTGTCGAGGTGTAACTAAATTAAATGTACACCAATACTTAATCACACACTTGCTGGGGCGGATGTGGTGAAAGCAACACTACTTCAATTTCAATGCAGAGCGATGATCTTCTTCTGCTTGCCCACCCATGAGTAGGATATTTCAGAGGTTATTTTATTTACCAAAGGAACATATACCTCAGCATGAATTGCCGGCATTGATTGGATTTGTTTGTTGTCATTCCTCATATACAGCACTAACTGTTAGACTGTAGGCATAGTCAAGTCGACAAAACTATAGTTTGTAACTCTGTCTAGTAGGCTATCCTCATAATAACCAGCATTCAGTTTTTTTGTCAAATATTTGAGCATATAATTGTTGCTCGGTAAATTCTGTGATGTACTATATTCAACTACTCCTCTAACAGTCTCTCAAAGGCGATTGACTATCTCCTTTTCTTTTTTTGGAAATGCTGCCACCCTGCCAGTGTATACTACTACTACTATACTACCACCACCACCCCAATCATGGCATGTATGAAAAAGGAAACCATCTTCACCATGCAGCCAGTGCTGTGCCACAGTTGGACATAAACATCAAGCACCGGTAAGAGAGAAGTTTGGGGGAGGCAGAATTAATAATGGACATGTTGTCAATGATTTCAGTTTCAAACACCACTCCAAAGAATGCATAGTAGGACCAGTCAATGAGTGAGGTGTGTCGCATCTATCTGTTTGTGTCTTATACAGTCAGCAAATTATTGAAATCAAACACACGCTATGGGCGGCCATGCACCAGCAAGGAAACAGTGTGATGTAAAACAGTTACCCCACCTACAAAACATTAACAACATTGCATGTAACATAGAAAAATATATTTAATTGACCCTAACAAATAAACTAAACCCACAAAAGCTGACCCACCCACCTCCCTAACCCCAACGACTGTCCATAGAAGTAGAGAACGCCCAAACGAGTGAAGAACAAACAGGAATTAAAAAAGGGGCAGTGACAGGGACTAACTGGTGGGGCGGGACTGGAGGAGGACACGCATCTGGTCCTCTAAATGGGCGACGCGGCGTCTAAGGGCGCGGCAGTTGCAGCCACAGTGGGGGGGGGCACCGGAGATGACACGGTGGCGGCGGGCAGCCGCCAGGCGGTGGCGCCGTACCGCTGGAGGGCGGTGGCTTGGGGCCGGGGCACTGGAGGAGGGTTCAATAGCTGCAGCAGTCTCCTCCTCCTCCTCAGCTAGGACCACAAGCCGCCGGTATTCCTGCTGGATTGCCTCCAGCTTCCGGCGCCGTGCCTTGGCGGCCAACTCCTTACGGTTGAGTTTCGGAGTTGCTGTGTATCAAAAAGAAAAAAACAAGACAATTGTAAAATATAGTCTTAATAAAACATTAGGATAAGGTAATTATTTATACACATAGTGGCATGGTAGAGTAGCACTATAAAATAAAGCACAGTAGTACATAACATTTTAAATGTCGCCCGTCCTTCTTCCTTCCACCTGTCTTACACTTTTTAGTTGAACAGTGCACCAGGTGCTCTTCTCCATAAAACTTTCAAAGCGGAGTTGAAATCAGATAGATGAGGACATTGGTTACTCAATACTCCGGCTCCTAGTCCTATACCAATTAAAGGGAATTCTAGTCTTCTAGTTCACTCTTCAAACGTCCCCAAGAACTCATACTTACTTACGACATCGGATAGCGGGCGGACTTTGTCCGCCCGCCATCCGACTGCTAAAAAGGGTGGGGGTCCCGTGGGGACAATTAATTAGGATGATGCGCCCGGCACAGTGGCGGGCGCACCCTGTTTTTTTAAATTAAAATTCTGGTTGGCTTTGCTGAAAGCAATGCTAAAATGTTGTGCTGCTTTTCCAAGCACAACATGACGGGCCTCGCACGGAGCCTGTCACGTTTTGCTTTGAAAGTCGGGGGGGTACCATAGCAACGGTAGGTACCCTCCATGGGGGCCCCCAAGCATACTCTGCAATGTGTGCATGCCTTTCCGTGGCGGACGGCAATGCCGCCACGCAAAGGCATTCCAAAATGCAGATTATATGGCTGCCGGTGTGGTGAGAGAGACACCACCGCCATATTGAACCCTTTTCCGCCTGGACATGTCTGAATATTTTCTACAGGGATGGCGGGAGGTTTGCCCCTGCGGTGACGGCAGTGAATTCCAGCCGGCCCGGCGGGGGCAATACGCCCACCATCCTAATGGGGCCCTAATTCACAACTGTACAGTATACATATACATACAGTACACCTTTGCAGTGAGTGTGCTGTCAAGTTCAACAATAGTTAAAGATTATGAATCTAACTTACCACTGCCTGCCACTAGTGCTGCCACTCCCCCTCCGTTGCTATCTGCAACTGCCGCATCCTCGCCCTCGGCGTCGCCTTCGCTGGTCCCAGCAATGGTGGTCAGTAGTGCGCCTAGAAAACATTACACATTTATTAGGCGACATATACACCTCCCCCCTATTGATCAGTAGCAAGGTTGAAAAATGAGTTAATACTAACATACATCACTAGTACAAATCAGGTAGTAGTAGAGTAGACACTAAGTTATATGATCATTGTAGCATTTGCTTGATTAGCCCTAGCCATGCACATGTGACGTTACCTTTAACTTGCAGCTTCTTAAGACACCTTTGAGCCCACATGACCTGCCTCACACTGCTACTGTCTAGTCTACGGGCTGCGTACAAGCGGTCAACAAACATTAACAAGCCACTTTTTTAGGAAGAACTGGTGTACTACTGTTACTGTTAGTCCATATTGCTTATCCATAGATGCTACACTTTTTGGCACGGCTGAGAAATGCTTGCAAGTTGCAATATACTAACGCACACCATTTCTTTTTTCGCATTACAGATGCAAGATTCCCTTCTACGAACCAGAGCTTCTGAACGATGCACCAACTACCAGTACTAGGTTCTTCTGAGGTGAGGGGTCCCTTCACTCACATCTTCATTTATAAATGTATATAAACTAAATTGCTATGGGATGGTGGTGCTGCCTTCCACCACTGTTCAGTTATCATGATTTAATTCCCAACTGTATAAGTGTAACAATGTATATTGTTTTAATGTTATTGATTTGCCGGTTGGTGCTGCTAAGAAAACAGTGTACAGACCTTCTCAAATTGAAATAAACATTTTAAACTTACATAGACTTCGTGGTATTTGGTGTGGAGTGGACTAACTTACACGAGTGAGCAAATTAAAGTAAGGGTGTGCATGTGAATTGCTTCCACGACAGAGGTTGGGTGTGTTATGTTCTGGGTTGTCTACTTGTTGGTTATCTTGGGGGGAGGGTTCCGAGACCTAATAGGTATGACAAGACAGTACTATAGTCAAGCAGTGGAATTGTGGTGGGTGCGGAATTTCTGATTGAGGTGTGCAAGGAAGGTCCAACCTACCATCACCAACATCCTATTTTCTGGTGCAAATGTATGTGCAAGATCCCTACAAAAGTGGTATGTCCTATAGGGTATCATATCAAAATATTAAGAAATCTGGTAGGGCTGTTGTTGCTGTGAATTTTCAAAGCCTCAACATCAATAAGAGTAAAAGTAGTACAAGACAACGACCCAACGGATTGTACGAGCTACTGGTGAATATGAGTTTTATATTACAACCTTTCACAAAGAGTGGCACTGGCCAACTGGGCAAGACTAGCTACTACAGTACAGACAGACTGATAGTATGTAGTAGTACTCAGTCATCATAGCGGAGGCAGGGATAAGCTTTTTGAAACCGTACAGATCGAAGGATAATTGGTGGTAAAAAAATAGCATTTGGAAACACACTATAGTTCGGAAGAAATGGGGCAGTAAAAGTTATGGAATAAGAAATATTATTAAAAACAAGAAGACTTACTGGGGCCAGCAGAGGAGCTCTCAGCGGTGTCCTCCTGGTGGTGTTCCTGTCCCGCCGACTGTCCAGTCCCTGTCGGTCTGCCCCTGGGTGCTGATGGACAGGAGAGATATAAGAATTAAGAAAGAGACAAACATTGATGGATGGTGTCAAACAAATACAATATTTTTCAACAACGGTCAAAAAACACTTATGTAAACAACAATTGCAATAACTACATTGAGCGATCTCATCTGGTCAACATGTAATATCGTGGGATTCGCAGTTCGACTACTTAAGTTACTATTTATCAACAGTAATCCATTCTTCCATTCTGATTCCAGAAAACTAAGTTACAAGTAAGCCTAAGTATTAGTACAACGTACCACCCAACCTAGCCCACCTATTCCAGGCATGCCAATTGTACATTAAGTATGCATTTCCACTGTATTCCTCAACAATGTGTATGATCCAATCATGGAGGACACATGAACATGACTACATTTTTTGTATACACCAAATTTTGGTTTGATTGATGCTGATCTGCTACTGCTAAGTAACTGCAAAGCCTACCTCCACTCATTGAACAAACTAGAAAAGGTTCTAAAGACTGCCGTACTAGCAGCACTTCACGTAACTGAGTGAGGGGGGGCATCACGCATACCACTAACCAATTAGAAGCTCATACAAAGTACCTAAACCTAAGCATCAATCCGCCCCTATCTATTAGTGACAGGACAAAGTAAGGAGTGGACGTGAGTCACTGTAGCATTACGTAACTTAATTTCTCTAAAATAAACTCGTAAAGAATCACGCTAAGCAAGCGCAAACGCAAAGCTGCAAACAAGTAAGATTAGTAGTAGCGCAGAAGAGCACCTGTGTCATAATCACAGAAGACTTTTAAACGTTATTAACCTGGAATGTATTGTAAGCAGCAACATTCTAGCTGGTTGGAAGGAAAAAAAGATATTCGCAATATATAACATAGAGCAGAAGAACAGACACAAAGTTGTAATAATTAAATAGGTACTCACCAAGCCCCGGGACCTCCACTCCCAGCAGGTCCAGCAGGTCCTGCTCACGGTCCAGGATGTCGGACCACCGGTGCGTCAGCTGTGCCTGGGTGCGCCGGACCCCAGAGATGCGCGACACTGCCCGGCGCACCTTCCCCCACCGCTGCCGACGCTCCCGGAGGCCGTACCCGGACCCAGGCCTGCCACCTGCTGCCAGGGTTGAGGGGAGGTGGCGCTGCACAAAGAAAATTAGTGCAGCCAACTCCGCCTCCCCAAATAAGGCCCGTGCCTGCACCCCTTGTGGGCGCCGCCTTCCGCAAGGAAGGCGGTCGCGGCTCTGGCTGCGCCGGCGAACAGCCCTGCCCTTGGACATGGTTCTGGGGACGGGGCGGGAAAGAAAAGGTAAAATAAATAAAGGAGTAAAGGAAATAAATAGCGGGCAATACAAAGAGAAAAAGTAGCTAAAAAACAAAAAAAAAGTAGACAAAAACCAAAAATATAGAAGCAGGAAAATAGTTAGAGAAATAATAAGTAATAAAGATCCAAAAAAAGTGGCTATAAACAAAGGATTGAAAAGATTTAGGGAGGATTGAAAATCAGGCCCCAGAACCATGCAATAGAGTGGAAAACAAGATGGCCGCGCCCATTGCGACCACGTGCGCAAGTTCGCGCGATATTTTCTCCCCGAGCAAGCAAAAAGCAACGCGATCAAGTAAAAGCGGTCGCGAACAGGAAATATCGACCGCGAACATGCATTGCGCGACCCGGAACAGGAAGTAAACATCGCGAGAGGGCGGGACAAGTGAAAACAAGATGGCCGCGCCCGTGAGCAACCGCATGGGTAAGTTGGCGACCCGCGATCACGCAAAAAATACCGCGAACAGGCGGCAAAAAACTTCCGCGTCTTCGCGATATTTCCGGCGTGTTTGCGGAGATTTTCTGCATTTTTGCGATAATTTGCGGAAGTTAATTCCGCAAATTCCGCCCACCCCTATGTCAGACCAGAACACAATGTGCCTATTTGCCAGTATATCTCCCCACACATGCAAAGCTACAATGATTGGAAACAGTTCTAAAAAGGTGATATTCCGTGTCAGACCATGCCTTACCCATTCCTCTGGCCAATGCTGCATGCACCATTTGGGACCTAACACCGCGCCGAAACCCACACTACCTGCCGCATCGGTGAACAATTCTAACTCGACATTGGAACTACTCGGCATTTGCCATATCACTGACCCATTGAAGTTTTCCAAGAAATCTTTCCAAATGGCCAAGTCGTTCTTTACCTCTGCTGACAACCTAGTGTGATGGTGCTTGGCGCGAAGCCCAGACATCGACCTTGCGATGTTCCTAGAGAAGGCCCTGCCCAACGGTATGACCCTCAAGGCGAAGTTCAGCTGACCCACTAGGACTTGCAATTGGTGTAGTGTCACCTTCCGGGCCCCCAAACAGGCGTCGATGGCCGCCTTGAATGCAGTCACCTTTGACTTTGGGAGCCTACACACCCCTTCTCTGGTATCTATTTCAATGCCCAGGAATGTTAAACACGTAGTTGGCCCCTCGGTCTTCTCTGCGCACAGCAGCACGCCCAGTGCTTTAGCCAAATGCTGGAAGGCCAGCAGGGCCTTTCTGCAAGACTGCGACCCTTGGGGGCCCAGAAACAAGAAGTCATCTAGGTAATGTACAACTCCATAAGATGTAACTGATGTTAGGAAATGCTGCACTGCCCACTCTAAGAACCTGGCGAAAGTCTCAAATACTGCACAAGCGATTGAGCACCCCATGGGCATGCAGAGGCCAATGAAAAACTCGCCCTTGAACGTGAAACCCAAGAACTTTGTATCTTCAGGATGTACTGGTAATAGTCGAAAAGCTGACTCAATATCTGACTTAGCCATTAAGGCTCCCTCACCCAGCACCTGCAGTTTCTGTATAGCGGTGTCGAATGTTGTATAGCGCACCGTACATAGATCTGGATTAAGCTTGTCATTAACAGATAGACCAGGGGGGCTGGACAAATTGTGAATCAATCGGTATTTCCCTGCCTCTTTTTTGGGTACTAAACCTAGAGGTGAGCATACAAGGTCCGGCTTCGGCAACTGTTTAAAGGGTCCCGCAACCCTCCCCAAGGCTCCTTCTTTCCTGATTTTTTGCTCCGCCGCCTCCATGTTCTGCAGCACTGAGCTTTGGTTGCGAGGCGGAACACTGGCGGGGGTGGCCGAGGAAGGGATGCGGAAACCAGACATAAAACCATCATGTAAAAACTGTGCATCTTTCAATTTGCCATACTTGCTAAGGAGGTGTGTCAGTACGTGAATCCTAATGGGAGTTGGCAGATTTCTCGGATGCTTGAGGGGGCCGTCCTTTGGCCGCATTATGAGGCGGCTGCTCTCTCAGCTTTCCTGACTTTTTGAAACATCTGATTTCTGGGTGAGACGGACCCCCGCAAAAGGAGCAACAGTGGTTGTATCTGCATGCTGCGCCCCTGGTGCACTCGTTCTTATTGTACTGCCAGCAGGCCTGTTTCTTATCCCCTGCACCTCTGTCACTCCGAAAGGACTGATTCTGACTCGGGTAACTAGCCTTATTCGTGGGGACCGTAGAATAGAACACCGCATGCCACACATTAATTTCACGTTGGTCCCATGCTATCTCAGGGTGTACTGCCTTCATTTGACGGAACATGGTGTCATACTGTAACCAACCCGTCCCTGGGAATTCGGAAGCCGCCCCATGAATCAGGGAAATATAACTAATCAACTGGGGTGCCACCGCGGGGTACCTTTCTGCCATGATGGCCGCATAAATGGCAAAACCTGTGATCCAATTTTTTATCGACCAATCCACCCATACCTTCTTTTGCTTGTATTCCCCCTCTTTTCCTACCCTGGCTTTACCCGGGACTACCCCGGCATTAATGAGGTCAAATACATTGATGTACTCTCCTTTCAGTATCTTCTCTTTGGTCTCCAGGGGCACGTGCCATGTGATGCCCGCTGAGGACGATAGAGCCATGGAGGCTGAACCGTAGATCAAGGGACTGTAAGCGATTGTAGGCTGCCCCATCACCACCGGCCCCACAGCCCCTTGAATCGTGTTCCTTGTTCGCCCTGAGACTGTTGCGCCATTGCTGGCCGTTTGCCCTTGTGGCGCTGGCGTCACCCCGCTTGGGAATTGCCCCGTAACCACCGACCCCACAAACCCTGGGTAAGCCGCTGAGGGCACCATTGCGCTCGCTGGGCAATTATTAAGGGCCTGGCCGTGCGATGTTGTTGCCAGTACACCTGGGGATTGCGCTAACCCCCCAGACTGAACCCACACTTGTGCGATGCCGCTGCCAGGATGTGCGACCACTGGCGGCGCAGCTATCTGAGCCCCAGGCGCTCCCGCATTTGAGACGGGTGTCACACCCGCCGGCGAAACATTATTCTGCGAGTTGGGTCCCCCGCTTGTATCTGTGGGAGGGACAATAGTATCTTGCACAGAGTTCGAAACCAAGTCTGTTGACTCTAGCACTCCCTTCTCACCTGAGGATGCTGCCTGAGAAACCCCAACTCTGGAACGCTTTCCTCCTGATGCCTCTTTAAATCTTTCAGGTGTGCGCCGGGCTCGCTTGCCCCGCCCTGTTTCCTCCTGGGCAACCGTCCCTGCCCCTTCCTTTAATGTCTTCAGTGCCCAGTCGACTCCTCTTTCTTTCGTGAACTCCAGCAGCTCCGTCAACGCCAGATAATCGTCCTTTTTAGCCTGGGCCCCTTTGCCCTTCGTTGGCCGTTTGGCGGCATTCTGCACTTAATGAGAAATAGAGAAGTTAGTTCCACCCCATAAACAACGCCCAGTGTGCTATGAGACCAGCCTTAATAAGGTTCAAAACGACAATTGCAATTACTCGTGCCTTCTTAGCTGTCGCGCGCACGCTTCCTTGCGTCTCAAGTTTGGCGCGCCAAACTCCACATTAAGGCTCTCACCCATGTAATTCCCACGTGACGACTGGCCCCGCTGCGCTGCATATCTGGAGCACCACTTCGACCGGAAGGTATAGGAGCCTGCGGCTGCCCTTGCAGAGGGAACGTAAACCCTGTGCTCGTTTCCAAACCCTTCCGACCCCAGACGAGCCAGTTCGCCGATCGCAAGACAAGAACGGCGTGAACAAAGCAACGTTAAATAAAAAAAATATATATATATATATATATATATATATATATATATATATATATATATTTTTTTTTTTTTATTATATATAGTCCGTATAGCCTCATTGTTTAAGCGTGTTCCACCAACCCTCTACACCAGTTTCATAATCACCTTCTCCTATCACAATTATTTACTGTCGTGACTGAGAAAACAGCAAGTACTCGTTCACTGTTTAATGTGAAAACAAGAGCAACGTAATGAATTACTTTTGTGATACAAATAGCACCTCCATTCCCCCCCCAATATCCAATAGCTTACTATTGCTTTTATCATGTTTGGAGGTAAACCTTATACGAGCATGGATTGCATTTAATGACCTGATGTTGTTCCATTAATTTTCCTCAGATTTTTCGTAATGTATTAAGCACTGGAACGGAGTGCCTTGGGTGCTTTGATTGCTAGATCCCCCGAGGCTCATCTCATTTCGAGAACTCTCACCGTGTCTCTGCCATTGCCCACTCTATGGAACCCGGACTGACACCCTCATAGTTAGAACGTCGTGGCAACTGGAGGACTCTCATGCGGATAGATATCATTAACATAAATACAGGTGTTCTGCTTCCCCGATCGTGCCCCTCCCTCGGCCTACGCACAGCATACCCCCAGGCACTCCTACGGCGCTAAGCTTCGGAGCTTGCGGTGCCCGGGCTAAATTACCTTAAAAACATTTACTTCGTCTCTACGCATCCCTAGCAAGCGCATACTGTGAGGCCTGCTCACCTGCCCTTAGAAGTCGGTTGGAAACCTCGACGTCCAATATGTCGCTCGTGGTCCCCGCAGCAACTTGAATGCGACCTCCGACCCTGGCAGGAGAGAGGACAAAAGATGGGGCGTATTCAGGCTTGCTGGCTTTTCAAGCCTCGCGCCCACGAAAATCGCTTCCGGGGTCACCTGCCTTTTGTTCCTCCTCCCTAAGCCCTTCCGGCTTCTGCCAGCTAGTCCAGTCCACTTCCGGGTTACGTGACCCGGAAGGGATGATCTCTACTCTGCCGTCACTTTGATGCCACTAACGGCGCCACGCCCCCTAGGAGGGGTGGCGCCCTTCAATGTGTACATCACATCCATGGAAAACGTGAAAACAACTTGGAAATGTGTGCTCTGCTGACTGGAGGACAGAGTGAATAGCACAACAAATAAACTTTAAATAGAGGAGAAAGCAGGAAACTAGTTGCCATCATTGCAATCTGTAAGAGGGCTTAGTGAGGTGGAAGCCATGAAACGCCCCCTACCGACTTCAGGAATAAACACACTCAACATCTTCAAACAAGAATTATAAATGTATTACCATTGAGGGACTACTGAATTTCATCCAGCAAAATATCTTCATGCAAATATATTATCTCACAATACTGACTACGAAAATATTGAGTTTGAATTGTGTCAATGTAAATGACAAAAATATCAATAACAAAAATATTGTCAATTTAAATATTGTTAGACAGATTTTTAAACAAAAAAATTACAAAATATAGGCAACCTCAATATCGACTTCTTATCTTACATTATAGAAACATGCAAATATTATGAGACTTTAAATATTGAACATTTAAATACTGTTAAAATGAAACACAATGACTAAAATTCAAATAAATGTATATGAGTATTCAATGAAACAAATAACAGGAAAAGTTAAGGTTTACTTAGGTGAAAATGTCAGTTAAAATGTAAGATTTTAATCTTTAAAAAAGCACTGAATTTAACCAGTCATAATTTACTGGGCTAATTAGAACTTTTGCCCCCACCATGCCAGTGTTGTCATCAATTATGTCATTTGACATATCATTGATGCCATTATTTATGTCATTGAACATGTCATGAATGATGCAATCTGTGAGGTGATAAGCACAGCATGGCTTGTCAGAGTATCCCTACCCTGCCCCCTTATATGTTATTTCTAAAGCATTTTCAGGACACAGAGACAAGGCTTGGTGTTTTGTAATGGCAGGGAAAAAATGTCTTCTGATGTTCTGGCGTGCCAATCAGACACCTTGCTCCAGCGTGACCAAATGTAAAGACCTCCAGAAGAAAGAGCATGATTGGTCAAACACAACACAATGGGGCATGTGTACCAGAAAATGTTGGAGCACAGAGCTGCGCCAATTTTGGCAGCACTGCACTCCAACATTTACAAAACGCAGGTATGCACAGTATTTACAACAATATGGCGCACCACTGTGTTTTCCCTAGCGCTGGCGCTAAAATTAGCTGCCTAGCTCCAACGCAAGATCACTTCCACCATATTGCAAGGGTGCCTGCATTGCAGGGAATGATTGTTTATGCGCAGGAAGGAACACCTTCTTGCACATAAACAATCATTCAAGAGTGATGTAATATGTGAGGTCATAAGCAGTGCATTGCGGGGGTGTTATAATTACCTCAGCTAACTATAACTGCTGAATTTCTCTGATTTTGTACGAGTGAAATGTCAACCTAACTATAACGTCCCTGTAACCTTTGTTTTTTTCAGTGAATTTCTAAGATTTAAAAAAAATATATTTTCTAACTATAACAGCCCTGTAACCTTTGCTTTTTTCAGTGAATTTGTAAGGTTTTTTAAACGCTAATTCGTAAGGATAACGTCCCTGTAACCTTTGTTTTTTTGAGTGAGTTTCTAAGTTTATAAAAAAATTCCATTTCTTAATGGTAAAGTCCATTTTCTTTTAAGTGAGCCTCTTAGATTTTCGTGTTTTCTTTCTATATTGTATATTATATTTATATTATATACCACTCATTTTTTGATTTGGTATGTGCTTATCAGAAAGTACATTAATAACCGATTTTATTTTTAAGTATTTTTTGAGTTGGCACAACATTGTTGCATTTACTGTGGAGAATCTGTGATCAGCAAATGTATTTCACATACTGACAAATACACTGAGAGCCACACAAGAGGCCAAAATATAGGTCATTTTCCTGTTAAATATCTTTTTCTTAGAATTATTTTTATTTGCGACGACATCGCGATCATCACAATCACGTCTAAAAATCACTAAACAAAAGCAGACATTCAACGACCACCACCACATTAAAACATTTTAACTTTAAAAAAATGTATTCTATTACAACACACACATTACTAACCACATCATTGCTTTAAAAACATATTTGTGCACATATTTTTCTAGTAAGTTTTTTAAGGAACTGTTTAAATCCTAATTCTTATTTTCGCAACTACAACAAGTGCCGCAATGACTCCAGTAATCGCGATGATCGCATCTTTTGTAGGGGGTGCAAAACACATATATGCATGCATTTTCAGTATTTTACACACTAGGTGTTTATTATTGCACTGGTTAAAGTCATATTTTTGTAGGGAGTTTGTGTAAAAACAACCATTTAAATTGATTTTCAATTTTCCATTTTCGTGGTGCTGCCGGGTATTATGATGAAATCTGTAGCCATGAATACGTTGAGAAGCGACAAAACAAATGCAAACATTGAATAGTCACCACCACATTCAAAACTTATAACTGCAAAATAGATTATAAACAACACACTAAACACAATACTATCTAAATGACTGTATAATAGCATGTACAACTTCATTAATATCTCTATAACACAGTGCATAACGTTTTCAGTGTAATGTATGACTGAATGCATCACTGTATCACTAAGTCTCTCATTCACTGTATAAGTATTGGAGAGGATCTGTGAGACGGTGCATCAGACTATCAATACTTCCATAATGAAATGCGTGACTGCCTCAGTAGATCTATGATTGGGTGCATCAGTGTCACAATAGGTCTGTGATTGCTTGCATAAGTCTCTCACTCAATCTGTGAGTAGGTGCATGAGTGCCTTTGTGCATTTGTAAGTAAGTATATTACTGTCTGAATCTGTGAGTGGATACATGAGCGTCTAAGTGGGTGTCTGAGTGGGTGAGTGAGTGGGTGCATGAGTGTCTGAGTCGATCTGTGAGTGAGTGCATGAGTCTCTGAGTGGGTCTATGACTGGCAGCATGAGTGTCTGAGTGGTTCTATCAATGGGTGCAGGGGTCTCTGAGTGCAACTGTGAGTGGGCACATCAGTCTCCGAGAGTATATCTGACTGGGTGCATAAGTCTCTGAGTGGGTCTCTGATTGGCTGTGTGAGTGACTGTATGGGTGTTTGAGTGTCTGAGTGGGTCCGTGAGTAAATGTGTGAGTGTCTGAGTGGATTTGTGAGTGGGTGCATGAGTGCCTCAATGGGTCTGTGAGTGAGAGTGTACGTCTCTGAGTGGGTGAGTGAATGGGTGTATGCATGAGTGTCTGAGTGGGTCTGTACCTGGAACGGCGAGTGTCTGGGTGGGTCTGTGAGTGGATGCATGAGCATTGAATGGGTGAGTGGGTGAGTATATATCTGACTGAGTTTATGAGTGAGTGACTGAATCCATAAGTCTCTGAGAGGGTCTGTGACTAAGTGTGGGAGTGACTGTATGGGTGTGTGAGTGGGTGTATGAGTGTCTGAGTGGATCTGTAAGTAGATGTATTAGTGTCTCAGTAGGTCTGTGAGAACATACATGAGTGTGTGAGTAGGTCTGTAAGTGAGTGCATGAGTCTCTGAGTGGGTCTGTGCATGGGTGCATGACTCTCTGAGTGTGTCTGTAAGTGGGTGTATGAGTATCTGAGTGGGTCTGTGAGTGGGTGCATGAGTGCCCAGATGGGTCTATTAGTAGGTGTAAGAGTCTCTAAGTTGGTATGAGACTGTACGTATGAGTCTATGAGTGGATCTCGAAGTAGATGCATGAGTGGATGTATGAGTGCTTGAGTGGATCTGTGAGTGAGTGTATGAGTGTTTCAATGGGCTGTGAGTGAGAGCATAAGTCTCTGGGTGGGTGAATGAATGGGTGCATGCATGTATGAATGTCTGAGTGAGTCTGTGACTGGGCGGGCGAGTGTCTGGGTGGGTCTGTGAGTGGGTACATGGGCCTTGGCTGGGTGAGTGAGTGGGTATGTGTATATCTGACTGAGTTTCTGAGTGTCTGAATATCCAGGAGGGTCTGTGAGTAGGTGTAAGAGCCTGTAAGTCAGTATGAGACTGTACACATGAGCCTATGAGTGGGTCTCTAAGTTGGTGCATGAGTCTCTAAGTGGGTGTGTACATGGGTGTGTGACTCTCTGAGTAAGTCTGTAAGTGGGTGCATGAGTATCTGAGTGGGTCTGTGAGTGGGTGCATGAGTGCCCAGGTGGGTCTGTGAGTAGGTGTAAGCATCTCTAAGTCAGTATGAGACTGTACACATGAGTCTATGAGTGGGTCTCTAAGTTGGTACATGAGTCTCTGAGTGGGTATATACATGGGTGCGTCACTCTCTGAGTGAGTCTGTAAGTGGGTGCCTAAGTACCTGAATGGGTATGTGAGTGAGCGTATGAGTATCTGAGTGGGTATATGACTGGATGTATAAGTGTGTGAATGGTTATGAGAATGAGTGTATAAGTGTCTGAGTGAGTTTGTGAGTGCATACATAAGTGTGTGACAGTGACCGTCAAGTGTGTACAAATATATATATTTTTAAATATATTTTCAGTAACGTTTCCAATGACTTCACGATATTTGCGGTGTCCCAGCGACGGTACATGGGGGGCCATGCTGCCGGTCGTGGCGTCATCGCTAACACACCCATTTCTCAAACATGGGTTCAGAGTATTTCCACCCTGACCCCTTATGTTAGCTTTCAAACAAATGTTCAGCCTCAGGAACTATTCTCGAACGATAACATTCCTGTTGGTGCACACATCTGCAATTAATTGCAAAACCACAGTGAAATATCTGCAGCTAGAGATACATCTATCATTTTTAGCTTAAATTTCTGAAAAACGACTGGAAGGATTTGCACCAAATAACGAAAAAGCACAATCTCCACAGCATGGATCACTCCCAAACTTTCCATAATATGCAGAATCTACTTTGAACCGTTTTTAGGAAAATTTCAAGTCATGCTTTCCCTGTGAAAACTAGCTTCTAACCATAACTACCTACTGACGACCGCCATGGGTGTGATCAAGGCAGAAGTTACTGCCGAAACACGTGACAACCAGAAATAAAACATGTGCTGTTATATATATATATATATATATATATATATATATATATATATATATATATATATATATATATATATATATATATATATATATATATATACACTGAAAAAACCATAGGTTTCAGGGGTGTTATAGTTAGCTGGACATTTCCCTCGTACAAAACCCTAGAAATTCCCCTGTTATAGTTAGTTCAGCTAACTATAACTTGCGCCCCCGCAATGCACTGCTGATGACGTCACATATTACATCACTCATGACATGGTCAGTGACATCACTGATGACATCACTGATGACATCTCAAATGACATCACTGATGACATCACTGATGACGTCATCCAGTGAGTATGTGTTTCTGTAAAGTTTTAATATGTTTACTATATATAGGGAAAGGCCTGTTGAAGAATGAGTGGGTGTACCAGTGTGTGAATGGATGATTTTGTAGGTGTGTAACTGACTCTATAAGTGAGTCATTAAATGTATCTTACTACAGACTAGTGACTAAACTGTGTGAATGTCTGTATGTGTCTGTGTGTTGGTGTATAAGTGGCTGCATGGTTTTGTGAATAGCTATATGAGTGTCTATATGGGTTATTGATTGGTTGTCTGAGTATCTGTATGGGTGCCTGAGTGTTTGTGTGCGTAGGTCGTGTGTGACTATGCATAGATGTGTGAGTGGGTGATTCTATGGGTGCATGGTTTTAAGAGTGCATCTGTGATAAACTGTATGGTTGAGTGAGTGTATGTATGGGTGTGTTAGGCATTGAATGTATATCTCAGTGGTACATGTGTGACTAACTACATATGTGAAAGGCAGTATATATGCGTGTAAGAGTATATAAGTGGGTATATGTGAGAGTGTGTGATTGTGAGAGTGGCTGTATGGATGAGTGTGTGCTTGTATCAATGATTGTATAAGAGCGTAAGAATGTGGTACTATTTTTATGAGTAAGTGAACTTGAGTGTGTATAACTGCATAGGTGAGTAAATGGGAGTGTAAATAATTATTTGCATGACTGACTAGGTGTGAGAGTACCTCTATGGATGATTGGTGGTGTGTGAGTGTCTATGTAGGTGTATAAATGCATATGATAGTCTTGTACGGAGTGACTGTAAGTATGAGTGACTGTACAGGTGAATGAGTGGGGGTGTATGTAGACCTAGGAGTTAATAAGTGGGTATGTACTTATTGGTATTGGAGTAGCTATGGTTTTGAGAATAGACGTCTGAAATTTTGAGTTGGTGTATCAACGGTTAAATTAGGGTGTGAGAAGATGCAGTAATTTATCACATGGATGACGTCAACAGTGATGTCATTTGAGATGTCATCAGTGATGTCATCAGTGATGTCACTGACCATGTCATGAGTGATGTAATATATGACGTCATCAGCAGTGCATTGCGGGGGCGCGAGTTATAGTCAGCTGAACTAACTATAACAGGGGAATTTCTAGGGTTTTGTACGAGGGAAATGTTCAGCTAACTATAACACCCCTGAAACCTATGTTTTTTTCAGTGAATTTCTAAGGTTTTTTAAATGCCAATTCCTAACTATAACGCCCCTGAAACCTTTGATTTTTTCAGTGAATTTCAAAGGTTTTTTAAATGCTAATTCCTATCTATAACTTATCTCTGAAGATATCATGTTTAATGATTTTGATTGGATTTGTATATTTTTTAAATTCAGTGTGTCAATTTCATTAATTACATTTTTTATCACCATTTTTAAACTTATTTTTTCAATTAATTATTTTAAAAATTTTAAAATATTATTTGAACTTAATGGGTTTTTCAAACTTTTTTTTATATTTTTCAAAATATTTTTTCAACTATATGTGCAAAACTTTATTTTATATATTTTTTTCAATGTTTTTGGATCCGCGCACCCTAAGCGCACCGTTCCTGATCCCTACGCGATAGCATCCGCGCATGGTATGCGTTGGGTACGTGTTTAGTGTGCAATCGCAATGCGACCGGTAGGCGACTCCCAGCGTATACGCGACAAGTTCGATGTATGTAACGCGACGTTTACGCGCTTCCGCGATGCGTCATCTGCGTCTATGACGCGGTAGGTGCGCGGATCCCGCGAAATATTTAACATTTAAAAAAACATATATATATCTATTTCATGTGAATATTAATTGAAGACAAACTCTAAACTAGTCTTAAAACTAATATATTTTGACATCTAATCCTATAATTTTTTTTAATTCAATTTCGCGGATGCGCGCTGGGTGCGTGCTGTGTAAGAGCAGGGTGCGCGGATCCCATGTGACCTGCAAAAAAAGAGATTTGATTGGTTGATTACACTTCCTCTTCTAACTATTGAAAGACCCCACCCATTTCAATCATTCTTCTTTGACCTTCTTTAGAGCACCATCTCTTTGGAGAGAAGAAGATTTTTTAGACTAAGTTTACACTTCGCTCTAACTTTTTTCAACCAAAAATGGCTTCAGGGCAGCAGGCATCTCCTGCATCACCTCATACTTCTGAGGATGAATTTTTGGCGGAGGCACCACCCAAAGAACGTTTTTCTTCAGTGGTGTGGAAATGTTCTACTTTTCCCGAGGGGCGAATAAGACCAATGCAACCTTGGTCACGTGCAAGTTTTGCAAAAGAGTTCTGTCGCGAGGGGATCCTAACAAGAAATACCCTTGCGGCACGGCAAGTATGATGAAGCACATGAGGACCCTTCATCCAAACAATCTTGCACGAGAAGAGTGCCGACGGATGAGAAACACTCCTGCTCCTGCGCCATCCACCTCATCGCAGGCGAGCACATCAAGAGTGCATCCATCAGCCCAAACCTTGGCCATCCGTCCTCAATTTCAAATTTTAAAAGTGCTCTGCACTAAGTGCAAGGCGACTTTGTGCTATGGTGATCAGTCGATCGATCTGATCTGCCGCCGCCAAGAAAGTCACATTTGCTATTTTTTTTTTTTTTTTTTATTGTTCCCTGAAGTTCATTGTTTGGTTTCTCCTGTTTTGTTTTGTTTTTTTGCAGAAAAACCAAAAAAAATTTCAACATTTTCAGAAAACCCAAAAAAAATTATAAAAGAAGAAAGAAGAAAAAAAAAAGTTCTTGTAAGAACTAACTTTCCTGGTTTAAAAAAAGAGCTAAATTTCTTTGTTAGTGTAGGTTTAGATGAATGTATGTGTAGTATGTAATTGACTGAATGAATGCATTAGTAGCGTATGGTGAATGTATAAGTGCAGAAGTATGAGGATGTGCTGCAGCATCACACAGTAACCTCTTTAACTGCAGTGTGCTGTAGTACTTCCGAAGCACAGGGATGCAACATATGTTCATAAATATGTTGCAAATCTATGCTTCTGTCTGCACGGCTGCTTAAACTGCAGCCATGTGGTGACACATAGTGCAAGGATATCTGTGTCATGTGCTGTTTGTTTTTCTGCAGGAAGACTCACCTTCCTGCACAAAAACAATGAGAAAATGCATTTTTCTCCTTCAATGTATGCTGAACATTTCAGCATGCATTGAAGATATAAAAATGTGGAGAAATGAAAACAATTCTCCTTGTTGTGCTTTCCTACACCAATTTTAGAATGGTGCACCATTCACACACATATCGAGATTTATGATTTCTGATAAATCTAGACATGTGTCTTGTTCTATGAGTATTCAGTGCAATCATGCACAACAACACTTATAGAACACCCTTTCAAAACAAAGTGGTCTGCATGATGAGGTTGTATTTACATGGAGTATAAAAAGTGCACAGAGTGCCTTTTCCTCTCTTTCTAAATATGAAAGAGTATCTTACACAATAACTATGTTACAAAAAGTGACATATTTCCGTTTTTAAAATTCCTTGCGAATGATAAAAGGTAAGCACAGAGTTTTGTCTGCAAAGATGTTCAAAGAAGAATGATTGAAATAATTGCGGTCCTTCAATAGCTAAAATAGGAAATATTATGAACGCCTCAAATCTCTTTTTTTGCAGGTCACATGATATCTGATTATGGTCAGATTTCAAAACTACTTAGGTATAAACAGAGTGTTTTTAGAAACATGTTTCCACTTTGTAGCTTCTTGCAGACCTCCTCATTCAGCATATTGAGACTTAGTTAAACTTACCTTCACAGTAATAGGAATAAAAAATGGTACACATTTTTTTCACATTTTCATTCCAATCTAAATTCTTAAAAATTGCTTATTTTAAAATTTGGATCTGTGAAAGAAAAGGAAAAAAAAATTATAACATGTAGGTGCCGATTCCGATCGCAAAATAATTTGCGTACGACCCGTATCCGTATTTTTTTACGTACGAGTCGTACTAGTACCGTACAAACGGGCAAGTACGATTCGTACGTGAAAATAACTACGAATAGCGTCGGGAAAAGTCTACGAGAGTGCGTCGGAAAGTTTTTACGTCCGAATATCGTCGGGAAAAGTGTACGAGAGTGAGCCGGACATTTTTACGTGCAAATCGTAAAACACAAGTCCGAACGCACAAGTACGATCCCGACCGTCCGTCCAAATACACAATCGCACGTAAAATGGCCCGTACGGAGCCAACGCAGTAGCACACATGTACACGGGTAAACTTATGCCTGTGTACGAGCTGTACTGCCCCCCACCCCCAAATATGTCAGCACCGTACACCACCCTGTCCGCACTGTACCCCAGCCCCGCAACTGTACGCGCCGTACCCCCCCTGTATGTGCCTTACCACCCCCATGTACGTGCCTTACCCCCTGCCCGCACCTGTATGCACTGTACCCCCCATGTACGCGCCCTCCCCCCTCATGTACGCGCCTCACCCCCGCATGTACGCGCCGTACCTCCTCATGTATGCGCCGTACCCCAGGGCCGCACATTTACGCACCGTACCACCACCGCATGTACGCGCTCTCCCCCCCATGTATGCGCCTTACCCTCCCATGTACGCGCCGTACCTCTGCATGTACCCACCGTACCCCAGGGCCGCACGTGTACGCACCGCACCCCCACCACATGTACGCGCCGCACTCCATCACCGTACCCCAGCACCCTCACCCAGCATCGCGTATGTACGGAACATACCTACGCGAAAAAGACTCTTACAGAACCAGGACACTGTAATACAGCACAAGGAGGGTCAATTTGACTCGCACAACACCACAAAACACGTCTACATGACAAAATACATCTCAATGACTGACCTGGTACATCCAAACAGGCAAACAGAGGCCCCAAATCACAACCACCTCTTATAACACACCCACCAAAATTCAAACACAGCCACACCCAAAAATGGACCAATAAAAAGGGCCCACACACACAACCCATGAGCCTTTGCAACAGACCCACTGCTGCCAGACCCCACAGAGAAACAACTCCACATTACTCATACCTTCACTACACCTTCACTTGCACACCTTCACACAACCTCCTCCACAAACATTCCCCTCTTCACATTCACACACACACCGTCACATTCACACCCACACACCCACAACCATCCACACCCACACCCCACACCATGCCCACAGACAAGAATCCAAAGTTCACAACGGCGGAGCTGGACCTCCTTGTCAACGAAGTCATCAGAGTCGAGCCACAGCTGTTTGGAACATTGGTCAGACAGACCAGCATAGCTGAAAAATCTGCCATGTGGCAGAGGATTGTCGATAAGGTGAATGCTGTTGCGCCCATCCGAAGGACCAGGCATGAATGCCAAGGCAGGTGGTACGATCTGCGCAGGGCGGTCAAGAGGAAATGAACGAAGAATATGCCCAGAGTAACATCACTGGAGGTGGGCCGCCCCGCAGACTCGTACACTACCATCCCTGGGAGGAGAAGGTGATGGCCCTGCTACTGCCGGTGGGAGTACATGGAGTCGAAGGAGTCACAGAGCCTGGTGAGTACACAAACAACTTACGTAACATGAGGGCAATGGGGTCCACACCACATATACACCAAATGCACGCAACTTCCCCCAAGCACTCACCGCACACAACCACACTCAAAAACCACGCTCATGCCACTAACGTCTCCATACACCCTTCACAAATCAAGGCAAGGCCATGTCCAAGGCTACAACAACCACAAACACAAGACTGGATGTCCGGGAGGCGGGGACGGTGGGCCCCACACAACACATTGTGAAAATGAGACGCAGACACCAATGCCCTCAGCCCATATGCCATAGGTACATACCCATGCACAATGCACAGGGACTGGCAAAGTACTGACAAGGTAGCTGATACCTGGCCCTGCTGTATGCAGCACAAGGCCCTCCTGGGACCACTGTACACTCAAACACCAACTCCACAAGCACAGGTATCTAGCACAGGAACTCACACTCACTGTCATGCCAGCATGCACCATGAGGGGACAGACACATCACCTGGGAGACCCAATGACAACTCACACTACACACAACAGCACGCCCGGTCACACCCCCCCCAACACAAGCACACACCCCCGGGGCAGGCAACGGATATACACTCTCCCACAATGGACATGTGACACAACAAGACCAATCCATAGCCAACTAAGCATCATAGCCAACAATCTACAGGTCAAACACTCAGGAGAACATCCCAATCTGTCCCCCGCAACATACCCATCCCCAAGTGGACATTGAGAGGAATGCTAGTCACATCCAACTACCTGGAGGAACTGTGTCAACTTGAATATGTATGAAACATAGATGTCGCATGAAACACCTTTAACATTGTCTCTCTCTCACACACAGGGCAACGTCGTCGATCTCCCCCCAACACTGGGGGGGAAGAATCACAGTCCCAGGCTCCGCGTGAAGATGATCCCACCGGCAGCGACGACTCTCACCACTCCGTGGATGACCCCGACCAACCTGGACCCTCTGGTGCCCAAGCCCCTGCAGCACCTGCATCAGGTAAATCTGTGCCAACCACCACCCCCATTCCTGCCACATCCCAGGACACACCCAGGAGCTCTGCTCACACTGAACAACAGAGCCAGTCTGACCAGGAGGGACAAGGTTCTCCGGGCACCCAGGAGGAGGCAGGCAACCCTGCAAATGCCATCCCTCAGGGGTCCCGTAGACCCGATGTGCCCACAAGGGCAGGCCAGGCTCAAGTGGGCAGGGGTGGTGGGAGTGGAGGCAGGCGGAGGCGAGAACCTGACCAGCCAGCTCAAGACATCGGTATGTCACACATACGCAACATCCTGGACACATACCGGCGTGACACCAGAGGCATCAACCAGGTCGTGTCAAGACTCTCAGAGATGCAGGGGACCCTCGATGAGATTAAAAACCTGCAGGTCGAGCATCATGCCAGTCATCAACAAAACCAAGGACGGATGGAGGCAAGACTGGCTGAGCTCCTGGCGGTGCACAGGGCATGAGCCAATCACTCCGTCAGATCGCCCAAAGCATGGGCAACCCTCCCTGCACCACCAGACGTAGACCAGCACCAGACACAGGGAGGGAGGAGGAGGAGGAGGAGGAGGAGGATTCGTCTGACGGAGTGTCCCAAAAATCGTCAAGGCCTGCATCTGAGGGTCCCCGGAGGAAGGTGGGTCGTCCACGGAAAAGACCGTGAGAGTCAGCGGACCATCCACATCTCCCAGGTCACCTGGCCTGGCACCTGGCCCTCTGGCGCAACAACAGCACCTCATCCAATGACATTCTCTGCCACATGGACTTGCTGGTCACAGTCTGACCAATGATGACCAATACTATGCCCTGGACTCTGATGACTTCCAATGCCAAGGATACCATCTCCCCTGTGAACTTTGGATTCTATTCCCCCGGTAGAGCCCATAATTCCATCTACCATAACACGTACCCCACCGCAATTAAATATATCACTTTGGTCATGAGACGTTCCTGTCATTTTGCATTATTCAACAACATATGTGTGGAAATGTCAAACTATGCCTGAGTGTTGAACTAACTCCAGCCATCCATACCCTGGGATCAGAGTCTGGTACAGGACACACATGGGTCACAAGGTATCATTCAATGTAGGCATGGAGCACAACACTCACCTGTGATGGCCTCTGGCTGCTGAGGGGGGCTTGCTAAACTGTGCGGACAGACCTATTTGTGAGATTATCATCAAGGCGTAGAGGTCATGGCTCATGTGGAGGTTCCCGGGGAGGGAGTCCCAGGTATGTGTGGCCAGGTGGGAGACCAATGTCCTGTATGCTGGAGTACGGTGGATGTGAAGAACTGTGGCCAGGGCAAGGTTGGATGCACGGAGATGGCCAAACGGGATCTAGGATGACAGACGTACAATGTTGGTTTGGGGTCGGGGTTGTGGACTGCCTCCTGAGTGTGGGTGGGGAGTGTGGAGGTCATCCTGCAGCAGACAGTGATCCATTGCAGCTATCTATGGTGGACGGTGAGGTGGCTGGGGCGCAGGGTGTTGAAGCTGAGGTGTGCAGATGCACCCTGGATGTGGACAAGTTTCCTGGGAGTTTGGATGTACTTGCTCCGTAGAGGGCAGGGCAGTATTTGACACGGATGTTGTCATGGACCTGGGGGATGGTCTGTCTTTTCTTGGAGTGGAACTATCTGTCGATCATGTGCATAATGCAGAGGGCGTTGCAGCATGAGGTACAGATGCTGTGGACTAGCATGGCAAATGTGAGCGAGCCAAACATGAGGCACACCATCTTGTGTGTGTGGCCACGGGGTGCTTGTGCAGGGCTCTTGCGGGGGGGACACAAGCACTTGACCCAGCTGGAAGGGGACAATCCTCAGATGAACACATCAGTCCTGAACAAATCCAGCCTCAGGTGGCTTGTGTTCAGCCATTCATCAATGGATCTCCTGCATACTTGAATGATGGAACTGCCAATGTCTGTGTCTTTGTTGAGGGTGAGGAGCACCTGGCTGTCAATGGCATACGAGCTGATGATGAGGTGCTGTGCACATGTGATGGTGGACACTCTGTAGAATGACATGCTGAGAGATGATACCTGTGCCATGTCCCAGACGATTACACCATACTACATGCTGAAGCCTTGAGTCCCACTCCCATGCCGTTGCTGGGCTACAGAGCCGGTGGGGAGTATTATGGACGTGACCTGGTTGGTGTGACAGGGCCTGGAAGGCGGGGCAGCGCAGTGTAGGCAGTTGGAGTTGCACACTCAGCATGCAAAGGTGTCGTGTGTGTGCCCAGGGTATGTCTGACAGCAGGCATTAGATGTGCGGATGGACATAGCTCGGAGTGTGGCTGCCACTTCAGACTGTAGTGTGATGTGGGTTATGCAAGGACAGGATGGTGGTGCAATGTGCACCTTGCATGTGCTGATGGTCCAGCCTTTGTCACCGCGTGGCGGCAACAGTGGCATAGACAAGCTGAGAACAGCCAAATGAATGGGTGGAGGGAGGAAGTGAGGAGCATCTTGGAGGCGTGTGTGTTGCCAAATCTGGATACTCTGTGGGCCCTTGCTGCAGGGGCCGCAGCAGCACGCGGCATCTCCTTGCCAAATGCCAGAATTTGCACACAAAGACTAGGATGTCAGAAGGACAACTGCAACAGGCGCGTGTGTAAAGTAAGGAGTGTCCAGTGTCACATGGCACACCCAGAGACAATGCATGCACAATCACCAAAGAAGCATGACACCGGATCAGGAAACTGAAGGCCGACCTGCGCACAGGAGACACATCCTCAGCAGGTGTTGATGGCCCATTGTGTGGACCAACATGCCAACAAACATACACGACCATGTACTTCATGCCCAATAGTGAGCCTAATCCATGAGCAACTGCATGCATGTTGCTAAACTACACATGGACTCCTATGCATAATCTTCCACAACTATGCCAGATATGCCGCATGCAAAGTGGCAAGAGACCTGCATTGACAGAGATGAGGCACCTTGGAGTGTGATGGACACCTTTATTACTCAGCCTCACACTAAGGGAAATGCATCAATTGGAGCAGACTCACAGGTCATTTGGCTGACCATGTGTGACCTACACTGGACATCCCTTCAACACACAGATGTGGTAAATCCTACTGAGCTGGCACACAAGTGAAGGGGTTGAGCCTAACACCCCTTGCTGCACACGGAGAGTCTGCAATTCCCCATTGAGCCTCAAATGGGGATGTCCCACACTATGTCCACCATTAGCATCCCGTATGTTCCTGAGGGATGTTATACACACATTGATGTCTTCATCAGAATACACAAACCAAAACAGATGACTGTCAGGAAGGGTGACTATCAATTCATGGGAGCACTGGGATCAGAGTCTGGTACAGGACACACATGGGTCACAAGGTATCATTCAATGTAGGCATGGAGCACAACACTCACCTGTGATGGCCTCTGGCTGCTGAGGGGGGCTTGCTAAACTGTGCGGACAGACCTATTTGTGAGATTATCATCAAGGCGTAGAGGTCATGGCTCATGTGGAGGTTCCCGGGGAGGGAGTCCCAGGTATGTGTGGCCAGGTGGGAGACCAATGTCCTGTATGCTGGAGTACGGTGGATGTGAAGAACTGTGGCCAGGGCAAGGTTGGATGCACGGAGATGGCCAAACGGGATCTAGGATGACAGACGTACAATGTTGGTTTGGGGTCGGGGTTGTGGACTGCCTCCTGAGTGTGGGTGGGGAGTGTGGAGGTCATCCTGCAGCAGACAGTGATCCATTGCAGCTATCTATGGTGGACGGTGAGGTGGCTGGGGCGCAGGGTGTTGAAGCTGAGGTGTGCAGATGCACCCTGGATGTGGACAAGTTTCCTGGGAGTTTGGATGTACTTGCTCCGTAGAGGGCAGGGCAGTATTTGACACGGATGTTGTCATGGACCTGGGGGATGGTCTGTCTTTTCTTGGAGTGGAACTATCTGTCGATCATGTGCATAATGCAGAGGGCGTTGCAGCATGAGGTACAGATGCTGTGGACTAGCATGGCAAATGTGAGCGAGCCAAACATGAGGCACACCATCTTGTGTGTGTGGCCACGGGGTGCTTGTGCAGGGCTCTTGCGGGTGGGACACAAGCACTTGACCCAGCTGGAAGGGGACAATCCTCAGATGAACACATCAGTCCTGAACAAATCCAGCCTCAGGTGGCTTGTGTTCAGCCATTCATCAATGGATCTCCTGCATACTTGAATGATGGAACTGCCAATGTCTGTGTCTTTGTTGAGGGTGAGGAGCACCTGGCTGTCAATGGCATACAAGCTGATGATGAGGTGCTGTGCACATGTGATGGTGGACACTCTGTAGAATGACATGCTGAGAGATGATACCTGTGCCATGTCCCAGACGATTACACCATACTACATGCTGAAGCCTTGAGTCCCACTCCCATGCCGTTGCTGGGCTACAGAGCCGGTGGGGAGTATTATGGACGTGACCTGGTTGGTGTGACAGGGCCTGGAAGGCGGGGCAGCGCAGTGTAGGCAGTTGGAGTTGCACACTCAGCATGCAAAGGTGTCGTGTGTGTGCCCAGGGTATGTCTGACAGCAGGCATTAGATGTGCGGATGGACATAGCTCGGAGTGTGGCTGCCACTTCAGACTGTAGTGTGATGTGGGTTATGCAAGGACAGGATGGTGGTGCAATGTGCACCTTGCATGTGCTGATGGTCCAGCCTTTGTCACCGCGTGGCGGCAACAGTGGCATAGACAAGCTGAGAACAGCCAAATGAATGGGTGGAGGGAGGAAGTGAGGAGCATCTTGGAGGCGTGTGTGTTGCCAAATCTGGATACTCTGTGGGCCCTTGCTGCAGGGGCCGCAGCAGCACGCGGCATCTCCTTGCCAAATGCCAGAATTTGTACACAAAGACTAGGATGTCAGAAGGACAACTGCAACAGGCGCGTGTGTAAAGTAAGGAGTGTCCAGTGTCACATGGCACACCCAGAGACAATGCATGCACAATCACCAAAGAAGCATGACACCGGATCAGGAAACTGAAGGCCGACCTGCGCACAGGAGACACATCCTCAGCAGGTGTTGATGGCCCATTGTGTGGACCAACATGCCAACAAACATACACGACCATGTACTTCATGCCCAATAGTGAGCCTAATCCATGAGCAACTGCATGCATGTTGCTAAACTACACATGGACTCCTATGCATAATCTTCCACAACTATGCCAGATATGCCGCATGCAAAGTGGCAAGAGACCTGCATTGACAGAGATGAGGCACCTTGGAGTGTGATGGACACCTTTATTACTCAGCCTCACACTAAGGGAAATGCATCAATTGGAGCAGACTCACAGGTCATTTGGCTGACCATGTGTGACCTACACTGGACATCCCTTCAACACACAGATGTGGTAAATCCTACTGAGCTGGCACACAAGTGAAGGGGTTGAGCCTAACACCCCTTGCTGCACACGGAGAGTCTGCAATTCCCCATTGAGCCTCAAATGGGGATGTCCCACACTATGTCCACCATTAGCATCCCGTATGTTCCTGAGGGATGTTATACACACATTGATGTCTTCATCAGAATACACAAACCAAAACAGATGACTGTCAGGAAGGGTGACTATCAATTCATGGGAGCCATGCAACACGTCATGTGCCCCATGGTGAGTCGAAATGTATGCATGGTAACACAACATGCACAGGAGCAGTCCCCACATATCACAAACACGTACCACCCACAAAATGCCTTGCTGCACTCCTTACCCAAAATGACTTTTCACCATGTCTGTGCATGTAACTCTGATCCAGCACACATTGCAATACTCATGAGGAATAGCAGGAGGGCAATGATGACATGAGCAGATGACAGCCGGGAGAACCTGGGGAGGACAGACACACAACAAGTCAGCGAAGAGCTAGTAATCCGCAGACATGTACATGTACTCTACAGGAATTATGTGGTTGTCACCATGCTCTTAAAAAATGTAGTGTCCCAGCTAAAATGTGTGGAATGACATCATCACTTGAATGACACATCAGAACACACCTCCAAGTCACTTAGCACAGAGTCAGCTGGACACACACATTGAAACACATGCCACACAAGGCTCAAAGCGTGCACACTCAGACACAGGGACTCACCATTATGAGAAGAAGTTGCGGATAAGCTGACTCCGGATGTCCTCATCCTCATCCTCATCCTCACTTGCCCCATGCCCAAGCCCTTCATCCTCCACGGGTGGATGATCCTGCTCATCCGGATCAAGGATGAGTGGCACAGCCTTCTCCACTGCCATGTTGTGCAGCATGCAGCACACAATGAAGATTTTGCAGACCTTCACCTGGGCATATGGGAGGGCGCCGCCGGTCTTGTGGAGGCACCGGAATCTGCTCTTCAGGAGTCCAAACGTCCTCTCAATCACGCGCCTCGTCTGCCCATGGGTGTGGTTGTACCGGTGTTCTGCGGCTGTTCTGGGGTTGCGGAGAGGCGTCATCAGCCATGGCATGTTGGGATAGCCAGAGTCCCCTACATGGAAACATCATGTGAAGAAGTGGGCCAGGAGATGCCGTAAGATACAAAGATAGCGCTAAACACAGGACTAACAGAGTATACCCACCAACAAGACATGCTTGTTCCGCTTGCAGCTGCAGCATCATTTCTGGCACCCTGCTACGCCTCATGATGTATGCATCGTGTGCGGACCCTGGAAAACGGGAACAGACATGGGAAATCAGCATGTTAGCAAGACACACCACAAGGGCATTGATGGAGTGGTAATGTTTTGTGTTTCTATAGGCTACCTCCTGTGCCTGTGGTGGTACCAAAGCCACATGTGTCCCATCAATGGCCCCAATTACATGAGGCATCCCTCCCAGGGCATAGAACTCACCCTTGACACCTGTCAATTGCTCACGAGTGGGAAAATGGATGAATTCATCCAGGTGCACCAACATGGCTTCTAAAACATCATGCAGGACACGGCTGAACATTGTCTGGGACATGACACCGACATCAGCTATGGTCAAGTGAAACGTGCCGGTGGCAAAAAAATGTAGGGCTGCCATCACCTTCATCTTGGGGGTCAGAGCTGTAGGATACCTGTGTTGTGGTTGGAGGTGTGGTGCAGGTCTGGCATTCGTCTGGGGAGAGGCGGTGCCCTGCAGAGATTTGGAAGGAATAACGAAGAGTGAGTACATTACCACACCAATGTCACTGAGGTGAGCACATGTTCAACAGCTAATACACATCTGCTTAATACAGCGTCTGTGCTGTGCAATACATCCAGGACACGTAGGCCAGCCAGGTGATACTCCTACGAAGAGCCAGCCACAATAGTTGCATGGCAATGTTGACGTGACATGCCATTAAAATAGCTGTGGGCCAGTGTAAGTGACAAGCCAGACACATTACATGAGTGACAGACATCCACATATCAGCATTTGAAGGATGTCATCTCACACAGACAGCTGGCGGGAGTCTAGACGCACAGGTCACATGTCATCTGAAAAAGGACAGATAACACACATTTCCATGAAGGGGTACATGTCAAAAACTGATGACACAGACATTGAGAGAACGCAGATATTGCCTTATGTCAGGAAGTCATCTTTGAACCATCATGACACATGTGACGTGTGAGTCCACATGTGGCATGGTGTGCGTATATGTGTGTCATGCACATATGCACACAGACACATGTTGGATGCTGCAACAGCAGATGGAGTTGACGGAACACCAACGGATAGCTCTTGGGAACACATGACACACACACATGACATAGCCACATTGTGGCACGCTGGGAGTCACATGTCAGGTGCAATTATCCGTGTACCTGGCATCAGCGGACAGTTGTGGGTGTTGCTGACTGTGCCATACCAGTGATGCAGTGCTTGACACGTGTGTCGTACATGCACACATGTGCAAAGTGTGAAGGGGAAGTGTGCCACGTAGTGCCCCATCACACATGACATGTGTAAACAGCTCATCACACATCTATTGTGCCACAACATGAGGAGACATGTGCCACATGACTGCCTGACACACCTAGACCCTGCACATGAAGGACTGCACTGACAATGACTTGATGTACAGCCTTGTGCGAGTCTGACTCCTCCATTCCTTTCGTGTGCACCTCCTATCACCAGTGTAAGCTGTGAAACGCAGTACACACACTCTGAGGGCGTGTGTACGGCCCGTACTCACGCGTGAGTACCTGCCGTAAACGCGTGAGTACGTGCCTATCACTATAGTTGTGTTACTGTAGGTCCGAGTGATATGGCACGTACTCACACGTGTACGGCCCGTACACGCGTGAGTATGTGCCGTATCACTAGGCCCTACGGTACCCCCAACTATAGTAATCGGCACGTACTCACGCGTGTACGGCCCGTACACGCGTGAGTATGTGCCGTATCACTAGGCCCTATGGTACCCCCAACTATAGTGATCGGCACGTACTCACGCGTGTACGGGCCGTACACGCGTGAGTACGTGCCGTATCACTCGGACCTACAGTAACACAACTATAGTGATAGGCACGTACTCACGCATGTACGGGCCGTACACGCGTGAGTACGTGCCGTATCACTAGGCCCTACGATACCCCCAACTATAGTGATCGGCACGTACTCACGCGTGTACGGCCCGTACATGCGTGAGTACGTACCTATCACTATAGTTGTGTTACTGTATGTTCGAGTGATACGGCACGTACTCACGCGTGTACGGCCCGTACACGCGTGAGTACGTGCCGTATCACTAGGCCCTACGGTAACCCCAACTATAGTGATCGGCACGTACTCACGAGTGTATGGGCCGTACATGCATGAGTACGTGCCGTATCACTCGGACCTACAGTAAGACAACTATAGTGATGGGCACGTACTCACGCGTGTACGGGCCGTACACGCATGAGTACGTGCCGTATCACTAGGCCCTACGGTACCCCCAACTATAGTGATCGGCATGAACTCACGCATGTACGGGCCGTACACGTGTGAGTACGTGCCGAATCACTCGGACCTACAGTAACACAACTATAGTGGTAGGCACGTACTCACGCGTGTATGGGCCGTACACGCGTGAGTATGTGCCGCATCACTAGGCCCTACGGTACCCCCAACTATAGTGATCGGCACGTACTCACGCCGGTACGGCCCGTACACGCGTGAGTACGTGCCTATCACTATAGTTGTGTTACTGTAGGTCCGAGTGATACGGCACGTACTCACGCGTGTACGGCCCGTACACGCGTGAGTACGTGCCGATCACTATAGTTGGGGGTACCGTAGGGCCTAGTGATACGGCACGTACTCACGCGTGTACAGGCCGTACACGCGTGAGTACGGCCCGTATCACTGTAGTGATGGTGCCCGAGGGGTACGTGTGAAACGCGCCGTACCTGTGTGGGGATTTAAGAATTACAATGGGGACACATGAGGGACAAGTATTAGGGCCTAAATGCATGCTGGTTGTCATGGATACTGAGTTTCAAGTTCAAAATTTAACATCATGTGGTCTGGAAAAAGCAGTTGGCCACATTATACATTGTTGCAAAGTGGCTGTTGACTTGACATGATGCTGCAAAATCGAAAGATGCAAAGGCTGTCACTGGTGTATGTTTAAACGGATTGGAGGAAACGTAGGATGCAAATGAGTCTGACCAATCACTCTGTACTCCTGTAAATGAAATAGGCCAGCAAGGCAGATATAAGGCAGGCAGAACCCATGAGAGGGCACTTGCCTGCACAACATGTCAGTCGATACCCCTGCTGCTGTATTGTCTCCCTCTGGCACCATGCCAAGGACTGTGGAGAGGGCCCAGCCTTTCACCCAGGAGGAGAATGAGGCCCTGCTGGATGTGATCCTCCCACGGTACCCCATGCTGTATGGTTGACCAGGGGAGCAGGTGAGTGCTGACTCCACTACCTTTGCCTGTGCACCTTTATTGTGTCTGTCACTTCTGGCATTGTGTCCAGGTGTGACAGACATGCAATGTTGGCTGGAGTGGGTCCCAGGGGGGGGTGGATGGCTTATATCTCTCATGCAGGGCTTGATGTAGTTCATGTGTGCACTCCTCACTTGCATTGTGCTTACTGTGACATTCACTGCATAGTGCATGGCACATTCAGCCAGCCTAATCCTCTTGGGTATTCTTGTTCTATTGTCCTGCGGTGAGTCAGTGGTCACCCCGGTGTGACAGGTGACTGCACCCACAGATGTGTGTGAGAGTTGAGTGGAGCTGTGGTGTGAGTGGTGAGAGTGTCCAAATGATATGTACGCCCCCTGTGAATGTTTCTTGTCATGTGGGTGAGTGTCTATGTAGAGTGTTGCACCACAGCTGCATGGAGGAGGCAACTGCTCAATCCATCTGATGTGTGAAGTAAGCCGTGCTGTGTGTCTGACTTGCTGAGCTAGCCCCACACCTGTGACCCCCCCGGCAAGTGGCACATGTGCAGAGTGAGGTTTGCATCCGCTGTTGCCAATGGCAGGTGATTGATGTGTGCCTGTGTGTGTCTGTGTACTCTGCTGAGGTTTCGCCAGTGGCCTGGGGCATGTGACTGCTTTGCGGTGCTGTCCATCAGCCTTGTGTTGCTTGGGATGCACAGTGTGTGCCATGATCAGGGATTGTTTTGCACCCCTCATGCTACCTGTGTACTTACTATGCCATGTAGTGCATTGGTGCGTCCCCAGTGGAAAAAGTCCCTATGACTAAGGTTCTATTACTTGCCAGCATACTATGCCCTGTTCAACAAATCTAAGATGTTCAAATGTGTGTCTCTGTGACATGGTGCAGGTGTAGTAATGTTGTCCCACTTTGTCATCCACACAGGTAACCGCCTACCAGAAGGAGAAGATCTGGAAGGATGCCGTCAAGGCCGTGCAATCGTTGGAGGGTCGCAGTCGGCGCCTGCCACAAGTGAGGAAGAGATGGCAGGACATCCGGTGCTGGACCCGGAGGATCGCCCGGGTCATGCTGAAGGAGGAGGCTCCTTGCAAGCATGGCGGGCGCCGGTGCCTGACCCACCAGATGAAGCTTGTCTTGGCGGTGGTCTTCCCTGACCTGGATAGGCGGATACAGGAGTTACAGCAGCAGGAAGGGGGTAGGTACATGTGTTTTTGTTGTGTGTCGCCAGCTTTTGTAGCTGCTCAGTCGCCTGGATACACTGCCAGGCTATATATGTGCAGTGCATATCCTGTTCCCCCAAGTCAACCTGTGCTGTTCTTCCTCCCTTCCCCTCCTTGACATGTGTTACCTGGTCTGTGTGTTATCACTATTGCACATGGTCATCTAGGCTGCCAGTTTATCAAGGTGCACACTGCTTTCAGCATCATGTGTGGGGGTGGTCTGCCTGTGCCCTGTCCTGTTCAGTCATTTGGGGGTGCATAATTGTTGGCACTGATGCTGTGTCTCAACATAGGAGTGTGAGGGTTCAAATGAACAGACTTGCAGCATGCATTACCAATGTTGTGGCCTCAGACATGATGTGCATGAGTGGGATATATGCATAGTGCCGGGACGGTTGCTCCTGTAACAGTCAGCTCATTCCAGGACCATGGAGCAGTGTGCCCACTACAGTCCCCTGACACAGCCTGCCCTCCTACTCATGTGTGTCATCCAACACTGTGCACATTCGCTGTGGGTTCAGCATGGCTCTGCCTCTGTGGCATTGTTCCCTGGCCTAGTTAGTATTTTTCACATGTGTGATACATTTGCCCACTGGACAGGGATACACCAGTTTGCTTGTGCATACTCACACTGGGCAGTGCCTGTGTGGCTATTCACAACAGTCTGTTGATGTTTGTTTGTGACCAATATGTTTTGGCAGCCCTACAAGGTGATGTTGTGTTAATGAAGCTAGTTTTCAAGCACAGTTATTGTAACCCTGAATAAGAGGTGTTACTTCTTGATCGGTATCAGTCACATTGACTCAGGTATGGGTGGGTGTGTGCGGGAGGGGCGTACATGTTCAACCCTGATGTTTCATTGCCAGTTCTGACTTGTGTGTGATGATTCGCAGTACAGAAAGTCATTGTGCAGTGCCCCCATTATGTTGGCCAGTGCTTAATGTTCGTGCTTCATTGCCTATGTCAGTTTTTGACAATCATTTATCCTGCTTGTACAGTTTTGGCACCTGTGTGTGGTTCAGATGCTACACAGTTGTGACTTTGTGTGCTGACATCTGTGGGTACATTCTGGCTTGCCATGAGGGGAACCCACAGTACAGCTAGGCTTTTTTGCTAAACAATTGCAGGCCCATTAGCTTATGCATTGTCCTGGGTGTGGACATGTCTGCCACTCCAGATGACAGTCAGTAGGTCATATGTGTAGCCAACTGTGTGATGAGGTGACGGATAGCCATGTGACAAATGACAGTATTCAAGTTGTCACTCACTACACCTGTCAACATGTCTCAATGTTTCATATGCTTGACCTTGTTGTTTTGTTGTAAAGGACAATGATGTGTCTGCATGACAGATGTCTCCCAAGGAAGTGCACAAGACACCAACTTTACACTTTCCAGGGACACGCTGGCACATTTTAAAGTAAGGCACAGTTTGAACAAAACTTGTTTGGAGTTCATACATATACATGTTCCCACAGTGTGGTAGCATTTGGGTTAGTCCTTGGTTGTTGCTGATACCAACTTACGAGTGTCAAGTCATCCAGACCACCGTGGTGCCATGTATATGTACTTACTGATACGCCATTTCTGCCTAACAGTGGCTGATTTGAATGAGTCTGGCAGTTCAGACAATGACTGTGTACATGTAGTTTGGTGTGCACCTCCTTGTGTGACTTCTGCTATACAGACACATGTGTGTTGTGTTCACAGAGTGCCACATTCACACATGCTAGACATGTCCATTGTGTAAAGGGTTGTGATTCTCCAGGAGTCACAATGTATTTCTTTGGGGTGTCAAAAGTACTCACAGGTCTCTGAGTGTGGGGACAACTTCTGCATTGGCATGCAGTATTTGGCCTTGGGTGCGACAATACTGTTTGGTTCACAGTGAACAAGAGGTGGCATGCCTTCATAGTCTTGCTGTGCTCAACTGATCCCAGACACTAGCTTCTCATGATCTTGTGATTTCAAGTTATTTGCTGTTGTGTCCTAATTTTCATTGTTTCCAAGTGGCAGGTGGGTCAACCAACTGGGGAGTGCAGGGCTTACATATGTGGGGAGTATCCTAGATGTTACTCATGATGCCTTTCCTGATATGCACTGTCGCCTATGTTGTTTGGACTCATGTGTCAGATGTATACAGGTGACTGATTTTTTCCTGTCTCTTCACCTTGCCCACAGCATCATCGGAGGACACCCAGGGAGACACCGGCACGGACGTGGAGGAGGGATCGAGCAGTGGTGCCACCACTGCTGAGGAGTCGGTGGAATCTAGTGGCACGGAGGGCGAGGGGAGTGAGGCAGAGGACCTGCCCAGTACCAACACTGACTACGAGGCAGACGGGTCTGAGGCTGAGCTCCCAGAGGGGGCGGAGGCTGCTCCCACAGCTGAAAGCAGCAGTACATCTCTCGCCGCCCCCTCCATTCCCATCACCGCCCTCCCATTTGCTCGGGTCCCTTCTGTCCGTGCTAGGCCACACCGTGTCTCCTTCGTGCCAGGCACCGCACCCCCTGCCCCTGTCCCCCCTGCTGCCCTCACTGCCGAGTCTGTGGACATTCAGCGGCAGTTGCAAGTTGGGCAGACATCGATCCTGACTGTCCTCCATAGCCATACCAGACTGCTGACCCAGATGGTGTCGTACATGGAGGGCATGTCATCGGCGATGTCTGACGAACGGATGTTGCTGAGGTCCCTGGACTCATCACTGACGGCAGTAGCGAGTCACCTGCAGCGCTGCCTCCCCCCCTACCCTTGCCCCATCCACAAGTCTCACACCCATGCCTGTCCCAAGCACACCAAGATATCCACACACACGCACCCCACCAGACACAAGCAGCACACCACCACATAAGGGCAAGCGCACACCTCCTGACACGCACACTCAGGAGGAAGCAGGCACACCCACTGGGTCTGGGGCACATAGTCAGGCACGCAGCCACAGTCCTCGTCCACATGACTCACTCCCCAGTCCCTCCGATGCCACTCCCCTTGGCTCCCCTGCCCCAGATTCGGAGAAGGAGGCCTACTTTGCTGGGTTGGGCCTCAGCCCCACTAGTTCACCAGGCCGGAAACGGTCAAGGCACTCCACGGGTAGGGGAGTTAAGTCCCCCAGCCTGTCCACCACCTCCCCCAGTAGCGCTGCAACCCATCCCTCCGACCCCCCCCCCTCCTTGGGGTCTGTTGTTTCTCCGGGTGCAGGGGAGACGCTTGAAGAACTGGCAGAAGTGTGCAGCGCCAAGCTCACCTCCACCTTTGGCGCTGCCCCACCCCCTGTGGTGGAGTCGTCCGTCCCTGCACCCACCACACCTACCCTTCCCCCTCCTGTCCCTGCGGTGCCTGGTCCTTCCCCACATGATCCCCCCCCCCAGTCGACGACACAGAGTCTTCTGATGTGCAGGCAAGCTAGGGGAGACGCATGGCCATGTGTCCCCCCCAAGGACTGATGATATCGACTGGCCATTGGCCTTTGTGAATAGTCTCGTTTACACATTATTATTTTCATGCTGAATAAAGCATTTTCTATTTTCGTTGTAAAAGTCTTGCATTTCTGGTATTGATGTTGATGCTGAGGCTCCAGGAGTTGGGGTTGTGGGAATGTGTTATGTTTCATGGACATGTTGTAGTCTGCATCTCATGGGGTGGAACCTGGTATCTGCGTGCCCTCACAAGGTCTCTGCAAAGTATCTTTAGTTGTGTCTGCTCTTTGTGTTTGGAGACATTGTCCCTCGGAGTGTTCCTTCCTCCGTGGCACCTGACATCTCCCCTGCAGAGGGTTGCACAATTGTTGTGTTGCCCTGTGTCTACATTTCCTTTGTTGGTGATGGATCCCTTCAACTCTGGCCATGCCTGCTCAGCAATGTCTCCGGCTGCATCGTCTGTGCCATCCTTGGTACTCACTGTACTTGTGTATAGAGTATTTTGCCATGCCTTCATGGATACATTGTCCCTTTTACGCACAATGCATGTCTGTAATCCCAGCCTAGTACACATATGGTACTTGTTCTGCTGGGTATTTGAACACCTGACTCACAATTGTGGGCATTGTATCTGTGGGAACTCCACCCTATTCCTTCCATGACAGACAACATCTTGGTGGCTGGCCCAGCACCTGAACATTCCTATCAGTCCTGGGATGTGCGTGGCAGTGTTTGTTCTCTTTGGCTCTCTTAGTTTATTAGGCAGTGACATGACTATACAGTCTTGTGGCAGGATCTCAGTGTGTGTATTGTGCTGCATCTGCCAGGGGTGGGTATGCATGTGTTATTTGTCCTCACACCCACATGTGGTGTGTCATGCAGTGGGGGAAAGATATCCATCCTCCTGGGAGTGGGACACTGCTGTCATTGATGTGTTGTTATGGCACTATCATCATTGTCCAAAGTTAGGGATACGTACATACACCCATGGAGTTGTGGTCATCTGATAATTATGTACACCCCCCCATGTCCACTGCTGGGAGTCCTCTGCACCCACTCATATATGTCTGTCTACTGCTGGGAGTCCTCTGCACCCACCCCCATGTCTCTGTCCACTGCTGGGAGTCTTCTGCACCCACCCCCATGTCTCTGTCCACTGCTGGGAGTCCTCTGCACCCACCCCCATGTCTCTGTCCACTGCTGGGAGTGATGGGCACCCACCCCTCACATGTCCCTGTCCACTGCTGGTATTCCTCTGCACCCACCCCCATGTCTCTGTCCACTGCTGGAGTTGATATGCACCCACCCCCATGTCTCTGTCCACTGCTGGGAGTCCTCTGCACCCACCCCCATGTCTCTGTCCACTGCTGGGAGTCCTCTGCACCCACCCCCATGTCTCTGTCGACTGCTGGGAGTCCTCTGCACCCACCCCCATGTCTCTGTCGACTGCTGGGAGTCCTCTGCACCCACCCCCATGTCTCTGTCCACTGCTGGGAGTCCTCTGCACCCATCCCCATGTCTCTGTCCACTGCTGGGAGTGATGGGCACCCACCCCTCACATGTCCCTGTCCACTGCTGGTATTCCTCTGCACCCACCCCCATGTCTCTGTCCACTGCTGGAGTTGATATGCACCCACCCCCATGTCTCTGTCCACTGCTGGGAGCCCTCTGCACCCACCCCCATGTCTCTGTCCACTGCTGGGAGTCCTCTGCACCCACCCCCATGTCTCTGTCCACTGCTGGGAGTCCTCTGCACCCACCCCGATGTCTCTGTCCACTGATGGGAGTCCTCTGCACCCACCCCCATGTCTCTGTCCACTGCTGGGAGTGATGGGCACCCGCCCCTCACATGTCCCTGTCCACTGGTGGTATTCCTCTGCACCCACCCCCATGTCTCTGTCCACTGCTGGGAGTCCTCTGCACCCACCCCCATGTCTCTGTCCTCTGCTGGGAGTACTCTGCACCCACCCCCATGTCTCTGTCCACTGCTGGGAGTGATGGGCACCCACCCCTCACATGTCCCTGTCCACTGCTGGTATTCCTCTGCACCCACCCCCATGTCTCTGTCCACTGCTGGGAGTCCTCTGCACCCACCCGCATGTCTTTGTCCACTGCTGGTATTCCTCTGCACCCACCCACCCACTTGCGCCCTTGCTGTGGTTCACTGCTGTGCTGGGCATACACCATCCCCAATTTACAGCTGATGTGCTGCACCAAGCCGTACACCTTTTATCCGTGGCGTGTTTACGCCTTGTATCCATCATGTAATGGGGCTGTAGGGGTACGCGTGGTACAGCCCGTACCCACGCCCCCAGAGTGTGGGTATGGGCCGTACCACCATTGTGGCGGTGACATAGGGGTACGCGTGGTACGGCCCGTACCCAAACCCCCAGAGCGTGGGTACAGGCCGTACCACCATTGTGGCGGTGACGTAGGGGTACGTGTGGTACGGCCCGTACCCATGCTCTGGGGAGCATGGGTACGGGCCGTACCACCATTGTGGCAGTGACGTGGGGGTATGCGTGGTACGGCCTGTACCCACGCTCTGGGGAGCGGGGATACGGGCCGTCCCACCATTGTGGCGGTGATGTGGGGGTACGCGTGGTACGGCCCGTGCCACCATTGTAGTGGTGATGTAGGGGTACGCGTGTACGGACCGTACCCACGCTCTGGGGGCCTGGGTACGGTCTGTACACGCGTACCTCTACATCACCACTGCAATGGTGGTACGGACCGTACCCACGCTCTGAGGGGCGTGGGTACGTCCCGTACCACCATTGTGGTGGTGACGGGTACGCGTCCACGTCCACTTCTGTTGTGGCGGGACGTGAGATTGGTGGACACGCCCCCCGAAGTGACCAGACCATGGAGGTAATTAATGTGTAGGATATATTTGTTTTTTGTGGGGTGTGGGTTATGTTTCATGCCCCTTGCACCCCCCCCCCCTTTGCCCCTGGGGGTTGTTCTGACCGTCTGCGGCGTCTGCGGCGGTTTCTGAACACAAGGTCGTAGGCTATGAGGGCCGGGATGATGCGTAGGTTGGGGTCCATCGCTGTCCGTCACGTACCGGTGCTCCTTCTTCGCGTCGTCCTCAATTTCCTGGCAGTTTTTGGCTCCCGTAAAAAATGCTACGTGCGGAGTGACGTAGGCACGAATCGTACTTGCTGGTCCGTAAAACGCTGCCTGGCTCCGTCCGGACGTCGCGTATGCGCCGTCCAGATTCAGATTTGCATGAATTTTTTTGTCGGTCGTTCTTTTGTACGACTCGTATGGAAATGGTATTTCTGTGCGAATCGTACTTGCGGGTTTGTAAGGTGTTTTTCCCGGGTACAAGTCGGACGGAGAAAACGCTCCGTACGACCATTTGTACCCGGGTTTTACAGGATCGGAATCGGCACCATAATAATACAGTTTTTACAACACAGCATAATTTCCACAAAGTAATTTGTTTGCCTTTTTCGCTGTTCTCAGAATATATTGAATTTCACTAGAAATAGTGATTTCAATGGTACTCATCACTTAACAGCGGGCAAAAAAAAATCAATCAGAAAGATTGTTAAAAAACAACAACATACTGTTCTCAGTAAAATACCAGAAAATGCAAATCATACATATATGAAATGCTTACAGATTACAAAATTTTATAACTTTAACTTATAAAAACTACAGTAAATATTGCTGCATTAAAATAATCACCGAATAAATGACCACCAAAAAGTCAATAATTCAAAAATATACCTTTCCTTGAAGCCAAATGGTATTTTTGCACTTCTTCTTTATGTAAATTGTCCAATGGTAGTCCTATTAAATTATAATAATAAATTCCTCAGAGAGTGATTGATCTTCCTAAAACTTTGGCTTTAAAAATATTAGGTAGGAATTTGGTAATTCACTAGTCAAACATTGTTTGAAAACCAACTGGGCATTATTACAAAGTGTCCAGCCTTTGTCACATTTTAGATAGGCAGTGTAATGTCCACATGTGGTGGAAGGACCATCATGGAAAATTATTGCAATTGCTACAAAAGTCCTTCTGATATTGATAGTTGTGCTGCTACAAATTGTTTTATTAAAGTATCCAATTTTCTTCCGTCAGCTGTACAACGTTGCATCATTAAAATTATGTATTTTCCATATTTAGTTAAGAATAATGTGGATAACATTTCTGATTTACATTGGCTACAATCCATGTTTTGAATTGCACCTTTCACTAATTTATTGAAAGACACTGATTTACAGACTGGTAATGTTAAATACAGAAATCTCTCACTGTCTACATTGGTGATACATGTATACATGCAATTTTCACAATAATGTTCCCATTTGTAAGAAAGGCCAAAAATATTTTCTATTTCTACACCTTCATTTTCAAAAATGGTAAGCATATACATTAAAAATTCCTGAGCATCTTGTTGGATATTTTGTGTAAATTGTGTCGAACCAGAACACACATCCAAAAGACTACGAACATCTGAAACAGATTGTATTTTATTTCTATCTGTTGTCAATTTTTCATAAACAGAATGCAACAGAGAACAAAATCTTTTTTGCCATTCTCCATAATTTGTTCTTGCAAACCTTCAAGATAAAAACCAACATTGACCACTACATTAGCATAGCAGTTGACACCAGAACTAATTTCAAACTGATAACCAACAATCTCTCCAACAGTGTCCAATTTATTTTTACCTGCAATCACAACATTATCTTGTTCTTTTCTTTTCTTGACACCTTCAGAACAGATATTCTCTAACCTTCTTTTTCGACCAACCACACGCTTTTCAAATACAGGATATTGACCTAAATTTGGAGCATACACCCTTCTTAACCTTTTACACAGTTTGCATCTGCAGTAACCTTTGTCTCATCAAAATCAATCAAAAACAAACCAGATAATGTTTTGACTCGCGACAAAGCAACATATGCCATACCCTCTTTAAATACGGTAGATCCAATGTTCACCAATGCACTGTCTACACTTAATCCTTGAGATTTATGAATAGTCACTGCATATGCCAGAGAAAATGGAAATTGTTTCCTACGGACATATAAATCTTTAACAAACAAAAAACAAACTGAACAACGACCAATTTCTTTAACTTCCTCAATCTGATCAAATTTAATTTAAAAAAATTCAATTCCTTCTTTTTTCTGATAATTCACAAAATCCACCACTTTTCCCATTGCACCATTAACTAAACCTTTCTCTACATCCAAATTACGCCTTAAAATTACCCGACAGTTTAACACGCATACAGTGTCTTTTCTAAACCAGCAGTTTTAGATATTTTTTTTCTAAACAATCCAGTTTTGATCTCAACTTACCCGTCAAAATAATAGTGATTCCTTCATGCAGTATTTTATCGATGGCTTCCATTTTTACAATTTCTTCCTTTTCCAGTTTTAATAATTCTTCGTTGAATATTGAACACTCACGCAGTGTTGGCATTAAGCAAATCACTGACTTATTTTTAGCAATTTCCACGTACACTTTTGCAGGAACTGCATTTTCATTTGGAAAGACATTGCAAAGTAATCGACTCTCCAAAGCTTCTTTCCCTTGTTTTGAAAGAATTCCAATTCTTATATCTTGAAGAATACTTCGATATTCAGCATCATTTGCCTGTCGCATATTTGTTGTTAGTTCTTTGTATTTTGTATTCAAAATTACTCCAAATGTTCACATCACCAACACTGCCAAGAGACTTTCTGGTATTTTCATGGGAAAGTGTTTTAAATACTGGTTGTCCTTTTACCGGAGTCAGTTGCAGTAGATCTCCAAAAACTATGACGTGTTTTCCTCCAAATAACACGTCATACTCTGTTTTAAGAATTTGCTGCATTCTTAAATGCACAAAGGCAAGCATCAAGTTTGAAACCATGCTCACCTCATCAATAATGAGAAGTTTCATTTTCTTCAGGACTCTTGAAACTTCACAAAAAGCTTCTCCAGATAGCTTGTGGTATTCCAATTTGTTCTCATGCTCTACTGGTAGCATTAGTAAATGATGTAAAGTAATTCCTTTAATGTTATGTGCTGCCAACCCAGTTGGAGCAGTGAAAACACAAGACAACTGCGACTCAGTTTTTTTTTGCAGATAACTTGTAATTACTTTAATTACGAAACGTTTTCCTGTTCCAGCTTGACCACTCACATACATTCGGATAGGTTGAAATGATGTACATGAGCACCCTCTCTCTTCATGAAGTAATCTATGCTCAATCTGCTCTTTCACTTGCTGATATATTTGTTTCTGTTCAACATTTAGTTGCTCTTCCAAGTTTCCTAACTGTATTGCATCTTCTTGTGCTTGATACATTGTTGTTTCCACCTCATTCATTGCAATCGCTGCTTCATTTTCAACAATTGGTTGTCCTAGTGGATCTTGACTCAGTGCAGCAGAACTTTGACTGTCTTGAGAACTGTCTCTAGCAATCTCAGCTGCAATTATAGCTTCTTGATCAATTTCATCATTCAACATTTTGACATAATTTGCGAAAGCACTGCATTGTATGCTATCTTTACAAGCATTAAATGAATCTTCATAGCTGGGAAAATCTCCAAGTAATTCCAGTTCTGAACGCCAGGGTTTGAACATTTGCAAAAGGGCTAAATAGTAAAATTCCCTTTTGTCAGCAGTGTCGCAACTCAGTTTCTGTGATTAATTAAATTTCCTTTCTTTTGTTTCACCAGACATCCTTCGGAACCAATCACTCCATATTTTCCATCGTTGATGTTCTCTGTAGTATTCCGTTTAAAAGAGTCGTTTTGCAGCACTTCATAGAGACACATGTTCTCAAGATGATGACTTCTATTTGGATTGTATGTGTCCAACATATTGGATTTCAAAATATCTGTACTTTCAGAGTCATTTTCTGCTAAATATTCAATTTCTTGAACAGATCTCAGTACCCAATTTCGCATTCCTGCAAGACCTAGACTCACCCAAATGATTCTTCTACTTTTGGAATATAGACTTGCAGATGATAACCGATCTGAACATTCATATGCTCCAATTTCACGATGCGTTAACATCTTCAAACTGAAACTGTATAATTTCTTACTTAGAGTCTTCTCGTGAGAAATCTCTTCCCACATTTCTTTCAATTCAGTCTTTTCTGATTTAGTAATGTAAGACGTTACATATCGAGCAACAGCAATGGAATTGTCCGCAACATACTGAATATCCATGTTAGCGTTCCACATGGATAAAATAACTGGATTGTAGTCATTTATGTATTTTGATTCTTCGCTTCTTCTTAAGTTGTAGGTGTTTTTCGGAGACTTTCTTGTGATGGTATGTCGTACAGCTGACATAAAACTGTTCACTCTTCCTTTAGATAATACAGGACGTGAAAATCCAATACGACATTTGGTATAGAACTTATCCTTTGACTTGTACTTTCGTCGAGAGTATTTTCCACACCTGTGGCTTTGAAATCGTAAGACTTGTTGTTTTAAGTTTTTGACTTCTCTGCTATTTGGAAGAGCACATGTAGCATAATCTTCAATGAAAGACAAAACAGTTTCATCTGAATATGTTCCAAATTTGGGGGCATCCTTGACCCATAACAACATATGTATGTGAGGAGCACCTCTTGCATGATACTCCTTTCTCCAAAAGAAATCCACAACTTCTCCAAGAGGAGGATTCTTTTTATTGCAGATGAAAGACATCACAGCTTCAAATCTATGATTGAAGTATCTGCATACATTGACAGGATCCAAAGAGCACAATTCTCCAGGTGTCTTGTATTCAATATTTTTTATATTGGAATTTGCCTCTCGAAGAAATTCAAGTAAATCATCCCAAGCATACTCAGCACAGCTTAGTGTAATGAACCATGTAGGAGTTCCCAAGTTCCATAGCATACATTTCAGTTCTCCATGTCGATGGTACCAATATTCATTAGTCCCACGCTGACATGCCATCAGATTAATCAACTGAGATTCTAAATGATCATCTCTCTGATGCACTTTATCCATAAAATCCTTTGCAGTTACATTTTGAAGATGCATTCCAGTTTTTAAAATGTGATTTACTGCATATGAAAGTCCAGACAAGTCACTTTCAAACAGAAGATGAAACATATAAGGGATACATTGTCGAAATCTTGGATCTTCTGCATATAATCTTGTTGTCCGATATTCAGATGCAGGAATCTGCACAGGACGTTCATCATATCGTCCACCTTTTCCTGTTGGAAACAACTGCGGGAAACAACGAGCTTCCATGCTCTCTTCCCATACACTCATGGGACTTCCTGTTGCTTTTTTCATTTGAAACAACTCAATCGTATTCCCCATCACCTCTTTGGAATGAAGTGGATGTACACTGTAATGTTCATAGATCTATTCACATCTGGACATGTCCACTTTTTCAATTTGTCCACTTAATGTTTCACTATCTTCCGCTAAATCTATTTCTTCTTCTCCAACAAACACATTTCTATAGTACTCATTATTTTTTAACAGATACAATGATGCCTTTTGCACTTTTCTAACATCTACTAACTCTTTCCAGATTTTCTTATTCTTAGTAGGAACACAATTAACTAGAATGACTAGTGGCTCATTTTCTGCATGATCTACACCAATAGTTTCAATATTTTTCCTTAAATCTAATGGTAATACACAACTCTTCCTTTCAATCCTCTTTGCAACTCTGATGAAGGTAATTTACTTGTTTTGGGCTCCATACGAACAATAGCCTGAAACGGGTGAACACATTGTATAAGAATAGACTTATACGTATTTAAATCTATCAGCTCTGGAGGAATAGCAACCAACTCTAGATTATTATGAACAGCTCTAGCAGGCATTTTATTCTCATCTTAATTTGTTATAACAATATTTGCAAATGCGCTGCTCACATCCCAAATCAAAACAATCATCTACCAACAAATAAGTTGCAAATTCCATCCACTTATCATTATCTTCTATTTCACTTTTTAAATACAGATTGACACCCCTAGTCTGATTTTTATAGTAACTTCACCGACAACAAATACAACAAACATTTGGTCTTTCACCTGAAATTACCTTAAACTTTGTGAATTCATCCTCAAATTTTTCTGTAATTACGGGTTCTGCATTGTCTTCAACATTTTGCTCTACTAATGGGTCAGTTTCTTTACTCTCTTGCTGAGGCCCAAAGTAACAAAACTCAATATCCTCACAGACCTGCTTCACATCTGATACTGACCCACGTAAAAGAGCACTGTTCAACTCACTTAACTTTAGTGCTGGACTTTTTGCATAATACAACCTTCTCACTAACTTCCACATTTGAGTATGATGTACTGCCAGCATTCTGAAATTGTGAAAAACACTTTCACAAACTTTCCTAGAAAGACAAGCCAGAGAATGACCTTGCAAACCAGTATGTTTTCTCACTCTGCAAGGGTCTAGTCCTTGCAGCAGCTTAATCTTTTGTTTTACACTTTTTTTAGAATAGGCTCGTAAAAAACTACATAATGTTTCAATAGATTCCTGTCGTACACTGCAAACACTACTGCAATCCCAAGTGTACACAGGGTTTTTAGCACGTCTCCCTAAAACTTCATCAGCTATCACTTCTTCTGCATTTCTTTCAACCATTTTCTCTTTCTCCATTGGACAACCATCACTAACCTCATAACCTCTACCACTGGTGTCAACTGCATACAATAATTTTTCGCTCAGTGAATAACTCTCTTCATTAAAAAAAGGCTCTAAACTAGAACTTTGTTTCCATTCTCCCAAAAAACATCACACATTTTTTTTTATTGTTATCTCTTTTCCTCCTACATTTGGCCTTCATTACATATATTGGTTCATCTAGTGATCGAATTCTGTTTAACACTAAAATAAACAGTTTCCTTTTTACTTGAAAAGCCTTTTCCACAACGCTTTCAATATGCTTCTTCTTTTTATAAAATAAAGCTCTCTTTTTATATTTCTTCACATCTTTCAGCAAATGATGCACTACTCTCTTGTAAAAAATTTTTTGCGTAATTCCTTATACTGATTTTGTCTTCTTTTACCATACTTTATCTCCTTTGACTGAACATTTGCTTTCTTACTTTTCCTCTTATTTTGAATTTTTTTCTTACTTGAAAAATTCTCAGAAGTTGCAGCATTATCTACATTCTGTTTGCTCCTATAAACATTTTTAATAAATTGCTTTGTGATCTTACCAGAAGATTTTTTCCTTTTAGCCACATTATCTTGTTCATTCAATACTTGTGGTTGATATTTCTTCAAATAATCCTCCTGTCTCTGTTCTTTTCTTTTTCTTTTTTTTTCTGGCATAATTTCTCTATTTTAACGTTAAAAAACAGTATCTGCAAAAAAGAATCACAAATAAATGTATATTAATAACTTTCAAATTTACACTATTCCATTACTGTACAAACACATATTATATAAAAACTGACTAAGAAACTATAGCCCTGAACCACAAGTGTGACGATGGTTAAAACACTACATGCATAGTGCATACTACTTTGAAGCAGTTCATGCCCTAAAGCCTACCTCACTAAAAGACTACATGCTAACTGACTGAATGATTACCGTACTATAAGGAGACACACTGGGTGACTAACAGGGTGTTTGCTAGAAGTGTATGAATACTAACTGGGGAATTGAAGGTGTGAATGACAACTGTGTAGGTGATTAGAGGACTGAATGAATACTGGATAGGCATTTAAAGCAGTCCATGTGCTAAGGCCTGGCTCACTGCATGAGTACTTGGGTACTGACTGAATGATTACTGACTAGAGAATTGAAAGTGTGAAAAACAACTGCGTAGGTGGTTAGAGGACTACATGCATAGTGAATAGGCGTTTGAAGCAGTCTATGTGATAAGGCCTAGCTCACTGCATGAGTACTTGGGTACTGACTGAATGATTAGAGTACAGCAAGAAGACTGCCTGGGTGAATTTATAAGTGGTAGGCTTTTGGCACAGAGAATGGATTAGTACTTGGTACTGAATGGGTCACTAGAAGAGTGCAAAGGGAGTGACAGGATGTTTGCTGGACTGTATGGATACTGACTAGGGAATTGTAACTGTGAAAGACAAGTGTCTAGGTGGTTAGAAGACTGCATGCATAGTGGATAGGGGTTTGAAGAAGTCCATGTGCTAAGGCCTGGCTCAGTGCATGAATACTTAGGCAGTGACTGAATCATTAGAGTACTGGAAAGAGAGTGTCTTGGTGAATTTATAAGTGTTTGGGTTTTGGCACAGTGAATGGATTAGTACATGGTGCTGCATGGGTCACTAGAGGACTGCAAAGCGAGTGACAGGGTGTTTCCTGGAAGTGTATGGATACTGACTAGGGAATTGAAGGTGTAAAATACAAGTGTATAGTATGTTAGAACACTACATGCATACTGCATAGACATTTGAAGCAGTCTATTTGGTACTTAGAAACTGACTAAATCATCAGACTACTTCTAGGACAGTGCTTGGGTAAAACTTTTAAATTTTCAGTTCTGCCACAGTGAAGAAAATAGTACATGGCACTGCACCTTAGTGTCAAACCCTGACTCATTTTATCAATGCATAAGCATAGACTAGCTTCTAATGCTACTAAAACTTGACAACATGACCGGTTTTAAAAGAGTCATCTGTCAGAAAATACACAATATTACCCAATCCTTCTCTCACAGTGGTTCCCAAATGCACACAGACTCACTGTGTAATTCTAGACAACAACCAATATCCCTAGAAGTTTACCAAAACTCATTTACTACTGTGGAAGTGGTAATGGAACTGCACATAATCTACATATTTCAGGACTGCACTTTTGTTTCAAAGCCTGACTCATTTAATCAAAGCATGAGCAAAGACTGGCTTCTAATGCTACTAAAACTTGACAATATGACAGGTTTTAAAATAGTTATCTGTCAGCAAATACACGATGTTACCAAACACTTCTCTCACAGTGGTTCCCAAATGCACACAGACTCACAGTGTGATTCTAGACAAACCACACTATCCCTAGGAGTTTACCAAAACTCATTCACTACTATGGAAGTGGTAAGAGAACTGCACAAATGGACATATTTCAAGTCTGCACTTTTGTTTCAAAGCCTGACTCATTTAATCAACGCATAAGCAAAGATTGTCTTCTAATGCTACTAAAACTTGACAACATGAGAGGTTTTAAAAGAGTTATCTGTCAGAAAATACACGATGTTACCAAATGCTTCTCTCACAATCCTTACCCAAATGCACACACACTCACAGTGTGATTCTAGACAAGCACCACTATCCCTAGGAGTTTACCAAAACTCATTCACTACAGTAGAAGTGGTAAAGGAACTGCACACAATCTACATATTTCAGGACTGCATTTTGTGTCAAACCCTCACTCATTTAATCAACGCATAAGCAAAGACTGGATTCTAATGCTACTAAAACTTCACAACATGACATGTTTTAAAACAGTTATCTATCAGCAAATACACGATGTTACCAAATGCTTCTCTCACAGTGGTTCCCAATGCACACAGAATCACTGTGTGATTCTAGACAAACAACACTATCCCTTGCACTATACCAAAACACATTTCTTCATCTACAAGAAGTACTACATTGTAGTGCAGAAACATAACTCATTTCACAAATTCATAAACAATGGCTGGTTTCTAATTCTACCAAAATATAAAAACTGCACAGTTATCTGTCTACAAACACATGAAAAAAACAAATGCTTATCACAGAATGGTTTCTACATGCACACACACTGTCAATAAGAATGTAGAGAAAAAAAGTACTCCCTACACTTTAGCAGGAGAAATACATTAGTCTGATTAAAATCAAAATAGTCTACATACATCCCCTCACAATTAAATAACTCACCTTTAAAGATGTTTTGTAGATTAAGAAGTATATCAGTCACACACCAGATATCAGTCACACACCAGATTTTCTTATACAGAATCTCTGCACTGTGCACCTGTCAGCAGAACCAAAGGATGGCAAAGTTTCCCTCTCATTTTCCACACATATACATGTAAACATCAAATCACATTCCTTCCCACATAAATTCAAAAGCAAACACGCATTTCTATTGGTTAAACATTTCAACCCTTTCCAAATGACATAAACTTCAACCCTTCCCCCAATCTGCCTTCTGCCCGTTACCATAGAAACAGGTCATGGAACTCTGTACTGAGCACACAGGTCACAAGTTCAGCACACACAATGTTGCTAATCAAGACAGCAAGTGTGCTTGACTTTTCAACATATCAGCTTATCATATATAATGTACCTTACAATCAGTTTTTGTTAACCAATAAGAATCATGCGTTTAAAAAACAGAAATATACACCCTACCTTTCAGTGTAGAAGGTTGTCAAACAAGCAATGATTTCTTGTATTTTTCAAAATTGCATCTTAGCCACCATTTTACAAACATCTTACTTTCCAAACTGCCATTTCATGTACAGAGACCATCTGAGTGCATCCAGACCTCCTTACAAGATGCTTACAGTGTGGATTGTGGGACACAGCTACATTTTCTGGAGACAAAGGTGTGCAGAAAACAAAGGCATTCACAAAGACCTAGGTTTGCCAAATGTAGACATTAAATGGATTGGACAGAGAGGGTTAAAGTGGCACCGATTGATGCCATTGGTGAAATCCTTCATGCAAATCCAACACCCTGACCTCATAATAGTGCACTGTGGTGGCAATGACCTAGGCACTTTGACTGGGGTAGGTCTGGAAATGCTTATGAAGGACACCTTTGCAGAACTGATTTCACTTTTCCCTAAAACTGCCTTTGTGTATTCTAACATATGCCAAAGGCAGAAATGGAACTGGTCCGATCATTTTTGTCCACAGATTGAAAAAGCTAGGAAACATGTGAATAAATCTGTTTCTGCTTTTCTCCGAGACTACAGAATGGGGTCCATTTACAATAACAATTTGCGCTTTAATATGCAAGAGATGTATAGGAGAGATGGAGCACACTTTACTGATGAAGGAAACAGAGTCTTCCTCAACAACTTTAGACTCTGTATAGGTACTTACTTATAAGTACCAAAAACTCTGAATGAACACAACGGCTCTTTTTAGAGTCACTCAAGAACAAAACACTTAAGCTTGATGTTTATCTCCCAAAACTTTCAGTTTTTTTTCCTTGGATCCGCGCACCCAACACGTTAGGAACCGTGCACCCAACGCGATAGGATGCACGCACCGTACGCGCATTTCGTCGTTTAAAAAGAAATGGGGCCCCAGGGGGTCCTTCTGGGACCACCTAAGCACCTCTAGATGGTCAGAGTATTTCCACTCTGCCCCCTTTATATGTTTTACACACTTATTCCCCTTGCTTCTTCAGCCTCGCTTCTACCGAGGCAGAAAATGGCCGCCAACAGTTCCTGGCTTCAAATGTAGAGAGACACTCAACAGCCAATTAGCATTCAGCGCGCGATCGGGAGGGTGCGCGCTTGGTTCGGGGAGGGTGCGCTTACGGTGCGTGTAGGGTCCGCGGATCCTCCCCGGCCATAGATATTTATGTACTTTTAACTCTAATTTTCTCAGGAACTACTGAACGAATTCACACCATTTATGCAAAAGGCACGAGTCTGAACTGAGGACTACCTCTTTGCCAAATGTGGTGTCATTCCATTCAGCGGTTCGGGCTGTAGCTGCGACAACAGATCCTATGGGAAATTGCATGGGGAAAACGCGTTTTGGGACCCCCCTTTTTTCTCGGCCCCCGCTTGACGAATCACCACGAAACTTTCAGGGTAGGATCGGACCGGAGCTGGCCAAAAGTTTGGAAAAGTTCGCGAAGATTCGTCAACCGGCGCCAAAGTTATTCCCAATAGAATGTTGCGGATTTCCTATGGAAAATAGGTCCTAACTATAACTATCTACTGGCGACCGCCAGTAGATAATATATATATATGTATATATATGTAAATATATATATATGTAGATATATATCTCTCTCTCTCTATATATATACATATCATATTTTATTTTCCTTTAAATGTATTGCACAAAAAAGAGGCCTTGACATTATACTTAAATAGCCTATCCTTTTTTTTTTTTTTATTCTTATTGAAGCTACGAAGCAGCACAAAAAACAACACAAATGAGCAAAGAAAAAACAAAAACATAATCTCCAAGTAAATACAAAGAGAGAAAAATGGAAAAGAAAACCCCTATATCCTCGGTTTACAATTGGACATAAACATAAACATACACATATTCCCTCCAATATTATACATAATAAACTAAATTACCCAACCATATACTCCCTCACAGCCCCCCAAAATCAGTAATTCAAGCTGTCTTTTCCTATATCCCTTCAAGGCATATAGACTATATTCCTGTGGGAGGGCGGGCCTGATAAACAGACGAGGAGGCTGTATATAGTGAGCCAGTTGTTGGCTTTTATTTGCAAAGTTAGAAATAGGACTACAATGATGAAAGGTATCTCTTGGTATCTTCAGGCGGTCATTCGCTTTCAAATGGAACTGTGGTATTTAGCTTCCCCGTTGGTCGGCGTCTTTTGGGTCTTCAGGTCCCCCACGGAGGCTCATGGGAATAAACGAGAGACAAAAAGGAGCCGTCAGTCCTATCTTTTTACCAAAAGCCCTACTGGGCAAAAACCCGTCACCATATCCAGTGCGTGATATAAGTCACCCGTGTTTGGCCGGTCAGGATCACTTGTGAGGGTAGGGGATGGTTTTTTATAGGTGTTTTAAAGGATAAGGATGGAAAAGAAAGGTGCGCGATGGCCTCTATTACATTCACGTGTACTCAGGGGTGAATACTGCTGCTGGTACCCTTTCTTTTACGCTCTCTTCCTGTGGCTCGTATACGGCTTCCTCCCCTCCCTTCTCCTTCCCCTCACCGCCTCCCTCCTGTCCCTGGGTCAAGGTACTCACCGGCTCCGCCGCAACTCTCCCCCGGAGTTGCAGCCGCTCTCCAGCGTCCTCCTGCGGGGACCACCAGTCTTCGTACCACCGCTCTTTGTCTTCTCCGCTACTTGGCCCGGTCTTTTCGTCCTCTTCGGCTTCCACGATCTCCTGCGTCTCCGCGTCTCCACTCTCCGACCTCCTTCTCTCTCCGGCGTCTTCTTCCTCGTTGTGGTTGGTTTGGTCCTTTTTCTCTTTCCCCTGGGCACTACTTCCGGGGTTGTTCCCTCCTTCTCCGGTGACGTCAGGGGAAAGAGTTTCCTGCATGGGGAAATTACGGAGGGGTGTGTTTATCTTCCTGGAGGACGTCGTGATAGAACATGGCAGCGGGGTCCTAGCTCTCTCTTGTGAGTAGTCTCTATTACGATAGGCGGCCGCGGAAAGGGTTTTGCTTGTTACCCCCTCACATCCCCTTTCCCTTGCTGTCCTTCTAGTAGTGGTAGTATTAGAAGGGTATCGGGAGAAGAAGTCCACATTCACCTGATCACTCCCTTTCCGATGTCTGGTTTGAAATCTGTAAGGTTGTAGGGAAAGGAACCATCGTAATACTCGTTCGTTGTTCCCTTTGTTACAGGCCATCCATTCTAAGGGAGCGTGGTCGGTATATAGCGTGAATTCACGCCCCTCCAGGTAATATTTCATTTGATAGCCAAGGCTTCTTTCTCAATGACAGCATAATGTTGTTCTCGCGGAAACAATTTCCGGCTAATATATAAAAGGGGTTTTTCTTCCCCCTGTCTGTTCACTTGGGACAGAACGGCCCCTATTCCTTGATCTGAGGTGTCTGTTTGCAGAACAAATGGTAAGGTATAATCGGGACTTGCCAACACGGTGTCGGAGGTTAGAGATGATTTTAACCTTTCAAAGGCTTTGACTACCTCTAGGGTGGGATTTTTCAGTTCGGCTTCGGTTTGTATTTTTTTATGCAGCAAATCCGTAAGAGGGGCTGCTGTCTGTGAGAATCGGGGTATAAATCGGCGGTAGTAACCCAACAATCCCAAAAAGGCACGTAGATCCCTTGCAGTTCGTGGAAAGGGGATTTGGGATATAGCAGCCAGTTTCTTACTTTGTGGTCGTATAACGCCTTCCCCCAACAGGTACCCTAAATACCTTACCGTTTGTGCAGCTAAATGGCTTTTGGCAGGGTTTATTTTCAGTCCATGTTTTCCCAGGGCTTGAATCACTTGGTACAAGTGGACTAGATGTTGTTCCCAGGGGTCGCTATAGATGATAATATCATCGATATATGCCCCTGCATATTTCTCATGTGGTTGTAGGATTATATTCATGTCCCTCTGAAAAGTAGCAGGTGCCCCGTGTAAGCCAAAGGGTAACACCCTGAAGTGAAAAAGGCCCTCTGGGGTCGAGAAGGCTGTTTTTTCTCGGTCTTCTTTCTTTAGGGAATCTGCCAATACCCTTTACATAGATCCAGGGTACTGATATACTGGGCCCTCCCTATTCTTTCGATCATTTCGTCCACCCTCGGAAGAGGGTAGGTGTCGAATTCGGAAATTTTGTTTACTTCACGGAAGTCAATGCAAAATCGCACTGAGCCATCTGGTTTAGGTACTAAAACGATTGGGGAATTCCACTCGCTGGTAGAGGGTTCTATAATACCCATTCTCAGCATCTGCTGTACCTCTTCTCGGATGGTATGTCTACGATCCTCTGGAATCCGATAGGGTCGGAGGCGCACTTTCTTGCCAGGAATGGTTCTGATAGAATGTTCTAACAGGGGGGTTTTCCCGGGGGTCAGGGAAAATATCTCCTGCAGGGGTGACAGCATACCGAGGAGGTCGGTTTTTAGGTGGTTTGGTAGCTCGGGGTCGACACATTGGTCATATAATGGAACAGACACTTCCGTATTTCCTACGAGGCTCGGAAGGGGTCCCTCCCATTTTTTAAGGAGGTTGACATGATATACCTGAGTAGTCCCTCGGGCCTTGTCGAGTTCCACCTTATACGTAACAGGAGTTACCTGTTCTAGTATGATGTAGGGTCCCTGCCATTGTCCTAAGAGTTTATGGTCTGACGAGGACATCATTAACAATACCGCGTCCCCTGCAACAAAGGTTCTAGTCTTCGTTTTTTTATTGTATTGTGTTTTCTGTTCTTCCTGTGCTCTTTCCATATTGTTTCTGACTATGGTGCGAATTTGTTCCAAATGGGTTTTAAGATTACTTACGTAATCTACTAGGGGCGTAGCGTTATTTGGTTCTGTCTCCCATTTTTCACGGACCATGTCCAACAAAGAACGGGGTTGATGGCCGTAAAGAAGCTCAAACGGGGAATATCCCGTGCTTCTTTAGACTTTACACCGGATGGCATATAGGGCCAGGGGTAACATGTCTTCCCACCGTCTTGATTCCAGAGTCAGGAGTTTTTTTAAGGTGAGCTTAAGAGTAGCATTGTAACGCTCCACTAGCCCGTCAGTTTGAGGGTGGTAGGCTGCCTCGTATCTGTTTAATGCCTAACTGTGAACATACTTGTTTTAATAATTTTGATACAAATGGGGTCCCTTGGTCGGTCAGGATTTCTTTTGGAAATCCTACCCTCGAAAAGATGGTGATTATGGCTTTGGCTATGCTAGGTGCATTCGGATGTCTTAACACTATGGCTTCCGGGAAGCGTGTAGCATAGTCTACCAGTACCAGAACGTACCGACATCCACTACGGGAGGGTAGTAGAGGACCGATGATATCCATCCCTACTCTACAAAAGGGTACGTCTATTATAGGTAAGGGATGTAGTGGTGCTTTAGGGGGTTTGTACCGACTGTTTTTTTGGCAAATGGGGCAATCTCTACAATACTGTGTCACTTGTCTATATATGCCTGGCCAATAGAATTTTTCCAGTATTAATTGCTCGGTTTTCTCATCACTAAAGTGCCCTCCCAATAAATGGCTATGAGCCATGTATAAGATTTTCTCTCGAAAGGGTGTGGGAACTAATAGCTGAGGGAAATTGGTAACCCTGGCTTTCCTGTAGAGCAGTCCGTTGTTAATAAAAAAATAAGGACATACGTGCAAGGGGTCTTCACCAGGCAGGGCTTGTTTCCATGCTTCTTGTAACACTGAGTCTTCTCTTTGGGCAGCATGGAAGTTCCTGTCGTCTTCCCATGGGTTATTTGTTGGCTGGACTGGTAGAACTGTAAGGGGTTTTCTCTTCTCTTTGCGTCGTTGATTTTTGGGTTTCCTAGCTTTAGAAGGGGGTCACTCATGGGTATCATCCTGGGAGAAGGGGGCGACAGTCCACCAGTCTTTTCCGTCTGGCCGTGTCTTAGTAAGTAACTGCGATAGCTGTGGGTAATCATTCCCCAATATGACCTGTTCTGGTAGCCTAGGTATGAGACCCACCCGCAATTGGGACCCCGGATCAGTGGCATGTTGTATCTGTACTTGCGTAGTGGGATATTGTTTGGTATCCCCATGGACACAACGGATATTTACTATTCCATCGGTTTCTCCCAGCTCAGTGCCCAAATCCTGAGGACGTACCACGCTCTGTCGACAGCCGGTGTCGGCTAATGCCGTCATGGGTTGTCCATTCACTGTTATGCCACATCGATATGGAGGTGAGGTATTACCCTGGGTTAAACAACAATAGTTCCTGGCTTTTCCTACTTCCATTGGCTCTTCCTTTTGTGGGCAGAATCGAGCTATATGTCCTAATACCCCACAGTTAAAGCACTGTGGACCGGTTATAGGGGCTCGAACTACAGAGGGACCGGGGACTCTAAATACAGGGGGTCCCGGGACGATGCTGTTAGCGTCCGGTTTGCGAATCATGGAAGGTCGGGATAATCGATGTGTTCCGCTACTGCCGGTTTTCCAAGGGGTTTCTTCTCGCCCTTTTTGTGACTCTTGAGCCCTGCTGTAAGCGCTTGCTATTTCCACTGCTGTCTCAAGGGTAAGATGGGCGTGTTGCCTCACCCATTTCTGGATAGGTGGATGGAGTGAGGTCTGATACTGCTCCAAATACACCTTGGCCATAATCTCTTCTTTGGTGGCGGTGGCGGGTTTCAGCCACCGGTCGGCCATGTCTTTTATTCGAAAATACAAGACTCTGGGGGTTTCTTGTAGACCTTCCTTAAGTTGTCTAAACCTTATTCTATATGTTTCGTCGTCAACCCCTAGTCTTTCTAAGATACACCGTTTAATGTCCGCATAGGGGGTGAGTCCCTGAATATTAGCTGCTTGATATGAGGCTTGCAGCTCTCCAGACAAAAGGGGCCCTAGGTATTGTCCCCACTTCTCCATGGGCCAGGCGGCGGCTAGAGCCATTCTCTCAAAATTGTTGGAAAAAAAATCTGGGTCCTCCCCGCTAACGTATTTTTGTAATATAACAGACGGTAGAGTACTTGGGGTTCTTTGTTGTCCAATGGCATCTGCAATTTTCCTCAATGTGGAGTCATGGGATTGGCTTTGCTCCGTGATGACCTGTTGTAATTTCCCTCTATCCTCTTCTACAACCGTTAGGAATCTTTCAAAGGCTTTTCCCAGACATTCTTGGTTTTCGGACATTTTTGCGAGTACAGCCTCCATGTCTCCGGCAGATCCCACTTCTGACACCACTTGTGGGAGGGCGGGCCGGATAAACAGACGAGGAGGCTGTATATAGTGAGACAGTTGTTGGCTTTTACTTGCAAAGTTAGAAATAGGACTACAATGATGAAAGGTATCTCTCGGTATCTTCAGGCGGTCGTTCGCTTTCAAATGGAACTGTGGTCTTTAGCTTCCCCGTTGGTCGGCGTCTTTTGGGTCTTCAGGTCCCCCACAGAGGCTCATGGGAATAAACGAGAGACAAAAATGAGCCGTCAGTCCTATCTTTTTACCACAAGCCCTACTGGGCAAAAACCCGTCACCATATCCAGTGCGTGATATAAGTCACCCGTGCTTGGCTGGTCAGGATCACTTGTGAGGGTAGGGGATGGTTTTTTATAGGTGTTTTAAAGGATAAGGATGGAAAAAAAGGTGCGCGATGGCCTCTATTACATTCACGAGTACTCAGGGGTGAATACTGCTGCTGGTACCCTTTCTTTTACGCTCTCTTCCTGTGGCTCGTTTACGGCTTCCTCCCCTCCCTTCTCCTTCCCCTCACCGCCTCCCTCCTGTCCCTGGGTCGAGGTACTCACCGGCTCTGCCGCAACTGTCCCCCGGAGTTGCGGCCGCTCTCCAGCGTCCTCCTGCGGGGACCACCAGTCTTCGTACCACCGCTCTTCGTCTTCTCCGCTGCTTGGCCCGGTCTTTTCGTCCTCTTCGGCTTCCACGATCTCCGTCGTCTCCGCGTCTCCACTCTCCGACCTCCTTCTCTCTCCGGCGTCTTCTTCCTCGTTGTGGTCGGTTTGGTCCTTTTTCTCTTTCCCCTGGGCACTACTTCCGGGGTTGTTCCCTCCTTCTCCGGTGACGTCAGGGGGAAGAGTTTCCTGCATGGGGAAATTACGGAGGGGTGTGTTTATCTTCCTGGAGGACGTCGTGATAGAACATGGCAGCGGGGTCCTAGCTCTCTCTTGTGAGTAGTCTCTATTACGATAGGCGGCCGCGGAACGGGTTTTGCTTGTTACCCCTCACAATTCCAAATTATAAACATTAAAAAACTTAGCCCGCCAAAACTCAAAAGATGGGGCCTCTTGTTGTAACCACAAAGATGCAATTGTCAACCGTGCAACCGCCATAGCCATAAATATTAAATACCGATGCCTGTATAATGGCTGCCGCGCCCCGACAGCCTCCCCTATACCAAGCAGCATCATAGATTGAGTAATTTTAACTAAAACTCCAGTGACTTCTGTTAGAAACCTCCCAATAGAATCTATCAAGGGATCCAAGACCTGACATGCAAAAAATAGATGAAGAATGTCGGCACTGTCTTTACCACAACGAAAACATCTCCCATCATACTGCGGCCCCCACTTCATCATTAGAGGAGTATGATATAAGTTGAATATAGTTTTATAATGTTGGCTGCGAAGATTAGCTGCGCCCAAGATCTTTCCGGCCAAGTCACTTCTAATGAGATTCCAGGGCTCCCCAGCCAGATTCGCCATTTCGAATTGTACTGCTCTAAATCGTTAGCTCTACCCTCCAGCAATACCTTATACAGGACCCCAATCTTGGCGTGTCGTCTAACAGATTCAACAATTTTAACCTTCTTAAAACAAATTGGATGTTTTGCCAAGAAGTCCCTAATTTGCAAGTACTTAAAAAATTGCGTAGAGGGTAGATGAAATGTATCCGCCAGCTCAGCATATGAATATACTCTGCCTTCTTCATGATAAAGATCCCCAAGTCGGGTGATCCCCCTCCTTCTCCAACCCCATACAACCTGATCCCAAAATATCGAGGGGAGTGTTCCAAGAGAATTAATAGGGGTATAAATAGAAAGTGCTGAAACCTCAGCATTCTTTCGCACGGTACTCCATACTTTAATCAGGGCATTCAGTACCTTAAATCGTGTTCTTTTAAAATAGCTACCATCCACCCGATTAAAAAGATAATGCTTTACCTCTGGCCCTAATATCATCTGATATATGGAAGGAGCTTCGGCTAAGTTCCTGAGATCTTCACCAGTAAGTAATAATCGAGCGTTAGCCAACATACATGCATAATAATACAAAGCAAAATCCGGTATAGACTATCGACCTTTTTCACATGAGAGAGTCATATATCTGGCTGCCCTGCGAGGTCGTCCACGGGCCCACATATATCTCGAGCAGAGTGATTGTAAATATTGGATTTGTTTCTGAGGGACCTCCAATGGGACAGCCCTAAAAAAATACAGTACATGGGGTAACACATTCATTTTCAGCACATTCGCTCTACCTACTAAGGACAAATGAATATTCTCCCATCTTTCAAATGACCTTTTCACCCCATAAATGATGTCCCCCAAGTTAACCTCGACAATCTCTTGGATCGAGGTACCCAGATATTTAGCTTCCTTAACACACCTGACATCCCCTTCCATTACCTGGCTTGTACTGAGTACCTAGGTTTTTGAAGAGTTGAGTTTATACCCCGATGCTACCCCAAACACCTGTGCTAAAGATTCTATTTCAGAGATTGCAAGCCTAGGGTCAGAAGTAACAATGGCAATATCATCAGCATATGCCAGTACAGAGTAACCTTCTTGTTGTACCACGAACGGCAGAATTTTTCTACTTTGTTGTAGCATAAGAATAAAAGGATTGATGTATAAAGCAAAAAGGAGTGGCGAGCAGGGGCACCCCTGCCATGTGCCTCTAGAAATCGTAATAGCCTGGGATTTATATCCCATTGAGCAGATTCTGGCTGACGCGCATTGATAGAGGGTCTGTAAGGCCCTTAAAAATCCTTGTCCAAAGCCCATTTGTTGCATTCCCTGCCAAAGGAAATTCCACGATACCCGGTCGAATGCCTTTTCGGCATCAAGTAATATCAGCCCTAATTCACGGGACTCAACCTGTGCGATGTCAAACAGGGTTATTACTCTACATACATGGTCGACCGTCCCTCTCCCAGGTACAAAACCATGCTGTTTAAGTGAACTAAAGATGGTATAATTTTTGCCAGGCGCGTGTCTAATATTTTCGTGTAGATTTTACCATAAGCGTTAAGGAGAGAGATTGGGCGGTATGATCCGGGTAGTTCTGATGGTTTCCTTTTTTTCCGAAACACACAGATATTAGCCTCAGACCAGGTTCGTGGAATCTCTCCTTTTTGTGCCATTTGGTATACTATCAACATATCATTTTTAATTTCCCGGAAAAAAGTTTTAAATACTTCCAATGGGAGACTGTCAGGCCCGCGGCTTTCCCTACGGCTAGTGAGTTAATAGCCTGCTCTAATTCCCACATTGCAATTGGCTCCTCCAGTCTTTTAACATCCGCTTGATCTAACTGAGCCCATAACGCAGCAGATAATCCCATATCCGATAGAGACGGCTCCCCGACTTGAGTCTCAGTATATAATTCGGAAAATACTTTAAGAATTTCCTGGGGATCAGATACAACTACCCCCGCCTTATTCTGAATCCCCTTAATTCTTTGTTCCGACTCTTTAATACGTAATTTCTGGGCTAAACATTGGCCCGTAGATTCGCCATACTCGTAACATTCCTTTCTATAAGTTTGATATTTTATAGCGATCTCCTTACTCCACTCAAGGTTAATTTTAGCCTTGGATCTTGCTAGGTTATTCAAGCATACAGTGGTATCATCTCTAGCAGCTAAAGCGGTGAGTAGTTCCTCTTCGGCTCTCATAAGATCGTCGTAAAGGCCCTGCAGTGCCTGTCTAGCCAGTTTAGATTTTAAAAACCCAAAGCTCTACGTCTCCCCTCTCGATCCCGCTTTAAAAGTGTCCCATACCACACCCCAAGGCGCCGAATGTCTATTAGTTTCAAAAAATTCCTTTATCCACACCCTAATCTGCTCAATGTATTTTTCATCCAGCAAGTTCTTCCTGTCAAATGTAAACATTCTGAGGGGTGCGCTTCTGGTAATTAGTGGAATTTCTACTATTAATGGTGCATGATCAGAAGTTACCCTTGGATATATACTGGCTTTCAATCCAGTAAACACTGCCGATGGTGCAAAAAAATAATCCAGCCGAACGTGCTTATTATGGGGGAACGAGAAATAAGTAAAGCCAGATTTATCTCTATGTAAGCTGCTCCAAACATCCAATAGGCCATGATCCTCTATTAATTGAAATAAGGCCTTATTGACACGGGGCTTCCTTCCCTTATAACTGCGTCACCCATTTTGGAAATCTTCCCTAGTCAAGTTTAGATTGAAATCCCCGCAGAGGAGTAAAGTAGTAGGCCAGGTAGCAAGCTCCCCATTGAGATATTCCAGAAGTGAAGCTTCATCAAAATTAGAACCGTAGACAGTGCACAAAGTGAATGAGATGCCCCCAATCCTACATTCCACAATAGCCCTTCGTCCCAAATTATCAGCCAAAGAGCGCCCCGTGGTCTGAACATGAGATCTTGCCAATATCGCCTCCCCTCTAATCATGCTTGTCTGCCTTGAGTTTACTAATATGGTATAACACAACTCTTGCAATACCCCACGCTTAGCCCACGGGATATGAGTCTCTTGCAAGCACACCACATCCGACTGCAGAGCCCGTAATTCTCTAGAAACCCTCTGCCTTTTATTGTAGTTATTTAATCCGCACACATTCAGTGTGCATACTCGGAGGCCTAAGTTTGCCATATTTTCCAAATTGCCTGCATTGCCATGTCAAGAAACAATAAGAAATAAAAAAAACAAAAAACGCCCTGGCCAAACATCATTTTCATTTTTATAAACAAATCTTTGCTGCCGTGTAGATTCCTTTTTCTTGCCTTTTGACCCCTACTATAGCCCTCCGACCCCCCTCTCCTCCCCCTTCCCTCACCACGCTCCCACCCTCCACCACCACCCCCACCACCTCGAGGCTTTAGGGCTGACAGCCCTCGCGATGACATGCTCCTTGCAAACAATCATTTTTAGCTAAAATTTCTGAATAACGACTGGAAGGATTTGCACCAAATAACAAAAAAGCACAATCTCCACAGCATGGATCACTCCCAAACTTTCCATAACATGCAGAATCTACTTTGAACCGTTTTTAGGAAAATTTCATGCAGATTGGTCAAACAACACCAAAGTTACATACAAGTCAAAAAATGATTTCCCTGTGAAAACTAGCTTCTAACCATAACTACCTACTGACGACCGCCATCGGTGTGATCAAGGCAGAAGTTACTGCCGAAACACGTTACAACCAGAAATAAAACATGTGCTGTTATATATATATATATAAATATATATATATCAAGAAAAACCTTGACATACCATGAAGCTGGATGTTGGTGCATCATGGGGCCTGTAGTTGTTCTCAAGGCCATGTGACCACTAGGACTTAATGACACTCACCTGTGAGCAAGGCGGCAAACGCTGAAACGCGTATGGAAAATTAGTGGTTTTTAATGCTGTTATGCAGGCAAATAAATGTCAGGCTTGAAAAGAAGTCGGAGTTTGGCTCTACATTTTTCTTGGCACAATCCGCAGCAACAGGATTCTCCGTTCCTGTTTACAGAGCCCGCCCTGCAGGGTCGGGGGCCCCCAGTAAAATGGAGCTTTTTCTTGGAACAATATATAGTGGGAGACAGCCTTTTGGAACTTATATATATATATATATATATATATCATTGCTCCGTCTGCACCTCCAAACCAGCGCACTCAATAGACGGGTGCTTTGAAACGCGAAGTTGCACTCGCGTTTTAAAATGCGCGCTCACTCCCAGTCACTTTCAGAAACTTGGAAAAGCACTCAACGGGACACTCCTGCAATTATTTAGTTATTTAATGCATTTGCGAGCATGAGAAAACATGACGCGTTTCGGCGATGCCTTAATCAAATGTTTTACAAAATTCGCGCCAGAAAACGGCATATTTAAAGAGGCAAAGCAAGAGTCACATGGTATTCTTTCTCATGGTCATCGAAATGGGACAACAAAATGAGGCAATGATCTTTAGAAATCAGCCGCCGTATTGGGAGAAACAATAGTTAAAATGTATGAATGCAAATTACAAATTGATAAACATTATACCATAAATAGGTCCCCAATGTTAGTCTTCGTTTTTGAAAAAACAATTGCTTGCATAGATATGCGCAATTGTTCTACAATTATTGCGCCGTGTATCAGCACGTGAAGTCCCACAAACTTGACCATAATTAAGCCGTATATCGGCTACCATCATTGCAAGATCGGCAGTGAAATATGAAGAGGAAATATTCCTTAATTGCAGAGGAACAGCTTGCAATTGTAAATCAATTGCCAAGTATATGGAAAAAAGTTTCTAACATGACGCCGTGTATCGGCCTAAACCTCAACGTTATCACTGTCCTTCAAGCAAATTAGTGACCCCCAACCAAAAGCCTCTATCACAATCATTCTATAAATGCAAAAAAGATACGTTAGCAGTCATCACACAGAAACAGTACCACTTAAATAAATGTAACATCTCACAAAATCTTGTATACCTGATCCCTGTAATTAGGCCATATTATTCTATCCTGTTAATGTTCCTATTGTTATTTAGTCACCAAGATGAACCGATAATTCCTCGCCCACATTCATGCCTGCGGGATTTTTAGTTCCCAGATCTATAATGTAACGTGACTCAAGCCTGCGCAGTTGTTTGATTCTATCTCCTCCCCTAATACTTATGGGGACTTGGTCCAAACCATAATAGCGTAATAGTTCCCTATTGCTATTATGTTTTTCAGAGTAATGCCTCGTGACAGAGTAGGTGATATCATTCTTAGCTATCGCTCGCATATGCTCCAGGATGCGAATCTTAACACAATGAATCGTGCTGCCCACATACCGTAGGCCACACGGGCATTCCAGGCAGTAAACTACATAGTTTGTGTTACATGTGATGAACTTCTTAATGGGTCGGGGATTCTTGAGACCAATAACCTGATAGGTCAATGTCCTTCTGCTGCCTACACAGGCTTTACATTTGCCGCATGGGAAGAAACCCCTAAGATCCCTCAGGGTTCCCATCACCTTGGGGCTAGTAGATAGATGGCTTTGAACCAAACTGTCCCTTAAAGACCTTGCTTTTCTAAAAGTTACTAAAGGGGCAGGAGGAATATCTGGACCAATCACATGATCCGTTTTCAAAATGTGCCAATTTTTTCTTAAGATTTGCTTCAATTGATTGGCACCATTTGAAAAGGTAGTCACCATTCTGAACTTATTGGTATCGCACTCATCCATTCTACTTTTCTTACTTTTCTTTTTCCTTTCCTGTGTATCCACTTGATGGTCCTCTTTGAATAGAGTGGCCCTGGGTATATTCCTTACTCGCTGCAGAGTATTCTCAAGGAATGCTTTATTATACCCTCTAGTTACAAATCTACTGATGCTATCTTTGGCTGCCTTTTCAAAATCATCCACCCTGGTGCTGTTTCGTTTGAGCCGTAAGAATTCTCCATAAGGGATACTTCTTACTAGCCCGGGGAGATGATTACTGGTAGCATGCAGGATCGAATTCCCGGCTGTGGGTTTGCGGTACAGTGATACAGATAATTGGTTATCCACTACCCTGATCTGTAAATCGAGGAAGTTGACAGTTTCAGCACTCACTTCACCACTGAATTCCAAATTGATGGTATTTTTGTTCAGGTTATCAATAAAGGTAGAGGCTGACTCCAAAGAGCCGTCCCAAATAATAAAAAGATCGTCTATGTACCTGTACCAACTGATCACCCTGTCATAATCAATCGGTCCGGGTGTTCTGGACACCTGCTCCTCCCACCAGCCCACGAATAAATTCGCGTAACTGGGGGCGAAACAGGTGCCCATCGCAGTCCCGGACCATTGATGGTAGAAATCATCACCGAAAACAAAAATATTGTTTTTAAGGCAGAACTCAGTAAATTGAAGGATCATGGCATTGTGTTCCATAAATTTCAGAGGCTTTCTCTTTAGAAAATAGGCTACGGCTTCTAGGCCATGTTCATGTCTTAGCCTGGTGTACAGGCTAGTAATATCTAGCACAATGAGTTTAAAGTCAGGATTCCATTGTTGTTTCTCAATACGCTTTAAAAAGTCTTGTGAATCCTTGATGAACGCCGGTAAGGTTTTTACTAAAGGAAAAAGAAAGGAGTCAACAAAAATAGATAAATGTTCAGTTAATCCCCCTTGGGAAGAAACAATAGGCCTACCCGGGGGGTGTTGAATGTCCTTGTGGACTTTGGGGATATGGTAAAATGTGGGAGCCACCGGATTCAAACAGCGGAGGAACAGGTATTCTTCCATACTGAGCATAGACTTGTCAAGCCATATCTTAATCATGTCATGGTATCTCCTGATGCTATCCAAGTATATGTCCTTCGGAATTTTCTGATAGTTCTCTGCATCTGACAATTGTCTAATGGCTTCCATCTCATAATTCGCCCTTGTTTGGAGGACCACGTTCCCCCCTTTGTCCGATGGTTTGCAAATTACCGTGTGGTCATTCCCCAAAGTCTCAATCGCCATACGTTGTTCCGTAGTTATATTCTGTTTGGTGCCCAAATTTTGAAGTTTTCCACGAAGGATCAAAAGATCTTTATTGACAGCCTCCGAGAATACATCAATCGCATCCACAGGCAATTGAGGTAAGAATTGTGACGTAGGTTTGAAGGTGCTCACGTCTCTCACTTGGTTAAAACCCAACCGCGTGGATCTTTGTATTGGACGACGTTGTCACCTTGATCTTCTTCTCGATTATCCGTCCGTAATGATTCCATAATTTCAAGAGCAGCTAGATCTTCGCCAGTTAAAGTGTCAATCACCCCAGGTTGGCTGGAGGGTTTTTTGGATTTCAAGACATTAGGCTTCATTTTAAAATACTTGTGAAGCTTGAACTTTCTTGTTAACTTGAAAAGATCAATTCGTGTCTGTGTATACTCCAATTGGTTCGAGGGGCAAAAGGTTAAACCTAGCTTCAGAACTTGCTGTTCAACAGGTGTAAGGGTTCTAGGTGTCAAATTGATAATGGTGAGATTGTCTAATTCCATTTCCTCCCCCTCCTGTTGCGTGAAGCTCTGGTAGGGGCTTTTGGTCCTTCGTTTCCAGCCGCCCCGTCTTGTCTTTCTTTTTCTTTTTCCCCTCGGGCGGTCTGCTCTTGCCACCTCTTAGCCATGTCTGCCTCATTAGCCGGAATTCCTCTTGAAAAGGAGTAGCGTTAGGTCTGGATTGCCCCGTTGCATCATGAGAGGATTCACCGCCCGTGAGATCCGATTCGGATGTCTCAATTCTGGTAGTGACCGGTTCATTCAGTCTCGCTCTTAATTCTTTGCGTGGACCCTCGAATTTCTTGGCAAACGTTAGAACTCTTCCCAGGGCATAATCGCGCTCAGCACGTTCAAACTTTTCTTGTTTTCTTTGTTTGATTTTTGCTTCATACTTCACAAGTCTTTTTTTTCATTTGTTCCTTTAATTCTTCTATTTTCTTCTTGTCTTCCTCCTTATCGATCTCCGTCTCCATTTTCTCAATTTCTAGCAAGGCTTTGTCCCTGTCGCTCCAAGCGAATTTAACTAGTATCACTAGCATTCCCTTACTTGACTCGGTTGTGTGTGCGGCCCATTCATCCAGTAATTTTGGATCCGGGTTTTCATAGGCCGGGATTGTGTAGATTCGCAACCCCCTGGGGACGCATATATATATATACGTCTATATATGTAAATATATATATATATGTAGATATATATCTCTCTCTATATATTTATATATATCAGATTTTATTTTCCTTTTTTTAAATGTATTGCACAAAAAAGAGGCCTTGACATTACACTTAAATAGCCTTTCCAATGCAAGGAGAATGTCCCCAAAAAATATTGCACAACCATAAAACCAATCACATTCAATTTAAAAACGGATAAGAAATCAGAGCTAATAATTAGTAAAACACTATAAATATAAAAAACTTCAAGCTATCACTGTGCCTACACCCTATTCAAATAAGATCCAAGCCTCTCACTTTGCCTAGCAATACAAGCACACCAGCTTATATGTTTTATATTGAAACTAAAATGTTTGTTAAAATTAGGAATTAAAGTGTAGTTTAAATATAATGTAAAAATGTTAGTCATCTAAACATATTTTCAGTCTTTTTCTTATTATATCCACAACAGAAACTGCACTAAAGTAGCCATACAAGATACAAATATGGAAGGAAAAACCTGAAGAATCTTACATCTGAATGAGAAACTAACAGGGAAACATAAGTCACAACTTATTTAAAATAAACCTAGTTGAGCACATGGATCTGGAATTATTATCTGCCCCAAATGACTGGCCATTGAGACCTGACCATAACCTTCCATGGGCCCTTAAATGATAAGCTGTGTAGCCTTGGAAATTAGTGCATCTAAATTTTGAAGATCTCTAATCAAATACTTTTTATTTCTAAATTAAATTTAAACCACCATGTATTTATTGACTCCAGTGAAGAGGCACACATTGGGCTTCCTTGTGTCTACTTCCACCTTCATCTCCCATCAAACTTGTGATGGAAGTTCTGTCCACCATATTATAAGTGTATTTCAGTGAGTGCACTGCCCGTAATGGTCAACAGGATATGTATCATGGTTTGACTGAGTACCCTGTCCACCATACCCTAAGATCCTTAGAATTTCCAGACGTGCTGTTTACAGAATTCAGTGCTTGATTGAGATTTTTGAAAAGCAATAGTCCATCACAAACAATACGGATATGCTGTCCACTGAATTAAGTACCATAGATTTTAGTGTACTTGTAATTCGGCGGAAGGGGCATTGGTCATGTTTTTGAATGGTGCGAAAATAGAAAGGTGGCAGTGGTTTATCAAAACATAGCCAGAATAGCTTCTCCTTGCTTTTCCCTCATTCTCACTGCTTTCTCCTTGCTTTTTCCCTCGTTCTTTGCATGCCTTCTCCTTGCTTTTCCATAGTTCTCACTACTTTCTCCTACTTTTAACCCAGTTTTTGGTGTGCCTCCTCCTTGCTCTCACCTAGTTTTCACTGCTTTCTGCTTGCTTCCCCCCCCCCCGTTTTTGTGTGCTTTTTTGTTGCTTTCCCTCATTTTCGCTGCTCTCTCCTTGCTTCTCCCACTTTTTTGTGTGTGCCTTCTCCTTGCTTTTCCCTCGCTTTCACTGCTTTCTTCTTTCTTTTCCCCTCATTGCCCCTCCCACATGCCACCCATTATTTCCCAACTCCCGCCAGCCCAGCTTACCGCCCCTCCCTCCTTCAAGGACCTACTTAATGGAGGCTGAAACTCGACCCCATTGAGCAGGTCCCATGCCCAGCTCTCCCTGTGCTGCTGCATCGCTCTTGCTCCTGTCTTTTCCTTAGTTTTTCCAGATTTTTTAATGCCTTCTCTTAGCTTTTCCCACATTCTCACTGCTTTCTTCTGCTTTTTCCCCAATTTTTCTATGTGCCGCCTTCTTGATTTTCCCTTGTTCTCCCTGCTTTCTCCTTGCTTTTTCCCCTGTGTTTTCCTCATTTTTTGTGTCTTGTTCATTGCTTTTCCCTCATTCTCAATACTTTCTCCTTGCTTTTTCCCATTTGAGTGGCTTCTTGCTTTTCTTTCACTCTCACTGCTTTCGCCCATCTTTTGTTTGCCGTTTCCTTGCTTTTCCCTCATTTTCACTGCTCTATCCTTGCTTTTCACCCTATTTTATGTGTGTCTTCTCCTTGTTTTCCTGCATTTTCATTGCTTTCTCCTTGCTATTCCCCCATTTTTTGTGTGCCTTCCCTTTTCCCTCGTACTCACTGCTTTCGCCTGCTTTTTCCCCGTTTTTGTGTGCCTTCTCCTTGCTCTTCCTCCATTTTTTGTGTAGCCTTCCCATGCAACTCCAAACTACCACCTCACTTCTGGAATTCCGAAGGGCCCTCAATACCTGGCTGATAGAATGAGCCTTCAGGACCTGCAAGCACCTGGATTCCCTGTTGGGTGATTAGCCACACTTTACAAGTATTGATTGATTGGTTGACTGGAAGGAGTTCGATTTACTGCGTAAAAGGCGCATGAAAGAAAAGTCTCTCTGAACCTAATCAGGCTTCCGCAGAGGGGCTTCAATAAACCCTACCAGTATTAGACATTGGTAAAATGAATATGATCAGGAAGTCAAACCATAACCTGGATTTGTTTTCGTAGTTATCTTGTGTAGGTAGAGGCAGATGTTCATGGTTGAAGTGAAACTGTTCAAGGCACTAACCCAACCACAGCTGACAGTATGTGGTAGTGGTGGTTGTATGGCTGTTGGCCGGCAGAAAGTGTGGCTATCAACTGGCGGTAAGTGTGGTTGTTGGCAGGACAAATGTGTGGCTGTCGTCTGGCAGAATGTGTGACTGGTGGCTGGCAGAATGTGTGACAAGCGGCTGGCAAAATGTGTGGCTGGTGAAATGACAGAATGTGTGTATTGGTTTGCAAGAGGTGTATTTGTATAAACTTGATGACTGGTTGACTGTCAGTGTGATTGGTATTTTAGTCCAGTTGGCGTATGAATGCGATAAATCCTTGAAAGGCAACGGTTTGTTGATGAGAGTGTTGTGTGTGTTGGATCCGTGGCAGGCGGTATAAATTGCATTGTGTGGCATGCAGGAAAGGAATGTGTTGGAAATTGCCCTTTTTCAGGGTTATCCCCAAACGATTTGCCTTTTTCCTCCTGTTTTTTACTTTATTATTGCTGATTTTAGGACTCTGGACACTTTAGCACTGATGACCAGTGCTAAAGTGCAGGTGCTCTGTGTCTACAATTTAATGGTATTTGGGTTACCCAGGACTGGTATATTTGATTTACTTGTAAGTCCCTAGTGCAGTGCAGTACAGGTGCCTAGGTCCTGCAAATAATATACTACTAGTGGGCCTGCAGCACTGATTGTGCCACCCACACGAGTAGCCCTTCAAACCTGTCTCTGCCTGCCACTGCAGAGGCTGTGTTCACAGTCTTAAACTGCCATGTTCACATGGAAAGCTCACCTACTTGCCAGACCCAGACCATCCCTTTTATTACATGTAAGGCACCCCTAAGGTAGGCCCTTGGCAGCCTCGTGGGCAGGGTGCAGTATATTTAAAAGGTAGGACATGTGCTTTTAAGTTTTACATGTCCTGGTAGTGAAAAACTGCTAAATTGGCTTTTCACTACAGTAAGGCCTATCTCTCCCACACGTTAGCATTGGAGCTGCCTTGTAACCCTTTACAAGTGTAACTTCTAATTGGGGTGGATAGACAATTGGAGTTTGGTGTCGCTGGATAATTTAAAAGCAAATTTTTTAGTGGAGTTGGTTTTTCAAATTGCAGGTCTGAAAATGCCACTTTTAGAAAGCTGCACAAAACAGAAAAAATGGCTGTAATTGTTTGAATTTCTTCATTAGAAAACCAGGTCAAGTGAATAAATGTGCTTAGCTCATGTGTTTATTTCACAGTTCATTCAGGCATAATCAATGCACTTTTAATATATCATGAAAAGGAAAACTTCTCAACTTTTTATAGATCCAATATACCACAAAACTGAATATAACAACAAATTACTAAAACAAATTACTCTAAATTTATGACACACACTAACCTAAGTGGTGATTACTGTACACAAAAAGTAATCAACAAGGACTTAACATGAAGTGCTAGTAAAATTGTGGATAAATAATAAGAACCAGTCAGATAATTCTAAACCAGAGGAGCATATCACTATTATTCTGAATGTCATGACCCTCTTGGTAAAGACATGGGGGTTTCAAAAGCATCTAGTAAGGGTGGGTTTGTGCTTTCTAAGTGTTTTCCCAATGTCCATACTGATGTGAAGGAAGAAATCCCCAAGGATTATCGTCAACGTGTTTTGACCCACTGACAATTTGGGGTTCTCCTCAGGACTAGGGCTGGTTATTTTCTTATTTGTGTGTATAATGATGATATTTGAAGAATATGTTAGCTACTGGCCGTCATCATTCTGACAAACTTTACTCTATTGAGCACTCAACGGTGTACCTTGTGTCCTCAGAGGCAAACAAATTCCATGCTTTGTTCACTAAACGTGATTAATTCTTTTTAGCATCCTTATGATGCTCTATGCTGCTCTCCAATCTAAAAAGGAAAGCATAATTCATATTGAATTTGTGTTTATGAATGGTGGCTGAGTACATATCTTAGGATGTGGTTGATTCTTGGATGCATGGTGGCACAGGGACTATTATTTATTTGGAGTGGTGGTGATAATATGGGTTTTCCTGAGTCTGCGCAGTAATTGTGAGAAGGGGCTAATCGTGTTCGCTGAGGGGACTTTAGAAACCAGCCTCCGGGGTTCCATCCAGCATAGCAAAAAACAACTTACAATCTCGTTTAATGCTGCCCGGCAGCCCGCCTTCACATTACGTGTCTCCGGTTTACTGTTTTAAGAAAAAGGAAGGTCTTGGGCAATATGCCAATAAGAATTGCGAGTGGCTATGTGTATGCAGTAACTTCATTTTGTCCTAGACGCGCCAACATATTTATGTTTTAGAAACATTGTTTCTTTCCTGTATTGACGAATATAACAGCGCCAGAATTGACTGGGGCAGGGAGTCTAACGGCTGAGAGCTCCCAGTGAAAAATGCATTTCTTTTGAGCCATGGAGGATCTAGGTGTTGTTTGGTCCTCAGGATACACTTACTTGAGGTTATTTGCCATTTCCAGAATTTCCATCTCTGCTGCTATAACTCCTTAGTGACTATAGATGGAGAAGGCCTTGTTCCATTTGACTAAAATAGCCAGACATGAGTAGTCAATTCTAGTCTTCTTTTCCGGTGCATTCTGGTGTTAATAGTTGTTGTTGATTGTGATGGTGAACTGGGACCAAGCATCTTGTGGAGGAGCCGGAGTCATATGGTGTTATAGTTTACTGAATTCCGGCATTTCATTGAGTCCCTAGTTGACTGTGTTGAATTTAAGGATAAGGTATGCTTCTTTTTTCATTAACTTCGCTTCTAGGTTGCCTTTTCTATGTGAGAATTCAGCTGGATAACAAACATCACCGTCCACTTGAAATCTTTTTTCTGGGTGTTTCATGCTAGTGAAGTGATTAACCAGCAGTGCTGAGGCTGGTTTTTTCTTTATACCAAATTTATGTTGCACAATTTATTGCTTGATTGGTTTTACCAATGTACATTTTTTCACAGGGCAGATCACTGCATATACCAAATTCTTCGTCCCACAATTCGAGACTCATAGTGTTTCAATTGGATTTTCCCTTTTGTGAACGTTGCACCTTCTATCATCTGTCCATAGATGATGAAGTTACCACATTTGCGGTGTCCTTGCATTGGTTTTAAATTCCATTATGAGATAAGAGCTCCTTTTTTGGTATGTTGCTTACAGCACGCACGTACTATTTGTGTCCCGATGCTGGATTTTTCTTCATTGCAAATATTGGGAGGTCAAAACCACACACTCTGAGTGTTTTTTATTAAATGCCAGTTGGTGCGGATTGTCTTTCTGAAGTTGTTGGTCTGGGGGCAAAATGTTGAATCACACACTCATTTTTGCAAACGCTCCTTCTGTTTTTTAACTAGTAAGCCCTCTTGTGGTAGAAACCAAGCTCTTTTCATGGAGTGCTTGAGTTGCTTGTGCGGATAACCTCTCTCTTTCAGTTTATCCCACAAAGCGGCAGCCTGGAGGATGTAATCCTCTTTTCTGGTGCAATTCCTTCTGATTCTAAGAAATTGCCCATAAGGCTAGTTATCCAGTAGTTTTCTAGGGTGGACATTTCTGTAGTGGAGGGCATTGTTCTTATCAGTAGCTTTCCTGTGTAAAGTTGTTAGTAGTGTGTCTTCTGAAGTTCTCACTTCTACAGCTAAGAATGTCAAGCAGGTTTTGTTTTTAGTCATGCTGAATTTTTGTCAGGGCTCCTGTTGTTGAGACAGTCATAGAACGCAGTTAGCTGTTCATTATTGCCATCCCATAGACACCATATATCGTCTATGTAGCATAGTCATTGTGAAATGTGACTGGAAAATGGGTTGTTGTTGTAGATGAACCTTTTTCAAACATGGCCATGAAGAGTACCGCCAACTCTGGCGCTAAGGGGAAGCCCATGGTGGTCCTTTTCATCTGGAGAAAAAATTCCTCTTCTAATTTAAAATGGTTCCATTTGAGTGTTCAAGTTGCCAACTTGAGTAGGAATTGTGTAGGAACCAGATGGGTCTTGCTGATGTAATGGTATATTGTTTTGAAAATTGGACATTGTGACAAAAATACAGATGAAAATGTTGTCACAAATGGCTGTTTTTTCCTACTAATTTTCAGTATTTGTTTATTTTAACTGTTAGGTTTTGGGAGAATCTTGAGGGATCTACACATATGACCCTTGCTGAATTTGAAATGATGTCTACTTTTCAGCATCTATAGCGCTCCTGGACCACCCATGGGTTTCACACTGGTTTCCACCACAAACTGGAAGTGGTTGAAAGCACAAAATAGGAATATTATGCTACCTCAGAAAAATGCTAAAACTGTGGAAAAATATACATTTTGTGATTCGGACTTGCGTGTTCCTGAGAGCTGCAAAAATTGTGACTTTAGCACAGGAAGCGTTTGTTAATGCCTTTTTTTTTATTAAAGAGCCAGACACTTTTATCTGGAGCGATAGTGTCCTATTTTACCACCAAAACTCATAATTTTGCCACTTTTTTTGGTCCCCTCCAGGGCCCTCCACAAACTCTGGGTACCATTACAATCCCCGGGACATTGGAGAAAAATGATGCAAATTTGGCATGACTACCTATTTGGAAAATAAATTATGTAGCCCTGTGTGCAAACGACCCTGATAGCCAAAAAAGGGCTCTGCATTTGGTTGGGGGGGAAGCCCAAGCAGTTAAGGGGCTAAGCAAAGGACTGCAAACCAAAAAGAAAAAGGAATTAGATATAAAAGTTGGCTAAAATAAAGTATATAACACAATTTCCTAAAATAACAAAACCCAAAATGAAAATGTGGAAGCACGATTTAAAAAAAAACTTTTTGATTCAAGTCTTCTTCACGTCTACAAAGAAAACAAGACACTTCCCACCCCCCACCAAAACATAAACACATTGAGCTGCTCACATTGGTTTTTAGCACCGGGAGCACGTTCTGCGTTGAGAAATTTGTGATAACGGCAGCACGCTGACGCCAGAAGGTGCCACCTCTCAAGTTCATTTTGCTGCAGTTCGAGTCAATTTTCTACTTCTGCTTTCTCACTGCAAACGGTTGCAACCGCCTGTGTTGGAGGACCCAAAATTCACGCTAGGAGATGCCAAATCCCACTCGCGCTAGCCAACTTACCGTTGGTGAGCCGCATGTGACAAAAAAATTCCACCATGTGGTGGTTAGCAGAATACATGTGTAACGTGGAGTGGCCAAGACTCCACCAGCAGAGTGGAATTTATCACAAACCCTTAATTAAAACCTCCCATTTGGTGATAATTATTGCCCATTTATCAACCACTCCCATTTGTCACTCTGAAATTCACTACTAAAACCCAAGTGTGCGGAGATCTCTGCCACCAGAGCGGGCATTTCCATAAAGAAATGTACCTGACCATGTCATGTGGTGCCTGGCAAATGGGGTATGGATGTTTGGGGGGGCACCACTGGTGCCCCCATGCCTCATAGTGAAGGCCCATAGAGGATGGGGTCCTGCTGGAAAGTACTTTGGCGCGCCCACGTCACTGCCTTTCTAAGGCTTACATATAAGACTTTAAAGGGCACTGCGGTGGGACCACCAAAGCAGGACCGCCTGACCTGGATTACACTCGTAATCTGGTGGGCAGTTTGACTACGGCGGTTTGGCAGTGTGGCAGCGGGGCGCTGGTGTGTTGGCCCACTGCAACACCACCAAACTAGTAATCAGGCCCTAAATCAGGAGGTAAAATCTTTGACCTAGATGAACCTGCGCTTTATCTGGATCAGCCTGAAATTGAGCTGAAATCCCACATACAATTATTACTGATTGGTGCTTGACTTTTAACAGGTGCTTTTTCTCCTAAAACTTTTAAATTCATATCTTCAGTTCCATTTGATGGATTTATCTCATTTTGGAATCATTTTGTTAATTAATTATGTTTGTATTTATATAAATTGGAGTGGGATTTTTATTGGATTGTGGTTTTGGCTTGTTTTGGTACGTCTAAATGCTTTGCATATTTTCAATAAGTTAAGTCTGTCTGCTTTGATCTGTTGCTTCCAGGGTTTGAGCGCAGGTTTAAATTATTGAAACCTGTGCCTGGACCTAACAGGTTAGTGACTTTATTAGTTGTGGTGGGCTACCATCTAACCTAAGTAATACATCACATTATTTTTCCATTTAATTTCCGTTACTTATATCTTGCCTCTAGTTCCAATTGAGAAGTGAGTTTTTGAGTCATCCTTTGCACTTTCCCGAGGCATCTAAACCAAACAATAACACTTGATGAATGTTCCTGTGTGTTTGAGAATAGTATGACATTTAGCTATCACTCACCTGCAGTAAACACAAAACTACTTACTAGCTGATCCACAGCTTTATGCCCATGTGGCCATGTAATCATTATGTGCATATACTGTTACTTTATTTGTCCTGTAACATCATCAATGATAGAGCACAAGGGTATCACATTGATCATCCCTAGGTGTATGGGAAATGTGCTCCTTGCAAGAACAATAACACTAAATGAAAAGCTAAGCTTTGTGTGTGGGTGGGCTGAGATGTAATCTTGGCTTTCCCTCATTTTCTGAGTCTCTGCTTAAAGCATGCATTTGTTCCTCTGCACTTCATAGATCCAATTGAGGGTAAGAAATGTGAGGCAGGGTGAGGGTGGTTTGTGAAAGTGGTATTAAGTGTTGCTTGATGTTGGGAATGTAAGGGTTTGATATGGATGCAATTGGAATTTTGGCTTGGATTGTAGTTCTCGTGGTGCATATGCATGCAATTATTCAGTTGTATCAAACACTCAAAAGGCTTGGTTTGCACAAGGATTCGAAATAAAAATATGCAGATTTCAGCATGATAAATAAAATTAAAATGCCTCAATCTGTGGTAGGGCATTTGGAATAGAAAGTACCCAACCTGGTGAAATCCCCCTTAATGGACATTGGGATATTGTGGTATATACCCTACCTTATTCCACCATACTCATAATTGGGGCTTCAGTTGGTTTGTGAAACCACAATTAGCATAACTTGGTGCAGATCCTGCATATCAATGGACTATATTGTTGAGTTAAAAATGTTGTGAGTACCAAAATATCAAAGGAACGAAAATCAACGCTAATCATTTTGAAGTTTAAAATATGGAGTATCAAAATATTCAATGGCGGCTACTTCCAGGAAGCAGTACTGGGGCAGGGGGGGGGAATGGGGAGTTTAAAAAAAAATCACTTATCTGCTGGCCAGCCACTGCCTCTCTTACGTCGTCTACATCCTCTTTCTGGCTTCTGTGCGACTGCAAGCAGGAAGCAACCAGACACCCTAAGCCAATCACAGCACTGCAATACAGTGTTGTGATTGGTCTGAGCACCGTGGTTCGGCGCTCAGACAGGGAATGGGAGTCTGGGCATGTTCTCCACCCAGGCTGTAATGCAGTCTGGATGGAGAACATGCAAAGTGCGTATGAGTGCCACCACTTCTCACCCCTGTGCTGCCTGGCCTAGCTCCGCCCCACAAAACTGCCTCAGCAAGGAAAAATACAATGATAACAGCCTCACATTATTATAATTTTTCTTTTCATTTTTTTGCAGTGCTGAAAGACAGTGAGCAGACACTCATCCGCCTTAGCGGAAGGGTCGCTCCTGAAAATATTGTTGAATTTATTATGATTTGTTTGCATATTATTTAGTTAGGAACATTTATAAATTAATTAATGAACAGTAAAATTAAATATATTGTTAGCATTTGAGTTGATTTTTTCTAAAGTTGGTTTATTTGGTTATGGGTGGAAGGTGCTTTATGAAAAGTGTGTATTTTCTTGCAATTTTCATATAAAAAAGTTACCTTTAATTATTTAGCTAAATGTTAATTTATTGAATTTGTTTTGCAAATGTTTATGTGTTTAATTGGGGTTGTGGAGTTTCTAGGGGAATAGAGTACTAATATTTTAAAAAAATATAGGGCTTCATTAGGATGTCGGTAGGACTGCCAACGATAGGTCGTCGGTGATTGTCTGACCGACATCCAGTAGAGCTGTCCTACTGCTGGATTATGATGCGGTTGGTCGGTCAGACCGCATCGGTCTGAGAGAATGACTGACGCTTCCGAGGAGCCCGTCCGCACATCAGTAGGATCGTATTCCCTGCAATAAGGGCGGTGGCAGCCCAGGCACCTCCATAGGGATTACTACGTCCCTTTCCGACAGCCACGGAAAGGCTGTCAGAAAGGGACTTTAGGAACAAGGGTGCAGACAGACAGCCCCCCTGCATGCACCCTGTGCATAGAGGCAACAGGGGGCCCTGTAGGACCATCTTAGTTTTCTCACCGCCACCCTTTTCATGGTGGGCTCACCGCCATGAAAATGGTTGCAGTGAGGAAACTCGTAATATGCTTAGTGGTGTCGCAGCGGCACCACCAGCATATTTCAGCCTCACACTGCTGTGCCAACGTCGTGGGATCAGGGATCACCGGCGGTAGTGGCAGTCCTGTGGCGGTCCCACCGCCGCTGTTGTAATACGATGGGTGGACTTTCAGTCTGGCTGTCCAGGGACCACCACAATGGGTTTGGCGGTCCTTTGGACCGCCAAACTCATAATTAGGGCCTTGGTCTCATAAATAGAAGTTGAAATTCTCAAGTGGGGCACAAATGTTCCTTTGAAGCTGTGTAGCCCCTAGGCGAGGCACAAGAACGAATTGGTTTTAACAGAAAATGCTCAGAGTGGAAGAAACTCATATTTTGCTGCTGTAGAGGTCTGCATTACGTGGATACTTTTTGTGCTTTCTAGTGTGGTTTCAAGTTTTGGACTTAGGGCCTCATTATGAGCTTGGCAGTCCATCCAAGTGCCAAACTTGCTATGGAGGTGCGGTGCTGGTTGGGGACCTCCACACCGGCGGTCCGACTGCTGTATTGCAACTACGGCAGTCAGACCACCAGAGAACCGCTGCAAACATCAGGGATCCACCATCCCTAGAGGTGGCACGGCAGGCAGAGGCTCCGACATGCTTGGAAGTGCTGCTGCTGCACCAGCTAGCATATTTGGAATTTCCTCACCGACACAGTTTAAATGGCAGTGAGGACACCATGAATACTGTGGCAGTGTGGAAACAAAGGCGCCCTACAAGGCCCCCTGTTGCCTCAGGGCCATGAGATGCATGCAGGGGGGCACATGTTGTGCCCCCCTTTCCCGCATAGCATGGACTGCACAGTCCATGCTGTGCAGAAACAGGCTTGGTGCTCTGATTAAGGTGCCTTTTTATTAGGCACTGCCGTGAGGATGACAAAGGACCGCCCGCCAGACCATGAGGTTAGCTCGTAATTTGGGGGCAGCCGGCGGTGAGGTTTAGCAATGTGGGAGTAGGGCAGTGGAGTGGTGGCCTGCTCCCACACTGCCAAACTCATAATCAGTCCCTTAGTCTTTTTTATGCACCTCAAAATCTACCAAGAAGAAAGCCTGAAACTGTATCTAACAAGGTCTCATTGAATTCAGGCAGCTTTGCCACAAGTTTCCGCTGATGTGCCCAGAGGTCTTGGAAGTCCAAACATTTTAAGTCCCAGCTTTTCAAAGTTTATGAGAGAAGTCCAGCTGGACACAGCCAAGGGTCTCAGGACCTTAAGAATAACCCACTGTGGTCAGAACTTACACCAGTAGAGCGCACCCGCTGAGTCCAGTCCAGGACCTGTGGTCACTGGTCAACTACTCTTTGCATACAAAAAGTAGTTATGCAACTTTGATGAGCCTGTAGCCACACAGGAGGTCAGCCAACTGACCCTTGGGGTCTATTTCTTTGTCCTGGGTGCAAGTGAGATCATGCCCAGCCCTTCAGGCCTCCACGTAGGACTCAAACTGCTGGTGACATCCTTCTTTTCTTCCACAGGTCCAGGAAGTGTTTGGCGGGGCTGGTGATTGAAGTCCACCATTGTACAGTTCAGTAGCCAGTGGGTGGGTGTGATCGTTGGACACTTACTGGACAATGGCAAAAAAGTTCCTGCGGGCACCCTATCCACTTTCACGACACATCCTGTTTGCCTTACCTCAACCTATCCCAGAGTGCACTATTCCAATGGAAATCTAAATAAAAAATAACATAATAAAAGGAATTTTGTTAAGCGCACACCTACCCCAAACGGGGTGTTCCGGCGCTGAGGCAGACAGGGGCAAATCAAGAAGGCAGAAAAGCTAGTCGGAGCGACTAAACAACCAGGTTTTTAAGGACCTGCAAAACTCCAATTCAGACTGAATAAGGCGGAGCTCAAGCGGTAAATTATTCCAGTGTTGAGTAGCACCCACCTCAAAAGATTTGCCTCCCATTCTAGCTTTTACGAAGCAAGGGATGACAAGCAGATGCTTGTTATTTGATCGTGAAGTACTGGGTATTTTAAGCCCAGCGGTGCAGGGGAACACACCCTATGACTTCGGGGTTCTTCCTGTTTCAGACCTACAGAAACACAGAGTCTTCTGGGTGAAGTCAAAGATCAGTTTATTGGCTGCAGACCAATTACAGGTATCCTAGAAGTACAACAGCGTGTATGTTCTCAGGAGACTGCTGAAAATCACAGAAACGGGCTTCTCCTTAAATACAGAATTTCCTGCCTCAGGCATACATTCCTTAGTTTATGGTATGGTCATTTAAAGTATACATTACAAACAAAAAGGCAGAGTCATGATGACCATCCCACATTCCAGTTAAGCCAGCCCGCAATTATTTACCCAGCAAGGCTCAGATCCCACATTAGATATCGATAGGCCCCAATAAACATGAGCATTTCCTGTTTTGGGAAACAAGCCATAAAGCAGGAACAGTCAGGTGTGAAAGAGATTAGCTGGAGGCTTGTGTAGGATGAAAAGACTTTATGGTGTGTCAAGCCCTGATGCTAATCACAGGTGGCCAGAGGACGGGGAACTCGTGAGACCAGTTTGACCTGGGGCAGCGGAGCCAAGCTGCCCAGGTCACAGAAAAGTCAAAGGAAGGCACATGTGCTCTAAAAGGCCCGTTTTCGCTTCATGCTATATAGCCTATGTGAGGGCAACCATAAGATGGCCACCGATACAAAATGGAACCCACGTAGTGATGTAAAATAGCGTATACACAGTGCATTCATAGCTAAAACGTTACACAAAGCACTTGTACATACCGCATTAACCATTCGCAGTTCACTATTACCGAGATAGACAGGGGTAGGGCCCTGCCTCCTACGCGGTCCCAAATTGCAAAGTACGACAGACCCTCCTTTTGCCCTTACATAGGCAATAACTATACTCATTTCAATCCGAGTCTAGGTCAATATTCACGAAGTCATGGAGATGTTGCTGTAGCATCATCCTAGTACTTAGCTCGTCCCTCGATACAGGTTTCCTTACACATAATGTAGCACAGAGGCCACATATCGCAGGAGCACACTGTATGCACAGACAGAACAGGAAAAGGATGGCTAAGATCATTCCAATGACCATCAGAACTTTCCAACCCCAGGCAGATATCAGTTCCCAGAACCACCCCACCAGTGACCAATCTCCTTTATCCACGTGTATGGACTCAGATATTTTATGCAGTTTGGAGATGGCTTGATAAACTGTTGGAGCGTTGTCTGGTATGAAAATGCAACAACTGGATTGGATAACCTTACATACCCCACCACGGTCTGCAAGTATGACGTCTAGAACCATGCGGTTCTGCAAAGTCATGAGGCGATCCGCTTGGAGCTCAGCTGTCAAATTACCAATGGCACCAGCCGTAACATTAACAGTGGATTCAACCACACGAGTCAGCTGTCTCAGGTTCCTACTATTAACCATAGGTCCCCAAAACGGCAGGAAACCCAAAAAGAAATCTCCCGCTTCCTGACCGGCAGTATCTTCCTTACTAATCACGCCTCTCACAACTCTAGTCTTGTGATAGTCGGAGGCGGCAGTAAATGTTGGCGGTAGCAGATTTGCAATATAACATGTGCCCAAGAAATCGGGGGGCAACCATGTATATGCTCGGTCATTGCAGATAAAATATGTACCCTTGGCAGCCAAAAACGCAGGGTAAAACTGCGACGGAAAAGTGTACGTTTCAGTACAGTCACTTCTCCCCAGTTGAGCTCTAGGATTCTGACCATTACCTTGCAAACAGAACCGACCTATGTGGGGTACGACCCAGATTGGGGATGAGATTTCCCGTTGTCTTTCACCTAGACTAATACTATACCCCGTCGCGTTCCACCCTACATAAGCTCTCAACTCTTCTTTGGGAATGGATGAGTATGCATCGATATCTCTACTCATATCGGCAACTCCTTTCATTAAAGCTTTATTATTGGTGCTAGGTCTGATGGAACGCGGTTGTCGCGGGGAGTACGCATCTAGTGCATAGAGAAACATGGTCTGGAATGCCCATGACGATCCATTGCAACTATACGGCAGCACCAGATAGGGAATACCCTTATTAATGGTATGTGGCATTAAACCACACACCCAGCAATTGGTTGTATTCATGACTAGTTGGTGCTGGTGCAGGAGCTGAATAAACGAGTTGTTTACAAACTCAGACCGTCTAGCTTGTTCATGTTCAGGCAGAGGGTGAAAAGAGTGTGAGGAGATAGTAGGAGGAGGTATAGGCTGTACAGTGGGGGCAATGGGCTCTTGAGAGGAGAAGAATACAAATCCTACAGTAAACACTACCATACTAAATAATACAAACAGGCATAATAATACAAAACGTTTGCTCCTCATTGTTTTACATATTCTTGCTTTAAAGTTCATTTCCTCAGTGAGTCTCTCCATCTTACAAAACTCCATCCTCTAATCGTGCCGCTCGCGGCGGGTGAGTATCTTCTGCTAAGGAGTACGCCTGTCAGTCCAGGGAACGCCCTAGACCAACCAGAACCGTCGACCTAACGTCTTCGGCCTGTACCCCAAAGTCTTGGCACCGCGACCCTGCGGCTGAACCCGGATGGTGGTTCGAAAAACAAAAATCAAGAAAGTCCTTCAGATGGGAGAGCTCTGGTCATCAAAAAAAAAAAGGTAAAAGAAAAAGAATATTTATTTGTCCATAGGCCTTGGTCTCAGATTGTAATGGAGATGTCCAGGTACTGTTTGGTCTTGGAACAAGAGTTCAGGCTCTGTGGTGTCCAATCGAATTGACGGTGGCACAGCTTCTTGCAAAATATCGTCACTCTCCTGGTCTGAAGTTGTGCCTTTTATGCGTGCATCACTGAACGGCACAAAACGGGGTACAGTGTCTGTTTCAGAGTCTGCGATACCCTCCTGGACCCACTGGTCATACGGCAGAGGCAAAGGGATCCTCTTCACGTGGGCGCCGTGGATCCAGTTCCTTTTCCCCTTTACTCGAACAGCTGATTTTGTAGACAGTAGCACGAGATGAGGACCAATCCAGCGGGGCTCATCATTGGTTTTCCGCTGAAAGTTTTTGATGAGCACCCACGCGCCAGGGTCAAGGGGGTGTCCTGGAGCCTCAGAGGCCCGGGGGAGAGTATCGTGCACCTGTTGGTGTAAAACACGCAGTTTAACCGTCAAATCACACAAGTAATCAAGCAGTACGGGGTGTTCGATTTCACTGAATTTCGTCGGTCTTGGCACACCCCATACATTGGCCGGGCGGCCAAAAACAACCTCATAAGGACTAAGTCCCACTCGTGAGTGCACGGTCATTCTTGTGGATAGGAGTGCTAAAGGCAGGGCGTCAGGCCATTTAAGACCGGTGCTCGCCTGGATTTTGGCCAACTTAATTTTTAGAGCGCCATTGTAGCGCTCTACTAATCCAGCTGATTGGGGGTGATTTGCAGCGTGAAACTTTTGCTTTATACCTAGTCCCTCACACACATTCTTCATCACTTTACCCACAAACTCACTTCCATTATCACTCCACACCATTCTTGGCATTCCAAACCTAGGGAAAAATTCCTTCACAAGGGCTTTGGCTGTGGATAGAGCAGTGTTATCTTTTAGAGGATTTTGAGATAGCGCAAACAACCACCAATACATATTTCAGGTTGTTGCATCTTTCCATGTGGATAAAATCTAGCTGAAAAACTTCAAATGGATATGATGGAGGCGCAAAATGACCAGCTGGAGTTGGGGTTCCCCTACCAGGGTTGTATTTCAAGCATACCATACAATTCTTGACCACATTCTCTGCACACTTAGGAATTCCAGCATTCTGCCATACTGGAGCCAACAACTTACAGATTCCTTTCATACTGATGTGTGCCATTCCATGTGCCATAGTAACCACTGGAAGCACATATGCATCAGGCAACAACCATTGCTTATGTTCTGACAAATCAATCCAACAACCATTCTCATCCAACTTACCCATACTTTCTCTCCACTTGCTCAATTCTTTCTCTGTGGCTTCAGCTTGAAGGGACTTTACACTTTCTATTGTGTTTTCACACATTCCAACATCACCAACCCATCTGGCAGGGCCTGCAACATACATTCGAGTCTTCACATCTTTTGCTGTTTCTTTCGCGACTTCATCAGCAAACGCATTACCATGACCAACATCGTCAGTGATTTTCTTGTGCGCACTGCATTTCATAATCGCAACTTGTAACGGTAGGGTCAGTGACTCAAGGAGATCATTCACCAACTTGCCATTCTGAATCTTAGCTCCATGCGAAGTCAGGAACCCACGTTCTTTCCACAATCGCCCAAAACTATGAGCCACGCCAAAGGCGTACTGGCAGTCTGTATATATGTTCACTTTCATTCCTTCAGACAACACGCATGCTCTCGTAAGGGCAATCAATTCTGCTGCTTGAGCCGAATTCTGTGGCACACGCGCAGTTTCAACAATCGTGTGCAAAGTCGTGATAGCATATGCAGCAGTCGTATCACCATTCGGAAGCTTGAAAAACGAACCATCCACCCATAAAGTACCATCACACTCAGTTAGGGGAGTATCTTTAAGATCTACTCTCCCTTTCGTTTCTTCTTCTGTTCTGAACAGACAATCATGTTGCTCAATCTCATCTAGGTCTGCTGGAATTGGTAATAGTGTAGCTGGATTCAATGTGTTGCATCTCTTTATGTGTATATGATTTGCTAACAGTGTCAGCTCATAACCAGATAATCGCGCACTAGTTAAGTGTTGTGTCTTGGTCCTGTTTAACAATGTGTCCACAGCATGTGGAACCATAACAATCAATGTGTTATCCATTACTAATCCAGCAGACTGTCGAATAGACATAGCTGCGGCGGCTGTGGCTCTCAGACAACTTGGCAATGCCCTTGCTACAGGGTCCAAGGTTGACGAAAAATACGCGCATGGACGCGGTCTGTCGCCAAAAGGCTGTGTTAACACTGATAATGCGCAACCATCTTTCTCATGAACATACAATGTAAAAGGCTTGCTGTAGTCAGGGGTACCCAACACAGGAGCTGAACACAATGCATTACGCAATTCCAAAAAACTCTTCTGACACTATTCAGACCATGGAATAGGATTCGGTGTGTCTTTGCATGTTAATGCTAACAAAGGTTTTGCCAACAAGGAAAAATTAGGAATCCAATGCCTACAGTATGAAGTAATGCCCAAGAAAGCACGCACTTCTCTCTGTGTTCTTGGCATACTCAACTGTGCAATGGCTTGAATTCTTTCTGGGGTCAGTTTCCTTCCCTCCTTCGATAAGAGATGACCTAAGTAGGTCACTTCTTGTCGACAATATTGCAATTTTGAGAGAGACACTTTGTGATGAAAGGCAGACAAATGACGCAACAATGACAATGTAGCTTCTTTGCAAATCTTTTCAGTATCCGCGGCGATTAGTAAATCGTCAACATACTGAATGAGGATAGCGCCACTAGGTAAAACAAGTGCATCACGCTGCGCTTTTAAAGCTTGGCTGTATATTGATGGACTTTCACAGTAGCCCTGAGGAGCGCGTTTAAAGCGGAAGCTGCGACCTCCTAAACGAAAGCCAAAAATGTCTCTGCTCTCCTCTGCAATTGGGATGCTAAAGAAAGCATTCTTTAGATCGATCACTGAGAACCATGCAGCGGAGGCTGGAATCACAGTTAACAAGGCAGTTATATCAGGGACAACTGGAAACTGTGGTACAACAATCGTATTAACCTCTCTAAGATCAATCACAAATCTGTAAACAGGTGGCTGTGAAGGGTCCGTTCGTTTTAAGACAGGTAAAACAGGACTATTGCAAACGTTGCCTCTTGTCTCTTCAATCACACCCTTCTTGATCAAATCGCTGACAATTTCTAACAACGCTTTCTGACCTTCATTGGAGATCTTATACTGAGGAATGCGTGGCAATCTGACATTGGCTTTTAAAGTGACCACATATGGCGGTATTTCCAAAAGACCCACATCATTGGGACCAGTGGCCCAAAGGGCATCCGGAAGGGATGACAATTCAGACGGCATTGCATTTTTAGACAAATACATTGGGGAAATCACTTTCTTGCCTAATGTAAGTTGTACTCCTGAGGGAGAACAATATAGTGTCGCATGCAATCTTTTTAGCAAATCTAATCCTAACAAATTATCACCACAACCTGTTGTTAGGATGAGAGGTGCTTTTAGCTCACAAGGTCCAACAGAAAGTGACATAGGACTAGAAATCGGGTTCCTAACTGGGGCGCCAGAAAAACCTACTGAGACATTCATTTCGCCAGACAAAGGCGCGCCAGGGAGTTTTTAATGCATGATTGAACTCTTTGCAGCACCAGTATCTAGCAGAAAGGGCTCCGTTACATTTGCTGTAGTTACTTTAACATAAGGTCCGCTCTGATCCACTGGCACTGAAACAACTCCCTCTCTCTGTCTACGGCTGTCCTAGTAATCATCATCTTCTACATTGTCGTCTTCTGTATAATAATCATTATTATAGTACTGAGCTGTATTACCAGTCGCGTTGGCTTGCTGATCAAAGCTATTTATGGTATTTTGAGGCGGAAGAGGACGCGCGTTCTGGAGAACATTTCCACGCCCTCTGCCTCTAGGAGCTTGTTGACCACCTCTACCTCTTGCGCCATACGCATTACTGTTACGCTGCATTAATTTAGGGCAACTATATTTAAAATGACCTTCCTCTTTGCAATATGAACATTGGTTGGGACCTACAGGGATACGTGGTTGATAATACCCATTAATTTGCTGATTATTCTGAAACTGTTGGGGCTGCTGATAGATACCTTGGGTTTGCCTATAATTACTCTGTCCTCCACGTGACGAATAGGCCTGCTGCAAGAGGACCTTTGTTTTTAGTTCTTTCGTTTTCTTATCTGTTCTATCCTTCTCATCTTTGTCTCTATTTTCATAATACTGTGCAGTAGCCAGTATTTGCGCTGAAGAGGAAACAGCCCAAGAACTTTCTGAGTCTTTTAATTTTTTACACAACTCGGGAAGTAGATTCTGCACAAATTTATCAACAAATAACCGTTGGCCACCTTCAGTGCTCATGTCTTGACCACTGTGGTCGATAAACGCTTCTTCGAACCTGGTGAAGAAATCAGACACTGTCTCATCTTTCTTCTGCTTACATGTGGATAGTTTGTCCCAATTTACGCGCATCGCAGGCATTATAGTTTTCATGTAGGTAATAATTCTACCAGGGAGCTCTGCTACCAAAGGCGCAGGTTTTGCACCACCAACTTGTCTAGCGTCTGCAGCAACGATATTAGCCCATGTGTCACCCAATTCTACAGCGTGATCTACATTACGAATGGATCCCCATAAAGGCTGTGGAACCACATTCCCAAACAGCATATCTATGTCGGCCAAATTCATGACACACGACTCTGCAGTTTGGGATAACTCCTTATAATAACCGGTAGGGTTTTTACGGGGGTAAGGCAATGTCTGTTTAAGCGCTATTACTTCAGATCGTTTCCAAGGGACATGCACCCAAACACGCTGAAAATGTGCTGGGACAGCTGGATTAGCATTCGGATCAGCAGGTCTCCAAACTGGGGGAACCTCACGCATCGGATATTGGCGCGCTTTTACCTCCTTCCCCACAGGGAAATCCTGGTCAAACAATGATTGCTGACAATCGCCATTTCTGAGGGACAGTAAAGTCGCAACTGCTTTATCTACCTTGGGGCCCACAATTACACCTGTTTCGAAATCAAATCGCACTCGACACAATTCCTGTGGGTTTGCACCCTTATCCTCCAATTCCTCACAGAGGAATTCACACATTTTATCAAAGACATACCTCTGTTTTGGGGCATCCCATTGGTGAAAAACGTTAACAACCGATTCCACATCATAGAGTGAAGGGAAACCAATCCACCTACGCGCCAAATGATCTAACACCTCTTTCTCTTCGGGACCAGGTAGCTGACTGCGGAATTGCTTACGCTGTAAACCAGGTGTCGCACTAGATGACCCAAAGAGAGGAGACATTAAACTAGTAACTACATTAGCCAGTCGTTGTCGTGCTGAAGGAGAAGTTGAGGCGAAAACAGGGGGATAGACAGAGGGAAGAAAAACAGATTCAGATACAGGTACCTGGGTAGTGTAAGAAGGAGTGCCAGGGGAAACCGCTGGCGTGCTAGGCAAAGTCGCAGAAAGCGCGGGGGTAACAGGTAGCAAAACCGGCGGCCCTTGAGAGGGCTGCACTGCAGGGATAGGAGCCAGCTGAAGAGGAGCTGGCAACTGCAATGTAAATGTAAATGTGCAGATATTTATATAGCGCAAATCACCAACCGGTCTCTAAGCGCTTGCTTAGGGAACCCGTCCTGGTATTCCCCTGTGAGATAACCCAGCAGGGCATCCACAAGGTGAAAGCCAGGCATCCCATCGCAAGGGGCCATTGTGGAGATTAAGCAAGCTATTGCCCAGAGTCACAGAGTGTGAACCCATGAATCGAGTATGCACTGGAGTAGTATTGATGGTAAGTCCACGATTGTCGCAAAAGGAACAGAACTTGTCAAGCAGTTTCTGAAGACCCATAGGGGTCTTAGACATGAGGAGTGTGTCGTCTGCAAAGAGGAGGGTGGGTGTTTTTTCCCCCACCAGGGCGGGGGCATCCGCTGGGTCCTCCCTCAAATGGTCTACCACCCATTAATAAAGAGGGAGAACAGTGTCGGAGCCATCACACATCCCTGGCGAACCCCCCTCTGGACAGGAATACGGTCAGTCAATTGGCCTTCACTCCCCCATCTAATTCTTGCATATGTGCCCTCATGCAGTCTTTTGATAAACTCCAAAAGGTATCGTGGCAACCCCATTCCATGTAGAACCTGCCAAAGTTTGGCCCGGGGAACGAGATCAAATGCAGTTTTAAGGTCGATAAAGGCCAGGTATAAAGATCCCCCGCCAATCAGGACAGTCTTCCAATATGTGGCGAGGAGTCTGAACACCTGGTCCATAGTGCCCACTTTCTTCCTAAACCCTGCTTGTAAATGTGATAAGACGTTTCCCTCTTCAAGCCAGGTCCACATTCGCGAGTTGAGAACCCTGCCAACCACCTTTTGGATGACATCAATTAAACTTATTGGCCTGTAGTTGGCAGGGGCCTCTCTCGCCCCCTTCTTATAGATTGTAACTACCTCGGCACCCTTCCATGAATCAGGGATAGCATGGCCTCTTAGCAGTAAGTTCATCACATTAGTGATAAGTTCTGCCCATATTAGGGGGTCATGGAGGATCAAATCGCCTGGTAGGCCATCAGGGCCTGCCGCCTTCCCGGAAGCTATGCTTTTGATGGCGATCTGAACCTCCCCAGAGGAAAAAAGGTCCAGTAGATCAGGCTGTAAAAAGGTTGGGTTAAGGTCTGGACTATCAGACGTGAGGTGGTCGGGCTCTACCTCATTACAATATAATTTTGAAAAGTGCACAGACCACTGCTGTTTGGTTATATTGTTGGGGATTGGTTCAGAGTCTCTTCTGGATAGTTGAGTTATTAAGGTCCAGAAGATTTTAGAGTCTTTTGAAAAAGCTGCATTCTTTAGTGCTTGCCAATGTTCCTCCTCCCAAGCCCGTTTAGCAGCTGCTATGGATTTTTTATAAGCTTGCCTAGCCAGCCTGACAGCTATCGGATCTTTATTCCGAAGTGCAAGTATGATCTCCTGTCTCTGGGTTCTACATTCGTTGGTAAACCATGGGTTGCCTCTCTTGGGTTGATGATTTATGCCAGCTTTTGGACCTTTTATTATAAAATGAGAGCCTATGTCCTCAATGAGGGTTTTATAAGTATTATTAAAGTTAGCATAGTTTGTCACAAGCCACCCGGCATTGAGGTGAGCAAATTCAGCAGCCTTAGAGGCCACTAGGAGGTTTATGGAGGTTAGGGTGTCCTCGTGACCTGATACTTTGTGCCATTTCAACCTTCTATTGCAGTTTGTAGGAGTTACTACTTTTGAGGCCAAATTCAAATTTAAGGAGTTTGGCCTTGAATTCCATTTAAAAACTGCACAGAGGGGATTATGGTCACTATCTGGCATCTGTTCTACCTTCATATCAACCACCTGCTCCCAAGAATTTGCATCTATGATAATGTAATCGATACGCGATGGCCCATTTAATCTATTAAAGGTCATAGCCCCATGTGGATCAGAGAGAGTTCTTCCATTTAGGGCACGGAGGTTAAATTCCAGAGTGAGACCGGTCATCTGAAGTGCCCTTGCTGACCATCTCATAGTAGAACTCAAATTTAAAGGGGGGATACAGTTTTTACTGTCTTCCTCAGTGAGCCCTAAAAGATCAGCATCTCTTAGTGGTTCATACGTACAATTCAAATCACCACCTATAATGATATTAGAGAGTGGTGGGATACCTGACAAAACGTTTTCCAGAGTGGAGATGGTGGCAGAGTTTTGAGTGGGAGGGCCTCCTCTAGCGTAAACATTGAGGAGGTCAACTCTAGAGCCATTCCGGGGCCGTTTGAAGGATATATGAAGAAGATCTACTGACTTGGCATTATGGGTTTTAATGTCCAAATTCAGAGCGACCTTGATCCAAATATGTAGGCCTCCCGAAGGTCGGCCCGCACCCTGGTGGACTGCCGGTATATGAAAAGTAGAATAACCAGGCTTATAAAGAGGGTCTAAACTCCAGGTCTCCTGAAACATGCAAATATCGTATTGGTTGACAAAGTCAAGCCAATCCGGGTTAGCCAGGTGTTTCTTAAGGCCTGCGATATTCCACGAAAGTATTTGGATTGTTCCCGAGTTGACCTTCCCACTATCTGGTATAGCATTAGTCAGGGGTACGGGGGAATAATTTTTGGGTGAGTGTCCCTTCGTTGAGCCACATGGGGGATGCTGGGTGCAATGTACTAGGGGGCGTCAATCGACATCCTCTAATCCTCTAAGTGGGGAGAAGCAATTAAAAGTAGGTACATTAAAAAGAGGTAGTCCTGCCTGTGGCCGAGTTGGAATGATGGGGTAGGTAGGATTCCTAATTAATGACTGCGGATAAAAATAGGTTAGATCGAGAGTTCTAATGGGGCTCTGGTATGGAGCTTGGGACCAATTCACAATGTGTCTAGTAGGTCTAACATCTCTAAAATTGACAACGATTACATCGCCTTCAATGTCCTTGGGCCGTGGGCCCACCCAACCAAGCCTACGGACATTCAAAAGTTCGCCATTTATATTAAGAGGTAATGGCCTGTTCTTTCCCAGCCAGTGTAAAACTTTGTTTTTTAGGTCATAATAACCTTCCTTCTTGCCTGCCTCTAGTGCAGGAACTCCTGTCATAAGTACAACGTAAGGAGTTGCCTCTGGTGGGAGGTCTATGTGGTCAAGACTGCCACCGTGTTTTTTATTTGAAACAGTGCAGGGAAGTGCATTGATTGTGGAAAGGAGGGTGCCTCTAGAGGAGGGGGAAATAACAGTTGTCTTTCGGGAGGATGAAAGGTTAAGTACATTTGATGGGGGTGGGACAATTTTGATGTTAGTTATTTCTGATCTGCTTAGCCTATCATCTGGCGTTGGAGATAGGTTAACAGCAGGAGTGTTATTTGATGATACCAAGGCCTTTGGGAATTGCTCTTTTAATTTGTCAGTGTTTTTCTGGATCATCTGCTCTAATAGCCCTAGTTGGTTGGACACGTTCTTTATCCTTTCTGTTAGTGGAAGAAGGAGTGATTTAAGAACTTTCTCAATTTGGGACATCATATTGTTTGATAGAAGATCAAATTTACAGTGATCTGGCTCCAATGCTTGCTCTGCTAACTGCTTAGCTACTGGGATAGAAGTTTTTACGATGTTTCCCAACGCAGTGTATTTAGCAATACCCAAATGGTTCGTTTTGTTTAGTTTTTTCCCTCCTTTCTTTCTTTTTTTGGAAGGGGGGGGCTATGATGTTGCTTCTCCCTCTCAACTTTTGCGGGCTGACAGCATTAGAATTAGATATGGCTCCAAGTACAGATGTGGTCGGTGGTGTAGAGCCCCTAGAATGACTATTAGGGAGGGTAGGATCAGACAAAGTTGGGTGTGAGTGAGAAGGTGACGTTAGATTGCCAACATGATTGGTCAGAGAAGATGTAGAGGCAAAGGGGCTGACGGGTAAACAAGAGGTAGGTGGGGCCGGCGACGGTGAGACAACCAGCTGGATAGGGCCAAGAGAAGATCTTTTGGATTGTAAAAGTTTGGCCGATAGACGTCGCTCTACCATAGCTATCTCCTTTTCCAGGACAGAAGCAGCTCTTGTAATAAAATTGTCTAGCGTGCCTCTGACTGAGCCTCCCAGCGTGGATAATTTACGTGATGGGGTACAGGTAGCCATAGTGGAAGACGCACAAATGGCCAAAACCGATGATTACACACGGCAAAATTACACCACCAATATAAATGACATACGTGGCTTTTATATCAGGTGGCCTGCAAACAACAACTACGTTAGGTGATATGTATGTGCCCCTTTAACATACGCTTGTAAACAGGTGGTACCTCAGGGAATGGAGTAATGGCAAACAGATCTTAGAGAGTGGGCCCAGCCCAGCCTCCTCCTGCCTCTGACGGCCTCAGACGGCCCGCCCTTTGCCCGGGCTTAGCCCCGGGCACTCCCGCGCGCTCCCGCGCTGCGGGATAACAAGATCTAAAATAGGATGGGTGGGGGGCGTGTCTTCCAGGGAGAGCTGCCCAGGTGTAAGCTATTGGGCACGCAGGGGCTCCTGGACAATGAAGTCCCCTGCTGCTCGCAGCCCTGTCAGCTGACGCTCACCCGGCTCTATTCAGTCCTGCTCCAAACCGTTTCCGCAAATCCTGATGGACGCTGCGGGACCCGCGCAGCGGGTCCGGCGAGGTGCTAGCGTCGGTGGGGCAAGGAGAGTCCTGGTGCAGTTCCGCGTTGGTTCAAGTTCAAAAGGTGAGTCCCAAAAGCTCCAAGTAGAAGGGCAGATTTAGCTTGCAGATCAGCTGGGGGGCGTGTCTTCCAGGGAGAGCTGCCCAGGTGTAAGCTATTGGGCACGCAGGGGCTCCTGTACAATGGAGTCTCCTGCTGCTCGCAGCCCTGTCAGCTGACGCTCACCCGGCTCTATTCAGTCCTGCTCCAAACCGTTTCCGCAAATCCTGATGGACGCTGCGGGACCCGCGCAGCGGGTCCGGCGAGGTGCTAGCGTCGGTGGGGCAAGGAGAGTCCTGGTGCAGTTCCGCGTTGGTTCAAGTTCAAAAGGTGAGTCCCAAAAGCTCCAAGTAGAAGGGCAGATTTAGCTTGCAGATCAGCTGGGGGGCGTGTCTTCCAGGGAGAGCTGCCCAGGTGTAAGCTATTGGGCACGCAGGGGCTCCTGGACAATGGAGTCCCCTGCTGCTCGCAGCCCTGTCAGCTGACGCTCACCCGGCTCTATTCAGTCCTGCTCCAAACCGTTTCCGCAAATCCTGATGGACGCTGCGGGACCCGCGCAGCGGGTCCGGCGAGGTGCTAGCGTCGGTGGGGCAAGGAGAGTCCTGGTGCAGTTCCGCGTTGGTTCAAGTTCAAAAGGTGAGTCCTCATTATCTTTAAATTGCACAGCTGCTTGCATCACTGACATACCTCTCTCTCTCTCATTTCTTTTCGCTAGCTTAATTTCCTTCTGTTTGGCTTCCTTTCGCCATAGGCGGAAAGAATAAAACATCGCCGGCCGGGCTTTCTTTTTAAACAATTTAACTTCCAAATTATCTAAGATATCTGTATCGAAACTACCATTTTGGGGCCATTTTAAAACACCATCCTTTCTAGTATATCGGATCCATATTTCATTATATGCAATGGGGCCCACGCCATGTTTTACATAAAGCTCATAAGTAGGAGTTCCAATTGGAGGAACCGGACATGAATCCTCTAACTGGAACTCCCTTCCACAACCCAAACAAAACAATCTACAAAATACACTAGAACCAGGCATCTTCGCTCACTAGTCTAGTTTCAAACGTCAAAGGATTATCGAATACGATAGTCTCGTGAATACACGAGTCCTCTGGCTTTGGGACTTGCAAGCACCAAATCAAAATGATCCCGAAGGATACCAAATTCAAACTGGGAGACGCTCCACTTATACTTAACTGAATATTGATGATCGATGGCGTCACCAGAAGACTCTCTCGATTGTTTCGCTCTCCCAAAAAATCGTCAAGGGTCCAAAACAGGGCGATTAATCAGGGCAGCAGTCCTTCGTAGCCGTCGGGACGCGGAGAACCTCGCAGAAAAGACTTTCGGACCACGTCGACATGCAGGGGTCGATGAAGTGGCGGCCTTCCTCCAGAATTTCCACACGAAGCTCCTCACGAACCTCTGGCTTGGACCGGTACCACTGAAATCGCGCCGAGTTGGGCGCCAACTGAAGTACTGGGTATTTTAAGCCCAGCAGTGCAGGGGAACACACCCTATGACTTCGGGGTTCTTCCTGTTTCAGACCTACAGAAACACAGAGTCTTCTGGGTGAAGTCAAAGATCAGTTTATTGGCTGCAGACCAATTACAGGTATCCTAGAAGTACAACAGCGTGTATGTTCTCAGGAGACTGCTGAAAATCACAGAAACGGGCTTCTCCTTAAATACAGAATTTCCTGCCTCAGGCATACATTCCTTAGTTTATGGTATGGTCATTTAAAGTATACATTACAAACGAAAAGGCAGAGTCATGATGACCATCCCACATTCCAGTTAAGCCAGCCCGCAATTATTTACCCAGCAAGGCTCAGATCCCACATCAGATATCGATAGGCCCCAATAAACATGAGCATCTCCTGTTTTGGGAAACAAGCCATAAAGCAGGAACAGTCAGGTGTGAAAGAGATTAGCTGGAGGCTTGTTTAGGATGAAAAGACTTTATGGTGTGTCAAGCCCTGATGCTAATCACAGGTGGCCAGAGGACGGGGAACTCGTGAGACCAGTTTGACCTGGGGCAGCGGAGCCAAGCTGCCCAGGTCACAGAAAAGTCAAAGGAAGGCACATGTACTCTAAAAGGCCCGTTTTCGCTTCATGCTATATAGCCTATGTGAGGGCAACCATAAGATGGCCACCGATACAAAATGGAACCCACGTAGTGATGTAAAATAGCGTATACACAGTGCATTCATAGCTAAAACGTTACACAAAGCACTTGTACATACCACATTAACCATTCGCGGCTCACTATTACCGAGATAGACAGGGGTAGGGCCCTGCCTCCTACGCGGTCCCAAATTGCAAAGTACGACAATCGGAGAGATCTGGCTTGATGGTAGGGACGAAGTCTCTTTCTTAAATATAGTGGGCCTTTACCTTTACTAGCTCGGAAGGCTAAGGTCAAAGCCTTGAATTCAATACGTTTGACAATGGGTAGCCAATGAAGTTGTCGCAAGTACAGGGTGATGTGATGATGTAGAGGAACCCCTCAAATCAGCCGAGCTGCCGCATTTTGAACAGTCTGCAGTCTACGAATCAGGCCAAGTGAAAGACCCAGATACAGCCCATTGGCGTAATCCAAATGGGAAGTAGTCAGCGCATGAACCACTGTTTTACGAGTAACATTGGGGAGATAATTGATGAATTTTTTAATTTTTGAACAAGCGGCCGACACCGTTTGAACCTGTGTAGACAAGGACATATGTTTGTCCCATCTAACACCCAGGTTCTTAATTGAATCCTTGGGTAAGGGAGCAGAACCCAATTCATCCGGCCACCACAGGCTCGAAGAGAGGGGACAAGGTTGATTAAAAAACAAGATCTCAGTCTTGTCAGCATTAAATTTTAAAACATTCTGGTCCATCCAGGTCGCAATATTTTTCAAACATTCTTTTAACGGATCGAAAGTAGAGGTGAGAGCATCCCGAAAGGTGAACAAAAGCTGGGTATCATCCGCATAGGATATAATTTTGATCCCAGTATTTGTAATCAGTTCAGCCAAAGGGGTCAAACATACGTTAAAAAGGAGCGGGCTTGGGGCAGAGCCCTGAGGCACACCCCACTTAAGAGGTTTAATAGGAGAAGTGAAAGGATGCGTCCGAACTTGTTGTTTGCGATCAGATAAAAAAGATGATATCCACTTCAACACTATACCCTGGATGCCAATATCTCTAAGCCGATTCAGGAGAATAGGATGGGAGATGGTGTAGAATGCTGCAGATAAATCTAGCAGCACCAACACCGCCTTAGAGCCTCCATCCACCGCCCAGCGTAGAGCATCAGCCATCTCAATCAAAGCTGTTTCCGTGCTATAGCCGGTGAGGAAGCCAGATTGCGAGTCATGAAGGAGATTATTAGTCTCAATATAGCCAGCCAGTTGCTGATAGACCAGTTTCTCCAAGACCTTAGCAGGAGCAGGAAGTAACAAGATGGGTCTATAGTTACTGGTGATTTCAGGATCTGCATTCACTTTTTTTAGAATGGGAAGAAGAAAAGCATGTTTCCAGACTGCAGGGTAAATACCCTGTCTGAGTGAAGAATTCCAAATATCGTTCAAATAGGGATTAAGGAGTTCTGCCAAAATGCTATATTGTTTAGCTGGCCAGGGGTCACTTGGCGAGCCAGATTTACACTTCTGCAGTTCAAGAAGAGAGACGTCAATGGAAACATCAGCAAATTATGATAGCACAGAGATGGGGGTTGACCTTGAATGGTCATCCCCAAGTGGCAGGAGCGTCTCCCGAGGTTCAGGGAAGGAGGCATAAATCAGAGCTATTTTTTCCTCGAAAAAACTCAGAGAGACTATTACAAAGCTTCTGTGATGGGGATGAGTGAGGGAAAGAGCTGACGGATCAGTGAAAGATTTCACTATTTTAAAAATTTCTCTCGAAGAGTATTTAGCACTGTGAATACGATTGGCAAGAAAATCTCTTTTATGTCCAATAAGAAGTTTACAATACTCTTCGAGTGCCACACGATAGTCTGCTTTACTGACCGTAGAATAATTGAGTCTCCAGCTGCGCTCTAATTTTTTGCATTCAGATTTCTTGGATCTAAGCTCCTCCGAAAACTAGGGAGCAGAAGGAAGAGATCTATGTGACTTTATAACTTTCAAAGGAGCAAGAAAATCAAGCTTATTTAAATTTAAAATGCTGTTTTCAAGGTCCGTGGAAGGGCAGGGCTTGGAGTTCATAAGATGTTTAATTAGATGATCCGGAGAAGCTCTCCCCCAGTTGCTACTATACTCTTTAGGAGTAGAAGTGATTCTTCCAATGCCAGTCATCTGAAATGAAAATGGGATCAAGTAATGATCTGACCATGGTACAGGCAATGGAGAGCCAACAGCAATCTCAGGAAAGTTAGGTAAAATCAAATCCAAAGTATGGCCTGCCTTGTGGGTTGGGTGGGATGCCTGTTGTGATATATTGCAGCCAGCTAGTGTAGAAATAAAGTTGGAGCTATGAGGGCAGAGGAAATTATCCACATGTAGATTCATGTCCCCAAGCACCATAAGGTTGGAATAGCGTATACTGGCTTGAGAGATGTGGTCAGCTAGAATAGGAATTTGATTAAAACTGGTGTTAGGAGGTCTATGGAGCAACAAGCCAGAGCAAGATAAAGAAGCTGAGAGTTTAATACAAAAAGAGAGGCCTTCAATGGAGTCTAGCTGATCAAGGTTACTAGCTACCAACTCCCAATTCGTTTTATAGATGATAGCTACTCCACCACCCAATTTCCCTTTTTGTCTATTGGCACAAATTATGCCATAGTTATCAGGAATAGCTAAGGTCAGCGTAGGATTGGTGTCCTCCCGCAGCCATGTCTCTGTCAGAAATAACAGATCCCAATTGTTATCATTTATGGATTGGAAAATATCCAGTGCATGCTTTGTTAATGATCTACAGTTTATCAGCCCAGCTTTTAATTTCACCATCACAGGAGCTGGAGAAGATTCCTGAGAATAGTGATATTGGTAGCATAAATCGAAAATCCACAACCTGAGCATAGATTTACCTGCCAAGGATCCTGTAATGACAGGCAGGATGAATGGGAGCAGGAGGGGGGTCTCTACGCCATCAACTCTAAGCTGCTGTATAAGAGTCTTCGATTGCTGGAGAAACGGGCAGCATTTCTGGCCATGGCCTCCGTCCTGCCGCGGACGGGCGCGGACGGGCGCGGACGGGCTTGCCTTGGGCGCGCCCACTGCGCGCGTCCGGGCAGCGTGCATTAAGTACGCTAGTGTGCCGAAACACTAGAGCACCAACTCCCAAAATGGCGTCCCTAGCGGCACCGCGATCAACCGTGGAAGTCGGCTGAGCCCCTCGCAGTAGCAGGCAATATCAGGTAAGTAAAAGAGAAGCCAAATGTGAGCTTCCTGAAATCTTTTAAAATGCAAGTATGCGCTCAGCAGTGTGCAAATGAACAAAGGTAGCGGCAAGGAAATTCATGTGCTTCTTAAAATATTTTTATAATGCGGGTATGCGGTCAGCAGTTTACCGATGTGCAAATAAGCAAGGATAGCAGCATGAGAAAGAACAGAACGCGAATACCAAGCCCCCAGTCCACTGTGCGTCCGGGCAGCGTTCATTAAGTACGCTGGTGTGCCAAAACACTACAGCGCCAACTCCCAAAATGGCGTCCCTAGCGGCACCGCGATCAACCGGGAAGTCGGCTGAGTCCCTCGCAGTAGCAGGCAATATCAGGTAAATAAAACAGAAGCCAAATGTGAGCTTCCTGAAATCTTTTAAAAGATTTCTGATGCGTGGCAGGACTGATTCTGAAATTCTAAGGTGGCACAAGCCTTCTGTCCCTGAAGGGATCCTGAGGGCCAGCCAATGGTCTATTTTGAGAAATAAGCATCCCCTTCCTCCCCAGCTACACCAAACTGGTTCTAGGACCAACTTCCCCTCCCACTGGGTTGGTGCCAAACTGACTACAGAGGGCCAAAAGAACAAAGGCCTTCCATTTCTCACATCTCCCTTGGCACTTAATTGTGAATGGGCAGGCCTCACCCATGCCTCTCTGAAGTAAATTTAAATCCTGAACCCTCCAAGCTGCTCTTCCCGAGCTGACAGGTGTCACATACCTCTTCTCCAGCTCATCTTGCCACCTGGCCCATGCTATTGTCTCTGCTCTGTGAACAGTTTTCACACCTCATTAAGGTCAAGCAATAGGGGGGCAGCTGCTGGCAGTCTAATATAAATTATCCTTTCGGAGATTCAGGCAGGGAAGGTAATTATTAAAAATCTAATTCCAGCATTGAATTGGATTTTTAATAAATATTTAAATTATTGCCAGAACCATTTCTCTAGCTTGTCCCAAACGTGAGCTAGCAGAATTAATATATTGCACTGTACTGTAGTTTTCCTTATGGGACAGTCAAAACCTTCATTCAACAGTCAAAATAGCTTTTGGGGGCTTGTCACTGTAGAAACATGTTAACATTTAATTTCTATATGTCACACTTTTAAAAACTAGGCACCCTATCTTATGGGCTATGAAGCCTACTTAGGGGTGACTTTTCATATTTAAAAGGGAGACATTTTCCCTGACAAAAAGGTTACTTTGACAGCTCAGACTACAGGTTTAAACTGCAGCAGTCATGGTACATTGACAGCCCTGGGGCTAGGTTTTTCTTGTCACACTTGTAGATGATACAATAAGTGCTACAATCCACAGGTGGCATTCAAATGTCCATGCCATGGGTGTGACTGATCCTTTCTTTGCTTGGAGGTGCTTAAGGCCTAGGACGTCTTGTGTGAAGAGCTCTTTTTGGACTGTACCTATTTTCTATGGAATGGAAATGCATTTTGTGTACTGCACACTCTTGGGGCCTAATCCACCCTGTACAAACCCACATGAGTAAAAAATAATTAAATATTCACGTGATTCAGTCAATGCGAGAAACCACTTTATAAAACATCTTAAAATAAAAGAGGGTTGACCTAGAGAGGAAGCTAAAATGTCAAAAGTAAAATGACACTACGCAGTAAACTCTATTAAAATTTCCTCTGTTGAACTTCAGCATCAAGACAAGGAGAATGCGATTTTAAAATGTCCGAGTCTAGTAAAACTTAATCCGCGCAGTGTCTGCTGTGCTTCCCCGTGGGAGCTCGGGCCCGGCCAGCACGGTGCTTTCTCACATTCGGACAGCCTGCTCCACTGCTGGGAATGCCGATCCCCTGGCTGACCGCCCAACAGAGGACAAAGGTCACCGGTTTCATTAAAACTCTCAGGAAGAAAGAAAAGTAAAAGCAAGTCAAAAAAGTTGCTCCTCGATTGCCAGTCCAGGTTACACGGCTTTGTTTTCTTTGTTTCTTTGATTTAATAGGTAACCACCAGAGAAGACCCTTTCATTTACAAGGCTTTTAATCAGTTTTATTTCAGAGGCTTTCCTGCTCGCAGTGTGATAAGGTTTTTCACAACTTTGCACCAACTGGAGTCACCCCACAAGCCAAATATAATGCTGCTAATGGCATTAGACAAAAAGTGAAAATAATAATTAAAAACAGAAAAAAGATTTTCATTTAAAAAATAAAAAAAAAGGATTATCAACGATATTCTTTGCTGTTTTTGAAGTGTGTGTATTCCATTTATTCTGGAATTACATGCAGAGGAGATATAATGCTCCCATATCCTTCAAACGTGAATAAAGGACGCACTGAACAACGTGGGAAATTCACTGTAATTTTGAGCGGATTCTCCCTTTTCCTGTTTTTGTGCATTAGCCTGAGATCCGCTGCAAGCCGATCCCTGCTGGTATTGCCCAGGGCAGCTGGACGCTGGAGAGGCTGATTTCCGGAGTTGTATCTGCCTGTTTTCATAACATCTCAGGCGTCCTGGATTCCGCTTGATTGGATTCCGCTCATTGCCTGTCACTCAAAGGATGCAGGAACACAGCCTTAAAGTGCGAGCCAATGTAAATATCATTCCAATAATCACTGAGCAACCACAGAGTTCGGATGTATTAAAAAGCTGACCCCCGGTGAGCCTGGAAAAACTTCTCAAGAGATGAAGGGAAGGAATGGGCCGGAACGCGACCCATGTGAAAACCAGCTGTTAACAAGCAGGAGGCAAGTGAGTCCCTGGGGGGTTGGCTTGGTTGGGGAAACAGGGTTCTCTGTCTCCCACATTTGCACCTCGGAATTTTCGTAAGGTTCAAAATTAATGCAAATCAGTCTTTCATGGATCCATTGAGAAGACCTTAAAATGTGTGGATAGCAATTAAGTCAGATTAAAATGTCTTTGATTAAACAGTTACAGTACCACTGTGAAACAAAAGCGTTGGACTTCTTTCCAAGTTAGTTTTGTCTCTGAAATGGACATACAAATGTAACCTAGCTATATCTGAAAGAACTGGTGGTTACAGTCATAAACTTAATGTAAAACAACATTTCATTAAAAATGTCATTAAAAAAGAGCACATAATCGGTGATCCACATTGATGTCGATAATGCAAGCAGTAAGATGCTCCAGTGATGTCATAGCTGTCACTTGTGATGACCATTTTCTTCTTATGTATTCTTTTGTTCCTTTTATGTATTCCTGTTGTATATTATTACCTCGTGTGCCTACTATATTTCTCTTCTTAGGTATTCCTTGTAAACTCTGCTGTGCAAATTCTGTAAAGCACTCTGATACCTTTGGGTCAGGTTTGCGTCATATAAAACTCAAACATAAAATATATAAACAAACCTGATGCACTCCATTCATTGAACTGAATAAAGAAAATGGGGTATCAAAGAGTTTGCAGTAATCAATTAATTAATTATATTGCACTATTTAATTAATCGAACTGTACACATAAAGCAACAATTTTTTATAAACAAAAAACATTACTACACTGCGTTGAAAATTATTAACAGTAATATCCTAAATCGTTGAAGATGTCTGCAGTGTGACCAGTTCTCTGTTTCTGAGCAGTATCCTGAACTTGTTCTGCACACAAGTGCAGCTAGCAGACAATGTTGTCCTCTGCAAATCATAAATCGGAATCTAAAAAAGGAGCCTTCATGTCAACCTAGCTATTATTATGCTAGAAGGAAGGTTTTAGAAGATATTTAGAAAGAGGCAAAAAGCAAACTGGTGAATCTTTGAATTACTGTAACATGAAGTGTAAACACACAAGAATGGTTTAAAATATTTGCTAAATATATAAAGCATGAGAAAAAGCATGGGCAAAAAAAAGTATTAGCTATTTGCCCATCAAGTTCACTTCTTTTTAGTCCGATGTGCACATGAGTTGAGGTAAAATGCCATCACTCCTCCGACAGCCAATAGCTGAAGTAGGCTGCCACACTGTCCCATGCTGAATGCTGTTGTGGACAGAAGCAACATGTCAAGGATAGTTTAACAGACCAACGGATGGAGAGAAAGTCCTCAAATGTATATATATGCATGCAATTTTTAATTATTATGTATTATGTTTACATGAGGCTGCCAAAAGATACAAAGCTTTCCCTTAGCCAGACCTAAAAGATCCTCTCATTGGCACCCACCAGTCAGGTTTCAATCCAGGTCATAGTATCAAATCCATTGCGATAATAATGATTGATGATTGATGATGTCAATACTACTACATTTGAAACCGTCTACTATGAACTATTAAACACAATTCACACAACAATGGGTTTAAATAGCATTGTCATGAATGGATCCAGATCGTATGTTTCAGTCCACATTATATGACCCTCTTCCCATGCACTGTGCTGTAATGTGCCCGATGGTCAGTCCATCTAATAATATTATTTTATCTTTTCATGGTACCCTTTAATAACCTACTCATTGACTACAAATACACAGATAACACTCAAAACTATATAATAAGCATTGGCAATGTCAATAGGTCCGGCATTGAGGTATTTACAAAATTTGGGTAATTGCTCCCACAAAATGGGACAACATTTCTGGAAAATTTCGCAAACTTCTGTGTAATTATGCAAAATGCAAATATTGTATTTAGCTCTAAATTTTAGACCAAAAACACAAGTATTGGAAATGACAGTCACTGGCATTAAAGTCATAAACATTTTTCCTCGTCCAATAATTTTGCCATAAACATGGTGTAGTTACACAACAAAGGGCCTGATTACGATGTTTATTGGAGTTGCCTCCGACTGACATTGCTGCGGAATCAGGACCGACTGACCTTCAGTTGCCGGTCCAGACCGCATTATTACGATGCGGCCGCGTGGTGTGGTCGCACACTCTCATTTCCCTATGGGCGCTTGTGCTGCGGTCGGAAACCGGCCGCAGCTCAAACTCCTATAGAGAAATGGGAGTTTGTGTAAATACCTGCACCATGTGGCAGGCACCTCATGGTGCCCCACAACCGTAGGCTGCGGAGGCAAGGGGGCCCTGCTAGGGGCCCCCAAAGTCGCTTTCCGACAGACTTTCCATGTCAGAAAGGCCAGCATGGAACGGCTGTGTGAAACCGACATTGCAAACACCGACAGTCCTTAAGGGATTACGTTACGGTTTTGACTGGCCAACAGGCTCCTTGAGCCCATCGGAAGCAGCCGGAAGGACCGTCCGGTTTGACTTCTGACCGCCTACATTGTAATTAGGCAGTCGGAAGTCAAACCAGCGATGTCGGTTGGAATATGACCCTTAGTGTCAACCAATGCATGGCCCTTCCCTACAGTGTTTGTTAAGGAGTTCACAACGGAAAGTACTTCCTATTGTAGTTGTTACAAAGTGCTCAGTGTGAAACACTTTCCTATTGCATTTGTAGAGGGTTCACAAAGCAAAAGTGCATGTGTCAAAGAGTTCCCAAATGAGGGAGAGCATTCTGAAGCTGACTTGGGGAGGTGTTGGGGCCAGAACCTCAGGACTGAGCACCACACAAAAATAACACACAATAAATCATCAATGCCCAACCAATGATTTTTCTTTGAAAAGTAAAAATACTTTAATGTACAGAAAACTAAATACTATACTCAAAATGGCAACTGACAAGATTTGAGATGGATTTACAAATTGGAACTCCTCCTTTAGGGCATAGCAGATTAACGGCATTTGGCTTTAACGGATGGGGCAATTAATCCTGTAAATGTAGTCTGTTCCTGTTATATGTGAGGTACCATGTGGCCATTTGGATATCAGCTGGCTTTAATCCTAAAAGCTAGCAATGGTCTTACATGGGTGTTGGAAATGGGGGTATCTAGTTGGCAAGGGTGTGCACCTTTGTCCAAGTAGGGACCCTTCTTCCTAGCCAGGCTAAGGGGGATACAGTAATCTTTATCTAAACCAAACAAGACCAGAACGATAGAAATACACGATACAGTACTCAAAATATGACTTTTAAAAGGTAGTAACAGTTCTGTCCATAGCAAATTATAGATGCAACACTTTCAACAGAAAGTACCTTGGATGTGTCAAAATCAAAAACAAAACAAGCCAAAGGGAAGGTGATGCGTAGGTTCCTTATGCGCAGGGAAGGTGATGCGTCGGTTCCTTACTCCAGGGGAGGTGATGTGTCGGTTTCTTTTCTGTCATGCAGTGGAGGTGATGCGTCAGTTCCTTACTGAAGGGGAGGTAATGCGTCGGTTTCTTACTGTGTGAGGAGGTGATGCATCGGTTTCTTACTGCGGCCCCAGCGTTGATGTAGGCTTGGCGCCCCAGTGCGATGCATGAGGATCGGGGATGCGTTGGTTCTCGATGCGCCAGTGGCGCTTTGTTGGTTCCTGCAGCCACACAGCCGGGCCTGCGTCGCAATTGGTGCGGTGATTCCAGACTTCGTAAATCGGTGCACTTGATGCGGTGTGTTGCGATTTCTCCTGCCACGGGCAGACGCTGCGTCGGTTTCTTCGGCGATGCGTCAAAAACAGGTATGAATGCGTTGTGCTTCTCATCGTTCCATTACTTTTCCAGTTCCCAACAGCAGAAACAACCTCCTGAGGCCCAGAACAGCAACAGGTACCTATTGGCAGGTCAAAACTCCCAGCAAGGAAGTTCAGGGGAGCTGGGGGTGAAGTCTTTGTATCCCTGAGACTTCAAAACAGGAGGCAAGCTCTATTTCAAGCCCTTGGGGATCTTCCCCAAGCAAGGGACACAGCACACTGCAAAGTCCATGTCCTTTCCTTGGCAGAAACAGTCGCTGCAGGCCAACCCCAGACAGCACACAGCAAAGGGGCAGTACTTCTCCTCAGTTTCGCCAGCTCTTCTCCTTGGCAAAAGTTCCTCTTGAATCACAGAAGTAATCTAAAGTTTGGGAGCCTGGGCCCCACTTTTTATAGCACAAATTCCTTTGTTCTCTGGTGGCAGAGAAGCTCTTTGCCCAGTTAAAACCAGTTTTGTCCTCTTTGGTGCAGCTGCTCAGCAGGAGGTGAAGACAGCATTGTCCAAGGCAGACCAGGCCCATTCAGGTATGAAAGAAATCTCCTCCCCCTACTCCAAATGCAGCCCAGGTCTATTCAGCCCAGCCCTGACTCATTCAGAAAAAGCAGGACACACATCAACCCTCCCCTGATGGCTGTCTGAGAGAATGCACATCTCCAGCCCCTGTCGCTCCAAAGTCAAACAGTCAATACACAAACCTAGCAGAGGAACACTGGATGGCTAAGCAAGAAAATACTGACTTTTTAAAAGTGGTATTTTCAAACCCAGAATATAAAAATCATCTTTACTAAAAGATGCATCTTTATATTCTGAGTTCAGGCATACTAAACTCCACTTTCCTATCTTGTCCCAATGGGAAGTTATATTTATAAGATGTTATAAATAAACTCCCTTTCTATCCTATGGGACAGATGGCCTATCAATAGTGAAAAACGAAATACACTGTATTTCACTATCAGGACATGTCACACACCTCAGTACACGTCCTACGTTTCACATACACTGCACCCTTCCCATGGGGCTACCTTGGGCCTACCTTGAGGCCATCTTACATGTAAGAAAAGAGAAGGTTTGGGCCTGGCAAGTGGGTGCACTTGCCAGGTCGACATGACAGTAGCAAACTGTACACAGATACTGCAGTGGCAGGTCTGAGTTACATTTACAGGCTGCTCGTGTGGGTGGCACAATCAGTGCTGCAGGCCCACTAGCAGCATTTGATTTACTGGCCCTGGGCACACACAGTGCACTGTACTAGGGACTTACCAGTAAATAAAATATGGCAATCATGAAATCACCAATCCATAAACACAATTTACAGGGAGAGGATATGCACTTTAACACTGTTCAGCAGTGGTAAAGTGCCCATAGTCATAAAACCAACAAAACAGGGTCCAAAACAGGAGGCCAAAAAGCGAAACGTCTGGGGATAATATCGCTGGAAAAGCCATTTCTAACAATGAACCTTTGGAAAGCATGAGGATTTTTACAATCAAAACATTATACACACAGGTTTTGTCACGTCTATAGCAGGCAGAGCATTCTGAAGCTTACTCAGGGAGGTGTTGGGGGCTAGAACTTCAGGATTGAGCACCACACAAAAATAACACACAATAAATCAATGCCCAACCAATGAGTTTTCTTTAAAAAGTAAAAGTACTTTAATGTTCAGGCAACTAAATACTATACTCAAAATGACAAGTGACAATATTTCATATGGAATCACAATTTAGGACTCCTCCTTTAGGGCTATCAGATTAACCAGAATGCAGATCACAAACTCTAAAAAAGAATCACATGGAGCAATTAACTCTGTAAATGTAGTCTGTTCCTGTTATGTATGGGGTACTATGTGGCCATTTGGATATTAGCAGGTTTTAATCCTAAAAGCTAGCAATGGTCCTATATAGGCCTATTGGAAAACATGAGGATTTTTACAATCAAAAGCTATACATACAAGTTTGGTCACGTCTATCTCAATGTAAAATAAGATGCTTTTGTCATCACATTTAATGATAAATGAAGGAAACGTGTTGGCTTTAACGTTAAGGTGAATAAGCATGACCAGGCATTCTTTAACTAAACTTCTACGAAGACTTAAAGTATGTATTGTCATGAACCTTAAATATCTCTCTGGCCATATGAATAATTTTCCAGTCCCTGAACAAGAAATGGAAGATTTGTATTAAACTCCATCTAATTGCATTTGTCAAAGAGTTTACAATGGAAATCTTCCTTCCTGCTGTATTTGTCAGATACTCAAAAATGTAAAGCTGATTTGACTGGTGCTTGTCCTGGAGTTCTTAGTGTAAAACCCCTTCCTATGGAATTTGTCAGAGACTATAGAATGTAAAATCAGAACCTAATGAAGTTGTCAGAGATTTCACCTTGTAAATCTCCTTCCAATCATTCAATTCACAATATATAACTCCTTCCTATGGTGTTTGGTAAGGAGTTCACAATGGGAAATCCCTTCTGATTGAATTTTTCAGGAAGTTAAGAATGCAAACCTCACCCCATTGCATTTGAATAATATGTGTCAGGTTGTCCAAGGGTAGACGGTAGATACCGGACCTGAGTTATGTCAATGGGAGTCTTTCTCATTTGGGGCCGTATTATGCATTGTTATTGCCCAGCGCACCTTTTAAAAGGTGCACTGGGCGCAAACAATGACAATGAGTCCAATTATGGCAGCGCATTCATGTGAAAAACAGTGCTGCTGCTTGCAGCCACTCTGTGATTTCACCTGCACTTTTAAAGGGGATTAGGGATCCCCTTACAGGTGGGTGCAGTCTGTGGCTGCACTCGCCTGTAAGGGGATATCTGGGGGGTCCATAGGATCCCCTTTCACCTCTCCAGAGGTCTGCTCTCATGGCGCGCACTCACAGTGAGTGCGCCACCTGAGTGCTTCTTTGCCTCTGCTCCCACATCTGTAATATGGCGCGGGCGTAGAGGCAAAGGAATTCCCTCATTTGCATGGGACACGACCCTATGCAAAGGAGGGACCGCCCCCTGATGGTATTACTGAAGGGGACGCACAAGTGTCTGCACCCATTTCTGAACTACCAAAGTGCCCCAGGGGTGTGCTAAGCTGACGCAAACGCACGTTGCACCCTCGGGGCACTTATTGTAATACGGTCCTGGGTGTCTTACAGACTCCAAATCTCGGTCACTGAAACTGGGAACCAAGTGACAGTTTTAGGGCGTGAAACACAGGGTAATGAGTCAAATCAGTCCAAGGCTGATTCAGGAAGGGGATGTGGGCTAGAAAATCAAAACTCAGCAATGCACTCAAATAACAATAAATCAATGTTCAGTCAGTGCTTCTTTAAAAAAGGCAAGCACTGTAATGATCACACCATTAAATATTATGCACAAAATGACAAATATTTACAAGGGGTTTGCGTAATTCGCATATTTTGCTTTTGCATAGTTAAGAAAGATTTGGGAAAATTACAGATAATGCAAATCCATCATTTAGCTCTATATCGTAACACAAAATGCGATCAATTTTCAATGAGAGGACGCATTTTGCACAAAACAAATTGCACAAAAAAGAGTACTGAGAGCAACAGTTGCTGGTTGTTTGCATTGTTTTCAAGCTATAATGTTGCCATGAAGCGCAGTATAATTACTTGACATGGCCGATTGTAATTTAAATTTCACCAAGGGCTAATATTTACAATATACTAAGTAGGACTGTAAACTCCTCCTCCTTGAAACCCCCCTTAAAGAGGCCCTGCAAATTTGCAGGTGTCAGGATTTCATCTAGGTCATACGAGGAAAGTGACATAAGTGCAAGACTGCTCGCTAATGTCTGAAATTCACAAAAGCTAGGAAAGGACTGGAGGCTGTGGAGCACCAGTCTTGGCGGCTGTCTCATACACAGAGGGTCAAAAACAGACAGTTTCAAGTCAGGTCAGTAGAGGGAGACCAGTACCTCCTTATCCCTATAAAAGGCTAAGAACCAACAAGAAGGTGCCTGGCAACTTTCTGCTCATTGCATAGCTCCCGCTCTTGCTTAATTCATCATTCTATTGCATTTCCTCCACATTTGTTTGTGTTGCCTTTGTCCCTTTGTTGGCTTACCTCCTTTACTTAGTTGATTTGGTACTATTACTACAGCTGCTTTACTACAGCTACTTTGCCTGACTATCCTCAGGGTGCTTCTGGGCCACCAGGTATTCCCAGGTACCTTCATGGCTCTTTATTGTTATCTCCTCTGAAATACCCAGTGATACCCATTGCTTTCCCTTCCTGTGTATGTTTTCATTTGTGATCCTATAACTATAGGAATAACTATGACTCGTGCCCTAAGGTAACTATAACTCCTGCACTCGCTATGCACAGTCTGATATAATTTCAAATGTTGCAGTGATATTATCAATGATGTCTTAGAAGATGTCATGAGTGATGTAATACATAGGTGTTGGACTTTGCCCTTTCTGCAGTGGCATGCCCAAACCTTTTGCCTTCACCCTCCTGTTTTTTTAGCCCATTCTTTTTCCCTTTTAGGACTCTTTGCATGTTGCCACTGCTAACCAGTGTTGAAGTGCTTGTGCTCTGTCCTTAAAATATGGTAGAACTGGCTGACACTCAATTGGCCTATTTAATTTGCTTGTAAGTCCCTAGTACAGTAGTACTACATGTGCCCAGGACCTGTAACTTAAATGCGACTAGTGGGCCTGTGGCACTCATTGTACCACCCACCTAAGTAGCCCTCTAAACATGTCTCAGGCCTGCTATTGCTATTACATTGAGCTGTAGCTTCCAATTGGGTGCAGGTGGGCAGGTAAAGTTTGAGGTCTAAAGAATTGTATTTGAAAGACTACTAATGGCAAAGTCAGATTTTAAATTACAGTTTTGTAATTACCACTTTTAAAAAGCTGGCACTTTTCTGCCTTAGTAGTTGAGTGCATACAGCCTGTCTGTGGGTCACATGACTGGCTGTGTGTTCCTCCTAGACACAATAGAGGGTTTACGTGTGCCTAGTAAGCGGTGCTGGGCACAAACCTACTTACACTTGAATAGGCTGTGTCCTGCCTCCACACAAAGGGCTGCATACCCCTGTAGTTAGTCTGGAGCCAGAGCCGTGTAGGCAGAAAACCTTTGCACTTCAAAGGGAAATTTCTAGTAGCTTCTCCTACTTCATAGGAGGCAGCATGTATGACTATTGGATCTCAGATGCCAACTCTTCAGTACATTTCTAGACCTGTTACAGTGGGGTAACTAGTAGTACATGGTGAGGGCATTAGTTATAGTTACCTTAGGGTATGAGTTATAGTTACTTGTGAATTTCAGTGTTTTTGTATGTTTAAAATCAAATGCTTTAACTGACATTTTCACCCAACTATAACATAACAGTGAATGTCTTTTTTTTTATGTGAAGTAATATTTTATTAAAGCAAAACCAAAGGGGGTGATGGACGGAGTGTTGAACATTGCCAGCACTCACTCCCAGTCAACTGATCTGGGTTTAATCCATCATCATTCTTTAGCTCACTCCGCCACCCCAGTTCAGACATGGCCATATGCAAATCAGTCTGACCCTGTGCCTCATGGGAACAGTCCAGCCCGAACTGCCAAGCCATGTCTTCCCTGGACCGGAAACAAGCATCCTGGGACCGGTTTCTGGCTAATCAGTCGTCATAAGCCAGGCTTGCTTGTATCCAGTGGCAAAGTGAGCAAGGGACCCACGTCTGGGCATACCCTGCCAACTTAGGGCGAACAAAGCAAAACCAAAGGGGATGATGGACGGAGTGTTGAACATTGCAAGCACTCACCGCCAGTCAACTGATCTGGGTTTAATCCATCATCATTCTTTACCTCACTCCGCCACCCCAGTTCAGATATGGCCATATGCAAATCAGTCTGACCCTCTGCCTCATGGGAACAGTCCAGCCCAAGCTGCCAAGCCATGTCTTCCCTGGACCGGAAACAAGCATCCTGGGACCGGTTTCTGGCTAATCAGTCGTCATAAGCCAGGCTTGCTTGAATCCAGTGGCAAAGTGAGCAAGGGACCCACGTCTGGGTATACCCTGCCAATTTAGGGCGAACAAAGCAAAACCAAAGGGGATGATGGACGGAGTGTTGAACATTGCAAGCACTCACCGCCAGTCAACTGATCTGGGTTTAATCCATCATCATTCTTTACCTCACTCCGCCACCCCAGTTCAGACATGGCCATATGCAAATCAGTCTGACCCTCTGCCTCATGGGAACAGTCCAGCCCGAGCTGCCAAGCCATGTCTTCCCTGGACCAGAAACAAGCATCCTGGTAACGGTTTCTAGCTAATCAGCCAGGCTAGCTTGAATCCAGTGGCAAAGTGAGCAAGGAACCCACGTCTGGGCATACTCTGTCAACTTAGGGCGAACAAAGCAAAAGCAAAGGGGATGATGGACGGAGTGTTGAACATTGCAAGCACTCACCCCCAGTCAACTGATCTGGGTTTAATCCATCATCATTCTTTAGCTCTCTCCGCCATCCCAGTTCAGACATGGCCATATGCAAATCAGTCTGACCCTGTGCTCATGGGAACAGTCCATCCCGTACAGCCAAGCCATGTCTTCCCTGGACCGGAAACAAGCATCCTGGGACCGGTTTCTGGCTAATCTTACTGGCTTGGCAGTTCGGGCTGGACTGTTCCCATGAGGCATAGGGTCAAGACTGATTTGCATATAGCTGGGTCTGAACTGAGGTGGGGAAGTGAGCTAAAGAATGATGATGGATTCAATCCAGATCTGTGACTGGGGGTGAGTGTCTGAAAAGTTTCAGCACTCCATCCATCATCTCCTTGTGTTTGCTTTGTTCGGCCTAAGTTGGCAGGGTATGCCCAGACGTGGGTCCCTTGCTCACTTTGCCACTGGATTCAAGCTAGCCTGGCTGATGAAGGGTGTTACCCAGAAACCAGTCCCAGAATGCTTGTGTCCGGTTCAGGGAAGACCTGGCTTGGCAGTTCGGGCTGGACTGTTCCCATGAGGCACAGGGTCAAGACTGATTTGCATATAGCTGGGTCTTAACTGAGGTGGTGAAGTGAGCTAAAAAATGATGATGAATTCAACCCGGATCAGTTGACTGGGGGTGAGTGCTTGCAATGTTCAACACTCCGTCCATCATCCCCTTTGGTTTTGCTTTAATAAAATATTACTTCACATAAAAAAAAGAAATTCACAGTTATGTTATAGTTGGGTGAAAATGTCAGTTAAAGCATTTGATTTGAAACATACAAAATACTGAAATTCACAAGTAACTATAACTCATACCCTAAGGTAACTATAACTAATGCCTGTGAGAAGTTGGCCTGGCATATGCTGTCCACTAGTTATAGGGGACACCTTGTACCAGTCCAATTCGACCCTTATGGTGATAGGTTAAAGACAACCTTTAAAGAAAGCTATCCTAGTGGTAGCTGTGGAGAGCAGCCTTCAGGCTAAGTCTTGAAGGAGTGTTAAGCTTATTGTTTTACCATAGAAAACCTCTTGAATAACCAAATGAAAGAGTAGTCCACACAGGTATATATATAAAATATATGTATTTATTCTAAGAATAATCCCACTAGTCTCTTTATGAGACTGGAGGTAAAGATACAATTCAAACAAGCATTGATAGTTACAATAAATAGCACTGGAATCATAGGGCCCCAGGGGGGGACCAAACCATATATCAAAAAAGTGGTATTAGAACCACGACAATTCTACAGACAATGCCTAGGGCATTTAGGGTCGCTGGCCCCTTGTGAAACCACCCAAGGTAGTGAGGAAGGGGACCCACGGGAGACGCGTGCAGTGGCAGAAGCTACTGTCGGGATCTCTATTAAAGCCTATGGAGAATGTCGCGGTTGAATTTTACAAGTTTAAAAACACTTCTAGCAGGAGTTCAAGTTCAAGACTTTAGAGTTAAGCTTTTGAAGGGCCCACACCCACGAGAGTACCGAGGTACCACTGTTACCTGTCCCAGGGAAGCCGGGTGCATAGGTCGTTTTCGATGTCGGGTCGCGGGCTAATTTTCAAGGGCAAAACGTGAAGAACTGCTGCTAGCAAGAAGCGTCGTCGATGTTGTGAAGATTGAAGATGTAGATCTTAAGAGAAGGACCTGAAAGCAGTGGGGACAGAGTCTGGGTCACGGTCACGGCACAGTGACCTGGGGGCTCAGGAGAAAGAGCCCTTCAATGTTGGGTGCTTCCAGGTGGAAGAGGTGTAGCTTGGATCATCAGCCACGGAGTCCAGGAGGTGTCAAGGAAGGCCAGCTTCTGGAGGGCAACTGTCCCACAAAGGATGAGGGTCGCTGCGGTGTTAGTGTCCAGATTGGATCCTCTAAGCCTTGGCAACCACAACCCACGCAAGAATCACAAAACAGCTATTGGTGCAGACCCACAAGGTTTGAGCAAGGTCTCCAGCAAGGAGACTGAACAGCAGGCCTGGAGCAACCAGGGCAACTCTTGCAAGTGAAGATTGACCTCTGCCAGGGCCCACCAGTGGAGAGACAAGGGACGGCGGGAGGCAGCAATTTGGCATGCATAAAGATGTGCCCACGGGTCGACAGAGCGGGCTAGGGTATCGATCTTTGGCACAGATGATGCTGAGAGGTTGGCTCAATAATGGGCCAAAGCACAACTTCCCCACTTGTCGGGGTCGGGTGCTGTGCAAGAGGTGGCTGGTGTCCTGGGGTATTGGGGATCTCGGCACCCACGGGGTCCACGGTGCTGAGCTTTGCTGTGCACACTCACTGGCCTCTGGGATGCTTGAAAACCCACCTCAAGGTAGGAAAGAGTCGTCGATGTCCATAGGAGCAGTGAAGTTCCAACTGTTTCAGGTGCCTGCCAAGCAGGGGGGTAACTCCTTTACCCCAAGGGAGCTTTCTTCATTCAGCTGTGTGGCAGCAAGTCAAAGTTCAAGTCTGTAAAGTCCGAGAATAATCTGAGGCTCTGGGGACCCTGTATTCACCTTTATCCAAAGATATGGGGAGTGTCCAGATCAGAGCCCACCAATGAGAGTTCAGGTGGGAAAGGGTGGCTACACCGTCTACCCTTTGTGTGGTTTCCCACCTGGGAAGGGGACAGGATGCCCCTGAACCGGTTTGAGGCGGTGTATGCAGAAGTAGGCACTGGAGAAACCTATGTGCAAGTCTGAAAGACATCCTATGGTGCACCCACCCAGTTCCAATCCACATAGTCTGTCTTGGGAGGTGGGAGCACCTCCCTGCAACAAGATCCCTATTGTCCAGCTGCCGTGGCTGGAGTTCTGCCCAGCAACAGGCAGCCAGAGTCGTGTGGGTGGCGGGTAGCATCTATTTTGTACTACGTGTGCACTTTTAAATTGGTGTCTAAAATCTGCCGCTTTTACCATATCGCCCCTCTAGCAGGGGGAAATCATGCCCTCACTCCCATGGTTGGATTGGGGGTATGATTCCTACATGTTTGACACCAAACACGACATGGTTCTGTGCAGCCACTCTCAAGTTATCACGCTATCGCGATTACTTATAATGCGGTTAAGAGTATATGGTATGGCTGCACTACAAACAACCCAGCAATAGTTTTACGAAGGTTGCAGAGGGGCCCTACTCAGGTAGGGGTTCCCCCTAACACATATCTCAGCACCCTGCCTTGTAGGATTAGCAAGGCCTGCCTTAGGGGTGACCTATGAGGATATATGTGTTGTATTAAGTGGGATACAGGATACCTATATCCCTGTAAGGGGTGCAAGCACCACCTTATCCAGACTACAGTAGTGGTCTGGTGGTGTCAGTTTGTATGGCTGTCCCAGGGGTGGCACAATAAGTGTTGCCGCCCCTGGTAGGCCTCTGAGGGACCCATGCCCTGGGTACCTAGGGTACCATCTACAAGGGGCTGACAGGGTGTCCTCAGTATCCAATTGGTAGGTATCTAGGGTACTCACATCAGTTTAGAGAAGAAGCAGATAGGCTGGGGTCCTGGATAGCAGGGCCACAGCCTGGCTAGTGTCATAAAACAGTCAAAACATCAGCAAAAAGTTGGGGGCAACTATGCAGTCGATGCCACTCTCCTACAATGCCCTCACCATGTACTACTAGTTACCCCACTGTAACAGGTCCAGAAATGTACTGAAGACTGATTTACATATAGCTGGGTCTTAACTGAGGTGGTGAAGTGAGCTAAAGAATGATGATGGATTCAACCTGGATCTGTGACTGGGGGTGAGTGTCTGAAAAGTTTCAGCACTCCGTCCATCATTTCCTTGTGTTTGCTGAGTAATATTCTATTACCATAAGTAAAGTCAACCCCCCCCCAAAGGTCATGTGTGGTATGGGGTTGGTTTCAGGGCCTGGACTCCATTAGCGCAGCCTCCCTCGCCAAGCCACTTCAGGCCCAAGGACCCCATCCCAAGCCTTTTTTTAAAGGGGTGGGGGAACATCACCACCCTCCCTGACCCACTTTTGGCCCACGTGACCCATTACCAGAACCTTTGTTCTTTTTTAAGGGGAGGGAGCACACGCCCCCCCCTAATGCATTAAGGTCTTAAGGGGCCAATCCATCAGGGCCAAATTCCATTAATAAAGTGGCACCACAGCCACCCTCTCTAAGCCATAATATGCCCTGGGAACATCGTCTCCCGGTGTTGAATTCCATTCAGGAGGTAGGCAGCGCAGGTCCTCTCCAGGAGCATTAATAGGCCCCAGTGACCCCATCCCCCAGAGCAGACTCCCTTTAATAAGGGGAGGGGAGTGTACGGCCCCCATCCCAAGCCTTAATGGGCCTGAGAACCCTACCCCCTAGAGGCTGAATTCCATTCCGGAGGGGGCCCCACGATCCCCCTCCCTGACCCGTAATAGGCCCTTGGGACCCCTTCCCTCAGTGCTGAATTCCATTGAAAAGGGGAAGGGCTGCCAGCGTCCCTCCATGAACATTAATAGACCCCTTGGATCTCATACCCTGGGGCTATAGTTAACTTAACTCGGAAAGGAGTGTGTAGACTGTCTCCCAGAGCCTATTGTGGTCCCAGGGACTCCATCCCTCAGGCCCTGTCTTTCTTTTAGATGGGTGCCCTGGTGCCCACCTGGGGCACCCACCATGGCCCCACGGCCTTAGCTGGCTACCCGCATGCTGCATAATCCAGCATTGCTCCTGCAACTGTTTGTTGTTTGCTCCCACCAGGCAGGAGTGATGTGTGTTTCCCTGTCCGCAAGAGCGGGGGCAGGCAAACAAAAGTCTGCTCCCACTCAGCAAAAGCATTATTAAATCTCCCGCAGAGTGAGAGCAGATATGCCTTTCATGACTGTGTTCTCTCTGGGAAGAGGAGGCATGCCTGCTCTCAGCTTTCGGGGGCTTAAAAAATGCTCACCCTGGATGGGCACAAACTTATTTTTCTCTGCCTATGCTAATGCAGGAAGGCAAACTACTGTGTCCTGAGGTGGGCTCCTTGGGACACAGTAATTGAGCCTGGTCCGGGGATGAGGTTCCTGGGCCCTTAAAGGCTAAGAAGGAGGGCCGCATGGCCCACCTCCCTTTCAGATTCAGTTTGGCCTTGGGGGATGGAGTCCCTGGGAGCCTCTGAGGTCTCCTTGAGGCTCAAGGGGTTGAGCTGCGCTCTCCGCTCCCCTTATTTGGTAATACAGCCAAATAAGGATAGTGAGTTCCCAGCCCAACCAGAGGGGGCTGTAATAGCAGAGGAGCCCACAGTTATTTTCAGAAAAAATTCCCACTGATTTGCGGACCCTTCACAAATTCTCAGCAAAATTTTTAAAAAAACCTTGGCCCGAACCAAAAGGACTAGGGGGTGAGGGTATTCTTACCGATTCCCTTATGTATCTGTTCATCTTTAAAAAAAAAGAAATTCTAGTACTCATGACTCAGTTTCGAATCCTAAGATGGCTGCTGCCACATTGTTGTTGTTGGTGTGGTGGCAGCCAATCAGATCTCAGCATGAGATTTGTCAGGTCAATGGAGCCTCCGTGGCGGGATATATACAAAATGTTTGATCCTTAATTGCTCAAACAATTACTGAATGGATTTACACCAAATCATAAAAAGCACTCTTTCCTGACCAGGATCTAGCTTTCTGACAAATTTGGGGTAAATCCATTCAGGCGTTTGTGCTGTAGGTGTGTCTTAAGTTCCTCTAGAAAACTGAATGGGAAAAGTGATTTTTGGGACCCCCCATTTGTCATGGTCCGCTTGATGAATCACCCTGAAACTTTCCATGCACAAACTATTCTACAAGTAGCACTTTTGGGGAACGTTTTGTGAAGATTTGTCAAACGGCCTCAAAGTTATAAGCCTAATAGAAAAACATACACAATGTATTCAATAAAACAGCGTCTTGACGCTATTGTGGCCGCAACTATTGGAGGACACACTTTTTTGTCTATTGGAGTTTTATGAAAAATTGTGTAAACTCCCTTGTTATGTACTCATCTCCTTGTCTACCACTTGTCTGGTCATGTATATGTTCTTATGTTATATGTACCAGCTTAACACACTGAGCTGTTTTATTGAATACATTTTGTATGTTTTTCTATTAGGGTCTCTTTCTTTTTTCTTTTTCTTCTTTTTCTTTTTCCTGTTTTGCTTATATAAATTCATGTTTCTATTGCTTTTGGATATTTGTTTTTTGAATTGTACACTCTGAACCTTTTGTTTGGAATAATTATTGAATGCCCCTGGTTCAGGTGGTTTGGGCTGCCCCTGTGGTGGTTAATGATCAAAGTTATAAGCAACACAGAAAACGCACTTCCTATGTAATCGTGCTCCTAACTATACCTACTCAGTGATGACTGCCACTGGGCAAATTACACAGTGGTAGTCACCACTGTGTAGGTCTTCTTCGGTCAGAGTTTCCATTAGAACAGCATTTATTGTTTCATTGATAACTTTAGTGCCCTTTGATGAATCTACACAAAGGTTTCCCAAACAAATGTTCATCTACCTCCTCCATGAAACGTTTCTTGCTGTAGGGTGGAGGTATGTCCCAAAGGAACCTCCTCCCTTGATTGGCAACCTGGAGAACATGTTGTGATAGTCATTACAGAACTCTGGGACACAGATTGCCATTAAAATGCACAGGGTTTGAGGGTCACAAAAGGAGCACAGGTATAGGGTGATAACAGATTTTACTCACAATATAAATCATTTATTGGTGGTGGTATACTCATTTTAGTAATTCTGGTGATTTCTTATGTTTAATTTACCATTTGAAAAATGATGACCCTCTGCTGGGATGTGATGAACCATGTTTGAACAATAACTGTTTTTTCTCATTATTTTCTCATAGAAGTTATGGAATGTGCTTCAGAAGGTAAAATGAGAGCACATTTTGCAGAAGTTCACAATAATAGTAATTCCAAGTATTATTAAAATATATTCAGTGATGTAATCAATGATGTCATTAAATATGCCATGAGTGATGTATGATGTGAGGTCATAAACAGTGCATGATTGGGTCTTTGCCTAGAAAGACTCCTCAGACATTTTAGGCTGACCCAAAGTATACATTGACACAAACATTACGTCTTTCACTTAAGACAACAAGCATTTACTGTGCGAAGACCTAAAAAGGGACCTTTAAGCTAAACTCCTTCCTTGTGCATTCATTAGATCGCTAACCATGTAGAACCCTGTCCTACTGTATTTGTAACATAGTTCAAAATGTATAGCCCTTCCAATGGTGTTGGTTAAGGCATTTATAATGTAAAACCCTGTCCTTCTGCATTTGTTAGAGAGTTCACAATGTAAAACTCTTTCCTATTCTAGTTCTTCACATATTTAACCTTCCTATGTTTTTGTCATAAAGTTCATAATGTAATTATCCTTCCTATTGTATAAGTCAGAGAGTTCACTATGTAAAGCCCCTTTCTATTGCAATTGTTAGAGAGTTCACAATGTAAAGTCCCGGCTTATGGTGTTTGGCAAGGGGTTCACAAAGTGCAAAGCCTCCCTATTGCAATTGTCAGGGAGTCCACTATGTGAAGCTGATTTGTATGACTTTGGTAAGCAGTTCAATGTAAAACCACCTCCTGTATTTTTTAGAGTTCACAATCTGAAACTCCTTCCTACTTTATTGGGCGTGGGATTACGCCCTGCAAAGCCCCTAATTCCTGTATTGAAGCTGTGGTCTGTGTAATCAATGTCCCTCTCAGTTAGGAGCAATGGAACTGCTTTTTAGGTGGAATTCCATAACCTGTGTACTTAAACACAGCCCCTCTATTTGTGCTATATCTTACAGCTTTTTCTGATGATTACAGATGCATCATCAAACAAGGTGTAACTCAAAAACACATGGTTTTTTTTTCGGAAGGGGTAACGAGCTTTGTTGTCTACTATGGTAATCTGTGGGATGTGATTTAGAAAATACTTATCTACAGGCTTTAACAGAGTGTAATTAAAATCCACCAATAAAGGCATATTGGCTTTAGCACATGTTTTTCACAATGAATACCTCAGGCCTACTGCGTTTATCATAACTTTTCATTATAAACAGATCAGATCTATGGCATCTGATATAAGGTTTCCCAATGAAGCAATAAGGCCTATCACCTTGATCGTTGGCTTGTCACTATGACCAAGTCAGGGCTACTGTATTTAGCATGATCAGTGCAATACAAGCACTCTTTTTTTCAGCAGAAGCATACAACATCTGCCCCATCAAATCCAGTAGGGAGGAAGATTAACATGAGAAAGGAGCCAAAGCCCTTTTTAGTAGTGCTTCTTAAAACTCTTTTTCTTTTGATTACATAATGTCTGCTGACAACTGCACCGTCAAGCAAGACCTAAAGAAAGACTCCTCTGAGTCCATTCACTCACCATAAACAGCATTTAGGAATGGATGACACAAAGATGTCTGAAATTTAGCATCTTCTAAACTGAGTCCTTACTTCTCACTCTAAATTCAAGCAATTAGATACAACAAAAAAGATATGATTCTGGCAAGGAGAGAAGAAGTTACAATTGTGTGACTTGGCCCGATAACGGAAGGATGTTACGATTCACACGGGAGAAAATCTTGGAACCAAGGACAAATTGTTGCGAGGAAGGCACACGTACGACATCATGGAAAAGTACATCCAGGATCGTACCCAGAGTGGATGGCGTGACCAAAAGTGCATCATGGGAATGCTACCTGTAGACAATAGATTGTTGGAACTACGAAAAGATCCCCCTACTCCTTTCTTGCCTTCAGAGAGAGAGAGAGCATTCCAGAATGAACTCCTTTTTTAGAATGGTGGTTTCATGCTACTTGACACCTTTTATCAGGTTTTCTTGGGAATCCTTATGTAGGGATGTCACCTTAGTGTCAGAGTAGGGAAAGAGTTCATGCTTTTCACTCAGCAACCCTTGAAGCATGGAAATTTTGATTCATGCTTCCTGATCTTCTGTAATCTACTCCTTGAATTAATTGTCTGGTTTATGCTGCACCATCTATATTGGATGCGCAGATTTGGCTTTATGCTAATTCCTTTGTATTTCTATACCATTGTGTTGAGGTCTCCCTATGTCCAGTTATTTTTGGCTTTGTAATAAACTGACTAACTCAAAGTAGTTGTCCGTGGGTTATTATGTATCCAAGAGAATTATTGACTAATTGATTGTTTTTCTCCCCTTTACTGTTTCATGCTGCGAAAAAGAACCATTGGAGTTTGACTCTAGAACAGGTCTAGAACTTATGGGCCCCGCCCTTTCACGCCAAACTCTTGATTAGGCCTTATGATTTAAAAGGCCACTCACAGAGAAGGCTTAAAACTTGTCCTTGCAGAAATACCTCAACTCCTGAATTTACCTCAAGACATTTTTGCTCGTGAAGACATGGAAAAACCTCAAATTCCCTAAACATAATCTCTGCTCTTCTATACTTCATTTATTTATTTATTTATTCAGTGGTTTGTATAGCGCAAACTTGACCCCGTAGGGTATCAGAGTGCTTCACAGTTCAGGACATGGTAAGTTTTCCAGTACAGAGCTCTGTATAGCATTTAATATATTCCAGTCCAGTTCAAAGTTGACACATCTATTTCTTTTGATGACTGTTATAGTATGTTTACGGCAGGAATTTACTCATTAAGAAGATCTTGGTTTCTTTCTTGAATCTTGTGTGGTTGGGTAGCCTTCTGATGTCTGGAGGTAGCGAGTTCCATATTCTCGGTGCGGCACCTGACAACGCTCTGTTGTAAGTTTTTTTTTTTGCGGAAAATCGGTGGTTTCAGCACTAGGTCTCTGGCGCTCCTTGATTGTCTGTTTCCCCCAGAAATCACCAATTTCTGCGCTAGGTATGTTGGTGACTTGAATTGTAAAGCTTTATGTGTTATGCACACCAGTTTGAGCGGAATTCTGGCTTCATAAGGTAGCCAGTTCAGTGCTTTCAGGTGAGGAGAGATGTGGGCGAATTTTTTTGACCCTGTTATGAGTCTTGTTGCTGCATTGAGGTAGGCTTTAAGAGTTGCTGTTGCAATTTTGGAAGACCAGAAAGTGTTGTGCATCCGTATTCGATCCTCGAGATTACTAATACTTGAACTGCCATTTTGAGGTCCGCCGTTTCGATGAAAGGTTTCAATTTCTTAATGTAGCGCAGGTGAAATCTTGCACTTTTAGCCAGCGTGTTAATGTGTGACTGCATGTTAAGGCTTTGGTCTAGTGTTATCCCTAGAGATTTGGTTGAATCTACAGTGATCGGGGTACAATTGAGTGCGGTGATCATTCTTTTATAATGGACGGGTTTTTGGTAGGGGAAATTAGGAGGAATTCTGTTTTTTTTTAGTTTAGTTGGAGATGATTGCTTGTTAGCCATTGCATCGTCACCCGTAGAACCTTGTTCATTGTTCTGATCTCCTCTAAGGAGGAGATCTTAATTTAAATCTGAGTGTCACCGGCGTACATGTGAAAAAGGATGTTGGCACGGTGGAGTATGTCCGTTAGTGGTTCCACATATAAGTTAAATAGTGATGGGGAGAGGGTTGATCCTTGTGGAACCCCTATCTGGATGGGGATGATGTTGACAGGTTCCTATTCACCAGAACTTCTTGTGATCTGTTCCTCAAGTAGGACTTGAACCATTCAGAACGTTCCCAGAAAAACCCATCCTGTTCTCCAGACGTTCTAGCAACATTTCGTGGTTAACTGTGTCGAGAGCGGATGATAAATCAAGCAAGATTAACAGACATGCTTTTTGTTGGTCTAGAGCGAGTAATGCGTCGTGTACTATGTGCAGAATTGCCGCTTCCGTACTATGGTTTGGCCTAAATCCTGATTGGCAATCGCCTAGTAGTTGGAATTTAGATATGTGCTGACTTAGTTGTTGCAGAACACATTTTCAATCACTTTAGCTAATAGAGGAATGTTGGATACTGGCCGAAAGTTGCTTGGTTCAGAGGGATTCTCTGTCGGTTTTTTTATGATGGGAATTACTTGCCCCATTTTTAGACAGTCTGGGAAGGATCCTTGAGACAGGGAAGCATTGACTATCGATGTCCAGCTGGGGATGATCTCCTGGTCTATGTACGGCATACATTTTGCGGGGAGTGGGTCGTTGAAGCGATTGTTAGGCTTAATGGCCGATAAGGTTTTCAGGATGTCGTTTTGGTCATATTGCTCAAAAGTGGACAAATGAGCTTCGTTTTTGGGTAATGAATCATTGGGCATTGATATTTGGTTGAGAAGCCTCCCATGTAGAAGCTGTTGATTTAAGCTCGCATTCCAGGGACGTGGCCTTGGATGTAAAGAAATTTGTGAATTCCTCACAGCTAATTTGAGATTTTGTTGCTTCTAGTGCAGATTTGTACGTTTTGCTTGATTGTTGTTTAAACAATTCAAATAGTTTCCGAGATCTGTTTTTCGCATTTTCCAATTACGTTCTGAAGAATCCTTTTTTTGACTTTTGAATATTTTTATTGTAGGCGCTTCTGGTTTTTCCTAGCAGTTTTAGCTGTGGGGATGATGGTAGCTGTCTCCATTTCCTTTCTGCTAGTCTCAGTTTACGTCTTTCTGCATTTAGTGTGTCGCTGAACCAGGGTTTTTTTTATCTTTGTCCGATGTTCGTTTTAGTTTTAATGGTGCAATAGTGTCCATTATCTGTGACATCTTCACATTGTAGTGCTCCGTGAGTTCGTTGGCGTTCATTGGCGTTTGTCATATTTCTGGGAGGGGGAAGATCTTTCCTGCATAACGACGCCAGCTTCTCCTTGTCCACGTTCTTTGTGGTCCTCACCCATTGTTTGGGTTTGATTGGTTGAGTGGTTCTTTTCTTTAGTACTCTGTAAATTTGGAAGGTTATTATGTGATGATCTGACCAGTCACAAGGCAGGATTGAGGTTAAGCTCACAGCTTTATCTTTGGATATGATCGAGTCTAGTGTGGATCTTTTCACATGCGTTGGAAGCGTGCACGCTTGCACTAGCATCTGCTAGGAAGTCTTTAAAGATGTTTACCTGGCTTTCATTAGGATTGTTCCAGTGTAAATTGAAGTCTCCTAGGAAAATGTCATTGGAGTGTGGGGAGGTGTTTGCTGTGATGATCTCCATTAAGTGGTCGATAAAAGGTTTATTCTTGCCTGGTGGGTGATAAAATGCATGAACCTTGCATAGCCGTTTCTCGTTGTGAACTATGGAGAGTGCAAGGTATTCGCATGAGTTAAGGGGGTCGACGGGCAATGGAGTAACCAAGAGGTCCGAGCGATGAATAACAGCAATACCACCACCTATTTGCTTTAGCCTGTCTTGCCTCACAATGAAATAGTTAGGGGGCACCAGTAGATCCAAGCATGGCGAGGAAGATTCTGTGAGCCATGTTTCCTTTAGGATCGCAACGTCGATCTCCTGACTCAGGATAAGGTCAGCAATGTCTGACGCATGTTTCACTGCTGAGCGGCAGTTGATTAGTAGCCCTATGATCTTTTTCTGAGAATCCTGGATGGGGTCTTGCTTTGGGTTGATTAGTGTTATTTGCTTCAGGTTGTTCGCATTTAATTTTCTGTCACGAGCCCTGACTTCTCTGAAAGAGTTGATTGGGACTGAGTTGATTACATGTACCTTTGTCTCGTTGCAAGTGTCAGTTGTGGCTGGTGATGTCTCGTAGGATTGCAATAGTACTTGCGTTTCCTCTGCCAATTGGTAGCTAGGGAGTTTTCAAGGTCGATTATGTCTGTTTGATAGAGACATTGGTGTTGTTTATATGTTTTTATGTAGTGAGAGTAGTCTCTTGCATATTTTTGACTTTGGAGAGTGCGTTTTCTGTGAGGCGCGCAATATTTTTCAGATCCAGTATCACTTTGAAAATGGTTTGTAGAAGGTTGCTGGAGTTTGGCTTCTGAGTAACTGGGATCCGACCTCGGGGGGAGGTATGCGGGCTTTTTAATAGAATAGGAGTTGAGCTCCTGCTGTCTGGCGAGTTGAATGTACGCGGAGCGGTGAATAGTGGTTGGGTGGATGTTGTAGAATAATCCCCTATGTGTGGTGGCATAGCAGACTTTCTCGATTTTCTTCCCACTATTTCTTGCTGCATGTGGCGATTGGCTCCCGGCATGGACATTGACGTGTTTGTTCGTTGTGCAGGACTTTGCCGTTCATTGAGGGATGTTGATGAAGGATTCATCGTGAACTTCGGTGCTAGGCCCATTAATTCTGGGGAGCGCCTATTTGGCTCTGTTGCGTTTGTTGGGGAAGGGTTTGACCTCTGTGGGACCGTTGTCTTCTCATGTTCCTCTCTCGGTGTTGCATTATTGTGATGTGTAATTGAACTTGCGCCAGGGCTTTGTTGGTTCCTCGTACAAGTGGAATAATAGACTTTTTCTTTAAGCGTGGAGAAGTATTCATCAAATTTGTTTATAGCCATGTCCTTAGCTTAAATGAGTACCGTACCATTTTTATAGATTGTTATATTCAGAACAGCTCCTAGTCTCTGCAAGGGAGCGATCAGAAGCTTAATGCCGTCTGGTATATTTTTTATATCTTGTGGGTTCAATAGTTCGGTTATGGTCAAGCGCCATTTTGCCGGCTTTCTGGTGAAGAATATAAGGTCATTGACCAATATGCCCTTTTTTAGGATGTATGTCGTTACAACGCACACTTTTACAACGCATGCACTTACAACGCATTTTTTACAACGCAACATCAATTACAACGCATTCCATTACATAGCATGACACTACAACGCATTTTTAAAAACTACCTTTACAACGCATTCCATTACATCGCATACTACCTTTACAACGCATACCATTACAACGCATAATATTAAATTGCATTTAAGGTAAGTATTGGATAGTATAGGGGTAAAAATTACTATTCTAACTCCAGGGGGTGCAACAGTAGGGTAAGTGTTGGATAGTATAGGGGTAAAAATTACTATTCTAACTCCAGGGGGTGCAACAGTAGGGTAAGTGTTGGATAGTATAGGGGTAAAAATTACTATTCTAACTCCAGGGGGTGCAACAGTAGGGTAAGTGTTGGATAGTATAGGGGTAAAAATTGCTATTCTAACTCCAGAGGGTGCAACAGTAGGGTAAGTGTTGGATAGTATAGGGGTAAAAATTACTATTCTAACTCCAGGGGGTGCAACAGTAGGGAAAGTGTTGGATAGTATAGGGGTAAAAATTACTATTCCAACTCCAGGGGGTGCAACAGTAGGGTAAGTGTTGGATAGTATAGGGGTAAAAATTACTATTCTAACTCCAGGGGGTGCAACAGTAGGGTAAGTGTTGGATAGTATAGGGGTAAAAATTACTATTCTAACTCCAGGGGGTGCAACAGTAGATTAAGTGTTGGATAGTATAGGGGTAAAAATTACTATTCTAACTCCAGGGGGTGCAACAGTAGGGTAAGTGTTGGATAGTGTAGTGTAATATTATGCGTTGTAATGGTATGCGTTGTAAAGGTAGTATGCGATGTAATGGAATGCGTTGTAAAGGTAGTTTTTAAAAATGCGTTGTAGTGTCATGCTATGTAATGGAATGCGTTGTAGTGGATGTTGCGTTGTAAAAAATGTGTTGTAAGTGTAGTGCGTTGTAAAAGTTGCGTTGTAAAGGTTGTTCCCCCCTTTTTTATGTTGAAGTAAGGGTCTGAGATTAGTGTCTCTGTGTTTATTTCCATTAAGTTGTGCTTAAAAGTCTTAGCTGTATTCATGGTGATGTTGGGAGGGTATATTATGTTGTGGGAGTTATACTAAACTCCAATACTCTGCAATATCTCACACATCTGACTCCAGTCTCTCACCGACACATAACTATATTGTTTGCTGTGGTCTCTATAATCTCACTTGCAATCTAATTGTTTATTGCATTGTTTAAAATGGTCATCATGCTCTTTTAATGTCCCATGTTGTCGCCCATGCTGTACAGAGCACCAACATCTTTCTGGGCCATGGGCCATACCATAATTATTTTCTTTGAACTGTGTCAGCACAGAAGGACTCTGTCAGCTTAATCTCTTCAGACGTAAGTTAACTCTAAAAAAAGTTAATGCATTTGCTTTGGCAGTAGAGCTCTGAAATACAAAGAAGCAAATACTGCCTGTGTACACGAGCTGAGGGGCCGTATCATGAATAGCTGCACTGGGCCAGAGCCTGTTGTGTAAACTAGGGCTCTGGTCTAGTTCTACAAGGTTTGGCTTTGCCACCCACAGGTGCCTAAACTTAGTCCAGTGCACCAATGCTTGAGTGTGAAAGTCCAGGTTGTTGTAGCCCCACACAACTCCACTTAACATTCTTGTTGATGTGGTGACGGTGCTTTACGGCTTACTAACAGTCCAATAAAGGCGCTAGAGATGCAATGGTAATTTAAACTAAATGTTGTTCTGTACAATAAAACACACAAGTACTGCACTATGAAAATACAATATATATGTTTAAAAGTATTTATTTCAAAAGTCTCATCAGTTGCATAGTGCATGAGTTAGAAATACACAGAATATAATTAGAACAGCATTAATGCATGTCGCTAACAGCAAGAATAATATGAACATTTCTACCTTGATTGAAATGTTCCTAGCAACCGGACACCCTAAAGACTACTACCATGCCCTACACCATGAGATCATGGAGTAGCTATCTTGCCTCTAGATTTTCTTGTGAATTGGCGTACTGCATACCTGCTCACAACGGAGAAGTTGTGGTTATCAGACTTTGACCAGGAGAGAGTGTTCCCTCAGAAGGAAAACACAAATCAGCTCGGCTTATCCCCTCTCTTCTCTGTACCAGCTCTGTATCAGTTTTCAACATAGAAATGGATGCTGGGGCAGTATGGCAATCTGGCAGGACTTCTTGTCATAACCTGGGGCAATGCCACAAAGGCCTCCCTGATTCAGTAGTCAATTAACGTGGTTTCACTGACTAAATTGGGGGGACTTTCCACTCAGTCCAAGACATAACAGGTAAGACCCAACAAGATTAAAAAAATATCAACTCACCCCACATATTTATTTTGCACATTCACTGTTAGACCTTGAAATGTAGACATCAGGGAACTTGTAGCAGACTTGTGTTGCCTTAGTTGTTAGCAAAATCTTTGTATGGATGATTTGATACGTGCACGAGATCCACAAAAGATAATGACATGTGGCATGTGGGCCAAAGGCACACAGGTTAACTTGCTCAGAATTGAGTCTGGCTTTGGGGTCTTTACAACAAGCTGTGTTTATGTGTGTTTTTAATATGAGGTGTCTAAAGTTCATTTAGATAACTCAGAATGTCTCTGAGTTAATGCATCAACTTTAGATGGAAGAAGCTGAAAACTGAGAAAAACAAACTCTGCTCACTGTTTCCGACATGCTGTCTGCATTTCATGCATTATCTTACAGAAATACTGAGTTATATACATGAACTTTAGAAACTGCACATGCAAAAAGAGGAGTACTGCTCAACACTGAACCAGCACAGCTCTTCATAATATGACCTCTACTATCTGCTGCCCATCCAGTTACTTGGAAATCTTTCGAGTTAATATATGCGCTGAAGATGGGAAAAAGAAACAGCCCAGACCCCTTCTGCTTTGGGGCGTGAAGGTAATCACGATATGGCCATTGTCCGCACAATGTAAAACAGAAACAGATTCAAAATAATAAAGTCACCAGTTCTATACAAGTTGCTCCACCAGCATAACAGCACCTACAGATAGCTCATGTCACATAGCCGTGCTACTGTAATTACCACATCACCTACCTAAACTTACTTCCTCTCTTGCATAGTGTACTGAAGTGGGGTGCTCCAAATTTCTGAATATGAGACTTTCATTTGAGATGAAAGAACGTGAAACAGGAGTAAACCCGTATACCCAGTTGAGACCGGGTGAATTATGGTACCAAAACAACAACGTCTCAACCAGTAATTGCAGGGACAATTTTAGGAAAATGCATAAATCATCAAGGAGGGGAAACGAGAGACCAAAGTAGGAAAATTTGTTGTTAATATTAGACAAATAGTTACAACAGCACTATAGTACAATTCAATCAGTTTAAAGTAGCCAAACATATACCAATTGTGTACTGACTGTGCTTAGTGCAAGTGATAAGTGCAGTGACACAAGTGATATATACAGTGTGAATGGCGCAAAGTGAGAAACCAACATTAATCATAAACAAATTACATAAATACAATGAATAATTTGCAATACAGTATTAATCCTTAGGTAGCTGTGAATTACACTGGGATGTCGACGGCGTTTCGACCTTATACAATTAAGGTCATCATCAGGACAATGGCTACAATTTGAAGGGTGCTGTTGAGGTATAAAGGAAAATTAAATAAGAGATGCGAAAGTAGGTAAACCATCTGTTAAAACATAAGAAATATCAAGTCACAAAGGGCAGAAAAGGGGAGAAATAGAGTGAAGGACTCCACTGAAGAGGGGCTGGGGAGGGGAGGGGGGAGGGGGGGAGGAAAAAAGGGGAAGGGGGGAAGGGAAAGGCAAGGGTGGGGGGGGACAAAAATAAGGTGAGTATTGGCGACCGAAAGGGAGGGGTGTATGGGTATGGGATTGAGTAAATGCCAATATAGTGAAATGAATAAATATATCACCTGAAGTCAAATCTACATGGAATCAAACAGAACGCTAATGAATAGATGTTATCAGGAACTCATAAGTAGGCGTTATCAAGAAGTCTTCACAGGCACAAGAAAAATATATTCAAAAACTGCAAAAGAAAACATTTCACATACTTAAAAACGGAGAATATCAAGCCATCTGATGCATCAAAGGATGGGTTGAGGGGACGGGGGAAAAGGTAGAAGTTTGTTGATAGAAAATAGCAAACAAACATACCAGGCTATCTGTTCTTTTAAAGCCTGTTTCGGTCGTCAAATTACAGTCCAACGCGGTCGACATCCCATTGTAATTCACGGCTACCTAAGGATTAATACTGTATTGCAAATTATTCATTGTATTTATGTAATTTGTTTATGATTAATGTTGGTTTCTCACTTTGCTCCGTTCACACTGTATAAATCACTTGTGTCACTGCACTTATCACTTGCACTAAGCACAGTCAGTACACAATTGGTGTATGTTTGGCTACTTTAAACTGATTGAATTGTACTATAGTGCTGTTGTAACTATTTGTATAATAATAACAACAAATTTTCCTACTTTGGTCTCTCGTTTCCCCTCCTTGATGATTGATGCATTTTCCTAAAATTGTCCTTTCATTTGAGATGGGCACTCATATTTCTCCCTGTTGGACCTGGTCTTTTTTGCAGGGTTATCCCCAAACCTTTTGCCTTCCGCCGCCTATTTTTCTGACCTTCTTTTTGTTAACTTCAGGACTCTAGGTACTTTACCACTGCAAATCAGTGCTAAAATGTATATGTTCTCTTCTCTAAATCATTGTATAATTGGTTCCGCCCTGATTGGTATATTTGATTTACCAATAAGTCCCTAGTACAGTGCACTGTATGTGCCCAGGGCCTGAAAATGAAATGCTACTAGAGGGCCTGCTAACCAACAAAACATCTTGTCCCAACTGAAATCTATTAGACAACAAACTATTTTCAAAAACCTATCATGAAATGAAACACGAAAGGAAGGCTTTACGAATTGCCTGTTACTCAAAACACTTTTATTTATTTCATATTCTTATTTTTTGTGTGAACAGCAATTTTAATTTACAAAAAAATATACATTACACATACAAATATATTCAAATCCAATGACAACAAACTAGACGATACCCTAGCGGATTTTTACATTCAATCATCAAGCATTCTTGGCCAATCCATTCATACCAGAAACTCACATACACTAAACTGAACGGTCCTTTTGACACCTCTCCCTTTTAAACAAAAATTGTTATCCGCACTTTATGCGTATTGTAACATTTTCTTTCTTCATATACAATTAAAGAACCACAAAAGCATTTAGGGCAGAGCTTTCAAAGAGGATGTGCGAAGGACCGACTGGTCGACGCGTTTCGAACCTCTATCTTTATGAGGTTCTCCTCAGGACCAATCAATTTCTGCAATACAAATAAAATAAACATAAATGAAAAGACCGGTGGACAGTTTAAGAACTCAAGCGAGCCCCCACCAGCGGCCTAGCACACCCACCTTACGGACAAGTGTCAGAATGGAACCTTGACCTGCTTTGGCCTTCAAACGATTCAACCAGCTAGAGCCGGAGCTGTGGAAAACCAAATACAAAAATGTACCCACTCATATTGTCATTCTTTCTATAACATGACAAACAAATACGGACATCACAACAGCTGCACTCATTTTCGCTCACCCTGCAATCTGTAGTCTGACTCATCAAATGGGCTGATGTAATTTTTCGTGCCAGCGTTGTTTTGACTTTAATTAGTCGTGTCCCTTTTCTTTTGCTTCTAACATGAACTGAAATTAGAAATCAAAATGAAGGACGTCGTCATTAGGAATGTTCAGCTAATTCTGACAGCGCTGGTGATTAAAAGATGTGAAAAACGGGGGGGTCAATCCTTCGCTTACCTAATTTTCTCTCAATTAACGGCGTGCCGCGAGCCCGTGCATCCGCATTAGGAACACCTCGCCCAATCAGGAAGTGAATACGATGGATTTCACCGGGTCAAAAAGCTGCCCTTGGCTCATGGGATCTGTAGTCACTTCTAACGGAGAAGTGGGAAATGTAGTTCTCTGCCGGAGTGATGCCAGGTTTTTTAAAAAACGGTGAACTTGGTGAAACGAATTCTGCAAAGCTGCGCAATTGTTGTAACACTATTATGTCCATTACTGTAAGGACGATCATAAAGGGCATATTCAAGTTGCGATCGGTCTATAGATATCAGCTGTTTCGTTGAGACCATTAGTTGTCGTATTGAATTTCATGATAAGGAAAGCCTCTCGTTGGCTCAAGAGTCTCTCCAGGTCACCGCCACGTAGGTCTTTCTCAATTTTGGACAACACTGTCCACTTGAAGTCTTCTTCACGGTGTGTCATCAAGATCCAGTGGCTTACTAGCGGAGCGTTTTCAACTCTCCGTCGAATCCTCGACTTATGCTGAGTGATCCGCTGCCGTACTTCCTGAGTAGTCTTTCCTATATAAAGTTTTGGACATGGGCATGTTACTGCGTACACGACATTCTTGGTTCTGCAGTTTGTAAATGTATTATGTTTCCAATTGATGCTATCAAAGGTAAAAACGCCTCCCTCTAGGGTTTGTTCGCAACACATGCACGACCCGCACCTGTGATGCCCAACGATTGGAGGTAAGGCTAGCAGACCTCTCAAGGTAGGGGGCTGCTGTTTGGGCAAAGCTGCTCTTACAATGAAATTTGCTATACTTTTTTCTTTTTTGAACGCAAAGAGAGGTGGTGTAGAAAAATCCTCATGGAGGTCTTCGATCAGGTGCCAATTTGAAAGGATCAGTTTGCGAAGTTGGTGTGAGTTAGGGCAAAACGTTGTAACGCAAACTGGCCTATTAACCATCTTCTTTCCTTTGCTCTCCAACAGAGTTTCCCTTGGGGTCCACCAAGCTCTTTTAAGGGAGTGTTTGAGTAATTTTTTCGGGTATCCCCTATCCATCAGACGATCTTTGAGTTTGTTAGCATGGACAAAGTATTCTTCTTTTTGTGAACAATTCCTACGGATCCGTAGGAACTGTCCGTATGGTAGATTCTGTCTCAAGCTTCGAGGATGATTACTGGTGTAATGGAGTGCCTTATTTCTATCAGTTGACTTCCTGAAAAGTGTGGTTTCTAGTTGACCCTCAGAATCCTCTACTTTGACGTCCAAAAATGTGATTGATTGATTGAATGCCGAACAGCTGAATTTGATATCTCTTGATCGTTCGTTAAGCCATCCTACAAACTCGTCTAGTCGTTGTTGTGTCCCAGACCAAATTAAAAAGATATCATCTATGTATCGCATGTAGTTGGAAATGTTTGCCGAGTACGGGTTGTTATTATAGATGAAATTATTTTCATAAAGTCCCATAAATAGCACCGCTAGCTCTGGGGCGAATGGACACCCCATCGCCACGCCTCTTATTTGGAAGAAGAACTGGGACTCAAAAGAAAAATAGTTTTTTGACAGTGCGAATTTGGCAAGTGCCAGAATGAATTCCGATGGAACCTGGACTGGTCGTTCTCTTTTGTCTAGGAACCACGTTAATGTCTCTAGCGCTTGATCTTGGGGTATTTGGGTGTAAAGCGACACCACATCAAGTGTCACCATCAGCTGATTTTTGTTGTCAAACTTTACCGACGCTATTCTGTTCAAAAAGGCTGTGGTATCTTTCAGGTGGGCCGGAATGTCGCGAATGAAAGGTTTTAAAAAGAAGTCAATGTATTGAGCGACTGGTTCAATAAGTGACTTGCACCCTGAAACGATGGGTCTGCCAGGGGGGTCAACTTCACTCTTATGTAATTTAGGCAAAACATAAAAGACAGGCGTCCTAGGATTCTTATTTTCTAGAAAAATCCGTTCTTTTGGGCCAACGAAGCCTTGTGTGAACCCTTCCTCGATGATTTGAAAGAGTTGATTTTGAAGTTCCTTGGTTGGATCCTTGGAAATTTTTCGGTAACAGTCTGCATCTTCTAGCTGGCGCAACGCCTCTTTTTTATATTTATTCAGGTCCCAAATAACCACTGCACCCCCTTTATCCGCTTGTTTAACCACCACGGATCTGTCGTTTTTGAGGGCCATCAAAGCGTCATTCTCTTGTTTGGCTAGATTATATTTAATATAGCCTTTTTTCTTTTCCATTGCTTGTATCCCGGATAGGATAGTCTTTTCGAAAGTGCTGATCTCCTTGGGGATTTTAGGGCCTGATGGACAAAACAAAGATTTTCTCCTTAATCCTGTTATCTCTGTTGTTAATGTTTCAGGGGTATCCTGGAAAAACGTTTTGAGCCGAACTTTCCGACAGAATTCAATTATTTCTAACTTTAGTTTGACAAAGTCCGTTGGTCTGGATGGTACGAATCCTAGTCCTTTAGATAATATAGACAATTCAGCTTCTGTTAGGATTTTTTCGGACAAATTAAACACCGGTGAGGGAACTAACTCCTGTAGTACTGACGGCGAGTTCGCATTTCCCACGGTTGGGAATAATGTAGGCGTCCTCTGCCCTGCCGTTGGCCTCGTGCTAAAAAATGCGACCCTTGATTTGTTATTTGTTGATCCTGATTTTGTTGTTTTAATCTTGGGTTTGTGTTTGTCCCTATATTATCATCCGACTCACCACCTGAAGACGAGGATGTTGTTTCAGAAAAGGTGATAAATTTCTTTCTTGATCGTCCTCGGTAATTTTGGAGATAATTTATCGATTTGTTGTTGATGTAAAAATCTTTATTTAAATATGGATAGGTGGATTCCAATGAGAAATTCTTTTTATCAACCTCGAATTTGTTGCTTTTTTGGATGACTGTATAGTCTTTAAAGTCCGATATCTCCTTTTCAACTTTTTCTAGTAGAGCTTTGGCATCAGTTAGGCTTTGGTTATTTTTAACTTCTGCTTCCAGGTCCGCTATCTCTTGTAATTGTGACAATGACAGCCTATAAGCTGTTTCAACAGTCAACACCATTAAATCCCGGCTGCATTTCGTCTCAATGCAGCTGTACCCTTTCTTGTATATCGGATCGTCGATGAATACTACCGGAATATTTCATATCTGCAGTCCCGATGGAATTGTTCCTTCTTTTAGATGTTGTAATAAGAAATGCCCATGTAGGTCCGTCCTGATTTGTTTTTTACGTAATCTAATGAGTTTGTCAGATTCGTTCTGAGTTTTTGCAGTGACACTTAAGGTAGCTGAAGCAAAGACTGGGGGTTCTCGAATTAAGTTCTGAATATGTTCCTCACTGTAGGCGAAGGCATCTTTTTCTGCCATCGCACTAATAACTCTAGGGTTAAAACTAAAGTAACAACCAATGACGTAATTAAACACAAAACAACAGATAAAACACAATTAAACAAACGTCCAATCCACACACCGCACCTATCTCTGACAACAAAAGTTGTGCAAATCTCGTGGTTTCTTTTTAGCTATAACCACTAGTGCAGCCTCGCGGGCCTCCGCCCGCACAAAACACTATAAACCAAAACTGGGCTTTGGCTCAAATAATCAGCCGGACTGAGCCGAATAAACTAACCAACAAAACATCTTGTCCCAACTGAAATCTATTAGACAACAAACTATTTTCAAAAACCTATCATGAAATGAAACACGAAAGGAAGGCTTTACGAATTGCCTGTTACTCAAAACACTTTTGTTTATTACATATTCTTATTTTTTGTGTGAACAGCAATTTTAATTTACAAAAAAATATACATTACACATACAAATATATTCAAATCCAATGACAACAAACTAGACGATACCCTAGCGGATTTTTACATTCAATCATCAAGCATTCTTGGCCAATCCATTCATACCATACTAGAGGGCCTGCAGCATGAATTGTGCTATCCACATGAGTAGCCCTTCAAACCTGTCTCAGGCCTGCCACTGCAGAGCCTGTGTGTGCAGTTTTTGTTTTTAACTGCCACATCGACTTGCAAGTACCCCCCTTTGCCAGGCCCAAACCATTCCTTTTATCACATGGAAGGCACCCCTAAGGTAGGACCTAGACATCCTCATGGGCAGGGTGCAGTGTATTTAAAAGGTAGGACATGGGGGGCCCGATTCACAGAATTAACTTAAGACAAAATCCTAAACTTACTACTTTTGGTATTCACAGAATGCACTTGCTACTTTTGGTATTCACAGAATGGATTTACGACTACTAACTTTACGTCCGCATTCGGGCCGGAATTTCCAGCCCGGAGGTGGAGCTTCCAGCCTGGAGGCGGAGCTTCCGGCCCGGAGGCGGGGCTTCCTGGCCGGAGGCGGGACTTCCAGGCCGGAGGCGGAGCTTCCAGCCCGGAGGTGGGGATTCCGGCCAGTGGTGGAGATTTAGCCATGGCCAAAATCTCCACCTCCGGGCCGGAAGCTCCGCCTCCGAGCCGGAAGCTCCGCCTCCGGGCCGGAATTTCCGGCCCGAGTGCGGACGTAAAGTTAGTAGTCGTAAATCCATTCTGTGAATACCAAAAGTAGTAAGTGCATTCTGTGAATACCAAAAGCAGTAAGTGCATTCTGTGAATACCAAAATGGTAGTAAGTTTAGGATTTTGTCTTAAGTTAGTTCTGTGAATCGGGCCCCATGTTTTCAGTTTTACATGTCCAGGTAGTAAAAATTGCTAAATTTGTTTTCCACTACAGCATGGCCTTTCTCTACCATAGGTTAGCAATGGAGCTGCCTTCTAACACTCTACAAGAGTACAGTCCAATTGGGAACAGATACAAAATTGAAGTTTGGGTTCTCTGGACTCACAATTTAAAAATACAACTTTTAGTGAAGTTGTGTTTTAAATTGAAGGTCTAAGTATGCCACGTTTAGAAAGTTGTCATTTTCTTACTTAACCATACTGTGTCTCTGCCTGCCCCTAGACTACACATCTGGGTTGGGTGACAGGTGGGCTTTGTGAATTCACTCTAGACAGTCACACGCAAAGGGAGAAGATGTGTGCCCTGCATATCCTGATGACCCATCATCAGGTTGATGAGTCTTCCTGAGCTAGAGTGGTGGGAGGAGCTGACACTTGCACCTGAATAGGGCTGTGCCTGTCCCCTCACAGAGAGCAGCCTACCCCCTGTAGTGTGTCTGGAGCCAGGGCTAGGAAGTACAGGGTCTAGGGCACTACAAAGACCTTCTTACTTCAAAGGATAAAATGGGTATAAATACTGGACCTCTGACACCATTTACTTGGAACACTCTCGATTTGGGACATTTTACCATGAAGAAGAGCTGTTGTGCTGCCAAGGGGGACTGCCACTATGCTGCTTGCTTTGATGTATTGGCCTGCTGCCTGTTGCTTCTGTCTTGGGAGTGAAAGGGCTACACTTTGCTATCTACATCCTGATTTCTAAGGTTCTCCAAGGGCTTGAGCTGAGCTTGCCTCCTGTTGGAAGTCTTAGGGCTATCAAAGACTTCACCTACAGCGCCAGGGCTTTTCTGCTGAAAGTCCAACTTTGCCAAGTGCTGCAAAATGCATTTCCTAGGCCCTTGGAAGTGGCTTTGCTGTGCTAATCAAGAAGAAACCAGTCTGTCCACTTCAAGTGTGACTATGGAGCTGGCGCTGCTCTTTGACACCACGCTGGTGCCTGCACCAAAGCCGTCTACCGTGCTCAATGCAATGACTGCAACTTCCAACGCAGGCTCAACGCTGGTGCAGCACCTCTGAAGATCCGCCACAGGGTGAGTCTCGAGCACCACATCACCGAATTCCGAGATGACCGACTCCGATGCAGTACCTGTGGCCCCGTAGTGTGACTTCAACGCAGGCCTGACGCCACTGCTGCACCTCCGAAGATCCACCATAGCCTGAGTCTTGAGCACCAAACCACCGAATTCCGTGATGTCTGACTCCACCGCAGCACCTGCAGACCCAAGGTGTGTCATCGACTTCGTGAAGTCGACACCTCAGGGCTTGACCCTCGATGCTTCATCGACCCCGCACCGCTAGTGGAACTAATGCCTCGCCGCCAATGCCACGTCACCTCCCCTGTGCCTAGCAATGTCCCGGGCATCCCAGACATGCCAACGGCTTGTTCCAGCGGTAAGGATTCAATGCCGAACCGGCCTCAGCTACACCTCACCTCCCTGGCACCTTGCATTGTCTTTGTTTTGTCATCGTTTCCAAGGTACTGTAACCCGGTCTGTGCGACTCTGTAGGCAGCCCGTGATCCATTGAGTTGGCCTCAAACTTTGAGATTCAATTCCGTCAAGTACATTCTTATAGCCCCCGCCAGGGCTATTGTGCTTCTAAGTGCTAGAACTGCACTTAATCTTGATGAGATTCGTTTTTATTTTGTGTATATTGGATTTTTTTCGTTTTTGGACTTGCTTTAATCAGATAAATATTGCCTATTTTTCTAAACTGGTGTGGAGTTCTTTGATGGTGTTTTCACTGTGTTACTGTGTGTGCGTGCACAAATAATTTACACATTGCCTTTGTAGTTTAGCTTGACTGCTCTGAGCCAAGCAACCCGAAGGTGAGTACAGGTGAACCTTTAGGGGCTTATATACAAGCCCTTTGAGCAGCCGGTACGTCACTTACCCTGACTAGGATTGTGGGTCCCTACTAGGACTAGGTGCAAACCTCTGCAAACTGGAGACCTCGTTTCTAACACTCGTCTAAGAGGTTATTGTTCTCAAGGGCATGAGACAGAGCGCTTCATACCAAAACGGGCATAGCTGAGCATTCACTGATGCCTCTAACCTCTGCAACAGGAGATCATCTAGGGGAACTAAACAACTGAACCCTAAAATATATTAAGGAAAATAATAATAAACCCGCAGCCCTTGGCTCTTTTATGGGGTAAAAAGGAACTTGCGCATGACAGCGAAGTCATTATTCTGATGGGCATTGCTCATGCAAAATTTCCTGCGAGATCTAACTGATGGCAGCTGTAACAGTAAGTGTATGAAAAGTTTTATGATATGCTACATTTTATAGCTAATGGACAGTTCTTTTTCAAGTTGTTAGCACTTGTCATCTTTTGCGCTGGAGTGTGTTCAGCCAGGTGGGGGCTTCTTATATGACACCACATCTGGACATAATGAAACCACACCACAGGACATCACTTTGTAAACATCTGAAATAAATAGCTTTCAGGGCCTGAAAGAGAGTTACTGTGCCAGTTATATGACCTAAATTAGCAAGAAATGAGGAAACAGGCAAATTGTCTGATATGTTACCCTTTAAAAGAGCATATACACGGAACATTGCACTTTAACAGCCATTCATAGAGAGTTCGAATAACTCGAGTATTCTAAACCCATCCTTAAGGCTCGGGCCTCATTCACAAAGCTATTTCCATATGTAAATCAAAATTATACGTGCAAATAGCCTAAAATCTGAATATTGTACAGGGTGAAAGAAGGGCATTAAAAATACAAATCACAGTTATGATATTTACAAAGAAGGTAAAGGGTGCTTTGTTCGTAAGAGCATTGACTATTAATAATCAACTGAAATATTGAATTAGGCCTGTGATAACACCTACCTAATGTGAAGTGGAAGCTTGTTTCATAATTTAATTGCTAAAAGAAAAAAGAACAAAAACCATAAGAAGCAATGGGCTATGAGGAACGAATTGAGGAAACAGAGCAGCAAAACATGGAGCCCAAGAGGGGGGTATACAATTAAACTAGGAAACACAAATAGGAAAGGGATAGAGAATGAACACAGAAAATGAAACCTGAACTGAAGGAACACATCACGGACAAGGCGTGGAGAGATGTGTGAGTGACTCAGCAATGAGATTAAGAAACAAATATACCAGTTCGGAATAATCTGAAATAGTACAGTAATGTGTTGTATTATAATCACATTTATAACGAGGTAGCTACCCTTGAAGAGGCGATGACGCGCTTTAAACCAGCCAGCACACTGCTAGGGAAACCAAAGGTTAGTGGTTAATCCGTGGTTATTTATTTATTATTGTTACTGGGACTAGATGTGTGCTTTCAAGGAGACCAGTCCATGCATTTGCACCAGTTTCTTTGTGGCAGATTACATTGCTAGGATTAGGTGTGATCATTAGCTCATGTGAAGGATAGGTTAGATTAACAGACAGGTTACAGGAGATTGGCATCTGGTAAATTGGCAGGAGATTGGCATCTGTTAAATTGGCATCTGTTAAATTGGCAGGAGATTGGCATCTGTTAAATTGGCAGGAGATTGGCATCTGTTAAATTGCAGGGGTATGTTTTCAAGGAAGGAGAGGTTGTAAACTATAAAATAAAGTGTGGGTAGTTTGGAGAACTACAATAACAGAGATAAAAGCAAACATGCACAAGACTTAGACAAAGCTGTACTTCCAGAGAGGAGACATGCAGAAGATGTATAGTAAGGACAGGGTCCTTCAATAGGAAGCAAGGAGACAACTGTCAGATATTTTAAGTCAGGGTCACTTTTTTCATGCGTGTTTTTTGGAATATAGATTATACATTTTGAGACAATATGTAATCTGAGGATGCAAAACTGTAAAAAGAAACAAAATTAGTGGCCTGTGATTTAGTGCTATGTTTGGTAAGCACTAGAAATTGGGAAGAAGTCTGCCCACTCCTATGTCACCTCAAGACCATTGGGTTTAAATAACAGAATACCATGCTAGAGAAAGTGTGCTCCTCTGACCCTCTAGTGTAAAGTTCAGTTATTACTTGAAACCAAGACCCTGGCACTGATATCCTGTGTGCAGGTTCAGTTCATGTGCTTCCACCATATGCATATGTCACATGTGTCTGAGATGCCGCTGGTTTAGCATGGCACTGGAGGAAGGGTGAGTGCAGTTCTCCAGGTAGTGGGAGTGTATAGTCTGCATTCCTATGGCTGAGGGTAAAGACCAAGACAATGAAGTGAGGATGATGGAGGAGGAGTTGAATTGAACCTAAAGTCAACTTTACAAGTATAATTAGAAGAAAGCAATTGAGATGGATCACCATGATACAAGGAGAAGTAGAACTATGCAATGAATCGGGAAAGAAAAATACCTTGGGGCCTCTTCACAAAACTATTTTCAGAGTAAGTACAGGAACACTGCTGTAGTACACTATGCTTTTGTGAATTATTGCAAAACATCAAAAATTGGAATAAATAGGAATATTCATATACAATTAGCACTAACAGAAGTGATTGTGCCCTTTTTGTACTTTTACTAATAGGCAGTTTACATTTCATGGCTGATTCAGAAAAGCACATAAAGGTATCTAAAAGAGTATTCCTGTGGCACTACTTCCATTATTCATTAATGCTTTTGTGAATTGCCCCCCCCCCCCCAGAATTGCTTATGAGCAAATGAGAGATCACTCAGAACTCGACAGTGGGAGGACGAGCAAAGACTTTGATGTAAAGAGGAGTCAAAAGAGAAAAATATTTACAAGTGGGATTCAAACCCAAAATAATTAAGTGAGAAGAGCACAGAACCTAGGAAGGATCCTGAGGAATGTCACAGAGTAAAAGATGAGGTGAAGGATAGAAAACAAAATGTGGTGGTGTGCCTTATAGACAGTGTTCAATTGAGCCGGAGATTTCCGGTGCTCGGCACCGGCACCACCACACGTATGACAGTCTGCCACATGGTGGTGCTGCTCAACTAATTTAGAGATCAGCAGAACAAGGGTTGTTTATAAATAAAATATACATTAAAAAATACTAATACCTACCCGCCCAGCCATTCCTTTAGTTTTGGGGACCTCGAATAATCTGAACTGTTGCACTTGCAGGCGAGAGAGTTGTTTTGGTACCGTCATTGGCAGCGATGACGAGCAATAGGTGGTGCAAGCTGCAGTGGCCTCCTGGCCAGGACCCCGGCACTTATTATTTTACAAATTAAGCACTGCTTATAGACTTACCTGTGGGGTTAGACAAATTCTGGCTCTGGAGGGACATCCCCCGCTGCGAGGACCCTGTAGAGAAGGGAAAAGTTTACAAAGCAAAAAGTTCCCTCGTACTGAATGGAGATAGAGTGGAAGGTATAGGCTTATACAAGAGAGAAACAAGTCTAGGGAAGCAATAGTTTTTTTTTACATTTACTTGTGTTGGTGCTAGAATTTGCCTCATTTAGTTGAGTAAATACTATGTTAAACAAAGGCTGGAAAACAGCTTAAGGTTGCAAAAACCATAAAAGATGCTGAAGATAAGTAGAAGAGAGGTTAAGACAAACTAATGAGATGCCGAAAGGGCCAGAGAACCCTAATAGTTAGAAACCGTTTTTAGGACGAGCCTAGCGCCAGAGCCTAGCGGCAGCGAGCATGCACTGCTCAGTCTGCGAGACTGCTGTAGTAGAGTATGGGACAGATCCCAGCGCCCACTTTCCACCCATATTTTTCATTGGCTTGGTCATTGTCTTTCGTAAATGCTGCCTTCGGATTCGTTAATAAGCTTGTTAGTCCCTCCTTAGTATGGCCTTGTCTTCATTTGTAACCTCCCACGGCTACTCGTCCCTTTAGTTCGGTTGTTACACGGGACCTGTAATTTAGTTTGTAAGCACTATTTACTTTATTGGGTTTCCCTTACTGCAGGCCGGACATGCGCTGCTTCAGCTGAAACGTGTTTGTTTCAGCAGCACGACCATCCCAGTAACACGGGCTCCCGCTTTCAATCACTGTAACCTGGCATTATCTCCTGTCTGTTTCAACCACTCCCGAAGTAAAATGAATTTAGAAAGGATTAGCGAATTAAGTCATGTGAATTCCAGGTAGCACATAATCGTGTGCTAATGGGATGAAGCTGACAACAGCACATCTGTGTTACATGTCATCTGCACCAAAGCCACCTGACAGGGTTGTTTTCAAAAGCCTGTTTTATTACAACAAGACCACCACCAATACCACCACCACCAATACCACCACCACCAATACCAATACCACCAATATCACCACCATCACCACCAATACCACCACCAGCAATGCCACCACCAATACAAGCACCAATACCACCACCAATACAAATACCACCAATACCACCACCACCAATACCACCACCACCACCAATACCACTACCACAAATACCAAACACCACCACCAATACCACCAAAAACACCACCAACAATCCAATACCATCACCACCACCGCCAATACCACCACCAATACCACCATCAATACCACCAAAACCACCACCAATATCACCACTGCCAATACCACCACCACCAATATATTGTGGTGGTGGTTTTGGCGGTATTGGTGGTGATATTGGCGGTGGTATTGGTGGTGGTATTGGCGGTGGTGGTGATGGTATTGGATTGTTGGTGGTGTTTTTGGTGGTATTGGTGTTGGTATTGGTGGTAGTGGTATTGGTGGTGGTGGTGGTATTGGTGGTGGTATTGGTGGCGGTGGTGGTATTGGTGGTGGTGGTATTTGTATTGGTGGTGGTATTGGGGCTTGTATTGGTGGTGGTGGTGGTGGTATTGGTGGTGGTATTGGTGGTGGTGGTATTGGTGGTCGTGGTGGTATTGGTATTGGTGCTGGTATTGGTGGTGGTCTTGTTGTTAATAAAACAGGCTTTTGAAAACCAATACAATCACCAATACCACCACCACCAACTACAATACCATCACCAATACCACCACCACCACCAATACCACCACCAAAACCACCACCACCACCAATACCACCATCACAAATACCAATACCACAAATACCAATACCACCTCCACCAATACCACCACCAAAACCAATACCACCACCACCAATACCAATAACACCACCACCACCAATACCACCACCACCACCAATGCCACCACCATCAATACCGCCACCACCAATACCACCACAAATACCACCACCAATACCTCCACCACTAATACCAATATCACCACGACCAATACCAATACCACCACCAATACCACCACCACAAATACCAATACCACCGTGTTAGACCTGTCAGCCCTTTGGGTGGTCCCTCCTCATCATTATTTATTTTGTCCCCCTTTCTGCCTCAAACCCTGTTGTAATTTTTCCTTTTTGGGAACCACCAGACTTTTTAGTGTTGATGCAGGGTCGGGGAGCCATTTTCCCTACCCCTGGAACTTCTGTCTGAGGGCCTGAGACACAAAATGGTGGCCACCCATTGTCACCTGAGAAATAGCCAGAACTCACTGGAACCTACTAGAACCTTCTCCAACATTCTAGAATCCTGGGATAGTGGGAGGCAGGTTTAGAATGTTGGGAAGCCATCTCAGGGAGGCAGTTGGCAGTTGGCACCTGACTGGAGAGGAGAGAGGACAGAGATTCAGAAGGAGGAAGGAGTGAGGCAGCAGGGGTGGAAACCAGTGCTTGGAGTGGGGTCCAGAAACCCACCCTTGATGCTAGTCCCTACTGACCAAGCCCAGCCTAGAGCCCTGTGTGGGACCAAGACCAGAAAAACCATCTTAAGGACCTGAACATTTGGAACAGGCCTTACAAAGGAAGAACAGCAAGTTCCTGACCTGTACAGCAGTGTCCTCCTGGAGTCCTGACGTCGAGAAGCCTGGAGACCTGGAGCCCGAGGTGGAGAAGCGGCACTGACAGAAAGCGGACGTCGTACCCGGAGCCGCCAGAGGTCGAGAGAGGGCGCCGACGGAGGTCGTGGAGAGTCACCGGAGGTCGAGTAGGAAGTCACCTGAGGTCAAGGTGAGGCGTCGACGGGGGAGTGAAGTCCGCCCTCCGGAGTCGCCGGAAACCAAGGTGAAGCGCGCAGGAGGTCGGGAGTGGAGGTCGCACTCCGGAGTCGCCTGAGGTCGAGGTGAAGCGCGCAGGAGGTCGGGAGTGGAGATCGCACTCCGGAGTCGCCGGAACCCGAGGTGGAGCCGACGGAGGTCGGGAGTGGAGGTCGCACTCCGGAGACACCCGGAAGCGGGGAGACCGTGACCCTGTGACGCCGGAACACGACATCGAGCCAAGGCCGCCCAGCGACATCGATCCGGAGCCGCCTCACGGCACCGACCCAGCGTCAGGTAAAGCAGATCGACGCGACATCGAACCGAGGCCGCCCAGCGACATCGAACCGGAACCGCCAGACGGCATCGACCCGGCGTCAAGTGGAACAGATCGACGCGACATCGAACCGGAACCATCTCACGGCGTCGACTCGGCACCAGCGGAGCCGATATTCGCAGAAGGGACAGGAAGTGGTAGAAAGGGCATCTGAGGCCCTGTGGAGCCCTAAAAGACCATTCTAGGGGCCAGAGGGGTGTTAGAACCAGCCTGGGAGTGCTAGGGGGTGAACTGAGACTGGTGCAGGGACCTGTGTGAGGGACTGTGTAGTTGGGAGAGCCAGAACCTTAGGTTACCCTCATTCTACCTCAGCTTAGGCCCCAGCCTTGACCACTCTAGGTGGGACATCCCCAGGCCACCCCAGTGACCACAAGCTGTACTTGGGCATAGTAAAACCAAACTACCTCATAAATGTGATCTGATTTGCAATTGTTATTGATTGCTTATATTATTTATTGAAGGCGTTTTATTTATTGTCTGACTGTATTTATTCCTGCATTGTATTTATTGTCTGACAGTATTTATTTGCCCTCTGTATTTATTGCACCCCTATTTATTCCTTGCTTATTTATGACCTGATCCTATTTATTGAAACCCCACTGTGGTATTATTTATTTGACCTGCTATTTTCAGGAAAAGTCTTATGGTATTGTATGTATGTTTTGAAACCTGCAACTAAGAGAAAATAAGATAAAGACAAACTACTTTCTTTCATAATTTTTACGGTGTAGTGTCGTTTTTGGAACGGATGAACGCATGGTTATTGTGAGGGTGTGACGTACGCTTAACACGGTGCCTGTCTTCCTTACCGCTCGAGCCAAGCTACCACTGTGCTGGGAACCTGGTGACTGCTAACCCGGTTGCCCGGTTTCCAACACACTACCAATACCACCACCATCAATACCACCAATGCCACCACCACCAATACCACCATCAATGCCAATACCACCACCAATACCACCACCACCAATACCACCACCTCCAATAACACCACCAATACCACCATCAAAACCACCAATACCACCACCACCAATACCACCAACACCACCAATACCACCACCATCATGAATACCACCAATACCACCACCAATACCACCACCAATATCACCACCACCAAAACCACCAGTACCAATACCACCACTACCACCACCGCCACCAATACCACCACCAATACCAATACCACCACCACCAATACCACCACCAACAATACCAATACCACCACCAATACCATCACCACCAATACCACCACCAATACAACCAATACCATCACCAATGCCACCACCAATACCACCACTACCACTAGCAATATCCCAACAATACCACCACCACCAATACAACCACCACCAATACCACCACCACGGTCACCACCAATACCACCACCAATACCACCACCACCAATAGCAGCACCACCATTACATATACCACCAATACCACCACCACCAATACCAATAAAACCACCAATACCAATACCTCCACCATCAATACCACCGCCAATACCACCATAACCAATACCAATACCACCACCTCAGCGCCTTTCACTCACAAGTAATAGAAGGGGCACTGAACAAGGCCCGAGCTGCAGCCGAGACCATCCCTCCCTCCCTCCATGCCTGCCATAAAGCACAGCCCGCCCTGCACCAGGAGGTGAAGCTAGGGCCCTACTACAGCTGGAGTGTTTTTTATTAGGCCAAAGATAGTAATTACATTACGCAATGCCACACTGCACGCTCAAATCATGGAGAGGGCAGGAAATAGCCCCCCTCCAGCTCTTCCTCCTCAGCCGTGACAGTGTAATCACAGAGCGAAAGGTGTTGGAGCACTTTGTTAGTGTTTATAGCTTGGATCATAAGTAACTCTCACTTTACACTTTGTGTCTGTGTAATTTACAACACACATCTTCACTGCACTATTTATCACTACTTTGAAGACGTCGCAGGCCAGTCTCTTCCTCTGATATTTACAATCTAATATAGCAGCTGAGAAGGCCCTTTATTGCAATGAAATATGTCTCGCATTTGCAAGAGTGTAAGCTATTAGTATTGTAAATGGCAATGCCTTTTATTTTTGTTTAAAAACCCAAAACATAAATAAAAGGCATTGTCATATACAATGCCAATAGCTCAAACTCGCGTGAATGTGAGACCTATTGCATTGCAAATGCTTGTTTTGCTTAGTAAAAGATATCCATAGAGGAAAAAGAGTCCCATTTTAAGAAACAAAGAAAAAACATCCATGATGCATTAAAAGAAAAAAAGTGAGTGAAACAGCAATTAACAGAGCAAAGAAACGTGCTAAGAAGAGAGAATAAGAGTCAAAGGATATAGAAGAAAAGGAAAGGAAGGAAACAAACATAATTGCCTGATATATGTTCTATCTTCTTTCAAGGGCTTGAGCCTCCACAAATAGACCATCCACAAAACCCTGGAGAGAAGAGAGAAGACAGGGGTTTGAAGAAGCCAGACCGAAGTATAAAAAGGTTTCTACCAAATTAAAGGAGGAATCCAGTAACTCCGGACTCAAAATTAATAAGGCATACTTTTGTTTAAAGGGACCTTTTTTTAAAGAGGTAAAGCTCTTTCTTCTACCCTTTTTCCTTGCTCCTTTGGTCACTACAGTAGAAACCACAATACTGACAGAGATAGTTGGAGACATAGAGCACTTTCTGTAAAATAACCTAGATGCAAGCAGATTAAACAAGAGGGATCAAAAAGTGAGTCTCAAGAAAACAGATTTTTTTAAAATGTATGTGTACGGACCATTATATAACAAGCATGTGAAGCACAACAGCAGTTATAAAAAGAAATACATGAAAGAATATTTGATACAAAAGGACATGGTCTATGAAGTGATATTGTTAACTGCATGAACACTCCTCTAGGCATGTCATTTAAAAACAAAACTATCAAAAGTTATATTTTTTATTTGATAGCTGTGGAAATTCTGCTTTGTGTGGTGGGATAGCATAACTTTGAATAATGGTTCTGTGCTGCTTAGTGGTGGCCACATGGAATTCTAGAGACCTGAAGTTGTCAGCTGGTAGTACATCACTGGGGCATTCTCTATGTGTGGCTTTGCCAATGAATAACACAGATTACAAATGCTGTAAAGTTTTACATGACAGGTAGTGAGTTTATGGGGCCATTCCAAAATCAGGATTTAAAGTTTCACTTTCTTATTAAAAATGCATACAATAGGCCCTTCATTTTTTCCTTTAAAATCCATGCTTCACTAGAATGCATGTCCTTGTCTGGTTCATTTTTGGAAAACACCATGTGATAGAGCCAGCGTTGAGCTGCCAGAAAAGATATGGGGCCATATGTAGGTAGGCTAACATTTACCACTTCATAAATACCGAATTTTACCGATTCGGTATTTATGAAGTGGTAAATGATATGTAGGTAATCCATCGGTAATATTTACCGATTCGGAATGGGTCGGTAAATTAGAATCGGTATTTACCGATTTGGTAATGGTAACTGGCTTTCCATTGATTCCTATGGGCCAGGAGGCCACATTGCACACTTCAAAGTGCAAAAAAATGCTTTTTTCCTGCTATTCGTCATTTACCACCAACTTTTAGTTGGTGGTAAATAACGAATCCCCACAACACCCACACATTCCCCCTACATATCATTTCAGGATTCGGTATTTACCGAATCGGTAAAATTACCGAATCCTGAAATGAGCCCCCTACATACCAAAAGCCTGAATACCGGTCGGTAACGGGATAGTTACCGAAAATCGGCCGTTACCGACCGGTATTGGGCTTCCTACATATGGCCCATGGTCACAAGTGGGCAGTTGGTATTTTCCAGTGTAGTCCAGGTGTGGCTCCTCAATTGGAACAGAAGAGCGTTGCCCCACTTAAGTGCCCCCCAAAGCCCCAGAGATAAAAAAATAAAATGTTAATTCATTACCATTTTATTTTTCATGAGCCCATCCTGAACCGGGCATCAGGATGGGGGACGGACTGCTGAGTCACAGCAGAAAGGATTGGCAGGCAGAGGGATGCCTTTGTGCTGTTTAAAAGTGCATGTCTCTTTAGTGGGCCGTCTTGTGATGGCCAGCCAGACATGCGCACTTTAAACCTCTCAACCCAGCTATCTTTTGACAGCTGGGTTGAAAGCAAGTGCAAGCCTCCAGTGCTCTGGGGAGCGCGAAAGAGGCCGCTCCCACCATTCAGGTAGCTGCTCAAAAGCAAGTATGTGAGCAGGCCAGGATTGGTCGAGGGAGTTTGCTGGGGCCTGCACTGCAGTTCCAGCAGCAGAGGTCCGGAGTGAGAAGGACATTGTTTGCCACAATCTGGTGAGTGTTTTCTTTTTTCCTATTTTTTTAATTTTGTTTGCCCACACGTGCACCCACTCATTTGCCCGCCCCTCCCTCAGTTGATGTCAGCAGCCACTGGTGTAGCCTCAAAAGTAGTAAGAAAGTATTCACATAATTTAATTTTCATGTGTAATGTATTCAATAACTTACATTAGGATGCGCCAGACTTTAAGAGAAGGGCCCAATATTCTCTATACCCTTGCTTTTCCATCACCTTCCTTAATGCCCTAGTCAAGGTTAAGATGTTCAAGAAGGGAGAGGACCCCAGGAGAGTAAACGAAAAATTTAAATAAATATATATCACACAAGCCAGTGGATATCATTATAAAACCCACATATTTATTCATCGGTATTTAAGATCTTTAAATCGCAGATGTAATAGAATATTATGAAATGTTTAGATACCAATATACACCAAAGTGACAGTAGTTGAAACGTGAAAATTAGGTAATTATGAAACTCTCAAAATTAGTTTATCAAAAATAAAGTGATTAGTTATTATGAAGTTTCAAAAGTGATAAAAGACTCTAAAACATGCGTTCTATGGAAGGCACAAGGTGCAAAGTACAAGAAGAAAATTTCCATGAAAGTCACAATGAAAAGTAGGATTTGATATTGTGGGCGTCTCCAGTAAAGGAGACATTTTTAATATTATCTCTATGTCAATATTTGTTTTAAACAGTTGCAACACTCAATGAAAAATGTTCTCCCACTTTAGGGCTAGGTTATTTTAGCTGATAGTCCAATCAACTCTAGTGGCAGGTTCCTCTTCAAAATGGGGCAGTAAAGCACACATCAATTGAACAAAGAACTTCAACATGTGGAGCACAAATTTGAAAAACGTCTTTTTTTATTCTATTTTTATTTTTTAGTGCAGACCTGAATGAGGTTTAGCTCTTGAAAACTATCTTTTTAAGTGATATGTTTTGAACAATCTTTCTCTTTTGATACCTTTATTGGAGGACTAATTTTCTTGAACTCCAGCAACAATCTTAACTGGTGTGACCCACTTATTACAATGATCTTTGTTCCCCTTAGGGGTTACTCAGAGTGTGTTTTCGGATGGAGTTTCCTGAGATCTTTGAATGGACCAGCAGAATACCGCAGTGAAGTCTGATGGTCGAATGGCAGGAATGTGGCAATGATGCCAGGAAATAACCCGCCTCATAATTATTCAGGTTAAGCTGTAGTTACACAAGACAGATATTTTTAATTGATTAAGTCAGTTTCCCAAGCCCTCTTTGATCAAAGTCAGTCTAAATAGATTGAAAATATGCTGATTCCTATTCTACTTTATAAAATATCTGCAGATATAAAAGGAAGTCATTTGTGGAGCAAACATTGACAACATGCTGTTAAAAATTCAGCAAATTTTTTTTGTACAGAGAGCTGTTAGCTGTCTTTTGTCAAAAACATAAAATGGGCAATACCAACATTTACAGGGTGCCGGAGGCAAGCCAATTGCTTTCCATTGGTTGTCTTTATTGTCAGTCTCATTTGCTTGCATCTTGCTCCTTTTGCTTCCCACCCCTCAGTGCTCTCCTACCCCTTGCATTTGTGATCTTTTCAAAGATTTTCTTTTATTATTTGAAGGGCTGCAATTTGCTGCCGGGCAGTTCCTTTTGCAACATGCTTCTTTTCCCATGTTTAAATTCATTGCTTTGATTTAATGCTCCAGGATTGGCATTCACCATCTTGGAACAGTAAATGAAAAATATACAAAATGGCGGCTGCATCAAGCTGTATATGAACACCTACATGTTGATGTATGCACGCAAATAGTCATCACTCTGAGCAGCCATAGCTTCATGTGTGATCTGCAAAAAACATTCCTTTTTGCAGACACTAAAATGCATTGGCAGAATTAGTTGGCACTAGCTCAGCATTGGCAACCAATAACTGAGACCTATTGCTTTGTTAATGCTTGGCTTTATTCAGACAACCTAACTGTTAGTTACAGTAAAATTGATTGACCGAGAGGCTTTCTGCTATTGCACACAAATTGTTTGCAAAATAGTTGAACATTTTTGTTTTCAGTCAAAGTACAGTAAGATATTGATGCTATTCTACAGATTTTAGTCCCTTTTATGTTTTTATTGTGTTTAAAGTAATTTTTCTTTTTACATGCCAAGTCACGATCTGTCATACAGTGATTTCAAAACCTGTTTTAAAATTGTGTGCAAGTTTTTGAAATATTTTCTCCAATTTTATAGAGTGACATATCAGTGAGCGTTGTTTCTACTGTCAAATAAATGGATTCAGAGGTGACTGTAACTGTATGTTATGGTTTGCCCTCACAACAAAATAGTAATGGTACCAACCAATTTCATCATAAGCTTAGCAGAAAAAGCAGTGACTAAATTTTTTTAAATTTATTTTCTTTAGGATAATTGCAACCAACTAAAGGTGTTGTAATGGGTGTCAGTTCTGCCCCAAACCTAGTGAATCTTTGCATGGCCAATTATGAGCATCAATATATTTAAACCTATTTAATCCAAGATAACTCTCTGTTTTTTTTATGTGGAAGTGTTTTGAGACTAGATTTATAGACTTGAACTTGTTGAAAAACTGCTGATTTGGCATCTAACTATTATGACATTTAACAAAAGATCTATTCAATTTCTCAATCTTACTAGTGGGTGCAATAGCGACAATGTTTACACCACCTTATATAGAAAACCAACTGAAAGGAATTCCATCCTGACTTATTCTAATCAACACCCTCGTAGTTTACCTAGCAACCTTCCCATGGGAAAATTCTTTAGACTATGAGAACATTGTACCTGCAAAACAGACTACTTTATAGAATCTGACATTCTCATTTCTAGATAGTTGCTGAAAAAGATACATATTCAAGTTTGCTTTTTCCCTCACAAACCTTCTTATCTCATGGGGAAAAGGAAGGTAGCATGGGCAGGTTTACTTTAGTCATTCAGTTTAATCTATCCAGTAACAAGCTAAAAAAATAATTCAAAAACATTTGGAAAGGGAAAACATCAAGGATCTGACTATAAGAGCTACCGCCCACCATGACTATTTCTTCACAGTAGGGTCATGCCCCTATTACTAAGCATTTTAGCTCTGGATCTTGTAGTATTTGTACACGTTGGACTTGGCCTTCTCTACAGGGTCACCCCCCCAAACTGTTTGTCTTCACCCCTCATAGGTTAGTGAATTTGTTTTCATTGGCTTTATGACTCAGTGCACTTTACCACTGCTAACCAGTGCTAATGTGTTTGTGTTCACTCCCTAAAACATGGTAAAATTGACTTACACCTGATTGGGATTTTTTATTTATTTATGAGTTCCAAGTAAAGTGATTGAACATATACCCAGAGCCTGTAAATTAAATAGTACTCGTTTTTATTGAGCCACCCACTTAAGCAGCCCCTTAAAGTATATCCCAGGCCTGCCATTGCAACCTGAATGCAGTTTTAAATTGCCACTTCAACTTGCCAATAGAACACACTTGCCAAGCTTCCCTTCCCTTCCCTTCCCTTCCCTTGCATATGTCACCCCTAAGGTAGGCCCCAGGTAGCCCAAAGGGCAGGGTATATTGTAGTTAAAAGATTGGGCATGGACTTTTTCGTTTTACATGTCCTGACAGTGAAACACTCCTACATTTGTTTCTCACTACTGTGAGGCATTCCTCTTCAATAGAATAGCATTGGGTTCCCTTATTACACTTAATAACTTTTGATCGAAAACAGGTAAACATTTCATATTTGGTGTCTGAGAAATTGTAATTTGAAACCTTCTTTAATGGTAAAGTTGGATTTTAAGTAACAATTTTTAAAATGCCACTTTTAGAAAGTTGTCGTTTTCCTGGCCTAACTATTTGGTGCCTGCAACCGGTTCCTGAGCCACATGACAGGGAGCAGTTCACAGTTGAACTTAGTTTATCCCTCCCAGCCAACCACACACTAGAGGGATTAGCTGTGTCTAGGTGGCTCATTATTGGCAGGATAGAAGGGTTGAGCTGGGCACAAGTCCACTTGCAGCTGAATAGGCTGTGCCTGCCTTCACAAAAAGGACTTGTCAAAACTGCATTGTTTATGCAGCCAGCCCGGAGGAAAATTCAAGGACTTCAAAGGTAATTCTCTCAAAACTTCTCCTACTTCAAAGAAAGCACCAGGTATAAAAATGGAACCCTCAGCCTGCTCATCAGTTAACTTTCTGGATCTGCAGAAGGGCTCTCAGAGGACTGTCTGCTGCTGTGGCCCGCTTTGTACTTCAGAAGACTGCTTTGCTACACCTAGAAGGACTGCTTTGCTGCCTGAAGCCTGCCTTGAGCCCTCAGAACACTGCCCTGCTGCTTGAGCCCTGTTCCACTGTTGATCCCAGGACTACTAAAGTGACTCCAAGAGCGTGTTAACAGTCCTCCTGAACAAAGCCTCAGGGACAGAAAAGGATCCAGCCATCTTGAACCTTCACCTGCACCTGGACCCAGCCTGAGTAAGTCCTAACTCCCCAAGTGGTGCCCCTCCAGTCCTGGACCCTTGGTGGTGGTGTTAAAGGTGCCAAAATCCAAAACGTAGGGTTTACGAAATTTTGGGCTAAAAACTGCCCTGAGAACTGAGAGAAGATCGGGACCAACCTGCTTGGCTATCTGCCCTAGTGTCATAGCTGGTCAGCCTGACTTTGCGGCACCTCCTGCTAAGTTGTTCTCTGCAGCAGCAAATCCTGTTCAGCGAACCTTCGCCAAAGATGTATCTGGCCTCGTGGAACTCTTATCAACTAGTGCCTCCAGCTTCATTCCACTGGAGATTTTTGACTTCTAAAAAAGAGACTAAGGGCTTAATTACAACTTTGGTGGTATAGGAGCGGGCCGCCATGCCATTGCCCCACTCCCACATAGCCAAAGTCGACCGCCGACCGTCCGATTACGAGTTTCCTCGTGGTCTAGTGGGTGGTCCTTTGGAGGTCCCACGGCGGTGCAGTTCTAAGGTCCATATGTGAATCTTAGAACTGCAGCACAGGGGGAACACCAAACCCTGTTCCTGCACAACATGGACTGTGCAGTCCAAGCCATGCAGGAACAGGGGTTCATGTGCATGAGGGCAAACCCTGTGCCCCCCTGCATGCACCCCCGAGCACAGGGTCACCAGTGGGCCTTGTAGGACCCCCATACATTCCTGACCACCACACTTTTGATGGTGGACTCCCTGCCATGAAAAGTGTGGAGGTCTGGAAAGTCACAATATGCTTGGTGGTGCCGCAGCGGCACCACCAGCATGTTGCTGCCCCTGACCGCCACCACTAAGGAATCGTGGATCCCTGGTGGTAGAGGCGGTCCAACCGCCAAAGTTGTAATACAGTGGTTGGACCACCTGTGCGGCAGTAGCTGCACCGCCACTGCTGCACCACCGTCAGTTTGGCGGTCCACTGATCGCCAAACTCATAATCAGGCACCAAGTCTGAATGTAGAAATGTTCACAGCTACTTCATCCAGCGGCTCCCTGATGACTACGCCTCCTCCTTAGGCATCGCCTGCAGACTTGCAACGCTGAACTTTACCTTCTCAGACAAGTCTGAAAGTAAGCACCAATTGGGCTCAATCCACTTTTGTAACACATTTTTACCTGGTCTTGTGCAACTAGGTGTCTGCGGTTTGATCTTTTAGCGCTAGTATTTACCTTAAATTTTAAAAAAACATTACTCTGGTTCTGCTAATTTGATTTTTGTCATTTTGATGTCAAATAATTTATTAAAATATACGCTATTTTACTAACTTGGTGTGGGATTTTTCTTGTTCGTGTTTTCGCTTTATTACTGTTTGTGTGCTGCATAAATACTTTAGACATTGCCTCCAAGGTAAACCTGACTGCTTTTGTGCCAAGCTACCAAAGGGTTAAGCACAGTTTAATTTAGTGACTTCTGTGGTTCACCGTGACGAGGAATTGTGGCTGTTATTTGAGCATGGTTAACATCCCATTCAATCAACAACCCAATTTTTCACAGTACACGTATATTCAAAACGAAGGGCCCGAATACGACTCTGGCTATAGTAAAACCGACAGTCGCAGTGGCGGTGGTCCATCCACTGCATTACGACTTAAAAAGTCAATGTAGCAGAGGACCACAGGGTGTGCCAGGAAATAGCCGTTCCCTGGCGGTGGCAGAGCTACACCATAATGTAATATGCTGAGTGGGACTGATGCAGTCCCACTCAGCATATTGCGAGTCCCGCCACCGGCAGCCATTTCATGGCAGGAGCCCCACCATGAAAAGGCTGGTGGTGGAGGAACAAAGGGTGCCCTACATAGCCACGATGCCCCCACCACCATGGGAATACATTTATGGGGCACACATATGCCCCCCTGTCTTTATTCCCCCAAAGTTCCAGCACGACATGGACGTCATTGTCCATGCCATGCTGGAACTTTTTTTGCCGTTCCCATTGCGGTGCCTGTTTTCCAGGCACCGCAATAGGAAAGGTGAAGGACCGTCCGCCTTACACAAGTTCATTTCATAAAAAGGCAGGCGGTCCTTGTGCGGCTTTGGTGCAGCTGTGTCGGCGGAGAGCCAGCGCGACTGCGCCAAAGTCGTAATCAGGTCCTAAGATATTTTGACATGATACTGTTCAAATCACACTACAGAGTCACACAAATTTCAGTTCTACAAATGTGTCTTAAACCATTTATCGTCCCCATTGTAAGATACATACACACATAAAATCATATCTCATTCATTGCAACATAACAGTCAGACCCATTTTGCTACCCTCAACACTCGTCTTGTTCAATATTTCCATGTGTGTACCACAAAACAGATGACATGTCTTGGAAGGTTATTGAACACTCTCCTATGCGAACTATATTGCATAGAGGAATGGAAATGGATTGACTGCCTTAATTTAGGCAATTCAAGGCAGCTATTAAATCAACAGATATTGTATGCCAAGGTTTTGGTGCTAAGGGTTATACATATCTAAAAGGTTAAGAATTTTAAAAGCTTGTTTTGAGCACAAATGGGACAAGACTTACCATTTTCTTGAACATCCAAATAAACTCAAGGCCACAAAAAATAAAGGTAAAAGAAGATCCAACACAGTTTGACTCGTTTATTGCCTAAACTAACTGAATCATATTACACATTTATCACATCAAGCTGCAATTTCTTGGAATGGATAAATATAGCTTGGTGGCCGTAATAGAAATTGTTACGTCTTGTAAGGGGAGTCTTGAGAGGAAGATCTATAAACTCCTTAGGAATAAATCTTTCTTGCCCCTCTTTAACTCTTTCTGTGAAAGACTGAATACCACCCATCCGATGAATAACTGGTTGACCAAACCTAAGTGATATTTTGGGAAAATAAGAATGCAGAGCATCTGACAACACATTCTTTGAACCAGGAATTTGACTTAGAGTTAAGTCTGTCTCGGCAAGAAACCTGGGGTTAAGATGCGATAATGAGCTCTCATGTAAAGCCCAAATCAGGCAAGTCTCCTCCTCCTGCTTTTGGAAGCTATGTATTATGCGGAAATTCCTCCACTTTCATCCACTGGAATGTCGTAGAACTGTAGTCCATGCACTTATTACATCTCACCTGGACTACGCCAACAGTCTCTACTTGGGTCTCCCCACCTACTTGACTCGCAGACTGCATATGGTCCAGAATGCTGCGACCAGAATGATCTGCAAGATACCCTCTCGCCACTCAATCTCCCCCCACCTGAAGAACCTGCACTGGTTACCCATGTTCAGGTGCATTAAATTCAAGGACCTGACTCTGGCGTTCAGAGCAACCAGGGGACTGGCCCGGCTTATCTGAGAAACAGACTCCAACATTACTATCACACCAGTACCCTGAGATCCAACCATCTATGTTTCCTTGTCTCTCCCCGCTTTCGCAAGGCAAGGACTGGTGGCAGAGCTTTCGCAATCAGGACCGCTAAACTCTGGAACCCCCTGCCACTATCCATCCACTTATTGGAGACTGGGCTTACTTCACGTCGTGCCCTCAAAACCTGGCTTTTCAACTACATCTAGCTTCTTCCCTTTCCTTTCTATTCAGTTGACTGCATCAGTGCCGGTACACCTTTGTAGGGGGTAGCTGTGCGTTATGCAAACTTCAAAAATAAATCATTGTAAGCAGAAAAATTGTCATTTTGTGCTTATACTGCAAGTTCATAGACATTGTAAATTCTTAAAATCAGTCCATATTTCAAAAGGTTCTTTAGAACACATATCAAATATTGCAACTGAAAGCAAACCCTTTTCCTAGTAACTCCCCACAATACAGCACTCTCTTCCCTTTCTAACAAAACAGGAAATAGGTAGAAAACTGGATACTCTTGTCAACAGCATTTATTTTTTTATTACAAGAGAACAGCTCCTATGACACTGTCAGGAGTGCACCTCCAGTGTAAAATGCTTTGTGGTATCAGGATAATGCAGAACAGCAGCATGGGTGAATAGTCACTTAAAAGTAGAAAATGCTTCTTCTGCTTGAGAGTACCAAAGCAACCCCCATTCCCACTTTCCCTCTTTAAGACTCAAGAAATATCACCAGTAAGATGTTCAAAAGTCTGAAAAAATGTGTGATAAAAATTTGCACATCCAAGAAACCTTTGGATATCCTTCACATTGTTAGGAGAGGAAAAGTCAAGGATGGCTGATGCCTTCTTTACATTCATAGGCTAACCAGATGCATTCAACCTAAGCCAAAGTTGACTGTCTATAGCCAACCTCTTCTTTCTCAGATTCATATTTTTTTCAGGTTTACAAGCCTATTGTTATTGTTGAAGACATCAGAAAAAGTTGTGAAGCATTCTGGAGCACTGAACAACCTGAATGCAACTACTTGGCAGTCAAAATGCCCAAAAGGGTGTGTTTAGCCATTTTCTCACCTTTGTCTTTTTTATTTGTGTCAGGAAGCAGAGTTAGAGGGGACAATTTCCTTCAAGTCTGGTTTGAGTGCAAGGAAGAAGTATTCTGAGGCATTTAAACTCAGTTTCTTTCAATGTAGGAAAGGTGGAAGGTCATTTCAGAGTGTGAGTGACTGGATTCAGTTTGTGCATGTGTTGGAAATGTGATGTGCAGTGGAGAACAAGCACTGAGCTATATTTCCCAGTAAGCTAAGGATTCTTGCACGTCTAGAGAGACAATGGCTATCTTGGATCTTCATGTATAATTTTCCTCATGGTGGTCAGCCTCCTTGATAGGAAATTGTGCTACAATGTTGCTGCAGCTGTATGGATCAATGACATAATATCAATAAAACAATATCGATTCACAGAAATATTGAAAAAGTAATATTGTTGATAAAAATATAATAGTTTCCTATACTTAACTAACAAAAACACAAATATCAATCAACAAAATATCAGCGTTAAAAATATCTATTTCTACTTATATCAATAACATAAATGTTGGAAGCAAAAATATGATTACCTTTAAATAAATATATAAAATGTCAAAAATGTCGACAACATTATTGATTAAATTACTATCACAAAAAGTAAAGACATATATTATAAACTAATATTTAAACTTCATTTTAGTTTAAACAAAAAATAGAATTAAACTCCAAAGACATTAATTATTAAATAAGTTTGCAATGTTATATTCATTTTATAACACAAAAATTAACTTTAAGCACATAAATATAAATATATGCATCAAATAATTAAGAAACTAAAAATATGTAATATCAAAAATGTACTATAATAACTAAACAACACAGGGTGCAGGGATCAACAGGGGGGCACCATAGATGCCCCCTCGGCCTCCAATTGGAAGCTGGGCACCCAAGGGGGCCCTTCTGGGGGCCCACAAAGTCGAGTTCCGACAGCTTTTCTGTGTTGGAAAGTCCAGCACAGAAAGGCTACCGAAACCTGTCATCGTAATCCCAGGGGCAGAAAGAGCCGCCCTTGGAATTATTGGTCACATTACGACTAGCGGATGGCCTCTCCGTCCACCCACTGAGCGTATTACGAATACACAGTCATACTCATGGTCTCCCTGTGGCGGTAAACAAACGGCAGTTACCCGACAGCGGTAGACCTCTGTGGTACACCCCCAAAAAATCCCCACAACTGTGGCCATTGGATGAATTTAAAAATCACATCACTGATGGGCTTTAGGAAGTGAACACGCCTGCAAATCACACTATAAAACACACCCCATCCCTGACCAGAATCATTAGCTTCCGAACTGCAGCCCATAAGACAGGCTGTCCTTTTCTCAGTTACCCTTTTTTTACTTCCCATTTAGCACTCTCCACCACCTGTAATTTTTGTTTTGCACCTTTTTACCTGTATCATATCACTGGTTTGTTTTTCCTTTCACATACTCACTCACATTTATTTTTCTCACTATGCCTTGCAAAAAAACACTCTTCACTAAGCAAGAGTTGACAGTCATGGTGGATGAAATCCTTAGAGTAGGACAATGGAAATGTGGGACAGGATAGTCAACAGATTGAATGCTGTTAGTACGACCCTGTGCACACAGATCAACATTAGGACGAAGTGGACTGAACTCAGGTTGAGTGTGAGAACCAGGCACAACAATCACTACCTGGAGGCCCCATTACATTTCTTTTCCTGGGAGGAGAAAGTATTGGCCATCCTGCATTCTGAGGGCTTGACAGGAATAGCTAGGGGAGTGGACTCTGGTAAGTAACACTTCAATAACTGTCACAATATCACAATGTCCTGTTTGCTCTCAACTCTGCTTTTACTATTGTGTTCTTTATCTACTTTTCTAAAAAGCAATACTCAAAGTATCTGAGATGTTGGTTTGTCTGTGTCAATGTGTACCGTTGCATATAAGACCACATGTATCTAACTCCATGACATGCCGAATGTTGCAATGCTGTCTGTAAGTGCATTACCATACAAAAATCAATCCAGGACTCATCATATGAGTGAATATTTAAAAGTATGGTCCATCCCAAATTCATGTAGTCAACAGTTATGGTACAATAACCGTTTATCAAGTGTTGGTAAACAGAGATTTAAGTGACTATAACTACCATGAGGCCCAGTCACTCCAACTCTAACCAAGATGCTAGACTCCTTTTGCCCCTTCTCACTTGTCTGCCAAGTTATAACTGATCTTCACTCATCGTGCAGATTACCATTTCTCAAGTGTTGGTAAAGTGAGATTGAAGTGACTACAACTACTCATAAGGCCCTCTCACTCCAAATGAAGCAGCTGCAGAGGGACACATACAAGGAGATTGCCAGCATGCAGACCAAGGTGTCCGACAACCGCACTGAGGTGGCCGGCATGAACACCAACATGGCCTCCCCGGTTAGGGTGCTGCAGGACATTAACACCACCCTCTGCAGGGCTTTTCTACCTGCAACTCCCCCTTCCTGTGATCCAAGTGCATCCATACTGTCAACATCTGCCGCAGCCACAGTCAGGGAGACCATGCCAGAGGAGAATACGCCTGCACGCGCTCCCATCTTAGCAGCTGGGAATTCCACTCTTTCAGAAAGAGGGGACATCCACCCAAAATTCCAGGAGCTCAAGATGGCAAGACACCCATCACTCCCAGGAAGAAACCTTGCCCCTAATGTCTTTCTGTGTGTGCTACACATTCACTTTGTGGGCTATTCCTGACCACATTTCCATATCTGATGGAAGGAATATGTTGGACTTTGGATACATTTGGACTCTACATCAATGGTTTCATCCACCATGACTGAAGACTCCATTTTTTGTTGTCACTGTGTAATATGTGATTAATTTTTTGATCTTATCCTTGTTCACTTTATTAAAAACGTACCTCATCAAATCATTGTCTCCTGTTGTAATTCTCGCATATAAAAATGTGAATGTACTACCATGTGAACTTTGCAACATCAAAACTAGGGATTTCTGGATGCATGGGTATGTTGACTGTAAACAATGTCTAGCTCAGGATCACTACTATGTCACAACAACACATACGTACAGGTGTCTGGTCTGAGAGCATCTTTATTCTGTTGTTCAAATCATAGGTTGACATGCTGTCAGAAACATAGCAAATAAGACATGATTCAGTTATTCTGTGTCAGTGATGACATAATCAGTTGCAGACTTTCACAACATGGAAGGAGGGTATACATCTGACAATATCCTAAATAATAGGCAACAATAACTTAGGAGCCATATTGCCTACCTCTCAAAAGCAATCTGACATTAAATAAAGAAATAAACAGACTCCTCAGTACAACAGTTTCTGACAACAGGGTCATTTCCATCCATTGTTGCTTGCATCACGTGGAATGTAACAAACAAATGTCAGTGATGTGTCACAAGTTCTTTGGCCTACAATGAGGAGACACATCAACAGCTACATACAGTTCATGCCCAATGAGGATTTAGCCAATGTGAAGGCAGAATAGCGTGAATTGGGCCCAACACAACATCGTGTTGGATCACATGATGTCATTAGAAAAAACACACCACAAGGAACAAGTGCAATGGAAGCCACTTAACTTCCATCCTATAACTGTGCAAACTGTCTTGGTACCAGCTTTGTACATCCAAAGTCTGTGATAGACCTTCCTAGGACCAATCCATGTCCGTGTCTTACGTCTGAACAGTATCATATATCTGCTAATCTCACAACTCTGAAATGTCCAAATGAAGATGCCATGGTAAAGGAATCTAAAACAGACCACCACAGAGAAATGTGCTAAGAAAACATACATATGGCACACATCAAATAGACCAATTCTAGAAAAATTTGCAGCTGAACAAAACTACACTTACAATACAAACACCTTTCCCTAGATATTTCCAGACCCATATCTTCCTAGTATGTAGCATGAACATCCTCCTCACAACATCACTACAAGAGTTGCAATAATAGTCAAAGTCTTCACATCTTACACCATACTTACACTTAGGAGAAGTTGTTTTGGATAAGATCTTGATGCAAGTTAGCTAAGTCCTCTTCACCACTATCATCATCATCATTTGACATTTCAGGTTCCTCACCCGGTGGGTCTTTATGGCCTGCATCCTCTGTGATGTATGGGATGTTCTGTTGCAGGGCAATGTTGTGGAGTACGCAGCAGGCCCTGGGTGAGTAGAAGAGGGCTCCCCCAGTCTTGTCCGGACATCTGAATTTGGCCTTCAGGAGCCCGAAAGCCCGCTTCGCTGGCAGTTGTGTTCTTCCATATGCCTCACTGAAGCGGACTTCCCATGGCGCATAAGGATTTCTCAGCGGTACCAACAACCATGGATGGTTGGGATACGCTAAGTCTTCTAAATGGAATATAGACAGAACTGCAACAATGAGTTACACACTTTTAGATCATGCTACCTGGCATCACCCACGCAGCATTGGACAGATCACATTTACAGGCCAGGCCCTCTCCAATAGTAATTGTGACATCAGCTGGGGTATGGTGCTGTTCCACAGTATGAAGGCATCATGGGCAGATCCTGGAAACCGGGCACAGATGTTTGAGATGTACAAATCCACCAAGCAGACAACTTACACGTTGATAGCTTGCTTCCTCCTGTGATACACTTGTTCCCTGGCTTGTGGCACTACTAACCCTGGGGGGTAACTCCGCTCCACCAGCGGAGTTCACAGAGTTTTGCCTACTACCCACTCCATAGCGAACACAGAGTTTAGGCAAAACTCACCCTCCCTATTTAATTATAATTTTTTTTAAAGGCACTTACCTGCTGTGACTGCCTCCTCCTCGCAATTGCCACTCTCCTTCCTCGCGCTCCATTTCTATTGGAAACCCCTACTTTCGCTCCATGGAGGTATAGTCATTTGTTCCTGTTGTCTCCACAGATTTTTGAGGCCACTCTGATCTCCTTTTTTGTGAATCATCATCCATATGACCTGTACATATGGTCATTTCATTCATTGTCCTAGTAAGTTTAGATTATTTGTTTATTCTTGTACTATAGTGGTGATCGATTCCTCACTTCTTTTACAAAATTCAGAGTAATAAACTCCTTCTCTTGTTGCCTTTCACATATTTCCTTTTTTTTTAATATCTTTATTCAGTTTTTTCCAAATACAAAAAACCACCCCAAGCCCACCCCCCACCCTCCCCTGTCAGACAGGAATACATACAGATCCCTGATTCATCATAAGTTATAACCTTATCTGTCAACTTATTACAGAATACAATCAATTACAATTTTTATAACTGTTACATACATCACTCTTAAGAAGAATGCCCCATTGAACATAGTATTATCAAGACTAAGAAATAGTCTTCTGTCGATTACAGGCTATCTTAGGACTGACACCAGTCTAGTAGGGGGGACCAGATCTTCACCCCTCTTCTACGCTGTTTCCTACCCTTCCGTTTATAGATGGCAACTTCCATATTGGAGATTGCTAACAGCCTAGCTAGCCACTGCTGGAAGGAGGGGGCCACAGAATCCAGCCATGCTGAGGCTATGCAAATTCTTAAAACTGCCATAGCAATAAAAATAAGTTCATGACCTACCCTTGCATTACTGGGATCTGCCACCCCTAATAAGATAACATCACTAGACAGTGCTATTTCAATTTGGAGTACATCGGTCAAGAATTTCTCTATCTCTTTCTTTAATGGTGTTGGTTCAACACATGTGGAAAAAATATGTATGCTGTCGGCGTTAAATAGCTTACATCTTGGGCAGCAGATCCCCTTACCACTCCCCCACTTAGCAATTTTATCAGGCGTATAATATAAAAAAAACAAGTTTTAAAAAACTGTGCTTGTAATTTCATTGACGTGAGAATAGATTGAGACATGAAGTATGCATAATTAAACTCATAAATACAATAGAAATGAGGGTAGAGGCTATAAGAGACCGCACTTGACAATGAAATGTGTCCTAGAAATCACATGAAGTGCAAAGAACCAAGGAGCACTCCCCTCTATGCTCCTTAACTAGGAAACAAATCCTATGGCAACATTATACACAAAAAGGTTCAGCACTATTCAACGTCGCGTGCGTGTTCCACAGTTACAGATCTGTAACTGTGGAACACACACACGACGGGCTACCAAGCCATTGCTGATATTGTCCATCATAGAAAGGTCTATCAAAACTGGGATTCCTTAATACATGGTTGAAATCGACAGCGTCTGTGTGAATACATTCTTTTGATACTTTGTGAAGCCCTGAAGAAGTCTCTGCACGAGACGAAACGCGTCGGGTATGGTCTTCTGTTCTAAAGAAAAAATATAATAAAGAGAAAATCCTTAAAGAAATCCACATCAGGAATCTGAACATTTTTTCTTGTGTGCCCACTATCTCTTGAACATTGATGTTAACTGTTACAACTCATTGAATAGTGCTGATCCTTTTTGTGTATAATAATTAAACTCATCATTAGACATTCCTACTTTTTCCTGCCACTTCCATGCAATTTTCTCTATATCGCCAGGGGATACCGCATTAATGAGAGAGTATATTTCCCCAATAGTGTTTGTTTTAATGTGAATTAATTTCTCTACAATACCCACTTTCTCAAATTGTGCCCTTCCCCCATCTTTCGTGACAAAAAATCTCTGATTTGGAGATATTTCTAAAAATCCCGCCAGTCCACCTTGAAATCTTTTTTTAGTTCTTCAAAAGATTGTATTCCTGTAGCAGAAAGGAGGCAGCCTATCTGAACAATTCCCTCCTCTTTCCATTTATTTATACAGCTACCTCTGAAAATGTCCGGGAGGATCGGGTTATAAAATGATATTCGCCCTATACCAAACATTCTACTTACCGATTTCAGTACCTTAAACCCACTATAAAGCATTTTATATCTGACTTTCTTGTGGTAGCGGTCAAGTAGATGACGCCATAGATATCCTCTACTCTTACTACCTAGGACCAGTTGGAAAATAGATGGTGTATTGTCTCTGGGTCCCTTCGCCCCCTCCATGTTCTGTATTAACTCTCTACTATATAATAACACGCAAGCCCAATAATATGCTTTTAAGTTTGGGAGCGCTAACCCTCCCCTATCTTTAGAGAGTGTGAGGAATTTAAATGCCCGCCGAGGTTGTGAGTACGCCCAAATAAAGCTAGAAAACATACGCTCTATTGATTTAAACCATTGAGCTGAAAATTCTAGGCAAATCGTTCTAAATAGATATAGAATTTTAAGAAAAAACACCATCTTCGCAACATTAACTCTGCCAATGATAGAAAGATGCAAGTTACCTAGGCGTTGGAGATCTAACTGCATTTTGTCCATCATTGGTTTTAGATTTAGAGTAACCATATTATCAAGTTTAGATGAAATACAAACTCCCAAATATGTAGCCTTTTCTATTACACAGATGTCATTCATATTAGCATTGTTGTTCAATACTATCTGTGTTTTCCCTTGATTCAGTGCGTATCCGGAAACTAATCCGAAGTTGTCAGCCTCACTTTCAATGGCTATCATGGCCATATTAGGATCGGCAGTTACCACAGCTATATCATCTGCATAAGCTAGGGATTTGGTGGGATAATCCTGTCACCAAATAGGTTTTATTTCCCTGTTTCCCTCAATTCTACGAATGTAGGGATCGATGTATATGGCAAATAAAAGTGGTGAACATGGGCAACCCTGTCGTGTTCCGTGTGATATTGTAAATTCTTTAGTTAAAATCCCATTCACCATTACTGCCGCTATGGGTTTAATATACATTTTTTGCACTGCCTGGATATACACGTCCTTGATTCCAACCCTAGCCATGGCAGCCCACAGATATTGCCAGGAGACCCTATCGAATGCCTTCTCGGCGTCCAAAAGAGCCAATGCCATAGGGTTTCCCACAACCTCCATACAGTCAAACAGTGTGATCACTCTCTGAATATGATTTATAGTGGATCTCCCTGGCACAAAACCGTGTTGGAACTTGGCCATTACTTTATGGAAGATGGGTGCAATTCTATTGGCCAGGATTTTTGAATAGGTCTTTGAGTCGGCATTAATGAGAGTAATTGGTCTGTATGAGCCTAGTTGTTCAGTAGGCTTGTTTTTTGGGGGAAAAATAACTATCTTAGCCCTAGACCAAGAGCTTGGAGGCTGGCCACCTTTAAAAATATGTATAAGCAGATCTGTGAAAATACTACTAATTTGAACCAAAAGGTGACATAGAATTCAGTTGGGATACAGTCCATTCCTGTTGCTTTCCCTTTTGCCAAACTTTTAATTGTCGTTAAAACTTCTTCCGTGTCCGGTGTATCCTCTAAGGTTGCCTGGTCTACATCATCACATTTTTCATTATCTACCTTATCTAAATACCTTTCGATATCTAATAGGTCACCCCCTACCTCCGCAGTGTATAAGTTCCGGTAAAAACGCCAGAAGGCATCTGTTATAAGTTCAGGGTCAGTTATTTGGCCTAACAGAGGATCCCATATCTCTCGTATCAGATTTGCAGAGGTCTGTTGCCTTGTGCATACGGACAGTTGGTGACCTATTTGTTCATTCACTTCGTAAACCATTTCCTTCTGTGGCAAAGCTTTTTTAACAGCTTTGTTGGTAAGAGTGTTGGTAATTGCTGCCATAGCAATGGCAACCTGACTTTGTATTTTTGCCAGTTCCTCTGCCCCGCTGTTTCCTATTGTCACCTTTACCAATTCCTCTGCGGCCAACCTTAAATTCTCCTGAAGTAACTTCATAGATTCCCTAGCCAGTTTATTGGCATTTAGTGAGAATGTCAGTGTTTCCCCGCGAACTCCTGCTTTTAAGGTATCCCAGACAACTTCAATTGACGTACTCCCTAGATTATCTGCTAAAAAGTTTGGGATCCATTCTCTCATTTGTGAACAATAGTCAACATCTAAAAGCAGGGATTTCTCGAAGGTCCAGGACCTTGATGGTAGATTACCCATACTTATTTATAAAGTGCAAATTAATGGGTTGTGATCCGATAGGACATGTGGTAGCTTCTCCAATTGGCATTTCGATTTCAGTGAGTTAGAGATAAGTATGTAATCAATTCTTACATGAGTGAGATGGGGATTAGGAAAAAAAGTATACCCTTGATCATTGGGTTTTAAAGTCTGCCAACCATTCACTAGCCCATGTGCCTGACACATAGTCTTCAAGGCCCTAAAGACTTTAGGTTTACGGCCAGCATATTGCCAATCCTCTTTCAGAGACCAGTCATTAGGAGCGTCAATGTTAAAATCCCCGCAAATCATTAAGGGAAGTGGTCAGTGCGTAAGTTCATTTGAGATCTAATCAAAGACCATCAGATCATCAGTGTTGCTTCCATATATTGCACAAAGTGTACACTTTTGCCCCCTCCCATATTGACATTCAGTGACTGCCCAGCGGCCAAATTTGTCAGCTTTAGATCGACTAAACAGAAGTCCACTCCCTTTGACTAAAATAGCTACCCCACGGACCCTAGCACCCTGCGTTGTTGCGCATATCAACCTAAACCCACGTGTTTTTAAAATGTGTGTTTGTGAGCCTTCGATGTGTGTTTCTTGCAAGCAGACAATATTGGCACCCAATGCCTGTCATCCTACCGCTACTTTTTGCCTTTTTTTAATATCGTTAAGTCCGCAGATATTCAAGGACAAAACCCATAGCACTCCCATCTGGCTAGAGCCTGCATACCGGATGAGCCTCCATGCTCAGAGCTCTGTACAACCTATATATTGCCAAATATCATGGTATTAACAACAAACCAATTTAGACAAAGATTGTTACTCATATCATTTTTTTTAACTGCCTGTCTGACACGGTTCACCCCCCTCACTCTCCCACCCTCCACCCCCACTAGTTTTTGAGGTTACCTGGCCTAACCAAGGCCAGGGGTTTGACATCCGAGACAACAGAGCCCCGCGTGTCCACTGGATCTTCCCCCCATAAGTAACACCTTCATGTCTACACAATCAAAAAAACAAAAAAAGCCATATTTAACCTAAATAATATATATGCCTAAAAAAGAGGAGAGAGAAAAAAAAAGGAAGAATTTGCAGAATCATTAACGACTATTTTCTTTGATAATGCAGCTTCATGATTTTCTTAAAGCCAGGATAGAAGTCCTTATGGTTTTTAAGAACATTATATTACTGCTACCACTATTTATTTCCAGAAACTTCCTCTAAGTATTTTTCAGGATGGCTCTCTGAAACAAAACTACGAGTGGACCCTTTATATACAATTTTAAGTCTGGCAGGATTCTGAGGGCATACATCGGCTCCAAGTTTTCAAAAAGGAGTAAACAGCTGCCTGAGCCTCCATCTGCGTTTGACTGTGGCATGCGCAAAGTCAGGTCTAGTGAAGAAAGTTATTCCATCAAAGGTTCTTCTGCTTGTGGGTCTGGCCAAATCATAGAGAGTTTGACGGAGGAGAAAGTTGCCAAAAAACAACAACATGGCACGAGGATGTTGCTGCGTTGTCGGAGTGCGTTTGGCAGGAGAGAGAGGTAATCTGTGCACTCTGAACTTCTTTATCCCAGTCCCAGGAATGTAGCTCTGGAAAAGCCCCTTTGAGAAGTGAGATCATGAAGCCTCTGGGATCCTCCTTTTCCACTCCTTCCGGGATCACTAGGAAGCGGAGATTGTTGCACCGCTGCCTGTTTTCCTGCTCCTCCATCTTCCACATAAGATCTTTAACAACACTCTTGTGTTCATCTCTTTGAGTTTTAAGCGTGGCTACATCTTTCTCTAAATGCTCCGTCCTTTCCTCCACGGAAGCCATCCGATCTGCAATCTCAGCGCAGGTTTTACCGACCCTCCTGACAGCCCTTGCAGTTTCTTGGCAGCCAAGCGTGATCTACGGCTATCTGCCTTGGCTTCCTCCTGGAAGCTTTTGATAGATTGAAGAACAACTGCCAGAGCTGGTTCGCTCTTTGGTCCGCCATTGTCTCCGCTTAAGCTGCCACCTGTAATTGTTTGATTACCACTTGAGGCGGCCATAGAGTCAGATAATATTGTAAGCTGAGTATCAGAATAGTCCCACCTCAAATCTGTAGCACTTTCTTTGTCCGGGATATCATGTTTCTTTTTTTGACGATCTCCATTTTTCATTTTTTGCGGTTTTTTCGACCCATGTTTGCTTTTCTGAGGGTCCGTGTTAGAGCTACTGTACCATTTGGGACCATCATCCCCACTTGACACTGAAATGCTTATGTTGGACAGCTCTGATTCGTCTGTTAATGAATAGTACTTGTCTTGATTGTCAGGCGTTTTGAAAGAATGGCTTTGGAGTGCCTTGCTTGCAGCTTGCGGTGTTGCTACAGATTCTACAGTTCCACCTGCGATATTTGCACCATCCCTTGAGTTACTGATTTTACTGCTAAGTCTTGCCGCCTTGTCTGCAATGCAACCCTCAACTGGCTGGGTCACAGGTGTAGAATGAGCCTCACAGTTTGTTTTATCCCCCAGATCTGCAGGGAAAGGGGTACCTGGAGGCCCTGATACATACAGTGCAGCTGGCAATCTCGGGTCAGTCAGTGCTCCTTCAATCTGCTCCACTATTTCTGCTGTCAAACGTGGAGCTTCTTCTAAAGACTTAGGCCCTGTTGCACCAAAACTGCTAGTAATTAACATTTGAGAATAGCTGGTCTCTTTGTGTGATTTAGCTGGACCTTTTTTATTAGGCTCGTGATTTCTGAGTGGTTTTCACATGCGATTTTATCGCTGCTTTTATCAATGCACTCCCCCTTCTCCCCTTTCTCTTCCCCGCTTTTACTTCTGGCGCCCAGTGTGTCCAGCCTTTTCTGCCGGGTGACTGACAGCGCTGAGTTGGATTGTGAGGCTGCTTTTGTTTGAGCGCTAGGCGTGGATGCATTCCTCCCTTTGACAGTTTTAACCCCCCTGCCAGCCATCTTTACTTGTTTGTGGCCGTTCCAGACGCTGCAACAAAGTATCACAGAATCTACTCCAGTTTCCAGAAGATTGCTGTACCATCCCAAGCACTGTGTAATCCTCGTAGCTTCCCGTTTGGTAGAGAGCGCGTTGTATGTCCTCGCTGAACTTCTGCGTTCTGATTGTGCTGATGGAAGATCATGCAGGTCAGGAGTAATCCAGGAAGCCCGAGCCGTGCCGGCGTCCTCGAGGCTGGGAAGAGGTGAGGGCACGAATCCTTGCGTGCAGATGAGGAATACTTTTAACATCCATGGAAGGTTTTTCCGCTGCATTGGCGTTTGATTTACTGCATACTTAGTGTAGGAGGATAGAAGGCATACAAAGCTGTTTTGGCAGTGATTGGGGGTTCCGATCAGCGGAGCATCGAGGCAGAGATGTCACTCAAACGCCATCTTGCCTCTATGAAAAGGGTCTATACATTTCCTGTTCCTGACCTTTCATATATTTCCGTTGGATTTGCTTCTCCGACACATTTATTTCCCTTCGCATCGCAGGGGTATATCTTTTACCTTCTATTTTTATGATAATACTTTACTGGTACACACAATTTTCCGGGTTTATTCATTTTACATAGGGGTCGTTAGTTCACATAAGAACATCTCGTCCTGAAGATGGTCCTAAAGACGTTAGCATAAGAAAAGACCGAAATGTCGACAAGCCTGCTCATTTTCATTTGTAAAAGATTCTTTGGAATTTTTCATTGTATCATCAATGATGTGTTCCTCATTTGTAAATATTTGAAATGGGTTATAATAAAAGTGTTTATTAGAAAATAGTTGCCGCAAAGAGAAATTGATCTCACTCACTTTTGTATTCCTGTGTATGATATTTTGTAGCCTTTTTTGTAATAAAAACTTTCTACACAAATTTGTACTCTAAAAGTATATACACACGTTTGCACAGTTGAAAAACGTTTTGGTTTTTCTTTGATGATTATTTCGCCTTGAATGAGTTTAACTAATTTTATCAATTGATTTGCTATAAGCTACTAATAAGGGCTTTATAAATCCATTTGGTTAAAAAAATACTTTGTACGCACTTTTACTGATTATTGACTTCGATTTACCCAAGCTCCAAGTGTTTACTAGGTTGCCAAATTCTTCGTTAATACTATAGTGAGTGTAGCATAACATTTCATGTGAAATGCCGCCAACCGCGATGTGCAGTGTGCCACGCACATTTTGCCTATGTACACTGTAATGCACTAAACAGATGAAGTTTTGAACTGGAGATGACATGGTAATAGAGCATTTCAAATGTAAACATGTTTGTCCTCATTTCCAATGGTGGTGACACACTTAACTGTCACCAATATAGTTTTCCCAACTGGTAACTTGGCAGAGGCCTAACCTTGCTAATAGGACATGTCGATCGTACGCCGCTGGTGGAAGTCGACCACGCGGTAGGCGGTCGCATGCATGGCAGACACAGCCATAGGCTAACATTGGTGATAGCGACTGTCGCAGCCTAATGGCTGTGTGCGCTAACGCTGATGACCACATACATGGTGTACATGTACTGCTAAATATCTCATATGTTACATCACTCATGACATGTTCTATAACATCATTGATAACATGACTGCATCAACTGAAATGACATAACTGGTAACAACACTGTGCATGGTGGGGGGTAGATACTTGAGATAACTGTAACTCGTGAATTTCAGTAGTTTTGTGTGTTTAAAATAGTATCTTTTTACTGGCATTTTCACCTAAATATAACTTCCCTTTATCTTTAGATTTTCATTTAATAGCCAAAGTTTTTTAAAATGTAAAATAACATATTATTACAATTACTAGCTATAATGTCCCTTTCACCTTTATTTTTTTCTGTGAAAAAAATATATACAATCACATATGCGGTCACCAGTAGGTAGGCCTGGGCGGTAAATTCCGCTCCGCTTGCGGAATTTGCAGAATTTGGGTAATTTCGCGTTCCACAGCTTTGCGGAATGTTTTGCTTGTTCGCGCTTTCAAAATGCGTGTTCTCCAGATATTTCCCCCCGAGCACGCAAACAGCATTCGCGAACAGGAAAAAAGCATCGAGAATGGGCGGAACAAGCAATTCCGTGTGTTCGCGGAACTCTGCGTGCTTGCGGAGTTTTTTTACAGTTTCGCAGAGCTTGGCGTTGCGCGACTACACAAATTCCACCCACCCCTACCAGTAGGTAGTTACAGTTAGGACCTAGTTTCCATAGGAAACTCATTTTTTGACTTGACTCTAACTTTTGCATCGTTTGACCAATCTTCATGACATTTTCTCAAGAAAGTGTCAAGGTTGGTTCTGTGTGCCATGGAAAGTTTGGGGGTGATCCGTGCAGAGGGGACTGAGAAATGGGGGTGCCAAATAAGGGTGCATTTGTAATGTTAATTCCCAGAGAAACATTTAGCCACACCTTAGCCCGAACCGCTGAACTGACCTACACCAAATTTGGCAGGGAGGTAGATGTTGGTTCAAGGAAGTGCCTTTTGCTTATTTGGTGTAAATCCGTTCAGAAGTTGTTTAGAAATTTAAGTTAAAAATAATAGTGATATCTCTGATTGCGAAACCTTTGTGGAAAAATTAACCACTCTGATTGGCTGCCAACACTTCAACCAGGAAGTGTTGGCAGCCACCTTGGGACTCTGCTTCACCGAGTCCCCCCAAAAAAAGTGAATATAAAAAGAGGGGGCAGGGTAGGAATACCCTGACCCCCAAGCCATGGTCTTTGGGTTCCCTGTGACACCAACACAGGATAACAGTATTTTAAGAAAAAAAATGCTGCGAAATCGTGATATTCATGAATTAGCTGCAACATAAAAAAAAAATCAAGTACAGGCTCCTGTGCTTGCTTTTAAATAACCCCCGGGTAGGCCAGGCCCTGGGGGCATATAATAAATACAGGAGAGGGCGCATGGGGACCCCCCTTCTAGTGCTTTTTATGGTTTAAATCTTTTTATTGAAATTTCCAACAAACACAAATATAATCATGCAGGTTTAGCTGTCATATCATCTACATTGCATAGCATATGGCTTAAAAGGCCAAGCCAGGTCCGCAAGTATAACATTGAGCTTGTACCTAAACAGGAAAACCTTACATGCAATGTAAATAAAAATAAAAAAAGGGGAGAGAAAAAAAAACATTGTAAATCCCACTGCCCCCCACCCTCCCTCACCCCCCTCACCCGTGTTCCATGTCCACTAACTAAGCTGCCTGAAACTGTACTCGGCTCTAATCACTTCTCTGTCTGTTGTGTATCTGAGAGGCACAATAGGCGGAGGTATCGGGGGCAGGTGACCTCTCGGAACTCAGAGGCCAAGAGGGACAGAAAGGGTTGCCACAGTTCAACATATTTAGACCCTTCTCCTGTCGTTATCAATGTCAGCTTCTCCATACCGAGAACATGCCACAGGCGATGTAGCCAACCTGTGAAGGTTGGGATGTGGGAAGTGCGCCAGTGTGTGAGTATATTTTGTATCACCGACCCTAGCGCAATTGCCATCTGGCGACCTCTACGGGATTGTAGTGGATAGGTCAGAGGGTCTGGGAAACGTGGGATTTCTGTATTGAAGTGCTTATCCACTTCGTCTATCACCTGTTTCCAATAAGGCTGGATATGTTCGCAGTCCCATAATAGGTGCACCAGAGTGCCTACGTGTTCACAGCCCCGCCAACACGTCCCCTCCCGTTTGGGATCTATTGAGTGAAGACGCTCTGGGGTATAATACCAGTAGGTTGCTACCTTTGTGAGGGTTTCAGTTAGCCCCATGTGATATGCTGAATTGTGGGCTCTATTGTATATCCCTTCCCACTTTTTGTGGCTAAGTGTCCTGCCTAGTTCCCTCTCCCAGCGCGCACGGCCGGAATTGTAAGTGTGAGCATATCTGGCCTGTAGCATCTTGTACAGATCGGAGATGAGCTTTTTATCCGATGTGCGAGTGATAAGCCAACGTTCATAGGTGGAAAGACGTTTATCGGCCTCAGAGCGGACCTGATCATGGAGTGCCCAATGCCATGCTTGCAGATAGCGGTGTCTCTCCATTTCAGGTAGCCCATATTCCCGTTTAAATTGATGGAATGGAATAACTCCATCCGCGTCATACATATGGTACAGAAATCGGTAGCCAGAGGGTCTCCCACCTTGCAAAGGCTATCATGTCCATACCTGGGGCGAAGTCGGGGTTGTCCATCAAAAGGGTGAGCGGGGACGGGAAGGTGGTGAGATTGTGCTTGATATTAGTATAGTCCCATACCTCTAGGGGAACTCGTGTAATATATGAGGCATATAAATTGGGGGGTCTATGGCGCTTGCGGAGAAAAGGGATTTCTTGCAGGGGTCTGGCAGCTACTGCCTGGTCTTGAAACAACCAGTGTTTCTCCGACTCCCAGCAGCTCCACTCAACCAGATGGCGCAGCTGGGCCGCATGGAAGTAGAGCTGGAGATCGGGGATCCCGAGACCCCCCCTTTCCGGAAGGAGCGTCGCTAGCATCTGTTTTAGTCATGGCTTCCGACTGTTCCAGATGAACTGAGCAAGATCCGATTGCGTCTGCTGTATCCAACCTGGAGGCGGTCGGAGAGGGATAGTACGGAACAGATAGAGGATCTGAGGTAAGATGGTCATTTTGACCGCTGCTATTTTGCCTAGCCATGAGAGAGGATAGTGTTTCCACTGACCAAGCTCCCAACAAATCTTCTGTCGCAGGTGTGTGTAGTTGGTGGCAACGACTTTCGGGAGAGAGGAAGCCAAGTTGATCCCCAAATATGGGATCGTGTCCATCGCCCATTGGATGGGGAGCAGACCCTGAAGACATTCACGGGTGGGTCGCGTCAGGGAGAGATCCAGGGCTATCAACTTATCCATATTCACCTTAAATCCTGCAACCTGTGCTAGGCACGCTGGTAGCGCTCGACTAGGGTTAGACAATGATATCAAAACATCGTCGGCTTATAGACTGATCACATGAACATAGCCACCAAATTTAATCCCGGTGATCGCTGGGTTATGCCGCATCCTCTGGGCCAAAGGCACCATATAGAAGGCAAAAAGAAGAGGCGACAGAGGACACCCCTGTCTTGTGCCTCTCTCAATGGGGAATCGGGAGGACGTATGTCTGTTCACACGGACTGTAGCTATTGGAAATTTATAACAATTCAAGATGTACATGTGGAATTACTCTCCTATCCCCGCTCGTTCCAGAACCTGCTCCAAATAAGGCCAGTGGACTCTATTGAAAGCCTTTTTGGCATCGATAGCGAGCATCATATATTCTCCATGTGTACGCGTGGCTTTCTCGATGAGGTGTAGGGCACGTTTCGTATTATCAGAGGTTTGCCACTCGTAAATGAAGCCTGCTTGATCCGGGTCAATAAGGCCAGGCATATGGGGTGCAAGACGGGCAGCTAGGATCCCCGTATACAATTTGAGATCTGTATTAAGAAGGGAGATAGGGCGATACGCTCCACACTTGGATTTGTCTTTCACTGGCTTGGGGATCACGGCTATGGAGGGCTCTAGGACGTCTCCTGGAATCGCTCCGGGGATGGCGAAGGAATTAAAAAGCTGAATGAGGAGAATGGCAATCAGGGCACAGAAAGTCTTATAAAAAACAGCCGAGAAGACATCCGGCCCAGGGGATTTTGCCAGGTTGAGGCGCGCGATGGCGGCAATGACCTCTTCTGTTTGGATGCCTCTGTCGAGATAGTCCGCCTGAGCTTTAGTCAGAGCTGGCAGGGTAACGGAGTCAAGGAAGGCAGCCCCATCTGAGCTCTCCAGTGGAGAACAGGCATAAAGGTTAGCATAAAAATCGCGAAAAGCCTTGGCGATGTCACCATCCTCCGAGACACATCTACCATCCTCTCAACAAATCTCCTGAACCCCCTGTTTCTGTTGGGTCTCTCGCAGTTTATGGGCGAGAAGGCGCCCGCACCTTTCTCCCCCTGTATAGTAGGCATGTCGCAGCCGCAATACTGCATATTCTGCCCTATCCCAGTCGAGCGCCGCGAGTTGTTGGTGCACAGCTTGTAGTTGACAGCACACTCGAGGGGCCCCCGACCTTTGGTGCATCTGTTCCAGCTCTCCAGTTTGTTGAGTGAGTTCTTCCCGCTTGCGCCTGTGCTCTATATTATCCGCTGCTGAAATGGCTATCAACTCCCCCCGTATGACCGCCTTTAGTGCTGCCCATTGTGTTGCAAGGGTTGTGTCGGTATTAGCATTGTGAGAGAGGTAGTCGGTGATGGAGCGCTGTATACGTTTAACCACTTCCTCGCGGTGTAGCAGAGTGTCCATGAGACGCCATACCCTGAAGGGCTGTTGTATGGATTGGAGAGTGAGAGTGGCAGTTACCGGTGCGTGATCTGAGAGGGAGGCTACTCCTATTTCGACCCCGTTGCTAGCACGTGTACGGGTGTGGATGCCAAGAGGTAGTCTAGCCTAGCGTAGGTTTTGTGTGCGCTGGAGTAATAAGAATATTCTCGACTTTGGGGGTGGAAACTACGCCACAAGTCTCTGAGACCCAGGTCGTGCAGACGGGCTAGTCCCTCTGTGGAGATTGCGCCTGTTTGATGTGTGCGTTGGCAAGATCTGTCCATAGCGTTATCAAAAACTAGGTTCAAGTCTCCCCCAGGAGGATGTTGTGGTCTGTTGTGGCCGTTGCTTCAGTAAGGGCGGAGTGCAAGAATTGTTCTTGGCCATCATTCGGGGCGTATAGGGAGCCAATGGTGAATGTTAAGTTGCCTAAGACAAATCTATAAGCCTGTAGTCTACCCCTTATTTTGGCCTCCTTATGTAAGACCTCCCCTCTAAACTGCTGAGCCACCAAGATAGCCACCCTAGCTGATTTAGTTGGGCCTGAGGAAAACAATTGAGTTGGAAATGTCCGGAACCGGAGGCGATGACAGTCCCTGGTTAAGAGGTGTGTCTCCTGTAATAGACAGATATCTGCTTGGGCGTTTTCCAGACATGACAGAACCGCTTTGCGATTCACCGGATTATTAAGACCCCTCACATTTAAGGTAAGTATTTTAAGCGTGTTGGCAGGCATTCATAGTGGCAGAGAAACCAAAGGCCTAGGTAAAGTGCTGTTGCTTGTACTACAGAAGCGAGGAGCGGTCGTTTGTCTCAGAGCACCATTGTTGTATGGGTCTACGCTATCTCTGATAAGAAATTGGACAAGGAACACTGGAACCCCCCCCCCCGAAAAATCCCAAAAAGAACAACGATTGAAAAAGAGAATAGTAACATATTGTCCATCATCCGTTGGTAAATGGAAATGAGGCAATTTGGGTAATCTGCAAGGAATCAAAAAGCCCCCCTCCCACCAACGGGCCAGGGCACGAATCAAGTCTGTTAGCCGGCCATTTATAGCTACAAAGTTCAGCCCGGTTGGGATTTGAACAGTTCCGCTGAGACAGTCTCAAGAACTTACTGCTGACCCTTCGTTATTTCTGCAAGAGGAGGCATCTTGGGGCAACGTCGTCGGCCCTGCTGGCGCCTTCGGGGCTTAGAGTCATCCACGTCTGCTTTAGGGCTCTCTTCGCTGCTCTCCTCCACGGGGGCTCCACACCCAGCCATTGACAAGCTCCTGATAAGGAGCGTAACTGGTATAGTTTGTTGTCCACGCGGAACACCAGGCAAAATGGATGACCCCATCTGTAAGGGATATTGCGTTGCCGAAGATGTGCAGTAATGGGCTTGAAGATTTTGTTTTTGTAGAGTGAGTGCTGACAAGACCTGGTACAAGACCGGCGTTTGGTCGCGAAACATCAGGGGGTGCATTTGGCACGCTTTTTGGAGGATATCTTCTTTGGTGCAGTAGTCCTGAACGCAGACCAGGATGTCTGGTGGCAGAGCCGACGGGGCCCACACAGGGCCCACTCTATGCGCTCGGTCTAGGCGTAGTTCCGTCTCGAGATGTCTACCAAGAATGTGATTGAAGAGCTCCCTCGTGTACCTGAAAAGGTCTTTCGTGTCGTCGTCCATCTTCACACCTCGAATCCGAATATTGTGGCGCCGGGAGCGGTTTTCTAGGTCCTCGAGGTGCGTCTGAAGATCTACTTGCTGATCATGAATCCTGAGAACCTCCTGCTGCAATGCCGCGAGCTCCGTGTCCCTCCCGTCACGCTTGTCTTCCAGTTTGGTGACTCTTTCGCCGATGCCATCCATGTCTCTGCGGACATCCTTAATCTCTGCAGTGAATTCCCGTTTGAGTGTGTGGATATCCTCCCTCAGTGCAACAAACATGGATTCTAGAAATGCCTTAGTGATCGGCTCCGCACCGTCCTTCCCCTCGGACGCGGGACGGTCAGCGCCCGTTGCCAGGGTCCTGTCTCTGTGACCCCGGGAGGAGGACATGTCGTGCCAAGAACTAAGTCCAGATGAAACCCGAGCTGGCTGGAACGATTCCCGTCTCTGTCCGTGCCTCCCTTCAACACACGTGGTTGTGCGCAGTAGCTGGGCGTCTCCCTTCCCCCTACCACTGGATGCCTGGGCCCCGAATCTACTTCCTCCAGGGATGCAGGGCTCTGCGGTGCTCGACCTCCCTGCAGCACATGGCGCTGTCAAACTTCATGGCACAGACACAAGTTGGTCAGGGTTACGCGGTAACTGTGTGGTCCACAGCAGGGGGCCCGGCACCTTCCCCCCGCAGACTGCTTTAAGGAGGTTCAGCACCTCGGCCTCGTGCTATCGGGATCACCCCGGTCCGTGAGCGGTCCACGACTGTCAGTGGTGGTCTCCCTCGCCGCTCCTCCCCGCCACCTAGGCACGTTTGAAAAGTGTCACTTGCCTGAGAAAGTCCTTCATCACCTCAGCTCTGTGTAGTGAGGCTGATACTCCTTCAGCTGAGGCCCATCAACTGCTGACTCTGGCGTGGGAATGTTCCACTGGGTCCCCAGGGCCCTTGACCAGCGTCGGGCTCGCCCACGTCCCTCTGGTGCGCTCCCCTGTGTCCGGCGGATGGTGTGCCACCTGTGTCTCCGCCGGGATCTCCGACGTCGAACCCCGTGGTGGGCTCGCTGAATTGGTCCGCTCTCCGCCTCCACTCAGGGAATCACCCGGCAGGGAGGCCTGGACCAGGCCGCAGGATTTCCAACAGGCCGCAGCCTCACCCCCGCACACTGCAAAATTGCGTCCGCTTCTTTTTTTTGTAGTGCTGTCGGCAGGGTTCCACTTCCCCACTCCTGAAAAAGTAGGGGGTCTTCTGCTGTCAGACGTATCGCCGGCTGTGGCCCTGGGAGTATGTTCAGGCCGGGCCACCTCTACTTCTTATTCCGGCGCTCTGTGGCCGCCCGACCCCACGTCTTTCCTTCTCCCTACGCTGAGCTGTGGGCAATGTCGCTGACCGCCCCCTCGGCGGCGCCGCAACGGGAGGGCACCGGTATCGCCACCGGGCCCTCAACAGTTCTCGTGCTTGGCTGGGCCCTGCAAAGACACTCACAAGATGGCGGGCGGGAGCACCCGTCTCCTCCCCCTTCCACAGCAGGACCTCAGCCGATACGCCACTCCGATTCTACCATCCGTTGTCTCTCTCTTGATGGCCCGGAATCACCTACGTTGGCCGCTGCTTTGGTCGGGCCTCACGGAGCCCGCCTCTCCACCGCCCAGGCAATCCTCCGCACCGCCGGTTATCTCAGGGCCTTACATTGCGGCCCCGCGGGTAGGTCGCGGCCTCAGCCGCTCATGTCGCACCGCTAGAACTGCGTTCTCCTGGGCTCCTCAACGGCACCGGAAAAGTGCCACGCAAGCCCCGCAGACAGGCCAGCCCCGGTGCTTAAGCCAGCAACAGCTAAGACGGCCAAAAGCCGGTGCTTTAGCGGGCCGTTGGTAGGAGCTTTAGAGCAACACGTCTGCTCACGCCGCCATCTTGGCCATGCCCTCCCTTCTAGCGCTTTTTAAAGCCCTGGGAACTGCCACCTCCCTGGGGCAGTAACTTAATTATATGCAGAGGAGCCCTGTTCTATGCAAATCATGGAGCCCTCTCAGCCCCCCCCACTGCTCCGGGGACAACCACCTTCCCAGGGCACATGCATTAATTAATTCTAAATAAAAAACTGTGGGGGAGGCCCTACTGCCTCCCCCACTGCCCCAGGGACCGCTACCTCCCTGGGGCAAAAATAAATATTAATGCGTGGGAGGGCGCTCTGGTCCCTCCACGCAGCACCAAGGACCACCACCTCCACGAGGCACAAATAGAATAATGAATGGGGTCCGTTGCAGGCCCCGGGGACCACCACCTCCCCAGGATTTATTTCACAAAGGAGGGGGGCCACGCACCCCCCTCCAGGAGCCTGAGATGGCCCTGGGGACCACTACCCCTCAGGACCGGCTCCAGCAATGCCCCAAGTTCCCACCCCCAGGACATTGCAGTTTGCTATGGCATAGTGGGAGCACTGCTCGCACCAAACCATAGCAAATCAGCTCTGCTTTCAGCAAGCAAGAGCAAAAATGCTCTTGCTTGCTGAAAGTAGAGCATTGTCTGTTTCCCAGCCTGCTGTGAAGTGAGAAGGGAAACAGGACACTTTGCTTTGGGATCCAGGGAGCTGCATGTCAGCAGCTCCCTGTGTCTCAAAGCAATGCCGGCTCCTGCAGGAGGCAGGGAACCAGCAGGGACCGCAGTGGCCTTCAGGCTCCCCATGCGGACCCCAACATTGGCAGTGCTGGGGTTGGCCTAGGTTGGGACCAGGCACCCAGCCTAGAGGCCAAGTGCCAGAGTGTGGGGTACCCGGGGCCCAAAATGGCCTGGTGAGGGGGACTACACACCCCCCTCCATTAAAAAACAAAAATCACCAGTAGGTAAATATAGTTAGGGTCAAAGTTTACATAAGAAAAGTTATTTTTGTATTGCCAATAACTTTGGCGCTGCTCTTCACGAGATAAAAAAAAAGTCCCCTTTTTAGTTCAGCTGCTGTGTTGGAAGTTTGGGGGTGATCCACCAAGTAGGGGCTGAGAAAAATGGGGGCAGTGGCAGCTCAACAGAACATTCAAAGTAGATAGAAGGGGCAGTGGCAAGTCCATGAAATATGGTGGGCTAAAAGGAGGGAGCAGGGACATGTATACAGACATGGCCTTAAGGTAACTATAACTCATACCCTCACCATGCACTGCTAATTATCCCAGATATTGCATCCCTTATGACATCTTCTTTGACATCATCGATAATATCACTGTAACATTTGAAGTAAAATTATTGATGAGAAAACTGTGCATGGCGATGGCGCGAATTATAGTTACCCTAGGGCCTGAGTTACAGTTACTTGAAATAAATCTAACTATAACAGCTGAATTTAGTAAGCATAAAAACAAAGAAATTCAGCTGTTATATATATACATATACATTTGTCTATCAAAAGTCAATATTGTGGGTACATTACCATTACCGATATAAAAATAATTATTCAATTCGTTAGTAGTTCCGTACTTTAAATGAATTTTATGGTGCCATGTATCAAGGTTCATCTCGAATTATTCCTTATAATCAAGTGGATTACGAAACGGCTCTGTGTTTTTTAAAAAAATGTGCAATAATAGATGGCATAGGCACTTGCCTTTGAAACAATTATAATTTGTGTTTATTATGTTAAACTGTAAAGAAATTGCACATTATTATATAGTTGGGAATTCCAACTGTATATAGATGACACATTATAATTTAAGAATGTATTTGACAATTAATTCTTGTCTCGAACAGAGCGCTCGTAAAGTTTCTCTTCTATGTTAATGAACCTTGACCTGTATTTCTAGGGGAAATTGGGCACAGGTCAGTAACTTGACAAAGGCTTCGCCGAAACGCGTAGTTCTGTTTTTGTGACACAATAAATGTATATTGTGTTGTCCTTGGTGTGCCGCTGGATTTATTTCGGAGAAATACTCGGATTCTATCCTATGTAAAACATATATATATATATATATATATATATATATATATATATATATATATATATATATATATATATATATATATATATATATATATATATATATATATATATACATATATATATATACATATATAGATATATATATATATAAATATATAATCTACTGGCAATCACCAGGAGGTAGTTATAGTTAGGACCAAAGGTTCCGTACAATAAGCGTTTTTTGTTTTGCCAATAACTTTGTCCTCTTTTTAGTTCAGCTGCTGTGTTGAAAGTTTTAGGGTGATCCCTAAAGCAGAGGCTGAGAAAAAAGGGGATCATAAAACGCGTTTACCATATATTATGTCTATGGAGATTTTGATTTTTTTTAAATGACTTCCGACTGAACTGCTGGACGGAATTACACCAAACTTTGGAGAAAGCATGTTTTTTTATGATTTGGTGTAAATCCGTTCAGTAGTTTTAGAGACATATAAGTTTAAAAAATATAGATATCTGGGGATGCGAGTCCTTGCAGTGGACTAGCGGATCCTTCTGAAATTTGATTGGCCTGGTTGAAGTGTTGGCAGCAAGCTTGGGAATCTACTTGAAGCCAAGTCCCACAAAAAAAAGATTTTAAAAAAAAAAGGGGCAGGGTAGGAACACCGTTCACTCCTGGCCATGTTGCATGTTGTGCAATCATCGCGAATGGCACCATGCACAGTGCAAGTGGGCGCTGCTTCCTTTCTGCCGCTCGAGTAGATTTTCACTCGAGCAGCAGCTTTTCTCAACGAGAACGGGCAATTGAGAACACAAAACATACAAGATGATGGACGGAATGTTGCACATTGGCAAAACCTTCACCCCCAGTCACAGATCTGGGTTCAATCCATCGGTATTTTGCTCACCACGCCACCCCAGTTCAGACATGGCCATATGCAAGTCAGTCTTGACCCTGTGCCTCATGGGAACAGTCCAGCCCGAACTGCCAAGCCATGTCTTCCCTGGACCAGAATTAAGCATCCTAGGACCGGTTTCGGGGTTTCACCCCTCTTCAGCCAGGATAGCTTGACTCCAGGGGCATAGTGAGCATGGGACCCACATCTGGGTATATCCTTCCCACATAGGGCGAACAGAAAAACACACAAGATGATGGACGGAATGTTGCACATTGGCAAAACATTGACCCTCAGTCACAGATCTGGGTTTAATCCATCGTTGTTTGCCTCACCACGCCACCCCAGTTCAGACATGGCCATATGCAAATCAGTCTTGACCCTGTGCCTCATGGGAACAGTTCAGCCCGAACTGCCAAGCCATGTCTTCCCTGGACCAGAATTAAGCATCCTAGGACCGGTTTCGGGGTTTCACCCCTCTTCAGCCAGGATAGCTTGACTCCAGTGGCGTAGTGAGCACGGGACTCACGTCTGGACATACCCTTCCCACATAGGGCGAACAGCAAAACACACAAGATGATAGACGGAATGTTGCACATTGACAAAACATTCACCCCCAGTCACAGATCCGGGTTTAATCCATCGTTATTTTGCTCACCACGCCACCCTAGTTCAGACATGGCCATAATCAAATCAGTCTTGACCCTGTGCCTCATGGGAACAGTCCAGCCCGAACTCCCAAGCCATGTCTTCCCTGGACCGGAATCAAGCATCCTAGGACCGGTTTCGGGGTTTCACCCCTCTTCAGCCAGGATAGCTTGACTCCAGTGGCGTAGTGAGCACGGGACCCACATCTGGGCATACCTTTCCCACATAGGGCGAACAGCAAAAGACACAAGATGATGGACGGAATGATGCACATTGGCAAAACATTCACCCCCAGTCACAGATCTGGGTTTAATCCATCGTTATTTTGCTCACCACACCACCCCAGTTCAGACATGGCCATATGCACATCAGTCTTGACCCTGTGCCTCATGGGAACAGTCCAGCATGAACTGCCAAGCCATGTCTTTCCTGGACCGGAATCAAGCATCCTAGGACCGGTTTCGGGGTTTCACCCCTCTTCAGCCAGGATAGCTTGACTCCAGTGGCGTAGTGAGCACGGGACCCACGTCTGGGTATACCCTTCCCACATAGAACGAACAGCAAAACACACAAGATGATGGACGGAATGTTGCACATTTGCAAAACATTTACCCCAAGTCACTGATCTGGGTTTAATCCATCGTTATTTTGCTCACCACGCCACCCCAGTTCAGACATGGCCATCTGGAAATCAGTCTTGACCCTGTGCCTCATGGGAACAGTCCAGCCCGAACTGCCAAGCCATGTCTTCCCTGGACCGGAATCAAGCATCCTAGGACCAGTTTCAGGGTTTCACGCCTCTTCAGCCCGGATAGCTTGACTCCAGTGGCGTAGTGAGCACGGGACCCACGTCTGGGCATACCCTTGCCAATTTTGCATTTTGGAGTCCGGCGTGAGGAGAAGAGCCCGCTTATCGGCGGCTCGTTATGTACAATCTCCAGCGTTGGATAATAAGTTGGCAAAGTAATGGATTATTCTCTGGAAACCGGCCTAGCAGTCCATATTAGGATTTCCCCTCACGCCACAGGAGTAGTGTGGCTTGGAATTATCGCCTCACTTTAAATCTCAATACAGTAAATCTGTTCAGCCGTGAACAAGCCGCATGTACAACTGTACTGAGGCGACGAAACACATGTTGGCTTGGGAAATGCTTACTAACTGAAAACGTGAAGACCAACTAAAAAGTAGGAAAGAAACAGAAAGAAACGGATTGACTTATTGTGCTTTATGTGTGATCAACCTCTGAAACTATCAGTTGAAATTTACGTGTGCTTGGGATATATAATTTATGATATCTTGTTGTTTTTGCCACAAAATCCAGGGAGGCAGGTGGTTCTCTCTAACCCTGAAGCACTGTCACAAATAAGGTCACTTTTCATAATACCTGGTGTAATTACCTATAGGCACCTTTATCCTATTACTTATACCACCGTATCTAGTGTAATTACTCTTAGCAATCCAGCTGTGTGGGACTCACTGGAGGTAACAGGTGGGGTAGTTGGCTCCCAAGGACCCTCAGGAGTAAAGTGGACTTCTTCCTCCAACCAGTAGTGTGCCAGGAGGCACATTTGCAGAATAGTGGAAAGAGGGAGCATGGCCTCCGAAGACCTCTCAGCAATCCAGCTGTGTGGGACTTACTGGAGGTAATAGGAGGTGTAGTTAGTCCTCAGGGACCCTCTGGAGCCAAGAAAAGTGAAGACACACAGGGAACCTAAATGGATAGAAAGATGAAATGTCAATAGGGTCTGCATGGAACTGCAGAGACCCACTAGTATATTTATCTAACTTATAAAGCGCTTGATGCCCTAAATGCTGTGATGGGATTCATACTTCCATTGTGTCAATTCCTTTCAGCATATCAACGTTACAATTTACCACCATCTAGGATATGAAGAATGTGCTCAGTATTTAAGATCAAGGCATTTTTTACATACCCACTTACATTCTTGTTATGGCCCCACAAATGTCATCATTTGCATCGTGGGCATGTACTCTAAGACTTTCCTTAGTCACACTTGAGTAATACTGGAAAGCCCCCAATCGTGTAAGTGTCATGGATAAGTTAGCTGGGTCACTAGGTCTTAAGATAATTGATTGTTACCAGCAGAGGGGATAGAGTGAGGTTTAGAACCAGTAAAAAGCAAACAGTTCTTGAGAACAAAACTACAGATTCTTTGTTTCAAGACTCATGCAACTGAAGCCAGTGGACGGAAATTTTAACTTTGTAGTGAACAGCAGATAACTAATACAATCTATTGGGCTGACACTGAGAAATTCACTCTTACAGTTGAAGAAGAGTTGGTGAAAGGTTGACAAGATCAATGATGGTACTTGAAGGCTCCCGCTGCTGGAAAACTGTAGGGTTTATCAGGTGTTGGGTTAGAGTCTAAACATTTCCCTTGTTTTAGGTCTCGGCTACAGATAGCTTTTGTTGTCTGCTGCCTAACCTATTATTTCCTATACATAAAATAATCTTAGCGTGGCCACTGGGTCACCAAATTGGTCATGATGGGATGGCTTTGTTGTCTATCTCATTTGCCTTCAAGTCAGTAGATCAGCCTTTTAGATCTGAGGGGAAACAGCCATTACAACCTGGCATTACAACACAAGTACCATTACCACGCACAACCTTTACTACGCCAACTTTTAAATGATAGTTCCTGCCTAGCCCCCTACCTGAAAGCTCTAGTAAAGGACTCCCAAGTTCAACCAGAATACTTTCTTTGTAAATTTGGTCACCCCAAATATTTCAAAAAAGTTAAACTAAAGATTCTTCAGCACGCAGCCAAGATTTGGTACTATATAAGACTTACTTTACAAAAACCATACTACAGTGATTCTGCCCCTGTCTGGGACTCCCCGGGTACGCTAGCTTGTCTTTTGGATTCCCTAGCAATCCTGCTACGAAAGAACGGGATTAAGTACTGGGGTCAACTTCTGGAAGATTTCAACTTAATTTCATGGCAGAGATTGTCTGAGGCAACACATAACACTGTCTCTAAATTTAAATACTACCAATTTGCCAGCTGGGCAAAGACAATAGAAGAAAAGGGTGATCCAAACTCTGAGGCTGAATCAAGAATAAAATTACGACCCAAGGCACTGAAAGAAATTGCAGAATGGTATTGGCTGTTTATTCAGGAAGAAGAAGGGCCCCAGAAGGTATCGATGGAAAGCTGGAAGAGGGAACTGCCGGAAAAAGACCATGAGCTATTATGGCAAGTATCAATGGCTTATTTATGGCGATATGTGAGATCTGCCCCATAAAACAAAATCATCTCTTTACTGTCCACAAGGCATACTGGACACCCCGAAGGCTATCAAAGATGGGAAGTCGGACAGTAAGAAAATGCCTGAAATGCGGTGAAGATTACGCAAATGAAGGACATATGTTCTGGCAGTGTCCCTCGATCCAGTCCTTCTGGGAGAAAGTGGGTAAGATTTTATCAGAGGTTCTAGAGCAAGAACTAGAGGTGAGTCTAGATATTGTCATCTTTGGGGTTTTAACAGGAACGGCAGATAATGGGAGCTTTAATAACATTCAAAAATCTATTATCTTTGTCCTAATACTGCTGGTAAGAAGGGAATTGTGTAATAAATGGATACTTCCATGCCCCCCAACAGAGGTGGAATGGATCCTTTCAGTACAAAGGGTGGCTAATCTTGATCGAGCGATTAGGCTAAGCAAGAAGACAAAATTCTGGGAATTATGGGATAAATGGTTAGGAACCTATAGAAATTAGATAGATTGTAGCCATGACCGCCACTAAGTTAGAATTTAGAATTAAGTACTGGACTTTGGCTATTTTGTCTCTGCTGTTATCTATTTCTTTCCGCTTCTCCAAAATCATCTGGTCCTATGATTATTAATATGCTTTACAGGCTCTTGCACATCTGTGTCTGCATTACGACCTTTGCCTGTGTCAGTGAGGTCAGCCCCTTTTGACCGAGCAGGGGAGATACTTCCCCTAGGCTACCCGGGATGTTTAAAACATCTCCTCCTTACGGAGAGAGCGGGTGCCCCCTGCCCTAGTAGAAATGGACTCTTTTGCTGATGGTTTCGGCATATTGACAAATGAGGACAAAAAAAAAAAAAACTTTACTACACATTGTTTTACAAAGCACATGCCTTTACCACGCACGCCTTTAAAACAAATTTCGTTGTAAAGTCATGAATGGTAAAGGCATATGCAAGGTAAAGGTTTCACCAGTAAATATAAGTATTTTACAGGTAAGTATAAACCCTTTCTGTAAATATATATAGAAATGGTTTATATTTTCAGTGAAATACTTACATTTACGTGATAAAAGCATGCATGGTAAAGGCATACGCTTGCTAAACATAAATGTACAGGTAGGTAGAAAGACTTGTTTAACTTGCAGCGATACAATAGGAATGTGATGGAATCAAAGACACCTGTATCGCAGAGGCCTTTTGATCACCTCCTTGAGCACCATATATATTTTTGCATTTCTGTCAGAAGAACTTCATGGTACACGGCTGTAGAACTGATGCATTGTTATACGCATGAAAACATCATCTGTTTCCCATTCTTCTCAAAGATAAACACATGTTTTTTTCTAACTGTTACAGTGTGCATATTCCGTTTTAAACTGGCGTAAATGATTAGGTACATGGACAGAAGCCTTGAAAATCCATTATCTCAGTGCATTTTGGCCAGACATACAACGGCGCAATGTTTGCGAGACCGTTTAACTGTTAATTCGAGCACACTAGTTAGCCAATTCTTCACAGATAATGTGAAAAACATGGCATCGTTTGGTCTAGGCTTACTTCATAAGTGGATATTGGTTTGGGACGTAATTGTGCTGCGTAATACCTCAATTTGCAAGTTTGAAATGTCATGCTATTATCGAACATGAAACAAAACATGAAACAATGCACATACAGTATTACAAGCCCATCGGCTGCCTGGCAAGTAAGTCATATCAGCTATGTTGTGAAACGCCAGAGGCTGAGTTCCCCTATAACGTGACGTTCCACTTTGCAAACCTAAGCCCTCATTTAGTGACTTTTAAAATACTCACCAGAAGATAGCTGCATGCAAAACAAAAGTACAATTCACGGGACACAAAGGATTTGAATTAGAGGAGGGTGGTTTTGAGGTGCTGCCCGCTGTGCTGAATCCACGTCCGTGTATTCGTTGATTCGCCATTTTGAACTGCGTCTATGGTGGACGACTGGACGTCACGCCAGAACGGCTGGTCCACAATGACGCAATGTTAGCTGAAGATGCTCTCAGTTTCATTATCCTCTCCGCAGCGTTTGCCAGTGTTAGCTTGAAAAAGTCTGACATGGAATGTGCCACTGACAGGGGAAAGTGAGTACTGTGCCCTTACCATGTTTGGAAAAGCAAAGCATGGCAGAGCCAGGCAAAGAAAACAAACGAAGGCCCCTGTGATATGATGGGCCCTAGACCCACATCTTACTAAACACCACTGGTAATGATCTGTAACTGGCCTCAGGCTTGTGCTCCCGGGCCTGTTTATTAACAGGGTCACCTGACCGGTGACGCCTGTGATGAATGGGTGTGGGATGGGTGTAGTTTGCCTCAGCAGAGGGGTGTCTTGTTACATGTCCAGCAGAACACTACATTCATCCCAAAAACCACGAGAAAGAACAGGTCCAATCTGTGTAAACAAAACAAAATAAATTAGACATTGAGTCTATACCTCTCTTAAGTCAATCAGCAGGACAGCAGTAGATGCATGGACTGATGATAGTGGATTCAACAGGACATCTCCTCTTTCATTCATAATTTAACCTGGGAGAACATTGCTGCAAAGAAGCCTGAGCTCTTTAGAGATCATACCCACTGGAGTATTGAGACGGCCCACCCTGCTGATGCTCAGGATAGTTCATGGTTAGGGTCAAACATTCAAAGATAGATGCACCAGGAGTGTTATGTGAGCCTGTTACAAAGCTTGCTTTGGGGTGTTGCGTGACTCACTGATGACAGTCTTGTAGTGACTGGGAATATCGTCTGTGACCTTCTGAGTTCTCTGATCTGAGGCCCCACTATGTCCTGGTATCCATCGGGAGAGCAGGGTCAAGGTTATCTCTCGCTTGGGGAGGCCCCTAGTATGGGTCGCCAGGGGACTGCATGTGGTCTGTGCTGGGGCTACGTGTGTGCCACATCTGGGATGCTGCAAGGCCACCTGAGGACCTACTGCCTAGTCATTTGTGCAACCATAGGGGTAGATGGGCCATGGTGAAGGTGTGCTAAAGATGACAGGATTGGGATGTAGCTGGGGTGAGCTTATAGTCGCTGATTGATGGGTGTTTAAGAGTTTCATGGGAACTTATTGGCTTTTGATGTTTCAGTTGTGTCGTACTCTACTCTGATTGTAAAATGATTCCACAGGTAGTAGAGGTGATGCAATTAACAGGAACTGGTATGATGGTGTGACCAGTAGGGTGAACCTGTATGATAGGCGTTGACAACTTAACTTCATGGTTGCATGGATTCTTCCTTGGTTTGTCGACTGTTGGAGCGATGGTGACCAGATGGTATTCATAGCATGGAGGCTCTGTGATTTACTTGCACTCTGTCTTTACTTGTGCAAGGCACCTAGCTCTTCGCATGCATGAAATGGTTCACTCGGCAGCCAGTACCGTGTCTAGATGTTTGGTCTGGAAAGCTTGGGATAGAGTCTCGGTACGCGTGTGTGTGAGGCTTACTACTCGTTCACCCACAGGGCTGTCACCAGGTCATCGTCACTCCACATCAGAGGCTCGCTTGTGTCGATAGATGCACTCACAGTCATTGATACAAATCGGTTATGGGGGATACTTCTAGGCCTAGTCCCACCTCATCTTCTCTCTTTCTAGGCTTGGTCGATTGTCAGGTTTCCCATTGTGAACTGACTGGTCACAATCCTTTCTCTTCTTTCTTATTGATGATTCAGCATGCACTTTCTTTTCAATTATGTTGCGAGACTTCTTCTCGCTCAAGTCTCTTCTTCTGGGTACACGGTGTACACCATCTTCTAGAACCGGCCAACAACACCTCTCAGTGGTCGTCTATATTTCTAATCAGCCAACATGGCCTTTGGTCTTACAGGGGCAAAAAGTCTGGTGTGGCAACCATGGCACATATTTGACTTAATTTGAGACCTGTTGGTGTTTCAGATCTGTGTGTGAGAGGGTGTGCATTAGGTGGGCCCCTTCTTGTGCAGGCATCTCAGATGAGTTTGCCCTCACGCTGCCTCCCTTGTCAGTAGTAGTGCTGCACCTTTGTGTAAACCAAACATGTCTTTAGGAGGCGGGTGCTTCAAGCGAGGCCTTATTATTGTGTGCCAGGCATGTGGAGTGCTGCCCTTCTCTCTCACATGGAGGCAAATGGGGTCAAAGGTGCAGTAGCTTCTCGCACCTCTCTCTCTTCTTCTCTGGATGGTGGACGTCTCCCCCTATCTTCCTCAGAGAAGCAAATGCAGTCGATGCTATACTATCCTTCACTTGTGAGGACAGCCTTCTGCTCCGCTCTACCTTCCACTGGTGGACGGCAGCAGTCAGGGAGCAGGGCCAGTTCCTGCGGCTCACACAGCAGAGCATCTGACGTCTCTCAACACATTGTAGCTAGAAGTGCTTGGTGCTGTTATTTGATATCTGAATATTGGACATTGTTTTTGTGAAGGTTAATAAGTAGTATGAAACACGCTAGGTATTGACACAGACGTTCTATGAAATCGACTTTTTTTGTAGAGGTGTGGGAAAATTAATGATTTTTTTTTGTGTAATTACACAAACTTTTGGAAAATGTGTGCAAACTTAAGTGAAATGCAGATCTGGCATTTAGTGGTAAAAAGTACAAAATGTGTCCTCGCATTCATTTTAGACACAAGGATGCATTTCATGACAAAGGAGTAGCACAAAAAACACAAGTGTTATCAACAACAGGCAGTCGCGTTCTGTTCAATAACGCTGCTCTGCTCCTGCGATAGAAGTTTTATGTGAATAGATATGCTGTAGAAATGATAGGGGCATGTTTGGCAATTGCTTGAGTTTGTTGGACAAAGTAGAGCCCCCCAGGTTTTGATCTGGTTGACCTGTGCAGGAAGGGGTTCGAGGAGTCATGTGAATGGGCTGGTTGGTAGGTTTTTCATACCAAATGTTAGGTTTTCTGTTTTGTTGGTGTTGTAGCTGGCAAGCATAGGCAGTCGGCTGAGGAGTCTGGGCTGTCATGATGAAGATCAATTAGAATTTGGGCATCAACTTCATACATTTGGCAAATGAAATCATATTTACATCTGATAATGGTCACATATAATTATTGAAAAGAAGTGATACCCCGCAAATAATCCCTGTAAAATATGGGTGTGAACGGTCCTAGTTTAATTCACTGTTTCTTGTTAGTGTGAAATGAGAGTATCCAAGAGTGCAATTCTGCGAGTACAGCAACCTTTGTCTTTCATTTAAAAATGTAAGTGATGGTGAATGATGATCGAATCATTCCGTCTCATAAACCACTAATGAAAAAAGCCTGCGTCTTCTTAAAATGTTCTAACATTCAGTACCTCTTCTTTGATGCCCAGAATGTCAAATCGTGCTTTTCCTTTCAAAACCTAGGTTTTAATAAGAGGAAAATTTCCCACAGACTCTAAGACATTTTTTTAAAATTACTAAAAACCTTTTTTATGAAGGAAGAGTGAGGCAGCTATCCACTTACAGCCTAACATGCTTAGCTGCACAAAAGCGATTATAAACAATGTTGGCATACTGTGCATGTCTGTCCCTTCTACACAGTAATACAGTCATCTGAAGCAGTTCTCCGGTGTATTAAAGGAGCCATGAATCAAAGCCCTCTTTCTCCTTACTTATAAGTGAACTCTTCTTTTTGCAGAGGGATGTCCCTCTCGAAGAGTTCTAGATCTGCCTGCACCGATTCTGCCCCCTGCTGCAGTTTAAAGCTCGCCTTCAGAGTGTACCTAACCCCATTTGGCTGGTCATAAATGTCTGGACATGCTGCAGATTACACCATCTACTGCTTTCGGATGAAAATGTATATGTAACATGAGAGAACATTAACACTTTACCACTGAGATTTGTGTCTCTCATCAGTCTCTCTGCTCAGCAGACAAACTTCTAGTGTTTTTAGACTGCCAGTGCATGCATAGCTTGTGTGCAGCTTCCCACACTCACTATTCTCTTTGCCATTTTCTTGGTTTTCCACCCCAGATGACTCGAGCACCCTGGGCCTGAAAGTCACTGTCTCATTCAATCAATCAATCAATCTGAGTACTTGTAAACTTGTAAAGCGCGCTTCTTACCCAGGTCTTGAGGAGTCTTCCGAAGGCGAGTAGGTCTTGGGTCTGCCGTAGGTGGGTAGGGAGGGTGTTCCAGGTCTTGGCGGCGAGGTAGGAGAAGGATCTGCTGCCGGAGGTCGTTCGTTGGATGCGGGGGACAGCGACGAGGCTGGCGGAGTGGAGCTGGCGGGTGGGAGTGTAGAAGCTGAGTCTGCTGTTCAGGTAGGCTGGTCCGGCATTGTGGAGTGCTTTGTGTGCCTGGGTGAGGAGCTTGAAGGTGATCCTCTTGTTGACGGGGAGCCAGTGTAGGTCTCTCAGGTGGGGGGTGATGTGGCTGCGGTGGGGGGACATTGACGATCAGTCGGGCTGAGGCGTTTTGGATGCGTTGTAGTTGTCGTAGGTGTTTGGCTGGGATTCCTGCGTATAGTGGGTTGCTGTAGTCCAGTCTGCTGCTGACGAGGGCCTGTGTCACCATTCTTCTTGTTTCGGTCGGGATCCACTTGTAGATCCTGCGGAGCATGCGGAGGGTGTTGCAGCAGGAGGAGGAGACGGCGTTGACCTACTTAGACATGGAGAGGGAGGAGTCGAGGATGAATCCTAGGTTGCGTGCATGGTCGGTGGGTGTTGGTGCTGTTCCCATTGTAGTCGGCCACCAAGAGTCATCCCAGGCTGAGGGGGTGGGTCCGAGGATGAGGACCTCCATCTTGTCCAAGTTCAGCTTAAGACGGCTGCTCCCCATCCAGTCGGCGACCTCGTGAAGGTTGGTTTTGGTGGTGTGTGGGTCCTTGGTGAGGGAGAGGATGAGCTGGGTGTCGTCGGCATAGGAGACGATGTTGAGGTCGTGATGGCGGGCCACTTGTGCGAGGGGGCCATGTAGACGTTGAACAGCATTGGGCTGAGGGATGAGCCCTGGGGGACACCACAGATGATGTCGGTGGCTTCGGATCAGAAGGGTGGGAGGCGGACGCTCTGGGTTCTGCCGGAGAGTAAGGACGTGGTCCAGTCAAGGGCCTTCTCTTGAATTCCGGCTTCTTGGAGGCGTGTCTTTAGAGTGCAATGGCAGCTGACAGGTCTAGGAGGATGAGGGCTGATGTTCGCCGTTGTCTAGATGGCGCCTGATGTCATCTGTGGCAGCGATGAGGGCTGTCTCCGTGCTGTGGTTTCGTCTGAATCCGGACTGGGACGGGTCCAAGATGTTGTTGTCTTCCAGGTGGCGGGCTAATTGCATGTTGTCGATTTTCTCAATGACCTTCGCCGGGAACGGGAGCAGGGAGATGGGCCGGAAGTTCTTGAGGTCCTTGGGGTCAGCCTTGGGCTTCTTGAGGAGGGCGTTGATTTCGGCGTGCTTCCAGCTTTCCGGGAATGTCACTGTTTCGAAGGAGATGTTGATGACCTTCCGTAGTTGGGGTGCGATGGCTGTGTCTGCTTTGTTGAATATGTGGTGTGGGCACGGGTCTGACGGATATCCTGAGTGGATGGAGTTCATGACCTTGCATGTCTCGTCGTCATTGATGTTGGACCAGGAGGTCAGGTGGTTGGCACTGGTGGTGTTCGCAGGGGAGGTGGAGTCTGGTGTAGTCAGGGCGGTCGTGGTGTTGAAGCTGTCGTGGATGTCAGCGATCTTGCGGTGGAAGAAGATGGCTAGTGAGTCGCACAGTCCTTGTGAGCGCGGGATGTCGTTGGCGTTGGTGCTGGGGTTGGAGAGTTCCTTCTGAAGCTTTGGGGCATATTCACAAGGAGATATCGCTGCGTTAGCAGCACTTTTCTGCCGCTAATGCGGCGATATTTTTATCGTCAGCCGTTAGCGACAACTTTCTGGCGATAGTGGCCGCATCCAGCATCGCCAACGATGTTAGTTATTACTATCGCTAATGATATGCAATGCAGGTGTTTCTGTGCAAAAACGCACGCTAACCCCACTTTTGCTCTATTCACAACGCTCGACCCGGACCCGCGATGTGATAAAAAAACTGCTGCTAAGGCCCATTAGCGGCTGGGACTTAAGACCAGAATAAAGGGAGGTCTTAAAAATGGTGATAAAGAGTAGTAAATAAGGGAGACTAGCCCAGAGCCTCATCTGAAGACCCACTGATACCATGGAGGTACTACTCATGCAGCTCGGAGCACCAAGAAGGCCACAACAACCACTGCCACCTTCCCCAGGACCACCACAGAGGCAGCACCAAATAAGATAGCGGGTCCATCTCCTCAGCCTCAGCCTCACAGACCTAACACCAGAGGATGTCATTGCCCACTACAGGCTCAAAAGGACATCCATCCGCCGCATCCTGACCCAGATAGCCCACAGGCTGACAGCACCAACACAGCAGATAACCAAAATCTCTCTGCAAACAAAGCTGCCTGCAGTGCTGCACATGTTGGTCTCTGGTACCTTCCAACCAACAACTGCCAGAGTTGAAGGAGTCTCACAGCCAGCCCATTCAAGTTCCGCCCAACTGTCTTGGATGAAATCATCAGCCTGATACCCCAGCACCTATGCTTCCCCAACACTGCGCAGGAACAGCTTGAGACCAATCAAGGCTTTTACGCTATAGCTGGCTTCCCCCAGGTGTTGGGGGCGATCGACTGCACACATGTCCTACTTGTGCCACCTGCAGACACTGCACACATATACCGCAACAGAAAGCACACACATTCCATCAATGTGCAGGCAATAGTGGACCACTGGGGCCTGTTCACCAGTGTCATAGCCAAGTTCCCAGGGAGTGTGCATGATTCCTACATCTTCCGGCAGTCCAGCATCAACCAGCACTTTCAAGATGGCATATATGGAAATGCACTGCTTGTTGGTAAGTACTAACTGAACACACCACACACCTCAACTCCACAATCATAGAACTCACAAATGTGAGAATGCACACGTTCCAAACTCACATACAACTTGTCAATCAACATCCCCACTTACCAGACACCACAACACTGGGGTTAGCCATGTAGACAAACCATCCCCAAAGGCCTAGCCCCTCCGCCATACATTTGCAAATGTGGGGGGGTGGGAACCAAGTATGTGCGATGGAGGTCCTTGACCTATGAAGAAAGTATGTACACAAAGCCGAGTGTGGCTGTGGTGTGCTGGACAGTCTTGAGTTTGCAGAGCACAGACATGTCCATGTGGGCATGTATTGCATTTCCGTTGTTCAGCCTGAAGGCAATGACTGCGCTGGTGACTGTCCTACCTGAAGGGGGGGGAACCATGTGAAGGTTGCATGGAGGATGCAGAGGTTATTGAAACAGCTGCAGGCCACTGCGTAGACCTTTTTGTTCATGGAGAGGGGGGGACACGAGTACGATGCCTAGGTACCTAGAGTTGTCTTGGGGGGGCTGCCGAAGGTGGTGGCCCAAAAGGTGTTGCCACGTGCTGATGGGGTGGTCACGAGGATGAGAACTAATGTCTCCTCTTTGTAGAGCACCCCCCAGCTGTTGACCATCCATGTTGCAACTTGCTGCAATCCTCCCTGGAAGCCCAGTCTGGTGTGTGTGGGCACCTTGGTGAGGGAGACTATGAGCTTGGTGTCCTTGTAGGTGGTGGCGTCTAATGGTTCCCTTCATGTAGCTCCAGTTTTTTTCCAGTAGTCTGCAGACGTATCTGTCATCTTGGATGTTGTTGGTGACCGAGGTAGCATTCATTGCATGCTGTATGTCGGAGTAGCAGATTGGGGCAAGTGTGTAGGTGCAGTTGGAGATACATGTGTGGAAATCGCGAGCAGCACTGTTGGTGTTGGCTCCAGCGGTGTGTGTGTTGCTGTTGATGGTAGAGTGTACCAGCTCCTCTGTGACTCAGCTCCAGTAACTTTGTGTGGGGCCTACTGTGGGTTTGGGTGTGATGGGGTTTCTCGACGAGGAAGTGTACGCAGTGCCGGTCACTCCATGGGCGTTGAGTGGTGTTGATGAAGTGGACGCAGTTTCCACATGTGAAGATAGGGTCAAAGGTGTGCCCTGCCCTGTGGCTCAGTGTGGTGAAGAGTTGGCTCAGTTTGATGTTAGCAAGCATCTGCCAGAGGGAAAAGGATTTAAAGTTGTTGTGGTATGTGAGGTGGAGGCTCCGCTCAGGAATGAGTACGTAGTCCATGGAGTAGATGGTGTGTGATGATGTTGATGGTGTCGGCGAAGCATTCCTGCCCTCTGTGGGCCCTGCAGGTGAGGGTGCCGCTGACTGTTGCTTTGTGGCAGGTCTGGATCAGAAAGTGCAGGTGTTGGGCGGTCTGGCGGCAGCGGCAGCAGCAGAACTGAACATGAGCCGTGTCTGGTGTGGGCCATTGGCATTTAAACGTTCACCTGGCATTGACTGCAAGGGGGGGCGGGTGAGTGGTAGCGCTAGACGTTAGGAGAGCCATGTTCACAGGTGGCAGACTGTTGTACAGCCCAGAAATAGTGTGCAAGATAATCATAGCATGTTGTGTATTGCACAACATATGTGTACGCACCAATGCCCCATGGATCCAAGTGCCATATGCACCGGACGATGCTCAGAATGATGAGGAAGATGAGGCAGGTGGAGCACACCCCACGGCTTCTGCAGCAGGAACGGAATCATAAACAATTTCTTCACCTGAGGACGGCACATCCTGACTGTCCTTAGCAATCATATATCTGTTCAAAATGACCCCAAACACAGTATGTGCAAATAAAAAAACACCACACACATACCCTGTGTGCATGTTTCTCCTCTGCATAAGTACATCACTCTGACAAGTGTAAGTTTAACATCAAGTGGTAATAATATCACAATTATAATTTGATGGTGGATATGTCTCCTCTGTACAGAGAGTCACTTTTTAGGGTGTCATTTGTGTAAAACTAGACTTTGTCGGGTGTCCATTCTGGTACTAACATCTACTTTTTAGTGTGTCATATGGGCCAAAATATGACATTTAGGGTGTCATTTGGGGTAAAATATGAATATTAGGGTGTCATGTGGGTAAAATATGAGTTTTAGGGTGTCATTTGGGGCAAATTATGAATTTTATGGTGTCATTTGGGGTTAAAACAAGCTCTTCATCATGTTTTATGGGGTCTGAAATGAAATTTCATGTAAGACTGTCCATCTGTGTAAGAACCTACACATAGCGTGAAAAATCTGCCCGCCTTAACATCAATGCGATGTTTTTTTCATACTCGCAATGGAAAATCCATCGTTAAACACATTGAACAATACAAAATATTATCCCTAAGCCTATTTGCGTGCAGATTTTCACTGCTTTGTAAAAAAACGGGCCGCAAACACACAGGAAGGGGTGTCTACATGCTTCCTGTTTACAGGAGGAGTGCTGTGCACTTTCACTTTCTCTTTTGAGCACATTGCTGGTGATTGTGGAGAGTGTTGGAGGTGTTTGGTGTTGTGGGGGCAGATTGGGGATTTAGATAGTGTTGTTGTGTCCTGTGTCCTGTTGGTAGTGTTTCTGTGAAGTGTGGTGTACTTGTTTTTATGTGCTCTTATGTCTCTTGTCCTCAATATTGTTGGGTGTCTGTCTTGGGGTGGTTAACTTACTTTGTATTTTTTGGGGTTATTCTATTTGGTTTCTTTCCTTTTGGCTGTAGGTTAAGGTGTGTGCAGGGAGATGGTGGCTGTGGGCAGGAAGGGCAGGATGTCAGAGGGGGCATTGGGGGCTTCCTCTGGCTCGTCAAGTTCTACCTGCACTTGATGGTGGAGTGGGGAGGCCAGATCCTCTCTGGATATGGCGTCAGTGTAAGGAAGGTCAGGTGGGAGCGTGTGCGGGCGCAGATGCTGCGTGTATTTGGCATGGACCGCACTGTGCACCAATAGAAGCACCGCTGGCAGGATTTCCTGGGCCATGAGGGTGACCTGTTGGACCACCTGAGAGTCATCGTTTGCCTACAGTGTGGTAAGTTCTACCACTAAATTTAAAAATGAACAGAGTAACGCAAACCTATAAATGCCGTGTGGGACCACTGTTGTACAAGTGTAAAAATGTGGCATAGTGAGGCGTGAGACGTCATGCATTCACGCCTAAAGTTGGCACCTCAGCAACACAACGCTGCTTCATATCGACAAGCATAGGGTGCAGGTTTGTGTTACCCATTGCGCTGGCGCAACACTTAGCAATGTGCCAAGGCTGGCACCCTTGCGCAATACTGCGTGCATGACAAAGATTGTTTGTGACTGTACATAAACAATCCAAGGCATTGTTTCTGGGACCTGTGTGCTGCACAAAAGGAAGTGTAAAAAGGCTGCCCTCATCATTATTTGGCATGTTTGCTACGCTGCCCTTGTACATAGTCTCTGTGTGACAATGTATGAGATAGGAAAAATTGATCAAAGGAAATAGGACATCTCCAGAGTGTCATACAACACCAACATCTGTGAAACTGCCTTGTGTGATCTGCAGCAACGCCATTGTACACAGTGCATGTGTTACATCATGTTGCATGTACAAATGGGGCATTGTGTATGTGTCACCCAACTAGTGTGTGCAAGTTTGCTAGCATAATTGTCTTTTTGTGCCCATCTCAGCATTCACAGGTCTCGTGTGAATGGCAGGCAAAGTAGACTCCATCAGGTAGCCAACATGAAATGCAACAGTACAGTTACGGAGCATTGTCAGTCATGGTGATGATTTGTATGATGAATATGACCCGTGAGATTTCACGTCTGATACCAACACACATTTCTTTTCATGTCTCACAGCTGGGCGACCTCTCATCACACAGGGGAACATCGACAGCTTCATGGACCCACTCGCCACTGGTGAGTTTGGCTATCTTAAATTGGCATAGTGCCATTTCATGAATGTCAGGGTCAAATGAAAGATGTTGTGGTCTGCAGTATGTGTGTGTATCAAATGTACCTTGCCTACAGTGTGATGATGTATTGTGGAAGTCAGAAGTGTGTACAAATATGTAAGTGAAGTTAGAGCAATGCATTTGTCTTCCAGATGTAACTGTGCATATCCCTAGTCAGTGATACACATGCAAATTTGATCTATGGGTTCTGTCACAATAGCACATGCATGTGGATTACAGAGCGTACAGATAGGAGAGGAGACATGTAAGTGGTGTTGCTGATGAGTATGAGCAGACATGGAATGCATGTACATCCTTGACTGAGATGACTGTGCAAGTGGGCCCTATCATGCACAAGGAGGGAGTCGTTTTCAGGCCGTGCGTGATCAGCCACCGGTCGGCAGTGTGATTTCGTAGGTATGCTGCATACCAGCTTCCCTGGAGTAGCAGTGCGTAGCTTTGAGCCAAGCATATCAATGGCACGTTCCCCAAACACCTAGCAAAGATGGGCCTATGAATCTCATTGGCATGTTTGGCCACTGCAATGGTGTTGTCAAGCTGTCTCCTTGATGTCATTCCCTGGTCGACTCAGGCTCAGGTGTATGAGCCCCTCTGTCCGAATTGGTGACATTACTCCGCATGCATTTACACCACATGCTTTAGCTCTGCATTTATTACTATGCCATATATTTTACAATGCAGGGCTCTACAACGCTATCTGTGAGAAAGCATTACCCATTACAACATAGTAACTATCATGACTCCAGCATGCTGTTACAATGGGGAATGCATTGTAACTGTTTGAGTTGTAGAGGCCTGCGTAGTTAAAATGTTCAACGGAGTGATCGTAGTGGATCCAAGACATGCCTGATTGACAAATTTGACGAAACGATGTTTCCACCTCTCGGCAGCAACACGTCACCTATTGTGATGTAGTGGTGGAGTGAGGGCCAGCGCTTCATGTACAAGTGTGTGTTTAGCCACCTGATGTTTTTCTATGTGTGCTGCATGATGCAGCACAGATGAAAGTGTGAGTAGGGCTGTTCCAGGATTGCTCATACGCAGGTAGGGTAACCTTCCGACACATTAACAAGCCACCCCTTCACACAGACACCCTTGCACTCTTGTACAAGAGTGCCTGTGTTTGCGCAGACTTGAAAAACTGCCCACAGTCGATGGGGGACATGCAGGCCTGCCAATGAGCATTGTACGTTTGTTGCAGCACTGTGTTACAGGAGAGGATGAGGGTGGTGCTACACACGGAGGGCTAATGCCTCCCTCCTCCAATTCCTTGTACATGTCACCCTCAGTCAGGGTATGTCACGGCACCATCATTTGACACTGACAGTCTTTTTTGCTTCTGACAGTACATGTTCCATTATTAATGAAGAAACAGAAGGTATGCTGTTCCTAATTACGAGACAAGGGAAAACTGCTTTTGTGTGGTCATGAAGAGTAGGAGGATGAGGATTCATCCTCTTGGAATATAGGGCCCTCACACACCCGGCAAGGTGTCATGCTTCATCATATGGGCTGCTCCTCGTCAGGTGGGTGGGGTGTTGATGTCTTAGATATGTTTTTGCATGTTTAGGATTAGTTAGGGTAGATAGTTTAGGTAATTTACCTGTTTTTTCGAGTTAGTTTAGATAATGTTAGTAGAAGTGATGATTAGTGTCAGTTTAGGGTAGTTAATTTTTGTGCCCTGATAATAAATGGTTACTAGTTTTGATTTCTGCTTGCACTTATGTCAGGGGTGATGTTGTGTAGTGTGGCTTATTATCTTGTATGCAACTCATACCATCACTGGACAATCCGTTGAATGTGTAAGTGTGGTCATGAATAAGCCTGAGTGGTAAATTCCGTTCCACTCGCAGAATTTGCGGAATTTGGGTAATTCGTGTTCTGCGGAGAACATGGAATTGCCCAAAATTCTGCGTTCCGCGGCTTTGCGGAATTTCTGCGTGTCCGTGGAGATTATTTACCGTTTCGCGGAGCTTTGCATAGCGCGACTATGCAAATTCCGCCCACCCCTAGTCATGAGATGTAACTTGGCAAGATGGATTGTGTCAGTATACCTTAGATGTGAGCACAGTAAACTTCAATGGATAACAGGCTGACAAGTAGGATTTACGGCCTATGCTAGGTACAGTCGTTTGTGAAGTTCAACATCTTAGGTGTGACTCTCGGAGTTGGACAGCACATTGTTGCCAATTTACAACACAACGTAGGGACATTGTCTTGAGTGGATATTGCATTTGCAACTGTTATCCATCATGGAGATGGATGTATGCGCAGGGTACCACAGATCCTGTCAAGCCCCTGCATATCACATGCTCCTGGTGCAGAGTCCATCTACAATGCACAGACCTTGGCACACTTGCTGCATTGTGCAAGGGTGTGAGCTTCATTCGAATTATATGTTCATGTGCATGGAGGTTCAACCTGTGGGACACGCAGGAAGTTGTCTTTTTGTGGGTCCATTGTGAACGGCATACGGCAGAGCAGTGGGCCTGAGTCACAAAAGTCATCTGAGGGTAAGTCATGACTTCACAATTTCCAGCATTCACAAATGGCTTTTAGGAGTAGTATAGTTAGGTATACTGACTTCCCTTCTCCCAAATGCCTTTTATGAATCACTAATGTTGGTAAGTCATGATTTCGTCCCAGATACCGTTATTGTGCAGGCACACTGTTCTGCTGCACACATGAGGGGAAATGTAGCATTGCTCTCTGTAATGCCAGTGTCATAGCCACTTCTCCCAGCTGTAACTTTTAGCATTGGCTCATAGTGATGCCACCCTTGAAATGGTGGTACTGCATCTGACTATATGCTACGTACAATGCACCACACATCCCTAGACACATTGCCCTATCTGGTCACAGTAGTCGCAGAATGAGAGGATTCCTTATTTTGTAAGCCTTGTTCGTCCACAGGAAGGGGCTGACTGTCGCCTTGCACTTTGGGGTGAATCCCTATTGTCAACCCTACTTGACTGAGGCAGACATTGTGGTTCCAATGGTTGCTGGTAGACATGTGTCCTTACGAATCTTCATCAATGTGAATATGGTGTGCGCAATCTTGGGATGTGACATGCAATGTGCACCGTCACAAAAGGCTTTATCCACCCCGTAGAGTGTGAGTAGATGTGCCAAGAGATACTTTTTAGCAATTGTAAACGGGGACACTACTTGTGACCTGCAACAGACTTGGACATTTTTGCAAACATGCCTATTTCCTTAATAGACATGGGGCTAAGTTGGGATGTTGCTAGATTGTTGTATTGGAGCAATGAGAACACAGCTAGTTCACACATACCCGGTCATCTCACTACCTATCTGGGTCACAGTTAAACATGTACATTTCCCTTATTTCCCTTGGTGTACCTTTTGTTGGATTAATTGGGTCTACATTTTTAGAGACCCCTATACTTAATTGATCATGGACAACACATATCTGTGTGAGTTACATTTTTTATTTACAAGTCTGTTGACATTAGTGAAGACTGGACCAGTACTTGGCCAAACAATCGCCACATTCCATCAATGGCCAGTGGAGGGCCAGTCAGAGTAATTTTAGGGAGGCAGACTTCAGGCTGCAGGCTGATTGCTGTGTCTTTGGGAACAAGACATATTATGGCAGTCCATGTCGAGGTCCAAGGTGAGTGTCACAGAGTGTATTGGGGCAGTGGAAGATAATGTTACAGGCCATGATGCTGAGCCCAGATCCAAGGAGAAACAGGCCATTTGGCACAGATGAATGCTACTGCTTTCTTCTTTTCAAAAATGCAGATTCATCCACATCTTCGTCCTCTGATGTGTCATGTGCCTCACATGGGTTTGGTGGTAGATTGGCTGCAGCACTGTGAGGCACTGACATATCAGGGGGCGGAGATGTGAATGTTGAAGCTGCAGCAGCATTCATCTGTGCCAAACCTTGCTGCACAATGCAGTGATGATCAGCTGCAGGAAATGAAAGATTCCAGCTACATTGTGTTGATGTGCAGCTGTGGCAGCCATTTGTTCCGCTTGCATCCGCTCCATGTTCTCCATTATTTGACGCATGCGGCTCAACTCCTGGCTGCCATCGCTGGAGCCACTCTGACTGGACAGTTGTTCTTGCCTCTGAGTCATGACTCCATCAATGTCAGCCATGGAATGTCGGAGGGCATGGAGCGGACTGTGGGTGTCTGTGATGTTCTGTAGGTGGTCCCGAATGGGACTCAGACACCCACGTATGGCATAAAGTTTGGCCACCAGGCTGTCAAACCCCACCCTCACCAGATCAGCCATCTCCTGCTGGACCTCTACCGCACGGCTTTGGAATGCCAGTTGTGGGTCCTCAAGGTCCTGTGAGACAGCTTAGGTGGTAGGTGCTTGCTGCTGTGTGGTTTGTGCAGGGGGTGGAGTTTGCACAACGCTGCTGAATTGCCCTGCTCCTGGAGATGGGGTGCTGAGGGAGTGTAGCAGCTGTTGGAGGGTGTCAGTGTTGATGGTGGAGAATTCCTCTTCTTCATCAGTGAAGAGTGGGACAGGCTGCTGTTCAGGAGTTGATCTTTCGCACTCTGCAATGTAAAGGGGAGATGCAGTTTAACTGTGTGTTTCATGTATGAACATACATTGGATGAGTTTACAAGCAGACTGCATGACAATGTTCATTGTGACAGTTTGGGAAGAAATGCATATTTTTTGATGGATAGTGATTATTAGTGCAACATCAAAGATGTGACGTAGTTTTACATTGTAATCTCACAGTTTACAGCTATGACACATGCGAATGGCTAATTTCTACACAGAAGCGGCACCAGTTGTGTCCTCTGTTAAGTTGTGAAAGTGATGCAATTTGTCCCACATTGTAGACAATGTTGAGTAGCTCAGATTGATATGTGGGTGCGCACTGCATTGTGGTAGAGTCGCCCCAGCAGCTTTGGTATTGCTGCCCCTTATCCCTTTCGGGCAGTGGGCCTTTCACTCATGTCCCTTTACAATGGTGAGATGTTGCAAGGTGGGGTAAATATGGGTCTTGGTCAGACTTGGGAAACTTGTGCATTGTTTGTCAGCAGATGTTTTGTTTACATTAGGGGTTGTATGTACACGAGGAAGTGTCAGAGTGTGACCTGTTCCTTTAAGGATGAAGTCCACACTCAGGCACTTCAGTGACGTGGCCTGCACCATGTTAATATGTTTGGGGGGTCAGGCATGCTATTCATCATGCACTGTCACTTGCTTTGTCAGTGTGGCTCACAGACAGCCAGCTTTGCTGGTTACTGCACATGTGCATGGGTTTGGTGCGAGAATAGTCATGTGTGAGGAGGGCCCCCTTTATGCACCTTTGCAACAAAGGCCTTCTTACTGTTTCTATGTGTGCTGCACAATGCGGTATACATGTGTATCCAGGTAGCTTAGGCTATTGTGTTTTATCTTGTGCGCATTTCATCAGTCAAGTATTTTCTTGAATGCATTGCTTACTGCCCTCCTGTTGGCTTATCCGTTGTGAGTATAGTGCAGGTTGAGTTTCCATTGTTTATGCTGGCTGTACAGACAGTGTCAACACCCATTACACTCAACCTTGACCCCACGTGTGGTGTATGAGTGGGCCTGGATTTGATGGATGTGGATTTACTAAGGCGTATTAGTGGGTCTCAGGCCCTGTCTCCACCCCCCTCCCAACAGATGCAAATGGCAGGGTGACATGTGTTTGTGTTATTGCCACACAGATGGTCACATGGATGATACATGCTGTAATGGTTCAGAAATTTGAATGCCGGGCTTTGCGTGTGGATGATAAGGACCATGACTGCATATTTTTTCACTGACACTTTTGACTTACCAAACTGATAGGTTTACATGCACATAATGGTGTAATGGGCAACTCACACCAGGACTAATGTGGAATGCAGCTTTCTGTATGGCAGATGTGTACACTTGATAGTGGAGGAGTGCTATTTGTCATGACGGATGATGGTGCCATGTAGCTACTTGTCATTATTTGGTGCTACTTTGCTATCCTTGCTTGTTGTCATACTTACGTTGTCATACATCTGTACAGGGACATTGTAGTTTTGTGAGTATGGCACATGGACAAGTCATGTGGTACATATTTGGGTGACACATTCCTGAAATGCATTGTCCATGCACTGTAGTGTTGTAGGCAGATCCCCGCTGCTCATTGTTTTTCATCACATTTTGACTCAAGTCTGCTGATTGTGTGCATTGTGGGATATGCACCTTTTAGCCAGTAGCCTACATTATCCCTTTGTTGTGACAATGCAGGTGTGTATGGTATGCAGAATCACTAGATGCTTTCTCACTTGGTGTACACAGGACTGAATCTCCTGTACAAGAAAGCGGGAACATTGAGTTGATATACGGCAGGATGTCTACATGGCCTCCTTGACTCAATACCACGCATATACGACTGGTCTGCACCGGCCCACATCTCTCTGACGCCAAAATGAGGATGCAGTGTGTATGTGACTGATCATCTGCATGAGTGGGCATGTCGCCAGCAATGTCAGCACACAAGCACCATTGTGCCTGTGTGTCTGAGTTGTGTGCAAGATTTTGTATGTGTAGTAGTGTCACCCTTGATGCACAAGCACAATCTTGCACACGACTCAGACATACAGGAACATGCATATGCGTGGTGTTGAGGCAGGGGGGCATTTAGACACCCTGCCATATATCCAATCAATATGACCCTTTGCTCTTTCATGTGGCCCTTATTTTGTGGTCTGATTTGATACTTGGACTATATTTGCTAGACTTTTATGTGCACATTTCCAGGTCTGTGAGCCCACCAATATGTGTCTTGCAGTGTATTGGGTGAGTAGGGTGATATGTGTCTATGCCACCAGAGCCAAGGGTGCCCGGGATATGATCCACAGTCATTGTGGGTGTGCACTGCAATATATTTAATTGTGCATGGGTGCCATTAGGCCCATCTCCCCCGTCCCCCAGGCTCTGGTTGTTACTCACCCTGTCGGTGTTGTGTCTGGTCATGTTGAGCAGTATCCTGTCCCGGAACTTCAACCACCGTCTCCTTGCTGATGACTTGGGACACCTGTTCCTCCAACGCATCCAGCTACTCCTGTGGCGCTGGACTCCCACCTCCAGTCTGCATTGCTGATTTAAGATTGGCTGCAAGTCTCTGCTTGGTCTTGCGCTTAGCATCATGCCAGAGCTTCTTGCAGTCATCAACTGTCCTCCTCACCTCTCCGACAGCATTCACCTTGGCAGCGATGGACCGCCATATTGTATTTTGTGTGCCCAATGACACTGTGGAGCTGACAAAAAGTTGTTGTTGGTTTTCTGTCACCTCCGCAATCAGGACCTGGTTTTCCTGTAGACTGAACCGGGTTTTCCTCTTCCTCTTTTCCTTGCCCTTCCCCTGGGTCTCTGGCTGGTCCTCCTGGGAGTTTGTGGGGTTGTTGTTGGATTCTGTACTGGGTCCAGCTTCCTCCATGGTTAATCTCAATTGTTTCTCTCTTTTTTTTGGGTGTTTGGGCTGCTTGGCGGGCGTTTTATAGTGGTTTTTCCCACCTAAAGTGTAAAAAATTGCGCTGGTGCTACTATGTGTGCCATTCCTGGTCGCTAATTGGCCCATCGCCACTTTTTTCACATTGACGTGACGATTTTTATCGCTGTGACGCTAATCTTATCGCCGGACATTTGACCCGGTGGAGGAAACTACCACCTGTTAGCGGCGTATTATGATATGCCGCTAACACGGCGATAGTTCCAAGCGGTACACAGCCATAAGAAAATGCACGCTAACTGAGGTTAGCAATAGTTTTCACCATTTCTTGTGAATATCCCCCATATTCTTTCTTCCCTAGACACCAGTCAATCACAGCCATTGCTCTTCAGTTTTAAAAAAGCTCTCTGAGGTTCTAACTATAGCTCAGGGATGAGCAGGGTTGATCAGCATTTGCATGGAGAACGTTTCTGAAATGAATAAACTTAACCTAGGCATACTTGGCGACCTGGATGCCTGCCAACTGACTCAGTTAATGGAGGGGCCATCACACCTGGCAGGCCACTTAGTTGATCCGATATTCTTGAATCTTCAAACTCTGACAGTCAACACACCCCTCCCTCTGACGTGGACGCACCACTTTCTTATTTCAATGCGCCTCTGTATTGTAGGCGCTCCCCTGAGGATCCCCTGTCAGTTATCCATGAAGCGTCCTTGGCACAAATTGCACGAGTCTACCTTTGTAGCTGCCTTAAACTCACCCCGCCCAGATTGGCCTACTGACTTGGAAGCAGCCGATAGAGCTTTCAACAACATGCTTGACCACTGTCTACCCAAAAAAACTGACCGGTGTTAAGTGCACACAAACGCACGCTTGGTACAACAAGACTCTGTAAAATTTTGGAACAAGCTTGGAGGAGTACTTATGATGCCACGGCAAAAAATGCTGATAAGAAGACAATTAAAGCCTACCACAAATTAGTTCAAAAGACTAAAGCCTCGTTCTATGACAATTTGATTTTGTCAAGCTCCAACCCCTCTAAAACTATTCTTTCTTTTATGAAAGATGTGTTAAAATCCCCGACAGGAACCAATGATACCATATCCACTAATACACAATGTGAATCACTGGCGAGGTATTTCATTAATAAAGTAGAATGCATCCACAACGCACTCGACACGAGGCGGGGTGCCTCCAAATCTTTGGTGATTTCCACCTCAACAGTCCTCCCTTACTCCCTACAAGATCTGCCACCCATGTCACTTACAGATTTGGATGTCCTGGCAGCTAAGGTTAAATCAGGCTCTCCTGACGATCCTATAAAACCAGAAATCTTTAGGAAATTCTACGACTGTCTCATGATTGAGGGCAGGGAACTCATCAACAGATTGCTCCTGTCGGCAGTGATCCCTAAGTCATGGAAGCATGCTAAGGTCATTCCATTGTTGAAAAAGCCCACACTAGACACGTCTCTGCCGGAGAACTTTCAGCCAATCTCTCTGCTTCCATATTTGGCCAAGATTATGGAGTCCCATGTTAACATCACCCTGACCAAATATCTGGAAGCTAATGAGATTCTAGACAGTTCACAAAATGGGTTCTGGTCCAGACACAGTACGAAATCAGCCCTTCTGGCGGTCACAGAGCAGTCGTGGGCAATGCTAGACGAGGGTAACACTATATCCACTTGACCGTGCGGCCTTTGACACGGTCTCCCACATGATTCTACTCCAACGGCTAGGGGATATCGGGGTCAAAGGCAAGGCCTTGGACTGGTTTACCTCTTTTCTATCCGAGCGCTCCTTTCAGGTCCATGCCCCTTCCTATCTGTCCAGTATCTACCCCCTTAGCTGTGGCTGGTCAATGTGTATGTCCGCCCACTGGCACTCTTGGCCAAAGCACGGAACATTAATATGGTATCTTACGCTGATGATACCCAGTTGGTATTCACTTTCTCTAACAATCCTGATTGAGACCAACTGAAATTCCGTGAGGCTGTCCTGGCCATCTCAGACTGGATGGCGGACAACTATCTACAACTTAATTCTGCCAAGACAGAGGTGCTCTTGGTAGGCCGTGATACCCATAAATGGGACTACCAATGTTGGCCCGCGGCTTTGGGTACCCCTCCCCAACCGAAGACTGCAGTCAAGGACTTGGGGGTCCTGACTGATAACGCCCTCTCATTTGAGCCTCACACAAAAAAAGTGGCTGGTACATGCTTTGGCCTCCTACGCGGCCTAAAACCGATTCTGTTTTTTTTTTTATGCCCCTACCCGCCAATTGATTGTTCAATCTGTAGTCCAATTGCGCCTAGATTACTGTAATGGGCTTCTGCTTGGAGTGAATAAAACAGTAATTAAAAGGCTCCAGCGGGTACAGAATGCGGCGGCACGCATTCTTTTTGCCCTACCACAGTACTGCCACACCTCCAATCTTCTTCATCGTCTTCACTGGCTGCCAATCAAACAGAGAGTCCAGTTTAAAACTCTCTGCACCACACATACGATTCTACATGGCCAGGGTCCCCAAATTCTACAGAACTATGCACCTCATATGTTCCATCGCGAGCACTGCGCTCCGCTAACCAGTACCTGACTTGCACTCCTCGGGTGCGCAGGGGTAGAACAGGGGGACGCTCCTTCAAGGCTCAAGCTCCTGCCTTATGGAACTCCATTCCACTGGCTGCCCGTAGTACACAAGATCACTGGGCATTCAGGAAATTGATTAAAACTTGGCTTTTCTCTTCCATCTAGCCCTATTTTCTCTGGCCTCCTGTCCGCTAGCGCCTGGTCGCCCTGTTGCTGGGGCAGCCATGAGCTTTACAAATGTGTTTAACACAACCTAACATAACTTATAGGCTACTTTGGAAGCTCCATTTGGTGTGGATGTTAATTGTGACTCATTTCTGTGTCTGTCTGAGTGTTTTGCTCTTTATCCCACCCTATGGATCTATGAATCACCTTCTCTTGTAGATTATACTGCTGTGCCTGTCCGGATCTTTCTGTTTTTCATCTGTACCAGTAACATAATAATTCTAATCATAAAAACATGGGTGGCCAATCACACAAATCGGAAAGGGTTTACAAAGAATATTCAATCTGAGTTCAGTCGGGATGAAAGATGGACCAAGCAGTTCTGTTCTACCACCTTCCAAGACATTTTTGCCAAGCATTCCACAGCAAAGATGAGCAGAAAAAGCTACACTCAGCAATGTGGGACATTTAGGATCTTCTTGCCAGATTGAAGTCTCTGGTGGCCACTGCTTATGGGTGGAAGGGGACCCGTGGAGCACTTAAAACACATACACACACACGTTACTTTTAGGGAAATCAACTGTGTCCCCTGAAAGCACCAATCAGATCAAGACCACCAAAAGGCTGGATTATGATCAGTACAATTAGCCATTGTGCTTATGAATCAATCAATGTATTAATTTTTAGTGCAAGGGAGAGCAGCAACAAAAGTTGCTGCACTGTGTTGTGCAAGGGGGGAAAAGGACCACAGAGCTATATTTGCTTATAATGTCCTGCTGCTGCTCTCATCCTCTGTGTTTGTGCACAAACAAGCTGCCTACCACCACACGCAACCTTTGCGCAGTGGTAAAAAGGTGTGCAGGTAATATCTAGCATAGGCTTCGTATTGGAAGTATACCTTTCTAGTACAAATTCTAATGCCTAGCAATTTCAATAGCATTTCACATATTGGATATATGCTGTGCAGTGCAGCACACATGCAATGTGTGGAATTTTTAGAGAAATGAAAACATTTCTCCATCTGTGTGACTGCTTCAAGGGGCATTATTTTGATTATGCAGAGCCCGATCTGAATATCTTAATATATCAGGCTTTTCATCAACAACTATGGGTGCTTACACTGATCTGCTTCAGTATCGGCCATATAATGAGCCCGTGATGCACAGTGGCACAAAACAGTGCAAAGTACAACTTGCATCAAGGAAATGGCACCTTTCCAGGGCAAAATAGTTGTTGAGTTGGAAAGAAAATTACACAAAACATTCTAATGTGGCTGTTAGTGCATGTAAATCCACATATACCCATATATACATTTGTGGCCATGTTGGGACAATATTCGTAATAATGTTTTACACAAAACAATCAGAAATGGTCAACACATGTGATGCATGCATGAACATGCAGGTGGCGGCCATCTTTTACTTATCTCATCATACCGTATATGGGGTCATTCTGCAATTCTCTATAACTATTGGCATCTGATTGTGCCCTCAGAACCTCATCACAGTACTTTCCCTATCCAGTAAGTAGCACAGATTCCCCACCCCTTTATTAACAAGATAAATAATTAGGCCCTTATTATTGGTCAACTTATTACTTCAGGTTCTGCTCTTTTTACTTCAGTAAAAAATATCATTACAGTTATTCCAAATTTTTCACATCACATAAATCTGCCTTTGCAAAGCTCACTGATTCTGCTCTGGAGCAGGTGGATAAAATGTAGATGAGTTTTTAAACATGGTATTTTCATCGTAAAAAGGTTACAACTTCCTTTATCCCTTGTTTGGCTTATTACATGTTATCTTTTTATCTTAACTTGGTGAGGACATCTGAGTTACTTGTTTGTTAGTTATACTGATGTTTTGTTAGATATCCCTCTCTCTCTCTCTCTCTCTCTCTCTCTCTCTCTCTCTCTCTCTCTCTCTCTCTCTCTCTCTCTCTGGGGTTAGCCTTACTGCTCTTCAGCTATAAAAGACGAGCTATGAACACAGGCAAAACTATTGACCTCTGCGGACTAGACCAGGGTTCTGTGGTAAATAATATCTTCTTTACCGGACTGAATTTCATACGGAATCTTAAAATAAAGTAAAATAGCTCAAAATAACAAGAGGCAGAATCCGTGGTATAAGAGGTTTTCTAAATGGGCTTTATTCCATTCAAAATGGCCGACTCGAGTCGCGGCCTTCAGGTTCCGTCACCACGAGGGTTCAGGAAGTGAAGTACAATACTTTATTGACAGACATGCATTTTTATAATAAGTATATTACAATGAAATGAATGTAGAAGGCGTAACATTTGATAAGAAGAGTGACATGACAGGTATGTAATCGAAACTAGGCGTAATAAGGAATAAGAGAAACATGATTGGTCAGGATTATCAGACATAGGTGGATCTATAAGATAATACTTGGCATAGATGCGCGCGCAGCAGCATGACGTGTGATAGACGTGCAATTAGGGGTGAAGGGGACTTGACATTTAGCTCTACATGTGGAGACGAGAAGTCTGGGGGGTCAACCTAATCCCAAATCATATCTAATATCCTATGTTTAAAGAACTGTGTTATCCACAAGGGAAGGACTCTCGGACAGAATCTAGTCTATACTGACTGTGTGCGTGTACAAGCGTCTAAGTGTCTATATGAGATGCAAGGGGCAGAAACTTTCCATGGTAACAGGGCTATGAATTACTTGCATGAAGACAGAGAAGCCGGGCCTTTTGCTTGGTAACTGGAAGAATGTTTACTTAAACTACTAGGCAGGAATGCATCGGCTGAGGGGGAAGCAGATAATTCGAAGGTGAAATACAGCTCTTGGCAGAGAATAGGCTGATGTCAGGCTTCGTGAGCCGCGCAGAGAATGAGACAAAGTTCATGGTCACAGATGCAAGCTCAAGCTGAAGCTGTCAGAGGCAGAGAGCAGGGAAAGGCTTTGAGGACAGAATCGGGCCTACTTGCCTGAACTGTAAAAATGGAGTAACTTAGCCATATAAAGTCGGTGGTCTTTTATACTTAGGAATCGAATATCCAGCCCATTGATGGCGGATCTGACAGAGAACATGTCGACGGTAGACACACATATATTTGCGTCTTAGAAACTGGAACTGGAGGGAACATACATGTACTTGTAACATGCATATAGAACCGTTGGGGTCCAAGATAGGGGACATAACTGATCAGAAAAATCCACATTTCCACATTCCCTCCTTGTCCCCTTCTTGCCCTTCAAGAGACATCAATCTTCATCATTCCATTGATTTGCTCATGGAGCATCATTTCTTCTTCCTTCTTCTTCCGTGATCTTGAATGAAATCTTGGTGGTGGAATACACGATGTGGCACACAGACCACAGATCGCTGGTCCACATTGTAGACATAGACAGCAACTGAATAGTATGAGAAGGCCAATACCTAGGAAGGATAGAACTCTCCATCCCCAGGCTGATATCACACTCCAAAACCACCCGGACCACGTCCAAGTGCCTGGATTCTCGTGTATCTGGCTTACAATCTTATGAAGGCGTGTTATAGCTTTATATACAGATGGCGAATTTTCTGGTATGAATATGCAGCAGCTGGATCCGATGACCCTGCAAGCTCCGCCCCTATCGGCCAGGATGACGTCAAGGACAAGACGATTCTGGAGAACTACAATTCTCATCGCTGATTGTTCCTCTGTCAGATTGCCTAGGGCGGCTATAGTCTCGTTTACTACAGCTTCAAGAGTCTTGGTGAGTCTGCGTATCAGCTTACTATTTGATATAGTACCTATATAGGGAAAGATACCTTTATTGAAATCTACATATTTGTCCCATGCTGTCTCAGTATAATCGACAACTGGGAGATCTCTTCGCTCTCTATTGTGTACTAAATGAACATTTCGATAATAATCAGGGGGAGCTAGGAAAACAGGTGGCAAAAGGAATGCTATGTAACAGGTACCATCCCAATCTAGAGGCAGACGCATATATGCCGTCTGGCCACATATGAAGTAAGAATGGCGAGAAGCTCTAAATGAAGATTTACCTTGATCACTATATTCTACTGTAGTAACACATTTACTATGGCCCATATGTATGGAACCAACTTTTCTCACACATAATTCACCCTTAGCTGGAAATACTGACATAGTGGGCAGAATTAGTTCAACTTCGGTTTTGACATTCAAAATCATAAGATTAGGCGTAAAATTACCTAATTTATACACTTCATTTTCTAAATCAGTTCCTGTTCTACTGGGGTGACCCTCCTTATTAGGGTGACAGACTTTTAATAAAACTAGATTCAGATTTCCCCATATCCAATGTTGTTGATAAACTGCTGTGTCTGGGTCTATGGTATTTAATAAACTAAACTATGCTCCACAGGAGCCATTGTGTGTAAACGGATGTGGAAAGAAAGGCAGAACTCCTTTGTTATTCTGATAGGGAGGAAGTCGGCCACACACCCAACAATTGGTGGCATTACTAGTCTGATGGGAATGATGTAACATACTAATGAATGTGTTATTGCGCAGCGCAAGTCTATAGGACAACTCATGTGGCGGTAGGTCTCTAAAAGAATGTTCTCCAGTTATATTGAAAGCACGTTTAGAAACAGGATAATACATATGCAACAATATACTTGCAGTAACTATTAAAAAACTCAAGAAAAACAAAATTAATAAAGTCACAATACAGTGGCTACGCAGTGATTTACAATAAGCATGTCGTTTCATTATGATTCTGGACTCTACATGATTCAGACCTAAGGGATACATGTCGGGACAGATTCAACCGCTTCACCTTGGAGAGGACTTAAACAATCAAATCGTCCGACAGTTTAGATCTGGACCTGAGTTTCTGTTTATAGAGTTCGGTGCTACTGGCCTCAGCCAAAGGTAGCTTTGAGTCAATGGGGGAAGACACACGGGGAGTACTGTTTGTGTCAGGAGGAAGTCCATGAAATTTTTTTATATGGCTGGAATGCACCCAGCCTTTCCTCCCTTCGATCTTCACAGCTGTTCTGGTCGTCAGCAGGACCAACTTAGGAAGCCTCCACCTTGGCTCCAGTTGGGTTTTCCGATCAAAATTCCTGACGAGAACATAATCGCCGGGAATTATGTCATGAGGTTTCACCTCGGTGTTGTCAGGAAAAGTTGCGACTACCTGCGAACGACAAGATTGTAGTGCAGACATCAAGGAAGCCAGGTAATCTGTCAGCATATTACAGTCAACATCAGTTATTTTACGGGGTATAGGCGTCCCCCACATATTCGGTGGCCTACCAAAGATCACCTCATAAGGCGATAGCCCTGTTCGAGAGTGTGCTACCATCCTCATGTAAAATAGCGCAACTGGTAAGGCTACTATCCAGTCCACACCCTTTTCCTGACATATTTTAGACAATCTGATTTTTAAAAGTTGATTATGTCGTTCCACGAGACCTGCTGCCTCGGGGTGTCGGACACAGTGGAATTTCCACTGATATCCCAACAAGAGTGAGACATGTTTCATTAATTCGGATGAGAAAGGCTGACCGTTATCTGAATATACAACACGTGGTAAACCGTACCGTGGGAAGAATTCTCTAACTAGCTGTTTGGCAGTAGTCGGGGCAGTGTAATCTGATACGGGATACGCCTCTGTCCAACGGGAGAGAGCGCAGACAACTACGAGAACATATTTGAATCCTCGACAACGTTCCATCTGAATATAATCCATCTGGAGGACTTCAAAAGGATGGTCAGGAGGCTGAAATCCACCCTGCTCTACGGGAACACTCTTTCCTGGATTAAACTGACAACATATCATACAGGTACGAACTTTTTGTTTAGCTGCTGCTCGTAAATGTTTATTGAACCAAATGTGCTGAATGCTGTCTAGCATAGCCTTCTCTCCTAAATGTGCTGGACTGTGAACTGTAGCTATAATGGCTTGAACCATGGAATCAGGGAGAAACCATACAGATTTCTCCTTCGTCATCCATCCTTGATCTGTCTGGATTCCTCCTAGTTCAGTCCACTTCTTTATTTCTTCTGCTGTGGCATGTGTCTGTATGTCAATTACGTCAAGTGCGGGGTCCTTAATTGTCATACACTGTGTTGGTGTCTGAACTATTGGCTTTGTCATGTCTAATGTGCGATTCTGAGCAGTCTGTTTAGCTGTTTTGTCAGCTAAATCATTGCCTTGAGAAATGGTATCAGTAACCTTCGTGTGTGCTTTACATTTCATAATCGATATAGCAGTGGGTAGATGTATTGCGTCTAACAAAGCATGAATGAGGGGTCCGTGCTGAATGTGGGCACCATGGGAGGTTAAATAACCTCTCTCTCGCCACAGCACGCCGAAGTCGTGTACAACTCCGAATGCATAACGTGAGTCAGTGTATACATTAACTTTCTTATTTGTGGCTTGAATACAGGCTTGTGTTAGAGCAATAAGTTCTGCTGCTTGGGCTGACAAAGTATCTATACAATTTGTCTCAATAACTTCAGTGTCTGTTGTGACTGCATACGCGGCCACTAAGTCTCCTGTACTTGCTCTCATGCATGATCCGTCTACATACAACGTCAGGTCTGGATCTAACAATGGAACGTCTGTCAAGTCTTGTCTAGGTTTCGTCTTTATTTCAATGATTTCAACACAATCATGAGCTAGTGGGTCTGTTCCAATTACAGGTAATAGTGTAGCAGGATTCAATGTATTACACCGTCGGATCTCTATGTGTGGTTGAAACAATGTCAGTTCATAACCGGTAAGTCTTGCTATGGTCAAGTGTTGTGTTTGTGTTCGGTTCACAAGAACCTCTACTGCATGTGGTACTTGTACTGTCAATGGGTGTCCTAATACTATGGCATCGCTTTGTCTGATAGCTAAGGCTGTCGCTGCCACTGATTTCAGGCATGCAGGCAAAGCCTGAGCTACGGGATCTAATGTACTGGAAAAATAAGCACATGGCTTGCGTGATCCTGCTTGATCCTGAGTGAGTACTGACAAGGCAGTACCTTCGCGTTCTGTAACAAAGAGTGTAAAATGTTTGCTATAACATGGCGTTGCTAAAACAGGTGCTTGACATAAAGCTTCCTTTAGGCTTTCAAAAGCTTGTGTATGTTCCTGAGTCCAAGGGAGAACAGTCGATGTGGCTGCCTCCTGTGTGGTTAACTGAATGAGTGGTTTTGCTAGAAATGCGTACTGAGGGATCCACTGCCTACAATATGAAGTGAGGCCTATGAAAGCCCGCACCTCCTTTTGTGTCTGGGGTATTGACATGTTAGCAATTAACTGGATGCGATCTGGTGTAAGCTGCCTTCCCTCCTTGGACAGCGAGTGACCAAGATAAATAACTCGCTGGACACAGAATTGCAGCTTAGAAGGAGACACCTTGTGCCCCTTGTCGGCTAGAAAATGTAAAACTGTCAGAGAAGCCTTTTCACATTCTGACTCGCTTCTTGCGGTGATCAGCAGATCATCGACATATTGAAGCAGTGCAGTATTGACTGGCATGTGTATACTGTCAAGTTCTCGTTTCAGTGCTTGGCTGTAGATGCTGGGGCTTTCTGTGAATCCTTGGGGAGCGCGTGAGAATTTAAAGCTGCGCCCATTTAAACTGAATCCGAACAAGTATTGGCTTTCCGGATCTATTGGGACGCTAAAGAAGGCATTCTTGAGATCGATTACAGTAAAGAATGTTGCTTCGGAATCAATTGCTGTCAACAATGATGATATATCAGGGACCACAGGGAATTGTGGTACAATGCATTTGTTTAGTTCACGCAAATCAATGACCAATCGGTATACTGGTGGGGCAGTAGGGTCAGTTCGTTTAAGAATCGGAATTATCGGTGAATTACATATATTGGAGTCTGTTTCTATAACTACTCCCTGGGCAATCAGCTCATCAATGATTTTCAGCAAAGCCACTACAGCATCATGCGGTAACTTGTATTGTCGCATTCGTGGTAGTACCACTCCTGCTTTCAATGTAACTCGATAGGGTGTAATGTTCATGCAGCCAACATCCGTAGGGCCTTGTGCCCATAGATGTACTGGTAAAGTCTGTAATCGGGGATCCATGTCTCTAGACACATAGTGACCTTTAAAATCACGTAAAAACAACCTTACTCCTTCCGGAGAGCAACATATTATGGCTCCTAGTGCTTTCAGAGTTTTAATTCCTAACAGATTTTCTGGGCATGACTTAGTAAGCAATAAATCTGTAGTTCGTGTCAAAGGTCCTATCGTAAGTGGTAGAGGCTGTGATACTTCATTAACAATAGGTTTTCCTGAAAAACCAAGGGAAACATTTTGAGAGCCTGAGAGGGGTGCCCCTGGAACTTCACTACGTTTTATTGTTGTTCGACTTGCCCCTGTATCGAGTAAGAATTTTCTATTTTGACCTAATAATTCACTATGTACATAAGGTCCTTCTTGATCTACAGGAATCTCGATGAGCGGTAAGTCAACTTCCCTCTCTAGGCTGGTTCATGCGTAATGCTGATATTCAGGGTATTCATACTGTGCAGTCTGATACATTTGTCGTGTCGTTGTTTGTGTGGCAGTAGCAGGCAACGGTGGTGCAGCTGGCACAAACTGTATGGGTTGCTGTGAGGCTGGCATTGCCTGTTGCTGAACTGGCATGGACTGTCCATGCTGCATAGCTCCTTGTTCATTCTGATCTTGTCTAACTAATCGTGGTCTCTCTTTTGCAATACCTGTAGCTATATTACGTTTCAGGACTGGACAATCATGTACATAATGGCCTAGTTGTTTATAGTAATTGCAGGTTCCTTTTACAGGAACTGCAGAATCACCAGAATGTGTCACACCCTTTTTGTGACCATCTGCTGGTACTGTCTGAGAAACTAGCATTTTCATTTTTGTATCCTTCATGCGTCTATGCTCATGTTCTTGTTCATCCCTAATTCTATTGTGATGATACTGTAACATTTGTAGCATTTGCGACGGAGTGTTACTTTGCCAGGTACTCTCGAATTTCAATATTCTATTCTTCACTGGAGGCAATGCATTTTCCACCAATTTTGTCACAAATAAATGTGGATATGAGTCACTACTTGCTTTTATACCACTATTTATACCAAAACATTTTTCAAATCGAGCATAATAATCGCTTGTGTCTTCATCTTGCTTTTGTTTGCAGGCTGTGATTGCACCCCAATCTTCCTTTTTTGTAGTTAATAAACGTGGCAGTACCTGTACTAGTAAACCTGGTAACAGTTTAACTTTATCCCCGAGCCCCGAACCTGCAGTTCGGCCCCTTTCTTCCTCTGCTAATGCTGTCCAGTCTATCTTTTGGTCTCCTACTTCCCACTCTTTTTCTTTCAGTTTTTCATAAATGCCAGCAGGCAAAAGCACCTTTAATATCGTCATAATATCAGGAAAGGTGTACTCTCCCATCAGTAACATGTCTTTAATTTCTCGGTGGAAACCCGCTGGGTCCTTGTCGTGACTAGGTACTACTTTCTTCATTTCTAATAATTCCATTTTTGATATGGGTGTGTAAACAAATACACGGTGAAACTCATTGTCTTCGCCTTTTATTGGGTGCACTTCTCGTAAAGGATTTTGTCTATCCATATAGTACGGTGCTCTTTCTCTGCGGGGCAGGGAGAGAGAATCTGGATTTACAAAAAGGACATACTGTTTACGTGACACTAATATCCCTATGTCCCTATTCGGGCGCCATTATGTGGTAAATAATATCTTCTTTAATTAGCTTGTTACTAGAGCCTCTCCATCTGTTCGTGAGTAGTTCCGTTAATGTATCAGGTAAAGGACCGGGGTCAGCATGTTGGCTCTTATATAATATGAGGAGTTGCTGAATCATATAGATTCCAGCTAAACGTTGTTCATCTGTACTGAGATTAAAAAACGTGTGTGCTACGGTCTCATCACCGTATTTTTCAGGACTGTCAATCCAGTGAACGGCTGATCTGGCTAATTCTTGCTCATCCATGGAATCGAGGAGGTGGTAACCCCTTCGTTCTCGTAGTATCTTATCTGCGGCTTGAAACGAATGTTCAGGAGATTTCAGATTTATTACAGGCGTCGGATACGTTCTGCTATTATTTGGACATACAGAGTGTATGGGATCAGAAAAACATCTAGTATTTTCACAGGATCTTCCTCTGCCTACATAGGCTATGATCTCTGACTGTCTTGCGGAATTCCCTGATTCGGACACTTCATCCTGCTCAAACTCGTCTGTTCCCAATCTTTCTTCATGAATACGCTCTATTTCTTTACGTATTTTTCGGCACATGGCTATTATACAATTTTGCTTATCGTGTCTCCCTTCTGATATATTCTGACTCCATCTTGTAAGAATAAGCATTGCATTCGGGTCTACCCCCGAACGATCTTGATTTCTGATTACACAGTTTATGAGGAAACGTAACAGTTCCCCCTGTATCTCTACTTTCTGGAATTCCATAGCTCTGTTAATACATCCTGGATCTCGTCCTGTTTGAACAAAATGATATATGTTATCCAGATGTGTAGTCATCCCTGGTAACCTCGCTAAATACTCTGCGGCTCGCCTAATACGTAATGATGCCAGGACCATTTCGTCCTCTTTACCAACCACCGGGTCATATCTACAATTTACAAGAAGTTCCTTAAGCGTACGTTCACTTACGAATTTAGGTGTACGTGAATGTGCTGACTCTTGAAAGACAAGTTTATTTATTCTAGGTGGTGTGAAGGTATTGCTAGCCCCTCCCGTGGCCCCATCTGGGGCGTCGGGTGTGAATGGGTTCGTTGAACGTGACACAGCAACTATGGGTGTCGATACCCCTGTAGAGTCGACTGCGGAGACAGATGCGGAAACAGATGTGCTTGCCGAAGCTTGTGTTGGGACTTGCTGTTGCACGGGGACAGATACCTGATCCTGACGTTGAACCCCTCCGCCAGACGGTCTATGTGGTGTGGCGTTAGCATACTCGGGAGCTGCGTCATCTAGATATGAGGAAAGAAAAACATCTTCTGCGGTTCTGGGAAGCCCCTTTGGATGTACCTTAATTGGAAATAATGGGGGTGGCAAGTCTTTTGGTATTTCTGTAACAGCTTTAGGTAGTCCTTCGGCGAGAAGGGGATACATACCATTCATAAGAGCATTTCTTTGTCTATTCACTTGTTCTGATTTTCACTCGGATACCTTCCTTAATTAATAGATTTTCTTGAACTTTATTTGAACTTTCTTTACTCCTCTCTTCTTGTCTACGTGCTTTTTCTGTTCGTCTATGAGATTCTTTACGCCATAACTCAACAGCGTCTTTCTGTGACTGTCTGACCTTTCTTTTCCATAACTCTTCCTCCACTTTCATGATGCATTCTGCATCCCAGGTTCCCGCTACGGGCCACCTTTGACTTTCCGGCAATCCCTTGGTATAATCTACCCATAGATCAAGAAACAATATGGCATCTAAGCCATGTTTATGGTACATAAAATGCCCTGGAGTGTCCCTAGGAGGAATAGGAACTGCTTCTTCAAGCACCCCTTTTCTGGTAGTAATCTGTCTTAACTTCGAGAAGAGCGGCATATTTACAACTGATCTGATACTTACTCTTGAATTTTCTTAATACGAAAAACACAATAAATGAACAGTGAACAATGAACAGTCATTCATACTACAATATTTTGAACACTTTAAACATTGAACATTAAACATTGTAACAATGATCGACAATGATGACAGCCTGCCTAACTAATCACCACGCTGAATTCTTGACAATAACTGAATACTTCGGAATACTTGATATACTGCTAAACAGTACATATACACTGCTAAACAGTGCAGACCGGATTTGTGTACCCAAATCCGTCTTGACCGGCACAACCTATGTGCGCGTCAACACGCCTCCCCGGCGATGGTACTCACCGAGTAGCTCCTTGAAACGGAAGGCCTCAGAGAATGGACAGGACTCGATAACTGCGGACAGCGGACCCTCTGGACATCGGGATTTCGAAAGACCTGGTGGGCCTCTGTATACCTCGGATCTTGCTCTCTCAGCTAGGCTCTGGTCGGGATACTTCGCACTTCTCACCGCCTCGTCTGGGTTGATCGCAGCCTCAGTCGCCCCCGCTTGACCGGAGGGAGCTTACAGGAAATCCTGCTGGTACGCGTTTATGGTCCGTCCAGCTGTGGCAGGAGACCGGGCCTGCAACGCACCGCCGGCGCGTGAGATGAGAAAGTGTCCCTGTTCGGGCGCCATTATGTGGTAAATAATATCTTCTTTACCGGACTGAATTTCATACGGAATCTTAAAATAAAGTAAAATAGCTCAAAATAACAAGAGGCAGAATCCGTGGTATAAGAGGTTTTCTAAATGGGCTTTATTCCATTCAAAATGGCCGACTCGAGTCGCGGCCTTCAGGTTCCGTCACCACGAGGGTTCAGGAAGTGAAGTACAATACTTTATTGACAGACATGCATTTTTATAATAAGTATATTACAATGAAATGAATGTAGAAGGCGTAACATTTGATAAGAAGAGTGACATGACAGGTATGTAATCGAAACTAGGCGTAATAAGGAATAAGAGAAACATGATTGGTCAGGATTATCAGACATAGGTGGATCTATAAGATAATACTTGGCATAGATGCGCGCGCAGCAGCATGACGTGTGATAGACGTGCAATTAGGGGTGAAGGGGACTTGACATTTAGCTCTACATGTGGAGACGAGAAGTCTGGGGGGTCAACCTAATCCCAAATCATATCTAATATCCTATGTTTAAAGAACTGTGTTATCCACAAGGGAAGGACTCTCGGACAGAATCTAGTCTATACTGACTGTGTGCGTGTACAAGCGTCTAAGTGTCTATATGAGATGCAAGGGGCAGAAACTTTCCATGGTAACAGGGCTATGAATTACTTGCATGAAGACAGAGAAGCCGGGCCTTTTGCTTGGTAACTGGAAGAATGTTTACTTAAACTACTAGGCAGGAATGCATCGGCTGAGGGGGAAGCAGATAATTCGAAGGTGAAATACAGCTCTTGGCAGAGAATAGGCTGATGTCAGGCTTCGTGAGCCGCGCAGAGAATGAGACAAAGTTCATGGTCACAGATGCAAGCTCAAGCTGAAGCTGTCAGAGGCAGAGAGCAGGGAAAGGCTTTGAGGACAGAATCGGGCCTACTTGCCTGAACTGTAAAAATGGAGTAACTTAGCCATATAAAGTCGGTGGTCTTTTATACTTAGGAATCGAATATCCAGCCCATTGATGGCGGATCTGACAGAGAACATGTCGACGGTAGACACACATATATTTGCGTCTTAGAAACTGGAACTGGAGGGAACATACATGTACTTGTAACATGCATATAGAACCGTTGGGGTCCAAGATAGGGGACATAACTGATCAGAAAAATCCACATTTCCACAGTTCTCTAAATGTAATTATCTTAAAAATCTGGCATGGATCCTGCCCGCCAGAACCGACTTTTGAGAACCCTGGACTAGACTATGGGACATAACTAAACAGGCCACAAATCAATTGTCTGCTCTGCTGGACTACAGTATTTCTCTTTGGTCAGCCTACCATTCATTTGCTGAGAAGAAATAAACAATCCTCACTTGAACCAATATGAATTTCTTGTTGTATTCCAGTCAAAGTTAGCCATGGCTGTCTAGCATTGGTCTATGAGGACGGAAACCATGCGAGAAATCGAGGATTGTTATTATATAGATGAGTTTATAATGCTATCAATCTGGTATGTTATGCAGGCATCTTGAAAATCTGGCTTTGGTACGGCCCTTGTGGTCCAGCAGTGAATCACACCATGGAGCATTGCTTACTTTGTAAAAGAGTGAGTGCTGGGGGCCCAAAGTTCTGCTTTGGCGGTGCTAATTAAAATATGTGCACCAAATACCAAGGGCGTATAGTCTTGAATGTACCTCAGGTCTTTTTAATCCACTACCGGGCACCTCTGCCGCTTTATCTCATTCTTGCCAGACCTTGCCTACTCCCTTTGTCTGTTTTTTTCCATTTTCTCTTCCTCCGTTTTTTCACTGATGAAGAAATATTACTGCTGGTCTCCAAAAATAAGTGCCTGTGATCCCCACTTGCAATCATTGGCTCAAATTAAGCACTGCTATGAAGTTAATCAGTTTCTGGAGACTTGGAAAGTGTGTGAGAATAGCCCAAAAACTACAAGACAATGTTGCCCTTAATCAATTTTTAAGTGGAAAGAATAATGCAAATCATTATTTATATTTGCTAAGGGCCAAAAAAAGGTTCCTAACCATAATTAGCATTTCAGTGGTCCAGTCAGTCCCTTGCTTGTTTTTTCCTTATTTTATTTAATTCATTATATTATGGAATTTACCGTGGAGGCCAATGAATGTGTGGTGCATGGTTTCAAACATAACTCTTAGAAATACACACACTATATCAATAAGCATACAAAAACACGGTCTACACAAATCTCCTGTCTCTGACCGACTTTTCTCTCTTTTGCAGTAAAATGCATATCACGTTTCCAGAGCGGGACATTGTGTCGTCTTCATATTGTATAATAAAACGCAAAGTAGTGATTCTTCAGCTGTTCATAAAGTATTAAACTAAGTCCCTGTTGTAACAGTGCTACAGAGGATAAGGCTGTACCCCATGTGCAGTGTTCTGCCCTCTAGGAAGAAAAAGACGTGGTCGCCCTATTCATTCAATGGCTTTTATTGTATGCGCTTGGTAATGTGATGCATTCAAGAGGTTCACACCCCTTCCCTGTCAGATAAGCATCCCACTGGTGACTCACTTCTCTCCATTTACTCACCCACTCTCCTTTGCACAAAATTGCTGCTCATCACCTCTTTGCAAGAGTGAAAAGTCCGGACTAAAAACCACAAGCAGCCCTGGCAAAAACAGCACCCCACCTGAGGAGGGAGTGACTAGAATGGCGCCAGAGTGCTGTGGTATTTGTTATGTTCGCTCAGCAGCATTCCACTCAGCAGCATTCCGCTCAGCAGCATTCCAGGTGCAATTGAACTTGGAACACGAGAGCGATTTGATTGTAGGGGACAGTTGACAGGAGTCTGTGGATGGGGCAGGAATAAATGGTGTTAGCTCCTGTGTGGTGTCTGCTTAATTTCACTGGCGACGAAGGGGAAGGGAGGGCAGATTATCTTGCCTCCACATGACTGATGCATTTGATACCCTGAGGGGAAAGTGTATGCCCAGACGTGGGCCCTGTGCTCACTATGCCACTGGATTCAAACTAGCCTGGCTGATGAGGGGTGATACCCTGAAACCGGTTCCAGGATCATTGTTTCTGGTTCAGGGGAGACCTGGCCTGGCAGTTAGGGCTGGACTGTACCCAGGAGGTGCAGGGCAACGACTGATTTGCATATGGCTGAGTCTAAACAGGAATAGCATGGCGAGCAGAAAAATGATGAATTTAACCCCGATCTGTCACTGGGGGAGAATGTTTTGATTTGCTCAGCACTCTGTCCATCATCTGTTCTTTTTGCATTTGACACCCTAAGTCGGAAGGGTATGCCCCGCCGTGGAGCCCATGCTCGCTATGCCACTGGATTCCAACTAGCCTGGCTGATGTGGGGTGATACCCCAAAACTGGTTTCAGGTTGCTTTTTACAGGTCCGGGGAGGACCTGGCCTAGCAGTTCAGGCTTGACTGTTCCTATGAGAAGCAGGGTCAGGGTCAAGACAGATTGATTTGCATATGGCTGGTCTAAACTGGAATAGCATGATGAACAAAAAAAAATTAGATTTAACCCAGATCTGTGACTGGGGGTGAATGTTTTGGTTTGCTCAGCGTTCCGTCTATCATCTGTTCTTTTTGCATGCAACAGTAAAGAAGGCACAGATTAACCTTGGGCATCTGCAGGAGTCCAGAGGTTCGAGACGGCGAAGGTGGTACAATGTTTGAAGCAGACGATTCAGGTCTGGTCTCTTGGTTAAGGAAGCGGTGCAGATGGCATTTGATGGCTGAGTAATCCTGTAGCCTGCTGGGTAAATGCCGCGAGGTGGAACGGTCAATCTGACCCTGGATAGGGGCATGTATATATGCTAATAAATATAGGAGATTCATTAAAATCCACATGTTTGCTATATTTTATAGCCCTAAAGATACAACTTAACAAAAACTACCAACCACAATCCATTTATTTTAGATAATTGCTCATTACAATGATTTATTTGTATTTTTGAAGCATACCTCCCGCTCCCCCATCTGTGGTGTGACATCTGCCCAGGGGAAGAGAGGGAGGGACTCCCACCAGAGGGACTCCCACCCTCTCACAACCATCCTCCCTTCTTCATTTGTGTGGTAGCACTGCAAACGGCACTGCATGTTTGCATATTTCATACCTTTTATTATACACCAGATGAATGTTCAAGTCACTGGGCTGTACTCCAGGCATGTAGTCACAGAGTTTCAAAACCAGGAGAACAGTGAACCCATGTGGAAAGCTAGTGCTACTTTACAAAACATGCCATGCACTGCAAGCATTCTTTTTTTTTGTTTAAATATCTTTATTCATATTTTGTGGAATAAACAGGGGGTATAACACATGCAATTATGGTCTGAGTTCAATGCATGAACTACACTGTCGAATCAACAACTGATCAAAGACATAAGATACATTTCTACCAATCTGCCAGGCAGGAAAGTAATGAGGCAATAGTGATATAAGCACGGTTAAAAGAGTCCATGCACACAGTGACCAGGCAAAACTACGCCTCTTAGTGGCCTCAAAGTAACTTGGATTTGCATGTGGGTGGGGGGGAGGTTTAGAGGGAGATTAGATTAAACAAAAGTATCAAACTGTATGCCAAAGCAATTCAATATTGGTTTGTGCCCGCTTCTAAAATTCTGGCGGCCAGTAACCCACCCAGTTGAGGAATGCATGTATTAATGGGCGATAGGAAGTTAGGTGTAGGGGGCGCTGGTTGTCAGTCTGGTTAGAGGTGTTAGCAGTTGGTGTCTATGTGAGGTCAGCCTCGGTTCTGCACTTCTGAGGCGGGGGAGTGGATCCCCTGACAGGGTTTTTGTAAGTCCAGAAGCATGGCATCCCAGGCGGACGCCAGCGGAAATCTGGCGAAAGCCCAAGGCATCTTCCCGCCTCAGGGCTACACTCTCAGCTTGTGCCCAATTAGTGAAAGAACAGTGCCACGCCTCCCGGGGGGGCAGTATTTTTCCAGCGCCTGGTGATCAAGCATTTAACAGTGATCAAGCTTAGATCTATGAAGTGTGACTATGCATTTTTTTGCTTGGATCTGCGGTATAGACCCAGAATGGGTGTCTCTAGGTGTTTGCCACTGTGCGTTTGGTGCAATCTGTGAGATGGATGGTGACTGTACGCCAGTAAGTGACCAGAGCAGGGCAACCCCATAGCATATGAATTAGGTCAGCATTAACTAGCTAGCAGCGGTGACATTGGGCGTCCCTGTGGCAAAAATACATGTTTAAGTTTTCCGGCATAAGACATGCTCTGTGAATTATGTAGAGCTGTATGAGGCGGAACCTTGCATTTCTGTGTATATGAGCTGGTCCCTGCAGGATGGTCTCTTTGTCAAAACTGGGTTTCTGTAGGGAAGTTTTCCAGCAATTCCTAAGCAAGGTCAGTTGATGTGCTGTGTGTGTGGGCAGTGAGTCAGCAAACCCATTGAAAAGCTGCCTCCCCGTGCCCATGGTATGAAAGTATTGAATAGTGTGGTGCATTGTCAGTTCTGTGATATGTCATCCCATCGCACCCTCAGCTCCGCGAGTAGCGAGGCATTGAGCAGGGGTCCGTCATCTGTCACTAGCATCATGAATGGTATCAGCTGCCTGTCTCTGTAAAGGTTGCCCAATTCCTGCAGTCCCACTGCTTCCTAGGCTGGGATGTCTACACTCATGATCCAGCCTTGGCCTCTTGGCGAGCCTAGGAGGGGAAGGTCAGGCGTGTATGGGGTACAGTCCTTAGTAAGAAATAAGGCGCGCTTAAAGCACCTATGAGCCACTGCCAGCATTAGTTGTTTTGGGGTCTTGTCCCAGCTTCCTTGATGAAATATTCGGAGAATGGATGAGCTCGACCAGGCCGGGTGATGCGCGGCCGTATCCCCTGTGTACTGCCCACTCATCCATATGGTGACCCACTGGAGTTACACCACTAAATAGTAGTGATCTATGTAGGGCACTGCAAGGCCTCCCTGATCCATCGGTAGATACATCTTGGACAGCGTGACTCGGCAGTGAGAACCGTTCCAGATGAACTCGCGCATCACGCTCTCAAAAGAGTGAAACACTGAGGGGCAGATATGGATCGTCATATTCACTAAGGAGTATAACAACCTGGATAGCACCACCATTTTTAGCTGGGCAATGCGACCCATAACTGTCAGTGGAAGGGTTCGCCAGAATGACATCTGCGAATGTATGGCAGATGTCACGCGTCTGACATTGCCGTCCAGCAGGTCATCAGGCAGGTGATAGATCCTGATACCAAGGTAGGGGAAAGCGGCTGGTTGCCAACAAACTTGTTGGCCAGCAATGGCTAGCCCAGGGTCTACAGTGGATGGATCGTATGGGTACAAACATGATTTGGCCCAGTTAACCCTAAGGCTGGACAGCAATGCCAATTCTGTATGTGGAATAGCAATGGCTGTGACAGAGGGCAGCCCTGCCTAGTACCTCCCTCAATGGACACTGGATTGAACACATAGGGCCCTGTTTTCACTCTTGCAGTGGGCAGGGTGTATAAATGTTTAACCAGGCAGAGATAGCGAGAGCCCAAACCACACTTAGCTAGTACAGCAAATCAACAGTCCCATTCCAATGTATCAAATGCTTTCTCCAGGTCTAGGAGCAAGCACCCAGAGTCCGGCCACAGCACTGGAGCGTATCTGGCCACTTGAATAAAGAAAAAGACACACAATTGATGGACAGAATGAAGAATAAATCAAAACATTCACCCCCAGTCAAGAGATCTGGGCTAAATCCATCATTCTTTTGCTCACCACACCACCCCAGTTTAGACCTGGCCATATGCAAATCAGTCTTGACCCTGTGCCTCATGGGAACAGTCCAGCCCGAACTGCCAAGCCAGGTTCTCCCTGGACCGGAAACAAGCATCCTAGGACTGGTTTCGGGGTTTCACTCCTCTTCAGCTAGGATTGCTTGATTCCAGTGGCACAGTGAGCCCAGGACCCACGTCTGGGCATACCTGGCGCACTTAGGGTGAGAAAGCAAAAGACACACAATTGATGGACGGAATGCAGAACAAATCAGAACTTTCACCCCCAGTCAAGAGATCTGGGTTAAAGCAGTGCAGGTTTAGTAACGTGCTGCGGGATGGGATAAACCCATTTTGGTCAACATGTATCAATGTGGAGACCAGAGGGGCCAGCTGTTCTGCTAATATGTTCACTAATATTTTGTAATCGGTATTAAGAAGTGCCAGGGGGCGGTAGGAGCCCAGTTGTACCAGGTTCCAGTCTTGTTTTTGCAAGGAGACCAAGAGGGATTCACGAAGTGATGATGGGAGCCAAGACATCTCTTGCTAGGCCTCGTAGAGGGCCAGACCTGCAGCATATGTGTTAGACCTGACATCCTTGGCGTGGGTTTTTCCCCTATCTTTTGCCTCTACTACCTGGATTTTTGACGCTGTGCTGGATTTCGTTTTTGCTGGTTTAGATGCTTTGGACACTCTGCCACTGCTAATCAGTGCCAGAGTGTAAGTGCTCCCGGTGTAAAATATCATATTGATTGGATATACCTGATTGGCATATCTGTATCACCATGAAGTCCCTAGTAAAGTGCACTGTGTGTGCCAGGGCTGGTGATGACAGATGCTACTAGTGGGTCTGCAGCGCTGATTGCGCCACCCACCTGCGTAGCCCTAAAATGGTGTCTCAGGACTGCCGCCGCAGGCCTGCCTGCAGTCCCCGGACTGCCATGTCCTCCTGGCCAGTGTCCACACTGGCCGGGCCTAACCCTTCCCTTTTTGTACACGTCAGTCATCCCTATGGAAGGCCCAAGGTACCCCCCTGGGCAGGGTGCAGTGTATGTAAAAGGTAGAGCATGTACTAGTGCAGGTAACATGCTCTGGTAGTGAACAACGGCCATTTTGTGTGCTCACTGCTGCAAGGCTATCTTGCTCCATAGGCTAACATGGGGGAGGCTGGTGCCAATGGCTATCAGCCTATCTTCTCATAGGAACAATATAAGACATGAGTGTTTGATATCCCTGAGCTCAGCATTTAATAACACATCTTTTAGGAGAGGTTGTTTTTAAATCCTGAGCTGGAGAACAGTACTTTTTAGAGAGTAGCTGTTCTCCTGTCTGACCCTTCTGTGTGCCTGGGCATGCTTGTGGATTGACTGTCTGGTTTGAGAGTGACAGGGGCTGCGGAGCCCCCAGGAGGTTGGATGAGTCAGCCCTTTGCTGAATGACTGCATTTGCAAGTAGAGTGGAGGGAGGAGATAGCACCTGGGAGTGAATAGGGCTGTGCCTGCCTGCCACACTGCTGGCTCCACCTCCTGCTGGGCGGCTGACGACCCTGCTCCTCACTCTGAAAGGAAAGAAGAAGCCAGGAAAACAAAGTGCTCCAGCAACACCCAGAACTGGATCAGACCGGGCTCAGGGCCCACTTGCACAAAGACTTCAAAGACTTTTAGGGGTATAAGTACAGGACCCCTGACAACAGATATTCAGATTCTACAATCAAGAGGAACCTCTGCTGAAAGACGGACCGCTGAAGGACTAAAGGAAGATTGCCTTGCTGTGTGCTCTAAGGGCTGACCTGTCCTGCTGAACAACTGAAGCTGAGGAGGAGAAGGGGTCTTGCTGTGTGCTGTGACCCTGCCTACTTGACCTAACCAAGACTTTGCTGTGTGCTGTGTCTGCAATTTGGAATCTCCAAGGACCTGAGAAGAACTGGCCTCCTGTTTGGCAACCCAGGGACATAAAGGTTGCCGAGACTTCAAGACTCTGCTGTGTCCCGTGAAGTGCGCTGACTGCTCCCTGCTTGCTTGAGGGAGCTGCGCTGATCTGTGCCTGAAACCGGCTGCCGCACTGAGAAGATCGACGTGCTTATCGGCACCTGTGCTACGGCGCATTGAAAAGTCCTGCCCGCAATTCACCGCCACGGCCCGGGGGCCCGAGATCGACCAGGAGCTGTGCCTCTCCGTTCCATAGACCGTGAAGAACGAAGCGGGGAGGCCGCGACCGGATTGGTTGACGGCGGAGGCTTGGCCGGAGGAACCGCGCTGCGATTAGCGGAGGCCCGGTGATGTCTGACGTCGTCGCTGGGGGCTCGTCGAGGGAGCCGCGACCTGATTGGCCATTGTCCGTGAGCTGCAGGAACTCTGTCCCGGAGGAGGGCTCTGACGCGCTGAATCCTTGCGCCCCGACCCGCAACCTGGTGAGTCCGTGCAGGGAGAGGGAGCTTTGGTATCTGTTGTGACAGCCCGCTTAACCCCCGAACGTCCCGCATAGCTTGTGGGGCCCGGGGACCAACGCCCGGGGTGCATTTGCCTGGAAGAGCAGCCGGAGAGGAGCGCTTCAGTTATAAGTGCAGGGGCATAGCTGAAAAAGGTGTTTTCAGTACTGAGAGCCTAACGACATATTCTTAACACAACCTACCTCGCACAAGAGACTAGAGACTATCCTTTTATGTTCCTAACAACCCAAGAAAGCGCTTAATGTGCAACGTTATGATAATTGATTTTTACTGCTGAAACTGGATAAAGTTATATTTTTGATATACTCACCTGTGTGGTCTACATTTGTGGTGTACCGGGGGGGGTCATTATGGTTGTTACTTGCAAATACGTTACACATTGCCTTGGAGATAAGCCTGACTGCTCGAGCCAAGCTACCTAGAGGGTGAGCAGGGGTTATCTACCGTGTGTGTCCCTGTACCCTGACTAGAAGCAAAGGTCCCTATTTGGTCTAAGGTACTTACCTCTGCCAACTAGAGACCCCCAGATCTAACAATATGCCTTATAGTATTCAGCCAGCAGGCCATCCGGGCCGGGGGCTTTCCCGGTTGCCAACGATCTAATGGGCTCTTGCACTTCAAGGAGAGTGACTGGTTTGTCTAGTTCATCCCATTGTTGTGAAGTGATGGCAGGTAAAGGGAGGGGAGAGAGAAACTCTTCCAAGTTGCGCGAATCCGCCACTATATAGTGCCATATAGTGTTTTGTAATGTACAACAAACTCAGCAGGTATGTCTGACTGGGTATGAAGTAGGTGGCCAGTACTCAAGCGCAGCATGAGGACTGGCCGTTGTGGTTGCTTGTGCCTAATTAACCATGCCAACAGGCGACCAGCTCTAGCCACAGAGGAGTGCGTGCGGGCAGAGTGGACGGCGTAATTCAGGCATGATGAGCTTTCTAGGAGTTCCACATGTTTATGCCTTGCCGGTGATAAGGGGTGGGCCCCAATGGGATCAGACACCTAAGTAGTTTCCAGCTGGAGAAGCGAACGTTCAATTTGTGACACCTCCTTGTACAGCTGCTTGCGGATGCCCCAGGTCAGGCCTTGGCACTGGCCCCGAAAACCCTTCCTTGTGCGCCCCCCATTCCAAGCCTGCCTCCATTCCTATGCCTGTGTTAATATCAAAGTAGGTGCCTCCAGCTTCACCAAGGGCTGTACGATAGGTTGGGTCCTCCATGGCTGCCGGCTGAAGGCGCCATAAGCGCGTAGTCTGGTCAGAACCTGTCCACTTGAGATGAGGGTTGTGATCTGAGTGCGTCAATATAATGGCAGCCAGGAAACAGCGCTGCAGACCCTACTAAGCGGTCAATGCGGACGTGCAGGTTATGCGGAGGAGAGTAAAATGAATAGAGTTTAGATGCAAGATTTAGCGCGCACCAGATATCCGTTAGGTGCCAGTGAGAGAGCCAGTCGTTTAGTGATTGAGCATTGGACATTGCAGCTGTGCGGGAGAGGGGAGGGAAGGAACTGTCTGGAGTAGAGTTTAGCACAGCATTAAAATGTCCTCCTATAAGCCAAGGAAGGGAGCTCCAGTGCGCTAAGATAACTGATAGAGAATGCCAGTATGCAGCCTGCTGAGAATTTGGGGCGTATATCACCCCAACTAGCATATGACGTCCCTTTAGACGGCTACGTGCAAAGACGTATAGCCCGTCCTTGTCTGTCAGGGATTCGTCACCCAGTAATGGGTCCCTGGCCTCACCCATATTAACACCCCTCTGGTGTGCGCTGAATAGCTTGTGGCAAATACCTGCCTGCACCACCTACAACAGAGGCGATGTGTCTACGACAAAGTGAGGTGCTTTTCCTGCAACAACACTGCATCACTTGAGATGGGCATTTGTGTCATAGCAACGCGAGGGGGTGTGCATCAGCCTTATGTTCCAAGAGAGGATGTTAATGAATGACATTCTCTACAGAGGGACACATAGGTGCATGCATGGTCCACACCTGGGAGGGGCCAGGGTGACAAACAGGGGGAGCAGGCAGGAGGTTGCACCTGCTGCAGTCTGTATCACTTGGGCATGGACAGCTATGTGCTATAACCAGAGATTGTGAAGGGGAGGGAAAGGGAGGGTAGAAAAGCGAAAGAGAAGGGGGAAGCAAAACATGTGATAACTGGGTTCGGGCAGAGGGACAACATGTATCCGCCCAAACTGGGAAAATGTATCCACTACAACAAAACAACTGATTTGGACAGGGAGAGTGGCAGTGTGATGCGCCAGTAGCGCATGGAGTGTTTCATGCGTTCTTGCGTTGTTGACCCCCTGTGTTGCTGTGATGCGACCACTAAATAATATGTCATGCACACAATTGGAGTAGGGGAGTGATGCGTTGATGCCCATGAAGTGTTATAGCAAATGGTCAACTAGGGCCGTTTAGGCAAATTATTCTAGGATGTAGGAGGCGCACAGAGTATCACATTTCCGTACACAATATATGATAGAGTCAACATCTTAGAACAGTTCATCTACCGTTCGAGGTGTGACATCTGGGGTTAACCTAGACTCCTCTCTGAGGGGCAAAACTGCAAGCGAGCTGTCATAGCTGAGGAGGAGGTCGGGAGAGGCGTCCAATTCTCGATCCGATCTGTGGGCACCCAACGTGGCCGCAGCTTGAAGGGGCTCTCTGCGTTCCTGGATCATTTGTTCCAGATTTGGTACTGCTTGAGGCTGGGAAGACCAAGCGGGTCGGGCGTGTTGACGTCTTCTCTTATGGGCTTTCATGCGAGGATGGGCGGGGGGTGCGCCTTCCTCATGTTTCGGGGACACCCCCGGTCAGGTAGTAGACTCCAGCCAAGACCAGGCCTCTTCCGCCCCATCAAAGAAATGTGTAACACCATCAGCGGTGACTCTGAGGGGGGCAGGGAAGTGAAGGGAGTACAGGATATCCAGTTTGCGTAGGTGGCTTTTTACTTATAGGAAGGATCCCTGTTTATTCTTCCCTCCCATTGCGTAGTCGGGGGAAAATGAGAAAAGCAGCATTATCAAGCCGCACCTCTACCATGCCTGCAGATTTCATGCAAGACTGCATCATGGTCCTTGTAATTGAGGAGGCGAAAGAGGAATGGCTGTGGTCTCAAGCCAGGTGTGCCATTTTAACTGCGAAAAAGGGAGAAAGCGAGCCCAGAGGGAGCAGGGTGCGCAGCCACTGCTCAGTGTATTCCACTGCGTAGGATACCTCTGTGCCCTTAAGCAGGACAATGACTCGTACTTTGTTTCTGAGGGGGCGTCCTTCTGCATCTTTGGCGTGGCGTTCTAGAAGATGGACGTACCATGACAGTAGTGTTTGTGACAGTAGGGTGGTCTTCTGCAAGAGTGAGCTCCACATCACGCACTTTGTTCACAAGCTTGCGGCAGTCATCTTGCAGCAGAGTGAAGTCCACAGTGATTTTGTCAATACGGTCTTCGAGCCAGGTTCTGGTATGGGCCAGAGAGGTGGCCAACCTCTCCACAGCTTTGAGCACGGAGTCTAGTTTGGTGTCTAGCACCGGTGAAGGCACCGTATCCTTTGCACGTTTCCCCCGATCCTGGTGTATGGTCAGGGTGGCCGGTTGCGAGGAGGTTGAGGCAGGCCCACCACATTGTCGACCCATCACTTTGCGGTGCTCTATAATTAGGCTTTCCGGTTTTCAGTTTCTATTTGTAGTAAATTCTGGTGGGGTTTCTTCAGTGTTTTCAAGTGATTGTAATACCTTAAAAAACAGTGGTTATCAGTGGTTACACATTTTTGCGCCATTAAAACAACAGAAACAGTGTTTTCCGGTTTTTATGGAACGTTTTGCTTTTATTATTGCTTGCTTTCTGCACTGATAGTGCATGTTATATAGACAGTGTATATGAGATCCAAGTACATTTTTGCACATCAAACTTGTTGTAGTACATCACACAATACCTCTTCAGTGAGTCTTTGGTCATGTGTTCTTACTTTTTCCTTCCCATGTAAACTTTTTCTGTGAAAAGGCCCTCTCAACATTGGCACTTGAGACGGGTAACTCAAAAACAGCCAGTACACAATTTGCTAGCTCTGGCCACTGACATAGCTTTTCATGCCAATACTGATTTCCCTAGGTGCTACCCCTTTTATCCTCTGGTCCTGAAGAAGACCCCACTCCCAAGACTCACAGTTTGCTGGTCCCCACAGGGGTTGAAACGTCGACTTTTCTTTTTTCATTCCATCTCAAACCTGGATGACAGTGATATCACAACTGCATCTGTTGTTTATGTTGTTACATTTAGTGTATTTGCCAGAAATCTGGCTGGATAGGTTTCAGAAATTTAATGTGGATGTACATAGATGCACTACCTTCCCCTTGCACTTCACCTGCACTGACCCCCACCTATCACCTTGTATGCACCTGTTTTGACCGAAAAAATTTGAATGTATAATTCAGTCTGTCTTTTGAACTACTGATCCTCTTGACAACCTTAGCCTAATTGATTAAATCACAGTGATTCATCGCATTACATTTTTGGTGTTGTCTCAATTTATGTTTATTAACCACATATGTGTTTTCTGTTAATTTGCAAAATCTCTCCACTGTGACTACTTGTCCAAGTACCACTATTTACCCGAGTCCAGTGGTCTATCAGGTTACCCCATTGATATACAACTCTCCCGTGTTCGCCAGCGCCCGCACGTTGACCGCGGGTCCACACCCAGCATAGCACTGGTCCAATCCAGGATGCGGGCAACGGTCCAACGAGGCTCCTGTAAGACGCGAGGATGGGACTAGGCCCGATGCAGCCCCCGGACCCAACAGCGCACTCATGCCTCAGGAGCCCCATGCAAGTCACTAACCATTAGCGAAATGGCTTGCCAGTCCAGTCAGGTAGAGGTGCTGACAGCCAAGTATAGCAGCTGGGCAGGCTTGGACCCGACACAGCCCCTGAGCCCAGAGGCGCCCTCTCTCCCATTCCCCCCCGCAGCCCTCCAGGCAGATCGCAAGGTAGGACCAAGGCTCTGTGCAGGTGGCAGGGCGGCGCTAGAGAGGAAGGCCAGCGGAGGCAAGCAGATAGACCCCTCAGGTCCCCCGGGTAGATCAGGTACGCACAAGGCAATCTGGCAGGGCTCTGTGCGGGTGTGGTCCTAGGCCCAAAACAGCCCCCATGCCCAGTAGCTCCACCCAGCCACTAGGGCTATCACCAGGCCGCAGGGCGCAGTAGAGGCGACTTACCGCCTGTATTGCTGCAGTCCAGTGTCATGGGTCAGGATGGCTCCGCATCTTTCATGCGTCGACAGTAGCAGGCAAGGCCGGATAGATAGGCACCTTTCCGCTGTTGCTCTCAGGCTCCAACTATATTCTGGTCCCCCGCTACAGTATGGCACAGATGTGGTCCAGGCAGACCCGATAGCCTCCGTCCGCAGTCGCTGCAGGGTCGCGCAGAAAGACCGACCACAGAAGGAGCACATCATAGAGTCCCGCGGTAGGGGTGGTACTCCAGTGGGTTCCTCACTGGAGGGTGGCCATCCAGCAGGAGCTCCAGGGCATCAGGACCGCACAGGCTTCTCGGGAGGTCGCCAATTACTGTATGCCGCTTGTCAGTAGCACGAGCCAGCTTCTGAGAGGTTCCAGGTAATCTGCATCGTCCACTGGATCTTGGGGCACAGATAGGGTATGATATGGCAACGTTGCCACATAAATGTGGTCGAATCAAGGGGGCCGGAGTGCAGAGCACTTTCAAGGTCCATGTTGGCCATCTAGCCACGCCCCCATGTCCTTCAAGCATTCTTTATGCAATTGGTCTTAAACGTGTGGATTAATATAGACAGTTGAAAGTTAAAATAATGTTATATTTCGGTATACAAAAAGCAGAAGTCTTCCAATGAAACTAAGAGAACAGCAAGCACCTGGCAAAGGTTGGGTTGTGACCCTCTTAATTCCCAAATAGTGAACAGCGTTTGAGCCCCTTATTAATTGCAAACAAGTCTTTGTAATCAGTAAAAGTTCAGATTTGTTCACATTAAGGATGAAGGTGAAAAGATGTCCTTAGGTGGAAGGAAGAAAGGGGACGGCCTTATTGAGTACTGATGTGTCCTGCAACTGAACCTAACTATATTTCACAATACACCATCAATTGTACATTGGTTGAATTAACTTGATAAAAAAAATTGCGGGAAGCCAGCGTTATGTAGTGCTTTTCAGTTGTTGTTTTTATTTTATTATTGAAGTCATATTTATTGTCTTTTTTATTGTAGTGGTTTTAATTAACCACATAATAAATTCAACATATTTTGTATTATTATTACGCTCTGTTATGCAACATACAAACAAATGTTAAGATTTATTGACGACAACCATTCTGCACTTCACACAGTCCATCGGAGTAGACTCTTTTGGGAATGAAACATGTTTTGCTCCACATCAGAGGGGGTGAGTTTTCCACAGCTGTTACTCACTTTATCATTGGAAAAAGACACAAGTACACACATGGCGTTCTGGGGTCATGAAGTCGAACTTCCCCCTGACCCTGGGTCACGGCCTAACTATGGTCTAGCGGATGAATGAAAAGTGCTCTCACACCATATGTATTCTGTGCCGTACAGTGGGCACGCGCTGTGCTGACTGACTCTTTATGCAATGGTGAAGGCGAACGGCCCATTAACGCTGCATACCTGAAGAGTTAACTTTGCTGCAATATTATTAGCTTACGTCCAGAATGTCTGCAATCAGACATACATATATAAGTACATTTATCTACATGCAATCTGCGGTAACTCTCTGTTGACATATGCATGCATGTATAGCAATGGCAAGCTTTACTGCCCCATGCTGTGGTATCAAAGTCCTCAGTGCACTGAATGTAATACCTGTCGCAGTTTCCTGTTGTTTTCAATAAGGGTTTGATCCATATGAGGTGCTTGACAGACTTACTATCCGCTCTGATGCAGAAAAGCTCCGCGGAGGTCGACAAGGACAGGATTCCAGGAAGCCGAGCGGTATCTGTCCCATATAAGGCGCCCATTCTTCCTCGCGGCCCTGAGCTGGGGGTGGTGGTGGTGGGGCTGTTACGCAGCAGTAGTTTTGTTGAGCTTGGCCTTGATTCCTTTTTCCAGAAACTGCCCCGCGAGGAGGGAAGGGCTCCCGAGAGAAGCGGTGGTGATTGGGGGGCGGGGGGGGGATTGTCAGCTTGAGGAAATGAATGACTGGTGGAGGAGCGCGAGACTCAGTGAATCATTTTACTGCCCTGGTCTGGCAGTTTGGTAAGGTGCCATTTCAAACAATAACTGTTCCAAATTATAGAACGGGAAGCAAACAGACAAAGATGGAGGGACAGAGACCAAGAACGAGGGATAAAGCTAAGGAAACTTGGTGAATGTCGATGTCCCGCGGTGTCTAGTCTTGAAAGCTCTATATTTCATCATGTTTTTTTTTTTTTTGTATGAAACATTTCAGTTATAGTCCAAAATTTGAGATTAGTATCGGCCTCTGACTGAGCTGCAAAGTAACTTTATAGCTCGGTAGGATGCTGGCTCTGGATGTCACAAAAATAAATACTGCAGTTGCTATATTGGTTCTTTGGAGCCTGGCGGACCGCTTCCCTTGTAAAGCTGTGAAAGTGTGCAGCGAGTGCTGGGTTTACTGTGAGTCTCACATGAGAGAGACAATATTTATATAAAAATGGTGTGGAAAATATGGTCATTGTCAATTTTAACTTAGCAGAACCATTGTTTAACAATAAAAAGAAGCCATGTGGTCTTCCAGCAGTAGACCATCAGCCCTTCCAAAAATAGGCTCCAGTTTATGAGACAGCCACTGAAATAAAATGTATGGAAGGCATTCATGGAGATTTTATGGACCCACTGCTGAGCTCAGGCAGAGATGTTCTTTTCATAGAAATGAGTCTCTCAGGAGTAAGCTTGTTTGAGATTACACTTACATCAAAAATACTGGCATAGCTCATGACACAAGGGCTTGCGTCGTTGCTGCTGTGACATATTGCACGTACCTATGCATGTGTGTGGGATTCACAGAGCGCTAACCTAGATGCAAAACATTGAGCACTGTACAAGAATAGTTATTTATATATATATATATATATATATATTCACTGAATAAAACACAGGTTTCAGGGATGTTATAGTTAGTTGGACATTTCACTCGTACAAAACCAAAGAAATTCGCCTGTTATAGTTAGTTGAGCGAACTATAACTCGCCCCTCCCGCAATGCACTGCTGATGACGTCACATATTACATAATTCATGACATGGTCAGTGACATTACTGATGACATCATTGATGACATCTCAAATGACATTACTGATGACATCACTGATGACATTATCCAGTGACTGTGTGTTTCTGTTACGTTTAAATATGTTTTAAATATATATGCCTAGGTATATTGAAGAATGAGTGGGTGTATAGTGTCTGAATGGATGATTTAGTAGGAGCTGAGCTGACTGACTGTATAAGTGAGTGATTAAACCTGTCTTACTGAATGCATGGGTTTGTGACTAAACTGAGTGAATGTCTGTATCAGTCTGTCAGTTGGTGTGTAAGCGGCTGCTTGGGTTGGTGAGTAGCTACATGAGTGTCTATATGGGTTACTGATTGGCTGTCTTAGTATGTGAATGGGTGCCTGAGTGTGTGGATGGGTGGGGGACTCTGTGCATAGATGTGTGAGTTGGTGCTTCACTGGGTGTATGGGTTCAAGAGTGCATCTGTGAAGGGCTGTATGGGTGGGTGAGTGTGTGTATGTGTGTGTGGGTGAGTAAATGGATGTCTCAGTGGTACATGTGTGAGTAACAACATATGTGAAAGGCAGTATATGTGAGTGTTAAAGTATATAAATGACTATATGTGAGAGTGAGTGATTGTGAGAGTGGCTGTATGGATGAGTGCGTGCTTGTATCAGTGATTGTATAAGAGAGTAAGTATGTGTTAGTCTCTGTATAAATAAGTGAGGTGGTGTGTGTATAACTGTATAGGTGAGTAAGTGGGAGTGTGATTGATTTTTTGCATGACTGACTAGGTGTGTGAGTAACTATGAATCAATGGCGGTGTGTGAGTGTCTGTATAGGTGCATGAGTGCATATGATAGTGCTGTATTGATGAGTGATTGCATGTATGAGTGGCTGTATGGGTGAATGAGTGGATGTGTGTGTAGACCTAGGAATCAGTGAGTGGGTATGCTGTAACTGGTATTGATGTGTCTATGGTTTTGAAAATGGTAGTCTGTATTTTAGAGTGGGTGTATCAAAGTTTATATTAGGGTGTGAGGAGGTGAATCAGATTATCACGTGGATGATGTCATCAGTGATGTCATCAGTGATGTCATTTGAGATGTCATCAGTGATGGAGCAAGGATTTGTGAAAGAAACTTGCTTGGATTCAATCCTCTCAAATAACGTGTAATAATATTACCAACTTGTTTTGTGAATACTAAAACCGCAATACACCACGAACATTTTATCTAGGGGAAGCTTTTCTATGTGCATTACTAACCCGTTCTAAAATGGCCGACAAAACGCGGGATTTCTATTGCGCATGCATCTACTGCATCTATGTAGTATGACTCTGTCGCTTTTGGTGGGAAACTTTTGCAGCTGCGCAATGGCACTAAAAATGGCCGCTTCGAACTCACATGCTAATGCACCTGCTACTGCTAAACTAAAACTCGTAAGTTTTATTAAACACTATTGCAAAAGATTTAAATAAGTAAATGGGAATAGCATAGAGATAAGTGGTATACAGTGAAATTATTTGTTTTTGTGTTATAACGTGTCTTTTTCTGACTTTATTATTAGTTCTTATTTGGGCCTCGGAGGGTGACTGGAATTCCTACCTCATATGAACTGCATGCATGCGCATAGAGACTGTCCAGAAACAATGATGGCTCCCGTGTCACACAGCCAAGGCCACCTTGAATGAATAAGCCTGAGAAGCTCAACTGATGATCCCAGCGAGAGCAACAATGTTGAATAAAATGTTTAATTTACTGAGTAATGTGAAATGCGTGTGGGAATAAAGCTATGGGAAAAGAAAATTAAGGGGCGAGCACATAAACAATGGCTCATAAAGAAAAACTTACATTTTAAGTGCTGTGATGAACTCACCTCCTCATCCTGACCAACCAGAATAAGGGAAAACATAAGAATTGATACATGAAGGGGTGGTACACGAATCAAGAGCAGTATAATTGAGGTAAGATAGCTAGAGTCCTCGTCCGACTTGTCAGATCTGTCATTCCGGCTCATCACTGACCCAACGCGTATGCTGCTCCAGTTCTTGTCCGAGACGCTGTCTCAGACCCTGCTGCTGCCAGAATCTCTGTCCGACAGTTCAAGATACTGATCTCATCTAGACGGATTGCGGGAAAGGGACACCCGAAGAGAGTAGTGCCAGAGAGGGATGCAATGCTGGCGTTGTACTTTAGAAGAAATTATCCGATCTGAATCTGCCCGATCTTCTACCTGTAACCTGGCTTGGAGATTCTATCTGGCCCCCATTATGGAGTTGAGTTCATCTTAGACCATAGGTAAATATAATCAGCAAATCTGTCCGTTATGCCTATTCTCTTTTCTTCCCCCTCCTCCTTTTTCAGGTACCGTCATCATTGATCATCTTAGTTTTGCTATGAATTATTTGGTGTATTTTGCCTCTTGATATGAACGTGGTTACTGTAATTGAATTTTGACTCACAAATGAATTAATTAATTTAGATAAAAGTTTTCAAAACTTTTGGAGTCTGTGGTTATTCAGAGCACAGAGGTAAATGTCATTCTACCTTAATCTATCTCAGCAACCTGATTCATTGAGGAAGGAAACTATATTTATCGAGTTGGTAAGACTTGGTAAAGGTGAATAACAAAGTTACAGGTAATTTACATGAAACTGATGCCAGCGAGGTTTTACTATCTTACTGTATGAATGTGGTTTGGGCCCAGGTGAGTATTAGGTATATGTGTGACCAGAGCTGGTGACCTGCACTCCGTGATGTCATCAGTGATGTCACTGACCATGTCATGAATGATGTAATATGTGACGTCATCAGCAGACCACTGCGGGGGCGCGTGTTATAGTTAGCTCAACAAACTATAACAGGTGAATTTCTCTGGTTTTGTACGAGTGAAATGTCCAACTAACTATAACGTCATTGATACCTGTGTTTTTTTCAGTGAATGTCTAAGGTTTTTTTAAATGCTAAATGCTAATTTCTAACTATAATGTCCCTGAAACCTATGTTTTTTTCAGTGAATTTCAAAAGTTTTTTACAGGCCATGCACCCTTTCTCCACCACTATGCAAACGTGGGATGAAGTCCACTTCAGTCCTGAGGTCCTCAGGACACAAGGGGACTTCATCACCACACCAGCAGTGCGCCAAGAGGAGCAGATTGGTGTAAAAAGGGGCGTGGCCTCGTACCACCTCTCAGCAGTCCCACTATGTGGGGCTTACTGGAGGCCTGGTTGGTTCCAGGGACCCTCACTTGCAATGGGGAATAAATCCCCCATCGCAGAGCCTACCAGGAGGTGCATTTGTAGAGTCATACAGGGAGGGGGCGGGGCCTCCAGCGAGATGCCAGTCTCTTTTTTTTATTTAATTTTTTTTATCTTATGGGAGGGAGGCCGCATGGCCCCCCTTCCCTGGGCCCCATCTGGCCCCGGGGACCCCATCCCCCGGGGACTGGCCAGCCTTTAGTTTTTTTAAATACATTTTTTGGAGGTGGGCCGCTTACCCCCCTCCAGAGGCCAATTACGGCCAGGGGACCCCATCCTATGGGGCCAGGCCTTATTTTTTTTTTTAAATAACAAAAGGAAGTGGGGCCGCGTGGCCTCCCTTCACTGAGCCACTTTTGGCCCCGGGGTACCCCATAATAATAAATGCAAAAAGGTACAGAGTTCCTCTAACAAAGAGAAGAAGGGGGAGAGAGCTATGTATTGTCATATGTCAAGGGGAAAAGGTAGACCTGGCTGTCAGTGACGCAGGTCGAAACAGGTAAAGGGGGAAAGGGAAAGGAAAACCTTGTTGGAACTAGGGCTCTCACACACCCAGCAAGCTAGGTGTCATGCTTCATCATTTGAGCCTGCCCCTCGTCAGACCAGCGCTGCAATATCTGATGGGCACCCAATAATGGGGCTCTTTGGCGGGGATCTTTTGTTCCTGCCGGTGGGTGCAGTGGGGGTGAGGGGCCCTAGTGTGTGTTGATGTGAGTGATAAGTATGTGAATATAAAATAGGTACTGTTAGTCCACAAGCAAAGAGTTTTTATTATGGTGGTAAACAGCCTAAGTAAAATTAGGTTGAGGTGGGTATTGAAACTAGTGATTTATGTAACTAGTTATGCAAGCCCTACTCTCAAAGAGATCAACATGTTTCATGCCATGGTAGCCATAATGGTCAGGGCACTTCCTCAGGATCTGTGTAAAGAACTATCTACAGTAGAGGGTACGTGAAGAATCTACATACCTAACCAGTTTCAGCAAGGTAACCTGGAACAACAAGACGTGAAATGACAATAAACAATACATGCAGGTGCACTCACATGATGAAAAAAGGTTCTTGTCTTATAAAATACAAAGCGAAAAAGGAAATATCATGGAGGGTAAAGAAGTAAAAAGGTATTAAATCAATGAAATGGCGGTATAATGTAGTACCAACCAGAAAGGTGAGATTAAAAGGTATCTCACAGTAAAGATGTGTGGGGTGTGATAGGAGGACCATGGTGGAGGCTCACCTGTATTGCTATCAAGGAATTCTTGCAGCAGTGGCCGGCGGCATATGCGGACTCCGATGTGGGTCCTGGGGGCGGATGCCGGTAAAATGAAAACAAAAGTTAGGGGAAAGAGAGGTCGAAGAGGCGACAGAGGAGGGAGCGTGTCGCTGCTCGGGAAGCCCCATGAGGGAGAGAAACAATGGGAAGGAGGATAAGACACCAACCAGTTACACACTCCCATGGGCGGTGTGGTGTGCAACCATGGTGAACAAGCAACCAAAAGCGGGCGGTCTAGTGGCGGATGGTAACAAGAGAGGCAAGGTAAAAGGACCAGACTCTCCTTGTGGTATAAAGCCCCCAAACCGTCCCCCCCGGGCAGCGAGAACAGCCCATGGACGTTGGCGCCAATGTAGTACCAAACATGGAGTGTGTGCCATAACGCTCCTCGAATAAATTCTCGCCTGGCTGGAGATCCGGGTAGGAGAGCGCACGGGGGCTTAGAACAAACGGTACTCACCAGCGTAGAAAGACACTGCGGCTAGTGAACCTACCCATGCCGCCGGACCTGGGATGGTGAAAGGTGTGACGAAGAGCGGGCCTGATATCCCGCACAATGATGACGTGTGTGAGGTCATGTGACCAGGGAAAATACTCGGAAGGCACAGGACTGCTGAGTCGGCGGCGGCGGCCATAATGGAACGGGGTGATGGTACAGTACAATCTATGGGACCCGATAGAGGACGCAGCAGCGATACAAAAAATAAAATAAAATATTAAAATGAAATACAAGGGGGGACTGGTAATGTAGTCCAAATGGAATAAAATAACACACGGAAGGTGAATGACGTGGAAAAACAAATCAAGAGCACCGGTGGAGTATACAGTAGGCAAGGTAACCAGGGGAGGGGGAAAGGGGGCTGAGTATGTAGGGCACCCGTTCATGAACCCTCCACAAGGTGTCATACTGGAAAATTGCATCAGTAGACAAAGTATGTGTATGGGAGTATAAAAATACAAAAATATAAAGAAATATAAAAATAGTCCCAAGGTCGCTAGACAGCGAAGGGGTTCTCATAAAGTAGAACAATTGGTGGGGGGGGGTGTTGGTTGTAGAGACAGCTATGAAAATGGAGGTAGACAAAGGATGGAACTAGACCTGGGGACAGGAAGTTCCAATCAAGCGAGTGCAGCCCATAGAATGTCATCGTTCAAGCCAGTCAAGTGTGTAGATAATCTGAGGACCCATCTCTGTTCAAGCCTGAACAGTGTGTGTTTAGAAATCTGTGGATGAGCCTCTAGAACTACCCAGCTCATTGAGTCAGCGGGATGTTGCGCTTCCTTGAAATGGGTGTATAGTCTGGTAGTAACTCTCTGACAACGTATGTTACTTCTGTGTTCCGTTATCCTGGTCTTTACCGTGCGCGTGGTCATCCCTACATATTGAAGGTCACAAGGACTTGTAATCATGTAGATACAGTTTTTTGTATTGCAGTTTGTGAGTTTGGTCAACACCCAGTGGAAATCATTTTTGAAAGTGATGCCCTTAGTAGTGGTGGTCAAACTACATGCCATGCATGAACCACAGGGAAAGTGACCAGTTACCGCGGGAAGGTCCCACATGGTGCGTTGTTTGCTGGTTGTATTCGGCCTGGGTCTAGTATGGACCAGGAGGTCTTTGAGATTTTGTGTCCTTTTTATAAGCAAACCTAGGTTTCGGTATATTCAGACTGCCTGTGTCTAGAATGTTCCAGTTTCTCAAGATGATTTTCTTAATTCTTGTAGAGTCTGGTGTAAAAGAGGTAACACAGGTGAGTATGTCGGTGTTAGGTTTAGTTCGTGTTTCAAGAAGTGATTCCCGTGGGTTATTCCTAGCTCTTTTCATGGAGTTAAGAACTTGTTTCTCGGGATATCCCCTGGCCTTCAAATTGGATGATAGCACTCTTGCCTCTGTACTGTAACCAGAAACCCTTGTGCAGTTGCGTCTGATGCGTAAAAATTGGCCAAAGGGTAGATTATCCCTCAACATTTTGGGGTGGTGGCTGTCATAACGCAATAGACTGTTGCGATCGGTGGGTTTCTTATATAGAGTTGTGCTTAGGGTACCATAAAGCAATGTGATATTTAAATCTAGAAATGGTATGGACCGTTCTGATATGGTATGGGAGAACCTAAGAAATTCATTCTGCTCATTAATCCATTTAATGAAGTCTACACAGTTGGTGTGTGTCCCATGCCAGAAGATCAGGATGTCGTTGATGAATCGTTTCCAAAGTGTGAGGCTATCCCGAAAAGGATTAGAGGTGTTGAAAATCACGTCTCTTTCGAAGGCTGCCATATAGAGACACGCTACACTAGGAGCGAAGGTGCTCCCCATCGAAGTACCCTGGCTCTGGTGGTAAAGTTGTTTATTAAATTCAAAGACATTTTCAGTCAAAGCCAGGGTATCACAATCAACAATAAATGTTACGGGTGTGGGTGACGACCAATCTAGTGCTCGCAGGGCGGTCTCAATGACAGCCAGAGTTACCCTCTGCAGAATATTAGTGTAGAGGGCCTCTACATCGAGAGTGACAAGGTAGTTGACATGACCTGTGTCGGTGAAGTCGTCAATGATCTTCAGGACATCAGTTGTGTCTTTTATAAAAGAAGGAATGTCTCGTACCAAAGGTTGCAAAAAAAAAACATTTATAGGGAAGGGGGAGCCAAGCGGCCCCCCCTCCCCAGGCCAGTTTTGGGCCCGGGAACCCCATCTCCCGGGGCCCGGCCATTCTTTTTTTTAAATGAAAGGAGGGGGATGCGTTGCCCCCCTCCCAGGCCACTTCTGGCCCCGAGGACCCCATCCCCTGGGCCAGCCCTTACGTTGGGGACCACAGGGGGAACCCCAATGTCCCCGCGATCCCAGCCGGCTTCCCACCTCCTGCGGGAGCCGGCATTGCTTTTGGGCAAGGGGGACAGCTAACATGCAGCTTCCCTTGTCCAAAAGCAATTCTGCTTTGCTTCATGGAAGCGACAGCAGGTTTCCTGCTCTAGCTTCTTAAAGCGAAGCAGAGTTTGCAATTACATTGCAAACAGCAATGTCCCGAGGGTGGGCACCCCGGGACATTGCTGGAGCCACCCCTGGGGGTGTCAGTCCCCAGGGCCATGAAAGGCTTCAGGAGGGGGCATGTGCGGCCCCCCTCCCAACATATACATGGCCCCGGGGAGGTGGTGGTCCTCGGGCCCACAATGGACTCCCACATTTAAATAAAGTGTGCCCTGGGGAAGTGGTGGTCCCCAGGGCAGTGTGGGGGGGCTCAATTCCCCCACACTTCCTTTATATTTAAGCCCTGGGGAGGTGGTGGTCCCTGGGGCTTGGGGGGCCTGTAAGGCCCACCCACATAATTACCAATGCCCCGGGGAGGTGGCGGTCCCCGAGGCAGCATGGAGGGGCATTTTTCCATGACAGCCCCGGGGAGGTGGCGGTCCCCGTGGCTACAGAGGCTCCCGATACATAAATCATGAATACCCTCCGGGACCTGGCCCACCCGGGGGGCTTTAAAAAACAAAGTGCAGGAGACCGCGCTTCGTTTTTTATAAAAATCTTCGGCTGAAGTCTTGCCGGGTGCGCGAATCTGTCCGATTTTTTTTTAAATGCATTTTTGGACCCTGGGGTCTCTGTGGGACCCCCTGACCAGGCCTAGGGGGTCAGGGTGTTTTTACCGTACTTTAATCGTACTGAGTCACAAGATGGCTGCCAACACCTGGTTTGAAGTGTTGGCAGCCAATCAGAGGCAAGCTCATCCTCAGGAGGACTCAGCCAATCAGATCTCACATTTCTCAAATATCGATATCTGTACATCTTTAAATATCTCAAAAACTACTGAACGGATTTACACCATTTAAAAAAAGGGTGCTTTTTGGACCAAGAGCTATATCTCTACCAAATTTGGTGTAATTCCGTTCAGCAGTTCAGGCTGTAGCCATATCTAAAGTTTCCTATGGAAAGTAACATGGAGAAAACACGTTTTGGGACCCCCCTTTTTTCTCGGCCCCCACTTGACGAATCACCCCAAACACAGGAGCTGACCTGAGTGAACAATTAGTTTTGAAAATTTCATGAAGATTCGTCAAACGGCGCCAAAGTTATTGGCAAATCAAAAAACGCTTTTCCCATGGAAACAAGGTTCTAACTATAACTACCTATTGGCCAGTAGGTAATATATCTCCTGTAGGTAATATATATATATATATACACTCATACTCTCCACGGACCGCAAATGAGGCGCACACTAAAAGATTTATATCCTGTTCATTTATTGTTGCCACAAACATAAAACACCCGACAGACGCGTTTCGGCTACACGCCTTCGTCAATGTCGGTAGGGTAAACAATACTCTTACTTTTTTTTAAAATTAAATCATAAGCATAGAAAGGGGAAAGCAGTTCATTCAGATTGCGTGTAGAAAGCAACGAGGGGTTAATATAAAACATAGCAGATCCAAAGGTTTCAACAGCGGCCATCTTCAGATGTCTCATAAACCATACAATTCATTAATTCAATCATGGTATCTGCTATTAGTTATTTACAATTGCATATTGGACATTCATTCTGTACAGCCTATATACAACTATTTACATCCTGTACAACTGATTTTTAATATAGCCCTGAATGGGCAATGGGTATTTATGTTTTTTTAACAAAAAAAAAATATATATATATATATATATACACATCTATATCTATATATCCAATGCTCTCTCCCAAGTAGGAAAAAAGCGCGACACAGCTCCAGGAATAAAAATGGCTTTATTGCTGTTGATGCGCAAGGAAAATGGAGTCTATGAAACGCTTGGGCAGACGCATTTCAGCCTTCCAATTGGCTTCATCAGTGCCAGTTCCATGGGCTTCTAGATCTTCCAGGGGGCAAAGCGATGTGATGCTGATAACGAGACCACTCCTAGTCAGATGGTCTCTCGCTCCTCTTCCACCTTTACAATGTGCAAATTGCCTTGTGCTCACCCATCTGGCAGGTGCATGCTGGTACTGGAAGTCCGTTAAGGAAGCCTATTCAGTGATAGGCTTTCTTGACACCATGTGATGCCCCAATATACATTGGCTACAGGTTCCAAAACAGCCACAGTTGCCTGGAAATATTCGGCCATTTCTCATCTCCCTTTATCAGGCAATCAGTATTGCCTCCTATCTCCCCATCACTCCAAAATACATCAGAACTGTTGAGGGGGCGACGCGTTTGCAGATACATGCACCAGACGAAGTTTTGCAGGTTTGAACGCGTTGCACCAGATCGAGAGGGCGCGTCGCCAGCCAGCGCCTGCTTTCTGGCTAAACATAAAGTCCAATGCTCTCTCCCAAGTAGGAAAAAAGCGCGACACAGCTCCGGGGATAAAAATGGCTTTATTGCTTTTGATGCGCAAGGAAAATGAAGTCTATGAAACACTTGGGCAGACGCGTTTAAGCCTTGCAATTGGCTTCATCAGTGCAGGTTCCATGGGCTTCTAGATATAGATATATATCTCCATCTCTCCAACCACCGCCTGTGAATCCTCAACAAGGATTGGAGCACGGACCTCAGATAAGTGCAGATAATTTCCTTTATTTTTCCATCAGCAGTTGTCAGCCATTACACATTTCAGCCCCGGTGGGCCTTGATCACATGACGCGCTCCACAGCTTAATTTAGCTTTTTTAACCATAGTTTTTTAAAGTGACATGTGCAATTATTTAGTACTCATGGACATAGACAATATATTCACATGTTTTTCTAGAACCGTAGTAGGCTTGTTGCCAATTTCGATAGTTTGTCATTATTATCACAGCATTACAATCATGGTATATAATACCTGAAATTACATGATTGAATAATTGTAGAAATATAATAATCATCTGCTGATTGTGATAACGTTTGATGAAGAGCGTCGGCTGGGTTTTCTTATTCACATTTAGTTACTCACTGGCATAAACATTTTTTAAATTCCATATTCACCCCGGTGGTTGGTTCCGAGAGTTCGACGGGTTGATCACGCGGTTTCTATGGGGGGGAAGGCCGCGCATTGTCCTGGCCCACTGCAGGAGCCCACCCTTTGACGGAGGCATGGGCATGACGAATCTCCATCTCTATTACTTGGCTATCAGACTCCTCGTTATCCATGACTGGTTTACTGGGGGTGGTCTGACCTGGCCTATCGGACAGAACTAAGAGATATAGACTTTCCACATAGTCAAGCCTACTTGTACGGGGCTCCTATACCACAGATGATGATACCAATCACTAGAGTGGTCCTGGTTGCCTGGCGCTCTGCTCTAAGACACACGTGCTGGGACAGGACACACACTCAACACATACCTCTCTGACAGGGCATGTGGTTGCAAGAGGCATCGACCCTCACAGGTTTCCGGCAGTGGGACGACGTCGGGGTCTCCCTGCTTGGAGATGTTTGGGTGGGGGATCACATTAGGGCCTTCCCTGACCTACAGCAACGCCACACTCTTCACACCTCCCAATTTTACAAGTATTTGCAACTCCGCCACGCCCTCACTGTGCATATCCCAATAGGTGCATCAGTACCCGAGTTTAGCTCGTTGGAGGCACAAGTTATGATGGGCAATCTGGGGAGGAGTGTCACGGATATACCGTTCCCTGGTGAACAATGGCCCAACCTCTTTGGATTCGCTCAGGGCCCGCTGGGAGGGATGGCTGGGCCCCCTAGAGGATGCGGACTGGCGCGATGCCCTCCAAAACCCTTACGACCTCTTCTAAACTCCGCTTCACTCAACTCTACAATCTCCACACGGCCTATCTTACTCCCGAGCGCCTACACAGGGCGGGACTGCGCCCATCCCCGGACTGCACAAGATGCGGCCGAGTTCCAGCAGACTTCTACCATATGGTCTGGCAGTGCCCAGGCCTCGACCCATTCTGGGACGGGGTGGAATCCGAGCTCACACAGACCTTGGGTTGGCAGGTTCCACATGATACATTACGCCTTCTTCTGGGGGCATTTGACGGTTGGACAGCTCTAGAGCTGACAAGCTTTTTCTGGGAACGGCGGTCGTTGTGGTTAAGCAAGATAATGCAGGGGCCAGGGCGCAGCCCAACCCCCCTACTCTGCGAAAGTGGTGCCAGGGAGTGGATTGGTGCACGGCCCAGGAGAAGCCCCTCTTTGAGGCACGCGGTTGTCTCGTGAAGTTCCACAGGGTTTGGGGAAAATGGCTAAACCTACTGTTTTAAATTGTCAGCTTCGCCTCCCCCAAGTAACAGGGCGTTTTTTGTGGGTGATGGAAGTCGATTTACTCTGTAAGATGGATGCTGTCATTTTATTTGCTTGTTTGTTTTTGTCAAAAATGAAAATAAAACTGATTATCAAAAAAAATCCATATTCATTATTTTAATACCTAATAGCTAAGAACCCAATTTTAAAATGTATGTTTAATACATTTTATACACAAGACCGTTTGGTCCTAGCGCCTGTAAACATTCATATTGTAAACATATTGTCAAATTGTAAAAGTATGAAAAATGCATGTGCACATAACACCAAAGTGAGATTGAATTAAAAACTGTAAAATTGATCGGGAGGGGGCGGCTAGTTTATCAATAGTGCAAAATACCTTGTATAAATACATAATGTCCTTTGACTAAGCGGTACCTCTAATTTGTACATTTGACTTCACCCAACTTTACTTAAAGACATGCATAGAGGTCCTCCATGGTGTTTAATCCGCCCGGGTGTTTGCAATCAAGGTCTAAGATGTATCGGGTTTCTATCTTCCTTAAAATCCTTTCCCTGTTGCCTCCTCTTTTGTTAGATGGGACCGAGTCAATAAGGTAGTACTTAAGGTCTTTTGGATCGGAGTTGTGGGTGTCTCTAAAGTGCCGGGCTACAGGGTAAGACTGATCCTAATTTTTGATGGCACGTGTGTGCTGAAGTATTCTCTTGTGGCCCTGGAGCTTAGTACTTCCCACATATCACAGGCCACAAGGACACTCCAGTACATAAATAACATGATCACTCTTACATGTTAGTGCCCTGGTTATAGCCCGTTCATGGCTGCCGAATGGAACGCAGTACGATGTTTTGTTTATACCATATTGGCAGGCTTTACAAGTTTTACATTTGTAAAATCCCTTCCGTTGTGTAAGCCATGTGGTTCCTGTCTGGCAATCAACACTGTTTCTCACCAAGCAGTCCCTCATTGATGGGGCCCGGTTATAGGTGATAGCTAGATCGGTAGGCAGCAAATGTCCTATGATGGGATCATTGAGGACTATAGGCCAGTTTCCTTTGATGATTTTTCTGATCACCTTTTCCTGTCTGCTAAAGTATAAAATCATTCTGAATGCCTCTTCACTCTCATTTGACTCCATATCAGTTCTTAAAGCTGGCTGAGTATGCATTAGCAGCTTCAAATTTGTGAGGAGATCTGACCTGGCTACTGCATTGCTTTTGGTCATGACCAAATTTATGCAAGTAGCCTCTTGCTAGGAATCTCATCTTGCTAGCTTGTTGTGCTGTTTTGAGGTCCTCTTTGTTACTGAAAATCTTCTTTAGCCTGAGCATCTCACAGTAGGGGATGCTCTGTACAAGATGTCGAGGGTGGGAGCTGGTTGCATGCAACACTGAGTTGCCTGCAGTCTGCTTCACATATGCTTTGGTTTCAATCTTTCAATCTTTCCCTCACAGACATAAACTTGGACATCTAAAAAGGTCACTTGTGGAATAAACGTTTACTAAATAGTGCCCAAATCTCAATGTTTGCTACATTGATGGAGGCTTTAACCCTTGAGTGCCCCGCCCTTTCCACGCCCTGTGCCGGGCATTTCATTAGCGGGCGGGACTCATGACGAGATAGTCTCGTCATGGGCACAGCGCAACCGCGGCCCATGACGAGACCATCTCGTCATGGGCATTCAAGAGGTTAAAAGCCTACTTTTGATTTGTTTTAAGTGTATATTTGGTTTAAGTATATAATGGTGCCATTGCGAAAGGTCACTTAAAACAAATCAAAAATAGGCTTTTAAAGCCTCCACCAATGTAGCAAAAATGGAGATTTGGGCACTATTTAGTAAACGTTTATACCACCAAGTTTGCAGCCTGAACACAGAAATTTCTACAGTCTCCCCAGCACAGATCAAGACACTAGGGGCACGATTAGGAAAAAAAAGAGATAGATAGAGATAGGCCTGATGTACTTTCCACCACTTGTAAACCAGGGATCTATGATTTGCAGATTACCAGATGCAACTGCTGACCTCTGAAACCACAACTCCCACACAGTTCCTTTCAATTAGAAAATGGTGCTCTTCATCCAAGGCATCAGCAGTTGCTTCATACCACTGCTAAGCAGAAATACGTAAAGGCAAAATACAGAATGGTGCACCCAACAACAAAAAGTCCACAGTTCTTTTTTATATTAGTTATCTCCTTTATTGAGATTTTGATGTCTTTTCATAAAAACAGCCAAGGTTACAGCCAGTTGAACTTCATCAGGGCTTATGCCTATATGAAAATAGGACAAATATCTCCCTCTGTCAATGGCTTCATAAGAAGTCCCATTCGGGTTGATAGCCACCTCATTTATCTTGTGGCACAGTAGTCATCCATTTCTAGGTGGGGTTACAATATCTCCAAACGGCAACACCTGAATCCGTGTATATTTCTGATCCGTCAAGTACTCCCTCACATGACAACTAGCAAATGTGTACATGTGAGGGAGTACTTGATGGATCAGAAACATACACAGATTCAGGTGATGCAATTGGAGACTGACAAGGAACAGCAGACCTCTGTCCCTGAGGAAACATTCTTTTAAAAAAACAGTCTGTGTCTATTAAAGGGACCAATGCTGCTTTGAAAAAAAAAGAGATTCCTGTTTGGGAGCAGGCAGCTCCTAGTGAGATCGTCTGACACGATTCTCAAAGAGGAAGGGGTCTCAAATCGACTTGTGAATCAATTACAACCTCTTATCAGGTTTTAATAACTGATCAGTAGTTTGTGACAGCAATTGCATTCGCAAAATACTGATAATATCATACAGAATCACAGTTAGGAAGGAACACCCTATTTACACCCCTTCTTATTTGGTGTTGAGTATGGGTTGCACAATGGGTTTAATACATAGGAAATTGACATTTTGAGAATTGCAGGCTTTGCAACCGCAAAAGTACCTTTTGCACACCAGGCCCTTACTGCAGTAGGTTGTCTATTATATCTGGAGTATTTATCATTCTGGAATGTGCAAAGATTTTATTGACTATTCATGAGAAGCTGTGACAGTCACAGCTTTCAGAGGAGTACTCCTGGAATTCTTTGCGAATGCCATTTGTGCATGAGCAAATAGACATGCATAGATTCCGTCTCTGCATAAATGCACTTGCTAACTTTTTTCTTTTGTCTCCACAGTGAAAATATTTTTCACCTCAGAGAAACCCCTTCCCTAACACATCTCACAGTTTAGGGGTCTGACTGCCCATTCCCATCCTGTAGGCAGATTAATTCCTGTCTTTGACAGGAGTAAACCACAGGCCATCTCCATTGTGGAAATTGGCAGATTAATGTTTTTTGAAATACCTACAAATTCACACATTTTTGGGAGTGGAGTACCTTTCTAAGGTATTCCCAGGCTAGAACATCCTCCTGTGGTAACAGATGTACTCCCACGTCATACTGCCCCATAGTAGTTCTAATTGCAATTGTATTTATATAATGCTGACTACCCCTGACAAGACATTTAAGTGCTTTTTGGTGAGTAGCACGCTATTCTAGAACACAAAGTGGATTAGTGGTAGATTAGTATAGGGAAGTATAAGTTGTCAATTGGAACGGTGAACATGTCAGTCTGTTAGTTAGATTGAATAGGATAAAGGAGGGATAGAAGAGGGAAAGAGTCTAGAATGTGTTATTTGGGAGATCAATGTGAGCAAGTGCTGTCCCTGAAGGCATGAGTCATGACTGGTATGTTTTTAATTCCCTATTGGGTGGGGTGGCATGGAACGAGTTTTGGTTCAGGTGGCTGGAGGATGCCTATACTACTAAACTTCCTGTGTTGGGGCGTTGGAGCAGAAAATCTGTGTCCCCAGGAGCAGGCCATATCGTCTTGCCACTTGCCTGTTTACTAGAGGGCAATATCCTGGCTCTGCCCAGGTGCCCAACAACATATCAGTGAAGGCTGCATTTAAGCAAAAGAGGCTCCTGGCTAGTTTGTCCAAGATTCAGGAGTTCCATCAAGATATTTGTTTTAACTTCCTGCATATGCATATTGAGGTCCAGGACTTCCATTCACCCTCCTAATGACGTTGGTAAAGGAGGCAGAGACTTCAGTTGCCATCGCCTGATTAGGGGAGTGTAGTTCAGTGACTGGTGAGGAATCCAGGCCACTGGCTTCCCGAAGGTCTTCAAGTACATTTGCACCATCATAAAAAAACAGTAGTATATCCATCATCATGCTTGGGTTATATTTCTTGATTGAAGTGGGCACAGTAATGCATTCTTGGTGAAGTAGAGCCTGGGAATCTTGGAAAACTATTGGCTCTGGATCTGGCCTTGAGGCTTGTGCATGTGGCATTGGTCACAGTGCAACAATCGTCGGCTTCTAGTATTGCACTGATGCTATAGAAGGTGGAACCACACTTGAGCATAAGCATACCCTTGGTTGGAGGTTGAGTGGCACGGTCAGCATATGGGAAGGATCAGCCGAAAGGGCTCCAACTGGTAGCCACCTCAGATCTTTAGGGGTCAAAGGCACTCCAGAGGTATCTGGCCAGGTACCAAAAATCTTGTTCATGGTCTCTCTCAGATGATATATTTCGTCAACTGTGGCCGTCTGCTGGGGAAGAGGGTCAAGTGGTAGCCCTTAAACTTCCCATTGCTTCAGGTTATTTTAGAAAATATTGTAATTGCCCGAGGTAGATGAAGGAAACAGTTCATATGAAGCCCATATAAATCAAGAACCCGGAAGAAATGTGTAGTGATTCATGATATACAAACATAGAGGGAAAGGAGTTCTGTCTTCAATGACAACTACAACATTATTTAAAATACCCAGATGCAATGGGAAGTTCAGTCACTGCTGTGAATATTCAATAAACCAAGCTAGATATTCTATTCCTTGGGTAGGCCTATACAATTGCAGTTCATTTTAGTGATTATATTCCACAAATACGGCAAAGAATCCATTTAAGGATATCGTGAAATGTTTATGGTGGACAATGTATACTCGCACAATATGATTATATGTTATAACTTTATCCATTCTAGTACATAAAAGTTTAACATGGTGATTGCTTCTATGAAAACCTATTGATGTATAGTTTTTGTCTTTGATGATAGTAATTATATTCAAGTGTTACAACATCTGTCTTTTCTTTTTGAAATATGAAGAATTTATGATGAGTTTTTTATTTGTATGTATAATTTCTGTATTTGGTGACAGCCCTGAAGAAGCACAGTAAGCACAGTATGCGCGCAAAACATGTTGGCTGTAGGCTCTATTTGCTGTTTAAAGAGACACGACAAGCGATGCAATAAAGAAAGAATAAAAGAATAACTACAAAAGAATGTACATTTTGTGGTTGTTGGCAATATCTCAGTACAGTTATTCATACACACCCTACTATGCATGCCCGTCATCTGAGAGAGAGGTCTGACAGGAGAGGCAAGTCCCTGTCCACACACGTCATCTGAGAGAGAGTTCTGAAAGGACAGGGCTGTCATTCTCCAGACATTACTTTGCATCGTCATCTCAGACAGAGGTGTGAAAGGAAAGGCCAGTGCATCTACACAACATCCTATGCACACCCGCCATTCAAGAGAGGGGTCTTAGTGGAGTGCCAGCCTCTCTCCACACATCCTCCCACGCACATTTGCCATCTGAGAGAGAGGTCTGAAAGGAGAGGCCATCCCTCCCCACACCCTACTACACACATCCTTCATCTGAGAGAGGTCTGACAGGTGAGGCCAGTCCATACTATGCACACCCATCATTACAGAGAGTGGTCTCAGCCGAGAGGCCAGTCCCACCACACAACCTACTATGCATATCTGTGATCTGACAGAGAGGTCTCATTAGAGAGGGTAGTCCTTCCACACACCATAATATGCTCACATGTCATCCAAGAGAGATGTTGCAGCAGAGATTCCAGTCCCTTCATATACTCTACTATGCATACTTGTCATTTGAGTGAGATTTTAAAAAAAGGAGAGGGTAGTCCTTTCACAGTGAAGAGGCTAGTCCTTCCCACATACTACTAGTTCCCTACAAGTATGTTGCAATTCCGCAAGAGTCTCACAAGAGTACAGAGCAAGCTTTTGGGTGTGAGGCTTGCCGCATGAGGTTGGTGTGATCCCACAAGACAATCACGAGACCTGCATGGAAAGTTACTGGTCCTGCCACAAGGTGTTTCACAATCCCATGAGAGTCTCATGAGATCGTATAGGGAGAAGTCGAAAAAAGGGCCAAGGCTCAACCAATAGTTATCATTGTTATTACGTAGTTGAAGAAATGCTGTGATGTGATTTGGTGCAGAACCAGAGATAGCTCAGTTTGTCCTCAGTGCTTTGGAGGAGAAGGAAGTCTGTTTCAGTTGTGCTTGGCAGAATTTAATTTATGTGGAACTGAAAGAGACTGGTGTCTTCAACTGCATTGAAGAAAGAACTTCAAGTTCCAGTATTTAATAATATATTTTATAAACTTTGTTGTTAAGTGTTAGTAAGTGTACAAATGTTGTTGAACTTATTCTACACCATGTTTACAGAGTGAAAAACTGTTTACGGAGGTGTAGATCTCCACATATAGCTTTTGAGAGATAGACATAGACATTAGAATGTAGGGAGATATCAGCAAGTATTGCAGATTTTGTTGAAAAATACAGCATTCCAACTATATGTACTTGTATGTAAAGGAAGCCGTGTTTTTCGAACTATAAAAGAAAGATTGTGGAAAGTGTTAATACCAGCTCCTGCTTCCACATGCTCCACCTCCTCCATAAGATTTCAAATGGGTGCCCAACAAGTCCAGGAAAACTGTTACCCATGCATTAATCAGTAACTCGACTCGACTACGGCAACACACTCTACGCCTGCATCACCCAGAAACTCCCACAAAAACTGCAGACCATCTAGAATGCCTCTGCCAGACTCATCCTGAACATCCCGCACCACAAACACATAACCGGCTACCTGGGAGACCTTCACTGGCTACTGGTCAACAAAAGAATCATCTTCAAGCTTCTAACGCATGCCTACAAAGCCCTCGACAATGCTGACAAGCATACTCCAACCTCCGCCTCTCCTTCTACACTGCCACAGACATCTCCGCTTAACCCAACTAGCCCTGGCCACCATTCCACGGATCCACAAGACCAGGGCTCGAGTATGATCCTTTTCCTACCTCGCTGGAAGACCTGAAACTCCTTGCCTCTGCACCTAAGGCAATACCACCACTGCCACGATTCAGAAAGGACCTCAGGACCTGGCTCTTCAACTGAACTGTAGACACCCCCCTTTCCCACTTAGCGACTTGAGACCCTCACGGGTGAGTAGTCATTCTTTATAAGATCACTGATTGATTGAACCCCGAGTGTTTTATGAACCTCACTGTACATATACTTTAGCCCTATGAAGTGTTTGAGTGGGGATATTCTAGTGTAAAACACTGTTGTGCTAGAACAAGTGTATGAAGATAAATGTGTCACTTTCTAAACTGTTATGGAAGCAGAGTTCATGGCATGTTATAATTTAATTTTGAAAATATTAAAATAGAGTGGTTGAGGTTGTGGAATTTTTCAGGAGAAAGGAATGACAAGTTACCGGTGCACTAGATATAAAATGTGATTGTGGGTGAAAAAAAGTAGTAAACAGTATAGTGATGTATCACTGTAATCAATTAAGGATTAGTACGGAAATGTTATCTTTTTGGTTATTTTGTCTTTTCTTAGGAGGAAAATGGAAACGTCTCTGAGGAAAAAAATTATCTGCTTACATAAGTAGCAAAGAAGATCCTTGTCATGACGAGGATTATTGTCTTGTTCAGCTGTGAGTACCTGAGCAGGCACAGTGTATCCCGGTTCAAAAGATGTGGAAGAACATGAAGAGCTCTGTAGTTCAGCAACACGAGCTAACTCTGCCCTTACTGGCCTTTGTAAACTCTTTTTTAAAAACTGTACACATGAGAAACCTTGCTGAGGCTTTTTTGCTAGCTGACCTCAAAATAAAAAAACTGCCACACCAATTTTTCTTTTTGCCAAGTTCAGGTGGCTGAGGTGGTGCAGCTCCACGATGCTGCTCATCATAATGTGATGAAGACATTATAAATTAGTAAAGTTTGTTGTGTTGCTTGTTATATAATTGTTGATATGGTTTGTTAATGTAGTGGTTGATTTAGTTTTGTAATGTTGCTAAATTGTTTTTTTGTAATAAAGTTTAAAATTACTACTGATTTGTTTGCTTAATAGTTGTTATATATTTGAATATCATTATAGTATTGTTAAGTCGAATAAAACTGGCAGTTCCATCTTCAGGGAACGCAGAAGTGCTGCTGCATGTGTGTATATCTATAAGGTACTATGCATATCTTCTATGCTACAGAGTGTTGTTAATGGAGAAGGTCATTGTTTGAATACCCAAGTATGATGACTTCTCATGCAACAATGGGGTCTCACTAGAGAGATCAATCCTTGTTCTCACTGTAGTACACAGACCTCTCATACAAGATAGTGGATTTGACAAAGTACTATGCACTGCTATCAGCTGGTGGAGATGTGATAGTGGAGAGGGCAGTTACTTTGCACATGTTACTAAATTTGCTTTTGGAGAGAAGTTAAGCAGAAAAGTCTCTGACTGTGCACACCCTACTATACTTCATGGTCCCCACGGGGAGAAGTATGAGGGAGAGGTGAGTGTGTCCCTACATTCAACTATTCACACCAATCAACCAAGAAACAGAGCTAAGCAGAAAGAATACTCCATTTCTATACCCCACTACCTACGGGTACTTTGCATATATATTTCTCTGAAGAGATGTCATAGCCGACAGGGATGTGTGTTTAAACATCATAGTCTCTATAGTTGTTATCCAAGACAGACTTCTCAGCATTGAGGTAAGTTTCATTCCGAGGCCTTTCTTGTACATCTGTCATTCTGTGACCAGAGATGTAAGCTGATTTTCACGGCCTGATTTGCACACCCATCATCTAAGACACAGGCCACAGGAGAGGGGCCAGTCTCCCCCACACTCTATTGGGAAAACGTATCATACAGAGATGTGTCAGCAAACAGGGCACATCCTCCCCATAGTCTACTATGCATATCTGTCAACATGGGAAGATGTATGAGCAGAGAGATACATTTTTCTCATACCCTACTACAGACACCTCTCACCCTGATAAGATGTGTTAGTAGACAGGTCCCTCCCTTTCCAGACAACACTGCATAACCCTGTTGGTCTAGGGAAAGGTATTAGCAGAGATGGCACTCCTTGCCAACACTGTACTGCTCATCCATGTTGTTCTGGTGATAGGTGTTAGTGGAGAATCTTTGCCTACACACTACTGTATATGTCTGTCATCCCGGGGAGGGATGTGACTGGACAGTTAAATTCATTACCACAAACTAATATAAATGGTTATTTTCCACGGGGAGATCTCAGTGGAGAGGCCATTACTTGTTACACTTACTATGGAATACTAACGTCTTAAATGTGAGGTGTGTTCATTCCCCACCCTACTATACACATTGCTGAGCCTGGGGAAAGGTGTGAGTGGAGAGGCAGTGTTGCTTTACACCCTTCTCTAGACACTGGTTACTTTCATGCAAGGTATCACTGGAGAGGCTCCATAGTCTACTATACACAGTTTTTAGGCTGTGGAAAGGTGTCAGTGAGATCTCAGTGTTTCCTTACACTCTACAGTGCACTGCTGTTATACTGTGAAAAGGACTTATTTGAGAGTTTAATTTCTCCCCACACCCTACTAATGGTGACTATAAGTCATAAGTACTATAATAAAGGAAAATGTACTTTTTTTGTTGAAAAAATAGTTTACGATCTCACAAGACTCTTGCGGGATCGTTAAAAAATTAGTGATTACACTTTTTCTAATATGAATAAATAGACTTGAATAAAATAAATGCGTATCAATGTGTGCTATGTACCAATGTTGGTCTCATGCGGATAAAACATGTGGGTTTTTTCATAAATCTAAGTAATTTATTTTTCCCCACAATTATATAATGGATTGCATTTCATTAAATTAAACACACTGTTACTACATTCTACATCAGGATATACTCAGTAAAAATGCAAAGTCCATTATAAAAAGTACGATCTTGCGAGAGGTTCATGAGAACAGACCGGGAAGCATTGCCCCCTCAGACTGCATGCAAGGGATTGCCTGCCTGGCTCTCACGAGAGTCTCACAAGAAGAGAAAAAAGAGAAACATAGTACACACAACATAGAACATGAAACTATAGGGCAGCTCGGAAAAGATGCATTTTTGTTAATATTTTCAAAAACGACAAAACATTTTTGTGTTTTCAATTTTTTATATATATATATATATTTTTTTTTTTTAAAGGGTATGACAAAACATTCATCTTGAAGTGTTAAACAAACACCAACAGATCTCCTTAAAAACAAAAATAAGAAAAACTTAACAAAACTCGTAAATAAAAAACACTGCCTAGGGGGCCTTGTGCTTTTGGACAAATTCCTGGGCATACCTGCTTGTCTCTGACAAAAAAAATGATCTGCTTACACAAGCAGCAAAATAGCACTTCATTATAAAAAGCAGGGTTATTGTCCACTTGTGCACTTAGAACATGCGTAGGCACAGTATCTCCTGGAGCAAATGATGTTGAAGCTCCTGTAGAGTTATATATCTCTACAGCACGAGCCAACTCTGCCCGCGCAAGCCTTTGCAGATGCATTGACCTCAGGTGTTTCTACATCCTTGTGGTATTCATGCTATATTGTTTATTTCTGCTCGACCAGCGGAACTCTTTGCTGCAAAGTTTACAGGTAATGTACTTCAAAGAAACTTTCTTGCCACCTGGCTGCATTTCGAAGAATTGCCTTACCAAGGGTTCCTTGGGTAGCTGAGCTGGTGCAGAGGCTGACTGTTCATCTGAAACTGATAACGACATATTTGTGAAGAGAGGTAAACTGGAAAGGAGAGCAAGCCAAATATGTCTACTGTTACCAAAATCCAAAAGTGAAATAAAGCAAAACGGGTGGCATCTTCTTCTGAAAAAAAGACATCCATATGAACCACAATCCTTTCTTAGGATGTGGTTCCTCTCCTGGACTTCTCGCGAGACTCCCATGAGCATCTTGTGAAATCGTAAAAATATTATTGCTTTATGTATTTCAGGGAACAATTTATAATCAATTTTTCCAAGCTAATTAACATCTCTTATGTCATAATGTTTTCAGATTGACAAGAAAACACTATTATTAACCTGATTCCAAACGCATTATCTAGTGGGTAGAACACAGGAGCTGAACAGGAAGTACATCCCCTCAGAATCCACGCAGGGGATTGTATGTTAGAGTCCTTTGAGCTCGTTGCGATATCATAAAACTATTATTGCTTTATATATTCAATGGAACAAATCATAATCAATTTTACTAACATAATCAACTTCTGTAATCTGTTATTTTGTTGAGAATTACAGGAAAACACTGTTCGTAACTTGATCCCAAATGTACGATCTCATGAGAGTGTATCAAGAGCCGACTAGGAAGTAAATCCCCCTCAGAGTTGATGCAGGGGATTGTGTGTTCAACTCCCAGGGGCGTCTCACGAGAGTCACCACCTTTAAAAAAAAATATATAAATGATTACAACTATATTTTAATGATTCTCTTTTTACAGAATAATATTCAATAATAACTGTACACCTGAAAAAGGACTCCAAACAGTAGAACTCTACTGGGTAATCACGCACTTAAAAAATAGATTTATATAATGAAACTTAATACTATACAATATTTAAAAAAACTGATTACTCTTTTTCTGAATTCTAATTACGACTTTCATGTGAAACACATACATAGGCTATGAAAAGGATGCTGTTACAGTATTAATGAACTTGCTGGGAAATGTTTCAATTTGAGTCAAAAGAACTGAGGAGGGAAAGCCATGGAAATACGTATGAAGTTCCTGTAGGTGGCCAGGTCCTCATAAATGTTGAAGGTCATGATGGAGTCTGGAAAAGGTTGTAGATGGGTGTCAAAGTTATACAGGGCAATCAAGGCAGACAGGCTACTCTAAGAACTCAACAACCATGAGAAGAAGATTGACAGCAGGCCCTGGAAGACAAAGAATGGGAAGCGACATGCAACAGGTTAAGAATTGCATTGAGTAACACAATGGTCAAATTCACATATTTTCATTTCTTTCACCACACATATGTAACCCTGCAGATACTCAAGAGAATATACCCATGGATATTCCAGTCTGGCCCAGATGCGCATTGCTGCAACCTCTTTAACACACATGGCATGATAGCATAGCGGCCAGATTACTCCCTGTAACAGGTAAAATACCAATTGTCTCAATAAGGCAGTGATTGTTGGCCATAATACCAAAGCCACAAAAGAGCAAAATGACTAATACATTTGCAATCCTTGGGAACATTCTAGCACAGCATAGCCTTTCATTGAGTACACCACTGAGGTCTGACAGTGGCATGCAGGGAATGGGACATTATCGAATTGGCTATAATACAGGAGCTACACATGGTAGCTACTACAAAAGGGCTATGGCAAATAGGACGGAATTGACAGAGATGACAAAAAAATAATCTGAACCAAAAGAAACTGGAAACCAATAAATTATTGGAATGGGAAACAGGTGACAAAGAACATTGGAGAAGTAACAGAGAAAAGACACAATGGTACCTGTTGGGTCTTGAGGAATAGGACATCATAGAAGGATCTGTTTGTGGGAATTATGAATCAAGCGGTACTTATATTGCACAGCATTTTACCCAAGAGGGTATCCAGGTGCTGTGCTGTGGGAGTCAGTCAAAGAGCCAGGTCTTGAGTCCCTTCCTGAAGTGGGTCACCAAGGGTGAAGTATGGAGGTGGAGAGCAAGGGTGTTCCAGTACTTGGCGATGAAGTGGGAGAAGAAGCATCCCCCGGTAGTGGATGTGCATGTGTGGTGTCTGCGTGCGGGCGAGGTGAGCGGAGCAGAGGTTCCTGAAAGGTGGGAGGAAATTCAGAGGGCATGGTTTATTTGGAACCGAACAGGTTTGCTTTCTTTAAATTTATGCTCTAAACTCTACATCATGTATGCAATATTTTGCATCCAATAGAAATAATTTGTGACAATGTTTTTTGTTATAATGAATGTATTGGTCATAAAATGATAAATAAAGATGGTTAAAACTATGATAACATTATTTCACCTTCTCAATGTATTTACGCCCAAAGTTCCACCAACATCAGGCCACACACAGAACACAGTACAAATTGCTCACTGCAAGCAACGAAAGGCATACCACGCCCACAACTCTCTTAATTGCTCACACTGCTAGCTATGTACACATGTAAAGATATAACTTTCTGGGTATTCACAAACATTTGTAATGCTTTCCAATGGTTCCTTGCACTTGAGAAAGTACGCTTGGATGAGGCAGGTAAGGTACAAGTGTGTCAAATTCTGACATCCCCATTTTCTTTTTGAGGCCAGGGAGAAAGAAGTGTTTAGATGGAAAATATTAGATTTAAAGGAAAAAATGCTTAAGTTGCACTCTAACCCCAATGCTATTCTTGCAAATTGTCTGAAATGTGCAGGACCCACCCACTTATGGTTACAGTATAGAGTAACATGCCAAGAAATGTCAAACAAAATATGACTCCTCCCCAGACATAAGCCATGTACATATGTCACTGCCTATCTAAGATGTAAAACAGGCAATTTTGTTGAGCATCAACCACATTCTAACTCTCTTGGTCCTTATTTATAAAAGCCTTTACGCCGCTGTTGCATCACGTTTCAGTGACGCTGCGGCGGCGTAATCAAAATGCGCCATACTGTGCCCCATTTACAAAGTGACACATCTAGACAGATGCGTCACTTTGGAATTGCCTGCGCTACATTACCTGTGTCAGGTATAATGTATGCAGGGTGGACGTCCCCACGTAAAAAAGGCTCGTTGAAGTGGTGCATTGAAATCTCTGAGATTTCACCGCACCACTTCTACGACTTGACTGCATCAAATCTTTACGCCTGCTTCAAGCAGCCGTAAAGAGTGTTGCAGGGCCTTTTACATGGGACTCACCCATGTGTAATGACACCATTGCTGGAGTTGCGTCAGTTGACCGACACATTACCGCAATGCGTCATTACTGCACCACCAGATACGTCAGGGTTCCTGAAGTATCTGGTAAATCCTTGAGCAATGGAGAGCCATAGTGTAAATGCGGCTCATCCATGGTGTCGCAATGAGGGTGCAATGAAAAGTGTTGCATCGCTGTTTTTTGACACTTTTCATTAATGAGGCCCCTAGTGTTTAGCAAAAATATGCAGGAGTAGAAAACCTGCGAGTGAAAGTGAGAACACTCAAGTGTTGATTGCCACATGAACTGAAACTATGAACCCTCTTCATAGCTGTAATTTACTCCTGGAAAAAGTCAAAATTTAAACAGGGATAATTTACACACAAGCTTTAAAGCTTCTAAGCGATACATGATTAAAGTCAAGAAATATATGAGCCTGAACTGAAGCCTAGGTCAGAGCTAATTTTCACTGATGGGCAGTGTGTGTAAGCCACCACTAGTGTAGAAGCTTTTTCCCTGTTCTCTTAAACACATCTCTTCAACAACAAGCATCAAATGTGCCACAAATAAAGACACTTGTAGCTTCATCAGGTCCCAGACCACACTATGAACCCACCAAAGGTATGTTAACATTGCGTATTTATATATTGCCAATAACTTTGCCGCCGTTTCAAGAATTTTCACAAAACCTTCAAAATTAATATGATGCTCAGTTCAGCTGCTATTTTGAAAGTTTCAGGGTTATCCATCAAGCGGGGCCGAAAAAAAGGGGGTCCCAAAGCACGTTTTCCCCATAGGGATTTTGAACATGACTATATACCAAACCACTGGACGGAATTACACCAAATTTGGCAGAAAGATAGCTCTTGATCCAGAAATAGCCCTTTTTAGGTCTCTCTGAGCCAGCGTATGCGCTGCCCTGCGAGACATTTAGTAGGTGGGTTTTCAAAGTGCTACCCCACAATTTGGCTGGCCTAGCGCTTGCGTTCACGCGAGCGTGCACGCGCGCAGCCGCCATCTGTCTTTCACGGGTCATTAAGTGCATCGCGATCACTTTCACTTTTGCTCAAGTCGCAGCCGAACTTGCTCGCGATCACTTTTTTTTTCTTTTCGCGTGCTTATTGGCTTGGCTGTGTGAGTCTTCCAAGACTATGAGTAATCAAATTTCTTTTTCTTCACTCGTGTTATATAGAGGTGATGCAAAGGCGAAAATGGGAAGGTTTGAGATGAGTGTTTTCTGAAGGCTTCTTGGTAAGCATATAACAGCTTCCGCACTTATCGTCAGGCATTTCAGACCCAATAGTTCACCTGTTAACTGCTGTCTGGTGGGAGTTGGTGCATGTTGTTGAGTGTCTCATGTATTATCTTATAAATGATGCCCTCATATTCAACCAATATAATGCTTTCAGCTGACCTCCTGAGAATAAGGATCTTAATGTATGACAGAGAAATAGCCTGGAATGTACAGGCTGTTAACCATGCTTCATCCACAACTTACCCAGAAATAATGCGTATTGGGCAGCTATAAGATCTTGTTTGAGACTGCCAGTAATATATTCATATGTCGACTGGCTTGCTCATACCCTTTCCTCAAAGATGTACACACAGGAACTCCACACTGTCATATTTATAAAGGTGTTAATTGGATATTAAGCCCCATTTTAATGCAGAATATTTGTAAATGTGTAATTGCAGACATAAAAATCACTGTGATTAATATGAAGGCACAAGAGGTAAATAATATGAAACTTGACAGCAGACTATGTGGCAATCTTTGATGGAATCCCTTTTCATAGTCCTAGCTAATGTCTACATTAGCAGTAAAATCTTGCCAAAAATAAGAGTTTCACAGCTGTTGCACATTCCTGGTTATTGCTTGTATTTTTCCATACTGCAGACTGCCCTTTGACAGGTGGGGTCTCGTTTCTGTTGTGTTCCTTTTCCAGCTAAAACAGACTATGGGGCATATTATCAATCCAGGCGATTAAATGTGAAGGACGTCTAACATGGGCTTCAATTGGATTTCCATAGAGCATATTATCAAGCCCATTATCGCCGTTTTAGCTGCAGTTTTCTGCCGCTAAAGCGGCGATAATTTTATCGCCTGGCTTGATAATATGCCCCTATGCGGCAAATGTGACCTTGGCAGAATGTTTCTCATAGATGTTCTTGCTAAAAATGTCTGTAGTAGACCTCTCTCCAAGAGTTTGTGTGCATGCTTTATTTAATATTTTTTTACCTTATTATAGTACAATTCACGCTGTGAAAATAAAACCGTGTGAATTCGCTTTGCAAACGTATTTATATCCATTGTGCTTTTCTCTTGATGTCACACCTCATGAGTATATAACATATGAGGTAGAAATACACTATCAATGAATAATGTTGCTTTACTGTAAATGTACATAAATAAGACAGAACATAGCAGTTAGACATTATGAAATATATGTAAAGCCATAGGTAGCAATGTGCCTAACTAGAAGATCTAACATATTTTATAAAGGCGGTCAAAGGTAGAAAAAACCTATTATATAAAAATGGTGTATTTTAGTTGAACTTTAGCTTAATCAAGTAATTCGAGTACCACACCAGACCCACCTCACCAGGCAACACCAGGCCTTCTTTTTAACCACTCACATGGTATAAGTAAGCCCACATCAAAGTACCATATGCTTGAGTTAGGATGCTCATAAATGCTGTTTCATATTAGGCACTTCTACCCTTCCTCCCTCATATGCACTGTGCTACTCATCCCAGCAAACTGCCCGGTTTTCCTCCCAAGATAAGTATGTTTATTATTGTTCGGTTAATTAGAACCACTGCACACAATTAAAAGACATTTATAACAGCTAACCCAGAGGTGCAATACAAAACAATACAATTACAAAATATTTCGGTGCCAGCTATAAAAAAAAAAAATCACATTTATGTGCCGCTAATATACAAGGATACGTTTTTAATGCGTGGTCTGAGGCATAGTAGAGAGTAGAGCCAATGATGTTTGATTGAACTCTGGGGGATAGTTCTACCCTCATTCATGGAGCAGATCATGTGTCGAGCCGTTTGTTCCTAGCGCCCGCCCCCTGACATAAGTAAGATCATTGGCCGGAGTGTGCAGAATCGCAGGGACACTCAGGTTGGGGGTGAGCAAAAACCTAAACAGGTAAAGTGTTCTCATGTAACTGGTCCACAGTGCTGGCCTGCCCCGTGGCAAGGTAGAATTGTTGGCCAGAATGTGCAGAATCGCAGAGGTAGTCGGATTGAAGGTTGTGGACGCTCATAAGGTAAAAGGTAGCAGGAATTGTATGCATGTAAGTGCATACGTAGTACTGATGTGTAAAGTCACAAGATAAAAGGTAGTAACGTTTATAAGCAAGTAAAGTACATAAGTAGAATGGCTCCTCAATGTTTGCCTTCCCTCTTTGCATAAGTAAGTTCATTGGCCAGAATATACATAATCACAGAGGCAGTCAGATAGGAAACTGTGCAATGTGCCAAATAAAAACAAGCATTGGCATAGCCAACAGGTTTCCTTTTGGGACCTTATAAGTATTTAGTTATGCAGCACAATATCCTTGGTGCAACAACATCAACTGTTGCATGGCTAAACACTTATAAGGTCCCAAAGGCGAGACCTATTGGCTATGCCAATGCTTGTTGTTTTTGGTGTCATATTATGCAATAGTTTTTGAGATATTAAAGGTAAAAATAAATTTGTCTATCTAGCTGTGTGAATCCTTCACTAATAGTTTACAGCGCTTTGAGAATCTATGTGCCCACAACAATGCCATGATTGGCTGGCAGCAACCTGTGTAGAAGGTTGTGGCTGCCATTTTATGTAATGGACATGGTTCCGAGGGGTTCAAAATAAATATTCAAAGCAATAGGGGGGCCAGGGTAGACCCTGACCCCATGGTTGGAATATAAGGGTCTTTGTGGGACCCCTTAAGTGTACAAGATGTTGAAAAACTGTTTTTCCCACATGCGATATTTGCAAATCTTTTGCGAAGCTCAGCGCTGCCCCTCATGTAAAATCGTGACAGATTCCTGAATATGGCTGAAATGTTAAAAAAAAATACATTAACACACTCATTCAGACACTAATGTACTCACTCATAGACCCACTCACACTCGCTTACATCTACTCATAGACCCACTCAGACACTCATGCAAATACTCATAGACCTACTCAGACTGAGACACCCACTCATAGGCCTACTGTGGCACTCATGCACCCACTCACAGACCAACTCAGACACTCATGCACACAATCACAGACTAACTCAGACACTGACACAGCCATTCACAGATCCATTCAGACACTGATGCATGGACTCACAGACCCACTCCGAAACTAACCCACCCACTCACAGAGCCATTCAGACACTCACACACCCACTCACAAACCCACAGAGACACTGAGGCTCCCACTCACAGACCCACTCAGACACTCACACACCCACTCACAGACTTACTAAGACACTCATGCACCCACTCACAGACCCACTCAGAGGCTCATGCTCCCATTCACAGACACACAGAGACGCTCACAAACCCAGTCGCAGACCCACGCAGACATTTATGCATCCACTCACAGACCCACTCAGACACTCACACACTCACTCACAGATCTATTCAGACCCTCATGCACACACTCACAGATCTACTCCACCACTCACCCACCCACACACAGACTCACTCTGAGACTCCCACTCCTAGACCCACTCATACACTCATGCACCCACTCACTCACCCACTCACAAGTCATTTACTCACTCACAGACCCACTCAGACACACACTCACTCACACACAGACTCACCAAGACACTCCCTCCCACAGACACTCATGCACCTGCTCACAGACCTACTCAGACACTCACACCCACTCATAGACCTACACAGAGACTCATGCACCTACTCACAGACCCACTCATATACTCATGCACACACTCACAGACCTACTCAGACACTGGCACACCCGCTTGCAGACCAACTCAGATACTCATGCACCCATTCACAGACCCACTCAGACATTCATGCAACCACCTACAGATCCCCTCAGACACTCACACACCCACTCATAGACCTACTCAGAGACCCATGCTCCCACTCATAGACTCACATAGCCACTCACACACCCACTCACAGACCCACACAGATTCTTATGCATCCATTCACAGACTGACTCATAGAGTCTCATGCACCCATCCAGAGACTCATGCACCCACTCACAGATCCACTCACTCACCCACACAGAGATTCACTCAGACACTCATATTCCCACTCACAGGCCCCCTTGGACACTCATGGACCCACTGACAGACCCACTCAGACACTCATGTACGCACTCACTGACCCACTCAGTCACTGACACACCCACTCATAGACCCACTCAGACACTCATGCATCCACTCACAGACCCACTCAGACACTCACACACCCACTCAGAGACCACACAGATACTTACACATCTACTCACAGACCCACTCAGAGACTCATGAACACAATCACCTACTCAGAAACTCACACACTAACTCACAGACTCCCTCACTCAGACACACACTCGCCCACACACAGGCTCACTCAGACACTCATAATCTACTCACAGACCCTCTCAGATACTCACCCACCCACTCACAGACCTACTCAGGCACTCATGCCACACTCACAGTCCCCCTCAAACACAGACACACCCTTTCACAGACCCACTTAGACAGTCACGCTCTAACTCACAGACCTATTCAGAGACTCATGTGCCTACTCACTGACCCAAACAGACACTTATATACCCACTCACAGACCAACTCAGATACACTGCACCTACTCACAGACCCAGTGAGACCCACTTACAAACCCACCAAGAGACTAATGCATCCAGTCACATACTAAATCAGGCACTCACCCATCCACTCACAGATGCACTCAGATGCTCACTTATCCACTCACAGACCCACTTAGGCACTCAGTCAGATGCATAGAGTCACTCACACAGTTGTGAATTTTAAATGTGCTATTGAATGTCTGCTTTTGTTTTGTGAATTCACGATGGATCCGCAAATTTGAAAAATAACTAAAAAAAGTTCTGAGCAGAATGAGAGCATTGGATAAAATAGTTTTGTCTATGAAAAGGTGCAGCTAAAAAAATACCTGTGAATGGAAGTAATTTCTGTAAAATCTTCAGAGGTGAGTGGAAGTATACGCCCAGTACTGAACCTTTCTTTAATGAAGAAAGCTACTTCTATGAGAACGCAGTACATCCAGTTGAAACAACTGGTTGATGTTATAAAGTTAAAGATTTTACTCTCATTGCAAAAGAGGAGGTGGTTCCTAGGAACGACGAAACACGTGTTGGCTGGAGTCTCAACAAGAAAAATTATTAAATTGTTCATTTTTCCTTATATATTCATTTGGAAACTGATGTTTTTGACATGATTCAATGATTAAAAATGTGTGCCAGGGCTTGTTTTAAAATTTGTACAGATCTGCTGATCTGAATGGTGAGGTGTTGGATGATTACCTCCTCCCGTGGCACCTATAGCACAAATAATTGAGCCACGAAATACTTACTGGACTTAGTGAGCGCCTTTCCCATCCAGTTTTCGATCACCCCAATTAGTAATCAACGTGGTTCCTAGGAATGTTGAGGAAGTGATAGCTGAATAGGTACAAGGAAGACTAAGACAGGGGCCTGTCTATAAATGGAACTGCAGCAGTATTTGCAGAGTTCTTCAGGAATCAAATGATATATTGAGAACTTTCCTACACAAGTCTCCATGCAGAGGTCTGAAACAGAACATTGCAAGTTTTCAAAGATTAGATCTATGGAAAGTAAGGAAGAATACTAATTTACAGGGACACTGGCATGTCTATCCTAGAAAGTGTGCAGAAGCACTTTTTATCACTTCAGAAAGCTCGTTTTTCACCACTTTAAAATGCAAAAATTAATTAGGAGACTTTACTGTGTGGAAACTCCTGCCTTATGTTTGGGTGAAATGAATGGAGCTCTTTTGAAGAGTACAGTAACAGAAGTAGAAAACATTTGTGAATATGTTCTGTTTTGTTTCTTTGGTCATGAACAAGAGTCTAGGGACAATGAGGAGTTGGTATGTGCGGGTGTAAAGGAACAGGACACAGACACTGGTATTGATAACTTTATACAAGATATTGCACATTTTAACACAGTTGCCTCACAGAAACCAAACTGTTTTTGTTTTTGTTGTTAAAGCACTCACTACAAAAGCCAAACTCGAAATGTTGTTTTGCGTGGAAAGAATTTGCTATCAATTTGAAGAGGAACTCTTTGATTTGTCCACACGACAAATTATATGTAAGTATTGTTATGATATGTTAGAGGATAACAAAATGCCAGCTACAGCAATACATAACAAATTAGCATTAGTATCAATTCCAGAACAACTTAAAGAATTAAATGTTTATGGATCAATTCTCGTACAATATATGCCCATTCCAGGCTATAGTTTGGATGGAACCAAAGACAGGAAAGCTGCCTCCAACTGAGCTACAGAAAGGCCTTAAAGGAAGAGTTGTCTACTTTCCTTTAGATTTTAAATGGAATATTGAAACTGTAGGGATAGCGAGAGATATTGATGAACCACTTATCATTCTAGTAAATGGTAGGCCTACCAAGAACAAGAAAATCTGGCATCAGTTAGTGGATGGTAATAAAGTAAAAAAGCAACATTATACCAAATAGAAAATAATATTTCTTACAAAAATTTTGACATTATTCAAGATGTAACTTGTATGGAGGATGAAACATTACCCTCAGGTAGACAGATTGAAACAGTAAATCAATCCTCATCAGAAATAAATTGTGAACACTATAATACTCCATCCACAGCATTCTAAAGAAGTTATTGGTGATGCTATTGATCTCTTTCAAATCAAACAAGTAAAAGGAGCTCCCATGAGTGTTGAAAGGTTCGCTGTTTTCCACAACTATTTCCTACTGGAGCAGGTGGCCAGTATGATGACCACTCCATGCAAATAACAGCAGCTGAATACAGGTCAACCAGATTACATTTACTGGATTTGAGATTTCACCACTGTATTCCATATATATTCCATATTCTATTTGATATTGACTTGTCTTGACTATCATATGCTGTAGATCATATACTGAAGACAGGAGTAACCTACAAAATCTCTCTACTAAGGAATTTGTTGAAAAACTTCATGGGAGGAATAAGAAGTTGGAATACAACTTGATTAATTTGATTGCGTGCCAACGTGGCACCAATGAGCATTGGTATCATCATCAGGGAGAATTTAAATGTATGCTGAGAAACCTAGGTGCTCCTACTTGGTTTGTGACACTGAGTTGTGCAGAGTATGCCTGGGATGACTTGCTTGAATTTTTAAGAGAAGCAAACTCAAACATTGAGGATATCCATGTGAAGACAGAGGAGAACTTTGCTCTTTGGATCCTGCTAATGTTTGTAGATATTTTAACCACAGGTGTCAAGCCATGCTGTCTTTCATCTGCAATAAAAGAACTCCTTCTCATGGTAAAGTTAGAGATTTCTTTTGGTCGTAAAGAGTACCAAGCAAGAGGTACTCCTAATATTCACATGCTGTTATGGATAAAAAATGGGAGAAACAGTGATGACTCTGTATTCTCTTTTATAGAACAGTATGTGACATGCGCCATCCCAAAACACAATGATGAAAAAGGCCTGAGTCAATAAGTTTTGTGATTTCAAACACACAGATGTGGCAAGTACTGTCATTGAAAATACAGATGTAAGGAAAGGTTTACATAAGATGTTTTGGGAGATTTCTACGACCTGTCATTTCCCAAGGAACAGTGAACAGCTTTTTATCTGCAGTCAGACATACACTGGCATGATAGCCACTGAAAAACACATACAACCTGAGAAGAACAGAGGCCTCCAAGTATATTAATGACTGTGTCCCAGTGATTCTGAAAATGTGGAATGCAAATATGGATATACAATTTGTTGCAGACAACTCAATCGCTGTTGCTCATTATGTTACTTCGTACATTACAAAATTAGATAAGACAGAGATGAAGGAGATGTGGGAGGTGATTTCTGCAGAAAAGACGCCAACCAAGGAATTGTACAGCTTGAGCTTGAAAATGCTTTCCCACAGAGAGACACTCAAAGTCAAGGGGAATTGTTTGGGTAAGTCTAGGCCTTGGAAGCACACGAAATACAGTGATGAAGTCTTTCCTGAAAATTAAGTACCTAGCAGAATTCGAACTGGAAAGTACAGACATTGTGAAATCAACTATGTTGGACATATACTATCCGAGAAGGAGTCCACATCTTGAAAACATGTGTCTTTATCAAATACTTCAACACTACAGATACAGAAGCAATGTCACAGAAAACACAAATGAAGGAAAATATGCAGTAGTTGGTTGTGATGGTTGTTTGGTCCAACACACAAATAGGAAATCTTATTAACCACAGAAAACCTAGTTGCCAAACTCCAGACAAACAACTGTTTTTTTTTTTATTTGGCCCTTCTACAACTCCTCAAGCCTTGCAGCTCTAAATCAGAATTACGGGGAGACGTTAACTGCTACGAAGATTTTTTCAGTGCTGTGAAAGACAGCATTCAGTGTTCAGTGTTTCCAAACTATTTGAGAATGTTAAATGATGTGAATGAACAGAAAGAAACAATTCCTGCTGAGATAGCTAAGGAGAGTTAACAAAGCAGCCAAGGTTCAGAAGAAAAAATTCAAGATCCTCTTGGACAACCAATTATTGAAAACGAAGCTGCAATAGCCATGAATGAGATATGAAGTGCAATGCAACAAGAGAGACAGGAAAGTGTTGATTTAGAAGAGTTAGTCGGACAACTGAAGGATGGACAGAAATAAATATATATGGAAGTAAAAGAGAAAATAGAGCATGGATTACTCCACAAGAAAAAGGAAAGTAAATGCTTGTTATTTAAGTCAATACTATTATATATCAGTGGTCAAGTTGGCACTGGGAAAAGCTTTTTAATTGAAGTTCTCACAACTTACCTGCAGAGGACTACAGCATCAAATTGGTTGAGAATGGATTAGTAAATAGTGCTATGGGTAAAGGGATAGATTTCAATAACTTTCCAAACAAGAATGAGATTGAATACCTAGCAATAAAATGTTATCAGATTGTTGGCATGAAGCAGATTGGTAGGTGTATTGTATATTTTTTGCTTGTAAAAGATGTGTATGTCTGCAGAAGCAGTTGCCAGCATCTCTACCATATGATGTAACTGTCCATAAATTCCAAGGTTTAAGTGTAGACACAGCTTTTATTAATATTGGTAGTAGTGTGTTCAAAGAAGGTATGTCATATGTAACTTTGTCTTGAGTTAGAAGATTTTTGGTTGATTTTGATGATAGCAAAATAAGCGCTAATCCAAGTTGCGTAAAAGAGTGCAAACAGTTAAGAATTGTATATGCTCATCATTTAGATCAGTATCCCATTTATGAAAAATGGATAATCTTTCCGAAGAGAAAGCTTACAAAAGTATCTCCTGTTGTTTCTGAAATGCAGGAAAAGAGAGACAACAAGTAAGGTGTTAACAAGAAAAAAACTGGAGAGCGAGGGAAATATTGTAGGTTACCAGTTGTCAAACTTTTCTTGTGTCAACTGCTATGCAAATGTTGTTCTCAATATACTCTTTCATTTACCACATCTTATAAATGCAATTGAACTGCAACTGCAGAAGAGATTATGTTCTGGACTGTGTAGTTTACCGCAATGTTTATGTAGTGATAGGACTGTAATACATTGAGCTTCAGGCATTTGAGATCTTGTAGATATATGTAGTGGATCAGGACTATTTACTCACAACAGTCAACAAGATGCACATGAATTTATAATGGTCATACTTATTTGGACTGAGATACACATGGAACCGTGAGTGTGAAGATTGCTCTTTTACATCTACCACTCAAACCAATTCTGAGCGATTTCTGTACTGAACACTTCGAGATTCCAAAATCTGTATCTTTTGACATAGTGATCAAAGAGGCTAACCACCCCAGTGTGAATGAGTGCTGATTATGGTGAGGCTCCACCGCTGAGCCGACTTAAATTAATCTCTTGGAATGTGAACGGTTTGGGTGATCGTATCGAGCGATGTATATTACTGCACTTTTTGAAGCGCCACACCCCTGACCTTGTATTATTCCAGGAAACACACATCTAGGGAGTTTCCTATTGTGCTCTTAACAGGTGGGGTTATAAGTTAGTGGCTCATGCCAGCTACGCTAGGGGTCCAGAGAAGTGTGTATCCTGGCACGCAATTCCCTGCCTTTTAATGTACAAAAAGTCACACGGGGTGCGTTGGGTAGATTTGTAACGGCCTCGGGCGATGGGAGGGTCAGTCCCTTAATGTAACCTCCCTATATGTGCCCCCTAGACTTCATTCTCCTACACTACAAGACTTGGGCCCGCACACATTGAGTTTATCTGAGGGAGATGTACTGATGGGGGGCGATTGCAATGCAGCTTTAAATGGCGATCTTGACCGTATGCCTACTAAATGGGGGGAACCAACTGGTAAACTCTTGACGGACTTGTTGGGGGCGCTAGGCGTGACAGATGTTTGGAGGACCTGTAACCCCTCAACCAAACACTACACATTTCACTCAGGGGTACATGGGAGTCTCTCCTGCATAGATTACCTTTTGGGTAGGGCCTCCCAATTGCCCATGTTTGGCGATATCTCATTCCTTCCCAGGGGCATCTGAGATCACTCCCTGATTTTGGCATATTATGGGGGGTGCCACCTCCCTCTTGTCACGATATGAAACTTAGTCCCTGGTACCTTAGAGTGCTGAAAATAAGAGACAAACTAGCGAAAGCAACCAAGAATTACTTTGATGAAAATGACGGATCAGTTGACTCAGATGTTATACTCTGGGAGGCCTATAAGACTGTGTCCAGGGTTGTGGGGTCACGGAGATAGCAGGCCATAAAAAAGAAAAACGTAAGCAGATGGAGGAGGTGGAGAGGGAGATTGCCCATCTAGAGAGTGGCTCGATGACCTCAGGCACATCGGATACCGCGCACAAATTGGCTATTAAACAAAAAGAGTGTAGGGATATTGCGGAAGAGGCGGCGAGGGCCCAATACCGGGCTACACAACACCGGGTCTATAACATAAGCGACAAGGCAAACAAACATAGCGTGGCTTGACCAGAGGGAAATGGCCAAGAGGTGGGTTGCTCAACTCATAGATCATCCGGGCAGAGAAATATATGACGGAGCTGGGTTTGCAGAAGCATTCGCCGATTACTTTGGGCGGGTTTATACCACCACACACTCATCCACTCAGGTTGAGACGGCGGAACTGTTGACTACTCTGCACTTGCCTGTCTTGAAACCTCAAGATGTCGTGGATCTTGAGTCTGCTTTGACGAGCGAAGAGGTGTCGATAGCGATTGGTGCCTTGCAGTCCGGTAAAGCTATGGGCCCTGGTGGTCTTCTAATTGAACGTTACAAATTTAACGCTTTCACAATTGCGCCATTTCTCATGTGAATGTATGACGAGAGTGTGACGAAAGGGGTGTTACCAGAGACACAGCGTCTCGTGACAATCGCGGTCATACACACAAAGGGTAAACCCCCTGAACGGTGCAACTCTTACAGACCCATCTCCCTTCTGGACCCAGAGGTCAAAATTCAGGCTAAACTCCTGGCTCGGCGTCTCTCACCCTACCTGCACAAGCTGATACACCTGGATCAATCCGGCTTTATGCCAGCACGAAACACTGCATTGAATCTCCGTTGCATGTACGGAGTTCTGGGGCGGGCCTCCATTATACAGGAAGGCTCCGTAATCATGTCGCTTGACGCCAAAATGGGTTTGACATGATCGAATGGCCCTTCTTGTTTGCTCGCTCAAAAGATATGGTTTCGGTCCTCGTTTTTTGTCTTGGGTACGTCTTCTAGCTCGGGCCGCAGTAAATGGCAGCCGATTGACGGCCTTGGTATTGGAAAAAGGCATGTGACAGGATTGTTCCCTGTCGCCACTGCTTTTTGCTTTGGCTCTTGAACCACTGGCTATCTGGATTAGGGGGGATCCCCCTATCAGGGGTCTTAATTGGTTAGTAGACTGGAGGGATACGCTGATGATATCTTGCTTTATCTAGCTAAACCCCGCCTCTCCATCCACAGGGTACTACATATGTTTACTCTTTTCCAAAAGTACTCCGGTTATGCTATTGATTGGGATAAATCCTTGATTTATGTATTGAGTCGAAGCCCCCACTTCTCCCCAGTGGTTGTGAAGCCAAAATAGTCTACAGCCACTCATATACCCGGTCACTCACCCATATAGCCACTCAAATACCCACTCACTCACCCATACATTTAGTAACACACTGACACACTTACCAATACAGCAACTACTACATAGACTCACTGACCCATACAGATACTCCCACACCCACTCACTTACTCATTCAGATGGTAACACACGCAGATACACACCTATACAGTCACTGGCACAAGTACTCACTGGCCCATACAACCACTTATACAACCAATCATTCACCTATACATCACTAACACATATAATCACTCTTGCATGTAACCACTGATACACCTAATTATTTACCCAAGCAGATGCTAACACACCCACTCACATACCTATACATTCACTAACACAGCCACTGACTCACCTGTATCGGTACTAACAGCCAGTCACCTATACAGCTACTGACATGTACACTCAGTCTCCCATATAGACAATGACTAAGCCACCCATACAACTACTCATATAACTAGTCACTCACCCATGCAGCTACTCACACACCCACTCTCTCACCAATACTACCACTTATAGAGACACTCACTCATCCATGTAGCGCTCAGGCAGCCATTTCCTCACCCAAATAGCCGTCCATACACCACTTATTCACCCATATAGGCACTCACTTACCCACCCACTCCATCACCCATACACCTACTCACACACCCACTCACTCACCCATGTAGTCACTCATATCATCACTCACTCACCCATATACCTACTCACACATCAACTCGCTTACCCATATAGCAACTCACACACCTACTCACTCTCTCATATAGCTAGCAACACATGCACTCACTCATCCATACGCCAACTGACAACCCACTCACTCACATATACAGTCACTCACACATCCTTTCACTCACCCATATGTCTATTCACACATCCAGTCACTCACTCATACAGCTACTAGTACATACATTCACTCACTCATACACATACTGACACACCCACTGACTCACCCATAGAGCCACTGACACACTCAGTCACTCATCCATAGAGTCACTCACTCGACCATGTACACACCCACTTACTCACTCATTCACCCACTCACCTACTAACACAGGAATAAACTCACTCACATATACTCTTTCTTATACATACAGAAAGATGCAATTTATCTTTGTTTTAAACCATGAAAGGTGGTTCTAATGTGAACCTTTGTTTACCAAATTTTGCAGAAAGGTAGATTTTGTTACACAGATTGTGTTTTTTGTTATTTGATGTAAATCTGTCCAGTAGTTTTTTAGAAATATAAGTTGAAAATTATAGTGATATCTCTGGTTGTGAAGCCTTTGCGAAAAAGACGATTTTGTGCTGGGATATGCACTTCTCTGATTCGTTGCCAACAGTTCAACCAGGAATCTTGGCTTCACAGAGTGCCCCCAGAAAAAGAAAATAAAGAAAAGGGGACAGGGTAGGAATATCCTGACCCCCAAGCCATTGCCATGGTATTGGGGTCCTCCTGGGACCCCGCCAATGCATAAAAGCATTTTATTTTAAATGTTGCTGCAAAATCGCGATATTTTGAATTCATCGCCATTATTTGTTTTTTTAAAGCAAGTGCGGGCTCCCACGCTTGCTTTTAAATAACCCCCGGGTGGGCTAGGTCTTGGGGGGCATATGATAAATATAGGAAGGGGGCACACGGGTCCCCCTCCTAGAGCTTATTAAAGCCACCTCCCCAGGCACTTTTCATTATGAATGCAGGTGGTCCCCCTGGGCCTGCTTGCAGCCCCAGGGACCACCACCTCCCCAGGGCTATTTCCAATAATGTGTGGGGGCCTCAAGAACCCCCCTGCCCCAGGGCCAATCAAAACAGTATGGGGGGCCTTAGTGGACCCCATTGCCCCGGGGGCCACCACCTCCCTGGTGCTAATTTCAATAATATGGGGGGCTCACAGACCCCCCTGCCCCAGGGACTGCCATTTTAGCAGTTTCCTCTGTCCAAAATCAATGCTGGCTCCTGCAAGATGTGGGAAGCCAACAGAGACCCTGGGGCCCTTCAGTGGCCCCCAACGAGGTGGCCATGCCCCAGGGGATGGGTCCCTGGGGTAATATCAGCTTGGGGAGGGGGGCCATGTGGTCCCCCTTCCCATTTTAAAACAAAGTTATGAAGGCCTGGTCCCGGGGGATGGGGTCCCCAGGGCTAAAATAGGCCTGGGAAGGGGGGCTGCGCACCCCCCTCTCCCTTTGAAAAAATATATAAATGCCGGGCCCTGAGGATGAGGTCCCTGGGACCGATATCAATCCCGGAGGTGGGGCGTGGCTCCCTCCCATTTTTTTATTACAATTTTTAAAAAGGGACAGGCACCAGGGGGATCGGTCCCCTGGGACCCAACATGTTCCAGGAAAGGGGAACCACGAGGTCCCCCTTCCTAAAAATGAAAGAAAGCTGGCAACGTTTTGGAGGCCCTGCCCCCTTTCTCAACCTCCTGGTGCGCTCCTGGTTGAGGGATGAACTCCCATTGGCTGCTGAGGGTCCTTAGGGGCCAACAAGACCTCATGTTACATCTAGTATGCCCCACACAGTGGGACTGCTGAGAGGTTGTCGGAGGCCAGCCCCCTTTATCCACCACTCTGAAAATGCACACTACTGGTATGGAATGAGGTCCCCTTGCCTCCTGAGGGCCTCAGGACTAAAGTGGACTTCATCCCCAAAGCAATAGTACACCAGGAACCGCGTTTGCAGAGTGGTGGAGAAAAGGGGTGTGACTTCTGATGATCATTCGGCTGTATGGGTCTTACTGGAGGTAACAGGAGGGCTAGTTGACCACCAAGGACCCTCAAGCGGTCTTCATCCACCAACTAGGAGTGCACCTGGAGGCGCGTTTGCAGGGTGGTGGAGATAGGGGCTATGGTCACCGAAAACCTCTCAGCAAACCTACTGTGTGGGACTTACTAGAGGTAACAGGAGGGCGTGTTGGCTCCCAAAGACCCTATGGAGCCATGAGGAGTTCATCCCCCAATTGGTAGTGCGCCGGCAGTTGCGTTTGTAGAGTGGTGGAGAAAGGGGGCGTGGCCTCTGACAACTTCTCAGTAATCCTGCTGTGTGGGACGTACTGGAGGTAACAGGAGGGGTAGTTACCTCCGAAGAATGCCATTGGGAGCCAACTACTCCTCCTGTTACCTCCAGTAAGTTCCAAACAGTGGGATTGCTAAGAGGTGTTCGGAAGCCATGCTCCCTCTCCCCACCACTCTGCAAACTCGGCTACTGGTGCACTACTGGTTGGGGGATGAAGTCCACTTTACTCTTGAGGGACCTTGAGGGAGGAGAATCCCTCGTGGTACCTCCTGTAAGTCCTACACAGCGGAATTCCTGAGAGCTAGTCGGAGGTGCCGCTCCCTTTCTTCACAACTCTGCAAACGTGACTACTAGGTTCAAAACCATAGAAACGCACTGAAAAAACCAAAGGTTACAGGGACGTTATAGTTAGGCGGACATTTCACACGTACAAAACCAGCGAATTTCAGGGGTTATAGTTAGCTGAGCTAACTATAACTTGCATCCCCGCAATGCATTGCTTATGACCTCACATATTACATCACTTATGACATGGTCAGTGACATCACTGATGACATCACTGATGACATCATCAACAGAACCACTTACACACCTGCTCACACCCCTATAGAACATCTCATACTCCCACTCAAACTCCCACTCCCGCACAACCACTCACATTCCCATTTACAGACCCATACAAGCACTCAGTCACTGATCCATAGAGCCACTCACACATTCACTCTCTCAAACAGCCACTCACACAACCAATAACTCACCCATACAGCCACTCATGCACCCACTCACTCATCCATACAACCACTCTCTCACTGCCAGCCACCCATACAGCTACTCACACACCTACACACTCAACCATACAGCCACTCACACAGCCACTGACTCACCCATACAGTTACTCACACACCGCTTACTTACTCATACGTTTACTAACACATGTACTAACCTATACAGTCACTAACACAAGGACACACTCACAATACAGCCACTCTCATATTTACTCACCCATACAGTCACTTGCACACCCACTCACTCACCCATACAACACTTATGCCCTCACTCACTCACACACACAGCCACTCACACATCCCTCACCTATGCAGCCTCTCACATACCTACTCACTCACCCATATACCACTGACACACCCACTCACTCACCCACAAAGCCACACACACACACAGTCACTCACTCAACCATATGGCCACTCACACACCATTACAGCCTTTCACTTGCCCAAAAAACCACTCACACATCTATAGAGCCACTCAGACACCTACTCACACATGGATACACACAGTCACACAGCCACTTGATAAAATGTATTACATATAGTGTCTCTCATTAGTAGTACACAAAGTTTACTAATTTAACATTTGTAGTATCTACTATATATCTTTAACACTCAGAAACTTTTAGAAAACACTCACAATCACTGGATGATATAATCAGTGACGTCATCAGTGATGTCAATAGCGATGTAATCAGTGATGTCGCTGACAATGTCATGAGTGATGTAACGACTATGAAACTATGACATAATTGATAAAATCACTGCAGAATCTGAAATGACATCATTGATGGCAACACTGTGCATGGCAGTGGTGCAAGTCATAATTACTATAAGGTACAAGTTATAGGTTCTTGAGATAACTGTAACTGCTGAATTTCAGTGGTCTTGTTCATGTACACAGTATTTTTCATCTGACATTTTGATCTAACTATAATGCACCTTTAAACTTTGGTGTTTTTCTGTGAAGAAAAAAAAAAAAAATATATATATATATATATATACATATATATATATATACATATATATATAAACCAACAAGGATGCCCCTACTTCAAGGAACAAACTGGGAGCACTCAGGGTCTGGAAGCCTTTATTTCACTCAGCATGACGCGTTTCGTCGGGGCTGACTTTTTCAAATGCTGTTCAAACGTGAAAAAAGTTTTTCGTTTGTCGGTGATTCTTAAACCTCACAGGGCTCCTCCTTCGCAATTTCAGCAAGGAAGGACTGTATTGGAAGGCAGTCTCTCCTAAATGTTCTTGGCCGCCATCTTTGAGTGTGGGTGTCATTACCGGCCTCGTAGTAATGTTGTCACGGCGGTATCTCTTTTTAAGTAAACTTCCATGAGTGATGGGAAGGGAATTATAACAAAGATCGCATTCTGCCATTGCAAATTTTTCGGGAGTCCCATTGTTCTTTACACCAGCCCATTCGTCAGCCGCATTTCTCGAGATTATTATGTCTGAGGGCACAAAATATAGTAGTTTGTGCTCTTTCGTGTTGTCACGAACCAGTTTCTTGGCAGGTACATTAGTCCTCTCAAGTTGCGGCGGTTCCGGCAGCATCCGTACAGAACTTCCCTCAAATGCCACCTATGCTGCTGAACTCCTTTCGTGACGGGTGCCTCCTCCGTGCAGATGGCATGCACGTGTAAAATAAACCAACAAGGATGCCCCTACTTCAAGGAACAAACTGGGAGCACTCAGGGTCTGGAAGCCTTTATTTCACTCAGCATGACGCGTTTCGTCGGGGCTGACTTTTTCAAATGCTGTTCAAACGTGAAAAAAGTTTTTCGTTTGTCGGTGATTCTTAAACCTCACAGGGCTCCTCCTTCGCAATTTCAGCAAGGAAGGACTGTATTGGAAGGCAGTCTCTCCTAAATGTTCTTGGCCGCCATCTTTGAGTGTGGGTGTCATTACCGGCCTCGTAGTAATGTTGTCACGGCGGTATCTCTTTTTAAGTAAACTTCCATGAGTGATGGGAAGGGAATTATAACAAAGATCGCATTCTGCCATTGCAAATTTTTCGGGAGTCCCATTGTTCTTTACACCAGCCCATTCGTCAGCCGCATTTCTTGAGATTATTATGTCTGAGGGCACAAAATATAGTAGTTTGTGCTCTTCCGTGTTGTCACGAACCAGTTTCTTGGCAGGTACATTAGTCCTCTCAAGTTGCGGCGGTTCCGGCAGCATCCGTACAGAACTTCCCTCAAATGCCACCTATGCTGCTGAACTCCTTTCGTGATGGGTGCCTCCTCCGTGCAGATGGCATGCACGTGTAAAATAAACCAACAAGGATGCCCCTACTTCAAGGAACAAACTGGGAGCACTCAGGGTCTGGAAGCCTTTATTTCACTCAGCATGACGCGTTTCGTCGGGGCTGACTTTTTCAAATGCTGTTCAAACGTGAAAAAAGTTTTTCGTTTGTCGGTGATTCTTAAACCTCACAGGGCTCCTCCTTCGCAATTTCAGCAAGGAAGGACTGTATTGGAAGGCAGTCTCTCCTAAATGTTCTTGGCCGCCATCTTTGAGTGTGGGTGTCATTACCGGCCTCGTAGTAATGTTGTCACGGCGGTATCTCTTTTTAAGTAAACTTCCATGAGTGATGGGAAGGGAATTATAACAAAGATCGCATTCTGCCATTGCAAATTTTTCGGGAGTCCCATTGTTCTTTACACCAGCCCATTCGTCAGCCGCATTTCTCGAGATTATTATGTCTGAGGGCACAAAATATAGTAGTTTGTGCTCTTCCGTGTTGTCACGAACCAGTTTCTTGGCAGGTACATTAGTCCTCTCAAGTTGCGGCGGTTCCGGCAGCATCCGTACAGAACTTCCCTCAAATGCCACCTATGCTGCTGAACTCCTTTCGTGACGGGTGCCTCATCCGTGCAGATGGCATGCACGTGTAAAATAAACCAACAAGGATGCCCCTACTTCAAGGAACAAACTGGGAGCACTCAGGGTCTGGAAGCCTTTATTTCACTCAGCATGACGCGTTTCGTCGGGGCTGACTTTTTCAAATGCTGTTCAAACGTGAAAAAAGTTTTTCGTTCGTCGGTATATATACATATATATATATATATATATATATATATATATATATATATATATATTATCTACTGGCGGTCGCCAGTAGATAGTTATAGTTATAGTTAGGACCGAGTTTCCATAGGAAATCTCAAAATTCTATTTTGAATAACTTTGGCGCCGATTGACGAATCCTCGCGAAATTTTCAAAACTAATGGGGCGCTCCGCTCAGCTCCTACCCTGAAAGTCTCGGGGTGATTCGTCAAGCGGGGGCTGAGAAAAAAGGGGGGGTCCCAAAACGCGTTTTCCCCATGCATTTTCCCATAGGACCTTTAGTCGAAGGTACAGCCCGAACGGCTGAACGGAATTACTTGAAATTTGGCAAAGAGGTAGTCCTCAGGTTAGGGATGTGCCTTTTGCATATATGGTGTCAATCTGTTCAGTAGTTCCTGAGAAAATTGCAGTTATAAGTACATAAATATCTATAAGCGTGCACCGTGCGCGCACCGTGTGAGCACCGTGCGAGCACCATAACGTGCGCGAGCATAATTGTGATTGGTGGTTACATGTCAGTCAACATTCGAATCGGTCGAAATCAGGAAGTGTCGTCCTCCATTTTGTGTGTGACAGTAAAAAAGAAAGGTGGAGAACGTGAAAAGGGGGCAGGGTACAGAGTTCCTGACCCCCTAGCTTTTGTCAGGGGGTCCCTGAAGGACCCCAAAGGGTGAAAAAAACATTTTATTTTTTTTTTTAAATCGTGAGTTGCGCGCACCGTGCGCGCACCGTCGGGAGGTGTGCGCATGGCGGAAAAAAATCATTAAAAAAATAGAATTAAAAATCAAATTTAAGTGTTTAGATGTTAGGTGGCTCTAAAAAGAGCCGTTGTGTTAATTGAGGAACAGAGGAACAAAAAAATGAAAAAAATTATGGGGTGCCGCATGTGTGCTGCTGTATCTTGCTCTCTATTAGGGGAATGCTGGTGTCACCATAAGAGAGAAGAGCATTGCACGCATTGCACCGTATATGCACCCTCTTGAACAGAGGGTGCATATCCAGAGGAACAGAAGCAGGTGAAGCTGCCGCCGCAGATGAAATGCTCGGCTGAGCTGCCGATGATGTGCTCGGCTGAGCTGCTGCGGATGTGCTCGGCTGAGCTGCTGGAGGGTGGTCTCTAGCAGCTCGAACATAAGCCACAGGATGTACTCCTTTAACGTGCCTAATCATAGTGAAAATACTAAAAGAGTATTTCTTTTTAGGATCTCCTCTTGATAAGACAACACCACAAATAGTGCAGGTGACTTTCGGAGCATTCACCTTCTTCTGCCCCTCTGGAAATGTAAAAAATTGCCATATAAAAGCGTCTTTCTGTTTCCTCTGTCTCTGTGGCACCATGGTCTCCTGCTCCCTCCCAGAAGATGACTGCTGCTCTGCCATTCTCAAGTACTGGAGTACTGGAAAAGCTGCTCAGCTCCTTCTCCCAGGGAATCAGAAGAAATAATGAGGGGAGTGGGTGTGGTGTTGGAAGTTTCTGGAACTGAAACTACTATAAACCAATGAAAAGTGTTTCTTAATCACATGACCTGAAACTACTATAAACCAATGAAAAGTGTTGTTACTTAATCACATGACTTGCCGTGTGCGCACGGTACGCGCACGGAATACGCACGTGTGCGCGTACAGAGCACACGCGCGTACGGAGCACGCGCACATACGCGAACGGAGCACGCGCGCATGCGCTCACGGTGCGCACGGTCAAAAACCCTTCAAAAATTTTTAAAGTGTTTAGAAGTTTATAGAAGATATTAACTATGCTGTTCAACTTTATCCAAATTAAAAAAAAAAGAGCTGAGCCATTCCATATTACAGGATACAGTCAATCTATAACTATATACATAGGTAGCTTATTGTAAAATAAATATTTAAAAAATATAATAATACATTCATAAATTAGCATTTAAAAAACCTTGCAAATTCACTGAAAAAACCATAGGTTTCACACACGTTATAGTTAGGAATTAGCATTTAAAAAACCTTGCAAATTCACTGAAAAAACCATAGGTTCACACACGTTATAGTTAGGAATTAGCATTTAAAAAACCTTGCAAATTCACTGAAAAAACCATAGGTTTCACACATGTTATAGTTAGCTGGACATTTCACTCGTACAAAACCATTGAAATTCCCCCGTTATAGTTAGTTCAGCTAACTATAACTCGCGCGCCCGCAATCCACTGCTGATGACGTCACATATTACATCACTCATGACATGGTCAGTGACATCACTCATGACATCACTCATGACATCTCAAATGACATCACTGATGACATCACTGATGACATCATCCTTGTGTAAGAGTGGCAGACCTCCTCTTATCCGAATATAAACTTAGATACACACATTGAAAAATACAAACTAAGGTTTTGAATACTATAGAGATACCAATACCAGTTAGAACAACCTATTCAGTAATTCCAAAATCTACATACGCATCCACTCATTCATCAACACTTCTATATAGTCACTCATACATGTACTCAGTCATCATATGTACTCATACACCTATACATCCTGGTACACACCTACACTCATACATAGAGTTACTCACACACATACTCACACATGCAAATAAACATCCATTTACTTGCATGTACAGCTATACACACACCAGTACACTTACTTCTACAGAAACGTAGACATACTTACTCTCTAAAACAATCACTTATAGAAACACATACTTATTTATACAGGAACTCTTCCAATCTCTCACTCTCATATATCCTCACTTATATACATCAATACTCACATATACTAGTTCAAAACATATGGACTTACTCATAAAGACACTATTGAGACAGTCATTCACTCTCTTACTCACCCATACACACACTCATCCACCCATACTGTCCTGCTCACATACTGTCTTCAAAATACATACAAACAGTGAGTCACTCATTCATGCATCCATACGCTAAGTAACATCCCCCGCTGAACCATACAGACACTCATACTGATACTCTAAAAACGAACTAATAACCCACATACACACTAATGTAGCTACTCACCAACCCATGCAGCCACTTATACACAAAGCGAGACGCTGATACAGATATTTAAATATTTAAACATTACTCACTAATACTTGTATTCACTAAGATACTGTTAATAAGTCAGTTATACAATTAATTTTACAAAAAAAAACATCCATTTAGACACTTATTTACCCATTTTTTCTTCCATTAACCTTTAGATATACATATATAAAAATTATTTATTTTTCAGAAAGACACATTCACTGGATGATGTCATCAGTGATGTCATCAGTGGTGTCATTTTAGATGTCATCAGTGATGTCATGAGTGATGTCACTGACCATGTCATGAGTGATGTAATATGTGACGTCATCAGCAGTGGATTGCGGGCGCGCGAGTTATAGTTAGCTGAACTAACTATAACGGGGGAATTTCAATGGTTTTTTACGAGTAAACTGTCCAGCTAACTATAACATGTGTGAAACCTATTGTTTTTTCAGTGAATATATATATATATATTATCTACTGGCAGTCGCCAGTAGATAGTTATAGTTAGGACCTATTTTCCATAGGAAATCCGCAACATTCTATTCCCAATAAGTCTGGCGCCGGTTGACGAATCCTCGTTAAATTTTCCAAACTTTAGGCCAGCTCCGCTCCGCTCCTACCCTGAAAGTTTTGCGGTGATCCGTCAAGCGGGGGCCGAGAAAAAACGGGGGTCCCAAAACACGTTTTCCCCATGCAATTTCCCATAGGATCTGTTGTCGCAACTACAGCCCGAACCAATGAACGGAATGACACCAAATTTGGCAAAGAGGTAGTCCTCAGTTCGGACTCGTGCCTTTTGCATATATGGTGTGAATCTGTTCAGCGGACCGTACCGCACCGTAAGCGCACCCTCCCCGAACCGAGCGCGCACCCTCCCGATCGCGCGCTGATTGCTAATTGGCTGTCGAGTGTCTCTCTACATTCGAAACCAGGAACGGTTGGCGGCCATTTTCTGCCTCGGTAGAAGCGAGGCTGAAGAAGCAAGGGGAAAAAGTGTGTAAAACATATAAAGGGGCAGAGTGGAAATACTCTGACCCTCTAGAGGTGCTTAGGGGGTCCCAGAAGGACCCTCTGGGGCCCCCCTTTTTTTTTGTAAAAAAAAACGGCGAAATGCGTGCACGGTGCGCGCAGCCTATCGCGTTGGATGCACGGATTCTCTTGCGGTGGGTGCGTGGATCCAAAAACATGGCTAAAAATATATAAAATAAAGTTTTGCACATATAGTTAAAAACATATTTTGAAAAATATAAAAAAATATGTTTGAAAAATCAATTAAGTTCAAATAGTATTTTTTAATTTTTAAAAGAATTAATTAAAAAAATACATTTAAAAATGGTGATAAAAAGTATTTTAAAAAAAATTTAATTAATGAAATGACACACTGAATTTGAAAAATATAGAATTCCAATCAAAATCATTAAACATGATATCTTCAGAGACAAATTATAGATAGGAATTAGCATTTAAAAAACCTTTGAAATTCACTGAAAAAACCATAGGTTTCATGAACGTTATAGTTAGGAATTGGCATTTAAAAAACCTTTGAAATTCACTGAAAAAAACATAGGTTTCATGCACGTTATAGTTAGGAATTGGCATGTAAAAAACCTTAGAAATTCACTGAAAAAACCATAGGTTTCAGGGGCGTTATAGTTAGCTGGAAATTTCCCTCGTACAAAACCCTAGAAATTCCCCTGTTATAGTTAGTTCAGCTAACTATAACTTGCGCCCCCCGCAATGCACTGCTGATGACGTCACATATTACATCACTCATGACATGGTCAGTGACATCACTGATGACATCTCAAATTACATCACTGATGACATCACTGATGACATCACTGATGACATCATCCATGTGATAAATTACTGCATCATCTCACACCCTAATTTAACTGTTGATACACGAACTCAAAATTTTAGACGTCCATTCTCAAAACCATAGATACTCCCATACCAATAACTACATACCCAGTTATTAACTCTTAGGTCTACATACACCTCCACTCATTCACATGTACAGTCACTCATACTTACAGTAACTCCGTACAAGACTATAATATACATTTATACACCTACATAAATACTCACACACCACCAATCATCCATAGAGGTACTGTCACACCTAGTCAGTTATGCAAATAATTAATCACACTCCCATTTACTCACCTATGCAGTTATACACACTCAAGTTCACTTACTCATAAAAATAGTACCACATTCTTACGCTCTTATACAATCATTGATACAAGCACACACTCATCCATACAGCCACTCTCACAATCACACACTCTCTCATATACCCACTTATATACTCTTACACGCATATATACTGCCTTTCACACATGTAGTTAGTCAGAAATGTACCACTGAGATATACATTCAATCCCTAACACACCCATACATACACTCACTCAACCATACAGTTCATCACAGATGCACTCTTAAAACCATGCACCCATAGAATAACCCACTCACACATCTATGCACAGAGTCACACACAGCCTACCCACACAAACACTCAGGCACCCATACAGATACTCAGACAACCAATCGATAACCCATATAGACACTCATATATCTATTCACAAAACCATGCAGCCACTTATACACCAACAGACAGAAACATACAGACATTCACACAGTTTAGTCACTTGTCTGCAGTAAGATATATTTAATGACTCACTTATAGAGTCAGTTACGCACCTAGAAAATCATCCATTCACACACTTGTACACCCACTTATTTTTCAACAGGCCTTTCCCTATATATATATTAAACATATTAAAACTGTTCAGAAACACATACTAAATGGATGATGTCATCAGTGATGTCATTTGAGATGTCATCAGTGATGTCATCAGTGATGTCACGGACCATGTCATGAGTGATGTAATATGTGACGTCATCAGCAGTGCATTGCGGGGGCACGAGTTATAGTTAGCTGAACTAACTATAACAGGGAAATTTCTAGGGTTTTGTACGAGGGAAATGTCCAGCTAACTATAACGCCCCTGAAACCTATGTTTTTTTCAGTGAATTTCTAAGGTTTTTTAAATGCCAATTCCTAACTATAACGTACCTGAAACCTATGGTTTTTTCGGTGAATATATATATATATATATATATATTATCTACTGGCGGTCGCCAGTAGATAGTTATAGTTAGGACCGTGTTTCCATAGGAAATCCGCAACATTCTATTTGGAATAACTTTGGCGCCGGTTGACGAATCCTCGCAAAATTTTCAAAATAGGTGGGGCGCTCCGCTCCGCACCTACCCTCAAAGTCTCGGGGTGATTCGTCAAGTGGGGGCCGAGAAAAAAGGGGGGTCCCAAAACGCGTTTTTCCCATGCAATTTTCCATATGGACCTTTAGTCCAAGGTACAGCCCGAACGGCTGAACAGAATTACTTGAAATTTGGCAGAGAGGTAGTCCTCAGGTCAGGGATGTGCCTTTTGCAGGTCTGGTGTCAATCTGTTCAGTAGTTCCTGAGAAAATCAAAAGTGAAATCATATATATATGTGGGCGGAGCCTAACCACACATCTCATCCTGAGATCTGATTGGCTGTCAGCACTTCATCCAAGAAGTGTTGGCAGCCATCTTGGGACCAATATACATGATAGCACCTCATTAAAAAGCATTGCAGTTAATAGAAGGTTTTAAGTCTTTAGTTACATTATAAATCATTTGTTGATGGTACCATACTCATTTTAGGAATTGTGGTATGTTCTAAGGTGATTTCACCATGTGAAAAAGCCTTCTGCTGGGATATCATGATTGAGAGAAAAATATTTTCTCATGCTTTTCCCACAGAGGTTTGGAAGGTGATCTATAAGCTAAACTGAGAGCTTATTTTCTGCAAATTCACATTATCTTTCTCAGTCATGTGAGAATGAAGTCTGACATTCTCAGTAGAACATGTACATCCAACAAGGGCAGAGACTGTCAGTTGATTCCTTTGTGTTCTACTGCAGCTTCCCAGAGTGTTCCAAAGAACAACTAGAGCGCTAACAGTCCTACTTATGATAAACGAATGGCACACCTGAAGCCATCTTGCTTGGATTAAAGTGGTAACTCTTAAAACATTTAATTTAAAAAGGAACAAAATGAGGGGGTTCATTTTTCCATAAAAAGTATGATTAGTGCTGCAGAAAGAAAAATTAGGGCACATTTTGAGTGACTTCTCAAATCCTCTTCTATTGCATTAAAAAATTCTGACATGCAGGCTGAAACATGCACTTTCAATACCAGCAGCAGTTTTCCCTGGTGAGCAGTAGCTTTACTACAGTGATCTAATGAGCAAAAAGAGTGCTAACATTCTGAATTTATGGCAAATGTGTGACACATCTGAATGCCTTCTTGATGGAATCAAAGTAAAAAACTGAAAGTATTTCCTACTGAGGAGACTGCAGTAAATGAGGAAATTAGGAAACTTCATAACAAATGAGTCTTCCAAGATGGCCACCAGAGACAAAAGAGCCCAAATGTTGCCCAAATATCACCCAGATGTAGCCCAAGTATAGCCCAATTACAGAATGTCCCAGAGTGTTCTTAAAAACAACTAGAGCGCTTACTGTCTTCATTATGACAAAAGTATGGCACACCTGAAGCCATCTTGATTGGAATAAACTGGTAACACTTAAAACATTTAATTTAAAAAGGAACACAATGAGGGGGTTCATTTTGCCATAGAAATTATGATTAATGCTGAAGAAAGAAAATGAGGGCACATTTTGAGTGACTTCTCAAATCCTCTTCTATTTCATTAAAACATTCTGACATGCAGACTGAAACATGCACTTTTAATACCAGGAGCAGACTTCCATGGTGAACAGTAGTTTTACTACAGTGATCTAATGAGCAACTAGAGTGCTAACATTCAGAATTTATGGCAAATGTGTGACATATATGAATACCTTCATGATGGAATCAAAGTACAAAACTGAAAGCATTTCCTACTGAGGAGACTGCAGTACATGAGGAAATTAGGAAACTTCATAACAAATAAATCTCCCAAGATGGCCACCGGAGACAAAAGAGCCCAAATGTAGCCCAAAATCACCCAGATGTAGCCCAAATATAGCCCAATGACAGAAGTGTGCAAAACACTTATTATTTTGTGTTTTTGCAGTGTTATATAGTTCAGACTTGTCAGGTATTGGAGTGCTTACATGAGCATTGGTTACATCACACAAGAACAAATTCATTTTGGTTGTAGACATGGGGAGACTAAGTGATTTGACCAGAATCACAGAATGTCGAGCTGAAGCAGAAACTCCAACCTGGTTCCCCAGTTTCAAAGTCTGCAGTTCTGGAAGTAACACCACATCCTCTCCCCTAAGTGCAACAATTAATCAAGTGGTCAACTGGATAAAAAAACATAAAGATAACAAATAATTTAAAAGTGCTTTGTCGCTATTTGAAAACTCAGAAAATATGTCCTTATGTTAGTCTTTTAGAGCACTAACCATACTTTTGATGCCAATAAGACCCTCTCCTATATGTAATTTCTAAAGGAAATGCTCTAGGTATTACAGTTTTGATTACTACAAGATGCCGTCAGGCGTTCCACACTTTTGTAATAAATATAGAATGTTAGCAATCTAGTTGTTCATTAGGATACTGTTGAGAGGCAGAGGCCAGGGGCACAGACTCTGAAAATTGAAGGCAGGTAGGAGGGTGCAAAGGCAACAATTTAACCACACTGAGCAGGCAGGAACGGCCGTGGCAGCACAACAGACTATGGAGGGCAGTGGAAAGGGGGGCAGGGGCAACAAACCAACAATGCAGGACTTGCAAGAGAGGCTGTGGCAATGTAATAGACCATTGTGGGCAGAAGGAAGAGGCAATGGTAGTACAACCATACATGCCAACAGACCCGATTCAGCCAGGAAACGTCCAATGTTTTTAAGCTCAAATGGGCTTCATTTGATCTGTCTCCTGTCTACAATCTCCTCTTTTTCAATGTAACTCAAAGGGGAAAATCAATACCCCAGTTTTTTTTTCAAAATCTCCCTCTTACCAAGTTCAAAATGTTCGCAAGTATGGTACATTGGATCGTGGAAGGAAATGGGGTAGGGACATGGACTTGGATAACAGAGGACAGGAGGGACATGGAGAGGTGCACCAAACTGACCCTGCAGGGCAGGCATCGGGGTTTGCAGCAGCACAATACACCACACAGGGCATGGGGGACGGGAGTGCAGCACAACAATCCATAGAAAGCAAGAGGGAGGGGACAGGACCATGCACATGGACAACAGAGAACAAGAGAGGGGCAAGAAGCAATGGTAGCTAGCTGACCATAATGGACAGACAGGAGAGAAAGCTGCAGCATAACAGACCATAAAGGGCAGGAGGGACGGATCAGGGGCATTACAATGGAATGGACAAGCCAGGAGGGAGGGAGTAGGGGTCTGCACATGTAAACAGAGGGCTGGGGGCAAGGGGGCAGGGCAGGAGCAGCAAGATAGCCATGGAGGTCAGGCAGGATGGGCACTAGAAGCAAGACACACCATGAAGAGCAACAGTGTGACTGTGATGGCATACACACAGACCATGGAGGGAAGGTGGGAGGGGGTCGGGGGCAGCTAACTGACCACACAGGGAAGGTGGGAAGGGCCATGGCAGCACAGAAGACCATGCATGGCAAGTGGGAGGGTTAGTGGCAGCACAATGGCTATGATGAGCAAGAAGGAGGGTGCAGGGGCATGCACAAAGGACGATGGAGGATAGAAGGGAGGGTCAGGACCTGTGCACAGACAAGAAAGTTCAGGGGAAGGGGCCTCACAACAGACTGCACGGGGCAGGCAGGAGGAGCAGTTTCAGCACAACAGACCAGGGAGGGCAGAAGGGTGTGGCAGTACAATGGACCATGTAGGACAGGAGGAAGAGGATAGGGGCATGGCATGTGGACAGGCAAGGTGGAGGTGGCAGGGACAGGTTACAGTCATCTAGATAGGAGTGGCAGCTCCATGGAACATGGTGTGCAAAAAGGATGGAGCATGCACAAAGACATCGGAGGGCAGGGGGAAGGAGAATAGGGGCAGCAAGCTAAGCACAGAGTTTAAGCAGGAGGTCAATGATGGGGCATAGAATTGGGCAATGGAGGGCAGGAGGAGTGGACTGGTAAATCATACTAAATTGAGGGCAGTGGCAGCACATCAGACCATGCATGGCAGGAGGGAGGAGGCTAGTCCATGGATTCACACAACAGAGAATAGGGAGGAGGGGGATGGGGCAGCAAGCTAACTGTTCAGAGAAGGCGGGTATTAGGAACTTTATTGTTTTTAAAACGTGTGTCTGTGCGAACTACTTAAAATATGAACAAGTATGCAGCATAATCTCACTTTTATTCAGGAAGAAGAGGACGTTTGTGACTGTGACTACGGGCTCACTTGGCAGAAACACCCCCTGACCCTCCACCCCCTATCGCAAAATATAGTGCCTGTGAAAAGGGTAGGTGAACACAGTGTTATATAGAACATAGTCCTGAGAGCACGATTGAAAATGAAAACTAGATATAGTGTATGGTATAAACTATGCACCAAAAAGTGTGATATAAGATGAACCGGGCGTGAAATATAATATGCAATACATTGTGCGCAATGACAGATTCATTGGAGAGTAATATAAAATATGTGCTGGGGATTGTAACGTTGCATATGCACTGTGACAAAGATATGGATCCCAGATTGTAATATGTATGGCATAGCACTGTGCGTTATAACATAGGCATCATCGAGGAAGGCACGTTAGATGGGGCAATATAACCCGTGCGAAGACAAGTGTGGCATGACATATTCACGGGGTGGTGTTATAGTGCACATGGGCTAGAGAGTGTCATAGCATATGCACTAGCTAGTGGAATACAACACAGAGGTGTGTGGCACTCAGCAGGCAATGGTGGGTGTAACACAGCATTGGGCTCTGCCAGGAGCGCGCTGTGACTCTCAAGTGATGTTCGTCCCCTTTCCAGAGAGTAAAATAATAAAGTATTACACATCCGGCAGTGGATGTGTGTTTTATTAACCGTGAGGGGGGTTTCTTGCATAGTTTTGGTCGAATTTTTGTCGAATCCCCTTTGAATGGCTTGGTGTGCATGTGTATTAAATGTGCCCGTCAATAGCTACCCATGTTTGTATAAATAAACGACAAGGGTGTCTACCAGGATTAGGCACGGTAGGGCATCAGACATGTCAGAGCTTTACTAGTGGTGTAAATACATTCCACGTGGTTTCATTGTATGCATAGTCGCCTTTTAATGAATATCACGCAAATCGTCATGGTGATAGGTACGTACGGTTTGTCCAGCATGTCCTAGGTGTGTCTATAAATATATATTTTTTAAAAATAATAAAAAACAGTGGCCGGCCCTGGGGATTGGGGTCAAAAAAATATAATTAGGAGACAGGCCCTGGGGGATGGGGGTCATCAGGGCCAATAAATTAGAAGAAGAAGGGGAACCACACAGCCCCCCTTCTTAAAAAATTAAAATAAATAAAAGACTGGCATCGTGCCGGAGGCCATGCCCCCTCCTTGCAGCACTCTGCAAACGCGCCCCCTGGTGAGTTGTAAGTTGGGGAATTAATTCCTCTTCAATACTGAGGGTCCCTGAGGGCCATCTAGCCCAACAGGCATCTCCAGTATGCGCCAGGGAGCTGCACTGCAGACAGGTGTTCTGAGGCCAAGCCCCTTTTTACACCTCTCTGCAACGCAGCTCTGTGGCGCTTACTGGAGGTACCTAGTGGTCTAGTTTGACCCTAGAGACCCTTAGGATTCAAGGGGACTTAATCTCTCAACTTAGATCAGCCACAGGGCGCGTTTACACAGTGGTGAAGGGAGGGGACGGGGCCTGAGGTGACGTGTGCAAACACGCACTATGGCACGTTTTAAATTGGGGATATAATTTCCCTTCAATACTGAGGGCCCCTGGTGGCTAACTAGCCCACCAAGTGCTTCCAGTAAGCACCATGACCATGTGACCACTGACCATGTCATGAGTGATGTAATATGTGACGTCATGAGCAGTGGATTGCGGGCGCGCGAGTTATAGTTATCTGAACTAACTATAACGGGGGAATTTCAATGGTTTTTTACGAGTGAAATGTCCAGCTAACTATAACATGTCTGAAGCCTATGGTTTTTTAAGTGAAAAAAATATATAGATATATATATATATATATTTATTTATGTGTGTGTATATATATATATATATTTAGCCAATATCGATCTGTCCAAAGCGGAAGAACAACTCCTGAGTCTGGGCTTATCATAGGGCTTATCATATTGCCCAGAGAGCAATTTTAATTATGCAACAACTCGGAAGGATGTATACCGTGTCATCAGAAAACTAACATTAAAAAAGTATCACACACTGTTGACTAAGGTACAGAGGAAACAAAGCTATGACAATCAGACTGAAGTGGAACTGACAGCAAGTTTATCCCAGTCTGATATGCCACTTTTAAAGAACTTACAATGGAGAAAGCAGCTCAGCAGAATCGCTAGCCACAAAAGGAATTGAAGCAATAGAAAATATCTAAAATACTGTGCCAGTATCACCAGCTATGGTTTGTACAAATCAGCCTACACCCTTTAAAGTAAAATCCACGTTCAACCCCATCACCCACAGAGATTCAATAGATATCTTCCACGAGCAAGTCACATCTCAAATCAAACAACTAAACAGGAAAGTCCAAAATACCAAAACTAAATATAATAGGCGCAACCAGCAATATCGTGATCTCATGAAAAGACTGCAGAATGATAATCGAATAGTAATTCGAAACTCCGAACAAAGGAGGAAATATTGTAATCTGGTCGAAAGAAGAATATACCAAGGAAGAACTCTCCCAGCTCAACAACAGGAGGTGTTATATTAGAAGCAATGTTTCCAATCTTAAAACGATGTACAATGACTTGTATTTAAAACTATTGGCCTGGAAAACTAAAGGTTTGATCAACATGCAGGAATTCAAATTCCTGAAAAAAGAAAGTCCTACAATACCAACCATTTATTTCATTTTGAAAGTGCACAAAGACTCAAGAAAACCACCAGGGAGGCCGATTATTTCAGCCAGGGATGGTCTGCTGGAGCATACTTCTCAGTAAGTGGATTATTTCCTACAGGAACATGTGAAATCCTTGCCATTCGTACACAAGAGACACAAGTGATTTCCTGAACAAACTATTAAACTTCCAATGGAAAAGTGATTACCTCCTTAAGGCACTTAACGTGACATTCTTCTATACAAGTATTAAACATAAGGATGGGGTCAAAGCACTAGAACATTATCTCAAACGAAGACCAGAACAACAAATGAAGCACATCAAAATATTGGCAGAAATGGTTGTATTTTGTCTGGAAAACAATGTATTCATGTTTAACAATGTTCTCTACCAACAAACAAGAGGTGTTGCGATGGGAGCCAGCTTCTCCCCCAGCTATGCATGTCTTCACATGGGCTGGTGGGAGGAGCTGGTCTTGGGAGCCAAACACAGCCAGTATGTACAGAGTAACATCAGGCTGTTGCTTTGCTTCATTGATAATTTGTTCGTGGTCTGGGAGGGTTCACACGATCAACCAACTGAATTTGTGAATGCCATCAACGAGAATGAAATCAATTTGCATTTTACTGCTACCATCAGTGAAGTCACAGGGAATTTTTTAGACACACAAGTGTATATACAAAATAACAAAATTGAGACTCAGCTATATCGTAAAGAGACGGCCGGAAATTTGGTTTTGCACGCCAACAGTGCCCATCCGATCAATAGTATTCCCTATGGGGAAATGTTGAGACTCAGACAAGTCAGCAGCAACACAGGGGACCTAAAGAAAGCACAGGCAGCCAGCAAAACTAGATTTTTGGAGCAAGGCTATTCCCACAAAATCATCAATAGGGCAAGTTCAAAATCTATGACCCATGAAAGAGAAGAACTTGTGAGGGACAAAAAATGTACCCTAACAACAGGCCTTAAAGAACCTGTGATAGAACATGAAGAAAGATGAGTTTCGAATAATTATGGGGTATAGCAGACAAGAAAAGAACTTGGGGGCAATAATTAAACACAATTGGCCCTTAGTATTAAATGACCCTATAATTGGACCCCTACTACCTTAGCGGGTGTCGATTACTCACAGCAAAGGACCATCGATGAGGGACAGCCTGGTCAAAACTAGTCCAGAAGTCATAGAAAGGAGTAGCTGGCTAAAAACACACAAAGGCTTCTATAAGTTCAAAACCTGCAAGGCATGCCAGCAGGGTATTAACAAAATCACCTATCAGACCCCATTCAATCCTTAAAAGCACTTTGGTCACCTCCCTGCCCCCCACCTGGCAACTGTGTTATGCCTTACCACACGGAATCCGTTTGTGTAGCCTGTGGTTTTGCGCTGACACTAGACACTCCATCTAGCAACCTGCCTAGCAATTTTGTTGGGGCCCCTCGCATTAGGGCTGCGCTTATTAATGCTAGATCATTCAGGAAGCATCATGTTGACGTTTTTGACCTGGTTTCTGATAATTCAATGGACCTTCTGTTCATCACGGAGACTTGGCTGGATGCGTCCTCTAATGCAGTTGTCGATCTGGCTACCCCTGCAGGCTATAAGCTCTGATGTGTCGACCATCCAGTAGGCAGGGGGGGTGGTTTAGCCATCCTGTATATGGATAAATGGGTTCTCAAAAGCGAGGTCTCTAGCCCTTGGGGCGAGTGTGAGGTTTTGGACTTTAGTATCCACCTTTCCACTCACTTTACATTAGGCGGTTCCCTAATCTATCATCCCCCCGGCCCTGCTAGTGCCTTTCTTAAAGCATGTGGGGATGCCATAGTTGAGTGGGCACTTCCCTTCGCACACCACCTGGTTTTAGGAGACGTGAACCTTCACCCTGATCAATGTGAGGCAAGGTATTCTATCGACTTTCTCGATTCTCTCCAATTGGCTCACCTTTCTCAATGGGTCTGTCACCCTACACACCAAGGGGCCACATCTTGGACCCCATCTGCTCCAATTTTCCCATCCAGGTAGTCGAGCCCTTTCCTGTCTCTTGGTCCGATCACTTCCTTATCTGTTTTTCTTGGGAGGTCACCCAGCTTGCTCTGCCGGTTCGATGCCACCGCCCTGCAACATTTGGCAAAATTGACCCTCTGCGGTTCAATAGCATTTTAACAGCCTCTCGGCCCTCCCTTCAGCAGGATCTGGATGGGAGTGTGACTGGATTTACCAAATGGATCTCTGATTCAGTGGCCACGTTATCTTCACCGCGCCTGCCCAAACTTGCCAGAGAGTCTCCTTCAAAACCCTGGTTTTCTCCTGAGCTCAAAGTTTTGAAACATGTGTGTAAGATATTGGAGAGGGCATGTCAGTCCAGCAGTTATTGCTCCATAGCAAAACACACACTCAGAATTAAACAAAAAAGCTATCATACCGCTATAGCCTTAGCTAAAGGCCGATACTTTACATCACGCAACGACCAGGCTAATAACAACGCTAAAGAAAATGTTGCCAGTGTGCAGAGTTTTATGTCCCGACTGCTCAGGCACGCTCTGCTCCAGCCTCTGAGCTTTGGTGCAATACTCTTGCCAAGTTTTTTTGGGATAAGATTTGCACTATTCAGACTGCTCTTTCCTCTTGTGTTAATACACCCATGGTTTTCCCTCTAGCACGGTCTCTAGCTGGCCCTTCCCACACTTTGTCAACCTTTCTGCCAGTTGATCTGTCCAGCACTCTTAAAATTCTGAAAGGTTTAAAATTGGGAACACCTGCTGAACCTTGTGCTGCTAGACTCTTCACTTCAGCTGCTGATATTATCAATCCTGAAGTCAACAAGATCGTAAATAACTCTCTGCGGGATGCTCTTGTTCCGGTAATCTGGAAGCAAGCTAAAATCCTCCCCCTCTTAAAGAAGCCTACCTTGGACCCCTCAGCTCCCAGAAACTACTGCTCTATCTCACTCCTGCCTAGTTTGGCTAAGGTGTGTGAGAAGTTGGTCACAAATCAACTTACCCAGTATGTCGAGGCCACAGGTCTGCTCCACCCGGCTCAATCTGGATTCCGAGCTTCGTATAGCACAGAGTCAGCGTTGTTGGAGGTGTCAGAGGCAATCCATGAGTGTTTGGATGCCGGCGGGAGGGTGGCCTTGGTTATGCTGGACCTCTAAGCAGCATTCAATACGGTGCTCCCACTCCTTGCTTCTTGACCGTCTCCCGGAGATTGGTATACCCGGGTCCGCCTTGGGCTGGATCAGGTCTTACCTGGAGGGCCGATCGCAGCAGGTCTGGATTCCACCTTATGCCCCTGCTTCCCAGCCTTTGGCTACGGGTGTCCCGCAGGGGTCATCTCTTAGCCCCCTTCTTTTTAACATCTATGTCACCTCGCTGGTCTATTTAGCAGAGACATTGGGTGCTAAGGTGATGGCCTATACTGACGACACCCAGCTTTTGTTTACTTGGGGAAGTTACAATGACTCGGTCTCCTCTGCTCAACATTGTCTATCCTTAGTTCTTCACTGGCTCACTCATGCGCAGCTTAAATGTAACGAGGAGAAATCGGAGATTCTTTTGCATGGCAAATTCCCAGCAAACTTTAGAGAGAAACTATGGCCCCCAGGTTCTCCCTTGCCTAGTTTGAAAGGAGACTATGCCAAGAATCTGGGGGTGTGGTTTGAGGGGAACCTGATTTTTTCAATCCAGGTTAAGAAGCTGGCTGGGACTTGCTTCGGAATCCTGAAAACATTGAGGAAGTTTCTTCTTCTTCTACCCAAGTCTGCAAAGGAAACTGTTGTTCGCGCTCTGATTCTCTCCCGCCTGGATTACGCTAATGCACTGTATGCTGGTATACCGGGCTGAGCTATGCCACTAAATATCCATGCCCTACTCTACCCATAGATCAAACTACACAGATGGGTAAACAACGTTTATGTCAATACAATAGCCAAAATTATTGTTCTGCACTTATGCACCATTGCTACAACATTATCGGTTGTTTTAGCACAGAACAGGGAATGACTTGGAACGTCGAAGTAATGGAGGTCCTTTTACAGGATTTTAGAGGTGAAAACTTACACCATCTCCGAGCCATGAGCGAATGCAGATTGAGGTATATGTTCAACACAGCTACAGAGAGCTTGAATGAAGTAAGTGAACTCAGGAATGTGTCAACCTGGACAGTCATTTAAGCTTTTCTTTTCATATTTGTACGTGCCTTTATTCAGGTCATAGTGATCGCCCAGCAATTTTTGAGATCACTTCAATATGTGGGTTCACCTCTTCATTGGCGAGTTTTTGCTGTGATAGATAAATAGATAGATAGATAGATAGATAGATAGATAGATAGATAGATAGATAGATAGATAGATAGATAGATAGATAGATAGATAGATAGATAGATAGATAGATAGATAGATAGATAGATAGATAGATAGATAGATAGATAGATAGATAGATAGATAGATAGATAGATAGATAGATAGATAGATAGATAGATAGATAGATAGATAGATAATTTGTATTACTTTACATTGCCACCTTTACCATAGCGGCCTATTTCATTTATCAATGTTCATATTGACTGCTATTTCCTCCTTCAACGTGCCCAACATGTTATGCTTTTAGTAGTCAACCTTTATTCCACGTTATCGGCAAAGGGATGTACTGAGCATGGTGGCAGAAGCTTCAGTTATATTGTGTATTATGAGTTGCATACCATGAATGGCAAGTTTTAGGGGGAATTGAGTTTTTGTTCTCTGAACCATAACTAACCTTTAACTGAGCTTTTCTTAGTGATTTTTGTGTGAATACCAATTATGCACCGTGCACCGCTGGCTCCAAGAAACTAAAGATTCCCATAACACACTCCTCAATACTCTAGTCATCAGGAAGCACATCACCAAAAGCAGCCCTTTCAATGGAAACATCATTGATCTCATCATGCCATCCTCCTCTTCAATTCACTGCATCGCCCCATAAACTGAAGTATGGATTACTACAGGTATACCCACACTATGCTGTATGCATTTCATCACATGACAATGATATCACATAGACTACATTAACATAACAGTAATTAGTTTTATATGTTGATCTCATTGTAGATCAAAATCTCAAAGTAATAAATTGAAAACTGAAAGTAACAAATTTAAGTTGACCTAACCACTACATCGCAAAGTATATATAGGTAAATTCAATAGGTAAACATACCAATTAATAGAGCTAGGTTGATGATGTGGATGTACCTTGGTAATGTAGCAGTAGTTAATGGATTAGATCCATTATAATTATAGGTGAATAATATTGACCACAATATAATATAATTCCACACTATTAGACCTTTTAAATCCTCCACTCCCTCACCTATGCAACATGGCCAAACAAAAGCAGCCATAGCGCTTCTTGCAAGACCTATCTGGAGCCACCATTTGAACAAAATTCTGCAAACTCTAGAACTCCTCCACCCCTCAGCAGAACATCTTAATCATCAAAAACAACACATCCTTGAAAATGTATGTGGAACTATTTGCGCCAGTCAAACCATCTAAACCTACACCATGTTCCCAGAAGTATTTCCATGAGGTCTTGGAAGACAAGCACAGAAGAGAAAGACAAGAACAGAAATGAAGATGAACCAATGCCCCCTCCAACCTCACCCACCTCATACCGCTCTGCTCAGCAAACAGATCCTCCTTTAACCCATTGAAATCCTCCTACTGCACGACTACCATAAAAAACAACTAACAGTAACAACTCTCTCTTCAAAGAGATCATTCACTGCATCACCCAACCTCCAGACTCTGCCATTCCTCTGTTTGTCGACAAGTGCAACTCCTTCAACTCATTCTTCTCCAAAAAGATATTCAATTTCAGGTCCTAGATCAAAAACACAAAGTAGCTTCATTACTCTATTGTCAAGTAATCAATCTCCAGTTACATTTCACATGTCAAACTAAAGACGTCCTCAGCTCGCTGAAAAAGTCACATCCTATGAAGACGACATTCGTCCTTCAATCATGGTGAAATGTTTGTTGGCAAATATCAATAGCTTCCTGCGTCAAGATCATGAACCCTTCCTTCTGCAAAGACTTCTATCCAGATGACAGAAAAACAAACAGAACTGATCCTCCTCTGCTGGAAAGCCCACCGATGACCCATATAACCAATCCAACTACCAGCCCACCACTCACTTCCCTTTTATTTGAAAAATCACTGAGTAAATAGTTGCCACCAAACATCAGAATCAGATCATTAAGAACAACTTGTATGGATCTGCCAATCAGGCTTCCACTTGGCAGCATGGAGACATCCAACCTGCATGTAACTCACTATGCCCTGCTTTTTTTGAGACAGAAATACCCTGGTCTTCTTATATTGCTCGACCTCTAAGCTGCTTTTGACACAGTCAACCACCAAGCAATTTTTAACACCGTAACAGTGCTTCCCAAACTTTTTAGAACCATGACCCACTTTTTAGAAGGACAAACTTTTGCGACCCACCTAGCTTTAATGGACATGAGACTGGCAAACTAAAGCATCATGTGGCGGCACACTGTCATTAGCAGATAGCCCATTTTCCATTGAAATGGCCACTACAATGGCACAGACATATAGTGTTACTGATTAAACTATATTGCACACAAATGATAATGTGTGGAAGTCGTGTTTTAGTGAATATTTCTTACTTGTGCATCATCGAGTAATGTGTCTTGATTTGTTTTCAACCAAGTAAAAATGTTTCCATCACACTTCAGAATTAAAAAAAAATATGCTTCATTTTTGCATTCTAACTGCTGAATGCGTACAGTTCATTTACTGGTGTTTTTGTTGTGTTACAAAAATGACACCCTACAGCCTTTTCTTTCAAACTCCCTTTAGCCAGCAACATTGTCACATAATTCACTTTGCTTATGTTTATCTGACTACAAAGTGAGAGACATTTATAAACACCAATATCCATGTTAAAACAATAAGGAATAACAATAAGCAACAATTTGTCAAAAGGCATAGCCTGACATTTGACCTCTGTCTCTGAAGCACAGTAAATGTGACAATATTAATACAGAATTTAAAGGCATCTTTATTTGTTGCTTGGGCTTTACCGACTCACCAAAATTCAGCTTGTGACCCTCAGTTTGGGAAACACTGCCCAAGAAACATGTATGGGTTTTACAGATACAGTTCAGTGATAGTTTACCTATTACCTTAGTAACCGTTACCAATGTATCCAAATGGGAGCCACAAGACCCCAGAAAGTCCCTGCATCAGGTCGAGCCCCCCAACGATCTATCCTTTCCACCATCACGTTCAGCATCTATATGGAATCCCTGGGCACATCAGCCACTGATCCTCCAATATTCCAACTATACTCAACACTAACTAAAAATATCCAGAACAGATTACACTCAATTACTTAAACCCTGCCTCGTGCTAATCCCGAATGTCAAGACCCTACCTCAATTGTGCAATTATTGTAACTCGAACACATCTCCCAAGGATCAGTGGGGGAAACCCAAGGTGGCAAACTACAAAACAGACGCAGGAGAGAAAGAGGCTAAAAAGAAGCAAATAATTGAATACACTAGACGTGCCCCTGCTGTCCAGCCACTTGCAGCATTGTTCCTGTATGTTTGCCATTTTATCAAAATGTGCAGTTTTTTAAAATAAGTATTTAACAGGTCAGGGGGTTATATCAACAAACCAAGGCACACAGCAGTGTAGGGGAGACCTTAAGAGACTGTGCACGCAAATTAACACAATGGAGTGTGCTCTGACTGCCAGACCACTGACATCATATAGTATTTATTTTACTTGGCAGTCAAGAGGCGCTTAATTGCAGCGCTCTTTCTGTGTGCTCCTAATCCTAATCAGGATACAGGTTTTACCGGTGAAGTCGCTGTCCCACACCATACATCATAATTACATCTTCACCGACCAGGCTTGCTTGTTAAATCCAGTCTGTTGGCCTCCAGTCACCTCTCCTGCTTCCCACAGTTTCTGAGGCATGCCCCAAAAAATGTTTTATCGCAGACAAACATGTGTGTTAAATTGTATAGAAGTGTATAATTTATGTAGCGTTTCCTATGAATAACGAGGCTCCGAAGGGATCCGATCCATTCCCGGGCACCTTTTATGAATCCAAATAAAGTGTAGCACCTTATTTGAATGGTAGGCTTCATGGCACCCTCTCGGAATCCAAATATAGAGCTCCCCGTGCACCTCTACCTTGATAACATGCTTTGGCTAGGTGAATGAACAGGTTGGCACTGGTAACTATCAATTTTGCTCTGGCGTATGTATAAGCCGACTGAGCCAAATGACATGTTTTCTAGTCAAGAAGAGCAAGAACAACATTGCACTGACTACAAATTAGAGGCCAGATTTTCAAAGATTTTGCTTCGGGTTTGCTACACTTTTTTGATGCAGACCCTGAGCAAAGAACTCTATGGTACTAACAAAGCAATACAAATGGGCATGTGCTTCAGGTAGGTATTCAATGGGTGTTGCACGGGTGTTCCTATGCACCCACCCATGCATTCTGACGCAAACTCAAATCTACACAGACTTGTAGACATGGATTTGCTTCACAATGATGTGCCTGCCTGAGGCTGGTCTAATGAGGAAACATACCTTCATTGCCCCTTGTTATTTCCTCTTGCATGTGTGCTGCATTCCGTAGTCCAGATCTGAGAAGATCCGCAATTTTCCTACTTCAATCCACTTCAGCAGAGGTCATATCTTTCTCCCTATGTTCATTTTGTCATTTATACCTACAACTACTTCATTGGTCCGAAGTACACAAGCAACTTACACTGAAATCGATTCCCCGAATTCCTGGCTGTATCTGTAAGACATTTGCATCGACCAGCATCATTGCTGTGGTCGTTCTCTCCATTCCCTGCTGGAGTTAGCTCTGGATATCATCCACATACATCAAAAACTGTAACGCATTCAGTTGGGCTATGGAGTCAATGTATGCATAATATAATAATAGTGAGTCAGAAACAGAAGAAGAAGAAACAAGATAATGCCAGTGAAGCTTCATTAAGGCAAGAGCGACATGTGCATCTCTATGAAGTTGACAGAATATCCTCACTGCTGTATTTTGAATGATTTGTGTGATTTGTAGATTGTAAAGAAGCCACAGGGAGACCTGAATACAGGTAGCTGGCATAGCCCAAGTGAGACATAATTACAGCTGCAATAGTCACTTTCAAAGCCTGGGTGACAGAAGAGGAGAGACCTTCCAAATGGATTTCAATAGGCCAAAGCACTTTGCCGTGACTTGCTTGATCTCGGGGATTATGGACTGTTGATTGTCTACAGCAACAGACAGGCTCTTGGTAGCGGCCACTGGGACATGAGGGGTACTAGGCTCAGAGGGCCAGTAGGTGATGGCCCAGAGATCTGTTCTGCTATTGAGAATAACCAGCTCAGTCTTGTCAGAGTTTAGCTTGAGGGAGTTAGCGCCCATTTAGTTCCAAATGAACTGCAGGGTAGATTAAAATTCCTGATGGGATTGGGCAGTATCCTCAAGATGGAAGATGAGCAGAGAGTCATCAGTGTAGAGTCTACAACCACGACCAGCCATGGCAGAGATCAATGGGCAGATGTAAACATAAAACAGCAAAGGAGATCATGCTGATAATTTAAAACATTTTAATGTTCTAAAAATATATATATTATAGTTACATTAATGTTTGTATTTAAAAACGTTGATTCAACACATGTTATAATAAATACTATTTAAGTTTATTTGTAGATATATGTTTGCAACATTAAATGAAAGTATTTTATATTTAAAAAAAATGAAAATACATGAATTCAATTAAAATTTGTTCCAAAAGGGTTTTAATCATTGCCTCCAATATTTCCTATAGAAGTGTGTTGCAATCCCAGCGGTTGGCCAAGGGTGGTGCATGACCTAATCCAGCCTCTGAGCGGGAGTAGATTTATTACTGTTTTGGGGTTATTTTGGATATAGTAACTAGAGAAGTGCAGCTAGTGGATAGCAATGGGCTTACTATGTTGTGGGTGGGTGCATGTCCCTCCCTAAACCCCTCCCTAGCCTTCCATTATCCCCTCCTTATTAATTCATAAACCCCTGCTACTTATTTGTACACATTCCTCATTTTCCAGCCTCTGCCACATTTGCTAAATACAACGCATACCCAAGTATGCAGAGAGCTCTGCAGTCAGTGAAAAGATTGCCATACATAAAAAGTAGGTGAGTCAGAGGCGTAGACCTCCACACATAGGTTAGTGACTAGCATTTTGTCTTACATTAGTGCTACTATTGTAGTTATACTAAATGTACTACAAAATGCAGTTTGTGAATAGGCCTTTCAAACCTTTCTACCATGCACTTCCAAGGGTACTTCACAGTCTCACCAGGGTATGATGTGCTATATAAATAAAGCAACAGCACCACTAATAAAAGGACTATTCCTTCTATAGAAGTTCATTTACTGAGGAATATGCTACAGTTATTGATAACTTTGCACATTCGTATTAGCCACTACTACTATAGTCCATCAAAAATCCATGGCACAGTGGAGTGCTCAGGATCCATGGGGCACTCCTCATCACCTGATCATTTCCTTCCTTGTCCCATTCCTTACGTGAAGAGGTGAGGTGCCGCCTCGCTCAAAGAGGCACCCCATATAGAAATCTCTCTTTAAATATACTCCCTCAAAAAGGGAGTTTTATCACCATTCCTTAGAGTGCTCTGCTTCTTGTGCAGCACTTGTAAAGGGTTCAGCGCCAATAGCACTTACTGCTTTCTTGTCTGCATGTCCTCAGGTCGGATACCCATGCTCCGGTGAGTCCAGGGTTTCGGGCCCAATGTTTTTGGTCTTAAATCTTCAGTCGGCGCTCCTGAATGTCGACATTTAGTCATGTTTTCAACTCATGCCTCTTTAATCCACCACCAGACACTCCCTGCCCTTGCAGGTTCCAGCTTTCTCCCTTTGTCATGATATTCCCATTGTTCTCTTCCTCCATATTTCACTCCTGTGTGTTTTCCCTCTTTTGCTCCAGGCCAAAGTCTGATGAGGATAAATAAGTGCCGATCCCCAGAAATCAGTGCCAGTGGGCACCATCTGCAACCACCTACCCAAATAAAGCACTGGGTGGTGATGCTTAGGCTCGCCTTTGTCTATCCTCTTTATTCCTAAATATAGACAACAGTGCTTGAGCCTATGCCGCATCATATGGTTTTGATGTCCAGATCAAATGGAGGTCAGCCACGCCGCCAGAGAATATTGTGCCTTTAATAGCCTTATGTGAGCTGTGACGCTGTGCTGTGGTGTTAGGTATTTTGAAAGCCTGTGCTCCAATCATGGGTTTCGGTAAGAAGCACTGCAGGTAGCCCATATTGTTCTTTTATGCAGGCGGTATGCAGGTAAACAGAGTTTGGAGTTTAATTGAGTAGAGGTCTATTTGGCCTGCCTTGTCATTTCAATAGGGAACTAACATTGAGGAGCCAGGATATGTTTCTTAGCTTTTTATTAAAAAAATTATGAACTGTTATACAGTGGTGCTACCTGAAGAAGTCTGTTTACTGTTTTCTAGCCAGTATAGAGACATTTGCTAAGTTTCTATCTGATGTCACCTTTTAAGGCATCACCAATGGCTATGACAGGATGGTTGCTGATGGTGACCAATGTAATCAATGTGTTTGGAGAGTTTAGATGTTCGACCCTTTTTGTATGCCTTTACTTTGTCTCGGTTTGTTTGGTTGGACATTTGATTAAGTTCTTTTTAAATCCTCCATCAACCAGAGCTATGTCCAGAATGTTCGTTCTTAGTTAAAAAAGAGGAAGAAAAAATAATATTCATTACAAAGTCTTAGGCAATCACTGGATTCATGCCCTATTTTGGGTTCAAACTCATAGGGACACTTCTCGCACCATTTAAGTTCTTCATTCTCACTCATGGTTTTCTCACTTGGCTACGCAGATTCTACTCCTTCACCTGCCAGAAGCAGGAGTGCTAAGGGCCTAGATTTCAGATGAGCTTTGGAGGCTTTTCCTCTCTCCTGTATGAGTGACAAGACTATGTTCACTGCTCCCCTTTCTCATGCAGCAGGATTATGCCTCAGCCAAGATTTGGCTCCAGGTGGAGGGATCTATGGTCATTTTCTTATAATACCCTATCATGTAGCCTTAAGATCCAAATGCAAAATAGATGAAGCTTCCATTCCAATTGCAATTCTAGATTACTATTTGTGGTTAATAACCATCGGTTGTCAGTCGAGGTCCATCTTTGTCCTCCAGTTCCATTAGTGGTAATCATCAACAGTTTGCAGATAGATCCAAGGTACAGTTCCTCAGTTGTTCCTGTTTTCATCTGCCCTTCTCCTCTGGTCTGCTGTCTGCGTTTCCTCCTTTACTTCTTACTCAGGATTCAAAGGGAAAGTCATAGTGGCACAGGAGTGGTGGTACACCGTTTTGCACATTATGACTTACAAAGTCATATCAGCGGTGGGCCACCTTCTGTGCCAGGGAACAGTCGCTCCCTGGCGGTGGCGCAGGAGCGCCACAATGCATTAAGCTGAACAGGGACTGACGCAATCCCACTCAGCATATTTAACATTTTTGCACTGCCATCCTTTTCATGGCAGAGCATGAAAAAGTTAGCAGTGCAAGAACAAAGGGGGCCCAACAGGCCCCTATGTCCCCTACGCCATGGGGGTACGTTCATGGGGGCACAACATGTGTCCCCTCTCCTTGATTACCCCCAGTTCCAGTACAGCATGGATGTCACCATCCATGCCGCACTGGAACTTTTTGGCCGTTTCTATTGCGGTGCCTGTTTTCAAGGCACTGCCATGGGAGCGGCCAAAGGACTGCCGGCTGTATTACAAGTTGCACATTTTGGTCAGTGGTCCTAGCGTGGCTTTGGCGCAGCAGAGGCGGCATTGCGCTGGCTCCGCTGCGCCAAACTCGTACACAGGGCCAGAGTTTCTTCCATTAATTAACTCTGCCTTGCATTATGGTCAAAAGATTTCCCTCCCTTGTGTTGTTCAACTTTATCCAAGCAGTCCGCTGAGTTTTGTAACTATGAGAGATTGGTTATTTAAGTTTAGTGTTGCTTAGATGGGTCACAGTCCTCTCCTTCCACTCACCGCAATTGGGTGAGGTGTGCCACCATATTTGGACAGTTAAACCGGATTAACTAATCCTGGTAGCATTCACAATAAGTACACAGGCATGATGGCAGCCTCGTTGGCAGACTTCATGTAACCAACTTCTACTGTGTTGTTGTCAGTATTTATTTGTGCAGGAATGGTTACCTTTTATGTTTTTGCAAATGGTCCAATGTAGCACACTTGGAAAGAGGAAGTAACAAGGAGAAATTAAGATACTTCCCTTGTTACACCTCTCTCAAGTAGCTGTACTATTATTTTGGCACTAATCCTGGTTTTTACTGTCTTTAGAATGCCCATGCTCCACCCATGTAACACCTACCAGATGCAGTGCAGGACAAGTCACTACATTGCAACACATTTTTTTTCCCAATGCCACACAAGGCAACACAAATTGGCCATAGCGTGGCTTTGTGAATTTCGGATAGCCTTTTGCATTGTGGCATTGTGGACTCAGATTACTCTAACCCCCTAGACATCCAAACCACCTTAATTCACTAACAATGCACTGAATATGAACTGCCTTGCAATAGGATCTTTACCCACAATAGATGCAGTCCCAAAACGTCTTATAAACCTGTTGCAACAAAACAAATCACCCCGAACTGTAAGAAAGAAATTTAGAAAGACTTTCTCCAAAAATGTGTACACACTGATAATTCCACATCACCTGTAGGCCCGGGTAAAATTACTTTTAAGGAGTGAAATGTGGTGCAGTTCACAATGCTTGCTTTTTTGTCCATTTTGCAGAATTTATACGTTTGAACTGCCAAAGCTTTCAGCTTCTTTCGGAATGCGCCACTGTACCCCACTAAATGGGAGCACCCTGCACAAACAGGGAAATGTCCCATACACCACCTTCTTTATGGCACAGACTAACTTCACATCCTGAAAGCTCCTGGGACATTGCATCTGTATCTGTAGTTTAGTGCTGGCTCAATGGTAAAGGGAGCCCTCATTTACATGGGTCCACGTCCCCATGCAAATGAGGGAGCATAATGTGAGCCGCCAAGATCAATATCAAAGAGGGACCTTTGCAAACGCTTACATCCCCTTCAGTAATACCAAAATGCCCCAGGGGTGCAACCAACAGGCTACATGCCTGCTGCACCCCCGGGCACTTTGCATAATATTTTTTGGCAGATATTTTGCACCTATCAAAGCTCCTACATCTGCCAAGAATCCCTCTGTGAATTTCTGCCAGGTGTGGGAAAAATGTACTTACAAAATTACGTTTACAACTGAATTTACTTATGTGAATAGGCCTAATGGTTGATATAAATTAATATAGGTGGACATAAGTACTTCAGTTTTTTTATATATATATTTTTTGCCTCTCCCTATGCCTTATCGTTATATTTTTCATTGAGGTATGCAATAGGGGAACCATTAAACCATGATAGTTAGTGGTAGAATTAATTTTGGTTCCTTGAGTTGTTCTGTGTTTTCTGGTTCTGGACCCTCCCTCACAAACAAACATTTAATTTTTGCATGTAGGGCAAAGAGATATTGGTAATATTGCATTGGCATATCATGTCAATACCTTTGTTAAAATATAGGTGGTATCAAAAATAGAGATGTATCTATTTTGGTGTTGTTATAGTAATCATGCAGTTATTATGAAACTTTTGCAATGTCAATTATTGTGATGTCATTGGGGTTTAGGTCATATGCCATCACTTTCTGGGAAGAGTTAGGGTCAAAGGTCATGAAGTCACTTTCTCAGATGTCATTAAGATGAAGGGCTGTGTGTTGTCACTTTTGCTACCCCTTACATTTCTGTTTCTGAAGTCCACTGCCCATTTTTTTAGAACATTAAATTAAGGCTGTGCCAGAGCATGTCAACCTGGGACAACCAAACCGTCTGCCACGAGCTAAGTGTCTGATGCTGTTTCTGCAATGCCAACAGAAACATTGAAGCATCACCAAAGTGGGAAGCTTTGAACCGGCCTGTTGGTTGTAAATGTCCCAACGCCTCAAGAGCACTGAGTCTGGAGGACGCAACTATCACCAGCTAACCCACTAGCTCACAGCAAATTCCAGAGGACCACCACTGCACAGGACTTGCGCCTATATACAATAGCCAATGATGTATACAGCCTGGAAGAGTCCATCCAAACAGGTAAGAATGTGCCCCTGCTTTAACCACACAGCCCAGATGGCCATATAACCACAAGGCCAAGCTGCTCGGGGGACAAGAGACTGAGATGCGTGCATGTGAAGCCACGGGTCTCACTTGACACTGTGAAAGAAAAAATCCATGCTAAAACTTTGAACTGGTTTTCCTACTGAACTCCTGAGAACTCTGCTTAATCTGCACCTGGGCCTAATGCTTGCCTGTATCCTAGGATAGCGAGAATGATAATAGCGGGTCCCGACCTCAGCGGGAGTATTATTATTATGGGGTTTAAGAGCGCATGGCTACCCTAAGGCTTCCCAGCGCTAGGAGGTCACATAGCTGATACGGGTCAGGCGGGGTTCAAAGGTATTGCTTAAACAGCCATGTTTTAATCACTTTGCGGAACTGTAATTCTTTATTCATCAACCTGTATTCCAATGGTAAAGAATTCCAGAGTTTAGGAGCAAGGTGGGAGAAGGATCTTCATCCCCATTTCTCCCTTGTGATCTTCGTTGATTTTAGAAGTTCCTCCGTGCTTGAACGTAACTGCCTATTTGGAATGTAAGGTGATACTAGACGCTTGATTTTTTGGGGCCTTCTTTTATGGCAAGCTCTGTGGGTGATGACCAGTATTTCGAATTTTATTCTGGCCTCTACTGGAAGCCAATGAAGCCCGATTATGTGCTTTTTCACCGACTCCTGCACCTGAACATTGCACAGCAGCCTTGCAGCTGCATTCCGGACCACCTGCAATCCGTGGGTTACAAATTTAGGTGCCCCCAGGAACAATGAGCTTCCATAATCTAACTGCGAGGTGACTAAAGAATGGACCACTGTCTTCCTAAACTGTGTAGGAATCCTGTCTAGAATTTTCCGAAGACTTCTGAGTAGTCCAAAACAGGTCGCTGCAACTTTCTTAGCCTGTGTCACCATGGAGAGATCCGTTTCAGGTAAAAATGTTAACAGGTGAAGGGAGGGAATTGTAATACTTCATGATTTCTAGTACTACTTACCACAAATCTGTATATTGGATTAATTGAATTGTTAGTTTTGCTGTGAGACTAAAAGTACTTGTTTTGTGGTCAAGGAAATGTTTTTCTTATTTCATAAAAAACATGCAACGGATTAAGAAATAAAATTAAAATAAGTGTATAGGAGGGCAAATACAGGCATTGTCAATTTCAAAAGCAGAGCCAAAATAATCATTTTGAGTAAGTAAGTGTGGATAACTCTCTGAAAAGGGGAAGGAGTAAAGGAGTATATGGTTAAAATATTGGAACAACAGACCCTGAATACGTGAATCGAGTTTTGTATTTGCTGTATGGTGAGTGGAACCTTGTGTTAATGTCCATATATGTCTTTAAGTATTAGAAGTCAGGGTTAATTGAGAAATTGGAGGGAGCAATAGACTAGGAAACTGACTATGCCTAGCGGAATGGCACACGTTTCTTATACATTAGAGAGTATAAGATGAGTATGTCTATATTAAAAAGCGCATTGGGTGTTGGATCCCCATAATTCACATGTGAGGGTTGAAGAATGACCCCATTTTTGCTGATTTGTATGAGTTTTTCTGTGTGTCAAGGAGGTTATGTGCCTGAGTGGTATGTATCTGGTTTGTCCCAAATAGGTCTATTAGGACATCTCCATGGAGATTGCCCCTCTGATGAATGTAAGCCTTTCCTTCCAGTAGTAGTATGAGATGTTAGTGTCTTTCCAGTTATTCAGAATAGTTTTACATCAAAGAGTAAACATTAGGTCCAGCATGTATTAGTCTGCATCACAGATGAGATTTGGGTCTAACAGCTCAGAGATGAGTGATACAAGCTTTTCAGTAAGATGGATTTGGAAGGTTTCTTTAATGAATTTGAATATATTTGCCAAAAAAGTGTTTACCAGTTAGTTGTAAGTAAAAGAGTATAGGAGGCAGGTCTCCAATATCCGAGTTGCAATTCCAACAATTTGGATAGTCAAGTAATTTTAGTTTATGTAGACGTTGATGAGTCCAGAATGTACTATGTAATAGCATACATTTGGTTTGTGTTAAAGCCGGTTTGATGTTATGCCTAAATGGGGAACTCCTTACTTTTATCCAGTTGATATGAAAAATGTACCATATGCAGTCTTTTTCCCATTTATGTTGTGTACTATGTAACAGCTTGGTGGGTCTTGGGTGAAAAAGTGCATGCATTTTGGAAACCATTTGCCCATTTTTGTTTAGGTTATGAATGAGCTGTAAAATTTACAGTTCCTTCTCCAAAGCAGGCAGTTTGTTCACGCACGATTTTAGAAAAATACCTACTTTTTCTGAAAAATGCACTGGGCTGAACATTGTTTTATTATGTCTATTGTTTGACTTTTGAGCTCCAAGCTCTTGTCCCCAACTCTGTCTCCCTGAGAAGTCTGTGAGTATTCACCCTCACAATCCTGAGAGTCAAGTGAGGAAAGGCTCATGCTTGTCGTAGTGTGCAGAGCCGTAGTAGGAGGGGCGCCAAAACACAAGTGGGAAACAACTTCAACCGCCTTGGTTTGGAACTAGTAGCCCTTGCCTGCTCTGTGGGGTCTGACATTCGCCTACACCCTTTAATAACATTCTGCAGGCAAAGATAATATTCAGTGTTTACTATGTATATGTAATTAGGATTTTTCCCGCTATCTTGTTAAAAAAAAAAGAAATTAACTGAAAAAATCCTTTGTCATGTTGAAGTCAAGACTTCCTGCTTGATTCACTAGTACTAGATAAACACGTGAACCTATTATTTTGGAAATCTTAATATTTCACAAAAGCAGTACAGAAAGCTCTTTCATGCCTTACATACATTAGGGATCAGAAATCCCGCCAGTATTTTCTCCAGCAAACCTTCAAAGAAAAGCCTGGGTCTGAAAGAATCTCTTCAACCTGAGGATCAGAAAAACACAAACTAAACAGACTTATAAGAAGGATCTTTCATCCTGCATACGATGAAAAACGAGAAATCTCAGTAAAGCTGAGCTTCATAAAAATATCACAGTGTGCCTCTCCATCAGTAGATGTTTCACTTGTGTTTTGCCACTGACAAGCAAGCAGGGGGTTAGTAACAGATCCAATAAAGCCGCACAATGAAAGGGCTTTATACAAATCTACTGACATCTTATGTCACGTACGAAATCAGTCGAGTTATTCGGGTAGCACTTTCATAATATCTTTGAGTAAAGCTTGTAAAGGAAAATATTGACATTCACCAGGTATGGCACATATGCAAACTTCAGACCCCAATAATCTTTTCACGACCTTGCACATGACATAGAAAATTATATAATGGACGAATTCACTGATGACATCAAACATAGCATTTCTGAAGACATCAATGATGGCAAAAGTGAGGACATCAGTTGTGAGGTTATCAGATGTTGAAAACCATAAATCGAAACATGCCACAAACATAGAAGTAGGCCTGCAATGTTGCAGCAATCGGGACTCTGAAAGACAGCGGAGGGCTCTCGCCAACATAGAAAACACACAACAATGAGGCATTAAGTGCCAATTAAATCAATTTATAAACTGTTTAATCTGTGTTAATTATATTGTTTTCTGGTGAGGGATGCTAACTAATCCTGCGCTTTTACTCATAAAGGTTGCCTCCCACTGTGTTTAATGGGCACTCTTGAAAACAGAAACAAGTGCTAAATTTACAGGCAGTCACATTTGTGGAAATGAATGTTGAAACATTGAGGCTGTTCCAGCAAAACCAGTACACCTGGTCATCCTATTAGTTATTATAGCATGAGGGAAAGTAACCATGTCACCACTGGCCTTTGCGCATATTTGGGGCAGCAATGTGTTATGATCACATTTTATGTATCAGTCTCCTATGTTCCTTTTCATGGCTCCTCTTGCTTCTGAAAAGTGACTCTGACGTAGTGCGCTCACATGTGGTATTTAACCCCTTAAGCAGGTGTCAGCCAATGGATGGGGTGGTTACCCCCGCTCTGCCTCCTGGAGGGCAGAATGCTCACTAGACACCATGGTAATTAAAATAAATATGAGAGTGAGGGCTGCACACTATGGGCATGGTCATGCCACCACCACTAATAAAATATGGCGATAGTCTTTCTTTCCCTCTAAGAGGGCAGACGGAGGTCATTGTCCCCAATATGCCCCCCAGGGAGGCAAAAAGCCCACTACACTCCCGGGAATGTTTTTTTTTAAATAAATAAAGGTGGACAGACAGTCTCTCTGCAGGTGCATTACTATTTGCATGGATGTCAACACAACACTGCCCCAAATACTGCAGCTACCTCATTTGCTTATCTCTCAATGAAGCGCTTTAGGGACTTTTTGTGTTGTTGTCTTCTGGCCCACCCACACCCTTCTTGTTGAGGGACAAGTGGGAACTCAGGGTGGTAGGAAATATGTGGCTCCCTATAGATTCCAGAACTTTCCATCACAAATATGTGAGGAAAATGTGATTTTTAGTCAAAGTTTGAGGTTTGAAAGGAATTCTGGGTAAAAAAAAAAAAAAAAAGAGAGCCATGCAAGTCACCCCACACCGTATATCCCCAGGTGTCTAGTTTTCAAATCCATGTTTATGGTTGATTCCAGTCATGGGTACTAGGCTGACCCACACAAGATCGGCAGACTTGGGGAAAGGCTGGGTGGAAGGAAGTTTGTGGCTCCCCACAGATTACAGAACTTTCCGTCACATAAGTATGAGGGAAATGTGGTTTTTTTGTCAGTTTGAGGTTTGCAAGGGATTCTGGGTGAAAAAATGCTGGTGCGAGCCATGCATGTCACCCACTCTGGATTCCCCCCCCCCCCAGGTGTCCAGTTTTGAAAAATGTGCAAGTTTGCTAGGTTTCCCTAGGTGCTGGCTGAGCTTGCGCCCAAAATCCACAGCTACCCATTTTGTAAAAAAGGGTACATCAATGTTGTGTTTCGGGTCGTTTCCTGTAAAGGGCACTAGGTCTACTCACACAAGTGAGGTACCATTTTTATTGGGAGACCTGGGGAAATACTGAGTGAAAGGCATTTTGTGGCTTCCCACACATTCCAGAACTTTCCAGCACAGAAATGTAAGGAAAATGTGCTTTTAGTCAAAGTTTCAGGTTTGCCAGGAATTCCGGGTAAAAAAACAGGTGAGAGCCACACAAGTCACCCCACCCTGGATTCCCCAAGGTGTCTAGTTCTAAAAATGAGCAAGCTTGCTACATTTTCCTGGGCGCCGGCTGAGCTAGGGCCCAAAATCCACAGCTAACCACTTTGCAAAAAAAGGGTTATTTTTTAGTGGAAAAAAATGTGATGATTCCATGTTGCGTTTTAGGCTGTTTCCTGTCACGGGCACTAGACCTACCCAGACAAGTGGGGTACCATTTTTATTGGTAGGCTTGGGGGAATGCTGGATGAAAGGACGTTTCTTGCTCCCTGCAGATTCCATAACTTTCCATTGCAGAATGGGGGGGGGGTTCTTTCTCAAAGATTGAGGTTTGCAAGGGATTCTGGGTAAAAAAAAAACTGGTGAGAGCCACTCAAGTCACCCCACCCTGGATACCCACCGGTGTCTAGTTTTAAAAAATGTGCAAGTATGCTAGGTTTCCCTAGGTGCTGGCTGAGCTACAGCCCAAAATCTACAGCTACCCACTTTGCCAAAAATGGTCAGTTTTGAGTGGAAACATTTGGGGGCATATTCTCAAGAACATGTGATAACTATCGCAAAATTAGCTTAACGCAACTCTTCACATCGCAGTCCATTGCGGGAAAATAACGCTGTGTTAACGTGGTATTTCCAACACGGAGGTACCATGTGATAGTCTCACGATAACGCGTCAAATGAACGCATTAAAATCAACGCGATGTTGCAAAAACTTGAAACACAAAAGCGATAATACTAGCGATGATGCCAATCGCGATACAAAAATCTGCGAAACCAGCCACAGGCCTGCAATTCCCATGCGTCATGCGGGAAAATGCACTAGAAAAGTAGAAAAAAAACATACAAACAAAAGCCAAACAACAGCAAAGCACAATGGTGGCAGCCGGAGCAAGTACAGAGGACAACCAGACCCCCACAAACCCCCCTGGGGGACAAGCCTGGGACTTCAGTGTCAGGGAAGGGCAAGGACATGAAGAGTAGGAAGAAGCGGTTCAGTCCGCAGGAAACAGGATCCTGATAACGGAGGTGGTAGAACACCATCAACTACTGTTCGTCACCTCCACTGTGTCATTGGCAACTAAAAATGGAATATGGCAGACCATCGTGGACAAGGTGAATGCAGTCGGAGTGCTGAAGAGGACAATGGAAGAGGTCAAGAGGCACTGGAATGATGTGAAGCACAAAACCAAGCAGAAACTCGCAAACAACCGGAAGGCAGCAATGCAGACTGGAGGTGGGAATCTATCGCCACTGGATGAGCTGAACGAGATGGAGGAAATGGTGTCCACAGTCATCAGTGGGAAGACGGTGGCAGGAGATGGGGGCCCGGACACTGCTTAACATGACCGTACACAACAGCAACAGGGTGAGTAACAACCAGGGACTGGGGGGACGGGGGGAGAGGGGCACAATGTCACACATGCACAATTAAGCATAGCACATCTGCGGACAAACCATGCCCCAGGCCCCCAACTCCCACCAAGAGACCAATGCACCCAAGTATGCAACATTTCAGCACTGTATAGGCACAGAAGTCAGAGGCACACCGCATGTAAGGGATAAGGGGAAGCTAAATCAGAGCTGCAGTGGGTGACCAAAATGCGGCACACACACATTGCATGCAGAGCACATCAACATTGACAACGATGTGGTACAAACCACAACAGGTCCACAACAGAACACAACTGGTGCCGCTTGTGTGTAGAAACTGGCCAATCACATTTGGCATTGCAGGGAAATGTGAGTTGACAATGTACAAGTACAAAAACACATCTGTGATGTAGTCGGAAAGTCCACTGTCCCGCATCAAATAGGCAGCTCCCCCCAAACAGTCACAATGCACACTGTCATGCAGTCTGAATGTAAACATGTACAATGCGTCAAGATACATGTGAACACAATGTTAAACTGCATCTCCCCTTCACATTGCAGGGGGAAATCCAACACCTCCTGCATTGCAGGCTGAACCTCTCTACTCTGATGACACAGAGGACCACCACATCTTCGACTCCAAGGCCCTCCAACAGCTCGTGAAGAACCTCTGCAGCCCACTTCCAGGAGCAGGGCAGCCCAGCTGCTACAAGGAGGACCTACCCCCTGCACAGAACACACAGCAGGCAGTTCCCACCACCACAGCTGCCTCCCAGGACCCCCACGACAAACACATGGCCTTCCAACGTCGTGTGTTGGGGTGCCAGGAAAAGCTGGCTGAACAGGTGCAGGTGGGGTTCGACCGCATGGCAGCCAAACTAGAAGCCATACGTGGGTGTCTAAGTCCCATCAGGGACTACTCACAGTCCCTAATGGACACCCATAGTCCGCCCCATGCTCTCCAATGAACCCTGACTCTGAGACAAGAACGACTGTCTAGTCAGAGTGGCTCCAGCGATCTCGGCCGGGAGTTGGGACACATGCGGAGGATCATGGAGAACATGGAGCGGACGCAGGCGGAAAGAGCGGCTACCACGGCTGCACACCGACGAGAGGTAGCTGGGTCCCTCAATGCCATAAAGACCCTCCTCATGGCATTGCTGCCACAAGGCCTGGCGCTGATGCATGCTGCTGCTCCCACTCCATCCACATCTCTGGCCCCTGATGTGTCAGTGTCACACAGTGCGGCAGACATTTCACCTCCAGCCCCTGAGGTGTCACTGCCATACAGTGCTGGAGACAGAACACCACCACCCACATGTGAGGCACATGCAACAGCAGAGGATGAAGATGCGGATGAATCCGCCTTTGTGGTCAGAAGGACGCAGTAGCATTCATCTCCGCCATATGGCCTGTTTCTGCTTGGTTCTGCCCTCTGCATCATCACCTTCCACTGTCCCCCGATGCACTCTGCAACACTCACCTTGGACCTTGACATGGACTGCCTTATTCTGTTTGGTCACCAATGACACAGCTATCAGACTGCGGACTGAACTCCTCCTCTTCTGATGTACTTGTCATTCCCTGAAGGACTCTGGCTGGCCCTCCACGGGCCAACAATGTAAAGTGGGGTTTGCATGGCCCAGTACTGCTCCAGCTGCAACACTCCACTGAATGTGCAATAAACATTCATATTCACACAGATGTGTCATGTCTATTATCTTTCAAGAGTGGAAGTATGGATGAAAGTAGGGTCAGTGAGTCCCCCTTACATCCATGTTGCTCATTTTGTGGGACTTGGTTCACAGGGTGACACATTACCGATTGCGGTCCAGGTGGCGCCGACACTACTACGGAGACACATGCATTAGTTACTTCCTTGTCCAGCCCAGGACAGAACCACGCCCAGAGCCCCGGGGTCATTGTTCACACCCTTACGCTGGACTGGCATACTCCAGGCCAGCCCACTCCGCTTACGCTCACGGGGGGGGACAACACTACATGTCCCAGGGCTTCCCTGTAGGATCTAGTTGTCAGCATGCCACAGCCACTCCCTCACGGCTGGTTTACACCCACACCACACCCATCCAGCACAGCCGTCACAGGACATGTGACCCTGCCAATAAAAAGGGCCTGGCGCATATGCTGGATGCCATTTCCACTCTCTAATTGGGTGTCTCCGTGCGGTTATCATTTATGCATGAGGGACTAGGGCCCTGCCACCTCACATTGCCCAGTGCCGGGGATGACATGATGGCGTCCGCACCACGAGACTCAATCATAAAGGGCCCATTGCTTGCGGTGCACAGACTTGGTGGCACCGGATACACTGCAGCAAGCATCCCGCCACGGGACGGTGTCTTTCGGTGCACTGAGGTAGGGGCACCTAAAGTGCTAAGTGGGTGTGCAGCCTGCGATGATGCGCCGTCCTGGTGGTCCGGACTGGTAAGGATTAGTGTGAGCCCTGCTGGACCGCAGTGTAGGCCGGAGGCAGCAGGCAATGCAGGCCTACCACTACGTGGCGTTGCTTCGCGGTTCACAGAGTTAGTGGCACCTCAAGAGCTGAGCGGGTGTGCAGCCTACGATGATTCCGTGTGTACTGATATGATCTCCGCCATAGCGAAATCAAGACCCAGAATCAAGTGTGTGACCTGGTGGCCCGCGGTGCGGGGCTGCATGATGTGGAGGGTGCCATGGTCACGGGCCCCAGGCTTGGAGCTCCCACCGGCACGTGGTGGGCCCTCTTGGAGACACGCTGGTGGCAGAAGGTGAGCAGTGTGGCCTGGTTGCGCAGGAGTGGGAAATCACCGCAGGGTGGTGGGAGGGGCTGAGGTGCAGCAGCCTGTGTGCACAGGGGCGGGCAAGCGATGATAGCGTGTGCAACTGTATGGACACAGTCATTCATGTCTCTGGAAACTGTTTCAGATGAGGAACCTGGGGGACTGCACGTGGTTGGAGACACACCGGTGGCAGCAGGTGAGCAGTGAGGCCTGGGTCCGCAGTGTTGGCACTCTCTCTCCCTCTCTTTCTCTCTCCCTCTCTCTCTTTCTCTCTCTCTCTCTCTCTCTCTCTCCCTCTCTTTCTCTCTTTCTCTCTCCCTCTCTCTCTCTCTTTCTCTCTCCCCCTCTCTTTCTCTGTTTATCTCTATCCCTCTCTCTCTTTCGCTGTCTCTCTCTGTACTTTGATAAGCGCATGACACACCTTCTTATCTAGATTTTTGTCTTGCAGGCTGTGACCTACAGAATGTCCTGAGAAGACCCACCATGACTCTTCAGAATTGTTGTTTTGGGTTTATTATGTAATAAACACATTATTTGGATATTCTGAGATGAATGTATGATTTCCCTTTTTCTGACCACACATGTAGGATAGGTGTTGTGATTGTGCGACTTCAGGTGAATTGTTTTGTTCATGATTTCATGGAGTTGATGTGCAATATCTTTGTCCAAAGGGAGGGTGGGGGGTGCCCGGGGTAGGGCCCCAGGAGGAGAGGGGGGTTCTGGGGGTGGTGACGGTGGGTGTTGTTGCCCTATTGGGGCTCCGGGCTGCAAGATCAGTTGCTCCAGGGTATCTGTTGTTCTTCATGTGTGGCTATGCGCTGTGCTCCCTTGTCTGGTGCCCGTTGTCGTCCGACTTTACACCAGGTAATAGCAGGTGTTAAAATCCTGCTGCTAACGTGCCTTATCGCATGTTTTGTGATCTTATCGGCGATCTGGCTGGTCGTTGAGAATGTTGTGGAGTGGTGTTGTAGCGGCTTTTTGCACGGGAACGCCTACTCAGCATATCATTAGCGTTCGTTGCCGGGGTCATCTGTGGCAATGTTTTTTGCGACTGCTTTTGCAGGTAAACTGTTGATATGGGCTGTTAGCACCAGCTTCTGAATGGGGCGATGAATTTATCGCGACTTTAGTTGCCATAAAGTGCTGATAACTCAGCGATAAATCCTTGAGAATATGCCCCTTGATGTATCCAAGCTGCGTTTTGGACCAGTTCCTGTTGCAGGCACTTGGACTACCCACACAAGTGAGGTACCATTTTTATAGGAAGGCATGTGGGAGCATAGAATAGTAGAACATTTGTTATTACCAATTAGGTTTCACTGCATATGTGCCATTCAAAGCATAAAGCAAACACTAGGAGATCATGGACGGAGCGCTGAAACTTTTAAGACACTCACTCACAGTCACAGATCTGGGTTGAATCTATCATCGTTCTTTAGCTCACTACGCCACCCCAGGTCAGACCCAGCCATATGCAAATAAGTCTTGAACCTGTTCCTGGAGCGGACGAGCAAGATGGCGGCCGTGACCTCGGCCGAGTGAGACAGCGTCTTCCCCCGCTCCGCTGGACCCTACCGTATCTTGAACTAAGGCTCATCGACACTTGCCTGTTTTCTCGTTTGTCCTGATCAGTGCCTGAACGGCGTCCTAACCCGGCTTTCTTTTTCCATACTTGGAGATTCGGTGACTTGTTTTCTGCCATCCGGAGGATGCCGCCGAAAGCCCTTTCTAAAGCCGCGGCTGCCGCTCTGAAGTCTCGCGGCTCCGCTTGTGATGCACGGGATGCCGACCTGAAAGGCTCCGGGACTCTGTCGAAAGCTCGACTACAAAACGTTAAGTCCCCTCCTTCGAATGCTACTGTATTAAGCTCTGCATTGTCTGCTAAGGGGTAGACGCTCCCTGAAATCTTCAGCAAACTCGGTGCGAAGGACAGAGCTCCGACTTTGAATGAACCTGCTATTACCCTCCCTGCTACCTCGAGCGACATAACTCTGGTCTCTAACGGTTTCAACGGTCCAGCTGGTAAGGAGGGGGGGAACTCGCAAATACTTATTGACTCTGCACTCCCTCGTTTCAGTTTAACTCTGCAAGATCCATCTGGCTCATTGCTATCAAATACTATTTATGAGGAAGTATCTCGGTCCCCTGGTCCTTCTAAAGCTGTATCCACTCCATTGCATGGCATTCTGGGTAATGTAGTCCAGTCCTCTAATATATCTAAGACTGCTACTCTGGAGCTGCCTGCTGAGCGATCTAATAATGCCAGGGGGTCTGAGGTTAGCGAGTCCACAGATAAGTTCTATTCTGTTTCTGATCATTCTGCGTCTGGGGAGGAGGATGACCCGGACACTCAGTGGTCAGATAATGATAGCGATGCCGCTGATTGGAGACCCAGCACTTCCTTAAGAGACAAGACGGAGGGCACAGTACGCAAGGCTCCCGGTTCTAAGTTACCTCTCCAGCACAAGTTAAAGAATTCGCAGAGCGACTGTCGAGAGAATCAGTTCCAGCCCGACCTTTGCGAAACTCCAGGTAGTATTGGAGGGGACTCTTTCGATATCCCAGAAGAAATTTCATTGATAACAATTTATCGTACCATAATGATTCATAGAGAAGCTACCAGACAAGAAAATATTCGTACCCAAGGGGTCTGTCGCAAAATGCAAAACTCTTTGCGTCGTGTTATCAAGTCCTCCACTGAAACTGTCGCAAGGGTCACAGAAGTTGAAGAACGAGTTTCAGCCCTAGAGGACGCTGCTACAACACAGAAAGATTTAGTTGCGGAGGTCAAAGAACAACGTCAGGATATTCTATGGAAACTCTCTGACCTTGAAAATCGAGCAAGAAGGAATAATCTACGCGTTTTGGGGATCGAGGAGAATAAGGAGGGCAACGACACTCGAAAATTCATAGTCGAACTTTTTACAGATGCCTTCCCAGAGCTTACCCAATGGGACTGGAATTTCCAGATACAACGAGCACATCGATTCCCATTCAACAGGAAAAAACAATCTTCTTCTAGTACTAATAATCAATGTCCTAGAGCGATCTTGGTGTGCTTTAATAATTTTCTTGCTCGAGAATCTATTTTTGATTTAGCCAGACCTAACAAAAAGCGATCTGCTAAGGGCTGTCAATTCTTTGTCCGTCCAGACCTCTGTGCAGATACAGTTGACCGTCGCTGGCATTTACGTCAGCTAATTTCTATGTTCCAGGCGAAGGGGGCCCAGGTATTTTTGTTTTTTCCGGCAAAACTAAAAGTCATCTTTAAGGGTCAGACAAGGTTTTTTTTGTCAGAGATATTGGCTAAAGAATTTCTTGATACAATCTAGTGGAATCTTTCAAGGTTTTGGGGTTTGTGTGTTTTTTTTTCTCTTTATTATCAATAGGCAAATGTTGAGCAGATCACATGCTGTCTAGCCCTCTAGGTTTCAGGGGGTGATCCAAATTTAGAGACTATCTCTTTTCTTTTTTTATAAAAATTATTAAGGATCATCCCCCTCTTTTCATTTTTTTCTGAAAGAAGAAATTGTCGGTCCAGCGGGTTGCGGGGTGACGTTTCCTCAACCATCGTAAGGACTCGGGTCCTGTGCTCCGAATGGGGGGAGAGGGGTGTGGGGGGGTTATGGGTGGTGGGTGGGGTTTTCCATGGGGGTGTTGGGTTGTAGGGTGGGTTTACAGGGGGGTGTCTTGGTGGTGGGGGGAGGAGGTGGCCAAAATCATTGTAACAAATTTTAGCAAGATCATCTCAAACTACCTAATTTGCTGTTTATTTTGGTTATTTTTCAAGCTTAATTGCAGGAATATATTCCCTAAAATTCCTAAATCGTTTGTCTATTTTTACTATATTCAATGGCTGGTCCCAGACTGACGTGTGCAACCTGGAACATTTGCGGTCTGAATGACCCGAAGAAGCGCAGGATTTTTCATAAAATGTTACAGCTGATGCAGGTGGACTTAATCTGTCTGCAGGAAACTCATATTCCTTGGGCTAACCGTCTCCATCTTAAATTTCCGGGCTATGACCTAGTGGCTTCCACTCGACAAACCTCCACTATTAGGGGTGTCGCTATCATTCTAAAGTCCGGGATTGGGCGGGTTAAAAGGACAAAACAGGATAACTCAGGAAGATGGTTAATTGTAGAATTGATGGTTAACAATTCTTTGCTCTCTGTATGCTCGATACACGCATCCAATTTAGACGACCCGCAGGTCCTGATGGATTTAAATCTAGAATTGGCTACATGGCCGCACCCATTGATTTTTTGTGGGGATTTCAATATTAATATTTCTAGTCAGCTAGATATCAAAAACCACAGTGCGTATACCGGGTGGAAGCCCCAAGTCTATAAGGCGCTTCGTACCTTACTCTCTGAACATGGGCTCGTAGACTTATGGCATGTTAGTCATCCAACATATGACGGGTTTACTTTTTATTCAATACCTCATCAAAAGTTAGTACGTATCGACTTTGTTTTTATGTCTTCTGAAGTTCTCGGTTCTGTTAAGATCCAGATCAACCCCCGGACTATATCTGATCATAATCCTATCATTTTTAGTTTCTCATGTGATCACTCTGTTAATCGAATCAGACCATGGACTTTCGATAGGAAGCTTCTCTTGGACAAACTCTATCAAGAACGGATGTCGCTTTGGATCCCAGAGTTTTTTAAAATTAATAGTTCCACTTCATCAGTCAGCATAGTCTGGGATACCTTTAAAGCCGCGTTAGGCGGCGAAACCAAGAGAATTGCATCCTATCGATGGGTAACCGAGCAACAATCCCTCAAAAAAAGACTAGCAGCACTCCAACAGGCTGAGTTTGATTTAAGTACTAACATTCGTCGGGGTCAGGATCTAACAACTAGCCAGAAAGCGGTCGCCTTAGCCAAAGCTAACTTTTTGGATCCTCTTTATGAGGACATTGCAGCCAAATATTTTCAATTTCGATCTTCAACGTATGAGGTGGGGGAAGCTGCTGGAAGAGTCCTAGCTAAACGTCTCCAACAAAGGGCTATCACTAACCAAATTTTTAGGGTCAATGACCATTTTGGTATAACCCAGGAATCACCTAGAGCCATTCTAAATATCTTTGTCGATTTTTATTCGAATTTGTACACCGAGGAGTTAAACATAGTCGAGCAGCAACAAACCTCTTTATCGCAATTCCTTGAATCTCTCGACACCCAGAAGGTTACCACTGATCAGAATCTAATTCTCGCAGAACCCATTAGTTGGGAAGAAGCTGAGGCTGCTATAAAATCTCTTTCTAATGGCAAAGCAGCCGGCCCTGATCTTATCCATCTTGAATTTTATAAGATGTTTTCATATCTATTTAAGCGTCAGCTACTAGAAGTTTTTCAACTTGCCCAGATGGGGGTCATCCCCGATTCCTGGCGACAATCCACCATAGTACTATTTAAGAAAAAGGGTAAGGATGAACTTAATCCGGCATCATATCGCCCTATAGCACTCATTAATAGAGATAGCAAAATTTACTCGAGGATTTTAGCTTCTCGGCTAGCACAAATAATTTCTCCTTTAGTTTCTATCCGTCAGCACGGGTTTATCTCTGGCAGAGATACGACCGACCATATCAGGCGGGTTATTGCCCTTCTAGACTGGGCCAAAGTGTCAAACTCCCCCCTCGGGTTGATCCTGTTGGACGCCGAGAAGGCGTTCGACAGGGTCTCCTGGGGATATCTCTGGGCCGTACTACACTGGAAGGGGCTGTCGCCGGAATTCATTAAGGCTTTACAAACTTTATACATCTCCCCAATTGCTAAAATACGTATTTCAGGTAATGAGTCAGGTTTCTTTCCCATCAGTAGGGGCACCAGACAAGGATGCCCCTGCTCTCCTTTACTTTTTGCCCTATTTATTGATCCCTTTCTTTCTCAGATAGAAAAATCACAAAACATCTCCCCAATCTCAGTTCACGGTATTGCATATAAGACATTGGCATATGCCGATGACATAGTAATATTAACAGATAATGTCGCTGGCTCCTTCCCGGCAGTTCAGACTTTAGCAGTTCAATTTGGCTTAATTTCGGGCTATAAGCTAAATATTGCAAAAACACAAATTGTTCAAACATCGGCTATGCCAATCTCCCAGGTCCCTATTAGCTCACAGGCAACATATTTGGGCGTTCAGATCTCGGCCGAGGTTGAACTGATCCCGGATTTGAATTACTCTCCTGTTATTGATCTGCTTCATAATAAGTTAGAAAGGCTGAACCATCTCCACCTCTCTCTATATGGACGTTGTAATGTCCTTAAAATGCTTGTCCTTCCTAAATTTTTATATTTATTTAGATCTATCCCATTATTAATCTCTAACTCCATTTTAACAAAAGCTCAAAGGGTATGTCAAAGGTTTTTATGGGCATATCGGAAACCAAGAAGGGCCACTAAATGGACTTCTCTTCCGCAAGATCGTGGTGGCAGGTCAGTCCCTAATTTAGATTATTACTATTGGGCAGCCATGATTCAGCAATTCGCTTTTCCATTATCAGGGGAGACTTTTGTGATGCCGTCCCATTTAACACCATCAATATACGCAATTGCATTAGGTGATGCTACAAAAGGAATACTAACACGTATTCTTGAGCCAAGTTACTTTAAAAAAACCAGATTTAAGGTGCTGTGTGCTTTATTTACGATTTGGCAGAAGGTCAGGCGCCATTTTTCTATCCCTAAGCTCAACTATTATACCCCACTAAAAACGTCTGGATTACTTCCAGCAATATTTCAAGAGGGTGTAGTTCTTACTTGGGCTTCTTTGGGTCTTAGGGACATCGGAGATCTTGCTGATTCCGGCTTGATGGCCTCCTTTCTGTTTTTGAGGCATAAGTTTAAGTTACAGTCCAACCATTTCTTCAAATATTTACAAATTAGAAGCTTTCTTGATAAAAAATCCCTCTCAGACCCAAATCTGTTTGATGAAATTTTAATAATTCAATTAGTTCAAAGAAAAGTCAAAATCGGGATTTTATATCAATCCTTTCTCTCTCAACTCCCAGACGATTTATCTGACCATAATAGCAATTGGGCAACTAAATTTGGAGTACCTTGTATTGACCTAAAAATCCCATTGATGTTAGCTAGGACTGTCCTGGTTTCCGGTACCCTTCGTACTCAAAGTTATATGGCCATGTTTAATCTTTATTACACGCCTGCAAAATTGGTTAGATGGGGAACCGCTATAGGTGGTAAAAGCTCATCCTGTGCAAGATGTAAACTTCAGTCTGCGGATTCCCTTCATAAGTTTTTTGACTGTCCTGAGCTGTCGCTCTTTATCAATCAAATTGAAATTTTTCTCACACGGATTACCCAGTCCCCAATCAAAATCTCGGCAGAATTGGTAATTATTGGGTATCAATAGTCTATGGCTTCTGAGAGATCAAGATATTTGCAGGCCTTTCTGTTTATTTCAATGGCAATGATTAGACTCTGTATTACTTCTCTTTGGATAAACCCTGAGCCGCCTACCTTTTGTCATTGGCAGGCGAGGATGTTGGCTTGGTTTAAATTAGAAACTGCTGTACAAAAATTTAGAGGAAAGAAACAACGTTTAATCGCCTCTAAGAATTGGGCTCCTTTTCAAGAATGGCTGGCAAACTAACAATCTACTGTTGCACATTTATTACGCATTATTTCCTTATGCATATATCTTTGTGTGATCTTGCCTTTTGTTCTCTTTTAATTTATCTTTGATGTATAACTTTTTTCATCGATATTGTTTGTATAACTAATGTTTCATTTTCCTCCTCCCCACCACCATATGGGGTTCTCATGTAAAAAATTAAAATAAAAAAAAATAAATAAAAAAAAAGACCCTGTTCCTCATGGGAAAAGTCCAGACCAAACTGCCAACCCAGGTCTTCTCTGGACCGAAAACAAGCATCCTGGGACTGGTTTCAGGGTAACACCCCTCATCAGCCAGGGTAGCTTGAATCCAGTGGCAAAGTGAGCAAGGGACTCACGTCTGGCAGTTTAGGCTGGACTGTTCCCATGTGGAACAGGGTCATGACTGATTTGCATATGGCTGGATCCAAATTGGTGGGGCATAGTGAGCAAAGGAACGATGGATTAAACCCAGATCTGTGAGTGGTTGAATAGTTTCAGCACTCCATCCATCATCTTGTTGTGTTTGCCTTGTTTGCCCTAAGTGGCCAAGCGTATGCCCAGACGTGGGTCCCTTGCTCACTGTGCCACTGGATTCAAGTTAGCCTGGCTGATGCAGGGTAATACCCGAATCCGGTACCAGGATTCTTGTTTGCGGTCCAGGGAGGACATGGCATGGCAGTTCGAGCTGGACTGTTCCCATGAGGAACAGGGTCAAGCCTGATTTGCATATGGTTTCGTCCAAACTCGGGTGGCATAGTGAGCAAAAGAACGATTGATTAAACCTAGATCTGTGACTGGGGGGAGTGGTTGAAAAGTTTCAGCACTCCGTCCATCATCTTGTTGTGTTTGTGTAAGAAAGAAGACATTTTGAAAAATAACCTAAAATCGTATGCTAGTACGGGTTCCCACAGATTCAGAGATGTACAAATAACCAGTGTCCATTTCAGAAATACATAGGTTCTCTTGATACTCTTTTTTCACTCTACATATTTAACCATATGAATTGGATTATACTTGGTACATATTGAAAAAACATTGTACTGTGCATCTCTGTTGTTGACTGTGAGTTCCTTGGGTTCTCAGAGAACCTAAAAACCTAATATATCTCCTCTATCAGAAGGGTCTAGCGGACGTAATGTTATATTGCTTTTGTAGGTTGGACGTTGTGACAAAAAGTTACAATGTCACAAACGTCCGTTTTGTCGTACTCATTTTCAATATTTTTTATTTCAACAGTTAGTTTCTTTGAAAAAGCTTTTGAGGGATCCACACATATGACCCCTTGCTGAATTCGAGATTTTGTCTATTTTTCGGAAATCTATAGCTTTCCTGGATCACCCATGGGTTTCACACTGATGCCATTATAAACTGGAAGTAGGTTGAGGGCACAAATGCCAAAACTGTGCTAAAAAAATATTTTTTTTATTCAGCTCTGTGTGTACCTCCAAGCTGGGAAGATGATGACTTAAGGACATCAAACAGTTCCATTTTTAGAAGAAAAAAAAAACCAACGCTTTTGTCCAGGTCACTTTCTTCCTATTGTTCCCAAAAAACCTAATATTTTGCTATGCCTAATTTCTCAGTCCTCTCCAAGGGAATTCACAAACCCTGAGCACCTTTATAAACCCCAAGATGTTGGAAAAAAGGATGCTAATTTAGCGTGGATAACTGATGTTGAAAAAATGTTATGGAGCCCTAAGTGCAAACTACACTAAATGGCCAAAAAGGACTCTGCATTGAGGGGCAGAAGATCCAGCTGTTAAGGGGTTAAATACCCTCTAGATCTAGGGGCATATATATCAAAATTTCATGCAACGAAAAACAGCAAGACACCTTGCTGCACTGCACTGTGTGGAAGATATGGCACATTCCTGCTCTTTCCCTGTGCTGCCGCACAAACTGCTACCTAGCGCCAACACAGGTAGCCTTGCGCCATGGTGTAAGGGCGCCTGCGCGAGACGCAGGATTGGTTTTGTGCAGGAAGTGACAGCTTCCAGGACAAAAACAATCCACTCAGGCTTTTTCCTCTTTCTATGTGTGCTGCCGATTGCAGAACACGCAGAAAGAGAAAAAAATAGAAATATTTCTCCACATTATGCCGACCCTGGGGAAGCCTTGTATTCTGACGCATTCCCAGGTCAGCCAGTATAGGTAAATCTGTGAATACTTCAGAATCCATGGGTGGATGCATGGGAGCACCCACGCCCCAACCATAGAATGCCTCCGTGGTCCTGAGTAACGCAAGGAAGTGACCATAGTGTAAGGTTGCTCATGTAATCTCTGACATAGATGTTGTACTGCAAGGGTACCCTTCCAGTTCAAAATAATATGCTAAGACATAGTGTAAAATGTTTGCAAATTTGTATGTATGCTTACACTACAGCATACATGCAAAGCTGGAAAAGCTTGGGGACAAAAAAAAATTCTCCAAGATTTTGCCTGCCTTGAGGTGTAAATGTTTGCTTCAAACCCTGTCTACCTTTTTTAGTAGATAAAGTTTAAATCGAAAACCATGTGTGGCTGCATGGGAACACTCTGGTACCACCCATGGACGCACCTTTGACACAAAGTAGAGTAAGGTAGGGGGCGCTAGAGAACCCACAGCAAGGTGGCCGCACTTTAGTGCAGCTCTGCCAGCCGGGGTCTCCAACCCGTTCAATATCCTGCATTTAGTCTGCCATCAGATGCTGCATTACTGAATAGGAAGCTCCTAACTACCCTGTGACCAGATTGAGCCACAATGCTGGAATAGCGCAGAAATAACCCAGGAGTAGTGACCTCATTAATCCTAGATGAGCTGAAAAATGGCGACCAGGGTCGATCGGCAGAAAAGCGAGACGCGCTGTGAGTGACAGTGTTTGTGATGTTGGACACCATATGGGAAGGGACAAGCATGAGCTAACTCGCCTATTATACCTGGCGGCTGGATTGTGGAGGCTGTTTAACTCCACAATAAGTGGTGAGCTGGAGAGTTGATGGTGACTTGCAGATGGCACATGAAGTGATGATGGGGCCTGGAACAAACTCATAGAAAGGGGCGGGCAGAAGTATGTGCAAGCCAGTAAAACTACAGCACGAACCAGCATACCCATAGCTGGTCTTCACAGGAGCACAACGTGTGGCCCCCCGACACCCCCCACGGACCAGTAAAGTGGAGCACCGTGGAGGCTGGTAGTGCGGGACACTGACTCCATGGACGGTGACCATGTGCTGGCAGGTGGCAGGCCCAGCCGCATGTGGATGAGTGCCTGGCTGGAGAGGAAATGTTGGCCGGGCCCCTGCGGTGGGCCTCTGAGACATAATGTGCATGATGGTGCCTGGGATGTAGGGAACTAGAGATGCCAGGCACTCGGCAAATTGAATATAACAAACAGCGGCTGGGGACTGGAAGTAGTGTGCCTGCCCAATACAATGATGATAACTCATGGGCAGCGCAGGTTGTAGCTGGTGGAGCCTGGAGGGAACAGCTAGAACGGGACTGGCAGGAACAAGAGCGGCCCAGTAACACTGCAGTGCAAGACCACATATCTGTAGCGGGAGTCAGTGAGAGCAGTTTTTGTGGCTCTCTGGGGCTCCCATGGGCCAAGAGAACAGACCGCTGTAATATTCACTGGTGCGGGGCGCTGGCTCTACAGACAAGGGCCCCCAGTGTGTACTGGCATGCCCAGTTGCAAATTGATGAATGCTATAGGCCCGTGAGCGAATGTGAGAGCGCTGAGCCACATCAGATGAGGAATAAAGGCCAAACAGCACCTTTTTCCCAAGGCACAGTGCGCATGGGGCAGGGGAGCCATCATAAACTGTGAGAAGAATTGGGATACTAAGAGTCCAGAAGTGAATGGTGTCTAAATCCAGTTTTGAGAACTCTTAACCGGGCATAGGATTTGATGAAGGAATCTGATAGCAGGTGATACCCCAAAGCCTGGGCTGAGAGGGCACTGAAATTGTGCGGGCGACGACAGGCCTACTTATACCAACAGTTCGTCGGAGGCTAAAGAACTCTACAACAACACCCCATAAATCTGTCCTGAAAGGGTCAAACTAAGGGCAGAGGTGACCGGTAATATCGGAGCCCACATCACCTCAAGTATTACTAGTCTGCCCTTTGCTGGGGATAGCCACTGCGTTTGCCATTACCTTCCTTGGCACGCCACCGGGGCTAGTTGGGGCCTGGAATCTCTGTGTCACCAAAAGACCAGTACTATACACTAGGAGGCCGAAGTGTGGGTGAAGAAGAGTTCAGCTGCTCACAGCAAGGTTGTGCATAAGGAGGAAAGCAGACAAACATCAATGATGGCTTACATTCGAGTCCAGATGCTCTACAAAGACCCAGCAACATACGCTATCGGACTTAAAACAGGAGTTAGCATTGCAAGGTGCTACGACATTGAAGACCACCTTACTAGCCATGCAACAGAGTTTGCAATCCATAGATGGCAAGATTGATTCACTAAACCTACGCATGGACCACATGGTGGCCAAACTGGACAATCAGAGGTCATCGCTAGATGAGGCGGAGCAGTGCATTTCAATTGTAGAAAATGGACTGCAGTCTGTCAATACTAAGTGCTTAAATATGGAGAAGGTCTTAGCGGTGAGTCAAGCTAAAAATGAGGACTTAGAGGCATGCTCCCACCGCAATAATCTCTGTACTATAAGTATACCAGAGTTCACTAACACTGGCAGACTAGAGCATTATATGGAAACCCTTCTCAAGGAGATATTTGGTGCTGGCGAGAGAGCACACAGGCCTCTAATGGCCAGTCTTCCCCCGAGAATACCTGCACGTCCAATTATTGGCAAGTTGCTAAATTACTGTGACCGGGACACGGTGCTCCGCTTCGCATGTGAAAAGCAGACTATAAACTATCAAGGGATTGAGACAGTGTTATACCCTGACTTCACGGCGGCAGTTCAAGCAGTGCATAGAGAATTTCTCTCACTATACAATGTTGTACCAGGACCGCTGGAGGATCAGCTACAGAGGCACACAGAGGATCTTCACTACACCAGTAGTGAGAATGGACTTTGTTAAAACTCTTGCCAATACCAGCCGGAGTGAGCGGGAATCAGAGTCTGACGATAACCCGAAATGAGCCACATGGAAGTGGGGCTTGTGTCTGCATGTGTGAGGGAAAGCACAGGCTCTAGGAACTGATATGGCCCTAGCAAACCGCTACAGCAGTTCCTGCCAATGTCTTTACAAGGAAGTTTGACTCCCATATGATCAACAGGATCCAGGTTTGCTGTGCATGCTACTTTAAAATGCATAGAATGCTTGTTCATTGCTGCATTTGCTCTATATTAATTGGTTGCATTGAGGAAAGATACATGGGACCTAATGGCTGACATAGATGATGTATCCCCTATTTGAACTGATGGAATTTAAGAGTCAATTGATCAGACTCCTGGGCACCTCCAACCACCAGGAGGGAAACTCGGCCTTTAGCGGCCCTCAGAGAGTACACCCCTAATGTCCTTACATTGTGTGCTTACAGCTACAGTGATGCGCTATGTTGTAATGCGCATGTATTTGTTTGTTTTTTCTAATCTGTCCGGAGATGGCTTTAGCATGGTTGTGATGCTTAAGTGGGGGTGAGGGTCTTTTTTACCTAAATGTTATGCCACCAATGTATGTCCCTTTATTGGCAGTCATGTAACCAGTTCACCAGACTATTACATAGATCACTTGTATGGCTGAGAAGCCGTGTAACACCCGCTTGACAGCGGGCGCAGGTCATTTATACTTCCTCACATGGAGAGTTCGAAGACTCAACAACCCCCTAAAAACACGCCAGGTTCTCGCTTATTTAGACCGACATAAGCTGCAAACATATCTCAGACAGACCATGGAACATGCCATAAGATCTAGGTAGATCACTGCCAGAGTGGCTTTGTCATACTCGTCGTATGTGCCTTTTGTGATGGGCCACTCTGAGACTGATGAGCAGGGTTGCTTCATGATAGTACAAGTGTGCTTCTGCAGCATGATGCTAACTATTGTTAACATCTATGGCCTCAATATAGATGACCCCTTGAGTTTTCTGTACAAATTTGGCATTGCCTTCATGTTCTGACACCCTGCACTGTTATTTGGAGAGGCGATCTAAATACACTTAGATCCTGATTTAGACCGCTTTGCCACGGCAGAGTGGCAGGGTAAGCCGGCTGCAAAAGTGATATCAAATGGTATGCAAGACTATGGCCTTATTGATTTATGGAGGCTGAGGAATCCCAAGAGTAGAGAGGGCACTTTTACCTCATTGGTACATGGATCATGGTCTAGACTGGACTACTGGCTAGTGACACAGGAGGTGAATGCTTGGACGGGGACACTTAGACATATACCAAGAACATTATCAGACCACAGACCATGCACCAGTACTATTAGTTGTTGAAATACCCACCCATATGCCACGGCAATATCAATGGAGATTGCAGGCCACACCATTACTAGACTTGGTATTCAGAGAGAGAGTGAGGGCGGTGATATTTGAGTAGTTTGAGAAAAATGTGGGCACTGTAGAGGGTGCAGACAATATTTGGAAAGTGTTTCAAGTGACTGTTTGGGGTGCATGCATAGGGCTTCAGGCAGGGGTATTGAGGTGCATAGGGGATTAGCTTCAAATCCATAGAAAACACCCTGGAACGTGAGTATGAAGCTCGCCCAAGTCTGGCCAGAAATACGTTAGCAGGTCACCAACTATAATGACACAACGGAGAAGGAGGCCCGACACCTGTCCTAGATGTGGGTCACAGGGACATATGGTGTGAGGGTAGACCGGGCCATAGTCTGGCTGCACAACTAAAAGAACCCTGGGTGCAGACACATGTGGTAGAGGTGCTGGCTGAGGTTGGTACGGCATGTCATGACATGCTGGCCATCCTTGGAGCTTTTGTGGATTTTTACATGTGACTCGTCACGGATCGCGAATCTGCAGAGGAGGCTGAAATATCGGAGAATTTAGATGACATGGCCTTGACGTGGCTCTCCTGAGGACAAAGGGAATTTCTAGTACACCCTATCACTGTTGAAGAAATAAAGGTGCTATATCTACATTCCCTAGCGTTAAAGCTTCAGGCACTGATGGCTTACGGAGTGAATTCTGCAAAGAATTTGCAGACCATGTAACATCACACCTACATGCTATGTATTAGGAGGCGTACCAAAATCAGGTGTTGTCACCAACACGCCGAGTAGTTCTCATTATAGCAGTAATTAAGCCAGACAAACCACCGGAAAGATATAAATCCTATTGTCCGCTGTCCCTCAATAATACAGATGGCAAAATATATAAAATCCTGGCTGCCAGGCTACGGCTACTGCTCATGAACCTGGTTCTACAGGACCAGTCAGGTTTCGTACCCACTCACTCCACTTTGCAAACTCTGCACACAATCTTTGTGGTACTCCATCAGTTGGACCACTCTGTCCCGGTGGCGGAGGTCCTACAGGATGCCACTAGGGCATTTCATTCTATCCAATGCACATAAATATTTGCCATAGTCTATCATATGGGAGTTCTGCAGGCCTTCTTGCATTGGGTACGGTTGCTGTATACTACTCCCGCGATGAGGGTGAGAAATAATGGTCACACGTCTGATGCACTCCTAAGATATAGGGGCACGCACCAAGGGTGCCTGGTGTCGCTGATCCTTTTTGCTCTGGCATTGGAGCCCGACATGTGTGATCAGACAGCAACATGCATAAGCTAAGCTGTGATTCCGCCAGCATCCCTTAGCTATTTCAATATATGCGGACGACATGGTGCTATATGTCTGAGACCCGTCTATACATCTGGCATTGGTTATACGTGAATATATACACTCTGAATGGTTTTTGGGGCTTGGCATCAACTGATCAAAATTTACAATTTTCCCCCTGACGCAAGCCACGCCCATTGGAATATGCCTTGGAGTGGTGTGTGGACCATATTAAATATTTGGGTGTATGGATGGACAGAGACCCGGAGCTAGTTGTCAGATATAATTATGGTAGAGCAACCTCGAAACTTGGGGACCAAGTGGCCCGCTCGTCCAGATTGCCCCTATCTCTAGCAGACAGAGTGGCAATTATGAAAATGGTAATACTATCAAGGTTTCCTTACTTGTTCATAAATATACCTATAATACTGACGCAGGCATTCTTTAGAACCTTACACTCATATATGATCTCATTAGCCTGGGCAGACAAGCAGCCCAGGATTCATTAGGATATTCTCGTGCTTCCTGTTGAAACCGGCCCTTTTTGTAGAGTTATCCCCAAACGTTTTGCCTTCCTCCTGTATTTTGTCTGCCCTGTTTTTGTTGGTTTTATGACTCTGGGCACTTTACCACTGCTGATCAGTGCTAAAGTGCATGTGCTCTCTCCTGTAAACTTGGTAAGATTGGTCTACACCTGTTTGGCATATTTAATTTACCTGTAAGTCCTTTGTACAGTGGTATCTTATATACCCAGGGCCTGTAAATTAAATTCTACTACTGGGATTGCAGTGCTGCTTGCGCCACCCACAGAAGTAACATTTCAAACCTGTCTTAGGCCTCTGCCGCTGCAGAGCCTGCGTGCGCAGTTTACTGCTACAGTGGCGTGGCATTTAAATCAATCAATCAATCATTTGTAGAGAGCACTACATACCCTATGAGAGTCTCAAGGCGCTGGGAGGGGGGGGGGGGGCTACTGGTCAAACAGCCAGGTCTTGAGTAGCCTCCTGAAGGTCAGCAGGTCTTGGGTCTGTCGTAGGCTCAGTGGGAGGGTGTTCCAGGTCTTGGCGGCGAGGTGGAAGAAGGATCTCCCGCCGGTGTTTGTTCTTCGGATGCGAGGGACGGCAGCGAGTGCGAGGTCGGCAGAGCGGAGCTGGCGGTTGGGAATGTAGAAGGAAAGTCATCTGTTGAGGTAGGCTGGGCCGGTCTTGTGGAGTGCCTTGTTTGCGTGGATGAGGAGCTTGAAGGATATCCTCTGGTTGACGGGGAGCCAGTGCAGGATTCCCAGGTGGGGGTTGATGTGGCTGTGGCGAGGTACGTAGAGGATCAGTCGTGCAGATGCGTTTTGGATGCATTACAGTCGTTTGATGAGCTTGGTCGGGGCTCCCGCGTAGAGGGCTTTTCTGTAGTCGAGTCTGCTGCAAGGGTCTGGGTGACTGTTCTTCTTGTATCTGTCGGGATCCACCTGTAGATCTTGCGGAGCATGCAGAGGGTGTTGAAGCAGGAGGAGGAGACGGCGTTGACTTGCTTGGTCATGGAGAGCGTTGAGTCGAGGATGATTCCCAGGTTGCGGGCGTGGTCGGTGGGTGTCGGGGCTGCCCCCAGTGCCGTCGGCCACCAGGAGTTGTCCCAGGCTGAAGGTTTGGAGCCGAGAATGAGGACCTCCGTCTTGTCCGTGTTCAACTTCAGTCGGCTAATCTTCATCCAGTCGGCGATGGCCTTCATTTCTTCATGGAGGTTGGATTTGGTGGTGATGGGGTCCTTGGTGAGGGAAAGGATCAGTTGAGTGTCGTCGGCGTAGGGGATTTTGTTGAGGTTGTGCTGTTGGGCGACGTATGCGAGCGGGCCCATGTAGATGTTGAACAGTGTCGGGCTGAGGGAAGATCCCTGGAGTACGCCGCAGATGATCTCGGAGGCTTCGGATCGGAATGGGAGAGGCAGACGCTCTGGGTTCTGCCGGAGAGGAAGGAGGTGGTCAATTCCAGAGCCTTGTCTCGGATCCCTAAGGCGTGGAGGCATGCGCATAGTGTGCGATGGAAGACAGTATCGAAGGCGGCAGAGAGGTCCAGGAGGATGAGGACCGCAGTCTCACCATTGTCCAGCAGGGTCCTGATGTCGTCGGTGGCAGCGATGAGGGCAGTCTCAGTGCTGTGGTTGCTGCGGAACCCTGACTGCAAAGGGTCCAGGATTCTGTTTTCTTCGAGGTATCGGGTTAGCTGTCTGTTGACGATCTTCTCGATGACCTTGGCCGGGAACGGAAGCAGAGAGATGGGCCGGAAGTTCTTGAGGTCTCTTGGGTCCGCCTCAGGTTTTTTGAGTAGGGCGTTGATCTCTGCGTGTTTCCAGCTCTCTGGGAAGGTCGCAGTCTCGAGGGAGAGATTGATGACGTTGCGCAGATGTGGTGCGATGGAGCTGCTGGCTTTGTTGAAGATGTGGTGCGGGAATGGGTCTGACGGGGAGCCGGAGTGGATTGTGCTCATGGTCTTGATGATGTCATCGATGCTCACGTTGGCCCAGGCTAGCAGGGGGTCGTGGTCGATGGTGTGCGGAGAGTCAATTGTGTTGATGTCTGTTTAAAGTGTTTGCCAAGTCTGAAAGTCCCCATTTACTACTTATAGGCCACCCCTAAGGTAGGACCTGGGTAGCCGTATGGGCAGGATGCTGTTTAGGTAAAAGGCAGGACATGTGCCTTTGTTGTGTGGCATGTCTTGGTAGTGACAAACAGCCTATTTGGTTTCTCACTGCATTGAGGCTGTTCCTCTCATTGGCAATTCCCTGATATTTGTTTCAGTGGTAATTTCTGATATGAAAGAGGTTGTGTGACCATGTTTGGTATGTTTGGAATGGTAGAGATAAATCCTGTTCATTGGTGAAAGCAGATTTTGTATTACTATTTTAGAAATGCCACTTTTAGCAGTAGACATTTCTGTGTGCTTATGACTCTTTGTGCCCTGCCTGGTTGTGCATTCACTGTCTGGTTTAGATTGACAGGAGCCGGTTATGTGCATTCACTGTAGACAGTCACAACGAGTGTTGAAGAGTGTCCTGCTTTCCTGGGTGACTCATAGTTGGGCTGAATAGGCCTGGTCTGCATTTGGAGTGGTGGGAGGAGTTGTCACCTGCACCTGAATAGAGCTGTGCCTGCCTTTCACAATACTATCTCTGCACCCCTGTGGTGTATCTGAAGCCAGGGCTGGGGGTTTAATGGGGGCATTGTGCACTTCTAAACGCTGTCTGTAGTGCTCCCAGAACAAAGACTTTGTGGGTATAAGTACAGGGGCTGCTTCCCCATGTATTTAGACACTGTGTGGGACTTGTAACGAGATGCTGCTGGCTCTACAGACTGCACCAGAGGATTGCTGTCCATCAGAAGGAACCACCATTTGGAGTGCTTGCCTTGTTGGACTGGTCTGCTGCCTACTGATTATTGGGCTGCAGAAGGGACTGCCACTTTGCAAATTGTTGCCTTATGTGCTGGCCTGCTGCCGCCCTCTGCCTGTGCCCCCAGTGCTCTCCTAGGGCCTCATGGCTCTCACTACCTCAGTGTCTGGTGAGCGCTGCGTGGGATATCTACTTATGCCAAGAGTTCTGAGCTGAGACTCCGCATCCGCGGTGGCAAAAGAAATTGGGAAAAGCAGAGCACATTGCCTGTACCACAAAAGTGTGTGGTGAGTGGTGTAAATGCTGTTGGCCGAGTTCAGGCTGAGGCCTCACCCCTGTGGCATGAGAAATTAGGAAAAGCAGAGTGTGGCCACTCGTCAATGAGTGGAGCGCCGTAGGAGTGCCAGGCCTTGGCTAGCAACCAGCCGAAACTGCTGACGTAGGAGCAGCGGCCCGGAAGAAAGACCATGGCTCCCCACAGCCCCACCCCAAACCAAGATGTCACGCTGAGTGCTCCAGCCCTGCACCCATGAGGGACATCTTACAAGCTGAAGCCGGGACACTCTGAGGAGAGGAGGGAGCTGCAGCCACACCGGAGTGGCTTATGGCCACCTGACAGAGGGGGAAACCCTCTGCCTCTCGTGTAGTGCTGCCGGAGAGGCTGCTCTGCCACTGACCTGACTGAGGACCGTGGGAGTCCAGCCATACCCCCCGAACCATGGTGAGATTGGTGGGCGCATTTTGTTCTATTACCTTTGCCCAGTAGTTGGGGTACTCCCCTTCGTCCGCTGAAAAGAGCCCGGGGAAGGAGCCCCTAGGCGTTGTTCAGGCCCCGGTGAATTGTGGCATTTCAGGACGTGGTAAGCCCTCGACAGAGGTCCCGTTCCTGCAGCTCCACCGCTGTGGCCCCGCATCCTGTGCTAGGTGCGCAGGCATCCTTGCCCCATACGGGCAGGTAGGCAATTACCGTGCAGCCCCTACCACAGTGCCAAAGTACTGTGGCTGCACAGTAAAGTACTAAGTTGGGATTTGGGGGCATCATGATTATCTGGTGATCCCCCCTGCGTAATCTAACAGCATTCTCAGGCCCTAATGTTAGGATGTATGCCTTATACTGGCCAGAGCAACCAGCTACATTTTCAGGAAGTGCATATTATGCACTGTAATGTTGCTTTTATGATGTTTGATAACGTGTGCGACCTATAAGTATTTACTTTAGGCACTAAGTGATGTCATGACTATTGCCTGGTTGGCAAAGTGATTTATGATCTATGTGATGTCATGACAATTGCTTAGTTGGCAAAAGGGTTTATGTGATTGTGGTTGATTGTGTTTTATGAATAATGCAAATTATATTTTTATATAACCTTGTATGGAGTCTCTTTTTGTGGTGTGCCTAGTGTGTCACTGGTGTGTGTGTGTTGCACAAACACTTTACAAATTACCTGTTGGATAAGCCTGACTGCTGTGCCAAGCTACCAAGGGGGGGGGGGGAGGTTATCTTGTGTGTGTAACTCCCTTACCCTAACTAGAGTGGTGGGTTCTGCCTGGCTTAGGTACTTTCCCCAGCCAAACCGAAGCCCTATGTCTAACACTTCCGTGCAACCAGGGTGGATTTGTTTCCTAAGACCTGCATCTTTATTACCTGTGCGCACAAAGCCAGTATGCCCACTATTGGCATTTCCCGCCAGAATATACACAACACATGGCGATAGAGAGTGACATTGGCTACCCAATACCACTTAAAGCTGTGATACCATATACATGTACAGCTGTAATGCACAATGAAATTAACACAGTTCGTTGCACCACTTGAACGTGGAGGAAACTCAGTAGGCGGGTGGCAGCAGAACCTATTTATGTACCTGCTTTGCCACTACTGCACCACCTGGCTATCTCTATTATGCAAGAACCTAGGGCACTGGCTATACTGGAGGAAGGGGGTTTGAAAACTCTGGGAGATGTTTACCCTGAGGGGACATTCATCCCCCTTGCTGAAGTACAATAGAACAGACACCAGACCCACTGTTAATGATTACATATAACAGACTCCAAGTGGCCCTTTGGTCCTCATACCCACAGTTCGCGACCGTGCCACAGACACTAGGGGCAGTCCAAATATTTCTCACAAGGATCCCATGAAAGAATCTGATCACCAAACTGTACACTGCATCACAAAGGGATGGACGGCCGGCCGGCCAGACTAGGATGTTAGACAAATGGAATACCTTACTTGATACACCACTGACCCAGGAAGACTGGGGCTTTTGCTGTATGTTAACAGGTATGCTCACATCTAACAGCAATCTCAGAATTATCAACTTTAAGTATTTACAACAAATGTATTATGCTCCTGTTCAATTGTGCAAATTTGGACTCCGTGCAGATGCAAACTGTGTGAGATGTGGGGCTCCAGAGGCCGACTTTCTACATTTGGCATGATGGTGCACCCCTATCCACCACTATTGGGAACAAGTGGCACACACACTCTGGGCTGTGGTGATGGAGAGGGTGGAAGAGACTCCCCATATGTGCGTACTGGGACTTGTTAAGCCTATGCAGCTGGCAAATGGTAAATTGGTGAGGCAGTGGCTCTAATGTTGGCAAAGGGAAGGGTATCAATGCATTGGGGCAGGAGGGGGGTCCCAACATTAAACACTGGCTTAAAGACATGGCATATTGTAGAGATCAAGTATAACATTATGCTGAGAAACTCCCACAAGCATTGTGGCCAAAGGACAGCTGGAGTCCTGTCCTAGCATACCTATTGTCACTTTCAGATGAACTTTAACGGACTGCACCCGCTCATGCTTGGATCAGGAAATGCAATTGTGTTAATCAAGCTCATTTTATGTGATACTGTATGGCAAACATTATATGCAACATTGTTTTTGGCATAGAATGGCATTATCTGTTACATTGGTATGTAAATTAGGAAATTCAATGAAGGTAACACATAGCACTATTATACATTACTAAAGATCTGGAATGTAAATTCCAATTCAACACTCTGCACCGGTTTGCATCAAAAGTGTAACACAAACTCAACACAAAGCGTTAGTGAATCTAGGCCTATGTGTGTAAGAAAGTAATTGCAATTTGGCTGCTTCCATTTCTTCAATATTTTTCCAACATTTTACAACTCTCTCCAAGAGCCTGATTTTGTATCCACTCCCTGTTAACACTCTGATAGTGTGTCTTTTGTGGAAAACTCTGACAAGAGGCAAATGTCATGATTAGTGGAATACAGAATTCTCATTAAGGAAACTGAAAAGTGCAATTAAATGTAGAATTGTGTGAGGTCATCAGTTATGTAATTGCTGACACCATTGAAGAAGTCATCACTCCAGTCTTCAGTGACACACATTTAATGCCACCAGTGATGGTGACAACAATGTCATTTGTGATATCACCTCTGAAGTATATATGTACATAGGTACGTAGTATTTCTATAGAGTGAACATAGGCAAAAGACAGAGGAGCGTTGTACATGTTCAAAGGCAAGTTTAAAGTCAATGAATTGTACGAGAGTAATCAAGGTTGTGGATGATTCATGTATTGTGACGAAAAGTCCTTTGAATAGATGGATCTTCAACTCTTTCCTAAATTGGAGCAACATTGCCGAGGTCCTGATGGATACAGGGATGTTGTTCCTGATCCTGGGTGCATAGATGGAAAAGGGTTGCTGACTTGTTTTTTTCTTTTTTACACTTCTTAGTCAGCAGTCTGATGGTGTTCTGTATGCAGGTGTGCCAAGAACCACCAAAGATGGTTAGCCTGTCTGCAAGATAAGCAGGGGTAAGGGTCTGCTGCTTTGTGAAGGATACAGTAGGTTTTGAAGTTGTTTCGGGCTGGCAAAGGGAGCCGCTGAAGTTCCATCAAGATGAGGATGATGCGATCCTCTTTCTTCAGGCTCTGGATGAGACATGCTGCAGCATGAAGGATGCTCTTTAGTGGTGCCAGTGTGGAGTCTGGGAGGCCATGAAGAAGGGCATTACCGCCATTCAGATGCGAGAGTAAAAGGGCTTGAACATTTTAACTTTAGAAGAGGGAGCCGGCTCCAGACCGCATTTGGTTTTTGGGTGATGTTTCCTTGAAATTGGTGTCTGGGGTGAACCCAATTGACTTGCCATTTGGTGAGAGTTGAGGTTAGAAGCCATCATGGCTCATGTCATTGAGCCAGGTTTGTCCTGTATCTTGTTTGTTCTTGTCAAATACCAATAATTCTGTCTCGGTTGGGTTCAACTTCAGGTAGGCACTGGATGTCGCAGGTCTGAATTATGTGCAAGCCTTGTTTGAGGTGTGGGATGTTTGAGACAGAAAATACTTTCAAGTAAAGTTGTGTATAATTGGCATATTGGTGAATCTTGGTGTTGATGCCAGTGAGTACAGTACCAAGTGGCTCCATGTAAAGGCTGAAAATGACATGAGATAGGGATCTCTTGTGACCTGAGGTACCCTGTTAACGAACTAGCGTTGGTTGGAAAGGTAGACGGAGAATACCTGAAAGACATTGCTGGTGAATTCCATTTGCAACGAGAGGGTGCGCATGAGGGGAGGATGGTAGACTATGTCAAAGGAAGCTGAAAGGTCCAGCAATATTAGGCTCATCTTCATCTGTTCTCAAGAGGGCATTGTCTACAATGTGCAAGACAGCAGTCTCCAAGCTGCAGTGTGATTTGAAGCTAGACTGATATTCATGCAGGAGATGGTTAGTATTGATGTAAACTTGGAGCTGAACATAGACTACTTTTTCAATTATCTTGCTGACAAATGGTAGGTGATGAATGGGCCATTAGTTAGTGAGTTCATCAGGGTCTAGGCATGAAGACAGGGCAGGATCATACGCACTGTATTGGTGATGGGAGTAAGAAGGCATGTGTACATTAAAGTTTCTTCAGTAGCTGTGTCTATTTCAAAACAGCTGTTCGTCCTATTAAACTCAACTATGGAAAACTGTGAGGAGAACCATTCCCTCTATTGAAGAAAAGAAATGATGAGTAAGGCAGAGGTCCGCCTAGCAGAATTCATTGGCTTACAAAGAAACTGAGGATAATCAGAGAACAGTCTGCACTGCCACTACGGAAATACTCTAAATTACAGGAAGGAGAGGAAAAAACATATTTAGTGTCCTGATTAATTGAGCAGAAAAGTTTTCCCTCAGAGACCTGACTGCTGTCCATTCAAAACACATGCCTGAATTAATTGTAGTTGTGCCTAGTGAAAAAATGGTTCATCTGAGACAATTTCACCAGTTTTGGGAGCCTGGTGGTCAGGGTCTGCATAGTTCATACCCGGAGAAACACCAACAAATCTGTACATACATCCAGGCACGTACTCACAGATATCCATGATCACATGCACGCCAAACCATTTGAAGGTAAATGTATCCATAAACACACAAATCAACATACATTAAAACACACATATAGATAAACCAACAGACACTTGTGACCACACAAAACAGACCTTCACGTACTCATGCGCACACATAACATAAAACATAATTTATAAATTCCATGCATGCATCACACATGCTTATAGACCCGATTCAGGTGGGAGACTTTGTTTTAACTGGTTCTCACCTAAAGTGCCTCTGCTTTAATAGAAATCAATGGGGAAAATACAATCCCCCAGTATTTTTTTCAAAATCTCTCACTTTCCTATTCTAAAATGTTTGCATGTATGCATTCATATATATGCTAAATGAACAAGTTACTTACCTCCGGTAATGATATATCTGTAAGAAACATAGGTTAGTTATAGATTCCTTACCTTAGAATTACCCCCAGGCGTCAGAATGGATCTGAAAAGTTTTTCATCAGCAGTACCCCTGCACGTTGGAAGTTAGCGCTGGTCGACTCTGCGTTCGTCGTCGGCATCGTGGTCGCTGGGATTACGTCACGGTAGCTACATAGACACTGCCCTCGCGCACTCATGTCAGTTCTGAACACGACTTTCCATGCCAGAAGCGCAGAGCCTTGCAAGACACTGACCACTGGTGCACAAAACTAGGGCCCTGAAAGGATGTCCTTAACCCTAGAAGTCAGTTCACATAACGGGGAGGATGGGTGGGGCAGTAAGGAATCTATAACTAACCTATGTTTCTTACAGATATATCGTTACTGAATGTAAGTAACTTGTTCATCTGAAAGAAACAGTTAGTTATATATTTCTTACCTTAGAATAGATACCACAGCAATACCAACCCCAGAGGTGGGTCTGCAAACTAAGTTCACACCAGAAAGTCCTGGAGAACAGAACGGCCAAAGAAGTCGTCTCTCCGGACTTGGCTGTCCAGGCAGTAGTGTTTGGTGAACGTGTGCAACGATGCCCATGTAGCTGCCTGACAGATGTCATTTAGGGGGACTTCTCGTCCCAAAGCAGTGGTAGCTGCATCACCCTGGTGAAATGGGCGCGCAGTCCCACTGGAGGCTCCTTCTTTGCCAAAGAATAGCAGGCTTTGATGCACAGAACAACCCACTTGGAGATGGTCCGTTTGTGCACGGCCCAACCTTTCTTAGCGCCCACATAACCAACAAAGAGCTGGCTGTCCACCTGGAATTGTTTTGTGTGATCCAAGTAGAAGGAAAGCGCACGTTTTGGATCCAGCCGGTGGAGCCTCTCTTCCTCTTTTTAAGGATGCAGAGGCGGAAAGAAGGTGGGCAAAGTGATGGTTTGGCCAATGTGGAAAGAAGTAACCACCTTGGGAAGAAAGGAAGGTCTAATTCTAAGGACAACCTTGTCCTGATGGACAGCCAGAAAGGGAGGCTTGAATGATAGAGCTTGTAGCTCACTCACCCTGCGTGCAGAGGTAATGGCCACCAGAAAGGCAGTTCTCAAAGTAAGAAGCCTGAGAGGACAGTTATGTAGCGGCTCAAAGGGAGCACACATAAGAAAGGTAAGAACCAAGTTCAAGTCCCACTGGGGCATTACGAAGGGAACAGGTGGAAAGATATGAGTAATGCCCTTAAGGAATCTATTTACAACAGGGGACTAGAAAAGAGGAGGCTGATCAGGAAGCCTAAGGAAGGCAGAAATGGACGAGAGATAGCCTTTGAGAGTGTCCAGAGCAGAGCCCTGCTGGGCGAAAGAAAGGAGGAACAAGAGAACCTCAGAAAGAGGGGCAGAAAGGGGATCCACAGCCTTTGCTGTGCACCATGCCACAAATTTGTTCCATCGGCAGGCATATACTGTCTTAGTGGATGGAAGCCTGGCTACCAAGATAACATCGCAGACTTCGGGAGGCAGTTCAAACGTCATTCACTGCCGCCGCTCAATCTCCACGCAAGGAGGTGGAGGCTGGACAGGTTCGGGTGGAGGACCGTCCCCTGCTGCTGCGACAGAAGATCGTCCCGAAGAGGCAGTCGGATCGGAGGATCGATGGCCATGTTGAGGAGCTCGGGATACTAGACTCTTCGTGCCCAATCCCGAGCCACAAGAATGACTTAGGCCCGGTTGCGCTTGATCTTCTTCAGCACTCTGGACAGAAGTGGTATAGGCGGAAAGGCGTATAGAAGACCACAACTCCATTCGTGACAAAAAGCGTCCCCTAGCTAGTGCCGCCTTGGAAATTGCAATGCGCAGAACGGCTGACATTGCGCGTTCTCTTCGGTGTCGACTAGAGCTAACAAAGGCTCTCCCCACTGCTGAAAGAGACCTTGCACCACCTCCGAGTGAAGATGCCATTCGTAATCCATCATGCACCTGTGGCTGAGTTCGTCCCCCTGGCATTCAGGGAACCTGCCAGGTGTTGAACCACCAGGGATATGCCCTGATGTTCCAGCCATGTCCAGAGGCAGAGGGCCTCCTGACATAGGATCCATGACCCCTCCCCGCCCTGTTTGTTGCAGTACCACATGGCGGTGGTGTTGTCCCTGAACACCTGCACCACTCTTTCCCGGACAGAAGAAAGGAATGCTTTGAGTGCAAGACGAATCGCCCGAAGCTCCAGAAGGTTAATGTGAAGCCCGGACTCTGCCGGAGACCAGAGGCCTCTGATCTCCGCCTCCTCCATGTGGCCGCCCCATCTCAGAAGTGACGCATCGGTCACCACTGTCAACTCTGCTTGGGGAAGGGAGAGGGATCTGCTGCCGACACAATCCTGGTATGTGAGGCACCACTGCAATTAGCGTGCAGTGCCCTCTGAGATATAGATGCAATCGGACAGATTCCCCTGATGTTGTGCCACTGGAACTGCAGGTCTTACTGCAGAGCCTGTATATGCCATCTGGCATAATCCACAAGCATGATGCAGGAGGCCATCAGACCCAGCAGCCTGAGGGTCATCCTGACCAAAACCCAGGATAGAGGCTGAAAGATCGAAAACTTAGCCCGAATACCCCGGACTCGCTGTTCAGGAGGATAAACCCAAAACTGCATCGTGTTCAGAACCACTCCGATGAAGAAGAGCTTCTGAGAGGGGGGTCAGGTGTGACTTCGGCACATTGGCAGAGAACCCCAGCGAATGCAGGAGGTCGGCCATAGTCTGGAGGTGGGAGACGACAGGCTGGGGTGAGTCCGTCTTCAATAGCCAGTTGTTGAGATAGGGGAAGACTAAAACCCCTGATTTGAGCAGATGAGCTGCGACCACTGCCATCACTTTCGTGAATACCCGAGGGGGGCTGGTAATGCAAAAAGGGAGCACGGTAAACTGAAAATGCTTGTGGCCTATCAACAACCGCAGGTAACGCCTGTGGGCCGGCAGGACAGAGATGTGGAAATAGGCGTCCTGCATGTCCAATGCTACCATCCAGTCTCCAGGGTCGAGGGCAGACAAGTCCTGAGAGAGCATCAACATTTTGTACTTCTCCTTCTGGAGAAAGCGGTTGACCTTCCTGAGATTTAAGATAGGACGCAAGCCTTTGGCCTTCTTGGGCACCAGAAAGTAGTGGGAATAGCAACCACAACCTATTCTGGGGCAGGAAACTGCTCGATGGCTCCTTTGGCCAAGAGTGCCGAAACTTCCTTTTGGAGAAGGGCAAGATGATCCTCCGACATGCGATGGGACTGAGGTGGCATGGCTGGAGGGGTAGTCTGGAAGGGGAGGGGCTAGTCCCTTCTGACTATTTGCAAAACCAACCTGCCCCACGTGATGGTGCGTCAGTAGGGGAGGTGATGGGGGAGGTGATGGCAGATCCTGCTGCCCACTGGCGGCCCTGAAAGGTCGGACTAGGAGGGTTTGGAGGCTGCTGCAGAGGTAGCTGTGGTGGACTGTCCTGTCCGCTGACCCCCAGAACCACGCTGCTGGTTCCCACGTCCCCAGCTGCACTGAGGCTGAACAGCTTGCGCCAGCCAGTGAATCTGGGCGGGACATGGCGGGGCACCCCTTCCGTAGCCACGAAAGGGGCAAAAGGCAGACTGCGCAGGGCGGGTGGTGGAGAGGCCCAAGGACCTGGCCATAGCCTGAGAGTCCTTAAAGCGATCTAACGCGTTGTCTGCCTTCTCGCCGAAAAGGCGACAGCCATCAAAGGGCATATCCAAAAGGGTGGATTTGAAATTCCCGAAACAAACAGTTGAACGTAACCAGGTGTAGCATCGAAGGGTTACTGACGTGGAAATAGTCCTGCCAAGTGCGTCTGCGGTATCCAGCCCACAGCAAATGGTAAACTTTGCTGCGTCTCTCCCCTCTGCAACTGCATGGGAGAGCACCGCCCGGGCCTCCTCAAGGGCACTGTGGCAGCACCTGTGCTACCATATCCCACACAAAGTGGGTGTAACGGCCCAACAGACATGCAGGGTTTACCGACAGCAGTCCCAAGCTGGCAGAAAAAAACATTTTCTTCCCAAGGTGGTCCAGCTTTTTGGATTCCCTATCTGGTGGTGCATTAGGGAATGCACCTTTAGAGGTGGAGGCTTGGACCACCAAGCTCTCAGGGGTGGGGTGTTGGGAGAAGAAAGTGGGGTCGCCCGGGGCCAGGTGGTGGCATCGGGCAATCATCCCGTCCACAGGAGCCCCTGTTTTGGGCCTGGACCAGGTGCCCAAAAGGATGTCCGTGAGGCCTTCATTAAACGACAGCAGGGGCTCCGAAGAGCTTGCTGCCGGTTGAAGGACCTCTGTCAGGAAGTTAGTCCGGACTGCCACCGTAGGTAGGTCGAGGTGGAGAGCTTCGGCCGCCCTCCACAACACCACTGCGTACGACGCTCCCTCGGAGACAACATGCCATGGTCTGGTGAGGTATCCAGACCACTGGCTTCCCCCAGTTCCTCTCTCCAGTCCTGTTGATACACCAACTGGTCGGTTAAAGGGTCCCCAGACCCCTCCCAGTCCTCCTCACACTCCTCTGGCTTCCAATCTGGTCTCAAAGAGCCAGGATAGAAATGGGGCAGAAAAGTACCCGTTGGTGTCGGATCCGGTGTCTGTCGACGCTGGTCCGACTCCTTCTCTACCTCGAGGTGGAGGCCGGGGTCGACGTCAGCTGGGGACACAGCCACCGCAGGTGGCGATTGTGGTACCAGTGGAATGAGCACTGGAGGAGGCATAACAAGGTCGACCGGCGCTGATCCGGATCCAGGCCTGGATCCAAGGGGACCCTGCGGCGCCAAGTACGATGCCGCCGGCGCCGAAGGCCCAGGGCCCCCAGCCGAGTCCACGGGGCCGAAGGCACGCCAGCTGAGTTAGGCTGCCCAAAGATGGTATGCATTGCTTTGTAAAACTGACAAAGCTGGGCAGGGGTCGCTTCCGGTCCCGGTAAGGGGGGATCTGGAGCCGACCCTATGGGCTCCGCACGCAGAGCCGCGGGAGGGGCATGCTTCTTTGACTTATTTTTGTGCTTCGACTCACCTGACCCCGAGTGTGAAGACTTAGAGGAAGAATGGTATTGGCTCCGCAACCTGTCCCTCGACCCCCTACGCGATCGGGACCTCGAGCGATGCGGAGCCGACTGCTAGGCCTCGAGTAACTTTCAGGACCGCTCCCGCAAAGACATCGAGGCCATGGTCCGGCAGTCGGAGCACGACTTTGGGGGTCGTGGTCATGCTCAAGGCTGTAGAGACACACGCGGTGCGGATCCATCACCGACATCACTCAGTTACAAGAACCGCAAGCCTTAAAGCCGGGTATCCCATGCGCACCAGGAGTCGATGGACTAAAAAAACAACGAAGTTGACAAAAGTCGAGAAAAAGTTAAGTCAAAAAATGACTGTAGGTACCGCGAAGGCAGCATCTATGTAGCTTCCGCAATGTCATCCCAGCGACCATGACGCAAACGACAAATGTGGAGTCGACCGACGCCACTTTCTGACAGGCATGGGTACTGCTGACGAAAAACTTTCCGGATCCAGTACAACAGGTGGGGGTAATTCTAAGGTAAGGAATCTATAACTAACTGTTTCTTTCAGATATCCTAACAAAGAGAGAGAGACAGCCATGTAAAGAAAACAGGAAGGCACCCACAGCATCATCCCCAGCCAAGAACTGGCAAAAGCAATAGGTGATGCCTTTTGGGCCCTACTGGCTTTGCAAATGCTATTTGTCGATATTGAACAAATTCAGTGCTGTTCAGCATTGACAACAAAAAGGTACATTGACACGCCTGCTGTTGACAGTCACCTCACTCTGTAGGCGGACAAATGCATTATCATGCATAGGTGCACCAAAAAATTGATGCAGGTGCCTTTTTCTTTCATTTTTTATTGACCAATCTAAGTTAGCAGGCACCACTTAGATCATTCAATATAAAAAAAAAGAAATTGTAAGAACGTGAAAACACATTTATGGAGGCCGGGAAGCAATTTGCTGCATAGCCCTCCAAAAACATATATCTAAATAAAAAGTATTTAAAAAAAAAAAAGAGCGGTGGATGTGAGAGGGGCAAAGGAAGAGCGGGTGGGTGTAAGGGGCACGAGCGTGAGAGCAACACGGTGGTGGGAAGAGAAGCATAGAAGAGAGACAGCAACATAGAGAGTGGGGAGACACAGGGAGAAGTACACAGGAGAGAGAGCAATCGGCCACGAGAGAGACAGAGCAAACACAAAGCATGGGGGCAGGCATTTTGTGGGGAGAGAAACACAAAAAGATGAGAACTGGAAAACCTTCCTCACTCCGATGGACTGCTTAATCAAAAAGAAAAAACTAGAGATCTCATTTATGAGGTTTTGCCGTAGAGCAGCACCGCAGGCTTTCCTGCTGCACTGCCCTACAGCAAAAGAGAAGAGCAGGAATGCACCGTTTCTTTGAGATACGGTGCATTCCTGTCCTTTTCTCTCGCGCCGGTGCACAATAGGCTGCCGTGCGCCAACGCAGGTAACTTTGCAGGGGTAAACCTTCCTGCACAAAAATAATTACAAGAGGCTTTTACCTTTTTCTATGTGTGCTACAGAATGCAGCACACATAGAAAAAGGAAAAACGAGGAGAAATAAGGATATTTCTCCTCATTCTGCCTCCCTTACGCCTCCCCTGGGGAGGCGTACGTTTTTGGGGCTGCCTCAGATTTTCAATTTCTCGTAAATCTGATGCATTGTCAAAATGCCATGGATGTTGCTGGGAGCACCCCAGCAACACCCATTGCATTCCCCTTTAACGCAGAAACCTTTGTTAAAGGGGACAATATTTACGAGGCAGCATTAAGCCAAACAAAGTGGCTTAGTGCTGCCTCATAAATATGGAGTAGGCTTCTGCGCCTTGGAACGTCACAAAAAGTGACATTCCATGTTGCAAGGGGCCTCATAAATGAGGCCCTAGTTGCCTAAAAGTGAACAGTGGAATGACACAAGTCAGCCACTCAAAAGGATGGTTAAGGGGCTAGGCTGTAGGGGAGTAACAAACACAAGATGGGCAACGAAAGCCCTCAAATAAGAAGTAAGCGAAAGTCATTGGGTGGGCTGAAAGCAAAGTAAGTTCTTAGAAAGGCCGCAAAAGGTCTTTCACAACCAAAAAGTTTGCGCTGTTTGGTAATCACAGCTTAAAAACCACTACAACAAGCATTTGCAATGCAATAGGTCTCGCATTACTGAATGTTTGAGCTATTGGTGTTGCAAATAATAATGCAACACCAAGAGCTTAAACTTTCAGTAATGTGAGACCTATTACATTGCAAATGCTTGTTTATTATGGATCAAGTGGACTGGGCTTTGAGGTCTGGAAAATAAGGAAATGGTTTTCATTAGGGGTCTTTTTTGTGAAACAAGAAATACATTTTTCTTAAACCAAAACGCAAAACTGGCCAACGCACAAGTCGCTTCCTTGGGGCTAGTAAATGTGCTGAATGTTAATGCAAATTCCTATTTATGAGATAATCAACATCCAATTCTACAATGAGGTGAATGTCCGGATATTAACAAACATAGCAAATAACGGTATTAGTGCTTTAAATAACAAATTCTTATTAATGAGAGAACGGTAATGTTCGCAAATGTTAAAAGGATTCTTGTCAATTGATCATGGCATGATGACCGCTGTGGTCTAATAGTGCGTGGTCTAGTAAAGTATACCGGTATAGCATTCGGTACCAGCTTTGGCCCTGAGGAAGTGACTTGTGTTGTGAAACATGTGTTGGCCAGTTTTGCGTTGTGGTTTAAGAAAAATTGATTTCTTGTTTCAAATAAAGACCACTAATCCATCAAAGTTCTTTAGCTCACTTCGCCACCCCCAGTTCAGACCCAGCCATATGGGGAAGAGTTGCCACACTGAAACCCACGGTTCCTTGGCAGGTAGCATGGGGAAAGAGCAAAGCCAGTCTCCGCTGAAGGCTACCGACCCCATGAGCAAGCTGCAGGGCAGTCAAAGGGTTCTCCTCCCACAGGCTTTGCTTCTCGCTGTTATATTCTCATGTGGAGGTCCGTGGGATCAGCCAGATAGGTCAGTGAAGACATGTCTGTGGCATGTGATGGGTGGGCTGGAGCTTGCTCCAGACACCGTCCTATGGGCACTGAAGACATGTCTGTGGTATGTGATGGGCGGGCTGAGACTGGCTCCAGACACCGTCCTATGGGTACTGAAGGCATGTCTGAGGCATGTGAGCGCTGGGCTGGCTCCAGAGCTGCATACAGCTTGTTTGGTGAAATGTTTTAGGAGGTGGGATGTCCAACTGCCTCGTTCTGTCACATGACATTGCATCCTAGCGCCCTCCTCTCCTTTGAGGCACTGAATAATGCAAAACACCAGTATTACAGCTTGCTGCTGGGGGTGTCATGGGGCTCAAAAACCCTAGCAGAGGCCTGTTAACGTGCAGGTCTACCTTGGGAGCCTTTCATCCTCCCAATGTCGATTAAGCGACTGCCGTCGAACTGGGTAATAAACAACACCTATTCTTTACACTGTTGCTAAACTGTGGCAATAACCTTGATGTAAAAAATATAATTCATTATAAAGAGGATCGCAACAATATAGGTAATTCTTATTATATTAATAATTGTGGTGGGCATAGCTCACACTGCTCACTGAATAATCTCTCGTGATCATTTAGATAGCAAGAGCCAAAAACACCAAACTCAATAGCACCCATATGAGACCGACCTAGTAGGGATAACAGGCTGACCTTGCCCGGTCGGGTTTGAACGCGTGGTACGTTTGTGAATCCAGAGCTGCCCCTATCAGGGCACCAGCCATCTTGGATAACCTTGGTGGAAATTCCAGTTGTCGAGTTGCAAATGGCTTCTATCGGACCCAGTTGCCTCACGTGGGTTCTAGGACAGTAAAGTACCTGTGAAGAACGCAGCACACACAGAGAAGGGCACTTAAAACCTCCATCGGAAACCAATAAAAAGCATTATAAAAGAGACCCACTTCTGGAATCCACCTGGGGTCCACTGGGAAGCAGTTCACTGGATCTCCGAAAGGTTGAAGGGCAGCCAGCACCTGGATCCAGCGGTCACCAGTAGTAACTGGGCATGAGGAACTTCCTCCAGAGATTTTAACAAAGCACAGCCACAGGGCAGACTAGGTCATGTCAGGCCCGGGCGAGATTTTGAACGCAGATTGTTTTGCATACATCTCTTTTATTCAAATAGATAAATACCATAGAACTCTGGGGGTGTGGAGGGGGGTTTAGGTCAGCTTCTCCTTGAAGAACCGGGTCTGTCAGCAGCAGTGTGGAACACCACCTACAGCGCACACAGAGTACCAAGGGAAAGTGACAGGGCAATGCATGAAGCACTTGGGAAGACCCGTGGCAGTGTAGCCTTCTAGACGCTATTATTCTTTATGTAGGTCTCTAAAGTTTATCATGTCTGTGAAGGATTAGCTCACCCTGTGCAGTTTTGTCTTTCCATCAACAGAACTACAAATCCCAGAAGCTATTTTTTTTTGGGTTGAAATTTGCAAATTATGTGGCAAATGCACAATAATGCTTAAAACGCCACCGCAGAATAGCATAATTGGAGCACTATATACTCAGATTCCACCTACCTCAGCGAGGACTCCATCAACCCACGCAAACCCGGCTTCAATGGTTATGAAACAGATTCGCCAATATTGGGCTGTACAGACATCCTGAATCATAGGGCAACTCCCGCGCCGCAGTCACCACACTGTTATTAAAATAATCTGCAGAACCAAAGCAGCTCTTTTGGTACATTTGAGATTAAAAAACGGCCGCGAAAGTGAAAGTAATCCCGGTAAAGCGCGGCGCGCGCGCCCGCGCACATGCACTGTAGCTCTAGGCTGGCCTGGTAGCACTTTTTGGAGCCCTCTCAATAAGTCTCGCCAGACCAGCGCATGCGCTGGGTCAGGCGAGACCTAAAAAGGAGAAAGCCAGAGACACACCCAGGGAAAGTCACCAGTAAAGACAGTGTAAAGTGAGAGAAGGGGCAACAGCTGAATAGAAACACCATGAAAAAGAGACAAGTCAAGGAGCCACTGAGGTGAAATTGTAAGGCAAAACAGCCAAAGAGGAGATAATCTCGGACACACACTAAAAGAGAGAAATAGCAACTGAGATAGGCACCTGAGGAAAGCTACAGAGAAAAGCAGCCGTACAGAAAACCAGCCACAAATAAACACTATGGAGACACAGATGGAAAAACAAAGGAAGAGGCCTCCATAATGAAGTGTTCCCTGTGACTAAATACTGCCATGATGGAGGACCTATCAAATATCAATCAGGGTTCCTCTTCGGGTATTTTTCAATTGGGCTTCTTAAGATGAAACTCAAATACATAAAGTCCTTAGTCGCTTCAACATAGCATCAATGAAAAATACATTCTTTCAGTAAAAAATAAAAATCAAGATTGAACGTCTAACCTTAATAAAGGTTAGATGTTGGCAGCCATGCATACAAGTGAACAGAAGCTAACTTTGAATGCGCAGTATTGAGGACACCCCTTTTTATTTACAAGTGCTGGGACTGCACCTCATCTTATCAGACCGAAAGCCCATAAAAGTGGCGGCTCCTCTGCTAAGGCAGAGGAGCGTCGCCCCACTGCTTCAACTGCAAGCTGAATACAAAAAATCCAATAATATTAACATTATGCTTTATTTATTTTTATTGTATTCAGCTTGCAGCTGAAGCCGTGCGGGCGGGGCTAGGCTCCCTGCGTCACAGCAAGGAGTGGTGTCAGCAACTAAAGTGCGCATAATGGTTTGACTGGCCGTCTTGGGCCGGCCAAACCATCATGCGCACTCTGTATGTTCTCCACCCAGACTTTATTACAGCCTGGTTGGAGACCATGCACAGCCTGCCAGCTCCTGTCTGAGCACCGAACCACAGTGCTCAGACCAATCACAATGCTGCTGTAAGGCAGCGTTGTGATTGGTCAGTGGATTCTGGGAGGCTGCATGCTTCCTGCAGAGTGCAGACAGGAGGACGGAGGAAGAAGAGGTGGCGGTCGCCAGTATAAATGTAAGTGCTTTTTTAAAATTATGTCCCACCCCCCCCTCCGCCACCTCCCACCCCACCACCCCTGTTCGGTAGCAGCCACTACTGGTCCATAAAACAGATTAAAAAAACCTCCATCGAACAGTAATGCATTGTTGTTATATCAAGAAAAGAAAAAATAATTCCCACAACATAAAGGAACTGGCTCATGAAAAGTTAGTGCTAACAATGATCAGCAGTCATCTAGCAGAAGCTATTACAGATGTACTATGAGAACAAATCTCTGTGGCTCCATTAAACTTTGTAAATACAGGCACTGGAAGGATGATCTTGAATCAGGAAGATTTTTATCATTTTAAGCTTAACTCTCATAGTTGTCTATGAAGGAGCACATGGAGCAGTCATATCCACCTTGACTTCAGCTGCTGGAGTAATAATCTCTGGCTCCATCATATACACTACCACCATAGCCTCCAATGTGAGAGTGAAATAGGATGCTGCTTTAGCTGTCACCACCACGCCCTCTGCATCCACGGCATTGTCAGACAAATGAGTCTGCTCTGTAGCGCCCGTGTCCGCCTCACTCTGAATTTCCTTCCTGGTTGATTCAAATTTGTTTCCTGTTCACAGCCTTGCCATTTATGGCCTGCAGAGAATTCTTGTCATTCGTCTGGTTTTTGAAGGTGTGGAAGCTAAAGTCACAGAATCTCTGTGTATTGCTGTCCTTGATAACCACAACTTCGATCATTTGCCCATACTTGGCAAAGTGCTGATCCAGGTTCTGCTTGTCGATTTCAGAACTCAAGCCACATATAAAGAGATTTCCATCATCAAAAGACATGATTCCAGCTCAAGTTGCAGGCTTCAATTCTGTTTAATGCCAAGGCTCTTCAGTGTGTTATGTGTTATCCATTAACGGTCAATCAGCATTCATTCTCTCTACACACTGCTGCAACCGCTCTGGCCCCCTCCCCCTGCTTGTTGATCCTTGGTGCCAGTATCACATTGCACCACCAGACTGCCTTTTTGATTGGAGAAACATTAGAACACACTCTGTATGAGGTATTGCTTGCCCCTCAACTTCACAGTCAAATGATGGTAAAGAAGCTATGCTCCATGGGAGGGACAAACACAAAAAGAGGAAGCAAAGCAATCAAATAATAAGCAACAAACTTAAATTGACAAGATAGCATACCAGTGGTAAGCAGTGCCCTGTGCCACAGCCCACTGTAAAGACTGGTATGGTTATCTTCAACAGACAGCTAAAAGCTGCCTGGAGATGAAACCTAAAAATAAAGAACATAAATACAATAAAGAAAGTTAACATGATATTATTTGTATTTCTCCTTCCTATGCAGTATATGTTATAATCAGCAGCTAAAAGGTTTGCCATTATAAGAGGTTAAATACAGCAATCACATTCCTGATGCCAAGGGTAAATCAACCTCAGTTGGCACAACTTACTGTCTGTGGCAAGCCGCATTAAGCTAGATGTCCTTGGAGTGATCATCCTCCATGGCATGAATGAATGTCCTCTCCTCCTGAGATTGAGCATGGTGTTCTATTTGTAGCCCTTTAGTACAAGGACTATCAGAAGGTGTTGTGATGTTTAACAAGACAAACACAAGGAGATGATGGATGGAGCGCTGAAACTTTTCAGACACTTACTCCAAGTTACAGATCTGGGTTGAATCTATCATCGTTCTTTAGCTCATTTCGCCACCTCAGTTATGACCCAGCTATTTGCAAATCAGTCACAACCCTGTGCCTCATGGGAACAGCCCAATCCGAACTGTCAAACCAGGTCTTCCCTGAACCGGAAACAAGCATCCTGGGACCGGTTTCGGGGCAACACCCATCATCAGCCAGGCTAGCTTGAATCCAGTGGCAAAGTGAGCAAGGAACCCACGTCTGGGCATACTCTGCCAGCTAAGGGCAAACAAAGCAAACGCAAGGAGATGATGGACGGAGCGCTGAAACTTTTCAGACACTCACCCCCAGTCACAGATCTGGGTTGAATCCATCATCATTCTTTAGCTCTCTTCGCCACCTCAGTTCAGACCCAGCTATATGCAAATCAGTCTTGACCCTGTGCCTCATGGGAACAGTCCAGCACGAACTGCCAAACCAGGTCTTCCCTGAACAGGAAACAAGCATCCTGGGACCAGTTTCGGGGTAACACCCCTCATCAGCCAGGTTAGCTTGAATTCAGTGGCAAAGTGAGCAAGGGAACCACGTCGGGGCATACCCTGCCAACTTAGGGCGAACAAAGCAAACACAAGGAGATGATGGATGCACCCCTGAACATTTTCAGACACTCATCCCCAGGCACAGATCTGGGTTAAACCCATCATCGTTCTTTAGCTCACTTTGCCACCTCAGTTCATACCCAGCTATATGCAAATCAGTCTTGACCCTGTGCCTCATGGGAACAGTCCAGCTCGAACTGCCAAACCAGGTCTTCCCTAAACCGGAAACGAGCATCCTGGGGCCGGTTTCGGGGTAACACCCATCGTCAGCCAGGCTAGCCTGAATCCAGTGGCAAGCAAAGTGAGCAAGGGACCCACATCTGGGCATTCCCTGGCAACTTAGGGCAAACAAAGCGAAATAACAATAAACACTTACCATAAATATTTATCAATTGATAAATTAATATTAATGATCAACTAATTATGAATTAATTAAACATAAATTACTTTCCACCCTCTACCCCAATAAACACCACAACCCACACCTAAAAATCATTACACAATTTCCATAACTAATTTTACATTAATAAATTAATATCAATTAAAAACGTATTAATTAATTTAAACAAATTTACTTCCAACCTTTACCACTATAAATCCCACAACTTACATAAAATATTACTTACACAATTGCCATATTTTAATTTTAATTAATTAATTAGCATTAATAAACAAACAATTATTAATTAATTATGAATAAATTACTTCCCACCCTATTCTCCTATAAACCCCACCACCCACTCCTAAAAAAACGACACCATTTACATAATGAATTATAAATTAAATTATTAATAATAATTAACAACAATGAAGACATATGTAATAATAAAATAACTCCAACAATTAACACTATAACATATAAATTAAATAAATATTAATTAATAACAAATATTAATACATTTATTATAATTAAATTACTTTCCACCCTATTACCCTAAAAAACCCACAACTCACTCCTAAAAAGATTACACAATTCACATAATTATCAATTAATTAATTAATCATAATTAACAGCAAATTAATTAATAATAAGTAATACATTAATTCCCAGAATTAACACCATAAAATCTCAATTAAATAAATACTAATACATTAAAAGTATAATTAATTTCTTATAATTAAATTACATCCCACATTATTCCCCTATAAACCCACAACCCGCTCCTAAACAAATGACACAATTGACATAATTGCCAATTATTTAATTTAAAAAAAATAACAACAAATTAATTAATAATTAATAATAAATTAATTTCCACAATTAGCACTATAAAATCTAAATGAATTAAATACTAATACATAAAAAATAATCATTAATTTATTATAAATAAATTACTTCCCACCCTATTCCCCTATAAACCCACAACCCACGACAGAACATAAAAACGCAAAATTTTATTGAGATAAAATTAATAACTACTAAAAATGTAACACATATATTTACAAAAAATATGTAAAAATAGATATCATACTTTTAAAATTCATAACACTAATTAAAACATCGATAGTTTAAACAACTATATTTTTGCAAATGATGTTAACAACTTCGATATTTCCAAAAACAATATTTCTTACCTGCATGTCGATATTCTTGTACACGATAATCTTCCTGTCGATATTTCCTGATCACGATATTTAAAACTCGATATTTGTGTATGTCGACATTTTAAACTCTAAACTCGATATTCTGTCCATGCACCGGTGCTTTTCACGGCTGCGGTCTGCTGTTAAGGCTCTTTTGTGAGCCTAAAACAGCTGCTGATGTGAGATCGCTACAGAACCTGGCTCTCCCTGGGCTTGGTGGTTCACCTGCAAGCGCAGCGGTGGCAGTGCTGCAGGAGGACAAGCAAACTCATAATAAGGCCCAAAGTATTTTGCCAATTTATACAGCAAAGTGTTTAAATATAGGACTAGCTAGTGCCATCCATGTCGAGATGACAAAAGCCTTTTACCACTCCAGGTACAGTATTACAGCTTTGGATGGTAAAATACCATCCAACCTTATATGTATATTTAAATAAATATTTAGGCACAATACACAAAAAGCAGTCAAGGTCAAAGGCCATAGGTCGTAGATCCTAGACCATTGGTCGCATTATAGTCTGTGCATACAAAAGCCTATCAGGTGAACGGAGGGCGGAAATTCTGCAGTGGAAGCTCTTATGCTGGAATGTGATATTATGCTGCAGCTGTGGGATGGCAGAAATGAGAGGGAGGCGGCAGCTCCAGGTGGGTTGCTGCAACAAACACAATGTAATGCCTGTCCAGCAAGTGTGGTGGAAACAGAGCGGCCTGGAAGAGATAGGAGGGAGTCTCCTGTGCTCTGTGTGTCAAATGATCAGCAAGGTGAGGAGTGTGAAGAGCATAGAAACTGCTGGATACTCAAGATGGCTATACTGGATACTCTGGTGATGTATTCAGAGAATGGCACAGGCAATTAAAAACATGATACCGTTTTTCTCTAAAATAGCTGCAACAGTCTCTGCATTTCAAGAGAAATCTCCTCATCTAAGATTGCTGCATCATCACATTCACGCAGGAGCCATCTTAAATGAGGGCATCCCCCTCATAATGCAACAATATCACTGCATACGAGCCCAGTGATGAGCAGCATATTGGGAAATATACATAACCAGGAAGAAGAACTTGCCTGTGACTTCTATATCAATGTAGCTTAGAGACTGCTCTGTATAAACCCTGCTGTTGCTTTCACTGCCTTCCAATAACAAGCAGTTATTCGGAGCTCATTATGTGCAACACATGGAACCAGTTTTGTTTACTTTAACTGAGATTATACATGTTTTAGCTCATCTACTGCCATTGTATGCTTATTTTCACTGAGTGATGTTTCTTTCAAATGAATCAGTCAGTCAGAAATAACTTTATTTCGTCAACACAATGTTGGCATAAAAAGTATTCTACAAACACATGTACATCAATATCAACTATCAATAACATTTAGGTGCTGATTCCGATCCTGTAACAATTTTCCCCGTACGAATCGTATCCGGATATTTTTCCGTACGAATCGTACAAGTAGCGTACAAACTGCCAAGTACGATTCGTATGGGGAAAAGTCCATACGAATCGCATTGGGAAAATTTCCCCACACGTCCTCGGGTCGGAAAATGTGTCCGACACATCCCCGGACGATTTACCGTACGAATCGGAAAAATGAAGTCCGAAAGCGCAAGTACGATCCGTCCCGTCCTTCCGATTTTACAACCGTAGGGAAAAAACACCGTACGGACCGAACTCCTATAGCAACCATGGAGAAATGTGACCGCATACGCGCCGAACACCCCACCCCAGACCCCGTATGTACGCGCAGAACACCCCCCCAGCCCTCGTATGTACGCAAACACCCCCCCCAGCCCCCGTATGTACGCGCCAAACGCCCCCCCCGGCCGCGGATGTACGCGCCGAACCCCCACCAGTGTATGTACGGAGCGTACCCCCACCCGTGCATGTATGGAGCGTACCAACACCCCACCAGTGTATGTACAGAGCGTACCCCCACCCGTGTATGTACGGAGCGTACCCCCACCCGTGTATGAATGGAGCGTACCCCCACACGTGTATGTACGGAGCGTACCCCCACCCGTGTATGAATGGAGCGTACCCACACCCCACCAGTGTATGTACGGAGCATGCCCCCACCCGTGTATGTATGGAGCATACCAACACCCCACCAGTGTATGTACGGAGCGTACCCCCACCCGTGTATGTACGGAGCGTACCCCCACCCGTGTAGTTATGGAGCGTACCCCCACCCGTGTATGTACGGAGCGTACCCCCACCCATGTATGTACGGAGCGTACCCCCACCCGTGTATGAATGGAGCGTACCCCCACCCGTGTATGTACGGAGCGTACCCCCACCCGTGTATGAATGGAGCGTACCCACACACCACCAGTGTATGTAAGGAGCGTACCCCCACCCGTGTATGTATGGAGCATACCAACACCCCACCAGTGAATGTACGGAGCGTACCCCCACCCGTGTATGTACGGAGCGTACCCCCACCCGTGTATGTACGGACCGTACCCACACCCGTGTATGTACAGAGTGTACCCCCACCCGTGTATGTACGGAGCGTACCCCCACCCGTGTTTGCATGGAGCATACCAACACCCCACCAGTGTATGTACGGAGCGTACACCCACCCATGTATGTATGGAGCGTACCCCCACCCATGTATGTACGGAGCGTACACCCAGCCCCCCCTGTATGTACGGTGCGAAACACCACCACCGATGGATGGTGCGGACCAACACCCTTCCCGTGTCTGTACGCACCCTACCCCAGGCCCCTACACCAGCACCCTCACCCAATATCGCGCATGTATGAGTCGTACTAAGCCATAGCAAAGGACAGCACTGTGCAACATGGCCCATGTACGCACCGTACAGACGCCAAAAACACTCGTACTGAGCCAGGACAAAGCAAAACAACACAAGGAGAGTCAATTCGATTCGCACAACACCACAAAACATGTCCAACAAGCCCAAATACATCCTATACACTGACCTGCAACTGCCAAACAGCTAAACAGAGGCCCAAAACACAACCACTCCTTATAACACACCCACCCAAAGTTCAAACACAGACACACCCACAAATGGACCAATAAAAAGGCCCAACACTCACAAACCATGATCCTTTGCAACAGATCCACTACTGCCAGACCACAGAGACAACGCACTGCACCATACTACATCCATCAATACACCTTACACTTGCACTCCTTCACACAACCACCATCACAAACACCCCCTCATCACATTCACACACACACACCTTCACAACCACACTCACACACCCACAACCATCCACACCCACACCCCCACAACCATCCACACCCACACCCCACACCATGCCCACTAACAAGAATCCAAAGTTCACAAAGGATGAGCTGGAGGTCCTTGTCGACGAAATCGTCAGAGTCGAGCCACAGCTCTTTGAAATATTGGTCAGACGGACAAGCATATCCGAAAAATCAGCCATGTGGCAGAGGATTGTCAATTCTGTGAATGCTGTTGGGGCCACCAGAAGGACCAGGCATGAGTGCCAAGCCAGGTGGTACGATCTGCGGAGGACGGTCCACCGCAAAATGACGGACGATCACAACCAGGGGAACATCACTGGAGGAGGGCCGCCCCGCAGACGGGTACAGTACCATCACTGGGAGGAGAAGGTGATGGCCACGCTGCCGCCGGTGAGAGTAGACGGAGTAGAAGGAGTCCCAGACCCTGGTGAGTACACAAACAACTCACCTCACATGGGGGGAATGCCATACACAACCAAAATCCCAATCATGCACGCAACCCCCCCAAAGCCAGTACCGGACACAACCACACTCCAAAAACACACACATGCCACTAGCGCCTCCATGCCCCATGAACCAAGCAAGGCCATGCCAAGTCACAGGCCACACAAAACACCAACACAAGACAGGATGTCCCCGATGCCGGGAGGGTGGGCCTCAAAACTAACATTGAGCAACTCAGAAGCACACAACAATGCCCTCAGCCCATATGGCCTAGGGCACAGCCATACAAACAGTGTGTCCCCACACAGTACTGTGTTGCCTGCAAATGGTGGCCGCGTTGCAGGATGACATGGGTATGAAGGCACAATTTGCACATAACAGCAGCTAATGAAGAAGCATCACTCTGAAAGAGTGTCAGCACACACCGCCACAGCAGCAGCGCAGACTCAGACACTCCGCCCAATGGGTGCCCGGAGATTAGAAACAAACCCACATGAACAAGCCAATGGCTTTTGAAAGACCTGCAAACTGTGTGTGCCCAGGAAGCTGGGCTGAGGTGACAGAGGTTGACACACAGAGGGAGGGATAGGGGGAGAGAGAGGGAGGGAGACAGAGGGGGACACAGGGAGACAGACAGAGGGAGGGAGGAGGCTGACAGAGGGAGGGAGAAAGGGAGACAGGGGGAGACGGACAGAGGGAGGAGGGTGACAGAGGGAGTGAGAAAGGGAGACAGAGGGAGACGGACAGAGGGAGGAGGCTGACAGAGGGAGGGAGAAAGGGAGAAAGAGGGAGACGGACAGAGGGAGGAGGCTGACAGAGGGAGGGAGAAAGGGAGACAGAGGGAGACGGACAGAGGGAGGAGGCTGACAGAGGGAGGGAGAAAGGGAGACAGAGGGAGACGGACAGAGGGAGGAGGGTGACAGAGGGAGGGAGAAAGGGAGATAGAGGGAGATGGACAGAGGGAGGAGGCTGACAGAGGGAGGGAGAAAGGGAGACAGAGGGAGACGGACAGAGGGAGGAGGCTGACAGAGGGAGGGAGAAAGGGAGACAGAGGGAGACGGACAGAGGGAGGAGGCTGACAGAGGGAGGGAGAAAGGGAGACAGAGGGAGACGGACAGAGGGAGGAGGCTGACAGAGGGAGGGAGAAAGGGAGACAGAGGGAGACGGACAGAGGGAAGAGGCTGACAGAGGGAGGGAGAAAGGGAGACAGAGGGAGACGGACAGAGGGAGGAGGCTGACAGAGGGAGGGAGAAAGGGAGACAGAGGGAGACGGACAGAGGGAGGAGGCTGACAGAGGGAGGGAGAAAGGGAGACAGAGGGAGACGGACAGAGGGAGGAGGCTGACAGAAGGAGGGAGAAAGGGAGACAGAGAGAGACCAAATCACCCTTGGGTGATGTGGCCATGTCCGCTCGTCAGCAGGTGGACTGTGTGCATGTAGACAAGGTTTGGCAGTGCGTTAACCCCCCCTTTTTCCTTTGATAAACACTGGGCCATGTGTCAATCGGTGCAGGCACAAACCTAACCTTACACCCAGTATACCCACCCACTGTGTTTGTTAGAACCCTGTCACAAATGCTTGAGTTACCTACCTGCATTCTCAAATAGCATGGAAAAAACACCATTTGCCCACGTACAGTGCAACACGTAAGGCGGCTCTGCATGGCTTGCTACGCCCGCTCACTACACTGCTGACTGCATTCCAAAAAGATGCATCAACTAAGATTGTGTCACACATAGGTAAAGTGTCGAAAGCTGTGGCCAAGGGAGATACCCATGCACAAGTGCACTGTGAGAGGAATGCAAGCCATATCCAACTACCCAGAGGAACTGTGCCAACTCAAAAATGAATGAAACATGGATGTCGCATGTAACACAATTAACATTGTCTCTCTCACACACAGGTCAACGTCGTCGATCTCCCCCAACACTGGGGGGGAAGACTCACAGGACCAGGCTCTGCGTGAAGAGGACCCCACCGGCAGCGACGACTCTCACCACTCCGTGGATGACCCAGACCAACCTGGCCCCTCTGGTGTCCAACCACTTGCAGCACCTGCGTCAAGTACAACTGTGCCAACCACCACCCCCATTCCTGCCACATCCCAGGAGACACCCAGGAGCCCTGCCCGCACACAACAACACAGCCAGTCTGTCCAGGAGGGACAAGGTTCTCCGGGCACCCAGGAGGAGGCAGGCGACACCGCAAATGCCATCCCTCAGGTGTCCCGGAGACCCGATGTGCCCACAACGGCAGGCCAGGTGCAAGTGGGCAGGGGTGGTGGGAGTGGAGGACGGCGGAGGCGCGAACCTGACCAGTTGGCTCAGGAACCGGTAATGTCACACGTCAGCAACATCCTCGACACATACCGGCGTGACACCAGGGGCATCAGCCAGGTTGTGTCCACCCTCGAGGAGATGAAGACCCTGCAGGCCGAGCAACATGCCAGTCAACAGCGACACCAAGGACGGATGGAGGCAAGACTGGCTGAGCTCCTGACGGTGCACACGGAAATGAACCGTTCACTCCGTCGGATTGCCGACAACATGGGCAACCCTCCCTGTGCCACCAGGCGAAGAACATCACCAGCCACAGGGAGGGATCAGGAGGAGGAGGATTCATCCGACGGAGCATCACAAGCATCGTCACGGCCTGCTTCTGAGGGTCCCCGCAGGAAGGTGGGTCGTCCACGCAAAAGACCGTGAGAGTCAGCGGAACATCACCATCTCCCAGGTCACCTGGCCTGGCACCTGGCCCTCTGGCCCAACAGCAGCACATCAGCAAATGACATTCTCTGCCACATGGACTTGCTGGTCACTGTCTGACCAATGTTGACAAAGACTGTGGCATGGACTCTGATGAATTCCAATGGCAAGGATACCAATTCCCCCAGTGAACTTTGGATTCTACACACCCGGCAAGCACCTCTTGTCATCCCCCCCAAACACGTACCCCACCACAAATAAAATTCAGCACAATCAAGAGATGATGCCGTCATTTTGCATTATTCCATTACATGTGTGTGTTGTAAAGTCAAACCATGCCTGAGTATTTTAAAGAACTACAACCATCCATACCCTGGGGTCTGAGTCTGGCACAGGACACACATGGGTCACAATGTATCATCCAATACAGACATGGAGCACCATACTCACCCGTGATGGGCCCAACCAGCTGAGGGGGTGCCCGCACAACTGTGCCGACAGACCTATTTAGAAGAGCAACAGTCATAAGCAGAGGTCAGGGATCATGTGGAGTGTCCTGGGGTGCTACTCCCAGGTATGTGTAGACAGGTGGCAGAACCATGGCCTGCATGCTTGAGTCAGGTGGATGTGGAGAATGGTGGGCCGGCCAAGGTTGGATGCATGGAGATGGCACAATGGGGTCTTGGATCACAGTGCCACAAGGTTGTGTTGGGGTTGTGGGCTGCATCCTGAGTGTGTGCGTGGATTGAGAAGGTCATCCTGCAGCTGGCAGTGATCCATTCCCCCCATCTCTGTTGGACGTTGATGTGGCTTGGTCGCCGGATGTAGAAGCAGAGCTGTGCAGATGCACCCTGGATGTGGACAAGTATCATAGGAGTTGTAACGCACATGTCCGTACAGTGCAGGGTAGGATTAGACACAGTTGTTATAGTTGACCTGGGGGATGGTCTCTCTTGCCTTGAGGTGGATGGAACTGGGGATCTTGTGCATAATTCAGAGTGTGCTGCAGCATGAGGCACAGATGCTGCTGATCAGCATAGCACATGTCAGCAAGCAATCCATGATGAACACCAGCTCGTTTGCGTGGACACTGGGTGCCCTTGCTGCAGGGCCTGCAGCAGCATGCGCCATGTCAATAAAACAATGCCACAAGTTGCACACAAAGACAAGGATCTCAGGAAGGAACTATGCAAAAGGTGTATGTCAAGGAAGGAATGTCTGGTTCAACATGCACATGCAGCACAGTGGCCGTCGTGGAGACTGACATGCCACAATACCTACACAGCCATGGACATCATGCACAATACAGATTCTAATCCCTGACAAACAGCTTGCATATTGCTACTCTACACATAGACTCATATGCACTATCTCTGATAACTATGCCAGACATGCCGCATGCACAGTGGCAACAGACCACCATTGACAGAGATGAGGCACCCTGGAGGCAGAGGGACACCTTTATTAGTCATGTGTGTCGGAATGCAAATGCAACTCTGTCAACACATACACAGGTCATGTGGATGAACATGTGGGACCGACACTGGCACCCCCCTTTGCACCACAGATGCTGGAAATCCATAGAACTGGCACACAAGTGACGGGTTACAGCTAAACACCCCCTGCTGCTCACGGAGAGGCTGCTATACACCATTGAGCCTCTAATGGGGAATTCACACACCATGTCAACCCGGTGCAACCCGTAGGTTTCCGAGGGCAGTGTTACACACATTGATGGCTTCATCACAATCCACAATCCCATTACAGATGACTGTCACCAAGTCTGACCATCAATTCAGGTGAATTCAGCTCCATGTCATGTGCCCCATGGTGCTTCTACATGTATGCAAAGTAACCAAACATGAACAGGAGCAGTGCACACACATTCAAAACAAATACCACACCCAAAAAGCCGTGCTGCATCCCTTACCCTAAGGAGATTTTCAAACTTGTCCATGCATGTAACGCTGATTCAGCACATGTTGCTGTGTTCATGAGGAATAGCAGGAGCACAACAATGCCACCAGCATACAGCATGCGCAAGTACCTGTGGATAAGAGACACACAAGAAGTCAGCCAAAAGAAGCACATCCGCATGCATGTGCATGTACTCGACACGTATAAGGTTGTCAACATGCTAGGTGACAATGATGACTCTGGAAAAACATTCTTCTATTGCACCATCACTCGAGTGACACATCCAAACACACCTCTGCTCACTTGGCAGACATGCAGATGGACACACACATTGCAACACATGCCACACACGGCCCAATGCGTGCACACTCAGAAACTGGAACTCACCACTAAGCAAAGAAGTCGCTTATGAGCCGACTCCGGATGTCATCTACCGCCTCCTCCTCCTCCACATCACTTGCGTCGTCACCAAGCCCTTCATCCTCCACGGGTGGATGGTCCTGCTCATCCGGATCCAGGATGAGTGGCACAGCTTTCTCCACTGCCATGTTGTGCAGCATGCAGCACACAAGGAAGATCTTGCAGACCTTCACCGGTGCATATGGGAGTGCACCGCCGGTCTTGTGGAGGCAACAGAATCGGCTCTTCAGGAGGCCAAACGTCCTCTCTATCACTCGCCTGGTCCGCCCACGGGCGTTGTTGTAGCGGTGCTCGGCAGCCGTGCTGGGGTTGTGGAGAGGCGTGATCAGCCATGGCATGTTGGGATAGCCAGCGTCCCCTACATGGAAACATCATGGACAAAAGTGGGTCAGGAGAAGCAGTAAGACAGGAAGATGACGCTAAATACAGGACTGACAGAGTATACCCACCAACAATACATGCTCGTTCGTTGCGCAGCTGCAGCATCATTTCAGGCACCCTGCTACGCCTCATGATGTAGGCATCGTGTGCTGATCCTGGAAAACGAGCACAGACATGTGAAATCACCATGTTGGCAAGACACACCACAAGGGCATTAATGGAGTGGTAATGCTTGCGGTTCCTATACGCTACCTCCTGTGCCTGTGGTGGTTCCAAAGCCACATGTGTTCCATCTATGGACCCAATGACATGGGGCATCCCTCCCAGGGCATAGAACTCACGCTTGACACCTGTCAACTGCTCGGGAGTTGGGAATTTAATGAACTCATCCAGGTGATCCAACATGGCCTCTAAAAAATCATGCAGAACACGGCTGAATATGGTTTGGGACATGCCACCAACATGAGCAATGGTATATTGAAAGGTACCCGTGGCAAAGAAATGTAGGGCTGCCATCACCTTCATCTTGGGTGTCAGTGCAGTAGGATACCTGTGTAGCGGTTGGAGGTGTGGTGCCAGCCGTGTCGTCAAGTTCTCAATCAACTGTCGGGGGAAGCGGTAGCGGCGTATACAGTCATGTTCCCTCAGGTCAGCCAAGTCCGGAATTCGTCGAGGGAGAGGCGGAGCCCTGCAGTAAATTTGAAGGGACAACGAAGAGTGAGTACAGTACACCACCAATGTCAATGTACTGAGCACATGTTCAACAGGCAATACACATATGCTACATACAGAGTCAGGTCTGTGCAATATGCCCTGGACACGTATGCCAGGCAGGTGACACTCCTACCAAGAGCCAGCTACAAACGTCGATTCTCAACCTCAATATGCCATGCCATGAAACTAGCTGTGGGCCAGTGTAAGTGAACAGGCAGACGCATTATAGGAGTTACAGACATCCACATATGTGCAGAAGAAGGACGTTTATTGTACAGACAGGTTGCGGAACACTAGATGCACAGGTCACATGTCATAGAAAAAGGACAGACCACACACCTTGCCATGAAGGAGTACATGTCAAGACTGATCACACATACATTGAGAGTATGCAGATATGTCCTTGTTTTGAAACTCCGTGTCGATGCATACATACACACCTTACGTCGGATTACACATGTGGGCTGGTGTGCATAACAGTGTGCCATGCCCATCTACACACAGACACATGTTTGTTGCAGCAACTGCAGATGCATTTGACCAAACACCTACAGCAAACCTATGGGAACACATGACACACACATGACATAGTTACAGCGTGCAACGCGGGCATTCACATGTCAGGTGTAATATTCCATGTACCTGGCATCAGGGGACAGTTGCGGGTGTCGGTGACTGTGCCATGCCAGTAACGCATGGCTCAACAAGTCTGTACAACATGCACACATGTCAAAGGAGTGAAGGGGATGTGTGGCACATAGTGCACCATCCCACATGACATGTGTACACAGCTCATCATCCATTTATTTGCTTCACACCTCAGGAGTAATGTGCCACATCACAGCCTGACACACCTGTGCCCGACACATGTAGTACTGCACAGACAATGCCTTGATGTCCAGCCTTGGCCAAGTATGACAGCTCTATTCCTGTCTGTGTGCCGCCTGTCACCACTGTCAGGTGTGAAACGCACCGTACATACGCTCTGAGTGCGTGTGTAGGGTCCCTATCACAATGGGAGTGCTGGCGTATGCGTATGCCATAGTAATACGGACCGTATACGCGTGTGTATGGTCCCTATCACTATGGGAGTGCTGGCGTATGCGTACGCCATAGTGATACGGACCGTACACGTGTGTGTAGGGTCCCTATCACTATGGGAGTGCTGCCGTATGCGTACGCCATAGTGATACGGACCGTACACGCGTGTGTAGGGTCCCTATCACTATGGGAGTGCTGGCGTATGCGTACGCCATAGTGATACGGACCGTACACGCGAGTGTAGGGTCCCTATCACTATGGGAGTGCTGGCGTATGCGTACGCCATAGTGATACGGACCGTACACGCGTGTGTAGGGTCCCTATCACTATGGGAGTGCTGGCGTATGCGTATGCCATAGTAATATGGACCGTACACGCGTGTGTAGGGTCCCTATCACTATGGGAGTGCTGGCGTATGCGTACGCCATAGTAATACGGACCGTACACGCGTGTGTAGGGTCCCTATCACTATGGGAGTGCTGGCGTATGCGTACGCCATAGTAATATGACCCGTACACGCGTGTGTACTGTCCGTATTACTATGGCGTACGCATACGCGAGCACTCCCATAGTGATAGGGACCGTACACACGCCTGTACGGTCCGTTTCATTGCATTTGGGGTGCCCTAGGGCCGTGGAACGCACCGTACCTGTGTGTAAATATTGAAATAACATAGGGGACACATGAGGGACAAGTATAAGGGCCTAAATGCATGCTGGTTGTCATGGAGACCGAGTTTAAAGTTTGAATTTTTGCATCAGGTGGGCAGCAGAAGTCGGTTGGAAACAATATACTTTGTTGCAAAGTGGTTGTTGACTTGACATCATGCTTAATTTTTAAACCATGCAAAGCCACTCACTGGGGTAGGTTTAAAGGGATTGGAGGAAACATAGGATGCTAATGTGACTGACCAATCACTCTGTACTCCTGAAAATGAAACAGGCCAGCAAGGCAGATATAAGGCAGCCAGGTCCCATGAAAGAGCACTTGCCTGCACATCCTTTCATTCCACAACACTGCTGCTGCTCGTGATTCCTCTGGCACCATGTCCAGGTCTGTGGAGAGGGCCCAGCCATTCGCAATGGAGGAGAATATGGCGTTGGTGAATGTGATCCTCCCACAGTACACCATGCTGTATGGTCGACCAGGGGAGCAGGTGACTGCTGACTCCACTAGCTTAGACTGTGCCCCTTTTTTGTGACTGTGACTTCTGGCATTGTGTCCATGTGTGACAGACATGCAATGTTGTTTAGAGTGGGACCCAGGGTGGGGAAGGCCTCATGTCTCCCATGCAGAGCATGCTGTAGTTCCTGTGTGCACTCCTCACTTGCATAGTGCTTACTGTGACAATCAATGCATGGTGCATGCCACATTCTGCCTGGCTACTCCTCCTGGGAATGTTGTTTCTACAGTCCTGATGTGATTCTGTGGTCCCCCCAGTGTGACAGGTGACAGTACCCATAGATGTGTGTTTGTTTAGTGTACCTGTGCTGTGAGTGTCCAAATGATGTGTTCGTCCCCTGGACATTGGTGTGTGTGTGTAAGTCCCCTGTCATGTGGGTGAGTGCATATGGGGAGAGTTGCACACCAGCTGCATGAGGGATGGATATACCCTGCCCATCTGATGTGAGCAGGGAGCAGTGCTGTGTGACTGCCGTGCTGAGCCAGCCCCACACCTGTGACACCCCCCAGTCTAGTGGCACATGGACAGAGTGAGGTTTGTACCCGCAGTTGGCAATGGCAGGTGATTGTCCTGTGCCTGTGTGTGTCTGTGTACTCTGCTGAGGTTGCGTCAGTGGGCTGGGGCATGTGACTGCTTTGAGGTGCTGTACATAATCCTGGTGTAGCTTGTGATGCACAGTGTGATCCAGGATCATTGATTGTGTGGCACCCCTCATGCCACCTGTGTACTTTCAATGCCACGTAGTGCATTTGGCCTTCCCCAGAGGATAATGTCCCTATGACAAAGGTGCAATGAGTTGCCTGCATACCATGGCCTGTTCAAACAAGACAAATTATTAATATGTGTGTCTCTGTGTCATTGCTCAGGTGTATTAAAGTATTCTCACTTTTGCATCCTCACAGGTAGGCGTCCATGCCAAGGGGGAGATATGGAAGCAAGCCGTCAGTGCCGTGAGGAAGACGGAGGGTCGGAAGCGGCGCCTAGCCCAGGTGAGGAAACGCTGGCAGGATATCCGGTGCTGGACAAGGAGGATTGCACGGGTCCTGCTGGGGGACTCACCTGAGTGCCAAAAGAACCGTGGGCGCCGGCGTCTGACCCACATCCATAAGCGTGTGCTAGCGGTGGTCTTCCCCGACTTGGATAGGCGCTTACAGGAGAAGCAGCAGTAGGAAGGGGGTAGGTACATGTGTGTTTGTTGTGTGTCACCAGCTTTTGGAAGTGCGCAGTTGCATGGATACACTGCCAGGGTTTAAATGTGCAGTGCATTACCTGTTCCCCAAAGTAAACCGGTGCTGTTCTTCCTCCCTTCCCCTCCTTGCCATGTGTTCCCTTGTCTGTGTGTAGTCACTCTTGCACAAGGTAATCTAGGCTGGCAGTTAATCCAAGTGCCCAATGCTTGCAGCATCATGTGTGGGGGTGGTGTGTAACAGGTTTTGGGACCTTGCCTGTGCCCTGGCCAGTTCAGTCATTGTGGAGTCCATGTCAGTTGGCACTGATGCTGAGTCCCGACATAGGAGTGTGTCTTAAAAGTGCACTGCCTTACAGCATACATGTCCAATGTTGTGCCCTCTGACATGATGTGCATGAGTGGGAGTAATGCATAGTGCAGGGACGGTTGCTTCAGTGGCAGTCATATCCATCCAGGACCATGGAGGAGTGTGGCCACTACCGTGCCCGGGGGCACCTTTTCCTAGGTATCATGTGTGTCATCCAACAATGTGGACATTCTCTGTGTCTTCGGCATAGGTTGGGCTCTGTGGCATTGTACCCTGGCCTCATCTGTATTTACGTAAACTGTGCTACATGTGTCCACTGTGCAGTGTGACCCAATTTTGCTTGTGCATACTCACAGTGGGCAGTGCCTGTGTGTCTTGGTACGACAATCTGATGATGGTTGATTGTCAATGATATATGTGGACAGGCGCACCAGGGGTAGTTTGTGTACAATCAGGATTTAGTGCAGGCCATGTGTTTTTATCCCAGAGTAAGAGGTGTAAGTACTTCCTCTGTCTCAATCACATTGTCTCAGGTAGGGGGTAGTTTGTGCGGGCAAGGCCTACATGTCAAAATCTGAAGTCTCCTTGCTAGGTCTGGCCTGTGTGTGATGTTTGTCTGGACATACACTCAAGGTGCAGTGACCCAGTCATGTTGGGCATGTTTTAATGTATTAGCTTTGCAGCATGTGCAAAAAGTTAATAGACATGGTTCCTGCTCATCCCTTTTTTGGCAACGCTGTGTGGTGCAGATGCTGTGCACGATTGTCCCCAGAGCCTAGCTCCTCTGTCCAATTTGATATCAAGTAATTTGCTGTTGTGTCATGCTCTCCATTGTTTCTCAGTGGCATGGTGGGTCAACCAACTGTGTGTTGCAGGGCCTACATATGTACCTTGTATTGTAGATGTTACTCATGTTGCTTTTCAGGCTATGCACTGTGACCTATGTAGATTTGACTCATGTGACATATGTATACAGGTGTCTGATTATTTCCTGTCTCTTCACCTTGCCCACAGCATCGTCGGGGGACTCCGAGGGAGACACTGGCACGGACCGTGAGGAGGGAGCGAGCACCAGTGCCAGCAGTGCTGTCTTGTCTGGCGCATCGAGTGGCACGGAGGCCGAGGGGAGTGAGGCGGAGGACCTGTCCAGTCCCACCACCGACTATGACGCTGACGGGTCCGAGGCTGAGCTCCCAGAGGGGGCGGAGGCTGCTCCCACAGTTGAAAGCAGCACTCCATCTCTACCCGCCCCCTCCATTCCCATCACCGGCCACCCACTTGCTCAGTCCCTTCCCGCCGTGCTAGGTCACCACGTGTCTCCTTCTTGCCAGGCACCGCACCCCCTGCCCCTGTCTCCACTGCTGCCGTGAATGCCGAGTCGGTGGACATCCTGCGCCAGTTGCAAGTTGGTCAGACTGCGATGCTTAATGTCCTCCATGGCCACACCCGAGTGCTCACCCAGATGGAGGCATACATGGAGGGCATCTCAGCTGCGTAGTCTGACCAACGCCAGTTGCTGAGGTCCAAAGACTCGACACTGACTGCAGCAGTGGGTCTCCTCCAGTGCTGCGTCCCCCCCTACCCCTGCACCATCCACACTTCCCACTCCCATGCCTGTCCCAAGCACACCCAGACGTACCCATGCACGCACCCCACCAGACACAGGCACCACACCACCAGGGAAGGCCAAGCGCACACCTCCTGGTACGCACACACAGGGTGAAGTAGGCGCACCCACTGGGTCGGGGGGCAAACGGAAGACACGCAGCCACAGTGGGAGTCCACATTCCTCACAACCCACTCCCTCCAAATCCACTCCCCTCAGTTCTCCTGGCCAAGATTCCAACAAAGATTCCTTCCTGGCCGCTCTGTCCCTGAGCCTCAGTGTGACACCACCCCGCAAGCGGTCAAAGGAGTCCCCGGTCAGGGTAGTTGAGTCCCCCCCCTGTCCACACCCTCCCCCAGTAGCGCTGTGACCCATCCCTCCGACCCCCCCCTCCTTGGGGCCTGTGGTTCCTTCGGGTGCAGGTGGAGACGCTGGAGGACCTTGCAACCGTGTGCAGCGCCATTCTCACCTCCACCTTTGGTGCTGCCCCACCCCCTGTGGTGGAGTCCTCCGTCCCTGCACCCACAACACCTACCCTTGCCCCTCCTGTCCCTGCGGTGCCTGGTCCTTCCCCCCACATGATGCCCCACCCCCTGTGGAAGCAAAGGAGGTATGAACTGTGCAGTCAAGCTAGGGGACACGCGTCCCTATGTGTCCCTCACCAGGAATTGGACTGTGGACTGCCCTATGGGCCATGTACATATTGAACTTTTAATAACCAATTTTTTTTCATGCTGAATTAAGCAATGTTTTTTTTCCTTTGAACACTACTGCTTTTCTGGTATTGCTGATGGTGGTGCTGCTCCATGATTTGGGGTGGGAATAATGTGTTAAGTGTCTGGGAAATGTAGTAGTGTGCCGCTCATGGGGTGGACCCTGGTATCTGTGTGCCATCACAAGGTACTTGCGAAATAACTTTGTTCATGTAAGCTCTTACTGCATGGTGACATTGTCCCAAGGTGTGTTCCTTCCTCTGTGGACCCTGACATCTTCCCTGCAGGGTGTTTCCTAAATGTTGTGCTGAGCTGTGTCTACATTTCCTTGGTGTGTGACGGATCCGTTCAACTTTGCCCATGCATGCTGGGCAATGTCTCCACCTGCATCATAAGTGGCATCTTTGGTGGTCACTGTACTTGTGTATGGAGTATATTGACATGACTTCATGTGGACATGTTCCCTTTTACACACTATGCATGTGTGTACTCCCAGCCTCGCACACATGTGTTACGTGTTCTGCAGGGTCTTTGAGCACCTGACTGACAATTGTGGGCATTGTATCTGTGGGTACTGCACCCTTTTCTTTCCATGGGCACTGCTGGGGGGACTCTGCACCCACCCCTCCTATGTCTGGGCACTGCTGGGGGGACTCTGCACCCACCCCTCCTATGTCTGGGCACTGCTGGGGGGACTCTGCACCCACCCCTCCTGTGTCTGGGCACTGCTGGGAGTGATGGGCACCCACCCCTCCTGTGTCTGGGCACTGCTGGGGGGACTCTGCACCCACCCCTCGTATGTCTGGGCACTGCTGGGGGGACTCTGCACCCACCCCTCATATGTCTGGGCACTGCTGGGGGGACTCTGCACCCACCCCTCCTATGTCTGGGCACTGCTGGGAGTGATAGGCACCCACCCCTCCTATGTCTGGGCACTGCTGGGAGGACTCTGCACCCACCCCTCCTATGTCTGGGCACTGCTGGGGGGGACTCTGCACCCACCCCTCCTATGTCTGGGCACTGCTGGGGGGACTCTGCACCCACCCCTCCTGTGTCTGGGCACTGCTGGGAGTGATAGGCACCCACCCCTCCTATGTCTGGGCACTGCTGGGAGGACTCTGCACCCACCCTTCCTATGTCGGGGCACTGCTGGGGGGACTCTGCACCCACCCCTCCTGTGTCTGGGCACTGCTGGGAGTGATAGGCACCCACCCCTCCTGTGTCTGGGCACTGCTGGGAGTGATAGACACCCACCCCTCCTATGTCTGGGCACAGCTGGGAGTGATAGGCACCCACCCCTCCTATGTCTGGGCACTGCTGGGAGGACTCTGCACCCACCCCTCCTATGTCTGGGCACTGCTGGGGGGGACTCTGCACCCACCCCTCCTATGTCTGGGCACTGCTGGGGGGACTCTGCACCCACCCCTCCTGTGTCTGGGCACTGCTGGGAGTGATAGGCACCCACCCCTCCTATGTCTGGGCACTGCTGGGAGGACTCTGCACCCACCCTTCCTATGTCGGGGCACTGCTGGGGGGACTCTGCACCCACCCCTCCTGTGTCTGGGCACTGCTGGGAGTGATAGGCACCCACCCCTCCTGTGTCTGGGCACTGCTGGGAGTGATAGACACCCACCCCTCCTATGTCTGGGCACAGCTGGGAGTGATAGGCACCCACCCCTCCTATGTCTGGGCACTGCTGGGAGGACTCTGCACCCACCCCCTCCTATGTCTGGGCACTGCTGGGGGGACTCTGCACCCACCCCTCCTGTGTCTGGGCACTGCTGGGAGTGATAGGCACCCACCCCTCCTGTGTCTGGGCACTGCTGGGGGGACTCTGCACCCACCCCTCGTATGTCTGGGCACTGCTGGGGGGACTCTGCACCCACCCCTCGTATGTCTGGGCACTGCTGGGGGGACTCTGCACCCACCCCTCCTATGTCTGGGCACTGCTGGGAATGATAGGCACCCACCCCTCCTGTGTCTGGGCACTGCTGGGAGTGATAGGCACCCACCCCTCCTATGTCTGGGCACTGCTGGGAGGACTCTGCACCCACCCCTCCTATGTCTGGGCACTGCTGGGGGGACTCTGCACCCACCCCTCCTGTGTCTGGGCACTGCTGGGAGTGAAAGGCACCCACCCCTCCTGTGTCTGGGCACTGCTGGGAGTGATAGGCACCCACCCCTCCTATGTCTGGGCACTGCTGGGAGTGATAGGCACCCACCCCTCCTATGTTTGGGCACTGCTGGGGGGACTCTGCACCCACCCCTCGTATGTCTGGGCACTGCTGGGGGGACTCTGCACCCACCCCTCCTATGTCTGGGCACTGCTGGGAGTGATAGGCACCCACCCCTCCTGTGTCTGGGCACTGCTGGGAGTGATAGGCACCCACCCCTCCTATGTCTGGGCACTGCTGGGAGGACTCTGCACCCACCCCTCCTATGTCTGGGCACTGCTGGGGGGACTCTGCACCCACCCCTCCTGTGTCTGGGCACTGCCGGGAGTGATAGGCACCCACCCCTCCTGTGTCTGGGCACTGCTGGGAGTGATAGGCACCCACCCCTCCTATGTCTGGGCACTGCTGGGAGTGATAGGCATCCACCCCTCCTATGTCTGGGCACTGCTGGGGGGGACTCTGCACCCACTCCTCCTATGTCTGGGCACGGCTGGGGGACTCTGCACCCACCCCTCCTATGTCTGGGCACTGTTGGGAGGACTCTGCACCCACTCCTCCTATGTCTGGGCACTGCTGGGAGGACTCTGCACCCACCCCTCCTATGTCTGGGCACTGCTAGGAGGACTCTGCACCCACCCCTCCTGTGTATGGGCACTGCTGGGAGGACTCTGCACCCACCCCTCCTATGTCTGGCCATGTACGCTCGGGACATACACGGGTGGGGGTACGCTCCGAACATACCCGTACCCACGCTCTGCAGGCCTGGGTACGGCCCGTACCCATGCCTTTGGAACGTGGGTACGGTGCGTACCCCCATTGTTGGGGTGCCGTAGGGGTCTGCATCGTACCCAGGCCTTCTGAGTGTGGGTACGGGTCGTACCACACGTACCCCAACGTCACTCCAACAATGGCGGTACGGCCCGTACCCACGCTCTTAAGGCCTGGGTACGGTGCGGACCCCAATGGGGTGCCGTAGGGGTAGGCACCGTACCCAGGCCTTCAGGGCATGGGTACGGGTCGTACCACGCGTACCCCTACATCACCCCAAAAATGCTGGTACGGCCCGTACCCAGGCCTTTAGAACATGGGTACGGGCCGTACCGCCATTGTTGGGGTGACGTAGGGGTGGGCGTGGTACGACCCGTACCTTCACTCTTAAGGCCTGGGTACGGTGCGGACCCCCAACGGGGTGCCGTAGGGGTAGGCACCGTACCCAGGCCTTCAGGGCGTGGGTACGGGTCGTACCACGCGTACCCCTACATCACCCCAACAATGCTGGTACGGCCCGTACCCAGGCCTTTAGAACGTGGGTACGGGCCGTACCGCCATTGGTGGGGTGACGTAGGGGTGAGCGTGGTACGACCCGTACCCACGCTCTTAAGGCGTGGGTACGGTACGTACCAGAATTGTTGTGTTGCTGGTTCGTGTCAACATCCACTTCCGTTGTGGCAGATGCATGCGTTGCTGGACACGCCCCCACCCCCTCGAAGTGACCAGGCCCTGAAGGTCAGGTATGTCCAGGGCATGTATGAATTGTTACTTGGGTGGGGGTTATGTGTCCTGCCCCTGCTCCCCCCCCTTTGCCCCTGGGTGTTGTTCTGACCTTCTGCGGCTTCTGCGGCGGTTCCTGTAGAGCAGGTGGACTGCTATGAGGGCTGGGATGACACGTAGGTTCGGGTCCATGGCTGTCCGTCGCGTACAGGTGCTCCTTGTGCGCGTCGTCCTGATTTCCCGGCAGTTTTTGGCAGCCGGAAAATATAATCCGTGCGGAGTGACGTCGGTACGGATCGTACTTCCTGGTTCGTGAAACGCAGCCTGAATGCGTCCCGATATGAACAACCAAACCACAATGCTAGCGGTACTTCCCCATTAGGAAGCATTAGTTTACTTTATTATCATTAGTCTATTGTGGTTATATTTGTACATATTTGTCTTTTACTATAGGTATCTCTACCGTGCTATAGCTGCCCTACAATTTGAATGAAATTTTGATACTGACCACCATTATTTCTGTCAAGCCTCATTTGGGCTATCCAACTTAAGACTTCGCTACTCTGATTTTTAGCTGTCTACAAGACATTAAGTGAGTATTACCTTATTCACTATCACTCTAGATTTGATCCTTTCATCACTTAGGTCCTTGATATATCTATGGACGATACATGTTACCTTTGTGTGTTTTTTTAGAAACATTGACCTCTAACTGCCACAATTTGGATATCTGAAATTGTGAGGGAACTGAACAAGAAACCTAGAACGTGAAGACATTATTAATCCCTCTCAATTTTTCCTTGGTGTGTATACATTTTTCTTCTTTCTTCCTTTTTCCTTGAGTCACTATGTCCTTATATGTTTTATCAGTTTTTCCCCCCCCTTTTTCATTTGTTACTTAGATTTGAACCCTACAACATGCTCTACACTAGGGGATTAATTTGATACCTTATTGTCCTTCAATTTCCCCTTTCCTTTGGTTATCCTTCACTTGCCTTATGGTTGGAATTAGCCGAATTATGCCCTTGTTGGGACATTTCGAGAGGAGTGCTCAAATAGTTGGTTGAAACACTCATTGACTATAGGCATCATTAAATCAGTTACATTAATACTGTTAGATATAGTAATTGTGATTATATGAATATATGTCTCTTTCTGAAAAATCATAAACCGCGTGTCAATTTCTTTAGTTGACATGAAAAAATTGTATTTGTATGGGTTCCGTACTTTTTCTGGTATTAAATATGCGTCTGTATATGTCCGGCATATATATATATTTTTTATTATTGTTATGTTGTATGTGTTTGTGCCTAGTCCTTATGTTGAATATTTACAATGCGCTTTTGTATATATCTGTTGCAGCCCTGAAGAAGTCCAGAGGTGGACGAAACGCGTCGGCTGCTTTGGCTGTGTTGGAAAATTGTTTTTTAATTGCAATACTCACTGTATAATAAAGAAGAGCTTTTTTGAAAAAACGAAAAATAACTTAAGAACTTGGACTTTATTTGAATGACATTGTTTAAGTGGTGCATTTGGTGTTGTTTTTGTGAATGCGTCCCGACGTCACGTCGGCGCTTTCCCGGATCACATTTGTATGTATATTTTCGTCGGTCGGTGATTTGTACGATTCGTACGGAAATAGTGTTTCCATACGAATCGTACTTGCATTTTTGTAATGTTTTTTGACCGGGTACGAGTCGGACGGAGAAAACTCTCCGACCGACGGTTCGTACCCGGTTTTTCCAGGATCGGAATCGGCCCCTTAATGTGTTAAAAAGAGATAAAAATTAGTTTTAAAAAAAATGATCCTAGACTAGAAGAAAACATTAGTTCATAAGTATACACACAGATATTGCACAACCCATCTCAATTTGTATTTTAAATATTATAATGATAATATGATCTCCTTTTCCTCAAAGCAGATAAAAAGAACAAAGCCAAAGAGAAACATGTGAAGGGATCAGACCATAACTGAAGATAGTGTAAGGCTACGCGACATTGGTTAAAATTCAGTTTGCAAATAAGGGGGACAATGAATCTTTTTTTTTGTCACCATAGAATTTACAAAAGAACAAGAAATGAAGATCGTTCTGAATGGATCGCTTGTCACAAGGGCACAATGGGAGTGCAGTGATCACCTAGGTTTTAGGAGGATGACCTAACATAATGGGGATATAATTTAAACGGAATCTCATTAAAATATATCTATGTTGAAGATTCGTGACAGCATAATATAATCTGACTGTAGGAAGTTTAAAAATAGTATTGTGCCTCCTCGCCTGTAAATGAGCCAATAGATGGGTTTTCAGCTCTTTTTTAGATATTGACCGGCACATCTTCGGATCTTCATAAAAGTGGTGTAAACCAGCCACCTGAAGGTTGGATTCAACATATCTTAACCAACTAATATTGTTCACACCATCTAATTTCAGAACATCATTAACAATATCTCTGGTCAACAAAAGGGCTTCTTTACGCCAGACTGAGTGCCACATCATAATTGGTGCAATACAAATCTTATGGTGAGTAGACAAAATATCGGAAATGTAATATCGATATACAGAAATATCGAAGTCAAAATATCAATGGAACAATATATCCCTGTCATTAAAATCGATGTAAAAAATGTCGAGATTGTTATGTGTAGTAAAATATCGAGGTATAGTATATCGAAAGACATAATATCGTGTAGTAAAAATATCGAAAAAGGATAGTATTAAGTCATTTTGTGATTTGTTAAAAATTATTGTTTAGAAGTGTCAGCAAATGTTTATTTAAGTGTATTAAAAATATCAATTTTGTTTCAATTAATATAATTTTTTTAATTTTGATATATAATTTTAGGAGCGGGATGTTGGGTTTATAGGGGATAAAGGTGGGGAGTGTTTTAAAAATATATATTTGAAATAAAATATTTTAATACATTTTTGTAGAATTTGAATTTAAATTTTGAACAAAATTTTAATATTTAAATTTTAATTATGAAAAAAAAAATATTTCGTGCGATGTTGTGTATATAGGGGTTAAGGGTGGGGAGTGTTTTGGAAATAAATATTAAATTTAAAATTTTAGGATATAATTTTTGAAATATTATTAATAAAAAGTTTTAAATTTTGATATATAATTTTAGGAGCGGGATGTTGGGTTTATAGGGGATAAGGGTGGGGAGTGTTTTAAAAATATATATTTGAAATAAAATATTTTAATACATTTTTGTAGAATTTGAATTTAAATTTTGTAAAAAATTGTAATATTTAAATTTTAATTATGAAAAAAAAATTTTTTAGTGGGATGTTGTGTATATAGGGGTTAAGGGTGGGGAGTGTTTTGGAAATAAATATTAAATTTATTATTTTAGGATATAATTTTTGAAATATATTAAAAAAAAAAAAAAATTCTAATTTGTTTGTAAAATTTAAATGTGAAAATTGTAATAATAAAATAAATGTAATAAGTGGGATTTTGGGGTTATAGGGGATAAGGGTGGGGAGTGTTTTAGATATATATTTAATATTTAATATTGAATTTAAAAAAAGGAAATTTCAATTTTGGTATGAAAAATTAAAATTAAAAATTTTACTAATAAAATGTAATAATTTATGATATTATTTTTGAAATATTATATTTACAAATAAAAAAAATTCAAATAAGTTTTTAAAATTTAAATGTGAAAATTCTAATAATAAAAAAAATTTAATAAGTGGGATTTTGGGGTTATAGGGGATAAGGGTGGGGAGTGTTTTAGATATATATTTATTATTTAATATTGAATTACAAAAAAATTACATTAAAATTTTGGTATTAAAATTTACAATTAAACATTTTACTAATACAATACATTTAATAAGTGGGATTTTGGGGTTATAGGGGATAAGGGTGGGGAGTGTTTTTGAAAAATATTTAATATTTTATAAAAAAAAAATAGAAAATTTAATTTTGGTATTAAAAGTTAAAATTAAAAAAATTACTAATAAAATAAATGTAATAAGTGGGAATTGGGGGTTATAGGGGATAAGGGTGGGGAGTGCTTTCGAAATATATGTAATATTTTATATTTGAAAAAAATAATGGAAATTTATAATTTGGTAATAAAAGTTAATTTTAATCATTTTAATAATAAAATAAATGTTATAAGTGGTATTTTGGGGTTATAGGGCATAAGGGTGGGGAGCGTTTTAGAAATATATAAAAAATTTAATATTAATAAAAAATTATTTACACTTAGAAATGTTCTTTGAATTAACATTTAACAATTTTAAGAAGATACTTCATTTAATAAGAGTGATGTAGGATTTATAGGGGATAAGGGTGGGTAGTGTTTACAAATTAGTAATTGTTTTAAAAAATCTAAAATATATAGTAACCCTAATTCAATATAGATTGGAGTGGGAATAGTACATTATTTATGGTCAGTGTGCAGCACCTACTTTGATTTCTTATAGACTGGAGTGGGAATAGTAAATTATTTATGGTCAGTGTCAAGCATCTACTTTAATTTATTATAGACTGGAGTGGGAATAGTAAATTATTTTTGGTCAGTGTCCAGCATGTACTTTAATTTATTATAGACTGTAGTGGGAATAGTAAATTATTTATGGTCAGTGTCCAGCACCTACTCTAATTTATTAGAGACTGGAGTGGGAATAGTAAATTATTTATGGTTAGTGTCCAGCACCTACTCTAATTTATTATAGACTGGACTGGGAATAGTAAATTATTTATGGTCACTGTCCAGCACCTACTCTAATTTTTTATAGACTGGAGTGGGAATAGTAAATTATTTATGGTCAGTGTCCAGCACCTACTCTAATTTATTATAGACTGGAGTGGGAATAGTAAATTATTTATGGTTAGTGTCCAGCACCTACTCTATTTTATTATAGACTGGAGTGGGAATAGTAAATTATTTATGGTCACTGTCCAGCACCTACTCTAATTTTTTATAGACTAGAGTGGGAATAGTAAATTAGTTATGGTCAGTGTCCAGCATGTACTTTAATTGTTCATAGACTGGAGTGGGAATAGTAAATTATTTATGGTCAGTGTCCAGCACCTACTCTAATTGATTGTAGATTGGAGTGGTAATAGTAAATTATTTATGGTCACTGTCCAGCACCTACTCTAATTTTTTATAGACTGGAGTGGGAATAGTAAATTATTTATGGTCAGTGTCCAGCACCTACTCTAATTTATTATAGACTGGAGTGGGAATAGTAAATTATTTATGGTTAGTGTCCAGCACCTACTCTAATTTATTATAGACTGGAGTGGGAATAGTAAATTATTTATGGTCACTGTCCAGCACCTACTCTAATTTTTTATAGACTGGAGTGGGAATAGTAAATTATTTATGGTCAGTGTCCAGCACCTACTTTAATTTATTATAGACTGGAGTGGGAATAGTAAATTATTTATGGTTAGTGTCCAGCACCTACTCTAATTTATTATAGACTGGAGTGGGAATAGTAAATTATTTATGGTCACTGTCCAGCACCTACTCTAATTTTTTATAGACTGGAGTGGGAATAGTAAATTATTTATGGTCAGTGTCCAGCACCTACTTTAATTTATTATAGACTGGAGTGGGAATAGTAAATTATTTATGGTTAGTGTCCAGCACCTACTCTAATTTTTATAGACTGGAGTGGGAATAGTAAATTATTTATGGTCAGTGTCCAGCACCTATTCTAATTTATTATAGACTGGAGTGGTAATAGTAAATTATTTATGGTCACTGTCCAGCACCTACTCTAATTTTTTATAGACTGGAGTGGGAATAGTAAATTATTTATGGTCAGTGTCCAGCACCTACTCTAATTTATTATAGACTTGAGTGGGAATAGTAAATTAGTTATGGTTAGTGTCCAGCACCTACTCTAATTTATTATAGACTGGAGTGGGAATAGTAAATTATTTATGGTCACTGTCCAGCACCTACTCTAATTTTTTATAGACTGGAGTGGGAATAGTAAATTTTTTATGGTCAGTGTCCAGCACCTACTCTAATTTATTATAGACTGGAGTGGTAATAGTAAATTATTTATGGTCACTGTCCAGCACCTACTCTAATTTTTTATCGACTGGAGTGGGAATAGTAAATTATTTATGGTCACTGTCCAGCACCTACTCTAATTTATTATAGACTGGAGTGGGAATAGTAAATTATTTATGGTCACTGTCCAGCACCTACTCTAATTTATTATAGACTGGAGTGGGAATAGTAAATTATTTATGGTCAGTGTCCAGCACCTACTCTAATTTATTATAGACTGGAGTGGGAATAGTAAATTATTTATGGTCAGTGTCAAGCATCTACTTTAATTTATTATAGACTGGAGTGGGAATAGTAAATTATTTATGGTCACTGTCCAGCAACTACTCTAATCTGTATGGTATTTAATGAAATTAAATTACATTAATATAGCAATAATAAAAATATTTTTAAGTGAATATTATTTGTATTTTATTATTATATATTGGATTTGTACTAATTAATTCAATATTTATAGTTTAGGATAATAAATACATGTAAAGTTTTAATGTGATATGTTTGGAATATTTAATATTATTATTAGGAAAAATACATGAATATTTTGTATTGGAATAATGGGTAATGGCATTCTGTAATTTTATAATATTTATTGATTTTTATTTTTTTATAAAAAAAATATTCTATATGTTAAATATTCATAATAGAAGATCAATATTAATAATCAGAGAAACACAATTAATAAGACAAGAACATGTTTTTTATTGTAGTTTTTAAAATTTGTTATTGTTTATTCATTTGAGTAAGATCATTTAGAAATAGCATTATTTACATTGTAATTAAATTCAAACATATTGAATATAGGTGAGAACAAATTTTATGTACATTTAGTATATTTTCTAACATTTTTTAGTAAATTAAAAATATTATTAATAATGTTGTACAATGTAGTGTTTTAAATTAAATTTAACATAGCAATAGGTTTTGTAAATCTTTATACAAAACTTTTGGCAAATATTTTCATATATAAACATTTTAATATTTGTAGTACAAACATGTTATGCCTTTTTTATTAATATTAATATGTAAAATATTAATATTAATTATTTTTACAATGTTTTCAAAACAAACATATTTTTAACATAAATAAAATTTTAGCATTCATGCAAAAAATTTGTAACAATTTTTCATACATTGTTCTGTAGTATTATCTTTTTAGAAATTATAATAAAAAATATTTTACATTTTTTAATATTTATTTATATAATTTTAATCATTAGGAACATTTGTTGACAATTTGTAGGTAAATGAAAAAAATAGGTCTATTTTTGCTAAATAATATAAAATATTTGTGTGTGAATTTACTGTTTTACCTGATTTAATTAGGGCTTTTTAGTATAGTTAAATGTTTTATTATGTTTTGGGCACTCTATTTTGTAACCCGGTAATGTTGTTTTGGGTCATTTGGTTTGAAGGGAAGCTCGCGGTTGGGAGTTACTTCGCGTCGTGAAAGGTAAGGTTTGTTTTATATGTTTTAGATGGTTTTAAACTTTATTTTGAGCCTAGTTAGATAATGTTTAGTGTAGCTGTACATATATTAGTTATATTTGGAAATGTTATGTGTTAGAGTTGCGTGTTGTGTTTTTACGTGTTTTTAACGATGTGTAGGCATGTTTCGAGAGTTAGGTTTAAGGTGTTTAATGTATATTTAGAACTGTTTTAAATCTAGTATTATTGTTAGTAAGTGTTTATGTGTTGTTTTATGTGGGTGGGAATGTATGTTGCTTTGTTTTTACAATTTCTTTTCTAGGTTATTCGTTTCGGATGGACTCGTTTTTTTTTTTAAAGAAGTGTGTGTTCGTTTTATTGAACAATATGTTTTTTACACTTCTTTAAATGTTTCGGTTTTCATGGATCGTTTTTTAATATTTTTAGCTATTTTCGGGTTTTTCATGGTTTTTCGAAGGATATTTGGTGAATGGATTATGGATTTAATCGGCAGTTGTATTTTTGCATTTTTTTTTGGGAACCTTTTTTTTTATGTTTGGATTGTGTAAGCAGGAAATGGAGTTTTTCAGACTTTGGAATAAACTTGGTAAGTTAATTTATTATTATTTCTTGTGGGTGGGTATTGTTTAATATTATTGTTTATTTTTATTTTATTACAAATATTATTAATGTGTGTTAATATATTTTTGACAATATGTATAAATATGTTACACACAGTAATAATTTTTGTAATAAGATAAATATATTTTATGTGTTTGATATTATTGAAAATGGGTAATTAGTCATTTATTTGTATTTGTACTTTAAAGAAGTGTTTTAGCTATGATGTTTAAGTATTCTAGGCCTTTGGTAGTAGGGTACAATTTTACTTGTTGCTCTAGATATTTATACATTTGTTTAGTTTGTTTTGAGGTTTTTGGAGTTAGCTGAGTTATGGATTGTTCCATTCGGAACTCTTGATAACTCTGTTCTTTTTGTAGGCATGATATAAATCTTTCTAGTGTTGGTTTTGTTCTGCCTGTTGATTGTAGGAAGGCGTTATGCCATCCTTCAACTGCGTTATTAGTTTTGGATTCTCCATTTAGGTGCCAATTCCGATCCGGTAAAAACCGGGTACGAACCGTCGGACGGAGCCTTTTCTCCGTCCGACTCGTACCCGGTGCGAAATCCATCCGAAAATGCAAGTACGATTCATACGGAAACACCATTTCCGTACGATTCGAACAAAACACCGACCGAACAGAAACTAAACACAATTCCGATCCTGAAAGGAGCCGACGTGACGTCGGTACGCATCCAGCCTACGTTTCACGAACCAGGAAGTACGATTCGAACCGACGTCATCCCGCACGGAAAATATTTACCGGCTGCCAAAAACTGCCGGGAAATCAGGACGACACACGCAAGGAGCAGCTGGACGCGACGAACAGACATGGACCCGAACCTACGTGCCATCCCTGCCCTCCTAGCAGTCCACCTGGCGTACAGGAACCGACGCAGACGCCGCAGAAGGTCAGCACAACAACCAGGGGCAAAGGGGGGGGCAGGGGCAGGACACACAACACCAACACATGGTACCAAATCACACATGGCCTGGACATACCTGACCATCAGGGCCTGGTCACTTCCAGGGGGTGGGGGCGAGCCCAGCAACGCAAGCGTCCGCCACAACGGAAGTGGATGGTCACGCGAACCGGTACGTACCCTACCCAGGCCGCAAGAGCGTGGGTACGGAACGTACCACGCGTCCCCCTACGTCACTCCAACAATAGCGGTACGGCCCGTACCCACGTCAGAAAGGCCTTGGTACAGCTCGTACCAGCATTGCTGGGGTCATGTAGGGGTACGCGTGGTACGACCCGTAGCCACGCCCCCAAGGCCTGTGTACGGTGCGGACCCCACGGCCCGCAACAATGGTGGGACGCACCGTACCCACCCACCAAAGGCATGGGTACGGCCCGTACCCAGGCACGCAGAGCGTGGGCAGGGGTATGTACGGACCGTACCCCCACCCGTGGAAGTACGGCCCGTACCCCCACCCGTGCATGTACGCCCCGAACCCCCACTCGTGTATGTACGCCCCGAACCCCCACCCGTGTATGTACGCCCCGAACCGCCACCCGTGTATGTACGCACCCAAGCGCCACCCTTGTATGTACGCCCCGAACCCCCACCCCACCCTGGTATGTACGCCCCGAACCCCCAGCCGTGTATGTACGCACCGAACCCCCACCCCAGCAGAGTATGTACGCCCCGAACCCCCACCCGTGTATGTACGGACCGAACCCCCACCCCAGCCGTGTATGTACGCACCAAACCACCACCCGTGTATGTACGCCCACGAACCCCCCCCACCCGTGTATGTACGCCCCCGAACCCCCCCCAGCCGTGTATGTACGCACCGAACCACCACCCGTGTATGTACGGACCGAACCCCCACCCCAGCAGAGTATGTACGCCCCGAACCCCCACCCGTGTATGTACGGACCGAACCCCCACCCCACCCTGGTATGTACGCCCCGAACCCCCAGCCGTGTATGTACGCACCAAACCCCCACCCGTGTATGTACGCACCAAACCACCACACCAGCCGTGTATGTACGCACCAAACCCCCACCCCAGCCGTGTATGTACGCACCAAACCCCCACCCGTGTATGTACGCACCAAACCACCACACCAGCCGTGTATGTACGCACCAAACCCCCACCCCAGCCGTGTATGTACGCACCGAACCACCACCCGTGTATGTACGCACCGAACCCCCACCCCAGCAGAGTATGTACGCCCGAACCCCCACCCGTGTATGTACGGACCGAACCCCCACCCCAGCCGTGTATGTACGCACCAAACCACCACCCGTGTATGTACGCCCACGAACCCCCCCCACCCGTGTATGTACGCCCCCGAACCCCCCCCAGCCGTGTATGTACGCACCGAACCACCACCCCAGCAGAGTATGTACGCCCCGAACCCCCACCCGTGTATGTACGGACCGAACCCCCACCCCACCCTGGTATGTACGCCCCGAACCCCCAGCCGTGTATGTACGCACCAAACCCCCACCCGTGTATGTACGCACCAAACCACCACACCAGCCGTGTATGTACGCACCAAACCCCCACCCCAGCCGTGTATGTACGCACCAAACCCCCACCCGTGTATGTACGCACCAAACCACCACACCAGCCGTGTATGTACGCACCAAACCCCCACCCCAGCCGTGTATGTACGCACCGAACCACCACCCGTGTATGTACGCACCGAACCCCCACCCCAGCAGAGTATGTACGCCCGAACCCCCACCCGTGTATGTACGGACCGAACCCCCACCCCAGCCGTGTATGTACGCACCAAACCACCACCCGTGTATGTACGCCCCCGAACCCCCCCCAGCCGTGTATGTACGCACCGAACCACCAGCCGTGTATGTACGCACCAAACCCCCACCCGTGTATGTACGCACCTAACACCCACCCCAGCAGAGTATGTACGCACCGAACCACCAGCCGTGTATGTACGCACCGAACTCCCACCCGTGTATGTACGCACCTAACACCCACCCCAGCCGTGTATGTACGCACCGAACCACCACCCGTGTATGTACGGACCGAACTCCCACCCGTGTATGTACGCACCTAACACCCACCCCAGCCGTGTATGTACGCACCGAACCACCACCCGTGTATGTACGGACCGAACCCCCACCCCAGCAGAGTATGTACGCCCCGAACCCCCACCCGTGTATGTACGGACCGAACCCCCACCCCAGCCGTGTATGTACGCACCAAACCACCACCCGTGTATGTACGCCCCCGAACCCCCCCCACCCGTGTATGTACGCCCCCGAACCCCCCCCAGCCGTGTATGTACGCACCGAACCACCACCCGTGTATGTACGGACCGAACCCCCACCCCAGCAGAGTATGTACGCCCCGAACCCCCACCCGTGTATGTACGGACCGAACCCCCACCCCAGCCGTGTATGTACGCACCAAACCACCACCCGTGTATGTACGCCCCCGAACCCCCCCCAGCCGTGTATGTACGCACCGAACCACCAGCCGTGTATGTACGCACCAAACCCCCACCCGTGTATGTACGCACCTAACACCCACCCCAGCAGAGTATGTACGCACCGAACCACCAGCCGTGTATGTACGCACCAAACTCCCACCCGTGTATGTACGCACCTAACACCCACCCCAGCCGTGTATGTACGCACCGAACCACCACCCGTGTATGTACGGACCGAACTCCCACCCGTGTATGTACGCACCTAACACCCACCCCAGCCGTGTATGTACGCACCGAACCACCACCCGTGTATGTACGGACCGAACCCCCACCACAGCAGAGTATGTACGCCCCGAACCCCCACCCGTGTATGTACGGACCGAACCCCCACCCCAGCCGTGTATGTACGCACCAAACCACCACCCGTGTATGTACGCCCCCGAACCCCCCCCACCCGTGTATGTACGCCCCCGAACCCCCCCCAGCCGTGTATGTACGCACCCAACCCCCACCCGTGCATGTACGCACCGAACCTGCTATAAGAATGGGGTGTGCAAAACACCCCCAGCAGTGCCCAGACACAGGAGGGGTGGGTGCAGGGTCCTCCCAGCAGTGCCCAGACACAGGAGGGGTGTGTGCCTATCACTCCCAGCAGTGCCCAGACACAGGAGGGGTGTGTACCTATCACTCCCAGCAGTGCCCAGACATCGGACAATATACCCCATCAACAAGTTCAGTGACCTACAAGGGTGATACCCCAGATGCAGGCGGAGCCATCGCTGAGCCAGCATGGCTATATTGAAAGGCAACCCTCACACATCCAGGAAATGTAGACACAGCACAGCACAGCATTTGGGAGACACCCTGCAGGAAAAATGGCCTGGGCCACAGAGGATGGAACACACCTTGGGACAATGTCACCATACAGTGAGAGCAAACATGACCAAATACCATTTGCTGAGACCTTTGTGATGGCACGCAGATGGCAGGGTACACCCCATGAGCAGCACACTCCAACATTTCACAGACCCCTAACACATTATCACCACCCCAACGCAGGGAGCACCAGCACCAACAGCAAGTCCAGGAAAGCATCAGTGTGCAAAACAAAAAGAAAAGGCTTTATTCAGCAGGAAAATATATCAGAGAAAATGTCCACTATGTACAAGGGCCATGGGCCAGCCCAGCAGCAATGTCCGGGGGGGGGGGTACACATCGGGACGTGTGTCCCCTAGCTTGCCTGCACAGTTCACAAGTCCATTTCATCCACAGAAGAGGGGGCATCAGGGGGGAGGGTGGAAACAGGCACCGCAGGGACAGGAGGGGAAAGGGTAGGTGTTGTGGGTGCAGGGAGGGATGAATCTGCCACAGGGGGGGTGCCAGCGCCAAAGGTGGAGGACAGAATGGCGCTGCACACGTCGGCAAGTTCCCCCAGCGACTCCCCCGTACCCAAACCAACCACAGGCCCCAATGAGGGGGGGGGGGCAAAGGGATGGGTCGCAGCGCCACTGGGGGAGGGTGTGGACAGGGTGGGGGACTCAACTCCCCTGGCCGGGTCCCGCCTCCACCGCTTGCGGGGTGGTGTCATCCTGGGGCTGGGGGGCACACTCGCAGTGGATGATGCTGTCACTGACTGTTGGCCAGGAGAGCTAAGGGGAGTGGATTTGGAGGGAGTGGGTTGTGTGGAATGCGGACTCCCACTGTGGCTGCGTGTTCTACGTTTCTCCCCCGACCCAGTGGGTGTGCCTTCCTCACCCTGTGTGTGCGTGACAGGAGGTGTGCGCTTCGCCTTCCCTGGTGGTGTGGTGCCTGTGTCTGTTGGGGTGCGTGCACGCTGACGTCTGGATGTGCGTGGGACAGGCACGGGAGTGGGAATTGTGGATGGGGCAGGGGTAGGGGGTGTTACGCAGCGCTGCAGGAGATCCAGTGCTGCAGTCAGTGTGGAGTCTATGGACCTCAGCAACTGCCGTTGGTCAGACTGCGCAGCCGACATGCCCTCCATGTATGCCTCCATCTGGGTCAGCACCTGGGTGTGGGCATGGAGGACATTTAGCATCGCAGTCTGACCAACCTGCAACTGCCTCAGGATGTCCACAGACTCCGCACTCACCGCAGCAGTGGTGACAGGGGCAGGGGGTGCGGTGCCTGGCAGGAAGGAGACATGTGGGGACCGAGCACGGAGGGAAGGGCCACGAGCATGTGGGAGGCCGGTGATGGAACCTGAGGTGGCGGGGGGATGTGGAGGGCTGCCATCAGCTGGGGGGGCAGACTCCGCCACCTCTGGGAGCTCAGCCTCGGACCCGTCTGCGTCATAGTCTGTGTTGGCAGTCAACAGGTCCTCCGCCTCACTCCCTTCGGCCTCCGTGCCACTCCATGTGCCAGACAGGACAGCACTGCTGGTACTGGTGCTCAATCTCTCCTCCCGGTCCGTGCTAGTGTCTCCTTCCGTGTCCCCCGGCGATGCTGTGGGCAAGGTGAAGAGACAGGAGAAAATCAGACACCTGTACACTTATGTCACATGAGTCAAATATACATAGGTCACATTGCATAGCCTGAAAAGCAACAGGAGTAACACCTACAAAACAATGTACAGATGTAGGCCATGGAACACACAGTTTTTCTACCCACCATGCCACTGAGACACAATGGAGATCATGACACAACAGCAAATCACTGCACCTGAAATTTTAGAGAGGAGTCAGCCTCTGGGGACAAATGTGCACAGCACCTGCACCACACTGCGTCGTCAAAAAGGGATGAGCATGAATCATATCCATTTACTCTTGCCGCATGCTGCAAAGGCAATACATGAAACCAGGCCACACATGACAGGGTCACTGCACCTTGAGCGTATGTCCAGTCAAACATCACACACAGGCTAAACCCAGCAAGGAGGATGAAGCTTCTGACATGTAGGCCTTGTACGCACAAACCACCCACACCTGAGACAATCTCATTGAGACGGAGAAAGTATGTACACCTCTTACTCTGGGATGGAAACACATGGCCTCCACTAATTCATGACTGTACACACACAGCCCCTGGTGGCCATGTCCACACATCATTGACAGGCAAACATCATCAGATTGTCTCAACAACACACACAGGTAATGCCCACTGTGAGTATTCACAAGCAAAATGGGTCCCCCTGTACAGTGGACACATGTAGCAACCTGTAGGTCCTAACAGTTGAGCCCAGGGTACAATGCCACCCTACCCAACCCATGGTGAAGACACAGTGAATGGCCATATTGTTGGATGACGCACATGATACCTAGGAAGAGGTGCCCCAGGGCACAGTAGTGCCCACACTCCTCCATGGTCCAGGATGGACATGACTGCAAATTAAGCAACCGTCCCTGCACTTAGCAGGCCTCCCACTCAGGCACATCATGTCAGAGGGCACACAATTGGACATGCATGCTGGAAGGCTGTACATTTTGGAGACACACCCCTATGTCGTGATTCACAATCAGTGCCAAGTGACATGGACACCACAATGACTGAAATTGGCCATGGCACACGCAAGGTCCCCATACCTGTGGCACATCACCCCCACATATGATGCTGATAGCATAGGGCACCTGCATGAACTGCCTGCCTAAATAACCTTGTGCAAGAGTGGCTACAGACAGACCAGGGAACACATTGCAAGGAGGGGAAGGGAGGGAGTGAGAACAGCACTGTGCTACTTTGTGGAGAAGTTGAGGCACTGCACAATCAAACCCTGGCAGTGTATCCATGCAACTGCACACTTACATTGGCTGGGGACACACAACTGACACACATGTACCTACCCCCTTCCTGCTGCTGCCTCTCCTGTAGGCGCCTGTCCATATCGGGGAAGACCACCGCCAGCACACGCTTCTGGATGTGGGTCAGACGACGGCGCCCACGGTTCTTACGGCTCTCAGGTGAGTCCCCCAGCAGGAGCCGTGCAATCCTCCTCGTCCAGCACCGGATGTCCTGCCAGCGTTTCCTCACCTGAGACAGGCTCCGCCTCCGACCCTCTGTACCCCTCACGGCACTGACGGCTTCCCTCCAGATCTCCCCCTTGGCAATGGCGCCTACCTGTGAGGATGCAAAAGAGAGAATACATTAATCCACATGAGCAAAGACACAGAGACACACATATAGAACAATCCTCATTATGAACAGGCCATGGTATGCATGCAACTAATTGCACCTTTGTCATAGGGACATTATCCACTGTGGAAGGCCAAATGCACTACGTGCCAGTGAAAGCACACGGGTGGCATGAGGGGTACCACACACTCAATGACCAGGGATCACACTGTGCCTCACAGGCTACACCAGGATTATGTACAGCACCTCACAGCAGTCACCTGCCCCAGCACACTGATGCTACCTCAGCAGAGTACACAGACACACACAGGTACAGGACAATCACATGGCATTGCCAACTGCGGGTACACACCTCACTCTGCCCATGTGCCAGTAGACGGGGGTGTCACAGGTGTGGGGCTGGCTCAGCACGGCATGCACACAGCACTGCTCCCTGCTCACATCGGATGGCCAGGCCATATCCATCCCTCATGCTGCTTGTGTGCAACACTCCCCATATGCACTCACCCACATGACAGGGGACTAACACACACCAATGTGCAGGGGACGAACACGGCCTTTGGACACTCACAGCACAGGTACACTGAACAAACACACATCCATGGGTACTGACACCTGTCACACTGGGGGGAACACAGGATCACATCAGGACTGTGGAAACAACATCCCCAGGAGGAGTATGCAGGCAGAATGTGGCATGCACCTTGCATTCATTGTCACAGTAGGCACTATGCAAGTGAGGAGTGCACACAGGAAACACAGCATGCTCTGCATGGGTGACATGAGGCCTTCCACACCCTGGGACCCACTCCAAACAACAGTGCATGTCTGTCACACATGGACACAATGCCAGAAGTCACTGTCACACAAAAGGGGCACAGTCTAAGCTAGTGGAGTCTGCACTCACCTGAACCCCTGGTCGACCATACAGGCTCTGGAACTGTGGGAGGATCACATCTATCAGGGCAAGGTTCTCCTCCTGGGTGAATGGCTGTGACCTCTCCACAGTCCTGGACATGGTGCCAGAGGAATCACAATCAGCAGCAGTGGTCATGGATGAATGGATGTGCAGGCAAGTGCTCTCTCATGGGACCTGGCTGCCTTATATATGCCTGGCTGGCCTGTTCATGTATAGGAGTACAGATTGATTGGTCAGTCACATTAGCATCCTACGTTTCATCCAATCCCTTCAAACCTACCCCAGTGTGTGGCTTTGCATGGTTTCAGTTTTGATAATGATGTCAAGTCAACATCCACATTGCAACAATGTAGATTCTTTCAAACTGACTTCTGCTGTGCACCTGGTGCTCAAATTCAAAAATTTAACTCCATGGCAACCATCATGCATTTAGGCCCTTATACTTGTCCCTCATGTGTCCCCTATGTGTTTTCATACATTTACACACAGGTACGGTGCGTTCCACGCCCTAGGGCACCCCACAAGCAGTGATACCGACCGTACAAGCGCTTGTACGGTCCGGATCACAATATGGGCGCTGGCGTATGCGTACGCCACAGTAGTACGGACTGTACAAGCGCTTGTACGGTCCGGATCACAATATGGGCGCTGGCGTATGCGTACGCCACAGTAGTACGGACTGTACAAGCGCTTGTACGGTCCGGATCACAATATGGGCGCTGGCGTATGCGTACGCCACAGTAGTACGGACTGTACAAGCGCTTGTACGGTCCGGATCACAATATGGGCGCTGGCGTATGCGTACGCCACAGTAGTACGGACTGTACACGCGCTTGTGCGGTCCGGATCACAATATGGGCGCTGGCGTATGCGTACGCCACAGTAGTACGGACTGTACACGCGCTTGTGCGGTCCGGATCACAATAAGGGCGCTGGCGTATGCGTACGCCACAGTAGTACGGACTGTACACGCGCTTGTACGGTCCGTACTACTGTGGCGTACGCATACGCCAGCGCCCATATTGTGATCCGGACCGCACAAGCGCGTGTACAGTCTGTACTACTGTGGCGTACGCATACGCCAGCGCCCATATTGTGATCCGGACCGTACAAGCGCTTGTACAGTCCGTACTACTGTGGCGTACGCATACGCCAGCGCCCATATTGTGATCCGGACCGTACAAGCGCTTGTACAGTCCGTACTACTGTGGCGTACGCATACGCCAGCGCCCATATTGTGATCCGGACCGCACAAGCGCGTGTACAGTCCGTACTACTGTGGCGTACGCATACGCCAGCGCCCTTATTGTGATCCGGACCGTACAAGCGCGTGTACAGTCCGTACTACTGTGGCGTACGCATACGCCAGCGGCAATATTGGCCCAGGGACCCTATACACGCGCTCCGAGCGTATGTACGGTGCGTATAACAACTGTCAGTGGTGACAGGCGGCACACAGACAGGAATGGAGCGGACAGGTATTGCCAAGGGTGGACACAAATGCATTGTCTGTGCAATACCACCTGTGTGTGACACAGGTGTGTCAGGATGTGATGTGGCACTTTACCCCTGAGGTGTGGGCAAAGCATATGTACGATGAGCTGTGTACACATGTCGTGTGTGATGGTGCGCATTGTACCACACATCCCCTGCACTCCTTTGACATGTGTGCATGTCGTACACACTAGTGGAGCCATGAGTCACTTGCATGTCCCAGTCACGGACACCCGCACCTGTCCCCTGATGCCAGGTACACGGAATATTACATATGACACGTGTATGGCTGCGTTGCATGCTGCAACCATGTCATGTGTGTGGCATGTCTTTCCATGATTTTGCTGTAGGTGTGTGGTTCAATGCGTCAGCAGTTGCTGCTGCCAACATGTGTCTGTGTGTCGATGGGCATGGCACACTGTTCCGCACACCAGCCCACATATGTGATTTGCCATGAGGTGTGTATGTATCCAACTACACGGAGTATCAACACAAGTACATATCCACATGCTCCCTATGTATGTTCTGTCTCGACATGTACTCCTCAAAGGCAATGTGTGTGGCCTGTCCTATTCCTATGACATGTGACCAGTGCATATCGCATCCAACTACCTGTCTGTACCATACGCATACTACTTCTGCACATGTGTGGATGTCTGTGAATCCTGTGATGCGTGTGCATGTTCACTTACACTGGCCCACAGCTAGTCTCATGCCATGTCATCGTGATCTTGCCCCCCTCCGTTAGTGGCTGTCCCTTGGTAGGAGTGTAACCTGACTGGCGTACGTGTCCAGGAACTGGGGCACAGACCTGACTCACAACGTGGCATATGTGTATTGGCTGTGTAACATGTGCTCAGTGCATTGACGATGTTGTTGTACAGTGCTCACTCTTAGGTGTTCCTTCCATTTCACTGCAGGGCTCCGCCTCTCCCTCGACGTATGCCAGACATTGCTGCCCTGCATGAACGGGACTGTATACGCCGCTACAGATTCAGCCAACGGTTGATTGATGAGTTGACTGGCCGGCTGGAAGCACAACTCCTCCCGCGCCACAGGTATCCAAGTGCACTGACACCCAAGTTGAAGGTGATGGCAGCCCTACATTTCCTTGCCACGGGTACGTTCCAACATACCATTGCTGATGTCGGGGGCATGTCCCAGACGATGTTCAGCCGTGTTCTGCATGATTTCTTAGAGGCCATGTTGGTTCACCTGGATGAGTACATTAAATTCCCAAATCGTGAGCAGTTGACAGATGTCAAGCGTGAGTTCTATGCCCTGGGAGGGATGCCCCATGTCATTGGGTCCATAGATGGGACACATGTTGCGTTGGTACCACCACAGGCACAGGAGGTGGTGTATAGGAATCGCAAACATTATCACTCCATTAATGCCCTTGTGGTGTGTCTGTCCAACATGGTGATTTCACATGTCTGTGTTCGCTTTCCAGGATCAGCACACGATGCCTTCATCATGAGGCGTAGCAGGGTGCCAGAAATGATGCTGCAGCTGCGGAACGAGCGAGCATGTATTGTTGGTGGGTAGACTCTGGCAGTTCAGTGTTTGGCGTCATCTTCCAATCTCACTGCCTGTGCTGACACACTTCTGTCCATGATGTTTCCTTGTAGGGGACGCTGGCTATCCCAACATGCCATGGCTGATGACGCCTGTCCGCAACCCCAGCACGGCTGCCGAGCACCGCTACAACAACGCACATGGGCGGACCAGGAGAGTCATTGAGAGGACGTTTGGACTTCTGAAGAGCCGATTCCGGTGCCTCCACAAGACCGGCGGAGCACTCCCATATGCCCCGGTGAAGGTGTGCAAGATCATCATCGTCTGCTGCATGCTGCACAACATGGCAGTGGAGGAAGCTGTTCCACTCATACTGGATCAAGATGACCAGGACCATCCACCCGTGGAGGATGAAGGGCTTGGTGACGGGGCAAGTGATGTGGAGGAGGAGGAGGCTGTGGAGGACATGCGGAGTCGGCTCATACGCAACTTCTTTGCTTAGTGGTGAGTTCCAGTGTCTGAGTGTGCACGCATTGGGCCGTGTGTGGCATGTGTTGCAATGTGTGTGTCCATCTGCATGTCTGCCAAGTGAGTCAGTGGTGTGTATTGAAGTGTCACTCAAGTGATGGCGCAATGGAAGGATGTTGTCTGAGGGTCATCATTGTCACCTGTCATGTTAACAACATGATACGTGTTAAGTACATGCTTGCGGATGTGCTCCTTTGTGCTGAATCCTTGTGTGTCTCTCTTCCACAGGTCCATGTGCATGCTGTCTGCTGGTGGCATTGTTGTGCTCCTGCTACTCCTCATGAACACAGCGACATGTGCTGATTCAGCGTCACATGCACGGGCAAGTGTTGAAATCTCCTCAGGGTAAGGGATGCCTCACGTCGTTTTGGGTGTGTGAATTGTTTGTAGTCTGTGTGCACTTCTCCGGTTCATGTGTGTTCCATTTGCATACATGGTGATCCTACATGGGGAACATGACATGGGGCAGGCTTCACCTGGAGCCATGCTCAGACTTGGTGACTGTCATGTGGCAGGGGATTGGGGATTGTGATGAGGCCATCATTGTGTGTAACACTGGCCTCGGAAACATACAGGTTGCACCGGGTTGACATGGTGTGTGATTGCCCCATCAGGGCCTCAATGGTGTATAGCGGCCTCTCCGTGGCAGCAGGGGGTGTTTAGCTGTTATCCGTCACTTGTGTGCCAGGTCAATGGGATGCCAGCATCTGTGTTGCAATGGGGGGTGCCAGTGTTGCTCCCACATGTACATCCACATGACCTGTGTATGTTTTGACAGAGTATCATTGTCATTCCAACACACATGACTAATAAATTTGTCCCTCTGTCTCCAAGGTGCCTCTTCCCTGTCAATGGTGCCCTGTTGCCACTGTGCGTGCCGCAGGTCTGGCATAGTTTTCATAGGTGGTGCATATGTGTCTATGTGTAGAGTGACAAGATGCTAGGGGTTTGTCAGGGAGTGGGAACTGTATTATGCACAAGATGCACAGTTCCATCCACCTCAAGGCAAGAGAGACCATCCCCCAGGGCAACTACAACATCCGTGTCGAATCCTACCCTGCAGTCTACGGACATGTGCCTCACGACTCCCATGGTACTTGTCCATATCCGGAGTGCATCTGCACAGCTCTGCTACTGCGTCGGGCAACCAGGCCACATCAACGTCCTAACGGGATGGGGGGAATGTTTCACAGCCAGCTGCAGGATGACCTTCTAGATCCACGCCCACACTCATGATGCAGCCCACAACCCCAACACAACCATGTGGCACAGTGATCCTAAACTGCATTCTGGCATCTCCATGCATCCAACCTTGGCCTAGCCACCATTCTCAACATCCGCCTGACGCAAGCATGCTGCACATTGTAGGGACACATGTCTAGACATACCTGGGAGCGGCGAGCCAGGTCACTCAACATGATCCCTGACCTCTGCGCATGACTGTTGCTCCCCTGAATGTGTCTGTAGCCACAGTTGTGCGGGAACCACTCAGCTGGTTGGGCCCAGCACAGGTGAGTTTGGTACTCCATGTCTGTATCAGATGAGACATTGGGACCCATGTGTGTCCTGGGCAAGACTGCGACCCCACGGTTTGGATGGTTGGAGTTAATTCTGAGATCAGGCATGCTTTGACTGTACGACACACACATGTATTGTAATAATGTAGAATCACGGCATCATCTTGTAAGTGTGATTAATTTATTTGTGGTGGGGTACGGGTTTGTGGGGATGACAAGAGGTGCACAGTGGGAGTGTAGAATCCAAAGTTCACTGGGGGAGTTGGTATCCTTGTCGTAGCAAAATGTCAGAGTCCATGCCACAGTCTTCGTCAACATAGGTCAGACAGTGACCAGCAAGTCCATGTGGCAGAGAATGTCATGTGCTGCTATTGGGCCAGAGGGCCAGGTGCCAGGCCAGGTGACCTGGGAGATGGTGATGTTCTGCTGACTCTCACAGTCTTTTTCGTGGACGACCCACCTTCCTGCGGGGACCCTCGGAAGCAGTCCGTGACGATGTCTGTGACGCTCCGTCGGATGAATCCTCCTCCTCCTGATCCCTCCCTGTGTCTGGTAATGGCCTTCGCCTGGTGCCACAGGGAGGGTTGCCCATGTTGTCGGCAATCCGACGGAGTACACCGGTCATTTGGGTTTGCACCGCCACGAGCTCAGCCTGTCTATCCTCCATCCTTCCTTGGTGTTGCAGTTGACAGGCATGTTGCTGGGACTGCAGGGTCTTCATCTCCTGGAGGGTCCCCTTGATGTCATTGAGGGTGGACGCAATCTGGTCCATGCCCCTGGTGTCACGCCGGTATGTATCCAGGATGTTGCTGACCTGGGACACTACCGGGTCCTGAGCTGCCTGGTCAGGTTCGCGCCTCCGCCGTCCTCCACTCCCGCCACCCCTGCCCACGTGCACCTGGCCTGCCGTTGTGGGTGCATCGGGTCTCCGGGACCCCTGAGGGATGGCATCTGCGTTGCCGCCTGCCTCCTCCTGGGTGCCCGGAGGACCGTGTCCCTCCTGGGCAGACTGGCTGGGTGGTCGTGTGCGGGCAGGGCTCCTGGACGTCTCCTGGGATGTGGCAGGAATGGGGGTGGTGGTTGGCACAGTTGTACCTGACGCAGGTGCTGCAGGTGGTTGGACACCAGAGGGGCCAGGTTGGTCTGGGTCATCCACGGAGTGGTGAGAGTCATCGCTGGCGGTGGGGTCATCATCCCGCGGAGCCTGGTCCTGTGTGACTTCCCCCCCAGTGTTGGGGGGTGTTCGTCGACGTTGACCTGTGTGTGAGAGAGACAATGTTAACAGTGTCACATGTGGCATCCATGTTGCATGCATTTCTGATTTGGCACTCTTCCTCTGGGTAGTTGGATCTGTCCTGCATTCCTCTCACAGTGCACTTGTGCATGGCTATGTCCCTTGGCCACAGCTGTCAGGGCTTTACGCATGTGTGAGACACTATTTTAGTTGATGCATCTATTTGGGTACACAGTCAGCAGTGTGGTGTGCGGGCGTAGCGAGCCATGCAGAGGCGCCTTACGTGTTGCACTGTACGTGGCCAAATGGTGTTTTGGCAAGGCAATTTGATGTTGCAGGTAGGGGACTGAAGCATTTGTGACAGGGTTCTTACCGACACGGTGGGTGGGTATACTGGGTGTGTGGTTAGGTCTGTGCCTGCAGCACGGATGGACTCGTGCACAGATTGACACATGGACCGGTCTTCATCTACGGAAGGGGGGGTTGAGGCACTGCCAGACCTGGTCTGCATGCACACAGTCCACCGGCTGACGAGTGGACATGGCCACACCACCCAAGGGTGATTTAGTCTCCCTGTGTCTCCCTTCCTCCCTCCCTCTGTCACCCTCCTCCCTCCCTCTGTCGGTCTCCCTCTGTCACCCTACTCCCTCCCTCTGTCTGTCTCCCTGTGTCCCCCCTCTGTCTCCTTCCCTCTCATTCCCCCTCTCCCTCCCTCTCTTTGTCACTCTCTGTCACCTCAGGCCAGCTTCCTGGGCACACACAGTTAGCCGGTCTTTGAATGGCCATTGGCTTGTTCATGTGAGTTAGTCCCTGTTCTCCGGGCACCCATTGGGCAGTGTGTCTGAGTGTAGGCTGCTGCTGTGGCGGTGTGTGCTGAGACTCTATCAGAGCGATGCATCTTCATTGTCTGCTGTTATGTGCAAATTGTGCCTTCAGACCCATGGCATCCAGCATGGCAGCCATCATTTGCAGGCAAGACAGTACTGTGTGGGTACACACAGTTTGTATGGCTGTGCCCTGGGCCATATGGGCTGAGGGCATTGTTGTGTGCTTGTGAGTTGCTCAATGTTAGTTTTGCTGCCCCCACTCCCAGCATCGACCACATCCTGTGTTGTGTTGGTGTTTTGTGTGGCCTGTGACTTGGCATGGCCCTGATTGATGCATGGGGCATGGAGGCGCCAGTGGCATGTGTGTGTTTGTGGAGTGTTGTTGTGTCCGGTGGTGGCTTGGGGGGGGGTGGCATGCATGATTGATTGTGTATGGCATCCCCCCCATGTGAGGTGAGTTGTTTGTGTACTCACCAGGGTCTGGGAGTCCTGGCAGTCCGTGTAGTCCCTCCACCGCCAGCGTGGACATCACCTTCTCCTCCCAGGGATGGTATTGTACCGGTCTGGGGGGCGGCCCTCCTCCAGTGATGTTCCCCTGGTTGTGATTGTCAGTCATCTTCCTCTTGACCGTCCTCCGCAGATCGTACCACCTGGATTGGCACTCGTGCCTGGTCCTTCTGGTTGTCCCAACAGCATTCACAGAATCGACGATCCTCTGCCACATGGCGGTTTTTTCGGATATGCTGGTCTGTCTGACCAATGTCCCAAAGAGCTGTGGCTCGACTCTGAGGATTTCGTCGACAAGGATCTCCAGCTCCTCCTTTGTGAACTTTGGATTCTTGGTGGTGGACATGGCGTGGGGTGTGGTTGTGGATGGTTGTGGGGGTGTGGGTGTGGATGGTTGTGGATGGTTGTGGGGGTGTGGGTGTGGATGGTTGTGGGTGTGTGGGTGTGGTAGTGGAGGTGTGTGTGTGAATGTGATGAGGGGGTGTTTGTGTAGGTGGTTGTGTGAAGGTATGCAAGTGTGAGGTTCAAGTATGGTGGTGTGGGTCGTCTGTGGGCTCTGGCAGCAGTGGGTCTGTTGCAAAGGCTCATGGTTTGTGTGTGTGGTCCATTTTTATTGGTCCATTTGTGGGTGTGGCTGTGTTTGAAATTTGTGTGGGTGTGTTATGAGGAGTGATTGAGTTTTGGGCCTCTGTTTGGCAGTTTGGCAGTTGCAGGTGAGTGTATGTGATGTTTGTGGGGTTGTTGGGCCTGTTTGGTGGTGTGGGGAAACTCTACTTGACTCTCCTTGTGTAAATATGGTTTGTCCGGGTTCAGTACGTGTTTTTTTGGCGTCAGTACGGTCCGTACATGCACTGGTGGGGGTGCGGTCCGTACATTCCCTGGTGGGGTGGTGGTTCGGTGCGTACATACACGGCTGGGGTGGGTGTTTGGTGCGTACATACACGGCTGGTGGTTCGGTGCGTACATACACGGCTGGGGGGGGGGTTCGGGGGCGTACATACACGGCTGGTGGTTCGGTGCGTACATACACGGCTGGGGGGGGGGTTCGGGGGCGTACATACACGGGTGGGTGTTTGGTGCGTACATACACGGCTGGTGGTTCGGTGCGTACATACACGGCTGGGGTGGGGGTTTGGTGCGTACATACACGGCTGTTGGTTCGGTGCGTACATACACGGCTGGGGGGGGTTCGGGGGCGTACATACACGGCTGTTGGTTCGGTGCGTACATACACGGCTGGGGGGGGTTCGGGGGCGTACATACACGGCTGGTGGTTAGGTGCGTACATACACGGCTGGGGGGGGGTTCGGGGGCGTACATACACGGCTGGTGGTTTGGTGCGTACATACACGGCTGGGGTGGGGGTTTGGTGCGTACATACACGGCTGGGGTGGGTGTTTGGTGCGTACATACACGGGTGGTGGTTCGGTGCGTACATACACGGCTGGGGGGGGTTCGGGGGCGTACATACACGGCTGGTGGTTAGGTGCGTACATACACGGCTGGGGGGGGGGTTCGGGGGCGTACATACACGGCTGGTGGTTAGGTGCGTACATACACGGCTGGGGGGGGGGTTCGGGGGCGTACATACACGGCTGGTGGTTTGGTGCGTACATACACGGCTGGGGTGGGGGTTTGGTGCGTACATACACGGCTGGGGTGGGTGTTTGGTGCGTACATACACGGGTGGTGGTTCGGTGCGTACATACACGGCTGGGGGGGGGTTCGGGGGCGTACATACACGGGTGGGTGTTTGGTGCGTACATACACGGCTGGTGGTTCGGTGCGTACATACACGGCTGGGGGGGGTTCGGGGGCGTACATACACGGGTGGTGGTTCGGTGCGTACATACACGGCTGGGGGGGGTTCGGGGGCGTACATACACGGCTGGTGGTTCGGTGCGTACATACACGGCTGGGGGGGGTTCGGGGGCGTACATACACGGGTGGGTGTTTGGTGCGTACATACACGGCTGGTGGTTCGGTGCGTACATACACGGCTGGGGTGGGGGTTTGGTGCGTACATACACGGCTGTTGGTTCGGTGCGTACATACACGGCTGGGGGGGGTTCGGGGGCGTACATACACGGCTGTTGGTTCGGTGCGTACATACACGGCTGGGGGGGGTTCGGGGGCGTACATACACGGCTGGTGGTTAGGTGCGTACATACACGGCTGGGGGGGGGGGTTCGGGGGCGTACATACACGGCTGGTGGTTGGGTGCGTACATACACGGCTGGGGTGGGGGTTTGGTGCGTACATACACGGCTGGGGTGGGGGTTTGGTGCGTACATACACGGGTGGTGGTTCGGTGCGTACATACACGGCTGGGGGGGGGTTCGGGGGCGTACATACACGGGTGGGTGTTTGGTGCGTACATACACGGCTGGTGGTTCGGTGCGTACATACACGGCTGGGGGGGGTTCGGGGGCGTACATACACGGGTGGTGGTTCGGTGCGTACATACACGGCTGGGGGGGGTTCGGGGGCGTACATACACGGCTGGTGGTTCGGTGCGTACATACACGGCTGGGGGGGGTTCGGGGGCGTACATACACGGGTGGGTGTTTGGTGCGTACATACACGGCTGGTGGTTCGGTGCGTACATACACGGCTGGGGTGGGTGTTTGGTGCGTACATACACGGCTGTTGGTTCGGTGCGTACATACACGGCTGGGGGGGGTTCGGGGGCGTACATACACGGCTGTTGGTTCGGTGCGTACATACACGGCTGGGGGGGGTTCGGGGGCGTACATACACGGCTGGTGGTTAGGTGCGTACATACACGGCTGGGGGGGGGGTTCGGGGGCGTACATACACGGCTGGTGGTTGGGTGCGTACATACACGGCTGGGGTGGGGGTTTGGTGCGTACATACACGGCTGGGGTGGGGGTTTGGTGCGTACATACACGGGTGGTGGTTCGGTGCGTACATACACGGCTGGGGGGGGTTCGGGGGCGTACATACACGGGTGGGTGTTTGGTGCGTACATACACGGCTGGTGGTTCGGTGCGTACATACACGGCTGGGGGGGGTTCGGGGGCGTACATACACGGGTGGTGGTTCGGTGCGTACATACACGGCTGGGGGGGGTTCGGGGGCGTACATACACGGCTGGTGGTTCGGTGCGTACATACACGGCTGGGGGGGGTTCGGGGGCGTACATACACGGGTGGGTGTTTGGTGCGTACATACACGGCTGGTGGTTCGGTGCGTACATACACGGCTGGGGTGGGGGTTTGGTGCGTACATACACGGCTGTTGGTTCGGTGCGTACATACACGGCTGGGGGGGTTCGGGGGCGTACATACACGGCTGTTGGTTCGGTGCGTACATACACGGCTGGGGGGGGTTCGGGGGCGTACATACACGGCTGGTGGTTAGGTGCGTACATACACGGCTGGGGGGGGGGTTCGGGGGCGTACATACACGGCTGGTGGTTGGGTGCGTACATACACGGCTGGGGTGGGGGTTTGGTGCGTACATACACGGCTGGGGTGGGGGTTTGGTGCGTACATACACGGGTGGTGGTTCGGTGCGTACATACACGGCTGGGGGGGGTTCGGGGGCGTACATACACGGGTGGGTGTTTGGTGCGTACATACACGGCTGGTGGTTCGGTGCGTACATACACGGCTGGGGGGGGTTCGGGGGCGTACATACACGGGTGGTGGTTCGGTGCGTACATACACGGCTGGGGGGGGTTCGGGGGCGTACATACACGGCTGGTGGTTCGGTGCGTACATACACGGCTGGGGGGGGTTCGGGGCGTACATACTCTGCTGGGGTGGGGGTTCGGTCCGTACATACACGGGTGGGGGTTCGGGGCGTACATACGCGGGCGGGGGGTGGTGGGGTGTTCGGCGCGTATGCGGGCACATGTCTCCATGGTTGCTATGGGAGTTCGGTTCGGACGGTGTTTTTTGCGTACGGTTGTGAAATGGGGAGGACGGGAGGGATCGTACTTGCGCAGTCGGACTTTATTTTTCCGCACGGTGGGTTTCTCGCCCGGGGACGTGTCGGTGACTTTTCCCGACCCGAGGACGTGTGGGGAAATCTTCCCAATGCGATTCGTATGGACTTTTTTCCGTTCGAATCGTACTTGGCAGTTTGTACGCTACTTTGACGATTCGGACGGAAAAAAATCCGGATACGAGTCGGACGGGGAATTTTTTTACCGGATCGGAATTGGCACCTTAATGTGCTTCTGTATACGTTCCACCAGGGAATTAAGAATTTAGGGTTTCTTCTGTGGCCAGATCTATGTAGTCTGCCGACCCATGTATCTTCGAAATAGTCCAATAGTGAACTTAGTTTTTCTTCATTATGTTTGTAGAAGGCGCTGTCTATTAAAATGTTGTAATGTTCTGTTACGTCTGTGTCAGGTACATAAGCTAGTGCTATGAGTTTTTTTATTTGATATGCAAAAGATGAATTAGTTGCATATTCAATGCTTAGGGCTGATTTTTGCATGTGTCTCCATAGGCATTGATTAAAATGATAGTAACAGCCTTGTATGGAGGTATGGGGGTGTGTTTTTAATATAGTATTAATCATTGCATGTTCAAAATCTAGGATTATTTTTTGTGGGGAAAAGTTATTTGTTTTTTGTTTTATTATATTTAATAGTTCAGTGTATGTGGAGTTATGTTTGTTTGGTAATAAAGTGTAAATTAATGGTATATTGCAATTGTGATATAGGACATGTATTGTATATAGTTGGAAAAAGGGTTTGGGACATATGGTAAAAGTCCCATCCATCATCCAGTTCTGTGATTCTTGTAGTTTACAGAGATTATTAGCTGTTCCAAATATTATTATTCTTTTGTCATTGTTTTTATTATCAAAAATGACAAATGGTTCTTTGTTTAAAGTTATACTTTGTTCTGGACTTAGAATAACTTCACTATATGTGTGAGGAATTGGGGTTGAAGTAGTAGTGTTTTTTTTAGTACGTGCTATAGTTCTTTTGAGTGAAGTTACAGATGGCATTTGTGTAGTAGCAGTTTTAGGAATTTTGGGAAGCTGCTCTTTTAAAATTACACTAGTAGGTTTTTGAGAACTTGTGCTAGCTTCCTTTATAGTTTCTAAAGCAGATCTGACTTCGATTTCAGTAATGTTTGGTGGGTGGTTATGTTCTCTAGTGTATAGTACTGTTGTTTGTCGTGTTGTAGCACGCCCATAGCACTTATTAGAGTAGTATTTAGTGCATTTCCAGTTAACCTTTAAACCATATACTTTTTCCTGTGTGTAAGTGTATCCCATATAGCATAGTAACATTTTTCCCTTCTGGCTTGTTATGAATTCAGCTCCTTCAGTCATTTTGATGTAGCTTTATCTATGAAAAATATATATTATAGTTATTATATATGATGTTATATTAATTTTCAGTAGAAAAAAACTAGATTTAGTTACTATATACTTACAAAGTTGGTTTTGATGTGTTTGAGTAGAATGCTCTTGATTCTTTATTTGTGGAATTTTCTTCTAGTATTTTCTTTGTCTGGAAAAGAAAAGGAAATTTGTTGTAATAATTGTTTCTATATTTTTATAGAGAATGGTTAGGGGATTTGCAATTGGGTTTTAATTAGGGTGGTATTTTAATCTATTAGTTGATATTTGGTTGTGAAATACTTACTTTTTAGTTGTATCTTTTTTGGTGCTGTTCTGTATTTTCTTAGTTTCTTTTTGAGTTTCCTGTAGTGAAAACATGAAATAGAAAGAAGACATTAATTTATTTATAGTGTATGTATATTGTAATTACAATTTATTCAATTTGAGTCTTCATGAGAATAATATAGTTAACTTACTTTTGATAGTTTTAAATATTTCCTCTATGTTGATTTTCTTATATCTGCAGTTGCAATCCAGTAGATTTTCCTCTTCATTCAATTTCGTTTTTTTGGTTCTGGACTGTGAATGAAGTTGAACTTCTTTTTATAGTGCTTTGGATGTTGTAATATGTGTTTTATTGGTTAGTTTGAATTCGGAGTGTTTTTATTGGTTAGTTCGAATTTTTTTTTTTTTTTCTGGTAGTTAGTTTCCTAATAAGGAAAACGCTAATTAGTGGTTTTGTGGTGTAATATTCTATATGTATTTTTCTAAACATTATATTATGTATTGGATGCATGAATTGATAAAGTATAATTTAATAATATAGTTGTTTAATGTAGGAAGGTTGTTAATAATGTTTTAGTAAAGAGTTAATTATTTAAATCCATTTTTAAATGTAGTAAATATATAATTGTTTAATAATAATTTTGTGTAGAGTTAAAAGACATTATTTGGTGTTTATGTTGTTTGATTTTAGTTTTTAATTAAATGTTATATAGTCGATATTAGTAAAATGGAGATATTTTAGTGGTCGATATTTTAGTTTACGATATTTTGTTATGAAGTATATGTATGTTACTGAGCATCGATATTTTAGGATTTCGATATTTGTGTTGCCGATATTTTGTGTACCTATATTTCTGTAGTTCGAAATTGTGTGTTCGATATTTTTGTAATGTTTTAAATAAGTATATGATGTCGATAATAATGTGATCGATTATTTTGTATCGATATATTTGTAGGTCGATTTTTAGTCTTTCGATATTGTGTCAGTGATTCAAATCTTATCAGTGATATAAGGAACTCTCAACTCCATATGACAGTTATAATTAGAACACGACTGGGGCAGGGAAACCAACTTTTTCAGAAAGGCATCTTCTATGCGCTGCAGTTTAGAGGCATCGGAGATGCCCCAAACAGCTGCCCCATAGGAGGCATGGATAGAGTCCGCTTCGTAAACCTTTGTCCATTAATAATCCCCTGTTAGAGACCATACTTCTCCAATTATTATCTTGATCGAACACGAGCCCTAAGTAGTTAAAAGAGTCCACAACATCTAGCTTCACCCCTTTAATATAAACTTGTGGCTGTTTCTGCTGCTTTGGGCCTGCGACAAGAACGAAAGACTTAGAATAACTGATTTTCAAGTCCAAATTAATCAATAAAATGTTTTATCAAAAACATAGTCCTTTACAGTTAATCGATATGTGAATCCCACTTTACATACCTGTGAACAGTGGGGACAGGAATGGAAAAATGTAAACATCTGAATAACACCATTAGCTGGTCCAAAATGTGATAGACATACCTTCAAGTCAATAGCTGAAGGGAGATCACCCAAATACTCCAATGATTTATTAGAGCCCCTCTCTGTATGTTGCATGTGGCTTGTTGTATCTTATTGACAGGCACTCTGAATCTAACCACGTTTAATTATGTATATAGTTTAATTCCCCTGCAAATCATCCCTTCATTCTGCAAGATATTACAATAAAATTTGACTGGTTCTAATATGTGGGAACTTGGCAATTGCTAAATTTCAGGTCTAACTAGTGAGAGCATTAGCCCCTTCCTCTCTCATCCACACCATTTCTTGTCTTCTCTACTACGTATGGTACCCTTCTCACCACATCAACCAAACAAATACCCCTCAACCTTGTTCTCCCTCCACTACCCTCCAATGCTTCCGATTTCATTTGTCATCCCACCTAATCTTCATCTATTGTAAATTAATCTCCTGTCAGTGGTCTTGTTTGCTTGATAGCTAGGTTCATGCTTTATAAATCACTGTTGGACAGGCCACACAGAGGGCTGGCTCCCCCCCCGCACGACAGGGCCCGAGCTCCGGCCCACCCAGCATACCCCCGTGACAAGCCCCTGTACTCCGTCTCCCGACGGACCCTCTGCCCTCGGACCCCTACTCATCACGGGGTCCAGCCCCACCGGCTTCCCCGGCCAGGTCAAGCCGCCATCTTGGGCCCTGCACCACGCGGCCGCGTGGCCTCACCTCGACCCTAACCCCGGGCCTGGCCGGCCCCGACATCCCGGCACCACCATCCACCCAGGAGGTGAGCGGACCACTTGGCAGGTCAATGGGAGAACGAAGCGTCAAGAGCTCTTCCCCCGCCAGGTGCCGATCGCCTCCAGCAGCCCCCAGGCGCTGGCTCCACCCCCTGCTGGGTGTCTGGACACCTTCATCCCGGACCCTCCGACCTCCAAGTGCGAGGGTCCGGACATCAAAGGGCACCAGCCCTATAACTAAGACAGCTCCGGAGCAGGAAGGCAGTTGTATCCTGGAGTCGAGAGACACCGAGTGAACTCAACCCTGACGGTCTACTGGCGCTGCCGTAGCCCGCTCTTGTGAACCATCGTCCTGCCTGCTGGCGCTGCCGCGGCCTTCTGCAACCTTCATCTTCCTGGGACCTGCTGGCGCTGCCGCGGCCCGTTGTACCGACCATCCTCACCGGGACCTGCTGGCGCTGCCGCGGCCCTCTGCAACCTTCATCTTCCTGGGACCTGCTGGCGCTGCCGCGGCCCGTTGTAACGACCATCCTCCCCGGGACCTGCTGGCGCTGCCGCGGCCCTCTGCAACCTTCATCTTCCTGGGACCTGCTGGCGCTGCCGCGGCCCGTTGTATCGACCATCCGCACCGGGACCTGCTGGCGCTGCCGCGGCCCATACCACCTAACCACCAAGCTCGAGGATTGTGAGCTCATCACCATCTCATCCGAATTACCTGATTGGTAAATAGACTGTCCCGCTACCCCCTTCCCTACCTTACGAGACTCTAATCGAGGGGACCCCTGAGTCCAGACCTCCTTGTACCATTTTACCGTACCTTAAATAAGTGTCGATAAAGATCACTGAACCTTATCCGTGTGTGATATCTGTCTGTGGGGGGGAAGTTACTTGTCTGTACGATCGCTGGAGACGGCTCTCTCCGGAGACCTCTCCTCCTGACCCCGGCCGACCCTCCCGGTCCGTCTACCTTTTCTAACATTGGTGGCCAGCGGCGCGATCCGAATCAACGCGTAATCGTACAGAGAGTAGCTCACCCCACGACAAAGCACGATGTCGACCAAAGATAGCAGCTCCACCGAGAAGTTCCAAATGGAGAAACTAGAGGAGTACAACCACCGCGAACTGAGACAATTTTGCATAGAACTTGGCATTGCTACCACTGGCCTGAGTACCAAGGATGACCTAAAGCACGCCCTTGAGTCGTGGACAGAAACGGGGGTCGCAAGACCCTCCGACCAAAACAGCGTCACACCAGAGGGGAACGCCACGACTCCCGAGGAACGGGGAACGGGCCTATCACCGGAGGAGATACGAGAAAGAGACAGAGTCAGACTGCACGAATTAGAGATGGCACGACTCAAGATGGATGGGGAGCTCAAGTTAGCTGAACAGAAACTCAACCTCGAGCAGATGCGGATTCGAGAGGAGCGAGAAGAAAAACAGAGACAGAGAGAGCTGGAAGAGAAAAAGATAACGCTCGAGCACGAGCGCCAATTGGCAGAGATAGAACTGCGCAAACAGCATAAGGACTTGGGGGTGCCTGAAAGACCACACACCCCGGGACCAACTGAGAAAAAAGTTCACATCCCCAAGGATGTGGTCCGCGAGTATGTCCGAGAAGACGACATACAACAATGGTTTAAGGCCTATGAGTTCGCAATGACCTCCCACCGGATCGACCGGAGTGATTGGGGAGCCGGACTTTGGGGGAGATTTATCAACGAGGGTCGCGATGCCCTGCTGCAGCTCCCCGATCACCAAATGTCGTCCTACGACCACATGAAGGCTGCCCTCCTCACCCGCTACGGCCTCACGCCCGAGATGTACCGCCAGAGGTTCAGGGATTGCACCCGGATCCCAGGTACCACTTGGGTGGAATACGTGAACTATTTCAGCCGGGCCTTCGAGGGTTGGATCAAGGGAAGTCAGGTCACCACCTACGAACAGCTCTTCAACCTCATGGTATGGGAACACCTGTCAAACAACTGCTTCGTCGAGCTCCGGCAGCATCTACTCGACAGTAAGCTGACTGACCCCCGGCAGCTCGCCGCCGAAGCTGACCGGTGGGAGAGCACCCGAGTGGGCCGGAAAGGGCCACACGACCAGAACAGAAGCAACCAAGGCCAGCACCGTCCTCGGGGAGGAGGAGGAGGCCAGGGGCGGGGGAGAGACGCCTTGCCAGCAACAACCGTGGCCAGCACCCCGCCGCCGACCGGCCGGGGCAACCCCCCGTTGCGGCCTGGGTACCGAGCCAACGTCACGTGCCACAGATGCCAGCGACTAGGCCACTACGCCAACGATCCGAACTGCCCGCTGAACCAAACGCCCAAACCCCGCCAGGTAGCTGCCGCTGCCCTGGGGGAGGAGCAGTCGTTGGAGGGTCCCGAGGAGTGTGAGCCGGACCAGCAAGGGTGGGAACCGGCCGCCATGGTCCTGGCATGCTTAGGGGGAAGAGACATGGTTCCGCGGGCTCCCCTACCCGCCAACACCAGGAAATACGGTCAGTGGGTGACCATTAATGGACAGAGAGCTGAGGCCTTGCGCGACACCGGCGCCAGCGTGACGGCCGTCCGCTGTCACCTGGTGAAGCCCGAGCAGATCTTGCCGAACATTCTCTGCCCCGTCCGCTCGGCAGATAACTCTGAAAGCATGTGCAAGATGGCCTGCGTCCCGTTTGAATGGGGAGGGGTCTCCGGCCTACTGAAAGTGACGGTCCGGGACGATGCCCCCGTGGACTGCCTCCTGGGGAATGACCTCGAGAGTTCCCCGTGGGCCACCGTCGAGAGAAGAGAGCACTTGGGGATGCTGGGCCTCCCGGACTGGGCCTGCATAACCACCCGATCCATGGCCGGCCGGGCCGCCCCCCGATCAGAAGAAACCGAATGGCCGGCACCTCCGCCCCCGGTTGCCCCCGTAGAGGACAACGGCGAGGCCGACCTCCCAGACCCGGCCCCCGAAGAAAACGCGCAACCCCAGGACCTTCCGGATCTGGCTCAGTGGCGGCAAGAAGGGGGGCCCACCCAAGAACAGTTCCGCCAGGAGCAAAAGACCTGTCCCTCCCTCGAGGGGCTTCGCCAACAAGCCAGCACCCAAGCCGCCGGGGACACCACCGGAACCCACTGGGTCTACTGGGATAACGACCTGCTCTACAGCGAGCAAAGAATCGCCGAGCTGGGGGCCAGTCGAGTTCTGGTGGTACCGCTCCGCTTCCGAGACTTTCTACTCAACCTAGCCCACGATGTCCCCCTGGCTGGGCACCTGGGCCAAGATAAAACGTACAGTCGACTGGTGACCCACTTTTTCTGGCCAAAAATGAGGAATGACGTCCTGAACCACTGCCGATCGTGCCCCACATGCCAAGCAAGCGGGAAGAGTGGCCGGAAGCTTAAGGCTCCTCTACAACCCTTCCCGGTGGTCACCACCCCGTTCGAGAGGGTGGGGATAGACATTGTGGGGCCGCTGGACCCTCGCACGGCACAAGGACACAGGTTCATCTTGGTACTAGTGGACCATGCCACCCGCTATCCCGAGGCAGTGCCCCTACGGACCGTGACCGCTCCAGTGGTTGGCCGGGCCCTGATGGGGATCTTCTCCCGGGTAGGCTTCCCCCGAGAAGTCGTCAGCGACCGAGGTACGAACTTCATATCGAAGTACATGAAGTCCCTCTGGCAACAATGCGGGGTCACATACAGATTCACGACCCCCTATCACCCCCAAGGAAACGGACTAGTGGAGCGGTTCAACCGCACTCTCAAAGGGATGATTGGGGGATTGGAAGAGCCTCTCCGTCGCCAGTGGGATGTACTGCTCCCGTGCCTCCTCTTCGCCTACCGAGAAGTACCCCAGAAGTCCCTCGGCTTTAGCCCCTTTGAACTCCTATACGGACACCCTGTGCGAGGGCCCCTCAGCCTCGTGAAGGAGGGCTGGGAGTTGGCCCCCCTAACGACCCCTCCAGACGTCTTCAAATACCTCCTGGCCCTACGAAACCAGACCCGGCGCTTCAGGGAGATGGCCAAGGCGAACCTCGAGGCCAGTCAGGAGGACATGAAAAGGTGGTATGATCACAATGCCTCCTCCGTTGAGTTCGAGCCTGGGCAGCAAGTATGGGTGATGTCCCCCACCGAACCATGTGCCCTGCAAGACAAGTGGACGGGGCCCTTCAAAGTGGTCGAGCGTAAAAGCCCCGTCACTTACCTCGTCGACATGGGGTCCACCCGGAACCCCCTGCGGGTCCTCCACACCAACCGGCTCAAACCACACTTTGTGCGCTCCGAACTAAGCCTCCTGATGGCGACCGACAGTGGTACAGAAGAAGACTCCGAGCCCCTCCCGGATCTCTTAAAGACTCAGGAGAAGGACGGCTCCGTGGATGGGGTCCGGCTCTCCGACGCCCTCACTTCGGAGCAACGCCAGGACTGCCGGGACCTCCTGCTGCAGTTCGCTGCCCTGTTCTCACTCACCCCCGGGGTCACCCCTTGGTGTTTGCACGACGTAGACACCGGGGACAGTCCCCCTGTCCGGCACCGGGCCTACCGCGTACCAGATCGGGTACGGACCTGCATACAGGAGGAAGTGGCCAAGATGCTCACGATCGGGGTCATCGAGCCCTCGGACAGTCCCTGGGCCAGTCCGGTTGTATTAGTTCCCAAGGCCGCTGCCCCCGGCACCGCCCCTGAACTGAGATTCTGCGTCGACTACCGGGGCTTGAACGCTGTCACCCGGACCGACGCTCATCCCATCCCCCGAGCAGACGAGCTGATCGACCGGCTGGGGGCCGCCCGCTACCTTAGTATCTTCGACCTGACGGCGGGCTACTGGCAGATCGGCCTCACACCCAGGGCTCAGGAACGGTCAGCCTTCTCCACCCCCGATGGCCACTATCAATTTAAGGTCATGCCCTTTGGCATGAAGAATGCCCCCGCCACATTCCAACGTCTTGTGAACCAGGTCTTGGCAGGGCTCGAAGAATTCAGCGCTGCCTACCTGGACGATATCGCTGTATACAGCCGCCACTGGTCCGACCACCTCCGTCACCTCCAAGAGGTCCTCCAAGCCCTCCAGCGGGCCGGCCTCACCATTAAAGCCGGCAAGTGCCAAATTGGCCAAGGGTCTGTGACCTACCTGGGGCACCAAGTGGGAAGCGGGCTGGTGGCCCCACTACAACTTAAGATTGCTGCCATCCAGTCCTGGCAGCCCCCCGTCACCCAGACCGAGGTCCGAGCCTTCTTAGGGCTCACCGGCTACTACCGGCGGTTCGTGAAGGACTACGGCAGCATCGTGGGGCCCCTCACGGGACTCACATCCAAGAATCAACCGAAGCGGGTCCACTGGACTCCTGATTGTCAAGCGGCCTTCGAAGAGCTGAAGGCCGCCCTGTGCACCGCCCCGGTGCTCCAGGCCCCCGATTACAGTCGGGAATTTGTAGTACAGACCGACGCCTCCGACCACGGCATCGGGGCCGTCCTCTCTCAGCTGAACCCCGAAGGTCATGACCAGCCGGTGGCCTTCATCAGTCGACGTCTCCTGGCCCGAGAACAGCGTTGGAGCACAATCGAGAGGGAGGCATTTGCAGTAGTGTGGGCCCTCAAAAAGCTCCGGCCCTATCTCTTCGGTACCCACTTCCGGGTACAAACCGACCATCGACCCCTGCAATGGCTGATGCAGATGCGGGGGGAGAACCCAAAACTCTTGCGCTGGTCCATTTCCCTGCAGGGAATGGACTTCACTGTGGAGCACCGGCCAGGCCAAGACCACGCCAACGCGGACGGCCTGTCCCGCTTTTTCCGCCTCGACGAAGAGAGTCCCCAAGGAGATGGGTGACTCTCCCCGCCTTCAGCTGGGGGGGACGCATGTTGGACAGGCCACACAGAGGGCTGGCTCCCCCCCCGCACGACAGGGCCCGAGCTCCGGCCCACCCAGCATACCCCCGTGACAAGCCCCTGTACTCCGTCTCCCGACGGACCCTCTGCCCTCGGACCCCTACTCATCACGGGGTCCAGCCCCACCGGCTTCCCCGGCCAGGTCAAGCCGCCATCTTGGGCCCTGCACCACGCGGCCGCGTGGCCTCACCTCGACCCTAACCCCGGGCCTGGCCGGCCCCGACATCCCGGCACCACCATCCACCCAGGAGGTGAGCGGACCACTTGGCAGGTCAATGGGAGAACGAAGCGTCAAGAGCTCTTCCCCCGCCAGGTGCCGATCGCCTCCAGCAGCCCCCAGGCGCTGGCTCCACCCCCTGCTGGGTGTCTGGACACCTTCATCCCGGACCCTCCGACCTCCAAGTGCGAGGGTCCGGACATCAAAGGGCACCAGCCCTATAACTAAGACAGCTCCGGAGCAGGAAGGCAGTTGTATCCTGGAGTCGAGAGACACCGAGTGAACTCAACCCTGACGGTCTACTGGCGCTGCCGTAGCCCGCTCTTGTGAACCATCGTCCTGCCTGCTGGCGCTGCCGCGGCCTTCTGCAACCTTCATCTTCCTGGGACCTGCTGGCGCTGCCGCGGCCCGTTGTACCGACCATCCTCACCGGGACCTGCTGGCGCTGCCGCGGCCCTCTGCAACCTTCATCTTCCTGGGACCTGCTGGCGCTGCCGCGGCCCGTTGTAACGACCATCCTCCCCGGGACCTGCTGGCGCTGCCGCGGCCCTCTGCAACCTTCATCTTCCTGGGACCTGCTGGCGCTGCCGCGGCCCGTTGTATCGACCATCCGCACCGGGACCTGCTGGCGCTGCCGCGGCCCATACCACCTAACCACCAAGCTCGAGGATTGTGAGCTCATCACCATCTCATCCGAATTACCTGATTGGTAAATAGACTGTCCCGCTACCCCCTTCCCTACCTTACGAGACTCTAATCGAGGGGACCCCTGAGTCCAGACCTCCTTGTACCATTTTACCGTACCTTAAATAAGTGTCGATAAAGATCACTGAACCTTATCCGTGTGTGATATCTGTCTGTGGGGGGGAAGTTACTTGTCTGTACGATCGCTGGAGACGGCTCTCTCCGGAGACCTCTCCTCCTGACCCCGGCCGACCCTCCCGGTCCGTCTACCTTTTCTAACAATCACAAACACTCAAACACCGTTCTCAGGTTAGCTGTTGTGTTGTAAGAACTTTAAGGAATCTGCTCTGAAGTGAAACATACCACTGTGCTGATATCTTAAAACACTACACTACCACTCACATAAATGCACTACTGCCACTGCACTACTATCCCATACCACTTCACAACCAGCCCCACACTATACTATTACAGTTCAACACCAATAACAATAGTAGACGACTACCCACTACAGTGTCACTCAGTACCACTAAATTACAATGCACACCAATAATCTTCCACCCACCACAACCGTGCTACCACCTGCCAGAAGCACACCATAACTATAGCATTGCACTGCCACTCTACCTCTTCACTACTACCCCAAGAACTATAATGTCCCCACAGAATTTCACTGCAGCACAGACAACTCATGCTAGTTTTGTTTACCGGCTGCAACCTAAAGCATCATTACCCCCCAAGACCACATTACTTACATTACCAGCTTCATGTTGCTCTCTCCCCAGAGCTCCTTATTATCACCCTTTATGAGCACACTAGTGTCGCACAACATTGCACTATATTTGTACTCTCCATCACATACTACCTTGAAGAGCTGTACTACAACCCTTTCATTTCGACTCCAACACAAACCCCCCACCTACAGTATTGAACACTCAGACTAATGTACGGACAGCCAGAACCACTACATCATACATCCACTACAATACTAAGTTATGTACCCACCAAAGCATGCTAAAATCTACCACCACTGCACAACAGAACATTACCAAAGCGTGGCACTCACAATTACTGCATTCTCAGTTTGCATGGCTACATTTCCACCCCAACCACAGCATTACCATCTACACATTTACTTAAAGATCTCAAAGCACAGGACTGCCAGCTCCCATCACCATTGCCACCGCCTATGAGTACTGCACTACCATCCATCAGCACCACATTACCTGCATTACCGTCACCCTATTGCTCTCTCTCCCCATAGCACCTTATTGTCACACTTTATAAGCACACTACTGTCCAGCACCATTTCACTATATTATCACATTACCACCAAATACTATAACATTCCTTTCAGTATGCCATTGCACAAACAAATTCCAACACTCTTGCAAACTAGTCCAAAACCTGCACAGTGCATTTTTACCCCTAAGCACCGCATTACAATGCACAGCACTTCCCTTTCTCTTGTGAGCATTGCTTTTCCCCACAGTACTGCACTACTACCCAAAGCATTACTGTTACCGGTGCTGCATTGCAATACTGGTCGTTAGCACTGCACTTCTCCCCCATTGCGTAGCACAGCCATTTCACCAGTGCAATACCAGCCCCCACCACAACACTATTATCACCCGACACGGTAGCACCATGCCAACCACTGCACCACCACCTCACAGCTTCATACTATCACCGATCATCATCACACTATTAATCTTGCATTAATACACTACCATTCCACCACTAGAATACATCCTCACTATAATGGACAACACTACCATCTCCACAATTGCTCTGCCACCTCTGTACTACCAACACATATCTCCACAATAAGTTCTACACAACCATACTACCGCCCAAATACTGAACTTCTATCCCAGTTCCACAATACATCTACCCAGTACTTTTCTCCTATTGGATAACATCGCATTATTGCTTTCAAATTCTGCACTCCTACTTACACCCTCTATCCTTTCACATGACTGCAATGTCATCTGTTATGTTATGGTATTTTATGTATTGTATTGTTATTTTCGCTAATCATTATGTTATGTTATTTTATGTATTGTATTGTTCTTTTCGGTATTATTATAGCACGCTAATCACCCATGAGAGTATCCAGGCGCTCTGCAGCAATTGCGTGCGGCCAGCCCGGGAGCTTACTCGAAAAGCCAGGTCTTCAGCTTCTTGCAAAAGTCAAGAACAGAAGAGGAGGCTGTGATGTGTTGTGGGAGGTCGTTCCAAGGGTTAGGTGCCAGGCACGAGAAGGCGTTGCCCCCTGCTCTGGTTTTGTGTATGCTTGGGGTGTGTGCCAGTTAGAGGCCAGCAGAGAAGACCACATACCAGCACTAGCATCGCCCATGACGGATATACTGCTCATCACCACTGTGCTATCTAATAGCACCAGACTACCTGCTCCTGATGGCTATACATCCAAGCTTTCAGCATGCACTGATGCTGGTTCGTATACTACCATCTCAAGCACCACCTCACTCTAACACTCTGATACTACCCGCTTGCACCACCAACCAGCAGCACTGTTCTACCACCCATCTGCACCACCCTCAGCTTTGCAATACCTTCCCCATGCATTGCAATGCCATCCCACACAAACACCACCCAACAAAACACTGCACTACCACGTCCTGGCCGCTAGTCTACCAACAAACAGTACCACGACACCTCCCCAGCACATCAACACCAGCTTAATCGAGCACTACACTGAATGACATCGCAGGTAAACTTGAGAAAAAAACGACAGTTTCTTAAGATTTATTTCCTGCATTAAGTTCGCAATGCCTGGCACGACATAAACATGCATACCAGAATCCACAGAACACATACGCAAAATATGAATATATTCTGTGGCGTCTGAGATAGAATAAAGCTTGGGGGATTGTGGAGGAGACATGGGCTGCTTCCAAACGTTTACGTCTAAGGTAAAACACGAAAACCTTGTTTGCTCTTTTTCGTCTTTCAGCAAAATCTCCGCATTCTTATACAAACAGCCATCTCGGCTAATGAACTAATGGGAAATGACGAGGTCAGAATGATTGGGTTAGCGGTTCATGCGTTGGGAGGTTTGTGAACTAAAGGCCAATGAAGTGTCGAGTTTGCACAGCTGTCTGAGCAATGTTCTGTGTCCTCCTTCCAACCCCGTGCAATAGTTTTTACGTGTTTGTTTTGAAAATGAATAATCTTTTCTTTTGGAAGAATCTATGCGTGCAAAATTAGAAAGTAACACTGTCATCCCAAAATGCACCATGCTCCGAATTCAGTAGAGCAAGATAATGAACCGAACTGCTTTTTATAAAATGTGGTATTAAAGTGGCTCAAACACCAGCTCCTCTCTCTGAGACATTCCCTTTTCGGTCCAAGTCTTCTTTGGTAAGATCTTTACAGAGAACTATGATAGTGCCACCTTGCCAGCGGTCGCTATGTCCTTAATCTTAGTATTTCGGATAATTAACTGGGCGTGCTTTAGTGCATATAGTGTCCTGGTGTGGTATAATTCATTTTTCAACCTGTAAAATAGCCCAGCACGGAAAACAATCCATCTTAGTCCTACCATGTGGTGTCATGCAGATTTGTAGAGCGCTCTATCACGAAAGGGCGGCATCCTGGCGCTGAGCAGGTGTGGGTCTAGGCGTCTAGGCACACCTAGAGCCTAGTGGGGGCGGTTCGAAAAGCCATGTCTTCAGCTTCTTGCAGAATTCAATAAGTTAAGAGGATGCTCTTATGTGTAGTAACAAGATGTTCTATGCTGGAGCAGCGATGTAGGAGAAGGCTCGACCACCAGATCTGGTTTTCCGTATGCATGAGATGTGTGCAACTAGGAGTTCAGGTGACAGGAAGTGTCGGAAGCAGGGCTGGATGAATCACTAAGCAAAATAAACTTGTGCTTAGGGCATCAAGGGAAGGGGGCACAACTAAAACTTTCCATTGCCGGATTTACCATGGATAATATGGTGCAAACCTGGTGCAGCTAAACCAAAAAATAAAGTGCAAGTATACAAAACAAAACATTACTTTCCATCGTACTGTAAGTTTTGTTTCATTTTGAAAAATTACATTTTATTTTACGGTTTATTATTGTTTATATTTTTATTGAGATATTTATGGGGGAACCAAAATCTTTTAAGCTCTTAGGGCCTCTTAAGGCCTTAATCTGGGCCAGCCTGAAAGGTTTGTAAAGCAGATGCAACTGTTGAGGTATGCTGGGCCAGTGTTATGTCGTCCCTTGAAAGCGTGGGTGACATTTTGAAGTGTGTTCATTTGTGAGAGGCAGTGGAGCTCCTTTAGATGTGGTGCGATGTGACCATGCCACCTCAGTTTGGACCCAGCCATATGCAAATCAGTCCACTAGGAACAGTCCAGCTCGAACTGCTAGGTCCTCCTTGAATTAAAACACATCAACCCAGGACCGGTTTCACCCTAGTTATGTCTCATCAGCCAGGTATGGTTATACCATGTTACCACTTCATCTCAAGCGCCTTTTGGGCGCAGCCTTCATCCATACTTTAGGTACTCTGGGCAAATGGCATAGCATACAGTCATTATCTGCACCCACTCCCACTGCCACTACAGCATGCAAGCAAAGCATCAGCCTTATTTGGCTTACTATTAGCTGTCTAATAAGCTGTTAATGCAGGGCATGGTCTTTGTCAACACCTTGAGAAGAAACACACTCCCAGTGTTCAATCCACCCACCATATCCAAGGAGCTCTGCGAACAGGGCACATCATTCTGTCTTAGTTTAAGGTCATCTTTTTTTGTAGATGTCGATGAATGGAGTAAAGGACCCCAAAATATTGTACTGAATCCCAGTACTAAAAGAAATTATTGATTGTTCCCTGTCTTTCCCTCTAGTCTGTTCTTTCTCAAGGAGCACACCCACAGCACATATGGCACAGTAAATCTGGTCACTTCAAATGCCACATTTGTATCTGTGGATCAACAGGTCAGAACGAAAACCAGCCCCAGACTTATTTGAAAACACACAGGCCTTAGCTTCACTCAGACGATGCGTGGCCTGATCCATGTAGCTGGCCAAATATTGGCCCTTATTTTCAAATCGGAAAAAGAATTGGAGGACATCCTAAAACACTTGTGGGGTGGTCAGATCTGCCTTAACCTTCTTTATCAACCTACTCCACCCTGTAACAACCAGACTTCACGACCAATCACACCCACGCACATCTAAAATATAAATGTAGACGAGTTCAAAACAATTTATAATTCAAGTTATTCAACCTGCCAAAGTTTTTCTGATCCTGATATCTTTCTGAATAAGCTTTTGACACCTCATCCACTTTGGTCACGTTTGCAAGTGAAACAAAGACAGGCATCAAACCTTCTAGCAAATAACTTAACAAAGAAATAAGTGAGCTTAATGGCATCAGATCAGCCATCTTCAAATGCTTGAAATGGTTGAAATGAAGGACATATGGCGATGAGAAAAACTAACATAAGAAAAATTACTATTGTGCCAAACAAATTACGAGTTTGATTATCAAAATTTAAAGTTTTTTTACATCTACCATGAGATGACCATCCCAGTAACCTTTATTAACAGCATGTTTGCAACATCCCAGCACTATGAAAACATCCTTCTTTTCTTTGAATCCACAATTTTCAAAATCTGTGAACCTCTAGTAACACTTACCTGTCACATTATTCCCCTGGTAATCCTGCCTCTGGCGCAATCTTCATTCCTGCTGAAGGGGTTGAGCTGCTTCCTTGCTGTGTTGGAATCTTGGACTGGGACATTGCAGAGCAGCCACTAAAGCAAAATCATACCAGCAGCTAAGGGCGGTAAAAGGTGCACAGCAGGTTAGTTGATGACTGCAGTGGGCACATGAACTCAAGTGCTGCCTTGAAGGCCCTTATTGAAACTGAGGTGACTATGAGTGCTCCTGCCCGTCAAAGAGGTTGCTGGACTCTGCTCCCTTTGCATGACATCTGGATACTTGGGACACGAACATGAGTGCCTAATAACACTTTCTGATGCAGCCTAAAAAGAATTGCCTGACAGCAGTGACAGGCTCTATAGTGTTTGTGGATTTCGCCATTTCAACTGCAGGCCTGCTGGAATCAAAAGTTGAATCCATAGAGAATTAGATAAAAGCTGATATAATTCAAATCCTGTGATGGCCTTCAAGAGAAGCTTGACTTCTTCTAAATTCAGAGGTTATGGCAGGTGAGCAGAGGCTGGAATGACTGTGGCTAAAAACACCTGCCTGCTACTACAGGATCTTTCTGAAAATGAAGCTAAGGCTGGCACAGTCAGAATTGAGCTGAAAGAAGCTGCCCAAAGAGAATGTGTTGTAAGAAAGGCTGTGAGGTGAAGGGATACAATGAGAGGAGATTAGAAAATATACATATTTGTGAACCTGAGTCACTTGACCCTGGAGCGCAGATTGGACCTTCATATGATTAAAAAGGTTCTTCTGTTTGTAGGCACAAGAATTCTCATTGGTTTCACACCCAATTGCAAATTTGTGTCGGGGGTAAAACATTTATGTTTCTCTAACCTCAATGCAGCGTGAGAATTTCTGTGGTCAAGGAGAAACTAGCAGAGAAACTAGCAGATACTACAAAAGGTGTCACTAGTTCTAAAACCTGTATTAAAACTATGGCCTACAATAATGCAGTGCCCTTCTGAAGTCTGAGACAATCTGTGCTGTTATTGATTGTTGATATTACATGCCTCAGATAAAAATTCAACACAATATTTTTTCATGTTGTGGAAACTTTGTATAGTACTGTTCTATATTTGTTCCCAGCTGAATCCCTATTGAAGATTGAAATTTCAAATTCTTTCCGGTGGGAGCAATAAGAAAAGTGGTGTTGGTTTGTTAAATATTGTGTACACTGCAGCAGGACTGTCTAAGCATTTTGCAGCATTTAATGTGAGTGGTAGTTTTCTGTTGTTCAATTTATTTCTCAATAATAAAATATATAATCCATAAAAATGTCAATCAGTGTAGACATTTATTATTTATCATTTTCATCAAAGACATCTACTTTCAAAAATAGTAGTTGACATCATAGTGGCACTGCTGTAGCGTTTACTGGGCCCTCAGATGAATTTACATACTATTATGCTATACATGCATTCATGGTGGTCCTCTAATGGATCTTGCTCTGTGGTGAAAGGGGTTGGATATTCAGGGAATGGACAGTTTTCCCAATGAGGACCAGGAATAGGATAACCGTAACTACAACTCAAATTCAATATCATATAGCTTCATCCCTCACATTTATCTCTAAACATGGACAACCCATAATTAATGCTCACTACTAAGGAATGATGAGTTACAACAGCAGTGTCAGAAACATTATTAAGGTTTAGTTTTTCAATTTAAAAGGTAAAGAACATTTACACTAAAAAAATGTAGCATACAGCTCTAGAATTCAATTAGTAAAGGATTTAATGAAATACACCAAAGCTTCTGGATTCAGGGAGTATAAAGTGAGTTAGTGGGGCAATCTTCCTCAGCTGAGGCAGATTCTGACCATATTCAGATTATGCGTCAATATGGATAGGTAGCCAGGTGAGCATTCAGCGAAGACACTCAGGAAAGTTCAGCAAAGTTCCAAGTAGCCAGTCCAACTTTCAGCAGAGTTCCAAGTAGCCAGTCCAACTTTCAGCAAAGTTCCAAGTAGCGAGTCCAGCTCATCAAGACAGTAATCTGTCTCAGTCTGCCGCTATAACAGCAAGAGTGACAGCCACGTGACAGGGACCCTTTGTCTGAAAGTGAGTCCAAGTTCCTTCATTAGCCCAATCATCAAGCCATTATGCCAACAACACCCCACATCAAGTTCTCTTAATGAGCAATTACACTTAATCAATTTCCAGGATAACACCCCTTGGCATTACCTCAATTTGTCAGACCATTCAGTCCATTGGTTAATCCACATAGGATGAGCGTGATGTGGCATTAAAGAAGACACAAATCCAGAAAAATAGGTGGATCAATAATGCAGTTTCTTAAGTCATTTAAGCATGTGACACATTGAACAATAGGACATTCAAGAAGGAGGCATAAGAGTTAAAAGGGCATTTTCCCTGTTCTAGAGTGTAACAAAAATTGTTGTAAGTTCACTGTTCAGTACAAGAGATGCCAAAGGAAACAATTATTATATCCATACAACTGGCAAGATAGCAAAAAGTTCTCATACGCTTTGGAAATATCAGTCCATGATTTCAGTGACAGAAAATAAGGCCTGCATGAAACCCTTCCCAATTGATTCCCAAGTACCATCAGCTTTAATTCCACTTATATATTTTTCTAAGTGTGTAATGTTGGTAATATACCCTTCTAAGGTGCCGATCACGATCCTGCAAAAACCGGGTACGAACCGTCGGACGGAGCACAATCTCCGCCCGACGCGTACCCGGTCGTCAATTTTCACAAACAAGGAATTACGATTCGCACGGGTACACCATTACCGTACGAATCGTAAAAAAGCCCGACCGAACAAAAAAACACCTACCAATGCGATCCGGGAAAGCGCCGACCTGACGTCGGGACGCTCGCAGCCAGCCATTCACGACCCAGGAATCACGATTCGCACCGACGTCACCCCGCACGGTGAATATTTTGCGGCAGCCAAAAACTGCCGGGAAATCAGGACGACGCGAACAAGGACCACCAGTACGCGACGGACAGACGACGACGCGAACAAGGAGGACCAGTGCGTGACGGACACACAGGACGACGCCACCAAGGAGGACCCGTACGCGACAGGACGACGCGATCAAGGAGGACCCGTACGCGACAGGACGACGCGAGCAAGGAGCACCAGTACGCGACGGACAGACATGGACCCGAACCTACGAGTCATCCCTGCCCTCATAGCAGTACACCTCCTCTACAGGTTACGACGCAGACGCCGCAGAAGGTCAGAATAACTAAGGGAGGGGGGAAAGTGGGGTGGGGTGGGGGTGGCACGACCAGGGCAGGCCACAAAACAACCACATAAGTCACACACCACACATGGCCTGGACATACCTGACTCCCATGCCCTGGTCACCACGAGGGGGTGGGGGCGTGTCCTGATAAGCCAGCGACCGCAACAACGGAAGTCCGTCACCACGCGAACCGGCAACACAACCAGACAGGTACGTCCCGTACCCACGCCTGAAGAGCGTGGGTACGAGTCGGACCACGCCCACACACGTCACCCCAACAATGGCGGGACGGATCGCACCCACGTGGCAAAGGCCTGGGTACGGGCCGCACAAACATCACATAGCGTGGGGACGGATATGTACGGACCCTACCCCCACCCCATATGCAAGGAGCGTACCCCCCAGCCCAACAGTGTAAGTACGACCCGTACCCCCACCCGCGTATGCATGGAGCGTACCCCCCAGCCCAACAGTGTAAGTACGACCCGTACCCCCACCCGCGTATGCAAGGAGCGTACCCCCCATGCCAACAGTGTCAGTACGACCCGTACCCCCACCCGCGGACGTACGGAGCGTACCCCCACCCCAACAGTGTAAGTTCGACCCGTACCCTCACCCGCGTATGCATGGAGCGTACCCCCCATGCCAACAGTGTAAGTACGACTCGAACCCCCACCCACGAATGCAAGGAGCGTACCCCCCAGCCCAACAGTGTAAGTACGACCCGTACCCCCACCCGCGAATGCAAGGAGCGTACCCCCCAGCCCAACAGTGTAAGTAAGACCCGTACCCCCACCCGCGAATGCAAGGAGCGTACCCCCCAGCCCAACAGTGTAAGTACGACTCGAACCCCCACCCACGAATGCAAGGAGCGTACCCCCCAGCCCAACAGTGTAAGTACGACCCGTACCCCCACCCGCTAATGCAAGGAGCGTACCCCCCAGCCCAACAGTGTAAGTACGACCCGTACCCCCACCCGCGAATGCAAGGAGCGTACCCCCCAGCCCAACAGTGTAAGTAAGACCCGTACCCCCACCCGCGAATGCAAGGAGCGTACCCCCCAGCCCAACAGTGTAAGTACGACCCGTACCCCCACCCGCGGACGTACGGAGCGTACCCCCACCCCAACAGTGTAAGTTCGACCCGTACCCTCACCCGCGTATGCATGGAGCGTACCCCCCATGCCAACAGTGCAAGTACGACTCGAACCCCCACCCATGAATGCAAGGAGCGTACCCCCCAGCCCAACAGTGTAAGTATGACCCGTACCCCCACCCGCGAAGGCAAGGAGCGTACCCCCCAGCCCAACAGTGTAAGTAAGACCCGTACCCCCACCCGCGAATGCAAGGAGCGTACCCCCCAGCCCAACAGTGTAAGTACGACTCAAACCCCCACCCACGAATGCAAGGAGCGTACCCCCCAGCCCAACAGTGTAAGTACGACCCGTACCCCCACCCGCTAATGCAAGGAGCGTACCCCCCAGCCCAACAGTGTAAGTACGACCCGTACCCCCACCCGCGAATGCAAGGAGCGTACCCCCCAGCCCAACAGTGTAAGTTCGACCCGTACCCTCACCCGCGTATGCATGGAGCGTACCCCCACCACACCAGTGTAAGTAGACTCGTACCCTCACCTCGAATGCATTGAGCGTACCCCCACCGTGTATGTGCCAAGCGTACATATCCTGAAATCGGAGGTGTGTGTGCAGAGTCCACCCAGCAGTGCCCTGAGACAGGAGGGGTGGGGGCCTATCACTCCCAGCAGTGCCCTGAGACAGGAGGGGTGTGTGCAGAGTCCTCCCAGCAGTGCCCTGAGACAGGAGGGGTGGGGGCCTATCACTCCCAGCAGTGCCCTGAGACAGGAGGGGTGTGTGCAGAGTCCTCCCAGCAGTGCCCTGAGACAGGAGGGGTGGGTGCCTATCACTCCCAGCAGTGCCCTGAGACAGGAGGGGTGGGTGTGGAATCCTCCCAGCAGTGCCCTGAGACAGGAGGGGTGTGTGCAGAGTCCTCCCAGCAGTGCCCTGAGACAGGAGGGGTGTGTGCAGAGTCCTCCCAGCAGTGCCCTGAGACAGGAGGGGTGGGGGCCTATCACTCCCACCAGTGCCCTGAGACAGGAGGGGTGTAACACATGTGTGTGAGGCCAGAATTATCCACATGCATACTGGCTACAAGGGAACATGTCCCCATGAACTCATGTCAACAGACTCCACACACAAGTACAGTGATCATCAAGGATGCCACGATTGTTGCAGGTGGAGACATGGCCCTGCATGCATGGCCAAAGTAGAAGGGCTCCGTCACACACACAGCTCATGTAGACACAGCTCTGCGCTAAACATTGGGAACACCCTGCAGGGAAGAAAGCTGGGTACACAGAGGAAGGAATACACCCTGGGACAAGTGCACCATGCAGTAACTGCTTACATGAACAAAGAAAGTCAGCCAACACCTTGTGATGGCACACAGATCCCAGGGTCCCACCAATGAGCAGTACACTACTACATATCCCACACACCCAAAACCTTACACACCACCAAAAACCATGTAGCAGCCCCACCAACACCAATACCAGCATAGCAGTAGTGTGATAATGAAAACAAAATTAAGCTTTATTCAGCATGAGCACAATGTCCGTGGATCGCAGGCAGTTCAATATTCACAAAGCCCATAGGGCAGTCAATGATTCTCAGCTGGATGGGGGACACAGTGGGAGGCGTGTCCCCTACCTTGCCTGCACAGTCAAATGGCATCGTCTTCCACACTGGTGAGGGCATCAGGGGGGGGGGGAAGCAACAGGCACCGCAGGGACATCAGGGCAAAGGGGCGGCGTTGTGGGTGCAGGGATGGAGGACTCCACCACAGGGGGTGGGTCAGTGCCAAAGGCGGAGGCCAGGATGGCACTACACACCTTTGCAAGGTCATCCAGGGAGTCCCCTGCACCCGAAGGGACCTCAGGCCCCAAGGAGGGGGGGGGGTCAGAGGGATGGGTCGCAGCGCCACCGGGGGAGGGTGGAGACAGGGGGGGAGACTCAACCACCCTGACCGTGGACCTCCTTGACCGCTTGCGTGGTGGTGTAACTGTGGGGCTCAGGGACAGAGCGGCCATGAAGGAGTCCTTGGGGGAGATGTGGCCAGGAGAGCTGAGGGGAGGGGATTTGGAGGGAGTGGACTGGGTGGAATGCGGACTCCCACTATGGCTGCGTGTCACACGTTTGCCCCCCGACCCAGTGGGTGTGCCTACCTCACCCTGTGTGTGCGTGTCAGGAGGAGTGCGGTGGACCTTCCCTGCTGGTGTGGTGCCCGTGTCCGTTGATGTGGGTGCATGCCGACGTCTGGGTGTACGTGGGACAGGCATGGGAGTGGGAAGTGTGGATGGGGCAGGGGTAGGTGGGGGGAGGTCGCGCTGCAGGAGACCCACTGCTGTAGTCAGTGTGGAGTCGATGGACCTCAGCAAGTTGCGTTGGTCAGCCTGCGATGAATGAATGCCCTCCAAGAAAGCCTCGATGTTGGTGAGGGTTTTGCCGTGGGCATGGAGGACATTAAGGATCGCAGCCTGACCAACCTGCAGTTGCCGCTGGATGTCCACAGACTCGGCATTGGCGGCAGCAGTGGAGACAGGGGCAGGGGGTGCGGTGCCTGGCAGGAAGGAGACATGCTGTGACCGGGCACGCTGGGAAGGGACACGAGCAAGTGGGAGGCGGCTGGTGGAAACTGAGGGGGCGGTGCGAGGTGTTGTTCCGCTGTCAGCTGCTGGTGCAGCCTCCGCCCACTCGGAGACATCCTCCTCGGACCTGTCAGCTTCGTATTCTGACATGCCAGTCGACAGGTCCTCGGCCGCACTATCCTCCACCTCTGTCCCACTCGATGTGCCAGCCCCGATGTCACGGCTGGCACTGGTGCTCGGTCCCTCCGCCTTGCCTGTGTCCATGTCTCCCTCTGTGTCCCCCGACGATGCTGTGGGCAGGGTGGAGAGACAGAAATTAATCAGACAGCTGTACACATCAGTCACATGAGTACAATCGACATAGGTAACACTGCATAGCCTGAAAAGGAAGATCCCTAACATCTACTAAACAAGGTACCGATGTAGGGCATGAAACACACAGTTGGTTGAGCCACCATGCCACTGAAATAACATGGAGAGCATGAGACAATAGCTAAACACAGGAAACGGAGTCTGACATAGCACCCAGGCCCTGGGGACAATCCTGCACTGCATCTGCACCACACAGCGTTGGCGAAAATACCGATGACCAGGGACCATATCCATGAACTTGAGACACATGCTGCATAGGTAATGCTGAAAACATGCCCAACATGACTCGGTCACTGCACATTGCGTGTGTGTCCAGACACATCACACACTGCCCAGACCCAGCAAGTAGAAATCAGGATTTGACACATAGGCATTGCCCGCACCAACAAGACCCTACACGAGGCGAATTGTTGAGACACAGGTGGCACCAACATCTCATAGTCTGGCTGATACACACAGGGGCAGGCAAAAAGCAAGAGTGTACGCCAAACAGCCAAGGTGCGCCTGTACAAATAATGAGGTACCAGTGCCCATCCTCAGATGAGTATAACAAGACACACAGGCACTGGCAACTGTGAGTATGTAGAAGGACAATCAGGTCAGGCTGCACAGTGGACACCTGTACAAAATAGCACGTCTATATACATGGTGACACGGGACAATGGCACAGAGCACAACCTACGCTGTAGACACTGAGATTGTCCACGTGTATGATGACACATACACCACTGAGGAAAAGGTGCCCCAGGGGACAGTAGTGGGCACGCAACTACATGCTACTGAATGGTAATGACTGCAACACACGTCACCATCCCTGCACTATGTGTATCGCACACTCATGCACATCATGTCACAGGCCACCACATAGGACATGACCGCTGTAAGGCATGACACATGAGAGACCAACTCCCATGTCTGGAGTCAGCATCAGTGCCAACTGACATGGAACCCACATGCAGTGAACTTGACAGTGCACAGGCAAGGTCCCACAACCTGTTACACCCCACCCCCACACATGATGCTACAGTCATTGTTCTCGTGGACAAAGCACCAGCCTACATCACCTTGTGAAGGAGTGACTACACACAGACCAGGGAACACATTGCAAGGAGGGGAAGGGTGGCAGGGGCACAGCGCTATACTGGGGCAAACAGGATCTGCACAGCACCTTTAAACCCTGCCAGTTAATTCATGCTACTGTGCCCTTACAAATGCCGGTGACACACAACGAACACACATGTACCTACCCCCTTCCGGCTGCTGCATCGCCTGTAAGCGCCTCTCCAGGTCTGGAAAGACCACCGGCAGCACACGCCTGTGGAGGTGGCTCAGACGGCGGCGGCCGCGGTTCTTGTGGCTCTCAGGTGAGTCCCCCAGCAGGAGCCGTGCAATCCTCCGCGTCCAGCACCGGATATCCTGCCAGCGTTTTCTCACCTGGGGCAGGCTCCGCCTCTGACCATCCACACCCCTCACGGCACTGACGGCGGTCAGCCAGATCTGCTCCTTGGCAGTGGCGCCTACCTGTGAGGAGGAACAAGTGACACCACATCAATACACCAGCCACATGTCACAGAGAGACATATGGGTACAAATTAGCTGGTTACAACAAGGCATGTCATGCAGCCAACGCATTGCACCTTTGTCATAGGGACATCATCCCCTGGTGAGGGAAAAAGCAGTACGTGCCACAGTGGGTACACAGGTGGAATGATGGCAATGTCACAATCAATGATCAAGGCTCACACTGTGCATCACACCCACCCCTCCTGTCTCAGGGCACTGCTGGGAGTGATAGGCCCCCACCCCTCCTGTCTCAGGGCACTGCTGGGAGGACTCTGCACACACCCCTCCTGTCTCAGGGCACTGCTGGGAGTGATAGGCCCCCACCCCTCCTGTCTCAGGGCACTGCTGGGAGTGATAGGCCCCCACCCCTCCTGTCTCAGGGCACTGCTGGGAGGACTCTGCACACACCCCTCCTGTCTCAGGGCACTGCTGGGAGTGATAGGCCCCCACCCCTCCTGTCTCAGGGCACTGCTGGGAGGACTCTGCACACACCCCTCCTGTCTCAGGGCACTGCTGGGAGTGATAGGCCCCCACCCCTCCTGTCTCAGGGCACTGCTGTGAGGACTCTGCACACACCCCTCCTGTCTCAGGGCACTGCTGGGAGTGATAGGCCCCCACCCCTCCTGTCTCAGGGCACTGCTGGGAGTGATAGGCCCCCACCCCTCCTGTCTCAGGGCACTGCTGGGAGTGATAGGCCCCCACCCCTCCTGTCTCAGGGCACTGCTGGGAGGACTCTGCACACACCCCTCCTGTCTCAGGGCACTGCTGGGAGTGATAGGCCCCCACCCCTCCTGTCTCAGGGCACTGCTGGGAGTGATAGGCCCCCACCCCTCCTGTCTCAGGGCACTGCTGGGAGTGATAGGCCCCCACCCCTCCTGTCTCAGGGCACTGCTGGGAGGACTCTGCACACACCCCTCCTGTCTCAGGGCACTGCTGGGAGTGATAGGCCCCCACCCCTCCTGTCTCAGGGCACTGCTGGGAGTGATAGGCCCCCACCCCTCCTGTCTCAGGGCACTGCTGGGAGTGATAGGACCCCACCCCTCCTGTCTCAGGGCACTGCTGGGAGTGATAGGCCCCCACCCCTCCTGTCTCAGGGCACTGCTGGGAGGACTCTGCACACACCCCTCCTGTCTCAGGGCACTGCTGGGAGTGATAGGCCCCCACCCCTCCTGTCTCAGGGCACTGCTGGGAGTGATAGGCCCCCACCCCTCCTGTCTCAGGGCACTTCTGGGAGGACTCTGCACACACCCCTCCTGTCTCAGGGCACTGCTGGGAGTGATAGGCCCCCACCCCTCCTGTCTCAGGGCACTGCTGGGAGTGATAGGCCCCCACCCCTCCTGTCTCAGGGCACTGCTGGGAGTGATAGGCCCCCACCCCTCCTGTCTCAGGGCACTGCTGGGAGACATCAGGCACCCCCCCCCCCTGGGACCCCCCCGACAGTACATGGCATGTGTGTTACACCTGGACGCAATGGCAGGAGTCACAGTCACAACATAGGGACAGTCTGTGGCAGTGGCCTATGCACTCACCTGATACCCTGGTCGCCCATACAGCATGGAGTACTGTGGGAGGATCACATCCAGCAGAGCCATGTTCTCCTCCAGGGTGAATGGCTGTGTCCTCTCCACAGCCCTTGACATGGTTCCAGGGAATCAGTAGCAGCAGCTGGGTCGACGAATGCAAAGATGTGCAGGCAAGTGCTCCCTCGTGGGACCTGGCTGCCTTATATGTGCCTTTCTGCCCAGTCTCATGCACAGGAGTACAGAGTGATTGGTCACTCACATTTGCATCCTATGTTTCCACCAATCCCTTCAAAGCTAGCAGTCTGTGGGTTCTCTATCGGTTTCATTCTCCTGCATGATGTCAGCCCCACAAACACATTGCAACAAAGTAGAAGAATTCCAACTGACTTCTGCTGTGCACCTTCCAGAACAATTTCGAATTTTGAACTTGGTCTCCATGACAACCAGCATGCATGTAGGCCTTAATACTTGTGCCCTATGTAATTTGGAGCATCACACACAGGTACGGTGCGTTTGGGGGCCCTAGGGCACCCCAAATGCATGGCAACGGCCCGTACATGCATGCCTACGCTCTCCATCACTATGGGTCTGCACGCGTATGCGTACCCGTAGTGTTACGGACCGTACACACGCATGTACGCTCTCTATCACTATGGGTCTACACGCGTATGCGTACTCGTAGTGATAGTGAGCGTACATGCGAGTGTACGGTCCGTACCACTACGGGTACGCATACGCGTGCAGACCCATAGTGATAGTGAGCGTAGATGCGTGTGTACGTTCCGTACCACTACGGGTACGCATACGCGTGCAGACCCATAGTGATAGTGAGCGTAGATGCGTGTGTACGGCCCTATCACTATGGGTCTGCACGCGTATGCGTACCCGTAGTGCTACGGACCGTACACTCGCATCTACGCTCACTATCACTATGGGTCTGCACGCGTATGCGTACCCGTAGTGGTACGGACCGTACACACGCATGTACGCTCTCTATCACTATGGGTCTGCACGCGTATGCGTACTCGTAGTGATAGTGAGCGTACATGCGAGTGTACGGTCCGTACCACTACGGGTACGCATACGCGTGCAGACCCATAGTGATAGTGAGCGTAGATGCGTGTGTACGGTCCGTAACACTACGGGTACGCATACGCGTGCAGACCCATAGTGATAGGGCCGTACACACGCATCTACGCTCACTATCACTATGGGTCTGCACGCGTATGCGTACCCGTAGTGGTACAGAACGTACACACGCATCTACGCTCACTATCACTATGGGTCTGCACGCGTATGCGTACCCGTAGTGCTACGGACCGTACAAATGCCTGTACGCTCGCCATCACGATGGGTACACATACGGCAGCACTCCCACAGTGATTTGGGAACATGCACAGGCCCTCTCAGCAGCAGTACGGCGGTTTTTACACATCACTGTGGTGATAGGCGACACACATGTAGGAATAGGGCGGACATACTTGTCCATGGATGGACATACTTGTCCAGGAATGGACATCAAGGCATCGTCTGTGCATTACTACATGTGTGGGGCACAGGTGTCACAGGCTGTGATGTGGAACATGCCTCCTGAGTGGAGAAGGCACCAGATGTATGATGAGATGTGTACATGTGTACTGTGTGAGGGTGCAATGTGTGCCAGGCATGCCCTTGACTCCTTTGACATGTGTGCATGTGGGACTGCGCACTTGGGGTGAGCGTCACTGCCATGGCACGGACACCAACACACGGAAGTGTCCCATGATGCCCGGTACAGGGGTCATGACACATGACTTGTCACTACCCACAGTGCACAATGTGACTATGCCATATATGTGTCCGGGATTTACATCAGGTTGATGTTGTAGCACCCTCAAAAGCTGCAGCCGTTGCAGCAACCAACATGTGGCTGTGTGTAGATTGTCATTGCACACTGTTCCCAACACCATGCCACATGTGTTATCGGATGTGAGGTGCACATGTATGCATGGGACACGGAGTAGCGTGACAAGGCCATGTCAGCAAACTCACAGGGAATGTGTGGTGAGTCATGACATGTGCACCTTCATGGCAAGGTGTGTGGGCTGGACTAGTGTAATGTCATGTGACCTGTGGCTCAAGTGTTCCGCTACCAGTCTCTGCAATCGGCATCACACTTCTGCTGATGTGTGGGTGTATGTCACTCCTGTCTTGCGTCGGGCAGTGCACTTGCACTGGGACACAGCTATTTCCATGGCGTGGCATGGGGAGGTTCTCAATCACCGTGTGTAGCTGGGTCTTGGAAGGAGTGTCACCTTGCATCCATACGTGTCCTGGGCATGTAGCACATGCCTGACTCCCTATGTGGCATGTGTGTATTGCCAGATTTACATGTGCTCAGTAGACATGAGTTGTTCTCGTAGTGCACTCACTCTTCCTTGTCACTTCCAAATTACTGCAGAGCGCCTCCTGTTGCCCGAAGAATTCCAGACTTGGCCACCATGCAGGAGAATGACAGGATCCGGCTCTACCGCTTCACCCAACCGTTGATTCTGGAGCTGACGGCGAGACTGGCACCACACCTGCAACCGCAGCACAGGTATCCTACGGCACTGACACCCCAGCTGAAGGTAATGGCTGCCCTACATTTTCTTGCCACGGGTACCTTCCAAAATACCATAGCTCATGTTGGTGGCATGTCCCAGAGCATGTTCAGCGGTGTGCTGCATGATTTCTTGGAGGCCATGTTGATTCACCTGGATGACTTCATCAAGTTCCCAACCCCTGAACAGATGACTGAGGTCAAGTGTGGATTCTATGCCCTGGGAGGGATGCCCCATGTCATTGGGTCCATAGATGGGACACATGTAGGTTTGGTACCACCACGCGCACGGGAGGTGGCGTACCGCAATCGGAAGCACTACCACTCCATCAATGCCCTTGTGGTGTGTCTGTCCAATATGGTGATTTCACATGTCTGTGCTCGTTTCCCAGGATCAGCACACGATGCCTACATCATGAGGTGTAGCGGGATGCCTGATATGATGATGCAGCTGCGCAAGGAACGGGCATGTGTTGTTGGTGGGTACAGTCTGTCTGTCCTGTATTCTGTATAGCCGACCAGCACGACGGCTACACCAGTTCTAACGATGTCCATGTGCTTCCCATGTAGGGGACGCTGGCTATCCCAACATGCCTTGGCTGCTGACACCTCTCCGCAACCCCATCATGCCGGCCCAGCTCCGCTATAACACCGCCCATGGCCGGACAAGGCGAGTGATAGAGAGGACGTTTGGCATGCTGAAGAGCCGATTCCGGTGCCTCCACAAGACCGGCGGTGCACTCCCTTATGCCCCGGCGAAGGTCTGCAAGATCTTCATGGTCTGCTGCATGCTGCACAACATGGCAGTTGAAAGAGCTGTGCCACTCATCCTGAATCAACATGACGAGGACCATCCACCCGTGGAGGACGAAGGGCTTGGCAATGGGGCTAGTGATGTGGAGGATGTGGAGCCGCAAGAGGACATCCGGACTCGGCTCATACGCGACTTCTTTGCTTAGTGGTGAGTACCAGGGTCTGAGTGTGCACGCATTGGTCCCCGTGTGGCATGCGTTGTGATGTGTGTCTCCACCTGCATGTATGGCACGTGGGTCAGAGGTGTGTGTGGGTGTGTCACTGGAGTGATGGTGGCAGTGATGGTAGTATTTCCCCAGTCATAATTGTGACCTAGCATGTTGTCATCCATACATGTGTCGAGTAACTGCACATGCAAGTGGCTGTGCTTTTTGTGGCTGACTTCTTGTGTGTCTCTCTTCCCCAGGTACCTGCGCATGCCGTTTGCTGGTTGCATTGTTGTGGCACTGCTATTCCTCATGGACATGACATCGTGGGCTGACTCAGCGTTACAGGCACGGACACGTTTGGAAGTCTCCATGGGGTAAGGGATGCATCTGGGGTGTATTGGGTGTGGCAGTTGTTCACGATGTGTGCACACTGCCCCGGTCGGGGTTTGGTTCCTCTGCAGACATGTGGCATCCCCATGGGACACGACATGCAGCTGGGTACACCTGAATAGATGGGCTGCCTGCTTGTCAGTCATCAGTGATGGGATAGTGGATTGTGATGATGGCATCAATGTGTGTGACACTGCCCTCGGACACATATGGTTAACATTGTCTTGACATGGCGTGGGACTTCCACATCAGATGATGTATGGTGTATGGCAGGCTCTCCGTGAGCAGCTGTGGGTATTTAGCTGTTAGCCGACACTTGTGTGCCAGTTCCATGGCTATCACGCATTTGTGCTGCAGAAGGGGGGTGCCAGTGTTGGAGCCACATGTTACTCCACATGATGTGTTCATGTGTACTTCAAGTTGCCTCTGCAATCCCAAAAACATGACTATTAAAGGTGTCCCTATGCCTCCAAGGTGCCTCTTCTCAGTCAATGCTGGTGTGTTGGCACGGTGCATCCAGCATGTCTGGCATGGTATTCCCTGATTGTGGCTATGTGTCAATGTGTCGAGTGGCAAGATGCAAGCTGTGTGTGTGTGCTGAGACTGTGTATTGTGCATGATGTCCATGACTGTGTGGGTATTGTGACATGTGCCATCCCCATGCATCCAACGTTGTCCATGACCCCATTCTCTGCATCCACCGGACTCAAGCTTGCAGGACATGGTTCTGCCACCTGTCTACACATACCTGGGTGCCCCCCAGGACACGGGCCAGGATCCCTGACCTCTGCGCATGACTGTTGCTGTACTCAATGTGTCTGTCAGCACGGTTGTTCGGCCACCCCCTCAGCTGGTTCTGCCCATCACGGGTGTGTATGGTGCTCCATGTCTGTCTTGCCTAATGAACTGTGACCCATGTGTCCTGTGCCAGACTCAGGCCCCAGGGTGTGGATGGTTGAAGTGAACAGATGACTCAGGCATGTTTAGACTGTACAAGACACATGTTAGGTAATAATGCTACCAGCAGGCATCTACTCTTAATAGTGTGATTTATTATTGGGGGGGGGGGACAAAGTGAGGGGCTTTCCGGGATTAGGGAATCCAAAGTTCAGTAGGGGAGTTGGTGTCCTTGCCATTGGAAATCCTCAGAGTCCATGCCACAGTCTTTGTCAACATTGGTCAGCCAGTGACCAGCAGGGCCATGTGGCAGAGAATGTCTCTTGATGCTGTGATGCTGTTGCTCCAGTGGGCCAGGTGCCAGGCCAGGTGTCCTGGGAGATGGTGATGTAGCAGCCACCCTCACGGTCCTTTCCGTGGACGACCCGGCTTCCTGCGGGGAACCTCAGCAGCAGGCCGTGACGACGTCTGGGATGCTCCGTCGGATGTTTCCTCCTCCTCCTCATGATCCCTCCCTGTGGGTGGTGATGTTCTCCGCCTTCTGGCACAGGGAGGGTCGGCCATGGTGTCGGCCATCCGACGGAGTTCAGCGTGAATCCCCTGGGACGCCGTCACTTGCTCAGCCTGTCTGTCTTCCATCCTCCGTTGGTGTACCTGTAGACAGGCTATTAGCTCCGCATGTTGCTGGGCCTGCTGGACCTTGATCCCCTCGAGGACGGACACAACCTGGGCCATGCCCGTGGTGTCCTGCCGGTATGAGTCCAGGATGTTACGGACATGGGAAAATACCGGATCCCCAGCCAACTGGTCAGGCTCGCGCCTCCGCCGTCCTCCACTCCCACCACCCCTGCCCACTTGCGTCTGGCCTGCACTTGTGGGCACATCGGGTCTCCGGGACCCCTGAGGGGTGGCATTGGCGTTGTCGCCTGCCTCCTCCTGGGTGCCCGGGACACCGTGTCCCTCCTGGCGAGCCTGGCTGCATTGTGGTGTTGGGGCAGGGATCCTGGGTGTCTCCTGGGATGTGGCAGGAGTGGGGGTGGTGGTTGGCACGGTTGTACCTGACGCAGGTGCTGCAGGTGGTTGGACACCAGAGGGGCCAGGTCGGTCGGGGTCGTCCGCAGAGTGGTGAGAGTGGTCGCTGCCGGTGGGATCGGTCTCCTGCAGATCCGGGTCCTGTGAGTGTTCCCCCCCAGTGTTGGGGGGTGCAGCACGACGTTGACCTGTGTGTGAGAGAGAAAATGTTAATTTTGATCCATGCAACATCCATGTTTCATCCGTTACAAAGTTGGCACATTTCCTCTTGGAATTAGGATCTGTCTTGCATTCCACTCACAGTGCACTTGTGCATGTGTGTGTCCCTTGGGCACCAATTTGGCCCCTTTAACTATGTGTGGCACAGTCTTACTTGCTGCGTCAAGTGTGACTGCAGTCAGCAGTGGAGTGTGCATGTGTGGCGAGCCATGCATTTGCGCCTTCCTTGTAGCACTGTACATGTGCACATGGAGTGGATCCACACACTTATATGATGCAGGTGGCTGTCCTTGTGCTCGTGTACAGGTTGTGACATGGCCCTGTGTTTTGCCATGATGAAGAGGGGGGGTTCTGGCACTGGCCACCCTTGTCTACATGCACGCAGTCCACCTGCTGACGAGCAGACATTCCCACACACCAAAGGACTGATTTGCTCTCCCTGTGTCTCCCTCCTTCTCTGTCCCCCTCTCCCTCCCTCTCTGTCCCCCTCTCCCTCCCTCTGTGTGTCAGCCTCCTCCCTCCCTCCGTGTGTCAGCCTCCTCCCTCTGTCCGTCTCCCTCCCTCTCTGTCCCCCTCTCCCTCCCTCTCTGTCCCCCTCTCCCTCCCTCTCTGTCCCCCTCTCCCTCCCTCTCTGTCCCCCTCTCCCTCCCTCTGTGTGTCAGCCTCCTCCCTCTGTCCGTCTTCCTGTGTCTCCCTCCCTCTCTGTCCCCCTCTCCCTCCCTCTCTGTCCCCCTCTCCCTCCCTCTGTGTGTCAGCCTCCTCCCTCCCTCCGTGTGTCAGCCTCCTCCCTCTGTCCGTCTCCCTCCCTCTCTGTCCCCCTCTCCCTCCCTCTCTGTCCCCCTCTCCCTCCCTCTCTGTCCCCCTCTCCCTCCCTCTCTGTCCCCCTCTCCCTCCCTCTGTGTGTCAGCCTCCTCCCTCTGTCCGTCTTCCTGTGTCTCCCTCCCTCTCTGTCCCCCTCTCCCTCCCTCTCTGTCCCCCTCTCCCTCCCTCTGTGTGTCAGCCTCCTCCCTCTGTCCGTCTCCCTCCCTCTCAGTCCCCCTCTCCCTCCCTCTGTGTCCCCCTCTCCCTCCCTCCGTGTGTCACCCTCTGTCACCTTGGCCCAGCTTCCTGGGCACACACTGTTAGCAGATCTTTGAGTGGCCCTTGGCCTGTTGATGTGAGTTTGTTTCTGATCTCCAGGCACCCATTTTGTCTGCTGTGCGTCTGTGCGCTGCTGCTGTGGTGGTGTGTGCTGCCACTCTTTCACAATGTTGGCTGTTCATTAGCTGCTGGCATGTGCAAAACAGTGCCTTCACCCCCATGTGTTGATGCAAGGCGTCCGCCATTTGCTGGCAAGTCATTCCTGTGTTGGGACACAGTGTTTGTCTGGCTGTGACCTAGGCCATATGGGCAGAGGGCATTGTTGTCTGCTTTGGAGTCGCACTATGTGATTCTTGGTGCCCAGCCTCCCGCCATCCGGGTTACCGTGTCATGTGTTGTTGTCTTCTGTGGCCTGTGACTTGACATTGTCCAGCTGGGTGCATGGGGCATGGTGGCAGCAGTGGCATGTGCCTGCTCATGGAGTGTGGTTGAGTAATGCGATGGCTTGTGGTGGTTGCGTGCCTGTTATTAATTTTGGTTGTGGTTGCAGTTCCCCCATGTGAGGTGCGTTGTTTGTGTACTCACCCGGGTCTCGGAGTCCTTCTACTCCTTCAACTGCCTCCATCGGCAGTATGGCCATCACCCTCTCCTCCCAGGGATGGTACTGTACGGCTCTACGGGAGGGCCCTCCTCCGGTGGCGTTGGCCTGGTCGTGTTCCTCCTGCCTCTTGGCTCTGACCCTCCTCCGCAGATCGTACCACCTGTTCTGGCAATCCTGCTTGGTCCTCCTGGTGTCCGCAACAGCATTCACAGCATCGACGATGGTCTGCCACATGGCTGTTTTGGCTGCCTGGCTGGTGCTTCTGACCAATGTTCCAAAGATCTGTGGCTCGACTCTGAGGATTTGATCAACAAGGACCTCCAACTCTCGGTGACTGAACTTTGGATTCTTGGTAGTGGGCATGGTGAGGGGTGTGGGTGGGGATGGTGTGGGTGTGGGGGGGGTGTGGATGTTGGGGGGGGGTGTGGATGGTTGTGTGTGTGTGTGAATGTGATGAGAGGGTGTTTGTGAGGGTGGTCGTGTGAAGGTGTGCAAGTGTAAGATGTGGTGTAGCTTGTAGTCTGGTTCTGTGGTGTCTGGCAGCAGTGAGTCTGTTGCAAAGGCTCATGGTTTGTGTGTGTGGGCCCTTTTCATTGGTCCATGGGTGGGTGTGGCAGTGTTTGAATTTTGGGTGGGTGTGTTATAAGGAGTGGTGGTGTATTGGGCCTCTGTTTGTTTTTGACAGTTGCAGGTCAGTGATTGTGTTATTTTAGTGGTTGTTGGCCATGTTTAGTGGCTGTGTGCCTTTCGAATGTTGTATTCTTGTGTTGTTTTGTTTTGTCCTTGTTGTGTACGTGCGTTTTGAGCGTGTGTACGGTGTGTACATGGGCCATTTGGTTGTACGATTATGTCCTTGTGTGTGGCTTTGTACGACTCGTACATGCGGTTGTGATGGTGGGGCATGGGGTGTGCTCCGTACTTAGGAGGTGGTGTTGGGGGTGCGCCAGGAACGTACTGGGGTGGGGGTACGACTGGAACGTACTGGGGTGTACATGGACGGTGGTACGACACGTACAGGGGTGGGGGGTGTACATGGACGGTGGTACGACACGTACTGGGGTGGGGGGGTGTACATTGATGGTGGTACGACACGTACAGGGGTGGGGGGGTGTACATGGACGGTGGTACGACACGTACTGGGGTGGGGGGGTGTACATTGACGGTGGTACGACATTTACTGGGGTGGGGGGATGTACATTGACGGTGGTACGACACGTACTGGGGTGGGGGTACGACTGGAACGTACTGGGGTGTACATGGACGGTGGTACGACACGTACTGGGGTGGGGGGGTGTACATTGACGGTGGTACGACACGTACTGGGGTGGGGGTACGACTGGAACGTACTGGGGTGTACATGGACGGTGGTACGACACGTACAGGGGTGGGGGGGTGTACATTGACGGTGGTACGACACGTACTGGGGTGGGGGGGTGTACATTGACGGTGGTACGACACGTACTGGGGTGGGGGGGTGTACATTGACGGTGGTACGACACGTACTGGGGTGGGGGTACGACTGGAACGTACTGGGGTGTACATGGACGGTGGTACGACACGTACAGGGGTGGGGGGTGTACATGGACGGTGGTACGACACGTACTGGGGTGGGGGGGTGTACATTGACGGTGGTACGACACGTACAGGGGTGGGGGGGTGTACATGGACGGTGGTACGACACGTACTGGGGTGGGGGGGTGTACATTGACGGTGGTACGACACGTACTGGGGTGGGGGGATGTACATTGACGGTGGTACGACACGTACTGGGGTGGGGGTACGACTGGAACGTACTGGGGTGTACATGGACGGTGGTACGACACGTACTGGGGTGGGGGGGTGTACATTGACGGTGGTACGACACGTACTGGGGTGGGGGTACGACTGGAACGTACTGGGGTGTACATGGACGGTGGTACGACACGTACAGGGGTGGGGGGGTGTACATTGACGGTGGTACGACACGTACTGGGGTGGGGGGGTGTACATTGACGGTGGTACGACACGTACTGGGGTGGGGGGGTGTACATTGACGGTGGTACGACACGTACTGGGGTGGGGGTACGACTGGAACGTACTGGGGTGTACATGGACGGTGGTACGACACGTACAGGGGTGGGGGGGTGTACATGGACGGTGGTACGACACGTACTGGGGTGGGGGGGTGTACATTGACGGTGGTACGACACGTACTGGGGTGGGGGTATGACTGGAACGTACTGGGGTGTGGGTAGACGGGGCTATGACACGTACTGGGGTGGGGGTGTGGCTCGCACGTACTGGGGTGTAGGTACACGGGGGGTACGACACGTACTGATGTGGGGGTTCAACTGGAACGTACTGGGGTGTGGGTAGATGGGGCTATGACACGTACTGGGGTGGGGGTGTGGCTCGCACGTACTGGGGTGTAGGTACACAGGGGGTACGACACGTACTGGGGTGGGGGTTCGACTGGAACGTACTGGGGTGTGGGTAGACGGGGCTATGACACGTACTGGGGTGGGGGTGTGGCTCGCACGTACTGGGGTGTAGGTACACGGGGGGTACGACACGTACTGGGGTGGGGGTTCGACTGGAACGTACTGGGGTGTGGGTAGACGGGGCTATGACACGTACTGGGGTGGGGGTGTGGCTCGCACGTACTGGGGTGTAGGTACACGGGGGGTACGACACGTACTGGGGTGGGGGTTTGACTGGAACGTACTGGGGTGTGGGTAGACGGGGCTATGACACGTACTGGGCTGGGGGTGTGGCTCGCACGTACTGGGGTGTAGGTACACGGGGGTACGACACGTACTGGGGTGGGGGTTCGACTGGAACGTACTGGGGTGTGGGTAGACGGGGCTATGACACGTACTGGGGTGGGGGTGTGGCTCGCACGTACTGGGGTGTAGGTACACGGGGGGTACGACACGTACTGGGGTGGGGGTTCGACTGGAACGTACTGGGGTGTGGGTAGACGGGGCTATGACACGTACTGGGGTGGGGGTGTGGCTCACACGTACTGGGGTGTAGGTACACGGGGGGTACGACACGTACTGGGGTGGGGGTTCGACTGGAACGTACTGGGGTGTGGGTAGACGGGGCTATGACACGTACTGGGCTGGGGGTGTGGCTCGCACGTACTGGGGTGTAGGTACACGGGGGGTACGACACGTACTGGGGTGGGGGTTCGACTGGAACGTACTGGGGTGTGGGTAGACGGGGCTATGACACGTACTGGGCTGGGGGTGTGGCTCGCACGTACTGGGGTGTAGGTACACGGGGGGTACGACACGTACTGGGGTGGGGGTTCGACTGGAACGTACTGGGGTGTGGGTAGACGGGGCTATGACACGTACTGGGGTGGGGGTGTGGCTCGCACGTACTGGGGTGTAGGTACACGGGGGGTACGACACGTACTGGGGTGGGGGTTCGACTGGAACGTACTGGGGTGTACCTAGACGGGTGGGGGTCTACATATACGGGGGGTACGTGTCGGACGTACGGGGGCTGGGGGAGTGTTGGGCGCGTATGCGGGCACATGTCTCCATGGTTGCTGTAGGAGTTCGGTGCGGACGGTGTTTTTTCCTTACGGTTGTAACCTCGGACGCACGGGATGGATCGTGATTCCTCGGTCGGACTTGGTTTTTCACGTTTGTAAGGTAAATCGTCCGAGGACGTGTCGGACACATTTTCCGACCCGAGGACGTGTGGGGAATGATTCCCAGTGCGGTTCGTATGGACTTTTTACCATGCGAATCGTGATTGCCAGTTCGTACGGCACTTGTACGATTCGTACGGTAAAAAGACCCGATACGAGTCGCACGGGGGAATTTTTTACCGGATCGTGATCGGCACCCAAGTCTTTACTTTTGTCAGGGATATACGTGCAACATTGTTGAACTTTCAGCATCCGGCAGACCTCACCTTCTTTTGCAAGAAGGACGTCTAATGCAATTCGATTTTGAAGCACCATAGATCTGATAGCAACTATTTCAGTATTTATAGCAGGGAATCCTCCAGATGTGTTGGTCGATAATCTTTCAACCACAGTTGAAAGTTTTGGAATTTTGTGAGAGTATAGTATCACCTCAACTGACTGAATTATTGCACCAAATATATCCCTTAATATTTCAGCAGCATTAGCAGCACCTCTTATTAAGCGTGTGTGTTTAAATTCATTGGTTTCATCTGATTGTCCCACATGATAATTTTGGGGAAATACTATACCCATATAGCAGCATCCATACCAGTGTTTTGGTAACCAATAATAGGCATTCTTACCACATATATAGTAAAATCCAGGGAATACAGGATCCAGACCACCAGATACAAACTCCTCCCTCCCACACTTTGGAAAATGTGGTCACATTCACTAGAACCAACAAATGTATTGTTAAATTCAGTTTTGCATCGCAATATACAAACCTTCCTTTTATGTTACTAACCTAGTGCATTTGCAGCTTGTGTGTCAACCCTTTTAATCTCATTTCTCTTGTGTGCCCAAGGTGGAATCTTTGAATTACTTTTAGCCTGTTTATTTATTTTTCTGTGCCTATCTTCAACTGAATTGATAAATTATTTTTTTATATTATGCCAGAGGCAAGTTAAATTATGTCGATGTGCATAAGCAATATCTAAACTTTGAGTGGGTTGGAAAACCTCACCCATCATTTCAGCTGTTTGTGCGTCAGGTACAAGATTAATGTTTTTCCTAACAGGCACTTCAGAAAAGACTAAATCATAGTTAGAATAATAATACTGAAATTGCCCTTTGCAATAAAACAAGCTGGTTATTACACTACAAGAAATTCAATAGGCAACAGGTAAATGGTGATAGGTCACACCCTCTGAAACAGAAGTGGGTAACTGCATGCCTACATGACAATGTCGAGCATCCATTGTTTCCACATATTCATAGATCCATTTAGCAGAGACATTTAAAGAATAATCACTAATAGATTGATCGACATGAAGAGTTTTTTCCACAAGCATATTCAACTAACCTTCACTATTTCTTCCTTCCAGTAACAGACATAGGCTTAGAATTCTATACATAGATATGATGAGGAATATTTCAAAGAAATACAATAATGACAATAGATATTGCGGCAAAGAAGCATGCACATATTCATTTGCATTTTTTGATACCGGGTTTGAATTCATGACTTATCCGGAACTAGACTTAATGACTCTGGTTAAAACTTTTACAGAAGATGTTAATTCGCATTTTGCAGCAAGAATTAGGTTATAACTTATAAGTGCTTTCATTTCTCTTGTCAATCAATCAGGTGTTTGGTAAGCGCAACTACTCACCCGTAAGGGTCTCAAGGCGCTGGGGGGTGAGGGGGTTGCAGGTTCCAGTCCATCAAGGAGGGGGTCTGTCGAAGAGCCAGGTTTTGAGGTTTCTTGCAAAAATGGGGAGCGATGTTATCTGTCTGAGGTGGAGCGGAAGGTCGTTCCAGAAGGAGCGGCCTCCCGATCTGGTCTATCCGGTGTGGGGGACCACGGCGTAAGAGAGCTGGGCTGATCGTAGGGTCCTTTGGGGTGCGTGGAATTTGAGTCACCTGTTCAGGTATGCTGGTCCGGTGTCGTGGAGGGCTTTGTGTGCGTGGGTTAGCATCTTGAAGGTGACTCTAGCTTCGATGAGGAGCCAGTGGAGTGTGCGCAGGTGCTGGGAGATGTAGCAGTTTCTTGTCAGGTTGAGGACCAATGTTGCGGTAGCGTTTTGGATATTCTGTAGCTTGCGGGTGAGGTTTTTGTTTATTCCGGCATGGAGTGCGTTGCCGCAGTCGAGCCTGCTGGTGACCAGGGCATGAGTGACGGTCTTTCTGTGTTCAAGGGGAATCCATTTGAAGGCCTTACTTAGGAGGCAGAGGGTGTGGAAGCAGGAGGACGAGACGGAGATGATCTGGCGATCCATTTTGAGCTCTGAGTCCAGGATGATTCCCAGGTTGCGTGCGTCGTCCGCGGGGGTGAGCGGGCTTCCGAGGGCGGGGGGCCACCAGGTTTCATTTCAGGTGTCGGGGTTTGGGCCCATGATGAGTACTTCCGTTTTGTTGGTGTTTAGTTGTAGGCAGTTGGTTTTCATTCATTTGGCGACGGCTTCCATGCCTTCTCGAAAGTTGTGTCTGGCGGTTTTGGGTTTGTTGGATAGGGAGAGGATGAGTTGGGTGTCGTCTGCGTATGACACAATGTTGAGTCCGTAGGTTCTGACGATGGGGGCTAGCGGAGCCATGTAGACGTTGAAGAGCGCAGGGCTGAGGGAGGACCCCTGGGGGACTCCGCAGGTGGTAGGTGTAGGGTCCGATAGGAAAGGGGGGAGTCTGACTCGCAGTGTTCTGCCGGAGAGGAAGGAGCGGATCCAGCCGAGGGCCTAGTCTTGGATCCCTGCGTCGTGGAGTCTGCGTATTAGGGTGCGGTGAGAGACTGTGTCGAACGCCGCTAAGAGGTCGAGGAGGATGAGGGCTGCTGTTTCTCCTTTGTCCAGTAAGGTACGGATGTCGTCTGTTGCGGCGAGGAGGGCGGTTTCTGTACTGTGTTTTTTTCTGAAGCCGGATTGGGAGGAGTCAAGGATGTTGTGCTCTTCGATGAATGTGGCGAGTTGGCTGTTGATGGCTTTCTCGATGACTTTTTCTGGGAACGGAAGCAGGGTGATGAGTCTGTAGTTTTTGAGGTCGGTGAGGTCTGCCGAGGGTTTCTTCAGGAGGGGGTGGATCTCAGCATGCTTCCAGTCATCAGAGAATGAGGCGGTTGCCAGGGAGCGGTTCATGGTGTGGCAGAGCACGAGTACGATGGTGTTGGCCACTCTGTTGAAAATGTGGTGGGGGCAGGGGTCTGTGAGGGCCCCGGAGTGGATTGACTTCATCGTCTTCAGTGTGTCTTCTGTGGTGAGGGCTGTCCAGTTGTTGATCGCTGGCTTCAGGGTGTCAGGGTGGTTGGTGAGGGTTCAGTGTGTTGGTTGTCTTCGTCGAAGTTGTCGTAGATGCTCTTGATTTTGTGGTGGAAAAAGATGCTGAGTTTGTCGCAGAGGTCTTGTGATGGAGGGATGTTGGTGGACTCGCTGGTGGGTTGGGCGAACTCCTTGATGATGTTGAAGAGTTCTTTGCTCTTGTGAGCATGAATGGAGATTCTGTCTTCAATCGCTTTATTCCTCATTTTTCTGATGAGTTGGTGGTGGGCGTTGGTGGCAGCTCTGAAGTTGCAGTGGGCTTCTGTGGATTTGGTGTTCCTCTAGGCCTTTTCGAGGCGGCAGCAAGTGTGTCTGGACTCTCGAAGTTCGGTGGTGAACCATCTCGCTTTCTTGGCGTGGGTGTTGTTGTTTTTCTTGAGGGGGGCTATGGTGTTGGCGCTGTCCGAGATCCATCTGTGAGGGTTCTGGCTGCGGTGTTGGGGTAGTCGTTTTCTGTGATGGTTGGGGTGGAGTTGCTGAGTGATGATGTTAGCTGGTCGTTAGTGATTCTGGTCCAGTTTCTTCTTGGGAGCAGGTGCGGGTGTCTGTGGATGGTGGGTGTTCTGAAGGTGAAGTGGACGCATCGATGGCCAGTCCATGGGAGTTCGTTGGTGTGGCTGAAGGTGATGAAGTTTCCTGTTGTGAAGAGGGGGTCGAGGGTGTGTCTTGCTGAGTGCGTGGGTTCGATCACGATCTGGCGGAGTTTTCACAGTTCACAGGTATTCACAACTTTGAGCATTCATTCAGTTTATGGCTAGATCAGTGAAATTTTGTCTCTTTTGATTTTGTATAATTTATGCTTTGATATCTTCAGTCTGTTATAACAGCTCCTCAAGGTGGTTTATGTGAGCTTGGGTTATTGAAGTAAAAAGTGTGAAATGGTTTCTCCCAGTCATTGGTTGTTGCCAAATAAGTCCATTCAGGTGTGGCGTATTTCTGATTTGGTACCTTGACTCTTTTTGACCTACTTACTGATGGTCCATCATCATCAGTGTCACTCTGTTCAGATTGTCTTGAGACTTCAATAACAGTTGAGTGTACTCTGCCTATAATCAGAATTTGCCCCAATGTACCAGTTCTTTTGGGCCAATGATCTCCATTTATCACTCGCGTTTCTGCTGCACTGTTCTCTGCAATTGGGTCAGTTACTCGCCTAGTCAGCTCTTCCTCTCTCTGCCCCTTGGTACGTACAAGAGCTGACTCTCTCAGACCCTCACTAGAATCAGTGTATAGAGACGCAGTAGCTGGAGCCCTCTCTACTATTTGACTGACCTGAGTCGGGTGTCTCAATGTAACCAACGGCATATCCGCTTCAGGTGTTGCATCTTCAAGGGGACTTGGGACTCGGTGAGTTTGGGCAGCATGTACCCAATATGGAAGGCCACCTCATTTAACAGCAGTTGTGGTTACCAGTATCACTTGGAATGGCCCACGCCAGCAAGGTTCCAAGCACAACTTGCGCAAATGCTTTTGGTTTGTAAATCGTGATTTGGCATGGTGCCGAGTTCCACAAGGGTACACCGAAAGTCCTTCCATCTTCAATCAGATCTTGAAAAAGAATCTGGAATCATTAGTGATGCCTAATCACTCTGTGTTGGCACAGTATATTGATGACTTATTAGTAGCGTCAAATACTCAAGAGGCTTGCATATGCGATGCCATCTCATTACTAAATCATTTGGCAGAAAATTGACATTAGGTGTCGCCAGCCAAATTACAATTTTGTAGCTGAGAAGTCCTTTACTTAGGACATCAGATTGAGAAAGGAGCCAGGAAAGTGTCACAGGACAGGATCACTGTAATTTTTCTGATGAATCCACCAAGCACACAAAAGGAGGTTTGCATGCTCTTGGGAATGGTTGGCTATTGTCGACAATAAATTCCAAACTTCTCATTGACAGCTAAGCCACTTCAAGGGCTTACTCATAAGGATGTGTCAGATCCAGTCCCATGGAATGATGGATGTATGCGCTCCTATAATAAACTGCTAGAGAGTCTTTGTCGAGCACCAGCATTGGGAATGTCCGACTATAACAAAAGCTTTACTCTATTCTGCAGTGAGTGCGAAGGCTACGCATTGTCAGTATTAATGCAAATGTATGGTACTGCGCATAGACCTGTTGCATATTTTTTGGCTACCCTAGATCCAGTAGCCACTTCTTTACCTGGATGTCTTAAAGCTGTTGTTGCAACATGTGTGAGTTTGGAACAGTGTGAAAGCATTATGTTGGGTCATCCGTTGAAAGTGCATGTGCCTCACTCCATTGGCATATTGCTTACTCATACACAAATGCAACATCTCACTAGTAGACGACTGTTCAAATATGAGCAGGTGATTCTGGGTGCTGAAAATGTGACTTTGGTACGATGTACACATTTGAATTCTGCTACTCTGATGACGTTGCCTGGAAATGAAATTGTAATTGATGAAGCAGATCATGATTGTTTGGATGTAACCGAACTATGTACAAAGCCATGAATGGATATCCTGGATGTCCCTTTGCCTGAATCAGATCATGTGTTGTTTGTGGATGGATCATGCTTGTCAGATGCTAGAGGAAACTTGAGAGCTGCGTATGCCATTTGTACAGTTGTGGGTGTGGTGGAAGCTTCTTGGTTACAAGGAGTGTATTCTGCTCAGGTGGCAGAATCAGTGTGAAAACCGGTATGCAAATAATAATTGACTGTCCGGGTGCAAGAGAATGGAAAAGAAGGCTTGACACAAATTAATGACAGAAAAACATTCAGCTTCACATAGAATCTGATAAAGTAGCATGGCTAGATTTGGTACAATCAGGCAACATGGAATTACAATCTGATATATCCGGTGCAAATCTGGCACAATTCAATATTTTCCATTTGGTTTCAGAATTCCCATAATAGGAGAATTACATGGGCTTCCTATGATTTCTTTCAAGACTCCTTGTTCAATCAGTGACTAAATTATCTGCAATGGTTTCTGGGCTAAAGTTATATGGAAGGATTCATGGAAATTTAGCATTTGGTTTCAATGTGATGCTCACAAGTCTCGTCGTAGTAAATTTACTGGACTAGAATCACACCCTACAAACTTTTGAAAATCTTCAAATGACCCAATCTGTACAGAGACAGGTTTGGTCATAGGATTTGATATCAGCCAATTTGAATCTCCTACAACTTGGATTCTTTCTCCCGAGAGGGGTAGGTTGGGAATTTCCGCTGTTCTTACAGTAGAACGGGTAGCACCAGTGTCAACAAGGACCGAAATATTAGTTCAATTTACCTTGCCATCCACATAGGGACCACTCTGGCCTACTTCTAAGGATGCGCCAAGCACGCATTCCTACTCCCCCTTAGGCACCGTCAATGTGACAAATCGGAATCTGCATCATAAACTTAAATAAATATTGCTGGGTAACATTTGGGTTTGAATCAATTTGAGCAATTGTGTGGAATCTTTTATTTAGATTATAATTTTGAACCTGACCATTCATGTGAGGCATCGGGGCTTGAGGCATATTTAGGTTTAGATTTTTCAGGCTTTGAATCTGCTGATTCTGCATCATATCATACACTGATAACTGTGCATTCCCACCTTGTGATACCTGTCCATTCACTGGATTTAATGGACTAAATCGACACTCACTTATCCAATGCCCAAAATTGCCGCAAATGTGGGATGGATTAGTTTTATTCAACATCTTGATAGAAACACCTCTACCTCTGCCTTGCGTCAACACACCCTAATGTTATCCACCTCCTACTCCTCGCATTCCCGAAATCGCTTGACCGTTTCCTTGTACTACATTTGGGCACTCTCCACCAGTACCCATGTAGCCTCTCTTTGCTGCCTTAATTTGAGCTAACATCAACTTCTCTTAGAATCTCTTATGCTTGGATTCAAATTCGTCTCCTCAATATTTAGCATATCAGAGAATTTCATCTATTGGTTTGCTCTGCCAACAAATCAAATGTTGCTGTATCATAGCACTTATTACAGGTCTTAGTCCATACACAAACCTATATACAAAATATCTCATATCCCTTCCAGGTCACGTTTTCCAATCCACTCTACTGTTGAATGCTTGTAGAAGTAGTTCATAATACACATGTACTGTCTCCTTCAATTCCTGTGTTTTTCCTGTCAATCTTCACCCTATCTATTTCCTTTGGAGAAGTTTTCCCCTTCAAATAAGTAATGGCTTGATTGTATTTCTTCATTACCCCAGGTGACGGTGCACCAGTTTGTGGATGCCTAGCAAGTTCAGTCTCACACCAATCAATAGCAATTTTACATTCGGTCCATAAATCACCTGGGACTACGAAATAAAATAATGCATGCAAATCCTTCAATAAAACTTTCATAATTTCAACAAACCTTTCAACGTGCTTGTACCATTCAACAGGTTTCTCTCTTATTTCTGGGAAATCATTTGTAAAAGACAATATGTCTGGCCTGGTCCATGGAACATGTATATATCCTCCTCCAGGCACCTCCGTCATAGGAAGCATTTTATCCCTGACCTTTCTTCCTCTGCCTCAAACACTGGATACATCAACATCATCATTTTCTTTGTTTCCTTATTTTTAGCCCATCTACCATCCCATTTATCCAGCTCACCCCATTTTCTGAGAGTGATTAACAATTCATTAATCTGCAATCTTTTCCCTGAAGGTTTCATATTTTCGAGGTCTTTATCACTAAAATGTAATCGGTGAGTTTTCTGTGGTGACTTTTGCATTTCCACAACATATTTCTGTGCCAATTCAGTTAATTTATCATGGGTAATTCTAGCTCATCGAGTAATGTCCTTATATACAAAGAACAATTCATTATCTTGATAGTGAATAATTCTAGCAGGATTAATAGTACCCAGAATGATTTCTTCCAATTCCACTGTAAGTTTGTCTACATCAAGTGATTTTTAATTTGATTTCTCTGAACAGTAGATCCTTGAGCATCTGTATTTTTGTCAAGTGTAGATTGAGCTATTTCTCTAATCCAATCATCAAATTCTTGTGGTGTAGGGCCTATCTGTCTTTCTGTGATATCGCTTTACGATCCTCCATTTGCTACCCCTGAACAAGTTGTAGTAGGTAATTCAGAATCTTGTGTACCTAACTGTAAAGTTCTCACTGTCATAACTTGAGTTCCTCTGCTAGGGTTTTCATATTTCTTTCAGCTAAATCTGGACATGGGGTCGGTCTCATTTGGTTATTTGATATATTCGGATGGACTACATTTCCACTTGATCCTAATCCAATTCCTCTAAGGGAATCATCAGAATTTGAAATCATCAGTGTTGGATTTAATTGTTTCACACTTGGCCTCCTAGGGACAGCATTTTTTCATCCCATCCCAGTGGGGATATTCAAGGAATGTACTTGCGTCCTCTGTTCCCAGATTGTTAAGGTGGAACTACAGGTCCTATTGTAACTGGAACTGAAAGACCATCAGGAGAATTCAGTGTCATGGGATTGTTACTTTCTGCTCCTCTGGGTGTCTCTACTCCTGATAAGAAAGGATTGTGTGGATTGGGATTTATGGGCATCGTAGGTGCATCTGGTACAATTCCAGTAAAGGAATCCAGCATGCTTTGAGGTTGATCCTCATTGTATGGTGGGGACGATTTAACAATAACTCATTTAAGAATTCATCACCTATTTCAGTCTCACTCTCATCAGTTAGTACCGACAGTCCTCAAGATGTTTTTTCTTCTCCTTACATTTCTCTCATTCACCCTTCTCTTTAACTAATACAGGACACATTTGTGTTCCCTCTGCAATATCTGTTCTTCAAGCTTTCTTTTGCGCATCCCATCTGGCCTCAACATACTGATTTAAGATGTTCCTTTACCTTCCTAGATATATTTGTTTTTCCTTTTGATGGGCAGCATGTTCCTATTTTCCAGGACCTTCAAATTGCATAGGTCTCGGAGGTAGTTTAATATCGTATAACTGTCTCCTCAAATTTTTAAGAATTCGAATGTTAAAAGTTGCATATTGTGGGAAGGCCAAAGGTCCATTTTTTTCTGTATAATTCATCCAATTCTCTAACCATGTACATGTATGATAACCTCTCTCTTGGGTCATATACAAAGCTGGTCTACCCTCAGGTGGTATCTGTATCACTTCTCTAGTGGTCATGGGCACGTCTCCCTGTATTGACCCCTTCGCTGCTAGGCCTTTTCCCCTCCTGTGCTAAGCCTTTTTTGGGCCATTTGGGGTAGTGCGCGCTTAGGCCCCTGCAACTTTTTGACCACATTAGGCATCCACGCCAAATTTGCGTCCTTTTCTTCCAACATCATGGGGATTCTAAAGGTACCCAGGGAATGTGGATTCTCCTAGAGGGTTCCCAGAAATTAGTCAAAATACAGCAACATTTTTTTTTTTGTGAAAAATGGGAAAAACGGTCTGCAAATGAAAGCGTCTGGGTTTTTCTCTGCAAATGGTATCAAAAAACGGTTTGTGGGGCTGAAATCACCATTTCTCCAGCTTTTAGGGAATGACAGAATTTTGTCAGAAAACCAACATTTTTTACACAGTTTTGGCATTTTTCTGGGACATATCCTATTTTTGCTATTTTTTGTGCTTTCAACCACCTTCTAGTTAATGGTACAAATGGGTACAAAAGCAATAATGGATCCTGGAAAGCTATACATTTTTGAAAAGTAGACAAAATTCTGAATTCAGCAAGGGGTCATTTGTGTAGATCTATCAAGGTTTCTTTATAGAAACTACCAGTTAAATATAGGAAAAATTAAAAATGAGTTGAAAAAAGCAGCCTTTTGAGTCAATGTTTTCACCTGTAATTTCTTCTAATTATGACATCTGTTTGAAAGCAATGTACCGTTACATCCGCTGGACCTTCCTGGTTATGGGGATATATAGGACTTGTAGGTTCACCAAGAGCCCAACAAACCCAGAGTAAAAAACTGAGCAGCATTTTGTAATGGTTTTTTATTATGTTCCGGGTATATAGCAACTATTGTGGGAAAATGTATACATGGAAAAATCGGTATGAAAGACACCTATGTATTTCTGAAATGGGAACAAATTACAGAGTTTAGAAACAGTGCATATTTGCACATTTTCGAAATTGTGAATACTCATACTAGCATGAGAATTATTGGTCATTTTTCAAAATGACTTTTTTTTTACACAATGTCTTTCATTTGGAAGGGAGAAATGCATCAAAAATCAATAGGTAATAACAGTTGCTTTACAAATCTGAACTACCCTAAGTCTCCCGATAAAAATGGTACCTCACTTGTGTGGGTAGGCATAGTGCCCACGACAGGAAGTGGCTCAAAACCTAACGTGAACACACCACATTTTCACAATGAAAATTTACACATTTTTTGCGAAGAGTCTAGCTGTAGTTTTTGAACCCTAGCTCTGCCGGCACCTAGGGAAACCTAACAAACCTATACATTTTTTAAAACTAGACACCCAGGGGAATCCAGGATGGGGTGACTTGACTGCCTCCCACCATGATCTGTTACCCAGAATCCCTTGCAAACCTAACAAATTTACAATAAAAACACATTATCCCCACATTTCTGTGGTGGAAAGTTCTGGAATCTGCGTGGATCCATAAATTTCCGCCCACCCCGTGTTCCCCAAAGTCTTACGAGAAAAATGGTACCTCACTTGTGCAGGTTGGCCTACTGCCTGTGACAGGAAATGGCACAAAATGCAATGTGGTCACACCTCAATTTCGCAGTAAAAAATGACCCTTTTTTGGCAAAGTGCCTAGCTGTAGTTTTTTAACCCTAGCTCTGCCGGCACCTTGTGAAACCTAGCAAACCTATACATTTTTGAAAGCTAGACACCCAGGGGAATCCAGGATGGGGTGACTTGACTGCCTCCCACCAGGGTCTGTTACTCAGAATCCCTTGCAAACCTAAAAAATAAAAAAATAAAAACATTTTCCCCACATTTCTATGATGGAAAGTTATGGAATCTGCGTGGATCCACAAATTTCCACCTACCCCGCGTTCCCCAAAGTCCTACGAGAAAAATGGTACCTCACTTGTGCGGGTCGGCCTAGTGCCCGCGACAGGAAACGGCGCAAAACGCAACATGGTCACACCTCAATTTTGCAGTGAAAAATGATCCTTTTTTGGCTAGCTCAGCCGGCACCTAGGGAAACCTAGCAAACCTATATATTTCTGAAAACTAGACACCCAGGGGAATCCAGGATGGGGTGACTTGAGTGCCTCCCACCAGGGTCTGTTACCCAGAATTCCTTGCAAACCTAAAAAATTGTAAAAAAACCCCACATTTTCCCCACATTTCTATGATGGAAAGTTCTGGAATCTGCGTGGATCTACAAATTTCCACCCACCCCGCGTTCCCCAAAGTCCTACGAGAAAAATGGTACCTCAATTGTGCGGGTCGGCCTAGTGCCCGCGACAGGAAACAGCGCAAAACGCAACGTGGTCACACCTCAATTTTGCAGTGAAAAATGACCCTTTTTTGGCAAAGTGACTAGCTGTTGTTTTTGTACCCTAGCTCTGCCGGCACCTAGGGAAACCTAGCAAACCTATATATTTTTAAAAACTAGACACCCAGGGGAATCCAGGATGGGGTGACTTGAGTGCCTCCCACCAGGGTCTGTTACCCAGAATCCCTTCCAAACCTAAAAAATTGTCCAAAAAAACACATTTTCCCCACATTTCTATGATGGAAAGTACTGGAATCTGCGTGGATCCACAAATTTCCACCCACCCCGCGTTCCCCAAAGTCCTACGAGAAAAATGGTACCTCACTTGTGCGGGTCGGCCTAGTGCCCGCGACAGGAAACGGCGCAAAACGCAACATGGTCACACCTCAATTTTGCAGTGAAAAATGACCCTTTTTTGGCAAAGTGACTAGCTGTAGTTTTTGAACCCTAGCTCTGCCGGCACCTAGGGCAACCTAGCAAACCTATATATTTCTGAAAACTATACACCCAGGGGAATCCAGGATGGGGTGACTTGAGTGCCTCCCACCAGGGTCTGTTACCCAGAATTCCTTGCAAACCTAAACAATTGTAAAAAAAAACAAATTTTGCCCACATTTCTATGATGGAAAGTTTCTGGAATCTGCGTGGATCCACAAATTTCCACCCACTCCGCGTTCCCCCAAGTCCTACGCAAATAATGGTACCTCACTTGTGCGGGTCGGCCTAGTGCCCGCGACAGGAAACGGCGCAAAACGCAACGTGGTCACACCTCAATTTTGCAGTGAAAAATGACCCTTTTTTGGCAAAGTGACTAGCTGTAGTTTTTTAACCCTAGCTCTGCCGGCACCTAGGGAAACCTAGCAAACCTATATATTTCTGAAAACTATACACCCAGGGGAATCCAGGATGGGGTGACTTGAGTGCCTCCCACCAGGGTCTGTTACCCAGAATTCCTTGCAAACCTAAACAATTGTAAAAAAAACCAAATTTTGCCCACATTTCTAGGATGGAAAGTTCTGGAATCTGCGTGGATCCACAAATTTCCACCCACTCCGCGTTCCCCCAAGTCCTACGCGAAAAATGGTACCTCACTTGTGCGGGTCGGCCTAGTGCCCGCGACAGGAAACGGCGCAAAACGCAACGTGGTCACACCTCAATTTTGCAGTGAAAAAATACCCTTTTTTGGCAAAGTGACTAGCTGTAGTTTTTTAACCCTAGCTCTGCCGGCACCTAGGGAAACCTAGCAAACCTATATATTTTTTAAAACGAGACACCCAGGGGAATCCAGGATGGGGTGACTTGAGTGCCTCCCACCAGGGTCTGTTACCCAGAATCCCTTGCAAACCTAAAAAATTGTTTAAAAAAACACATTTTCCCCACATTTCTATGATGGAAAGTTCTGGAATCTGCGTGGATCCACAAATTTCCACCCACCCCGCGTTCCCCAAAGTCCTACGAGAAAAATGGTACCTCACTTGTGCGGGTCGGCCTAGTGCCCGCGACAGGAAACGGCGCAAAACGCAACGTGTTCACGCCTCAATTTTGCAGTGAAAAATGACCTTTTTTTTGCAAAGTGCCTAGCTGTAGTTTTTGAACCCTAGTTCTGCCGGCACGTAGGGAAACCTACCAAACCCACACATTTTTGAAAACTAGACACCCGGCGGCTTCCAGGGAGGTATGGCTTGCATGGCCATACCTCCCTGCCCTGGGGGGCAGATTGGGGGCTAATGCCCCCATCTGCCCCCCAGGGGAGGCAGAAAGTCCACTAGGTGCCAGAGAGTTTTTTGGGTAAATTTTAATTAGGGTGGGGGTTGCCCAAAACAGGCATGCCAATGCCCCCACCCTAATTGAAATTTTCCCCGAAAAATCTCTGGCGTCTAGTAGGCTTTTTGCCCCCCGGGGGGCAGATTGGGGGCTACTGCCCCATCTGTCCCCCACGGGGGACAGGAAGGCTGTAACATTTGCAGGGAGGGGGTGGGGGCATGGGCATGTCAGTTTTGGCCAACCCCCAACCTAATTAAAATTTGCCCCAAAATAATCCCTTGCGTCTAGTGGACTTTTTACCCCTCCAGCAGGGCAGATTGGGGGCTGATGCCCCCATCTGCCCCCCAGAGGAGGCAGAAAGTCCACTAGATGCCAGGTATTTTTTGGGGCAAATTTTAATTAGGGTGGGGGCTGCCCAAAATGGGTATGCCAATGCCCCCACCCTAATTAAAATTTTCCCCAAAAACTCGCTGGCGTCTAGTGGGCATTTTCCCCCCCGGGGTGGCAGACTGGGGGCTACTGTCCCATCTGCCCCCCAGGGGGGCAAGAAGGCTGTAATTTTTGTGGGGGTGGGGGCATGGACATGCCCTTTTTGGGACCCCCCACCCTAATACAAATTTGCCCAAAAAAAATCCCTGGTGTCTAGTGGGCTTTTTGCCCCCCTGGTGGGGCAGATTGGCGGCTAAAGCCCCCATCTGCCCCCCGGGGGGCAGAAAGTCCATTAGATGCCAGGGAGGTTTTTGGGCAAATTTTTATTAGGTTGGGGGCTGCCCAAAACGGGCATGCCAATGTCCCCACCCTAATTAAAATTTGCCTAAAAAATCCCTGGCATCTAGTGGGCTTTTTGCCCCTCTGGGGGGGCAGATTGGGGGCTACTGTCCCATCTGCCCCACAGGGGAGCAGGAAGGCTGTTATTTTTGCGGGGGAGGGGGGTGGGGGCATGGGCATGCCCGTTTTGGGAGCCCCCACCCTAATTCAAATTTGCCCCAAAAAAACTCCCTGGCGTCTATTGGGCTTTTTGCCCCCCTGGCATGGCAGATTGGGGGCTAATACCCCATCTGCCCCCAGGGGGGGCAGAAAGTCCACTAGGCGCCAAGGAGTTTTGGGGCAAATTTTAATTAGGTTGGGGGCTGCCCAAAACAGGCATGCCAATGCCCCTACCCTAAGTAAAATTATCCCAAAAAATCCATGGCCTCTAGTGGGCTTTTTGCCCCCCCCCCGGGGGGGCAGATTGGGGGCTAATGCCCCCATCTGCCCACCAGGGGGGGGGGCAGAAAGTCCACAAGACACCAGGGAGTTTTTTGGGCAAATTTTAATTAGGGTGGGGGCTGCCCAAAACGGGCATGCCAATGCCCCACCCTAATTTAAATTTGCCTAAAAAATCCCTGGTGTCTACTGGGGTTTTTGCCCCCCCGGGGGGGAAGAAAGGCTGTACATTATGCGGGGTGGGGGCATGGACATGCCCTTCATGGGCAGCCCCCACCCTAATAAATGATGTGCGCAAAGTAAATATCCCTGGTGTCTAGTGGGCTTTTTGGGGGCAGTAGCCCCCAATCTGCCCCCCGGGGGGGCAAAAAGACTAAATGACACTAAAAATATTTGGGGGGAGCAAAAGCCCTTGCCTAAGGGGCCGCTCCCCTCTCCCTGGTGTCTAGTGGGTGGATCCCTGCTTGGGGATCGCCCTCCTGGGGCGATCCCCAAGCAGGGATCCACTGTGGAGACTCTCCCGTCTTTCTACGTGCCCGGGGGGCTGAGATAGCCCCCTGAGCGCATACAAAGTAAAACTGAAATGAGCCTAAAGGCTCATTTCAGTTTCGGTTTCTGTGCAATAAAGACAGCGCGACGTGCGCGCTGATCTTCATTGCACAGAAACCAGGGAGGGGGCCTCGGGAGCTGGGGAAGCTCTTCCCCAGCTCCCAAGGTCAAAGGGATTAAATAGAAATCCCTCTGCTGTCTGCAGCCTCCCACTGATTACCCAGAAAACCAAGAGGTATGAGGCACTGTGACTATGCTGCTACACAATCAGTGTATTAAAGGAGACTCAAAATATTAGGTCTTAATTTAAGCTGTGAATTGCTTGATCACCAATGAGAAACTCCTTTTTTTCCAGACAATTCATATGCATTGGAGAACACCAGTGTATCTACTACTAATAGTGCTCAAAACAGGTATAAACTGTACCAAAGGATATCAGTTTCAGAGGTTCTGAGTAGTTTGGTTGCAGCAATTGCAAATGAGGGGTGTAGACAGAGACCAGACAAAAAATACACCAAATACACTATGGGGGATACGTACATGGAATTGGCGGAGAGAGGCGTTAGCCTTCCTGGCTTAATGCCTCTCTCTTCCACTTCTGAAATGCAAGGCTGCACCATATTTAAAAGAATGTGGTGCAGCCTTGCGTTTACCCCTGCGATGGTGCTACGTTTAGCAATTTAGCGCTAATGCAGGCACCCTTGCACCATAGTGCAAGGGTGTCTGCGTGCAGGGCAGGAATATTTATGTGTAGGAAGGTGTCCCTTCCTGCACTTAAACAATCCTAAAATGCCATTCAATCACTGTCATGTGTGCTGCTTCGTGCATGATAGTCACAAAATGGCAATTTTTTTAAAGGATTGTTTATGTCCAGGAAGGGACACCTTCCTGTACATAACCCCGACCCCGCCCACTGATTGATTCTCCCGCACAGGCTGGGAATCAATCGCGCACGGGCGGGCTGCGACGGTTATGACGAGCCCAGCTCGTCATGAGCACAGCTCCACTGTGCCTCATGACGAGCTGGATAAAAAATCCATGGCATTTTGCTTTTCCCATGTGTGCTGCACAAGGCAGGACACATGGTAAAACCAAAAACGGGGAGAAATAATGCATTTCTCCTCGTTTCGCCAACTTAAGACCAGGTTTTACCTGGTCTTAATTTTGGCGCTGCCTCCTGTGTACGACACCCTTGTATATAGGAGGCAGCATCAACATCAATGGGTGTTGCGGTGGAACGCCCACCGCAACACACACTGCCCGCCCCTTATACCCTGAGCATAGTGTGAATGGGGACCTTATTTACTAGGCAGCGTTAAGCCACGTTAAGTGGCTTAATGCTGCCTTGTAAATAGGACTAGGGGCCAGATGTAGGTGGCTAAATACCGGTTGGTAACACTGAAATTCGTTAAATTTCAGCATTACCGACCGTTATTTACCCATGTGCGATGTAGGTATTACCGAACGCCATCGCTAATAAGGAATCGGTAAAAATAAGGGAAACCAGTTGCCGATTCCTTATTTAGCGATTGGCAGACACCGAAACACTAAAATACCGAATCGGTAAAGAAGAAATCGGTAAACAATCGCAAATGCGATGTACCAAAGATCGGTAATACCGAATTTGCCAAAAATCGGTATTTAAGAATCTGTAATTACCACTGACTCCAAGCAGGTGGCAATCAGGTGCACTGCATAAAAACAGCCCCAAAATGCAACAGTGTGAACACAATGGCGGTCCTCTACGTTATAGCAAGGCGGCTACGTTTGCGAGCAGCAGGACTGAGGACCTGGAGACGGGAGGAGCGCGTGTACAGACTGCGCGTTACACTGTTCCAACTGACTGAGACTGAAATACATGAGAGGTACAGGCTACACCCAAACACAATCCTGGACCTGATACGAGACCTGCACCCACTCCTGGAGCACTAGACACCAAGGGCGCACGCAATACCCACTCATGTACAGGTACTCTGTTGCCTGCACCTCCTGGCATCTGGCAGTTACCAAGGGGTAATAGCTGTGGCAGGTGGAGTCTCACAGAGTTGCCTGTCGCGTTTTCTCTATCAATTCCTAGACGCCATGTTGCAAAGGATGCCACACTACATCAAATTCCCCAGCACACAGGCAGAACTGCTGAAGACCAAGATGGACTTCTACCAGAAGGCCGAGTTCCCACACGTCATTGGTTGCATTGACGGGACACATATGCCAATCTGCCCCCCTGCTGAGACTGGGTACATCTACTGCAATCGCAAATCCACACATTCTATAAATGTCCAGGTCATATGTGATGCGTCTTCCATCATCACCAACATAGTCGCAAAATTCCCTGGAAGCACGCATGATTCATACATATTCAGCAACAGTGGGATCTATACCTGTCTCCTTGCAGGTGAATTTGGCGAAGGCTACCTGCTAGGTAAGTTCATGTGACACCCCCTGAAGTATACACCTGTTGCTGCGATTGTTGACTGTGAATTACTTACTTTCTTCTCACCCACAGGTGACAGTGCCTATGCGGTGCGTTCTTTCATCCTGACTCCGTAGCTGCACCCATCCACCCAAAGTGAAAGGCGATACAATGTTGCACATAGATCGACGCGCAATGTGGTTGAGCGAACATTTGGACTCCTCAAAAGTAGGTTCCGCTGCCTCCACAAAAGTGGAGGCGCACTGCAGTACCAGCCCCTGGTCTGCTGCAAAATCATGGCTGTATGTGCCATGCTGCATAACCTTGCCACTAACAGGGGGACACCTGTGGAATTGTGTGAATCTGAAGAGGAGGATGAGGAAGGTACACAGCCACAGCACAGCGCAGCAGGCGGCGCAGCTGCAGCAGATGGTAGACAGAGACGGTCAGAGATCACCCAAATTATTTCTGAGTAAGTAATGAGACAAAGACAGTTAATGCATTTGTGTCAGGGTGTTTAATAGACCTTACAACAAGCAATTGTCCAGCACACCGTAACACCAGCTATGTGTCCAATGGGTTACGTCACCCACCACACAATGGGATTTGAGGGCAGTGCCTATATCCTGCGCCCACGCACACCACTGCTGTTCAGCAGCCACACTGTCCTCACCAGTGCTGTGTCCTGCAGCAGGACCATGCCTCACACTGTGCCTCCTGCTCTCTGGCAAGGGGGGGTTACAGTGCTGCGACTGCTTGCCTCCTCACTCTCATCCACATCCCCTGTTTAGGTGGCAGCAATTTGGTTTGTCTGCATGACCTCTAAGGCACTGGTGACTGTGACCAGGCCCTGAGTGACCTCACGGCTGCACTTTGCATTTCCAGTTGCATGGCCACTGATCTACAACTGAGCACATGGGTTGCATTGCACAGCCTGTTGACAGACTTGGTGTAGCCTGCAAGTACCTGCCTGTCTCTCCGCCTTGAAGCACACTCACTATCCATTCTGCCGCATAATCGCCCCACTGCTTCTGACATCTCCTTCATTCCTTCTGCCACAGTATTGTTGAGGCAGTAGATGGCCTCCGTCATGTTGTCCACCTTTCGGTTGTTAGCCACCATCTGTCGTTGAATGGCCCTCATTGTCTTTCCCTGCAGGCGCTGCACTTTGAGCATCTGCCCCTCCAGTCCAGAGAAGACACTGGATTCATCAGCGTCCGGACTCTGTGCCCTCTGTCGCCGTCTACGGGCACCTGTGTTGGTATCCTCCACAGGGGACTGTGTCACAGATGCATGTGTGTCATCGCCCGGCGTGGTCTGTTGGACTTCCTGGCTGTCCTCCTCTGTGGCATCTATCTTCTGGAGGCTAGCCACTGTATGCCTCCTTGATTGTTCTGGTGGTGGTGGTGATGGGGATGTTGGTGTGGTGTCTGCTGGTGATATGACTTCCTCCTCAATTGGGTTTTCCTCCCTGGAGGCCTCGCCAGTCTCCCCTTCTGCAGCCTGGGGCACTGTTCCGCCTGTGGATGCAGAATATACTATTACTCACTTTTCCGCCAGCATTTGTCAGCAAATAAACTTCACGACTGACATTCTAGCAGTCTGTCCTCCGCTATCTCATCTATTGATCTGTGTGACATGCCTATGCTTAATGGGGACTGGCTGATTTGCTACTAGTTGATAGGGACTACATGTCCCATGATACATTGCTGATCTTACACAAAACATGTTCAGGAGTGGGATTCTTGCAGGGGGATTGGGGTTAGGGAGGGGAGACAGCATGCGCTGTGCATGCTTCTTACCTTGTCTGTTGGATGCTGTTGCTGAGCTATACACTTCCACGATGCCACTGACGCTCTCTGGCTGAAGGGTGGACTCAACCATTTGCTCTAGGGCAGTTGGAGCAGGTGCTGTAGAGCTTCCCCCTCCTGTCTTCCCCGCTTGTTTCTGCTGGTCAGACACCCTCTCCTTCGCACGTGCCCTCAGGTCATACCATCGTTTTTTTAAGTCCTCAGTTGTGCAATGTGTGACACCAATCGCATTGATCTTCTGCTGGATTGCCAGCCAGATACTCCTTTTTTGGGACTCAGGGACGTTCAGAGATCTCTTGCCAAAGAGCTGGTCATGGTTTTGACAACTTCCTCTATGAGGACCTCCAACACCCTCTCACTAAACTTGTGCTTCCTTTTCCTTCCGCCAGCATCCTGCCCCTTCTCCTGTGAGGCCATGGTGCAGTTCCTCTGTGGTAGCTAGGTGGTCGCTGAGCAGCTCTTCTGCTCTTGCTCCTGCTCCCTGTCTCTCCAACAGCTACAGGATCAGTGCACCTGCATGTGTGTGGCCACTTCCTGGTTGTGAGGTCATGTGGAAGCAAGGGATTGGTTGAATCGACAATTACAGATATTTTGAAATACCGATTCACTAATTACCGAATCGGTATTACAGATTCGGTGATACCGATTCGGTAACAGGTAATCGGTAATTTATTTAGCGATTTGTAGGAAATCGGTAATTTTTAGCGAATATCGGGATTTTTGACCTACATCGGAAATACCGAGTCCTTAATAGCGATTCGGTAAAAATCTCTATTAACGACTTGGTATTTTGGAATTACCTACATCTGGCCCTATGCCCCTATCGCCACCACAACATCAGTAAAAGTGATGTGTGGTGGTGATAGGGGCTTGTACATATGCCTCTATGTGTTTTAATTATCCAAGAGGGTGGAGGCAGTGTGGAAAAACAGGTACAGCGGCAAAGTTATAGAGGACATCCTGGACTTCAAGTTAGACAAGGTACGCTTTCAGCAAGATACTGAGCAAGGCTTGCAAGGTGGAGGTTAGAAGGTTAGGAAGCAGTGAGTTTTAGTGAGGCACCAAATCTGGACGTGGCACATAGCTGCTTCTGAACAGGTAAGGAGGTTTTGATTGGCCAAGAGAAGGTTTTGATTGGCCAAGAGTATGTTGTGGGTTCGAATTAAATGGGGAAGGGTCTTAGATAGCTATGTGGCACAGCACTACGGAATAACCTTAACAACTAGTAGAGTTGTTTAAACAGAACCTTGTTTTGGCCAATAACCAGCCAAATGTATGTGCTTGCATTGCTAGGTTAATGAGGGCTGCAACATTTATAACTTTATTTGGTGGAGAAAGGGACTAGAGGTAGGCTGCTTAGAGACTCGTTGTAAATTGATGATACTGTTAGACCCGGCCCTCGTGACATAGCCATACCTGACCCCTGCACCTCACACAGCCCCCGAACCCACGACCTAGCCGATCCTTCCCACCAGAACACACACACCCGACCCAGACTTTCCCGTCCGTGGCCTTCCTCCTTTTGGCCACACCGGGCCCGCGTGCCCACTTCATGCACCAAGATGGCCGCCCGGCCCCAGCGCGACCCTGGCCTAGCGGCGCCACTCCGGCTGGAGGACATCGCGCTCCCCTTGGGATGAAAGAGGGAGGAGCAGTTTCTATCACACCTCTGCGCTTCCCTGGGAAGGTGGGTTTCGATCGGCCCGCTGGCCTCCCCGAGGGCTGGCTCCACGCCTGCTGGGTGTCTGGGACTCCTCCCAACCCGGCCCTGAAAGGATCAAAAGACAATGGCAGGAAAACCTAGACAAGCAACCCCCAGGTGACAAGACCCCTGCCTACACAGACTCCGGACATCAAAGAGGGGTCGCCCTATAACAAGGGGTGCTCTGGGACTGTCCGGCAGATTCGCCTTTGGAAACACCTGAGCCCTGCTGAGTGACTCGCGGCTCCCTGAAGATCGTAAGACCTCCGAACTCGTGCTTGAGCCCTGCTGAGTGACTCGCGGCTCCCTGAAGATCGTAAGACCTCCGAACTTGTACTTGAGCCCTGCTGAGTGACTCGCAGCTCCCACAGACTCTCTTGGTCCCGCCGGACCCCACGACGACAAGCGTATCCCCCAGCTCGAGGATTGTGAGCTGTGCGCCGGGTACGCTCCTGCATTTGATCCATATCCCCCAAAGACTGTCCCGCTACCTCCTACCCCCCCTCAAAGACTCTGTGAGCCCGCGCTCCACTTGTATATATTTGCCTTGCTGATCATAAAGATCCTACAACTCCGATCTGATAAAGATTTATTCTTAAGAACTCCCGGTGTGGTGTCTCTTTCTCGTGTGGTGCCGAGTGTACGATCCTAGATACGAGATTCCTCCCCTGAGGAGTCTCCCGCCAGTGCCCGGCTACAATACCTCGAGGGTTGGTCTCAGAATAGTCAGGGCCCCCTCCGGGCTCCTCTGAGGTCGCCTTCTAACATTGGTGGCAAGCGACGGGATTCGGGCCCATAATCTAGAGATCGTACCGTGAACGGCTGACGCACTACCGACAAAGATGGCAGAAGGAAACGCCGTGGTTCTCACAGAAAACGACACCAGTACCGTGTTCCAGGCGGAACAACTGGAAGAGTACACACACAGAGAATTGAAGCAATTCTGCAAGGAACTCAAAATCGCTACCACTGGTCTCAACACCAAAGAAGATATGCAAAAGGCACTGAAAGCTTGGGTGGATTCTGGAGCCCCCCGCCCAGAAGGAGCGGTGGAGCTCCACGACGAAGCTGGACCCTCCCAAGGAGAACGCAGCAGCAACCAGGCGCGAAGCTTCGTACCAGACGTGGGCCTATCCCCGGAGGAACTCGCAGACAGAGAAAGAAGTCGCCATCACAAACTCGAATTAGCCAAACTCAAAATTGAGGGCGAGTTGAAATTAGCCGAGAAAAAGCTAGCAGTGGAACAGATGCGGGTGCAAGGAGAACTGGAAGAGAAGAAACTCCAACGGGAACACGAAGGAAGGAGACTTCAACTGGAACATGAACGCAGCATGAAGGAACTGGAGCTAAAAGCAAAAAGCGAAGAAGCGCGGCCCCCGGGGAACCGAGAGGTGGCCTCCCCGGCGGAGCAGAAGGTCCACATCCCCAAGGATGTGGTCAAAGAATATTACAAAAACGATGACATTCAACAGTGGTTCCGGGCCTACGAGGTCGCCATGGCCTCCCATCGGGTCCCGCAGAAGGATTGGGGGGCCGGGTTGTGGGGACGATTCCTGAGCGAAGGGAGAGACACCCTGCTCGACCTACCAACCTCCATGCAGACCTCCTATGACCACATGAAGGAGGCCCTCCTCACAAGGTACGGCCTCACCCCGGAGATGTACCGCCAGCGGTTCCGGGACTGCAGGAAGATCCCGGGTACCACCTGGGTGGAATATGTGAACTTTTTTAGCCGTGCGTTCGATGGGTGGATCAAGGGCAGCAAGGTAACCACCCTGGAAGAACTAACAGACCTTATGTTGTGGGAACACCTGGCTGCGAACTGCTTTGTGGAATTGCGCCAGCATCTGCTCGACAGCAAGCTCACGGATCCGAGAAAGCTGGCTGTCGAGGCGGATCGCTGGACCAACACCCGGGTCTCCCGAGGCCCTGTAGGAGAGTACCCCCGAGCCAGTCAGGGACCACCCCGCCAGAGAGGGGGGGAAACCAGGGAGGGCAGAGAGAGTCCCAGTCTAGTCCCCCGAAGACCCAACCTCCGCCTTTCCCGGCACCCCCACCAGCTGTATCCGGCCCCCCCCGAGACGGGGGCACCGGGTGACCATCACTTGTTTCCGTTGTCAGAAGCCCAGGCATTACGCCAACGACCCTGAATGCCCCATGGCCCCACACACCACCCAGGCAGCACCCCCCGCTAGACAGATAGCCAATGTAGCACTGGGGGAGGAGGTTGAGGAGACCGTAGAGTGGGAACCCGCAGCCATGGCCCTAGTATCCTTAGGAGATAGAGAAATGGTCCCTGGAAGCCTCCTGCCCTCCAACACGGAGAAATATGGGCAGCTCGTAACGATCAATGGCCACCAAGTAGGAGCCCTCCGTGACACTGGGGCCAGCATCACCGGTGTCCTCAGTCATTTAGTCCACGAAGACCAGATCCTCCCCAACGTCTTTTGCCCGGTCATTTCAGCAGACAACACGGAAAGTCTGTGTAAAGTAGCCCTGGTGCCTTTTGAGTGGGGAGGGGTGGTCGGTAAACTGAAAGTCGCAGTGAGGACCTCCCAGCCAGTCGACTGTCTCCTGGGGAACGACCTGGAAAGTTCCCCCTGGAAACAAGTCGAGCGCAAGACCCACCTAGGGATGATGGGCCTCCCGGAGTGTGTGTGCGCCACCACCCGATCCATGGCGGCCCGACTGACCCCCCTGGGGGAAGTCGACGACACCCCGACCACGGAAGATAGGATGGTCCCCGCCGAGGGTCCCCACATCCCCCCACAAGAAGGGTCGATCGCCAGTGACGAACCCCCACCTTCCGACTCCACCCAGGTCACCGAGTTAAGCGATCTGCCCGAACTGGCCCAGTGGCACCACGAGGGGGGCCCCTCCCGAGAGGAGTTCTGCCGTGAGCAGGCTACCTGTCCTTCCCTGGTCGGGCCCCGGCAACAGGCAGAGGCCCAGGCCGCGGGCGACCAGACTGGGACGCACCGGGTGTACTGGGAGGATGACCTTTTGTACAGTGAGCAGAAGTCGGTGGAGCTAGGATCCGGCCGGGTGCTGGTGGTACCCCTACGCTTCCGAAACCTCCTCCTGAGCTTGGCCCACGACGTTCCCCTCGCAGGCCACTTGGGCCAGGACAAAACCTACAGTCGCCTCGTGACTCACTTCTACTGGCCCAGAATGAAAGCCGATGTAGAAGCCCACTGCAAGTCCTGTCCCACGTGCCAGGCCAGTGGGAAGAGCGGAGGAAAGCGCAAGGCTCCCCTCCAACCCTTCCCTGACGTCAGTACCCCTTTTGAGCGGGTCGGGATCGACATCGTGGGGCCGCTGGACACCCCAACCTTACAAGGACACCGTTTTATCCTCGTCCTGGTGGATCATGCCACCCGATACCCTGAAGCCATCCTCCTGCGCACCGTCACAGCCCCCGTGGTGGGCCGGGCGTTGATGGGAATCTTCTCCTGCATGGGTTTTCCCCACGAGGTCGTGAGCGATCGCGGTACCAACTTCATCTCCAGATACATGACGTCCTTGTGGCAACAATGCGGGGTGTTCTATAAATTCACCACCCCGTACCACCCCCAAGGGAACGGCCTGGTAGAGCGGTTTAACCGGACTCTGAAGGGGATGATCGCGGGCTTGGAAGAGCCCCTGCGGCGTAAGTGGGAGGTCCTGCTCCCCTGCCTCCTATTCGCCTACCGAGAAGTTCCCCAGAAATCCTTGGGGTTCAGCCCTTTTGAGTTGCTCTATGGGCACCCCGTCAGGGGGCCCCTCAGCCTGGTCAAGGAAGGGTGGGAGGCGGCGCCCCGAGGCCCCCCCCGAGATGTGTTCCGATACGTCCTGACCCTCCGAAACCAGACTAGGAAGTTCCGAGAGATGGCCGAGGCCAACCTGGAGGCGAGCCAGGAGGAGATGAAGCGCTGGTACGACCAGAATGCCACTCTGGTCGAGTTTCAGCCGGGCCAGCAGGTATGGGTCATGGCCCCCGTGAAACCCTGCGCCCTCCAGGATAAATGGACCGGGCCTTTCAAAGTGGTTGAGCGGAAGAGCCAGGTCACGTACTTGGTGGACGTCCAGTCACCACGGGACCCCCTCCGGGTCCTCCATGTGAACCGCCTCAAGCCCCACTTTGTGCGGACGGAGCTGAGCCTCCTACTGGCCACTGATGACGGGTCCGAGGAGGAGTCGGATCCTCTCCCGGATCTCCTGTGCACCAAAGAGAAGGACGGCTCCGTAGAGGGAGTGAACCTCTCCCCATCCCTCACTTCCCAGCAACGTGAGGATTGCCGCCAGCTCCTAGGGCAGTTTTCCGATCTCTTCTCCCTGGTCCCCAAAGTCACCGACTGGTGTGTCCATGACGTGGACACCGGAGACAGCCCACCGGTGAAACACCGTGCCCACAGAGTCCCTGATCGAGTTCGGTCCTGCATTCAGGCCGAGGTCTCGAAGATGTTGACCTTGGGAGCGATCGAGCCCTCAGACAGTCCCTGGGCCAGCCCCGTGGTCCTGGTCCCGAAAGCAGCTGCCCCCGGTATCGCCCCAGAGCTCCGCTTCTGCGTGGACTACCGAGGACTCAATGAAGTCACCCGAGCCGATGCCCACCCCATTCCCCGAGCCGACGAGCTAATTGACCGACTCGGGGCTGCTCGGTTCCTCAGCACCTTCGATCTCACCTGCGGCTACTGGCAAATTGCGCTCACAGAAGGAGCCAAGGAGCGGTCCGCCTTCTCCACCCCGGATGGGCACTATCGCTTTCGCGTGATGCCCTTCGGGATGAAAAATGCCCCGGCCACCTTCCAGCGACTGGTAAATAGAGTCCTGGCTGGGTTGGAAAACTTCAGCGCTGCATATCTCGACGATATTGCAGTTTTTAGTTCCGAATGGAGTGAGCACCTCCAGCACCTCCGGAGGGTGCTAACCGCCCTGCGCCAGGCAGGCCTCACCGTGAAAGCCAGCAAGTGCCAGATTGGGCAAGGGTCGGTAACCTACCTGGGGCACCAGGTCGGAAGCGGTCGGGTCGCCCCTCTACAGCCCAAAATCGACGCCATCCTAGCCTGGGAACCCCCCACTACCCAAACGGAGGTCCGAGCCTTTCTGGGCCTCACGGGCTACTATCGGAGATTCATCCGGAATTACGGCAGCCTGGTCGGTCCCCTCACGGGACTCACGTCTAAGAAACAGCCCAAGAAAGTGCAGTGGACCCCTGCCTGCCAAGAGGCGTTCGAGGCCCTGAAAGCGGCCATGTGCACTGCCCCCGTCCTCCAGGCCCCCGACTACTCCAAGGAGTTTGTGGTCCAAACGGACGCCTCCGAGCATGGAATTGGGGCCGTCCTGTCCCAGGTGAATGACCAAGGCCTAGACCAGCCCGTGGCCTTCCTCAGCCGAAGGCTGTTGCCCAGAGAACAAAAATGGAGCACCATAGAGCGCGAGGCGTTCGCCGTAGTCTGGGCCCTCAAGAAGTTACGCCCTTACCTGTTCGGCACCCATTTCAAGGTCCAAACCGACCATCGCCCCTTGCGATGGCTCATGCAGATGCGAGGAGAAAACCCCAAGCTACTGCGGTGGTCAATCTCCCTCCAGGGGATGGATTTCACCATGGAACATCGCCCTGGATCTGACCACGCCAACGCCGATGGCCTCTCCCGGTTCTTCCGCTTCAGCGAAGAGAACCCCCAAGAGGATGGGTAGTTCTCTCCGGCTTTCAGCTGGGGGGGGACGCGTGTTAGACCCGACCCTCGTGACATAGCCATACCTGACCCCTGCACCTCACACAGCCCCCGAACCCACGACCTAGCCGATCCTTCCCACCAGAACACACACACCCGACCCAGACTTTCCCGTCCGTGGCCTTCCTCCTTTCGGCCACACCGGGCCCGCGTGCCTACTTCATGCACCAAGATGGCCACCCGGCCCCAGCGCGACCCTGGCCTAGCGGCGCCACTCCGGCTGGAGGACATCGCGCTCCCCTTGGGATGAAAGAGGGAGGAGCAGTTTCTATCACACCTCTGCGCTTTCCTGGGAAGGTGGGTTTCGATCGGCTCGCTGGCCTCCCCGAGGGCTGGCTCCACGCCTGCTGGGTGTCTGGGACTCCTCCCAACGCGGCCCTGAAAGGATCAAAAGACAATGGCAGGAAAACCCCGACAAGCAACCCCCAGGTGACAAGACCCCTGCCTACACAGACTCCGGACATCAAAGAGGGATCGCCCTATAACAAGGGGTGCTCTGGGACTGTCCGGCAGATTCGCCTTTGGAAACACCTGAGCCCTGCTGAGTGACTCGCGGCTCCCTGAAGATCGTAAGACCTCCGAACTTGTGCTTGAGCCCTGCTGAGTGACTCGCGGCTCCCTGAAGATCGTAAGACCTCCGAACTCGTGCTTGAGCCCTGCTGAGTGACTCGCGGCTCCCTGAAGATCGTAAGACCTCCGAACTTGTACTTGAGCCCTGCTGAGTGACTTGCGGCTCCCACAGACTCTCTTGGTCCCGCCGGACCCCACGACGACAAGCGTATCCCCCAGCTCGAGGATTGTGAGCTGTGCGCCGGGTACGCTCCTGCATTTGATCCATATCCCCCAAAGACTGCCCCGCTACCTCCTACCCCCCCTCAAAGACTCTGTGAGCCCGCGCTCCACTTGTATATATTTGCCTTGCTGATCATAAAGATCCTACAACTCCGATCTGATAAAGATTTATTCTTAAGAACTCCCGGTGTGGTGTCTCTTTGTCGTGTGGTGCCGAGTGTACGATCCTAGATACGAGATTCCTCCCCTGAGGAGTCTCCCGCCAGTGCCCGGCTACCATACCTCGAGGGTTGGTCTCAGAATAGTCAGGGCCCCCTCCGGGCTCCTCTGAGGTCGCCTTCTAACAGTTACTAATGACCGATTAAGGCTTTGGCTGTGCGGAGGAGGGTGATTTCTACTGACAGCTGGTAGCTGTTGCCCTGGTGGATATAAACAAGTTTTCTAGAAACTGGCCTGTAGGGGAAATAATTGGGAGATTTTCCAAAGACAAGACTACACTGACAAATGTATAAAACTGGGTCAATGTTCCTCAATTCCAGGGGTTTTCAGAAAGGAGTATGAACCCTCTTCAGGGTCCAGTGACTTGCTCCATATGTGCAAACCAAGGTCAGCAAAATAACCAATGATTACTGAGACACGAAACAAGACTCATCCAAAATTAAAAGCATTTGGCCCAGATGTTGGGCTAAATATAATTTTTAAACCAAAAACTGATGATTGTAATATGCAAAATGTTAAGCCGATAAATGTTACAAAATGATGCTAACATAGAACATCACTTTTTGCAATAATATCTTGGTCCACATGAACCCTATGCAATCCATAATTCTACATATGTTTTGGTTCCCTTGCTTACCACATATTAACTTCAAACACAGAAATGACTTAAGCACACAAGCAGCACAGACCAGATTTTAGGACTTTGTAACTGCACCTCTTTTAACTCTCACTCGAACCGTTGGACATGCATGACATGTTTATTACTGTGTTTTAGGGTAATAGATTGAAAGGCAATACTGAGTATCACCCCACTGTATGCAATGCATGCAATAGTTTTAAACCTTAGTATGTACTACAGCAGTACATTCAGTACCATAAAGTATTGTTGCAGTTTAGGTAAATCATTTGACACCATATACAAAATTACACATATAATAAATATGTTATCTATGACACCCACCTACCTAACATATAACAAGGCAGCTGATAAACAGATAGCAGCAAACAAACTTAATTGCATGTTTATGTGAAACATTCATAACCTGGGGCGACGAAGGTAAAAGAGGGCTACTATGGGTGACATGATGACTAGAGAGGTCAACTGGTTAAGATGAGAGGGATAGAGAGGGCTACTGGGAGGACATGATGAGCATCTGAGAGGTCTACTGAGGGTGACATGAGACAAAGAGAGGGCTACTGGCTGATAACAGTGGGATAGAGAGGGCTAATGGAGACATGATGAGGGCAGATATGGCTTGTGTATGAAATGATGGTTATAGAACGGGGTATGTGGATCACTAGAGGGTGAGAAAAGGGCACAAAGATATGATGAGTGGCACAGAGGGCAACTGTGGGTGACGTGAGGGATAGAGAGGACTTATAGTCGACATGAGAGGGATAGAGAGGGCTGCCGGGAGACATGATGAGCATCAGAGAGGGGTACTGTGGGTGAAAGTAAGGTATGGAGGGGTACGTGGATGAGATGAGGGTGAGAAAGGTACATTGGAAGACTTGGAGCAAAGAAAAGTGCTACTGTGAGTGACATAAGCAGCGCTTGTAGTGCTGCTCTGGTAGGAAAGCTCACTTAGTTATTATGATTGTGTAATATAGCGTGTAGAACAAGATGGTCACTGATATGAATTGTAGGCGGGTTGGTGCACTAGGGAATAATGACTTGTGTGTTTATGCAACCATGAGGCTCCACCCTGGGACAGAAAGCTCTGGGAATATGTAGTTCAGTTAAAAACATGTATTATGAACTCACTATACGGCTGGCACTCTAGTGCTTACAGCGCTTTCACAAGGCATGTTTTTAGTAATACTCACCCACACTGTACCTAGTGCACACCTTTGCTGGAGTGGTAACATCACAGTACCTTTCAAATAAAGAAAAACTCTGTAACCATAGAGATTCCTAGGAGTCTGTGAATTAAAGTCTGTACTGGCTCCAAATCCCCCTTAAGATTTGCGGTTTCTGCATACATTTACGTTCCCTTTTAGATAGCAGGCACCCTGGAGAAGCTTGTTTCTTCTTTTTCTGCCTGTCCCTCTTCTCCCTTCACAGTACAGAAGACCCCCTCCTTCCATTTCAGAAAGGAAGGAACAGTTTGCAAACAGAGGCTGATCATAGAATTTTTAAGACAAGGAGTAATACATGAACACGTTTATAGTCCGCCTTGTGAAGCGGAGGGTGTGATAGCGAGAGCCTGGTTGTTAAAAAGCCGAGTCATCGGGGCTTCTGTCGAATATCTCACTGAAGCCACCTTCACAGGGCTTCAAGGAGCAGATTTTTTAAAACCAGCCAGTGGGCCGCAAGTTGGCCAGATTGTCACCAGGCAGGACAGCTACATTATCACCCCCAAAGTTATCAGCACTGATCTCACCAATCTCGCCAGGGGTATATTCGAGCACCATGGACTGTGTGCGGCTGAGGCGCCCACGGCGGCCATTGGTTGCCTGGTGCTGCTGGGAGAGGAAAGGCTGGGCAGGGCCGGGAGAGACGCCGGCCCTGCTCCCGAGGTATGCTCACCAGCAGAGCCCTCTCCGAGTGGGCATGAAGGGCAGATAATACCTCTGTTGGTGAAGGGAGACAGAGCATGACTGTCTTAACACGGCAAAAGCAGCAGCAATGGCACCAGAGAAGCCCCAGCACCTGGCCTACACTATGAACCAACAGCAGGGCGCTGTGCTGAAACATAAAGCACGCCGCCTGTGTACATAAAACGTATGCAAATGGCATGGTCAATAAAAAAAAGCAAAACCTTCTCTGTTTTTAAATACACAACACCTCTGCCATGTGTTCCTGCACGATGCTCTTCACAGCAGCCTGAGAGCTGCAGGCATTTTGAAGGAAAAGGAACAGAAACAAAAAACACAGCGAGCGCTTGGCAGCCTGTGAAGCGGGCATAAAAGCAGGCACGGTGCTAAACATAAAGCCCGGCGCCCTAATACATTCAAGTTATGTGCGCGGCTTTATAAATAAATACAAGTTATATGTGGGGCTTAAAAAAAAAATCAGCCGCTGTGCTAAATATCAAGTGCAGCGCTCGAAGACATGCCAGTTATGCGCGTGGCAGCGGTAAAGCGGCCCTGTGGTGAAAAAATAAACAGCACAAGGAACACTGCTATGAAATTAAGTAAACAAGTAGTCCCCAAACAGCATTTAACACTTACCAGTGTAAGGACACTGTAGTTGGACGGTGCTCCTTGCCTAAAACCAGAAGTGATGTAACAGAGCACTAACCAATATGGAGCATGGAAATTAAATCGATGGAGGAGTGGACAAATTGAAAGCAGGAGGTGGGATTACACTCCGTTGAGTGATTACAGAAAATCTTACAGACAGCGCATGCACGCTGATGCTCAACCTAAAAATCACATCTAATAATGTGTCTCAAATGTATCCTTTCTCCTGCATACTTTTGTGATGCAGTAACAGAAAATATACAAAACCTAGGGTAACTCACCAAGGTTCATCTAAAACATGGTCAAACTTGCATAGACATATGAGGGCAACAACGTAATTGTGGAAGCTGATTAAAAAGTTTATTCAGTTCACTAATAAAATCTTAACAATACAAAATGTGTTACGTACTCATTAACATCCACACTCCAATCATATCTGCATTCATACTCAGTTCAACCACGTCATAAAAGCAAGGTACACAACCAAAGTACACAGACGAAAGTATAAACAAATACATACAAGGAAGCACTACAGGTTATGCTTAGAGCAGTGCTTTCCAAACAGTGTGTTGCGACACGTTAGTGTGTCGGCTGGCGTCTGTAAGTGTGTCACACAACGTGGTCTAAAGCAAAACCAAAGGAAATGATGGACGGAGTGTTGAACATTGCAAACACTCACCCCCAGTCAACTGATCTGGGTTTAATCCATCACCGTTCTTTAGCCCACTCTGCCACCCCAGTTCTGACCTGGCCATATGCAAATCAGTCTGACCCTGTGCCTCATGGGAACAGTCCAGCCCGAACTGCCAAGCCATGTCTTCCCTGGACCAGAAACAAGCTTCCTAGGACCGGTTTCTGGCATTTCAGCCGTCTTCAGCCAGGCTTGCTTGAATCCAGTGGCAAAGTGAGCAAGGGACCTGGTCTAGGCAATGCAGTCTAGGCAGCATGCAGGACGGTACTGCACATGCTACTGACGCATTACCTGTTCCTGCGAAAGAGGAGTCGTCTCCTGTGGCGGGGCAGCGAGCCATGATTGGAGTCGGAGCCTCGCTGCTGCTCGCTGCCACCCTCCTGCTGACCCGTTGAAGCATCCGGCAGTGGCGGTGAAGAGACTGCCAGTGGCTCCTGCAGTGCAGCCCTCTGTGCCACCCCCCTGCAGTCCCATTCAATATAGGTCTGGGGTAGGCTAGCAGCACCATCATTAGCGGCCATCCGGCGCTCACTGCTGCTGCCCTCCCGCAGACACGTGGAGCCTCCGGCGGTGAGTAAACACTGTGGCAGCTCTTGCTTGCACATATTTACATATTGTTACTCCTAAATGACAGCACTCCTGGAACTGTATGTATGTTATTATTTTACAAATCATATATTTTGCTAGTAAAACTCAATTACCGTGTCGCGAAATGATGCATGTCTAAAAAGTGTGTCACCAATATAAAAGTTTGGAAAGCACTGGCTTAGAGCTTGTGAGCAGATCAGAAAGATAATGGAAAACAATTAGACCTTTCAATCACTATTCTTTTCACAGAGGATTACCTGGTTGTTCAATAGGAGTGAAAGGTTAATGGTAATTAGAGAGAACAATCAGAGCAGTTTTAAAAAACAAAAACAACTGCACATTTGTTTATCCGGTAAATCCAAGATTACTATATATGTGGCTTCGAAGACATTGCATTTGCTAACAGACTGTTGTCGCTCTTCTGATGGGTCCTACAGAGGTTGAAAGAAGGCGGTACTTAAAGGGCAACAATGTAAAAAACACCTACTTTATAAAGGTTATAAATATTAAAATGAGGCCAATTTAACCCTTGAATCAAGGAATGTGGCGGCAGCCAAGTTTCGAAGTGGGGTGGAAAACAAACCAACATACCTTTACATTGTACTGTGTGAACGCATGGCTAAAGCTGCTCTTATTTATTGTTGGTGTGTAGTATAGAGCAGCAATGGAATGTATGTGCATGGAACGATGGGTGTAAGTGGAATGTAGAATGTACGATGTATATACATAATACGGAATGTGTAGGTGTTTGAAAAGGAGCAGTTGGAAGGGATTTGGAAGAAGGTTGACGTCTACTTACCTTTGCTTTGTAGCTCATGCTTGTAAATAAATTTACTGACTGGAAGCATCGAACCTCCCACTCCTGTCTTTTTCTACATGGTCTCTTTTTTTAGTTAAAAATGTATCCTATTTATCCATATATTTAACAATGTTGCATCATAATGGGCTATTGAACCACATTTCCTAAAAAAAACACCTGTGGTCAGCAACATCCTTAGTCGAAACATTGTTAAATCGCAACTGTTATTACTTTTTACTGCAGAGCTGCAAATAAGTCTTTAGTAACATCTAGAGGCACTACAGAATGTTTCGGTCTCTACAGGGACCTTGGCAATCGCCTGTGCTACAGCAAACAACAGTGATAGATTACAGTATCACTGGATGTTACTAGAATTGCTATTGAGTCAAAATCAATGCTAAAGTACCTGTGGCTTTCCCAAAAAGTTCATTTTCAGCTCCACAATAGCAGCTAGTAATACTGTGTGTCATCGCACCTCTGTTTTGTTCTGTACAATGTTTTTGTATTTATTTTTGGTGTATGGAGGGCTGGCCCCCTAGCCCACCATACTGATTTTCTTTTTATTATTTGTATTTCACTACGGAGTATTGTTTTTTGTTTTATTGGTGTTGCGTTATTGTATCATACTGTTTGGGGAGTCCAGACCTCACATATAATGTTTCCCCCCTGAAAGAGCAGACTGTCTCCTATAATCATGAGCATGGATTACCCCAGATAGTCCAGCATCAATGACTCCTGACAGTAAGGAACGTCTTTAACCCCAGACAGTAGCAGATATCTATGTCCTCAGACTGTAAAGGATATCAATGGCTCCAGACAGTCAATCAATCAGTCAGGGGATTATAAAGTACGCTACTCACCTGTGAATGTCTCAAGGCGCTGGGAGGGGGTACAGCTTCGGATCAGTCGAAGAGCCAGGTCTTGAGGCTCTTCCTGAAGGTGTGCTGAGTGAGGGAGTGTCTGATGTTGACTGGGAGCTCGTTCGTGGGGTTCCGAGGACGAGTCTGGCTGAGGTGTTCTGGATGGTTTGGAGCTTGTGTAGCAGGGTTTTGTTGATTCCGACGTAGAGGGCGTTACCGTAGTCCAGTTGACTGGTTATGAGTGCGTGGGTGATGGTCTTTCTGCATTCAGGGGGGATCCACTTGAAGGTCTTGCGGAGCATGCGGAGGGAGTTGAAGCAGGTGGAGGCGACGGCGTTGATCTGGCGGGTTATGGTGAGAGAGGAGTCTAGAATGATGCCAAGGTTACGGGTGTGGTCTATTGGGGTGGGTGGGTTTTCGAGGACAGGGGGCCACCAGGAGCTGTCCCACGCAGTGGGGAGGGTCCTAGCACGAGGACCTCTGTCTTCTCCGAGTTCAGTTTTAGGCAGCTGTCGCTCATCCACGCTGCGACGTCTTTCATTCCTTCTTGGAAGACGAGTCTGGTGTCTGTGGGGTTCTTTGTGAGAGACAGGATGAGCTGGGTGTCATCGGCGTAAGATACTATGCTGAGCCCATGCTGTCTGATGATGGCGGCGAGGGGGGGCATGTAGATGTTGAAGAGCTGGGGCTGAGCGAGGATCCTTGGGGTACTCCACAGTTGATCTTTGTAGGTTCGGAGAGGAAGGGAAGGAGTCTGATCCTTTGGGTTCTGCCGGAGAGAAACGAGCAGATCCAGTCGAGGGCGGTTCCTCGTATACTGTGGAGTCTGGCTGCGAGAGTGCGGTGGGAGATGGTGTTGAAGACTGCGGAAAGGTCTAGTAGGATGAGGGCCGCAGTGTGGCCCTGGTCGAGTAGCATGCGGATGTCATTGGTGGCGGCAAGGAGGGCGGTCTCAGTGCTGTGTTTGCTGCGAAATCCAGACTGGGAGGAGTCGAGGATGGCATTCTCTTCGAAGAAGGTGGTCAGCTGGGTGTTGATGAATCTCGGTGACTTTGGCTGCGAAGGGAAGGAGAGAGATGGGCCGGTAGTTTTTCAGGTGCGTCGGGTCAGCCGAGGGTTTCTTGAGGAGGGGCGTGACCTCTGCCCACTTCCATTCATCAGGGAAGATGCCGGATTCGATGGAGGCATTGATGGTCCAGCCTAGTTCGGGTGCTATGGCAGCGGCGGCTCTGTGGTAGATGTGCGGTGAGCAGGGGTCCGTGGGGGCTCCTGAGTGGGTGTCTTCATGGTCGTGGTGGTGTCTTAAGTGGTAGCAGGTATCCAGGTGTTGATGGTCGGCTGGTTGTCGGTGGTGGAGAGGGGAGTGGCATCTGTAGTCTGTCTGCTGAAGTTGTCGTAGAGGGCCATGATTTTCAGGTGGAAGTAGGAGCTGAGCTTTGTGCAGAGGTCCTGGGATGGTGTGATGTCCATGGCTTCGCTGGGGGTTTGGTGACCTGCTGTATGACGTTGAAGAGTTCTTTTGTGTTACTTGCATTGGTGTGGATTTTGTTCTTGATAAAGGTCCGCTTGGTGGCTCTTATGCGCTGGTGGTATTCATTCATGTCGTTCCTGTAGTTGTTCTGGTTTTCAGTGGTTTTAATGTTCTGCCAGAGTTTCTCGAGGCATCTGCAGGAGCGCCTGGCTTCTTGGAGGTCAGTGGTGAACCAGGCCCCTTCAGGGGGTGTTGTTTGATGGGGTGGCAGAGGGGTGCGAGCTTGTCAGCGCAGCTTGAGATCCAGCGGTGTAGTTCTTTGGCTGTGGGCACAAAAGAGACAAAAACAGAAAAGTGGCACAAGGACAGAACCAGACAACAGCGGCCAGCAGAAGAGCAAGGCTCTCCCACTGGACTACCAGGGATGAGGCGCAGGCAGGAGCCTGCGGATGAAGGAGGACCTCAACACCTACCTGAGCAGCTGCACCCAGAGCAGCAGTGCCAGAGCGGTGGCACTTGACAGCGGAGCTGCGAGGTGAGAGCAGGTCTCTGACCAGGAGGTCAGGGGTCTTGCTCGCACTCCCTCACAGCGTCCGCCATTAAGTTGGGGAGGGGGGAGGGAAGCGCAGCTGGGAGGCGGGAACCGGCAGGGAGGAGGGGCCGCTGGGGCAGCAGCGGCGGTGTTAGAATCCGGGTTCTCTGGTTGGCACAGGTAGGTACTTGTGACAAGCAGGGAACCTTTCCTCTAGTCAGGGTAAGGGGTTACACTACTAAAACAACCCCTGCTCACCCTCTAGGTAGCTTGGCGCGAGCAGACAAGGCTCATCTCAGAGCGTTAAAGGTTAAGCATTTGTGAACACATACAGTAACCAAGTTACAACACTACAAATGGACACCACACAGGTATTTATATTAAAAATAAGGATTCTTCATATAGGATTATCACAAGACCATTAAACGATTAAAAATACACAATACGGTTGCTTAGTTGGTAGAAGATTGCTTAGTTTCTCTTAAGTTCTTAAATGCAACACTTTAAGTCAATGTACCTTAGATGCGACACGCAGGGCAACGAAAGTGTTGCAGCGATGCAGATGCGTTGAAGTTCTTGGTGCAAAAGAAATAAAGACGGGATCTTCCAGATGCGTTACGCTTCTCCGATGTTGCGAGAAGGCTCGACTCGATGCGTCAGCTACAGCGGCGTCACCCTTGACGAGATGCGACGACAGCGGCCTTGGCAGCGGCACTCTTCTCCGACATTGCGAGACGCTTCCGCTTGATGCTGCAGCGGCGACACCCCTTCTGCGAGAGGCGACAACAGCGGCTCCGACGGCGGCACGCTTCTCCGTGGATGCGAGGCGCTTTTTCTGGTTGCAGTGCAATGTGACAACTACGATGTCTGCGATGGCGACACGCTTCCTCCTCGATGCGAGACACTTCCAGAATGATGCGAGACGCTCCCGCTCGATGCGATGCTGCAGCGACGACACCCTTTGCGAGATGCGACGACAACGGCTCCGACGGCGGCACGCTTCTCTTCCTTGCGTCACGCTTCCATCTCCTTGCGACACGCAGTCCCTCAGAAGGCCCAACAACAACAGCAAGCCCTTCCAAAAGACTCTGGGGAGCTGCGGGTGAAGTCCACTGGTCCTGGGACTTCGTTCAGGGGGCAAGCTCAGTTCAAGCCCGTGGAGATCTTTTCAAAGCACAAGTTGAAGCAAAGTCTTTAGCAGTCTTTCTCCTCTCCTTCAGCAGCAAGGCAACCACTGCAGGCCAATCCCCAAGGTCAGGGACAGTTACTCCTCCTACAGCTTTCCCAGTTCTTTCTCTTCTGGCAGAGGTTCTTCTTGTTTCAGCAGGATCTAATTTCTTGGGAACAGGGTCCCAATACTTATACCCCTAATTTCTTTGTTCCTCTGGGCTTGAGGGGCCTTTGCCCAGTCCAAACCAGTTCTTGAGCACTCTGTTGACATGACTCTGCCTTTCTATGCAGGGTGCAGGGCAGAGCCATCAGCCGCTCCGCAGAAGGTGGAGCCAGCATTGTGGTAGCAGAGCACAATCCTATTCAGAGCCCAGGTGCACTCCTCCCACCCATCTGACTGCCAATCTTCCTATTCACCACCAGGCTACCTAGCCCTGCCCCTCTGGGTTTCCCCAGCCCTGTCACTCACACAACCAGACAGGCAGATACACATTATAGCAGAGGCGGGCTGAAATGGTCAAGCAAGCAAATACCAACTTTCTAAAAGTGGTATTTGCAAACACAGAATATTAAAATAAACTTTACTAAAAGATGTATTTTATTATTCTGAGTTCAGGCATACTAAACTCGAATTTCTACCATGTTCCCTGGGTCTGTTAGAATCATAGGATGTAACAATTCTAACAGCCCATTCTGGCCTATGGGAGCAGGTAGCCTTACAATAGTGAAAAACGAAAATGGCTGTAATTCACTATTAGGACATGCCACACACATCAGGGCTTGTCCTACGTTATGCTTACAATGCACCCTGCCCTTGGGCCTACCATAGGGGTGACTAATATGAAGTTAAGGGAAGGTTTAGGGACTGGTAAGTGTGTGCACTTACCCAGTCAGCATGACAGTACCAGACTGCACGCAGGTTCTGCAATGGCAGACCTTAGATACATTTTACCAGGCCGCTTCTGTGGGTGGCACAACCAGTGCTGCAAGCCCGCCAGCAGCATTTGTATTTACAAGCCCTGGCACTCCTGGTGCACTTTACTGGGGTCTGACAGTAAACCAAATAAGCCAATCATGGAATCCAACCAACATATACATTTTTAAATAGGGAGCACTTGCACTGTGGCACTGGTTGGCAGTGGCACAGTGCTCTGAGCAGCTAACACCAGCAAAACACATGAGGCACAGCGACAAAAAGTGGAAGGGAGACTCACGCCAAGGTGCCAGGTCTAACACGCGGGAAGGACAGAGAGGAGGCAGAAAACAGGCACGAGGGGGACAGAATACAGAAAAAGGCACAGAGACAGACACCGGCACAAAAGAGAGAAAAAACAGCAAAGTGGCACATAGACAGAAACAAGCACAAAAGAGACAAAAACAGCTAAGTGGCACAAAGACAGAACCAGACAACAGGGCCAGCAGAAGAGCAAGGCTCTCCCACTGGACCACCAGGGATGAGGCACAGGCAGGAGTCTTCGGGTGGAGGAGGGCATCGACATCTACCTGAGCAGCAGCGCCCAGAGCAGCCGTGCCAGAGTGGTGGCACTTGACAGCGTAGCTGCGGGGGAGTGCAGGTCTCTGACCAGGAGGTCAGGGGTGTTGCTGATGAACATGAAAGGCCCCTGGCTAGATTAAAGACCAATAGTCCCTAACAGTATTGAACATCAATAACACCTTTCAGTATCGAACATCACTAGCCCCTACCAGATTAATCATCAATAGCCCCCACTGCAGAATGGTATATCCTTGATCCCAGGCACTAGTGAGCATCAACTGTCCCAGGCAGTATGACGGATCAATGGCCCTGCTAGTACTGAACATTATGGCCCTGGGAAGTACTGAATACTGATGAGCCAAAGCAGTAATGAGCATAAATGGCCCCATGCAGTAATGAACACACTGAGAACGTGACGGATATCCTGTCCACCGCATTTCAAGTTCCATAGGTCATAATGGAATTGTACCCTGGCAGATGGGCTATCCGTCACATTTGTGATGGCGTAACACTGTCCATCAGGATCGTAATCAGGCCCTTAGTATGATCTTTTGCTAAATTGCTTCAAGTAAGGGTGCTAAGCAAGGGCTTTTGATTAACTCTTATTAACAGCACTGTCCAGAGGCACTATTCTTAAGTAAAATAACTTTATTTAATTCGAAAATATTGTAAACAGAAGTTAACAGGTGTTTTTTTAACTCAAAATTCACTTCTTCAGGGTGTAGTTGGATTAATCCCTAATTCATAATATGTAGATAAGATAGCCCATTCATTAGCTCAATTCCTTAATAGCGATGTATATTCTCAATTGATGCATGATAAAAAGAGCCTAGCAACACTTCTATCTTTTTATGCCATAACGGGCCTCTGGTATTAAGCCACAGTCGTGCAGTTGTGGAAAACGTTTCATAAACTTTTAATTTTCAGGCGTGTAAGGATGCCACGTGTCTATGTTTCACTTCCTTGTTCAACCATTGACAATGGTGTGATTTGAGCGTGACTCACAGTTTCTGTTGGCAATTGGCCAGGTTTGTCCATATTGTTTTAAATGTCCTAACAGATGTGTCCCTGGATTTAACATAAATAACCAAGTGGTATGAAGATTTACTCATTTGTCTGCTTCTCTTATGTTTGCTTGCCTGGTGCCTTTGTTTTTATCACAATGTTGTCTAGACCTCTTTAAACAATTTCCAGTGCAATAGTAAGCTCTAGTAAGGTTTCTGTGTGAATTGACATATATGACATTGAAACAACATTCAAAGGAAACATGACAGGCTTTGTGACACCATGGATGTTAATCAATTTGTCACTCAGATTATTGCTGCCTTGGTTGACCACACAGTTCCATGCTAAAGCGAGGGCCTGCATGCCCTAGCCAGGTCTGACTGTTTTGATTTTGTTTTCAACAGACCTCGTTGATTAAATACCGTGGCTCATCATTTAAAGTGTGTGTTTGTTTTGCAAACATTCATGTTTTGAAGTATATTGTGTACAACATTCCTATGCTCTATAGTTCCAAAAGAACACCAAGATTAATTTTCCAGGCAGATGTTTGTGAATTCAAAATATATATGTGTGCATTTTTTGGGCCAGGTATTGTCTTTTTCTAGTAAAAACTCTAAGGTTGCCCAGGCCGCTGTGTTTTTAATATTCCTCAGTAAAACATTTGCTAAATATAGTAAGGAAACTCAAATTTGAAACGCACGAGGTACATAAAAATGTTTTGGAATAGCTTGAGTGTAAAGCACTAATTGCCTTATCATATGGTTATGAACAATTGTTCATATGGCAGATCTGAAATGACGCCCAAGATTTAGGGCCTGATTTTAATCTTGGCGGATGGGTTACTCCATCACTGTTGTCTGTCATCCCATCTGCCGAAATATGAACCCCATTATATCATATGGGATTTGTATTTTGGCGGACCGGATATCTGTCATTGTGACAGAGCAACCCGTCCGCCAAAATCTAAATCAGATGCTCTGTGTTGGGTTCACGTCACTTTGTGGACAAAGGCCAGCTGAAAAATACATATATAGTATTTACAAAGCAAGGCACATGTCGATTTGCGATGCTTTGTAAAAAAAAAAAACTAGCACTACGCAGCGCATTGTATTTCATTGCATCACTTTGCATTGGGGAAGTGTTCCATGGGTGGAGCATGGGCATTCCTAGCATCCATCCATAGACTTTGATGCAAACCCACATTTACAAATTCTGGTCAAATCACTTAATCTCCCCCTGCCTACCAAAAAATAATGTGTCCTTGTGTAATGGGAATTGGGGCTCATGTAAAGTGCTCCAATACTTTCGGGTCAATTTCACGCTATATAAAACTGCAAAAAAACAAAAAAAAAACAGCATAAAGCGTTAGAATTCGCTTAGATTTAGATGCTCATTTTACCTTCCCTCAGAGGAGGTGTGGCACATTGAATATGTAGACACTTTTTATCTTCTTTGCTGGTAAAGATGTGCTTAGTTTGGACCCAAAGTCATCCACCAGTTCAATGGAAAGAGGTGTACACGGATTAGTACTTTCCTTATTGTGTCTGCCCCTACCAGCATTGAATTGAGACAGGGGGTTAATTTGTGAGTTAGAAATGTCGGCACTATCAATATTGTGAGAGGCTTCAGGGAGAGTTTTTTTCAGCAGCACTCAACCTTTTTTCAACCAAATCAATTTCTTGATTAATAATTCCCACAACATTTGTGAGGAAATTAGCGATAGTGTTTGGTATAGTTCACTCCTTACCTGCAGTGGTCATGGATTTCTGTTGTGCTAATTTATGCCTTTGTAGGTGGCATGGGTCGGTAACCGGCATGGAGTGACAGAGCCAAGAGGGTTTACTCAGCCCGGCCTCTTTCAGTCTCTGACAGGTGCAGACGGATCCGCCCTTATACCGGGCATGTTCTGGGCACAGCCCTCATGAAGCCAGTGCAGTGGGCTAAGGTTGATGCTTTGTAGCGCTGGGCTGCTTGCATTGCATGCCTCCTCCATGTCCTTTAGCATGTGACGGCAGTTCTGGGACACGGAGTCCCACCTCCAATGTTGCGGAGTTTCAGAGTGGCAACATGACTATTTCCCCAGGCCCATGCAATTTAATGAACTTGCTATTTCTTGATACACTATCACTTCCAGGGTTTATGTCAAAATCTCTGCAGCTGGTGAGCTGTCTTTGGTGTATGATTTGATGAGCTTGTGAAATGTTGTTGCTCATCTTAAGGCATTCACAGAAGAAATGAACAAGCATAAACAGAAATACGATTATGTAACAAATTCAAGGTGCTTTAAGGAAACGTACACGTGATATTTCATCATGAAAATTCAGTGATATGGCAGATAAAAATACAGCTAATGTTCTTATGCCAGGTATCATGGTGTGTCCCCTTTCTTGCCTGCCTTAGATCTGGATCATTAGTGCATCACTGCACAACTCAAGCTTAACAAACTATATAGACTTACAAAAGTATGGAGGTTATGGCATGGAGATCAATTAAAGGTAATGAGAGTCGATACCCCTGGCCTTATCTTTGATTCCACTGGCATTGCTCTGGTCGCTCCTGGTTTCAAGGGGGTATGAAGGTAGTGGCCGGAAAAGAAAGGAAACAGGGCTCCACACACCCTGTTTTACTTCTGGCACTTTAATGCCTTGGTCTTCCCCAAAGCCCTTGAAAGCAAGCAGGAAGCTGTCGGGACAAGAATCAAACCGTTGATCCCATTTCTGCTCTTTGTGCCATGTTTCTTGCTCCTTTGTTTAGAGCTTTTTGCCATATATCTTGCTCTTTCTGTGACATTTGTGCTGTGTCTCTCCATCTTTTCTATGTGCCTCCCTCCCGCGCCCCTTACCTGGTCTCTTTGCAACCCTTTCCCTGCTCCTTACCTCTTCCTACCGCATCTCTCCTTCCCTGCCTCTGCGTTCCTCCTCAGCTCCACCCTCCCTCCTGCACTCCTCCCCCCTCCCAGGACCTGCTTAATGGTGGCCGCAATGCAGGAGACACATGCGGTGGATGCCCCATTGGTGCGTTGAAGGTAAGCCCAAGGCAAGCCTGTCTGCACCCATCCGTGCCTGGACTGTGCCTACTACCAGATACCCTGGCCCTCACCAACTCACCATTACCTCGTTGATCTCCTTTGTGCCCTGAACCCCGGATGTCGCACCACCCTCTGCTAGCATGTCAAACCGCACAACACTGAAGGATCCTTCACCTGCCCCCTTTGCCAATACACCTGTACCACCACCACCACTCCAGCAACTCTAACCAAGAAACATACCCACAACACCCAACCCCACACACACACTCAAAGACCTGCAATCACACAAATGTGCACCCTCACACACTACTTTTATGCATAATCCTCAACACTCTCTTGCTCAACAAGCATGCCACAGAGATCTGGGACCTGCTGGGCAACGCTGCCTCTGTCCTCCTCTTTCTCACCGAAACATGGCTGACCACAGCTTCAATGCCAGACATCGCTCCGGTTGTTCCAGCCGGATACAAGATCACCAGACAATACCCTCTAAAGAAGCCCGCCTGAGGAATTGCCATTGTCTATAACATTACCTTAAACTGCACTGCCTCATGTGAAACTAGAACAAACTACACAGAACACCACAATTTTAAATTACAAATCACAGCAAACTTCACTCTGGATGAAACACTAGTCTACCGCCCCCATACTCCGAGCCAGCTTTGTCAGCAACATCATGGACTTCATCGGCCGCAGTCCTCAACTCCAGTGCTTTCACCATCTGAGGAGACCTCAATTTCCATCTAAAAGACAAGACAAACCCCAACTCAGCCACACTTTTTGACAGCCTCGGACATCTGGGACCAAACCAACATGTCACAGAGCCCACCCATGCTGCCAGACACATCCTAGATCCCATCTTCACATCTTTCAACAACATCACAATCAACACACCAAGACCCGTCACCTGGACCAACCACTCCATTGTCAGTTTCACATTCAACATCCATCAATACAGAAGAATCCCCACAGTGGGCTCAGCATGCCGACACTGAAACAACCTAACAGAAGTGGGATGGATGTTCGCCCTCCCCTTGAACAAACCAGAACCCACAGGCCTCCTGGCATGCAACATCAAATACTTCAACAAGTGGATCACCAACTGCGCTGACACTCTGAGCCCCCAAAAATCTAAGCCACACAGCAAAAACTAGAACACAAGCCAGCTGGTACGCGAAAGAACTCAGAATGATGAAGCAGCACTGCAACAACTGGAACAAAAATTGAGAACCAGCAAAGGGAATGGGGAAACAGACATTTTCAGAGCAGTCCAAGGAAGGTATTACCAACTAATCCAAGAAACCAAGATGGAGGCCCTGGTCAAATGAACACATTCTAGCTCCAACAGCAGCAAAGAAATCTTCATTATCGTCAAGTTTACCATACACACCACTGCCAGCAGCAACATCAGCCATTCACAACATCTGTGTAACAACCTCTCAAACTTATTTTGCAGCAATATCACAACCATATACAGCAACTTCGCCCCACAACCGGACCCACTGACTCTCTCCAGAAGTCTCCCAGTGATGAACAAAGACAACTCAATCACCACATGGAACACCATCAGCACAGAGGAAACCACAGCAATCATGAAGACCTTACACTCTGGGGCCCTGGGGTAGCACTGCCCCATCACACATTTGACAAAGGAGCCATCACTATAAGCAAGGCCCTCATCCCCGTCCTCAACATCACCATCAGTACGACCACCTTTCCGGAACCATACAAACATGCAGCCTTCAACCCCCTCCTAAAGAAATTCTGAGCCGACCCAGCCAACTACTGACCGATATTCCTTCTTCCTACCCAGCCACGTTCTTGGAAAAGGCCATCAACAAGCACCTCTCCGACCACCTTAACAATCACCAGCTTCTAGATGTCACATAATCAGGAGTTAGACCCAATGACAGCATTGAAACAATCCTAATAGCAGCTATGATGACATCCAAATGATCCTCGATGGGGGGGGAATGCAGCCCTCATCCTTCTAGCCCTATCAGCAGCCATCAACACCATCTTCCATCCCATTCTAATCTGAAGACTTCACAAAGCAGGCATCCAGGGGCATGGCCTGAAATGCATTTGCACCTTTCTCACATAGAATAATCCAAACCATCAACATGTTCCCCTACTCCTCTGAAGCATAAGAAATCATCTGTGGAGTCCTGCAGGGCTCCACGCTCAGTCCGATGCTCTTTAACATCTACATGACTCCACAGGCCAATGTCAAAACATAAACATCTTCACATATGATACTGTCTATCTCAGACAAAACACCCAACACCAGAAACAAGATCCACACATGGATTATTGAAATGGCCACCTGGATGAAATCCAACTTCCTCAAACTGAGTTCGGACAAAACTGAAGTTTTGTTCTTCAGTAAAAGACGCCTTACCACGGAACTACACCTGAATGCCCACAGACCACTGACCCACCCCGTCTTGCTCACAAGCATGAAACCTTGGAATTATCATAGTAAACAACTGGACATGGTCAGCTAAGTCAACACAATGGCCTCATCCTGCTTTAACACCTTAAGGATGGTGAAGAAAATCTTCAAGTGGTTACCAGACAACACTAGAAAAATGATCACCCAAGCCCTCACCGCCAGCAGACTAGACCATTGGAACATCCTGTATGCAAGGATAACCAACCAGCTCACAAGAAGTCTGAAGACCGTCCAAAAAGCAGTAGCCAGTCTTGTCCTCAACCTACCACAGCAAGCCTACATCACATCACACCTAGGTCAACGCACTGGCTCCTGATACACAAGCAGGCACACTTCAAACTCCTCTCCCAAACCTACAAAGCACTCCACAAAACAGGCCATGCCTACCTAAATAGCCGCATTTATTTCCACACACCTTCAGACACCTCCGCTCTGCCGGTCACTCACTAGCACATGCCCCATACAAACACAAAAGCAGAGCAGGACATCACACCTTCTAATACCTGACCGTTCTCATACCTGACTGACCCATGCCTACAAAGCCCTCCACAACCAAGGACCGTCATACATGAACCACCGCCTGAACTTCCACCAACCATCAATAAACCTCTGCTCAACTCACCTCGCTCTCACACAGACACTGACTGCGCTTCCACCACTGATGCACTTAAGGACGATCCTTCTCCCACCTCGCCACCAAATCCTGGAACGACCTTCCTCTCTACCTTTAAACATCACCTTTGTTGACAAACTTCTAGAAAGGACTCAAGCCCTGGCTCTTCAACTGAGACCCGCAGCTGAATGTCTGGATACCCTCAATGGTGATAAGCTGCGCTATACAAGTAGTGATTTTTTTATGGAGTTTTATATAGCGCGAACCTGACCCGGTATCGGGTATCAGAGCGCTTTACATAGCACCAGTTGCGTTACGAGGACAAATTCATTTTTGTTAGGCACGGGGAGATTAAGTGATTTGCCCAGAATCACAGGATGTTTAGCATCATTGCCGAGACTCGAACCTGGTTCTCCAGATTCGAGGTCGTCCGCCCTAGACGTTAGGCCAACTACTCTCCCTCCCTGATTGATTGATTGACCTGGCTCCTAAGGACTGGAATGACCTCCCACAACACATCAGAGCCTCCTCGTCTCTTCATGACTTTTGGAAGAAGGTGAAGACCTGGCTTTTCAAATAAGCACTCCAGGACTGGCCTCACACACCGGCTACAGAGTGCCTAGATAACCTCATGGGTGATTAACGTGCTATAAAAACCCTGATAGTATAACATAACAAACTCATCCTGCTCTTCACAACTCTAGTAGGTATTTGATGCCAGCTGCATCAACCTAGTCAGCCGGCTGTATATTAATAACAGCAGTAGCATCATACTGTTGTGTCTTCAGCACAAAATGGAAAGCGAAAACTGGGTTTAAATGTCATCTTAAACTGATAGCTAGGAGTGCTTTGCATTATCTACTTCTTTAAGGCTGAAAATGTGCACAGATCCCAAGGAAGAACGTTTGCTAAACTTCAAAAGGAATAATTAAGAAAATCCTATTGGAAATCAGCAGACTGGAATGAATTTAGACATATTGCACTAAAAATGAGGTTCCTACGGACTTGTAGGGCACCAAAGTCTTCCAATAACTTGAATTTAAAGGAGCTTTAAAGAAACGCATGCTGTTCAATGCCAAGTTTTTATGGAGGGCGTATGCTGCCCACATGGGCTGGAGCTCCTCCAGTCTGAGCTTAAATACTGTACTGCGGGGTCTGTGAAAAATACAGAACTGGAACACTTAATGCTGAAAAGAATGTTGGATCTTTCATTACTTTTTCCACAATTCATTTTGGGACCTTCACTCTGGAATCCCTTTTCCGGCGATAACTGGGATCGGATTCCCTGGTCCAGGCTTCATTAGACCAGAGGCATCCGCGGTGGCTGCGCCGTATTTATTATCAAACAGGATGGCAAGTTCAAAAGTTCATAGGCAGAGACTTCAGACGTGCAGTATTGGCTTGGGACCATATCTGGCTTAATGTGAAATATTAATAAAAGGGGGATGCAAAATTATCATAGGAGCTGAAGGCGGTCTTCGAGTTACAAGGGTCCAATAAACGCGCCCATAGATCAGGAGTTTGTCTATGGAGGACGTTTCGCCCCATGACCTCTGTGATAAACAGGGTGCGTTTATCATGTGCTTAAACCAAAATCTACATTTGACATTTTCTTTTATAGTTACTGTAGCTTAGCAAACGAAGCAAACAATATGTGAGATTATGACATTCTCCAACTGCTTTCTCTTTTTCAGTACAGTACTAATGAAAGAAAAAATCGGCAGCAAAAGATAAAAACAGATTTAAGATGACGGAAGCCGGTTAAAGTTTTCAAGCAGAGCCGACAGTGCGTTATTGTGTAATAGCATACTGAAATACTTTACATGTGTAAATGAGTGACAGTGACCTATAAGAAACTTCGGGGTATATTTATGACTTCTGTGTCACAGGGCAACGCAGCAAGTCACCTTGCGGCGCTGCCCTGCCGCACAGAGAAAGGGCGGGAACGCCCGTGTTTATCTAATATGGCGCATTTCTGTACTCTCCCCAGCGCTGGCGCCATTTTGGCAGCCTAGCACCAATGCAGGCGTCCTTTCACCATGCAAGGGTGCCTGCGTTGTAGGCAGGATTGTTTTGGGGCACCTTCCTGCACAAAGGCAATCCTGAGAGGCTTTTTCCTCATTCCATGTATGCTGCAGAATGCAACACACATCGAAAGGGGAAAGAACGAGGAGAAATAAAGAAATTTCTCCTTGTTGCACCTCTCTTGGGAGGCGTCTCTTTTTGGCATGTTCCCAGGTTTACCTGTACTGGTATAGTTGGGAATGCACCAAAATCCATGGATGTTGTGTGGGAATACCTAGGCAACACCCACCATGGAAATGCCTCCCTAGTGCAGAGTAATGCAATGCAGAAATGTGCGTTGCATTATATTACTCAAGATTCATGAAGCCACGCACGCCCACGCAAGGTGGTGCAAGAGCAACACAAAGGGGATCATAAGTATGCCCCTAAGATTGTGTAGAATAAATAAAATAATGCAAAGGCGGGTTTTCAAGCAATACAGTGTTTGAGTTAGATGTTGACCCTACTCATTAGAAAATTAAAATGTGTACCTCAGTTTTGTGCACCCCAGAGAGCGTTTGTAATTGCTAACACTGGCGTGGTGTTGCCTGTTACTAAAATGTGTGCAGTTCCACCAGAATGTGTATTGGCACTGCATATTTGTCCTCGAATGTGGCACAATTCTAAAGGAAACCGTGACACAACTATCGGCCATTATCAGGGTGGCGTAGGAGACAAGGGTCCATGTGCTGCCATGTACCGTTGGGGAATTGATGCAGCGTTTGAGGCCCAGTACATCCAAAGGTGGGGAGTGCCCAGCAGCAGATACATTTGCTTCATGTACCATACTTAGGGACCCTTTCACAATGAGCAAAAGTAACAGTAATTGGTGCTACTGCAACTATGGCACAGCAAGGGGTCCTTCTAGCATTATTAATGTTAACTCACAAAAATTGCAAAGCCTAAAAAATTCATTTTGTTGAAGAGCAAAATTGATTATTTGTGGGCGGCACTGGCACACAACCCGCGTTACATTAGGGCTAGTTTTCTCAGGGATGGCATTAACAACATGAGTAAAGTACAAACTGTGCTGACACCCACTATATAGGTATATGTAGAAAACATGCATCCAGGTTTTGATGGATATCATCTCCACTTTGTTTTTATTCTTTGAGGCTCTTTCAGTTTCAGGTAACCTCCCCCACAGGCCTTGGAATGGCATCTCACAGCATGCCTCAGGTTACACTGCCAGTGTCAACAGCCACCAATGATCTTTCTGGGTAAGACTTATCTGCAGCACAGTATCACCTAGGTCTCTGCCCTGGCTGAAGGTCCACACCAATGCACAATCATTAATGCTGCCCAGGGACAATCCTTGGCCCAGTGTTACCATATCAACCCGACATGCACCCATCAAGAAGGGCAAATGCGCCTTAATCGAAGCAGTTATAAGCGACATGGAACAGATAGGAGTCTTCCTTTTTCTGTATCTGAACCTCCCACAGGAATCCTAAGTCTTGCGTGAATTTGCAGGAGTTCAGGGTCTCGTGGGACTAGTGGCCATCTTGGGCACCATTAATATTTAAGCCGTACTAGCCTTCATAGCCTCCCTTGTATCAAGGCTTTCAAGGTGAATGGACTCGTGCTTCCGAACTCCAGAATTCTCACCCACTCTTTAGCTGGTGATATCTTCCTGCCTAAACTCTTCAAGCTACAGATTGACAGAAAAACAAAAACAAGAAAATATAGACAAAGAAACTATTACAAAACTCTTGAGGTAAGGGCACAGGTACCTCTTTCATCGAGCTTACCTTTAGCATATTTACCCTACAACACAGTAATTCGCAATATATGTGGAAATCGACTTATGAAGTCAGTTTACTTTAGTGATACACTGCAATAAATAACACTTGCACAAGGCAATTCTGAGCAAAGGACATTAAGACAATACTAAGGTTAGTGTGCGAAGGAACAGGTATATGTGTCCAAAATTGCAATACAGAGCACAGCACCAAAATAAGTTTTAAACTGACCCTATTGTCAGTAAAATTTAATTTCAATAATACACCAAAGAAAGCAACATGGACAGAGTAATACAATCCAAATGTAAGTCCAAAGTTGAGAGTTCATAGTTTGTTGACATGTAGTAGAAGCGTAGATGCAGACAGCCGACACGTGTTTCGTCAGTATTGCAAGGTGTAAGAATTAGGGGCATGCTGATAGACTAGAGCGCGTGGCTCCCGGGCGTCTATCTGAGGGCAAAATTATGATGGTATAGAGCAGCCTTACGGAGAAAGTGCTTAATAAAGCAGAGGGCGCTATGCTAGAACGGAGACTGCCAATACGGTAGTCTATCGAAGAATATGCATAGTGAAGTGGAGGGCACTGTCTTTGCAATATGACTCTTAATTAAGGAAGAGTCAATGTTACGATTATATCAAAGGTTGAAAACAGAGAGATCTAACGCTGTCCTATCAATAGGAAATGTGAAGGTAATTAGTACAGGGGGAATGAATAGAGGAGGAAAAACAGAAGGTATTGAGATAATAGGGCAGTGGGGCCAGAATGCTATACTGAGTGCTGTGTGAATGAGACAGAATGTGTGTGTGTGTATCATCTGTTCATGGTAAAATTAGGAGGATAAACAAATGCCCCGGTTACTAACCAGTAATCTTCATTACTCCGAGTTAGTCTTCCTCGCCACATGACTAACGAAGTGACTAACGAAGTGAGCTTCAGCTCCACACCAGAACCCTCCAAAGCAAAAGTTAGCCTCCCATCCCTTCCCAATATGGCTGAACCATACACTCCATGACCACTATAAGAGGCGGGCCGGCCCAACCCCATAGCCTGAAATTACCAAGCCAAAACGGGAATAGGACAGCAAGGGCGAAGACCTCTGGGAACCCTGCAAAAATGCAACCACCCCCGGGCCAACAAGGTCACCTGCACAACAGCCAAGTCTGTAGAGGGAGCCGGCGCAACACCTCCCCGGGGAGAGAAGGCCCCCACAAAGGGAACGGGCGATCCGGAATCGGCCAACAGGCCGGAACCACCAGCTCGCACAGGAGAGGACACCAGGAGCGACGAACCCAACCGGGGACCACCAAGAGCACCAGGGCCCGGTCCAAGCAGGCTATGCAGAGGACCTGAGGAACCAAGGGAAAGGGGGGAAAGGCAAACAGGAGACCCAGAGGCCAAGGGAGAGACAGAGCATCCACCCTCCAAACCCCGGACACGGATGGGGAGCGCAGAAGCAAGGCAGGCAAGCACCACCGGTCACCCAGGCACAAGGAGCCCAAAACCCACCCTACGGAAGGACCACATCAGGGTAGACAACCCAGACATGAACAGCCGGGGGGCCACACAAAACCAGATGAAGGGGGACAGCCACCCAAGGGAGGAGACCAACCACAGAGCCACAGCACGTTGGACCGGACCCATTCAGCCAGGAGTGCTCGGAACCAGTGGCATGGAGAGCACGGGACCCTCGACTGGGCAAACTCGTCCCACTCGGGGTGACAATGCAAAAAAAATAAATGATGGACAGAAAGCAGAACAATGTCGTGCATTCACCCCCAGTACAGAGATCTGGGCCCAAATCCATTGTTAACCTATGCACACCATGCCATTCCAGAGTGGACCCAGTAAAAATACCAACAGGTAATACCTGTCACAACTTGTGTACGGGAGCGTGTGGGAAATACAACATTGTACACTACTGGCAATCAGGAATCACCAGAGCCCTCAGAAAGAGGCAGCAGAAGTGAACACGCACCACATGCACCAGCTGAGATCTGTGACAACATGAGGAGGAGGAGGGCGCAACTGACGCCCGCCAAGACACCGCCGCAGCCCATGGCAAGAAAATCCAGACTTCAAGAACAGGAGCAGAAGTCAAGGCCTACCCGGAGACTGCGGAAGCAGCCCGAGAAGGAAGAACAGGAGCAAACAGAGGACCGCCCCCATCAGACATGCAGGCGCCAAAACCCGGAAGTGAAGCCTGGGAAGGGGAAACATACACCCCTCCGGGCCAAAGGCCCAAGAATGCGTGAACAACCAGCACATACATGGTAAAACACACAGCACAACAAGAGGAACTGAGTACCACCCCACGGAACTCAGAGGAAAGACAGATCGAGAAAACACCCGGAAGGGCCCAACACCGTGTCAAGCAGAGCATGTAATAGGGCCTCAAACCTGGGAACCTGACGAGCATGGACATCCAGAAAGGAATCTGGACACCGAAGAACAGAAGTGCACAGTAACTCAAAGGCCCACAATCAACACCCACAGACAAAAGAAAAGCTGAGTGGCGCCAAGAGAAGAGCCTGAGATCCATGAACACAGGCCTCCATAGTGGAAAGCGGAGAGAGGATACCCCAACAATGACCCACCATACTGGGAGAGTAAGCGAAGATCACAGAGACACGGAATGTCGAAAGCAGGTACGGAGACTGGAACCCAGACCCCCAGTGTCAAGGACGTCCAATGCTGTCTCCACATAACAAATGTGCGATGCTTCGGTGCTGTAAACGTGTTCAGTCAACCACTCCGGCATCCTTTCCTTTTTGTCATATAGCGCAAACCTGACCCGAAGGAATCAGAGCGCCTTACACGAGCACTACGGAGAATCAGTGATTTGCCCAGAAACACAAGATGTTGAGCGTCCCTGCCGAGACCCGAACACGGTACCCCAGCATTGAAGTCGACCGCTCCAGCCTCAGGGACAAAAATCCCACCACAATGAATGAAAAACCGGGAGGGATGGAGACCCAGCGCAGCCACAAGTGGCAGAGAATGTAAACCAGGGATGAGACAGATAACCAGGTGCTGAACAACAGATGTATGATTGTTATCCAACTCAATCATGATATCGACCTGTGAAGGATGAATGACTGAGTGGACTCACTGGGAATAGAACTTGTGAGTATGAGGCCGAACACAGGCCCCTATAGTGGATGCATTAGTCCACTGAGCCACCAGCGCTGCGGGAGACCAACGAGGTGCACATGCGAGGGAGCAAGAGTACCGAAGAAACGTGCAGCAAGGCGCAACACCTTACCAGAAATCACAGAAGAAACAGTTGAAACACAACCCAAAGTCGGAGGCAGCGAACATCCAACGTGGGACAGCAGTAACAATAAGAGAGTAATCTGCACTATGGGGAGGCACAAAAGACCACAGTAGCGAAAATGAGGCAACTCCCCACACGCAGCGCAGCCCCGCACCCGAGGGGCAGTAGTAAGCGCCACTCGTGAAAAATAAAGTCCAACCTTAGGCAGACAAATTACCATGGCCTACACTCCTGCCGCCGTGCAACAACACCGCCAGGGGTCTCGCTACCAATCCAAAGGGTCACGAGCCCACGACAGCCCCAGAGCCCGCTAGAGCCAGGCAGAACCCCACCAGACGTGGGGGAGGAGCGGAAACCACAGGACGCCCACCCCAACACAGGGAAAAAGACACGACCCATGAGCAGCGGGAGCCTGCGAAACGGGAAATGCAGCAGCAGGCCAAGTCGGGCGCTAGCACACGAATACAAGCGCATAGTAGAGCCGAAAGGCATAAAACGCTGCGTTCTCACAGCAGGCAAGGGCTGAAAGCCAACCGAGCCTCGAGCCCTGAATTGTACATACACACATCAGGGGGGGCCGGGGGACCCTCGCGCTCACAGGCACAACAGACGTAGAAAACAGTCAAGCTTGCAGCCGCCCCCACAGAGACGGGCTGCCAAATGGCATATCCCAAACCCCAGGGCCCGCTTTAGCAGGGCATCAAGTTACAAGGTGGGGGAGCGCAGGGCAGGATCGCGAGTGCCAAAAGGTGGGATAACCAGTGAGTGAGCAGGCTAGAGCAGGGCCTCCCCCCCAGGACCCCTGGACCAGCCGGGGCAGGACCTCAACCCACATACCTGAGGCAGGAGGCAGGAAACGAGAGCAGCAGGAGCGGGGAGTGGAGGTAGGCATTACACAGCCGCCGCCCGCCGTGCGCATGAAGGGCAGGCGGCGCTAGCGGGGTACATTGAAAACCATGTATAACTGCCGCCGTCGCATCGAAGGGTAGGCGGGCAGCGCGTCTTACAAATTACAGCACCTGTTATTCGTATGAAATAAGTGACAAGAAATAGAGGCGAGTGGAACTTGCAACCTACCTAATGTCGAAAGGTTCCACAGCCAGCACGCAACACACGGTGCATAACCCGACGGTAGTAATCCCATCGAAAAAGGGAAAAAGAAAGCCGAGCCGCCGCCCGCCGCAGCGCCACAAGGGGCAGGCGGGCGGTGACAACCGGGTTCAGAGTAAAGGGACACATAAAACAGAGGAGGCAAGGCAGCGCCGGCCTCCATCCCAAACAGTACCCTGGCCACCAACCCCTGGAAACCCTCGGCCCTCTAGAGCCTAACCGGCTCAATACAGTACACACTGGGGGAAGGGGGGGGGAGTCTAAGATCCTAGGGTCCACTTGAGCAGGACCTTCAACCCGAGACCCATGTACCTGCTACTGCAGGCATCACTTACCTGATGCATCTGGAGAGACGTGCGCAGAACTAAAAAAAAAAAGGCTTTGGGGTTGGGCCGGCCCGCCTCTTAGAGTGGTCATGGAGTGTATGGGTCGGCCATATTGGGAAGGGATGGGAGGCATGGGAGGTTAACTTTTGCTTTGGAGGGTTCTGGTGTGGAGCTGAAGCTCACTTCGTTAGTCACTTCGTTAGTCATGTGGCGAGGAAGACTAACAAGGAGGTAATGGGTAGCTATACCGTTGAGAAGCTATCCGGAAATCTGGTTTGTGTCATGTAGCGTACATGAACGTTTCAGCAGGAGACGCAAGCTGAAGTAAGTTACGGTGAACATCACAAACTCAAATCAGTTACAGTGCACATAATGTCCACACTACAAGAAAAATTAGTGTGGATGTATCCATAGTTTGTTAATTCAAGCTTGATTGTAGCGTTAGAAGATAACTAGGCTCTAGTGTGTCAGATGGGGTTCTAAAGACATTGCGTGTGTGGGATGGTACCTGCAATAAAATTCAATATGATTATATAGTGGAACAGTAATGATTTAAAACTTGAAATCCTTGCGAATAAACGTCAAAATCTGAGAGAGCATGGTAACTGTGTACCTCATATGGATGGTAGGTTAATCTTATTAAAAAAGTAATTACCAGATCCATTTGGCGACGAGATTACAGTTGTGGCATGTGTTGTAGGAAAAACAATCATAACAAGCTCAACATAGGCAATTCAATGTGTGAAGGCGGATTCATACGAATGGTGGGAGATTCATATTCAATCACAAATCATTGACAGATCAGTTAAGCCAAGAATTTACAGTTATGGCAGGTGTTGTGGATAAACCAAGCACACCTGTCTTAACATAATCCGTTTTAGGGGAAATAAGGCTGTTATCTTTTCCTAGAAGATTGGGTATGGGAAGTTTATCCCATGTGAAAAACGAGGAGCTACACGGGGAATGGAATCTAAATAGGTGAGAAGTAAAGATAGCTTTTAAAGTTTGCATTGAAAGTGGTAGTGAAGGACATGCAAGGTAATGTTGTGTGTTTAGAATCTGAATAGTGGTGGAATATAAAAAGAGGTGCATCAATAAAGTAATCATTAGAGAGTCAGGACCAGGGTAAGAAGTACATTGTGGATCACAAAGAAAGTTGTCTCAATCTTACTAATTCTCTGAGGGAAGAACTTGTCCCCGGTTTTATTTGTGTCACACATGCACCTGTATGCAGGAAAGATCATGTTTAAAGGTTTGAAATATATTTGATATAAATATATATTGATTGGTTTGTTTTGTCTTCAGCGTTTTTGGGTGTTGAATCATGTTCGTTCGTGTCTGAAGAAAATGGAAGTTTATGTCTAGTATGTCTCCTTTTTGAATGCTCCTATGTTATGAAGGGTGGAGACATAGATGTACTTCATTGTAATTCTGTGAGATTCTGACACTAGTAACTGGGAGCCTGGATGATGGTAATAGGTGTTTATGCTATGCTCCAAGCTGTTCTTGAAGTTCCCATTAAAGGAGTTATTGAATTTGTGTTGAGTGTGTGTGTCTCCATTACAACAGCCTTGGTCACAGCTTAAACCTATATAAAAAGCTTGCTATTGGGAGAGGCCAGGGATTTAAGTACCTAGGGATTTTCGTCACCAGAGACTAGCAATTATTCTTACAGCAAAACCTCACCCACCATTTACTCCGCCTCCAGGCAGATGTAACACACTGGCGCACCCTTCCCCTGCCGCTCATGGGCAGGGCGGCATTATAAAAGATGATATCCCTTCCCAGATTATTATATGTTTTACAAAATACACTGTTTTGGGTTCCACCAATCTTCTTTAAACAAATTACACTGCTGTGGCTGGAGGGAGTGCCACACATAGCCCTGAACAAGTTACAAAGAGGCATATACAATGGAGGACTGGCAATCTCAGATATTAGAAATTACTACTGGGCCTCACAGCTCCTAGTAATTCATAACTGGGTATAAACAGACTGGAGTGATCCGGCCTACAGGGTTGATTGAGCTGCTATGCCAGCTGGCAGTCACGAAATCATCCTATATTCGGACAAAAAGAAACTAAGCTTGCCAATTCATACCGAGACAACAGTGAGAAGCTGGAAAGAGACCAATCGATACCTGGGTTGGCACCCATGACCCCTCTATGGCACAGTCAACAGTTGAAGGAGGTATCTGGACTGCAGGGGTTTTCGCGGTGGGAAAGAATAGGGATTGAACACCTGGGAGATGTATGGAGAAATGGCTCCCTGCTCTCATTCGATACTCTTAGCCAGGAGTTTGATCTCTCCCCCATGCAGAGATTCCGCTTTTTACAGCTTGGTCATGCGCTTAGGAGGCATATCCTGGAAGGCACCCACTTCCCTGATTTTTCCCCTCTAAAGGATAGACTGTTGGCCGATCTCATCCCTAAAAAAGGAATATCGGTGATCTACCGAAAATTAATGAAGAATTTCCCAGATCCGATAGGACGGCTGCAACAAAGTTGGGTAGAGGACATGGGGGACATAGATGAGGAGGAGTGGGTGCATGCCCTGCAAAGCCCCAGAGACATAGCCATTTGAGCCAGATTCAGGCTAATACAATTAAAAGTCCTACACCGCTCGTATTACTCATGCACCCTGTTGCACAAACTGACAAGGGCAGATTCGCCCCTGTGTGTAAGTGGCTGCATACAAGAGGGATCCTTCTACCATATCTTCTGGGACTGCCTGGTGAAACAAAGATATTGGAAGGGGGTGACGGATAAAATGGCCGGGGCTCTGGGGACGAGGGTACCAATTAGCGCAAAGTGGCTAATACTGATGATTCAAGGTGAGGAAGAATGGCCACCACACACTAGGTTATGGTTGGCACTGGCATTAGTGGTGGCAAAGAGAAATATAGCAAGGAAATGGGGGGCTTTTCACCCACGACAGTGGCAGAGTGGGAGGCAGATATGGATTGGTGCCAAAGGGCAGAGGAAGTGATTTATAAGGCCAAAGAATGTCCCAAAAAATTGGAAAAAATATGGTCCCAATGGAAGAATAACAGAGGAACAATACTTGGGCCATGAAGTACTAGATTTAACTCACGCTATGTTAGGCCACTCCCTGGGGAAGATTAATGCATCAAATAAGTGATGACGTTTGAACTGTAGGGCCAATATGTATACTGTCTAATGAGCATGATTATTACAATGAAAAGGTGTTTAAAAAAAATATATTAAAAATATATATATATATATATATATATATATATATATATATATATATATATATATATATATATTCACTGAAAAAACCATAGGTTTCAGGGGTGTTATAGTTAGCTGGACTTTTCACTCATACAAAACCATTGAAATTCCCCCGTTATAGTTAGTTCAGCTAACTATAACTCGCGCGCCCGCAATGCACTGCTGATGACGTCACATATTACATCACTCATGACATGGTCAGTGACATCACTCATGACATCACTGATGACATCTCAAATGACATCACTGATGACATCACTGATGACATCATCCAGTGAATGTGTGTTTTTCTGAAAATTAAATATGTTTTATATATGTATATCTCAAGGTCGATGGAAGAATAAATGGGTATATAAGTGTCTAAATGGATGATTTGTTTTTGAAAAATTGATTGTGTAACTGACTGATTAAGTGTATCATAGTGAATACATGGCTTAGTGAGTAATGTTTAAATATGTAAATATCTTTATTAGTCTCTCACTTTGTGTATAAGTGGCTGCATGGGTTGGTGAGTAGCTACATGGGTGTCTATATAGGTTATTAGTTGGTTTTTTGAGTATCAGTCCGAGTGTCTTCATGGTTCGGTGGGGGGTATTACGTAGTGCATAGGTGCATGAATGAGTGACTCACTGTTTGTATGGGTTGAACACAGCATGTGTGCAGGACTGTATGGGTGGATGAGTGTGTGTATGGGTGTGTTAGTGAGTGAATGACTGTCTCAATAGTGTCTTTATGAGTAACTACATATGTTTTAAACTAGTATATTTGACTATTGGTATATATATGTGAGTATATGTGAGAGTGAGAGATTGAAAGAGTTCCTGTATGAATAAGTATGTGTTTCTATAAGTGATTGTTTAAAAGACTAAGTATGTGTAAGTTTCCGTAGAAGTAAGTATGGTGGTGTGTGTATAACTGTATATGCAAGTAAATGTATGTTTGATTCTTTATTAGCATGAGTGACTATGTGTGTGAGTAACTCTATGGATGAGTGGCATTGTGTAACAGGATGTATAGGTGTATGAGTACATATGATGAGTGAGTACATGTATGAGTGACTGTATAGGACTGTTGGTGAATGAGTGGATGTGTATGTGGATCTTAGAATTACTGAAGAGGTTGTTGTAACTGGTATTGGTATGTCCATTGTTTTGAAAATTTTAGTCTCTATTTTTGAATGTGTGTATCAAAGGTTATATTAGGGTGAGAGGAGGTCTGCCACTCTATCACAAGGATGATGTCATCAGTGATGTCATTTGAGATGTCATCAGTGATGTCATGAGTGATGTCACTGACCATGTCATGAGTGATGTAATATGTGACGTCATCAGCAGTGCATTGCGGGCGCGCGAGTTATAGTTAGCTGAACTAACTATAACGGGGGAATTTCAATGGTTTTGTACAAGTGAAAAGTCCAGCTAACTATAACACCCCTGAAACCTATGGTTTTTTCAGTGAATTTCTGAGGTTTTTTAAATGCTAATTCCTAACTATAACGTGCCTGAAACCTATGGTTTTTTCTGTGAATTTCAAAGGTTTTTTAAATGCTAATTTCTAACTATGCCTACAGAGATAGGACATGTGAAGAAAGAAGAAAAAATGCACAGAAAGAAACAAAAGAAGTGCAGAAAGAAGCAACAGAAGTCCTCAAATACGAAGATAAGTGCAGGAAGAAGGATAACGTGCAGAAAGAACAAAAAGAAGAGCAGAAAGAAGCCTTGTTGCAAAATCATCCTGTACCCTCAACTTTTTCAGACGGATACTGGTGGTAACTGAGTCTGACTAACCAGTCCTAGAGCCAGTGCTATGTTAAAAGACACTTAGAATACAGTGAAAACACCTACATACACTAGGGAACATTATGCGTTGGGGTCCCCCTGTGATTAGCCTTACCTCCTCTATAAGCCCCTAGTATATAATAGGGCATGGGGATTAAAACTACCTCTTAAAACAGGCCACAGGGCGTTTTTGCACACGTTAACTCAGGCCCCGTCCCCTCCTTTCACCATTGTGTAAACACGCCCTGTGTCCGTTTTTAGTTGGGAGATTAAGTTCATTTGAGTCCTGAGGGTCCCTAGGGTCCAACTAGCCCACTAGGTACCTCCAGTAAGTGCCATAGAGCTGCGTTGCAGAGAGGTGTAAAAAGTGGCACGGCCTGGACCACCTCTCTGCAATGCAGCTCAGTGGCGCTTACTGGAAGCACTTGGTGGGCTAGTTAGCCCCCAGGGGCCCTCAGTATTGAAGGGAAATTATATCCCCAATTTAAAACGTGCCATGGTGCGTGTTTGCACACGTCACCTCAGGCCCCGTCCCCTCCCTTCACCACTGTGTAAACGCGCCCTGTGGCTGTTCTAAGTTGAGAGATTAAGTCCCCTTGAATCCTAAGGGTCCCTAGGGTCACACTAGACCACTAGGTACCTCCAGTAAGCGCCACAGAGCTGCGTTGCAGAGAGGTGTAAAAAGGGGCTTGGCCTCAGAACACCTGTCTGCAGCGCAGCTCCCTGGCGCATACTGGAGATGCCTGTTGGGGGCGCGTTTGCAGAGTGCTGCATGGAGGGGGCATGGCCTCCGGCACGATGCCAGTCTTTTATTTATTTTATTTTTTTAAGAAGGGGGGCTGTGTGGTTCCCCTTCTTATTCTAATTTATTGGCCCTGATGACCCCATCCCCCAGGGCCTGTCTCCTAATTATATTTTTTTGACCCCAATCCCCAGGGCCGGCCACTGTTTTTTATTATTTTTAAAAAATATATATTTATAGACACACCTAGGACATGCTGGACAAACCGTACGTACCTATCACCATGACGATTTGCGTGATATTCATTAAAAGGCGACTATGCATGCAATTAATCCACGTGGAATGTATTTACACCACTAGTGAAGCTCTGACATGTCTGATGCTCTACCGTGCCTAATCCCGGTAGACACCCTTGTCGTTTATTTATACAAACATGGGTAGCTATTGACGGGCACATTTAATACACATGCACACCAAGCCATTCAAAGGGGATTCGACAAAAATTCGACCAAAACTATGCAAGAAACCCCCCTCACAGTTAATAAAACACACATCCACTGCCGGATGTGTAATACTTTTTATTTTACTCTCTGGAAAGGGGACGAACATCACTTGCGAGTCACAGCGCGCTCCTGACAGAGCCCAATGCTGTGTTACACCCACCATTGCCTGCCGAGTGCCACACACCTCTGTATTGTATTCCACTAGCTAGTGCATATGCTATGACACTCTCTAGCCCATGTGCACTGTAACACCACCCCGTGAAAATGTCATGCCACACTTGTCTTCGCACGGGTTATATTGTCCCATCTAACGTGCCTTCCTCGATGCCTATGTTATAACGCACAGTGCTATGCCATACATATTACAATTTGGGATCCATATCTTTGTCACAGTGCATATGCAACGTTACACTCCCCAGCACATATTTTATATTACAACTTTAGAGACTAGTTAGGTTACACAACACTGCCCTGTGCATATTACACTCCAAGGCGCATATCGCATAGCACGCGCTAGTGCCTGTGCTATCTCGCGCTCTCCAATGAATCTGTCATTGCGCACAATGTATTGCATATTATATTTCACGCCTGGTTCATCTTATATCACACTTTTTGGTGCATAGTTTATACCATACACTATATCTAGTTTTCATTTTCAATCGTGCTCTCAGGACTATGTTCTATATAACACTGTGTTCACCTACCCTTTTCACGGGCATTACATTTTGCGATAGGGGGTGGAGGGTCAGGGGGTGTTTTTGCCAAGTGAGCACGGAGTCACAGTCACTAACGTCTTCTTCTTCCTGAATAAAAGTGAGATTATGCTGCATACTTGTTCATATTTTAAGTAGTTTGCACAGACAAAATGTTTTAAAAACAATAAAGTTTCTAATACCCGCCTTCTCTGAACAGTTAGCTTGCTGCCCCATCCCCCTCCTCCCTATCCTCTGTTGTGTGAATCCATGGACTAGCCTCCTCCCTCCTGCCATGCATGGTCTGATGTGCTGCCACTGCCCTCAATTTAGTATGATGTACCAGTCCACTCCTCCTGCCCTCCATTGCCCAATTCTATGCCCCATCATTGACCTCCTGCTTAAACTCTGTGCTTAGCTTGCTGCCCCTATTCTCCTTCCCCCTGCCCTCCGATGTCTTTGTGCATGCCCCTGCTCCATCCTTTTTGCCCACCATGTCCCATGGACCTGCCACTCCTATCTACTCTGAGTGTTCTGTTGAGCTGCCACTCCCCTCCCACCTGCCTAGCATTGTCAGATGACTGTAACCTGTCCCTGCCACCTCCACCCTGCCTGTCCACATGCCATGCCTCTATCCTCTTCCTCCTGTCCTACATGGCCCATTGTACTGCCACACCCTTCTGCCCTCCCTGGTCTGTTGTGCTGCAACTGCTCCTCCTGCCTGCCCCGTGTGGTCTGTTGTGAGGCCCCTTCCCCAGAACTTTCTTGTCTGTGCACAGGTCCTGACCCTCCCTTCTAACCTCCATCGTCCTTTGTGCATGCCCCTGCACCCTCCTTCTTGCCCATCATAGCCATTGTGCTGCCACTAACCCTCCCACTTGCCATGCATGGTCTTCTGTGCTGCCATGGCCCCTCCCACCTTCCCTGTGTGGTCTGTTAGCTGCCCCTGACCCCCTCCCACCTTCCCTCCATGGTCTGTGTGTATGCCATCACAGTCTCACTGTTGCTCTTCATGTTGTGTCTTGCTTCTAGTGCCCATCCTGCCTGACCTCCATGGCCATCTTGCTGGTCCTGCCCTGCCCCCTTGCCCCCAGCCCTCTGTTTACATGTGCAGACCCCTACTCCCTCCCTCCTGGCTTGTCTGTTCCATTGTAATGCCCCTGATCCGTCCCTCCTGCCCTTTATGGTCTGTTATGCTGCAGCCTTCTCTCCTGTCTGTCCATTATGGTCAGCTAGCTACCATTGCCTCTTGCCCCTCTGTTCTCTGTTGTCCATGTGCATGGTCCTGTCCCCTCCCTCTTGCTTTCTATGGATTGTTGTGCTGCACTCCCGTCCTGCATGCCCTGTGTGGTGTATTGTGCTGCTGCAAACCCTGATGCCTGCCCTGCAGGGTCAGTTTGGTGCACCTCTCCATGTCTCTCCTGTCCTCTGTTATCCAAATCCATGTCCCTATCCCATTTCCTTCCATGATCCAATGTACCATACTTGCGAACATTTTGAACTTGGTAAGAGGGAGATTTTGAAAAAAAACTGGGGTATTGATTTTCCCCTTTGAGTTACATTGAAAAAGAGGATATTGTAGACAGGAGACAGATCAAATAAAGCCCATTTGAGCTTAAAAACATTGGACGTTTCCTGGCTGAATCGGGTCTGTTGGCATGTATGGTTGTACTACCATTGCCTCTTCCTTCTGCCCACAATGGTCTATTACATTGCCACAGCCTTGAAGGAGGGTAGATTTTGTATCACAGGGGGCCCCTGGCCCGTTCTGTCCACACCTGAAGTATGAGACCCTTGTCCTTGCCCTGCCAGCCGCATTTGTAGGCCGTATTAAATTGACCAGCGGGTCCTGTGTTGCTATATAATTATCCTGAGACATCCTTACCACTCAGCCAGCATAAAACCCCTGTGTAGGCCCTTCTGTTCAATATGTAGGCCTCTTTGTTAAATTGACCATAGCTCTGCAATTTTAGTGTATAGCAGTCTGAAGGCAGGTCTACGAGGCCTTCTGCTCCAAACTAGTAGCCCCCACCCTACCCGAGTGCTCCGTGCTCGGTATCAAAGTTCAACATCCCCCTGAAGCTGTCGACATACAGTAGGCTGCATCCTGGACTGGTACTTGCTTCCTGGGCAGGTTTCCCGCTTTTAAGGAAGTGGCAACCGCAGAGCGTCAAGTTAGGAGAACTGAGGAGATTTTATACATGAATATATTGAATTCCTGTACAATACCCATTATTTTCTGCTTGCTCTATGGAACTTACGATAAGCGATTGGCCTGAGAGACTGACCTTTTCACCCAGTCCATTGTCAGCATTAAGTGGGTAAATGACGAAATGTCTGGTAAAATCTGCAGACGAAGCTTTTCGGTAGCATACGTAGGTAGATGTAGCGTGCAAAGGAGCCCACAAAATGATATAAAAAGGGAGCACCCACAGATATCGACGGACAACCTCGCCGTCTGTATGTAGGTTAACAGGCTGTGCAGGTTTTCCCCAAGAACTGGGAGCTCTTGTCTTCCTTTGCTTAAAATGTCTTGCTCTGCTTTGCTTGAAGTATCTTATTCTATTTTACCTATATGAAATGTCATGTTATGTTTAACCATTGTTCTCTTTACTTTTGCATTTAAAAGATGTTGTATTGTAATTGCAGGAATGCTTGCTCTAAGAGTAAATGTGAGTGTCCCTAGGTAACATTTTCCTTGGTGTAACTTGTTTCTCATGATGCATTTATAGATGTGTTTTCTCTCTCTCTCTGTCAGTCCATTAATTGAGATACAGAGAATATCATGACAGCTGTATGATTATCTGGATTCTGTATTTTGTACTTTATGTCTCTATTCTGCGGTTTCTTTGAAGTTGCATCTTCTCATTAAACTGCCATTGTATTCTGCCTCCAATTCCATGTCTCATATGTCTGTTTTCTTCATTTTTGGAGCAAGCGTTCCTAGGCACCCCGGCTCAAATTAAGGTGCCCCTTTTGTCCCTGACTCACTCTCCTGCTCAGTTCTGTGGTGGCTCCCGGGGCTCTGGGGACCGCCCCTAGCTTCCTTGACCCGTAATAGATCTTCCCTCCAACAGCCTCTCTTGCAAGTCCTGTATTGTTGGTTTGTTGCCCCTGCCCCCCTTTCCACTGCCCTCCATAGTCTGTTGTGCTTCCACGGCCCTTCCTGCCTGCTCAGTGTGGTTAAATTGTTGCCTTTGCACCCTCCTACCTGCCTTCAATTTTCAGAGTCCGTGCCCCTGGCCTCTGACTCTCAACAGTATCCTAATGAACAACTAGATTGCTAACATTCTATATTTATTACAAAAGTGTGGAACGCCTGACATCATCTTGATGTAATCAAAACTGTAATACCTAGAGCATTCCTTTAGAAATTACATATATGAGAGGGTCTTATTGGCATCAAAATTATGGTTAGTGCTCTAAAAGACTAAAATAAGGACATATTTTCTGAGTTTTCAAATAGCGACAAAGCACTTTTAAATTATTTGTTATCTTTATGTTTTTTTATCTAGTTGACAACTTGATTAAATGTTGCACTTAGGGGAAAGGATGTGGTGTTACTTCCAGAACTGCAGACTTTGCAACTGGGGAACCAGGTTGAAGTTTCTGCTTCAGCTCGACATTCTGTGATTCTGGTCAAATCACTTAGTCTCCCCATGTCTACAACCAAAATGAATTTGTTCTTGTGTGATGTAACCAATGCTCATGTAAAGCACTCCAATACCTGACAAGTCTGCACTATATAACACTGCAAAAACACAAAATAATAAGTGTTTTGCACACTTCTGTCATTGGGCTATATTTGGGCTATATCTGGGTGATTTTGGGCTACATTTGGGCTCTTTTGTCTCCGGTGGCCATCTTGGGAGATTTATTTGTTATGAAGTTTCCTAATTTCCTCATGTACTGCAGTCTCCTCAGTCGGAAATGCTTTCAGTTTTTTACTTTGATTCCATCATGAAGGTATTCAGATATGTCACACATTTGCCATGAATTCTGAATGTTAGCACTCTAGTTGCTCATTAGATCACTGTAGTAAAACTACTGTTCACCATGGAAGTCTGCTCCTGGTATTAAAAGTGCATGTTTCAGTCTGCATGTCAGAATTTTTTAATGAAATAGAAGAGGATTTGATAAGTCACTCAAAATGTGCCCTCATTTTCTTTCTTCAGCATTAATCATAATTTCTATGGCAAAATGAACCCCCTCATTGTGTTCCTTTTTAAATTAAATGTTTTAAGTGTTACCAGTTTATTCCAATCAAGATGGCTTCAGGTGTGCCATACTTTTGTCATAATGAAGACAGTAAGTGCTCTAGTTGTTTTTAAGAACATTCTTGGACATTCTGTCATTGGGCTATACTTGGGCTACATCTGGGTGATATTTGGGCTACATTTGGGCTCTTTTGTCTCTGGTGGCCATCTTGGGAGACTTATTTGTTATGAAGTTTCCTAATTTCCTCATTTACTGCAGTCTCCTCAGTAGGAAATACTTTCAGTTTTTTACTTTGATTCCATCAAGAAGGCATTCAAATGTGTCACACATTTGCCATAAAATCAGAATGTTAGCACTCTTTTTGCTCATTAGATCACTGTAGTAAAGCTACTGCTCACCAGGGAAAACTGCTGCTGGTATTGAAAGTGCATGTTTCAGTCTGCATGCCAGGATTTGAGAAGTCACTCAAAATGTGCCCTAATTTTTCTTTCTGCAGCACTAATCATACTTTTTATGGAAAAATGAACCCCCTCATTTTGTTCCTTTTTAAATTAAATGTTTTAAGAGTTACCACTTTAATCCAAGCAAGATGGCTTCAGGTGTGCCATACATTTATCATAAGTAGGACGGTTAGCGCTCTAGTAGTTCTTTGGAACACTCTGGAAAGCTGCAGTAGAACACAAAGGAATCAACTGACAGTCTCTGCCCTTGTTGGATGTACATGTTTTACTGAGAATGTCAGACTTCATTCTCACATGACTGAGAAAGATAATGTGAATTTACAGAAAATAAGCTCTCAGTTTAGCTTATAGATCACCTTCCAAACCTCTGTGGTAAAAGCATGAGAAAATATTTTTCTCTCAATCATGATATCCCAGCAGAAGGCTTTTTCACATGGTGAAATCACCTTAGAACATACCACAATTCCTAAAATGAGTATGGTACCTTCAACAAATGATTTATAATGTAACTAAAGTCTTAAAATCTTCTATTAACTGCAATGCTTTTTAATGAGGTGCTATCATGTATATTGGTCCCAAGATGGCTGCCAACACTTCTTGGATGAAGTGCTGACAGCCAATCAGATCTCAGGATGAGATGTGTGGTTAGGCTCCGCCCACATATATATATTGATTTAAATGCTATTTTCTCAGGAACTACTGAACAGATTTACACCAGACCTACAAAAGGCACTTCCTTGACCTGAGGACTACCTCTCTGCCAAATTTCAAGTAACTCTGTTCAGCCGTTCGGGCTGTAGCTGTGTCTAAAGGTCCTATGGAAAAATGCATGGGAAAAACGCGTTTTGGGACCCCCCTTTTTTCTCAGCCCCCGCTTGACGAATCCCCCCGAGACTTTCAGGGTAGGAGCGGAGCGTAGCGCCCCACCTATTTTGAAAATTTCGCGAGGATTCATCGACCGGCGCCAAAGTTATTCCAAATAGAATGTTGCGGATTTCCTATGGAAACAGGGTCCTAACTATAACTATCTACTGGCGACCGCCAGTAGATAATATATATAATATATATATATATATATATATATATATATATATATTCACTTAAAAAACCATAGGTTTCACACATGTTATAGTTAGCTGGACATTTCACTCGTGAAAAACCATTGAAATTCCCCCATTATAGTTAGTGCAGGCAACTATAACTCATGCGACCGCAATCCTCTGCTGATGACGTCAGATATTACATCACTGTATTTAGACACTTATTTACCCATGTCTTCTTCCATTAATTTTTAGCTATACATATATTACAACTTTGTAATATCTGACGTCATCAGCAGAGGATTGCGGTCGCGTGAGTTATAGTTGCCTGCACTAACTATAAAGGGGGAATTTCAACCTATGGTTTTTTAAGTGAATTTGCAAGGTTTTTTAAATGCTAATTCCTAACTATAACGTGTGTGAAACCTATGGTTTTTTCAGTGAATTTGTACGTTTTTTTAAATGCTAAGTTATGTATTTTTTAAGGTTTTTCACCGTGCGCGTACCGTACGTGCACGGTGCGCGCGCTGTGGGCGCACGGTGCGCATCGCGCACCGCGCACCCACTTTACGCAGTTCGCGGAATTTTTCCGTTTCTACCGTACGCGCACGCTACGCGTACTCCGCGATATTTCGCAAAAAAATTAAAGGAAATCTTGGCCCTTGGGGGTCCTTCTGGGACACCCTGACAAAGGCTAGGGGGTCAGGAACTGTCCACCCTGCCCCCTTTTCACGTTCTCCACCTTTGTTTTTCACCCCCTCAGACTGTGAGAGACAAAATGGCGGCCGACACTTCCTGGTTTCGACCGATTCGAATGTTTACTAAGATCTAACAACCAATCAGAATCGCGCTCGCGCACGGCAGCGTGCGCGTACGGTAAGTTTTACCGTACGCGCACGGTGCGCGCTTATAGATATATATATGCTTTTAAATGCTATTTTCTCAGGAAATACTGAACAGATTTACACCAGACCTGCAAAAGGCACATCCCTGACCTGAGGACTACCTCTCTGCCAAATTTCAAGTAATTCTGTTCAGCCGTTCGGGCTGTAGCTTGGACTAAAGGTCCTATGGAAAAATGAATGGGGAAAACGCGTTTTGGGACCCCCCCTTTTTCTCAGCCCCCGCTTGACGAATTCCCCCGAGACTTTCAGGGAAGGAGCGGAGCGGAGCACCCCACCTATTTTGAAAATTTCGCGAGGGTTCGTCAATCGGCGCCAAAGTTATTCCAAATAGAATGTTGCAGATTTCCTATGGAAACACGATCCTAACTATAACTATCTACTGGCGACCGGCAGTAGATAATATACATATATATACATACATATATATATATATTCACTGAAAAAACCATAGGTTTCAGGCCTGATATAGTTAGGAATTAGCATTTAAAAAACCTTAGAAATTCACTGAAAAAACAATAGGTTTTAGGGGTGTTATAGCTAGCTGGACATTTCACTCGAACAAAACCATTGAAATTCCTCCGATATAGTTAGTTGTACTAACTACATCTCGCGCGCCCGCAATCCACTGCTGATGAAGTCACATATTACATCATTCATGACATGGTCAGTGACATCACTGATGACATCTCAAATGACATCACTGATGACATCATCCAGTGAATGTGGTTTGGTTCGTTATTTAAATATGGAATCATCTGAATCATCTGCAATCGTAAAAGCTATTATTGGGTTATGAGATTATATTGTTATTATTGATTCACTGTTATTATACTAGTCTTGGTGTATTTAAGGCTTTTTTACTTAATTTATTGATGTGGCTTATATATTGTGATGCTGTGTCTTTTATGATTTTTAATCGAATAAAGACTAAATGAATGAATGAATAAATATGTATTATATATCTAGCAATTTGCATTGAAGAACGAGTGGATATATAAATATAAATATCTGGATGGAGGATTTAGTAGCAGTGTGATTGACTGTTTACTTGACTAATTTAAAGTGTCTCACTAAATATATTGGATAGTGACTAAACTGTGTGAATATCTGTATCACTTTGTCAGTTGTTGTGTAAACTGCTGCACTAGTTGGTTACTAGCTACGTGAAAGTCTATATCATTTATTGATTAGTTAACTGAGTATTTGTATGGGAGCGTGAATGTGTGTGTGGTTCAGTGGGGGGGGTGTGACTGCCCAAAGATGTGTGAATAGTTGATTCAGTAGGTATATGAAGTTAAAACTACATGTTATAACAGCTGTTTGGGTGAGTGAATATCTTTATGGGTGTAGCGATGAGCACATATATGTCTCAATGGTACATGTCCAACAAACTAGAAAAATAAAAACCAGTGTATGTGTCAGTTGTTGTATATAAATAAGTATACATAAGACTCAGTGATTGTATGAGTGACTGTATGGCTAACTGTATACTTGTAATAGTGTTTTTATAACACACCAAGTATGAGTTATTATCTATATGAATAGATGAAGTGGTGTTTTTTAAGTGTATAGCTAAGTAAAAGTAAGTATGATCCATTGTTTGCATAAGTGAGTATGATGACTTCATAAGTTATTAGGATGTGTGCTGGTGTGTAATGTTGATATAGGTGTATAAGTATATTTGATAGTGTTCTATTGATCATTGACAGCATGTATGAGTGAATCTATAGATAAGTGATTACATGTGTGTATAGATCTAGGAATCACTGAGTGGGTGTTTAGTAACTTGTATTGGTGTGTCAATGGTTTTAAATCTGGTACTCTGTATTTTACAGTGAGTGATGAAAGGTTATACTAGTGTATAATGAGTTGTATCTGATTGTCACGTGGATGATGTCATCAGTGATGTCATCAGTGATGTCATTTGAGATGTCATCAGTGATGTCACTGACCAATGCATGAATGATGTAATATGTGACATCATCAGAAGTGGATTGCGGGCGCGCGAGATGTAGTTAGTACAACTAACTATATTGGAGGAATTTCAATGGTTTTGTTCGAGTGAAATGTCCAGCTAGCTATAACACCCCTAAAACCTATTGTTTTTTCTGTGAATTTCTAAGGTTTTTTAAATGCTAATTCCTAACTATATCAGGCCTGAAACCCTTGTGTTTTTTTAGTGAATTTCAAAGGGTTTTAAAATGCTAATTCCTAACTATATCAGGCCTGAAACCTATTGTTTTTTCAGTGAATTTCAAAGGTTTTGTAAATGACAATTTTTAATGTATTAATTGTTATACTGATTATTTTGATATTGATTTACTACATTTTGTAAACTGTTTATTTTTAGATATTTTATTTTTTTAATTACATTATACATTACAATACAAAATATACTTTCTCAGAATGAATTACTTTAGTTTAAATACTTTGCAAATAGGCAATAGACTTTTAAGTACAGTAGTTACAGTTGTTGCAATGGGCAACACAATTTCAAACACAATGCAACATTGAGCTCAATGTGAATTTCTAGTCAAATGCAATTAGTTACTTAATGGATTACTTTTCTAACCACAGGACTGGATCCTAGATCCAGTCCTTGGACATCTCCTGTAAACAGTTGAGTAAAAGCCTTTTGGTTACAGTAGTGATTCTTAAGGAATATTATTGTATTTTAAAAGTTGACAATTAGAAAAATGTTCACATAGAATCACCAATGTTATCCTAAGGCAGAAAATTCAATTAGCAGGTAAGTAGTGTTATCGTTACTTTTTCTTACTCAGTGGTGGATCCTGGATCAGGCACTGGCCAATCTCCTGTAAACAGTTGAAAGAATGTGTTTAAGTCATACAGACGATTTTTTAGGAATATTTTTAGTTTGTGAAAATAGACACTTAGAAACTTTTCTGGTGAAAACCACACAATGGATTCCTATGGAAGGAAATACAAGTTACTGGTAAGTACGCTTAGAATTACTTTTCAGGGTCAGTGCTGGGCTAAAAGATGCAGCCCTGGGTTCTCTCTTGATAACAGGTGAGTAAATCGGAATTCGTAGTTCGGCTGATTTTAGAGGAATATTTGTACGTTTCAAAAATGGACACTTGAAAACTTTTCAGGTGAAAACCACACAATGGATTCCTATGGAAGGAAATACAAGTTACTGGTAAGTACGCTTAGAATTACTTTTCAGGGTCAGTGCTGGGCTAAAAGATGCAGCCCTGGGTTCTCTCCTGATAACAGGTGAGTAAATCGGAATTCGTAGTTCGGCTGATTTTAGAGGAATATTTGTACGTTTCAAAAATGGACACTTGGAAACTTTTCTGGTGAAAACCACACAATGGATTCCTATGGAAGAAAATACAAGTTACTGGTAAGTACGCTTAGAATTACTTTTCAGGGTCAGTCCTGGGCTAAAAGCTGCAGCCCTGGGTTCTCTCCTGATAACAGGTGAGTAAATCGGAATTCGTAGTTCGGCTGATTTTAGAGGAATATTTGTACATTTCAAAATTGGACACAGAAACTTTTCTGGTGAAAACCACACAATGATTCCTATGGAAGGAAATACAAGTTACTGGTAAGTACGCTTAGAATTACTTTTCAGGGTCAGTGCTGGTCTAAAAGATGCAGCACTGGGTTCTCTCTTGATAACAGGTGAGTAAATCGGAATTCGTAGTTCGGCTGATTTTAGAGGAATATTTGTACGTTTCAAAATTGGACACTTAGAAACTTTTCTGGTGAAAACCACACAATGGATTCCTATGGAAGGAAATACAAGTTACTAGTAAGTACGCTTAGAATTACTTTTCAGGGTCAGTGCAGGGCTAAAAGATGCAGCCCTGGGTTCTCTCCTGATAACAGGTGAGTAAATCGGAATTCATAGTTCAACTGATTTTAGAGGAATATTTGTAAGTTTCAAAAATGGACACTTAGAAACTTTTCTGGTGAAAACCACACAATGGATTCCTATGGAAGGAAATACAAGTTACTGTAAGTACGCTTAGATTACTTTTCAGGGTCAGTGCTGCGTTAAAAGATGCAGCACTGGGTTCTCTCCTGATAACAGGTGAGTAAATCGGAATTCGTAGTTCGGCTGATTTTAGAGGAATATTTGTACAATGGTGAAGAAAGGGGGCGGAGCCTGAGGTGACGTGTGCAAACAAGCCCTGTGGCGCGTTTTAAGTTGGGGAATTAATTCCTCTTCAATCCAAAGGTCCCCTGGGGGCCAACTAGCCCACCAGGTACCTCCAGTATGCGCCAGGGAGCTGCGTTGCAGAGAGGTGTTCAGAGGCTACGCCCCTTTTTACAACACTCTGCAACGCAGCTCCGTGGTGCTTACTGGAGGTACCTGGTAGGATAGTTGGCCCCTAGGGGACCTCTCAATTGAAGAGGAATTAATTCCCCAACTTATAACGCGCCACAGGGCGTGTTTGCACACATATCACCTCAGGCCCCGCCCCCTACCTTCACTACTGTGTAAACGCGCCTGTGGCGTGTTTTAAGTTGGGGATTAAGTCCCCTTGAATCCTGAGTTCCCCTGGCGGCCAATTAGCCCACCAGGTACCTCCAGTATGCGCCAGGGAGCTGTATTGCAGAGAGGTGTTCAGAGGCCATGCCCCTTTTTACAACACTCTGCAAAGCAGCTCCGTGGCGCTTACTGGAGGTACCTGGTGGACTAGTTGGCCCCTAGGGGACCTCTGGATTAAAGAGGGATGAATTCCCCAACTTACAACGTGCCACACGGCGTGTTTGCACAGTATCACCTCAGGCCCCGCCCCCTACCTTCACCACTGTGCAAACGCGCCCCGTGGCGCGTTTTAAGTTGGAGGATTAAGTCCCCTTGAATCCTGAGGTCCCCTGGCGGCCAACTAGGCCACCAGGTACCTCCAGTAAGCGCCAAGGAGCTGAGTTGCAGAGAGGTGTAAAAAGGGGCATGGCCTCATTACACCTCTCTGCAACACAGCCCCCTGGTGCATACTGGAGGTTCGTGGTGGGCTAGTTGGCCCCCAGGGACCCCCAGTATTCAAGGGGAATTAGTTCCCTCTCTGCAAACGCGCCAGGGGGCGCGTTTTCAGAGTGGTGTAAGGAGGGGGGTGGCCTCCGGCCCGATCCCGGTCTTTTTTTTCTCCTTCTTTTTTTTAGAAGGGGGGCTGTGTAGCCCCCCTTCTTTTTCCATTTTTTTCAGCCCTGGGGACGCCATCCCCCAGGGCCTGCCCCCAATTTTTATGTATAAAAAAAAAAGGGAAGGGTGGCCCCCCTCCCGAGGCCATAGTTTGCCCCGGGGACTCCATCCCCCGGGGCATGGCCCTTTTAAAAAAAAAAATGTACGTTTTTATGGAGGGGGTTGCGTAGCCCCCCTCCTCTGGCCACTTTAAGGCCCCGGGGACCCTATCCCCCGGGGCCGGCCATTGTTTTTTTTGTTGTTTTAAAAAAAAATGTAATTGGGGAGGGGGGCCGCGTGGCCCCCCTCCCAGGCCACTTATGGCCCCGGGGACCCCATCCCCGGGGCCTGGCCTCCATTGGGGGCCGTGGGGGGTCCCCAATCCCCCCACGGTCCCACATGGGGAGCAGTTAACATGCTGCTCCCCATGTGGAAAAGCAATCAGCTTTGCTTCATTGAAGCGAGAGCAGGTTTCAGCAGGTTTTCCTGCTCTCGCTTCAATGAAGCAAAGCAGTTTGCAATGACAGGGCGGGAGCAGCGAGGCTCCCGCCCTGTCATTGCAAACAGCAGTATCCCGGGGGTGGGCACCCCGGGACACTGCAGGAGCCGGCCCTGGGGGGTGGCGGTCCCCAGGGCCTATTCAAGGCTCCCTCCCATATTGAAAAGTTGCCCCAGGGGGTGGCGGTCCCCGGGGCTGGGGGGGCCTGAGAGCCCCTCATCCCAAATTATTTCAAGCCCCGGGGGTGGCGGTCCCCGGGGCTGAGGGGGCTGCGAGCCCCCACCCATTTTCAAGAAGCCCGGGGGTGGCGGTCCCCCAGGGTTCTGGGCGGGGGCCGTGAGCCCCCCGCCGATACTATCTTCAAGCCCCAGGGGGTGGCGGTCCCCGGGGCAGTGTGGGGGGATTGGGACCCCCCCACACTTATTTTTTTAATTCTGCCCCCAGGATTCAGCCCCCCCGGGGGCCAATCACCAAAGAAGCGTGGGAGCCCCGCGCTTCTTTTTTTAAAAGTTTCGGCCGGAATTCGTGCCGATTTTTTTTTAAAATGCTTTTTTTGGCCCTGGGGGTCCTTGTGGGACCCCCTGAGCAGGCCTAGGGGGTCAGGGTGTTTCTACCCTGCCACCTTTTCGCGTTTTTCTCGTTTGTTTTTTAGGTTTCTTGTGCCTCGGTTCTACCGAGGCACAAGATGGCTGCCAACACTTCCAGATTTGGAGTGTTGCCAGCCAATTAGAATACAGCTCATGCTCGGGAGGGTGCAGGGAGGGTGCGCGGATCCTCCGAGGCCATAGAGATATATGTACTTTTACCTCTAATTTTCTCAGGAACTACTGAACGGATTTACACCATTTAAGCAAAAGGCACGAGTCTGAACTGAGGACTACCTCTTTGCCAAATTTGGTGTAATTCCGTACAGCAGTTTGGGCTGTAGCTGCGTCAAAAAGTCCTATGGGAAAATGCATGGGTAAAATGCGTTTTGGGACCCCCCTTTTTTCTCGGCCCCCGCTTGACGAATCGTCGTGAATTTTTCAGGATAGGAGCGGACCGGAGCTGGCCAAAAGTTTGGAAAAATTTGCGAAGATTCGTCAATCGGCGCCAACGTTATTCCAAATAGAATGTTGCGGATATCCTATGGAAAATAGGTCCTAACTATATCTACCTACTGGCAACCGCCAGTAGGTAAATATATATATATATATATATATATCGCTGCTCCGTGGTCTTTGCCTGCTGCTGCACTCGTGAGCGGGTGCCCGGTCCAGCGGTGGCAAACCGCTAAATATCAAGCTCCTTACTGTCAAGTAAATTCAGACCAGCACTCACGTTGGGTATAAACTTGTTACGGTTTATTTACGAGACAAATAATGACAAACGCGTTTCGGCGTCAGCCTTCGTCAGTGTCGACGATCGCCGTTGCCGTGACAGCTTAAATACAAATCAATTTCATGCAATGGACGAAGGACTGCTGCTCGACTTTGAGCGCCATCTTGTAATATGTTAATATTCACATAAATTATAACAAATTCATAATGCAGCCAAGAGTCATAGTCTGGTACAACTAATTCAAAGTGCGAAACTACCACTGATACATTTACAGGTGGCGAGTGTTCGCGTATGCATTCAATTATTCTTTTGCAACATTGATTCGTCCTATATGGAATCGTGCTAGTTTCCACAGCTACCCGTTCTCCCGCCTGACATAACAATTGGTCAAACTAATTCATGATAAGGGACCACAGTTGATAATTAAATACCTTATAGGTCGTGAGTGATCGCGCCTGGATTCAATTCATTCATTCACAGCATAATTTAATCCTACATGGAAGCGCGCTATCTAGAATCATTAATGCCCTGGATGGGCAAACTTACAAACTCCAACTTAATCTGTAGTGTATACATAGAGTGCTAGTAATCCAGGGCATTAATGATTCTAGATAGCGCGCTTCCATGTAGGATTAAATTATGCTGTGAATGAATGAATTGAATCCAGGCGCGATCACTCACGACCTATAAGGTATTTAATTATCAACTGTGGTCCCTTATCATGAATTAGTTTGACCAATTGTTATGTCAGGCGGGAGAACGGGTAGCTGTGGAAACTAGCACGATTCCATATAGGACGAATCAATGTTGCAAAAGAATAATTGAATGCATACGCGAACACTCGCCACCTGTAAATGTATCAGTGGTAGTTTCGCACTTTGAATTAGTTGTACCAGACTATGACTCTTGGCTGCATTATGAATTTGTTATAATTTATGTGAATATTAACATATTACAAGATGGCGCTCAAAGTCGAGCAGCAGTCCTTCGTCCATTGCATGAAATTGATTTGTATTTAAGCTGTCACGGCAACGGCGATCGTCGACACTGACGAAGGCTGACGCCGAAACGCGTTTGTCATTATTTGTCTCGTAAATAAACCGTAACAAGTTTATACCCAACGTGAGTGCTGGTCTGAATTTACTTGACAGTAAGGAGCTTGATATATATATATATATATATATATATATATATATATATATATATATATATATATATATATATATATATATATATATGACGTAAAACGCCACTGTCGATGCCTTCCCAAGACACAAGAGACGAAGAGCGGACCCAAGTTTTGTGCCAATTTAAAGTGCTTTATTCAGTTGCCCAGCCAGTCCGTCATGACACGTTTCGACCCCCACTCGGGTCTTGATCACATGACACATTGCTAACGGAAACAGCGGTATTTAAAGAAATGGACAGGAAATGGCTATCACGTGTGTTGCAACTAAAATAGACATGGAAAACATACTGGAATAAGCCATTACATTAAAATCATGTTCATCAAGAAATCCCACAATATATAAATATATAATATATAAATACATACAAAATATATAAAATTATTTAAAATCTAATATATCTAAAATAGGATTTCTCAATGGTTATTCATCAATCTTGTTGTTTTTTTATATCATAATAATTGTAATTTAATCGCGAAGTCAATAATTTCATTAATGGGTTTCCCAATAGAACTCCCTGAATTGGTCCGCGTTTCTTATTGCTGCAAATTCCTAAGTTCATATGTTGCTAACATCTCCACAAATAACGATTAATTTTTCTTTATCTAATGAAAAAATAACGCCCAAGTGGGCCATTATTGAAAAAGGGGCCATTCCTTCTGTACCCATTTCTAAAAATATATACCCACTCAAAAATAATGTGCAAATAGTGCAAAAATTGTGCAGCGGAAATAATCTTTCCTCTAAAAACAATGCCAGATAGTTTCCCCATTTACAACAGATTCGAAAAATTATATATATACATACATGTATGGGATTAGAATAAATATTCTGAACTATTAACATTTGGTGATAATTATTGACCATTCATTAATCCCAATTTTTTCTCTGTTTGTAAAACAAGCTGTCATATATCTCACGAAATTCATCATATAAGCCAATTATTAAAAGAACGGACAGATATTATAAACAAGTAAAGAAGTCTTCACTAGCATTTAATCCAGCCGGATTTTTTGTGTTGAGCTCAAGAATATACCTAGTCTCCAACAGGCGCAATTTGCCCTCACGATTACCACCCCGTTTCATTGGTGGGACCGTGTCAATTACATAGTAAAGGAGAAGGTTGGGATTACTCTCATGTAGCAGCTCAAAATGTCTAGCGACGGGATATGCCTGATCTCTCCCTGTAATAGCTCTAATGTGCTGGAGTATCCTTTTGTGGGCCGGTAACCTGGTGCTGCCCACATATTTCAGCCCACAAGGATACTCCAGCACATATCCAGCAAATTCAGTTTTGCAAGTCGTTCTTTTCATTATCTGGATTGGTTCATTTTTAAAAGGACTAATGTAGTGTGTTTTATTTTGTCCAAATTTACAGGCCTTACATGTAACGCACTTTTTGAAACCCTTAATTTGAGACATCCAAGAGGTAGGAGTGGTCAACTCAGGACAATTACTGACCAATTTAGTGCTCATCGAGACTGACTTCCTGAAAGTTAGGGCTGGTTTGTTAGCCACTAGGTCCCCAATAATGGGATCCCCCTGCACCAAGTTCCAGTTGCGTGAATAGATTTTTCTAAGTTCCCGATGTTGCCTATTGTATGTTAAAATAATCCTAGATTGGACATTTGAAGTACCTTCGCTAAAAGGATTTTGTTTGACTTTGGGGGCCAAAATCATATCTCTAGACAAATCTTTTGTTTTCCTAATCGCACTGTCAATGATTTTACACGAATAGCCCCTGATTAGGAAGCGCTGTTTACTAGCCTCCTGCGCGCGAATACAGTCAGCATCCAAACCACAAATGCGTCTAATACGCAGCATCTCACCGTATGGGATGCTGCGTATCAAATGTTGTGGATGGTGGCTAGAAGCATGTAAAACCGTATTCCCAGCCGTGGGCTTCCTGTAGAGTTTTGTAGCCAGCCAATTTGCTGTTTTCAACATATAACTCCACATCTAAAAAATATGCAGAATCTTTGCTAATAGCTGATGTAAAATGCAGGTTTAAGCAGTTGTTATTCAGTTTATCTGCAAATGCCTGTGCATTCTGTTCTGACCCCTGCCAAATAAAAATCAAATCATCAATAAATCTTAGGTACAGTACCACGATTTCTTCCATGATATCCTTGAGCTCGCCCCTCAGTACCCGCTCCTCCCACAATCCCATGTGAAGGCATGAGTAACTGGGGGAGAAGCAGGCCCCCATGGCGACACCCCGGACCTGATGGTAGATTTGATTGTTGAAGAGGAAAAAATTCTGCTCAAGACATGCAGTTACCATCTGTAACAACATTTTGGTGTGAGATACACATCTCATTGGTCGCAAATTCTGAAAATGTTCCACGGCTTTCAGGCCATCACAGTGTCTTATTGAGGTGTATAGAGATGTTACGTCCATAGTCAACAATAACATATCTGCCTCCCAAGTTATATGTTCAATTTTTCGCAAAAAATCAGTTGTATCTTGTATATATATATATATATATATATATATATATATATATATATATATATATATCCAACCAGGCCCGTTGGACATTGCAGCGCCGGTCCGACGAGGAGCGCCCAATGATGAAGCATGACACCCTAACAGGTGTGTGAGGGCAACAAGATCTGAAATTTAATTTTCCCTTCCCAGATCAGATTCAACAGTAAAATCATCACGATCTTTTCCAAATTGGCCATTTAGAGGAACTGCTCTTACCTGTCTTTTCCTACGTAGACCCCCGGGAGCATTAGAACAGGACCTCTTTAAACAACCAGCTCTCTTGTCCCCCCCTTCCTGATTACATATATATATATATCCACACGGAAAAGTTTTCCCAAGTGCTATTGAGCACAAAACAGGAACACTGACCCAAATGTAGCTGATGCCAGATTAAATTTAATGCAGTGATTTATTGTGGTGCTGTCTCAGACGTGTTTCGAACACAGAACGGTGTCCTTGGTCACATGATGAACAGAAGTGCAACACAAATATTTAAAGGCACAGAAACATCACTCTCAAGCAGACGTCATCATATACATAAAATAAATACTTAATATGAATGAACAGCGTCACAGCGAGCAATTGTAATGACATGAAAATTTCGAAAGTTCTAAAATTCTAACGAACGTTCAGGGACAAAATTATAAAAACATATCAGCTTGGATTGCACATAAAAATGCCATGCCATTAAAACCAATGATAAAAACATTATTTTGCTCATGTAGTTAATTAGTTAATGGATAACGTGTGAATTACAGGTTGCGTATTATGGTATAAAGATTATACAATATACTCCCTTGTTTTAGGCACGGTTATATAAATTAAAACTGCGCAAAACATATGATATTTCATTAATCAAGAACAGACCCCTCAATGGGAATTTCTTAAAACCATATAAAAATATACACTATCATATGGTAACCATAAAGGTTTGTGCAAAGCATAATCATATGTGCAAATACGCCAGATGGACAAGCGAAGTGGTATATATGCCGCAAAATATTTAATTATGTGCAAGTTTTTAACATCTCCTATATGCAAATATTTAGATAATTAAGTCCCTTAATCTTGGTACAAATACCTCTAAAACGTTCAATAATCATAAATACTTGCGTCTAGATTAAATTCTTCATGTGTCCTGAGATTTGAATAGTGAAAAATATGTGCAAAATTAGTGCAAAAAGTGAAGTAATGCTAAAAGGTTGCAAAAAAGATATATATATAGGGAGACATATTGGCAAAAATGTTGATACACCCAAAATGTTATCATGGTCAAAAAAGTGGTTTAAGATTTTATCAAAAAACCTGCTCTCAATAAGACAAAATTCTTATTTTTTTACAAACTTTATTAAATTTTCCCATTAGAAGGAGCAATGAATTACATATTGCATTAATCACATTAAGTACATATATGGCAGTGGAGACATCACAAGCGTCTTGCGCCGACCTGGAAGTAGGAAAGAACAGTTGTTCATACATTCTTAACATGTAACAGGTCAGCCTGAAAGGTCACCAACCACTCACATTACTATGCATTAAGTAACCCTCCTACAAGACACTGTACCCACGGGGAGCGGTGCCCACTCAATATCCCCCTAACTCCCCTTCCCACTTAGAACCCACCCACCTTAACCAACCCATGCCACATAACTTCGGTCTGAGGGCTGCAGGGCATTCCCCGGGGGGGGGGGGCAAAAAGGAGGGGAAGGAGACCACACCCTAAGTGTGCGGCAGGGGAAGGGAGGAGGCAGAACAGTGCATCAAGAGGGGAAAACTAGATGAATGAGAAAAAGTGGAATAAGGAGGGGAGGAGTAAACCGCCACCCACCGGGAAGTGGCTGCAATCATTTGGGATACTTCATCTCACATTGCCAGGGGACAGGTTCCAACAAACACACACTCTTATCCGCTGATAGGTACCACGGCACGTACAGGGGAACTCTGGCGATGGGTCTCTGCAGCCTCCTCCCCCATTTCACTTTTAAACAGCTCAGTCAAGTGTGCCCATTCAAGGGAGATAGGACGCTTGCGTAGCCCCCGACTCTCCTCACTGTGCAGGGCCTCTCGCTCGGCCACCGACCAGCACAATACCTCCTCTTCCCAGGCCTCTACACGCGGTGGTGCACGAGACTTCCAACGCTATGTTATCAGGCGCTTTGCTAGCATTAAAGTCAGATTGGCAAAACGACGCAACAGTTTCGCTTTAAGGGGGAGCGGTAAAGGCCCAATAAACAAGCCTCTACTGTGTCCCAGGAGGGGCGCTCGGTGATTGTAAATAAAACGTATCCTACCCCAGTATCCCCGCAGAGTCCGGACAGAGCCACGGCATATGCATCAGGTCGGCTTCTGGTGCCGGGCAACGAGGACAGGCCGATACCGCTGTGTTGTACATCTTACTTAGTGTATGGGGTGTAAGATAAGCCCTGTGGAGGAAAATCAATTGAACAGTCTTCAACCTACAATTGCGGGACACTTTCTTAGGGTAGTCCAGTATATAGGTCCACTCTCTATCACTAAATGCCCGGGACAAATCTGCTTCCCACCGCAACTTGAGAGGAGCCAAGGAAATCTGTGTGTGTTCTCGGAGGCCACGGTAAAGCCAACGAACCAGGAAACGTCCATGGCCCATTATGAGGAGGGAGCGCAGGAGGTGGAATGTTGAGGGTTCTACAGGTGTCGTCTGCCACTGTGCCCAAATGTACCGGGAGATCGCCTCATGGAGCAGAAACTGGGTATTGGGTACTGCGTTCACCCGCACAAAGTCCACGTGGGGCATCAAACTTCCTTCCTAAAAAAAGGCTCCTATTGTCTCCATCCCCTGTTGCGCCCAATTCCGTAATCGACCGGCATTCAGAATTGCCTGCCTTGTGGGGAGGCCACACAGCGGAATATTGGGAGAATATGGATGTTGGATTTTAGCATACTTACACGCCCTTGTCCAATAGTGAAGCGCTATCTTCAGTGGGGCCGGGGGGTCCGATGGCTTAGGGGCACCGGGGCACAACAACAACTGCAAGGTACCACGCGCTAGTTGGGTCGGGGTGTAGCCTATTTCAAACAGGTTCTTCCCGGCCAGCCAGTAGGCCATCCACTGCAGCTGACCAGCAATGCAATATGCCAAGAAGTCGGGCGCTCCCATACCGCCGGCGCCACTCGGGAGCCGCAGCTTAGCTAACGCTACCCTATGCCTCCCTGGACCCCAGACCAGCGAGGTCAGCAGGGTATCCAACTCTCGAAAGATCCAAGCGGGGTATACCACCGAGATAACTGAAAAGCCACTTATGATACTCATGTAGATCACAGAGAGGTGAAGGTCGCGACTGTATAAATTCTCAAATGGAGTACCATTTTTGTACAAATGGCCCTAAAATGATATGGCTAAAATACAGTATGGCCAAAACATATTGCTCAAAGATATAGTGTGTATATACAAAAAGTTAATGTCAAGTTAGGATAAGCATAAAAACGGAAACAGAACTCTCATTGGGGAAAGCACTGTATATGAAAAACATCTTTGTAGTCCATTAAAGAAAGTTGTGAAGGTCTTCCCCAGTGTTTAAACCTCTCGGGAACTTGGTGTCTAATTCAACTATGTATCTTGACTCCAGCTGACGAAGCTGCCTTTCCCTGTTGCCTCCTCTCTTGTTTTGTATCACGGCATCAATGACAAAATATTGCAGGCAGTTCAAATTGTTGCTATGTATTGCCTTAAAATGCCTAGCCACTTGGTAAGTTTGGTCAGAATTTACTATCGCTCGAAGATGTTGTAAAATCCGCACATACACCTGTAGTTTGGTACTGCCAGCGTAGCACAAATTACAGCTACATTTAAGTATATACACGGCATAATCAGTCCTACAGGTATAGTGGGATCTTAGTGCGATAGACTTATTAGAAAAAGGTGTAGAATAATAAGCTGTGTTGACTCCAAACTTACAAGCTCTACAGGAGCTACACTTAACTCATGGACTTCTCATGTCTATTTGGATCAAGTAGAGCAGTACGATCTAAGGTGTTAGCCTTTCTCATAGCTACATCCAGTCTACTAGGTTGATAACCTCTAGGTTCTAGCCTCTTTTTAGCTTCCATTTGATGGTACGTACAGGCTTCAGATTTACTGCAAACTCTATGTATGCGAACAAATTCGCCATATGGAATGCTAGCTATAGTATGTTGAGGATGAAAGCTTTTTGCATGTAGGACAGTGTTTCCAGAGGTTGGCTTCCTATACAAACAAGTTTCTACTCTACCATTAATTACTTCCACTCTGATGTCCAAAAAATTAGCAAAAAAGGGATCAATATTGGCAGTAAAATGCAGATTCAGATCATTGTCATTGATTGTATCGACAAAATGATTTGCTTGATCTTTGGTCCCTCGCCATATTATGAAGACATCATCAATATAACGCCAGTATTTAATTATGTGCTTGGACCATATTGAAGCGTGTTGTGACCTAAGGACATGCTCCTCCCACCAGCCCACATGAAGTCCAGCATAACTGGGGGAAAAGCATGCCCCCATAGCCACACCGCGTAGTTGCTGATATACCGCATTATTAAATGTGAACACATTGTTATAAATGCACCAATGTATCATTTTGATCAACATTTCATTACGGCGATAAAATTCAATAGGTTGTTTGCCCAGAAAGTGTTTCACAGCTCTCAAACCGTCCAAGTGTGCAATACTGGTATAAAGAGTAGAGATGTCCATGGTGAGGAATAAATATTCTTCTGACCACTCACAGTTACTTAGCTGTAATAAAAAGTCAGTTGTATCTTTGATGTATGCTGGTAGGGCCGTGACAAAATCTTGGAGGTAGAAATCCACATATTTGGACGTATTTTCAAAGGTACTATTAATGGATGAAACAATGGATCGTCCAGGGATAGGTGATTAATTTTTATGTACCTTTGGTATAAAATAGATATTTGGCAAAACAGGGAAATCTTTATTGAGAAACTTGAATTCATCACAAGAAATGAGCCCTTCTCTTTTCCATTCATTTAATTCGTCCTTATAGTTCTTCTGTATGCTCCTCACAGATGTCATGTTGATTTTCTTATAACATGTATTGTCATTGAGGTGGCGATATGCTTCATTGATATAATCTTTTCTATCCCACAAAACTACATTGCCATTAGTGTTGTATATTGTTTAGTATGGGCATTAGGTGGTGTTTGATGTAGTTTAGTTCTGTGATGTAACTTTTTCAATTGCTCAATGACCCTATCATGATAAATGTCAATGGCATCTCTAGGCATATTCGGGACAAATGAAGAGACTGGCTTGAACGGGCTCATATGTGGTTTGTTAATATCAATTCCTTCTGCCTCAGTTACTTCTTGTGTGCTACATGTCTGGCTGTCTTAACTATTGAGTTGATGTAAGGTCCGAACCAAGGGCATTTCTTTAACATGCAGTCCTTGAATAGTAGTATCGGTCTTAAGTTCTTGTTTATCCTTGGGGACCTGTACCAAGTTGTTCTTTATAGTAAAATATTTTCTAAGTTTAATCTTCCTAATAAATTTGTAGACATCCACAAGTGTGTTACAATAACCAAAATTGCTTTCAGGACAGAAAGACAAACCCAGTGATAACAATTGTTTCTCAGCTTGGTCTAAATCAATATCAGTAAGATTAACAATGGTGTTGTCATTCATTATTTGTTTTTTCTCCAATAGCGGTTCTGTTGCCGCCTTGGTTTTGTTCCTGAAACATTTTCTTTGTTCGCGCCTCCTTGCATTTCGCCTTTGTTTGCGGAGGCGTTTAGATTGCGAGGTCGCAGCGTTTGTTTGCGCTCCACTCTGATATACTCCAGTTCCTCCGCCAGTGTTAGTTGGCCCAAATCCCCTCGTTCTGCACCAGGGTTGCTGTGATCTGACTTCTCACTTGGGACCGAACTGACATCAGATGCGGGAACATCGGAATCGCTAACTGCCAAGTCCGGTTTCCTGGCATTAGTTTTAGTTTTATTAATGCCACCACTTTTTTGTCTGTGTAAATTATCGAACTTGCGTGCGAACGTAAAAATGTTCCCTTGTTCATAATCCTGTTTGTCTTGGGCAAACTTGAACGCCTTTCTTGTCTTTATCACTGCCTCTTGTTTTCTTAGCCGGTCATACATGTCTTTAATGCTTTTATCAATGAATTCCTTGCTACTTGCATATTCAGGTTTACTCAGTTCATTGTTAATCGTTAGTATTTCCTCTTTGTTTTTGTCACGATCAATCTTTGCATATTTAACCAATAAGCATACCAAGCGCATTGATGCCTCTAAATTGCTTTCAGCCCACTCCTTCAAAAGGAGTGGGTTAGGACTGTCGAAACTAGGCGTCAGCATAATTCTTAAACCCCTGGGTATCCTTCCTGCTTCATGATATTTTTCAAGCAAGTAGATCTCCCACCATTTTGTAAGTTCACTTCGAGAGTTCCTTTGCAATGCCTTCATTAAACTTTTAACATCGTTATTACCACTCGTATCTTCAGATTTGTTGCTAGCTCATCCTCCCTGTGGTACTTTGGGTAGGTTGAGGAAAAGTTCCTCAGCCGCCAGCTCCCGTTCCAGTTCATTAGACATTGCACCAGTATGTTTGTTCAATAGGATGCAGTGGGCTGTTCTATCGTAGAAACAATACCCGCACTGGCATACTCAGCACCTCCCCACCTGCGAAATACTATAATCCTTACTTACCGCGTACTGCCGGTGATGTCCGCGGGTTCTGTAAATATCTGCTAATCACCAACATTTCCGCGTTGCTAAGCAGTAATGGAAATTCGCAGGGGGCCGACCGTTAGTTGCTCGTCATAGAACAAAAAGATTCCTTCGGTTTGAAATACGGTCAGCCAACTTGAAGGCGAGGGGACCGTGAATTTCAGGAACAAACCAACTTCCTGTATAAATCCACACGGAAAAGTTTTCCCAAGTGCTATTGAGCACCAAACAGGAACACGGACTCAAATGTAGCTGATACCAGATTAAATTTAATGCAGTGATTTCTTGTGGTGCTGTCTCAGACGCGTTTCGGACACAGAACGGTGTCCTTGGTCACATGATGAACAGAAGTGCAACACAAATATTTAAAGGCACAGAAACATCACTCTCAAGCAGACGTCATCATATACATAAAAGAAATACTTAATATGAATGAACAGACTCACGGCGAGATATATATATATATATATATATATATGTATATATATATATATATATATATTCACTGAAAAAAAACATAGGTTTCAGGGGTGTTATAGTTAGCTGGATATTTCCCTCATACAAAACCCTAGAAATTCCCCTGTTATAGTTAGTTCAGCTAATTATAACTCGTGCCCCCGCAATGCACTGCTGATGACGTCACATATTACATCACTCATGACATGGTCAGTGACATCACTGATGACATCACTAATGACATCTCAAATGACATCACTGATGACATCACTGATGACATCATCCAGTGACTGTGTGTTTCTGCAAAGTTTAAATATGTTTTATATATTTATAGTGAAAGGCCTGTGGAAGAATGAGTGGCTGTACAAGTGTGTGAATGGATAATTTTCTAGGTGTGTAACTGACTCTATAAGTGAGTCATTAAATGTATCTTACTGCAGACTAGTGACTAAACTGTGTGAATGTCTGTATGTGTCTGTCTGTTGGTGTATAAGTGGCTGCATGGTTTTGTGAATAGCTATATGAGTGTCTATATGGGTTATTGATTGGTTGTCTGAGTATCTGTATGGGTGCCTGAGTGTTTGTGTGGGTAGGGTGTGTATGACTCTGTGCATAGATGTGTGAGTGGGTGATTCTATGGGTGCATGGTTTTAAGAGTGCATCTGTGATGAACTGTATGGTTGAGTGAGTGTATGTATGGGTGTGTTAGGGATTGAATGTATATCTCAGTGGTACATGTGTGACTAACTACATATGTGAAAGGTAGTATATATGCGTCTAAGAGTATATAAGTGGGTATATGTGAGAGTGTGTGATTGTGAGAGTGGCTGTATGGATGAGTGTGTGCTTGTATCAATGATTGTATAAGAGCGTAAGAATGTGGTACTATTTTTATGAGTAAGTGAACTTGAGTGTGTATAACTGCATAGGTGAGTAAATGGGAGTGTGATTAATTATTTGCATGACTGACTAGGTGTGAGAGTACCTCTATGGATGATTGGTGGTGTGTGAGTGTCTATGTAGGTGTATAAATGCATATGATAGTCTTGTACGGAGTGACTGTAAGTACGAGTGACTGTACAGGTGAGTGAGTGGAGGTGTATGTAGACCTGAGTTAATGAGTGGGTATGTAGTTATTGGTATTGGAGTATCTATGGTTTTGAAAATGTACATCTGAAATTTTGAGTTGGTGTATCAACGGTTAAATTAGGGTGTGAGAAGATGCAGTAATTTATCACATGGATGATGTCATCAGTGATGTCATCAGTGATGTCATTTGAGATGTCATCAGTGATGTCACTGACCATGTCATGAGTGATGTAATATGTGACATCATCAGCAGTGCATTGCGGGGGCGCGAGTTATAGTTAGCTGAACTAACTATAACAGGGGAATTTCTAGGGTTTTGTACGAGGGAAATGTCCAGCTAACAATAACACCCCTGAAACCTATGGTTTTTTCAGTGAATTTCTAAGGTTTTTTAAATGCCAATTCCTAACTATAACACCCCTGAAACCTATGGTTTTTTCAGTGAATTTCAAAGGTTTTTTAAATGCTAATTCCTATCTATAACTTATCTCTGAAGATATCATGTTTAATGATTTTGATTGGATTTGTATATTTTTCAAATTCAGTGTGTCAATTTCCTTAATTAAATTTTTTTAAAATACTTTTTTATCACCATTTTTTAAACTTATTTTTTCAATTAATTCTTTTACAAATTAAAAAATATTATTTGAACTTAATGGGTTTTTCAAACATATTTTTTTATATTTTTCAAATTTTTTTTTAACTATATGTTCAAAACTTTATTTTATATATTTTTTTCAATGTTTTTGGATCCGCGCACCCTATGCGCACTGTTCTCGATCCATACACGATAGCATCCGCGCATGGTATGCATCGGGTACGTGGTTAGTGCGCGATTCCAATGCGACCGGTACGCGACTCCCAGCCTATACGCCACACGTTCGATGTACGTAACGCGACGTTTACGCACTTCCGCGATGCGTCATCTGCGTCTATGACGTGGTAGGTGCGCGGATCCCGCAAAGTATTTAATATTTTAAAAAACATATTTATGTATTTCATGTAAATATTAATTGAACACAAACTCTAAACTAGTCTTAAAAGTAATATATTTTTACATCTAATCCTATAATTCTTTTTAATTCAATTTCGCGGATGCGTGCTGCGTAAGCGCAGGGTGCGCGGATCCCATGTGACCTGCAAAAAAAGAGATTTGATTGGTTCATTACACTTCCTCTTCTAACTATTGAAAGACCCCACCCATTTCAATCATTCTTCTTTGACCTTGTTTAGAGGACCATCTCTTTGGAGAGAAGAAGATTTTTTAGATTAAGTTTACACTTAGCTCTAACTTTTTTCAACCAAAAATGGCTTCAGGGTAGCAGGCATCACCTGCATCTCCTCATATTTCTGAGGATGAATTTTTGGAGGAGGCACCACCCTTTTCTTCAGTGGTGTGGAAATGTTTTACTTTTCCCGAGGGGCAGAATAAGACCAATGCCACCTTGGTCACGTGCAAGATTTGCAAGAGTCCTGTCGCGAGGGGATCCTAACAAGAAATACTTGTGCGGCACGGCAAGTATGATTAAGCACATGAGGACCCTTCATCCAAACAATCTTGCACGAGAAGAGTGCCGACGGATGAGAAACACTCCTGCTCCTGCCCCTTCCACCTCATCGCAGCCGAGCACATCAAGAGTGCATTCATCAGCCCAAACCTTGGACATCCGTCCTCAATTTCAATTTTTAAAAGTGCTCTGCACTAAGTGCAATGCGACTTTGTGCTATGGTGAGCAGTCGATCGATCTGATCTGCCGCCGGCAAGAAAGTCACATTTGCTCGTTTTTTTTTTTTTTGTTTTTTTTATTGTTCCCTGAAGTTCATTGTTTGGTTTCTCCTGTTTTGTTTTTTGTTTTTTGTTTTTCAGAAAAACCCAAAAAATCACAAAATTGTTAGAAAAACCCCAAAAAATTATAAAAGAAGAAAGAAGAAAAAAAAAGTTTTTCCAAGAACTAACTTTCCTGGTTTAAAAAAAGAGCTAAATTTCTTTGTTAGTGTGTGAAAGTTTAGATGAACGTATGTGTAGTACGTAATTGACTGAATTAATGCATTAGTAGCGTATGGTGAATGTATAAGTGCAGAACTATGAGGAAGTGCTGCAGCATCACACAGTAACCTCTTTAACTACAGTGTGCTGTAGTTCTTCCGAAGCACAGGGATTCAACATATGTACATAAATATGTTGCAAATCTATGCTTCTCTCTGCACGGCTGCTTAAACTGCAGCCATGTGGTGACACAGGCGCCCTTGCACCATAGTGCAAGGATATCTGTGTCTTGTGCTGTTTGTTTTTCTGCAGGAAGACACACCTTCCTGCACAAAAACAATGAGAAAATGCATTGTTCTCCTTCAATGTATGCTGAACATTTCAGCATGCATTGAAGATATAAAAATGTGGAGAAATGAAAACAATTCTCCTTGTTGTGCTTTCCTACACCAATTTTAGAATGGTGCAGCATTCACACACATATTGAGATTCATGATTTCTAATACATCTAGACATGTGTCTTGTTCTATGAGTATTCACTGCAATCATGCACAACAACACTTATAGAACACCCTTTCAATGCAAAGTGGTGTGCATAATGAGGTTGTATTTACATGGAGTATAAAAAGTGCACAGAGTGCCTTTTCCTCTCTTTGTAAATATGAAAGAGTGTCTTGCGCAATAATATTTCCGTTTTTAGAATTCCTTGCAAATGATAGAAGGTAAGCACAGAGTTTTGTCTGCAAAGATGTTCAAAGAAGAATGATTGAAATGATTGCAGTCCTTCAACAGCTAAAATGGGAAATATTATGCACCCCTCAAATCTCTTTTTTTGCAGGTCACATGATATCTGATTATGGTCAGATTTCAAAACTACAAAACAGAGTGTTTTCAGAAACGTGTTTCAACTTTGTAGCTTCTTGCAGGCCTCTTCATTCTGCATATTAAGACTTAGTTAAACTTACCTTCACAGTAATAGGAATAAAAAATGGTATACATTCTTTTCTGTTTTTCATTCAAATATAAATTCATATAAATTGCTTATTTTAAAATTTGGATCTGTGAAAGAAAAGGAAAACAAATTATTACATGTAATAATACATTTTTTACAACACAGCATAAATTCCACAAAGTAATTTTTTTTCCTTTTTCGCTGTTCTCAGAATATATAAAATTTCACTAAAAATAGTGATTTCAATCGTACTCATCACTTAACAGCGGGCAAAAAAAAAAACAATCTCAAAGATTGTTAAAAAACAAAACAACATGCTATTCTCAAAAAAAACAAGATACAAATCACAGATATATAAAATGCATACAGCTAACAAAATTTTATAAGTTTAACTTACAAAAACTGTAAATCTTGTCGCTTTAAAATATTCACCGAATCTAAGGATGAATTTTTGGAGGATGCACCACGCCCACAACGTTTTCCTTCAGTGGTGTGGTAATTTTCTACTTTTCTCGAGGGGCAAACAAAGACCAATGCCACCTTCGTCACGCACAAGATTTGCAAAAGATTTCTGTTACGAGGGGATCCTAACAAAAAACACTCGTGCGGCACAGCAATTATGATGAAACACCTAAGGACCCTTCCTCCAAACAATCTTGCACGAGAAGAGTGCAAACAGATGAGAAACACTCCTTTTCTGCATCTGTAAAAAAGAATCACAAATAAATGTATATTAATAACTTTCAAATTTATACTATTCCATTACTGTACAAACACATTTTATATAAAAACTGACTAAGAAACTATAGCCCTGAACCACAAGTGTGACGATCGTTAAAACACTACATGCATAGTGCATACTACTTTGAAGCAGTTCATGCCCTAAAGCCTACCTCACTAAAAGTCTACATGCTAACTAACTAAATGATTACAGTACTATAAGGAGACACACTGGGTGAGTGACAGTACGTTTGCTAGAAGTGTATGAATACTAACTAGGGAATTGAAGGTGTGAAAGACAACTGTGTAGGTGATTAGAGGACTGCATCCATACTGGATAGGCATTAAAAGCAGTCCATGTGCTAAGGCCTGGCTCACTGCATGAGTACTTGGGTACTGACTGAATGATTAGAGTACAGCAAGGAGAGTGCCTAGGTGAATTTATAAGTGGTAGGCTTTTGGCGCAGGGAATGGATTAGTACTTGGTACTGAATGGGTCACTAGAGGAGTGCAAAGGGAGTGACAGGATGTTTGCTGGACTGTATGGATACTGACTAGGGAATTGAAAGTGTGAAAGACAAGTGTCTAGGTGGTTAGAAGACTGCATACATAGTGGATAGGGGTTTGAAGCAGTCCATGTGCTAAGGCCTGGCTCAGTGCATGAATACTTAGGCACTGACTGAATGATTAGAGTACTGCAAAGATAGTATCTTGGTGAATTTATACGTGTTTGGGTTTTGGCACAGTGAATGGATTAGTACATGGTGCTGAATGGGTCACTAGAGGACTACAAAGGGAGTTACAGGGTGTTTCCTGGAAGTGTATGGATACTGACTAGCGAATTGAAAATGTGAAAGAAAAGTGTATAGTATGTTAGAAGACTGCATACATACTGCATACACATTTGAAGCAATCTATGTGGTAATGTATGGTTCACAACAGGAGTACTTGGAAACTGACTAAATCATCAGACTACTGCTAGGTTAGTGCCTGGGTAAAACTTTTAAATTTGCAGTTCTGGCACAGTGAAGAGAATAGTACATGGTACTGCACCTTAGTGTCAAACCCTGACTCATTTTATCAATGCATAAGCAAAGAATAGATTCTAAAGCTACTAAAACTTGACAACATGACCGATTTTAAAAGTTATATGTCATCAAATACACTATGTTACCAAATGCTTCTCTCACAATCCTTACCCAAATCTACACAGACTCACAGTGTGATTTTAGACAAGCAACACTATCCCTAGCAGTTTACAAAACTCATTCACTAGTCTAGAAGAGGTAATGGTACTGCACACAATCTACATATTTAAGTACAGCACATTAGTGTCAAAGCATGACTCATTTAATCAACGCATAAGCAAAGACTGGCTTCTAATGCTACTAAAACTTGACAACATGACAGGTTTTAAAAGAAAAAAATACACAATTTTACCAAATGCTTCTCTCACAGTGGTTCCCAAATGCACACAGACTCACAGTGTGATTCTAGACAACAACCACTATACCTAGGAGGAAATTTTCTACTTTTCTCGAGGGGCAAACAAACACCAATGCCACCTTCGTCACGCACAAGATTTGCAAAAGAGTTCTGTTACGAGGGGATCCTAACAAAAAACACTCGTGCGGCACAGCAAGTATGATGAAACACCTAAGGACCCTTCATCCAAACAATCTTGCACGAGAAGAGTGCAAACAGATGAGAAACACTCCTGTTCTGTATCTGTAAAAAAGAATCACAAATAAATGTATATTAATAACTTTCAAATTTAAATTTTTCCATTACTGTACAAACACATTTTATATAAAAAATGACCAAGAAACTATAGCCCTGAACCACAAGTGTGACGATCGTTAAAACACTACATGCATGGTGCATACTACTTTGAAGCAGTTCATGCCCTAAAGCCTACCTCACTAAAAGTCTACATGCTAACTGACTAAATGATTACAGTACTATAAGGAGACACACTGGGTGAGTGACAGTACGTTTGCTAGAAGTGTATGAATACTAACTAGGGAATTGAAGGTGTGAAAGACAACTGTGTAGGTGATTAGAGGACTGCATCCATACTGGATAGGCATTTAAAGCAGTCCATGTGCTAAGGCTTGGCTCACTGCATGAGTACTTGTGTACTTACTGAATGATTAGAGTACAGCAAGGAGAGTGCCTAGGTGAATTTATAAGTGGTAGGCTTTTCGCACAGGGAATGGATTAGTACTTGGTACTGAATGGGTCACTAGAGGAGTGCAAAGGGAGTGACAGGATGTTTGCTGGACTGTATGGATACTGACTAGGGAATTGAAAGTGTGAAAGACAAGTGTTTAGGTGGTTAGAAGACTGCATACATAGTGGATAGGGGTTTGAAGCAGTCCATGTGCTAAGGCCTGGCTCAGTGCATGAATACTTAGGCACTGACTAAATGATTAGAGTACTGCAAAGATAGTATCTTGGTGAATTTATAAGTGTTTGGGTTTTGGCACAGTGAATGGATTAGTACATGATGCTGAATGGGTCACTAGAGGACTGCAAAGGGAGTTACAGGGTGTTTCCTAGAAGTGTATGGATACCGACTAGCGAATTGAAAATGTGAAAGACAAGTGTATAGTATGTTAGAAGACTGCATGCATACTGCATAGACATTTGAAACAATCTATGTGGTAATGTATGGTTCACAACATGAGTACTTGGAAACTGACTAAATCATCAGACTACTGCTAGATTAGTGCCTTGGTAAAACCTTTACATTTTCAGTTCTGGCACAGTGAAGAGAATAGTACATGGTACTGCACTTTAGTGTCAAACCCTGACTCATTTTATCAATGCATAAGCAAAGAATAGCTTCTAAAGCTACAAAACTTGACAACATGACCGATTTTAAAACAGTTATGTGTCATCAAATACACTATGTTACCAAATGCTTCTCTCACAATCCTTACCCAAATGTACACAGACTCACAGTGTGATTTTAGACAAGCAACACTATCCCTAGCAGTTTACCAAAACTCATTCACTAGTCTAGAAGAGGTAATGGTACTGCACATAATCTACATATTTAAGTACAGCACATTAGTGAAAAAGCATGACTCATTTAATCAACGCATAAGCAAAGACTGGCTTCTAATGCTACTAAAACTTGACAACATGACAGGTTTTAAAAGAGTTATCTGCTAAAAAATACACGATTTTACCAAATGCTTCTCTCACAGTGGTTCCCAAATGCACACAGACTCACAGTGTGATTCTAGACAACAACCACTATACCTAGGAGGAAATTTTCTACTTTTCTTGAGGGGCAAACAAACACCAATGTCACCATCGTCATGCACAAGATTTGCAAAAGAGTTCTGTTACGAGGGGATCCTAACAAAAAATACTCGTGCGGCACAGCAAGTATGATGAAACACCTAAGGACCCTTCATCCAAACAATCTTGCACGAGAAGAGTGCAAACAGATGAGAAACACTCCTGTTCTGTATCCGTAAAAAAGAATCACAAATAAATGTATATTAATAACTTTCAAATTTAAATTTTTCCATTACTGTACAAACACATTTTATATAAAAAATGACCAAGAAACTATAGCCCTGAACCACAAGTGTGACGATCGTTAAAACACTACATGCATGGTGCATACTACTTTGAAGCAGTTCATGCCCTAAAGCCTACCTCACTAAAAGTCTACATGCTAACTGACTAAATGATTACAGTACTATAAGGAGACACACTGGGTGAGTGACAGTACGTTTGCTAGAAGTGTATGAATACTAACTAGGGAATTGAAGGTGTGAAAGACAACTGTGTAGGTGATTAGAGGACTGCATCCATACTGGATAGGCATTTAAAGCAGTCCATGTGCTAAGGCTTGGCTCACTGCATGAGTACTTGTGTACTTACTGAATGATTAGAGTACAGCAAGGAGAGTGCCTAGGTGAATTTATAAGTGGTAGGCTTTTCGCACAGGGAATGGATTAGTACTTGGTACTGAATGGGTCACTAGAGGAGTGCAAAGGGAGTGACAGGATGTTTGCTGGACTGTATGGATACTGACTAGGGAATTGAAAGTGTGAAAGACAAGTGTTTAGGTGGTTAGAAGACTGCATACATAGTGGATAGGGGTTTGAAGCAGTCCATGTGCTAAGGCCTGGCTCAGTGCATGAATACTTAGGCACTGACTAAATGATTAGAGTACTGCAAAGATAGTATCTTGGTGAATTTATAAGTGTTTGGGTTTTGGCACAGTGAATGGATTAGTACATGATGCTGAATGGGTCACTAGAGGACTGCAAAGGGAGTTACAGGGTGTTTCCTAGAAGTGTATGGATACCGACTAGCGAATTGAAAATGTGAAAGACAAGTGTATAGTATGTTAGAAGACTGCATGCATACTGCATAGACATTTGAAACAATCTATGTGGTAATGTATGGTTCACAACATGAGTACTTGGAAACTGACTAAATCATCAGACTACTGCTAGATTAGTGCCTTGGTAAAACCTTTACATTTTCAGTTCTGGCACAGTGAAGAGAATAGTACATGGTACTGCACTTTAGTGTCAAACCCTGACTCATTTTATCAATGCATAAGCAAAGAATAGCTTCTAAAGCTACAAAACTTGACAACATGACCGATTTTAAAACAGTTATGTGTCATCAAATACACTATGTTACCAAATGCTTCTCTCACAATCCTTACCCAAATGTACACAGACTCACAGTGTGATTTTAGACAAGCAACACTATCCCTAGCAGTTTACCAAAACTCATTCACTAGTCTAGAAGAGGTAATGGTACTGCACATAATCTACATATTTAAGTACAGCACATTAGTGAAAAAGCATGACTCATTTAATCAACGCATAAGCAAAGACTGGCTTCTAATGCTACTAAAACTTGACAACATGACAGGTTTTAAAAGAGTTATCTGCTAAAAAATACACGATTTTACCAAATGCTTCTCTCACAGTGGTTCCCAAATGCACACAGACTCACAGTGTGATTCTAGACAACAACCACTATACCTAGGAGGAAATTTTCTACTTTTCTTGAGGGGCAAACAAACACCAATGTCACCATCGTCATGCACAAGATTTGCAAAAGAGTTCTGTTACGAGGGGATCCTAACAAAAAATACTCGTGCGGCACAGCAAGTATGATGAAACACCTAAGGACCCTTCATCCAAACAATCTTGCACGAGAAGAGTGCAAACAGATGAGAAACACTCCTGTTCTGTATCCGTAAAAAAGAATCACAAATAAATGTATATTAATAACTTTCAAATTTATACTACTCCATTACTGTACAAACACATTTTATATAAAAACTGACTAAGAAACTATAGCCCTGAACCACAAGTGTGACGATCGTTAAAACACATTAGTGTCAAAGCATGACTCATTTAATCAACGCATAAGCAAAAAATGGCTTCTAATGCTACTAAAACTTGACAACATGACAGGTTTTAAAAGAGTTATCTGCTAACAAATACACGATGTTACCAAATGCTTCTCTCACAGTGGTTCCCAAATGCAAACAGACTCACAGTGTGATTCTAGACAACAACCACTATACCTAGGACTTTACCAAAAATCATTCACTACTGTGGAACTGATAAGGGAACTGCACACAACCTACATATTTCAGGACTGCACTTTTGTGTCAAAGCCTGACTCATTTAATAAAAGCATAAGCAAAAACTGGCTTCTAATTCTACTAAAACTTGACAACATGACAGGTTTTCAAACAATTATCTGTCAGCAAATACACAACGTTACCAAATGCTTCTCTCACAGTGGTTCCCAAATGCACACAGACTCACAGTGTGATTCTAGACAAGCAACACTATCCCTAGCAGCTTACCAAAACTCATTCACTACTGTGGAAGGGGTAAGGGGACTGCACACAAACTACATATTTCAGTACTGCACTTTAGTGTCAAAGCATGAATCATTTTATCAATGCATAACCAAAGACTGGCTTCTAATGCTACTAAAACTTGACAACATGACAGGTTTTAAAAGAGTTATCTGTCAGCAAATACATGATGTTACCAAATGCTTCTCTCACAGTGGTTCCCAAAAACACACAGACTCACAGTGTGATTCTAGACAACAACCACTATACCTAGGAGTTTACCAAAAATCATTCACTACTGTGGAAGTGGTAAGGGAACTGCACACAATCTACATATTTCAGGACTGCACTTTTGTGTCAAAGCCTACCTCATTTAATCAACGCATAAGCAAAGACTGGCTTCTAATGCTACTAAAACTTAACAACATGACAGGTTTTAAAAAAGTTATCTGTCAGAAAATACACAATGTTACCAAATGCTTCTCTCACAGTGGTTCCCAAATACACACTAACTCACAGTGTGATTCTAGACAAGCACCACTATCCCTAGGAGTTTACCAAAACTAATTCACTACAGTGCAAGTGGTAAGAGAACTGCACACAATCTACATATTTCAGGACTGCACTTTTGTGTCAAAGCCTGACTCATTTAATCACAGCATAAGCAAAAACTGCCTTCTAATGCTACTAAAACTTGGCAACAAGACAGGTTTTAAAACAGTTATCTGTCAGCAAATACACGATATTACCACATACTTCTCTCACAGTGGTTCCCAAATGCACACAGACTCACAGTGTGATTCTAGACAAGCAACACTATCCCTAGCAGCTTACCAAAACTCATTCACTACTGTGCAAGGGGTAAGGAGACTACACACAATCTACATATTAAAGTGCAGCACATTAGTGTCAAAGCATGACTTATTTTATCAATGCATAAACAAAGACTGGCTTCTAATGCTACTAAAACTTGACAACATGACAGGTTTTAAAACAGTTATCTGTCGGGAAATACACGATGTTACCAAATGCTTCTCTCACAGTGGTTCCCAAATGCACACATACTCACTGTGAGATTCTAGACAAACAACACTATCCATTGCACTATACCAAAACACATTTCTTCATCTAGAAGAAGTACTACATTTTAGTATAGAAACATAACATAACTCATTTCACAAATTCATAAACAATGACTGGTTTCTAATTCTACCAAAATATAAAAACAGCACAGTTATCTGTCTGCAAACACATGAAAAACACAAATGCTTATCACAGAATGGTTTTTACATGAACACACACTGTCAATAAGATTGTAGAGAAAAAAAGTACTCCCTACACTTTAGCAGGAGAAATACATTAGTCTGATTACAATCAAAATACTCTACATACATCCCCTCACAATTAAATAACTCACCTTTCAAGTTGTTTTGTAGATTAAGAAGTATATCAGTCACACACCAGATTTTCTTTTACAGAATCTCTGCACTGTGCACCTCTCAGCAAAAGCAAAGAATAGAAAAGTTTCCCTGTCATTTTCCACACATATACATGTAAACATCAAATCACAATCCTTCACACATACACTCAAAAGCAAACACACATTTCTATTGGTTAAAATTTCCACCCTTTCCAACTGAAATACATTTCAACCCTTCCCCCAATCTGCCTTCTGCCTCTTACTATAGAAACAGGTCATGAAACACTGCACTGAGCACACAGGTCACAAGTTCAGCACACAATGTTGCTAAACAAGACAGGAAGTGTGCTTGACTTTTCAACATATCAGCTTATCATATATAATGTTCCTTACAATCTGTTTTTGTTAACCAATAAGAATCATACCTTTAACAAACAGAAATATACACCCTACCTTTGAGTGTAGAAAGTAGTCATACAACCAATGATTTCTTGTCTTTTTTCCCCAAAAAATTCCGTGGATCCGCGCACTCAACGCGAGAGAATCCGTGCACCCAACGCGATAGGATGGGCGCACCGTGCGCTCATTTTGCCGTTTTTTGTTTTTTCAAAGGGGGCCCCAGGGGGTCCTTCTGGGACCCCCTAAGCACCTCTAGAGGGTCAGAGTATTTCCATTCTGCCCCCTTTATATGTTTTACACACTTATTCCCCTTGCTTCTTCAGCCTCGCTTCTACCGAGGCAGAAAATGGCCGCCAACAATTCCTGGTTTCGAATGTAGACAGACACTCGACAGCCAATTAGCATTCAGCGCGCGATCGGGAGGGTGCGCGCTTGGTTCGGGGAGGGTGCGCATACGGTGCAGATAGGGTCTGCGGATCCTCCCCGGCCACAGATATTTATGTACTTTTAACTCTAATTTTCTCATGCACTACTGAATGGATTCACACCATTTATGCAAAAGGCACGAGTCTGAACTAAGGACTATCTCTTTGCCAAATTTGGTGTCATTCTGTTCAGCGGTTCAGGCTGTAGCTGCGACAACAGATCCTACGGGAAATTGCAGGGGGAAAACGTGTTTTGGGACCCCCCTTTTTTCGCGGCCCCCGCTTGACGAATCACCACGAAACTTTAAGTATAGGAGCGGAGCGGAGCTGGCCAAAAGTTTGGAAAATTTCGCGAGGATTCATCAACCGGCGCCAGACTTATTGGGAATAGAATGTTGCGGATTTCCTATGGAAAATAGGTCCTAACTATAACTATCTACTGGCGACCGCCAGTAGATAATATATACATATATATATATAAATATATATATGTGTGGCATAATAAATAAAACTGCGTGTTTTAATTTGTATTCCTCTCGGAAAAGTCACATTTAATTCACATATATTTGCCAAAGATTAACACATCAACGTTTCTGCATTCAGTCAAGGCAGCTAAATATTTTTACTAGAACCAGAGAGGTACATCAATGTGACTCTCTTCATTGACATTTCAATAGAAAGAATTTTCCAGAGAATTCCTGAGCAGGTGATATTGTGCTATCACTATTTAGGACAGGGAAATCTTTGTAAATCTTGATCAATTCTTATTAAAAAATACACACGTCCATAATGTACACAGCATAAGAATTTCTTGCAGCAGCAGCTGAAATAAGTTTTCTTTACATTCAGTAGTATTATTGGCCTAATCACGTAGTATTTGCTCCACTACATTCAAGTTGTCTGCCTATTTGCTTCAGTAGCAGACATGAAGGTGAGAATCAGCTGTAGCTAATTTCTTGTTTATATATAAGCCTCATGCTTCCTCAATGGGTCAGGCTGGTTCAGCGCCATTTTTATACATTGTATGTGTTGGAAATGGGGCTTTCTGCAGGGCCACCCCATACATTTTGCCTTCCTCCTCCCCTTTTTGCTAAATTCGTTTTTTTGGCCGTAGGACTCTGGACACTTTACCACTGCTAACCAGTGCTAAAGTGCATGTGCTCTCTGCTTAAAACATGGTAACATTGGATTGTCCACAATTGACATATTTAATTTACTTATAAGTCCCGAATGTACTACCGACTTAATTAGCCCTTTAAAGATGCCTCAGGCCTGCCACTGCAGAGCCTGTGTGTGTAGTTTTAAACTGCCATGTCGAACTGGCAAGTTAACCCTCTTGCCAGGCCCAAACCATCCTTTTTAATGCCTATAGGTCACTCCTAAGGTATGCCCCGGTCAACTCAAAGGCAAGGTGCAGTGTATGTAAAAAGTAGGACATATTCTTTTACGTTTTACATGTCATGGTAGTGAAAAAGTCCTAATTTTTCACTACTACAAGGTCTGTCGCTCCTACAGGATATCATTGGGATTACCTTATTACATTTTATGTCATTTTCAATTGGAAATAGATGGGACCCTCCGGTTTGGTGTATCAGAAATCACAATTTAAAATCCTAACTGATGGTGAAGTTCTATTTTAATTGTAATTCTGAAAATGCAATTTTGGGAAATATGGCATTTTCTTACTTTAACCACCTGGTGCATTCTGGGGCGGGTGACAGCTGGGCTTTTTGCATTCCCTCTAGACAGACACACACAAAGGGAGCATAGGTGTGACTGACTGGCCATCCACATCCTGATGAGCATCCTGGGCAGGATGGGTGGGAAGAGCTGATACTTACACCTGAATAGGCTATGTATTGCCCCCACATAAATGGTTGCAAACCCCCCTGTGGTGAGTCTGGAGTCAGGGCAAGAAGGGACTCTGTGCTCTTCAAAGGCCTCTCTTTGAAGTCTACTCCACTTCAAAGGCCCAACTGAGTATAAGGACTAAACCTCAGACACTACAACTTCAGTACACTTCTGGACCTGTGGATACTCTGATAGGAAGATGGACTGCTGTGCTGTTAAGTGGACTGCCACTATGCTGGATTGCTACTCTGCTGGACTCCTGCTTTGTTATCAATCAATCAATTAGCTTTATTCGGCAATTAAGTCATAAAAGCACATTTACAGACATTACATATAAATACACATAAATTACCTAAAAAAGTTAAAATTACAATTAAATTTATGAATAGCCGACGAGCTTGAATTAAAAATAAAAATTAAGAAGATAAACATGTCGAATTGTTATATACAGAAGGTAGCTAGACGTTAGATTCACGCCCCAACTCTCCAGCTCTCAGCTTCAAGATATTTCACCGTGGTGAATTTGCAAGATCAATGCTAACTCAAAAGCAAGGAGCTGGCAGGTAACCTCAGAGCTTTTGATCTTATACTCCAGGCCCACCCTAGGAATTTGGCCACTGCTATACATGTTGGGGGAGTAGGATCGGTGCACAGAATGCGAAGAGCTATGGCATATCTTCTGGTACCCAGAAGCTTGCAGATTGGTTGTATCCATCTTTTACGAGGTACCACATACATAGGACAGAAAAATAAGACATGTCCGATATTTTCACATAAATCAGCACATCTGTAGCACTTATCATTTTTACTGCCTTGCTTCTCCCATCTAGAGGTGAATTCTGCTGTGGGTAATGTGCCCACCCGTAACTGAAAATATAGCTTACGATCAGAGGTTTTTTCAATAATATCCCAATAATCCTCTAAGTGGGGAAGAACTTTTAGATCAAGAAAACGGGCTGTTAAATGGGTAGAAAGGCCTTGGGTAAATTCCAACATGTATACCCATTCCCAATACACATTTTTCAGATTTTCTTTAGATGGGAAAACAGAGTTTGCTGGGTTTTTCCAAAGATCTATCAGGCCTAAACTTCCCAGAGTAGATTTTATTCCTAACAGCCATGGTATTTTTTGGGACCTGTCAGATTCTATAGTGTCCATAAAGCCACTCCTATAATGGGTTAGTTCATCAGTGCACCAGAGACGACGCCAGTATAGTATTGGACGTAACCTCGCCAGGTGCTCCAGGGGTTTCTTGCCCAAGTCCAATAATAGCGGCCGTAGTGGTGTACTTGAAGGAAGGTTTGTGACTTTACGCAAGAAAGCGTTTTCTAGAACTTTCAGGCTATTCAGGTTGTTAAAGCCCCAGAGCTCAGCCCCATATAGGCATGAGCCCAGGACCTTAGTTCCATAAATTTCTAGAATTGGGGAGATTGGTTTGGTAAGTGAGGTTTTGAATCTAGCCAGAAGTGCCCCTGCTTTTTGTTTATGTTGTAAGCCAGCACGATCTAATTGACAACCCCATCGCATATCTTTTTGCAAAGTTATCCCTAGATATGTAAATGATGACACTTCCTCCAAGGGAAGCTTGTTCATGTATATTTTCCCTCTAAAGGTTTTTGATCCGTTAAAGGACATGAACTTCGTCTTCCCCGTATTTACCTACAGGCCCCTCTCAATGCAAAATTCTTCAAAAAGCCCAACAGCCTTCTGCAGACCGCTAGGGGTCTTAGAGATTATCAGCGTGTCATCCGCGAACATGAGGATAGGGATACGCACTCCTGCCAAAATCGGCGCATCTGTGGGGGTCCGGGAGAGCCAACCGGCCACTCCGTTGACGAAGAGCGAGAACAGGGTTGGCGCCAGAACGCACCCCTGTCTCACTCCCCTGTCAACCGGGAAGTCGACAGTCACCTCGCCCGGACCACCCCAGCGCACCCTGGCAACGTTTCCCTCATGTAAGCGGATAATCACGGTGAGAAGTTCGGGTGCAATTCCCAATTCCTTCAGGACCTGCCAAAGCTTGCTTCTTGGGACCAAGTCAAATGCAGCTTTTAGGTCCACAAAGACCGCATAGAGGGCGCCCTTCCCCAAGACCACCGTCTTCCAGTATAGATTAACAAAACGGAAGACTTGGTCGATTGTACTCGTCCGGGAGCGGAACCCTGCCTGGATTGGACTTAAGATGTCATGGTCATCCATCCAGGTTTGGATTATGTAAAGAAGCATGCGGCCTACGATCTTTTGGACCGAATCAATCAAACTGATTGGTCTGTAATTACTTGGGATTGATTTGTCTCCTTTTTTAAATACAGGGACAATTTCAGCGCCCTTCCATGAGGGCGGAATTTCTGCTCCCTGGACAATTGCATTTGCAAGTCGCAAGATATAGATGGACCAGAGGCTTCTATCATCAGTAAACACGTCAGCAGGGATGCCATCCATTCCGGGGGCCTTACCCCGGACAACTCCATCTAGTGCTCTATTCACATCCTTCAGTGTAAATATGGCCTTTTTGTAAAATACATAAGGAAAGATGTCAGCAGGGATTTTTTGAGTGGGCGCGGCATATTGGGGTTTAAAGTGCTCTAACCAGGCGTTCTGTGGTACGCTATTTTGTGGTTTCTCTGCTATACCACCCCTATCCCATTTATATGTGTCCCAGAAAACTTTACTATTCTTGCTTTTTGAGGCCTCAAGGAGATCCTTCCAAAAGTCGTTTTCCAAAGTTACCTTTGCCTCTTTAAGAGTTTTCCCATATATGGATCTGGCAAGTCTTACAGAAGTTGGGTCTTTCTGTTTTAGTGCACTACCTAGTTCGTCCCGGGCTTTCCTACACTTGTCATTATACCAGCCCACTTTTCTTTGGGGCTTGGAACTCCTTCTGGGGGCAGATTTGAGGAAATATTGCCGCAGGCCCGCAAAAAGCCTTAGGTGAATTTCCACTATACATTGGTGGGAGTCCTGACCCTCAGTCAATAATCCCGGTTCTTCTAGTGCAGTAGCGACTTCTTCTTTTATCGCTAGTACAACCTCTGGGTCATCAGCAACCCGTTCCCATTTTAGATGGCGCATATCGTTAGACAGGTGGTGCTCTGGCTCGTGAATAGTTTGAAGCTTTTCAATAGCGCCAAGTAAAGATGAGTTAAATGATGAGACTAGCGGGTGGTGGTCACTCTCGATTCTATGAACTACCTCCATATCTATAAAATAGGGCCAGAGTTTAGCGTGGATCAGTAAATAATCAATTCTGCTTGCCCTGCGACCGTTATCAAAGGTATTTGAGCCACATTTGTCAGACGGGCTCCTGCCGTTGACTGCTCTCAGATGGCTCCCTAGACATAATCCGCTTAGCTGGATTGCTGCCTCGGACCACCTTTTTACCGGAGCAATCTCGAGAGGTGGAATTCCCCAGCTTGCGTCTTCTTCAGCAGTAAGCTGGGATATTTCGTGGTCCAGGGGCTCAAATGAGGCATTAAAGTCGCCTGCTATGATAGGTAGGTGGTTTGAGGGCAAAGATTCAATTAATTCTTCCAGTAGTTGTACTACCGGAGACTTTTTCCCCCCCGGCTGACCTCGTGCATAAACATTCAAAATATCGAGGTTTACCACACCCTTTGAAGCAATCTTTACAGATAGGATGTCTTCGCTAATAATAGAACTTTGAGTGACTCGACATCCTAGGTTTTGTTTAATCCATATAGTAAGTCCTCCTGATGGACGACCTCTGCCTCTTTTTAGGGCTGGGATATTATAATTTAGAAAACCACTGCAAAACAGGGGATCTATCAGCCAAGTCTCTTGGAAGAGACACAAATCAAATTTTGATATGAAGCCCAGCCATTCAGGGTCTACTATTTTTTGGCCTAGGCCTGCTATGTTCCAGGACATTATTGACAGTTGTCCATTTGCAGACTGTCCGTCCATATGAGGTCTTGGGATCCTTTGTGTTTGGCTAGAGCTATCCTTTGCTGGAGGAATCAATTTGTTGGTACTACTAGTACTCACATTAGTAGAAATATCGACCTCGACATTACCAGTCATACCAGATGCCGCTGTATCAGAACTCATTGGGGCTATAAGTCCAATCCCAGATGGTAGCCGGTATGTTTCCACCAGCTGGCACAGGGCCGGTAATGTTTGATTAATGATGACTGTGCCAGCATTGTCGTCCTCAGTTGAAATAAGACTGGCTGTCCGTTTTTCTACATGAGTTACATCTACGATGCGTGGGTGTTTCCTCGGCCTAGAAGAGTTTGATCGTCAATCACAGTCTTCCAGGCCAGAGGACCTAATACCATCGGACTGTGCATTTGGGCAACTGTTATTCCTAGACCATGTACCAGTGTCTCTGTCGCCGGAATCTACTATGTTGGGCTGATGTTGGTTGCCATAAAAGAAGGACAAATGCAGGGAGAGAATAGGAGAACAGGGGTTTGGGTTCGGCCAATGGCAAACATGCTCAACTGCCCTTCTCTCTCTGAAGTTGATAATTACACAATCTCCTTCTATATTTTTCTTTTTTGGGCCCACCCAGTTGACTCGGCGTACAAAGAGGATTTCTGTTGATACATTCTGGGGTAAGGGGCGATTGCAGTTTAACCAATACACACACTTATTCTTCAAATCCCTGTGGTCTTCCCTAGTGTGTAAGCCCAAGGGTTTAACTCCTGCCAATATTACCACGTAGGGACTTGACTCAGGGGGGAGGTGTATGTTTGGGTGTTTCCTTGTGGCTGCGAGGCTATAAGCTTCCCTTTCTACTTCTTTCGTCACCTGACTACTAGTAGTTATCGCTGGTGGATTTCCCCCGCTCTCCGGGTTGCCTACATAGGGGATGTGCATTGTGTTCCCAGTTACCTTTTCAGGCGGGTTAATTTTAGCAATGGTTGGGTTAAGGATGGGTGCAGTGTCAGTAGTTGGGACATTAATGGTTGGAGGATTCACAGTAGGTTTTTCACACCCCCGGCAGTTGGTGACATATTTCTGCCGGGACTGTGATGAAGAACACATCAGCTCCAAGCAAGTCAGTCTATTTTCTATACTATCCAACCTATCGTAAATCAGTTGGCAAGTTTTAAAGAAAATTGACTCCAGTTTCCCCCAAAAATCTTCACCCGGGTTTTGCAGGTCCTTAGGCGGGGTCAAGGAAGGCAACATTTGTGCACTCTCCATCCCACTAACTGAAGTTACTCCTTTGGGATCAGGAGTGATCGCATGTGTGGCCCCAAGGCTGATTCTTCTAGACTTCGCTATGTGTCCAGCATTTGGCGGTTCATTCCGCTTTCTCTTGGGTTTCAGAGTTTTCGAGCTTTCTTTACTTGTTGAAATGGGTACTTTAGCCTTTGAGTTCGTGGCAGACCTAGTCTTTACACTTTCCGACACACCAATGGTTTGTGTTAGATTTGAGGAGCCCTTCTTGGATCTGGTATTAAGATTAGCTCCCTCAGAAACTGGGATACAGTACACTGGTGAATCGTTACAGGGGGAGTTAGTTCCAGGGGCATCCAACACAAGGCATACGTCGCCGGTATCAGCTCCTGGTTCCATATTACGAACAGGGGAACGTATTTGTGACAAATAGCCCAGCGAGGAACGTTTGTTATTAAGAGAACCCAGCGACAAGCGCTTCTCAGTGAGGTCAATTTCCCTGTCCAAAATGGAGGAAGCTCTTACCAAGAATTGGTCAAGTGTACCGACAAGGGACTTCCGGCCTGTTACTGGGGCAGTAGACATCATTCAGGGGGGTTAATTAACTCCTTGCATACAGACACAATTGACCAACAAGTACTCTGAGCACCAAATCCGTTTTATAAAATAGTATAGTACATTGGGGGGGCTCAGCCCGCTAAATTCAGGACAAATGTCAGCAAACACCTTGCAAGTATCAAACAGTATTTAGCAGTAACAGACCTTGTGATGAGGTTCGACGAGGGAGGGCCCGGCCCGGCCTTACACGGTCTCCAACGGGCACAAACGGGCCCGCCCTTGGTCCGGGCTTCGCCCGGGCGCGTCCCGCGCTGCGGGGGCACCTGGCAGGCTTTATGCCGGTTCTGCGGAAGCCGCGTAGCGTCACTAGCATGCGCGGCCGCCGAGGATGATGGGATTTGTAGGCCGTTCCCCTCACGGCGGCGTTTGGACCACAATGGCCCCGATGGTTTCCTCCTCGACAGCGAGCACCAGCAAGCCGTTCCCCTCATGGCTGGAAGCAAAGCAAAGGTTCCGGTCAGGTAAGGCTTTGTTATGCTGACCTGCTGCCTGCTGTCCTCTTACCCAATAGTGAGAAGGACTGGACCTGCATCTCTTCATCCCAGAACCAAAGTGACTCCAAGGGCTTGCTGACTTGCCTCCTGTTTGAAGTCTCAGGGACACCAAAGAATTCCACAACACCTGCTCCAACACTTGGACTCTACTGTCTGTGAGTCTGCCGTGCCAAGTGGTGCTACCACAGTCCTGGACCCTTGGAAGTAGGCCTAGGTGTTTGCTCCAGCGAAACCGAAGCATTGTCTGCTGCAAGAGCATAACGAATGCATCGCTGCTGTTGCATGAATGGGATCAGCACATCACACTCGGAGCCAGCGTATCGCCTACAGAACCGCCGCTTCAAAACCAACACATCGCCACCACTGTGTGGAGAAGATCGACTCGTCTTCTCTACAGTGTGGAAAAACCCAGCGCATCGCATTTGGAACCGAACCATCTCGGAACTGGCACATCACTTTTGGAACCGTCGCATCACCGTCTTTGCATGGGGAAATCCGGTGCATCACCCCAACTGCATGCAGAGCACCAACGCATCACTTGGCTGCACCACACATCTTCGTCAATGCAAACCAAGGAGCTAGGTACTTTTGTTCGGCTGGCCTAAGTTGGTCTCTGTATCTGGGCCAAGCTCCATTGCAGTCAGCCTGAACTCTTGACTTGTCCCTGTACGACGTGACCAGATATCCCCTTATGCACTTACTGCTTTGCTTCTAAGTGCTGTTTTCTGCTTTTATTCTTTAAAAATTCATAGGTTAAACTTATTGCATTTTTGTCATTTTGGTCTTGTTTAATTTATCAAATTGGCCTCTATTTTTCTTAACTGGTGTGGAGTCTTTTTGTGATGTTTTCACTGCTACTGTTTGAAGTGTTGCACAAATACCTTTATGCATTGCCTCTTAAGTTAAGATGACTGCTTTGTGCCAAGCTAACGCAGCATGAGCACATTATAATCTACGGTGTATTGTAACTTACCCTGACTAGGATTGTGGTTCTTGCTTGGCAGGGTGCATACCTCTGTCAACCAGAAATCCAGGCCCTTATTTATGAAGGACTTGCGCCGACGCTGTGCTACTTTTTTTGTTACGCTGCCGCGACTTAGTCAATGTGCCACACTGCACCCTATTTACAAAGTGACGCTTCTAGGCAGATGTGTCACTTTGCAAAGACCTGAGCTACAATATACCTGTGTCAGGTATAATGTATGCAGGGTGGGCGTTCCCTTGTAGAAAAGCCTTGTAGTAGTAGCAGAGTGAAATTTATGAGATTTCACTACGCCACTTGTACGACTTAACTGCTTCAAAATCGTTAAGCCTGCTTCAAGCAGGCATAGGCATTGACACAGGTCATGACATATTGCTGGAGTTGCTTCAGTTTTCCGGATCACTCCAGCAATTCATAATTTTTGCACCACCAGATACGTTAGAATTTCTGATGTATCTGTAAATCCTTGAGCCATGGAGCGCTGTTTTGTAAATACGGCGCATCCATGGTGTCATGAGGATGGTGCTATGAAACGTGATGCATCGTTGTTTTTGCCCACCAATGCATCACTTTTCATAAATGAAGTACCCAATTTCTAACAGTATGGAACTGTAAATGAACACTATGTGATTCTCTGCCATATCATAAGTATGTTGAACACTCATGGCATGTTCTGCAATTGCACTCAATATATCCTTTGTTTTTTCATCTCATGGGGGCGCCACAAGCACGAGTATGTGCTTGGAAAAACAGCAGACTGCTCTCCCCAGCGCGCACGCACCACTCCCGGGCTTGTGTTTTTTATTGTTAACCTTTCAGCGCGAGGCGCGTGCTTGTTTATCTAACTGTTACCCTTTTGTACAGCAGATGACCGGCCTATACTCCCTTGCAATTGTATGTACTGTCTGCTTTTAAAATAAAAGTAAAGGGGTTTAATGTCCTTTTTAACTTCCTTCCACCTTCGTAAACGTCCCAAATTAGTGCCACATGGCCACGCCCAGTTTGTAGAACTGTGCCAATAGCAGCAGCTTCTGCCTTAGCCCATGCCAATAGATCACGCATCTGTAATGTTTCCCTCCCTGACCTCTGTCTAGGAAGGTTAGGGCCTTGGATCAGCGCTACTGTAGTCGGGGTAGTCAAGGGGGGGCCTAGCGTGCACGCCGTGCAATGACTACACCACACACTGTCGGTTGGGCGCGAACTAACTGGTTCGCCCGCCCATTTATTATTTATACACGCGCTCACGTCGGGGACGTGAGCGCAACCTACGAGTGTCTTACGGCACTCTAGCTGAAACGCTAGAGCGCTAACTGTAACATCCCTTCTCAACTCAGTCCTTGACAACAGTTCACTTGTTACTCCGCCGCATCACTTACTTGGCACGCAAAGTCTCTCAGCCGACTGCTGGGCTTGGGGTTCTCCCTCAGCTCATACTTGGCGGCCCTTCGTGCGCCTGGGGCCGAGGTTTCCGGTGGCACTTCTTGCCTTGGCCCACCACCTGTGCCGTCGGCGCCGCCTGGCTCAGGGTCTGTGTTGCTCCGTGGGTCGGAGCGGGATATGTCCCCCGGGGCGTCCCCCGAGTCGTGGTCTACTTCGAGATTTGTCGTCTCTGGGTCGTCCGCAGGTCTCCTCACCACCTTGAACCACGATATGTTCCTGGTGACCAGGTCTCTCCCTCGACGCGCTGTCACCATGGTCCCTCGGCGGTCAACCACTCTCCAGTACCCTCTTTCATATCGAGTCTTAAACTTTCCTCCTGGCCGGCGCTCTTTTAGGACCACCGTGTCTCCAGCTTGAACTTCTCGGGTCACAGCTCTCCGGGCCTCACTGACTCTGTTGTTTTGCCTTTGGCGCCTTCGGAAGGCTTCTTCCTCACTGAAAGGCGGCGCTACCCAGCCTGGGGCTACTGGCAGCCCATCCCTGTGAGCTCCTTGGAACATCAGTGCCCAGGGGGCTTGTCGGGTGGAGCAATGGGGAGTGCTGCGGTATTCTCCTAGGAATCGCTGTAGCTCTTGCTCCGGGTCTAGTTGTTCGGACACGGCGATGCTCAGTATCTTATTGATGGTGCGCATGAACCGCTCCACCTCCCAGTTGGCTTGGGGCCATTGCGGGATGATGCGCCTGTGTCTGATGCCATGTGCCTTCAGGAGTTCTTCGAACTCATGCCCTTGGAACGGGGGTCCGTTGTCACTCCGCAGTTCCTTGGGGTATCCGAACATCCCAAATATCTTCTCCAGGGCGGGCTTCACATGTACGAAGGCGGTGGATGGCAGGACCTCTGCGATGGGGTATTTCGAGTAACTGTCAATGATAACGAGGGTGACTCGCCCGTCGGGCAGGCTCCCAAAGTCCACACTGATCTTTTCCCAGGGGGTATGCCCATGCTCTTCAGTTATGATGGGTGCCGGTGGTTGGGCTTCCCCTGTTAGCTGGCATGACTGGCATCTGCGGACGGTGTCGGTGACATATTCGTCCATACCCGGGAACCAAACCTTCTCTCTCATCCGGGCTTTCATCTTCTCTGTACCTTGGTGTGCCTTGTGGGCTAACTGTGTCGCTCTTGTCCGGAGTGCCCCTGGGACGACGAGTCGGGAACCTCTTAGAAGGAGTCCCCCTCTGGTCACGCTTAGCTCGTGGCGTACCCTCCACATGTGCTGAAGATCCTCTCGGTCTCCACTGGCCCACGAGTTCGCCGTTTGCAGAAACGACTGCCAGGTTCCCTCGAGGATGGTGTACTTGACCTTGCTCATTACGGGGTCTTGGTCGGCTACTTCTCGGAGCTCTTCAAGCGTGATAGCCAGGGGGCACGTCAGTGCCGCCACCATGTCAAGGTGCTCCTCGGCTTCGTCCTCAGCGTCTTTGAGCTCGGGTGCACTGTCGTGTTCTGGGTGGCGGGACAGGAAATCTGCCGGGTTCTTGGCCCCTGGCCGGTATACTACACTCAGGTGATACTGTTGCAGACCGATAGCCCACCGCTCTATGCGTGGGGGCGGGTGTGGTGCTGTTCCCCGGAATAGCGGCACCAGCGGCTGATGGTCGGTCACCACTGTGAACGGGTGTCCACATACGTACAGATGGAGATGACGGCAGCCCCACGGGATCGCCAGTGCTTCCCGCTCGATGTGGGAGTATCGCTTCTCCGTGTCAGTGAGGGCTTTGCTAGCATACGCCAGAGTTGCCCATTGCCCCGGTTCCTGTTCTTGCGTTAGGACTGCCCCTAGCCCTACGGGGCTGGCATCCACCAGGATCTCGGTCTTCTTGGTCGGGTCAAAATAGACCAGTGTTGTCTGGTCTAGAAGCGCTTCCTTGATCGCCTCAAAAGCCTGCTCTTCGGCGTCAGTCCACTGCCACGCCACGTCGGTCTTGGTGAGGCATCTCAGGGGTTCAGCCAGGGTGGCCAGATTTGGGACGAACCTTCCGCAGTATGTGGCCATCCCTAGAAAGCAGCGCACTTCCGCCACTGACGCGGGGGCTGCGGCCGTTTTGATGGCTTGCGACTTTCGAGGGTCTACCTGGATGCCTTCCTTGGTAAAGATGTAGCCCAAGAACTCAATCTTTTGTTGGAACAGTTGGCACTTCTCCCGGTGTAGGGTGACTCCGTGTTCTTGGAAGCACGCGAGGGTGGCCCGTACGTGTCGTTAGTGCTCCTCTACTGTCTTGGAGTAGATGAGGATATCATCACTCACGTTCAGGACGCCAGTCAGTCTGACCAGGATGTCTCTAATCGTGTTCTGAAACATTTCGGCAGCCGATGAGATCCCGAAATTCAGGCGTTTGTATCACCGTAGCCCCAAGTGCATGCTGAAGGTGGTGATGTACCGGCTCTCCTTAGCTAGGGTGAGTTGGTGGTACCCCGCATTTAAGTCCAGTTTCGAGAACCATCGGGCGCCGTTCAGATCGGAGACAATGTTGTCCATGGTCGGTGTGATGTGCCTCTCCCTTGTGATGGCCTTGTTTGGGAGGCGCATGTCGATGCATAGCCGGATGTTCCCGGGTTGTCGTGGCTTCTCGGCTATCACCATCGGTGACACCCATGGTGTGGGTCCCGTAAACTTCCCTATGACGCCTTGTTCCTCCAGTCGTCGGAGTTCCTCCTCTACTAACGGGCGTAAGTGAAACGGGATGCGCCTGTGCCGGAGGGCTGTTGGTTGCACAGCGGGGTCTATGTGAAGTCGTACGGGCGGCCTTCTGATCTTTCCTAGTCCTGAGAACAGGCCCTGAAATGCCGGTCTTGGACCACTCTGAGGAATGTGATCAGTCCTAGGTCCTCTGCCGCATGGCCGCTGAGAAGTGTGTCTACTTCCTGGTTGATGACGTGAACGTCGATGACGTGAACGTCGATGACGATTTCCGCCTTCTCTGACTGTACTGCTACCGTCATCTTGCCTTTCAGCGGAAGCGGCGTGTCACTTCCATAAGCGAAGATCTTGGCCTTCGACGGTCGGAGCTCCGGCCTTGGTCTGAGGCGGTTGTACTGTTGCACACCCATCACTGTCACCGACGCACCGGTGTCTATCACAGCGTTCACTTCCGATCCAGCTATCAATATATCGCAGCGTGGCTGAGGTCGCCGGGTGCTTTTGAGGGCTCTGGTAAACGACACAAGGTACGTTTCTTCCTCATCGTTGGACTCAGTGTCTGAGTCTGGGTACTCCCTGGCTTGTTCTCTCCTGGGCCGTGGCTGCGACGATAATGACATGTGTGACAGTTGCCGTACCAGCTTCCTCATCGGCTTGTCTCGCTTGTGGCTGCTCCGTTGCGTCTTCCTGCGACAGACTGACGCGAAATGGTTGTCGGAACCACAGTTGGTGCATGTCTTCCCTCGAGCCGGGCATGCTTTGAGGGGGTGTTCGGCGTATCCGCAGTACCCACATTGCTTGGCTTGATCGGGGGTCCGCCGGTCGGGGGCTTTGGCGGCCGTTCTTTCCTCCAGACTGCGTCCGCTTTCTCCACTTTCACCTCCACGGTGCTAGCAGCTCCTTTCACTAGGGCCAAATCCATTTCCTCCGCACGTGCCGCTGACAGGTCGTGAGTCCTGGCTAGGACGAGGATGTCGTTCATCGCGATGTTAGGCTTGCGAAGTATCATGCCTCGTAGCGTTTTGCTCCTGATCCCCAAGATCAGCTGCGCCCTGATTTCCTCTTTAGCCCGGTCTCCGACCAGGTGCGTGTCCGCAAGAACCCTCAGCCTCGCGTGGAACGCGTCAACCGACTCCCCTTCGCGCTGTTTCGCTTGGCGAAGTTTGAAGTGCTCGTAATCAGGGTTGACTTGGGGGTCAAAATGTGCGTTCAAGGCCGCAACCGCTGCTTCATAGTCCATCGGGGGACCCGTGTCGGGCAGGTGCTTGAACAGAAGGTAAATCTCCTCCCCCGCGTAGTGAAGCAGTAGAGAGCGTTTCACTGCTCCATCCGTCTCTCTGGACCCAACAAAATAGTTTTCCAGCCTCCCCAGCCATGTCTGCCACCGCGGAGCAGTGGTCGTGGGGTCAGCGGCTTCGCTAAAAGGAGGTAGCACTCCTGAAGCGGGGTGATGGGGCAGCGCCCCTGCAGGGCCGGGCGTCTCATCATCACCCATCCTGGTGTCGAAACCACCAACGTGTGAGCAGGGGTCGTCGTGCACTCACTTGGTGGGTCGGTCGCCGCACGTGGGCAGGTGCAGCGCGCTGCGCCGTCAGGCGAGGCCTCCTGGGCTGTGCAGCTGGTAGCAGGAGTTCCTGGGGTTCAGTAGTCACCCCTCGTCGCCAGTGTAATGTTTCCCTCCCTGACCTCTGTCTTGGAAGGTTAGGGCCTTGGATCAGCGCTACTGTAGTCGGGGTATTCAAGGGGGGCCCTAGCGTGCACGCCGCGCAATGACTACACCACACACTGTCACTCGGTTGGGCACGAACTAACTGGTTCGCCCGCCCGTTTATTATTTATACACGCGCTCACGTCGGGGACGTGAGCGCAACCTACGCGTGTCTTGCGGCACTCTAGCTGAAACGCTAGAGCGCTAACTGTAACAGCATCCACAATCTTACTTCTGGGGCTTGCCTTCCATGACATGGCCATGCGGCCCTTAAATACTATCAGGGCCAAGTATATGAATTTACACAGCATTTTTTCTTTTTGGGTCTTGGCATGAGGCATAATTCAAGTGTGCAGGGTATTGTAATGGCCACATTAACTTATACAATACTGACCATGCCTAATGCGCAGTTGCACAAATTCTTACTCTCTGCGGATCACTTCCTATTTATGTTCACGACTATTCCGTCAAAGTGCATGGGCTGCACCCTACTATTTCCATTTAGGCCACGCCCCCACAAACACTCTTTAAATCATGCATCCAGCAACTACGTGCCAATTGAAACTCTCTCTATGATCATGTCAGAGCTATGAGGCGCTATACAAATGAAACACAGAAGCGACTTCCTCGATTATCCAGAGAAGAACTTTGAACATCGCCACCAGCTGTAGGCTACCTACTCTCTAAAGGGAAATACAGTACAATAATGGTAGCATTCCTCTCTTTTGGGGGCCTTTCAAAAAGGGTCTCATTACAAGAGTGAACATCCTTTACTCTCCTCACAAACACCGCACATTAAACAAAGCACACGCCCTACATTAAACAAAGCACATTTCCCAACTCCTGTGCCACCCCCCTTCTAAGGCCGCTCTCAACTTGCAAAAGTGTTACTCCTTGAGAGAGGAGAAACAAAGCGCCAAGAGGTCAGTGAATTTAGATGAAGTGGCTGTGGCACATCTAAAAAAAAAACGCACTGAACCTTGACAGTGCACGTTTCCGCTCTGTTCAGGCAGAGGTGCTAATTGCTCATTTGAATGCAATCAACACCTCATCTGCAAAGTCTGGCAAGTGTTTCTTCCGGGTGAGCCACTTCCAGCAGGAGACCCAGCAGACGCCTGAAGGACCTCTACGTTGCGAGTCTTGTCAGGACCACGATCGCCGCTGATGTCCACGTGACAGTGACACGGTTATTCGTTCTTTGACCAGTTCGCCATTCTTTCTTACACCAGATTCTAGAACTCTGTGTTCAAAAGCATCAATGTGGTGATTTTGGTTTCCGTTTATTATTTAATATTCAAGTGGTTTGCAAGGGCCAAGCAAACTATATCATATCCCAAGACAACAAGCATTTGCGATGCAATAGGTCTCGCATTGGCCAGCATTTGAGCTATTGGCATTGTAAATACCAATGCCTTTTATTTATGTATTTTAAAATACCGCCAGCAATGCATAAACACACACTTTGTACTTACAGTCATTGCTTACGAGAAGCAATTGCAGTAACTACGTCTCCTTTTTACTGCCAGCCTTGCTTCTCGTAAGCAATGACTATAAGTACAAAGTGTGTGCTTACGCACCACTTGCAGCTTTTCTAAACACATAAATAAAAGGCCTTGTCATTTACAATGCCAATATCTCAAACACTCGCAAATGCGAGACCTATTGCATTGCAAATGCTTGTTCTGTATTGCACTCTCTAGCAATGGTGCCACACTTGCTGCTTGTACTGGAAGTATGAGTCCCCCTCCTCTGGTGGCAGCCTAGTCATACACCTAGTTTTCTCCATCACAAAAACCTCTCTTGCTTTCATGTTTTACACTGTCCTCTTTTCTCACAACTACTCTCTTGAACTTGTTTTTTGTCATTTATCCCCTTTCTCTTCTCAAGTGTCTACCTTCCTTTCTCTATCTCACATAACGCCCTCTGTCACTTTTCATGTGCACAGACATTTCCAGTCTATCCTCTGAAACCCTGCTCTCTCCATCCTTCTCACTTCCCACAGCAGCACAGCACACACTACTCTTTCTGACATTAATTTCAAGATTGCCACTCATTCATTCATTTCTTACATCTTGCTTCCACATATATTCTAGTTTAATCTTTTCACACCCTTCTTTCAAAGTTCCTCTTCTCTGTCCCACACACACTTCTTACCAACCCATTTCCTCTCAGACACACTGGTACACCTTCACCTTTCGATGACCTGCTCCTCTCACAAACACATGCACACATTCCATTCCCTCTTTCAAATAGTTTCACCCACAAACCCCACTTGTCATTCCCACACACTCAATCTCCCAAACACTGCCTAATTCTGCTCATATCATTCTCTTTCTCAGCTTCTGTTTCTCACTTGCACTTTCAGTTTCTTGCTCTCTCTCTTATAAACGCAGACACTCAAGGATGGCTGTGTTTTGATATTTCCTATCACCGTTTTGAATTTTGAATGATGATTGGAAATTACGCTGGTGAAAATAAAGCTGTGTTCCATAATTTGGTAGCCTTAATTTAGAGGCCCTACTGATGAGGTCTGAAGAGAAAATCCTATACAAGATTGTAGGCTTTAATCAAGGTAGAGATGATTTCAGGATTAAACACAGATATTTTAGGGGCTTATGAATAAGAGGCTTGCACCACTAGAGCGTCACTTTTTTGACGCTCCGACAGAGCAAGCCTCTCAATCATATCTATGAGGTGAAGCAAAGACACCCTGTGTGGCTTATGAATGGCCTCATAGCTATGGAGTAAGACAAAGGCGTGCAAGTCGCTGCGTTGCCTTACTCTGCGTCAAGGAACTGTTCCATGGGAGTTGCGTTGGGTATTCCCATGCAATAGCAAAACACACAAGATGATGGAGGGAATGTTGCACATTGGCAAGACAGTCACCCCCAGTAACAGATCTGGGTTTAATCCATCATTATTTTGCTCACCACGCCACCCCAGTTCAGACATGGCCATATGCAAATCAGTCTTGACCCTGTGCCTCATGGGAACAGTCCAGCCCGAACTGCCAAGCCATGTCTTCCCTGGACCGGAATCAAGCATCCTAGGACTGGTTTCAGGGTTTCACCCCTCTTCAGCCAGGATAGCTTGACTCCAGTGGCGTAGTGAACACGGGACCCACGTCTGGGCATACCCTTCCCACATAGGGCAAACAGCAAAACACACAAGATGATGGACGGAATGTTGCACATTGGCAAAACAGTCACCCCCAGTCACAGATCTGGGTTTAATCCATCATTATTTTGCTCACCACGCCACCCCAGTTCAGACATGGCCAAATGCAAATCAGTCTTGACCCTGTGCCTCATGGGAACAGTCCAGCCCGAACTGCCACGCCATGTCTTCCCTGGACCGGAATCAAGCATCCTAGGACCGGTTTCGGGGTTTCACTGGCTGAAGAGGGGTGAAACCCCGAAACCGGTCCTAGGATGCTTGTTTCCAGTCCGGGGAGGACCTGGCCTGGCAGTTCGGGCTGGACTGTTCCCATTGGGTACAGGGTCAAGACTGATTTGCATATGGCTGGGTCCAAACTAGAATGGCATGGTGAGCAAAAAAACAATGGATTTAGGCCCAGATCTCTGTACTGGGGTGAATGTATGACATTGTTCTGCATTCTGTCCATCAATAGTTCTTTTTGCATTTGTCACCCTGAGTGGGACAGGTATGCTCAGACGTGAGACCTGTGCTCTCCATGCCACTGGAATCAAGCTATCCTGGCTGAAGAGGGGTGAAACCCCGAAACCGGTCCTAGGATGCTTGTTTCCAGTCCAGGGAGGACCTGGCATGGCAGTTGGGCTGGACTGTTCCCATTGGGTACAGGGTCAAGACTGATTTGCATATGGCTGGGTCCAAACTAGAATGGCATGGTGAGCAAACAAACGATGGATTTAGGCCCAGATCTCTGTACTGGGGTGAATGTATGATATTGTTCTGCATTCTGTCCATCAATAGTTCTTTTTGCATTCCCATGCAATACCCATGGATTTGGCCAAAACGTTATGCCTCCCCAGAGCAGGCGTAACGAGGAGAAATGTTTTTATTTCTCTTTGTTTTTTACTCTTTCCTTGTGTGCTGCATTCTGCAGCACACGTGGAAAGAGGAAAAAGCCTCTCTGGATTGTTTTTGTGCAGGAAGGTGGCCCTTCCTACACACGAAAAAATCCTGCCTGCAATGGAGGCACCTTTGCACTATTGTGCAAGGGTGCCTACATTGGCTCTAGGGAGCAAATAGTGCGCCAGCGCAGGGGGAGAGGACAGGAATGTACAGTATTTCATAAATACGGCGTATTCCTGCCCTTTCACATTGGCATAGGGCAGCGCAGCAAAAAGATGTACCCTTCACTAATTCCTTATAAATGAGGCCTGTAGTTGGGAAATTTGAGCAACATGAAAGTTTGTGGCAATTTACAAAATACTGAATTTGTGTGAAATATTTGGTTCCACGTATTGAGAAGTAGCCATTACCTAGTAGGTCACAGTCACTTGGTCCCGTCAGCTTCCCCTTGCTGTTGCAGCCAGCACATCCCTCCTGCCTGCTCCGACTTTTGCCAAGGTTCCAGTGCCCCAAGGTGCTCCATGCCCTGCAACCTTGCCCGTTTTGCCACGCTGTTCTCCCCTGCACCATTTTTCCATTCCATGCTTCCCACCTCCCCAGCGCCCCTCCCAGGGCCAATTTAATGGAGGCCACAGTACGGGTCCAGTGAGCAGGTTCACCAGATCCCCTTTGCTGTAAGACTTGCCACGCTCGCAGGCCGCTTCTTATCCTGTGAGTAAGCCCACCATCCAGCACATCCTCCTGCCTTCTGCAACTTTTGCCAAGGTTCCAGTGCCCAAGGGTGCCATACGCCCTACACCCTTGCCCCGTTTTCTCACCGCCATTCTCCCCGTGACGTTTTTCCATTCCCACACTTTCTGCCTCCCTAGCACCCCTTCCAGGACCTTTTTAATGGATGCCGCAGTGCAGCCATGCCACGGACGTGCCGCCTGCACACCAAAGGCAAGCCCGTCTGTGCCATTCACACCTGGACCGCACCCAGCACCTCCGGACTCCCACAGGTACTTCGCATCCGACCTGTGCACCCTGGACCCGGATGCAACAAAGCTGCTGCCTCGCATCCCCTGTCTACACAGTGGGACCTTTCACCTGTCTCCACTGCCATTTCATCACCTCCCTAGGACCGACTGCACTGACAGGATCCCACACTCTGCCTTCCCCACCGGCGGAGACGCAACCCCCGATCAACTCAGATGACAAAATCTCAGAAATCTTCACCCCGTTCGCCATTGAATCCAAGCACTACGTCTTTCTGGGAGACCTCAATTTTCACCTAGACGACCCCACAGACATCAACTCCACCGATCTCCTGTAGCGAATGGACAACATTGGCCTCCAGCAGCTGGTCTCAGACCCCACTCTCAGACCCCATCTTCACGTCTAGCAACAGAATTAGATACAGCCACACCACAGAACTCACCTGGTCTGATCATTCCATCGTACACTTTACCATCACTAGCTCACCTCCGCAACACCCACAACCGTCACCTCGCCCCTTTCTGCAGCTGGACCAAGGTCACTCAGCACCAATGGACCGACACCCTCAGCCTCTCCCAGCCCGGCACCTCCACCAACCTGAACCAGGCAGTAGAGAATTTCAATGCCTGGATCGCCTGAGCCGCCGACCAAGTCTCCCTCACTAAATGAGCCGGAAGGCACGGATCCACCAAACGGGCCAGCTGGAACGGGAATCAGCCATAACAAAGCATTGCTTACATCACATGCCTTTACATCGCGGATGATACAATGACCGCGTTGTTACAACTCGAAACATTACAGCGCAAGTCGTTTCAATGACTTGCAGTAGGGGATGCACTGGTGTTGGATTTAGAATCCAACACCTTCCCTGCTTTTGCAAAAACTGGATTAGGAATAGTAAATGATACTATTCCTAAGTACAGTGCCCCCCTCCAACAAGTCATTGAAATGACTTGTGATGTAATAGTTCGAGTTTTAACTAGCGGTCGTTGTAACAACCGCGTTGTAAAGGCATGCGATGTAACACATGCGAAGTAAAAGTATATATTTGCAGGTACACCCCAGAACTCAATGCTGAAAAATGCAGATGCAAACAACTGGAAAGAAAATGGCGCTCCGGCAGAAGCAACAGTGATTGAGCCATCTTCAAGTCCTAGAGAAGGCAATTAGCCTCCAACTCACCAGACACCTGGAGAGAAACAACCTTCTAGACCCCTCCCAATCAGGATTCAGAGCCAAACATAGCACAGAGATTTCCCCGATCACCATGACAGACAACATTTGTACTCTACTTGAGAGAGGGGAACGAGCTGCCCTAATCCTTCTCAACCTCTCCACCAGTTTCGATACCATCTCCCACCACATACTCATCAACCGTCTGCACCAGTTTGACATCAAGGACAATGCTATTAGATAGATAGAATTCTTACTCGTAGGGCACACTCACAGGATTTGCCTCCCTCCCTTCACCTCACAGCCCAAGTACACCATCTGCAGCATCCCACAAGGCTCATCCATAAATCCCGCCCTCTTCAACATCTACATGACGCCGCTAGCAAACATCATCATCACTCTCACTACATCAACATCATCTCCTACGCCGACGACACCCAACTTGTCCTTTCACTCTTAGCGGACCCCACTATGATGAAATCCAACTTTCACAACTGCATGAAGAACGTTGCATCCTGGATGAAAGACAACTACCTGAACCTCAACACAGACACAACCAAAGTGCTGATTTTCGGCAGCCACATCTCCCTCTGGAATGACTCCTAGTGGCCACTGGGACTCGGACCCACCCTCACTCTGAAACATCATGCCCGCACCTCTGCATCATCCTTGATAGATGACTCCCCATGAAACAACACGTCAAGGCCAGCCTGCCTCCACATGCTCCGTAGAATCTTCAAGTGGCTCCCCACCAGCACCAGGAAAACAGTGATGCAGGCCCTCATCACCAGCCGTCTAGACTAAGGCAATGCACTCTATGTAGGCACCACCGATGAACTCATGAGAAGACTCCAGACCATCCAGAACGTAGCAGCCAGGCTGATCCTCACCTTGCCCAAAAGAACCCAATCTCCCAGCACCTGAGAGACCTCCACTGGTTCCCCATCAAGAAGAGATGCCACTTAAAGCTCTAGAGCCACACCTACAAAGCCCTCCATGACCAAGGACCAGTATATATGAACCACAGCCTGAACTTCCACCAACCATCTAGAAACCTCCACTCACCTCATCTTCGCACAGACAGCGGGTAGCTACATCTAACGCACCAGAGGACAATCCTTCTCACACCAAACCGCCAAATCCTGGAATGCTGTTCCCCTCCACCTTCGAACAGCACCCTCATTGTCAGACTTCAGGAAGCGCATTTCAGGAAGGGGCTCAAGACCTGGCTCTTCGACTGAGACCCACAGCCCAGCGCCTGAATACCCTCTTTAGTGATATGCTCTGCTTTATAAGTACAGTTTGATTGATTGGAGCAGCCCAGACACAATTTAAGTAATAAGGTTCTAGCGAGGCACACATGTGCCAACCCACGTGCACCAGCAGTCCCAGTCTACGTGCTGCACCGGTTCAAAATGTTGATGGCCGCCCGCCAATGGCCCTAAAAGACTACTTGATGTGTCCTGTCTAGCACCTCTAATTCTCCTCTCTTGCTTTTTCTGTCAGGGGCTCAGAAGTGATGGGGGTCCGAAATGGCATTGCAGTGTCTCTGTGCAGACAGCAGAACGGGAGCCAACCGGTGCAGAGCAAAATATAGGATGAGTGGCCAATCTGGTGGCATATTTATGAGTGGGGTTGCATTGCGCTTGCACCACACAACATGCACAGCATAAGCCCAAAATACGATTTATGAAGCCATGCAAGGCCACCTTGCGTGGCCCTGAGTGGCTTCATAAATCCAGAGTTACGCAACACAAATCACTGCATTGTGTTACTCTGCGCCAGGGAGGCATTCCATGAGTGTTGCATGGGTGTTCCAATGCAACATCCATGAATTTTGATGGCGCTCCAGATTTATCAAAAGTGGTAGACCTGGGAAAGCGCCGAAGAGCTACGCCTTCCCAGGTGAGTCATGACGAGGAGAAATAGCTTTATTTCTCTCGATTCTTCCTCTTTCTATGTGTGCTTCATACTGCAGCTCACATAGAAAAAGTAAAATATCTCAGCCCTTCCTTCAAAAAAAAAAAAAATCCTCCTTACAGCACAGACACCCTTGCACCATGGTGCAAGGGTGCCGGCATCACTTTGAAGCACCCGATATTGTTCAATAACAATATTTACCCTGGATGGATTTTGTTTCCGATTTTTTCACGGCAGTCAAAATATTGACAATGTTTTAAATAATACAATCGATTGGTGAAATGTCCAACTTCCAAACACCAACACTTCATTTCGTAAAATGATTGAGCATTTAATGTATTATTTCTAAAGTTAGCTAGGAGATGGTGATGCACATTGTGAGCGCATACAAATGTTGCCCTTCGACATGGTCCTTAGCTGGGAGATCTCAGCGTTGTACCTGGGTTCAAAATAGCCAAAGGATAGCATGAGAGGTGTTGCACCATAAAATAACCCTCTGCTAAAATACTAATTATTGTAACACTTCACTTAGAGCATATAGACATGTCCTTGGAATTCTTTACCGTAGCCAGACACAGTGCTAGACTTCCATTGGGGTAATGAAGTGCTCTGCAATTCGTGTATCACATCATTATTTACTTCTAATGGCGCCCCTTGTAAACGCATTAAACACACTGAAGGGATAAGCTAGAATTCGTCATCCAGTCGCCATGCAGCTCAGCTCGCCACAGAGCTCCATTCACGAAGCGCGTGCCGTGTCTGTACGTAGGAACAATTAGCGCGGACCATCTCGTCATACGGACGTTACGACTTCCTCAGATGAGGAGACGCACAAAGGCGGTCCAATCCAAACAACGCATAACGAGGTGAGACAGAAACCATTTGCCATTACGGTGTGAACTTTGGAAAGTGCATAAAGCAGCCCCTCGCAGAGGCCTGGGTGGAAGCTTTAGGAAGTCCAGCATATTTCGCACCACGCTTGAGTTGTAAAATCGTGGCGGGAAGCTGGATTTTTGAGCTTCGTGTATTAACCATTTTTTCACGTGTACATATGTGATTCTCTAGTCTGCTTGTCAGATGAAATTACGAATCAAAATGCAAAGAAGTAAAGACACCTGTGTGAAGGAATTTCTAGAGAGCTCGAAACTAACCTTCGTTACTCTGAGTCGTTCTCTTCCTCAACATATTCCTTCTTAATAAGGGTGCCACGCATGATACAATTTTGAGCATAACAATGAGAATAGCATCAGGCACAGGCTCAAAGGGCTCAAAGGGCTTCAGACAAAGGAAAGGTCCAACAAAGGTATCACTGGCTTGACAGTTGGCTCGGGAAGGCCCAAATCCTTCCAGAGTGAGAGACCAGGTCCTAAACTGTGATAATACCCACCACAGTTGCCTGAACACTCTGGTGCCATACAACTGCCACCACAATGAGGAGGGAGCAAGGTTCTACAGGAAACCATTCCTTAAAATGTAGAGAACCGTAGGAAGTGGGAAGAGAGACAGACATAGGCAAGACCCATGAAAAACTGAAATAGGTGGAAAATCATCAGCAGGACGCGAGTAGATTAGAACAGGAGTTTATTCGTAATCCTTCCACACAACACACGGAGCGTCCAGTCGGCCAGCCGTCCGGATAATAACTGACAGCATTACCCGAACACTGTACCGAGCGACACTCCATGCTAGAGTTCGGAACAAGATTCAAAAGAACACATAGCAAATGGCATAGTAAAACATGTGTCGTGCGCTGGTCGCACAGGGAACACCACCAGCACGTGATGTATACAACAACAGTGGGCAAATGTATATAATAACAGCAGTCCAACTATCACAACACCTTCCCCCTTAAAAGAAAACAATATAAACGAGTAACCAAAAATAATACAAAAGTTACAATGAACAAGGTTAATAAAATAATACGAGAGTAACGATGAACAGGATTAATATCTGATGAAATCCTCAAATCTTTTTGGAACATTTAAAATGCGGCCTCTGGAGGAACTAATGTTCCCCTTAGCATTTACGGGTAGAGAGGAAGAGTTAGCAGCTAACTGACTAGTACTCGCTACCTGAGAAGAATGGACCAGATTGCTAGAACTGGACGAACCTCTAGAGACTAACCAGTGACCCCAATCAAGATTGTCTTCACAATTTCTTTGTCTCCTTTGTAATATCCTAACTTGATCGGGAGAGACTTTAACGAGTTGTCTTTTGTTCCACCACCCCCTATTTTGAACAAAAGCAGTCCCTTTACTGGCTTTGAATATCTGTTCCGGGGACAAGAACTCCAACTCTCCTTTTTTAACCATGGCAGGTTTCTTAATAAGGACCCAGTCTCCAACCATAACATCCTCGTCATTCAAACGACATTTCCTGTCGAAACTCTCTTTCATATGTAACTGCTTGGTGTGAACTCTATGACAAACATCATCAAAATTGACCCTTGAATTAGTAGACATATCCTTTAACCAAGTTGGAAACAAAGTAGTGTGGGCCTCCCTACCCCTCAACAAAGTAAAAGGTGGTATTCCAGTCGTTCAGTGAGGGGATGTGTTATAACTCCAAACCTTTTGAACAATGAATTCACTTACATCCAACCCTGAAGCTAGCGCAGTCTGAATACTTTCTTTCACTACTTTATTACCCCGTTCAACTAAACCGTTTGAAGTAGGGGAATATAGGACCACTTTGAGGTGTTTCATGTCTAATTTGTTGAGAAACTTGCACATTCTATCGGAAACAAAATGTGTGCCATTATCTGTTACAATAGTTTTGGGAGAACCTTCTAACGAAAACATTTTGTTTAAAAATGAGATCGTAGATTCAGTATCAGGAGACTGAACAAAACAGTGGTATATCCATTTAGAAAAATAATCGACTGCCAGTATAACATATTTTTTATCTTGGTCTAAGGTAGAATAAGGGCCAGAAAAATCCAAGCTGATTTTTTCCCATGGGGCTTTAGGAAATTCGGTAGGATGCAAAGGTGTCTTAAGTGTCTGCCAATGCTTATCAGACAGGAGGCATTCAGGACAACCATCGATGACACTCTTGACTTTTGAGTCCAAAGAAGGCCACCAAAAATGGAGCTTAATTTTCATTATAGCCTTGTTGATGATCAAAGGTCGCACCCCAGCAGGTGGAACAAACTTATCCCCCCGACGAATGATACCGTTCTCGACGGATAGTTCGTTTGAAACTTGCGCAAAAACGCGCAAATCACCATTCAGACACCTAGATTCAGGCCAAACATGAGTTGAGTAGTCGATCACCTTTTTCAAAATTCCATCATTCTCACAAGCTGTTTTCCAATCACCCTCGGATAACACAGAATCGTATTCATGAACTGAATCTATTACTGCGACACATTCAATATCCTCCAATGTGAAGTCCTCCTCATCATCCCTGACCATAAGTAACTCTGAAATTTCTCCCACCTTGTATATGTCTAACCACAAAGTTGTATTCTTGTAGTTTTGATACAAGTCTCATTAATCTTGCAGACATACTAGAAGTGTTAACTTTGTTAAAAATGTACACCAAAGGCTTATGGTCTATTATCAATTCAAATTTGCGTCCCCAGATGTACATCTTAAACTTCTGAACAGCCCACGCGCACGCTAACGCTTCACACTCGATCGTGCTGTATTGCTGTTGTGAGCTCTAGACGCGAATACCACAGTGAGTATGCGTACATCCACTCTTTGGCCTAGAACCGCACCAAGACCCAACACACTTGCGTCTACGGTTATCATGGACATACACTCGTCTGTAAAAGCATGAAGTGCTTGTGCTGAAACAATAAATTTTTTTACATTCTTGAATGCAGTTTCTAAATCCTCAGACCATACAAAATTCTGACCTTTCCTAAGCAATACCCTTAAAGGTTCAACGGCTTGAGCATAGCATGGTACAAATCTTGCGTAATATTCCTCTAAGCTGAGGAAAGAGCGTAAGGTGTCTTTATCCTTAGGTGCTTTTGCATCTTCAATAGCTCTGATCACTGAAAAAGTAGGCTTAATCCCTTGACTAGAAACATTATGACCTAGATATTCTAATTCTTGTACAGCGAATTTACATTTATCAGGTCTCACAGTCATTTCCTTAGATTTTAATATCGTTAGAACACTTTTGAGAATGTCATTGTGCTCCTTAAATGACTTAGCATAAATTAGAATATCATCCAAATATGCCTGAACACCCTTAATGTAGTGAAACAGTGTGTCCATCAATTTTTGAAACACGCTACCCGCTGATGCCAATCCAAAAGGAAGGTGGAGAAACTTGTACGCTCCAAAAGGGGTGACAAATGTAGTCAACTCTTGAGACTCTTTGGATAGGGACACCTGGTGATATGCTGATCTCAGATCAATCAAAGAGAACCACTTAGCCCCTCCTATATTTGCAAGTTGTTCGTAGATCCTTGGCAGTGGGTTACAATCCACCAAAATATTTTTATTAAGTGAGCGCAAGTCTGCATAAAGTCTGACCTCGCCAGACTTATTTTGTGCCACTACGATGGGGCCACCCACTGTGAAGAATCTGTGGCTTTGATTATACCTTGGTCACTTAAATTTTTTTAAGTGAGCTTAAGTTCTTCCCTTACACTCATAGGGACCGAACGTACTTTATGTGAAACAGGTTGTGCACCAGGAACTAATTTGATACGATGTTCCACACCTTTAACTCTACCTACTTTGTCGCTAAATACAGGTTTAAATTCAGCAATTATTTTGTCAACTATTTCCACATTGGTAACAGAATCAGAACAATTAACATTGCATACAGATAGATCTCCCACTTTTATTGGGTTCTCATCACCTGGGACCAAGTATAGACCCATGCGAGCTAAGTCCTTCCATCCAATAATATTTTTCCCTTTTTCCGCTACATACATTTGTGTTGCAGTTCCTCTCCCAAGACATTGTACAACACCAAGGAAATACCCAATCATGTTAATGACTTTCTCGCCGAAGGTTTTTGGGTATACGTCTGAATGAAGTAATTGTTTATTCTTCCACAGGTCATAAAATGTAGTACCTCGAAGAATAGTAATCGGTGAGCCTGAGTCCGCCATGACTTGTAGAGCGATGTTGTCAATGGATGCTTGGCACAGGGGACCTTTTATCGAGATAGCGTCCCCTTCGCAGTCTAGGGTGACAACGGTATTATTAAGAGAGTCGGAACATGATTCCACTTCAGTATCGATATAACGAACATTGACTGCTTTCCTAGCGTTTCTGCACAGTCCTTGAAAATGACCAATTTTTTTAGTGCCAGACAACCAGGGTGATTTCCAATATGGTTCTTTGAACCCCACGTGTAGCAGAAAAGGGGTTGTTTCTTTTGAGGAAACCTAGGCGGTCTACTATTAACGTTTACCGCTGCAAGAGAGTTCTTGTGATCATCGTCGGTTGAAGTGACAGAATTAACTCCAGGTTTATTATCTTCTTGCATGACTTTACTTGAAATTGTAGAGCACTCGATACTCAAGGCTAAGTCAATCACCTCAATAAGGGTGGATTTTTGCAGCTTAGAATTCTCTGTTTGATCCTTCTGGATGCACAGTTAAATACGAACTGGTCTCTAATATAATTATCCGTTAGTGGCCCAAAACCGCATGTAGTCGCTAGTACTCTAAGAGTTGAGATATATTCTTCTACTTTTTCATCTTCTTTTTGTTTCCTTTTGTAGAAATTGTGATGACATGATGTTTGGTTCGTCTGAAAATTGCTTCTTAAGACGTGCTACAGCTTCTAGGTACACATTCCATTGACTATCACCAGAATGAGAAGCTGGAGGAGGAATTGGGACCACACTATCGAAAATTCTTTGAGCAGCTTGCCCCAGACAACCAAACAATAAAGCAAACTTGCAGGCAGCTGAATAGTCTACTGTGTCTATTGCCACTAAATGGTTCTCAAAAAGTCTGAACCATTCATTCCAGATAATAGGTGGACTGCCTGGTTTGCTCAAGAAAGGAGATGGTTGAGTGATTGGATTGATATTTGAGGCCATAGTTAAATGTATAATTCAAATAAATTGCTGACTGTAAACTCTGTCGTAGAACTGAAACTGGATACGAGCGTGCGCGTCGCTGAAATCTTGCTTAAACGCGCTGAAGGATGAATAAATGAAGGTGATCACAAGCGTGTGCGTCGCTGAAATATTGATTAAACGCGCTGAAGGATGAGAAAAACTGAACACTAGCGTGCGCGTCGCTAAAACACTGTTTGGACGCGCTGAAATTTAGTTTAAACTTGTAGGATAACAAAGTCCTTTAATCTTGTTCCAGGATTAAAGTTGTAATCACACTTAATAAAGATGCAAATAGCTAGAAAAATGATAATAATATTGTGCAATATGCTGTAGATATTCACTGGCTTAAATAAATAGGCTGTATGCAAATGAATATTTAAATCTGAATGAAATGACGTGTGTATCATCGTGAATTAAAGTTGACGACATGCGTATGAATTTGGAATTAACGTGCGTGTTGTCGAGCAATTTGGTTGGCAGAACGCGTATGTGCTTGAAATTGACGTGCGTGTCGTCGGGTAGTGAAGTTCACCACACGCGATTAATTCCAAAGTGAGGATTAACATTGCGTAGTCAATGATGTTACATGTGCGTGGGCCCAATCCAAGATGGCGCCGCGTACCGTAACTTGATGACGTCAGCAGGCAAATCTAATTATGTTCTGGCTCCGATAAAGTCTTAATCGTTACAGAGGGCAAACTTCATGTTGCCAACCACGGATAAAAACCGGGAGCTCCGATGACCAATTTGAATACACATACCTTATTAAAGATGACCTACATACTGACTTGAAGATTCAGACTTTTACGAATCAACTTGAAGGTAGGTGAAGTTTGGTACGGCCGTGGGTATGCGGGTGGAAGATTCCCAGTCGTCGCCAGATGAAATAGGTGTAAAATCATCAGCAGGACGCGAGTAGATTAGAACAGGAGTTTATTCGTAATCCTTCCACCCGACACACGGAGCGTCCAGTCGGCCAGCCGTCCGGATAATAACTGACAGCATTACCTGAACACTGTACCGAGCGATGCTCCATGCTAGAGATCAGGACAAGATTCAAAAGAACACATAGCAAATGGTATAGTAAAACATGTGTCGCGCGCTGGTCGCACAGGGAACTCCACCAGCGCGTGATGTATACAACAACAGTGGGCAAATGTATATAATAACAGCAGTCCAACTATCACAAAAACAAATTGCAAAGTTTACTAGAAGACTTGCGAGTGGCAGTCCTGAAGCAGAAGTACTGAAATTATACTACCCTTGTGTGTGGAACATCCAGCCTTCCAAGACCTCATCATTCATCCACTACACTGTAAGTCATAAACTGGTCAGTAATAGACACTCCAGAATTAGCAGCCAATGTGGCAAATGAAACAGTGCGAGGAATCTTTCATCCATCAATTTCAAGAGATGCGATACAGAACAACAAGTACTGAAGAGCCTTCCGCTGTAAATTTGTGCAGGACCCAAGAAGGAAAAGAATGAGTTAGAAGTCATCCAAGAGAAGAACACAACATAAATTCCCCTTGCCCGTCTCCCTGGACAAGTAGGCCAAGGGCTTAATATTCGATTGGGTAGTAAATATATCTAATCGAGGCTTCTCCTGTGTCAGGATAGCTAGAATACCTCTAACTTGAGAGACAGTTCCTTGGAGGAGGGAAAAAGCCAAATGCAGCCTAACACTGGCATGTATGAGGTTGTGATGCAGACAAGATGCATTCCACTCAGGAAAGCAGGGTACGTCCTGCAAGGATCTAAACCTAGGGGCATATTTACTATGACTTGGCAGAGTGGGGCATTAGCCTCCTTGGCTTAACACCGCGCTCGCCACTTCTGATGTGCAGGGCTGCACCATATTCACAACAATATGGTGCAGCCCTGCATTTTCCCCTGCGCTGGCACTACATTTAGCAAAAGACAAACAGATGATGCGGAAGACGATAGCGTGTGGAATTGACAGCTGTCTGCCTTCCATGGTATTTTATGATAACTGTCCTGTTTGCTTTTAATAATTGTTTTTTCGTATCCCCCGCAATTTGGTGTGTGATTTTTAAACAAACGAGGCTTACTTGCACGCATTGCCTTTTCCGTTTCTCTCCTGCTGCACTTGGTTCTCTTGGCCGCATTTTGCCGCTCACAGTGTGGGACGTAGCTCCACCCCCCCTCCTCATTTTCGCTACCTGGAGCACTATAAAAACAACACGGGTGCCCGGACGTGCAGCGAACGCGTGCAGCGGGCGCACCAAAGGCAAGCCCATCCGCGCCAGGCCAGGGCCCAGGGCCATGACCCCTGGTTCATTAAATAGGAACACTTTAACTTATTCCTCTAAACAATTGTTGGATTACCGCACTGGCCCACATTCAGATTGTATACTTTTCAATCTTGAGAAGGATACCGACTCCTGTTTGGGATGTAATTTAATAGTGCATTTAGGATTATGTGGGCCATCTCATGTTTCAACATTTTCTACTTACATTAAACAACCAATCAACTCACAACCAGAAAACAACGAATCACCTATTAAGGAATTTTTCTTTTTTTAAATTAACTGTCACTCACTCCCTAAACATCAGTCTGATGTTTTTGATTTTCTAATCGACAAACAACTGGACGCTATTTTCCTTATGGAGACATGGTTAAACAACAGCTCTGGTCCGGATATAGCCGCCGCTCTGCCCCCTAACTATGTTATAGTCAGGAAGGATAGAGAGGATAAAAGAGGTGGGGGGATTGCCATAATTTATAAAAATGCATATAGCAGCAAGTTTGATGACTTACAGGTCACAGACTGCGAAACTGCGCAGTTTAAATTGACTCTAACTCCACACCTCACTTTTTCAGGGATATTGGTCTATAGACCCCCTGGGCCTGCCAGTCCTTGGGTCACAAACTTCCCTGATCTGGTCACTCCCTTCCTGCTCAGATCGGCTAATTTTTCAATTTTAGGTGATCTCAATCTCCGCCTGGAGGATCCTGCCTGTACCATTAGTAATATTCTGATTTCAGACTTAGCAGCTATCAATATTCTGCTTCATAATTCTGGACCTACGCACAAAGCTGGCCACCTATTGGATCCTATTTTTTCAAATTTATCCAGTATTGAATGTTTTACAGCAATCCCTCTGTGCTAGTCCGATCATTTTTTGGTTGGTTTTAAACTAATGATTTCTGACAATTCGCATGTGGTGCCTTGCGGTATTCAAGAATTAATAAGGAATTGGAAAATGTATTTATTTATTTATTTATTTTTAGCATTTATAGAGCGCACTATCACCAATCAGGCATCCTGGCGCTGGCATATACATGCGCTGATAGACTACTGTTTCAGGAAAACGCTAGAATAACCATGTCATGCACTAGGAAAGAGGCAAGTTTTTAATCTCTTCCTAAAAGGCAAGAGATCGACCAAATGTCTCATTTCCACTGGGAGCTTATTCCATAATCGGGCGGCAGAGATGCTGAAAGCTTTGCCTCCGGATTTCATTTTTTTGAATCTTGACACCTTCACTAGTCTAGCTGACGAAGAGCGAAGGCTTCTCTCAGGAACATACCAAGCAAATTTCCTCTGCAAAAGTTCCGGTCCTAATCCATGCAAGGCCTTAAAAGCTATGCGAAGTGACTTAAGCTGGATTCTCTGCAAGACCGGAAGCCAGTGCAGTTCTGCCAAAGCCAAGGAGGTCGAAAACTCTGGAGCCTATCTATTAGATAGCTCGGGGAATCCAGCAGCAAAGCATTACAATAGTCTAATCGGCTTAAAATGGTGCTTTGGGCTACCAATACTCGCTCATGGATTGGCAATAGCGGGAAGATTTTGCGAAGGACTCTAATAATAGCAAAACAGCTCCCCACAGTTTTATTAACCTGAGATTCGTGCGTCAGCTTATTATTAAACAAGATACCCAAGTTTCCGAACATTGTCGACAGGCAACGGTGGACGCTCCGAATTCGATGGCCAAAAGTTTGAGGGCAACATGGGGGGTGCCTTCCCTGCTAGACAGTAGAGAACTTCGGTTTTATCAGCATTGAATTGCAATGAGTTTTCCCTTAGCCAGTAAGTTATGAAACACTTCAAGGGACGTGGACTGTTCTCCCTCCAAGGAGAGGATCATTTGAGTGTCGTCCGCATAATTAACAATCCTAATATTATGTGGCCTTATAACAGGGATCAGAGGTTGCAAGTATATATTAAATAAGATCGGGCTGATCGCGGAGCCATGCGGAACGCCATGCGAGGTATTAATAAAATTAGATTGATAGGGAAGAATCGCCACTGCCTGACTCCTATCAGAGAGGAAAGATTGAAACCACTTCAAGGCGATCCCTGATATTCCCACCTCCCTCAGTCTTGTCAGAAGAATGGCATGGTTGACCGTGTCAAACGCGGCAGAGAGGTCAAGCAGGATAAGAACCGCCGCTTGACCTCTATCTGCCCGCACACGAAGCTCATCCATTACTGTCACCAGGGCAGTCTCTGTGCCCGATTGCACATCTTCTAGGATCCTGTTAGTTTCCAGATATTTGGATAATAATCTACTAACTATCCGCTCTACGATTGTAGCTGGATACGGTAGCAGGGAAATTGGCCTATAGTTTTTTGGACAGGCAGGATCCAAAGTTGCCTTTAAAAGAGGAGTTACCAGTGCCTGCTTCCAGCTGCTCGGTACTACTCCAGAGCAAAGAGATTGATTGTAAATAAGGTGGAGTACAGGGAACAATTCTCCTCCCAGCTCCTTCCAGAGGCAAAGGGTCCAATGGTGAACCCGAGGAGATACCTAGGGCCACCTGACCGAATTCCTCCACAGTGGGCATCTCAAATTCCACCAGGGAATTCGGGCTCTCTGTCTCTTGTCCTCCAACCTTTAGATCTATCCTAATGCCAGGAGAGACCCTCCTCCGCTGCTCATATAGCTCTGGGCCAACTCCTTCCTCTTCCACAGTGTCCCTACCAAGGCCATCAATGATAGTTTTAATTTTATCATTGAAAAACCTAGCAAGGTCATCACAAAGATCTTGGGTGGGAGGTATCTGCTTCTTAACGCAATCAGGACTCATCAGGTTGTTCACTATTTTAAAAATACTTCCAGTATTATTAGGAGCATTTAGGATAGAACCGGAGAAGTATTCCGCTTTTGCGATAATAATCTCCTTTTTATAGCTAGCAATTGCTATTTTCCAAGCAGACTTAGCCTTAACTTCATACCTCCTTCTCCACTTCCTCCTTCTCCACTTCCTCTCTGCCTGTTTACTTTCTAGTTTTAGATCTTTAAGTCTATCATTAAACCTTGGGGCAGAGGGTCTACCTATTTTCCTACGAGTTTTCAGAGGAGCAATCCGGTCCAGAGTGGAAGTGATCTGTTTACAGAGGGTCGCATAGTTCTCCTCCACATGTCTGCCTGACACAAAGCAACCATCCAGAGCAAACACCGGAGGAGTACTGCCCTTTCTTAGAAGGGCCTTCCAATCTCTGCTAACATAATTTTTTGTTTCTCTGGTTACGTGACTGCCAATCGGAATATATGCCTGGAATTTAATCAGATTATGGTCGGACCAGACCACCTGCAGAATGTCCAATATTCCTAGTGTGTGGTCCTCTGAGAAAATTAAATCCAGGGTGTGTCCTCCCTTGTGAGTAGGCTCAGAGACCTGCTGATGTAGGTTAAAACCCTCACATGACTGAAGTAGATTCTTAAAGCCACAGTCTAAAGATCCATTAAGCCAAAGATTGAAATAACTCAGAACCACCAACCTAGCGTGTGTAACCGCCAAATTGCTGATAGTCACAATCAGTGACTGCTGTTGCTGCACACTAATAGCCCCTGGAGGTCTATAACAAACAATCCCAGTCATTACATGACCATTAGAATCCTTTATGGCAAAACCAAGCATTTCGAACCCCTCTATCACATCGATCTCAATAGTAACCAGATTCAATGATTCTTTAAAGATCACACCTACTCCTCCTCCCCTCCCACTCAGTCTAGGTTTATGACAGACTTTATACCCCGGCGGACATGCCAATCCTAGTCACTTTCTAGATGTATCCAGGTTTCTGTCATGAATAGAATATCCAATTCGTGGAGTTCCAACATCAACTGAATCTCCACACAATGCTTGGGCAGAGATCTTACATTAAGTAACCCGCAAAGGAGGTGCTCCTGTAATACAAAATCTGAGATAGGGCCCGCATTCTCCTCAATTTTGAACCTCCCCTTCCCCTATCCCAGCACACCTATTTAGCGTAATTCCATACCTGTATAGCGAATACAGCAACCTCCTGCGGTAGCCTGCTGCGGTCTGAAACGGGCAGCCAGGTTGGCGCTGGGCGCGGTCAGTTCGCGGACGGGTGTAGACGGGCTTGCCTTTGGCGCGCCAGTGGCGCTCCCACTGCACGCCCTCACCAGCATGTCCCTTTGTAGCTGTGGGCCCAAAAAAGACTAGACCGCACACTTTACAAAATGGCGGGTCCGCTCTACCAGACGGACACCGCAACTTAAAAATAGGGCACACTCGAGTCGGAGGTGAGTGGCACACTGAGGACACAAAAACAGTTTATAAAAACCCTCTCTTAAAAACAATTATTTCAATTGATGTGCAAAACATAAATCGAATAGTAGCTCCTCGTTTATTTTAAAAGAAAGTCTGTACATTAAAAAGATTTCCCCTTCATGTGCAAAAACGCAAAAGTCAATTAGCAGCTCCCCGTGCAACATACATCTGTCAGTACATCAAATAATGCCTCTCTCACGCTGCGCGCCCACGCCAGCGCGTCCCTTTGTAGCTGTGGGCCCAAAAAAGTCTAGACCGCACATTTGACAAAATGGCAGGTCCGCTCTACCAGACGGACACTGCAACTTAAATACAGGGCACACTCGAGTCGGAGGTGAGTGGCACACTGAGGACACAAAAACAGTTTATAAAAACCCTCTCTTAAAAACAATTATTTCAATTGATGTGCAAAACGTAAATCGAACAGCAGCTCCTCGTTTATTTTAAAAGAAAGTCTGTACTTTAAAAAGATTTCCCCTTCATGTACAAAAACAAAAAAGTTAATTAGCAGCTCCCCGTGCAACATACATCTGTCAGCACATCAAATAATGCCTTTCTCCTGCTGCGCGCCCATGCCAGCGCGTCCCTTTGTAGCTGTGGGCCCCAAAAAGACTAGACCGCACACTTTACAAAATGGCGGGTCCGGTCTACCAAACGGACACCGCAAATTAAAAACAGGGCACACTCGAGTCAGAAGCCATTTCGTCTATGAGCAGTGTCACATTCTGGCAAACAACAGCCTTTATTTCTCTGCCGGTGCGCACTCCAAGATATCTGGTTACGTTCTGCGGCCATTTAAAAAGTAACCCAGATTTAGAGGAGGCCATAGTGTAGGAATTCAAAGGCAGCACATCACTTCCATTTCCTTTTACTTTATTTTGGTCATATGCCATAAAAGCAATGAGCATAAAATATGCAAAACAAATAAATTACTTCAAATCAAGTCTAGAAACGTGCATTAAAATGAGTAAAATCACAGGCATAACAATGATAGTAACACTAGTCAGATGTATAAAGTCACACAGCACATTTCTGGAAATAGAGTTAAATATCCTCAGCTGTTGGGCAAGGCTGCAATGTGGAGTTAAAAGACATTAAACATTTGCACTGAATGAGCCAGATGCTCTCTAAAAATTTGGCAATTGAGAAAACTACAACTGGGGACATGTTAGCTCTACAAATTCTCACTGCTACCCTGTAGTGGCGGACACCGGGGAAACGGCATAGAGGAACTATCCAGCGCCGTCTCTGCTTTTAGTATTTTGAACAAAAAAAAGTACATGTTTTGTCGTTTCCTCTGCTTCTCCACATTCAGGACAGGAATTGGAGCACCTATGGTTGGCTTTCCACTTGCTGGTGGCCGTTGCTAAAGGTAAGGTGCCCAAACTAAATCTAATGTACAATGCTTTGTACATTGGATTTAGGTTGGGTCTATTTCATCCATGTAGTTCTCTAGAGAAGGGAATGCCTTGAATTCTAGGAAAGATTCGGTCTGTTTCCCCAAGTTGGGCGATGGAGTAGTACAGACCCCACCTGATCCCAGTACATTGCCTTCAGAGTTTTTAGTTCAAGAGGGGAAATCGAACTTGGATCTTCTATCCCAGTTCATTTTGCAACCAGACAATTTGCAAAATTACACTACAGTATCACAGACTCCTATTAATGATGTTGCCGCTCGTAGGCTCAGGACACAGTACCACGCTTTGGATGGGCAAGAACTCTCCTATCTAAAGGATCCCGGCGAGGACAGCACGCTGCAATATTTTTAAAGGCACGGGGCTTTTAAAGTGAAACTCTTTCTCCCACGGGACTGCGAGGACCAGGGTGCTTCTCTCAACTGCTGATTCCCTGCACCTGGTTCCTCTTCCCGACTCCTCCCTCGGCCACTACATTACGCCTCGCGGACCCCGCTTCGCGGGAGCCGCTCGTAGGCTCAGGACACAGTACCACGCTTTGGATGGGCAAGAACTCTCCTATCTAAAGGATCCCGGCGAGGACAGCACGCTGCAATATTTTTAAAGGCACGGGGCTTTTAAAGTGAAACTTTTTCTCCCACGGGACTGCGAGGACCAGGGTGCTTCTCTCAACTGCTGATTCCCTGCACCTGGTTCCTCTTCCCGACTCCTCCCTCGGCCACTACATTACGCCTCGCGGCCCCCGCTTCGCGGGAGCCGCTCGTAGGCTCAGGACACAGTACCACGCTTTGGATGGGCAAGAACTCTCCTATCTAAAGGATCCCGGCGAGGACAGCACGCTGCAATATTTTTAAAGGCACGGGGCTTTTAAAGTGAAACTCTTTCTCCCACGGGACTGCGAGAACCAGGGTGCTTCTCTCAACTGCTGATTCCCTGCACCTGGTTCCTCTTCCCGACTCTTCCCTCGGCCACTACATTACGCCTCGCGGCCCCCGCTTCGCGGGAGCCGCTCGTAGGCTCAGGACACAGTACCACGCTTTGGATGGGCAAGAACTCTCCTATCTAAAGGATCCTGGCGAGGACCTGGTTCCTCTTCCCGACTCCTCCTCCTGCCTATTTAACTTTTACCACCTCTCGCGTGAGCGGGACGCGTGCGGGGCGCAGCGCGGGCGAAGCCCGGGCCAAGGGCGGACCCGTTGTAGCCCGTTTGAGACCGAGAGAGACCGGACCGGGCCCCTCCTCTTTCATCTGCGGACTAAGCCGTATGTGTTCATTTTAACCCATCATACTGTATTGAACATCAACCGTGGTCAATTATTTTTCCATTGGTCCATTGCAGGATATATTGACGCTTAACTACCACGATTGATTTACTGTGTTTATAGCACCTGAGAAATGGCAGCCAAAGAGGGTAGCAATCATGTGTCCAAGGTTAATCTGACAGGCACTCTAGATCATTTTATAGTAAGAGCTAACTCGGTGATTGATCAGGGTATTGTACTCATGGAGCGCAGAGTGTCGCAGGACTTGGCCCTAGCTAGGAGATCTTCTCTGGGCCCTCTTGCAACTGCGCGTACCCCTAATGGTACTGGTGCTAGCAATACCATTCTACCTCTCACCCAATTTGTGGATGATACCTCCGACAGTGATTCCTCGAGTGGTAACGATCTCACTACAAACTCGAGAATTTTATCCCCCCCAGTGCCCAGACAAGGACCGATCCTGCGTAAAAAAAGGGTCATTAATGATGGGCTGAACTCGAAGACCAAGCCCAAATCTTCTGGAAAAGTCAGTACCAAGTTAGGGGGAGCTAAACAAACAAAACAACATACCATCATAGTTCCAGAGGCTAATACAGTGGCCATAGAAACAGAAACCCTGGGAAGCTGTTCTTCACCCCTAGCCCTTATTTCTTCTAAGTCCTCTGGGGATCCCCCTGTACAGGCACATGCTTCTCCTACCCCTTTGACACAGACACCTGGGGATGCAATACCATCGCAACAACTCGACTTACTGCTGCGTACCCTCTTGGGTCCTTTGGAATCAAGGTTGGAGGGTATGGTGACTCTTCTCGCTAAGCTTGAACATCAAATAAGGGGTTTAGTAGATGGTGCTAATAACAAATCACCTCCCCCATGTTCTTGTAAATGTGGTTCCACTGCTAGGGATGGGGGGGTAGTGCTTGACCCTTCTGTTGTCTGTCGAGACACTCGGCCATCCATTATTCCACCTGTCATACCTCAGCCAGCCCCGGTTACTTTACATATTCCCCCACAAGTGCAACATCAAGCCAGGCCACCCAACGATCATCACACAGATTGTATTATCACAGGAAAGGCCCCTTCGGTCAAAGATAGTGCAAATGGGAGGTTGGAACGGAAGCACATTCAGGGAGATGCTTCTAGGCCCTCCCTGAGACTAGATCTGCCCCCGGAAGCAAGCCCTTACCTGGTTGTTCTTACTGGGGTTCCTGAAATTAATGACCCCAGTACTGAAGATTTTCCCAACCTGAAAAATAAGGTAATACACTGGCTCAGCACTCATAGGCCTTTGCCTCTGCATGCCAGATGCGAGATTATTATGGCCAGAAGGGTAAATTGGGTGGGGGGCACCCCTAAGAATATACCTGGCGATTGCGTCATAGTTAATTTTCGGGACGCACGGACAGCAGATTATATCAGTAATTGGGACACTTTTCGCTCAGACACAAAAATTGGGGTGCGCCCTCTCTCCTACTTTTACCCCAATGAACAATTGAGGCCAGAAGAAACTGGCTGGACCTATATCCCGCACTCGCATAGGGGAGGTGGTGGGCAACCAAGGCAAGCCCCCTACGACTTAAAATGGTCCTATCCCCTTTGCTCAAATAAGTTCAGTTGCCTCGATCAGGTTGACTGACTGGCCAGGTATAAACATGTGGCACTGGGTTCACTGGATGGTAGTACTACAGGCTCAGAGCTTATTGAGTTAATAAGGGAAAGGATCTTGCCACCTTGCAACCAGGGGAGCCCCTCTACCCCCGTACGGATCATTAGTAGTGTCCCCCTTGAGAATTCTACATTGACCTCTGATCCCCAGCAATTACCAGTCATTCCAGAAAGTGTTGGCACTGCTGCTCCCCGGTCATCTGAAAGATACCAGCAGTGTGGCTCTCTCCGCCTACTGGACCCCTCACCACATCCCCCGTGCTACCCACAGTACATGAATTTAATATCATGGAATGTGGCGGGTTTGAAAAATAAGCTAGCCTGTCCAGCATGGGGTACTTTTGTTGACACTGCTGATGTGATCCTATTCCAGGAGACTTGGGCCAGGGAGGAGGTTCATAGAGTGGGGTTTGTGGCCTATAATATCTTAGCTCGATGGGGAGGCAAGGGCCGTCCCTCCGGTGGTTTGTCAACGTGGGTCGGCGTTCATCTGGGCTGTAGGGTGGAATTGATTCAGACTAACTCGGATGACATCCTATGCGTCCTTTTGATATGGCCCAATCTATACAAACTGGCTCTAGTGAATGTGTATTCCCGACCTACTGCCTTGGCAAAGGAATCTAACACCATTGGAGAATTATCATCTTTTCTTGAATCTTTAAATCGAGACATTCACTATGTGATTGCAGGAGACTTTAACTGCCATTACGAGCCTTTGCAAGGGCTGAATGAGGGGTCAATATTGGATGAAGACGAGTTTTGGGGAATCCCTCAATGTAGGTCCACTTTTGCAAAGGCTTGGACTCCATTGGCCATGCAGATTATGACCCTAACCCTCCATAATTCAGTTAGGGCGGTTAATGGTCGGATGCCCTCAGATATTCCCTCCAAGTATACCTACAATAAAAAAGATCAGGAATCCCATCTAGACTACATCATGGTTCAGACCAGGATGTGGTCAAGGATTGTGGATCTGGAGGTATTGAATAGAACGGACAGCGATCACAACGCACTGTTGTTGAAAATGGAACTGCCCAAACCAGCAAAAGCCCACATGGAACCGACTACTGACCCAGGCCTGGTTATTACTAACAACAGGAGGAGGGTAAAGTGGGCGATTCTGCGTGAGAGGAGGGACGCACTCTCTAGTTTATATACATCCATCCTCCCCTTGCTCAAAATGGCAAGTGATATCTGGGCCCAAGGGTTGTCCTCGGACACTTTGGCGAACCTGCTTATTCTCCACCAGGATTTGGTTGACACTCTTGCAGGTATTCTTAACCCTACCACTTCTAACAGGAAGCCCAGGACTACCACTTCCTCATGGTACAATGCCACATGTAGGAGATCCAAATCTGATTTGATTAACGCCATTAAAATTGGCAGTGATAGGCTAACGATTCGTGCCCTCAGGCTTGCCTATAAAGAAGTACTAAAGCAGGCAAAAATAGACTGGGACTGGGAGAGATGGGAGAACTTAGCCTCTGCACTTGCCAATAAGGAACTGAGAAGATTCTGGGCTATTGTGAATTCAGGGTGTGCGGAACCCCGTAACGCAATTGAAGTTAATTTAGATGCGGGGGTGTGGGAATCCCACTTCAAATCTTTATATGCAGCAACTTCCGATCTAGATCTCATGTCCTTTTATCCACCTTCTCCTGGGGACGCCGAGGTTCTGGAATTTTCCGTAGAGGATGTTTCCATTGCCCTTGGAAAACTAGCAACGGGCAAAGCACCAGGTATCGACAAGCTACCAGCGGATATGTTCAAAGAACAGCCAAAGATATGGGCGCCGTATTTATGCGCACTTTACAATTCCATTTTGTATGGTGCAGAGGTTCCGGGCTCGTGGCTGGGAGCGGAAATTATACCAATATATAAAAAGGGTTCGCCCCTGCTCCCCGCTAACTACAGGCCCATTAGCCTCATTGACGTCCCCCAAAAAATATTTGCACGACTTATATTAGATCGTTTGCAGGAGTGGACCGATGAGAATGAAATCCTTTGGAGGAGCCAAGATGGCGACTGAGACGGCAGCGTAGATTCCCGGCTCCGCGAGCCTCCGCACCCCGCACGGATATCCTGCAAGAGATCCTTCTTCTGCACCACGAGAATGCGTTCGTAAGTGAACGTGGCAACCGACCGCGTGACTCCGAGGTCTCTGACTGCCACACACCCGGAGAAATCAGCGATCGAACTTTGCGGCCCGTGCGGTCCCGAAGCCGGGACCTCGAGTGGGCACCTTGGCCGGGTGGCAGTTGAACAACAGCGGCCTGTGGTGCCTGGGTGGAGCCGGTCCACCGGAGTGGAGCCCCCATCGGCCTGCATTTTGCCGTGGCCGCTCCCCTCTACTGAGCGCTGCGGATTGAGGACATGCCCGGGTGTACGATTTCCGGATTCTGTGGCGTTTGCCCCTGCCTTTGTTGGTGAGCTGCCTGGGCGCCGTCCCTGGCCCGCCTTGATCCTTGCGGACTGCTCCCGGCTTTTTGCGGGAGATGGTCCGTGGCGGAGGCGACAGTTGCCTGTGACTGCGCAACGGCTGGATCGATGCCTGTCCCGTGATCTCTGTCTCCAGCGACGTGGCCCTCGAGGCGTTGCTCCCTTGGTCCTGGCCCCTATATGAGTCGGGCCTTCCCAGCGGCCATCTTGTCATTATGCAGCCGGCCATCCTGTCCGCTGGGACGCAGCGGGACTGGGGGTGTGTGACTTTCGGGAGTGTGGCGGAGCGACCGGAGGGAGCCGCTCTGGGATATGGCGACCTCCTGGAGGCCCTGGGTGCCCTTCATTACTCCTTCGCTCATGGCGCCGGGGTCCTGGGGGGGAAGCTAGATGATGTGGTAACAGCGTTGGGACAGTGGCGGCATACTGATCCACGGATACGCAGTGGCTTTCCACACTGCCCACAAGAGAAAGATGTTGTGGCCCCCCCCGCGCGTAGTGTACAGCCGGACACTTCGGACCATATGCTACCGTGTGATCGGCCAACGGTGAACTTGATCTGCTCCGGAGGTATTGGACCTGCACGGAAGATGGTGGCCTTGTCCCGTGCGCGGTCTCTGGAGGCCCAGGGACACTTTCAGCACCGTGTATTTCATTTGGCTGCTCCGGCCTCTCAGGTCCTTGTGGGCAGTGCAGATCCTTGGGTAATACTGGAAAAGATGCCCCTCCATGAAGCGGTCTGTTCGGATGCCAAGAGACTTCCACCCCACCTGTGTGCGGCGTTTCCCAACTGTTTTTGGTCACTTCTATACCTTGGGACATTGGACATGGTGCTGGGTCAAGGGGCAGGTATGGGCAGAATCGCAAAAAGTGGTCAAGGCTGAGGCTGATCCTTCGAGGGGGATCACTTCATAGATAGGCGGACTCATGGTTGTGCGCTCCCGGGGTCATTCGAACAGTTGGTGTGTAATGCCTCCCATCCCCCCCCCCTCCCCTATTTTTGTTGATATAATCGGCTTGGTGCCGCTGCTTGTTTGTCGGGGGGAGACCTCACCGTGCGGGAGGGAGAAGCCGGGGATATGTTTTGATGGCCCTCCTCCAACTTATTATGTTCTCTCCGCCCACCCGTCTGGGTGGGCTCTTTCTCACTCTCTTTTTCCCTGTCTCTTCTATATTTCGGGTCTAGTTCCAGGGCGACAGGCACACTGCTGGGGGGTGGGGCCATACTCATTTGCAGAGGTGCAGGGTGGGGGGATGGGGGAGGGGACTCTTTCGTCTTTATCTTCTTTTCCATGGCCTCCTTTTTCTTCACTGTCTCTTTTTGCCCTTTTTTTCTGGGATCAGTGCGATACACCACCCTGCTTGTGAATCGTTTGCTCTTCATGTGTGCCACAGTTTTTGGGGGGTCCGCTGGGCTTTAGGTACGGGGACCAGTAGGCGCAACTCTCTTTGATGTCTTTCCCTATCCGTACTTTCTCGCGCCGGCACCATCGCCTAACTGTATTGCTGCTAATTGTTTGTCTCTTATCCTGGCCCTTCTCACTGTTGGTAAATTGTCTGGCACCTGATCCTATTCTTTTGTTTCATCATAAAATGAAAAACCTTCTCTTTCCTGGTGCCCTACCTGCGCGGCTTATTGGCCGGACTATACTGAACTTAAGACTTCGCTCTCCGAGGTGCCGCCTGTGTTGACATTCGCTTTTTATTATCCTGATTATTTAGCGGCCGGCCCCGGGGGGTTGTAGGCCCATACATGTAAATGATTGAAACATCAATAAAGGTTTTTCAAAAAAAAAAAAAAAAAAAAAAAAAGAGAATGAAATCCTTTCGCCATACCACGCCGGCTTTAGAAGCAAAACATCCACCATGGATCAGATTTTCCGATTAATTATGCTGTACTGGAAAACTGTGGTAATAGAGGGTGGCAGCCTCTATATGGTGTTTGTCGATTTACGCTCTGCGTTTGACACTGTCCCCAGGGGCAAACTCTGGGTTGTTCTACGAGATCTGGGAGTTCCCAATTCCCTATTGGGGATATTGGTGAGGCTACACACCCAGAACTTTGCTCAGGTCAGGTGCGCTAGAGGAGGGGTTTCGTCTGCTAGGTTCACGGAGAGCAAGGGAGTCAGGCAAGGCTGTGTCCTGGCCCCTACCTTGTTCTGCTTATATGTAAATGGGTTGATATCTTACCTGGACGCAGTGCCTAATAATGATGCACCCAGGTTGGCAGGCAAGAAAGTCGCGGCTATAATGTTTGCTGACGACACCTTGCTTCTATCTAAGTCACCCATGGGGATCCAACGCATATTGGAAGGTTTTAACAATTTCTGCTGTGAACATGGTCTACAGATAAATGTAGACAAGACTAAATACATGATTTTTAACCCTTCCTCACACACTAGACCACCCCCCACTTTAGACTCGGTTGCGCTAGAGAGAGTTCATACATTTCAATACTTAGGTGTTACACTAAGTGAAAATCTCTCCTGGGCCCCCCATCTTGTTAAATCACAACTTAAATTGACCCAAATTGCGGGGGGAATATTAAAAATGTCAAATGCCTCCACTTACAAACCCATTAGCCCTGGCCTTGAAATCTACAAAACGAGGGCTAGAGCGGCAGCACTGTACGGTGGGGAATTGTGGGGGCATGCCGTCAGACCTGGATTGATCAAAGCAGAGAATAATTTTCTGAGGCAGTTGCTCTCGCTCCCCCAAAGTACACCTCGATCTGGGCATACTCCCTATTCAGGAGGAACTAGCCATCAAACCCCTTAGGATTTGGAGGAGGATATGGTTGACCCCCGAGCTCCTGCAGTACAGAATCGAATTACAAGAAATTCTGAGTTTAGGCAAGGCAGTGCATATTCCTTGGCTCTCCTACATTAAAGATGAACTTGTGAAAATGGGCCTTACCGACATGTGGCTTAATCCAGCTTCAGCCTGCAGCGAGATTTCAGGGAATCTATTTACTGAGCTTTATAGATCTCGATGCTCTAATGTCTGGCTGCATAATTCACAGAATGGTAGCATGGTAAAATCGTTCTTAGAGTTCAAATCTGCATACTTATTCGAAGACTATCTGGATGTAATTTTTCCTGTCATGGCCAGGAAGCTTTACATACAATGGAGGTTTGGCTCTCTTCCTTTAGCACGCCTTACTAGTAAATGGTCCCTGTCCAGGGACTCCCATTGTCCAGGTTGTGGTATGAATAACGAGGATGAATGCCATATTTTATTTTTCTGTCCTCTTTATAGTAGATTAAGGAAGAAATGGATAGTACCTATCTGCAGAAATTTAGGATTCAAGAAATGTTCTGATGCACTAAGGATATTTAAATCTGATACTGCAGGTCATATTGTGTTTGCACTTTCGAATTATTTGTATGCTATTTGGATCAAAAGGAGTTTTATAATTGCAAATAGTGGCTAGTAGTTTCGGTGTACACTTGATCATGAAATTGTAGTTCTGTCTTATCACTGTATTTTATATTGTACATATTTTTTAATGTGCTCTTTTATGGCTGAAAAATTGCCGAAATAAAGATTCTTGATGATGATGATGTTGCAGGCTTTGAGAGCAGCAATAATATATAAGTGGCATCAAGAAGTAGTTGATCTCCCTTATTCGAAGAGCAGCAAAGAGAGGAAACTGAAACAATATTTGAAGTGCTCTAATTAGATGCCTGTCTCCAAGGGTGTTATGTTATGTGTTGAACTGCTTTTTGAGTGGTGATAATTATGACCAGAAGAGAAATCCTTTCTATTGAATGTACCTCCCTTTATTGGTACCTGTCAACCAGCGACCTGCTTTTCTCTTAAAACTAGCTAACAAGTTATCAATTTACTGAGTACATTTTTCAAAATGTTGTTGAAATCTAAGTCTCTGATTTAAATTTGGTGGGAGGCCAGGTCGGGTATAGATTGAATTTGAGCAAAGGGCTTTTAAGTTTAAGGAAGTTGTGAAGCTCTATATTATCTGTTTTAAATATAGCCTGTATTCAGGCAAATGATAGTGACTGCTGATTCTCAAAAAGTGTCTGATGTGAGGGAAGGAAAGGGGTTGGAGAGATTGACACCAGATGATGGGACTCCAGACCAGCTACCTTCAAGTGTCAGAATTAAAGACCCAGGCTATGGTGTGGGCTGATTGCTGGGGCATCCAGACTGGAGCAAGTGGCAGTATACTTTGGAAGTAACCCAATAGCCTGTTTGGCTGATGGCCTTTCTGAAAAGAAGAGCCTTCCAAGGTTTCTTGTAGTTTATGTAGGTTTATTCATAGTTCAGCATCCCAGCAAAAGACAGCCTCAACATCACCATCTTCCTTTCAGTAACCGCTCTCCTTGGAACCTTTCTTCGTTTACATTCCACCCGTAGCTAGGTGACCATCCTATGACATCAGCAATAAATATCTCTACATATCTCCTTTTTTGACAACAAATGATAATATAAAAACATGTATTAACAAGATGGGTGAAGAAAACGAAGTACCAAATAATAACTATATACAATATTCAGTCAAACTAATTCCTATCCAAGCTTACACGCAAATATATCTCTAAATCCAATCCTAAAACTTATTTAACCTAAAATTACTTAAATTTATATCAACATATTCCAAATACATTTATAGTTAACATTGCGTGACTGACCATCATCTTGACTATACTTTTGACATTTTTATGGTTGACGCACTTTACAAACATTTCCCAAACTCCAAGTTGTGCCATCTTCCAAATCGACAACATTGGATCTCACACCTTTGACTTGAAAAAGCCCAAGGTACTTGCTTTCTCCTTTGCGAACCCACTCGTTTTTCCGCACTACTACCCAATCTCCTCTTTGGACACACACTCGTTTTACACCTTTTCTAGAATCATATATCCCTTTCATTCTTTCTTGATTTCCTTGCACCTTTTTCAACACTTCCTCACGGTCAACCCATATTTTCTCCTTCTTACACAGCCATACAGGACACTCTTTCTTCCCAGGCTCCCTTCCTTTGAGCGACACAAAAGGAGCTACTCCTGTACTAGAATGGGGAGTAATTCTGTGCATCCACACCATTTTTCTCAATTCTTCTCTCCACGACAATCCATTAGCAAGTGACAATTGTATGTTTTCCATAATAATTCGATTAGTTCTCTCCACTAGACCATTTGCTTGTGGTCTGAAGAGAGCTACTCTCTCATGTACAATCCCCAACTTACTTAAATAATCTACCAACTCTCTTGATACGAACTGCACCCCATTATCAGTCACAATACTGCCTGGTAATCCTTCCTCCAGAAAAACCTTTTCAAGGAACCTTATGACATTACCGGTACTAATTTCCCCCATGGTTTGTATTACAAACCACTTGGAATGATAATCAACCAGGACCAAGATAAACCTATCCCTCATTCCTAATTTATTAATCGGCCCAATGAAATCCATGGATAATTTCTCCCAAGGTTTTGACGGAAACTTAGTACATTGTAGAGGAGGTTGACGTACAATCTTTGATTTATCACTATTCAAGCAAAATTGACAATCTTTCACCAAGGCCTCGACTTCACTATCAATCCCCGGCCACCAGAATGATTCTCTAATTCTTCGTTTAGACATCCCTTGACCTGGATGACCCTCATGAATTATTTCCAAAATCTGTTTCCTTACCTCCTTCGGAGGTATGATCTGCCATCTTCTCATAATGTTATCACCACAAAGACTCAATTCTTCTTTAACTTTAAAAAACTCTAATCAAATCAGAATCCTTGCAATCATCCAAATTCCAGCCCTGAACAATTCTTGACTTCAATTTTTCCAACACTGAATCACTCTTCATAGCTTTCTCCCAATCTTCAGACAACAAAGCACACACCCCTACATTACCACAGATATCACCATTTATATCACCGCATACTTCATCAGAATCCTCCTCCAAGGGCATTCTCGATAAACAATCCGCAATCACATCTTTCTCTCCCTTGACATATTCAACATTCTAATTAAATTCCATGACAGATAGTAACCATCTAGAGATCCTTGGTGTTACACTTCCTTCCAATCCTTTCCCCCCTTTAAAGATGTACAGTAAGGGCTTGTGGTCAGTTCTCACTTTGAACGGGAGACCCCATAAATAAAATTTGAAATGACACATACCCCAGCAACACGCTAACGCTTCCCTCTCTATTACTGAATATGACCTCTCTGCACCTTGCAGTCTCCTACTTGCAAATCCAATAATTTTTTCTTCCCCTCTAATCACTTGTGATAACACCGCCCCAATGCCAACACCACTAGCATCTGTGGTTAAAAGCGTTCTCCCACCAACTTCGAACCGTCCTAATGTGGGTGCCTCAGAAATTTTCCTTTTTATAAGTTCAAAACTTGTTTTGCATTTCTCTGACCATTCAAATGGGACACCCTTCTTCATCATTTCTCTTAAGGCCTCAACAGTTTCCGCAAAATTATTTTCATATTTTGAACAATATTCTGCAAGTCCTAAAAACGACCTTAATTCATCCTTATTTTTTGGTTCTGGTGCTAAAGTCACTGCCTTAACAATACTTTTTTTTGGTTTTATGCCCTCTGTACTTATTTCGTGCCCCAAATAATCAACTACATTCTTTCTCAACTGACATTTTTCTTTCATTATAGTTAAATTGTGTTTTTCAAGTCTTCTCATCACCTCTTCAAATAATCTATCATGATCAGAATGATCTCCACCAGCAATCAAAATGTCATCTTGAAAACACCAGACCTTCTTCATGTCCCTAAATATACTTTTCATTGCCCTCTGAAAGACAGCCGAAGCTGATGTTAGACCAAATGGCATCCTTTTGTACCTGAACGCACCTAAAGGCGTGGCAAACGAAGTTAAATGTCTGGATGCCTCATGCAAGCTAATTTGATGATATGCTGCTGACATATCTAAAACGCTAAAAACTTGTCCCTTGCCCATAGTTGATAACGTTTCAGATATATTAGGTAAAGGCTCCCTATCTACCCAAATGTTTTTGTTTAGATCGCGCAAGTCAATACATATGCAACATTTTTTCCCTCTTTCGGCGCGATCACAATAGGAGCCAACCATTCAGAGGCTTCTATTGGCTCGATGATACCTTGATTCAATAAATTGTCAATTTCTTGAAGTAGAGGTTCTAACATTAAATTAGGTACATTCCTGACTTCGCATTGTCTTTTAAAATGATCTCATGTGAAAATCCCTTTAACAGTCCTAATCTGGAAGAAAACACATTGGGATATTTATCAAATAATCTCCCGTCATCAGATATGTCTTGTACATTTGCTGTTTCTAAGACCATAACAGGTTCTTTGGCATTTGGATCAATGATGATATTTAAATCTTTTTGATGTCTCCATCCCAGGAGATCTGACCCAAAGTCTGTAATATAGACTCTACCCCTCACTGCGTCACTTTTAAATCTTAAAGTCATCCAGCACATTCCTAGAATTTCCATTCTTTTCCCAGCATATCCCACTGCACAGATATCAGATTTGCACATAGACGGATTGTGGTTTTTGGACCAATTTTTTTCAAAATAATTTTTTGACACAAGAGTATACAAACGTCCTGAATCACATTACAGTGTGGTTTTTCTAATTTATCTGTACTTTCCATTTTCACATCAGTATGAGACAATTCTTTGATCTCATTTACCTGAACTTCTTCTTGATCAACATCAACCATTAGAAAAATATCATCAACATATTCACAGACATCCTCTACTTCTTGGATCTTATTTCTTACAATACCTTTCGTTTGACACATTTTAGAAAAATGTCCCCTCTTACCACAATTTCTACATAATGTCCCTCTTGCAGCGCAATTAAGACTAGTAGCTATATGCCCAGGAGCGCCACATCTGAAACATTTAATTGCTCTTGGTTGATAACGTGTTTTAGACGACTGAGGTGGTAACCTCTTATTGTCAAGATTAGTCTTTGCATCACTTTTGTTGTCATTCTTTTTATCGATAAGTTCGACTTTCTCTTGTTTAAAGCTATTAACAGGTTTATCCATTTCTTTTATCCAGATATCCGTATGTTCCATTGCCTTTGCAATCCCAATTGTCTCATCTAAACTGTATTTTTTTGTCAACAACTTTTCTCTTATTTTTTTGTTATTTACACAGCGTACCAATGGATCTCTAATTAAAGAATCGTTTAGCTGTTCAAACTTACACGTCACTGCTAACCCTCTCAAGGTAGATACATATGATTTTATATCTTCACCATCTTTGTGGTTCCTGGTAAAAAACTTATGACGTTGAAGTACAACATTCGTTTTTGGTTTAAAGTGCAATTCTAACATCTGTAAAGACATGTCGTATATATTAGTAGGTTGACCATCTCCCATACCTAAAGATATTTCTGGTATTTCTTCATAGATTCTTCTACCTTCTACTCCCAAATGATGCAAAAGGATTGCTTGTCGTCTAACAGGACCATATTTGTCTCCCCCGATGGCTAAAAGGTAAGTTACAAATAATTTTTTCCATTGTAACAATGGTATAAACGGTTCCCCAGGAGACACTAAAAAGGGAGGTGGAGATGACATTGATTGGTCTGACATTATCCCCTGCAAAGGAAAAATAGGTTAAGTCTAAAATAAAAATTTAAAACAATAAGTTAAAATAATAACTTGAACAATGCCTTACTAAGATGTTATTATTGCTATCTTTTTGAATATTTCAAATTCCAATTTCTTTTTAGTGGAGTAGTCTTTTTTTGATGTTTGATGTAAAGAATTAGTCCTTTCTTAATGTTGTTGTAACTGTTAGTCCTTTCTTTTTGTTTATTTCAGCTTTATTGCTACGTTCCATGAACACGGAGTGAAGAACCAACGAGACGAAAATCCTTGAAACGTGAGTATTTTAATGATGTTTTAGACACTTTAGAGTGTTCTTGCAGCTTTTATTGTATATGCGATATATTTCAGCCCTTGACTTGCGAGTAAACGTTCATGCGCGATGAAACACGAACGTGCTCGGTCCCTTCGTTTGATTTGTGCGCGAACCGAGCGCGCGATGCAAAGACGAGCGCGTTCAGGGTCACGCACGCGAGTCTTAGTGTTTAATTATAAACAAGACGCGCGAGCGTCTGAACGGGCGCATTAAAAGTTTGTCTAGTTAGGCTAGTGCATAATTTTGTGAGTATCGCGCTTACAATTTGGCAATTATGCAAGTCTAAAAGCCAAGCCCACAAGCGAAGTCAATTCAATAAATCTGTACAACAACACGCATATCTGCATACAGCGGTACTCTTCGCACGCAATAGCAGTGTTGCAGTCAACGCGATAGACAGAGCTGTAGTTTTGGTTATTAAGCGCATCAAAGTTGTTATCAATCCTGGTCTTTTTCTTGATTTCCTACTCGCGCTTGACAATATTAAATAATACTTCATAAAATTTAGTATTATTGAGGTATTATAAATCCTTCACAGTTCCTAAACTGCACGGTCTTTGAATTTTGAATTTGAAAAGCTAAAATTTGATACAGTACTCACAAAGCTGAGAGCTATGTTTTCTTTGCCTTTATCGTGCCTTTATCTTCCCTTTATCTTTTCTTTATAGTCCAAGGATGGGATGCTGGTTTCTGCCTCCTTGAGCAGACCACTCGTCGCAATGAAAAGAAGAGCCTTCCAAGTTTTCTTGTAGTTTATGTAGGTTTATTCATAGTTCAGCATCCCAGCAAAAGACAGCCTCAACATCACCATCTTCCTTTCAGTAACCGCTCTCCTTGGAACCTTTCTTCGTTTACATTCCACCCGTAGCTAGGTGACCATCCTATGACATCAGCAATAAATATCTCTACACTTTCCCTATAAAAGGCTGTCATTTCTCTCATGTCCTGGTGCTGAATCTCCAAGACAGTAGTTTTGCAGGAGTGAGAGTCAGCACCAAGAACTTCAAGTAATGAAATTGAGCTCTTAGAACCCTCACTGTGAAGGGACCTGGGGCAGAGTGAGTGCCATCATAGCAAAAGGAAGTGGATTGTGATTCCCCTGACTGGTTCATCAATCACAGCAGGATCATGTAGCTGCAAACTGACAGCTAACTAGGCCCTGATGAGGGATAGCACATGGATGATGAATACATTTGACAACAGCTAGCAGTAGTGTGAAGGCCTATTGCAGCACTTGTGGTTAATGGTAGCGAGCATGTACCCACAGGAAAATAAACAAAACGAAAAAGTCAACCAAATACAAATATTTATTTTTAACCCAAAACCGATTGTGAAAAGAAACCTGAGGGGGTAAGAGGAAGTTACATCTCAGGTCTTGGGCCTCACCCATAGATAGAATGTACTTATTTCTGCTATAAAGGAGATACAGCACACTAACCATTGTAATTGGAAGAACATTGCGAGTGCCCACATGCGGAAAGACTGGTAGCCCAGCTGAACTAATGCTGTTTTACCCTGAAAACAGAGTATCATGGATAAGGTAGAATATGAACAAAGGGACTGCTTTCAACAGTGAGTAATTACACCATTCTTAGGCTAAAAACTAAGGCTAAGAACCTGGAAAACGTGAGGATGGCAGTTCTCCTAAGAATCCTAAGAGCATCTTCTTCTTCTCAGAAATTGGACATGAAGAAGGTTGGGCAAGACTTTCCCCAGATGGAAGTGCTGGCTGCTGAGTCCCCTATCAAGTTAGACATTGTTTGAACTGTAAGAGGGGCCCCACCAGGAATGACTCCAGTGTCTGGTTCCTTGTGGGTGGAGCTTTCAGGCAACATGGTGGCTTGGGATTATGGATAAAAAGGAAAACTGGGAAATTTCAATAGGTCTTCCTCAATGGTAAGCCATAATGGCAACTTAGCTTCTGATTTTAAGTTCAACATTCACCAAATGCCGTTGGCCAAATGGGGACCAGTTTGGTAGCCATAGAAATTCACAGCTTCCAAGTCGCCAAGTCTTTTTGTCAGTCTTTGTTTGGTTAGGGCATACAGATTTTTTGTGGCCCCATAATTTGGAAAGCAGGCATCAATTTAAACAAAAAAGGTTTTAGGAAATATTTGAAGGAGCAATACATTTGTATGTTTAATAATAGGCAATGGTCATCTTGGTAGCTTCAATTTGGCCCTACTAAAATAATAATGATGGCAACTATTTTTATATTATATATGAGATTCATTTGATAACGTTTTATTCATGTTATTTGAAAAAAAGTAGATCCAGGTATTTTTGTACGGCTTCTTGCCACCTGGAACCCAAATCTTTGATCATTTTGTGTTCACACTAGACGTTGAGAGATATGAATTCCATTTACTTTCTATTAAATCTATAATCAGAAACAAAGATTTAATCATTCATTTTTTCCAAAATTATTGCTGTCACAGGGGTGTGACCATGGATGACAAGGAAACGGATGTAGATCCTACTGGTCTGTCTTGGCATTCCCATTCAGGCCCATGTGAGGAGTGGTTTCTAGTGAATCTTACTTGAAGGGTCGGGTATGTCAACACAAGGGGTCTTGCCAAACATCACAAGATGGACAAAGACCACTCTGGATTGCCCACAGCATTTCACTGAGATAGGATCATCTGTGGAGCAAGCCCCTGGGAATGCAGATCTAGGGCCTGAGTGAGCAACACTGACAGTGTACAATCATTCGCTGGGCAGCACGAGGGATTTTGGGTTGCCGCTGGCTCCCATGGGTTGTGTTGTTTTAGGGGAAGTGGTAGAAAGGGCTGGGACTGTGGTAACAAGTTATAGACTATTGGAGCCAATCCCAACAGAAGTGATGCATGGGTATAGCCATTAGCACAATAAGCACAACTGGCCGACCCACTGGCCCCAGACCATGGGGAGAAAAAAAGAGTTCCTGATAGGGGTTTGGGAATGTCTGTCCGAGGATTTTCTGGCACACATGAACACATCGACTGCATGAGGTGTTTCTTGAGTTATTGGTGCTTTGGTGATGTAGGGATTCCACAGGAGTAAGCTAGTACAGATCCCTTCAGAATACCTAAACAAACATCAAAGCTATCCCATCTACCTTGGATGGTGCTGGAGATTGTCTATGTGAATCTGGCATTTTAAGTGCCAGGAAAAGGTGAGTTTGATCTAGACTGCACCGTTGCATAAGTCCAAGATCTGCATACATTGAGACTAAGGTGCATAGTTGAAGCTGTCAGTAGATCCTGATGTGCTTTGTCTAGACGACCTTCTAGAATTGTAAAGGCACATATAATTAACTACTAAGGCACCTATAGCATCTGCCAATGGGAAGCAGGAAATGACAGTGATAGAGGGATGCTGTTGGGGTCTGTTCAGGAAAAAGGGAAACTACAGAAGAAAAAAAAACATGCAGAATCCACTGTGGGAAACCTTTCTACAGCATCCCTTCAGGAATCAAGTTCCGAAGTGAGGAATTACGTAATGCATAAATGTTTCACAATGCGTTCAGGAAGCTGTTGCCTCCCTTTGGTTGGATACCAGACTACAGCTGCATGAAATGAATAAAGATGTTCAAGATATAGGTAAGCAAGTGTTTAAATAGGAAGAAGCAGGAACTGTAGGTTATTAGTCAGAAATGCTTGAGGCAGGAGGTGTATATGTTGCAAGACCGAATGTCATGTTACACGAGAAGTTGGAGGATTTGTAGAATTGCTTGCATTGCTTGCACGAAAGAACATCTGACTGAATCAAATTGGACAGAACTGATATAACAGCTTCTCGTGTCCTCAAGAGGAATATACTGCCCAACATCCTGACTTATCTACATCCTTGCCAACTAAAATAAAGGATAATTGCCGACTCCAGCCACAAAGACTGCTTCTTATTCAATGGTCATAAAATAATATTTTTCCAAGATGTTTCAGTGATTGCTCTCCAGAAGAGGAGAGCATTTTGGTGAATTTACAGACTACCTTGTATCCCACAAAACACCATATCGACGTAAACACACCTACAGTATACACTTCAACTGAGATGATCAGCAGCACCATGTGAAAACTTTGACTAAAGCTGAAAAGATCCTACAAATTGATGACTGCTAACAGGATAAATAAATAAACATTCTATTTAAAAAGGAGCCAGTCTTAAGCACTACAAGTGGATGAATGTGACCAGGAAAAGGAGGGCATACAAACCATCCGCAGAAGAGATGCTTAGGGAACAGAAAGTGGCAATAGGGCAGCAAGCAAATCATCTCACACCAAGAGGCTCCTGAGAGAAGGTGGGGGCTAAGCAGACACCAATGGAAGACAGTGAATGAGCAGGTATTTGGTTCCCCTAGAGCTTTCAACAGACTTCTGATACGGAAGCTCAAAGTGAGGGGTCAGGTATGGTGAGGAATTATGGGGTTTGCAGACTGCTCTAGATGGGCACCAGACAGCCCCGAAAGGGTATTGATCTTGTTCTGAGTATAGTGTTGCTTGGGCAGGGTAGGATTTGGGTTTTTAATGTCTCGGGGAGGCCAGTTATCTTTCACCAATACATTGCAGCCCACCTCAGTGAAATGAGGATGGAGGAGTTAGATATCATGGCTGCAGCAATGAGGAAGATTACATTCATTTTCTATAATGCTATCAGTAACAGGACTCCTGAAAAAGAAGATGTTGGTGCCTCAATCCATGAGGGGTTGGAGGGAGAAGTTGAAATAAAAATTTGTGGAGAATAAGGTTCTGCTCCTTCCCTATGCAATATTTTGCTTCTTTGGGCAAAAATTAGCAGACTTGGATATTCTCTTCACACCTCATGCTGGGAATTCTGTGCAGAATATGGTGACAGATAAGGGTGGCTCCTATAAGTGGTATTCTCTGATGCGTGTCAATGTCCATTGCATCAGTGTTTGCCAAAAGTGAGATAGAAACCCTTCATTAGGGTGGCACTCTTTTTTTTTTTTTTATAAATCTTTTTATTATGAACATAAAATAGCAATACAATGAAAAACGACAACTGAAAAAAGCAACTGTCAAATAGGACACATCATTCAAAATAAATGCCTCACATATATGATCAATAAAATCAAAATAAACAGTAGTGATGACATACAGATATCACATAGTATTAAATCTCTTAGTGGACTCCCTATCGATATTATATGGAGTATCATCTGCAAAGGGGGTACATAAGAGCCCTCTATACTCATTCCATGGGCCCCATAGTCTAGTCCATTTGCCCAGACAGCCTCTACCTTCATATATCACCCTCTCGGCTTGCATGCACCAATCCATATCTGTAGCCCAGTCCGTACGGCGAGGCACGACTCCTCCCTTCCATGTTCTGGCAATGTTCCTCTTTGCCACAATACAGCCCAGAGAGACCCACATTTGTTCGGTGCGATTCAGATCTGTGGCATCCCAAATGTTTAAGAGACAGAGCCTAGGGGAAAGCCCTATCGGTTTCTGACATATTCAGGACATCGTGGATATGATCTCGTTCCAGAAGTGTTGGAGAACCGGGCAGTCCCACCATTAATTTAGAAAAGTGCCCACAACACCACAAGCACGGGGCAAAGTAGGGAGGTTGTGAATCCCATCTTAACTAGAGCTGTGGTGGTATAATAAGCTCTATGTAATTGTTTCAGTTGAATAAATTTAAATCGGGACCTGGTGGCCACTTCCCTAGGAGATGCCAGGGCCTCCCTCCAATCATCATCCGGTATGTCCCTTAAGTTGGCCACCCATTTCTTGTGAATTTTATCGAGTGGTTCTGGCAGATTATTAAGTATCTTACTATAAGTTAAGGAAATAGCCTTATCCGACAGGTAGTCGTCTAGGAGTCTATCTTCTAAAGGTGATGAAACGGGGAGATCAGAGCCTTTGGGGATGGCTTTGGTGAGTGCGCTACGTGCTTGTAGGTAGCGTAATTTTTCCCCCTCATGCAACTGGTATTTGGCCTGTAATTCAGCAAATGAAACCACCATGCCCTTCCCCCACATGTCTCCGACTGCAGAGAGGCCAATAAGGTCCCATTTATCAAAACCGGGATGGTTTTACATCCCTAGGTGACAGGATTCCAATAATGGAGTAACTCATGTAATTTTACCCTTCCAACCCAGCGCGGTGATAGCTGCATGCCAAATTGAAACTGTGGTGGAGGTGGGAGGAAATATAGGTACATGCTTGGGCCCGCCATATAGTGCCCTCATATAATTACCTGCCTTCATATTAAAACGGTCCATTCTATACGCTGGATCAGTCACAGGACGATGGGCTTAGTGATTAAGGACCACCAACTGAGAGGCCCAATAATATGTTTTAATTGCGGGGAGAGCAATACCACCATCATATCAACTACGTAGTTTATCCAATGCAATCCTGGGAGTGCCGCCATTCCATAACAGAGAGCGGACCTCCGAATCAATCGTTAAAAAATGATGCAGCGAGACTGCGTAGGGTGTATTCTGCAGGGCGTACAGAAAGCAGGGGAGCACCATAATTTTAAAAAGGGCTGCCCTTCCAAGTAGGGTAAGGGGTAGCTCTCTCCAATGTTGCACATCCGTTCGAAGGCGATGTAGGGGAGGAAGGAGATTTCTGGTCAGTTGTGGCATAGATACCCAAATAACGGAATCCCTCCGTGACAATACCGGCCGTACAACCCCAGGGGAGCCGTGGAGGATTCCCACTGAGGACATATATCAAGGATTTGTCCCAATTAATAGTGTATCCCGAGTATTTCTGGAAAAGGGACAGGATATGGAGCACTGAGTGCAACGAAGACCAGGGCTTGGCTAAATACAAAAGAATATCATCAGCATAGAGTGATATTCTATCCGACCAGTCTGGAGCCCAATTTAGTCTACGGATGGACAAATCCCATCTAATCCACGCCGTTAAGGTCTCCAGCGCTAACGCAAAGAGCAGAGGCGACAGGGGATAGCCCTGCCTCGTGCACTTCCCCCAGTTCGAAAATTGCCGACCTGCCACCATTGACTGTAACGCGGGCCAAGGGTTTGGAATACAATAAACGTATCCAGGCCATTAAGCGTGGACCAAAGCCATATCTCTCCAAGGAGGCAAATAAAAAGGGCTATTCCATCATATCAAACGCCATTTTAGCGTCTAGGAACACAATTATTGCGTCTTTATGTATGGTGCAGGACCTGCCCAACACTTCAAAGAGGCGGCGGTGATTGAGTGCCGTATTTTTGGTTGGCATAAAGCCTGATTGGTCCGGGTGCATCAATTTATGTAGAAGGGGTGACAGGCGAAGAGCCAAAAGTTTAGCCAGGATTTTGACCTCAGAGTCGAGAAGGGAAATCGGTCGATAGGAGCCACATTGATCTCGGGGTTTCCCTTCCTTGTATATAACTGCTATGTTAGCCAAGCGTTGTGTCTCGGGGAGGGTCCCATGTTCAACACTTTCATTGTACATTCGCAGGAGATAAGGAACTATAACCAATGAGGCCGCTTTGTATAGCTCAATTGGGAGGCCACTAGGTCCCATGGCCTTACCAGAACGCAAGGCCCCAATAGCTTTCGACACCTACTCGAAATCAAGGGGAGCGTCAAGGGCTGTTGCATCCTGGAGGTCTAAGCTCGGTGGGGGAGGGTGGAAAGTAAGTCGGCAGCCTCCTCCTGAGTAGAAGTAGATGTAGGGACGTAGAGACGTTCAAAATGATTGGCGAAAGTCTCCGCAATTCCGTCTCGGTCGCTATGTCTCTCTCAATCCGGAGCTGCAATTTCAGCCACCCACCTATTGGCTGCTTCTCGCTTATCTAACCATGCCAATAACTTACTGGCTTTATCCCCTATTTCATATACCCTATATTGGGTCAAACGGTAGTGCGCCCGGGCTGCCTCACTAGCAATATCATGGTATTCCTTCTGCTTCACTGCAAGCCTATGCGAAGTATCGGGGGAAGCAGATGTAATAAGATCACGTTCAAGGTTAGCCACCTCTGATTCAATTTCTTCCAGCCGCTTACGTTTTTGCTTGCGGTGGCCTACCACCGCTGCCACCCCACACCCACGAATCACCATCTTATATGCCTCCCACAGCGTGACATCCGAATCGACGGAGCCCTCATTTGCTGCAAAATAGTCGGACGTGGCCTTTATCAACTTATCTCATATGTCCAGAACTTTGAGATACCAAGGGTTAAGGGCCATCTCTCGATGTGAACGGGGAGGAGCACCACCATAATGCGCCAGTATCGGGGAATGATCGGATATGCCCTTGGGTTGTGGTAAATAAAATAAATATTACCTGACTGAATTTCATGCGGAATCTTAAATTAAAGTAAAATAGCTCAAAATAACGAGAGGCAGAATCCGTGGTATAAGAGGTTTTCTAATGGGCTTTATTCCATTCAAAATGGCCGACTCGAGTCGCGGCCCTCAGGTTCCGTCACCACGAAGGTTCAGGAAGTGAAGTACAATAATTCATTAACAGACATGTATTTTTATAATAGGTACATTACAATGAAACGAATGTAGAAGGCGTAACATTTGATAAGAAAAAGTGACGTGACAGTGACATAATCGAAACTAGGCGTAATAAGGAATAAAAGAAACATGATTGGTTAGAATTATCAGACATAGGTGGATCTATAAGATAATACTTGGCATAGATGCGCGCGCGGCAGCATGACGTGTAATTGACGTGCAACTAGGGGGTGAAGGGGACTTGACATTTAGCTCTACATGTGGAGACGAGAAGTCTGGGGTCAAGTCATCCTAATCCCAAATCATATCTAACATCCTATGTTTAAAGAACTATGTTATCCACAAGGAAGAACTCTCGGACAGAATCTATTCTATACTGACTGTGTGCGTGTACAAGCGTCTAAGTGTCTATATGAGATGCGAGGGATAGAAAACTTTCCATGGCAACAGGGCTATGAATCACTTGCAGGAGGACGGAAAGGCTGAGTCCCTTGCTTGTGAGCTAAAGGAAATGTTTACCTAAATCACTGGACAGGAATGCATCGGCTGAAGAGCAGAATAGATAATTCGAAGGTGAAATACAACTTCTTGGCAGACAGGCGAAAACTGGCCGAGGCAGGCACCGTTAGCTGCACAGGGAGTAGGACAAAGTTCATGGATACAGATGCGAGCTCAAGCTGAAGCTGTCAGAGACAGAGAGCAGGGAAAGGCTTTGAGGACAGAGTCGGGCCTACTCGCCTGAACTGTAAAAATGGAGTAACTTAGCCATATAAAGTCGGTGGCCTTTCATACTTAGGAATCGAATATCCAGCCCATTGATGGCGGATCTGACAGAGAACATGTTAACGGTAGACACACATATGTTTGCGTCTTAGAAACTGGAACTGGAGGGAACATACATGTACTTGTGACATGCATATAGAACCGTTGGGGTCCAAGATAGGGGACATAACTGATCAGGAAAATCCACATTTCCACATTCCCTCCTTGTCCCCTTCTTGCCCTTCACGAGACATCAATCTTCATTAATCCTTCGATTTGCTCATGGAGCATCATTTCTTCTTCTTTCTTCTTCCGGGATCTTGAACGAAAACCTTGATGTGGAATACACGATGTGGCACACAGACCACAAATCGCTGGTCCACATTGTAGGCATAGACAACAACTGAAGAGCATAAGAAGGCCAATACCTAGGAGGGATAGAACTCTCCATCCCCAGGCTGATATCACACTCCAAAACCACCCGGACCACGTCCAAGTGCCTGGATTCTCGTGTATCTGGCTTACAATCTTATGAAGGCGTGTTATAGCTTTATATACAGATGGCGAATTTTCTGGTATGAATATACAGCAGCTGGATCCGATGACCCTACAAGCTCCGCCCCTATCGGCCAGGATGACGTCAAGGACAAGACGATTCTGGAGAACAACAATTCTCATCACTGATTGTTCCTCTGTCAGATTGCCTAGGGCGGCTATAGTCTCGTTTACTACAGCTTCAAGAGTCTTGGTGAGTCTGCGTATCAGCTTACTATTTGATATTGTACCTATATAGGGAAAGATACCTTTATTGAAATCTACATACTTGTCCCATGATGTCTCAGTATAATCGACAACTGGGAGATCTCTTTGCTCTCTATTGTGTACTAAATGAACATTTCGATAATAATCAGGGGGAGCTAGGAAAACAGGTGGCAAAAGGAATGCTATGTAACAGGTACCATCCCAATCTAGAGGCAGACGCATATATGCAGTCTGACCACATATGAAGTAGGAATGGCGAGAAGCTCTAAATGAAGATTTACCTTGATCACTATATTCTACTGTAGTAACGCATTGGCTATGGCCCATGTGTTTGGAACCAACTTTTCTAACACATAATTCACCCTTAACTGGAAATACTGACATAGTGGGCAGAATTAGTTCAACTTCGGATTTGACATTCAAAATCATAAGATTAGGTGTAAAATTACCTAATTTATACACTTCATTTTCTAAATCAGTTCCTGTTCTACTGAGGTGACCCTCCTTATTAGGGTGACAGACTTTGAATAAAACTAGATTCAGATTTCCCCATATCCAATGTTGTTGATAAACTGCTGTGTCTGGGTCTATGGAATTTAATAAACTAAACCATGCTCCACAGGAGCCATTGTGTGTGAACGGATGTGGAAAAAAAGGCAGAACTCCTTTGTTATTCTGATAGGGAGGGAGTCGGCCACACACCCAACAATTGGTCGCATTACTAGTCTGATGGGAATGATGTAACATACTAATGAATGTGTTATTGCGCAGCGCAAGTCTATAAGATAATTCATGTGGCGGTAGGTCACTAAAAGAATGTTCATCAGTTATATTGAAAACACGTTTAGAAACAGGATAATACATATGCAACAATATACTTGCAGTAACTATTAAAAACTCAATAAAAACGAAATTAATAAAGTCACAATACAGTGGTTACGCAGTAATTTACAATAAGCATGTCGTTTCATTATGATTCTGGACTCTACATGATTCAGACCTAAGGGGTACATGTCGGGACAGATTCAACCGCTTCACCTTGGAGAGGACTTAAACAATCAAATCGTCCGACAGTTTAGATCTGGACCTGAGTTTCTGTTTATAGCACTGAGAGTCATTTTGTTCAACAAAAGGAAGTTTTGAATCAGTCTGTGAGGGAGTGCAGGGCACAGTGTCTATATCTGAAGGTAGTCCATGAAATTTTTTTACGTGACTGGAATGAATCCACCCTTTTCGTCCCTCGATCTTCACGGCTGTTCTTGTGGTCAACAGGACCAACTTGGGTGCTTTCCACCTGGGCTCCAATTGACTCTTCCTGTCGAAATTTCTCACAAAGACAAGATTACCCGGAACAACGTCATGGGGTTTCGCCTCAGTGTTGTCGGGAAAGGCTGCAGCTACCTGTGAACGAGAAGATTGTAGTGCAGACATCAAGGAAGCCAGGTAATCTGTCAGCATATTACAGTCAACATCAGTTATTTTACGTGGTATAGGCGTCCCCCACATATTCGGTGGTCTACCAAAGATCACCTCATACGGGGATAGCCCTGTTCTAGAGTGTGCTACCATTCTCATGTAAAAGAGTGCAACTGGTAATGCTACTATCCAGTCGACACCTTTCTCTCTACATATTTTGGACAGTCTGATTTTCAGTGTCTGGTTATGTCTTTCTACGAGACCTGCTGCCTCGGGATGTCGGACACAGTGGAATTTCCACTGATATCCCAACAAGAGTGAGACATGTTTCATTAATTCGGATGAGAAAGGCTGACCGTTATCTGAATATACAACACGTGGTAAACCGTACCGTGGGAAGAATTCTCGAACTAGCTGTTTGGCAGTAGTCGGGGCAGTGTAATCTGATACGGGATACGCCTCTGTCCAACGGGAGAGAGCGCAGACAACTACGAGGACATATTTGAATCCTCGACAACGTTCCATCTGAATATAATCCATCTGGAGGACTTCAAAAGGATGGTCAGGAGGCTGAAATCCACCCTGCTCTACGGGAACACTCTTTCCTGGATTAAACTGACAACATATCATACAGGTACGAACTTTTTGTTTAGCTGCTGCTCGTAAATGTTTGTTGAACCAAATGTGCTGAATGCTGTCTAGCATAGCCTTCTCTCCTAAATGTGCTGGACTGTGAACTGTAGCTATAATGGCTTGAACCATGGAATCAGGGAGAAACCATACAGATTTCTCCTTCGTCATCCATCCTTGATCTGTCTGGATCCCTCCTAGTTCAGTCCACTTCTTTATTTCTTCTGCTGTGGCATGTGTCTGTATGTCAATTACGTCAAGTGTGGGATCCTTAATTGTCATACACTGTGTTGGTGTCTGAACTATTGGCTTTGTCATGTCTAATGTGCGATTCTGAGCAGTCTGTTTAGCTGTTCTGTCAGCTAAATCATTGCCTTGAGAAATGGTATCAGTAACCTTCGTGTGTGCTTTACATTTCATAATCGATATAGCAGTGGGTAGATGTATTGCGTCTAACAAAGCATGAATGAGGGGTCCGTGCTGAATGTGGGCACCATGGGACGTTAGATAACCTCTCTCTCGCCACAGCACGCCGAAGTCGTGTACAACTCCGAATGCATAACGTGAGTCAGTGTATACATTAACTTTCTTATTTGTGGCTTGAATACAGGCTTGCGTTAGAGCAATAAGTTCTGCTGCTTGGGCTGACAGAGTATCTATACAATGTGTCTCAATAACTTCAGTGTCTGTTGTGACTGCATACGCGGCCACTAAATCTCCTGTACTTGCTCTCATGCATGATCCGTCTACATACAACGTCAGGTCTGGATCTAACAATGGAACGTCTGTCAAGTCTTGTCTAGGTTTCGTCTTTATTTCGATGATTTCAATACAATCGTGAGCTAGTGGGTCTGTTCCAATTACAGGTAATAGTGTAGCAGGATTCAATGTATTACACCGTCGGATCTCTATGTGTGGTTGAAACAATGTCAGTTCATAACCGGTAAGTCTTGCTATGGTCAAGTGTTGCGTTTGTGTTCGGTTCACAAGAACCTCTACTGCATGTGGTACTTGAACTGTCAATGGGTGTCCTAATACTATGGCATCGCTTTGTCTGATTGCTAAAGCTGTCGCTGCCACTGATTTCAGGCATGCAGGCAAAGCCTGAGCTACGGGATCTAATGTACTGGAAAAATAAGCACATGGCTTGCGTGATCCTGCTTGATCCTGAGTGAGTACTGACAAGGCAGTACCTTCGCGTTCTGTAACAAAGAGTGTAAAAGGTTTGCTATAACATGGTGTTGCTAAAACAGGTGCTTGACATAAAGCTTCCTTTAGGCTTTCAAAAGCTTGTGTATGTTCCTGAGTCCAAGGGAGAACAGTCGATGTGGCTGCCTCCTGTGTGGTTAACTGAATGAGTGGTTTTGCTAGAAATGCGTACTGAGGGATCCACTGCCTACAATATGAAGTGAGGCCTATAAAAGCCCGCACCTCCTTCTGTGTCTGGGGTATTGACATATTAACAATTAACTGGATGCGATCTGGTGTAAGCTGCCTTCCCTCCTTGGACAGCGAGTGACCAAGATAAATAACTCGCTGAACACAGAATTGCAGCTTAGAAGGGGACACCTTGTGCCCCTTGTCGGCTAGGAAATGTAAAACTGTCAGAGAAGCTTTTTCACATTCTGGCTCGCTTCTCGCGGTGATCAGCAGATCATCGACATATTGAAGCAGTGCTGTATTGACTGGCATGTGGATACTGTCAAGTTCTCGTTTCAGTGCTTGGCTGTAGATGCTGGGGCTTTCTGTAAATCCTTGGGGAGCGCGTGAGAATTTAAAGCTGCGCCCATTTAAACTGAATCCGAACAAGTATTGGCTTTCCGGATCTATTGGGACGCTGAAAAAGGCATTCTTGAGATCAATTACAGTAAAAAATGTTGCTTCGGAATCAATTGCTGTCAACAATGATGATATATCAGGGACCACAGGGAATTGTGGTACAATACACTTGTTTAGTTCACGCAAATCAATAACCAATCGGTACACTGGTGGAGCAGTAGGATCAGTTCGTTTAAGAATCGGAATTATCGGTGAATTACATACATTGGAGTCTGTTTCTACAACTACTCCCTGGGCAATTAGCTCATCAATGATTTTCAGCAAAGCCACTACAGCATCATGCGGTAACTTGTATTGTCGCATTCGTGGTAGTACCACTCCTGCTTTCAATGTAACTCGATAGGGTGTAATGTTCATGCAGCCAACATCCGTAGGGCCTTGTGCCCATAGATGTACTGGTAAAGTCTGTAGTCGGGGATCCATGTCTCTAGACACATAGTGACCTTTAAAATCACGCAAAAACAACCTTACTCCTTCCGGAGAACAACATATTATGGCTCCTAGTGCTTTCAGAGTTTTAATTCCTAACAAATTTTCTGGGCATGATTTAGTAAGCAATAAATCTGTAGTTCGTGTCAAAGGTCCTATCGTAAGTGGTAGAGGCTGTGATACTTCATTAACAATAGGTTTTCCTGAAAAACCAAGGGAAACATTTTGAGAGCCTGAGAGGGGTGCCCCTGGAACTTCACTACGTTTTATGGTTGTTCGACTTGCCCCTGTATCGAGTAAGAATTTTCTATCTTGACCTAATAATTCACTATGTACATAAGGTCCTTCTTGATCTACCGGAATCTCGATAAGCGGTAAGTCAACTTCCCTCTCTAGGCTGGTTCATGCGTAACGCTGATACTCAGGGTATTCATACTGTGCAGTCTGATACATTTGTTGTGTTGTGGTTTGTGTGGCAGTAGCAGGCAACGGTGGTGCAGCTGGCACAAACTGTATGGGTTGCTGTGAGGCTGGCATAGACTGTTGCTGAACTGGCACGGACTGTCCATGCTGCATAGCTCCTTGTTCATTCTGATCTTGTCTAACTAATCGTGGTCTCTCCTTTGCAATACCTGTAGCTATATTTCGTTTCAGGACTTGACAATCATGTACATAATGGCCTAGTTGTTTACAGTAATTGCAGGTTCCTTTTACAGGAATTGCAGAATCACCAGAATGTGTCACACCCTTCTTGTGACCATCTGCTGGTACTGTCTGAGAAACTAGCATTTTCATTTTTGTATCCTTCATGCGTTTATGCTCGTGTTCTTGTTCATCCCTAATTCTATTGTGATGATACTGTAACATTTGTAGCATTTGCGACGGAGTGTTACTTTGCCAGGTACTCTCGAATTTTAGTATTCTATTCTTCACTGGAGGCAATGCATTTTCCACTAATTTTGTCACAAATAAATGTGGATATGAGTCACTACTTGCTTTTATACCACTATTTATACCAAAACATTTTTCAAATCGAGCATAATAATCACTTGTGTCTTCGTCTTGCTTTTGTTTACAGGCTGTGATTGCACCCCAATCTTCCTTTTTTGTAGTTAATAAACGTGGCAATACCTGTACTAGTAAACCTGGTAATAGTTTAACTTTATCCCCGAGCCCTGAACCTGCGGCTCGGCCCCTTTCTTCCTCTGCTAATGCTGTCCAGTCTATCTTTTGGTCTCCCACTTCCCACTCTTTTTCTTTCAGTTTTTCATATATGCCAGCAGGCAAAAGCACCTTTAATATCGTCATAATATCAGGAAAGGTGTACTCTCCCATCAGTAACATGTCTTTAATTTCTCGGTGGAAACCCGCTGGGTCTTTGTCATGACTAGGTACTACTTTTTTCATTTCTAATAATTCCATTTTTGATATGGGTGTGTAAACAAATACACGGTGAAACTCATTGTCTTCGCCTTTTATTGGGTGCACTTCCCGTAAAGGATTTTGTCTATCCATGTAGTACGGTGCTCTTTCTCTGGGGGCCAGGGAGAGAGAATCTGGACTTACAAAAAGGACGTACTGCTTACGTGACACTAATATCTCTTTAACTAGCTTGTTACTAGAACCTCTCCATCTGTACGTGAGTAGTTCCGTTAATATATCAGGTAAAGGACCAGGGTCAGCATGTTGGCTCTTATATAATATGAGGAGTTGCTGAATCATATATATTCCAGCTAAACGTTGTTCATCTGTACTGAGGTTGAGAAACGTGTGTGCTACGGTCTCATCACCGTATTTTTCAGGACTAACAATCCAATGAACGGCTGATCTGGCTAATTCTTGCTCATCCATGGAATCGAGGAGGTGGTAACCTCTTCGTTCTCGTAGTATTTTATCTGCGGCTTGAAACGAATGTTCAGGAGATTTCAGATTTATTACAGGCGTCGGATACGTTCTGCTATTATTTGGACATACAGAGTGTATTGGATCAGAAAAACATCTAGTATTTTCACAAGATCTTCCTCTGCCTACATAGGCTATTGTCTCTGATTGTCTTGCAGAGTTCCCTGATTCGGACACTTCGTCTTGCTCAAACTCGTCTGTTCCCAATCTCTCTTCATGAATACGCTCTATTTCTTTACGTATTTTCCGGCACATGGCTATTATACAATTTTGCTTATCGTGTCTCCCTTCTGATATATTCTGACTCCATCTTGTAAGAATAAGCATTGCATTCCGGTCTACCCCCGGACGATCTTGATTTCTGATTACACAGTTTATGAGGAAACGTAACAGTTCCCCTTGTATTTCTACTTTCTGGAATTCCATAGCTCTGTTAATACATCCTGGATCTCGTCCTGTTTGAACAAAATGATATATGTTATCTAGATGCGTAGTCATCCCTGGTAACCTTGCTAAATACTCTGCGGCTCGTCTGATACGTAATGATGCCAGGACCATTTCGTCCTCTTTACCAACCACTGGGTCATATCTACAATTTACAAGGAGTTCCTTAAGCGTACGTTCATTTACGAACTTAGGTGTACGTGAATGTGCTGACTCTTGGAAGACAAGTTTATTTATTCTAGGTGGTGTAAAAGTACTGCTAGCACCTCCCGTGGCCCCATCTGGGGCGTCGGGTGTGAATGGATTCGTTGAACGTGATACAGCAACTATGGGTGTCGATACCCCTGTAGAGTCGACTGCGGAGACAGATGCGGAAACAGATGTGCTTGCCGATGCTTGTGTCGGAACTTGCTGTTGCACGGGGACAGATACCTGATCCTGACGTTGAACCCCTCCGCCAGACGGTCTATGTGGTGTGGCGTTAGCATACTCGGGGGCTGCATCGTCTAGATATGAGGAAAGAAAAACATCTTCTGCGGTTCTGGGATGTCCCTTTGGATGTACCTTAATTGGAAATAATGGGGGTGGCAAGTCTTTTGGCACCTCCGTAACAGCCTTAGGTAGTCCTTCGGCTAGAAGGGGATACATACCATTCATAAGAGCATTTCTTTGTCTATTTTCTTGTTCTGATTTCACTCGGATACCTTCCTCAATTAATAGATTTTCTTGAACTTTATTTGAACTTTCTTTACTCCTCTCTTCTTGTCTACGTGCTTTTTCTGTTCGTCTATGAGATTCTTTACGCCATAACTCAACAGCGTCTTTCTGTGACTGTCTGACCTTTCTTTTCCATAACTCTTCCTCCACTTTCATGATGCACTCTGCATCCCAGGTTCCCGCTATGGGCCACCTTTGACTTTCCGGTAATCCTTTGGTATAATCTACCCATAGATCAAGAAACAATATGGCATCTAAGCCATGTTTATGGTACATGAAATGTCCTGGAGTGTCTCTAGGAGGAATAGGAACTGCTTCTTCAAGCACCCCTTTTCTGGTAGTAATCTGTCTTAACTTCGAGAAGAGCGGCATATTGACAACTGACCTGATACTTACTCTTGAACTTACTTAATACGAGAAACACAATAATGAACAGTGAACAATGAACAGTCATTCATACCACAATATGCAAGACATTTTCTGAATACTTTAAACATTAAACATTAAACATTATAACAATGATCGACAATGATGACAGTCTGCTTGACTAATCACCACGCTGAATTCTTGACAATAACTGAATACTTCGGAATACTTGATATACTGCTAAACAGTACATATACACTGCTAAACAGTGCAGACCGGATTTGTGTACCCAAATCCGTCTTGACCGGCACAACCTATGTGCGCGTCAACACGCCTCCTCGGCGATGGTACTCACCGAGTAGCTCCTTGAAACGGAAGGCCTCAGAGAATGGACAGGACTCGATAACTGCGGACATCGGACCCTCTGGACGTCGGAATTTCGGAAAACCTGGTGGGCCTCTGTATACCTCGGATCTTGCTCTCTCAGCTAGGCTCTGGTCGGGATACTTCGCACTTCTCACCGCCTCGTCTGGGTTGATCGCAGCCTCAGTCGCCCCCGCTTGACCGGAGGGAGCTTACAGGAAATCCTGCTGGTACGCGTTTATGGTCCGTCCAGCTGTGGCAGGAGACCGGGCCTGCAACGCACCGCCGGCGCGTGAGATGAGAAAGTGTCCCTGTTCGGGCGCCATTATGTGGTAAATAAAATAAATATTACCTGACTGAATTTCATGCGGAATCTTAAATTAAAGTAAAATAGCTCAAAATAACGAGAGGCAGAATCCGTGGTATAAGAGGTTTTCTAATGGGCTTTATTCCATTCAAAATGGCCGACTCGAGTCGCGGCCCTCAGGTTCCGTCACCACGAAGGTTCAGGAAGTGAAGTACAATAATTCATTAACAGACATGTATTTTTATAATAGGTACATTACAATGAAACGAATGTAGAAGGCGTAACATTTGATAAGAAAAAGTGACGTGACAGTGACATAATCGAAACTAGGCGTAATAAGGAATAAAAGAAACATGATTGGTTAGAATTATCAGACATAGGTGGATCTATAAGATAATACTTGGCATAGATGCGCGCGCGGCAGCATGACGTGTAATTGACGTGCAACTAGGGGGTGAAGGGGACTTGACATTTAGCTCTACATGTGGAGACGAGAAGTCTGGGGTCAAGTCATCCTAATCCCAAATCATATCTAACATCCTATGTTTAAAGAACTATGTTATCCACAAGGAAGAACTCTCGGACAGAATCTATTCTATACTGACTGTGTGCGTGTACAAGCGTCTAAGTGTCTATATGAGATGCGAGGGATAGAAAACTTTCCATGGCAACAGGGCTATGAATCACTTGCAGGAGGACGGAAAGGCTGAGTCCCTTGCTTGTGAGCTAAAGGAAATGTTTACCTAAATCACTGGACAGGAATGCATCGGCTGAAGAGCAGAATAGATAATTCGAAGGTGAAATACAACTTCTTGGCAGACAGGCGAAAACTGGCCGAGGCAGGCACCGTTAGCTGCACAGGGAGTAGGACAAAGTTCATGGATACAGATGCGAGCTCAAGCTGAAGCTGTCAGAGACAGAGAGCAGGGAAAGGCTTTGAGGACAGAGTCGGGCCTACTCGCCTGAACTGTAAAAATGGAGTAACTTAGCCATATAAAGTCGGTGGCCTTTCATACTTAGGAATCGAATATCCAGCCCATTGATGGCGGATCTGACAGAGAACATGTTAACGGTAGACACACATATGTTTGCGTCTTAGAAACTGGAACTGGAGGGAACATACATGTACTTGTGACATGCATATAGAACCGTTGGGGTCCAAGATAGGGGACATAACTGATCAGGAAAATCCACATTTCCACATTGTAAAGAGGAAATGTCGCCAAACATGGAAAGCTGGGAGGCTTGGCAAAAAAGATAATCAATACGGGACAGACTCCCATGGACTCCGGACAGGAAGGTATACTCCCGATCGAAGGGGTGGAGAGTACGCCATGGGTCAGTCAGTCCATAAAAATTCCGAGAGCAGTTTCCCCTGTGACTCAGCTCAGCGAGAAGGCAAACGGTCTAGTTCTCCGATCATGGCGGCGTGACAATCTCCCCCCAATAAGGTGTCTCCATCAGGTAAGTTCAACAGGTGTAAGACCAAGGCGGTCAAAGTGGCAGAGTGAAGTTTAGGGGGATTATACAGGGAGGTCCCATTGAGAGATCAGCTCTCCCAATCCCCGGAGACGGTGACAAATAGTCCATCCGGGTCGTGTGTGACTTTCTTAACCTGAAAGGGAAGGGAAGACCTTGCAAGGATACCCACCCCCCTGGATCCCCTAGTGTAACCCGCATGTGCGAGCAGTTTGTAGCCCCAACGGTTCAGTGCCTTATATGTGGTGCCCTGTATGTGTGTCTCCTGAAGCAGTATAAGGTCTGGGGAGTGCTGCTTCAAATATTGTAAGACTAACCCCCTTTTGATCCGATCTCCTAAACCATTAACATTCCAGGTAATCAGTTTGATTCAACTCCGGGGAGTTGAGAATGTAGGAGTGTCACCCATTAGGATCATGGAACAGGAGCCCCACGTCACACCAGGCCAATGAATCACATTACACACTAGGGCACTAAACCAGACGTATAGAGAGAGTCGCCATATGCAACAGCTACCATCGTATATATGTTCATGAGCAGCACAGACGGATTGCTTTAAACATAAAACAAAAACCAAACAACCCCCATTGTAGAACGCCCTGGGTCCCCTCCCACCCTGCCTCCCTGCAACGTGGACGCAGAACTGCCCACCACCCCAATTTGCAGAGCGCTTGGATACCCATAAAGAACCCGATTAGAGGGAAACGCTACTTAACCAACGTGTCCCAAGATTCAACCCTCTTCCCCCAAAAGAACCATATATCTGCCCAGAATCTAACTCTAAAGAACGAGCAACTTTAAATGGGAGTCTTTGATCTTGAGCACCACAGTAAACCACATCCCATCAGTCCCATTCACTCAAGGGGTCTGTTTCGAGTGGACTAAAGGTGTACCCAAAAATTATTACCGAAAAACAAATATACATAATCCAGTATACACTTAACAAATGAGTCTCGACCACAGCGCCCCAGGAATGCAACCCAGAGGCTCAAACAATGTCACATTCACTTACAAAATACAAAAAATGAGTCCCAATATACGTTGATTACTTTGCTACCTGCACCATCCGAGTTCAACTAAGTCTCCCTGGAGGACGTTCGGAGTCTTGTGTGTGGTCCCGGGAAACAGCGTCCTTTTCCGAAGCTGATCTTCACCTCTCTAACCAGTCCCAGGTCTCCTCTGGGGACTGGAAGAACAACGACTTGCCGTCCAACTGCACTCGTAGCTTTGCTGGGAAGAGCATGGCGTACTTCAAAGTGTGCCCCTGAAGAGCACGTTTGACTTCCAGGAAGGAGAGACGTTTCAACTGCACCTTGTGAGTGAAGTCTTGAAGAAAGGTTATGCTGGAATTCTCGTATTTTAAGGGTGGATCATTCCTAGCGACCTGGAGGATAACGTCACAGTCCCGAAAATTGAAGATTCGCGCCAAGATGGGACGAGGGGGAGTGCCCGGCTTCAGAGGGCCCCCCAGTACTCTGTGGCCGCGTTTGACGGAGAAGTAGTCGGAAAGGGACCGTGGTTGTAAATGATTTTGGATTAAGTCTTCCACAAAAAGATCAGTAGCCGGCCCCTCCGCCCGTTCGGGAACTCCAAAAATGCGGACATTGTTTCTTCTTGCGCGCCCTTCATAATCTTCTAGCCGGGATTCGAGGTCAGTAGTCTGGGCTTGCAAAGTCTTGACCACCGATTGCAGGCGTGTGGTGGAGGTCGTAAGCGTAGTGATGGACCCTTTGTTTGTCTTGACTCGGTCCCCCATTTTTCTCAGATCAGTACGGATCAAGTTGACATCTATGGAGACAGTATCAATTTTGAGCTCCAGCACTGTGCGGACCCCCTGTACCGCCTCCATTATGTCCGCCAGTGTCAAGCCTTCATCCGTTGACTGCTGTTTCGTACCTTCCTCTGGTGGCATCACCTCCAAGTCTCCGGATTTGGAGTTTACATATTTAGACAACTTTTGGAGAGTGGATGGCTTGGGACCCCTTGATGTGGCCATTGTGTCTTGCTCCTCCACCTCAAGCAGAAAGCGGCAAAAGTAAGGATATCCAAGGGGTGTGCGAGCACAACCACAGAACATCTTACAGCTGCTAGGTACCTGTCCTTACTGCGCGCGTGTCCCAAAATGGCAGCCGGTGAAGTGTATAGCGGCGCAGCCTGGGCTGCACGGAGTTCCTTCTCGGGGTCAATGCCGCCCCGGCATCAGTGCACAGGGAAGTTCAAGGAGTGTCACTGCCCGCTGCTGGGGAGCTGAGCCCCCCACTCCCTGTAGTGGCAGACCTTCAGCTGGAGAAAAGAAAGGGAGGTGGAATGAGATCCAGTCCAGGAGAGCCAGCCTCACTGGCTTCTAGGCGTCCATGGGTCCCCACATTATCCCCACTAACAAGCGTCGCAAAGCTGTAGAGGATGACCCCCAGCCCTCATTCGGCGCTCGGATCTTTCAGGCAGCAATGTCCCACGCAATCCGCTCAGCCCGGGCGCTTTAAGCAGGGCACCCCGGGCTGACGCAACTCACCGGCAGACTGGAGCACAGCTCAGTGGTTTCCAGCGCCTCCAACCGTGTCCAGGCCGTGCCTTCCCACGGCAAGGAAATCCGGCAGTTTCAAGTAGCGTCCCGGGCCGACGGCTCCAAGCGCGCTTCCCAGCCGCAACTCAGGCCACGCGTCTTCACTGCCAGACCCGCCCTCGTCTCACGGCCGCAGAATGAAATTGGTGCTGGCGCCGGCATCCAATGATCAAATCGCCTTAGGGATAGCTCCAGGTGATCTGTGGCTGGAGGCGCTCATTTGACCTCGATGATTCTGGTCAGACGGATCTCTGTAGCGGATTTCTGTGGGGAATTAGCTGGCGGCCAACTGGAGTTCTACCCCAGAGCGGCCATCTCGGTTGTCGGTTAGCCACGCCCCCTAGGGTGGCACTCTTAAAAAGACAACATGGGAGAAAATGGCAAGAGGATGTCTCATAACTGAAGGAGCCTGCTTGAACAAACGAAGACTTAAAATTAGCTGGTGATAAACATAAAATCCAATCTAACAATGGGGCATAGTCTGGGTCAGGCATTACAGAGACAACGATGCACGAAATACATAGCTTATTTCTATTCATGTTACAGAGTTTGAAACTTCCTTTTTTGGGCATCCTGATGCTAAAACAAAACAAAGCAAAACAAAAGGGGATGATGGACGGAGTGTTGAACAATGCAAGCACTCACCCCCAGTTGACTGATCTGGGTTTAATCCATCATCATTCTTTAGTTCACTCCACCACCCCAGTTCAGACATGGCCATATGCAAGATCCTAACACTCAGGTTAACACAACAGAAGATTATTTGCAGATGCAGTCTACGCGTGTGATTATAATGCACCCCTACCGTGAAAATTGGATTTTGCGCTACATCAGTCTAAACAACAACAATATAAAAAACACAAGGCTGAGCTACAATGCTTCTTTGAGAAAGTACATTCTTTGATGTCAAATAAGATATATTGAAGGAGTCGTGAAAGCAAACATTGAAATACCATAATTAGGTTAGCAGTTGACCAGAATCAAATTAGGAAATATAGATTTTTTTAAAATTAAAAGTAGACCAAAGTACAAGAGAATAGGTCGATTATTACCAAAATACGTGAAGAAAAGAAAATCAAGACCTTTCATTAATGCAGTAAACACAAAGAATGGAATCCTTCTCATTAATAATATACCAAAAAAATAACGCAACAATAAAAACACAAATTACCTATTTTAAAAATCACATGACATTAAAAAGCTTTGAACAATGCACATGTAAAATTGAAGGAAATCAATGTCATTAATTAACTCTCGTCGAGTAAGACCTCTGGACTGGATTGATTTTCAAAAATATTCTAAAAAAATTCTACCACCGCTCAGAAGACAGTTTAATCACTTCGCTGCTAACAGCACAATAACTGGTTGTCAAAAGCTGGGCTTCTCAGTGATGCTGGCAAAGGTTTCTTCTCACGAAGATAAGGTTGTCTATCTCAAGAGGCAGGTCTGGATGTCAGATTGTAACTAGAGTGCTACATTGCTTCAGGAAACAATCAGCAGGAAGGAAAAACTTTAGACCAGAGATAAAACCTTCAGGCTGGTCCAACAAGAAGTTGTGGAGGCCTACTGGAAACAGCAGAGAGGCACAGAAACTAGGAGTGAGCAAAGACAAGAAACAATAGTGATGCAAATGGACTTCTCAATGGACCTGCTATATATAGTGGAGAAATCGGAAGTGACCTAATTTAGAAAAAGGTCGGCCATCTTGGATTGGGAGAACAAAATAAGGTTACAAAACTTCTATAAGAAATAAAATGTGATTAGGCATTCTATGCGACTGGAATCTATATATATATTCACTGAAAAAACCAAAGGTTATACAGGCGTTATACATAGGAAATAGAATTTTGAAAAAACCGTAGGAATTTACTGAAAAAAACAAAGGTTACAGGGGCATTATAGTTCGGCTGCGATTTCACTTGTACAAAACCATAGGAAGTCAGCAGTTATTTTTTTTTTTTTTTTTTTTTTTTTGTTTAATTTAGCAGAAAGAATGTGTTTAATTTTTGCACTTTTTTTTTTTTTTTTTTTTGAAAACCTTTATTTCGAAATTCAGGACACAGCTATTCAGCCGACAGCCCGAAGGTTCGGCAGCATTGCAAGTTAGATACAGTAATGTGTCCCCGATACAGTATGATGAGTAATGCAAAGGTCCAATTTTAAAAAAACACACAACAAACCCCAGCAAGGCAGAGCATTGAAAGCCCATGGCGAAAGCCCCCAGGGGAGGCAGGACCCCACTCATCTACGAAGTATAAGACTGTGTGCGGAGGAAGAAGGGGAACAGCAGAGGCCCAGGACGGTTACCAAAACCAAACTGTGCTGGAAGGTAGGTCAGGGGGAAAGCTGTTCCTCGGGAAATTCCAGGTCCGGGGCAAGACATATTCCCCCCCTGTATTGGTTCCACCGCCCCCAGATGGCATGCCACTTCCGGGGGCGACCTCTAGAGCAGTAGACCGTCTTCTCCCTAAACATGCTCCAATCCATGTTCTCCTTCCACGCGGTCAGTGTAGGGGGTCCCGAGGAGCCCCATAATCGCGCGATATCCCTTTTAGCTACCATGTTACCCAGAGTCACCCATTGGGTCTGCGCCTCATCGAGATCAGTGGGCCCCCAGACGTTCAGGAGGCAACACCGCGCCTCCGGCTGTACCACAATGCCCGTCACCTCCCCCATAACTGCATGGACTCTCCTCCAGAACTCCACAATGACACCACATTCCCAAATGATGTGCAGGAAAGTACCCACCATACCACATCCCCTTCTGCACAGGCCGTCCTCCGAGAATCCCATGTGGACCAGCCTTGGCCCCGTAACATACACCCGGTGCAGTATTTTAAGCTGCACCAGCCTCAGACGCGACGGGATCGCAACCTCCTTAGGCGAAGAAACCGCTGACTGCCAGTCCTCATTATCCAACTCGAGGCCATCCCTGGTCCACTGTTCTCTCAGCCCCAGTAGCAAGTCTGCCCGGACGTTTATCAACTTCTTATATATGAGCGAAATCGTGCTCTCGGGCATATGACCATCAAGGACTCGGTCCTCAAGGGGGGAGGACTCCGGCACCTTCTCACCCTCCACGAGGACTGATCGGAGGGCGTGACGCAGCTGGATATACCTAAAATACTCTGAAGGCCCTAGCTCAAACTCAGTCTGCAACTCCTCGAAGGACTTCACCCTCCCCTTATGCAGCACATCTCCCACCTTGGATATACCTATCAGGTCCCACTTATCAAAGCCCTTCGTATGCCAGAGTCTTCCCAACCTTTCCGATTCAAACAATGGGGTAGCGAGGGTTAGCCTATCCTTCCAGCCCAGCGAGTCGGTCGCCATCTTCCATACGCGCACCGCCACACCTGTGGGCCCCGTGAGGGACGAGTCTAGGGACCGCGAATACAACGCCCTGTAGTAGTTGCCGCCGCGCAGCAGCCACCTATCCATGGCATACCCAGGGCTGAGGGCAGGGCCGTAAAACCCATGGTTGATCGCGCTCAGCTGCGTGGCCCAATAGTACCGTCGGATGTCTGGGAGCGCAATGCCCCCATCGTACCATGGGAGCGTCAACTTTGAAATAGCTATTCGCGGCCGCCCATCCCACAGCAACGTCCTTTGGAGGCCTTCGACCTCCCGAAAGTATTTGGCCGGTACCCAGTCCAAGGTGTTCTGGAGGGCGTAGAGGAAGCGGGGAAGAGACATCATTTTGAACAGGGCCGCACGCCCAACAAGGGAGAGCGGCAGCCTCCGCCAACCTTCAACATCTCGCCTCAAGCGTGCCAAGGGGGGGAGCAGGTTCCTCTCATAGCGCACAACAGGATCCATGGATATAAAAATCCCCAAATACACAAAACCTTGCTGGGCAACCTGTATCGAACATGTTCTAGGGATCGGTGGGACCTCGCCACTAAGAACGTACAAGTACGATTTGCCCCAATTAATCACAAGCCCCGAGTTCCCACCGAACGATGCGAGTACGTCACAGACCACTATAAGTGACTTCTTGGGTGAGGCAAGATACAGCAGGATATCATCGGCATAAAGCGAAATACGGTCCTCGTGATCAGGCGACCACCGAAGGCCCCGTATATCCGGGTGCCAACGTATCCACGCAGCCAACGGTTCAAGGGCGAGGGCGAACAACAGAGGCGACAGGGGGCAGCCCTGCCGAGTACCCCTACCAAGCTGAAACGGAGTAGATGCCCGACCATTCACCACAACATTCGCTAGTGGCCCCTCGTACAGCAACCGGACCCAACTCACAAACCCGCGACCGAAACCAAACTTGGCCAGCACGGCCCATAAATATGCCCACTCCACCGTGTCAAAGGCCATCGTGGCATCAAGAGATGCCACAACAGCCGGTTCACGCAGCGTGCCCGCCCTGGCGATGACGCCATGAAGACGCCTAAGGTTCAATGCTGTGTTTCGGTGCGGGATAAAGCCAGATTGATCCGGGTGGACCAGATCGCCAAGTACCCTAATCAGACGGGTAGCCAGGAGTTTGGCCAGAATTTTCGGCTCAGCGTTGAGGAGTGAAATGGGCCGATAGGAGGCGCATCTATCTCGGGGTTTACCCTCTTTGTGTATGACCACGATCGACGCCAGCCGCTGATCCAACGGAAGGATCCCATCTACCCGCGCCTCCAAAAACATGGCGCGCAGGTGAGGGGCGACCCTATCCGGGAACAGTTTGTACAGATCGATCGGCAGTCCGTTCGGTCCAGAGGCCTTACCCGAATTCAACGCGCGAATCGCCCCCGCCACCTCGTCAACCGTGATGTCGCCATCCAAATCGTCCCTATCTATGTCTGAGAGGCAGGGCAACTCGATATCACGGAGGAGATCAGACGAGTCTTCGGGCGGCCTGTCCGACACAAAGGAATAAACCCTATGAAAATACTCCGCGAAACACTCCACAATCCCCTCAGGTTCCACAATCGCCTCTCCCCCCTCTCCAATCAACTCTGGCACCACTCTATTGACCCGTTCCTTCCTGTCCAGCTACGCCAGGAGTTTCCCTGCCTTATCTCCAACATCATACAGACGGCCCTGTTGTTCCCTGCTGAGGATCTTGGCGGCGTCCGTCACCAGGTCCCTATACTCCGCCTGCTTCAAGCAAAGCTCATGCAATGAGGACTCTGTGACCTCCTCCTCCATATCCCCCTCAAGGGCAGCAATCTCCTCCTCCACTTGCCGCACTTCGCAATCCCTCCGATTCTTGGCAGTCACCACCAGGGAGAGGGCCTCCCCCCGAAGCACGGTCTTAAAAGCTTCCCACAGCGAGATCGCCGAGTCCACGGTTCCCAGATTGTCCTTAAAGTAATTATCTACCTTCTTTACCAGGGCGCTGCGCATCTTGGGGTCTCGGAAATACCATGGGTTAATGGGGGCCACCCTCCCCCCTCCCTCCCGACCGAGATCCAGCCGGATCCACACTGGCGAGTGATCAGAGATACCACGTGCCATGTGCCTCGCCTCGGATATCAACGAGGCATGTGCGGCCAGAGTGAGCAAATAGTCAATCCTGGAGAGGCTACCATGCGCCCCGGAATGAAACGTGTATTGACTCTGTGTGGGGTGCCGGAGCCTCCAGCAGTCTATCAGGCCAAACGTGTCCAGGAGGTCTGGAAGCCATTTCTGAGCACCCCCTGTGTCCCTGGGCGGGTATCTATCCAGCAGTCCGGAACCCACAGCGTTGAAATCCCCTCCCACTACCAGCATGCCCCCCGGGAGAGTCAGCAAAGCCCTGCCCAATTCAGCAAATGTGGCGGCCTGCAGGGCCGGCGGGACATAAACCGAAACCAAAACCAAAGTCCTTCCTTCCCACCGCCCCGCCACCGCCACAAACCTCCCCCTATCGTCAACAATGGTGGAGTCCACCTCATAAGGCAGCGATGCTCTAACGAGGATGCCCACACCCCTGGACCCAGAAGAGAATCCCGAGTGTGCAATGAATTTATACCCCTTCCTATTCAGGGCATAGCACGTATTGCCTATGAGATGCGTCTCCTGCAGCAGTACAACGTCTGGCATTGAGCGTTTCAGAAATTGCAAAACAATCCCCCTCTTAATGCGATCCCCCAAACCATTAACATTCCAGCTTATAACACTTAGGCCTCTACCCCCCATCCTCAAACGGAAAGAGGCCCACCCCACACCCGAGGCGCCACCATGGAACAGCCCTGAGGATAATCATCATGCCTTGCAGAAATAAACCCCCCAACAACAAACTCAAACTCCCCATAACACCCCCCACCCTGCACCCCTGCTGCAGCTTAAAAAGCCCCCCCAACTTGCAGTGTGCCTGTCGCCCTACAAAAACAAAAATCTACAAAAAGTACCCTAAGGGAGGAAAAGAGCACCCCTCGTCCTCCCGCAACCCTCCACAGTTACTGCACTCTGTTCAAATCTTCAAATATGGTCAAATCAAGTCAGGCCGGCTTTGAGTTATCAGCCCTGTCCATCCCGGCCACTGTCTCCATGCTCAGCTGTGTCGTCCCCGGTCCGTCGCCGGGGCAAAGCGTCCAGCCATTCGTCGGCCATAACAGGAGAGTCAAAAAAGAATGTCCGATCTTCATGCACCACCCGTAGTCTGGCGGGGAAAAGCATGGCATATTTTAGGTCCCGTTCCCGAAGTCTTCGCTTCACCCCCAGGAAGCTCTGTCTCTGTCTCTGCACCTGCTGGGTGAAGTCCGGATAAAAATTCACCGACGCATTCTGGAAGGGGACTGGGCCCGTCACCCTCGAAGCTTGCAGGATAGCGTCCCGATCCCGAAAATGGAAGAGCCGGGCGACAATCGGCCGCGGCGGGGCACCCGCCTTGGGCCGTCCGCCCGGCACCCTATGGGCCCTTTCCACCGCAAAAAACTTTCCAAGGCCCTTAGGCTTCAGGTGATTGAGGACCAAATCTTCCACAAGCAGGTCCGCCGAAGCCTCATCCGAGGACTCCGGGACCCCGATGACGCGCACGTTGTTGCGCCTGGACCGGCTCTCGAAGTCCTCCAGCCGGCGGGCGGCGAGGTCACTCTCGGCCCTCAGCTTCCGGACCTCGTTCTGCAGATCCGCAACCTCATCAGTAAGGCCCGTGGTCTTGTGGTCCAGGTCCTTAACGCGTTCGTTTGTCTTGCCCAGGTCCGAGCGGATCAAGTTGACATCCACCAGGATGGCATCCACCTTATGCGCCAGGGCCTCGAATTGCCTCCCCATCGAGGTCTGCATCCCATCAAGCGCGCCCATGACATCCTGCAGGGAGAGCTCCGGTGTCCCAGGCGAGTCCTCCTTCTGGGCATCCGGCGCCTGGCTCGATCCACTCGGTGATGTCTTCAGGAGGGCGTAGCGGTCCATACTGTTGACTTGGGAATACGTTCCCCGCCTGGTGGACTTAGTCTTCAGCCGATCTCCTTCTGCCTTGCCCGACATAATGGACTCCAGGCAGTCCACTGCATTGAAGACCGTCCCCTCTCAGAGAGAGGTATGAAGAGTGAGCAGGTCCGCCTTGTTCTGCCAAAGTAGCCCACCGAGCGTCCCTGGGGTTATAAAGCCACCCAGAGCACTACAGTGTCCGGGCAGACAAAGGGAACGAAACCGAAAGTGAAAGAGCGAGGGCCTCCGTCCGACAGTTCACACCTCACCAGGCCGTTGTTGATCAACTAGGAGTCGGGCATCCTGCCAACTCTAGCCCCTGGCATCTCCGGGAGTTAGGCCGCAATCTTTCGCCAGTCATAAGTCCGGTTCCCGATGGGCGATCCGACCGCGGGTAGCATCAATCGCCTCCCTGACAACTCAGCAACACGGTGCCATGCATACCATCAGGATTAGAGACAGGATAGTCGACGGAGGGCGCGAGGGTCTCGGGAGCTCTAAGCTCACGCGGCCATCTTGGTCAAGCGCTAGGCTCCTCCCCCCAGTCAGCAGTTATAGTTACCTGAGCTAAATATAACTTACGTCCCGCAATGCACTACTTATGAACTCACATATTACATCACTCTAGACATGGTCGGTGACACTATAGTTAGCTCAGGTATTAATTTGTAATAGTTTTAATATCTAAAAAACTGCAGAACGGATTTACATCAAATAACAAAAAGCACTCTTTGTGGACAAAGAGCTAGATTCCTACCAAATTTAGCGCAATTCCGCCTTGCAGTTCGGGCTATAGTGGTGTTCAAAATTCCTACGGGAATTAACATGGGAAACACACTTTTTTCATTCCTCCATTTTTTCTCGGCCCCGCTTGAGGGATCGCCCCAAAACTTTCTATGCATAACTAGAATCACCGGTACACTTTTTGAGAAAAACTTTGTGTACATTCGTCAAATGGCGCCAAAGATATACGCAAGTCCTAGTAAGCATGCAGGCTTATTGAATGAATCTTTTCATCCACCACCGCTGAACAGCCTGAACTCGAGGTCTTTGAGAGATGGACTCTTGCTCTTACGACGCAGGCTTACTAGGTCTGGGAGGTGCAGGAATCTAACAGAAGCTTGACAATCAGCAATGAATGAATGCTCCCCAGGAGTATGAAGATAATCTAGCAATGTTGCCCCAATCAACAACACAGTCTTCAGGAGATACGAATAACAGCGGTAAACCTCCCCTCAGCCCAGCTAACTCAGTTTCTCGCCAATGCAACGATAATTCCTCATTGACAACACCAGTGGTTTCAACAACGGAGGGCCTCCTAGCTGGTAAACAGCATGCTCCCTGCCCGCTCTCTTTGGGACTGAACGCAAAGGATCAGACACAGTCTAATTTAAAAAGTTTAATTTTATCCAAGCCTAATATAAACCCCGTGCTTCAGGCTTTTGGACGCGTCCCTGTTTACTACAGCAATGGAAGCCGCCAACTGCAAAGCCAGTTAAGATTTTGTCTCAGAGCCCAAATGTCCCAGAGATTGGTCTCAATGCCATTAGACTCAAGGAGCGTGTCTGTCACATAAGATTCCACACAAACTCTTCATCTCTAGATCTTAACAGAGCTCAAAAATATGATACACTCCCAAGAAGAAGCTCAGAAAAGGACAGAGCCACAACTGAACTCAATTCAATCTCATATTCAGCAGCTCACATCTCGAGTCTCGGAAGTGAAACAACGTATATCTGATCTTGAAGATACTGCCCCCCGACAAGCAGATCAGGTAGTTAAACTACAAACCGAGCTAGCAAGTCTTCCGCTTAAGGTAGACGATGTGGAAAATCCTACTCAAAGATGCAACTTACATATTACAGGGATTCTGGAAGGCTATGAGAAGGGGAAAGCAATGGGCAAAGTTATCACAGACTTGGTCACCAAATATGTTTGCCCTGAAGCCACTGCCCAGATGAAGGATCTTACGTGCACACCGAGTTCCCGCCATTCAATATCCAAACGCCAAATATCCGAGATCGATTATTGTCAACTTCTGAGACTTTAGAAGTAAGGAGAACATTGTAGCCTGTGCAATATGTGACAAAGGGTATCAGACAAGTGACAATTTTTTGTTTACATTTTTTTCAGCTATGTTCGCCCTTTTGGTTAAGTGCAGAAAGGAATTTAGAGGCATGATAAATTGTTTTCAACAGGTGGGGGCTCCTGCGGGGTTAGTCCAACAATCGAAGTTGAAAGTCCTCCATAAGGAGAGAGTCCACATATTTCAATCAGCTCAAGAGGCGCAGGAGCGCCTCCATTCTCTGCAACATTCAGAGGGGAGTGTGGCTAAATGATTGACAAAGCTTGGTATAAGCAAAAGAAGAATTAGATGAAGCTGGAACTAGGTGTTCTTCCTTCTGCTTCTCCATTCTTCTTTTTTTTCCTTTTTTCTTTTTTGCTGTCTCCTTCTCTGTTTCTTTTCTGCACTTTTTTAATGCTTTCTTGGACCCCAGCTACTGGTTCACCACCCTGGGTGCCATGTCACAGCACCCCAAATGTAGGGAGAAGGGTTGGGTCACACGGGGTGGGTAGGAGGGATTTAGGCGCACTGGGGGGGAGTCACCTCAGGGAGCCTCAGACGAGGGAGGCTCCAATGTGGAGGCGATCCAAGGGTGTGGGGAGGAAGGCTTCACAAAGGGTAGGAGGAGTGAACGGAGATGGGTTCTCTGGGAACGGGGGTGAAAAAAAATGTAGTGAAGTTTTCATAGAAATGCAAGGGATCAAGATAACAATTTTTCTTATTCTTTTTCTTATTCCTATTCTTAAATGACTATTAGATCATTAAAGATTATTCCCTGCAATGTAAACGGTTTTAATAACAGACTGAAGGGCCGCTCAATGTTGGCCTGGTTTAAGTCCTTTCAAGCCGATATCATTTTTTTACAGGAGACTCATTATAAGGAGGGAACATCAAGGGATAAAACACCTGCCTTTGTTCAATATGAATTTTATGCTTCCGCAAGTGCGGCCATTAGGGGTTTAGCCATATTAGATAGTAAAAGGATACAGGGGGATATCATACATTTTCAGAGGGATAATAGCGGAAGATGGCTGTGGTTACAGATGAAGATCTGCAATCAAATATTTAATTTTGTTAGCTTATATGGCCCAATAGAAGACTCACCAGAGACGTTTCAGTCACTATATGATTTTGCCACTGCTCAAGCAGGATGCTTGGTTATTGGGGGGACTTTAACCTGCTAATTGATCGAACCATTGACTCATCACGGCCCCAGAAAACTCAGACTAAACCGAAATCCAACAGGCGTTGTCAGGAGTTGATACGGGATTTTAGATTGGTTGACTGCTGGCGCGATGAATTCCCCCAGAGAAGAAGTTTACTTGCCCCTCGAATAGATATTATTCGTCTTCACGAATTGACCTTTTTCTTGTCACGCACGCTCTTTTAAGTACTAAATCTGAGATCATTGAAAACCCCTTCTCTGACCGTGCTTTAATATAGGTCCAATTTCAAATCCAAACTCATGCTCGAACTGAGCTTCGATGGTCATTGGACAAGTCTTTTTTAGTGGACGAGCAATGGGTGGGTGGCATGTGTTTATTGCTAGAGGATTTTGTGAAACGTAATAAAAATATGGCCCCGATTTTTGCAGTCTGGGGGACTCTGAAGGCCCTTTTTCAAGGGGAAGTAATCAATTACAATCCATAAAAAAGGCGAAAAGAGAATGAAGAAAAGTCTCAGCTAGAAAAATGATTTTTTTTATTTTTTATTTTTTTAAAATATTTTTATTAGAACAGGAAAAATAGATAAAGTAAATAGTTTACATCTCAATTTACATATCAATAGCAAGACCAGTAAATTAATCAAGCATAATCAACAGTTATAAAAAGCATTCCACATTACAATTTCTCAATGGTAACCTATAAGGAATCAGACTCCCACAGTCTCTAACTAATACATCCTGACGTACACTTTTAACCCCTTCAGCGCGGCGCGGATTTCCGCGCCACGCTGAAGGTTCCGTGCGCGGGCGGGGCCATGACGGAACGGTTCCGTCATGCGCACAGCGCAACCGACGTGCATGACGGAACCGTTCCGTCATGCGCGTCGAAGGGGTTAAATAATAAATTATTACATTAAGCAGGATTACTAAATAAAGTGCAAAGTGCCAAGTGCAAATCATTTTGTTTTGTTTTTAACAAATATAAAGATACCATCATTTCTTCAAAGTGCCTCGTGCATATATGACCTATTTTTAACTAATTCATCATCATCATGTTTCATCTATGAACCCATAGGGGAAAAAAGGTCGCCATATGCCCCTGAATCTTACCACAGCTCCTATACGTTTGGCATAGCCCTCTTCTAGTCTGCAAGTCCTGCTCATTTTATTAAACCAATGTTCAATGCTAGGTTGTAAACTGGTTCTCCAGTTTTGCAGAACAAGTGATCTAGCAACTGTGATGACAATTAATATAAAATATTGCAGATTTTTTCTAAAACATTTCACTTCTCCTGAAAAACCAAATAACACCAGCATGGCTGACGGACTGATTTCCAAGGATAGAATCAAGGAAATTTCCGCAAAAACCCTCTTCCAGAAATATTGTAAATCATTATATTCAAAAAATATAAGTAGCCAACCCCTTTCACCCTCTCTATTACAGCGAAAACAATTATTCGGGCAGGTTTGAAACATTTTAGACAATTTCAGGGGTGTCAAATATAGTAACCATCTCGATAGAAAATTCATTCTTTTAAAATTGGCACCTCTGAGAGCTTTATTTGCAAGATCACTAAGCTGCTGAATTAATTTTTTGGAGCTCTTTTGTCAGGATCTCTTCCGAGTTGGCTTTTTGATGAAGAAACTGATACCAACAACCAACCCCTACCATTTTATTTACAATCTGCTTAACAATTGGCTGTACCGTCTCATCTAGCATTGCGTAATTAATTTTAAGGAAGTTGGATATGTGTGCAAAGCTCAGGGCCAGCGCGGTATTCGGTGTAATGGCCTGGAAACAAACCGTTTCCCAGTTAATTAAAGAATCATGGTTATAGAAATCCCCGACCTGGCGATAACCCAGTTCTTGCCAGTCCTGAAAAAGCCTTCTGGAGAGTTTGAGACCTCCTACTACCCCATCCTGCATAGGGGTGTAAGCGTGAAATAAAGGGACAACGCGTGATTTAAAAAATAACTGCATTCTTTCAGCCAGTGTGAAGATAACCTTATATCATGTTTTTTTGGGTTGTTTCGCCAAACGTAGGAACACGGGGAGTCCAATGGCGCTTTCATTCAGCATATGTATCAATTTTTTTTAATCAAAAACAGAATTCTCCTTACCCAATTGGGAAAATAAATTAAGTAAAGAAGCCTGATAATATGTTAAAAAATGTGGGAGTGCTAGTCCTCCTGAAGTTACATCAAGTTGCAATATAGAAAACTTAACCCTAGGTTGTTTATTATTCCAAACAAACTTCCTTATCAATTGATCCAGCTCCTTGAAATAATAATTCGGGATTTTCATGGGCAGATTAATAAATAAAAACAAAAACAGTGGAAGGACCCTCATTTTAACCATTGAGACCCTCCCATCTAAGGACAGTTGAAGCAGAGACCAGTTATCAAACAGCTTTTTGACTTTCGTGAGCAATCTAGTGTAATTCAAAGATAATAATTGCTCAAAATCATTAGTGACATGTATCCCCAAATATCTAATTGGGTGCAGAGATTTTAGATGGATGGCAGGTGGAAAATCCAAAGGAGTCATATTAAATGCTAACATTTTGGTTTTTGCGTGGTTAACTTTATATCCTCCAACTTGCGTAAAGTTTTGAATTTCATCCAACACATACTGTAGGTTATCTGCCCCTGCCTTCAGATATAGAATAATATCGTCTGCATAAAGCTTAATTTATGATATACCATCAATGGGAGGCACGATTATTATGCTCTTCCAGATCTTCTCAGCTAGGGGTTCGATAAACAATGAAAATAGGAGAGGAGACAACGGGCACCCCTGACGGGTGCCACGTTTGATAGTAACCTTAGCATTTACTAAACCGTTCATCATGATTGTATCTTCTGCCCCTCTATACATTTCTATTAACATCCCTATAAGTTGTTGTGGAAAACCGAACTTCGGTAAAATAAAAAATAACGCACTCCAGTCTACCAAATCAAAAGCTTTTTCAGCATCCATCATCATAATCACCGCATCAGTCTGATTAATGGAAAAGTAATCGATGACTTGCATTAAAAAATACGTATTCAATGCCATTAAACGTCCAGGAATAAAACCATTTTGATCACTATGGACCACCTGTTGTGCACAGGGAGCTATCCTTTTTGCCCAGATTTTCATAAGAAATGTATAATCTGTGTTTAACAGACTGATAGGACGATAAGAGCTTGGATCCAAAGGATCCTTATCCTTTTTAAGAAAAACTATTACTACCGATTCCTTAAAACTTTTGGGAATATCTATACCATCCTTAATTTCATTAAACAATCTTACCAAAAAGGGAGGTAGTTCATCCTGAAAAACCTTATAAATTTCTACAGGAATCCCGTCTGCTCCACTAGCCTTGGCATTAGCCATACTTTTTAGTACTACTTGTGATTCAGGGATTCCTATTTGAGAGCTCAATGCCTCTGAGAGCTGTTGCAATAGCAAAGGAAGCTCCAATTAATGAAAAGATCTCCCAAGATTTGCCTCATCCACCCCCTCTCCATAGATATGGTTAAAATGTGCACAGAACACCTCATCAATAGCCTGCTAATCATCTTCTAGGAGACCTGTTGCTGGATTTTTTATTTGAGAGACTAATTGTGCAGCATTTTGTGATTTCGTGGACCAGGCCAAAAATCTGCCAATCTGCTGGCTCTCCTCGTAGAGTTTTTGTTGGTAAGCCTTACTTCCTGCAATTTCCTCTGTTAAGAAAAAAAATAAAAATAGTTGTCGATTCTCACGGCTCAGTATTTAGCAGTGCCCGCCAGGGAAAATAAAATAAAGCTGCATCGCATTAAACATAACTTTCAAGATTTCTTTGTTCCCAAAGAAATCCTAGCTCACGATGCGGTCCTGCAGAAAAGGTATGAAGAGAACAAACATATAGGCAAATATCTTGCGTGGTCAGCAAAACGCAGGGTCAATAAGAAAACTATCAAAAAAATAAACGACCCACTTACTGGCAGATCTACTTTGCAATCTCAGGAAATATCGGCCATCTTTCTGGAACATTACAGGAAGCTTTATTCCGATTCTCAGAACACCTCATCAGAGGCAGCAGTTGCCTGGCTTAATGGAATTAATTGTCCCTCAATAGCGCAGGAGAAAAAAGATAGCTCAATCACGGAAATTACAGTTGAAGAAATAAACCACTGTGTGATGTCATCATCCTCTTCTAAAGCATGTGGGTGCGATGGGATCCCTATAGAGTTTTACAAGCTTTTTTTTTACCACAGCTGAGTCTTGTTTTGAAGTTGTTATTTAATGAAATTTTGAAAGGTGAAATGGTCCCTGTTTCGTTCACGCAAGCTGTAGTAGTCCGCTTTGTTAAAAAAGGTAAATCAGAGGAGGAGGTCAATTCTTATCAACCGATAAGTCTACTTAATAATGATTACGAGATGTTTTCACAGATTCTGGCAAATCGTTTATCTCAAGTGTCTATTTCTCTTGTACACAGGGACCAGAAGGGTTTCATCCCAGGTAGACGTTTAGCTACTAATACTCATTATCTATGCCAATCAATTGATTATTTTATCACCAATAAAACAAAGGCAGTCATTATGATGTTTGATGCAGAGAAAGCGTTCGACAGAGTGTAACGTTCTATTTAATATTTTAAGAAAATTTGTGTTCCCATCGGAACTCTGTTGAACAGTTAGAAATCTCTACTTAGGTGCTCAGGCGTCCATAATAATAAATGGCAACAGAGCTGGCATTATCTCTATTAGCCGGGGGACGCGGTAAGGCTGTCCCCTTTCTCCAATACTGTGTTCCTTATTCTTGGAACCACTAGCCTGTGCAATAAGGCAGGATGGTTCTATCTTACCTCCAGTCCCCGGCGCCTCTAAATTGAAGCTGTTCGCCGATGATATGGCCTTATATCTGGCAGCTGAGGAAGACAATATCCGGCGCAAATAAATGAATTTACAGCTTTTGGGGGCTACAAAAAAAATCAAGCAAAGTCAGAGACTCTTCGTTTTACCTGCTCTCCAGCTGTCCTACCTCTCTCGATGCAAGGACAATACCCAAGGTCCCATTCTATAAGATATCTGGGAATATTTGTTACGTCCCATTTGGAAGATCCTTTTTTGCTCAATTTTATCCCTACTTTTAATAAGATGCAAAATCCGTTATCCCAATGAAAGACCTTCCTTTGACAATTATGGGTGGAATAGCTCTTATTAAAATGAATGAACTACCATTGTCCTTATTTTTATTAGGGGTGGGCGGAATTTGCGTAGTCGCGCTATGCAAAACTCTGCGAAATGGTAAAAAACTCTGCAAGCACGCAGAAATTCCGCAAACACGCGGGATTGCTTGTTCGCGATGCTTTTTTCCTGTTCGCGATCGCTGTTGCGTGCTCGGGGGAATTATCTCGCGAACACGCATTTTGAGAACACGAACAAGCAAAAAATTCCACAAAGCCGCGGAATGCAGAATTTTTGGTAATTTCGCGTTCTCTGCGTAACGCAAAATTACCCAAATTCCGCAAGTTCCGCGAGCGGAACGAAATTTACCGCCCAGGCCTAATTTCTATTTTCAACCTTAATGGTCAAGGTCCCTCAGTCCTTTTTTGAGCAAATTAATTCTGAAATAAGATGTTTTATATGGCAAGGCAAAAGATCAAGACTAAAGCTAGAAACTCTACAACTAGAAGTCGAAGATGGGGGTCTTGCACTGCCAAATTTACGATTATACTACCAAGTCTCATTAATCAATTGGTTAAATTACAACAGCTCGGAAGAGATGTCTTCCGCTAACTTTTTCTTGATATAATGTTATCTGTAATGGAGATCAGTCTTGCTCCTTTCTTGTGCATCCCTAAGCTTCAAAAGAGATTGAGAACCTGGCAGGAAATCAGGACGCATAATAGCAATATCAAGACATCTCTTTTCTTTAGCTACTTCCAGATAAACTCCTTAATCCTCAGGATTAAGGAATTCGGACAATTGTAAGGGGTTATTATTAAGTAAATCTCATTTTATACTTAAAGTCAGGAGAATTGAGAATTTGGTATACATGTTTAAATCGACTCAGAATGATCAAATAGTTTGAATTCACCTAGAAAAATCAACCGGCTGCCGTCTTAACCCTCAGCAATGGCAAAGCTTCAATAAAATGAGTTATAAAGCAATAAGAGCAGCTAACCTAAGGAGGACGGCATTTTTCAGTAAATGGCTGATTTATTTTACTCCGGCCAAACTCCATAAAATTTCCCCAGCAGTCGACTCTCGATGTTTTAGATGCCATTAGACTCTAGGAGATTGGCTACATGTGGAATTGCACCCAGATTGCAAGCTTTTGGCAAAATGTTTTTTCAGAAGTAGGAAGAATTCTAGCAGTTGATCTTCCCCCCCCGAGTCCTCTATAGCTCTCCTAGGTCAAGTAGAAGCTTGAAATGTTTAACTCTACCTCAACGCCAATTTATTTTCATTTCCACCCTGGTAGCAAGATCATTAATTTGGCTAATTGGAAATCAGTAGTAACTCCAACTATCTCCCAATGGGTAAATAAAATGAGTAGAATTTTTATTTGTGAAACTATATACGCAAGGAGAGTGGGTTCTGTAATTAAATTAATTAAATTGAATAGAATATGGACAGAATGGAACTAATCAATTATTTTGTATGAATAATTTTTAAAGTTTTTTCATATTTAATGTATTTACTCATGATATGTATTTCAATCTCTATAAGCACTTTATGTAAATCTTGGAAGAAGTATTTTAAAATGTCTTTTATGCTACATTAAAAATAAAATAAGTTAAAAAAAAAAGATATTTCAGGTTTGGATTGGTAAAATAGCATTCAATCAACCTGGAATGAATAAAGGCAAGCCCTGACACGTGTTTCGCCGTCATTACATCTCTTCAGAGAGGTTTCACTTTGTCCAGACATGATGGAGCATGCAGTTTACGTCAAATGTTTAGGTGGAGACTAGCTCCTATATAGAGCATCCTACAACACAAGCAATGCTCTAAATCTGTTTATCTCAAATGTCTGTTTTTGTAAGTTTTTAAGCATAGGATTAGCACAGTGCCATCCATGCTGAGCTAACACCAATCTATAGCTTTAATACTGTGCCTGAAGTGGCAAATGGCTTGTGACATGTTACAACTCGGCATGGAGTGGGAATAGTAAATGTAACCCCCTTTAGTGTCCAACACTTTCCCCCAATAGCGTTAAATTGCAGTGAGAATAGTAAATGTTAACATTTTAGTGTCCAACACCTTCCCCAAATTGGGTTAGATTGGAGTGGAAATAGAAAATGTAATTTCTTTGCTCTCCAATACCTTCCATCACGTGGTTTATATTGGAGTTGGAATAGTAAATGTCACCATTTAAGGGATCCATTTAGTATAGATTGGAGTGGGAATAGTAAATGTTACCCTTTAAGTGTCAAATACCTGCTCAAATTGATATAGATTGGAGTGGGAATAGTAAATGTTACCTCTTTAGTGCCCAACACTGTTCCCAATTGGTTTAGATTGGGGTGGGAATAGTAGTTGTCAACTTTTTAGTGTCCAACACCTTCATTAAATTGGTATAGATTTCAGTGGGAATAGTAAATGTTATCCTTTTAGTGTCCAACACCTTCCCCAAATTTGCATAGGTTTGAGTGGGATTAGTAAATGACACCTTTTTAATGTCGAACGCCTTCCCCATATTAGTTTAGATTGGAGTGGGAATAGTATTTTTCACCTCTTTATTGTCCAACACCTTTTTTAAATTGGTAGAAACTGGAGTGGGAATAGTAAATGCTATCCTTTTAGTGTCCAACACATTCCTAAAATTGGTATAGCTTGAAGTTTGGAATAGTAAATGTTGCCCTTTTAGTGTCTAACACCATCCCCAAATTGGTTTAGATTGGAGTGGGAATAGTATTTTCCACCTTTGTAGTGCCCAACACCTTCATTACATTGGTATAGGTTGGAGTGGGATTAGTAAATTACACCCTTTTAGTGTCCCACACTTTCCTCAAATTGGTTTAGATTGGATTGGGAATAGTAAATGTCACCCCTTTAGTATTCAACATTGTCACTAAATCAGTTTAGATTGGAGTGGGAATTACATTCTTCAACCCTTTATTGCCCCACACTCTCTTCAAATTGGTATAGATCGGAGTAGGAAAAGTAACTGTTACCGTTTCAGTGTCTAGCACCTTCCCTAAATTGGTAGAGGTTGGAGTGGGACTAGTACATGTCACCCCTTTAGTGTCCAACACTCTCCCCAAATTGTTTAGATTGGCATTTTTCACCACTTTAGTCTCCCACACCTTCAGCAAATTGGCATGGATTGAAGTGGGAATAGTAGATGCTACCTGTTTAGTGCCAAACACCTTCCCCAAATTGGTATAGGTTTGAGTGAGAATAGTGAATTACACCCTTTTAGTGTCCAACATTTTCTTAAAAACAGTGTATGTTGGAGAGTGAATATTTAATTTTATAAGTTCAGGCTGAAATCCTCTGCTCATTTGTAAGTCGTAGAAATAGTTTGTATTACTTTGTTAATATTATTGGTGTTTAGAAATATAATAAGAAAAGTGTTACTAGTATTTTATAATTAATAACATCCTTAATTACATTTTTTATACAATAAAGACATGGACCACATTTTTCTCATGTTATGTATATTTTTAAAGTTTATTAAATGTATATTTTTACATTTGAAACATATATTTCAACTTAAAAATAAACATGTATTTATAGCTAAGTAAATCAACCATTTTTTAATGATTTTTTTATTATTAAATAAAAAATATAAATTATATTTAAACACTATTGTACCTTGTACATTTTCCAATTTTTGTTCCCATTGTTTAAGCTTTTTCAGTATATATGAAATAATTGTATATATTTTAATTCCATTATTTAATTTATACTTTACAATTTTTTAATATTTTTGCACAACATTTCTGATATGTTTTATATGTTTAGAATTGTTTTCCATTTTTCCATAGATTTATTCAAAAATGTTGCATTATTTCACATTCATTCCTTTGGAGCGATAGTCTTAGTTTTTAGTTTTATTTAATGGCCATTTTCTTTACCTCTAATTTCTATTTTGTAATCTATGTGTTCAGGGTTTTTATGGTTTCTAGATACTTAGGATTGCTTCAAAGGATCTGGTTTGGATTTGTTTTATTTTTGCATTTTTTTGTGGCTTCCTGGACAATATTGGAGGATTACTATTTTTGGACTGTGTGTATACAGAAGCAGATCTGCAGCTGCAGAAAAGTACGTTTTATTTATTTTATTTATTTTGGGTGGGAAATGTGGTATTTTATTGTTTGTGTAAATATTATATGATTGCTATTTGGAATTGTGTGGTTTATGTGTTGTAATTAATTTGATTCAGTTTGTTTTTTACTTTCTTGGCTGATGAAGGATAAATCTTTTGTTTAAATAATTTATATATCATGTTATTACCCCAGTCTTCATTAACGTTGGGATTTTATTTATTTTTTTGATTGATGAAATAAAATATTATATTTATTATTTATAAGAAAATTATTTGTCATGTTGGTTTAGGTTTTTTGGTAATTTTTTTAGTACTTTCGTAGGTTACTATTTATTTTATAATATGCTTTCGGCTATAATTTCAAAGTAATGTACTCCTTTATTATTTATGAAGAGTTTGACTTTAATTTCCAGCATGTTGAACATTCTTTTTGAGGCAATTTGGCTAAGAGATTGCTCCATTCGCAATTGTTGGTTGCTTTGCTCTTTTTGTAATGCTTCTATTATTTTATAGAGTGTAGGTTGGGTTCTGCCTAGTGTGGATTGGAAGGCATTGTGGTATTCTTTCACTGCTTTGTTTGTTCTGTCTTCCTGTGCCAAGGTGTTGTCATAGGCATTCCATCATGTTATTTGGAATTTGGGTTAGCTTCTGTGTCCAGAGAGATGTAGTCTGCCAACCCAAGTGTCTTCAAAATAATCCATTAGGGGGCTTAGTATGTCTTCGTTTTGTTGGTAGAAAGAGCTTTCTATAAGTAAATTGCAGTGGCTACCTACCTCTGTGACTGGGACATAAGCTAGTGCTATAATTTGTTTTATTTTAAATACAAATTGGCTGTTTGTAGAATATTTTACACTTGTGCAGATTGTTGGTGGATTTACATGAATTACATAATCTTTTGTAGTTGCCCTCCCATAGCATGCATCAGAATAATATTTGGTTTATTAAATCCAAAATCACCTATGCAGTCACAAATACTGAAGTTACAAGCAACTACCCGAGTCCTTGCGGCCATATACCAAATGAATAAATGCCCATCCACAGGAGATGATCAAACTTCAAGGGCATGTTACCTCAATAAGTCTACTGTCATAACCAATCAGCTGCCTGGAGCGAGGGGGAACCCGTGTTAGACACTGGATGGCCCTGATAATGCCTACTCAGCACACAGGATGGCGTGCAAATCTGGCATCTTTCATTAAAATGGCAAATGTAGTTCCTAAACCACCGAACTAACCGTGCAATGAAATGGCCTGTTAGATGAACGTCTGACATAAAAATGTTGCATATTATGTAGGAATCATGGGAAATATTTCCTCCAGTGCATCAAACATAATAAATGTCATCCTGATATGACATGTATTATCCATGGTACAGAATACACATGTGAAATAAAAACTGTCTTGAACTAAGGGGCCCATTGGCATGAATTTTCATATATTAAAGGCTATATGGCTATTTTCTCAGGTTTAATCACTTGTGTGACTTCATTAATACAGCCAAGGAGCACTTAACTAATACTTCACATACTGATTGCAGTGGATTTTCATATATTAAAGGCTAAGTGCCAGATGTACGACCGTTTTTACATGCACAAACGGGTTTGCGAACCCGTTTGCGCATGCAAAAACAGCATGGGCCATGTACAAAGTCTATTTAGCAAGTCACAATTTATTTGCGACTCGCTAAATAGGTTTTGCGACTCGCTATTAGGAAGGGGCGTTCCCTTCCTAATAGCGAGCGCAAGCCCATGTATGAATGTTTTGTGACCACAATTGTGGTTGCAAAACACTCGCAAATTACCACCATGCACTCACAAAAGGGAAGGGGTCTCCATAGGACCCCTTCCCCTTTGCAAATGCAGGGGAAAATATTTTTTAAGGGCAGGCAGTGGTCCCAGGGACCACTATCTGCCCTTAAAAATGAAACGAAAACGTTTCATTTTTTCTTTTTTAAATGCATCCCGTTTTCCTTTAAGGAAAACGGGCTGCATTTAAAAACAAGCATTGGCATAGCCAATAGGTCTTGCCTTTGGGACCTTATAAGTATTTAGTTATGCAGCACAATATCCTTACTGCAACAACATTAACTGTTGCATGGCTAAACACTTATAAGGTCCCAAAGGCGAGACCTATTGGCTATGCCAATGCTTGTTCACTTTCTTTTTAGGGACAGGGAGAGTTCCCAGGTCTTGATATAGAACATGAGCTACATTACATTTTTGTGACATCAGTGCAGAGCTGAGGACAGTATGTAGCACTGGACAAGGGGGGCACTCCATCTGTCAGAAATACATTCAAGGGGTACAAGGTGGAGGACCGTAATGGGAATGAATGGGAATGAATTCGTATTTTGAACAGATTCGTGCTAGGGCCTACTGGACTGTTGGTAACCATAAGTATAAAAAAAATTACTTGTTTTTTCTGACAGGAATGCCGCCCTCGAGCGACATTGCGGAGGGATGAGCTGACATGATTGGTAGTAATGAAATTAGATCTTTGTATTTGACAAATCACGTGGAATTCTACACTCTAGGCTCAAGGCTAGTTTTTGGACCATTATTTTGGGAGCTACTAAGTTTGCTGAACTTGGGTATTTGGAGGGCTGAGATATAGGTATGTTGTGGCCATTACTGACAAAGATTAACGGGATGTTGCGAGCAGGCCCACGGTAGGCGAGTGGAAAAGATATGATTGGTGGGTACCCCAGCCCGTCGGAACTGATGGGGTTCCCACTCTAGTCCGGCGGCCTGGGATTGGTCGAGAGGTCGCTGCTGAGAGGGGGGAAAGGGCCGACCTGTGTAGGCCCTTGTATGCTAGTTGGGATATAATAATTGATGGATACTCCACCTCGTCGGAATTTACGTGGCTTCCACTCCGGTCCGGGCCGGTTGTGATTGGTGGGAATATAAGAAGGATAACGTATGATATAGAAAGACTGAGTTCACACAGAACATTGTTATACAGTCCGCGTTGGGAAGCTAAGTTGCATGTCATTGGCTGAAATGTTTTAAGAATGTAATAATTGTTGCTTCCCCTGCGGTCTGTCGTATTAGGGATTGGCTAATAAAACCAGACTTTCAGTAATGGGGAATATGAGAATTCGATTGTGTTGTCGCTGGTCTGTGGGAACAGACGGGGAATGTCAGTCGTAGATTAGAAAGAATTAGGGTGGATTGACGAGATACGAAGCCCTATTTATGCGGAGTGGCTTTTAAAATAGCAAATTGTGACGTTTTTGAAGATGAGGGGTTGTGATTGGTCCTGGACTGGGAGGACCAGAGAGAAAACACGTTTCAGGAGGGTTAATCCGGAGTCGTGATTGACTGGCCAAACAAGTTTAACAAGAGATTAGGGAAGGACAAGAAGATTATCTTTCGGGGATACGAAGGCGGAAGAGGAATAGTTTTAGAGGTTACTTGCAGGAAATTTGTGAATATTATTTGTGGAATAAGACTTTTTTTGCTGGTATGAAGTTGAATTACTATGATTAACAAGCACGGAATCGAAACCAGTGGTGCACGGGCACCACAGAGGAGCAGGGGCGAGGGAGCGCGGCAGCAAAGCGAACGCGCGCTAATTATAAACACGTTTATAATTAAAACCAGATGCCTCTGCTGCGCGTAACAGACACCAATAGGCCATGGGCGGTTACGTTTCTAAAGGAAGCTGGGACATGCACCCGCCTTTCACCAATTGCATGCTGTCTTTTTTAAAAAGACGCATGCAAAAGCCAGTTGCAGCCGACAAAAACAAAAGCACACGCACAAGCGTGTGGTCAGCTTTCAGAACCCCCTACATGAAGTCTCGCAGAGCAGCGCATGCGCTCTGCTACAGGCTCGACCTAAAAACTGAATTATTTAAAAGCAGTATCAGACATGGAGGTCTGCTGAGCCCAGCAATCCACCATACCGGGGAGGGGAGGGCCTGCCATTCCCAATGGGATCGCAAATTGCGAGAGGCTCATTAATATTTATGAGCCTCTCAATTTGCAACCCCATTGGGAATCGCAAGCAGTGTGATACACACTGTTGTACATCCAAAATAGCGCCTCACAAATTGCGAGTCGCACAAAACTCGCAATTTGCAAGGAGCTATTTTGCGCGTCTTACATCTGGCCCTAGGACCTGATTAGGAGTTAGGCATAGAGGTAATTGCCTCAGGCAGCGGTAAATAGAGCATGACTTTAACAAATCATCTGATCACGAGTTAAAAAATGCATGTGTTTTTTTTACAGATGTGCTAAATACCACGTGTCTAGTCTACGTGCCCTATTTAACATGTGCTATTTAACACATGCGAAAAATCACACATGTGGTAAATATCACCCAATTACAAGTATGAGAGGTCACTAAAACCAGTGGAAAATACAATCTTTAAATACCACCAATCAAAAGCAGATGGTAGAAATTCATGATAAATTAGGGAATAAAAGAAAAGCTGCAAAACAATATTACAATTCAGACCAACACAATAATGCAAAAAAAGAAAAAAGCCCACAGTCCGTGCACTGTTTAAGCTGAATTTAATAAAATATTGCACACACCTGCACCCAGGGCCAGATCTACATTAACATCCAGGGGCAGGTGAAGCTCTCACAGGGAAGTTCACACAGGTTGATTGCAGCAGCTCACACTTCCATTCTACAGTCCACCAAAATAGATGCAGCACAGTTAAGCCACTGTATTATACGTGCCAGATCCATGTTCTGCATGAGGATGGAAACTAGGCTACCAATCAATGCCCACAGATTGCGCAGTAACACAGGATAAGAACCTGGATGAACAGATTATGGCTAGAACCCATAAACGAGTCAGCTTGAGATCAAGAGGACATACAGGCTCGATATGGGCACAATCACAGTTGGGGCAGAGCGGAGAACTCCACACATAAAAGGATAGGACGGGCCTATCTTTTTAAGTACGGAGTTCCCTGCACCGACTGCAGAGATCAGGAGTTGTAAATTTACTATGAACCTATGGTTTATGAATTCCCAGAAAGAGTAAACGTACACAAAAGTGTAAGTTTACCTTTGTGAATCAGGCCCACACTATTTATGTACAAATGGTGTGTGATATGAATCTGTGTATACTGAACTGGTGTGTTAGGTGCTCTGTATGGAAGCACAAGGTTATGATGCTGACAAGAAGCAACACAAGTCATATTGTGGTAACACATCTCCTTTAAGTTACTAAGCAGACAAATCCCCCTTCATTATCAAGATGACAGAGCACTATGATTGTTTTAGCCCAATCGCTATACTTTTCAGCAGAACCATTAGACAGTTGTTAGCCCATAGACCAATGTGAATGTGTGTAACAAATTATATTGTCCACTCTTCACAACAATGACAATTCTCAGCCAAGTCAACTTTTCACAACAACATGTACTTCCACTACACTTCTCATGACTGTTAACTTGGATTTTTCTGACCTCAATACCGTCTTCCATATCTTCCACTCAAGACAACTTTGGTATAATGATAATTGGTTCTTCACACAGCTTGAAGTAGAGCTGAGTTGAAGAACTACCACCAGTTGCATTGCTTTAGTGCTTGAGCTTGGCGACTCGCTTAAGTACCTCGAATTTCAAGGTTTAGAGCCTGTTTTTAATGTTCTCACCATTATGAGGATATGTTGATTCAATATTAATTTTGGCCTTGAGCTCCTTGGTGTCTTGCCGCCTCTTTGGTCAGGACCTCCCACTCAGCATTTGTAAACTTGTACTCTTTTCCCTGTCTGGGTCCATGATGGAAATGTTTGCAGAGTTTCTACTTGTGATTACTTCGTGATATCAGAGGATGGCCTCGGATTTGGTTTGTCTTGTTTCAAGGTGCTTTGTAAACACAAAATAAATGTCTGTACACTCCCACAGAGTAAGGAATTGTTGGTGTACTTTGGGGGTGTCCTAAGGGGCTTTTGATTGTTGCTCTGGCTGTTTCTGTTCCGTAGGGATTAATTTCCACACTGGAGGACCTTCTCTTGCCTGAAAATAGTCCCTTTCTGATGTTTTGTGTTTGTGCTGTTCATCGTGTGAGGTATTTTGCACATGTGCTAAATAACACATTTGGTATATACCACATGCGCTACATAGCACACTTTGTTATTCATCATGTGCGATAAATAACAGCTAAGCTTGTAATGAGGCCCTTTCAATATTTAACACATGCGCTGAATAACAAGTCTGAGGTGCTCAGTAAAAACTCATAATCAGTGTTATTTAACACGTGTTATTTACCGAACCCTGCTGTATCAGTATTTACCATGTATACAAGTTTGGTGGTGTTTACCACCAAACCCATAATAAAGGTCTAAGTAGCCATCCTATCAGGTGAAATCACTTATATTGTGAACTAAAACAGGTAACAAGTGTTAAAAATAGTCATATGTAGTGGGCACTGGTGACTGTGCTCACAGATGAGGACTGTACACAACAAAGTTCTTATTGACACAGCATCAAGGCATGTATTAGAGCTCAAAAAGGGGCTGTCCCTCAGTTCATTGTTCCACAAATATATTGTTGCTTAGGTCCCTAATATGGCTTTTCAACTAAAATACCCAACGCTGCTCTCTTTGATGAAGAAAGTTATGCCCATCGAACAAATTAGGTAAATATCCATGCTTATCAATCATTGTTACTGTGATTGCACTCAAGAAAATGTTGGGTCATCTTGGTGTTGTTCTGTTTGCACCTGATTGTATCAATGTTCGGAGATCCTGATCTTGAAATTGTGCTAAATCGTGCCTATGCAGTGAAGGCCACATGGGCATGTGATGAGATATAGCAAGCCACTACTATTACTATTGGTATGGTACCTGAGTTCCCAATGGATTCATCGAACCTAAATCAAACTCCGTATCATGTCTGGTAAGTTGACAAATGGTAGGCGAACCACATGGTAAATGTTCTTTCACATTCAGAAGGGACCAAAATGTGTCTAGGATGTTTCCTTTCTTGGCTCTCAGTATAGTGTGTACCAAGAAATCCTTAAGGTTAGGGCCACATTTGGATGCAAACATCGACTGGTCAAGATTCATGGAGCTTTGTATTCAAGAAGCTCCAGTTCTTAGGAATTAACTTCTTAATGGAAGATTAGAGGGTACAGAAGGTGCTCAGACATATCAGACTCTATCACCTCCCATGATGCTTTAATAGTCTATTGACAATACAGATCTAACTTCCCAAAAATGTTTGTTACTACACTTTATCATCTCTTTATGAGGCAAAACCCTTTCCAATAAATACCTTAATCTTTTCCAACATTTTACCAATCCATAGACTATTATCCTTACAAAGAGAGGTATACCAGCATCATCGACAAGAGCAACTTGATATTCTTAAACTGTAAAGTCAAACGAGAAAAATAATCTAAAAGTATGTTCACCTTACAACTAAAATCTTGCATTCATAACAAAAATCTGGCTGATTCATTTATGCTATTGTATAGTTATTTTCATAGTGCGCTAATCACCAGTAGGGGTATCCAGGCACTTTAGCAGGAGGGCAGATGGCTGACGCCTGGAGAGGTTAGTCAAAGAGCCTGTTTTTCAGTTTCTTGCAGAGCTTGAGAAGTGAAGAGGAGGCTCTGATATGGTGAGGGAGGTGGTTCTATGCTTTGGGGGAGAGATAAGAGAAGGCACAGCTACTGGCTCTGCGAACAAGGGGCAAGCTACAAGCACAAGACCTGTTAAAAGGTGGGAAGATCGGATGCCGCTGTTCAGGTATGCGGACCAGTTTTGTGTAGTCCTTTGTGTGTGAGCAGTTTGAATTGGGTGTGTTTGTGGTTTGGGAGCCAGTGTAGTTCAGTGAACTGTGGGGTGTTGTGATTGTGGCAAGGGAGGTTGAGTATGAGGCCTGCTGCAGTCTTTTGAATGGCCTGGTGCCGGTTCAGTACCTTGTTAGTGATTCCTGTGCTCAGTTCTGCTGGTGATCAAGGCCTGAGTGACAGTTTTCCCAGATTTCTTGCTTTGGTGGTGGGGATAGATGTCTGATGTTAGTAGGCCACCAGGTTAAGTCTCAGGGGGATGTTTTCTTTCTGAAGATCACTACTTCAGTTTTTCCATGTTGAGTTTGAGGCAGTTTGTTTTCATTCATGAAATCACGGCGGTCATGCATGTGGCAAAGTTTTTTTTTTTTTTTTTTTTTTTTTTTGATTTTTCAAAACCTTTATTCGAGAGAGTACATCTACAACACAGCCTCACGCCTACAACCCCTCGGGCCGGCCACTGTCCATCACAATTCTAGCTATCATCTGTATGATACACAGCCATATATCCGACAGCCCGGAGGCCCGGTGGCGAGGAGCAATCCCTCTTCTTCCGCCTTAATTCAGATCTGTGCACACTGAGCGTAGTTCCATAACGGTGCATTGATCTATCAGCTCGCATGTCTATTCTGTACAGAGCTGACACAATCCCTCACATGGATATCGGAGCAATAGTCCAACTACCACCCCCCACCCACATCAGTCCCCAGTCGTGCCCCCGCCCGCCTCCCGAGTTCCGTCCAGCCCAGTAGTGTCCTCGGCCCCTAAATATGCTCTGAGCGGGTCCCAAATATCCTTGGCTCTATTACGCACTGGTTGTGTTTCTGCATAGATTAGGTTCTGTTCCTGACAGTGTAATAAGTCAGCAATCCACTCCTTAAACTTCGGGGCCCGGCCCCTCCCCCACCGACAAGCGACTCTCCGTTTCGCCATCAACAGGGCGATGTCCCCAAACTTCCGATGCGCCTTGGGTAGCTTCATGGTGTAGCCCAGCAGCATCATAAGCGGATCACATTCGACCGCGTCTCCTATCATGGTCGTCAGCGCTTTGTGGACCTGTGTCCAGTAGTCCGCCACCGCCGGACAGAGCCAGGCCAAATGCAAAAAATCCGCCCCCTCCATGTGACATCGCTCACACCTGTCATCCTCTGCCAAGCGAAACCGCAGCTTCCTCGCAGGCGTATAATACATGCGCTGCAGGAATTTATAATGGATCAGCCGTAGCCTACAGCTAGCCGCTATCTGCGAGGTCATCCCGCAGCAGTACGCCCATTGTTCCTCCGTTACGTCCCTCCCTAGATCCGCACTCCACTGCCGGAGCGCTCTGCCGCCCCCGTCGCCACAATGCTCTCGAATACTGCGGTATAGGTGGGAGACCAGATGTTTGCCATCCTCTGATGTGAGCACTAGTTGTAGAGGCACTACCACCTCAGGCTCCTCTGGGAAGTGCGGAAGAATGACCCTCAGCCCCTGCCGCAGACGAAGATAATAAAAGATCTCCAGCGGGGTATGCTGGGCCCCATGGAACCACTGCTCCTGTGTTTTAAACCGCCCGTCCAGGAAGAGGTCCCCCCAGGTCCCAACCCCCAGTCCAGCGCACATCTCCTGGAACCCCTTCTCCCGCAACAGGGAGAGCTCCGGGTGATAAGCTAGTGGCATTCTAGGCGCATACAAGAAGGGGAGCGCTACTTTGCGGAGGATCCGCTGCCATGCGTCCATCGTGCTCGTAACCGTTGCCGCCGGAGTGTCGAGCGCTCCGACCGGGCCGTAAATAATGCCCTTCAGTGGCAGCGGCCGAACAATCCAGTCCTCCACAGCCAGCTGCGGCATAAAGGGCGTGGGCGCAAACCAGTGGTACGCAAATTGGGCCTGAGCGCTAATGTAGTATGCCATAAAATCAGGGACATCAAACCCCCCTGTCCCATAAGGCTGGGTAATAACAGACCATGCTAATCTTGGCTGCTTTCCAGCCCAGAACAACCGTATCAGTTCCGTGCGGAGTGTACGGAAGAAAAAAGCACCCGGATAGTAAGGGATATTCTGAAATAAATATAAAAACCGAGGCAGCACTACCATTTTAATGAGTGAGGCCCTCCCAGCCATGGTGAAAGGCAGGGAAATCCATCTTGTCACATCCTCCGTTAACTTCGCTACCGCTGTACCATAATTTAACCGGACAGTCTCTTCCCGAGTCTGAGAGATCTGTATCCCCAAGTACCGCAGATCGGTATCGCACCAATCGAGTGGGTATTCCAGCGGGAAGCGGCGCACTGCAGGGGTCAGAGGAAAGAACTGCGATTTCTGCCAATTAATTTGTACCCCGGATATCCGGCCGAATACCAAGAATTCCCGGAGCAATGGGTGAAGATGCGTCTCCGGATCCACCACATACAACATCAAATCATCAGCATATAATGACACGTCTATCTGACGTTGGACGCATTTGAAAGCGCTCGGCTTGTGCAATTGTCGAACCCGGCAGGCCAGTGGTTCGATCGCAATAGCGAATAACAACGGGGATAGTGGGCACCCCTGGCGCGTACCTCTGGTCAATGAGATCGGGCGCGACATTTCGCCATTAATTAAGACCCTCGCCCTCGGGTCCGTATATAGCAAGCGCACCCAAGCAACAAATATTTTCGGAAACCCCATTCTATATAGGATAGCAAATAGATAGTTCCACTCCACGGAGTCAAATGCTTTGGTAGCGTCGAGGAATACGGCCGCCACCGGCAACTCCGGCGCAATGGTATGCATTAGGGAGAAAAGAGTGCGTAAGTTATTGGCCGTGGAGCGCCCCGGGATAAACCCGGATTGGTCTGGGAGGGCTATTTTGGGCATCAGGAGCGATAATCTATTAGCGAGCACCTTCGCCAGGATTTTAGCGTCGCAATTTAACAGTGATAGTGGCCTATACGCACCGCAGTCGGTAGGGTCCTTGCCCGGCTTCAACAACGAGGTGATCAACACCTCTCTCATGGACCCAGGCAACATTCCTACTTCCAAAGACTCCTCGTAGACCTCCTTAAGAACGGGGGCCATAATATCCACGTAGCTTTTATAGAATTCCGCCGGCAGCCCATCCAGGCCCGACGCCTTCCCGTTGCTAAGAGACATAATGGCTTCCCGAATTTCGTCTAATTCGAATGGTGCCCCTAGGAACTGTCTGTGGTCATCACTCAACCAGCACAGGGCGACATCATCGAGAAACCCCCCAAAGTCCACCTCGCCTACACTGCGCGCTGTATATAGATCCTTGTAGTGTGCAGTGAATTGCTCCAAAATGCCATTGGTATCTCGACTGGTACCCCCCTCCGACGTGCGCAACTCCAGTATGTGGGTGTTGTAGCGCGGCGGCCGAGTGATTTCCGCCAGCGCGCGCCCTGGCCGCTCCCCTTCGCAATACCTGCGAGCCTGCCAATATTTGCCACAGAACCGGGCCTCCCTTTCCGCCTCTTTTTCGTACTGCGTGAGACGTTCCCTGAATTCTGCATGGAGGGGGCCCATCTGCCCCTGACTCATCCTAGTCTCCAACCCTTTAAGTTCCTCTTCCAGTTTCGCGAGCGTTTGTCGTAAGTTTTTCAGGACTCCAAAGCTTTTCGCCATGTAGTAGCCTCTAACCGTCACTTTAAATGCCTCCCAGATGCTTTCTACGCTATCCACCGAGTCTTTATTGCGGGGAAAGAACTCTGCAATTTCCTCCCCTAGCTCTGCTGGAAATAACGGGTCCAGAAGGGCCGTGGGTTGCATCCGCCATCTTGCGGGCGCTCCACCGTATCCCGGAAGTGCTATCTGGGCCAGTACCGGGCAATGATCTGAGTATGTCCTTGGTAGATGCACAACCTTCCCCAAATCCACCGCTATGCCCCGAGACACAAAACAATAATCCAGTCTAGCCCAGGAGTTGGCAAAAGCTGTAAAATGCGTACCCTCCCGCAACCCACCGTGTACGAAGCGCCAGCTGTCTATTAAGTGGCCTTCCTCCAAGATACCCGCCAGCGCATCTCTCGCTTTCTTATTGTAGTGAACACCACTATCCGATCTGTCCAATCCAGGGGCCAGAGCCACATTAAAATCACCTCCCCATAAGATATGCATAGAGCCTATGTGGAGCATCTGTCCCCATAGGTGTGCGAAAAACACTGGCGAGTCAACATTGGGGCCGTAGCAGTTCACAATCGTGATGGTGTCAGTGCCCAGCCTACCCCAAAGCAGCACATATCTACCCTCCGTGTCCACACGCTCACCAAGCCTCACAAACGGCACAGTCTTCTTGATCCAAATCGCTACCCCCCTAGCGTACCCTGAGTAGGACGAAAAACTGCGTACCCCCGCCCATCTACCAGCCAGCGCATAGTGCGCTCGGGGGGCAAGATGTGTCTCCTGCAACAGCGCTATCTGTATATGGTGCTGGTCTAGGTATGCCAACACCTTCCTGCATTTTCTAGCGTCATTTAGGCCCCGAACATTCCACGATAGCACCGTAATCCGTCCTCTCCTGGGCGTCTCAGTCATCATTCGGCCCACACTCGTTTTCCCGGCAGCATCTCATCTCCCAGCCCCTCACCTTCACATACAGTCCTGCGGTCAGCCAATCACACCTCCGCAGCAGCGGCAGGAGCCCCAAGAGAGGCAGTAGCACAGTCATCTTCAACCACTCCATCCCAAGTACTCTCCACGAACAACATACACCCTCCACCCCCAACACTCCCTCCCCCAACCTGAAACTCCGAACTCCCCGCTCCCCAACGACCCCCCCCCCTCACCCCCCACCCACTGAAGCAAACCCCAATCTGCCAGCCATGTTCCCTCCCCGTCCCTCCCCCAACCACCCCTCGAACAGGGGCGAAAACTATCCCCATAGCTCCCCATAAGTTCTCGGGTATTTCCCTTCGGGGAATCCGCCTAGGTGGCTTCACTACTTCCCCCTCATCTACCCCGGTCCTCCACCAATGTGGCAGCCGAGCACGAGGTCCTAGAGGGGGTGTCCGGCGTTAGAAACCTTGGCAACCCCAGCATGCCATCCTCACCTCCCCGCAATCCACAACGTAAGGAGTAATCTCGCCCAGTATTATCCCCAAATATCTCGTGCAAGAGCAAACACTTACAACCCTTTCCACGGTCCCCCCCATGTCCTCCCGCCCCGCAGCCCCGGGGAGGGCCGCGGAGCACCAGTCCAAAGCTGTGCCTTCTTCAAATGCGTTAGCAGTTCACTTATTCGACCCCGGGGGATAGTGGTGAATGTTCATCCACGCTACTTACAGTTCGCCGTCCGGCCTCTCTCCGGGCCGCAGTGCCTGCTCATCGTCCACCTCCGCCCCCGAGTTGCAGGAGCGTTTGTAGTGCTTGAGGAAGTCCTCCACCTGCTGCGGATTCGTGAAGAACCGCTGACGGCCTTGGTACGTGACCCGTAGTTTCGCTGGGTAGAGTAGTGCGTAGTCCAGTTGCAGCGTCCGCAGCTTAGCCTTCACCGCCATGAATTTTCTGCGCTCCTCCTGGACCATCGGTGTGAAATCCGGAAACAATGTGAATGCATTGCCCTCATACGAGAGAGACCGGGTGCTCCTCGCCGCTCTCAGGGCCGCGTCTCAATCTCGGTAGTTTAGTAACCGGGCAATGATGGGCCTGGGAGTCGCCCCCGGTTTCGGTCTGGGGGCCAGGGAGCGGTGCGCCCGTTCCACAATAAAGTGAGGTGAGAACACGTCAGGGCCAATCGCTGTGCGGAGCATCCGTTCCACATATTCCTCCATTTTGCCTACATTGGTCGTCTCCGGTATCCCTAGGATGCGAACGTTGTTGCGCCGACTTCTCGCCTCCAAATCCTCGTTCTTGGACGCGATGATACGCAGTAAATTATCCATCCTGGTAAGCTGCGAGGTGTGCTGCGAGACCGAGTCTTCCGCGTCTGATATCCGTTGTTCCGCACCCTTTAGACGCTCTTCATGCGCATCCAACTTATGCACCACAGCGTCCATTCTCGACGATATCCTGTCCACTTTGTCTGCGATCGTCGCGAATCCCTGGCGCATCTCGCGCAGCATCTCCTGCATGTCCGCCGAGGCAGCCGAGGATTCTACTGCAGCTCCACTCACTCCAGCCGGGGCCTGCACCACCTCCGATGATTTGGTCCCTTTCTTACCGGTATCAAAAGACAGCTTGGGCTGTCGCGCGTCCGGCTTGCCCATCACGATCTGCTGGCAGGTCAGGCCGCTCCTTCGGCCACTCCGCAGGCCCTTCCGCAGCAGGCCCGGGCCCGCGTCGTTCTGAGGACTCGTGAGAGGGGTAGGGACGACCCTGCGTCTAGCCCCCGCCGACAATAGCACCAATGCCCAGGCCGGTCCAGCCGACGTCCTCTACTGGTGCAGTTGTTACCGCTCCCAAGGGAGGGTATATGGGCCGCCTCTGCTGCTCCCCCCGGCACCAATATTCCGCTGGTATGCAGTTTCAGTCGGCGGGACACGCCGTGCAGGCCCCCTGTCTCAGCGAGCAGCGCCTTCTCACCGGTTGTCCAGCCCAATCAGGTACGGTGGTCAGCTCCGCTCCGCGAGCCCCTCCCGGCCACCATGCAGCCGCCAGCGGCACCCCCAGCCGCCCGCTCGAGCTCCTGGTCAGCCTCTGCAGGTCCGCCTAAGGGGTGGGTCGCAGTGGGGCCCCTCGCGACCCGCCCGGCCCTGTCGCCAGCGTCCGCGGCTCCCCCGCAGCTCCGGTGGGGCGGGAGGGGGGGGGGGGACAGGGCCCCCGATCTTCGATCCCGGGGGGGGGGGGGCTCGCTCCGGTCTCTCCAGCTGCGTCGGCTATCGAAATCCGCTTCGCGCCTCTTTCAGCCGGCAGCGGCCTACGGCAGTTAGTGCAGCCTCGGTCTCGCTTAGCGGACGTCTCCCAGCGGGCCGGTACCTGTCTTCCAGCCGCGCAAGGCGCCGGGACTTCCAGGGCGCCTATCTTCCTCGCGGTAGTAGCTAGCGGACCAGGACTTGGACAGTCCACACCGGACCTCTCAGGGATGCGATTGGTGGGGTCGCAGCCTTCTGGGTCGCCAATTAAGGAGGTCTGCAAGGATAAATGTCGCCGAACTGCGGGAGCCTTACACGAAGGCGACCATTCGCTAGTGCGCCACCTAGCGTCCCCATGCATGTGGCAAAGTTATTTTTCATGGTGGGGGTCTTGCCCGACAGGATTGGTATCAGCTGGGTGTCATCTGCGTGGAAGAGTATGCTGATGTTGTAAGACCTGATGAGGTCCACCAGTGGGGTCAAGTACATGTTGAATTGCGTTGTGCTGAGGGATGAACTCTGGGGTACTCCACGGATGAGTTTCTTGGCCTAGGGTGGCTAATGATTCTTTGTGTTGTTTCCATGAGGAAGTAACAGATACTCATAAGGGCATGTCCTTCTATGCCTGTCTTGTGTAGCCTTCCGATTAGGGTGGGATGGCAGATTGTGTCTAAAGCGGTCAAGCGTGTCTCCGTGGTCTAGTATCATCCTGATGCCATCTGATTGTGACATGTCAAGGAGCTGGTGTGCTGGTAGAAATACGAATTGAAGGGTGACTCACACTTGTTCACATGCTTTGCTGCACATAAAGGGGACATTGTGCCAAAGTTATAAGACATTCAATGTTCAAAGTCTTATAAATCTATGACTGTGACATTTATTCTCTCTTTTTAGTCAAGACCATATTGAGGAAACAATCCTAATTATGGTCTGTATAATTGCATGAATGCTTTACTGAATTCATACGAATGCATTTAGATAGGTTGTAAAGAACAACCACGCCACCTAGGGATTCAACATAGTATAATTGGTCCTGAAGAAAGACGAGTGTCCCTCTGGGCTGTTACAAGGCTGAAACGTGGGGAAACAGGTGAGTACATGTCGGCTGCTGCAACATCAAAAAAAACATTTTTGTAACACTTTAGAAAACAATAATAATCTGTGAATCATGAAATGAAGATGAAGATTAAAAAAATAATATATAAAAAAAACATCAAATTGGAATCATGCGGTTTCTTGATCAATGGAACTTCAACATTAGCATTAACTAAGGAGGAGCATGTACTCATGTGTTTCCCTATTACTACAATAAGAGGTCAGTAAGGTCCAATACCTCGAGTTAACCCCCTCCCTATCCCTATAACAAATTGGCAACATGGATCTCTGGACCTTGTTTCTTACCTAGAACAAGGCTGAAACATGCCAACCTTTTGATGTCAAGGAGCATCATATCCTAGTGACATCCCACTGTTTTTAGACTTTTCCCAAAGACCTTGCTCATTAAATTGTAATTTTAGGATCCTTGAGGCAATTTTAACTCACTTATAATCCCTTGTTTTGCACCTTTAAGCGCTCTACTCACAAATGTATAGAACCCACCCACTCGCACTAAGTGATGTGGGTGTGGGTCCGGTGATAGAGCAGGCCACAGGTAGTACCTGTAGGTAAGGACCCAACAAATATATCCGAGAAATGTGGTGATCGCACTAATTTACCTGGGTGTAAATCGCACACTCACGATTCAAGAGAGATGGGTCAAACCTCTATTATGTTGGATTTTTTTAAGTTGAATGTCAACAAAACTGGGATCCTCCTGCTGGGTAAAAATAGCGATACTTGGGGAGATCAGTGGTGACCCGAGGTGTTAAGGCTCCTTCAAAACCTAAATCTCCTGTATAAAACAAAACTTAGGGTAGGGTTTGATGACTATCTCTCTTTTGAAAGTCAGGACAATAGCTGTCTCATGCTTTGGCACCCTGAGAGGCTTCAGCTCCATTATTGAATTCTTCCTTTGACAAGTTCGCCAAATGATTATCCAATCATTTATCATTTCGAACCTGGACTACTGTAAAAACTTTATTTGGGCGCCAAAAGACCAATTATAAATTGGTTACAGACTGTCTAGAATGCAGATGCCAGATTACTTTTTTCCCTCCCTAAATTTTGCTCTGTCTCTCAACTCCTCTGTAAATTTCAGTGGCTGCCTATTGGGAAGAGAATGCAATTCAAAGCACTGGCTTCGGCCTCATGGAATACTCTGCCTCCACAGTTAAGGAAGATTCAAAATCATTTGAGCTTTCAAAAGCAGCCAAAGACTTGGCAGTTCTCAGCCTAGGCCTCTGCCTGCTTTCCTCAATGGTGGTCTGGCATTACTCTTGGCATATTATCGTATCAGTGACCAGCACTAAGAAGCCCCACATCAGGGCAGCTATGCATTTCAGAAATAACTTTGATTTAGCATGAACCGGGGGGGGGGGGGGGGTGTTCCTAGATGGCGATGTGAGCAGACACTCTTTCAGCGCACTCTGCACCGAACCGCCAATAATCTTGTTCCTAGCCGGCAGAAGATCTCCAGCAACTCACAAGATCGGTGGTAATCGACTCCTGGACAACCCACGATCACGCTGCGCCCCCTGGACCCCAACCAGTGACGTGGGGCGGTGCGGCACATACGCGGCAGCCTGGGCCCTGGAAATCTCAGCCCTTCCCCCCAGGGCCTCCGTGGAGACGTGCCCGACTGTGGAGCGCCTGAGTCGGCGTGGGCCGTGTCTTCCACTAGCACACTCAGGACTACAGGTACACGGCAGCACCCAGAGATCGATGCCATGTGGCACTGCCTAGCCGGGTGCCCCATCTCTAATCTGGCACCGGGGAGGACCCCCCGTTGAACCCTGGGAAAGGGACTGCTGGTCATAACAGGTAGGCCGATCTGTGCCTAAACGCTACTGAGGCTCCTCACACCGAGACTTACCATTTAGCAACCACGTGTGGGACTTGGCCCCCACAAGGCGATATCCCTCTGCAGCTTCATGCAACCTACTTTGACCACGAGGCCTGTGAGGCCTGATCACGCCTAAAAGAGCACTAGGCCCAGCATGGGCCATCATCTGGCACTGCAATCCACAGCCCACTACAGTCACACACAATTCTCCGGCACCACCAGGCCTGGAAGGTCCAACCACGTGAAGGAGAGTACCAGGCCCGATGCGGATCCTCACCTAACGCTTCATTGTGACCCACTACGAAGTGGCCAGCCTTTAAGACTGCACCGATAGCACCTCCAGCGAGCAGCCCCGGTAGGCACTGGCACTCCTACTCTGCCCTGCCAAGACACAGCTTGTGCTCAGCACTCCATTGGGTTTACAGCCTCTCCTGCCCAGCTTGCTACAGACAGCATTTCATGCCATCATATAGGGTTGTAGTTTGATTTGGCGGTGAGGCGATCTGAGCCCTCCAACACACCCTACCCTAGACACTGAGCGCAGATTGGGCAAATTAAACAATGACATCGTCGTTCTGTTAACTGAGCGCACTACAGTGTTGGGTTGCACCTGGTCCGGAACGATTACCTCTCCCTCTTCCCTTGAACCTGCAGAGTATTACCATCATTATGATGGACAAACCGAGAACAGACAAACAGCAGCCACACACCAATGACACACAGGGCCCACCACCTGGCACCCAGGGCCCTGAACATACATCAGCAGGACAGCCCATACCTCAAGCGGACCTCTCACACATAATGAACATTAAATCCACTCTAGTCCCTAAAATAGACACGCTATGTGCCAAGCTAGGATTCAGATGTGAGGACTATAAGACATTGAAGGACAGAGTGGCGACCGTAGAATCGACAATCGTCTCTGTTAAGCCTTCCCTGTTGTCATCAGCAGCCCAAATCAAAACACTACAAGAAGAGGTGGAATACCTCAAGAACCGTGTTGATGACCAGGAGAGCAGATCGTGCAGGAATAATCTGAGTGTGGTGGGTCTGCAGGAACACATTGAAAGACAAAGTATGGAACTGTACCTGGAAACCTGGTTCTCCTCTTAGGCAAGCACTCTAAGTTCTTTTATGTAGAGCGTGCCCATAGAGTTCTGGGGGGCTCCCCTCGACTGGGCAATCCCCCTAGAACGGTGTTTGCACGCCTCTTCAATTACTGCGATAGGGACCATATCCTACAAGTAACGAGAGCCCGGGGCCCATGGTTAATTGAGAATGCAGAGGTGGACATTTACTCGGACTACACGTTATTGGTGCAGCGCTGCAGGGCCTCCTTCATGGAAGTCAAACGATGTCTTCGCGAGCACGAAAGAAAGTATGCCCTGCAATATCCTGCCTCTCTGCGCATGCAACATAAAAGTAACGCGGTCTTCTGCCACTTCCCTGAGGATGGCTGGAACGGGATAGAACAAAATGATGTGGCGCCAGTTCTGAAATCTACAACAGGTCCCCGTCAGCAATGGAAAAAGATCATGTATCGTGGACGCTGCAGCCTGAGCCAAGGAGAGCGCCCCACAAAAGCTCAATCAGAAAAGAAAAGAGAGCAACCTCTCAAGCAAGCGGAGAAACATGGCGCTCCTACCTCCCCTCTACGCTCAGACTCAGAAACAGAGGCCACGCCAGAACAGGAATATACCCTCTCTAACTCACAGCAACTAATGATGATGGGTGATGGTCCCACCATGACACCGGTAACCTTGGAAGAACTGGGCTAATCAACTGCAGCTATGGGACATACTATAGGGACTAGCGCAAAACTCTATGCAGGTGAGAAAACGTGCTGGCGACTACTATCCACAGTATCTGCTTTGCTCATTCATGAATGTCCTACTACAGTGGCTACGGAGAACATGGCGATAACGAAGAAGAAATAACATGCCCATTCATTATAAGTGTCTGTCATAGACTTATCTTGAGTTTCGTGATTTTTTATTTTTCTTTTAAGTTTAATATGTTTGCATATAAGTGCATATGGCCTTTTGCCCATTGGTGACTAGGCCTGGGGTTGGGGGTATGTTTGATTATTTGCTTTTGGGTGCCTGTCCATATTATAGGGACACATATTGTGCAAGTTAATAGAATTGTCATTCATATGCCAACCAAACTCATGATATACGGGGGGAGTTCAAATTTGCATAGTTATCCACAATTGTGTATCTTTTTCCCCCTTTCTCTCCTGTACCTCACTCTTAATTGTATAAATGCAGGGGGGAAATTAGACTGGCCGGCTGTGTCAAACGACACAAAGTGTATCAGTACTCGCGCAGGGACAAAATATCCATAGCTTTCTTACAAGAGACTCATCTCACGCAACAAACACTAAAATCACTGAGCAAGTGATGGAGGGGCACAGTACTTGGCACGACCTATTCTGGCTATGCCAGAGGTGGCTTGATTTGGATGACTCTAGGGACCCCACTACAGAGGCTACACACACGAGTCGACCCATAGGGTGCGATATTACGATATTGGAGGGCTCTCTTGATGGCCGTACAATGACATTGGTATCTCTGTATGCACCTAACTCAGGGCAATCCACATTCCTACAAACATTAACTTCAGCACTCCTGAGAGACCCGTCGGTACCTATCAACTGGGGGGCGACTACAATGGCGTCTCCGACCTGGGCTTGGATCGATCTCGGCCTCCACTCCTTGGGGCACAGGCTATTGGACTCGCACACCACTTGTTGACCTTGGCTACCAAGATGCAATTGACTGATGGCTGACGTGCTAAACATCTCACAGAACAACCATATTCACACTATTCTAAGCTCCATGACCTGTACACATGAATAGATGTCATTTACTGCACAGAATCGGCTTTGGCTCAGGTAACCCACGCTGAGTCCTTAGCCCGCATATTGTCGGACCACAGCCCCCTACAAGTTCAACTAACATGGGGTGCATCCAGACCTAGTATACCAACCTGGCGCCTCCCATTGGAGGCTCTCAGCGACCCTGCTCTGAGCGCCACTCTATTGCATTCAATAACGTTATACTTTCAAACTAATGAGGGGACAGCTACACATGAAGGTATCGAGTGGGACGCCCTCAAGGGTGTTCTGCACCGACAGGTCAGTCAAGCAGTCTATGGTTCCTGCATGTATCTCTCTAGGGAATTCAGTTAACTATAATTGGAAATACAGCATTGTGAATATAAAATCCCCATGGACCCGCACATAATACCCTTGCTTGCTAAAGCCAGATTGGCCTGCAAGGAAACACAGGATAAATTATGTGCTCTAGACTATAAGCAATTCTTGGCTAAGTGACACGCAGGAGACGTCAAGGCAGGCAAGACACTAGCATAGCTACTGAAAAGTAACTTCACGCAACCACCCATCACCGCAATTTACCCCTCGGAAGGTAACTTAGTGAACACACAGGAACAGATAAACGACTCCTTCTATAAATACTACACAACACTTTATAAAGCCCCCGACCCAGGAGATTCTCAAGTGGTGTAGACCTTCCTAGAACAAGCGGCTCTTATGCAGGTGACACATGCCCAATTTACAGAGCCGTAGGCCTCCATTTCGGAGGCTGAAATCTCTGAATCTATTAAACATTCAAAATAATGAGACTGGATGATATTGGTCATTGAGACAGCTAGGGAACTTATGACAATACTTTCCAAAAAAATAGAAGAACTTGAGGACAAACTCAAAGAATACAACCCTCTAGAGGCAGCCAAAAGGAAAATAGAAGAGGTCAACCTAGAATTAGATTTGTTTAGCGATTACCTAATAAGGAGAAAAACAGAAAAACTTCGCAAAGACATTAGGTATTTCTCCCAAGAACCAGTTTACCCATTCCTAACAGAGAATTACTATACATTCTATAATAAAGAAGGAACCTCCCACACAGATCAACAGTCGTGGACTAGTAGGAAGATCTTAACAGCTTCCGACACCACAGAATCTGAGGGAGAGAGCCCATCTGCCTACATTGATCCTTATAATAACAGAAGAGGGCAATATGATAGACTCAATACCAGCAACCGTTTTTTAGGGAACCGGAGAGGGAATTTTCACCCCAGATACCGGAACCAACAGAGAGATCAATTTGTAGACCAGGAACAACCTCAACAGTATATACAAACGAGGAGGCAGCAGTACTGGTGCAATTAAATAACATCCCTATTTTTAACCTCTCTACTAAAAACATGGATTAATACTGAAAGATTGCTCACCAAAGGAATCTCCCTTGTCTCTTACACCGGACTTTCTAGATTTGAACTTCAAAGATAACTTTTTGCCTTTTTTCAGAGAGTTAGACTGAAGAAGTTCTATTTGAATAGAGACACCAACGAGGAAGACAACCTCTCTGGTTTAAAACCTCCATCATTCTTTATTCCTAGCTTAGATCTCCTGGACCCGGAGGTAGACATTTTTGAAAAAGCAGTCCTCATCAACATCAGTAGAATTACCTAATGAATTCCCCCTCCGGCTTCCAATCTCTCCAAACTGGAAAACATGGCACTTCGCAAACTCAAGGATGAACCCAAAGTTACCAATTAACCCTGTGGTGGGATAGTCATCTTTGATACCCCCACTTATAAAACCGAAATGGAGGCCGTGTTTGATATTGGGGAGCATTACAGCAAAGTGAGAGGAGACCCTGAGGGCAGGGTAGAAACAAAAATATTCGATATCAGTCAAAGGGCAGAACAAGAAGGCGTCATCTGTAAAAAAGAGTTTGAATTCCTGACTACTAAAGTTACTTGTATTCCGGTTATATATGGGGTTCCCAAAACTCATAAGAACTCGTTTGACCAGCCACTTCGACCTATTGTATCGACTATTGGTGGGGCAACAGAAACCCTATCTAAATACATTGACATATTTCTTAAGCCTTTGGTAAGCCTTCTACCCTCATACATCAGAGACACGGGACACCTCATTTCTAAGATAGAAGGAATTCCATTCAACAATCAAAGCGCAATATTGGTCAAGATGGATATCGAGACCTTATATACAAACGTACTTGAACAACAGGCACTAGAAGTGGCCCAAAACTACTTGACGGCGGCTGGGATAGAACAGATCCACAATTTCCTTATCCAGTGCTTGGAAATTGTTCTGAACGAAAATTTCTTTGAATTTGACAGTGAGCTATACATACAAAAAAATCAAAGGGGTTAGCACCTATATATGGGCAACTTTAAAAAGCAGTTTGTCTATAATGAAATCGCACCCTCCTTTGAAAACATACCAGCCTGGTACAGTTTCATCGATGACATCTTCGTCATGTGGCATGGCGAAGGGGATGACTTGGACCAGTTCTTCGAGGGATCAATTTATGCGATAACAATCTTAGATTCACTCCAAAGAAGAGCAGAGACAGGGTTAAATTCCTAGACATCTGGATAGAGCACGATAACCAACATCTTTTTGTGTCTCTTTATACCAAACCCCCTACAAGAAATACATTACTCCACTACAGCAGCTTCCATCCGTGCTGTCAGAAAGATGGTATTCCCTTCAGGCAATTTCTACGATTAAGTAGAAATTGTACTAATATCCATGAGTATGTTAGACATGCTGAGACTCTCAAGCAGAAACCTTTAGCTCGAGGATATCCTAAAAGGCTGGTTTGAGACTCATTCAAAAGAGCTAAATACTACAATAGGGAAACCATGTTTACTCCCAAGAGTAACATAATTGAAGAGAAACTGGTTTGTGTCACTCGACATTCTAACCTGGACCAAAAAATCAAACAGGCTATATATTCTGAGTGGCATCTCCTCAACATTAGAGATGATGTTCCCAAGTTACCCAAACCAACTTTAATAAGAATCTACTAAACTTTCTAGTGAAAGCGAAACCCAGGGCAGAAGACACATTTTTCCATGAATCCATCACAGGTAAAAGTTACATAAAAGGCAACCATAGATGCGGCACATGCCAAGTATGCGACAATGCCATCACATTAGATCAGATTGATATTGGACATAGGAGCATAGAACTCAGGAATATGACATTTGCAGGACCTCTAACGTAGTATATTGTGTTCTCTGTCCATGTAACCTCTGCGACGTGGGTGAAACTGGCGGGGAGATAAGAACACGTATTGGAGTGCACAAATCGAACACCCGCATTAAAAGAATCACTGCTCCTTTGGTCCAGCACTGGCTTGACCTGGGACATACAGACAGAGAACTCAGATGGACAATTTTGGAGAATATCATTGTCCTCAGAGGACAGGACAATGCCAAGCTTCGCAAGAAAAGGAAGGTATTTTGGATCTTTCTTCTCAATTCCCAAATGCAAGGATTGAAAGAATCTGTCCCGTGGGAACAAGCTATTTAATTGCTCTCGGGCTGTATTCATGTTCTACTTCTGTACCCTGGGCTTCCACAGAGTTGGCTTTAGCCCTTCTGGCGCAGGCCGGCATCTTAGTTAGGGGCTCTTTTCCAATCTCTGCCATCCTGCTTTGCATTTATGGGCTATTGGTTTATCCTTATTTCAGTAATTGTTCCACTCTTCTTTTATTCTTTGTCTTTTTCCATTTTGTTGTTGATATTCTTCTTTTTTTTTACTTTTCTTTCATGGTATTATTAAGATGTTTGTACGTATTATACCCTACCTTAGACTTTTGAGTGTGTTTATACACTACCTCTCTTTATTTATAATTTTTTTCCTGTGATTAACCTTGTTTCGGTACCTGAAGATTTTTTCCTGTACCCGTTATTGTAAGTGACTCATCTTCAGGAGTCCCCTTGGTTTGATCCATCAATTTTTTTAAATTTTTCTCATTTTTCGTTATTTCTTAAATTTGATCGGTTCTTCCTCATGTACCCTTTTCCCACTTCCACACCGTGAATCTTCTCTTTTCCAATATGGCGACCGGATCCTCCTGCCGATTGAGTACGCGGCCTAGCAGTCCAGGCTTTCCCCTGCATCAACTTACGCTAGGGGCGGACCTTTTTAAGACCTTCGTGCCTTTGGTTCCATGCCCGCGATTTCTTCAAAACTGACATCGGACGTCGATTTTCTGGCAGGACCAGTGAGACTACCTTCTATACTCTGCCTGATTGTTCTAGATATCTCGTAACACCATAATCGACTCCCACCAGAGAGGGGCCATCGCCCCACCACGGACTCGTAGCTGGGCGTATGCTAGCTTCAGACGTGTAAGGACGCCCAGAGGGGCGCCTTCCTACCCTCATGGACATCCCTCTTTCCGCATGGGTTGGTCAAACCGGGCGCTCTATCCCTGTTTCCTGGTACCGTGCACCCTCATTGCTAACCGGTTATCTCTGTTGCACTGTGGGTCCGGGGTCTACCTTTCGCATTCACTCATGTTTCTTAGCGTCTGCGTTTTATTGTACACTTTGTTCAGATGGAGCCTCAGTCTGCGTTAATAGTACATCATCTCTTTCCATGGGTATCACCTATATATTTACATTGTATGGTGCCAGTTCTACATTGTCCTTTATAGTTATCAGGACAGCATTTTTAAATAATAATTTTGATGTTATCTTTTCACTTTAGGGAGCCTGGCCTTTGGCCGTGAGCTGCATCAGATGCTGGCATTAGAAGCTAGCACGTACTGCGATTCCACGCTTAGGGTCATCATGAGAAGTTGTAAGTGTTTGCCTTTTGGCATATCTATTTCTTATCACGTCCTTCAGCTATTCACACCATTATTTCAAGCACGCTCATGGTTGCTTATCTGTCCTGGAATCTTTTCTGTTCTCCTGATGGTTTGGCATGTTACAGCCTGTATTCTGGGGGCATGTGCTATCCACGTCTTCATTTTACACTCATTGTTATTACCCCACTGTCCACTTTGAGGCTACACTGGGGCTCTGGAGATACTCTTATCAATATTATCTTTTTACGGATCCTTTGGTTACTTTCTGTTGTGCTGATGGGGATATATTTAGCTTTCGTTAACTTTTTGATTCTACTTGCATTTTATTGTGTAGAATGAAACCTTGATCTTCTGTTAGGCACCCGATGTTCTCCCCAAACATTCACACGGCACACCCTTTGGAATCCATTCAGTTTGTGCCCTGAAGAAGGTGGCGGCTACATTGAAGCCCTTCACCGAAACACTCGTCAGCACTGGTCTTTGACAGGAACCACATAGTGGTATATGTAAAGCAGTAGAGAAAGTTGTATTGATCAAATGTGCTTTCTCTATCAGTTCTTCTCTTTCATGGATATATGAATCCAATGTTACTGAATAAATAAACAGATATATGGCGATGCTTGATTACTAGTTTATCACTGAAAATAATATGACACTCCAGCCAACACTTGGATGCAGATTAGTTTAAAGCAGTATATTCTTTCACCCAGATATTGGGTTGTTTGTGATACCACTATTACTTTTATTTGTGGCCCCTGTCTATATATGTGCATTTTTTATAAGTATGGTTTATGATAGATGCATGAGTACGATTGTGGTATGATTGATCTTATGAATGAGTGCTGGGTTGTAACTGATATGATGATGTTTTTGTTTATATTTTGCCGTGTTTCACTTATACTAGGGGATATTTCTCTAGCTATATTCAAATCCTCTTTTGGGTGCCTTTTGTGAACAAATTCCATTTGACTATGTTATTTGATTTGTCTTATTATATATATAAAATATTATAAAAATATACTTATGTATGTATGGATTGTTTCCCTTTGAATAAAATATATTTGTGTACTGGTTATCATTGCCATCTTTCTATCCTGGTGTTATTTTCAGATGTTTGAGATATTTATTTCTGTGTTTCCCAGCTTGAGATATCTGTTGAGCCATTTAGAGACGCTTCTGCGCTCAGTCTTCATTATAGGCAGGTGACAGCTTTTCCCTTCAGTTGTAGGGTCTCACTCATAGTTCTATTAAACAATTAGCCAGAGGTAAAACCTCCGGAATGGACGGCTGGCCCGCAGAATTTTATACCACATACTCAACACAGTTGATTCCCCGTCTGCTTGCCATCTATAAGGAATCATTTGATAGGGGCATATTACCTCCCTCTCTCCGCGAAGCAATATTAGTGGCTCTCCGAAAACCCAGTAGAGACCCTCTCCTCATGAGTTCATACCATCCGTTGTCTTTATTAACTTCGGACTATAAATGCTTAGGTAAACTGTTAGCCAATAGGCCATTGGACACGGTCCCAATATTGGTACACATGGACCAGAATGGATTTATCCCTGGCAGAAGCACAGGGCTAAATCTCATTGTCTATTTAAACTACTAGAATGGGCCCAAACAACAACCAAACAGCACTGGATCTCTGCCTTAGACAATCAATTAGAGCCACCAAATCTTCACTGTAGTAAATGACTTTACTTTTCTGGCAGCAAGCTCCACCAGCATAACCCCCTCTGAGGGCATCTGCTCCCAGTAGTCCCTATTCTTCAGCAACAAGATCATCTATGACAGATTAGAGCCCCAACTGGAGCCTTACACCCTTGAAGCCCTCCTGCATATTTCATCCAACACCCAGAAGACCACCCTGACCACCTGGCCAACTATCACCACTGAAGAACCTGCAACAACCCTGCAGTCTATGCACTCCTGAGCACCATCAGACCCCTGCCCTCACCTCATCTTCATCAAAGGACTGGCAGCACAACCCTCACCCCACAAATGAATGACTTAATCATCACAGCCATCTAGCCAGATGCCTGATAACACGCCACAGCACTCGCACTCCTCAGAAAACCATCAGCAGACCCAAAAACACTAGTCAACTGCCAGCTTATTTCCCTGCTACCCTACTCAGCAAAAGTCATGCAAAAGATGATAAACTAACATCTAGCCTCCCAAATTCACTTTAACCACCTCCTCAATACTACTCAGTCTGAATTCAGAGCAAACCACAGTACAGAGGAAACCCTCATCACCACCACGGACGACATCAGGATAATCATGGACAGAGGTAATGTCGCAGTCCTTTACCAGGCCTTTCCTCACCCTCCGACACCTCCCCCACCACATCCTTATCCATCAGGATTTGGAATTGCTACTTCTTGACAGGTCACACCCAGAAGGTCATCCTGGTCTCCTTCACCTGAAATGCTGACAGCCTCATCTATGGAGTTCCAACAGGATCCTCACTCAGCTCCACCCTGTTCAACACCTTTATGACCCTACTAGCCAGCATCATCTGCGCCCACAGAATGTACATCATATCCTACACTGACGACACCCAGCTCATACTCTCTCCAACAAGATGCCAAACACCCGGACCAATTTGTTTTGCATCTGCATGACCGAAGTCGCCAGGTTGAAAAAAAACAACAGACTCAAGCTCAACTCGGACAAGACGGAAGTAGTAATCTTTGTCAAGAATACCTTGCTCTGGGACTCCACCTGGTGGCCTGCTGAACTCTGTAAACCAACTCACCATGACCAGCCAAGTAAATGCAGTCTCCGTCTACTGCTTCTACAGACTTAGGATGCTCTAGAAGATCTTCAATGGCTCCCAATCAACACTCACAGAACCGTCACCCAAGCTCTCATCACCAGCAAGCTGGTCTATGACAATGCACTCTATACCGTTATCTGTGCTAACCTGACCAGAAGACTCAAGACCATACAAAACAAAGTGGCTAGGCTCACTCTCAAACTCCCATCCCTTAGTCAAATCATCCCGTACGTCTATGAGCTCCACTGAGTCCCAATCCACAAATGAGCACTCTTCAAGCTCCTCATAAACTCTTAAAAAGCCTTAAACAACATTGGCCCAAGTACCTCACCAACCGCATAAACTTCCACAAACCTACCTGAAACATCCACTCAGCCAGACTCCTACTCTCTCACACACCCACGTACACAGATTCATATCTGGCATGTTTTTCATTGATTGCTGCTAAAGCCTGGAACAACCTGCCCCTGCACATTACAGCCATCTCCTCAGTTCTTGAATTCTGCAAGAAACTGAAGACCTGGCTCTTGACCTAGCCCCGGCACCAGCTCGGCCCACACAGCTCCTGCTTCAATGTCTAGATGCCCTCCAAGGTGAGTCATGAATTATACAAATACACATAATATAACATCACTTAATATAACATAACGCATCTTAAAAGTACAGAACGTTCACTTAATAAATGTTAATAAATGTGGCCCATGCTTATGTCCATCTACCTTGATTAGACCGTGTGACAAAACCTCTCCTACTCTGACCATAAGAAATACTTGGTATTAAACGTTGGGGTGATGCAAATGGTGAATAATTACTGAGAAATGGGTGGAGTGAAGGGAAATATAAGGGGGGGTATTGAAATGCACATGATAATACAAAACACACTACTATGAGCAAGGAAGATCATAGCAACAGACTTTCAAAGTTAGTACAGCCCTAAGTGTCAAAACTCACTTAAATGTGTGCTCAAGCCTAGCCTTGGAATAAGTCAAGCAGGGCCGGCTTTAGGGCAGTGCGACTGGTGCAGCCGCACTGGGTGCTGACCTGTGGAGGGGGGCGCTGTGACCTCAGAGGGGCGCTGTGTTTAGCAATATCTTATGATAGGAGAGATGAGGGGCACTTTGCAAGTGGTAAGGAGAGAATCCGAGGAAGCGGTCATGGGTCGTGGGGGCGCCAAAATTGATTGTCGCACCAGGCACCACCAGCGCTAAAGCCATGCCCTGAATTCAAGCCCCACACATGGCCAACCACTGATACTCCAACATATTCCCATAGACAACAATGGAGGCAACGAATTACATCCCATGATAACTAATGTTATATTAATGTAATAAAGTTGACAGTGAAGTTATATATTAAATTAGGGTAACAATTGTGCATAATTTTTTATTATTCAATATATGTTTACAATTTAATAATACACTTGATTTAAAAATCATTAAATAAACATTTAAACGTTTTTATAGAAAAATAATACAATTAAAATATTTTCAATACATACATTTTAATAAGTTTACTAAACAGAAAATACAAACAAAAATTTCATTGAGGAAACGAGCAATCGCTATGAAATGGGGCGGCAGCGGATCGACCATTGACAATAGGATGGGTAGCGGAAATGGACAAGTGTATGATTGCTGAGAAGGATGTCTATAAATCTAGGGGATGTCCTAAAAAATGGGAAATAAAATGGAGCGGGTGGAACGCATATAGAGGAGAACTATGTGTTTCACCAACAGTGGAATTGGAAATGTCAAAAAAGGGAGACCACAGGCATGCAATGATGGACTAAAACACTGTGCACTTTAAATGTTTATATAAAACTGTTTTATTTGTAATGGAATGTATGTAAATGTAGATCTGACTCTGACAAAGTAAAAATCAATAAAAATGTTAATATAAAAATGTTATTGAGGGTGTTAAAGTCAAGTCAAATGATCTTTATTCGGATAATTTGAAAACATCCATAAAAGTACATACAAATGCATCACTCATCACTATACACATTAAAAATTACATTGAATGTGCAAAACAGCCAGATAAGTGCAAATAGCAATGTTCAGATTATACAGGGATGCTTCTAAATATAGCGGACCATTTTCTTTTTGTTCTACATCAAAGAATAAGAGAAAGAATAAAAACGATAGCTCTATAAAACACATCCATTTAAATATATATAAAACATTAAAAGTCATCCCAATGACAGTAAAACAGATCTTGTTAATCAAAGCATATCTAAGGGAACACCCATTGTGCAAAAAAGCAATGTGCAATTTATGATACAGACTATCAGGCCAGAGACAATACGGTGTATAAGCACCCATTATGCAGAATGTGCGGTGTGCAGATGGTACAAGGTCATAAACACCTATCAGGCCACATTCATTGAGGCGCGGGAACGGACAGCAGTTTGAAGAAAGTGACTAACTCTGAAGATTACATCGTCAGTGCTTAACATCAATAAAACTCTGAAAGCCTCATTAAAATCCGTCAAGGCACTGACTCTAAAATAGGGGATTAGGAAGTGTTTGGTATATTTTGCATAAAAGCCACAAAACAATGTAAAATGCAGCAAACTTTGCTTTCCACCCTGGTTACAAGGACAGTCTAAATTCCCCAAGTTGTGGGTATAACCTAAGGGGAAGCAAAGTAAGTTTACCACACTTCCATCCCTGAACCTAAACAGCAAGCTCCTATTCCATCTGCCCAGTTTCTTGCGCAAATAACCTTGGGGCATATTGTGTGGCCTAGCGCAGGGTTCTTGAATGGGGATATACCTGAGGATTGATGGCTTTACGAATTCAATGTTTTCTCTATTCACTCGGTACAGGTCGAATAGGGCCCTTTTTACTATGTTCTTATGCGAAGAGTCTATTGTTTCAGGTGCTAAGAAAAGGTGCCCCTTTTCTATGCTTACTAGACTCTTCTGTACCGCCTTAAGCCAGGGAATGTGATTAGCACGCTCACTTTTTAGACAGTCTAAAATAATGTCTCGGGTCAACGAGGCAGCTGGGTTACGCCAAATTTTTAGCCAGAACAAAGCGGGTCTTGATTTTAAGGGTGTTGTTTATTATTATTATATCATGATTAATATTTTAAATTAAAATATTTAAATTATTTTGTATTTAATACATATTTAATTTGAGGAGTGAATGTGTTGTAACATTGTGTTGGTTCAAGGTTAATAATAAAGAGTTTGAATTATTTACTTTTATATTATACATGAAATATTTCTTCCTTTTTCAAAAATGTAATATACTTTATTAAATGTCCCTAAACTTCCCACGGAGAGACCACTTACTAAATGTCCATATACTTCCCACTAGGAGAGCTCTTCCCAAAGGGGGTTGATCTCCACCAATTGGTGAAAATTTGACAGTAGTGGTTTTACAGCAGTAAATTCTGCTGTAGGAGCCTTCTCTCTTCTCATTTCATGAGGCGAAGAAAAATAAGTCTACACCTAGGCATACACTTCCACTCGAAAATGGTGACTAGCAAAAAAGTGAAGACCTCTAGGTGTAGGAGTAGTTATCTGTGTGTAAATATAAACATGTTTATTTATCTTTGTGAATTGACCCATCACTTCTTTACTCCCCCCATTAATTGTATTATATCCCCAGTGTTAGCTGGACTGGATTCTTACCCCTCCAAATTGAGCATTTTCCTCAATATTTGGGATTTTGGAATTAGCATAGTCTATTTGACCTCGCCTACACCCCCCACCTGCATACTCTCTCGCCAGAGTTTATTGGGCTGGACTGAATCTGAATCTTACACCTGCAAATTATGCACTTTCCTCAGTGTATTGTGGAAGGAGCTAGAACAGTAGATACCCCCTCCCCAATTATAAACTTTCTCCAATATTAGTAGGACCAGAGTTAGGGGCGTATTTATAAACTTTCCACGGAATGCAGCGCAGCAAGTCACCTTGCTGAGCTGCACTACGTGACAGGGCAAGGGCAGGAATGCACCATATTTAAGTCATACAGCACATTCCTGCCTTTTCCCCTGCACTGACGTCCTTTTTGCAGCCTCACGTCAATGCTGCACCCTTGCACCATGGTTCAAGGGTCCCTCTGTTGCATTCAGGATTGTTTTTGTGCACCTTCCTGCACAAACTCAATCCTGAGAGGCATTTTCCTCTTTCTATTTGTGCTGCAGGATGTAGTACACATAGAAAGAGGAAGTAACAAGGAGAAAAAGGTATTTCTCCTTGATGAACCTCCCCTGGGAAGGCATATCCTTTTGCCACATCACCAGGTCTACCAGTTCTGGTAAATCTGGAAATGCGTCAAAAACCAGGGGACTTGCGTGAGAACACCCACGCAACGCCCATGGAACACCTTCCAAGGTTAGAGTAAGGCAACGCAACGATTTGCACTGCGGCGATTTACTCCAGATATATGGAGTCACTCAGGGACTCACAAAGTGGCCTTATGTGGCTTAATAAATCTCATTTAGGACTTGCGTCACTCTTGCACCACCTTGCGGGATGCAAGAGCGACGCAACTCCACTTGTAAATAGGCCCCATGAAGTAATGAATCTTACCCTCAAAGGTATGAATTTTGCTTAATGCTCACATATTTGGAGTATGAGTAGTATATTCTGGTCCCCACCTTCACCCCAATTAAACACTTTGAACAATTTTTGTTGTACGGAAGTTAGAACAGTAAATATACCCCGCTACAAATTTTAAAATTTTCCCAAATGTAAAAGTGTTTTGAATTAGAATAGTTAACTTGCCCTTTTATCCGCCTTTCTCAAATTGTGTTGGGCTGGAGTTGATTAGTAATTTTTAAACCATCTCTTAATGTAAACATGTGGTTGTTATATTACAAAACTACCAAATTAATTATCAAACTAAAAAATGTAGTTTTGAATAATATTTTAAATTGATACAGCTGTAGAAAGTCAATACATATGAACTCAATATTTAGAAAATGCTATTTTTGTAGCATTACATGTTTGTGGTCCAGCCATCTTCCCTATCAAAAACTTTCCCTGCTTAAATGAAAAGAAAGCTGCATGGTTGCTGAATTCTTTGTAGGGATGATAGCCAAAATCAGATTAAAGATTTTTCTTTTATGCGAACAGCAGTTGTCAAATCTCCATCTCATACAGTTTGTAAATCGCAGACTCAAAGTAGATTACCAAGGACATATCCCATTGTTCCTGGACACCCTCCTAAAAATAATCTTCTTACTTGAATATTCAAGCTTTTGCTGCAACTCAATAATAACTCTGCTGAAAATAATGCTCCTTTAACTATAATTTCAAGGGAAATGTATATAAAGTATCAAGATAGTTACATTTATTCCTGTATATAAAAACCGCAAATGAGACATATTGGACATCAATGATTTTTGACCAATCGTCGCTAGTTTCTATGAGCTGGGCAGACATATTGCTAGTACATTATTAGAAGCATAGAAAAAGGCTGCAGTCCAAGCTGCAGTACTGAAACAACCAGATAACACTCCATACTTCTAGGAAATATATGGGATTTGCCTAAATATCCTTTGAAAACTCTTTACAGGTATTGACACTGTGGACTATCGAGAGCTTCTCAACATCTAGATATGAATCAGCATTAATAATTTGAGGTCTGATTTATAATTTGGTGGACAGATTAAACTCCATTAGGGCGGCGGAATAGTGTCCTAGCCAGGCCAATATGAAATGTCCACTGGCCAGGCAGACATTTCAAGTGTTGTGACTTTGTCAGACGGCTCTGCTCTGTCAAGAATGCCGAGCTATATGGCACACTTACCCAAAAAATTATTAACAATTTTTTTTTCCAAAACTGGATTTTCTTTTTGAAAATAGAAAAAACAATTCCCCTCACCATGGAAGTTCTCTCCCACAGCGTGGGGGGCATTGAGCACTTTCAGTCTCCCATACAGCTAGGTTTTTCCTGGTGGTGATGGGCACTGAAAAACAGCCATATGTCCGCCCATCTAAATTAGGTGGGCGACCACATAGCCAATTCTCTAAGGGCCCTTACTCTGTCCAACCATCGTACAAGTTTGATCACAGTAATGATAGAGTATCTTTTAAATCAGAGCATTTAAATCAAGTGGGTCAACCATAGTCTTGGCGGGGAGGGAACTCCTTCGCCGTTGCAATGGAGTTCCCTCTCCAGGACGATTGGAATAAGGCACTTGGTTTTCAAACAGGCTACCTCCCTTGTACAGGGTAAAGGAAAATGGTAAATGAAAATGACACAGGGCCCAATTACAATTGGGTTAGAGTTTTCTTGCCCATGTGCATACCCAAGAATGCGCACTTTTTCGTACTTATGAGTTTTGAGTTATTTATCACATCTGATTATTATAGGATGCATTACACACCTCAACCTTTGTTAAAGTTTGGCAAGATAAAGCGGACAAAATTTAATAGGGGAAATGTGTACGTTATTTACTGTACCATGCAGATTTGTTTGTGTTAAATACCAAAATCCACATTTTATTCCCGAAAAAATATATATAGATATATATATATATATAATAGGCACTACTTATGGAACCCGATAATGTACCCTGGGGTATCATCACTTATGAAGTCTGATATATAGCACCTTATTAATACACCAACTCGTAATCAAGCCCACAATCTTGCAGCCAAGGGGTCTATCAAAGCTCTATCCTGTACTCTTCATTGCCCAACATTTACATGGAATCTCTTAGGAACTCCATTTGAAACAAACATCACTATGCCCCAATAGGGGTATGATATGTATCTGCATGTAAATGTAATAATGGAGCAAGACATAACCCATGTCCTTGAATGAGTGTGGCAAATTCCAACCTGAAAGTGTCCTAATTTTTTGAAGCCTAGCCCACCTAGAACAGAATACTTTATTCTCCAGTCACCCCACAATGGCCCTGTCCAGAATTGAATCTCTATACTATCTGATCCAACATTAAATTCCTGGATTTACCTGATTGTTAATACCAACATTTAGATCATCACATCAATAAGGTGAAAAGAACACATTCTAAATATGGATCTTGAGACGTATAAACATGTTCCTTCCCTAGCAAAACCTTGGCTCAGTGGTCCAGGCCTTTGACAATACTGATATATAGGAAGGCTCTTCTGATGGGTGTCCCTAAAAAATTGCCTTTGACAGAAATGATGTTGGTAATTGTTGCTTCCTGCTTTGACCACATCTATCTGGTCATGGTGACTCTACGCTGACTGTCTAACCATTTTTATTGCATTTTCGGAACAGCTTGACCTACATATATGGCGTGGCACTTAAAAATGCCCAGCAGCTTACAGGGCAAGTCCTCCCTTCCTCTTCCATACTCACTCAAAATGTCACTTTGCAGGCAAGGACATCCCTTCATATGCTACCCAGCCTCTCCCACAATACTTTATCTCAATAACGATGTCCTCACTCATCACATTCTCATACTAACAGGAAGCATTCTCTAGATGTCTATGAATCTCTCTCTCTGGTTTCTGTCCCTGCAACAAGGACGTGTATTCTTAATTTTGTATTTGAAAACTGTTGCATCTTGTGATGGCACTGCCAATGTTTTCGCTATCCTTTGAACTGTTATCCATTCAATCTTTTTTGTGTTTTTTTGGTTGCATCAGTCTACAGCTTTCTGATGAACCCCAAAAATAAACTCTAATTAAAACAGGGGTGCTGTGTAACCATCTGTATGATTCTTGTCCTCCAAGCAGGCAGGATGGCTCAGTGTGTTGAGCGCTCGCCGATAAATGTGGTGATTTTCAGGTCACAGGATGGTGAAGTCTCCAATCCATTCAGTAGACTTAGGGGCATATTTACAAAGAAATTACTGCAAGCAATTTAGCAGCACCGCTCTGCGGGAAACAGCGTTTACAACGCTGCTATTACCACACAGGTAGGTAACAACACGGCCGTTACAACGACCGCGTTACCACGTATGGCTCTACATCGCAAGTTGTTTCTACGACTTGCGTAAGGTGGCGTGCAACACCAGGGAATTTGTTGGATTTTAAATCCGAAACCTTCCCTGCTGTTGCGCTAACTGGAGTAGGAATAGTAATTGATACTATTCCTAAGCCCAGTGCACCACCTAGCGCAAGTCGTAAAAACGACTTGCGATGTAAAGTCATGCTTGGTAACAACGTTGTAACCTACTGCCTGGTAATAGCACGCGTTGTAACGTGCTATATTCCCGCTCTGCGCCATTTAAAACATGCAGGGATGTGCCATATTCACAAGAATATGGCGCACCCCTGTGTTTTCCCTAGCGCCGGTGCTAAAAAAGATGCCTAGGGCCAATGCAGACACCCTAGTGCCAAGGTGCAATGGTGCCTGGGTTGCAGGGATGATTGTTTATGTGCAGGAAGGGACACCTTCCTGCATATAAACAATCATTAAAGGTGAACTTTACCTAAGGAATTGTACCTAAGGAACTGAAATATATTTTACGAAGGACATTTAAAACAATTATTCACATGCAATCAGGATTTTTATGTGCAATATGTTACTTGTACTGTTTGAATACATGGCTGTATATATCTTGTTCCTATTGTTTTCATCACATTTTGTTCATAGTGGGTGGTAGTCAGCATTTGTGTTAATTTATTTCAAGAGGAAGTTTAACATTAGGCCTGGGGAAGGGGAACATATTTCTATAAGGTGTAAGGATTGAACCAGCACTGGGTCACGGGGTCAGGGCCACACCTCTGCGGTAGTGTAAAAATAGATGGTCGTCACATGTGGGATTAAAGAAGGGAACGTTATGGTGAAGAAGCAGCAACAACGGTGGTTGGAGCCTAAAGGGAGTGTGAAGGAGGCGATTGTGTTGCCGGTCACAGCTTGTAAGGTAGCGATTTATAGGTTTCTGCTGCTGGGCATAGGATGAAAGTTTCGTTAGCAGGTATTATAAGTGAGTGGTGACTATGATGGTGGTTTCCACAGCATTTGATTTAGGATGGGTATTCCCGCTTATAGAGGTTTTTTCAGTGTTTTTTTCACCATTTTTTCTGCATGAGTGTTTACGTAAATGTGTGAGATTGGAATTAGTCATGGTTTACATAACTCTTTATTCAGGAAGGGTATTTTTGTTCATGGGTGGCAAGAGGTTTCATCTTTATTTGGTGTAGGTTTGTTTTCGCAATTTTATGAGGTTAAAATATGTCACAATTACTTTGTTAAACAGCATATTCGAGAATCGTGTGGTAAGGGCAGTGGGAGTTTAACAGAATACTTACATGTATCTTTATTACCTCTGACGAAGGGCTACAGAGCCCGAAATGCATTAGGTCATAAAACAAGAGGCTACCCATGATGATTTTGAGTCCTACGTGCCAATGGCAAAGCCCGGGTGGGCATGCATATGGCATTTGAAAATGTGGAATTACGCTGACTTGGATGTGAATAAAAATATGGATGATGCTAGGAACAATTAATACAAATATGGATTAAACATGGAGTACAGGATGAATTCTGGTTTATTGTGAGGACATGGCTGTGCAACTGACTGGTGTATAAGGCACATGCCATACTAATTTATAATTACATATCCATGTTACTTGGGGCAGACCGCAGCATCAGTCTTCACTCGATAACACAGTTGGGAGCATTTAAAAGACATACACAATGAGGTGTGCATTCTTTCTTCTTGTTCAATGTAACTTTCTAATGGTGTCATTTTCAAAATTGAATCAATAATTCTGACTTTGTCCTTAAGGAGGATTTAGCATTACAATTCCATAGGAACTAAACATGACTGATCTACCTCCTCTCAATTGAGAATTACAGTGTGGCATTCTACACTGAGATGTTGCTTAGCAACATGAAACATGTCCATGTCTTATTGGAATCTCTGATGTCATAGAATGTTGTAAATAGGATTGTTCTGTAAAGTCAGTTGTTTGATGTAATGCTGCCTGATGGATGGGATCTTCTTTCATGGATTAAACTCACTGCAACTACTTACCTGCCTACCTTATTCTTTGGATATGGGGATTACTTCACTGGCGTAGTCGGCACAGGAGTAAAGAAGAAGATCTCAACAACAACTTGGCTGCATTTAAAGTCTAAAGGAGGAATTTAACTTCTGATCTTCCGTTTAAAACAACTCGTGTTTTACCTCAATTGAAGGACATTCAGGGGTCTGAAGGCCATTCATCTTAACGGAGTACTCAAAAAAGAAATTCACATGTGGTGTTTGGATCATCAGCACATTCCTACAAGCTGCGAGCAACGGTGGAACATCAATTTTTAATCATACGAGGCTTTTTCATCGCGTTGTTGCACCTTGAACATGTGTGAGGATTTCGACGTTTAAGTGTTGCGGTAGCGTGTGTATATTTATACATGCGTAGACTGTTCCTGTGCTTTTATGGTGCATCGGAGAGCTTCGGAGAGCGAGGGAGAATTTGAGAACATGAGATGTGAGGTTATTTGAAACTACGTTGTTGTCGTTCTCTGGCGTGTGAAGATATTTAAAAATTCAAAAGTAAACATTGGGAGCTCGAGAGGCGTGATTCCTTCTTACCTGGAACTTGAATTTTGTTCTATCCGGTTCGTTCCATGTTCTGCTTCTGCGTCGTCAGGGAACAGAGTCAGTGCAGCGGGTCGTAAAGCTTCCTTCATCGTTCACGATCCGAATCTTCAGTCGGAAGGCAGCGTCAGCATCAGCAGTCTCTCGAACGCTCTGAAGGGTGTCATCACGCACAGGCAGCGTCAGCATCAGCAGTCTTTCGAACGCTCTGGAGGGTGTCATCACGTACCACGCTATTGTCTGCGTGTGCGTGGGTGCCATTTTGGTTTCTGTATCCTAGCAACGGCACAAACTTTATCGGCAATCTTTGAACAGCGCGCATGGAAGTGCCGATTTCAATTTAAAGCAAGCAAAGGAAGTTTTATCAGGAGAAACACATAAGAGTGTCCTGTAAAACGTTTTCATTTCCTGCGCGCAGGGAGGTGCCAATTTTTATTTTTAAAAGCATGCAAAGGAAGTTTCATCAGGAGAGACACATAAAAGAGTCCTCTTAAACATTGTTTTATTTATAATAGTATGTGATAAAATTTTAGTGTTTTTAAAAATAGAAGGAGATTAATACTTACGGTCGTATGCTATAGTACATTCTTATTGATAACGCTTAGGTTCATATTGGTTGAAGTCAAATCACGCAAACATGCAGAATGTTACGGCTGCTCCTTTCTTTTTGTCATGTCCTGGGTCACCTCCAATTAAGTGGAAAAAATGGAAGGTAGTTTTTGAGAGGTATGCCAGAGTGTGTGGACCATCTTTGAGCGCAGAAAGGAAGTCATCTCTGCTTCTGCATTGTTTAGGTTCTGAAGGTCAGGATGTATTCGATCACTTGCCAGATCTTCCAGATTCAGAGGCGGGGAGGTTGAATGATTATGAAGTATGTATTAAGAAACTTGATAAACATTATCTTCCTAAAGTTAGCACAATTTTAGAAAGATATCAATTTGCAAAGAGGATGCAATCAGCTGAGGAGACTGTTGAGGATTACATAACCCAACTAAGAAAATTAGCGTCATCATGCAAATTTGACAATTTGACGGATGAACGCATTAGGGATCAATTTATGTTTGGGTGCACTATTGAGAAAATTAGAGAGGAATTGTGGTTAAAGGATGAACCGACATTGGATGAGGTGTTGACTATTGCCAAACGAATTGAGCATTCGTTAAAGTGTGTTGCCGTTATTAAAAGGGACGCAGAAAAAGGGTCTAAAGTTGAAACTGTGAAAGTAGAGACTAAAGATCGCAATAATGAAGTAAAAAGAAATCCTGAAAAGGGGTGGTCTGAAAGAAAATGCTACAGATGTGGCAAAGCTGGACACCTAGCCAATGACAAGAAATGTCCTGCGCTCAATCAAACATGTTCCAAATGTAAATTAAAGGGGCATTTTACGGCGTTATGCAAAACAAAATATAAACCTAAGGTAAAAGAAGTTGAAATATACCAAAGGGAGTTAGAACAGTCGGAAGATCATGTGTGTGGGCAGATAGTAATACAGGTTGACAGTAAAGGTAATACTAAATCTTGTCCTTATGATGAAATCGTAGTAGATGGAGAAAAAACGAGAGTACTATTCGATTCTGGGGCAAAGATTACCATCGTCTCTAATGAGTTCTATAACTCGAAGCTCAAAGGAAAGATCAATTTAATGAAACCTGATATTATTCCTTTGGCATATGGTGGAGAGCCAATAAAACTCCATGGTTATTTTGTGGGATTGATTGAATATAAAGACAGGATGGCATCGGGGAAAATTTATGTGTCAAAGCGGGGTGATAGTATTATCAGCTGGATTCACCAGGGGGATTTAGGAGTGTATTTGGACCCCAACGCTAATCCGTGTATACAGCTAAGGGATAGGATCCAATCTGTGGATAGGAACACCAATGAGGAGTATGTTCAGAATTTAAGGAGGGAGTTTCCTAATGTATTTAAGGAGACTTTAGGCTGTTTAATGGGGTATCAACATAAAATTCAGCTGAAAGGTGATGCAATTCCTGTGTGTTGTAAAGTGAGAAGTGTGCCATTGTCAGTTAAGGAAGACATGAAGAAGGAAATACAAAAGTTAAGCAGTAGTGGAATAATTGAGGAAGTAGAGGGATCAGAATGGTTGGCTCCGGTTGTGGCAGCACGCAAACCCAATGGCAATCTGCGTTTATGCATTGATTTAAGACAACTTAACAAAGCGGTGGTGGTGGATAGGTATCCATTGCCAAACATAACTGAATTGTTGACTTTACTTGATGGAGCTAAAGTGTTTAGCACCATAGATCTCACTTCGGCTTATCACCAAATTGAGTTAGATGAATCATCACGGGATTACACATCTTTTGTCACGCCCTTTGGAACGTATAGATTTAGAAGAATGCCTTTTGGATTGGTGTCTGCCTCTTCTGTGTTTCAGAGGGTGATGGAGAAGGTATTAAAAGACTTACCAGGGGTATGTGTATACCAGGACGATATCTTGGTGTTTGCAAAAGATGAAGTGGAACATGACATTAGGTTGAAATCCGTTTTGGGGAATTTGTGCAAATATAACCTTACGGTTAAGGTGGAAAAATGCAAGTTTAGATCAGACAACATCAATTATTTGGGTCATAGTATCTCTGGGGAAGGAGTGAAACCTAAATCTGATTTAATTGAGACCATTATGAGGATGTGTTCTCCCTCTGACAAAACCGAATTGATGAAATTCCTGGGCATGATAGAATATTATGCAAAATTTGTTATGGACTTTGCTGTGGCAACAGTGAACATGAGGCGATTACTGAGGAAAGGTGAAGAATTTGTATGGTCTGAGATGTGTGAGAATGAATTTGTAGCCATTAAAAAGAAGCTGAGTCATGCTCCTTCTTTAAAAAGTTTTAACCCTGCAAGTAAATCCATCTTGGTGACTGATGCGAGTGAAAAAGGTCTTGGAGCTGTTCTGAAACAACATGGGACCGATGGCATGCGCACAATAATGTTTTTGTCAAGGAGTCTCAGGGATCCTGAGACACGATATTCAGTGGTAGAAAGGGAAGCTCTAGCGGTATCTTGGGCTGTCAAGAAATTAAAGAAATTTTTGTGGGGTGTTAATTTTGATGTCCATACAGATCATAAACCCTTGATTGAGATATTCAGTAAAAAGGGGTTAGACCTCATTTCTGGAAGGATAACTAAATGGATTATTGGATTACAGGAATACAATTTTAATATAAAATATATTCCTGGTATTGAGAATGGAATTGCAGATGTTCTTTCACGTTTAGTTCCAAAGAATAGTATGTGTGAAGACTGTTCTGATGATGATGAGGAGGATGAAATAGTGTGTGTAGTGGATCATAATATTATTTCAGAGGAAAGGTGGTTGAAGGAATTGAAAGAGGATGAGACTTTGTGTGAAGTGACATCTTTGTTAAAGAAAGGGTGGATGTCTAGTAGAGAGGGGTCTGAAGGCACAAGATTCTTTTGGACTATACGCAATGAATTATCGGTTGATAATAACTTGCTATTTAGGGGAACAAGATTGGTTCCTCCTGCTAGCCTTAGAAAGGAATTAATTGATCTAGTGCATGTGGCACATTCGGGTTTGTCAAAAAGTAAAGAGAGACTACGCATGTCATATTGGTGGCCTGGAATGGACAACATGATAGAGAGGATTATCAGGGACTGTGTTACTTGTGCAGTAAGTGATAAAAACAAATGTGTTCATGTACAACCTATGGTCTTGAGGAAACGCCCTAGTGGTCCATGGCAGGAAATTGCTTTGGACATTGTTGGTCCTATTCAGGAGAAAGGATCGCAGATTTACATTTTGGTTGTTATTGATATGTTCTCTAGGTGGCCTGAGATTTTCTTTCTATCAATTATTAATACCTCTAAGGTGATTGAGTGCTTGAAACTCTTATTTGCTAGAGAAGGTTTTCCAAAATCAATATTGTCGGACAATGGGGTCCAATTGGTTTCGAAAGAAATGGAACAATTTTTAAATACTAGGGGTATTATTCACAAGACCTCTGCTCTCTATCATCCTGAAGCCAATGGGATGGTGGAAAGATTTAATAAGGTTATCAAGGAAACCATAGCTTTGGCTAAAGGTGTGGAGTTGGATTGGAAAAAACAGGTTTTGGAGAAAGTTGAAGAGTACAGATTGGTTCCTCATGCAACAACAGGGAAGTCTCCTTTTTTGTTGTTCCGTGGTAGAGTACCCAATACTAGTGTTGAACCTTATTGGGTTAATAAGTATGAACTTGCTAAAGGCAAAGAGTGTGTGTGTGATGGTGAATGCATGCTAAAACTAGAAGATGAGAAGGCTAAATCTAGAAAGGCATATTTTGATGTGAAACATGCAGTAAAGAAAACTAAAGTAAGTGTTGGTGATTGGGTCAGGATTAGATGCCCTGGGTTGTTGGGGAGTTCTATGTCAAAATACATGAAGCCCATCAAAGTAATTAAAACATTTAATAATGCTATCCAAACGCAAGACCATAGAATTTGGAATCTGAATAGAGTTGTAGTGTGTAATAATATGCAGAACTTAAATAAAGAGTTGGTTTCTGCTAAGGATGTGGAGGAGAAGGAGCTAAACTCTCAAAGAAAGTCTTCAAGGATGGTTAAAAAACCAGGTTATCTTGCTGATTTTGTTTGAGGTAATTTTGCAACTTTTATTTATTCATCTATATATTTTTTTTTTTTTGTTTTTTTTGTTTTTGGAACGGTGATGATGGGTTCGGTACAAAGGTTAGGTTGTGTTAAGATAATGTTATGATAATCTAGAGGGTAGCTTTATGTTAAGTTCTTTTAGACTTTGTATTAGTTTAATGTGCTTGTATGTTCTAATATGAGGAAGGGAGATGTGTGGCATTCTACACTGAGATGTTGCTTAGCAACATGAAACATGTCCATGTCTTATTGGAATCTCTGATGTCATAGAATGTTGTAAATAGGATTGTTCTGTAAAGTCAGTTGTTTGATGTAATGCTGCCTGATGGATGGGATCTTCTTTCATGGATTAAACTCACTGCAACTACTTACCTGCCTACCTTATTCTTTGGATATGGGGATTACTTCATACAGCTTATTAAATGTGGTAGGAAATCCCCAATGTTATCCTACGAGAGGAGTAGGCCTCAGATAGTGAAAAAAATAATTTAGGATTTTTTCACTACCAGGACATGTAAAACTTAAAAGTACATGTTATACCTTTTAGCACCCTGCTCTATGGCCTACCTAGGGCCTGACTTAGCTGTGACTTATATGTTATAAAAAGGAAGTTTAAGGCTTGGCAAGGGGTTCTAAATACTAAATTTGACATAGCAGTGTGCTGCTGCCTTTAGGCTGAAATTGCAGGCTTGGGGCAAGTTTTACAGAGCTACTTAGGTGGGTGGCACAACAAGTGCTGCAGGCCCACTAGTAGCATTTAATTTACAGGCCCTGAGTATCTTTTATACCACTCTACAAAGGACTAATAAGTAAATTAAATGTGTCAATTAGGTGTATGCCAATCGAACCATGTTTAGGGGAGTAAGCACAAGCACTTGAGCACTGGTTAGCAGTGGTAAAGTGCACTGAGTCCTTAGGTCAACAAAAAGGAATTCAGCAAAATAGGGAGCACACAGGTAAAATGTTTAAGGAAAGGCCACCCTAGCACTGACAGGTCTAACATAATGCCAATTAATTAAATCATAATAACATATTTTATTTACAATGCTTAAAAAAGGCAGAAGAGTATTTCAATGCGCTATTAAAACAAATTATTTTTTATCATTTTAAATGATCTAGTACAGCTGTTCTTAACCTGTGGTCCAGGGACCCCTGGGGATATGCGACAGGAGTAACAGATTCATAAAGTACATATAAAGAAAGAAGCAAAATTGAAAACTGAAAAATTTGAAAAAGTTCCATGAATGTGAAGGAATTTGAATATAGAGGCTATAAATTAAGATGGTGTCCTCAGATTGATTCTTTGGGAGAATCGCAAATACATCAAAAAGTATATATTGTGGAAATTGGGTGGTCTCATTTGAATTTAGAAAAGCCCCAACCTTTCTGTCAAAATTAAAATGTTCAGTTTTTATTTGTGTTCAGGAATTAAATTAAATATTTCATCATTTGCATATTTGTTTGATGAGTACTTGTTTTTGTGTATTGTTTTGAGGCTCAGTTTATAAAAAATAGCTTAAGCCATGCATCCCGACTACCTGTAATGACTCTAGTGGGAGTCCCCAAATACCAATAATGATTCAGTGGGGGTCCCCAGATTCTAGTAATTATGAAGTAGGGGTCCACAGAAGTCACAAGATGAAAGAACTACTCAAATATATACGAACGCTAACACTACCTCTGCGTCTTTAGATACAGACCAGTGTTGCGTACATGCTCCAATCTTAGCCTTAAAAAATTCATCTCAAGTGTTTGTTTCTGTTAGAACTTTTTCATGAAATGAAAATATTTTAATGGCGCGCATACTTTGCAAAGAGTTTGCTATGCGTCCAATATCAAACTAAATTATCCTGCAAATGTATTATTTTCATTGGTCAAATAAACCCTCCGAGAGTAAAACGAGTATTTAGTCGAAACGAATACTTATGTATATTTTGTAACTCCTTCTTCACCTATGCGCAGTTCTCTGTACACAATGATTTCACATATGTTACGAAGCATTAAAACGTAGGCTAGGCTCAGCTATAAAGAAGTTGGAAGATATGCCTTAAAAATAACATTGAAGGAAAAATATTGATGCATGTAGAAGCTATTACTGTTTTAAGAGCAGAGAATAAACTAAACAAAATAAGGTAGCCAGATGTTAAAACGTGTCTTAAAATTATTTTTTTCTTGGTAGCTTTTCCGTTGAATAAACACTAAAAATTGGCGTTTTCTCTGTGCAACTATTCATTTTAATGACACCTCTGAGTTCATCCAAGGGCCTCTGGGTCATCTGGGAGAAAGCAGAGTGTGTATTGGCTTCACATTTCTTCGTCTGCTACAAAGCGCTAATTCTTTCAATTAATAAAGTTGCTGATGGAGACGGTCGACAAATCATGTTAATGTTTAACGTATTCAACCAGATGGCATGGCTGGCACGGGTGAAATGATTTCACGGCAATGTCCGAAAACATCCTGTCAGAGGAAGAACGCCCTAAGAGTGGTGTCGGGGTTTTGAAAACTGCCTAAATCTTTTTAAGTCATGCGCAGTTATAGGTGTTCAGTCAGTCCTTCTGTATAGTGAAAACATTGGTTGAGAGTTTATCTCTTAACATAATCGAAGCAAATTAGTTATGGGGGTTTATACACATTACTCTGTATCCTGTGGTGTTGGTTGAATAAAAAGCCTTGCCAATGTGTGCCTTGTACACAATGCATTCCAGTTATGTCTTGCTAGTCGTATGCTTTTAATTACCCAACAACGAGATCCAAAATTGTTTTTAAAAAACTAACTTAAATAAACATTTTATAAATCAATAGGTCTTGCCTTTTTACTAAGTGAAAGCATTTCTCCATTAATTCCTGAGTTAGTGAGTGCAGATGGGTGAGTCGGTGAATGAGAAGAAGAATGGATGGATGAGTGAATGCATGGACAGCTGGATGAGTGGGTGCATATAGATTGGCTGCAGTAATGGAGAATGAGCACGTGGGTGTATGGATTTATAAATGAGAGAATGAGTGCATGTGGATAACTGGGTGATCTGATGTTAATGAGTGATGCATGGATTGATGGATGAATGAAACTTGTAGTAATGTTTACATAGCACGGGTGACGTTTGCCATGAAATGATTAATGCGCAAGTGGTCCATGTCAATTTCAATGTATTGGTTTATTCGGATAAAAAACATAAACCCGCGCTCCGTTACAACAATCTAGGGCACAATAAAAAAAAGTTTAGAAACTTAAAATGTGTAAATACACTATAATGAAAATGAGAAGTCCCAATGTAAAGTGAAGGATTTCACCAATTAACGATCAGATATAGTAACAAATTCTGGAGTTTCTGTCCAATCTGCCAAGCAGAGTTTCAAAAAGTAAAACAGCAAAGGAAGAGAGTGGAATTTCAGTGCAATAGCATAGCAATGGTTGCCCTTCTCACACTGAAGGCGGTAAACAAAGGCAAGAGACATTTTCTCTTTGTCAGCATTGTCATGAAGAGGACTGAATAGTAGAAGATAAAACCACCAATAGGTAATTCTCCCAACCCAAATTCTATCATAAACAAAACAAACAAGGGGTGGAGGGTGTAAATGAGCTCCATATAAAGGGCCTCATTACGACATTGGGTGGAACGCCACCGACATGCATTGGTCTGACTGACGCATTACGATGCAAGCGATCGGATAGCAGAGGTTGGGGGAAAGACTGCCTCCTTCAACAGGATCCAAGATCTCATCTGAGCGGCGGTCAGAATCCTATCCCTACAATGGAGTCAGTGCCTGCGTAGGCACCGCTAGTGGGATTAGTATGTCCATTTCCGGCTGCCTTTTCATGATGGTCCCACATGGATGTGCACAAAAAAAGTCCTTTTTTCTACTGGGGCTTGTGCTGCAGCCCTTTTCCTGGGCAATACCGTTCAGTATACACAAGTCATGTCACCTTTGATTGCCATCATGTGGCAAACTAGGGTCAGAAAATGTATGCCGTCAATTATAATAACTGGAAGGCAGTTGAGCTCAGATTCTCCAATGCATTCTTGGGACACAGCCCAAGTGGGCAATTAATTCAGCAGGCATAAACCAACGTGCTCCGGGACCAACTATTAAATCGACTCTCCCTATGCTACATGGAAGAATAAATGCTGTCCTGTTTCAGGTAAGCATATTCCACCCAAGTGGACAACGTGCAGGCATGTGACTCTAGAGTTGAAGACTTAAGAAAGGGCAAAAGGAGGAAAAGAAATATACAAAACCATATAGGAGTTTAACCTGACATGGCACAATAAGTCTGGCATGTTATTATAAAGTCCTAACGCATATAAAAACATGCGTTCAGGAATTCAAATGTAGCACAATCTAATCAAGACTAGCGCTGTGTATGCTGTCAATTATGAAAATGAACTGTACAGATCCACCCCCACAATGTTTATGTGAAACTAAAAGTGTTGTATTAAAAATGAGATCCTATAGCACGGAATGCAAGGAGAGATAGTGTGAAGGCAGTTTATTTCACAGATGTGTATGATTCCTCATCTACATTCAGACTAGAAGGTTCCATACTGTCCATATTCAATATGAATATAGTTTCCAGTTGCCTTAGCTTAGTATCCCATTCCCCACCTCTCTGGCTATTGAGAATCTGAGCAGTGTAGCTGTATTTAAAAAAAGACACGTCACTGTTGTGTACTTTCTCGAAATGTCTTGCAACTGAGTAGGTTCTTTCCTTGTTAGTGATAGCCCTCATGTGCTGCAATATACCCTTGTGGACAGACAGCATGGTACTACCTTTATAGACATTGGGGCAGGTGCACCTCAGGATGTAGACCACATATTTACTTTTGCAGGTGAGTCTTCCCCTTATTCTTATGTAGGCATTGAAAGGTGTTTTTATCTGTGGTAAATTTTCACCATGTTGGCATGCTTTGCTGCTAAACCCTCCTTATGTGTGAGCTAGGTTCCTCTAGTTGCTTTTGAGACTAGTGCACTTTTGATCAACAGTTCTGTTAGAGACCTGGCAATGCCAAAAACATTTTCTGGGGCCGATTCGACATGTCCTGACCGATCACTGGGTTATGTTTGACCAAGTGTCAGTGCCTCTGAAGTGCTAGGCGTAACTGTGTATGTTCGACATTGTATGTTGTTGTGAATCTCTGTTCCCTGCTCTTTCTCTTCTGTATTTTGGTGAAAATAACTCTTCCTCCCTTTTACAAGGTCTCGCTCTTTTAGCAGCTGTTTTGAGTATGTTCGCAGAGTATCCCCTAAAGTTCTATCATTTTCCTCCTCTGTAGTGCAGAGCCTACATGCTCTGTAGAATTCCCCAAAGGCGCTGCTCTTTATCAGGGGTGCCAGATGACAACTGTGAGCATGCAGGATTGCATTACCTGCTGTGGGTTTCCTATACACTGTGGTACTCAATGTGTCCCCCTCAACTTTCACTAGCACATCTAAAAATGTAATCTCAGTTTTGCTGATCGTACTGGTGAATTTTAGGTTTAGGTTGTTCTGACTAATGCTTTTTATGAAGCTTTCTGCTTGGGACTCCATCCTTTTCCAGAGCAGGGATAAATCATCGATACATCGTAATTCCAAGGCAATATGATCCATCTGCTCTTTCATGGTACTGAGAGTACACATACATACATATAAATATATATAAATATATATATTTATATATATATGTATGTATATATATATATTCACTGAAAAAACCATAGGTTTCACACACGTTATAGTTAGGAATTAGCATTTAAAAAACCTTGCAAATTCACTGAAAAAACCATAGGTTTCACACATGTTATAGTTAGCGGAAATTTTACTGATAAAAAACCAATGAAATTGCCCCGTTATAGTTAGTGCTGGCAACTATAACTCACGCGACCGCAATCCTCTGCTGATGCTAATACTGTATTTAGACACTTATTTGCCCATGTCTTCTTCCATACATTTTTAGCTATACATATATTACAAATATTTTTTTTTCATAAAGACACATATGTCATCAGCAGAAGATTGCGGTCGCGTGAGTTATAGTTGCCAGCACTAACTATAACGGGGCAATTTCATTGGTTTTTTATCAGTAAAATTTCCGCTAACTATAACATGTGTGAAACCTATGGTTTTTTCAGTGAATTTGCAAGGTTTTTTAAATGCTAATTCCTAACTATAACGTGTGTGAAACCTATGGTTTTTTCAGTGAATTTGTACGGTTTTTTAAATGCTAAGTTACTTTACGCCATTCGAGGCGTGCGCGCCCACTTAACGCAGTTCGTTCCGTGCACGGTTTTTATCAACTTTAATAAGCCCTGTACATTTGGTGGCCTTCGGCCACCAAAAGGACAGGGGGTGGGGTCGATGTGGATAGTGTTTTTTTTATTTCGATTTTATAATTTCATGTTGCCAAAATATAGTTTTTTTTACCTATTAATAAGCACTGGACATTAGGTGGCCTTCGGCCACCAAAAGCACAGGGGGTGGGGTAAGTGTGGATAGTGTTTTTTTTATTTTTATTTTTTTACCGTACGCTTACCGTAAGCTTACCGTACGCGTACCCCGTGATTTTTTTAAAAATCAATAAATGTTTTTTTTGTACTTTTCTGTCCTTCTTTGACCCCCTTACAAATGTTAGGGGGTCTGTAACTCTCCTCATTGCCCCCTTTCCTTGTTTTCACTCTTTTTTTTCAGAGTGAAATACACAAAATGGCGGCCGCCGCTTCCTGGTTTCGGCCGATTCGAATGTTTACTAAGATCTAAGAGCCAATCAGAATCGCGCTCGTGCACGCCACCGTACGCTTACCGTAAGCGTACGGTAAGCGGGCTCAGATATATATATTGATTTAAAGGCTATTTTCTCAGAATCTACTGAACAGATTTACACCAAACCTACAAAAGGCACTTCCTTGACCTAGGGACTACCTCTCTGCCAAATTTTGAGTAATTCTGTTCAGCCGTTCGGGCTGTAGCTCGTTCTAAAGGTCCTATGGAAAAATGCATGGGAAAAACGCGTTTTGGGACCCCCCTTTTATCTCAGCCCCCGCTTGACGGATCCCCCCGAGACTTTCAGGGTAGGAGCGGAGCGTAGCGCCCCACCTATTTTGAGAAATTCGCGAGGATTCGTCGACCGGCGCCAAAGTTATTCAAAATAGAATGTTGAGGTTTTCCTATGGAAACGTGGTCCTAACTATAACTACCTACTGGCGACCGCCAGTAGGTAATATATTTATATATTTATATGTATTTATGTGTACTCTATACATATATACATATGTTGCCACCCTCGAAACCGGCACCCTCTATGAAAAACGTGCTTTCCTCTTGGACTGTTTGGTGGAAAAAAATATATATATATGTATGTATATATTATCTACTGACGGTCGCCAGTAGATAGTTATAGTTAGGACCTATTTTCCATAGAAAATCCGCAACATTCTATTTGGAATAACGTTGGCGCCGGTTGACGAATCCTCGCAAAATTTTCCAAACTTTTGGCCAGCTCCGCTCCTACCCTGAAGGTTTTGCGGTGATCCGTCAAGCGGGGGCCGTGAAAAAAGGGGGGTCTCAAAACGCGTTTTCCCCATGCAATTTCCCATAGGATCTGTTGTCGCAGCTACAGCCCGAACCGCTGAACGGAATGACACCAAATTTGGCAAAGAGGTAGTCCTCAGTTCGGACTCGTGCCTTTTGCATATATGGTGTGAATCTGTTCAGTAGTTCCTTCGAAAATGAGGGTAAAAAAGTTAGTGATATCTATGGCCGCGGAGGATCCGCGGACCGTACCCGCACCGTAAGCGCACCCTACCCGAACCGAGCGCGCACCCTCCCGATCTCGCGCTGAATGCTAATTGGCTGTCGAGTGTCTCTCTACATTCGAAACCAGGAACTGTTGGCGGCCATTTTCTGACTCGGTAGAAGCGAGGCTGATTAAGTAAGGGGAATAAGTGTGTAAAACATATAAAGGGGGCAGAGTGGAAATACTCTAACCCTCTAGAGGTGCTTAGGGGGTCCCAGAAGGATCCCCCTGGGGCCCCCCTTTTTAAAAAAAAAAATGGCGAAATGCGCATACGGTGCACGCATCCTATCGCGTTGGATGCACGGATCCTCTCGCGGTGGGTTCGCGGATCCAAGGGAAAAAAAATGAAATTGTTGGGAGATAAAGATTAAGCTTAAGTGTTTTGTTCTTGAGTGGCTCTAAAAAGAGCCGTTGTGTTCATTGAGAGTTTTTGGTACTTATAAGTAAGTACCTATACAGAGTCTAAAGTTGTTGAGGAAGACTCTGTTTCCTTCATCAGTAAAGTGTACTCCATCTCTCCTATACATCTCTTGCATATGAAAGCGCAGATTGTTATTGTAAATGGACCCCATTCTGTAGTCTCGGAGAAAAGCAGAAACAGATTTATTCACATGTTTCCTAGCTTTCTCAATCTGTGGACAAAAATGATCGGACCAGTTCCATTTCTGCCTTTGGCATATGTTAGAGTACACAAAGGCAGTTTTAGGGAAAAGGGAAATCAGTTGTGCAAAGGTGTCCTTCATAAGCATTTCCAGACCTACCCCAGTCAAAATGCCTAGGTCATTGCCACCACAGTGCACTATTATGGGGTCAGGGTGTTGGATTTGCATGAAGGATTTCACCAATGGCATCAATTGGTGCCACTTTAACCCTCTCTGTCCAATCCATTTAATGTCTACTTTTGGCAAACCTAGGTCTTTGTGAATGCCATTGTTTTCTGCATACCTTTGGCTCCAGAAAATGTAGCTGTGTCCCACAATCCACACTGTTAGCATCTTGTAAGGAGGTCTGGATGCACTCAGATGGTCTCTGAAAAGGAAATGGCAGTTTGGAAAGTTAGATGTTTCTAAAATGGTGGCTAAGATGCAATTTTGAAAAAAGACAATAAATTATTGGTTGTTCAACAACCTTCTACACTGAAAGGTAGGGTGCATGTTTCTGTTTTTTAAACGCATGATTCTTATTGGTTAACAAAAAGTGCATGAAAGGAACATTATATATGATAAGCTGATATGTTGAGAAGTCAAGCACACTTGCTGTTTTGATTAGCAACATTGTGTGTGCTGAACTTGTGACCTGTATGCTCAGTACAGTGTTCCCTGACCTGTTTCTATGGTAACGGGCGGAATGCAGATTGGGGGAAGGGTTGAAGTTTATGTCATTTGGAAAGGGTTGAAATGTTTAACCAATAGAAATGTGTGTTTGCTTTTGAATTTATGTGGGAAGGAATGTAATTTGATGTTTAAATGTATATGTGTGGAAAATGAGAGGGAAACTTTGCCATTCTTTGGTTCTGCTGACAGGTGCACAGTGCAGAGATTCTGTATAAGAAAATCTGGTGTGTGACTGATATCTGGTGTGTGACTGATATACTTCTTAATCTACAAAACATCTTGAAAGGTGAGTTATTTAATTGTGAGGGGATGTATGTAGACTATTTTTATTTTAATCAGACTAATGTATTTCTCCTGCTAAAGTGTAGGGAGTACTTTTTTTTCTCTACAATCTTATTGATAGTGTGCGTGCATGTAGAAACCAGTTTGTGATAAGGATTTGTTTTTTTCTTGTGTTTGTAGACAGATAACTATGCAGTTTTTATATTTTGGTAGAATTAGAAACCAGTCATTGTTTATGAATTTGTGAAATGAGTTATGTTTCTGCAGTAAAATGTAGTACTCTTTGTAGATGAAGAAATGTGTTTTGGAAGGGATAGTGTTGTTTGTCTAGAATCACACAGAGAGCCTGTGTGCATTTGGGAACCACTGTGAGAGAAACATTTAGTAATATCTTGTATTTGCTGACAGATAACTCTTAAAACCTGTTATGTTGTCAAGTTTTAGTAGCATGAGAAGCCAGTGTTTGCTTATGCGTTGATTAAATTAGTCAGGCAATGATACAAAAGTGCACTTTTGAAATATGCACATTGTGTGCAGTTCTCTTACCACTTCCATAGTAGTAAATAAGGTTTGGTAAACTCGTAGGGATAGTGGTTGTTGTTTAGAATCATACTGTGAGTCTGTGTGCATTTGGGAACCAATGTGAGAGAAGCATATGGTAACATTGTGTATTTGCTGATAGATAACTGTTTTAAAACATGTCATGTTGTGAAGTTTTAGTAGCATTAGAAGACAGTTATGGCTTATGCTTTCATTAAATGTGTTAGGTATTGACAGTAAAGTGTAGTCGTGAAATATGTAGATTGTGTGCAGTTCCCTTATCACTTCCAGTGTAGTGAATGAGTTTTGGTAAACTCCTAGGGATAGTGGTGCTCGTCTAGAATCACACTGTGAGTCTGTGTGCATTTGGGAACCACTGTGAGAGAAGTGTTTGGTAACATTGTGTATTTGCTGACAGATAACTGTTTTAAAAGCTGTCATGTTGTCAAGTTTTAGTAGCATTAGAAGCCAGTCTTTGCTTATGTGTTGATTAAATGAGTCAGGCATTGACACTAAAGTGCCAGCACTGTTCCAACCTGCCCTATCCCTAACATGGTGCGTCAAACCTTACGCCTGCTTGAAGCAGGCGCAAGGATTTGACGCACCAGCGTCGGAAAAGTGACTGCGTGAAATCTTGTAGAATTCACTGCGTCACTTTTCCGAGGCGTTCTTGCACCGGAATGCCCCCCCTGCACTGGAACGCCCACATGAAACCTGACGCAGGTTTCATGTGGCGCAGGGCTTTACAACGTGACGCATTTCCCTAGATGCGTCACGTTGTAAATGGGGCGCAACGTGGCGCTTGGTTTACGCCGCCGCTGCGTCACAAAAGTGACGCAACGGCGGTGCAAAAGTGGCGCAAGGGCATTGTAAATCTGCCCTCCTGTGTACACTTGGGATTGCAGTAGTGTTTGTAGTGTACGACAGGAATCTATTGAAAAATTATGTTGTTTTTTACGAGTCTATACTAAAAAAAGTGTAAAACAAAAGATTAAGCTGTTGCAAGGACTAGACCCTTGCAGAGTGAGAAAACATACTGGTTTGCAAGGTCATTCTCTGGCTTGTCTTTCTAGGAAAGTTTGTGAAAGTGTTTTTCACCATTTCAGAATGCTGGCAGTACATCATACTCAAATGCGAAGTTAGTGAGAAGGTTGTATTATGCAAAAAGTCCAGCACTAAAGTTAAGTGAGTTGAACAGTGCTCTTTTACGTGGGTCAGTTTCAGATGTGAAGCAGGTCTGTGAGGATATTGAGTTTTGTTACTTTGGGCCTCAGCAAGAGAGTGAAGAAACTGACACATTAGTAGAACAAAATGTTGAAGACAATGTAGAACCTGTAATTACAGAAAAATTTGAGGATGAAATCACAAAGTTTAAGGTAATTTCAGGTGAAAGACCAAATGTTTCTTGTATTTGTTGTCGGCGAAATCATTATAAAAATCAGACTAGGGGTGTCAATCTGTATTTAAAAAGTGAAATAGAAGATAATGATAAGTGGATGGAATTTGCAACTTATTTGTTGGTAGAGGATTGTTTTGATTTGGGATGTGAGCAGCGTATTTGCAAATATTGTTATAATAAATAAGATGAGAATAAAATGCCTGCTAGAGCTGTTCATAATAATCTAGAGTTGGTTGCTATTCCTCCAGAGCTGATTGATTTAAATACGTATGAGTCTATTCTGATACAATGTGTTCACCCGTTTCAGGCTATTGTTCGTATGGAGCCCAAAACAAGTAAATTACCTCCATCAGAGTTGCAAAGAGGATTGAAAGGAAGAGTTGTGTATTTACCATTAGATTTAAGGAAAAATGTTGAAACTATTGGTGTAGATCATGCAGAAAATGAGCCATTCTAGTTAATGGTGTTCCTACTAAGAATAAGAAAATCTGGCAAGAGTTACTGGATGTTAGAAAAGTGCAAAAGGCATCATTGTATCTGTTAAAAAATAAGGAGTACTATAGAAATGTGTTTGTTGGAGAAGAAGAAATAGATTTAGCAGAGGATAGTGAAACATTAAGTGGACAAATTGAAAAAGTGGACATGTCCAGATGTGAAGAGATCTATGAACATTACAGTGTACATCCACTTCATTCCAAAGAGGTGATGGGGAATACAATTGAGTTGTTTCAAATGAAAAAAGCAAAAGTAAGTCCCATGAGTGTATGGGAAGAGAGCTTGGAAGCTCGTTGTTTCCCGCTGTTGTTTCCAACAGGAAAAGGTGGACGTCCTGAGCAGATTCCTGCATCTGAATATCGGACAACAAGATTATATGCAGAAGATCCAAGATTTCGACAATGTATCCCTTATATGTTTCATCTTCTGTTTGAAAGTGACTTGTCTGGACTTTCATATGCAGTAAATCACATTTTAAAAACTGGAATGCATCTTCAAAATGTAACTGCAAAGGATTTTATGGATAAAGTGCATCAGAGAGATGATCATTTAGAATCTCAGTTTATTAATCTGATGGCATGTCAGCGTGGGACTAATGAATATTGGTACCGTCGACATGGAGAACTGAAATGCATGCTACGGAACTTGGGAACTCCTACATGGTTTGTTACACTAAGCTGTGCTGAGTATGCTTGGGATGATTTACTTGAATTTCTTCGAGAGGCAAATTCCAATATAAAAAATATTGAATACAAGACACCTGGAGAATTGTGCTCTTTGGATCCTGTCAATGTATGCAGATATTTCAATCATAGATTTGAAGCTATGATGTCTTTCATCTGCAATAAAAAGAATCCTCCTCTTGGAGAAGTTGTGGATTTCTTTTGGAGAAAGGAGTATCAAGCAAGAGGTGCTCCTCACATACATATGTTGTTATGGGTCAAGGACGCCCCCAAATTTGGAACAGATTCAGATGAAACTGTTTTGTCTTTCATTGAATATTATGGTACATGTGCTCTTCCAAATAGCAGAGAAGAGAAAAACTTAAAACAACAAGTCTTACGATTTCAAAGCCATAGGTGTGGAAAATACTGTCGACGAAAGTACAAGTCAAAGGATAAGTTCTATACCAAATGTTGTTTTGGATTTCCACGTCCTGTATTAGCCAAAGGAAGAGTGAACAGTTTTATGTCAGCTGTACGACATACTATCACAAGAAAGTCTCCGAAAAACACCTACAACTTAAGAAGAAGCGAAGAATCAAAATACATAAATGACAACAATCCAGTTATTTTATCCATGTGGAACGCTAACATGGATATTCAGTATGTTGCGGACAATTCCATTGCTGTTGCTCGATATGTAACGTCTTACATTACTAAATCAGAAAAGACTGAATTGAAAGAAATGTGGGAAGAGGTTTCTCACGAGAAGACTCTAAGTAAGAAATTATACAGTTTCAGTTTGAAGATGTTATCGCATCGTGAAATTGAAGCATATGAATGTTCAGATCGGTTATCATCTGCAAGTCTATATTCCAAAAGTAGAAGAATCATTTGGGTGAGTCTAGGTCTTGCAGGAATGCGAAATCGGGTACTGAAATCTGTTCAAGAAATTGAATATTTAGCAGAAAATGACCCTGAAAGTACAGATATTTTAAAAAACAATATGTTGGACACATACTATCCAAAGAGAAGTCATCATCTTGAGAACATGTGTCTCTATGAAGTGCTACAAAACTACACTTTTAACATCAGTGATGTCATTTGAGATGTCATCAGTGATGTCATCAGTGATGTCACTGGCCATGTCATGAGTGATGTAATATGTGACGTCATCAGCAGTGTATTGCGGGGGCGCGAGTTATAGTTAGCTGAACTAACTATAACAAGGGAATTTCTAGGGTTTTGTACGAGGGAAATGTCCAGCTAACTATAACACCCCTGAAACCTATGTTTTTTTCAGTGAATATCTATATATAGATGTATATATATATAGATAGTTAGATAGATAGATAGATAGATAGATAGATAGATAGATAGATAGATAGATAGATAGATTAATAGATAGATTAATAGATAGATAGAAATGTATATGGTTTTATATGATTTTATAGCAATACATTTAGAATATAAAAAAGTTATGTAATGTAAAATAAATATTTGCATATGAAATGTTGATAGTAAAATATTTAACATTGACTACTTTAAACTTTATTTATATTACAAAATCAATATTTTTGCATGTTTTTTGATGATATTAGTGTCAACAATATTTTTTATCAATATTTTGAGACTTACCATTATAAGTAACACCGCGAGTATACAAACATGATATTATGGTAAATTATATTTTTGACACATATTTTTAGTCAACAATATTGTTTGCCATGATAATGTGTCATTGGTCCTGCAACAGTAGAACGGAAAAAACTGTATCCCCAAACTGATAAAATATTATCAGAATATTACAAAGTCCGAAGGCCATAACAATATATTCAAATTACCCGAATGGGATTCAGAATACCGTCTTCGGCATATTACCAGTTTTGAAGTAAAACGAATGGTGAACACCTTTAAGGTCTAAATTAATAAATATTGTTGCTTGTTGCATGGCTTCAAGAATGTCTGATATCAGTGAAAGAGGATAACTATCTTTGATTTTCATCCGGTTAAGTTTTCTGTAGAGCAGTGCTCATTATCTTTTTTTTATGTCCAAAAAAGTAATGTCCCAACGGATGATTTGAAAGGTGCAATGAGACCATTTTTTAAGTAGGTTTTCAGGTATTCATCAAGAGCTTCTTTCTCAGGTGGGGATAAAGGAAAATAATCTACAAAACGTACTGTTGGAAAACGCTACAAAACGTACTGTTGGAAAACGAAGCAGCATCTGTGAGGCCTGCACAAATATCATGACTACATTTGTCCCTCACTGGGAACCAAACACCCAATTGTAGCGCCTGACTCTCAGAGGGTAGCGTTGCAGAGCAGTCTGAGGCTTACTCAAGGGAGGTGGTGTGAGCTAGTAATCGCCATTTGCAAGTGCGCAGAAATAACACTCAATAATTGATTGTCCAGTCTGTACTTTGCTATATAAAAGTAGGAGTACATTTATTAAACACACACACTACTCAATACTATGGACCAATTTACAAATATACATAAGCTGTTGGAATTACTTTGTGACATTGCATAACATCTCCACCCCTCCCGCGGGGGGGTGGGGTTTAGTACCACCACCCCTATGTATGCACATCATCTTGCCCCCAATGCAATTAGTAGAACATAACCGGGGGCGTGGGCCCTGTGCACTGGCACCAGCCCTGTGGCGACCCACCCCATTACCTCAACAAGCATTTAAAACGGGTACACCTGCCTTGGTGACACATGACCCTGACTGAGCATCCCCGACTGACCATAAAGTATGCACCTCTACATCTTAAGGGCTAGCAGTCTGGGATCTTCACCTAAGTGCAGCAGCAAGAATACATGTTTAAGCACCCTTTAGAATGACAGTACTCAGCACCTTTGTGGATCATTATAATGCATTGCAATTACAGCCCCTAAAGGCATCACAGATGAAATCACAGGATCACGCATATACAGCCAGACACCCTAGCAGGAATGTCTGCCAACATAACCCAACTTTGCTTATGACATCACTTTTATCATGTACTTCACATTAAACATATGAACCTCAGTCCCCCTAAAAGAAATAACCATTAGTAAATGCATTTTTGTGCAATTACACCTCTTCACCTCTAGGAGATGCCCTTCTCCAGACATCCCCAACTCAGTCTATCACTCCATGATGCATTACACAATACACTCTCAGCTGTAGAACAAAAGTTGCAGCCCAGAAGGTGATAAACGTTGGCTGAGCCCTGAAAGTGTTATTCCTTTCAACTCCCCAGGAAAAATAGGGGGGGACGTCTCTTCATGCTGGGGTGAGACTGTGTTTCTCCAGCAGCTCCCCCGGCACCTTTTACCATTGAGGGTGACCACTCTCCTCTGGGGGCCACCAAAACACCAAAAACGATTGATTCCCCATGCCTTGCAATGCATTATGGGGTGCTTCAGGCTCCTGCTGATGAATTATTGATGAGCAGCTCTCCCACTGTGCCGGGGAGAGCCGTGCTGGTGCTTCGCCGCTTTGCCGCTTTCTGGGGCCTCGGTGGGGGGCTCGGTCCCACCCGGACCCCCAGGTGAGCATAGGTGGCTCAGGGAGCCCACCCCGGCAGCTCCTTCTCTTTTCCAGGGCCCGGTCCCACCTGGGCCCCTCGCACCGCTGTTGGTCTTCCTCGGGGGCCCCGGTCCCACCCGGGACCCCCGCATGGCCATTTGTTGGAGGGCAGCCCGGGGAGGGCAGCCCGGGGAGCCCACCCCCGGCTGCCCATGCCAGCTCCCTGCCCAGCTAGCACCCATGCCTGCTGCCGCGGGAGCCGGCGATCCGTTCTGGTCTGCCCGCTCCTGCGGGCAGGCGGGCCAGTCTTCACCGGCTTCACCGGGCTTTGGGGGAGTGCAACGGCACTCCCCCCATACACCAGCCATCACAGTGGGGCCGGGAGATCGGGTCCCGGGCCCCTCTCTCCCCGGCTTGCGCTTCTTTGCCGTTGGCCAGGGTGGGCTCCTGGCACCCCGTAGGGGTGAGTCTTCACGGGGAGCGCGACGGCGCTCCCTGGCTTTGCTTCGGGCCCGGAGATGGGGTCCCGGGCCCCCTCAGGTCACCTTCACGGGGGAGCTCGACGGCGCCCCCGGCTTGACTTCTCTTTGGGGGGCAGCCCCCGGGACCTGACCCACCCCGGGGGCATCTCTGAGACCGGCGGCGGAGCCCCACGCGCTTCGTCGTCGGTCTTCTTAGGGGTCAAAGGTCACCTACCTTCCGGGGGCCATATCTCAGCCCCTGGGGGTCCGATCTGCCCCATTTTTGCATCTTCTTGCTCCTGGTGGTGCCCCCCAGCCACTGGGAGCACCCTCCTTTGCCCTCCGGGTCTCCAAGAGGGTGCATTCTGCAGGAAGCGGTCTTCACTGGCTCCTTCCGCCAGCCTTTCACCTGGCTCTCCTCCTGGTCTCTTCTTCTGGCGCTGTTAGGGTCCTGGGGGGCAGTCAGGGGGTCTCTCCTTCCAACTGCCCATTGCCAGGCTCCAGCACCTTCCGCCTCTGCAGACCACACCCCAGAGAGCTTCTCTTCCTGTGCAAGCACTTTTTAAAAGTTGAGTAGGGGGCTGGCAGGAAGTCTCCGTTGGCGACACATCACTTCCCTGCCCCTTCTCCCTCCTTCTTGTCCAGCCTCTGGGTTTGTTCAAAATGGCGTCGTCCAGTGTCTCTGGCCACATGGTCTCTGAAACCCAATTCCTTCCCCCCTCACTACCTTCCCTCCTTGGTGCAGCCTGGAGCCTGGCACCCAGTGACAGGCTGCTAATGGATGAGCCTGTAGCCCCACCCATCTTCTCTTCGTGGAGTGGAGGCCCTAGCTTGTGGAAGAAAGGTTATCAATCCATACAGCTGAGGTCAGCTCTCAGCCTGGGTCTGATCATGGCTGGCTCAGAGAAATATGACAGTTCTGTATGACCCAAAATCAGTACAAATATGACTTTGGACTCTGCAGAATACTTCTTTTCACATCCGCTACAGTGGACTTTGGTGCGTGTCTGGAATCTGTAGGCCTAATGGAAGTTACCCTAGCCCATGGGCTCCACCTCCCCGTAAGGGAATAAGGAAGTGAAAAACACATTAAAACACACTGACTTTCCCTGGCATGTTTCTTTCCAGTGTATAAAGCCTATTCCATGTCACCACCCTATTCTGCATAAGTCCTGCCACATCAGTCTATCTGCACCTGCTCCTTGGCTGCGCACGCTAGGAATCTCCCCTGCGCAGCCCCTACACGTGTGCACATGCAGGTATACGTGTCTGCATGTAACCAGCCTGGTGTCCCTTACTCCAGCTGCTGCGCAGTGGCCTGGTCAAGCCAGGGGGACACCAGTAAAATCCCCATGCAGTCTCTTACATCCTGAGTTCACTGTGGGTGAGTCCCAACTTATGAGGCTCCTCCACATTAAATGCTTAAGAATTAGGTGCTCCAAAAGCGAAAAATCCGGGCGGCCCATTGTGTCAGAACCACCTTCTAACACATACCCACTGTTTCTAATTGTAAATCTATGGCACAGGTGAAAGGTCTTTGCAGAGACAATTCACTTTCCTTTGTTTCAAAGCCCATATCTATGATTTCAAGATATATTTGTAATACTGAAGATAGTCTCAATGGTAGATAGTATACTTTTAGTGAGTCATAATAGTGTTTTCTTGTTTCATGGAAAAAAATAGTAAGATGATAGAGTAATATTCAGGTTCTCACTCTCAACTTGATATATAGATTATATAGAGAAAGTCAGGATATTCCAAGGATCGTATAATAATGCAGGGTAACAATAATATTGAAACACAGTATTTCATGGTGTTTTACAATTGTACAATGTGATAGTTATGTTTGTTCAGTAATTAATGCTGATGAGATGAGAGAACCATCCACGGCTTCAACACCATGCGACTAATTCTTCTTGATCAGTGGAACTTAAGGCTCTTGGCCCCATTTTATGTCCGCGCATGAATAGAAAAGTCTGTAATGCACTAGGACAGGGGGACTACAAGTCTTGTCTTAAATAGTCAAAGTAGATTGGAGGAGAAGAAAACCACTGTGTATTCTTGATAGTAGAAATTCCCTTCTTTCACTTGTCTCCATTCTCTTCCTTAGGTTTGAGTGTTGTAATTTCCTATACTCTTGGTTTGGCGAGGAGGAAGAGTTGGACAAGCTCCTGTAGGATTTCCTTTGAGACCCAATATAAACACAAACTCATTGCTCTACATATTTCTCTTTAATCTTCGGACAATGGACTGTTCATTAATCCTAACCATTAGTTCTTCTTGGGTTTCCAACATCTCGGAAGCTGGTCTTATGTGTGGCCCAATAGGTGAGTGGGAATTGGTTTCTTCTGTTTAGATTTGGCGTAAGGGATGTAAACAGTGTTAGATTTAGGATTAGAGGTTTAGTTAGGGTTAGTGTAACCACTAATGCAAACCTTAGGGTTAGGCTTTATCTAATAAAGGTTATCATTGCGCATTAACTTCAGTGATATTAAAATCTTCTTTTTACAGCACTTAGAAACAGTGGGTGTGGTATAAAGTGCCATTTAAAAACCAAGTTTGGATGAGCATGTGAAAATGTCCCTTTTGAGAGATAACCCAATTTTTGCTGACTGGTATTCCTGCTGTTTAACTCTGCACAATAGAGCAATGATATCCAGTACCCAGTGTGTGTGTGCTGACCCCTAAAACATTGTAAATTGGCTAATCCACTACCAGCATAATTAACTTTCTAGTGGGGCCACAGTATTTGATCCAGGAAAATGCACAAAAGGCATGGATAATTTATTTAAATGACACCTGTGCACTGCAAGATTTACTGTGCCATCCACTAGACTGACAATGAAAACATGACATTAGGCCTACGTGTAGCCGGACTGCTGCAACTTTTAAATCTGCAGAACCTGCAAAAACATCCCTTTTTGACAGGAAGGAACCCTACTTTTACATATTAAGTAAGTCACTCCTAAGTAGGCTTTGCTTTGTAGCCCACAGGGTAGGGTGCCTAGTATTTAAAAGTGGGACATGCAATCATTGTGTGTTGGTACATCCCTACAATGCCTAGCCCCCAAAAGCTATTATCACTTTAAAGGCCTATAGCTGATTCTATTAGAAAACATAAAAGATCAAATAAAATGCTATTGTTGCAAATGTTGGTTTGGGATAAGGTACAGACATGATTCAACCACTGCTTATTTATTACACCCAATTCCATGGTGAAGGTGCATTTTTGAAAAATATTCGGGAAAATTACATTTTAAAAAGTTAGGCTTTGCCTGCCTGACACTTAAGTTGGCTGTTGGCATTTGCATGCTAGCAGATTCCCCTGTCAGTGATGATCCCTTAATGAGGTGTGAAAACTGTTCAATAAGAGGAAACAGCTGCTTACGTTTCTGGTAGGAAGCACTGGCTGTGAGGTGTACATCTCCTCTCAGCTCAAAAAAAGGCAGTTGGGGAAGGTGGGTAACTTAATTAAATGAAAAGGACCAGGTTGAGGTCTGCCCATTTATAGTTAAGTGTAAAGTAAGACCTAGGGAAGATAAGCAATTTTATTCCAGTTTGGGACTAGCTGGTGTCAAAAGCAGTTTAGTATGGTTGAGGAACAGGAGATTAATCATTTCCCTAGATACACCCTGTTAGAAATTGGGTCTCTAGTTGGCAGAGGTTTGCAAACTGTCCAAGAAGAAACCACAATCCTAGTCAGGGTAAGTCAGATACACAACCCAATTTAACTTGTGCTCACTCTTTGGTAGCTTGGCACAGAGCAGTCAAGTTCAACTTAAGAGGCAAAGTGTAAAGTATTTGTGCAAATTACCATCACACAGTGAAAACACCCCATAAATACTCCACACCAGTGGCAGCTCCTCGAGGGAGTGCTGCGGGGTGGTGAGGCATGGCGGGCGGGGGAGGGGTGGGTGGCGGGTAGTAAACTCCGGCATACGGCCGAACGGAGTTAAGTAAATAAATGAATAGATATAACAAATTGCATTGCACTTGCTGCATCGCCATTTGGCATTGTAGCGCGCGCAATGTAATTCGTTTTATTTATTTATTTATTTACTTAACTCCGTTCAGCCGTATGCCGGAGTTTACTACCCCCAGCCTGCCCCTCCCCCACCCTGCCTCCACCGCTCCACAGCACTCCCTCGAGGAGCCGCCACTGCTCCACACCAGTTTAGATAAATAGAGAATACTTATCTGAGCACAACAAGACCAGAACAACAAAAATCCAATTAGGAGAACTTGAGGTATGAATTTTTAAAGAATAAACTGCCATATAGTGCTTAAAAGTCAATTGCACTTAGGGGTTACTTGAGGTCATGCTGCACCAGGGTAAATCAAAGTTTCAGGACAACCACGATGGAGCGCAGGCCAGCTACCGGACCCACGCAGGGCCTGCTTAAAAGGTACCTTGGATGGAGCAAGCATTGGTGCTGAAGACTGGATGCGTTGGTTCTGATTCACACAGTCGGATCAATGCATTAAAGTCATACCTTGCAGCAATGGCCTTGGATCTGCGCTGCATTGTCATCGAACCTTGTAGTGGAGACCTCAATTCGGCGCTCGTCAGCATCAAACCTCACAGTTGGGTCCGGTATTGTCATTGAGACATGTAGGGATGTCTTCAGATCGGCACTGCGTCCGCGTCAAAGTGCACTGTGTCAGTTTCAATCGGTGCAAAGCCATCACTGCATTAGTTTTTGCAGAAAAACAGTTGCAGAACCCACTTCCAAGGCCCTGGACTGGATTGACACCTCTTGGCAGGGCAGGACTCTCAATTAGAAGAAATCAGCAGCTGAAGCGGAGTTGAAGGAAATCATTGATGGCCCTAAAACTTCAAGAACAGGGGAAAGCCAGAAATCCCTTGGAAAGAGTAGGGTTCAAGGGTGTGGAGCAGGTTCGGTCCTTCTCATTCCCAGGCAGGAAGCAGCAGGCCCACACAGCAACACGGGTAGAATATGGCAGTCCCTACTACATCACAGCAACTCTTCTTTAAGAATATCCTTGGTTACAGCAAAGTTCTGACTTGGTGGTGTCAGGACCCTGCCTTTCCTGCGCTAGATCCAGACTCACTACAGGGGGTATGCAGCTCTTTGTGTGGGGACAGACACAGCTCTATTAAGGTGCAAGTGTCAGCTCCTCCCTCCAAATCTATCTCAGGAAGGCACATCAGCCTGGCGATGGGCCATAAGGATGTGAATGTCATACCCCAGCACCCTTTGTCATGACTGTCTGGAGGAAATGCACAAAACCCAGCTGTCATCCAATCCAGACATACATTCAAAGAGAAGCAGAGGCACAGAGTTAAAGTATAAAAATGCCAGCTTTCTAAAAGTAGTATTTTCAGACTTACAATTTAAATCCAACTTCACCATAAGTTGTGAGTCCAGAGACACCAAATTCCAAATCTCTATCTTTTACCAATGGGAAATGAGGGGTCCATTAGCATGGCGAAAGGACCGCCACCGCAGGGCCGGCGGTTGCAACCGCCGGCCCTGCGGTGGAGGGACTTCCGCCATCGACTTGATATTTCCCACAGGAATGCATCCGCAGCGGACGCAAAGTCCATCCGCCGCCAGCAATCATCCTGATTGCCTGGTGGACGGCCCAGGGAGCCCAAAATGGTGGCGGTGCCTAGCAGGCACCGTCCACCAGATTAGGATGCAGGCAAACACCGGGCTTTCCATGGCAGCGATGCCGTCATGGAAAGGCATACGATGTTTTGCATCTGGGCCCGTTGAGGGACCCCGGGGGGGCTGGCTGCACTTGGGGGGTACCTATGGTACCCCCCTTCATTGCCAAGCACAAGGTGGCAGGCACCACGTGGTGCCTGTCACGTTGTGCATGGCAATGCACAACATGCCTCTTTAACATTGTGGCGTGTCCTGCTTACAGCACAGCCCGCCGCAATGTTAAGGAAGCGGGATGCTACCGCCATGGTGGGGGTCGCATCCTAACTTGCGGTGCGGGACCGCCGCACTCCTGGCGGCCGGTCCCAGCACTGCTAGGGTGGCGGACGGACTGAAGTCCGCTCGCCATCCTAATGGGGGCCTTACACTTCAAAGATGGTTCAAGGCAATCCCAATGTTAACCTATGGGCAAGATAGGCATAGTTGTAGTGAGCAACACATTTTGCTACTTTTTAAAACCAGGACAAGTAAACCTCAAAATAATATGCCCTACCTTTTAAATACACTGTACCCTCGGGCCTACCTTAGGTGTGGCTTATATATATTAAAGGGGAAGGTTTGGCTTGGCAAGTAGGTTAACTTGCCAAGTCAAAATGACAGCTTAAACTGCCCACACAGAATCTGTAGTTGCAGGCCTGAGCCATGTTAAAAGAGCTACTGAAGTTGGTGGCACAATCAGTGCTGCTGGTCCAATAGTAGCATTTAATATACAGGCCCTGACACATATAAAGTACTTTACCGGAGACATTTAAGTAAATTAAATATGCCAATTGTGGATAAGCCAATGTTTCCATGTTTTCACTACAAGGCATATGCACTTTAACACTGGTTAGCAGTGGTAAAGTCCCCACAATCCTAAAGCCAGCAAAAATGAAGACAGCAAAACAGGATGTCAGAAGGTAAAAAGTCAGAGGAAACCATGCCAAGGATGCCAGGCCTAACATACCCCAGGCTGGGACACCAGCCATCTCCAAGGACCCAAAGGGTCCTTCATGTTGGATTTTTCTCAAGATTGTAAACTGTGAGATAGATTCAGTGCAGCAAATTGGATGTGCTGCAAAAGTAGAAAGGTTGGCCCTGGGGAGCTTTTTTTCTCATTGGTTAGTGAGTGTCCAGTACCCACTGGCTAATGAATCCTTAAAAAGTTGCACCTCAGCTTCTCAGAACACTTTCTGGAGATTTGGAAGAACAGAAGAGGACATGAACCTGCTGTGTCTGCCCTGTTTGGAGATTTGAGGGGCTGTACCTGCTCCCACATGTATCTAAGATAGAGAAGTGGACTTCAAGGGTAAGCTGGCAGACCTCCTTTGTGGCAAAAGGTACACAACAAGCTGCAAAAGCTCCCTTTCATGGAGTGATGAGTTGCCCAGTAGCAATCAGACCTGGACTAGACCCGGCTAGTGAGTCCCAGCCCCTAAGAGATGTCCCATAGGCCCTAGGATCCTTAGAGGAGACTACAATTACCTTCTCCAGTAAGTCTGAAAAGCTGGGACTTGCAAGACCTACAGAGCTTCAGCAGAAGCTCATGCCTGATTTAATCTGGTATAACTTTCAGGTTTGCTCTGATGGTGGATTTTTTGCTCCTAGAAAGAGACTCAATCTGAAGGTAGAAATCGTGTCAGGGCAAATGCTCAAAAAATATCCAACAGATAAGAGGACATCACCAGTTGCATGATTTAAATTTTCCCACTCAGAGCTTTTCCAGCGAAAATCAACGGTTTCAGCTGAACGTCCTCGAAGGGATATCTGACTTCAAGAGGATTTGCCAGATACAGCTTTTAACTATGCCTTTGTGGTGAATTTCAGAAGGTAACACTTTTAACTTGGACAAACCAGCTTAGTGCATATGACCCTCTAATAATGTGGATTTTCTAGGATTTTTTGCGATTGTCAGTTACGGATTGACAATATATATTGATAATATATACTTGCTACTAAGAGAAATCATTCCACTACTTTGTAGATCAAAAAAATAACTAGTCCTAGCAGTGTTACTAATGTTGTGTCTGTATTATTTTTGTAAGAACGTTTCTTGTTTTTCTTTTGTTTGCTGCTAGGTTTAACCACTTCAGGTGCGGCGCGGATTACCGCGCCGTGCTGAAGGTTCCGTGCGCGGGCGGGGCCGTGACAGAGCGGTTCCGTCATGCGCACAGCGCGACCGACGCGCATGACGGAACCGCTCCGTCACACGCATCGAAGGGGTTAATGGCATTTTTTGGATTTTGAGCACTTGAGGCTCCTAAACACTTCCCAGTACATATTTGGCTGATGATTGTATGATGATATATCGAGTACAAAAGCACTGTAATAGAAACATTGTGATAACAAAGCATTGCTATTTATAATAACACCTTTATTTTACCCTATGAGAATAACAACAAAATTGTCACTAAAAGCCTTGTGAAACCAATGACATCAAAAACAAAAATAAACAATCTTGAAAAATATCGCTAAAACACAAAAAAAAATTTAAACCAGCAATAATATCAATAACAAACAGATAGACCACTATAATATCATAGTGTTATTTAAAAATATACATTCAAACACAAAATAATATATTATAGCAAAAACAAAGATAGAAATAATTAAAATAATATTATACTACCCACAACCCACAAAATATATTTAAAAGAACAAACACTTCAGCAATACTGAAAAAAATAAAGAAACTTACAATTATAAATGAATGTAAAAAAAGCAAAAGCATTTTCTCCGTAAAAGAAATGACATCATATAAATTTTAAAAAATTATTTTCAGTACCTGAGGTTACATGTACAACAAGTCCCATAGTGGAAATATAACAGCCGTAAAAATGCTATACAATACATTTATAAAATAATAACTTTAAAAAAACACAACACAAACACTAGTCCCTTACACACTTATTAAACTTACTGTAACAATTTCCAAACACCAACTAAAAGATATAATGAGATTATTTAACATTACTTTTACCCCACCAGACTCATTGCTAATATTTAAAAACCATAAAAAGAAATGTCTCTAACTGAAACGGAGAGCCTCATCTTGGAACCACCATCCATGGTAGCTGCCACTGTAAGAGGAAAAGAGATTGTATAATACAGCTAAATATTTAACTATGTTACTAAAACTATTATTTGATGTTAAGTACTACAAGTAAAATATAATGTAATGCTGCAAAAATGGACATATATTTTTCTTTGAACTATCACAGCAAACATGCTGGCTTTGTGTTATAAATATGTTGTATTTATTTTAAAATAACTCTTCATCAGCCAAAATGTGTAATCTAATTGAATTAAATGTTACCACACTATGTAAATAAATAAATATGTTTAATACAAACAACCAAAAATAAAGTGCATTCAATTTATTACATGAATATATTAAGTTATTTTATTGATATATGCATATTGGAAAAAATATCATCAGATGTGATAATAGTTTATATTATGTAAACATATTGTTGACATATAATAGTTCATAGTTTTAAATCACTTATTTTTTATATGGACAAAATAAACAAATATTTCAAAACCCTAACTTTTAACATTAACACATTGGTAGTAATATATGAATAAAATAGAACACGTAAGAAAATTATTTTCATAGGAAAACATATTAAGCATGACAAATGCAACTACAGTCAAAGATCATGCATTATAAGTAGTAAAATTAAAGTAACCATATTTTAACCTTAACTCACAACCATTTGCTTTACCTTTTAAATTACAATGTGTACACAACTGCTTTAGGTACAAACAAACGGAAATTACACTTTTTAATAATATGGAGTTCAGATTTACTATTGTCAGTCCAACCTAACTAACACCAGGGTCAGTTTAATTCCATGAAGTGCAGGATTACTATCCCCACTTTTACCCAACTACCATTGGGGAAGTATCTTGATTTTGGGGTGTTCAGATGTATTCTCCATCCCTACAGTCTCCGTCTCTCTTTCTCTCTCTCTATTCCCACTGTCTCATTTGTCTATTGTAATCAATCTCATGGAGCCAGAGAAAGTAACATATGTAAATGTCCAGTATTTGTAAAGTGCGAACAATTTCCCGAGGGTGTCAAGGCACTGGGGGTCGTCGGGGAGATTAAGTAAGCTATTGCCCAGAGTCACATGGTGCTGGGCTGATCTGCCGCTGGCACCGGGGAGCCCCCGGGTTCCGGAGTCAGCTGCCCTGGCTGCTGCACCACACCTCTTCCATGGGCACCAACTCTAGCCCTGTGGATTCAACTGGGTTAAAATAGCTGCGGCCTACCAGGGACACACCCAGTGAGATAAATGACCACCCCAGCCCCGTTGTAGATGTATCATTCTCACTCCAACCCAAGTACCATTGGAAAATGTGCTTAAATTTGGAGAGTTTTTATGTACAACGCTTACTCCAACCCAACTAACATTAGGAAAAGTGTGTATGTTGGGGGGGAGGCAGATTTGTTATTCTCACTATAAACCAACTCACATTGGGGAAAGTGTTTCATGTTGGGTATATAAAATGTACTATTCATACTCCAATCCAACTATTATTGGAGAAAGAGTTTAATATTCAATAATTTATATTAACTATTTAAATCTAATCCAACAGGTATTATAAAAGTACATCTCTTTAAATTAAAATTATACTAATGTATAAAAAAGCAAATTGTAAATCTTTTATCGATTTATAATATATTAAAATAACATAAATAATAAATGATAGCATTATAACACAATTGTTTGTTATTAAAACTTGAAATTACTTGTTAACCATAATAATAATTACGCCATGTCCTAAAAGAAACACGCCCACTTTAAATAGAAACAAAACAATAACAATATGACACATTTCAACAATAACAATATGTATAAAATATTTACAATTATGTTTTTAAATTACACAAACTAATACAAACATAACATTATGTAATTCATAATATAATATCAACACTTCTCCCCAGCACATCAAAAGTCATTTTAATTACCTTGACCTTACTTGCCGATTTGGGAGCAGGAAGCTACGTGGGACGCCTTGCTGCCTTTCCCTGCCTTTCCCTGCATACCCCAGCTCAGCGCATCACCCGGGACGAGGACCCCAGTCCCCAGGGTGCACCAGACTGCACGTAGCTCCCGCGAGTGAGGGAGAGGCGTGGCCCATCGCGCTTAAAGCGCCGCCTCTCCCCCCGCAGCGCGGGAGACCTTACTTGCCGCTTTGGGAGCAGGAAGCTCCGTGGGACGCCTTGCTGTCTTTCCCTGCCTTTCCCTGCATACCCCAGCTCAGCGCATCACCCGGGACGAGGACCCCAGTCCCCAGGGTGCATCAGACTGCATGTAGCTCCCGCGAGTGAGGGAGAGGCGTGGCCCATCGCGTTTAAAGCGCCGCCGCTCCCCCCGCTGCGCGGGGTGCGCACGGGACGTAGCCCGGACGAAGCCCGGGCAAAGGGCGGGCCGTCCGTGGCCGTCAGAGGCCGACAGAGGGAGGGCCCTGTCCCTTGGCGCTAGCCCACAAGCAGACCATTTAGGAGGGCCGGTAAGACCTGTGGTTACATAGATAGAACGTTCACTGCGTCCCTTTACAACATGGCAGTAAGTGGCAGTAAGAGGTCCCGGATTTATTCTGGACTTATTCTGCAAAGTTGTTGTTCTATCTACTGGTTGTAGATTGATTTGTAATTCTTGTCATACAGTGTCCATTATTTGTTGATATTTTTGGTAAACACTTGAATACGATGGAGAAATCAAAGAGCACTGTGGGCACTCTCGACGCTTTCCTGATAAGAGCAGAATCTCTCCTTACACATGAGATCCAATTAACAGAGCGCAGACTCTCACTTGATCCCTTACAATTTCCTTTGTCTAGGGAGGAGGAAGACAATAATTCTCTACCAACGAACAAGATCACTCCCCTAATACCTCCCTCACCTCTTGCGAATCCACTATTACCATCTCCCAACGTACGAGAAAAGGAGATTAATATCCCTATTCTAAGAGGGAAAGGCCCCCAAACCCGGGAACAAACTAAACAAAAGAAAGGACGATCTATGGGAGCAAAACAGAAGGGAGGTAAACAGGGCAAAGAGGGAAAGGAAACAGCCAGCCCTGGTGCTAGTTTATTGGGTACAACCTCGCTACACATTCGAACAGATAAAAGTCCAAGCCGCCCCGAATTTCCGCCTGGGTCCCCTATTAACAACCCAAAAGCCATTCCACAAGATCTAGGGAGTCATATGGAAGGCATTATAAAAAACATCCTCGAAGCAAAACTTTGTGAAATGACTTCACATTTGACTTCCCTTTTCGATGAAAGATTTACTTGTATCGAGAATAAGCTGATACAATTGAAAGAGGATGTTGACTCAATTAGAGTTCGCTTCGAAACTCCTAACCCGACTCCTATCACTACGAGCATTCCGTCATCACATAGGGATAATTATAATCTATCCACCCAAGCGATCCAGCACGGTTTACCAAACGTATTGCAATTAGAGAACCAAAATCTTGTAATTGAGGGTCCCATGTTTAAGGCCACTGCTAGGGCAGAGACAATCAGTAACCAGGGGCAGAAAAATATGCTCCCTAATCCCCCCAATTGTACTGTTCAATCAAAAATAGATAATCTAAGTTTACCACCAGCATCTTGTCCCTATGTCTTGGTGCTAACGGGGGTTCCACCTCTAAGACAGGGACTGACAGAATCATGGTTCTCCCTTCGTAATAAAGTGGGGGACTGGCTGGTAAAACATAAGCATTTTAACCCTCAGAATATAAATCAAATTCTGATGGTCCGAAGAGTAGGATGGGTGTGCCCCTCCCAAAAATCTATTCAGGGTGACTGTATTGTAGTAAACTTTAAGACGCCCAGAATGGTTCGTTTTCTTCTGGCTGTCAACGAGGAATCACCCAATACACCAACAGTAATTGCGTCCCTCCCTCTTGGCTTTTTTTATAAGCCGGTCCCTAAGTCCACCTTAAAAACAAACGGTTCCATTCTAACGCAGAACAGGTTTGAGCCTCTGTCACTTTTGGAGGAGGTGGACTGACAACCAACTCGCTTTTTGGGACCTGCCCCCTTCACTTTAGAGAGAGAAAATACTGAAGGACAACTGATTCTAGCCTGTAATCCTTCCCTGGAAGCAGGGCAATTGAATAATTTCCTGATCCCCTCCCTTAATTGTCTCCTGGTTCCTTCTGCACAAGTTGAAGAACTCCCAGTAGACAATTATGGCCAAAAGTTACATCCATCAGGCCCCCCAGTATCTAATGAACTAGATCTTGCTGTGGTATCTTTAACGAATAGTGACCCTCTAGAAGAAATAAGTCGTTCTAACAGAGCCCCCCAGCTTGACAACATTGATTCAAAAGGGGCTTCTATTAGTGTTGCATATTGGAACATTGCCGGTCTTCGATCAAAGTTTAATCAAGAAGGGTGGTTAACTTTTGTGCGGTCCCATGATATCCTGTGTTTTCAAGAGACATGGGCTGTACAACCAATCCATCTAAATGGTTATAAAACTTTTTTATCCCCGGCACTTTCTTCCACATCGGGGCGTGTGAAGGGTGGTTTGGTGGTGTATATTTCAAACTTAATTCCAGTGAGAGAAATAAAATCTCTAGAAAATATGGAGAATTATCAGATAATCTCAATAGTTTTAAATAAGTCAGCCCACATCACGGTCATTAATTTTTATAATAACCTTCAGCAAACAAAATTGGTAGAGACATTGAAGGAAATACGTCATTACCTTCTAGAACTTAGTAATAACCACCCCGGGAAGAATCCCATCATCATGTGGGGTGGCAATTTCAACTTATCTCTCTGTGAACGAAACAATAACATTACATGTGGCCTTCTGGATGTTCAGGATAATAATATCACCCATTTCACCCATTCTTTTACAGGGGCGTGTATGAATGAGACGATTTCACTGCTTCAATTGTCCTTTGCTAATGAATTGGTAACACCTGCTGTTCCCTTAAGTCCAACCTTTAATGGTAGAGGAGCTTCCAGCTGTATAGACTATATCCTTATGACATCTAGGGCCTCATATTTTTTAACTAATTTTGCAACGCACGACTGCGTATTTAGTGACCACTTTCCGATCTCCATTACTATACAACTGGTATGAGGCAGAATAAGACCAAAGACCTCGTCACAGGGGGATAGTCTTATTATGAATAGACTAAACGGTTATGCTATAAAGTGGGCTCACTTAGACCCTGAACTAATAACAGAGAAGGTTATTAGAACCTCCATGCCTGCAATAACTATATGTTTGGCAGAGAGCTCAAATCCCAAGGAGATAGTAGACAACTTTAAAGTAGTAACTAAATCTATAAATGACGCCCTGACCATTATTCCCAAAGGGAAGAGAAAAATAAAAACTAGCTGGTTTAATACATCTTGTACAAAAGCGTACTCTGACCTTAAAGTAGCTCTTAAAAAACCCAATAGAGATAGGACAGCGGTCTTCCAACTTAAGAAAGTATATTATAAAAATGTATGTCTGAGAAAGAAGGAACTAAAAGAGGAATTATGGGTTGCTTTACATAATAGCTGTAAAAGTAATGACAGCACAGCGTTTTGGGAAGTTATAAATACCCCATTCCTCTCTGGCCGAAGGGAGAATAGTAACATAGACGTTGCAATTACTGAATCCGATTGGATAGCTCATTTCTCTCAGATATTTGCCCTTACGGAGGATCTCACTCAAACTCACAGTACTCCCGGGAAAAGGACCAGTAGCCCGAGCCCCCCTTTGAGCACACTGACCTTAGATTTTACTTTGGACGAGGTTGAGCGAGCCTTGAATGCCAGTAGAGGAGGAAAGGCCCCGGGCCCTGATGGGGTCCCTGTGGATCTATATAAACTCAAAATGGATTTATGGGCCCCACTATTACACAGGGTACTAGAAGCTACGGGAAAAACGGGTCTTTTGGCCTCTTGGTCAGAGTCAATCTTGGTCCCGATTTTTAAAAAGGGCGATCGCAACAGTCCAACGTGCTATCGCCCTATCTCCTTATTAGACTCATTGGGAAAGGTGGTGGGCCGTATCCTATTAGAACGCCTACAGTTCTGGACGGAAGATAACAACATCATATCTGACCTCCAGTATGGATTTAGGGAAGGCCTCGGTACCATCGAACAGGTGCTCAATTTGTCACTACTCAGGAGTAAATATGTAGATGTGAAGGGTGGTAGACTGCATATGGCCTATGTAGATCTTACCGCAGCGTTTGATTGCGTGAGTCACGCAAAACTCTGGGACATCCTGACAGTAATGAGGGTTGATACTCTGCTGGTTAATTACTTGCGAGAAATGTATTCAAATGCAACCGCGAGAGTGAGATATGGTTTGGGAGGCAAGTTATCTGCACCATTTAGGGTGGAGCGGGGAGTAAGACAGGGCTGTGTCCTGGCCCCCTTTCTTTTCACTTTTTACACAAACGGCCTGGAATTAGCCATGCTGGATGGGAGTCAGGACCTTCCCTTTGTCCAGAATCGTCCAATCCCCGCTCTCCTATACGCGGATGATGCGGTTATTATCGCCCGCACTCCCCTTGAACTGCAGTGTTCTCTAAACCGATACAATTTATTTATGTCGAATTTAGATTTAAAAATCAATATAAAAAAGTCTTTCATTATGACCTCGGGTCGAAAATTAAGAAAAGGAAAAGACACTTATCTAAATAATTCCAGGGTAGATTACACTCCCACTTATCGTTACTTAGGAGTGATAATAGATGAAAAGGGAACCTGGAAAAGAGCAATCGAGGTTAGAAAATTACAGTGTTTAAAAGCTACAATGGCTTTAGTAGCATTTACTCAGAGGCTTGGAAAACGACCCCCGGAAGAGATCCTACGTATTTACCAGGCGAAATGCGTTAGCACGGCCATCTACGGGGCGGGGGTATGGGGGTTTGTTCACGTTGAATCTATACAAAAAGTGGAAAACAGCTTTTTAAGATTCTATCTTGCAGTACCACAAAGTACGTCCACATTCAGTTGCCATTTAGAGCTGGGAGTGTTTTACATTTCCGACATCATAGGGATGCAACCAGTTCTATTATGGCACCGTCTTTGGACCTTTAACAAGTTAACGTTTACTCAAGCAGTAGTGACAGATTGTGTCAAGCTAGAACATGTCCAGAAGAGTCAGTGGCTCCAATATGTCAGGAAGTTCCTCACTGACTTGGGTTTGGAGAATTACTATCATAACCCCCTGGAAACGGCCCGGATTTCAAGGAAATCGTTAAAAAATCAATGTCTAACGCACTTAGCTGGTCTCCGCTTGACAACTGAAGTAAATAAAATCTCTGTTCAGCAATCATTGTCTATCCAATTAACTGCGATGATCCAGCCTTATTTAACCTGGAAGTTATCCAGCTTTGATAGATTCCTACTGACTCGATTCAGATTAAACATCTTTCATCGATTCGTCACTTTCCCAGTGACAAATGACTGGTCTAAGCAGCTAACCGATTGTCCATGTGCTGGAATTTCCCCACAATCGCTCCTACATGTAACCCTTTTTTGTAAATTTTATATTGAACCCAGAAAGCGATGGCTCATCTCGATCTTAAAAAGTATGGGCCTTCGTCAATGTCGCCCTGCTTTTATGGCTCTCCAATTTTTGGAATCAGATTTGTTAGCCATAAATATAGTAAGGTTCTTGAAATTCTGTATTCGACATAGAGCTAACTTGTAATTTGAACTTTGATGTATTTTAAAGTTGATACACGTTTTTAATCTGTAAAATTCTAAATGTAAAAATTTTTTAATTGACTGTGTTGATTTTAACAACCAAAAGTAATTTTTTAATGATCGGAAAATGCTATGCCTTTTTTAAGATGTATGATACTTTTATGGTTTTTCTTTTGATGAAACCGAATAAAGTTAATAATGAATTAACCTATAATTGTTTTATTTTATGTAAAAAAGTAATACCATGACACTGGTAGTTAAAAACGAAAAATATTAATATATTTGCATTTTACAAAAAACTAAATATGTATATACTTCCTATGCTATTCCCCTACAAATCCAATAACCCATACAAATATGAAAATATATTATTTAATTAATAACTAACAGATTATTGAACACATGCATTAATCATTTAACAACAATCAATCAAATTAAAATAACACTAATTATGTATTTAACAAATTATTAAACGCATGCATCAATTGATAACAATTAATAAAATTAAATAACTTTAATGATGTATTTGAGCAAACATCCAATCCTAGACACCAACAAATCCAACAACCCTCACTAAATTAAAGATCATAAAAATACTTCTAATAAACTATCTTCATAATGAATACCGGCAGTATTCAGTTAATGTTTAATAAATAAATTAAACAATATATTGCTTTTTATTTTAATTACTTTCCACTATATTTTTCTCCATAGTCAACAACCTACAAAAATAAAAATAAACATATCAAATACTGTAACAAAAAATGTAATGCAACTTAAATTAAATATCAAATTGCATAGTAAATAAAACAGATGTTACTAAAATATTTATAAATCGTTTAATGAATACTTATATAACTAAATATAATATAGCACACGAAAAATAAAAAGGATGTATACACTATAATACAATAAAACATGCAATAATATTAAAGTAAACAGTATTAGAAACATACTTACTTTCGATACTATGTCCCACGTTGTTTTGGATACCCCAATATTTTTTCATTGCTTTTACTGCTCAGTTATATTATTTACTCAATATTAAGGTGGAACACCTAGCGAAACGCAAATGCCATATTTTGATTATGGTTGTGTTCACGTTTTTATCAATTTTACTGCTTGTTAATCATCATCACAGTTTATTAATTTAACGGTCACTTTTGTAATATATGGTGCTCAGTTTTTAAGATATAGTAATTGCTGCATTGAATTTGAATCGGTACTGCTGCTTGATTAACGAATATCGTGCTGCATTTACCTCCGAGATAGGGTGAGACCGGTCGGCTGCCACTTCCCTTCCTGTTCTCTCCTGGATGTACAACTAGAGATGCCATTTTAGTTTGTGCGTGCTCTAGTTGTCAAGGGGGTTGCCTACAAGAATGCGCACTGAGCGGACACCAGTGCCTTGTGGGGTTCGTGACCGGTGATTTCCTTTCCTTATTGTGTTCACGTTTTTATCAATTTTACTGCTTGTTAATGATCATCACAGTTTATTAACTTCACGATCACTTTTGTAATATATGGTGCTCAGTTTTTAAGATATAGTAATTGCCACATTGAATTTGAATTTGTGCTGCTGCTTGATTAACGCATATCGCACTGCATTTACCTCCGGGATAGGGTGAGCCCGGTCGGCTGCCACTTCCCTTCCTGTTCTCTCCCGGGTGGACAACTAGAGACGCCATTTTAGTTTGTGCTTGCTATTGTTGTCCAAGGGGGTTGTCTACAAGAATGCGCACTGAGCGGGCGAGCAGCAGATGTGCGCAGCGGGCACGCCGCTGATGCGCCGAAGGAACGCCTAAGGCAAGCCCGTCTGCGCCCATCAGCGTCCCGGAAGCTGCTAGTGCCAGTCATGCTGCCCGTCCTGTCCCCTATTATATGGCCGCTCCCCGGCCCCGCAGCCGTACCAAGCTGCTCCTGCTCCGCCCTCTACGCTGTACTTGTCCGAGCCGATAGGAGGTTTTTAGACAGTCTTCTCAGGGTCTGTAAGAGTTGCAAATTTTGCCTGTCCTCTGGACCGGTGGTCTCCGTTCCTCCTATCATCCCTCCTATCAAACAGCAGCAGGGGCAACTAATCTCAGCCGCTATGATTAATGCTCGCTTGCTAGGTAAACACTCTCACGATATCTTTGACCTTCTTTCCGATTAATCTCTCGACTTACTAACAGAGACTTGGCTCAATGAGTTTTCCAATCCAGTGGTTGAGCTTGCCATTTCTGGGGGATATAAAGTTTATTGCGTTGATTGCAAAACTGGTAGGGGTGGAGGTATAGAGGTGGTGTTCAGGGACAAGTGGATTTTCCTTCGGGTGAGACCTTGGGGATAGGAGAGGGAGAAGCTCTTGACTTCCGCATCACCATCTCACCTCACTTCTCGCTGGGTAGCACACTAGTCTATAGACCCCCAGATCCAGCAGGTGCTTTTCTTAAGGGCTTGGATGATGTCATCATCCCCCGCGCACTACGCTTTACCCACTTTCTGCTCCTTGGGGATTTCAACATCAATCTGGATTGTGGGGACGCAAAAGATACTCAGGAGTTCCTGGACTCCCTAAGCCTTGCCCAGCTCACTCAATGGGTCAGCTCCCCCACGCATTATGGTGGTCATATTCTTGACCTGATTTGTTCTAATTTCCCCATCACTGTCAAAGATCCTCTCCCGGTACCCAGGACGGATCACTTTGTGATCCACTTTTCTTGGGTCATCGATAGCAACTATTTACCAAGCCTGCCCTGCCAAAGTAGACCCTCCTCCAAAATTGATCCTATGGCTTTCAGTCTCGCCCTGGCTGTGCATTTCTCTCCGTGCATGAACGGGGGTGCAAAAATACAGGGGGGCACAAAATGTGCCCCTCTGCATGCACCCCCATTCTCATGGCGGGCTCACCTCCATGAGAAGGAAGGCAGTGAGGAAACTTGTAATATGCTTGCCGGTGCGCAGTGGCACAGCCAGCATATTGCAGCCTCAGACCGCTGTACCACCACCATAGGATACATGATCCATGGCGGTTGTGGCTGTCCTGTGGCGGTCCTACTGCAGCACTTGTTATAAGGCAGTCGTACCCCCGGTTCTGCGGTGCTCAGAATGACACCATGGCTATACGGTCCTATGGACCTCGTAGGCCTAATCAGCCCCAAAGTCTGAAGGGAGAAATGTTAACTGGGTAAACGTATTGAGCCAATATGAGAATTTCATAGCTACAAAATTTGAATTCCTCACATTTGCAGCTTTTCCTGCCAAAACCAGCAGCTTCAATGGGATCTCATCCAACAGCTAACCAGCCAATTCAGCCTACAACCTTGCTCCACTGGAAGATTCCTACTTCCAATTCAGAGATGAAGTCAGAAGGTGAAATCTTTGACCAAGAGGAACCAGCGAGATGCATCTGACTCATGCTTGATTGCAGATGGCCTCAAATTGTACCAAGGTCCCGGTCAATCACGAACAGTTACTACTGTTTGGTGCTTTTTGCCAAAATCTTAAATAATCCATATCACTGGTTCTCCTTGTTGAATACTTTCTGTATTGGAATCATTTTATTTATTACATTGTTCTCTATTATTATAAATTGAAGCGTGATTTTTCTTGTGTTTTGTTTATGACTTTAACACTTTTGGTACTTCAAAATGCTTTACACTTATTCTCTAAGTTAAGCCTGTCTGCTCTGTGCCATAGCTACCAAAGGTTGAGCGCAGATTTAAATTCCTGAAACCTTTCCCTGGACCTCACAGGTTAGTGACTCTATTGCGTGTGGTAGACCGATTAATGATTCACTTTCTGAAAATAGACATAGCAGGCCAGAGACAAATTGTATCCAGTTCGAAACATCACTCACATAGAGTCACTGGATGGAAGGTGGGAGTATAAATAGGAGCCCCCAAAAGGAATCTGGAAGAAGCAACAGGCAAAAAGCAAAGGTAATGTGTTCACAACATATGGTTAACTTTCTTCAGACTCCTTACAGCTACTTCTTTGGACTTTCATCATGGGTCCTTTGTTGCTCCCACGTTCAGGCCTGTAAACCATGGGAAGTAAAAACATCAGCACCTCGGCCAACACTCAAAAGAGGTTATCTAAAGAAGTTCTTTAATTAGACTATTAAACAATCTTAGCTCGTGCAGGGTGGATATGTAAAGTCAGAACTAATTTTACCTTGTGCTGTGTACTGTTAAATACTCACTCAAGCTTCTCACTGTTTGCTCATCATTTTTTATGACAACTTTAAAAGTTTTGCCATGAACCTTTTTCAGTTCATTCTGTAAGATAGCTCCTTTATGATAAAGGTTCTTACCACCTGACCCATACGTTTTTGCTCTTTTATCCTTCATAACCTTGAAGAAGTATACCTGCTGAGCCACGTATATTTTATTATCAGGTACTCCTGACAAGCCATCTTTACCACCTCACTCCAGGAAGCAATGGGCTATCTACAAAGAACAGTGCTGGAAACTGAAAAAAATTACTTTGAGGTCCCATAAAATGGGTGGTTAAAAGCTGACACAAAATGGGCAGAGTGATGAGAGCAAAATCATAGGAAGCTGAGTTGACAGTCAACATATGAATTTATATGCCAGTGTTGGCGCTAGGCAGCTAAAGGTAGCGCAAGGGGAAACACAGTGCTGCACCATATTCTAGTAAATGTAGTGCAGTCTTGTGTTTCTAAAGTGATGAAGCGTGTCGTTAGCCTTCTTGGCTTTACGACACGCGTCGCCTCTTTATTGTAAATATGCCCCACAGTTTGGGCATCTCTGAATATCTCCACTTGTTGGCAAATTGCATCAAGACACACTTTTTGTGGGGGCTGGCCAGAACCTGCATCCAACTCAATTACAGCTGCTAAATCCATGATTCGGTTGTGTCCCCCTCCTTTCTAGCACTGACTGTGGTGCGATCGGGCTAGAAAGTTCTGGTAGGGTGTCCCTAACCATCCTTTGAGGATATCCCCGACTTCAGGAGTGATGTTTATACTGAGCACTGTGTTGTGGACAATGGGTTGTATACCCCTGTTTGCCATCCAGAGGCTGTGGTGAAGCCTTGTTGGCTGGGCTTCAGTTCTCCTTCTGGTCCATGTTCTGCACCATACTGCAGATCTCAAAAACAGTGTTAGTATATTTTCCAGCCACCAGACAACGAGGAGATTCATGAACTCCTTTGGCCTTAGGCATCCACAGAGGATAAAGCTTCCCCTGTCCTGGTTATTTCCACTGCCTCAGGACACATACCACAGTGGACATAGGTGAGTGCCCTGGTAAGACCCCGTAGGCAGCAGCAGTTAGCAGGCCTCTATGGTCAGCAAGGCCTCAGGGCCGATTCCGCCCCGCATCAGCACTGTAATTGAGGTGTGCAGAAGAGGGCCTGATCCTTCCATTTTCGAGGGGCCTCCAGCAACTGAGAAATCCGAGAGCAGCAGACGGGGAAGGTGAATGCACAACGGATGTGTGATCGGCCTCCAGTGGCCCAAAACAGTAAGCGGGAGTTGCCCTTGAAGTACCCAGCCTGCGGGCTCATCCCTGGCGGCCCAAGGATCCCAGACCCTCCCGAAGAGCGAGATGATGGCGAGGGCCCCTCATGATCGCTATGGCCCCAGGGGGCTTGCAGTGCCCTGTGTGAGCCTGCCATGACACACTGGAGGCTGCAACTAACAACGGGCACGAAAGGTAACTGTCACAAACATTAGGCCAGGAGCTGCCCCCCTGCATCGGTGCCATAATCGAGGCACTCTAGAGGGTGTCACTCTTATCATCCCTGCGACCAATAGTGAGTGCCCTCTCAGGATCCTGAGGGCAGAAGCATGTGACAGGCCTCCCTTGTCGGCTTTCTCCCACCCCATTGGCACCACAATTGAAGGGGCCTGCTCCTTTTTTGCCACGGGGGTCCGCCACCCGACTGAAGATTTTGTGACCGGAGATTTGGGTGGGGGGGTGGCGAGGTGGAGCTGAGACTGGCCCCAAGTGGTCCAAATCAATAGCAGGACCCCAGTCACCTGAGCCTACTACAGGAGATTCTACAGACAGAGGGGATTTGCTCCCCCAAAGCAACCCGACAACCAGGAACCCACCCAGGAGAATGGTGGGTAGTGCTCTAGGTGCACCCTACAGACAGCAAACTGACCATTGAGTCTTCTGGGGACACCTCAATAAGTGCTGGCTATCCAATAAGGGAGGCGCACCCCAGAGACTTTATCAGTCAACTTACATTGGTCCCGTTGCACCGGGGAGCCCCTCAGATCATCAGGGGTGGCATCTGTCACTGGAACCTTTGACAGCAGCACCCAGTCATCTACAGCCGGCCCCAGCTGAGACTGGCCATGGCACACTGGTGCCATCATCGAGGCTTGTGTTAATTCCTCACCCACTGTGCAGGGCTTCATGCTGTCCTAGAGGATCCTTCTCTCTCCCAACACGCTTAACGCCCAGTCTAATCCACAAGGGGTCCTGCCGGACCTGCATAGTCCAGCAACAGATTTGGGCAATACTGACCGCAGGCTACACTGGGACGCCCTGGCGGACCAACCCCCTGAATTCATTGGGACCCGCTCTTGCTCGCTTGAAAGGACATTGGGTGCGACGCTCTGGCATCACTATTGAGGCGCATACTGACCCCCACCAGCTGGACCTCACTATGTGCTCACACAATACCCCGTGATGGGCAGCTGTAGCCACACTACATGGAGCACGTTGCCGGTGGGGTTCTTTGCGATGATGCAGGGACTGGCACCTCCCCCCTTGCACGCCTGGACATCCTTGCACTGGTGCTGCCGCCGGGAGGCGCTTCGGAAACATGGCGAACCAATAGTGGAGGTGGCTACCCACCCAGACAACGACATTGCTGCATCTGCAACAGAGTACTTCCCTGTGACCCTAAGACATGCACCCCTGACAGACTACAGACTGGCTATCATGATAGGTAGGTTGTGCTCATCTGCAACTGCTACAAAGACTATGCAATCAACCATGCCCAAAACGATCCCTGATCCCCCTGAAAATGGACAAAACTCCACCACTCTCTATGGCAGATACATTAGATAAAGGTTCTGGCTGCAATAGAACACTCCTTAAGTTTGTTGAAGGCCAGATTCGGCTCGCTGACCTAGGAGATTGGCTTCTTGTGTGATGATCAGTGTTAGCTCACAGACAGGGTATCTGATGACGAAAAGACACTGGCAATCCTCCAGCCCCTGGTGATGGGCAATCAATTCACTATCCGAGAACTACAAGCACAGGTGCAGCAGCTAAAGGACAGAGCAAAAGACTTAGAGGGCCACTCTTGTAGGTGCAACGTCTGCTTTTAGAGGGCCACTCTTGTAGGTGCAACGTCTGCATATTGAGACTCCCAAAGGGGATAAAGAGTCGAGACCCCCTGACCTACCTAGAGTCTTGGTTCAAGTCTTTCATCCAATCATCTGATCTCACCCCCTTCTTCTCCCTCGAGAGGACACACAGATTCCCTGCCTCATGGCCCTTACCATTCCATGCTGGCCAAACTGTCACATTTTAAAGATTGTGATGCAATCCTCTGGTTGGCCAGGCAGGCGGGCAAGCACTGAGTGGAGACAAGACAATAATGCTCTTCCGAGACTAAACCAGGGCAGTCCAACGCGGGCGATCCTCCTTCCTGGACGTCAAACGCTACCTCTGCAAGCTCAGTGTGCCTTACTTTCTCTTGTTCCCAGCTTGGCTCAAGGTAATTTCCGGAGATTCCACCATCTTCTTCACAGATCCCAAAGATACCTTGGACTGGGTTGACCAACATCACGGAGACTCTGCCCACCACAGAGACAGGCCTACCCCGGGTTCCCCAAATTGCTTGGCGGGTGGTGGGGCACACCGTGGGCGAGGATAGTATCCTGAGGATCATCGACCAGCTCACCTAATCTTGAGCAGATGATCACAGACATTAGAATGGCCCTGCAGGCTACTGCTGACCTGAAAGCTACTGGTACCATCACAGGTGACAAGAAAAGCCTGCACCTCTTCACGTTTGAAGATGATTCTTCCCATTCTGATGACTCTCAAAGGGAACTCTCAGACCCTCCCTTGAGGGACTCCGCAGAGAGTGGACAGCCTGTTTTGAAAAATGGCACTGTGCGTTCTAAAGCAACTGACTTCCTATAGGCCCATCGCCATCCTTAGGGCAGATTATAAGATCTTAGGCAAAATCCTAGCCAACAGATATACACAAAGACACCAGGAACTCGTCCATATCGACCTTGCCGGGCTGCAGTAGTTCCAAAAATATTCGGCACCTCTTCCATGTGCAGGACCAAGTCAGGGGTCAATTCCAGTGAGCAGCCTGCCTTATCCTGAACTTGGAGAAGTCATTTGACACCATGCTGTGAAAATACCTTTTCAAGGTCCTCACTCACATGGGCATAGGACCAAAACATATAGCACACACCTGACTCCTATACTCCAAACCATATCCTGGATCCGTCTTGGTCAATACATATCAGCTCCCTTCCCAGTTGGCCGAGGGAGACGACAGGGTTGTCTGCTCTCCCCACTGCTTTTCGCGCTCGCATTGGAGCCGCTGGCCTTGCGTTTCCATGAGGAGGGCCAGGCATGGGGTATCCCACTCACAGACAAGACCCTACTGTGTCCCTATTCACGGATGATGTGCCCCTGTATCTACAGGACATAATAGCTGACCTGCTGTCCATCCCGGACACTTCAGCAGAGTATGGGCAAAATCAGCAATCAACCCTCTGTGCTCAGAGCTGAAGTCGCCCAAGGTGCAGCTTGGGGGAACTAGCCTTTGCTGGTACTCCCAGGCGGCCCGATATCTCAGGGTTACCTCTTTCACAGGAACCTTCGCAAATCGTTAGCAGGAGTCAGGGCACCAATGTACTTTTAGCAGACTTTGGCGCTGGCCTCCATAGGCAAGGCCGCCCTAGCAATAATGATAATACTGCTCTGCCTCCTATATTATTTCACAAACCTGCCGATAGTTCTGCCTCGCCCATTCTTTCAGGAACTGGACACCCTTCTCAGCAGTCTTATATGGGGCAACAGGCAGCACCGAGTCACCCTCGCACAGCTGCAACTACCTGTAAACAAAGGTGAACTAGGCCCTCCCTCATTTGAGGCCTACTATCTGGCTGCCCAACTCCAGTGGCTATCACGCAGGACTGCGGGACACTACATGGGAGAGGCCTGCACAGACCAGGGACCTATACCAGCAGCGATGGTACACAGCCTCCCGAAGGTGCTCCCCTTGCCCATGCAGGTGTCGGTGCCACAGAAGTGCATGAACCATATACATTGCCTCTTGTGCGGCTCTCCAATATATACCCAGACTCTTCCGCTGGTTGGATTACTCCGGCCCTCTGGCTTCTTTACAGCCAGCGAGCTAGAGACCTAGACGGAATGCGCGATACTCACTCTCAGAGACCCCTATGTAGACGGTCATCTTCTCTCGCTGGAACAGCTGACAGATGACTATAATCTCCCGCCAGGCCAATTCCTGCTTCACAGACAGCTGCGCCACAACTGTCATGCCTTCTGGGGCACAGGGACAGAGGAACCCATCACAGACCCTGTGCTTCACACAACCATTAACATGGGTGATGGTTGTTACCTCATAACCTGGATAGACAAGGTCATTTGCGAACTAGCTGCAGACCCCTTGACAGGGCTGTGCCAGAAATGGGAGGAAGACTTCGGAACGGCATTACCTGATAAAGAGTGGAACCGGGCACTGGAGTTTTCCCAGAAGGTCTCCCGCACACACACTGCCATGCCCCCGATGCGGACCTCATACACATGATATGGTGCAACCCAGCACTACAGGGCTACTTGCACACAGTACATACCACCCTGTACTGACAGACATTTATTAGTGGGAGGCATGCAGGACGAGACTGTTTAGGCGCAAAAAGCAACAAAAAGTGGGGGTATATTAACAAGGGCCGGCGATAAATATCGCAAAGCGCACTTAGCGCTTGCATATTTATCGCCGGCTATCTCTGGAATTTATCGCCCGGTTAGCGCGTTATCAACAACGCGCCTCGCCGAGGCGATAAAAATTCCAGAGATAGTGTGGATATTGCCGTTTTCCATGGTGGAAAACGGCGATATCCTAGATGATAGGGCCTGTGGTCTTAGCCACAGAATCCACCCCCCATGTTAAGTATGCCTTAGTCAGGAATTTAACAGACGTTAAATTCCTGCGTTAAGGCATACTTAGCGCGATTTAAATAATCGCTACCCTTCCTTGTTAATATCGCGATATTTTCCCTGGTTGGTTTCACATCCACGCCTACTTTGCATCTCATTAGCGATGCAAAGTTAGGCGTGCTGGAAACGGGCGCTAAGTCAGGAAAACACGCAATAGTGTGTCTTTGCTGATAAGGTGATAAAATTATTGCCGCTTTTCGGCTGAAAACGGGCGCAAAAGCGGCGATAATTGTATTGCGCCGCCTTGTTAATATGCCCCGTGTGCACTTTCTACGAGGCGCTGGCGTTCTCCTTTCCAAACACACACTCACACTCCTGGCACTCCCCTGCCGCCACTGTGCATAAATGGGGCACCGTGGAAGTGCACGCTCTCATTTGTTAACTGGTGCTTCTCTCTGTACAAGAACAGAGGGGCATATCAGCAACAACCGGCGATAATTATCGCTAAGCGCACTTAGCGCTAGGATAATTATCGCCGGCAAATGTGGATTTTTATCGCTGAGATGGCGTGCTATTAGCAACGCTTATCTCAAAAGCGATACAAATTCTAGCGCTAACTGACAAACATGAGATTAACGCTGGAAATCCAGCGACAATCTCACAAAGTTTGGAGTTAGCTTGATGATAGGGCAAGACAAATTTAGCCAAGATCTCCACCTTCCATAGGATATCATGGCTAAGTCAGTCTTGAAGCAGGCGTAAGGAAAGTAGCGATAACAGGGGTTATCGCTACTTTTCTTGCCGCTATGCTTCATAGCGTGGGGCTTGATGATAGGAGATATGTCGCTTAGCGACATTTGTCCAGTCATGTCAGGTCAGGAACGCCCACTTTGCATCTCATTAAATATGCAAAGCTGGGCGTTAAGAATCCGGGCGCTAATGCAAGGTTTCACGCGATAACGTGACCTTGCTAATTAGGCGATAAAATTATCGCTGCTTTTCGCCCGAAAACGGACGCAAAAGCGGCGATAATTTTATATCGCCTCTTTGCTGATATGCCCCAGATTTGTTAATGGAAGGATTGCATGGGTTTCACAACTGACTGAGGAATAATCATCATCAGTTAATGAGCAGAGAGAGAACTGATGGCATTGGTTAGCGTGAGAGTGACATCTTGAAAAGAAAATATACTGATTTTCGAACACATTTCTGACTGTCCACCTGACTTCACAGCACTAATGTGCAATGTGCAGAAAGTGAGCTGATCTGCGAGTTGGCAGCCAGCAAGCAGTGGATATTGATCTTCAAAGCAATGGGCACCGCTGTGGTGGCCTGTCACGACAGTAGTGTAATACAGTGTGTGACAGTCTCTGGTCCACCTGAGAGCCCCCTAACATTCTTAAAGGGACAGAGAGGCCTATTACTCGTCCTGCCTTAGCAGTCTCTGTCCTTCTCTGCCCACGGACTGTGCTTTATCAGTAGGTCAGCCCCAGTTGTCAGCTCCTATGATGCTGCTGTAGATTCCAGTGTAGGATTCCTAGGAGCATTGTCCTTTGTCTGCTGGATTGCAATGCCACTGCCACCTGGGTCATAGTGGTATGCATGGTCGCTGCACCCTCCTCCCCAATTCGGTGCAATCGCCCTTCCCTGTTCATCACATGGGTTGGCACTGGGGCATTGCTGTTGCTGCATGGCCATTTTGGTCCCAAACTTTCTAAAAGATTGTACCTTTTTCTTCTTCTTCACCTGCGGATTACGCAGCAGATAAGAGGTTTTTGGCTGTTTAGGTCTATTATCAGTTGCTGACATCTGACTCCTCTCTTTGGTTGGAGGAGGAGTCGCAGACTAGATCATGTGTGCTCATATTTTTATATATTTCTTGATTGTGACTGCTTCAAGTTTTTGTTTAAACATTAAATTGAGTATTTTCTTGTCGCCGTGGTATGTTTTTCTGGTTCTAGCTTTCTTCTCTTTTCTATCTTTTGTATCCTGTTTACCTTACTAATATATTTATTATTATTGTACTATTAAGATAATTTATTGTAAAACACTGTAACAAAAGTACTAGAGACGTCTCGTGAGTAAATAAGTGATAGAAGACACTGACTTTGAAATGTGATCTTCACGCCATGAATGTTTTTCCTAAAACGAAACAGCATGAGGGAGAAACTGACTCAGTAGAAGAAACACAGAACCTATAGCTTTTTGCAGGCTATATCCATCTTCCTAAATACCCAAGGGGCATATTATCAAGGACGGCGTTAACAATTATCGCCGCTTTAGCGGCAGGAAACTGCCGCTAAAGCGGCGATGATGGGCTTGATAATATGCCCTTGTGAATTCCGATAGAAGCCCAGGTTCCGGTGTGAACCTGGGCTTCTATGGGAATTCTCCAGGGCATATTATCAAGCCGATTATCGCCGCTTTAGCGGCAGTTTTCTGCTGCTAAACCGGCGATAATATTAACGCAGTCCTTGATAATATGCCCCCAAATTCGGATTTTCACAGAAAGAGGTCAGAGAAAGTCTCTTTAGGGTGCTTTTTAGCGCCTATAAATTGGGGGCATATCAGCAACAACTGGCAATAATTATCGCTAAGCGCACATAGCGCTAGGATAATTATCGCCGGCTAGCGTGGATTTTTATCGCTGAGATAGCGTGCTATTAGCAACGCTTATCTCAAAAGCGATAAAAACCCTAGCGCTAACTGCCAAATGTGAGATTATCGCTGGAAACCCAGCGATAATCCCACAAAGTTTGGCATTAGCTTGCTGATAGGGACTCACAAACTTAGCCATGATATCCACCTTCCATAGGATATCATGGCTAAGTCAGTTTCAAAGCAGGCGTAAGGAAAGTAGCGATAACAGAGGTTATCGCGTCGCTATGCTGCTTTGCGTGAGGCTTGATAATAGAAGAAATGTCGCTTAGCGACATTTCTCCCGTTATCCTGGGGAGGAACGCCCACTTTGCATCTCATTAGAGATGCAAAAATGGGCGTTAGGAATTCAGGCGCTAAGGCAAGGTTTCACGCGATAGCGTGACCTTGCTAATATAGCGATAAAATTATTGCCGCTTTTCGGCCGCAAAAGCGGCGATAATTTTATATCGCCGCCTTGTAGATATGTCCCACAATTTGTCTGAGTGCAGATCATACTCTTGCACAGTAGGACGAGGTGCGCAAGAAAACGCTAACACATTGTGGCATTGACCAAAACATAAAGAAAGCCATGTCCAGATGAAAGAAATTCTAAAATAAATTAGAAATTCCCTAAAATGAACTACTAAAAACATTATTAACTGAGGTTTTGCCTAGCAGGGCACGAAGGAGAACATATCTTGGTAGAACTCCAGGGTTCGCCTCCAATTCACTCCTGTAACATCCTCCAGACTGTGATTCAAGCAATCATTTCTGGTCGAAAGCATCTGCCTGAGAGCTCACACCTGGCTCACTGGCTGCATATGTGCTTTCTTCCCAAGGATGACAGCTATGTCATTCTTTTGAACTCACTAGTCCTTGCTCTTGCAAGTATCTTCCTTCTGAGACTCCGTTCAAACCTTCTGGCCTTGCTTATTGCTCTGACATAGGGCTAATTCCTTGTTCTCTGTGCTTTACAGATCTCTGATTCCTAGTTTCTGCTGTGATGTTGCTGCTTCTATTGTTGGATCCTGTTTTTCATGCATTAGTTGCTTCTGCTTCTGACCCCTATCCGGTGCCATGGCTTCCTCTGTTCTTGAATTCTCTTGTGACATTGTAACTTCTTCTGCTCCAGAGTTCTATTTTGGTGTTATTGATCCTTCTGCTGCTGAGTCCTGATAGCTACTTGAGATTCTGAATTCCTGTGCAGACGTCTAGTTCATGATCCTTTGCTGCTGTGTTTCTTTTCATAAGGATTCTGTACCCTATATTTATTTCAGGGGTCCGTATCATTTAGGCATACTTCCAATTCCTTCTTCAGTTGCTTGTCTATGTTTCTAACTTTCCAAAGTCTGTTTTGTTTTTCAAGTTATTTTGGTTTGGTCTATCTGTTCTTGCAGTATCCTATCACTCGTACTCCATCCAGCCTGTCTTCCTCAGCCCCATTATTGAATTCTGTTGCCATTGCTCCATTCCTTTTGCCCTCTTTTGTGTCTCTTCTAATATTATTATTATTATTATTAGTGTTGTTGTTATTGATAGTATTAGTATTATTGTCATTATTATTATTAATTATATTATTAATTTAATTATTATTGTTATTATTATTATTGTTGTTGTATTATTACTACTGTATAACTGTGTTTGTCTTAGTGCAATATTTCTGTTACAGACATATCTTCCAAGGAAAATATAATTATGATTTATGGTGGCGAGTCTATTGTTCTTCCATTCCTATTTGGTATTTTGTTTATGCTATTGCCTTGTTCATTTGTTTTTGTGTTTTTTATGTTCCTTCTCCCTAGTTTAGTCCTTTGTCATTTCCTTTTCAGTCTCCAGATCCTAATCCACTTCAGCCTACACCAGTTTTCAGCCCCCACTCTTTCCTTTCTCTTCCAGGCCTCAGTACTCCATAGAATGTGCTAAACTCCTCTTGCCAAAGCAAGGAACAGGGGGGCATATCATCAAGGGCCTTATCTCCGCTTTTTTTACTTTAAAAGCCAGAAAAGCGGAGGTAATGTTTTCGCCCTATTAACAAGAGGGTGCTAACTTGCATAATTGCATGCATGTTAGCACCCTTTTTCCCTACGCCTCCCTTTGCATCTCTAATGAGATGCAAAGTGGGCGTTCCTTCCCAAAATAACTGGAGAAATGTCGCTAACCAACATATCTCCAATTATCAATGGGCACGCTAACAAGCATAGCGATAAGAAAAGTAGCGCTAACCGCGGTTATCGCTACTTTCCTTAGCCTGCTTTTAGTTTGACTTAGCCATGATATCCAATGGAAGGTGGATATCATGGTTAAGTATGCCCTGCCCTATCAACAACGTAGCGCTAAACGTTGTGCAATTATCGCTGGAATCCCAGCGATAGTTGCACATTTGGCAGCTAACTCAGTTATTTTTATCGCTCTGGAGATAAGCGTCGCTGATATCGCGCTATCTCCGCGATAAAAACAAGCGATAGCCGGCGATAATTATCCTAGCGCTAAGTGCGCATAGCGATAATTATCGCCGGTTGATGATATGCCCCAGGGTGTCCTAATCAGCAATTCCAGACCCACTCTCAGGAGGGGCGTCCCTGTTAGTCAGTGCGCAGACACAGTGGTTCAATTGAGGTTCACTTACCATTCGCCCACCAATAATGTGTTTCTCTGTAATGTCTAAGGGGGTGAATAAGATGGTGTCCAACATCGTTTCAGGGAATGCTGTTGGCAGTCCCATAGTAGGGATTAGGATGCGACCGCCACCATGGTGTTCGCAATGGCTATATTTTACATTGCGGCGGGTGCTGCTGGCTGCAGCATCCGCCGCAATGTAAAAACGGCACATGTAACATTTTCCTGCACTACGTGGCAGGCACCATGCTGTACCTGCCACATGGTGCAGGGAAATGTAGGGGGGCACCATGGGTGCCCCCCAGTGCCCAAAATGTGGGTGCTGGGGCGAAGGACAGGGCCCGCTACGGGCCCCCAATGTCCATGCCTGCCAGCCTTTTTATGGTGGGTGGACCACCATGGAAAGGCTGGCGGGGAGGCACATCCTAATCCCTATGGCGGTGCCTAGGCACTGCCATCATTTTGGGGACGGTAAGGCCTCTGCTGCACCGGCAGGCTCAAGGAGCCCATCGGATGCATAGTGGTCGGATTTTCCGACCATCACGGACCCGCCCGCCATTATAATATGGCGGGTAGGAAATGGTCTCATGATGGCGGGTTCACAGCCATCGTAATGACCCCTATGTCACAATATATGCTGTCTCTGCAGGCACAGGGGATGGCAAACAACGGTGCACATTTACAAGCCATGGTGAGCTCAGTTGGCAGCGCCAGCAGTGACATGGGATGGGACAATCCATTTTACCGTACATAGAACTGGCAGGGGAGGGAGGCATACAAGTGTGTAATGTGTCCCGATTTTAAATTTACATTTACACCACAGGGAGACCCGAGTTTTTGATAATTAATTGAAGGTGTAAATGAAGTTATTTCTTACTGTCAGAGTGTCAGAGAGCTGAAAAAAGTTATTCAGAAAGAGAACACAAAGTTAGAAAGTGCGATAAAAGTCTTTAGCTGAAACCGTTGCTTGGTGCAGCGTAAATACATTGAGGAGGCATATTGAAGCAGTATTCAGGTGGCAAGACAAGATAGCAAAGATAAAACTAGCAGAGTCAATGCACATTATACTTAACTCATGAGTCGCAATGGAGCGGAGTACATTTCATAGTTGTGCGGTGTTGGTGCGCAGTAGGGCACGAGATAGGATCTGAAGTATCAAGGGAAGGCCACGGGCAGGTTTCAGCAGCGTAGAGTCACCAGGCAGTGTCCCTGTGGGTCAGGGTTTCAGGGATTTCGATACAGAATTAAATGTTTATGAGCTCACAACATCCGGCCTGAGGATTGTAGCATAAAATAAAGGGCATTGAGGTGATATAAAGTGCATAACCAACCCATACAATGTGGCACAAGCCACCACTGGGCACCATCCATTTTATTCAAAATATTTATGGAGCCGCCCAACTCTTCGTTCACCTGGATTGGAATATTTCACAGTCCCTGGCTAGATGTCTAGGCTGTCTTTGCATCACACATTCAGCCAATGTCAGATCATTGGGTTTGCACATTGATGAGGACCCTTCATTGAAATAGAATCATCTCATTCTGCTTCTACAGTCTTCATCAGCGAGGTAAAATTGTACATGTTGTTCCTAAACCTTCCCAAGCCAAGGCCATTCAGCCTGGTGCCCTTGAAATTATGTATTGTGATAGCCCTCTTCTTGGCTTACCAGTTAGCACACTGAAGAAAGTCCAACTGAATCAAAACTTTGCAGCCAGGAAGGTCCTTGGACTGAGAGACTGTGAACATGCTGGACCGGTGTGAGCAATGTGTTCCTGTTGGTGGTGGCCGGTCCGCGTTTCCAAAGTCTTGAATATCTCTGTGGCATTTTCCCAAGCGGGTGAGGCTTCAGTTTTTGCAAAATGAAGATTTACTGTAAACTCCCAAATAAAGACTTTATTTTGCGGTCAAAGCCACCTCTCAAAGCCACCTCATTACCATGGTGGCCAGTCAATGCAAAAGGCCTTTTAACCTCAGAACAATCTATCATGCTCGCCGGTTACATTTTCACAGCCCCATTCATCTTGGAAAATATAATAATGCAAACTTAACTACTCAATTGTGGTTTGCCCTGCTTGTGTGACATCATAGGCCCATCTAAACATATATATAACTACCTACCAACTCAAACATATGTGCCCCATCTGCCTTTAAACCTTGCTAAATGTTCTGAGCGAACCTCAGTAGCCAGATCAAAAAATAATGAAGGTATTCCGTGCCCAGTGTTGGGAGCGCTCCCAACTAATAAAGTTGAGGCAAAACAATCCACACATTTGTGTTTTTTCGTCGGTTAACGCATAATTTATCACTTATTGCAGTCTCTGATTCATTCTTTCAGACTAACCGATGACAGTTTAAATAAAACGTACTCTCTAAAATATCAGATCAGGTTCGGTTAAGCTAACAAAGAACAGTAACATTTAGTTTGTGTTTCACAACCACGACATTTATAATTTCATTCTGTGGCACTGATTCGTATGGTTGCAAATATTAACTTTCATTTTTGCTTTTCTTCTGTAAATTCTACATATGAAGCTATACCTATACCATATATATTAACCGGTGTATGCAGAATGTTATATATAAAATGCATAAAACGCACAATTTTCATACAGTTGGTCAATGATGAAAGAACTATATTTAAGATTGAAGCGATGATTTAATTCCAACTAATCAGAAAGAATAGTCAAATTGAGAGGAATGTGCAGGGCCGACTGGGGAACCGAAAGCAGCCCTAAAAAAACTCAAACAAGCCCTGCACCCTTGTCTCCTTGAGCAATCACTCTCTTTCCATCCATCAATTCTCTCTCTTTCATTCTCTCCTGTCTTGTCTCTTTCTCCCTATCATTTCCCTCTCTCCCACTCGTTCTCTCTCTTTAGAAGCCCCCCAGTGCCTGCTGCAATTAACCCAGGGCTCCTGGGAAAAGTGACAATGGTGGCAGGTGTGGCCTTGGGCTTTTACAACTGGCCTCACAGTAGCAAGGGGCCAGTAAATTAGAAAGTGCAACACAACAGGCCTTGTTATAATCAAGCCAGAAATTCCGATCTGGGCCAAACAGGAGTTTGCTGCTGAATTGGCATCACAAGACGTGAAAAAGATCGCTGCTCAGACACTGCAGTAACTTATCGCTGAATTAATTTTGCCAGGCAAACTATGGTGAAATGTGTGCGGAGAAGTGAGGGGGTACTACGATATTCTGAGTTTTGCAGCTAGGAGTTACTAAAAACATACACTCTCATACAGTCTGATAACCAAGGCTGAAGGATGGTGTGGGAGATGGCGTCGAAGGTGGGGCTAGATATAATAGGCACAATTGAATTCATATTCTCTTCTGTTTTGCCCCAGTCACCAACAAAGGGATCCCTTTGTACCTGCCAATATAGAAGAGGCTCAGAATATTCTAGACATTACTGTGCCATTTGGGGTAAAGCCTTTTGAAGAAGTGAGTACATTATGACAAATTCATGTGTGTTGATGTTAATAACTATTATGAATGCATTCTAAAAGAAACAAATCACATGTTTTACTAAAACAGGAAATTAGCAGCGTTTGCGACTCATTTAGTATTGTATTCATTATGATGAGAATACCTACGAAATATAGTAACCTGACTTATAATATGACAGAAGGATAACTGTAGGAAAACAATGTTGAGGTGCCAAGAGCTGATGATAATTGGGTAAAAGATGTGTTGCACCATGATGCTGTTTGTGTGTATGATGTTCTGTATGTGCATGTGTGTCCCCCTGTACTTAGGTGTGTGTGTATGTGTGTGTGTCAATCCGTCCATACTAAAGACTGATCATCCATGTGGACATATTAAAAATGAATGAAGGTAACGGTTGAATTGGCACAGGTCAGCGACGTGTGAGATACACTAGTAATGTCACAATAGCACAAGAGGCACCTGACCTTTGAGGTCTACTAGACTATCTCTAAACAACATTTCCTGGCGATAGACCAACTTTAACACAGGTAGAAGAACACGTTTATAAAGAGGAACCACAAAACCTCAATCAACTTGCTTTGTTGTCAATGTAATTATTTACTTGCAGTGTCCCAATGCTGGTACTCAACCTGGCAGTAAGGGAAATAAATAAGACATGCTACGCAGGCCCCCAGATGTGCTGTAATACATCTTCCATGCATCTGGCAGAAAGAAATTGTTAGTAACCAACACAGTGTGTACTCTGGTGTTGGTGGGCCCTCTGTATAATCCCAACACATGCAGCAAGCCTTCTTAATCTCTATATCATCTACCCACTGTCTTCCCCTTTGTCTACATTCTAGCATTATTGCCTTTATTTCTTGTCATTTTGGGGTCCAAATGAGAACTGCTGAAGGTAGTGAGCTCAGACAGCACATGGTGGAAGTCGGCAGCAGCAATGACGACTTGTCCCATGGAGCGCCAGACTCATGGTGGTGCGGCAGTGGCGGTCCAACCACTGCCACACCGGTGGTCCGACCGCCCCATTACAAGTGGGGCGGTCGGACCGCCATTGCATGGTTGCAATGGATCCCTGGCAGTGGTGCAGCAGTCTTGAGGCCGCACTATGCTTGGCAGGACCACCACAGTCCTGTCAAGCATATTACAAATGTCCTCTCCGCCATGGTTATCATGACGGTTCCTCCTCAATGAAAATCGTGGCAGAGAGGAAACTAAGGGGGACCCTTCAGAGCCTCCTTTTGCCTCTGGGCCCTGGGGTGCATGCATGTGGGCACATGTTGTGCCCCCTCTGTATTCCTGAACCCCAGTACCTGCATAGCATGGGCTGCACCAGTCCATGCCGTGCAGGTGCTGCCTTTGTTGATCCCATTGCGGTGCCTATTTCATAGACACTGCCGTGGGAATGCCAAAGAGCCTCCCGCCAGTGACTAAAAAAGTCAGACTCTGGCACACAGGTTTGTTATCGCAGGTGCGGGATGACGGCATTGCGGTCCTACTCCTGCATCGCTAAACTCATAATCAGGCCCTTAGTGGCTATATATAATTTGTCGAGCAGGCGACTAAAAGGACGGACAAAGGTAGACTAGCTGGTGGACTTGCAATTCTGTTTTGATCTTCAATGAGCTGTAGAATGGAGAGAATAAACTCAGACAAACCGTGGATTTTAGGGATTTCAATTAAGTTTCCAAATGAACACGAGCAAAATCTGCTTGTGCTCTGCATATACCTGAACCCTGATGGAAAATTCTTACGCACCAAAGCAAACTACCTTTACACCAATCTCCATGGAATTGTATTGGCCAATAAACACAACAAATTAATCATCAAATGTGATTTTAATCTGAATTTGTTTAACTACTGTGTCATTTTAGAGTCCATGAAGCACATAGATTTAATCTGGGATATTCCTCCTCAGCTCTTCCATCTGCAATGGCGCAATGCAATAGGAGACACAATGGTTGAATCCTTGTACTCACTTGTCCTTCACGCATTGAACGGCCGCTGCAATCGGGACCAACTGGCTTCATTTACACACAGTTACCCCAAGTGTGATGCTGTAGTGGGCTACACATTTATTTCACTGCCATTATTCAACCAGCTGCGGGAATTTCAAATAGAGCAGAGGTTGGAAAGCAACCATTTACCACAGAACCTAGTTCTTTGGCTTCAAGGTTATAAACTTGACTGTGTTAATGCGATAGAGGAGGGTACCTTGGCTCTCAGAATAGATCGAATGAATTTACCCTCGGATGCAGTGAAGCAGCTGTGTGGAGACAAGCTTTCAGGGATAAGTGTTCCAATTATCCAACTCAGCATCAATGTGGGACAGAGTCATGCATGACATTTGCTTGATTGTACGGGGAACAAGGCGCAAATCAAGTTATCATTTAATAACCACAGCATACCCCATATCCTCATTGTATACCACCAGCCGACATGATGAAAAAAGGAAGATAGCTAAATGGGCTAGGACACTTGCCACGGCAAGCCAACATACTGAACAACGACGAGCCAAGCTCGCACAGATGCAGAAATGCTACAAAAAGTTAGTTTGGGTGGCAAAGCAAGCAGCAATTGCACAGACATGTCTTTTTGTTGGCCAAAGCCACCAGAGGAGACATAAACTGAGAATTCTGGAGAGGGGTACATTCCCTCATTGCCTCACACAATCCTACGAGGCACAATCAGTTGGATAGCATCATGTGGGAGAACTATATATCCTGCCTATATAAAACCAAACCAATACCCCAAAATTTAATTTCGGCTTCCTCCACAAAGAGTCCCACAATGACGCGTCCACTGAGCGTTCTTTTCTCCTCCAGCTCCCCTCAAGATAACTCCCTTAGCAGATGAGAAAACCATCTGCTAAGGGAGAACGAATGGAGCATTAGGGCCTAATGGCCTGCTTACCATCATTTTTAAAACTCAGCCGCATTTCTGGAGTAATGTAATGAGCAACATTTTTCACAATGTGCTATTAACTAGTGTGATACTACCATAATGACAATACAGTTTCCATCCACAATAAAGGGAGCAGGGATGACCCAGAGATTTATAAGGCGATAGCCTTGCGGAAAGCAGATGCTCCATTTTTTGCTACATTGATTTTGGTTCCAGACCGGTTTCCGCATAAATCCAAGAACCATGGACAACATAATGTTGCTTGCTTTCCTAATCATAAAATCATCAGTAGCAAACACTCTTTACACGCATGTTTTATTGATTACAAAAAGGCATTTGACAGCATCAAAAGGGCTATGCTATGGTGAAAACTGAGTAATTGGGGGCTTCCAACAAAAATATATAACCCCGTAATTGCTCTTTATTCCAACAACTGGGTACAAGTGAAGCTCAGTAATAAAGGCACGCTGTCTAAGAGAATTTGCATTGATAATGGGCTAAAACAGGACTGTTTTTTGGCTCCAATTCCCTTTAACTTACACACTGTTGATATTGACTCTGCTCTAAATAATTGAAAATCTCAACGGCCAAACCCTGTTCATGATGCAATACACAGATGATACAGTACTTCAGAATTTCTCTGCAATTGGACTACAATCCTCTCTCAATAACCTGTGCACTCATTTTTTTTTTAAATATCTTTATTACATTTTTTATTAATTCCCTGATACAAACAATCTAAGCATTTGTGTATGAAGCACTTTTTACCAGATCATTTTTACTGTGTCACCATATCCACAGGTCTGGGTATTAACATTTCATATCTGCAACACAAGCAACATCCGTATCTTAGGAGTAGACGTGCTATTGCATATTAGCATGGGTGTCCACAGCCCACGCATACTGTTACCTCTAATTGAGGAGCCCAGGTTTTTTTTATCACATGTGACTCTTTTCATCAGTAATTAGCCATATGTAGACATTACAAATGTTACAGACATGCAAGGCCCATACTAGGTTCTAGCTTTGGGATCGCAATAGACAGTGGTACATGGGCGATTGGAAGTGAGTATCACAACTGATTGGAAGATATCTTCATTTTTAACATTTTAATCACAACCAAATGATAACAAGGGGGGGATAAAATAAAGGCAAAAAAAAGGAGATGTCCAATACTTGAAGGACTGTATTGTTAGCGCAATATGCGATTTTCAAGTGAGGTCATGCCGAGGGCTGTGTATACATGGTGGATGCAAGTTGCTTGTCTTGGACTGTGCATAGTCGCATGGGCACTAAGGTATCTCATGTTTGAAATTATGTCTACGAAGTGTCATGATGGAATGTGGGGTCATTACTCAATTCAGCAGCTACAGCCAAGACATCTCGTAAGTATATACCATCAGCTCCACCCAACCAACACGTTAGGCATCAACTCCCGCCTGCTGCATGGGGGGTGTGTGTGACACAGCATTAGTCTGTATAAGGGCTTTCAGGATGTCATCCCAGGCCTGCGCGATGGGAAACTTGCGCAACCCAGCCGTTTCTTCACTATGGAGAATGGTGCTCTCTGCCTGCGCCCAGATCTCTAGAGATTTCAACCAGTGGAGTACCTCCGGAGGGTTTTTATGTTTCCATCTCTTGGTTATCAATCTTTTTGCGGTGATTAGGCCTAAATCGCGAAATCTAGAGCTTACTTTATTAGCTTTTGTACGCTTGTAAAATTCCAATATACAAACCTCCCACATGTTCGGTACCTCGGAGTTAGGGCTGCTAGCGAGTGTCTCTGTTATCGTGTGCCAGTAGGACAGAAGAAGGGGGCAGGAACACAGCATATGTAGTAGGTCAGCATCCAGAAGATGGCATCTCGGACAATCAGAAGAGGTGATGTTTAAGTATCTATTGATCTTGTCTGGCGAGAGATACGCTCTGTGTAGTATGAATGTTTGTATAAGTTTAAATCGTGTATTGCGTGGTATGCATGTGGCACCAGCTAAGACATATTCCCATTCTTTATCGGTCCAGGGTCGACCTCTGTCCTCAGTCCACCGTGCACGGAGTCTCTGTGGTGGTTTTAACACATGCGTAAGCAGGGCCTGCACCAGCCAATGAATCACATGTGACCCCTCCCCCATCACATGCAGATATTCCAACAACTGATGTGTCGGCGGCTCACTACCCAAGTCTCCCCAGGCTAGTGTCAGCGTCCGCATGATGGCCGCGTACAGGAGGAACTGACCCACTGGCAAACTGGTGTCTGCCGTTAGGGTCTCAAAAGGCAACAGGGCACCGTCTGCATATAGGTCTCCTAGTGTCTCCACCCCTACTTCGGCCCAAGGGGTCAGCACTACATCTGTTACAAAAACTCGAGCTCTGGGCGTCCCGACAAGTGGCAGTAACAGGGCGTAAGGGATGGTGTCTTTTGTGAGTTGAAGGCTCCTATGAGCCAATTTGATATGGATCTGTGTCGGGCGGGGGAGTTTCGCCAGTGGGTGAAATAAACTGTAGATTTGAGTTTGTGTCCAGGAGGATGACTCAGTCGCAGTATCCATCAGATGCCTGTCACTCAGCCATTTCGCAACCCACTGTAGCTGTGCAGCTAGGTAATATAATTCTAAATGAGGAACTGCTAAGCCCCCCCCTTTCCGGGGGTGCATATAGTTTCTGCAGTGCTATCCTGGGCCGTCCCGCATTCCAGATTAGACCTCTTACTAATCCCTCCAGCTCACGAAATAGTCGCACCGGAACATATACTGGGAGGTTCGCAAAATAATATAACAGTCTTGGCAATACTATCATCTTGGTTAAGGTAATGCGGCTCATCACATTGAGCGGCAGGGTCTTCCAGAATTGTATCTGCGCCCTTACAGAGGAGATGGCACATACCAAGTTACCCTCCAGTATGTCTGCTGTAAATATATATGCCCAAGTATCTAAACGTGGTCGGGTACCAGGCAAGCACAGCTCCATTGATAACTACGTCTGTCGCGACCACATCCTCGTGGAAGGAATAGGTGCCCTATTTAGCCCAATTTACCCGAAGGCCCGACACTTCCTCAAAATTATGAAATATCACGGATATGGCTGGCGGTATAGCATGCAAATCCCTCATGTATAGCAGTAGGTCATCAGCATATAGGGACACCGTGTGGAGACCATCATCCAAGGGAATACCCCAGTTAACGCCGCTCTCTCGGAGCAGAACTTCTAAGGGTTCTATGGCAAGGGAGAAAAGCAATGGGGACAAAGGGCATCCTTGCCTCCTTCCACGTCTGACCCTGATCGTGTCAGAGATGAGCCTGCCAGTGCAGACTCATACTGTGGGTCGCTGATATAGTAACTGTACCAGCTGCAGGTACCCATCTCCTAGTATTTACGCAGAACTGCTGCAAGATAGGCCCACTCCAACTAATCGAAGGCCTTCTCTAGGTCTAACACTAAGCATCCAGATCGTGGCCAGGTCTTCGTTGCGTATTTCTGAACTCTAAATAATCGGCGGATATTGAGAGAGGTGCTCCTGGTTGGGAAAAATCCGTTTTGATCACTATGGACCAGATCCGGCACAAATGGGGCTATTCGTTTAGCTAGGGCGGAGGCAAGTATTTTATAATCTGTGTTTAGCAGAGCCAGTGGACGATAAGAACCAAGTGTTTCAGGGTCTCTGCCCGGCTTTAGGAGGGAGATCAGTGTCGCCTCATTTTGCGTAGGCGTGAGGGCCGAATCATCAAGGGCCACCGCATATGCTCGCAGCAGTTCCGGTATTAATATATCTGAGTAGGCCTTATAAAACTCAGCCGGTAGTCCGTCCGGACCCAGCGATTTGCCATTTGATAGGGAGAAAATACTATCACGTATTTCTTCCTGTAGCAGAGGAGCACCTAGTTCTTCCCGCTGGTGCTCCGTCAATTGCGGCAGCGTCAGGGCAGAAAGAAACTCGCATATGACCGTGTCAGTAGCCAGCAAACAAGACCTGTACATCGTGGAATAGTGTTCTACGAAGGCACTGTGTATAGCCCTCTGGGTATATACCATGTCGCCGTTTGTATTTCGTATAGCCATCACAGATGTGGTGACTGCATCCTGTCGTATCAGCCACGATAGCAACTTTTCAGGTTTGTCTCCCATATTGTGGGTGCGCGCCGAATGTGCAGCATAATTCAAACTACGGAGCCGGTCTAGCAATCTACAATGTTCCCTTCCAATTCGCACCAAGGACCCATCGTCGCCTTCTACTTCCTCTGCTTCCCTTTGGAGCAGATCGTTTTCAAGATGTGTGAGGTCAGTCTCCAACTGCCTCCACATGCACGCGTGTGCACAGAGGCATTTTTCCCTGACCACTACTTTAAACGCGTCCCATTCTACTTGAGGCGTCGTGGCTGTGCCAGTGTTGTCTTCAAAATATTGTGTAATGTTTGTGGCTAGCAGGCCCCGGAAGGGTGCATCCAATAACAGATCTGGCTGCAGCCACCAGGTAGGGATCGGTGGCTGGGGGCGTTCCCATGTTACCTCCAAAATATGTGGGTTGTGGTCGGAATGTGTCCTGCCTAAATAATAAACTTCGGATATATGTGGGAGTAGTTCTTCTGAAAGTATGTATCAGTCTAATCGTACATGTAGGTCATGAGCACCGGAGTAGTAGGAGTACACCCTTTCGTGAGGGTGGCGGTGTCTCCAGATATCTCTAAGACGCCATTGCCTAGCCCAGTTAGTCAATGCCTTCATGGCAATGTATGTGTTTGTGCCCGGAAGGGATGGAAAGTAGCGGTCCAGTGAGACATCAAGTACGCTGTTGTAATCTCCCCCCAAGAACATAGGTATATCATGCCATGATGCCAGGACGTGCGACAATTCATCACAAAAAAGGGCCTGGTCCGTGTTGGGAGCATATAGCCATGCAATTACAACCTGCCGGCCGTCCAACGTGCCCTTAACCACCACATATCTGCCCTCCGCGTCTACCAGTGATTGTGTAATTTTAAGTGGGACCCCTGGCCGCACCCAAATCAGTGCGCCTCGTGCATAAGCTGAATATCCCGTGGCATATAGCTGGCCACACCAGCGGCGGTGTAAGCGTTGGATTTCTGATTTGGCCAGGTGTGTCTCCTGCAAAAGAGCTATTTGTATGTGATGTCGTTTGAGGTAAGAGTATAACTGATACCTGCGTGACAGTGTGTGCATGCCCTGTACATTTAATGTACCTATTTTAAATGCAGACATAGTTTAGACAATGTACTGAGCAGCCCTGCGGCTGCAACAGCCCAGCAATCATAGACAGCGTATGTAGTCCAATGATGTACAACTGCCCCAGCATAGTGACTTGCTACATTTTGCGATGTGTGAGTACGCCATATAATAAAACACATCTCATAATAAAGCCAAAACAGGGACATAACCAAGAAGAATTCCAAAAGGGCAACTGGCAGTCGTTCAAACCCTCAATAGAGGCAACAGTCAAAAACGATCTAGGGGTATGCACTGCGTATTACGTACAAATAACTTACAATATATGTGTCCAATGTAGTAGAGGCTCCCCGTCCACAGGCATGATACAGTATAATTAAAGCAAACTGTGCACCCCAGCTCAGGGACACCCTCCAGGCGAACCATTTGTACTGATGCCTGCGCAGTAGTGTCAAAGCATGCAATCAGGTCCTGCCCTCTCCTCTAATATCATGAAGCCACTCACCGTTCCATGTAGTGCTCGGAATCACAGCAGTGGCCATTACATATTACTATAACATTAACGACTGCATACTCCCACATATAAACCGCATTACCTCAGGTTACAGTTCAATCAAGGATAGAATCTCGCATTGTTCATATGATTAAGTCAGCTGTCTGCGGAGTAACGTCCGGCTGTTCAGTCGAGTCCTGTGAGTTTTGCAGGCCATATATTCTCTCATCGTCGCTGGATAGGTCACGCTGACTGGAATTGGATGAGTTCTCAGCCACCAAAGAGCCACTGATCTCTGCCACCGCCTGCAGGGCGTCCTGTTGGCCACTAAGAATCAGATCGGTGTGCGGTCCCACCGCAGGCAAGGGCGGCGTCCGGGCCCCAGACAAACTTTGCTCCCTCCGGCGGCGGCGGAAGGGGCCCCTCAGTTTCAGTAGGGTCGCCGTCACAGTGACGTCCCGAGGTTCCGTAGTAGTAAAGGTGTCTAGCCAGTCCTCTGCCTCTTCTAATGTAGCGAAGAAGTGCGTTTTATCACTTGCCACCACCCGCAGGCGCGCCGGGAAGAGCAGTGAATATTTCAGGTTGTGTTGCTGGAGACGCTTCTTCACTGCCATAAATGTAAAACTTTGCCTCTGCACCTGGATAGTATAGTCTGGAAAGAACATTATTTTATGATTGTCTATTTGGATATCTTGCAGCTACCTGGTTTCCTGTAGGATGGTGTCTCGATCTCGGTAGTTGAGAAGTCGGAGGAGCATGGGCCGTGGGTTTGAGCCCGTGGGAGGGGGTCTTGCAGGGACCCTGTGCGCGCGTTCTATGACAAAGTGAGGCGAGAGGGTTTCTTCCGGTAGCAAGTCTTTAAGCCAATTTTCCATGCGTAGGGTCGGCTCACTTCCTTCCCAGCGTTCCGGCACACCTACTATGCGCACGTTATTTCTTTGTGCCCGTCCCTCGGCGTCCTTGGCCTTGTCTTCCAGAAACTCCACTTGGTTGAGCAAGTCTTTTACATGTTTGTCTTTCTGGGTCACCTGCGGTTTAATGTCTTTGAGGGTGGTTTCCAGAACGGTAGTGCGGTCCATTAGCTTCCGGTGATCTGCTCAGAGGTGAGTGAGGTCGATGGCCACCTTGTCGATCCTGGATTCCAGGGAGGTGCGGGTTTGATTGAGGGTTTCTTCCATTCGTTCCATTGCAGCGAGCACCGCATCTAATTTGTTCGCAGTTTGATCCGCATGGCTATGTTTCGCCATTTTGTCCGTTTTAGTCTTAGGTGGCAACTGCGGGGTCTGCGCCACTCCCGTTCCGGTTCGCGCCCGGGTACCTCCCGACATTAGTTGTCGTCGCACTCCTGTGCCGCTCTGCGTATGGTAAGGTCTGGAGACGATGCCCCTGGGAGTGTATTTTACAACGGGGCCCGTAGCGACGTCAGTAAGACGTTAGCAGCAGCAGCAACTGTCTCATAACCTGTGGCTTTTAGTGATAGGGGACCCTCTCTGTGCACAGGCACCACCACAGTGACGCTATTATCATTCACATCTCATAGTCATGTGGGTTGCTTTAGGTGGCGGCCTTGATGTTCGTCTCGGGGAGGGGTAGATCTCTCCCACATCTGTGGCGCAACTATCCGTGAATGTCAGCAAAGTTCACCTTCGAGCACCACCCAGGTGATTTGCACAGTGTCGCGTGAGCGCGACACGGTGGTGGGGAAATGCCCCCTCGCAGCAGATCAATAATTGGTAAATCAGCTGTGCGCGTCTCTGCACCAGTACAGGTTCCAGGATGTCACATACCTGACAGGCGTTGGTGTCACTGTGTGGCAGCGGCTCAGAAGGGCTCGCAAACGCCGTCGCTATCGGGCATCAGGCGGGACAGACACAGGCCCTCGTCAGTTACCGCCACACAGCTTTCACAGGGGGACAAGCAGTTTGTTCCTCTCCTCTCAGCCACAGGAATGGTTTAACACATCTGCATCACAGTTTTCAGTACCTGAGGCAGCATCGGCTGTGAGGGCGTTGGCAGTCCAAGAACAAAGCTACTGGTTGTAGCAGGTCACTCTGGGTTCATTCCATTGGATCGTGCCTGAGAGTCAATTCTAGTACCAGCAATCAGGGCAGCCTCAATGTCCATCACTCTCCACCAGTGCCAGCGCCGGCCATCTGCTCAACCGAGGGTTTCGCTCGCTGCAATCACCTACAGGCAGGTCGGCGGAAGCCCCAGCAACTCCTCAATACACAGCTGCTGGAGGCATTCAGGAGAACGGCCGAGCAAACAACCACAGCCCTCCTCCCGTTGCACGGTCCGCTCCGCTGCAAAATGGATACGGGGCAGTGTAGACAGCTCAGGCGGTATTTACGGCCATCAGCCCATCCCTCTCGTCACGGCAGACAGCAGCCAATTACAGGGGCACCTCGCAGGGGAAAGGCAGAACCGGCCCGGCAGGGGCTCTGGTCGCGTCGAGCCGTCCGCCGCCACCCTCCTCCTCGGCTGCGATGGAATCAGCCTCCGGTGTCCTCCGCTGTCGGGGGCCCATGGAGCACAGTCGCGCCGTGAGGGCAACGGCAATGCCAGCGTCCAGTCAGCGTTGCCCTCTACAGGTCACTCCCGCCCGGCTCAACAGAGAACAACCGACCTGAGGGCCACAACTGGTGAGAGTAGGTGGGCGACCAGGCGGGGGTTTCAAACGCCGCTCGTCGTCCATCAGCTTGTGATTTATTAGTCGGCAGCAGGGTTTGAGCCACAGCCTGATTCCATCCCGATAAAAATGCTTCGCCATCTTGCGTGGCCTTGTGGGCGGAGCCAATCCCCGGGCTCGCTTAGTTTGTTCCTGCCATAGGGATCGGGCACTGAGCGGCCCGCTCAAGCAAAGTCCACGGAGCGAGGCCCGGGAAGGACAAAAACAGCATTGGGGGCCCGAGCCATGTTCTTGATAAGGTGATGCCCGGTGAGGGCTGCCTCCGGTGCCCACAAGCTGAGTGTAAGGCCTGTTTGGGGGAGCCTCCGGCAGAGCTCTACCCGGACACGTCTTCCTCCATCTCAGTCGTAGCCACTCCCCATAACCTGTGCACTCATTGTAAGGAAAAGAAACAGGAAATAAATCCAAGAACAACAAAAATGGTCACGTTTACACACATCTGCAAGCGGCAGGAATGGTTATGGAAATTAGGAGAGCGCAGAATCAGTGTCCTATCCCATATATACTTGGGAGTTGAATTTTAAACTTCTGATGCACCAAACAGCCCCATGACAGCTCTGCAAAAATGGGCTTCAGGGATAACGGTTGGACTTTGCAAAATACTGAGCAACATCACTTCTCTCCTGCCACTATTGCAAGTTATCAAAACCAAATTTGTACCTGCTCTGATTCATTTGTAGATGCATTTGGAAACTGGTTAAACAAGATACAACTCTTTTGCCAACTTTTCAGGCTCTCTAATTCTTCGAGAGGGCCCCAGATAAGATTACAATTCAGCCTCACAGTACAGATATTGTCACAAAGGACCGCATTATTGAAAATCTGGTTTAAATCAAAGAAGACAGAAGTAGAGACCCTCAAATTCCCTCTGGGCAAAGAGCTGTTTTACCAGTCGGCATCTCCATGACAGAGGGTGATTTGAAAGATCTCTGAAAAGCTCGAATTGATCCACTCTCTGGATTAAAATTTATCATATTGGCCTTCAAGCTGCTTCTGAGTATTGCTGTAGAAAAGCAATCAGCTAATATAGATCTTACAACACTTTGAACGAAAGACCACATTTGATAAGTGCTCGCTTCATATAAGGAGCTGAAACTACAATCTTACATGCCACTCCTCATGTCACAGAACTATAAAAGAACATTTTTACAAATAAGGATCGGTTTATTTGATGCAGGAGAAGTGGTCCAAGGGAGTAAGTTCCCACGGGCAAACACTTGCTGGCTCACATACTATGCACCTACACTAGCTTTAAGTGGGAAAAACACTACTGATTAAAACCAGTATTTAGAGAACTCAATAATCGGGTCTGTCAGGATAATCATTGCTTCCATGGAAAAGATAGCAGGGTCACTACCTGCTCAGTGAAGTTTATGCACACTGTAGTAGCGAGTCTAGATCATTAGAATGCATTGGAAGAAATATCTGGGTCATTATAAACATCATCCATTGCCGCCACACTATGCACTTTACATACTCTTCCCTGTACTTCAACATCTTTGGAGATGAGCAGATGGAGCTCCCAGCCTAGACTACAAACAAATATGGTTCTGTTCACTATTGTAGTATGAATTTACTGATTTTAGCATATTTTTTACACAGTGATGATTTTGGCTATGTAGATTTTACTATTTTAGATAATAAAAAAGAAAACATGTATTAGGAACTTTAACCCCGCATACTTGACTTTTAAATATTGATATTACCTGACAAACCCTGGTAAATTGACCTCTGCACCTCCGGGGCTGAGGAGATAAACAGAACTGTCACCGCACCTCCAGAAATTGCGGAGGGTGGATTAGAAATGTATTTGGCGCTTGTGAAATCTTAGCTACAAAGCTTTCAACAATTTTTATGTTGTGAAATTGTAGGCACTGAGGAATTTTTACCTGTTGTTGTGGGCGACTTGAAGGCGGAAACTGCACTGAGCACCAAATAAACATATTATTATTTCCAAAGGTAAGAACATCAGGGGCGTGGAAAAAAAACACTGACATTGAATGCAAAGCTCCATCAATAACATTTTCTGGAGGACAAAGGACAGACCTCAGTGCCACCATGACACAACACAGGCATAAGACAAGCAGCTCAACCTGCTTCTGTGGATCATGTACTAGGCCCTTCTTTGAGGGGTACTAATGAATACCTGACTGGTATTTGACTGATAGAAAACAAAGAAAAAGTGTACTGACATTCCATTTTCAATTGAAGACTATGCTATTCGATTTATACTTGACAATGGAGATTCTCTCCACCCGGCTGAAGCTAGAATCTGCTAATGTGCGAGTGGCCCACAAATCTATGATTTTAGATACCTGAATGACAGTGAAAAAGGCATATGTGCAGCTGGAAAAGAGGTGCCTGATGGTAGTCAGTGATTTTGAACACTACCGCCTCTTCATCTATGGCAAGCACACAACATAGTCACAGACAATGAGGCACTACAAAAAATGCTTGGCAGCCAATTGAAAGATGGTGCCTTTGTCTACAAGAATAGAGCGATGTAATTGTATGCAAGATGGGAAAAAAATTCAATCAAGCAGAATACATGTCTGGCACCCATTTTTATCACTGAAGACACAGGCCTCCCAGGCAGCAGAATATGTTGACTCATAATGAAGCAGAAAACTGCACCATCATTTTCACTCCCAAAATCATGGCTGCAACACTTTCAAACCCAAAACGGACAAAACTAAACCAGTGGATTGACAGCACCAACATCAACAGTGGAATGGCACTAACTTCTCACATGCAGTTGAGGACAAGGAAGTGTCATTCTTTAAACATGTGAGTGATGAATCGTCTATGGTTACAAATAATCTTGTGGGAACAAATAATCTTTATCCAAACAGCTCTGTGACTCCAGGCCACAGCCCTATCACAAGGGACATTGACAAGATAATAGCTACCACGTGGGGAAGGGCATGTGGTTTCCAGCTCTTGACAAGATTATGGAAAACCTCTTTAACATCTATATTTGCCCCTTGATCAATGCAATCAAAAATAAAAATATCAACATTTTTAACTATGCAGACTACATGCAATTGTTATTCTCGATTAACGATAGCCCCACGTCTCAACAGCAATTTCAGGACACTATACTGTTCATTCTGGACTGGATGAACAGCAACCATCTGAAGTTGAACTCTGATAAAGCGGAGATAATCATCACAAAAAGTAAGATGGATTATTGAACCCCCTTGTTCTGGCCCAGCGAGATGGGCTCTCCCCTGCACCCAAAAGGGCAGTAAAAAGCTTGGACATTATTATCGATGAGGAGCGATCCCTCAAGCAGCAGGTAGGAGCAGTGACTTCTGCTAGCTTCTGCCAGCTCCGACGTATAAAAAAGATTTAAAAAATTCAGACTAGGGAGGCTTTGACCCAAGTAATAATAGCTTTAGTCATGTCCAGAATTGACCATGCCAATTCGCTCTACCTGGGTCTTCACAAAGTCCTGATGCACAGACTCCAGCTAATCCAAAATCAGGCTGCACAGCTGATACACAATCTGCCCAAACATGGTCACATCTCCCAGGTGACCATGGATCTTTCATTGGCTGCCAGTCGAATAGAGAATAATGTTTAAAGCATGGTGTATGGTCTTTTAGGCCCTCTATTTGAATTATCCCGCATTTGTGAAATCTCGGATCATAAAATATTGCCCCACTAGAGCACTAAGATCTAATCACCTGCACTTCCTGGTGATCCCCCCCATGTAAAAAAAAAAGGATCAGAGGGCGTAGGTTTACCGTTATTGCCCCTGGAGTATGGAATAGCCTGCCCCTGGACCTTAGGTCCACTACTGATCTTACTAGATTTAGGAAATCTCTGTAGACATGGCTTTTCAGACAGGCCTACCAATAAGTAGGGTGGAAGGCCGATCAGTTACCTAGTGCCAAGAGACCGTTTGCTGAACGTGCGCTTAAGAAATGGACTAAAGGAGGGGCGTGGCTTGGCACCAACGAAGATGGGCGCCTAACGAATGAACTCCGCCGGAGCCGAGCCCTAAACCCCATATAAATCCGTCTATGATCCAGCAGGAGGGGACCGTGAAGTAGGCTGGGACCGGATCGCTTCAAAACCTGGCCCTGAAAAACAATCCTGAGACCGCTCTGTGACGTGGAGACGCCGCTGCGGAAGCCCGTTGTAATCAGTAGCGGCCTTGGGGGATGCTCTCAGCTGCTAGTGTGCGCCCTCAACGCGGCAGCTCGAATGGCTGCTGGAGGACCTTGCTGCCCCCTTGGAGGGACCCCCTCCCCCTGACCCTTACCGTGGCACTCAGCGGGCGTCTGCCATCAGCCTGGGAGGCCTGATTAAATATCGGCGTGATTGGTTTGGTGAGGAGCAAGCGGACACCAGGCCTCTGAGAGGCCACTCCTCCGACTGTGGACGCTGGGCGGGGACGAACGCCCATCGCCCCGCTGTGCTGCTGCCCCTGCGATCTCTTGCCGCAAACAGGTGAGCGGTGATCTTTCTGGTACCCCCCGTCGCGTCTGGGGGCATAATGGATCGAGGCTGGTGGCCGCTTTGATGCGCGCTACGAACTCCAGATATTGCAGTGAGGGACTCCCTTCTCCTCTCGGGCGGATACGGCCTGTCCGGAGTCAGAGGCAGTGCTGCACCGGGCATACCCTGGGGCGAATGTGTGGCCCACGCCTAGTGTGCCCGTGTGTGGAGGGGGCGACGTACTAGAGACGGGAGACCGCATTCTTTCCTGAACCTAAGAGCGGTAGGCCCACGCATCAAACACCAGCCACATTACATCCTCATCAGGGCCTGCAGGTGCAACACGCGTTGTGGTGGCTGGAATCTCCCCAGACACCCTGGACCATATTGCCTGCCTAAAAGCGGGGAAGCCAACAGACTATGGTGGGAGGGCGGGGCTCACCACCTGGCAGAGAAGTGGGGAGACTCCTGGGGACCCGGGGGGAAGTCCCCAACCCCTGCCACGCGAAAGCATCAACACAACTGCTGCATACGGAGGGCTACTGCCCGAACGAACCTCGGTCTCCCGGAAGGAAGGTGCAATACCACGGGGAGGGGCATGATCCTTCGGCGGGGTGGCCTGCATAAGTGAATACGCACAATGAAGCCAAAGGGTACCACAACAGTGCGAACCAACAAGCTGGACAAATATGCTGTCCCGAAGTCCACTTCACAAGACGATGGAGCCCAAGGTGACCAGTCTGACACCACCGAACCATCTCTCACATCCAAAATGGCGGCTATCCAGGGGCTGGGTACCACTCTCAAAACTAAAATCGACAAAGTATCCATTGAAATGAACTTGTTGAGAGTGGATATGAATAAAACGGCGAACAAAGTCAAAACTAATGAAGCTAATGTCCTGGAACTCCAGACCTCCACGAAGAAGCTCGAAGAACGGGTCAACACACTGGTTCACCAACACTGTCAAATGGCTCTGAAGCTCGAAGATCAAGAAGGAAGGGCCCGTCGAAACAAGAGTTCCCGGAAGGCGCGGAAGGGCCGAGTGTGGACCTTTTCCTTGAAGACCGAATCCTGTTCACCATCGAGAGGGCGCACCGGGCGCCGATCCACAAACCCAAACCAGGGGCGGTCCCTAGGACTATAATCGCAAAAATCCTCAACTACAGGGACCCCGACACAATATTGCAGGCGGCCCTTAGACAAAGAGGGATCAAATATATGATGTTCTTCCCAGCGAAGCTCAAAGTCATAGCGGACGGCAAATCGCTCTACTTCACTACCCCACCGGAGGTACAGGACTGGCTGGATGGGAAGCCCCGCAGGGAACGTCAGCAGCAACAGGGGGCAGCTGGAGAAAAACCCACGCATGATCACTGGGATCAACGGACGGAAGATCGGACACAGATAGACGAAGCCAGCGTTCCTGGAGATCGAGATACAGCAGCCCGGTTCCGTCGGTAATCCAGAAAGACTGACTGACTCCGGATTCCTGACATGGAACTGGCGAGATCACCTCGACAAACTGTAATGTATCATTTTTCTTGCTAAAAAGTGAGTGGGGGGTGTCCCATGAGGCGTTGGCCGGTAAGACTGTAGAGCCTCAAAACTTTACATCTCTCAGCATAGATGGGGGGTAGACCCACGGCCAAAGACATTAAACGAAATAGACTCTTTATACCGGATTATCAAACTGGCCTCTACGACACCAATGGTAGAAAATGTTCCTCGCAAGAAGGGAGGCGAGATACATGTTGTGTGGGATGGGTCCCAAACTATCTCGGAGTCCCAAACCTGACAAGCCATGTAAATTATGGGGGTGGGCCTCTGGCGGCCAGAGTTGGTACTATCTCACTTCCCCAAGTCACTGTTGACTAGTTTCTAGGGTGATAGGCACTCTGCTAGTTGGGGATGTGGGTAGTTCCAAACCCATGTGGCAGGCTAGAAGGGAGGGGGGGCTGGTTTTGGGGAGGTTCGAGGGTTGACTGTGTTTTACACTTTCATTGTTAGTGTTGGGGAGGGAACAGGGGGGGGCGCATTGGTCATGCAAGAAACAAAGTATTGTGATCGGATGGTGTTGCAAACCTCGCAGGTTGTACAGAACTGTATATTGTCACCATCAGTACAAAGTGGGATAAAAGTTTAAAACTCTTGAGTTGGAACGTCAACGGGTTGGGAGACAAGATTAAAAGGAGTATTGTACTCCAACATATAAAGCGTCACCTCCCTGTTGTCGCTCTACTCCAGGAAACACACTTAATCGGAAACAACTGCAGGGCACTAAACAGATGGGGATACACAATGGCGGCGCACGCCGGCTTCACATCTGGGTCCCGAGGGGTGGGCATCCTACTCAGGCGTACCCTCCCGCTAAGCATTAAACACACCTGAACTGACCCGCTGGGAGATTTCACAGCAGTCACGGGGCAATGGGAAGGGCTCACACTCACACTGTTAACGGTCTACATACCACCAGGTCTCCAGACACAATCATACAAAGATCTTGGGACGCTCCTACTCTCCCTTCCGGAGGGGCAACTTATCATTGGGGAGATTTCAACTCAGTTCTATCGGGCCAGCTAGATCGACACCCGCCACGAGACATCAGTGCTGGGCAGAACTGGCTCTCTAATTTCATCAAAGCATTTGGCCTCACAGACATCTGGAGGCGGCGCTACCCAAACCTCCAACAGTACACATTTTACTTGGGATCACACCACACTCTCTCCCGGATAGACTACATTCTCATGCCTCTTCATTTAAACACGATCACTCAGGACATCAAGCACCTTCCATGGGGTATTTCTGACCACTCCCCCCTGTGGGTCCATCTCACCATTGGGGAGACAAGGGTAGGCTGCGTAGCACCTATAAATCCATGGCTGCTTCACAACCCGGAGGCCAGAACTACCATCACCCGGGCCATTGACCACTATTTCCAAGAAAATGAGGGAACTGTGGAATCCCCTACTACTCTGTGGGAAGCGTTTAAAACAGTCATTAGGGGACACACCCTTTCAGCACTAGCAGGGCTGCGTAAGGAAAGAGCAAAACAACTGGTCACTATTGAAGCTGACCTCCTTCGTCTCGAGGAGGCAGCAAAAGATGACGAAGATCAAGCTGCTCTTCACCAAATGCAACTAAAAGCAGCCGAATATAAAGCAATAGCAGCTGACGCTGCTAAAACCCTCGCAAGAGACAGAGACGGACGCTTATATGACCAAGGGGACAAAGCGGGCAAACTGATAGCCTGGCTAGACAAATGAGAGAAAGCACTAAGACTAGTATCGGAGCTCAAAAGCAGTTCCGGTGCTGCTCTTACGGAACCTCATGACATAGTTCACGAGTTCGCTGAGCATTTCGAGCGAGTGTATCGAAGGGTCTCGGAACTCCCAGAAGAAGACTACTCCAACATACTTGCAGACATCCAACTGCCCACCCTTTCTGACCCCGATCGAGAGGTATTGGAGAGCACACTCACCAATGACGAGCTGGCTACGGCAATCAGGGACCTCCGGCCAGGCAAAGCCTTGGGCCCCAACGGTCTACCTATTGAGCTGTACAAGCTCAAACCCGACAGATTGGCACCTTATTTGAAACGTATGTTTGAAGACAGCATAGAGGTGGGAATGCTGCCACGAGACCAGCTACGCTGGTTGCCATTCCTAAGGCGGGGAAACCTAAAGATGAATGCGCCTCGTATAGACCGATTTCTTTACTGAACGCAGAGCCCAAAATACTCACAAAGCTCTTGGCAAACAGACTCAGGCCAGTAATAGATAAATTAGTCCACCCAGACCAATCGAGATTCATGCCGCACCGCAACACTCTCAACTTGCGTCGACTCCACGCAGTGCTGGGGCGCTGCTCCACTATCCAAGAGGATGCAATAGTAGTTTCTTTAGACGCAACAATGGCGTTCGATACACTGGAATGGGCATACCTGATGGCGGTCCTTAAAAAGTTGGGCTTCGGCCCTAATTTCATCGGATGGGTGCGACTCCTCTATACAGAACCATTGGCCCAAGTGGTCGTTAACAATAAAACCTCAAAAGTGTTCACGCTTGGTAGGGGGACGAGACAGGGCTGCCCGCTTTCGCCACTGCTCTTCGCGCTATCCCTTGAGCCGCTCGCGGCATGGATATGAAGGGACTCTTCTATCCGGGGACTTAAATGGGCCGAAGGGTGGGAAGACTGGATCTCCCTATACGCAGACAACATCCTCCTCTATCTTACCTCCCCCCACAAGTCATTACGGGTAGTTCTAGACATATTTACTAGCTTCGGGAGAAACTCTGGTTACAAAATTAACTGGAGCAAATCACTGTTATACATCCTACATGGGAATCCCCCCTCCAAGCCAAAGGACTGCCAGATTCAGACAGTCACAGAAGGATTCCAATACCTCGGCATTTTCATTACCACTGACACCAAGACCCTCTACGCACGGAGCCTCATTTCACCCTTGCAGATGTTCAAGCGAGACACCACCACCTGGAAAACACTCCCACCGTCTCTCCTGAGACGGGCAGCACTTTTTAAAATGATGGCATGGCCTCGTTTCCTGTATACCCTCCAAAATTATCCAGACCTAGTCCCACCAGGGCTTTTTAAAGATATTGAAGCCACACAAAGAGACCTACTATGGGACGGGCAACCACGTATATTGCTCCGCAAGCTAACACTCGGTTGGTACGATGGTAGAATTGCCCTCCCTGACATTAAAAAATACTATTGGGCGGCACACCTCTCTGCCATTACCTAATGTACATACCGCAGTGGTGACGACCCCACCTATTGCATGGACAGGTGGACTCTCCCGGGCGGAGATTTCACAAGGGCGTTGTACTCCAAACCAAACAAATATCCCCTCACAGGACCTACAAGACACTCGGTCCAACTTTGGCACGCGGTAAACCGCAGCCTGGGGTGGGCCAATAGACTCACGCTCCCGACTCCACTCTGGGATTCCGAGTGCCTGGGTACACTGGGTCGTACCAAGTGGGATCTAATAGGGCTCTCCCGCATAGGAGACCTCTAGGGACCGCATGGAGTGGTGCCATTTGCCTCGCTACAGCAGACCCACGAGATGGCTGATTCGGAGTACTTTCGATATGCACAAGTTCGGCACTCCCTACAGGCAAATATCCCAGCAGGTTCAGTGCTCTCCCCTCGAAGATAGACTATTGGATGGATACTTGCCAGAGAAATCCATATCCCTTACATATAAAAAGCTCATACATCACACTCCTGATCCCCTAATGACACTGAAGGAAAAATGGGGGAGGGTCGGTCTAGAAATAGACAACGAGGAATGGCAGAAGGCACTCTCTTTCCCTAAGGAAGTTGCCATTTCAGCGAAACTTAGGCTGACCCAATTAAAGATTCTACATCGGGTGTACCTCTCTGGACACAGACTGGTGTTGATGGGCAGGAGCGCAGATGGGAGGTGTAAGAGGCAATGTGGTCTGGAAGGAACTTTTCTGCACATACTCAGGGAGTGTCCATTAATCCAACATTACTGGAAAAAAGTTCATAGATGTATGAGCACGGTATGGGGGATGGAAATTCGACTTGAGATCAAAAGATTTCTCCTAAACATTTGGGAGCCCACTGACTTGAATGTAAAGGGCAAAACCTGGGCCACGTAGGGGCAGATGGTAGCTAAGCGAAATATTGCCCGCCTCTGGGGAGCGGCAACGCCACCAACTCTCCACGCATGGAAAGACGACATGGATTGGTGTATGGTACGGGAGAAAACAGTGTATGTAGCTCGTGGCTGTCCCAGAAAATGGACAGCGCTCTGGACTAAATGGAATGAATATTGTGGGAATGTGTGTGAGCCCCCATGTGTCCCCTCCCTAGATGAACCAATAACGCCCTGAAGTACTTAGAAGGTGACCATCTTAGTACTGTCCGCTATTATAATGTATGACAATTCTGCCTGACGACGACAATGTAACACAGATATTCGTAATGATCTTTTGTATGTAATGACCACTTATTAGACTGTTCAATAAAAAGAATCTTTAAAGAAAAAAAATAATTGACTAAAAAAAAAAAAATGTTGCCAGTGTCAAATGGCAAACAAATGAGATAAACCACCTCAAGTGCAACTGTAGGTCCTATTAGAAGGGGTATGATGGCACTAAATAATTTTCTGGATGTTTGAGATGGTTGAATACTCAAGGACCCTTCGTTTAAAACAACTCTCATGTTACAAACTGAGCAGAGGCTGGAAGGGAACAAAAAATAACCTACACCAATTTAGAAAAATAAAGTAAAATTGAATAAATTATTTGAGACCAAAATAATAAAAGTCCAATCAGTAGGACCGGAGATATGCAACTTTAAAAGTTTAGGTAAAGACAGCGCTAGAAGCACAAAGTTCCAACTGTGGTTTTCTGGTTGCACTGAACCAGGTCACGAGTTCAGGCCAACTGTGAAAGAGTACGGACTGTAAACAGGGACCAAGTTAGGCCCGCTGTACAAAGTACCTTTTTTCCTGGTTGCACAGAGTTGTGAGGTTCAGTGCCCAGGTTGTTTTGTGCAGCGGTGGTTCAGAGAAAGTGGCGTGGCAGTAATGTGGAGTCCTGCTTTATCATCGAGAAAGCCATCAGCGAGGGGCTTGTGATGCAAAGGGCTTCATCAAGGATGTGTCGTGCAGTGGCGGGTCCTAAGAAGCGGTGGGGCTACAGTGTGAAGTCCTGCATCGTCATCAAGGATGCTGTTTACAAGGGACTTGCGATGCAAACGCCTGCGTCGAGGATGCTGTGCATATTGGCGGTTCCAAGGAGGCTACGATGCGAGGTCCTGCATCGGGGATGGATTGCATAGCTGGAGTTACGATGCAGCTGTGAGGAGATGCCTTGCTTTGCATTGGTTCTTCTCACAGGACCACAGCTGGGTTGGCAGAGCACCTAAAGGCACACTTTCAAGGGTCCAGGACTGAGGTGGCACCACTTTGGGGTAGGACTCACAGTAGACAGAGTCCAGGTGCTAGGTTCAAGGTCGTTGGAGCCTTTTCTGTCTCTGAGGCTCTAAACAGGGCCAACTAACCCTTGAGGTCCTCTTGGTTGTTCGGGGCTCAAGCTGCAGGTCCAGTCTTTTTCACTCAGGCAGCAGGATGGCAAACGACCTTTATAACGCAGTCGTTACACCGAGATACATTTACATCGCGGCTATTACAACGCAAGTCATTACAACGGCTTGCACTGGATGGTGCACTACACTAAGGAATCGTATGATTTACTATTCCAACACCTTCCCTACTGTTACACACACTGGAGTTGGAATAGTATATCATACTATTCCTAAGTCCAGCGCCTCTAGCGCAAGTCGTTGTAACGACTTGCGTTGTAATAAGCGCGATGTAACGTACCACGATCTAAATGATCGCGCTGTAACATCACATATTCAGCAGGGCAGTTGAGTATCAGTCCTTCTTGCAAAACAGCGCAGGAGTCCTTCTGAGTCTTCCACAGGTTCAGATGTGTACTGAAGAGTTGGGTCTGAGGGTCTGTTATTTATACCTGGTCCTATTTTGAAAGTAGCAGAAGATTCTGGAGATTTCTACCCAAAGAGGTGTCATAAGCCATTTACCTGAATCCCAGATGATTCCAATGAGGCAGCGATGCTAGTTCCCGAATCCTCCCGAGACTTGCTATCAGTTTACAGGAGGATACACTGCTCCAGTGGCAAATCACAGGGGAGGGGGTTTGGGATGGAGAGAGCGTGTGGAGTCAAAGATGCTGTGGCTCGTTAACTCAACAGCAACACTGCAGCAGGCATTCACACCAGTATGATGAATGGTACTGGCAGATATGGTACCTATAAACAACTTCACAAAAGCTTTTCAAATCTCAACCAACCCTTAGCTTTGTTGTTGTTTAGTTTGCATTTAGATTGTCTATAGAGGCTCCATCATCAACATTTTCGAAACTGTAGTGAGTATGATTTCAGCACCAAACCCACAAGCAAATTTGGAAAGGGTTAGCTTAACCCAAGTCCTCTCTGGCAGAGCCCTGCCAATGTACAAGTTGAACACAAACTCTGGTTACCTTTGTTTGCAGCACAATGTTGCGGCTGAGCTCATTGTGTAGTAAAAACTAGTCTGTTAATGCCTCTCTCCTTATCTTCTTTTCTTTTTTCCATCCAGGTGCAAGACTAATACGGGACGTTCCTTGTGGTCAGGTTGAAGTGGGAGGGTCAAGGGAGCAGGCAATATAGAGTCCTGGAAGCTGGAAAACAGATACATGGCAGGCGAGGAGGCTAAGAAAGGGTAGGAGTGAGGACAGTCATTAAGTAAGACTGTTTTAGACCATTCATTCAAATCATATTCTAATTGTGTGTAACAAGGAACAGGTGCAGATAATTAACTTGATGAGGCTGCGTTCTAGAAAGTGCTTTAGAATGTTTACAAAGGTTGCATCCTAATTGCTTATAGCTAGGAACAGGTGCAGACGGTTAATTTGATGAGGCTGTCCTCTAGAAGGTGTTTTAGAATGTTCACAAAGGTTACATTCAAATTGCTTATAGCAAGGAATAAGTGCAGATGATTAATTTGATGAGGCTGTCTTCTAGAAGGTGTTCTAGAATGTTCACAAAGGTCGCATTATAATTCCTTAATGCAAGAAACAGGTGCAGGGGATTCATTTGATGAGGGCTGTCTTCTGGAAGGTTCACGTTGAGGTCATCTATGCCGGTTGCTTGATGCTTTTTTGACCTTTTCAAACAAACCGGGGAACACCTGCTGCAGCTAGCTATTACCAACAGCATGTAATATGGTCAAAAGTCAGGGTACAAGATGTTTGTTCATTCATAGGTGTTGGGAGGAATGATATGAGTCATGCCGGTATATTGTGATAGTCATGGGTGAGCTGTGGCAGGAATCCTGACAAGAGGAGCTTGGAATTCCCTTCCTCCCTGTCCTGGCATCGGCGTGTCTGGGGTAAAAAAAAGATTAGTGTCAAACCCTTTGTAAGTGTGCTCAGGCAGAGCCTCTGTGATGTGCAAGTGTGGTAGGTGACAGCTCCTCCCTCTCATCAAGTCCATCCTGCCAACACCTATTCCCCTTTGCCTCACTGTCTCGGAGCAATACACAAGGAGCAACTGCCAGCTACACCTAGTCATGTGACCCAGGATACAGGATGTAAGCACCAAATGGTTGAGACAAGAACATCCCAACTTTCTAAAAGTAGCATTTTCAGATTTGTGACTTAAAATCCAACTTTACTATAGAAGAGGTTTTTAAATTACAAAATCTTTAGACACCAAACTCGATATACCTACTTGCTCCCAATTGAAAGTTATCACAATGAAATAGGTTAACTCAATGTTATCCTATGGGAGAGGCAGGCCTTGCAGTAGTGAAAAATGAATTTTAGAGTTTTTTTACTACCAAGAAAAGTAAAACTTAAAAGTACATTTCGAACATTTTAAATACATTGCACCCTTCCCTCTGGGCTTTGAGGGCCTACCCTAGGGGTGACATAGATGTATTAATAAGGATGGCTTAGGCCTGGTAAAAGGTTTTTTTGCCAGGTTTATTAGCAGTTTAAATCAAAACTGCACACATAGGCTGTCCTCCTCCCAGCTCCTAGGTGTCACTTTGATGATAACTATGTATACTTTTCTAGGAATGCTGATTTGAAATCTGCACATATTACAACTGTCTTTGTTCTCACCATCTGGAAGAGATCAAGTATTACTGAACTATGAAGTTGTGTTACTGGGAAGTCAAGTAGTTGAATTCTAAAGTTTAAGTGACAATCAACAGATTTCAACATAAAACTGATAATAAACTGTTTTCTATGAAATGGGCATAACTTCCATGACTTTAAAATGCAACACAGTGCCAAGCACTGGAGGATTAGGTAGCTTTGGCTGAAAGGTAAAGATTTGAAGGTCTGTGCAGATATCCCAAAGTATTCAATGAAGGAATTCATCATAAAAGAAGGGGGATGTGTACTAGTCAGGAAGGACACAAGAAGAAACTTAGATTTCAGATTAAGGTCAGGTAAACAGTCCATGGTCACTGACCATGCTTAGAACCGGAAGTTAATGAGGAACATATTTCACCTCAAAGCATATAGACAGGCCCTTCCATCTACAATTTCAGTCCTGCTTGGTGAAAGCACACTTGGTGGGGACACAGACAACTTATCAACCACTCTTTTGGAAGTCAAAGACAATTGACCCGATCAAGAGAACAGCAAGAAAACCACATCTCATTGAATAGATCTCAAAGACTATAGGTGAGACCAAGATGGGAAGTACAACTTTAATCAGTAGGATAGTATGGAAGGGGGAAATGTCATTTGGTTACAATAACAGAAGAGGCATCAGGATCCAGAAGGCTGCTAGACTGCCATTGGATATTATTTATACACCACTTTTTGCAAAAAGTAAAAAGGAACTTCATTCAGAGAAGAGGAATTTAACTTAGGGCCTCATCACGAGTCTGGCGGTCCACGGACTGCCAGACTCACAGGGGCGCGGCAGTGACAGTCTTCCCACTGCCATATTACAACTATGGTGGTCCGACTGCCATTGCACCACTGCAACTACCAGGAATCAGAGATCCCTTGCGGTGGCAGTCCTGAGGCCGCAATATGCTTGGCCAGACTGCCACAGTCCCGCCAAGCATATTACGAGTTTCCACTCTGCCACGATTTTCATGGCAGTTCCTCTTCCATGAAAACCGTGGCAGAGAGGAAACAGAGGGGGCCCTACAGATCTCCCTTATCTTATCTTAAATGAAATTTGTAGAGCGCACTGACACCATGGGTTTCCTGGCGCTATAGGACAAAGGTGATACACAATCTGGGGTTAATGCAAGGTTAGCAGGGTGGGGGAAAGAGAGGTTTTGAGCAGCTTCCTAAAATGAAGGAGGCAGCTGCTCGATTTGATGATCAGGTGAAGGGAGTTCCAGAACTTCGGTGCCAAAAGGGCGAACCTTCGTCCGCCAAATTTGTTGGTTCTGGTTTTGGGTATGACAAGTGATTTAAGATGAGCAGAGCGAAGATTGCGATTTGGACAGTAGGGAGTGATGAGGGAGGTCAGGAAAGCAGGGCTGGGGCAGTGGAGGGCTTTGAACGTGAGGCAGCCCAACTTGAAGGCCACCCTCTGTTCTATGGGCAGCCAATGTAGTTTATGCATCAGAGGTTTGGCAGATTGCCATTTTGGAGATTTGAAGATGATACGAGCTGCCTGGTTTTGGACCACCAGAAGGCGGTGGAGAAGGGTTTTGGGAAGTCCGTGGTAGATGCAGTTGGAAAAGTCCAAGCGGGAGAGCACAAGAGATATGATTACTTGAATCAGAGCAAGTGGGGGGAGCAGGTGACTGACCGTCCGGATCTTTCTGAGTTGGAAGGAACAGGATGAAATCACGGAGCCGACATGAGGTCGGAGAGAGAGTTCGGCGTCGATAGTCACGCCGAGACTTTTTACAGAGGTCGAAGGGGTCGGTGGGAGGCCCAGTTCAGTGGGCCAGAACTGGGTTCCCCAGAAAGAGGGGCTGGAGCCCGGGAGAAGAAGCTCGGTTTTCCCGGGGTTCAGCTTCAATTGGTTGGAATTCATCCAATCTTGGATGTGGAGCATAACGGAGTGAAAGTTATCTATCGCATTGGGGGAGTTGAGTGGAAAGATGATCTGCAGATCGTCGGCATAGTTATAAACTGTGATGTCCCAGTTACGGAGTGAGAGGAGTAAGGGCCGGAGGTATAGATTGAACAGTAAAGGTGACAGGGAGGAGCCCTGGGGAACTCCGCAGGTTGTGGGGGTCTTGGGTGCTGTGTAGGGGCCCAGCCGGACGGCTTGGGTTCTACCAGACAAGAAAGACCGGATCCAGCTGAGGGCAGGGTCCTGGATGCCAGCCTGTTCGACACGGTTGAGCAAGATGTTATGGTCAACCATGTCGAACGCGGCCGAAAGGTCCAGGAGAACGAGGGCCTGGGGGGTCCCTGAGTCGGCATTTCTCCTCAGCTTGTCGAGAACAGCTAAGATGACGGCTTCAGTAGAAAATGAAGGCCTGAAGCCGGCCTGATTAGGCTCCAGGTAGCAAGAGGTCTCAATAAAGTTGGAGAGGCATCTAGTGACATGTGCTTCGAGAAGTTTTGAGAAATAGGGCAGAAGCGAAATGGGGCGATAGTTGGAGAGTTCTGCTAAGTCCGCGCCAGGTTTTTTAAGTAGCGGGACTAGGATGGCCTCTTTGAAGGATCTGGGAACAGTACCTGTGCTGAGCGAGCCATTCAAGAGAGGAAGGATGCATTCAGGTAAGGAATGACATACACTTCGTAGGACTGAGGGTGGGCAGCCATCGTTCGGGGAGCCTGATTTTATCCGGGACGCAAGCTGTACTAGGGAAATAGGGTTGATGGGGGGGAATTCGGTGAAGGCGGAAGGGTTGTTAAGGGGAGTTTCTGGAGTGGTGATCTGAGGGACGGTGAAGATCGATGCCTTGATTTTATAAATTTTTTCGACAAAGAAGAGGTTGAGAGCGTCACAAGTTTCTTGGGTGGGGGTTTGGCCTGGGAGGGTTCTGTCGTCAGATGTCAGTTCGTTCATGATTTTAAAAATTTCTTTAGATTTGTTGTCCGAAGAAGAGATTTGGTCAGAAAAGTGGGTTGATTTGGCTGAAAGTATTGCGATTTTGTAGTCTCTGCGGGCTGAGGTGTATTGTGTTCTGGCAGGTTCGGAGTAGTTGCGTCTCCATGCCCTTTCTAGCTGACGTACCTTCAGTTTAAGTTTTTTGAGGTCGTCCGAGAACCAACGGTGGGAGTTGTGGTGTCTGGTCGGGGGAAATTTGATTAAGGGGGCAAATTGGTCACTGGCTGACTGCAGCCAGAAGCATATGTCACTTTCTAATTTGTCAATGTTGGTTCGCGAAACGAGGGCAGGGCGGGTGTCTGAGAGAGTCGCAAGAAATCCTTCGGAGTCATAGGCGTTCCATTTGCGAGATAGACCACCGGCCATCAGTGGGGTGGGGGGATTGTCTCTGGCCCAATGGGTGCATGCAGGGGGGTTCATGTTGTGCCCCCCTGTGTGTATGCACCCAGTACCTGCACGGCAATGACTGTACCAGTCCATGTCGTGCAAGTACTGTCTTTGACGTTCCCATTGCGATGGCTATTTCATAGGCATCCCTGTGGGAACCCCAAAAGAACTGCCCGCGAGTGACTTTAAAGTCATAATATGGCGGGCGGTGCACATGCAGGTTTGGCTGTGCAGTGGCGGGGCAGTCCGCACCCTCACAGCCAAACTCGTAATCAGGCCCTTAGAGAAGATTTATGAGTGTAAGGACAACATTGTAGGGGGGCAGATGAACAAGTTAGCAGCGAATAACCATTAGAAATCAAGAAACTTTGGCAACCTGTATTGTAATCAGTATTGTTAGTTACATGCCCAGTCCCAATGTGGTGTCAATCAATGCACATTTGACATCAATTTCTTTAACAACATTGGAAAATCTGGAGAAAAAAACAAATGCGGTTAAGTACATATAAGTTTCTTCCTCCAGCGAGGTTCAAAGTATATGTGTTGCAATCAAAGGCAGCTGTGAGGAGAGGAGGGTGGGATATAAAGCATACATTAGAGGAGAAAATAAAGGATGCAAATTATTTGAGTTGAATCTATAACAAATATTCGCCGCTGCAAAGTGACAGGTTGCACAAACTTGGTGAGTATTAAAAGTATGTTCTGTCAACATGTCCTGGTTAGTATATACATGACCTGGTACGTTAACAGAATGTATATTCACTGGTCCCTAATCTATGTAACAAAAAACAGAATGTATATTCACTGGTCCCTAATCTATGTAACAAAAAACAGAATGTATATTCACTGGTTCCTACTCTATCTGACAAAAATGAAAATCATTCATGTGTAGTTAGAAAGATTGCCTTGGGAATGTTAAGTATACTACACAAAAGGAGCAAGTGGGTTTCTGCACATCTCATGCAGGCTCTGCTCCACAGAACCACAAACATCAGGTTGTAGATACCCCCCTTGAACTTATGTTTAAACATTTGTTTCTTACCCAGCCCTTAAGTCGTGAGAGGGGGCTTTTACCTTTCCAATGTTAGGGTGAATATTGCCACAGGTGGCAGTGACCATGCCCTGTAAAAAAAGACTTACTAGAACTCATAATTGACCAAGCCAGAGACTCCTTCAATCTCTTTAATTCACTCTTCAAAATACAGCATATTTCTCCTCCCAAAAACCCTTATATCATTTAGGGAAATGAGGTGGCAATACTGATAGGCCTCATGTCTTTTCCTTCCATTCTGCCGTGCCAGTTTGGTGCCTGGACAAACAATTACATTTCAGACAGAAAGAACGCACATTTTTTCGATAGTGACATATGTGTGAAATTTACATTTTATTCTGCATTCAAATGATGTGCTTCACATAGGTGTGCTAGAAGTCAAACTATGCAATAAAACAGTACTAGACATAGAATGCTGTCACTGAAACATATGTATTATTGAATGTGTATCACAAAAATAGTACCCAATAAAAGCATTCTTCACAAACTTGTGTGAAACAGTTTTCAGTCAACACTATTTGATGTGCACTATAAAATGTTATATTGTGACAATAATTCATAATATCAAATGCAGTTAGTCAGTCAAGTTTCACTATATTTCATGACATAAAAAGTACATTTACAAGAAAAATTATATTGAAACTCAGATACAATAAAGTTTATCTACCGAAAATGAGAACTACCAATAAATATCTTTAAAAATCATCTTGCATAATTAAAAAGCCATCTCTTTCCCAAAACCAATCATTAAAATTACATAATCAGCAAATTTTAAAAATGAATATAAGAACCTCTAAACGCAGATTTCATAAAGTGTCTCAGCTCACCTTTTCTTCTGTACAGCCCAGAGGAATTACGCCAATGAGTAACACACCAATGATAACATACAGTCATCATCATATTCATATCACTGCTTTTTCCATATCATTTTACCATAACTCTGTGTAACATTTACGATACTGGCCTTTTGTAAAGATTAGTTGCTTAACCAACTTCCAACAAATATGGTTTATTGTGGTCAACGCCCCTCTGAGAGAATCCTGTTGTTATTCAGAATACTTTCAAAATAGTAGCACACTTAGCGAGCGCCCGTGATCTTTCAAAACGTCTTTCACTGAAACAACATTTTTACCATACCGTCTTCAAAATTCTGGACTTGCAATGGTCATCAGATTTTAAGCATTTTTCTAGCAGGCAAACATGCATTCATAACTGTCATGACCAGACCAGGGGCACTAGGACCCTGGGGCAGAGGCCAGAGGACACTGGACACCAGGTCCGGTGAGGGGAGGGGACAAAGGGGACACAGGCAGTCGAGGACAGGAGGGGACCGAGGAGGACGTGGGAACAAGAGCGCTGTACAGGCAACCAATAAAGAAGCATCACACACCTGTTTTCTAACACAGGTGTGCTTCCTCCTCAACTCTGAAATCAAAGTATGAATGTTGCTCTCACATGAGATATTTAGAGCCTAATTTATAGGATGTTGGTGTAGGGCAGCACAACAAGACACCTTGCTGCACTGCCCTCCGCCAACAAGAAAGGGCAGGAATGCACCGTATTTAAGCAATACAGTGCATTCCCTTCGCTGGCGCCATTTTGGCAGCGTAGCGCCAATGTAGGCATCCTTGCACTATGGTGCGAGGGAGCTTCCGTTGGATGCGGGATTGTTTTTGTGCAGGAAGGGGCGCCTTCCTACACAAAAACAATCCTAAGAGTCATTTTCCTCTTTCTATGTATGCCACAGAATGAAGCACACATGGAAAGTGGAATACACGAGGAGAAATAAACATATCTCTCCTCGGTATGCCTCACCTCGGGAAGCGTACATATTTGGCGCTTCCCCACGTTTACATCTCTTTGTAAATCTGGGGCAGCATTACATTCCATGGGTGTTGTGTGGGAAAACCCACTGCAACGCTCATTGATCGCCTTCCGGATGCAGAGTAAGCCGACACAGCGATTTGAGCTGCGTCAACTTAATCATTATTTATGAGGTCACACAAAGCCACGCAGGGTGGCTCTGCATAGCTTCATAAATCGAAATGAGATCCCTGCGTGTGACATTTTACGTGGTGCAAAAGTGACAGACACAGGGCTCTCATAAATAAGCCCCTTAGTATTGTTGACCTCACACACCCCAATGGGACAATGTTGCATAGACGAGCTAAGAAAATCGAGGAACAGAAGAAGTTGGTTACGAGTCCTATATCTTACCCTTTTTAACACCACAGCTCTTTCAGTTTGAAATCTGAGGGCCTGCAAAAGTGAACCAGGGTACTGTGGGTTTGAAGCTGACTTCACAGCACCGAACAATATTGACAAACTAGCTTCTGACTAAGAGCCCCACATGTTCAAATATGGAACATTTGTTTGTACGGCTAAATATTTTACCTCTTGCAATATTTTGAGCCTTTATCTGTGATTATTAAAAATTGGCAGTGTAGAGGTGTAAATTGACATGTTCACATTATATTTAATAATCTAGTAATTGGAGTCTTGAAACTCAAATGTCATTTTATTTATGTGCTGAACTGCAGAAACTAAATGAAAGATTATAAAATGTATGATGACTCCAATCTATATACAGCAAGGTCAAGCTGAATTTCATGTCTCCATTATGTTCTCGACTGACCCTTGACTGTACGGTAGTTCTGGTTCTGGAATTGAACCAGACGAAATTAGCCTTCACGTTCAAGAGAGGACACTCTTTGTTTGCATGAATGGCGAACGGATTGTAACATCACAAAGCAATGCCAGGTAGTCTACATTTAAGAACATTGAATAATCCTACTTCAATGAAATCAGATGTCAAGGGTAGAGTTATCACTGCATTTTGGGAGAGGAATATCACCGTAAGGCTAAGTCAGGGAGTAAGGTGGAGACGTTTGTAATCCATAAACCTGTCCCAGTGAAATAGACATTCTTAGATGAAATCCAACCTCTCATAGCCTGAACACTCTACATTACATTTAGGTTTGGAACACTGCTAGTCAATAAATTCATATGTAACTAAAAATTCCATTCATTAACAACAGCGTCTTGCAGGCTTTGTAACCATGCCTCTGAGGATATTAAACATGTGCTATTTTTCTGCCCAAGTATCAGAAGCAGAGGCAGACATGGCTTAAACCCCGGCGTAATAACATCGCAATGAGATATTATAGGGAGGCCTATAGGATTCTACACACAGATATAAACCAAGTTATTGTCTTTGGTGTTAGTCTCTACCTTCACGCTGTATGGCTACATAGGAAAAAGGCGGGAGTGATGTATTGATTTTAACTGTCGTTTGCACCTCTCTAGATTTTTAAAAAGGTTGATTGTGAACATGTATATATTCGTGAATTCTTATGGAAACCTTGATGAATGCAACCTAAAAATGATTTTGGGGCACATGTATGAAGCCCATTTCCCGTTCGCAAACGGGCAAAATTTGCGATTCCTTATATTGCGAAAGCATTTAAGGAATTGCAAATTGCGATTCCTGAAATGCGATGTAAAAAGCACCCAAGTTGTGCGATTTCTCCTTAAGAAATCTCAAATTACCACCAACTTCAAGTTGGTGGTAATTTGCGATTTCTTTGAAAAATGCACTTTTTTGCATTTTTCAAAGTGCCATAAGGGCATGTATGTGCGCCACATGGGGAGGTATTCCTTAATTGCGAATCGCAATTTGCAATTCGCAATTAAGGAATATGTAGGATTTGAAAAATTATTTGCAAATCCTACATACATAGCGTTTTGCAATTCTCAAATAGCGATTCTCTAAAAATCGCTATTTGAGAATCACAAATGTATCCTTTGATACATATGCCCCTTTATGTTTTTAGTGTTGTTGTTTTTTGGTATTTTAACCGCTTTTTCTTTGCAGTACGTATTTGGATTTTGTGGGTATTTTAGATGATTGCTATCGCTAATTTTTAACTCTTTTTACATATGGAATTTTAGGGTTTTGTATTATTTGCAATAAACTTACTTGATGATGAAACCTGATCCATGGGAATAGCCATTTTAATTCATATTAAAAATAATGATTATGGCATTATTGAGTTCCACCATGTTTTGAACAAACTGGGCAAGAAAGAGCCACATTTTTTTACATTTTGAAAGTACCAGTGGGCTAACACATAAATGTCATTTTGTTAGTATTAGTGGCTACATGTCCGAACAGATTGGGCACAAAAAGTGGTCACATATTGTAAACCAACTTTTTGCAACCAGCCTTTAATTTGGTGATGCGACTAATTTAATAATAGGTCGCGTTACAAAATCTAAAATTGCAGGAGTTTGCAGAACAACTTGCCTGATGAATAATAATTAGATAGGCCACTATTTGCGACGTCCTATGACAGGCTCAGATACAGGGATGATGACATGCAATTAACAGCAGGCCACCAGCTCTGTGTAAAAGAACCGGTGCTGCTTTGAAAAAAGAGTCCCCTTTTGTAACACATCAGATAGAGCAGGCAGTGGTCTTTTGGACCATTGACTGATCACCACAGAGGTCACCCAACACAATGCCCAAGGGCAAAGCTGACCAACGGGACAGTCTTTCCTTTGTGAATGGGTTGCTGCAGTTTCGGTCACAATCCTTTGAGACATTTCACTGCAATTTGAAATCAGGAAAGATTGCCCCTTTAACACCCTTTACTTATTGCAATTCATAACGAGTTGGTGGAGCCATTTTGCTATTCTGAAAGGATTGTTGAATTGAACACGGATTTAGTAGATAGCAAATATCCATTTTGTGGTCGAAATTCTTGTGAATTGAAAATGACAGGTTTTGCGACCTCTTGCTGAGGATCAAACATAAATGCAACATAAGAATGTTAAAACCCTCTCTAATTGAACCATTTCTTCGCCATTACAGAGTTTGATAGCCCTTTTGGTCTAATGAATAATAGGCACAGGATCATTAAAAGTTATATAGAATATAACTCAGGCTTTCACTAATTTTTAAATAAAATATGAAAAGTGGAAGTGGAAGTGGTAGTTGAGCTTATAAAAGGTGGCAGTGGTTGAAAAACGAAAGATCTGGTCTCAAGCTTCCCGCTGAGCATATTAAATTAAGAATACATAATTTTACTTTTACACTAAATAGCTAAACATGTTTTTAACTACAGCTATATTTAAAAACATGAGGATGATAATTATAAAGTAGTTTCATATGCCAGCAAGATATTGTTATCCGTGGAGCAGAAATTGGATTTTTGTTAAAGTCATTGTCAGCTATTACAGAGGTACATAAAATGTGTTGATTTGTTGTTTTATACAGAGGAAAGTCATTGTTGAAACCTCCTACTAGCCCCTACAATTAATACAAAGTACCAGTTGTCAAACTGACCACCTACCTACCTCTAGGACTACCGCATAGCTGAGTTTCAGGTAAGGATATCCTGTTGAGATTGCCTATGGCCAGAATGAAAACAGAAGATTTACTAGTGAATTAGCTGATCTTCACAACTGTATGATTGCCCACTCTCCAAAATACAATGACTCAGACACTGAGAACATGAAGACTTTACTTCACTCTATGGGACTGATTTAGATTTCGACGGACTGGTTACTCCACCACTACCGTAACGGATATCCTGTGCGCCGAAATATAAATCCCAATATATTCTATGGGATTTATATTTCGGCGGATGGGATATCCGTCACCGTAGTGACGGAGTAACGCATCTGCTGAAATCTAAATCAGGCCCTAAGTGTAGAGCAGTAGGGTGTTTTCGGACATATTCAATGTTAATATGGATCAGCATACCTTCAAAGTAAAGGAGAAGAGAGTGAGCTGGTGGCTGACATCTGAAATACATAGGTAAATTGGCACAAGCACTGCATCTGCTGATTACTGAATTTGATATAATCTACAGTGAGTTTCCATGGGTGAAACAATTGCATAGTATACACAAATAAAATTCTTAATAAATTAGCAGTATCTATCCTGAAAGACACTAAGGGGGTCATTAGGATGGTGGGAGGACCGCCACCGCAAGGCCGGCGGTGGCGGTCCTTCCGCCATCACACAGGATATTCCCACCGCCGAATTAGGATGGTGGTGGGAATCCCAATCTGTCCCCGGCGGACGGAAAGTCCATCCGCCAATGTTCCGTAAGGCGGTCCTTTTCTGCCCGCCTTGCGGAACCAAAACACAGGCCAGCATTGCGGCAGTGAATTGCAGGCACCGCGATAGGGAGTAGGAAGTCCCTTTCCGCCTGTCTTTTCGCGGCGGTCATCCCACCGCGAAAACAAAGGCTGGATTCGGGGGCCCGTGGTGGGCCCCCTGCGTGTTGGTGGGTGCACTGGGGTGGTACCCATGGTACCCCCCTGCATTTCCCTGCAAGGCATGGCATTTTAGCATTGCTTACAGTGCTGCAGCCAGCAGAACCGTCTGCAATGTTGAATGCCCTGTAATGCGCCCGCCTGTATGGGGGGCACATCCTAATTGTAGTGGTGGGACCGCCGCACGTCTGGTGAGCGGTCCCAGCAATGCACGATGGCGGGCGGACTTATGTCCGCCCGCCATATTAATGAGCCCCTAAGTGTTAATAAATAAATAGTAATTTAAATGTCAAAACACACCACAACCGGAAATTCAGTATTTTCAGAAAATATATTATACTTATATTATTTATAATAGTCAATTTTGTATATGGCTGCCACATACACAAATGGCAAAACAAACAACATAAATAACGTGACTTTGGTGAACCATGTGACATAAGGTGGATGTGTACTATGGAGAATAACTAAAACATACAAATCAAATAAACATGTATACAATATAGATTAGTGTAGGTCCGTTCTGTTTTTTAATACATATAGTTCTGTAAACACCCTTTGGACTGCCTTCTTCTTAGTGAAAGAGTGAAGAGACTAAGCACATGAGCACATCAATGAAGCGTCGACGTTTTGACCAAGAAGGTATGCGTAATTGAATAAACATCTCTGCGGGTATTCCTTAGAACTGGTGTATGAAATGTAGACAGCCTATATAAAAGAAGGTAATGCAGAGTAAGTGGGGTGTGTTAAGACTGAACTGTGACTCAAAAATGGGGTTTAGGAAAACTCACCAATTCAAGGAGACTCCTCCAGCCCTGGATGAAGTCAGAATGTATGAAAAAGAGAAGAATCCTGACTCATCTCTCGTGTATGGGATGAGGCATAATGTAACAATGGGGGCCAAACCTCCCTGATAAGACGTCTCTAGCTAAAATAGCCAGAAATACTGACATCCAATTTGTTGCTTGAAAAAATCGATAATGATGAAGGGAAATTATATTTCTAATAATCTAATAACCAAAAAATATATAATAAATAAACACATTACCCCAGATTTGCTCTATTAAAAAGCTTTGGGTGGTAAACTGGTCAGTCCTTAGTTTGTAACAAAAGAGATTTCCACCATTCAGTTGGACTCTGAAGAAAAATGAACAGAAAACGAGTTTCAGAAGCTAACTGACAGAATCATTAATTACCTTCTACTTCATAATGAGATGAGCTTTTATTGGAAAAAGAAAAAGATCTATCCAAGGTAATACAGAAATGACAAGGCCAGGAACAAATATGATGATCACCTGGTCAATTATGATGTCGGTATTCAGACTTTCATTGAAATGTTGACATCTCCTGAGTGAACTCTGTTTTTGTTGTTACGTGACAGGAGGTTCAAAAGAGGAGTTACAATACTCCTCATAAAAATACAATCACTGTTGAAAACAAAGGGTGATTTTATTAAAATCTCCTTAGTCCTATTGGTCATTCCTCACCAAGGAAAACCTACTGAGAGCATATCACCCACACTCTAGCAGCGGGGGACGAGGCTAAGGAGGAGGGTTATGAAAAGCATACTTAATTAATAGGCACCATTTTGGAAAATGTTAAGACTAGAGTGAGATGCCAGTGTCAAAGCCCACCACAGCAGCCCAGCCCGACTTCTGTCTCAGGGCCCCACATATACACAGGGGCCCAGAAAAGTCTGGTAGTCCTGCTTTTTTCTGGAGCCTCAACATTAGAGGGAACCCCATCGCCATATTCTTTTTGGCTCTCCTATCCCCTAGAGTAACCCCACCACCATCATCAGACCATAGTGCCTTTGTGCCACAAATGCCAAGGACCCAATATTCCAACACAAGGGAGCTTGCACATGGCAGGTATGATTCTAAGGAACCGATTACGAGTCTGGTGGTCCATGGACTGCCAGACATATGGCGGTGCGGCAGTGGCGGTCTCCCGGCTGCCCTATTACGGGTCTGGCAGTCTGACCACCACAGCTTCACCACAGACACCAGGTAACCGTGTTACCTGGTGGTGTTGCGGTGGTCAGAAGGCTGCAATATGCTTGGCGGAACAGTGGCGGTCCCGACAAGCATGTTACGAGTTTCCTCTCTGCCGGCGATGTCATGGAGGTTCCTCCTCCTTGAAAACCGTAGTGAAGAGGAAATAAAGGGGGCCCTGCAGTGTCCCCTGTGCCTCCTGCACTTGTGGATGCACGTAGGGGGGCTCAACGTGAGTGGTCGCGAGCATATGCAGCCACTTGCATTGAGAATCCGACTGCCCGTGTTGAGAAATCTCGCTGGAAGGTTGATTTCCCTCAATCGCGCTCACCAACTTGACATTGACGAGCGCGAATGAGGAAAAATCTCGCCGGGAGGTGGATTTTCTTCACTCACGCTCGCCAACTTTATGTTGACAAGCGCAAGATTGGAAAAACAGTTTTTGGAACTCCGCGAGCTTCGCGTAACGCGGAGTGCGGAAATCTCTGCAAGCTCCGCGAGCTGAGTAGAGTTCACCGCCCAGATTTAGGCACAACATGTGCCCCCCTGTGTGCATGCACATCAGTTCCTGCATGGCATGGACTTTTCAGTCCATGCCGTGCAGGAACTGTTTTTGGTGTTCTCATTGCCATTCCTATTTTCAGGGCACCGCCATGGAAACGTAAAAAAAAAGCCCACCAGACAGGAGGAAACTCCTAATCTGGCGGGCGGTCTGACTACAACTTTGGCAATGTGGTGGCAGGGCAGACCTGGCACTGCACTGCCAAAGTCATAATGAGGCCCTAATTCTCAAAGCATCAAGACAAGGGCATGAGAACAGAGGTGTTGTCAGAAGAGCTTTACTCCTGTGTAACCCACGATCATTTTGGGCGCGGCCCATTATAAAGGCCATGCACAGTCGTTGAGACAATGCCACTCCTAATCAGACCCAGAATAGAGACAATATAGCAGATTTCTCTACCTAATACTGCCCTTGAAATCCACCTACCAGCTGCACCACCTGCCCTCAGATACAGCAGGCTCCTTATCAACAGCAAACAGCTGGTTAGTCTAGGAGAGAAATTTGGGCCCAGCCCTAGAATAAAAAGAATACAAAAGGTGAGTTGCAATGTTGTTTATTCCTGCGAAGCATGACCTGTGTCTCTACCATGTGTACTCACCAGAAAAAAAACTGACCCAGGAAAGGGGGAAGTAATTTTCCTATGAAAGGAAAGACCAAGATTAGGATGAATGCAAATAAACCCAAGTCATAACAAAACAAAAGTGACAGAACTTTCACTTGAGAGATACTAGACTCTAAAAAGAATAGCGAGTTAACTCTGAATTTAAATAGAAAGCAAATGTCATACAGCGTTAGTGAGTGGGATAAGACTCAAGCTTCGAGGTGCATAAATAACAATGTTCAGAGGGGTTACATTTGCTTTTCCCACTGCAGTCCAAGCAACAGTAGGGAAAGTACTTCACTTCAAACACGTTACATATTTGAATAACCCTATTAAATTAGGGGGGAAACTCTTAATAAAACATTATTAACATTAAACATATATATATTTATTAGAAATATAAAATAGCAATAAATCAATTTACATAATTAATAATCAATTACATGATTAATGAGCAATACAAAATTAATATTTAATTATTACTTAATAAACTTTGTACCCTATACCCCCACAGACCTAGCCGCACACACATAAAAAAATAAAATAATACGTTTCTCACATTTTACATAACTGACAAATAATTTAATAATAAATTATTACTTAATTAATTTCCCACCCTATACCCCTACAAACTCAGCAACATGCACCTAAAATACAACTAAAAAAATAAATACTAGACAACTTATATAATTAGTATTCAATACAATAATTTATTAATAATTAATTGTTAATTAATTATTACTTAATGAACTCCCTACCCTATACCCCTATGAATCTAGCACCACGTACCTAAAATATAACCAAAATATATCATTATTACATACTTTACATAATTAATAATCAATTAAATAATTAATTCTAATTAATAATGAACTTTTAATGAAATATTACTTAATTAATTTTGCACCCTCTACTTCTACCAACCAGGCAACCCGCACCTAAAATAGAACTAACATAAATCAGTATTACATAATTAATATCAATCACATAATTAATTACAAAGTATTCATTAATAATTAATTAATTCTTAATTAACTTCACATATTACTCCCCTACAAACCTAACAACCACTACAACACTATATATATTTTACTATTAACAATGACAATAAAAAAACTCTAATTTGATTAAAATTCCTATATATATTACTATATATACAAATTATATTAAAAAAAAAATATATATATATACAAACAATAACACATAAAATGAATATATGAAGATGAAAGACATTCAAATAATTTAAAAACTATATTTTTTACATATATATTACTGAAAAAGATATTAGAAACGATATTCTTGCATCACAGTATTTTTGTATCAATATATTTTATTTCCGAAATTTCTATCTCCTGATTTTTACTAGTCGATATTTTGTCCAAACCCCTTCATGTTTGTATGTGTGCTGCAGAATGCTGAACAAATGTATAGAGTAAAAAACAAGGAGCAATGAAAATATTTCTCCTCATTATGCCAGCCTTATGGAGGCCGAGGATTTTGGTGCAAACCCATGTCTACAATTTTCTGTAGATATAGATTTGCGTTAAAATCTATGGGTGGATGCACAGGTCCGCTGATGTACCACCCATGAAACACCTCCTTGACGCAAGGCAGTGCATTGTGCTGTGTTGTATTGCTTTTGGTTACATAACAATGCAAATCACTATTTGCATACATTTGTAAATACTAACCTAGATTTTCTGTTGAGTCTGTATTAAAAATGTAACCAAACCTGGCCCAAAATCTTTATAAATCAGGGGCCATGTGCTGGTGTCTTCATGTGCATTATAGAAACTCTGCCTTTCTAGAACATCGGTGCAGAACTAAGAACAGGTGTGAAGAGGATTACAGACAACTGCTGCAATACAGGTGTTGATATATAAACATCTGGTTGTCTCAAATTACATTTCCTACGCATGACAAGGTACACTAAAGTCAAGAGAATGACAACAGGATACGGCAGTACAGCCCGCTGAAAAGAGAAAACTGAGACCACATGGCAAAACATAGCCATCATATCTTTTCTCGTTCTCTTTTTTCTCTCTTCTACCTACCTACCAAATCCCCCTCCCCTCACTTTTCCTCCGGCACAGAACTCTATGATTATTTACAGAGGCTCCCACCAGTAATTAGGACTGTGGATGGATTCACAACGTTCCCACAAGATTCAGGACACCAGTTATGGTGTGAGCTTGTTCTGAAAACCTGTTGGGACGCATGTCACCTAGAAGATCTGATGGCCCTGATTCTATTCCTGGCAAAGTACAAAGCACACCCTACTTGAGCTTATGACTGGAAGAAAGATGGCGGTGTTCTAATTCCTGTTGTAGAAAACTCATTCTCAAACCCAAATGAATGAATCAACCACCCTTGAGTTTCTAAACGTTCTGTAAAAGCACTCACAGCATACCTTTGCTTTTGCACACAACAATGTATCCCAATCTCAAGACCTCCACAAAGGTGTATTAGGTGATGACCAAGTTTACCTGTACAACATGCATATCAACCCAAGACAGAACATGGGGATCTCATCGTCATCTCTAAACAGCCTCTCTTTTGTTCTCAGTTTGACCACCTAACATTAGTTTTTTCAAATGGAGATAATGATTTGAAACCAATAACATTGCAGAAAAAGCCTGAAGTAAATTCTCAGTGGGACAGATTAATGGCTACTGTAACTTGACAACAAAGAAACCATGCAAAAATTGGAATCTTCACCAGCTGATGTACTTCAACAAACACCATTATCTCAAATAAATTTCTGTTCCATACCTCGTTGGTCATGTTAGTGCTTGCTCAAGATTCTGCATATTGAAGATGAGTTATTCCAAAACTGAAGCATTTCTAAGGCCCAGATTCATCAAACTTTTATGCAACGAAGGAAGATACCGTGCTGTGCTTCACTGTGTGAAAGGGAAAGGGCAAGATTACACCTTATTTAACATTGTATGGCACATTCTTGTCCTCTCCTTGCGCTGACACACAATGTGGTACCTTGGGTCAATGCAGGTACCATTGCGCCGTTGTGTAAAAGTTTCTTCGTTATAGACAGGACTGTTTTTGTGCAGTAAGGGAGTCCTTTTGTTATTCTTTGATGAATATTCTCTATTTTTCTAAACTTGTGTGGAGTCTTTTTGTGGTGTTTTCACTGTGTTACTGTAATTTAAATGTTGCACAAATATTTTACACATTGCCTCTTAACCCCTTCGCTGCCAGGCCTTTTCCCCTCCTGTGCCACGCCCTTTTTTGGCTATTTGGGGTAGTGCGCGCTGAGGCCCCTGTAACTTTTTGACCACATAAGGTATCCACGCCAAATTTGCATCCTTTTCTTCCAAAATCATGGGGATTCTAAAGGTACTCAGGGTTTGTGGATTCTCCTAGAGGGGTCACAGAAATGAGCCAAAATACAGCAAAAGTTTGGGTTTTTTCGGAAAAATTGGAAAAACGGGCTGCAAATGAAAGCATCTGGGTTTTTCCCTGCAAATGTTATCAAAAAAGGGTTTGTGGGGTTAAAATCACCATTTTCCCAGCTTTTCAGGGATACCAGACTTTTGTCAAAAACCCAACATTTTTTACACATTTTTCTGGGACATAGCCTAATTTTGCTATTTTTTGTGCTTTTGACCTCCTTCCAGTTAATGGCAGAAATGGGTACAAAAGCAATAATGGAGCCTGGAAAGCTATACATTTTCGAGAAGAAGACAAAATTCTGAATTCAGCAAGTGGTCATTTGTGTAGATCCATCAAGGTTTTTTTATAGAAACTAACAGTTAAATATAGGATAAATTGAAAATTAGTTGAAAAAAAAAATCTTTCGTGGCAACGTTTTCACCTGTAACTTCTTCTAATTATGACAGCTTTTTGAAAGCAATATACCATTACATCCGCTGGACATTACTGGTTGTGGGGATATATAGGACTTGTAGGTTCACCAAGAACCCAACGAACCCAGAGCCAAAAACTGAGCAGCAACTTGCAATGGTTTTTTATTATGTACCGGGTATATAGTAATTATTCTGTAAAAATGTGTACATGGAAAAATCGGTATGAAAGACACCTATGTATTTCTGAAATGGGAACAAAGTATAGAGTTTAGAAACAGTAGATATTTGCACATTTCTAAAATTGGGAATACTCATACTAGCCTGAGAATTATCAGTCATTTTTTAGAATGACTTCTTTTTTACACAATATCTTTCATTTGGAAGGCAGAAATGCATCGAAAGTCAATAGATAATAACAGTTACTTTACAAAACTGAATTACCCTAAGTCTCCCGATAAAAATGGTACCTCACTTGTGTGGGTAGGCATAGTGCCCGCGACAGGAAACGGCGCAAAACGCAACGTGGTCACAACTCAATATCGCAGTGAAAATTTACCCTTTTATGGCAAAGTGCCTAGCTCTAGTTTTTGAACCCTAGCTCTGCGGGCACCTTGGGAAACCTAGCAAGCCTATACATTTTTGAAAACTAGACACCCAGGGGAATCCAGGATGAGGTGACTTGACTGCCTCCCACCAGGGTCTGTTACCCAGAATCCCCTGCAAACCTAAAAAGTTGTCAAAAAAACCACATTTTCCCCACATTTCTGTGGTGGAAAGTTTCGGAATCTGCGTGGATACACAAATTTCCACCCAACTTGCGTTCCCCAAAGTCTTACAAGAAAAACGGTACCTCACTTGTGTGGGTCGGCCTAGTGCCCGCGACAGGAAACGGCGCAAAACGCAACGTGGTCACAACTCAATATCGCAGTGAAAATTTACCCTTTTTTGGCAAAGTGCCTAGCTCTAGTTTTTGAAACCTAGCAAACCTATACATTTTTGAAAACTAGACACCCAGGAGAATCCAGGATATGGTGACTTGACTGCCTCCCACCAGGGTCTGTTACCCAGAATCCCTTGCAAACCTAATAAATTGACAAAAAAAACACATTTTCCCCACATTTCTGTGGTGGAAAGTTCCGGAATCTGCGTGGATCCACAAATTTCCACCCACCCCGCGTTCCCCAAAGTCTTACGAGAAAAACGGTACCTCACTTGTGTGGGTCGGCCTAGTGCCCGCGACAGGAAACGGCGCAAAACGCAACGTGGTCACACCTCAATTTCGCAGTGGAAAAATGACCCTTTTTTGGCAAAATGTCTAGCTGTAGTTTTTGAACCCTAGCTCTGCGGGCACCTTGGGAAACATAGCAAACCTATACATTTTTGAAAACTAGACACCCAGGGGAATCCAGGATGGGGTGACTTGACTGCCTCCCACCAGGGTCTGTTACCCAGAATCCCTTGCAAACCTAAAAAATTGACAAAAAAAACACATTTTCCCCACATTTCTGTGGTGGAAAGTTCCGGAATCTGCGTGGATCCACAAATTTCCACCCACCTCGCGTTCCCCAAAGTCTTTCGAGAAAAACGGTATCTCACTTGTGTGGGTCGGCCTAGTGCCCGCGACAGGAAACGGCGCAAAACGCAATGTGGTCATACCTCAATTTCGAAGTGAAAAATGACCCTTTTTTGGCAAAATGTCTACCTGTAGTTTTTGAACCCTAGCTCTGCGGGCACCTTGGGAAACCTAGCAAACCTATACATTTTTGAAAACTAGACACCCAGGGGAATCCAGGATGGGGTGACTTGACTGCCTCCCACCAGGGTCTGTTACCCAGAATCCCTTGCAAACCTAAAAAATTGACAAAAAAAACACATTTTCCACACATTTCTGTGGTGGAAAGTTCCAGAATCTGCGTGGATCCACAAATTTCCACCCACCACGCGTTCCCCAAAGTCTTACGAGAAAAACGGTACCTCACTTGTGTGGGTCGGCCTAGTGCCCGCGACAGGAAACTCCACAAAACGCAACGTGGTCACACCTCAATTACGCAGTGAAAAATGACCCTTTTTTGGCAAAATGTCTAGCTGTAGTTTTTGAACCCTAGCTCTGCGGGCACCTTGGGAAACCTAGCAAACCTATACATTTTTGAAAACTAGACACCCAGGGGAATCCAGGATGGGGTGACTTGACTGCCTCCCACCAGGGTCTGTTACCCAGAATCCCTTGCAAACCTAAAAAAGTGACAAAAAAAACACATTTTCAGCACATTTCTGTGGTGGAAAGTTCCGGAATCTGCGTGGATCCACAAATTTCCTACCACCCAGTGTTCCCCCGCATCTCCCGATAAAAACGGTGCCTCACTCGTGTGGGAGGCCCAAGTACCCGCGACAGGCAAGGCCCCAAAACGTATTGAGGCGACATGAAAATTGCCTACCTCAAAACGACCTGGTTTTGCAAGGGGGGTCACCTGGGTTTTTGGCCCCGTGCTCGGCGGCCACCTAGGGGAACCTACCAAACCCACACATTTCTGAAAACTAGACACCCGGGGGATTCCAGGGAGGTATGGCTTGCGTGGATCCCCCAACGTTTCCTTACCCAGAATGCCCTGCAAACCTCAAATTTAGCTGAAAAAATCACCTTTTTCACACATTTTTGTGTGGGAAAGTTGTGGCATCACCGGGCTGACACAAATTTCCTACCACCCAGCATTCCCCCGGGTCTCCCGATAAAAACGGTGCCTCACTCGTGTGGGAGGCCCAAGTACCCGCGACAGGCAAGGCCCCAAAACGTATTGAGGCGACATGAAAATTGCCTACCTCAAAACGACCTGGTTTTGCAAGGGGGGTCACCTGGGTTTTTGGCCCGGTGCTCGGCGGCCACCTAGGGGAACCTACCAAACCCACACATTTCTGAAAACTAGACACCCGGGGGATTCCAGGGATGTATGGCTTGCGTGGATCCCCCAACGTTTCCTTACCCAGAATGCCCTCCAAACCTCAAATTTAGCTGAAAAAAGCACCTTTTTCACACATTTTTGTGTGCGAAAGTTGTGGCATCACCGGGCTGACACAAATTTCCTACCACCCAGCGTTCCCCCGGGTCTCCTGATAAAAACGGTGCCTCACTCGTTTGGGAGGCCCAAGTACCCGCGACAGGCAAGGGCCCAAAACGTATTGAGGCGACATGAAAATTGCCTACCTCAAAACGACCTGGCTTTGCAAGGGGGGTCACCTGGGTTTTTGGCCCGGTGCTCAGCGGCCACCTAGGGGAACCTACCAAACCCACACATTTCTGAAAACTAGACACCCGGGGGATTCCAGGGAGGTATGGCTTGCGTGGATCCCCCAACGTTTCCTTACCCAGAATGCCCTGCAAACCTCAAATTTAGCTGAAAAAATCACCTTTTTCACACCTTTTTGTGTGGGAAAGTTGAGGCATCACCGTGCTGACACAAATTTCCTACCACCCAGCGTTCCCCCGGGTCTCCCGATAAAAACGGTGCCTCACTCGTGTGGGAGGCCCAAGTACCCGCGACAGGCAAGGGCCCAAAACGTATTGAGGCGACATGAAAATTGCCTACCTCAAAACGACCTGGTTTTGCAAGGGGGGGTCACCTGGGTTTTTGGCCCGGTGCTCAGCGGCCACCTAGGGGAACCTACCAAACCCACACATTTCTGAAAACTAGACACCCGGGGAATTCCAGGGAGGTATGGCTTGCGTGGATCCCCCAACGTTTCCTTACCCAGAATGCCCTGCAAACCTCAAATTTAGCTGAAAAAATCACCTTTTTCACACATTTTTGTGTGGGAAAGATGAGGCATCACCGGGCTGACACAAATTTCCTACCACCCAGCGTTCCCCCGGGTCTCCCGATAAAAACGGTGCCCCACTCGTGTGGGAGGCCCAAGTACCCGCGACAGGCAAGGGTCCAAACCGTAGTGCGCCTCAACAGGCAAGGGTCCTAAACGTAGTGCGCCTCACTACGTTTTGGGCCCTTGCCTGTCGCGGGTACTTGGGCCTCCCACACGAGTGAGGCACCGTTTTTATCGGGAGACCCGGAGGAACGCTGGGTGGTAGGAAATTTGTGTCAGCCCAGTGATGCCTCAACTTTCCCACACAAAAATGTGTGAAAAAGGTGATGTTTTCAGCTAAATTTGAGGTTTGCAGGGCATTCTGGGTAAGGAAACGTTGGGGGATCCACGCAAGCCATACCGCCCTGGAATCCCCCGGGTGTCTAGTTTTCAGAAATGTGTGGGTTTGGTAGGTTCCCCTAGGTGGCCGCTGAGCACCGGGCCAAAAACCCAGGTGACCCCCCTTGCAAAACCAGGTGCTTTTGAGGTAGGCAATTTTCATGTCGCCTCAATACGTTTTGGGCCCTTGCCTGTCGCGGGTACTTGGGCCTCCCACACGAGTGAGGCCCCGTTTTTATCGGGAGACCTGGGGGAACGCTGGGTGGTAGGAAATTTGTGTCAGCCCGGTGATGCCTCAACTTTCCCACACAAAAATGTGTGAAAAAGGTGATGTTTTCAGCTAAATTTGAGGTTTGCAGGGCATTCTGGGTAAGGAAACGTTGGGGGATCCACGCAAGCCATACCTCCCTGGAATCCCCCGGGTGTCTAGTTTTCAGAAATGTGTGGGTTTGGTAGGTTCCCCTAGGTGGCCGCTGAGCACCGGCCCCTCGGTGTCTAGTTTTAAAGAATGTACAGTTTTGCTAGGTTTGCCTATGTGCCAACTGCGCTAGGGCCCAAAATCCACAGGTATGCACAATGCTAAAAAAAAATCGGAGCCCAGTGGGCTTTCTGACACCCTGGGGGGGAATCGGGGAAGGGGGTTTCATCCTGATATGCCTCTAAAGGGGCAGAAAGACTGTGGCTATTTTTTGTGGGGGTGGGGGCATTGGTATGACCATTTTGGGCAGCCCCCACCCCCACGCATAAAAAAAGCCTGCATACTCGCTGGCGCCTACTGGGCTTTCTGCCCCCCCCAGGGGGTAGATCAGGGGCCACTGCCACCATCTGCCCTCCCGGGGGGGCAGAAAGACTGGAATTTCTCTGGGGGTGGGGTGGGGTATTGTCATGCCCATTTTGGGGAGCCCCTACCCCAACACTAACAAAACAAAAAATCCATGGTTTCTAGTGGGCATTCTGCGCCCCCAGGGGGGGCCAGATTGGGGGCTACAGCTCCCATCTGCCTCCTGGGGGGCAGAAAGACTGACATTTTTGTGGGGGGGAGAGTGGGGGCATTGGCATGCCTGTTTCGGGCAGCCCACACCCTAAAAACTATTGCGCAAAAAAAATCCCTGGTGTTTAGTAGGCTTTCTGCCCCCCCCGAAGGGGCAGATTAGGGGCCAATGCCCCATCTACCCCCCAGGGGGGGCAGAAAGACTGTAATAATTGGGGGGTATGGGCCTGCCTGTTTTGGGCAGCCCCCACCCCTATTTTATATTTTTTTTTTACAATTCCCTGGTGTCTAGTGGGCGTTTTGCCCCCCCGGGGGGGCAGATTGGGGGCCGATGCCCCATCTGCCCCCCAGGGGGGGCAGAAAGGCTGTAATGGTGGTGGGTGGGGGCATTGGCGTGCCCATTGCGGGCAGCCACCACCCTAAAAATAAAACTAAAAACTAATCCCTGGTGTTTAGTGGGCTTTCTGCCCCCCCGGAGGGGCAGATTAGGGGGTAATGCCCCATCTGCCCCCCGGGGGGGCAGAAAGACTGTAGTAATTGGGGGGGCATGGGCCTGCCCGTTTTGGGCAGCCCCCACCCCTATTTTTTTTTATACAAAACTTCCCTGGTGTCTAGTGGGCTTTTTACCCCCCCGGGGGGGCAGATTGGGGGCTAACGCCCCCATCTGCCCCCCAGGGGGGGGCAAAAAGACTACATTTCCCAAAAATAAACAGGGGGAGCAAAGGCCCTTGCCCAAGGGGCCGCTCCCCCCTCCCTGGTGTCTAGTGGGTGGATCCCTGCTTGATGATCGCCCTCCTGTGGCGATCCCCAAGCAGGGATCCACTGGGGAGGGGTACCATTGGAAAGGGGAGATTCTCCCCTTTCCAATGATACCTCTCCCGTCTTTCTACTTGCTCAGGGGGCTGAGATAGCCCCCTGAGCACGTACAAAGTGAAACCTGAAATGAGCCTCTTGGCTCATTTCAGTTTCACTTTCACTGTAATGACGTCGGCGACGTGCGCGCCGATCGTCATTACAGTGAAAGGGGGGGGGCCTCGGGTGCTGGGGAAGCTCTTCCCCAGCTCCCGAGGCTATTTTCGCAGAAAGGGAATCCCTCTGGTGCCCGCACCAGAGGGATTCCCTAGGGTATGCCTCATGACGAGCTGGACTCGTCATGGGCACAGCGCGACTGTGCTCCATGACGAGTCCAGCTCGTCATGGGCATACAAGGGGTTAAGTTAAGCCTGACTGCTCTGTGCCAGCCTACCAGAGGCTGAGCACAGGTTAATTTACTTGTGTATCTGACTTGCCCTGACTAGTATTGTGGCTCCTGTTTGGACAGGGTGTATACTCTGCCAACTAGAAACCTCAATTTCTAACAGTAAATATTAAAATCCTTCTCGATTTTCTTATGAGGCTCTCAAAATCAGATGCATTGTTTGTTGGTTAGGAAAAACACGGCTAGATGACATCACCACCTATATGATACTCAACATTTTCTTGTTCACTTTGAAGTGATGAGCCAGACCCGGGCTATATCTCTACTGAATTTGTTACTCAGGTGGCTTTCCACAAGACCCTTTCACTCAAAGTGATTGTGGATGAGTGGCCAAAAGACAAATGCCTGTTATGAGCAGTGGAGGGAGTGCAAATGAACTCATTCAAGATGATCCTATCTGGTGCACAAGACAGAGGAACAAAAGCCAAACAACCTTGGCGGCTCTATGGAGTGCACCATGAACTGTGAATCTTCAGTGAAGAATAGATCCACTGAGTGTGTAGAATTGTGGTCCCTCAATCTCTGAGAAACTACAAGCACTGTATATCACCAGACTGTCAGTTTTTGCGCAAGTCGCTATGTTGTCTAACACTACGATGGGAGGTGGGCCATGGGTGTTACGGTGGGTGTTCCCACGTAACACCCTTGGTATTTGACACATTCCCAGATTTACAACAAGTTTTAAACCTAGGAATGCACCAAAGGTCTACACCCCCACCAGGGGAGTCGTAGGGGAAGCACAATGAGGATAAATAACATTATTTCTCCTTGTTTTTTGCTCTTTCTATGCACAAAGAGAAAATCGCTTCCATTGATTGTTTTTGTGCAGGAAGGTGTCCCTTCCTACACAAAACCAATCCTCACTACAATAACGCGGACACCCTTGCACCATAGTGCAAGGGTGCCTGCGTTGGCGCATGGCATCCATTTGAGCATCAGCACAGCACCAGAGGACACGAATGCACCGTATCTTATAGATACGGTGCATTCCTGCCCTTTTCTTTTGATGTAGGGCAGCACAGCAGGAAGGCTGGCGGCGCTACCCTATGGCAAAAGTTTGTAAATGAAGCCCCAGAGTAACCTAGCTAGCACACCAAGGCCACCAAGGAATGGAAAAGATTAAAACAAAACTCTGAAAAAATGTGTGGTTTCTCAAAATGGATGCCTTGGTGGAACAAACAGTCAATTAATATAGGCTATGCCAAGCTACAGGTGGCATTGAATCCCTGATACTGATGGTAGAAGCTTTACAACGCAGTTGTCTTAAGTTAGCTCTGACTTCTGCAAACTGCCAGATGGAAGATACCTTGTGGTCTCCATTGAGGTTCCACTAAGTTCTTACTAACAGAGACCGTACCCTCCATCCAAAGCTGGAAACAGACAGACAATAGACCCTGAGTTCCAGGCATACCTCTTCTCTCTAGGGACATTACTACAGAAAATCAATCTTTGGTGCCTCAAGCCGATGGAGAGATAGATAGATTTAGGAGGAGAATAAAACTTTAAGGATACATATCTAACAAAATTAGAGCATGGAGTGGGCAATCCGCAACTTCCTACACACGTACAGGAGCACTCCTCCTTGCACAACCTTAGGCATGCTGGCAACAATACTGTTTGGGCGCATGGCAAATGATACTGTACTGACCGCACCAAAATGCATAGCTCTGTCCCTAAACCACCGTCTCAGCAGGGCCGGACTGGGAACCAAAACGGGCCCTGGCAAAGTGCCGCCGAGTTCTTTGTCAGGGCCGGTTTTCGGCCGATTTTGTTACAGAGCCGATTTTTAAAAACGGCCCTGTAACAAAAACGGCCCCCAGGGGCCCAAAACTGGCCCCCACCCTTGCGGCGCACCGGGGGATTGGCCGGTGCCCGCTACGGCCAGTCCGGGCCTGCTTCTCAGTCAGCAGTGGGAAAGGAATAACAACAGTGCCATGCATGCCAGAGGTGCTAAACCCATAAACATTTGAGTGGGAGATGCAATGCTAGTCAAGGACTGTTGTACAGGGGCAATGTTTAGGACACCCTTCAAAAGTGAACCATGGGTAGTACTAGAGACGAGAGGTACCATGGTCAGAGCAAGAAGTGAAGAGGGAAGAGTTACCTGCTACATGTTCATGTTCAAGAAGTTGAAGGGTCACCATCCTATTTGTGACTATCCAGTGATGACTAATGGCACCAGAGGAACCAATGATCTGAGAAGACAATACTGGACCGTCACTAAAGCCATTTAGCAAGGCAAGCTCCAGCAACGGATTACCATGCCACCCATCAACACCCAAACCGTCAGAGACAGTCACCAATCATGGTGAGGCGGGGTTAGATTCAACCTCAGATCAAGCCAGCAGGCATTCCAAAGGATGAGAGACTATGGTCCTGATTTACTAGGGCTTTACGCTGTTGCAAAGTTATGCAAAGTGACGCAGAGTGATGCAAAGGTATTTACATTCCAGCATGAAAGGTATTTTACACTGGAAATGTGCTTTTATCCGGGGCTCAAATACACTCTGCGTTGCTTTGTACTCCTTTGGGTCATGGGCGTACTTGAGCAGATCACGCCAAACACCCATAGGTTTTGACGCAATGCCCAAACTACTAAAATAGCCGGACCAGGTTTTGTGTAAAAAAGAAAAAGCCTCCTTAAAGCAGGTGTTGACAGCAGAAATGTGTTAATTTATATATATATATATATATATATATATATATATATATATATATATATATATATATATATATATATATATATATATATATATATCAACCAAGAGTTCCCAAAAGAAATTGGAACGCACTCCACAGCAGCTGTTCACCAGAACTTTTAATCGGAGGATGACACAACTTGCGGACATAGGCTTTTCACGCCGACCGGTTTCGGAGCCTCCTGCTCCTTCTTCACGGGCATTGCCTGAATCGTTACAGTGTCAAAGCGTCACTTAGCAAGCATTTGAAGACTGTGCCCTGATTGTACATTGCTAATAAGTAGTTATCCCGCTGGTGGGTTGCATGCTGGATTTTGTAGTGTGCTTTGAAATATCAACCCTCTGGTGGGTGCTGTATTGTTCCATGCAAAATAGTGTTAATAAAGACCCTCTGGTGGGCGCCATGCCCACAATGTTGGTGCTGATTTCAAGAGTTACTGTGCCGCTCAAGGGCTGAAAGTTCTTACCCGAGCGGTCTCGTCCATTTCAATTTGGACGGCGGTGCAGTTCCTCGCGGTTTTGGGGCCGCGAAATACATCAACCAAAAGTGCCCAAAAGAAATTGGAACACACTCCACAGCAGCTGTTCACCAGAACTTTTAGTCGGAGGATGACACAACTTGCGGACATAGGCTTTTCACGCCGACCGGTTTCGGAGCCTCCTGCTCCTTCTTCACGGGCGTTGCCTGAATCGTTACAGCGTCAAAGCGTCACTTAGCAAGCATTTGAAGACTGTGTCCTGATTGGACATTGCTAATAAGTAGTTTTCCCGCTGGTGGGTTGCATGCTGGATTTTGTAGTGTGCTTTGAAATATCAACCCTCTGGTGGGTGCTGTATTGTTCCATGCAAAATAGTGTTAATAAAGACCCTCTGGTGGGCGCCATGCCCACAATGTTGGTGCTGATTTCAAGAGTTACTGTGCCGCTCAAGGGCTGAAAGTTCTTACCCGAGCGGTCTCGTCCATTTCAATTTGGACGGGGGAAATGGACGAGACCGCTCGGGTAAGAACTTTCAGCCCTTGAGCGGCACAGTAACTCTTGAAATCAGCACCAACATTGTGGGCATGGCGCCCACCAGAGGGTCTTTATTAACACTATTTTGCATGGAACAATACAGCACCCACCAGAGGGTTGATATTTCAAAGCACACTACAAAATCCAGCATGCAACCCACCAGTGGGATAACTACTTATTAGCAATGTCCAATCAGGACACAGTCTTCAAATGCTTGCTAAGTGACGCTTTGACGCTGTAACGATTCAGGCAACGCCCGTGAAGAAGGAGCAGGAGGCTCCGAAACCAGTCGGCGTGAAAAGCCTATGTCCGCAAGTTGTGTCATCCTCCGATTAAAAGTTCTGGTGAACAGCTGCTGTGGAGTGCGTTCCAATTTCTTTTGGGAACTCTTGGTTGATATATATATATATATATATATATATATATATATATTCTGCTCCAAAGGTTGTCCACCAGGTGAGTAGCACGCGATCAGCAGTGATAGGCAGGGACGATAATACGCTTGTAGAACCCGCTCCGTAATGGAATTGCCTGACGCATTTCGAAGCTCCATATGCTTCTCTTCAGAGGCTTGAACGGAGATATATATTTAAAAATATTGTATGTTTGCTGAAGCGCACAGCACATATTCAATGCATGGGATCCTTTTGAGTTTGTCAACTCATAGAATGTTGTATTTTACGGGTATGCTCCAGTACAAAAGCTATGCTAGACAGTGCACCCTTACCTCTGTACCCTGGTGCGAGTCTTTGTTTTGCACAAGGCAGCTTTATTAAAGCGCTATCACAGGATGACAGCAGCAGCAGACCAGTCTTAGTAGATACGGCTCTAAACTCCTTTTCCCCTGTGCACAACGCAGCACAGCAAGTTTGCGTGCTCCATGAATGGCAACCAGGACACTTTGAAGTTAACATGTCATGGTATTTGCTGTGAAGATAGGGGTGGAGGTAGTGTGCCACCCCACACTAACGCAATGCGCCATTACGCATCCCTTTGCCCAGGGATAATAAAGGAAGGCAGAGCAGTCATGCTGACTGTCCACTTACATCACCACCCAGTATCTATGTGCATCTCTAGGCGACTGTGAGACCTGCCTGTGGCTCTGCAGCCAGGCACAGAAGCACCTCTACAGACGCATTCAGACTGGAGCTAAAGATGTGCAAACGAGAAAAAAGGCGACAGACCTTTCCCGCCTAAGCCTCCAGGACCGGTTCAGTTATCCATTATTATTATGATAGCATCAACCCGCCTCCAATTCAGGAAAGAGCTGAAGAAACACCTCTTTACAGAACACGACAGCATGGTGAGGCAACAGGAACACTTCTGTTCTCAGAACCCAGCTACCCCTTCAGTCACTGATTCATTGATTCTTTACCTTTGACCCCTCTACAGCGTCCTGATGCCCAAGGCCCGAGTGAGGAACCAAAAACAACCATGGCAAAAAAAATGCTCAAGCCAGCATGCTGTGTTCTTCTCCGTGCTCTGTTGTTCCATCCGTCCCTTCTCGCTCTCTTCTTCTGCCTCTCCGATCTCTGGCTCTCTTTCCATCCCTATCTCCTCTCTCCCTGTCTTTTCCTCTCTCTCGAATAGCGCTATGCCTGCTGCAGTTAACCTCGGGGAGCTGGGGAGAGTGACAAAGACAGCAGAGAAGCGACCTTTGGCTTTCAAAACCCGCCTAAAATGACTCCGAAATCCCGATGGTCTAAAAGGCCAGAATTTCGGCTCGGTTCCTGCTATACAATGACCACTACAAATACCACCAGCGCTGGCCACTAACGCCACCTGCAGAGCCCTGGGGTATATGACAATGTTTCTTGGAAAACACAAACATGCTGCAAGAAGAAAATAATTTGAACTGCCCCTGGTTCATTTTCGATCTAAACTTTTTTATGGGGGTCCTGCACACCTTCGACATCTCGAGCTCCAGTGCCACTGAATATCACACACACACATGCACATTTACAGTCCGCAGGCCAAGAGAAGAATGCATCAGCCCTCGAGGTGCAGTTAATTCAGCCTCGTTCCTTTTCCCTAAATGACCCGTGTCAAAAGCATTGACAACGCGTTATTCTATTTATAAAGAACATGAATATTTCAGAACAGACTAAATAAAATACGCAGCATTAACAGACTATGTTTGAGGAACGGAACAATCACAAAAACACTCAGGAATTCTAGGCGTGGTTATACTCTCGCTCTGTAGTGTTTGAACTCAACATAAAACAAGCATTTGCAATGCAATAGGTCTCGCATTTATAAGAGTTTGAGCTATTGGCATTGTAAAATTACAATGCCTTTTATTTATGTTTTGGTTTTAAAACAAATAAAAGCCATTGTCATTTACAATGTCAGTAGCATAAACTCGCATAAAAGCAGTGTGTGGAGTGCAGCAGTGTGCGGCGTGCAGCAGTGTGTGGCGTGCAGCAGTGTGTGGCGTGCAGCAGTGTGAGGCGTGCAGCAGTGTGCGGTGTGCAGCAGTGTGCAGCGTGCAGCAGTGTGCGGCGTGCAGCAGTGTGTGGAGTGCAGCAGTGTTTCGTGTAGCAGTGTGAGGCATGCAGCACTGTGTGGCGTGCAGCGGCGTGCAGCAGTGTGCAGCGTGCAGCAGTGTGCAGCGTGCAGCAGTGTGTGGCGTGCAGCAGTGTCGTGCAGCATGCAGCAGTGTGTAATGCAGCAGTGTGCAGCAGTGTGCGGCGTGCAGCAGTGTGTGGTGTGCAGCAGTGTGTGGCATGCAGCAGTGTTTCGTGTAGCATTGTGCGGTGTGCAGCAGTGTGTGGCGTGCAGCAGTGTGTGGTGTTCTGCAGTGTGTGGCGTGCAGCAGTGTGTGACGTGCAGCAGTGTTTTGTGTAGCAGTGTGCGTCGTGCAGCAGTGTGCGGCGTGCAGCAGTGTGAGGCGTGCAGCAGTGTGTGGCATGCAGCAGTGTGTGGCGTGCAGCAGTGTGTGGCGTGCAGCAGTGTGAGGCGTGCAGCAGTGTGTGGCGTGCAGCATTGTGTGGCGTGCAGCAGTGTTTCGTGTAGCAGTGTGAGGCATACAGCACTGTGTGGCGTGCAGCGGCGTGCAGCAGTGTGCGGCATGCAGCAGTGTGCTGCGTGCAGCAGTGTGCTGTGTGCAGCAGTGTCGTGCAGCATGCAGCAGTGAGTAATGCAGCAGTGTGCAGCAGTGTGTGGCGTGCAGCAGTGTGCGGCATGCAGCAGTGTGTGCCGTAAAGCAGTGTGTGGCGTGCAGCAGTGTGTGACGTGCAGCAGTGTTTTGTGTAGCAGTGTGCGGCGTGCAGCAGTGTGCGGCGTGCAGCAGTGTGAGGCGTGCAGCAGTGTGTGGCGTGCAGCAGTGTGTGGCGTGCAGCAGTGTGTGGCGTGCAGCAGTGTGAGGCGTGCAGCAGTGTGTGGCGTGCAGCAGTGTGTGGCGTGCAGCAGTGTTTCGTGTAGCAGTGTGAGGCATGCAGCACTGTGTGGCATGCAGCGGCGTGCAGCAGTGTGCGGCATGCAGCAGTGTGCTGCGTGCAGCAGTGTGCTGTGTGCAGCAGTGTCGTGCAGCATGCAGCAGTGAGTAATGCAGCAGTGTGCAGCAGTGTGTGGCGTGCAGCAGTGTGCGGCGTGCAGCAGTGTGTGCCGTGCAGCAGTGTGTGGCGTGCAGCAGTGCTTCCTGTAGCATTGTGCGGCGTGCAGCAGTGTGCGGCGTGCAGCAGTGTGTGGCGTGCAGCAGTGTTTCGTGTAACAGTGTGCGGCGTGCAGCGGCGTGCAGCAGTGTGCGGCGTGCAGCAGTGTGCTGCGTGCAGCAGTGTGTGGCGTGCAGCAATGTGTGGCGTGCAGCGGCATGCAGCAGTGTGTGGCGTGCAGCAGTGTGTGGCATGCAGCAGTGTGTGGCGTGTAGCAGTGTGCAGCGTGCAGCAGTGTGCGGCGTGCAGCAGTGTGAGGCGTGTAGCAGTGTGAGGCGTGCAGCAGTGTGTGGCGTGCAGTAGTATGCGGCGTGCAGCAGTGTGCGGCATGCAGCAGTGTGCGGTGTGCAGCTGTGTGAGGCGTGCAGCAGTGTGTGGCGTGCAGCAGTGTGTGGCGTGCAGCAGTGTGAGGCGTGCAGCAGTGTGTGGCGTGCAGCAGTGTGTGGCGTGCAGCAGTGTGTGGCGTGCAGCGGCGTGCAGCAGTGTGCGGCGTGCAGCAGTGTTTCATGTAGCATTGTGCGGCGTGCAGCAGTGTTTCATGTAGCATTGTGCGGCGTGCAGCAGTGTGTGGCGTGCTGTGGCATGTGGCGTGCAGCAGTGTGTGTTTAGAAACGAGAATGAAGTTAAAAGTAAACTTACGTTTCATCATTGTCATCTAATTACTTCGTTATGAGAACTGATGTACCCTGTCTTACTTTGAATACTTCAAAAATAATCATCTACATAGCAAAAATCTTTCAGAGAATCAGAATGTGTACCCATTTCTATTAGTTTAATGTTTTGGCCCCAATTACCCAGGCAGGGACAAAGCAATAATTAAAACGAGAGAAAGCCTCAATCACGCAATGAGCCTCAAGCACGCAATGAGCTTGTGGCGCACTTCCAACAATCAAAAGTATGTGTTGCAAGTTATACTCAGTCAACGCGAGAGCAACATGGTGGTCACACACAACTTACATTAACATCTTCTTGTGTAAAACATCTTCTTGTTAACTGTTCAATTGTACTATATATTTTTATTGATTGACAGTTTGTTTCCTAAAACTCAATGCTAATGCTTCCGTACTAGACTTGATCGATAACACACATCACAAATGTATCTCGCGTAGTGATATCTAAAGAGCATTAAAAGTTGCAAAGGTAAAACTGGAGTGTGGTGGAGAGACAGTGGAGGTTTAAAGAGTGTCTAGAGAGGTATAAAAGATGTAACGATAAGACTAGAGAGTAGTGAGAGAGTTGAGGTTTACAGAGTGTCTAGAGGGGTTTAAAAGATGTAAAGGTAAGACTAGAGAGTGGCAGAGAGAGTAGATGGCCAGCAACATTACAATACATCGTTATAAATCACCAGAATGTGCTTAGTTCTGGTGCTTTTGGGAAAACGCAGATTTTGTGAATGCTACATGAGAGATCAGTGTGCTACATGAAATGCCCTCTGTAACCTGCCATATTGTATTGTGTGCAGAAGTGAAAGATCTGCCTGCAAATTGATTTATTGACTATAGTACTTTGTTTATTGAGCTATAAATTTCTAATTGCACATAACGTCTCCGAGTAAACCTTGGGGTGCTTGGCCTCACTAGCCTGAGGGTCAAGGGGTAAACTTGATGCTCAGTTTTCGTCTCAAAGGTACGGTTAAGCGGCGCAACACAATAGTAAATACATCCGATGGTCACAATCTGAGCCCAGTATCCTGCGTCTGCCTTGGGACTTTTGATAAATGTCCCGGATTAAAGCAGAAAAGTTAGTCCATCAATGTTTTTATAGAACTCATTTCGGACTACAGTGAATCACGCGTCTCATGTGAACTTCGTAAATGAAGCAACTTTCTGAAATACTCCTGGCTTCTGAGCGCTCGCTGTACGCTGAGTTTAAAAGTCAGTAGGTGGCGAAAGGAGACATTATCAACACATGAGCCAAATGGAACCTCCATTTTGACACTTAGATTGAACAGTGAAGCAGGGGCAGGCTAAAAAATGATCTTGCAGGGAGATGTAATGGGACCTTTCACCTTGGCAATTTGTTACAGTGATATTTGCCACTCCTATCAGCCAAGCAATCTGACCCCTGCTATGTAGAGTGGTTAATTTAAGAGGCAGCATTTCATTTTACAAAACAACTGGCGATTTCACATGCTCGGCGAGCACTCCATTTTGGAAGCAATAGTTCACCTTAGCAGCCAAGCACAAAATTGCTGCCAGCAAAGCGGGCCTGCCGTTCAACGGAGGCACGGGGTGAGTGGATGATTAAAAGTAGATTTTGACCTATGCTTTCTAAGCAAAACCGGGAACTAAATGTGGGATGAACTCCAATCTGCGCATGGGTGCTTTGGATTTACTTAATGAGAGCTTGCTAAAAAAATATTTTAAAAAATATTGCGGACGGAGTCTGTGAAGCCGCTTACCTATAACAAGCCTAAAGAAAACATCAGTGTGAAAGACCACTTTTGTTTCTGTTGCTGCAGAGAGGGCGAGGGGGGAGAATGTGGCCTTATTGCCAAAGCTGCCGACTTTGAAGCTGAGCAGAAAAAGCAAATGGGTGCGAGAGCGCAATGTGGAACACTCATGCTTGTGCTAGCGGGAGCAGCGGCGCGCAGCCACGCTAATTAGAAACATACACCACTTTTGTTTCTGTTGCTGCAGAGAGGGCGAGGGGGAAGAATGTGCCCTTATGGCCAAAGCTGCCTACTTTGAAGCTGAGCAGAAAAAGCAAATGAGTGAGAGAGCGCAATGTGGAACACTCATGCTTGTGCTAGCTTGCCCCCAGCGGGAGCGGGAGTGCTAATTAAAACAAGCAAACAAAAAAAAAACGCCACACGACCGATGCGCCTTAACGTACACAATACAAAAACGCAAGCCTACACATGCAACCTTGTAAAAATTAAAAATTCACCACAAAACCTATGTGCCTCAAAATGCGAACAAAAAATGTAAACAAAAGTTAAAACGCATGCAATAGTAAAGAGTTAACGTGAATAGAAGGATGCATGCAATAGTAAAACAAACAAGAAGGTAAAGGAAAGAAAACAAACGGAAAGAAAGAGCCTGATCAAAGCTGAAGAAAAGGGAGGGGGAGAAGGGAGGAGGGAGTGCGAGCAGCAGCTGTGTTAAACAAGCCGAGGTGACAAGAAGGGCTGGGCGAGAAGGGAGGGGGGAATGCCAGCAACAGAGGAGCCTGATCAAAGCTGACGAAAAGGGAAGGGGAGAAGGGAGGAGGGAGTGTGAGCAGCAGCTGTGCATGTGCACGCCAACGTGCACTCAAGGTTTAGGCCAGCCAAAACTGTGGGTAGCACTTTGAAAATCCCACATATAAAATGTCTCTTCGAGCCTTTGGCTCGCGAGACCTAAACATAGGGGCACATGCATCAAGGTAGGATTTTGCGAGTCCTTAATTGCTATTATTAAGGAATCACAATTAAGGACTTGCAAAAGCCTATGCATGTAGGAATCGCTATAAAAATAGCGATTCCTAAACAATCCTTAATTGAGACTCACAATTTGCGAGTCGCAATTAAGGAATGGTTCCCCATTAGGAATTAATGGGAGATTGATGCGCAATTTGCGTGTACCAATAGGTACTCGTAAATTGCACATGCAATTTCAAGGGTTTCAAAAGGACACCCTGTTGCACCCCTGAAATTGTGATGTGCACCCATGTTGCACACACATGCGCAACATAAAACTTTGAAAAATGCACTTAAGTGCATTTTTCATAGGTTTTGCAAATTACCGACCAGTTTAATTGCTTGGTAATTTGCGGCCCAAAATAGCAAATTCGCTATTTTAAAGTGGTTCTTGCATTGCATTTAAGGAATCGCAAATTGAAATTCCTTAAATGCAATCGCAATTTGAGAAATCGCAATTAATTGCGAATTCTTAAATTGCGAGTGCCTTGAACCTTGATGCATCGCAAAAGCCCTTTGTGCGGGCGCAAACTGCCGATTTTTGCGAATCACGCCGTTTGCGCTTGCAAAAATGGTTGATGCATGTGCCTTAAAGAGAATAGATTACTAAAAGCACACTATCAGACTCGATTTCTTCGTTCAAACCTCCAGAATTAAACTCTTTAGGTTTCTTCTGCCATCTTGTGGCAGTTTTTTAAATTGCAATAGTTCATGTGTCTGCTTTTTTACCTGCTTCATCTATAAGCTCAACATCAAGCATGTTACATGCAGAAGGCTACATTTTGGAACGGAAAGGGAAATGAAGTTCAACTTCCTTTTAATATTTAAAATGAAGAATACATATTTAAAGTCGCAACATATAAAAATACGCACACGCAAATATTCTAGGGCGGAAATAGACATCCCCAGGATATATTTTTGGGCCATATAATCAGTGCTACATTTGGAAAAACCTTACTCAGGGAACTCTTAAATTGGGGTTCACGGTGTTGCAACTAAAAGAGACAGAATCACACGAGCTTTTTTTAAAAAAAAAAACAAGAGCGACCCTTACATCCATGTGATTTGGGTATTAGCTATTAGCTAGCAACAATTGTTCACAGGGAACTCATTTTTAAGGAAAAATCTTTTTTTTCGCAAGTTTTGACCTTGCATTGTTTATATCATAAACAGAGAAAAATAAATCGAGTTTGGTATACGGTAGAATCCATCCACCTTAATCAATTATAAAATTACAATATTAATTGCTGCTGAGAAGAAGTAGCCCTAGGGATATAATACTTTTTACTCACTGTAGCTGAAATGAGTAATATATTTATTCCTGATTACAAATATATTATAAAATAACACACCAATATATATTTACAATGCAATGTTTGTTAAAAAAGAAAAAACTGTGACATTTGTGACCTCAATTAAGTGACCATAACCAACGCTCATTCGAACATATACAGGCACATGCATCAAAAGAAAAACCGGTCGCAAACGGGCAGATTCTCAGAATCTGCCCCTTTGCGACCGGTATTTTTGTATTTGGGATGCATCATCCCAAATATAAAAATTGCAATTTAAGGAATCTTTAAATTGTGATTACTTAAATTGCGATTGCATTTAAGGAATCGCAAATTGAGATTCCTTAAATGCAATGCATTAAAGTAAAAAAATTAGCAATTTTGCTATTAGGGGGCGCAAATTACCATGAAGTTGAACTTCTTGGTAATTTGCATAAACTTTGAAAAATGCACTAAAGTGCATTTTTCAAAGTTCCATTTTACACACACACGTGCCCTTGGGGCATGTGTGTGTGCAAGATGTACTCATATGCAGATTTCAGGGGTGCAACAGGGTGTCCTTTTAACACCCTGGCACCCTTGAAATTGCATTCTCAATTTGCGATTAGCTAATTGAGAATCGCAAATTGAGAATGTCTTCCCATTCATTCCTATGGGCCTCTAGGCCCATAGGAATGAAAGGGGAGGTATTCCTTAATTGCAACTCGCTATTTGCGAGTTGCAATTAGGGAATGTTTAGAAATCACTATTTTGAATTCCCCCCGTAGGACGGCTTTAAGGGCTGTCCATTGTATCGCTGGAGACGTGTCAGAGTTTGCGTTAAGGGCAAGGTAGTTGGCAATGGCTACCTTGATCTGATCGACAGTGGATGCAGAGTGTAATAGCATGTCGCCAATGCCGCAGTGGCTGCTGGACTCGGGGGAAGTGGAAGGTGGCAACAACAGGGGAGTGGTCTGAGAGAGATGCAGTAAGGATCTCGGAGCCCGTCGCGAGCGCCTGCAGCGGGATGGAGCTAATGAAATAGTCAAGCCTAGCGTATGTTTTGTGTGCCCCTGAGTAGTGCGTATAAGCGCGGCTATGGGGGTGAAAGTGGTGCCACAGATCGACGAGCCCAAGATCGCCAAGACAAGTCAACCCTGCTTGAGAAAGAGCTCCCACCTGAGTTGTCCGCTGGGCCGAGCGGTCACAGAGATTGTCAAATACTAAATTCAAATCACCTCCCAGTAACAGGCGGCGCTCCGCGTTAGCTGTTGCCTCGGTAAGTACGGTGTGGAAAAATTTAACCTGACCTTCGTTTGGGGCGTAAACAGAGCCTACTATGATAGAGACCCCTGCCACTAGGAACTGATAAGTAAGTAAGCGTCCCTTTATCTCAGCCTCCCTCTGAAGGACCCTGCCCTGAAAGGAGCGAGAGACCAGGATAGCAACCCCAGTGGATTTGGTGGAATTAGAGGAGAATAGTTGCGTGGGGAAGGCACGCGTTTTCATCCTATGATGGTCCTTGGGGGTGAGATGCATCTCCTGTAAGAGGCCTATGTCTGCAGCTGAAAGTTCCAAAAAGTAGAGAACTGCCTTACGATTGACCGGATTGTTAAGTCCCCGAACATTAAGAGTAAGATTCTTAAGTGGCTTATGAGGCATCTGGAATGTGGAGGAGAGACATGCTAAGGCGGAGCGCGCAGCGACTACGCTGAGGCGCAACACGGAGACATTCCGGACATATTGCATTACCAGTACACCACCTGTCTGTGGAGGGGAGGAGGATGGACGAGAGGAGCAAACCCCAAAACAACCCAAGAACCCCAAAAAAACAAGAGGACTCTACCTTCCCTAACCCGTGCAAAATACCAATCATAAACAACAATGAGCATAGTCTGTCGTCCCTGGACAGCTGGTCAGTCAAAGTACGGGGGTCCATATGGTGGCCACCAGAAGAGCAGCCCTTCCCCCGCCACCCACCCAGAGCCAGCAAAGATGCTAAGAGAGAGATCAAAAGTGAAAGGTGCCCTCCTGCTTCACTTGGCCGTGTCATCGCTCCCTGCAAGAGCCTCCGTGGCTGCGGTCAGGGTCGCCTGCTGACTCCGAGCGATCTCCGACTGGGGCGGCCTAAGGGGGGGGCCATCTAGTCTGTCTCTGCCATCCAGACGAGGAAGTCTCCGAGCCCGACACGGCCCCACCTCGATCATCTTCATCACTTGGTGCCGCCAGGCCCAACAGCCCGCAGGCATCTACCAAAGAGCGTAGTTGATGGAGCCTGCCCTCGTGGCGAAATATGAGGCGGAACGGATGTCCTCACGAATAGGTGATCCCCTGCTGCCGAAGATGCTCCGTCACGGGCGGAACTGCCGTCGTCGCTGTAGGGTAATCAAGGCCAAGTCTTGATATAGGACAGGAGCGTGACCCTGGAATGAGATAGGATGGAGGGCTCGTGCCTTGGTAAGGATGGACTCTTTGATTTTAAAGTCTTGAACACACACCAGGATGTCTGCCGGTGGAGCATTGGGACCTCTGGGCAGACCCACTCTATGGGCTCTATCGAAGACAACGACGGCATCAGGAGTGCCCCCCAAGATGTGCCGGAAGAGGGCCGTGGTGAAGGCAAACAGGTCCCTAGTATCCTCGATCAGTTTAACCCCACGGATCCGGATATTATGTCTTCGGGACCGGTTTTCCAGGTCCTCCAGATGCGTTGGAATATCCATATTCTGGTCCTGCAGGCGGATTACCTCCTGCTGAAGCATTGCCAGTTCATTTGCCGCCGTATCGCTTTTCTCATCGAGGGTGGCTACTCTTTCCCCGACACCATCAACATCCCTGCGCATTTCCTTGATTTCCGTGGCAAATTCGGCCTTCACAGATTGGATGTCTTCCCGTAGAGTAAGGAACAGAGGCTTCAGGAAAGCTTAAGTGATGGGCTCCTCCCCAGAGCTTGGAGGAAGTCTGGAAGGCTCAGCATCAGGCGCCCCGCTCGCCATGGAGGCGGGCGACTGGGGTCGACCGAAGATATCCTTCAGGGGTTTCACCTTGGTGTGCCTGGGTTTGGACATGCTCTCTCTCCCCTGCCGGTCGCCTGTCGTTGTATGATCAGAGAGGGCAGAGCCCCTCCGTGGGCTGGCGCAATCGCTGGGAAAAGTCTGTGAGAGCTCGAGGTGCGGTCCCCCAGATGGACGTGGGTCCCCCGCTAACGCCACGAGGGTGCCGCAGGCCCCAGCCGCCTCAAGCCCCGGGGACCCCCGCCTGATGTCCCGCATCAATGCGCCGCGTCGGCAGGATCTAGTGCGCGGCCAGGGGTGCAGCCGACCAGTCCCCCGTCGCCCCGGGAGCCCCGAAGGCCAGGCCAGCACTGTGAAGTATCGTGGGGAGGAGGCCCCAGACGCCCCCACCACTCCTCTCAGGGAGGCCTCGTCGTCCAGCCGCGCGACTCCCACTGCCGACGCTCCAAGCCTGTATCTCCAGAAGAGCGCCCACAGCTACAAGCCAAAGAAATGATGGGGCGCAGCACACCCACACGTTGCGGTGCTAATCGTCCCTGCTGCTCAGGTTCCGGGACCGGTAGGACCACCTAGTAACTCGCCGCCGCCGTGGTACAGAGATGGGCTGGCGCCGCGCTCATCTGAGGTCCTGGGGCCCCTCTCCGAACTGCCCGCTCTGCCTGTGCTCCGCAGCATTCAGCTGGAGATGTTCCACAGCATGCCTGCCCGATCCCACTCTCGGGTGTCCATCAGCGGGAGCAGCAATGGACCAAGCGACTGAGGGGGGAGGGGAGGGGGCACTCGAGCGCCGGGGCAGTCCCATGCCACCCGTATCGTCACTCAGTCTCTGCCCCCAGCCCCCGGTCCCACCAGCACCTCTAAACCTGCAGCCGTCGTCGCGGTGGGAACTCCACAATCGTAGGGCCGGGCATCTGCGCAGGCCGGCTCCCAGGAACCGACGCCGCGACACTCCAATGCCGCTTTCTCCGCTTCTCTCCCAAGGCCCCGTCACCGCCACATAGGCCTCGCAGGCCGCTCTGGATCGCCGTAGCTCACAGGGGTGGTTTAGGCCGCGCCCCTGCATCGATCTCTGCCCAGGCGGCCCTCTTCAGATGAGCGGGCAGCTAAGGTTCCAAGGAGGCGCCGTCCGGTGGGGCGGTGTGCTGGAGCCCCCGGAAAGCAACGGAGCCAGCCTCGATGGGCCCCGCCGGGGCCCACCGCAATGTTGAGGCCTCGCCGCACTGGGGAGGCCGGCGCAGGCTCTCCTCGGCTCCGCCGGGGCTCCCGCCCCCGGCTCTTCCGCAGTGGTGAAAGACCCACCGCGAGACCGGGACACCCCAGACCGGGAACCCGGGTCTCGCCGAACTGGAAACGCCCCACACGGGCCGTGCTGTGCTGCGCAGGGTGGGCGGCAGGTAGAAGCCGACAGAGACGCATCTTACCGCACCGCCATCTTGGCCACACCCTTATTGGAGTATTTAAAGGATGTCTTTAGTGGTTCTGATTCACCATTCCAGACCAAGGACCACATTCTTCTCAGGTGCTTTTAGACTATCCTTAGTAGTTGCCGACGACGTTTCGACCCTACTTAGGATACGAGGGTCTCTTCAGGACAGGAATTTCCGGGGGGACATAAGCTCCAAGTAGCAAGCACAGTCAGGTGTATCAATATTTCTTCTTCAATTCAATTGCTTGATGCCCTGTCTTTCAATAATTCAGGGAGTCCAAGGTTGAAGTATTTTTTCTTTAGTTCAACACCATGTGGTACAATAGTTCATCCATAATAGGGAATGTAAGTATTATCGTCTTAATTAGTTAATGTCTGGTCGATCACCGAGACTGAATTTGGTGACATCATGTCAGGTATGACTTAATCTAAACAGCCCGTAGGTGCAGAGTGCCGTAACAAGGAATTCACCATTTTCACAGTAGTACAGCGGCTCGTGATGGGGTAAATTTTGAATCAGAAGCTGTCGGAGAGTTCCAATCGGCGGAGCCCACAGAGTATTACTGCTCCGTCCCGTCTCGCTCACCATTTTTCTGCACTAAGACAAAAAAAAGTCACACTTACCTGAAAGCACCTCTGTAGCAGCCAGGAGTTGGCACAGGACAACAACCCCCACCACCAGCCCACTACCAGCCAGGAGGACCAGAGTCCTAGGGAAAGAGGAAGAGAATGTGCAAGTTCAGTCAGGAGGAGAATGAGATCTTGATTGCAGGGGTGACGGAGCAACAACACCAGCTCTTTGTCATCTCCAAAGTATCATTGGGGAAGAAAAAGAACATATGGCAGTTGAGTGGACAAGGTGAACAGCATTGCTGAAGTTAGGAGAACTGTGACGACCTGTAAAAAGTACTGGCATGATGTCAAGTGCAAAACTAAGGAGAAACTGGCAACCAATCTACAGGCAGCACTGCAGACCGGAGTTGGTAGGCCAGCACCCCAGGAGGAGCCGGATCCCTTGGAGGAGCAGGTGTCTGCTGTCATCTCTGAGGAGCCCGTGGTTTGAGTTGCGGGACAGGACAGTGCTGGCTTTGATGAACTACAACACCAACAGGGTAAGTCCCAACAAGGGTCAATGGGGGAACTGTGTAATGTTGTGCAGTCCAGGCAGCTGTGTCCCAGCGCTCTGCTGCACTGTCTGCAGGAAAAGCTGTTGGCACCTGGCTTTTCTATGCTTAGACGTGACATCAATGTAAGGCCCATTGGCATTTTGATCATATGGTGGCATAGGGCAGTGTTGCAAGCCTTCTAGCTGGAATATCCTACCTCAAAATGTAAGGGCAGCAATGTGCTGTGCCTACAAGAAATGGAACATTCTTGTCTTAACTGCCTGCGCTGTTGGACAAACAGCAGATGCACACCAAAACAGGCACCCCTGTACCATTGTTCAAGGGTACCTGCATTGGTGCAAGCCAGATGGATGTGCACCAGCAGAAGGGAAAGCACAGTGATGCGTACTATTGTCGTAAACACAGTGCAACCCTGCACCTTCCTATTCACACAGCTTGGTGCAGCAAGATGGTTTCTTGCGCTGCGTTGCACCACATGCCTATGAAAGAACCCCTTCAGTCTCACCTGGGCCCATGCACATTAATCTATACTCAAAATCCTTGGCATACAGTTGGTATCTCACAGAAGAAACAACACACCTGAGGTGTGGGGGGCATGTGGTCCATGGGTAGTACATACATATAGGAACAGTTCAATACTCACGTCCATGCTCCCCTAACATAAACTACATGGTACGCAGCTGTCCTGGCACGCAGGCTCAGAGCATACAGGTGTCAGGTGCCATGATAGGGATCACATGAACTCCTCTCATCTGCATATATATGACTGGGTGTGGGGGTGAATGCAAGTTATGTACAGCAGCGGACTATGGGCCATATTCAAAGTCAAAATGTGCAGGGCGTCAATGCTAACAAATCAGAAGCGCAGAGCTGCATAATTTCACAAATGCATTGATGTGCCATATTTACTGGAATATGTGTAACTCTTGTGCACACACCTGCGCCACTGCAAAAAGACCAGCAGTGTGCCAATGCAGCCACCCTTGCACCATGGAGCAAGGGTGATCGGTGCCAGCACAAGGGAAAACACCTGGGGTGCGTCTTATCCTTGTGAATACAGAGCTGTCCTGTGTTTGTGGTATGATGCAGGGTGGCGCAGCTAAAGTGCTAGACCCGCTGTGTTGAGTCATTTCTACGTGAACATGCCCCACTGTAGGTACATGTCACCATTCCCAGCACTACTACCATCTGGGGTGCTGCCTGACACATGCTACTCGATAACAGCCTGCAATTCGGGCCCATTGGAGATGGCCACGCATAATGTAGGTGTTGTAGGCACATGGGAGTCAATGAATGATCAGGGTCTCATCACTGTATGGCAGTAAGTTGGCTGCCAGTACCAAATTTGGAACAGCCAGAGGGGGCATGTACACATACTAGTGCATGGGTCTGATGAAAACGATGTGTGACACCCTGGTGATAACCAACTCTGGTCATGACGAAATGGCATGATCATGTCTGGCATTTCTGGTGTCATGAGGCAGAGGCATCAACAAATTCATCAGCGGCATGGCCAAAGAGCTGTGGGCAATCAGAACCATCTTGGAGTCCATTGAGCGGAATCAGGACTCCAACATGGCTTCCATGGCTGCCTACCACCGCGATGTTGCTGCTGTGTTTTAAAACCAACAGATTCTCCTCCCTGAAGAAACGCCTCATGTTTTGGCAAAGATGATTGGTGCTGCTGGCACAGGATCCACATCTTCCACCCCTGTTTTGTGTGTGCCTCCTTCAGCTGCGGCTTATACAACACCACCCTCATATGGGAGACACTACACACATCAGAGGAGAAAGATGTTGATGGTACCTCTTTCCAATGAAGAAGTGTCTGGTAGCATTCATCTGTGCCATACACCCAGTTTCTCCTTAGCCCTGTGCTGAGCAACATGCCAGGGAACTTCTGCTGTCATTGTTCTCATTTTGACTTCGCCCTTTTAACCATAACCCTCTGTGGACTGTCAATGTGGCCTATGCCCACTAATTACATTGTGGTCATCCTCCTGACTGAAGCACTCCTCTCCTCAACATGTCCCATAACATGTTCCCCACATGGACTCAGTCTGCACATACACCTGCTCTAAACATCCTTTGGGGTTGTTATCCGATGAACTTTAGCTGTGAGACCCTTCAACATTTGAACTTGTAAATAAATGCACTAATAATTACTACCTGTGTGTTGTGTGTCTTCAGGAGTCAGTACCAGGTTGACCATTAGCAATTCTGGGAGGCAACTACACCAACTACTTACCAACGGGACACATGTTTTGAGGAGTCTGGGACAATGCTAGGCAGTGAGAGTGTAAAATATTTGGTTATCGCTATTTGTGTGATGACTAGCAAGTGCTTATTCAGGGTTGCAAACAATAGGTTCAACAGGTGTCATGCAATCAGTGTGAATAGTGAATAAAGTCACCTCACAAATGCCGGGTCTATCCATGGTTACTGTAAGCATAAAACATTGGCCTGACAAGCAAACGCTGCAAGTGTAAGTGGGTATGGGGCAGTCATCAGTGTGTGAGTATAAAAACAAATTGATATTGACCACAAAATCCCTCCAATAGTCTTGGTGTCGGGGCCAGTGCCAGGGAAGGTCGCAATGGCATGACCGTTGTCGGTCCGGATCCACTGCCAGAACCATGGGGTGTCATTGGGGTCGGATCCGCAGGCATGGAACCCAATGGAGCCCCCTCACAACCCTGAGGGGCCCGAAGGCGTTCCAATGGGGTCAGGCCACCGAGAAATGAGGCGCAGGGCCTCATAAAATTCTCGGGGTCGCTAAAGCTCTCGGAAAATCACGGAGTCGTGTCGGCAGACAGAGAGTAGTTGAAACACACTTCAACTTCTTGTGCTTATTGTGCCTCTTACCGGAGTGTCCTGATGATTTGGAGTGGGAGGAAGAGGACGTGGGACTCCTGGAGCAGAGCCCGTAACTTCCTCTCAAACTAGACCGCGAACGAGATCTCCAAGGAGTCGTACGATGCGATGTCGACTGCCAGGCCTTAAGTAGCCTTAGGGACTGCTCCCTCAAAGCCTTCGGAGCCATGGCCTGGCTCGGAGCACGGCTTCGAGTCATGGTCGCACTCCAGGCACCACAGAAAAACCAGGTGCAGGTCCATTACAGACATGGAGCAGTGACAGGCACCGCAAGGCTTGCACCCAGAAGTCTTCCCAGACATGATGGTAAAAACCTACACACCAAAAAGGGGTCAACAAAATGTCAAAAATCCCTGGCAAAAAAGTGACAGAAGGTAACTCTCTTCATGGACCAGCACTTGACTGGCACAGAAAGAAAATAACTGACGTCAGTATGCAGAGGTGGTGGCTGTATAGGTAATGGGAACGTCACTATGGCGCAGATGACTGACGAAGTCACGCGGAGCGGACTGACACCACCTACCGGCACACAGGGGTATTGCTCGATGAAAAGTCTTCCGGATCCTGTCTGACGCCTGGGAAATTCAAGGTGAGGAATGTTCGGCTAGATGTCTCTATTAGATATACCTGAATCTAAACAAAGGGTCAGTGACATTAGGACATCGAAGGTGAGGAACAAAGAACTCTTTCTAAAGAAGTGCATGACATAGCAAAAAGGGCCGAACTAGTGCAACTTGCAGTGGCAGGAAGGAGACAATTTTCATTGGCGTCCGTAGTGGGGAATGCGACCCCGGAGGGCACTTCTTTTTATTTGATAAACAAAAGACTCGGTGGAACAGTCAGGTGCTAGAACAGACAAACTGACATAAGTAGCCTCAACGCACCATAGAATTGATGGTCCTAACATCCTATTCAACAAATACAAACAATACAACAAATACAACCAAATGCAAGAGAATGCAACTCACCTGCAGCTTGGAAGCATCCACTCCTTCTTGGTGGTGAAAGGCTTAAAGCATCTGAAGCTGGGACAGCTCCCTCTCAGTCTTGAAAGAGAATGTGGTTTTCATGTCGAGTTTTCATGGTGTCTGCGGCGCTGGCAGTAGTCAGACGAGAGGTGCATTGTGGGTATCTCTTTCACACAAATGTATTTCCTCCAGGACCTGGCCCACCTGGAGGGGAAATTAAAAAACAAGCACGGGAGACTATGCTAGTCTTTTTTCCAAATTTTGCCATGAATTCAAGGATCCACCCATGATTTGGCACCAAAATAAAAAAAAATGTTTTAAACCCCCAACAGGGTCAGGCTGGGAGTACACCTATGTGGTTCAGGCTATTCCTACCCTGCCCCTTTTCTTTATTTTTGAAGTTTTTTTGTGGGACTGGGCATCATTTATTTTTGCCGGGGAGGTGGTGGTCCCCGGCAATGTGGGGGAGACCGTAGGGCCTCCCCTGCATTGTTTAAAAAAATAATAATTAATGCATGTAACCCGGGGAGGTGGCGGTCCCTGGCTCAGCAGGGGGGGGCGGAGTGGGCCCCTGCATTTATATGCAGCAGTGCCTTAGGGACATGGTGGTCCACATGGCAGTGGGGAAGCCGCAAGGTTCCCCCGCATATAATTAAGTTACTACCTGGGGGAGGTGGCGTCCCCTGGGTTGTGGGGGGGTGAGAGCATCATTTATTTTCACCCCGAAGAGGTGGGGGTCCCCGTGGCTAATCCAAACAGCTACTCACATGTCCACGACCCCACCCCGCCCTGTTTGTTGGTGTACCACATGACTATGGTGTTGTCTGTGAACACCTGCACTACTTTCCCCTTAAAGGAGGGAAGGAATGCTTTTAGTGCCAAGCGGATTGCCCAGAGCTCCAAGAGTTTGATATGGAGTCCGGACTCCACTGGAGACCAGACTCCTCTGATCTCCACCTCTCCCAGGAGGCCGCCCCATCCCAGGAGTGATGCATTGGTCACCACTGTTAGGTCTGGCTGCGGAAGGGAGAGGGATCTGCCTCTGACCAATCTTGGGTCGTTAACCACCACTGCAGTTGTTGTGCAGTTCCCTCTGCGATCTGGACGGAGTCGGAAAGATTCCCCTGATGCTTTGTCCACTGGAACTTCAGGTCCCTCTGCAGAGCTCACATATGCCACTTGGCATGATCCACCAGCAAGATGCAGGAGGCCATGGAGCCCAGCAGCCTCAGAGTCATTCTCACGGAAATCCAGGATAGTGGCTGAAAAATTGGTATCATAGCCTGAATATCCCGGAAACGCTGCTCGGGAGGCTAGGCCCGATACTACATTGTCCAGAACAGCTCAGATGAAAGGGAGCATCTGAGAGGGAGTCTGGTGTGACTTAGGCACGTTTATAGTGAGCCCCAGGGAGTCAGGAGGTCCGCCGTAGTCTGGAGATGGGAGACGACAGCCTGGGGTGAGCCTGCCTTCAACAGCGAGTCGTCGAGATAGGGGAAGACTGGAACCCCTGATCTGCGCGGATGAGCTGCGACCACCGCCATCACTTTTGTGAACACCCGAGGGGCACTGGTAAGGCCAAAGGGGAGCATGGTGAACTGAAAATGCTCGTGGCCTACCCTGAACCGCAGATATTGTCTGTGGGATGGCAGGACAGGAACATGTAAATAGGCGTCCTGCAAGTCCAACACCACCATCGAGTGTCCAGGTTCAAGGGCAGACAGAACCTGAGCATTTTGATCTGCTCTTACCGGAGGAAGCGGTTGAGGGCCCTGAGGTCGAGAATAGGATGGAGGCCTTTGTTCTTCTTGGGCATCAGGAAGTAGCGGGACTAGCAACCACAATCTACTTCTGGCGCAGGGACCCTTTCGGTAGCTCCCTTGACCAAGAGAGCTGAGACTTCCTGGCAGCTAAACACCAAATGATCCTCCGACATGCGATCGAAAGACGGTGGCATGGAGGGAGGGGCAATCTCAAAGGGGAGGGAGTAGCCCCTTCTGACTATTTGCAAAACCTACCTGTCCGACGTGATGGAGTGCCAGTGAGGCAGGTGATGGCAAATCCTGCCAACCACTGGCCAGTGATGGGCCTTAAAAGTCAGACTAGGAGGGTTTGGAGGCTGCTGCAGGGGGGAAAGGGTGGACTGGCCCACCCGCTGGCTCCCAAACCGGCGAGGTCACTGGATCCCACATCCGCAGCCACACAGAGGCTGGGCAATTTGCGTGAACCAGTGGCTAGGCTGGACCGGATGTAGCTGGGCCCCCCTTCCGTAGCCACGAAGAGGCGAAAAGCAGACTGGAGGGGAGTGGAGGGGAGGACGCAGCGAGGCCCAAGGATCTGGCTGTAGCACGAGAATCCTTAAAGCGCTCCAGCCCGAGTCTGCTTTGTCACCAAAAAGGCAATGGCCATTGAAGGGCATGTCCAGCAAAGGTGACTGGACAACCCCCGAAAAGCCAGACGTCTTCAACCAGGCGTAGCGCAGAAGGGCTACCAACGTGGCAATCATTTTGCCTAGTGAGTTGGTGGTATCCAGTCCACATCGAAACATGAATTTTGCTGTGTCCCTCCCATCTGCCACTTCTAGGGAAAGAATGGCCCGGGCCTCCTCCGGGCACTGAGGCAGCACCTGCGCAACCGTATCCCAGATCGTATGAGAGTATCGGACCAAGAGGACCCCTCCGCCAAGCTGGAAGAAGAGAACATACGCTTCCCAAAGTGATCCAGCTTCTCTGGGGAAGGATGATGGGTGAGGAAAACTGGGTCGCCCAGGGCCGGGAGATGGCGGCGGGCAATTGTCCTTTCCAAAGGAGCCCCTCTGCTTGGCTTGGACCAGGTGCCCAGGAGGACGTCAGTGACGGCTTAATTGAAGGGCAGAAGAGGTTCAGAGGAGGTTGCCGCAGGCTTAAGCACCTCTGTCAGGAGGTTAGTCCTGATGGCCACTAAAGGGAGCTCCAGGCCCAAGGCCTCGGCCGCCCTTCGCACCACCGCAGCGTAGGACGCTCCCTCCTCTTTAGCCGCGGTAGGGGGAGAAAGCGGGTGAAGGTCTGGAGAAGTGTCCAGACCACTGGCGTCACCCGGGTCCTCTCTCCAGTCCGGCTCTTCAAGCTGGTCTGCTAAAGGGTCCAGAGACCCCTCCCAGACCTCATCACCACCATCTGGGCTATAGGGAACACCAGGGATGAACAAGAGAACAAATGTACCCTCTGGCATTGGATCGGACGTCGATCGATGTCGGTCCGGGTGTGGGGGTGAATGCAAGTTATGTACAGCAGCGGACTATGGGCCATATTCAAAGTCAAAATGTGCAGGGCGTCAATGCTAACAAATCAGAAGCGCAGAGCTGCATAATTTCACAAATGCATTGATGTGCCATATTTACTGGAATATGTGTAACTCTTGTGCACACACCTGCGCCACTGCAAAAAGACCAGCAGTGTGCCAATGCAGCCACCCTTGCACCATGGAGCAAGGGTGATCGGTGCCAGCGCACGGGGAAAACACCTGGGGTGCGTCTTATCCTTGTGAATACAGAGCTGTCCTGTGTTTGTGGTATGATGCAGGGTGGCGCAGCTAAAGTGCTAGACCCGCTGTGTTGAGTCATTTCTACGTGAACATGCCCCACTGTAGGTACATGTCACCATTCCCAGCACTACTACCATCTGGGGTGCTGCCTGACAAATGCTACTCCATAACAGCCTGCAATTCGGGCCCATTGGAGATGGCCACGCATAATGTAGGTGTTGTAGGCACATGGGAGTCAATGAATGATCAGGGTCTCATCACTGTATGGCAGTAAGTTGGCTGCCAGTACCAAATTTGGAACAGCCAGAGGGGGCATGTACACATACTAGTGCATGGGTCTGATGAAAACGATGTGTGACACCCTGGTGATAACCAACTCTGGTCATGACGAAATGGCATGATCATGTCTAGCATTTCTGGTGTCATGAGGCAGAGGCATCAACAAATTCATCAGCGGCATGGCCAAAGAGCTGTGGGCAATCAGAACCATCTTGGAGTCCATTGAGCGGAATCAGGACTCCAACATGGCTTCCATGGCTGCCTACCACCGCGATGTTGCTGCTGTGTTTTAAAACCAACAGATTCTCCTCCCTGAAGTAACGCCTCATGTTTTGGCAAAGATGATTGGTGCTGCTGGCACAGGATCCACATCTTCCACCCCTGTTTTGTGTGTGCCTCCTTCAGCTGCGGCTTATACAACACCACCCTCATATGGGAGACACTACACACATCAGAGGAGAAAGATGTTGATGGTACCTCTTTCCAATGAAGAAGTGTCTGGTAGCATTCATCTGTGCCATACACCCAGTTTCTCCTTAGCCCTGTGCTGAGCAACATGCCAGGGAACTTCTGCTGTCATTGTTCTCATTTTGACTTCGCCCTTTTAACCATAACCCTCTGTGGACTGTCAATGTGGCCTATGCCCACTAATTACATTGTGGTCATCCTCCTGACTGAAGCACTCCTCTCCTCAACATGTCCCATGACATGTTCCCCACATGGACTCAGTCTGCACATACACCTGCTCTAAACATCCTTTGGGGTTGTTATCCGATGAACTTTAGCTGTGAGACCCTTCAACATTTGAACTTGTAAATAAATGCACTAATAATTACTACCTGTGTGTTGTGTGTCTTCAGGAGTCAGTACCAGGTTGACCATTAGCAATTCTGGGAGGCAACTACACCAACTACTTACCAACGGGACACATGTTTTGAGGAGTCTGGGACAATGCTAGGCAGTGAGAGTGTAAAATATTTGGTTATCGCTATTTGTGTGATGACTAGCAAGTGCTTATTCAGGGTTGCAAACAATAGGTTCAACAGGTGTCATGCAATCAGTGTGAATAGTGAATAAAGTCACCTCACAAATGCCGGGTCTATCCATGGTTACTGTAAGCATACAACATTGGCCTGACAAGCAAACGCTGCAAGTGTAAGTGGGTATGGGGCAGTCATCAGTGTGTGAGTATAAAAACAAATTGATATTGACCACAAAATCCCTCCAATAGTCTTGGTGTCGGGGCCAGTGCCAGGGAAGGTCGCAATGGCATGACCGTTGTCGGTCCGGATCCACTGCCAGAACCATGGGGTGTCATTGGGGTCGGATCCGCAGGCATGGAACCCAATGGAGCCCCCTCACAAACCTGAGGGGCCCGAAGGCGTTCCAATGGGGTCAGGCCACCGAAAAATGAGGCGCATGGCCTCATAAAATTCTCGGGGTCGCTAAAGCTCTCGGAAAATCACGGAGTCGTGTCGGCAGACAGAGAGTAGTTGAAACACACTTCAACTTCTTGTGCTTATTGTGCCTCTTACCGGAGTGTCCTGATGATTTGGAGTGGGAGGAAGAGGACGTGGGACTCCTGGAGCAGAGCCCGTAACTTCCTCTCAAACTAGACCGCGAACGAGATCTCCGAGGAGTCGTCCGATGCGATGTCGACTGCCAGGCCTTAAGTAGCCTTAGGGACTGCTCCCTCAAAGCCTTCGGAGCCATGGCCTGGCTCGGAGCACGGCTTCGAGTCATGGTCGCACTCCAGGCACCACAGAAAAACCAGGTGCAGGTCCATTACAGACATGGAGCAGTGACAGGCACCGCAAGGCTTGCACCCACAAGTCTTCCCAGACATGTTGGTAAAAACCTACACACCAAAAAGGGGTCAACAAAATGTCAAAAATCCCTGGCAAAAAAGTGACAGAAGGTAACTCTCTTCATGGACCAGCACTTGACTGGCACAGAAAGAAAATAACTGATGTCAGTATGCAGAGGTGGTGGCTGTATAGGTAATGGGAACGTCACTATGGCGCAGATGACTGACGAAGTCACGCGGAGCGGACTGACACCACCTACCGGCACACAGGGGTATTGCTCGATGAAAAGTCTTCCGGATCCTGTCTGACGCCTGGGAAATTCAAGGTGAGGAATGTTCGGCTAGATGTCTCTATTAGATATACCTGAATCTAAACAAAGGGTAAGTGACATTAGGACATCGAAGGTGAGGAACAAAGAACTCTTTCTAAAGAAGTGCATGACATAGCAAAAAGGGCCGAACTAGTGCAACTTGCAGTGGCAGGAAGGAGACAATTTTCATTGGCGTCCGTAGTGGGGAATGCGACCCCGGAGGGCACTTCTTTTTATTTGATAAACAAAAGACTCGGTGGAACAGTCAGGTGCTAGAACAGACAAACTGACATAAGTAGCCTCAACGCACCATAGAATTGATGCACCTAACATCCTATTCAACAAATACAAACAATACAACAAATACAACCAAATGCAAGAGAATGCAACTCACCTGCAGCTTGGAAGCATCCACTCCTTCTTGGTGGTGAAAGGCTTAAAGCATCTGAAGCTGGGACAGCTCCCTCTCAGTCTTGAAAGAGAATGTGGTTTTCATGTCGAGTTTTCATGGTGTCTGCGGCGCTGGCAGTAGTCAGACGAGAGGTGCATTGTGGGTATCTCTTTCACACAAATGTATTTCCTCCAGGACCTGGCCCACCTGGAGGGGAAACTAAAAAACAAGCACGGGAGACTATGCTAGTCTTTTTTCCAAATTTTGCCATGAATTCAAGGATCCACCCATGATTTGGCACCAAAATAAAAAAAAATGTTTTAAACCCCCAACAGGGTCAGGCTGGGAGTACACCTATGTGGTTCAGGCTATTCCTACCCTGCCCCTTTTCTTTATTTTTGAAGTTTTTTTGTGGGACTGGGCATCATTTATTTTTGCCGGGGAGGTGGTGGACCCCGGCAATGTGGGGGAGACCGTAGGGCCTCCCTTGCATTGTTTAAAAAATAATAATTAATGCATGTAACCCGGGGAGGTGGCGGTCCCTGGCTCAGCAGGGGGGGGTGGAGTGGGCCCCTGCATTTAGATGCAGCAGTGCCTTAGGGACATGGTGGTCCACATGGCAGTGGGGAAGCCGCAAGGTTCCCCCGCATATAATTAAGTTACTACCTGGGGGAGGTGGCGTCCCCTGGGTTGTGGGGGGGTGAGAGCACCTCCACGCATCATTTATTTTCACCCCGAAGAGGTGGGGGTCCCCGTGGCTAATCCAAACAGCTACTCACATGTCCACGACCCCACCCCGCCCTGTTTGTTGGTGTACCACATGACTATGGTGTTGTCTGTGAACACCTGCACTACTTTCCCCTTAAAGGAGGGAAGGAATGCTTTTAGTGCCAAGCGGATTGCCCAGAGCTCCAAGAGTTTGATATGGAGTCCGGACTCCACTGGAGACCAGACTCCTCTGATCTCCACCTCTCCCAGGAGGCCGCCCCATCCCAGGAGTGATGCATTGGTCACCACTGTTAGGTCTGGCTGCGGAAGGGAGAGGGATCTGCCTCTGACCAATCTTGGTTCGTTAACCACCACTGCAGTTGTTGTGCAGTTCCCTCTGAGATCTGGACGGAGTCGGAAAGATTCCCCTGATGCTTTGTCCACTGGAACTTCAGGTCCCTCTGCAGAGCTCACATATGCCACTTGGCATGATCCACCAGCAAGATGCAGGAGGCCATGGAGCCCAGCAGCCTCAGAGTCATTCTCACGGAAATCCAGGATAGTGGCTGAAAAATTGGTATCATAGCCTGAATATCCCGGAATCGCTGCTCGGGAGGCTAGGCCCGATACTACATTGTCCAGAACAGCTCAGATGAAAGGGAGCATCTGAGAGGGAGTCTGGTGTGACTTTGGCACGTTTATAGTGAGCCCCAGGGAGTCAGGAGGTCCGCCGTAGTCTGGAGATGGGAGACGACAGCCTGGGGTGAGCCTGCCTTCAACAGCGAGTCGTCGAGATAGGGGAAGACTGGAACCCCTGATCTGCGCGGATGAGCTGCGACCACCGCCATCACTTTTGTGAACACCCGAGGGGCACTGGTAAGGCCAAAGGGGACCATGGTGAACTGAAAATGCTCGTGGCCTACCCTGAACCGCAGATATTGTCTGTGGGATGGCAGGACAGGAACATGTAAATAGGCGTCCTGCAAGTCCAACACCACCATCGAGTCTCCAGGTTCAAGGGCAGACAGAACCTGAGCATTTTGATCTGCTCTTACCGGAGGAAGCGGTTGAGGGCCCTGAGGTCGAGAATAGGATGCAGGCCTTCGTTCTTCTTGGGCATCAGGAAGTAGCGGGACTAGCAACCACAATCTACTTCTGGCGCAGGGACCCTTTCGGTAGCTCCCTTGACCAAGAGAGCTGAGACTTCCTGGCAGCTAAACACCAAATGATCCTCCGACATGCGATCGAAAGACGGTGGCATGGAGGGAGGGGCAATCTCAAAGGGGAGGGAGTAGCCCCTTCTGACTATTTGCAAAACCTACCTGTCCGACGTGATGGAGTGCCAGTGAGGCAGGTGATGGCAAATCCTGCCAACCACTGGCCAGTGATGGGCCTTAAAAGTCAGACTAGGAGGGTTTGGAGGCTGCTGCAGGGGGGAAAGGGTGGACTGGCCCACCCGCTGGCTCCCAGACCGGCGAGGTCACTGGATCCCACATCCGCAGCCACACAGAGGCTGGGCAATTTGCGTGAACCAGTGGCTAGGCTGGACCGGATGTAGCTGGGCCCCCCTTCCGTAGCCACGAAGAGGCGAAAAGCAGACTGGAGGGGAGTGGAGGGGAGGACGCAGCGAGGCCCAAGGATCTGGCTGTAGCACGAGAATCCTTAAAGCGCTCCAGCCCGAGTCTGCTTTGTCACCAAAAAGGCAATGGCCATTGAAGGGCATGTCCAGCAAAGGTGACTGGACAACCCCCGAAAAGCCAGACGTCCTCAACCAGGCGTAGCGCAGAAGGGCTACCAACGTGGCAATCATTTTGCCTAGTGAGTTGGTGGTATCCAGTCCACATCGAAACATGAATTTTGCTGTGTCCCTCCCATCTGCCACTTCTTGGGAAAGAATGGCCCGGGCCTCCTCCGGGCACTGAGGCAGCACCTGCGCAACCGTATCCCAGATCGTATGAGAGTATCGGACCAAGAGGACCCCTCCGCCAAGCTGGAAGAAGAGAACATACGCTTCCCAAAGTGATCCAGCTTCTCTGGGGAAGGATGATGGGTGAGGAAAACTGGGTCGCCCAGGGCCGGGAGATGGCGGCGGGCAATTGTCCTTTCCAAAGGAGCCCCTCTGCTTGGCTTGGACCAGGTGCCCAGGAGGACGTCAGTGACGGCTTAATTGAAGGGCAGAAGAGGTTCAGAGGAGGTTGCCGCAGGCTTAAGCACCTGTCAGGAGGTTAGTCCTGATGGCCACTAAAGGGAGCTCCAGGCCCAAGGCCTCGGCCGCCCTTTGCACCACCGCAGAGTAGGACGCTCCCTCCTCTGTAGCCGCGGTAGGGGGAGAAAGCGGGTGAAGGTCTGGAGAAGTGTCCAGACCACTGGCGTCACCCAGGTCCTCTCTCCAGTCCGGCTCTTCAAGCTGGTCTGCTAAAGGGTCCAGAGACCCCTCCCAGACCTCATCACCACCATCTGGGCTATAGGGAACACCAGGGATGAACAGGAGAACAAATGTACCCTCTGGCATTGGATCGGACGTCGATCGATGTCGGTCCGGGTGTGGGGGTGAATGCAAGTTATGTACAGCAGCGGACTATGGGCCATATTCAAAGTCAAAATGTGCAGGGCGTCAATGCTAACAAATCAGAAGCGCAGAGCTGCATAATTTCACAAATGCATTGATGTGCCATATTTACTGGAATATGTGTAACTCTTGTGCACACACCTGCGCCACTGCAAAAAGACCAGCAGTGTGCCAATGCAGCCACCCTTGCACCATGGAGCAAGGGTGATCGGTGTCAGCACAAGGGAAAACACCTGGGGTGCGTCTTATCCTTGTGAATACAGAGCTGTCCTGTGTTTGTGGTATGATGCAGGGTGGCGCAGCTAAAGTGCTAGACCCGCTGTGTTGAGTCATTTCTACGTGAACATGCCCCACTGTAGGTACATGTCACCATTCCCAGCACTACTACCATCTGGGGTGCTGCCTGACACATGCTACTCCATAACAGCCTGCAATTCGGGCCATTGGAGATGGCCACGCATAATGTAGGTGTTGTAGGCACATGGGAGTCAATGAATGATCAGGGTCTCATCACTGTATGGCAGTAAGTTGGCTGCCAGTACCAAATTTGGAACAGCCAGAGGGGGCGTGTACACATACTAGTGCATGGGTCTGATGAAAACGATGTGTGACACCCTGGTGATAACCAACTCTGGTCATGACGAAATGGCATGATCATGTCTGGCATTTCTGGTGTCATGAGGCAGAGGCATCAACAAATTCATCAGCGGCATGGCCAAAGAGCTGTGGGCAATCAGAACCATCTTGGAGTCCATTGAGCGGAATCAGGACTCCAACATGGCTCCCATGGCTGCCTACCACCGCGATGTTGCTGCTATGTTTTAAAACCAACAGATTCTCCTCCCTGAAGTAACGCCTCATGTTTTGGCAAAGATGATTGGTGCTGCTGGCACAGGATCCACATCTTCCACCCCTGTTTTGTGTGTGCCTCCTTCAGCTGCGGCTTATACAACACCACCCTCATATGGGAGACACTACACACATCAGAGGAGAAAGATGTTGATGGTACCTCTTTCCAATGAAGAAGTGTCTGGTAACATTCATCTGTGCCATACACCCAGTTTCTCCTTAGCCCTGTGCTGAGCAACATGCCAGGGAACTTCTGCTGTCATTGTTCTCATTTTGACTTCACCCTTTTAACCATAACCCTCTGTGGACTGTCAATGTGGCCTATGCCCACTAATTACATTGTGGTCATCCTCCTGACTGAAGCACTCCTCTCCTCAACATGTCCCATGACATGTTCCCCACATGGACTCAGTCTGCACATACACCTGCTCTAAACATCCTTTGGGGTTGTTATCCGATGAACTTTAGCTGTGAGACCCTTCAACATTTGAACTTGTAAATAAATGCACTAATAATTACTACCTGTGTGTTGTGTGTCTTCAGGAGTCAGTACCAGGTTGACCATTAGCAATTCTGGGAGGCAACTACACCAACTACTTACCAACGGGACACATGTTTTGAGGAGTCTGGGACAATGCTAGGCAGTGAGAGTGTAAAATATTTGGTTATCGCTATTTGTGTGATGACTAGCAAGTGCTTATTCAGGGTTGCAAACAATAGGTTCAACAGGTGTCATGCAATCAGTGTGAATAGTGAATAAAGTCACCTCACAAATGCCGGGTCTATCCATGGTTACTGTAAGCATACAACATTGGCCTGACAAGCAAACGCTGCAAGTGTAAGTGGGTATGGGGCAGTCATCAGTGTGTGAGTATAAAAACAAATTGATATTGACCACAAAATCCCTCCAATAGTCTTGGTGTCGGGGCCAGTGCCAGGGAAGGTCGCAATGGCATGACCGTTGTCGGTCCGGATCCACTGCCAGAACCATGGGGTGTCATTGGGGTCGGATCCGCAGGCATGGAACGCAATGGAGCCCCCTCACAACCCTGAGGGGCCCGAAGGCGTTCCAATGGGGTCAGGCCACCGAAAAATGAGGCGCATGGCCTCATAAAATTCTCGGGGTCGCTAAAGCTCTCGGAAAATCACGGAGTCGTGTCGGCAGACAGAGAGTAGTTGAAACACACTTCAACTTCTTGTGCTTATTGTGCCTCTTACCGGAGTGTCCTGATGATTTGGAGTGGGAGGAAGAGGACGTGGGACTCCTGGAGCAGAGCCCGTAACTTCCTCTCAAACTAGACCGCGAACGAGATCTCCGAGGAGTCATACGATGCGATGTCGACTGCCAGGCCTTAAGTAGCCTTAGGGACTGCTCCCTCAAAGCCTTCGGAGCCATGGCCTGGCTCGGAGCACGGCTTCGAGTCATGGTCGCACTCCAGGCACCACAGAAAAACCAGGTGCAGGTCCATTACAGACATGGAGCAGTGACAGGCACCGCAAGGCTTGCACCCAGAAGTCTTCCCAGACATGATGGTAAAAACCTACACACCAAAAAGGGGTCAACAAAATGTCAAAAATCCCTGGCAAAAAAGTGACAGAAGGTAACTCTCTTCATGGACCAGCACTTGACTGGCACAGAAAGAAAATAACTGACGTCAGTATGCAGAGGTGGTGGCTGTATAGGTAATGGGAACGTCACTATGGCGCAGATGACTGACGAAGTCACGCGGAGCGGACTGACACCACCTACCGGCACACAGGGGTATTGCTCGATGAAAAGTCTTCCGGATCCTGTCTGACGCCTGGGAAATTCAAGGTGAGGAATGTTCGGCTAGATGTCTCTATTAGATATACCTGAATCTAAACAAAGGGTAAGTGACATTAGGACATCGAAGGTGAGGAACAAAGAACTCTTTCTAAAGAAGTGCATGACATAGCAAAAAGGGCCGAACTAGTGCAACTTGCAGTGGCAGGAAGGAGACAATTTTCATTGGCGTCCGTAGTGGGGAATGCGACCCCGGAGGGCACTTCTTTTTATTTGATAAACAAAAGACTCGGTGGAACAGTCAGGTGCTAGAACAGACAAACTGACATAAGTAGCCTCAACGCACCATAGAATTGATGCACCTAACATCCTATTCAACAAATACAAACAATACAACAAATACAACCAAATGCAAGAGAATGCAACTCACCTGCAGCTTGGAAGCATCCACTCCTTCTTGGTGGTGAAAGGCTTAAAGCATCTGAAGCTGGGACAGCTCCCTCTCAGTCTTGAAAGAGAATGTGGTTTTCATGTCGAGTTTTCATGGTGTCTGCGGCGCTGGCAGTAGTCAGACGAGAGGTGCATTGTGGGTATCTCTTTCACACAAATGTATTTCCTCCAGGACCTGGCCCACCTGGAGGGGAAATTAAAAAACAAGCACGGGAGACTATGCTAGTCTTTTTTCCAAATTTTGCCATGAATTCAAGGATCCACCCATGATTTGGCACCAAAATAAAAAAAAATGTTTTAAACCCCCAACAGGGTCAGGCTGGGAGTACACCTATGTGGTTCAGGCTATTCCTACCCTGCCCCTTTTCTTTATTTTTTAAGTTTTTTTGTGGGACTGGGCATCATTTATTTTTGCCGGGGAGGTGGTGGTCCCCGGCAATGTGGGGGAGACCGTAGGGCCTCCCCTGCATTGTTAAAAAAAATAATAATTAATGCATGTAACCCGGGGAGGTGGCGGTCCCTGGCTCAGCAGGGGGGGCGGAGTGGGCCCCTGCATTTAGATGCAGCAGTGCCTTAGGGACATGGTGGTCCACATGGCAGTGGGGAAGCCGCAAGGTTCCCCCGCATATAATTAAGTCACTACCTGGGGGAGGTGGCGTCCCCTGGGTTGTGGGGGGGTGAGAGCACCTCCACGCATCATTTATTTTCACCCCGAAGAGGTGGGGGTCCCCGTGGCTAATCCAAACAGCTACTCACATGTCCACGACCCCACCCCGCCCTGTTTGTTGGTGTACCACATGACTATGGTGTTGTCTGTGAACACCTGCACTACTTTCCCCTTAAAGGAGGGAAGGAATGCTTTTAGTGCCAAGAGGATTGCCCAGAGCTCCAAGAGTTTGATATGGAGTCCGGACTCCACTGGAGACCAGACTCCTCTGATCTCCACCTCTCCCAGGAGGCCGCCCCATCCCAGGAGTGATGCATTGGTCACCACTGTTAGGTCTGGCTGCGGAAGGGAGAGGGATCTGCCTCTGACCAATCTTGGTTCGTTAACCCCCACTGCAGTTGTTGTGCAGTTCCCTCTGAGATCTGGACGGAGTCGGAAAGATTCCCCTGATGCTTTGTCCACTGGAACTTCAGGTCCCTCTGCAGAGCTCACATATGCCACTTGGCATGATCCACCAGCAAGATGCAGGAGGCCATGGAGCCCAGCAGCCTCAGAGTCATTCTCACGGAAATCCAGGATAGTGGCTGAAAAATTGGTATCATAGCCTGAATATCCCGGAATCGCTGCTCGGGAGGCTAGGCCCGATACTACATTGTCCAGAACAGCTTAGATGAAAGGGAGCATCTGAGAGGGAGTCTGGTGTGACTTTGGCACGTTTATAGTGAGCCCCAGGGAGTCAGGAGGTCCGCCGTAGTCTGGAGATGGGAGACGACAGCCTGGGGTGAGCCTGCCTTCAACAGCGAGTCGTCGAGATAGGGGAAGACTGGAACCCCTGATCTGCGCGGATGAGCTGCGACCACCGCCATCACTTTTGTGAACACCCGAGGGGCACTGGTAAGGCCAAAGGGGAGCATGGTGAACTGAAAATGCTCGTGGCCTACCCTGAACCGCAGATATTGTCTGTGGGATGGCAGGACAGGAACATGTAAATAGGCGTCCTGCAAGTCCAAAACCACCATCGAGTCTCCAGGTTCAAGGGCAGACAGAACCTGAGCATTTTGATCTGCTCTTACCGGAGGAAGCGGTTGAGGGCCCTGAGGTCGAGAATAGGATGCAGGCCTTTGTTCTTCTTGGGCATCAGGAAGTAGCGGGACTAGCAACCACAATCTACTTCTGGCGCAGGGACCCTTTCGGTAGCTCCCTTGACCAAGAGAGCTGAGACTTCCTGGCAGCTAAACACCAAATGATCCTCCGACATGCGATCGAAAGACGGTGGCATGGAGGGAGGGGCAATCTCAAAGGGGAGGGAGTAGCCCCTTCTGACTATTTGCAAAACCTACCTGTCCGACGTGATGGAGTGCCAGTGAGGCAGGTGATGGCAAATCCTGCCAACCACTGGCCAGTGATGGGCCTTAAAAGTCAGACTAGGAGGGTTTGGAGGCTGCTGCAGGGGGGAAAGGGTGGACTGGCCCACCCGCTGGCTCCCAAACCGGCGAGGTCACTGGATCCCACATCCACAGCCACACAGAGGCTGGGCAATTTGCGTGAACCAGTGGCTAGGCTGGACCGGATGTTGCTGGGCCCCCCTTCCGTAGCCACGAAGAGGCGAAAAGCAGACTGGAGGGGAGGACGCAGCGAGGCCCAAGGATCTGGCTGTAGCACGAGAATCCTTAAAGCGCTCCAGCCCGAGTCTGCTTTTTCACCAAATAGGCAATGGCCATTGAAGGGCATGTCCAGCAAAGGTGACTGGACAACCCCCGAAAAGCCAGACGTCCTCAACCAGGCGTAGCGCAGAAGGGCTACCAACGTGGCAATCATTTTGCCTAGTGAGTTGGTGGTATCCAGTCCACATCGAAACATGAATTTTGCTGTGTCCCTCCCATCTGCCACTTCTTGGGAAAGAATGGCCCGGGCCTCCTCCGGGCACTGAGGCAGCACCTGCGCAACCGTATCCCAGATCGTATGAGAGTATCGGACCAAGAGGACCCCTCCGCCAAGCTGGAAGAAGAGAACATACGCTTCCCAAAGTGATCCAGCTTCTCTGGGGAAGGATGATGGGTGAGGAAAACTGGGTTGCCCAGGGCCGGGAGATGGCGGCGGGCAATTGTCCTTTCCAAAGGAGCCCCTCTGCTTGGCTTGGACCAGGTGCCCAGGAGGACGTCAGTGACGGCTTAATTGAAGGGCAGAAGAGGTTCAGAGGAGGTTGCCGCAGGCTTAAGCACCTCTGTCAGGAGGTTAGTCCTGATGGCCACTAAAGGGAGCTCCAGGCCCAAGGCCTCGGCCGCCCTTCGCACCACCGCAGCGTAGGACGCTCCCTCCTCTGTAGCCGCGGTAGGGGGAGAAAGCGGGTGAAGGTCTGGAGAAGTGTCCAGACCACTGGCGTCACCCAGGTCCTCTCTCCAGTCCGGCTCTTCAAGCTGGTCTGCTAAAGGGTCCAGAGACCCCTCCCAGACCTCATCACCACCATCTGGGCTATAGGGAACACCAGGGATGAACAAGAGAACAAATGTACCCTCTGGCATTGGATCGGACGTCGGCATCTCGGGGGGTGAAGATGGGTGCGGCACCGGCCAGGGGCACGGCCGGCACCGGGGGCATCGTTGTCGGGATCGGTGCCGAGGAAGGTCGAGTAAGATTGACCCGTGTTGATCCAGGACCAGATCCACGGGACCCTACCGGGATGGGGCAAGAGCCACTGACATCGAAGGCCCAGGGCCCCCGACTGGCTCCGCGCGGCCTGAAGGCAGGCTGCCCAAAGATACGATGGAGGGCTTCATATAATGTATGAAGTTGGGCAGGGGACGCACCGGCTCCCGGAAACTGGGGACGGCGCGGAGTTGTCTCTGAATCAGGCACCGAAAGGGTTGCCTTAGAGCGATGGAGCTCACTGTCCCGCGTCACGTCCTGTGGTAAATAAAAATTCCTTTACCGGGACTGAATTTGATACAGAAACATTATAAAATAGCTCGGTAAAATGAGAGGCAGAATCCGTGATATTAGAGTTTCGGAATGGGCTTTATTCCAATAATCGATTATAATCGGATGCTTCAAGTTCCATCACCACGGGGGTTCAGGAAGTGAAGTACATACTTTATTGACAAGAAGTAACTTTTATAGTACATACATTATAATGAAGTGAGTACAGTAGGCGTAACAATTGATAAGGACATTGACGTTTGGTCTGCGTAACCGAAAATGGGTGTAATAATGAGTAAAAAGAAACATGATTGGTTATGATGTAATACATAGGTGGATCTATAAGATAATACTTGGCATAGATGCGCGCGCAGCAGTATGACGTGTAATTGACGTGTAACTAGGGGGTGACGGGGACTTGACATTTAGCTCTATATGTGGAGACGAGAAGTCTGGGGGGTCAAGTCAACCTAATCCCAAATCATATCTAACATCCTATGTTTAAAGAACTATGTTATCCACAAAAGAAGGACTCTCGGACAGAATCTATTCTATACTGACTGTGCGTGCGTGTACAAGCGTCTAAGTGTCTACACTGAATGCGAGGGGGTAGGAATATTCCATGGTAACAGGGCTATGAATTACTTGCATGAGGACAGAGAAGTTGGGCCTTTTTGCTTGGTAACTGGAAGAATGTTTACTTAAACTACTAGGCAGGAATGCATCGGCTGAGGGGGAAGCAGATAATTCGAAGGTGAAATACAGTTCTTGGCAGAGAGTAGGCTGATGTCAGGCTTCGTGAGCCGCGCAGAGAATGAGACAAAGTTCATGGTCACAGATGCAGGCTCGGACTGGAGCTTTCAGAGGCAGAAGGCAAGAGGAGTTTTGATGACAGAATCAGGGCCTACTTGCCTGGACTGTAAAGTGGCATAAGTGAACCATATAAAGCCGGTGGCCTTTCATATTTAGGAATGGAATATCCGGCCTATTCATGGCGGATCTGTCAAAGGACATGTTGACGGTGGACGCACATGTGTTTGCGTCTTCATAACTGGAACTGGAGGGAAACATACATGTACTTGTGACATGCACATGGGACCGTTGGGGTCCAAGATAGGGGACATAACTGACCAGAAAAATCCATATTTCCACATTCCCTCCTTGTCCCCTACTTGCCCTTCAAGAGATATCAATCTTCATCAATCCATTGATCTGTTCATATAGCATCATTTGTTCTTCTTTCTTCTTCCGGGATCTTGAATGAAAATCTTGATGTGGAATGCACGATGTGGCACACAGACCACAAATCGCTGGTCCACATTGTAGACATAGACAGCAACTGAATAGTATGAGAAGGCCAATACCTAGGAAGGATAAAACTCTCCATCCCCAGGCTGATACCGTATTCCAAAACCAACTGGACCAAGTCCAAGTGCTTGGGTTCTGGTGTATCTGGCTTACAATCTTATGAAGGCGAGTGATGGCTTTATATACAGATGGCGAATTTTCTGGTATGAATACGCAGCAGCTTGATCCGATGACCCTACAAGCTCCGCCCCTATCAGCCAGGATGACGTCAAGGACAAGACGATTTTGAAGCACAACAATCCGCATAGCAGACTGCTCTTCCGTTAAATTGCCTAAGGCGGAAATAGTCTCATTCACTACTGCTTCAAGGGTTCTAGTTAATCTACGTATCAGCTTACTGTTAGTAACAGTACCTATATAGGGAAAGATGCCTTTATTAAAATCTACATACTTGTCCCATGCCGTCTCAGTGTAATCGACAATGGGGAGATCTCTCCGTTCTCTGTTGTGTACTAAATGAATATTTCTGTAATAATCAGGAGGAGCTAGGAAAACAGGTGGCAAAAGGAATGCAATGTAGCAGGTACCATCCCAATCTAGGGGTAGACGCATATATGCAGTCTGACCACATATAAAGTAGGAGTGGCGAGAAGCTCTAAATGAAGATTTTCCTTGATCACTGAATTCTACTATAGTAGTGCATTTACTATGGCCCATATGTATGGAACCAACCTTTCTTACACACAATTCACCCTTCGCTGGAAATACTGACATGGTGGGTAAGACTAGTTCAATTTCAGATACGACATTTAGAATCATGAGATTAGGTGTAAAATTACCTAATCCATATACTTCATTTTCTAGATCAGTTCCTGTTCTTTTGGGGCGACCCTCCTTGTCAGGGTAACAGACCTTGAGTAAAGCTAGGTTCAGATTTCCCCATACCCAATGATCTCGGTAAACTGCTGTGTCTGAGTCTATGGAATTAATTAAGCTAAACCATGCTCCACCGGAGCCATTATGTGTAGATGGATGTGGAAAGAAAGGCAGGACTCCTTCATAATTCTGATAGGGAGGGAGTCGGCCACACACCCAACAATTGGTGGCATTACTAGTCTGATGGGAATGATGTAACATACTAATGAAAGTGTTATTGCGCAGCGCAAGTCTATAAGACAATTCATGCGGAGGTAAGTCACTAAAAGAATGTTCAGCAGCAACATTATAAACATGTCTAGAAATAGGGTAATATATGTGCAACAACATACTTGTAATAATTATTAAAAGACTCAATAAAAACAAAATTAATAATGTCACTATGCAGTGGCTACGCAGTGATTTACAATACGCCTGTCGTTTCAACATTTTTCGGGTATTTTCTCTACTCAGGTCCAAGGGATACATGTCAGAGACAATTCAACCGCTTCACCTTGGAGAGGACTTAAACAATCAAATTGCTCGACTTGGTGGGCCTAAGCTTTAGTTTGTAATTTTCAGATTTGTTCGGTTCAACAAAAGGGAGTTTTGTATCAGTCTGTGAGGGGGTGCAGGGCACAATGTCTATATCCGAAGATAGTCCATGAAATTTCTTGATGTGGTTTGAATGAATCCAGCCCTTGCGGCCCTCGATCTTCACGGCTGTTCTTGTGGTCAACAGGACCAACTTGGGTGCTTTCCACCTGGGCTCCAGCTGAGTCTTTCGGTCGAAATTCCTCACAAATACAAGATTACCCGGAACAACGTCATGGGGTTTCACCTCAGTGTTGTCGGGAAAGGCTGCAGCTACCTGTGAACGAGAAGATTGTAGTGCAGACATCAAGGAAGCCAAGTAATCTGTCAGCATATTACAGTCAATATCAGTTATTTTGCGTGGTATAGGCGTCCCCCACATATTCGGTGGTCTACCGAAGATCACCTCATACGGGGATAGCCCTGTTCGAGAGTGTGCTACCATTCTCATGTAAAAGAGTGCAACTGGTAACGCTACTACCCAGTCGACACCTTTCTCTCTGCATATTTTGGACATTCTAATTTTCAGTATCTGGTTATGTCTTTCTACGAGACCTGCTGCCTCGGGATGTCGGACACAGTGGAATTTCCACTGATATCCTAACAGAAGTGAAACGTGTTTCATTAATTCGGATGAGAACGGCTGGCCATTATCTGAGTAAACAGCACGTGGTAAACCGTATCGTGGGAAGAATTCTCGAACCAACTGTTTGGCAGTAGTCGGGGCAGTGTAATCTGAAACCGGGTATGCCTCCGTCCAACGGGACAGAGCGCAGACAACTACGAGAACATATTTGAATCCTCGACATCGTTCCATCTGGATATAGTCCATCTGGAGTACTTCAAAAGGATGATTAGGAGTATGAAATCCACCCTGTTCTACGGGAACGCTTTTTCCTGGGTTGAACTGACAACAGATCATACAGGTACGGACCTTTTGTTTTGCTGCTGCTCGTAAATGTTTATTGAACCAAATGTGTTGAATGCTGTCTAGCATAGCTTTTTCTCCTAGATGTGCTGGACTATGTATAGTGTTAATTATAACTTGGACCATTGAATCAGGAAGGAACCATACAGACTTTTCCTTCATCATCCATCCTTGGTCCGTTTGGATCCCTCCTAATTCAGTCCATTTCTTTATTTCGTCTGGTGTAGCATGTGTCTGTATGTCAATTACGTCAAGAGTAGGATCTTTAACTGTCATACAATGTGTCGGTGTCGGGACTATTGTCTTTGTCATGTCGGGGGTTTGAGTTTGAGCAGTCAGTTTAGCTGTTCTGTCGGCTAGATCATTGCCTTGGGAAATGATATCAGTAACCTTCGTATGGGCCTTACATTTCATAATTGATATTTCAGTGGGTAGATGTATTGCATCTAATAATGCATGAATGAGGGGTCCGTGCTGAATGTGGGCACCGTGGGAAGTTAAATAACCTCTCTCTCGCCACAGCACGCCGAAGTCATGTACAACTCCGAATGCATAACGTGAGTCAGTGTATATGTTGACTTTTTTATTCGTGGCTTGAATACAGGCTTGTGTCAGAGCGATAAGTTCTGCGGCTTGAGCTGACAAAGTATTTATACGATTAGTTGCAATGACTTCAGTATCTGTTGTGACTGCGTAGGCGGCTACTAACTCTCCTGTACTTGTTCTCCTGCATGAACCATCTACATACAAGGTCAGGTCTGGATCTGACAATGGGACATCTGTCAAGTCTTGTCTGGGTTTTGTCGTTATAGTAATAACTTCAATACAGTCGTGGGCTAGTGGGTCTGTTCCGACTACTGGTAAAAGTGTGGCAGGATTCAATGTGTTACAGCGTCTGATTTCTATATGTGGCTGAAACAATGTAAGCTCGTATCCTGTAAGTCGCGCTATAGTCAAGTGTTGTGTTTGCGTTCTATTTACAAGAACCTCTACTGCGTGTGGTACTTGAACTGTCAATGGATGTCCTAACACTATGGCATCGCTTTGTCTGATTGCTAAAGCTGTTGCTGCTACTGATTTTAGGCATGCAGGCAAAGCCTGAGCTACGGGATCTAATGTACTAGAAAAATAAGCACATGGTTTGTGTGCTCCTGCTTGTTCCTGTATGAGTACTGACAAGGCAGTACCTTCGCGCTCTGTAACAAAAAGTGTAAACTGTTTTCTGTAACATGGCGTTGCTAAAACGGGTGCTTGACATAAAGCTTTCTTTAAGCTTTCAAAAGCTTGTGTGTGTTCCTGAGTCCAAGGGAGAACAGTCGATGTGGCTGCCTCCTGTGTGGTTAACTGAATGAGGGGTTTTGCTAGAAATGCATACTGAGGGATCCACTGCCTACAATATGAAGTGAGGCCTATGAAAGCCCGCACCTCCTTTTGTGTCTTGGGTATTGACATGTTAGCTATCAACTGAATGCGGTCGGGTGTAAGCTGCCTTCCCTCCTTGTCCAGCGAGTGTCCAAGATAAACAACTCGCTGGACACAGAATTGCAGCTTAGAAGGGGACACCTTGTGCCCTTTTTCGGCTAGAAATTGTAAAACTGTCAGTGATGCTTTTTCACATTCGGGTTCGCTTCGGGCGGTGATCAGCAGATCATCGACGTATTGAAGCAAGGCGGTGTTAACTGGCATGTGGATACTGTCAAGTTCTCGTTTCAGTGCTTGGCTATAGATGCTGGGGCTTTCTGTAAATCCTTGAGGTGCGCGGGTGAATTTAAAGCTACGCCCATTTAAACTAAATCCGAACAAATATTGACTTTCCGGATCTATTGGGACGCTGAAAAAGGCATTTTTGAGATCAATTACAGTAAAGAATGTTGCTTCGGAATCAATAGCTGTCAATAATGACGAGATATCTGGGACCACAGGAAATTGTGGCACAATGCATTTGTTTAACTCGCGCAGATCAATAACCAATCGATATACTGGCGGCGCTGTAGCATCTGTTCGTTTAAGAATCGGAATTATCGGTGAATTACATACATTGGAGTCTGTTTTTACAACTACTCCTTGGGCAATGAGCTCGTCAATGATTTGTAGTAAAGCCGCTACAGCATCTGGTGGTAGCTTGTATTGTCGCATTCGTGGTAGCACCACTCCTGCCTTTAGCGTGACTCGATATGGTGTAATATTCATGCAACCAACATCAGTAGGGCCTTGTGCCCATAGATGTGTAGGTAAAGTCTGCAGTCGGGGATCCATGTCTCTAGATACATAGTGACCTTTAAAATCACGTAAAAACAACCTTACTCCTTCCGGAGAACAACATATTATGGCTCCTAGGGCTTTCAACGTTTTTATTCCTAACAAGTTTTCTGGACATGATTTAGTAAGCAATAGATCTGTAGTTCGGGTCAGAGGTCCTATCGTAAGTGGAAGAGGCTGTGATACTTCATTAACAATAGGTTTTCCTGAAAAACCAAGGGAAATATTCTGTGAGCCTGAGAGGGGTGCCCCTGGAACTTCACTACGTTTTATAGTTGTTCGACTTGCCCCTGTATCGAGTAAAAATTTTCTATCTTGACCTAATAATTTACTATGTACATAAGGTCCTTCTTGATCTACAGGAATCTCGATAAGGGGTAAGTCAACTTCCCTCTCTAGGCTAGTTCATGCGTAACGCTGATACTCGGGATATTCATACTGTGCGGTCTGATACATTTGTCGTGTTGTTGTCTGTGTGGCAGCAACAGGCAACGGTGGTGCAGCTGGCACAAACTGTATTGGCTGTTGTGCGGCTGGCATGGCCTGGGCATGCTGCGGAGCTCCTTGTTCATTCTGATCTTGTCTTAGTGGCCGTGATCTTTCTTGTGTTTTACCTATGGCGATATTATGTTTTAGCACTGGACAATCGTGTACGTAATGACCTGGCTTTTTACAATAATTGCATGTCCCTTTTACAGGTCCTGCTGAATCGGAATGTGTCATACCCTTTTTATGTCCTTCAGCTGGAACTGTCTGGGAAACTAGCATTTTCATTTTCGTGTCTTTCATGCGTCTGTGTTCATGTTCTTGTTCCTCTCTAATTCTATTGTGGTGGTACTGTAACATTTGTAACATTTGTGTTGGAGTGTTACCTTGCCAGGTACTCTCGAATTTTAATACTCTATTCTTTACTGGGGGCAGGGCATTTTCCACTAATTTTGTTACAAACAGATGCGGGTATGATTCGCTACTTGCTTTTATGCCACTATTTATACCAAAACATTTCTCGAATCGGGCATAGTAATCGCTAGTGTCTTCATCTTGCTTCTGTTTACAGGCTGAAATTGTACCCCAATCTTCCTTTTTCGTAGTTAATAAACGTGGCAGTACCTGTACTAGTAGACCTGGTAGTGCTTTAGTTTTGTCCCCAAGCCCCGAACCTGGACCTCGGGCCCTTTCTTCTGCTTCTAATGCTGACCATTCTATCTTTTGGTCACCTACCTCCCACTCTTTTTCCTTGAGTTTCTCATAAATGCCAGCAGGCATCAACACCTTTAATATTGTCATGATGTCGGGGTAGGTATACTCTCCCATGAGTAACATGTCTTTAATTTCTCGGTGAAAACCCGCTGGGTCTTTGTCATGACTGGGTACCACTTTCTTCATTTCTAACAATTCTATTTTCGATATGGGCGTATATACGAATACGCGTTTAAACGGATTGTCCTCGCCTTTTATTGGGTGTACTTCTCGTAAGGGATTCTGTCTATCCAGGTGATACGTAGTTCTTTCCTTGACAGGCAATGAGACATGTTCTGAGCATACAAAAAGAATATACTGCTTTCTTGATACTAGAATTTCTTTAATTAATTTAGTACCTGGACCTCTCCATTTATTCATAAGCAATTCAGTCAATATGTCAGGTAAGGGACCAGGGTCCGAATGCTGACTCTGATATAGTATAATGAGTTGTTGAATCATATAAATCCCAGCTAACCTCTGCTCATCTGGGCTGAGATTCAAAAATGTGCGTACTACTCTCTCATCACTATATTTTCCGGGACTGTCCACCCAATGAACAGCTGCCCTTGCTAAATCTTGTTCATCCATAGAATCGAGAAAATGATAACCCCTTCGTTCTCGGAGTAGTTTGTCGGCGGTTTGGAACGAATGCTCGTTAGACCTTATGTTAATTATAGGTATTTGGAAATTCCTGTCATTATCTGGACATATTGGACGTATTTGGTCAGTATGCCATCTAGTCTGATTCCTATTACAAGATCTTCCTCTACCTACATAGGCTATGGTGTCCGACTGTCCTGCGGGCAGTCCTGACCCTTCTTCCTCGCTTTGCTCGAACTCGTCTGTCTCTAATCTCTCTTCGTGTAGGCGTTCTAATTCTTTACGGATCTTTCGGCACATGGCTATTATACAATTTTGCTTATCGTGTCTCCCTTCTGATATATTCTGGCTCCATTTTGTAAGAATTTTCATTGCTTCCGGATCTACCCCCGGTCGGTCTTGATTTCTGATCACACAGTTTATGAGGAAACGTAACAGTTCCCCCTGTATCTCTACTTTCTGGTATTCCATAGCTCTGTTAATACATTCTGGATCTCGCCATGTTTGAACAAAATGATATATTTTATCTAGATGCGCAGTCATTCCTGGTAGCTTCGCTAAATACCCTGCGGCTCGTCTGATACGTAATGATGCCAGGATCATTTCGTCCTCTTTACCGAGCACCGGGTCATATCTACAATCTATAAGAAGTTCCTTAAGCGTACGATCACTTACGAATTTGGGTGTACGTGAATGCGCTGACTCTTGAAAAATAAGTTTATTTATTCTAGGTGGCGTAGAAAAAATATTGGTAGCACCTCCCGTGGCCCCGTCTGGGGCGTCGGGTGTGAAAGGATTCGTCGAACGTGACACAGCAACTATAGGCGTGGACTCAGCTATAGAAGTACCTGTAGGAACAGATGCAGAAACAGATGTGCTTGCCGGAACTTGTGACTCGATTTGTTGCTGTAGGGATACGGGTGCTGGATCGTGGCGTTGGACCTCCCTGGTATGCGGTCTACGTGGGGCGGAATTAGCATACTCGGGAGCTGCGTCATCTAAATATGAGGAAAGAAAAACATCCTCTGCGGTTCTAGGATGCCCCTTAGGATGTACCTTGATTGGGAATAATGGGGGTGGCAAGTCTTTCGGTATCTCTGGAGTAGCCTTAGGTAATCCTTCGGCCAGAAGGGGATACATACCATTCATAAGGGCATTTCTTTGTCTGTCTACTTGCTCTGATTTCACTCGGATACCTTCCTCAATTAATAGATTCTCTCGAACTTTGCTTGAACTTTCTTTACTCTTCTCTTCCTGTCTACGTGCTTTTTCTGTACGTCTATGAGATTCTTTACGCCATAACTCAACGGCGTCTTTCTGTGACTGTCTGACTTTCCTTTTCCATAACTCCTCCTCGACTTTTATGATGCACTCTGCATCCCAGGTCCCCGCTGTGGGCCACCTCTGACTTTCTGGTAATCCCTTGGTGTAGTCTACCCATAAATCAAGAAATAATATAGCGTCTAAGCCATGTTTGTGATACATAAAGTGCCCTGGAGTGTCCCTAGGAGGAATAGGGACGGCTTCTTCGAGAACCCCTTTTCTGGTAGTGATCTGTCTTAATTTCGAAAAGAGCGGCATATTGAGAACTGACCTTATACTTGATTTTGACCTGATACTTGAATTTGAACAGACTTAATACAATAAACACGATAATGAACAGTCATTCATACCACGATATACAGAACATACTTAAACACTTTGAACATTAAACATTAAACCTTTAACTGAAACAACAATGATGATCGTCTGCATAACTAAATCACCATGCTTAATTCTTGACACTTACTAGATACTTCGGAACACTTGATATACTGCTAAACAGTACAGATACACTGCTAAAACAGTGCAGACCGGATTTGTGTACCCAAACCCGTCTTGACCGGCACAACCTATGTGCACGTCAGAAATGCCTCCCCAGCAATGGTACTCACCGGGTAGCTTCGGAAACGGAAGGCCTCAGTAACTTGAACTTGAACCGGACTGGACTCGACTCGACTCGACTCGTCGGACACTGGGCTTGACTTCGGACTGGTGGGTCTCTGTATACCTCGGATCTTGCTCTCTCAGCTAGGCTCTGGTCGGGATACTTCGCACTTCTCACCGCCTCGTCTGGGTGTTGATCGCAGTCTCAGTCGCCCCCGCTTGACCGGAGGGAGATACAGGAAATCCTGCTGGTACGCGTTATTGTCCGTCCAGCTGTGGCAGGAGACCGGGCCTGCAACTCACCGCCGGCGCGTGAGATGAGAAAGTGTCCCTGTTCGGGCGCCATCTTGTGGTAAATAAAAATTCCTTTACCGGGACTGAATTTGATACAGAAACATTATAAAATAGCTCGGTAAAATGAGAGGCAGAATCCGTGATATTAGAGTTTCGGAATGGGCTTTATTCCAATAATCGATTATAATCGGATGCTTCAAGTTCCATCACCACGGGGGTTCAGGAAGTGAAGTACATACTTTATTGACAAGAAGTAACTTTTATAGTACATACATTATAATGAAGTGAATACAGTAGGCGTAACAATTGATAAGGACATTGACGTTTGGTCTGCGTAACCGAAAATGGGTGTAATAATGAGTAAAAAGAAACATGATTGGTTATGATGTAATACATAGGTGGATCTATAAGATAATACTTGGCATAGATGCGCGCGCAGCAGTATGACGTGTAATTGACGTGTAACTAGGGGGTGACGGGGACTTGACATTTAGCTCTATATGTGGAGACGAGAAGTCTGGGGGGTCAAGTCAACCTAATCCCAAATCATATCTAACATCCTATGTTTAAAGAACTATGTTATCCACAAAAGAAGGACTCTCGGACAGAATCTATTCTATACTGACTGTGCGTGCGTGTACAAGCGTCTAAGTGTCTACACTGAATGCGAGGGGGTAGGAATATTCCATGGTAACAGGGCTATGAATTACTTGCATGAGGACAGAGAAGTTGGGCCTTTTTGCTTGGTAACTGGAAGAATGTTTACTTAAACTACTAGGCAGGAATGCATCGGCTGAGGGGGAAGCAGATAATTCGAAGGTGAAATACAGTTCTTGGCAGAGAGTAGGCTGATGTCAGGCTTCGTGAGCCGCGCAGAGAATGAGACAAAGTTCATGGTCACAGATGCAGGCTCGGACTGGAGCTTTCAGAGGCAGAAGGCAAGAGGAGTTTTGATGACAGAATCAGGGCCTACTTGCCTGGACTGTAAAGTGGCATAAGTGAACCATATAAAGCCGGTGGCCTTTCATATTTAGGAATGGAATATCCGGCCTATTCATGGCGGATCTGTCAAAGGACATGTTGACGGTGGACGCACATGTGTTTGCGTCTTCATAACTGGAACTGGAGGGAAACATACATGTACTTGTGACATGCACATGGGACCGTTGGGGTCCAAGATAGGGGACATAACTGACCAGAAAAATCCATATTTCCACAGTCCGCCGACTGACGGGGAGAAGGCAAAGAGCACTGGTGCTTCTTCACCTTCGAGGGTGAAAATTGTTTGCAGAATATGCGCCTCAGACCGGCCTGGCACGAAGCTTCACTGGTCCGGGTGGGCAATGTCAGGTAGCAGAGGAAGGAGACGGTTTGTGAGGAGCTTGGCAAATATTTTATTATCAACATTTATCATTGAAAGCAGCCGGTACAAGTCGCAGAGATTAACAGGTTTGGCCGGCTTGAGAATTATGACAATAAGCACCTCACGCAGAAATGGCGGCAACACAGCAGATGTAAAGGAGTACTCATACATTGCCAGGAAATGTGGGGCCAGGCGCCTTTTCACAGGGCGGGCCCTGTTTGACCTGGATCACTTCAACCAGAAAGGGGAATCAAGGTAAAGACGGTGGGCTTGATTGAGCCAGAGCAGCTGGCTGTAGTCCAGAGAAGCCGATAGCTCCACCTCTTCCAGCACCAACAAGGCATTGTAGAGCTGGAGTAGAAGGAGGACATTGTTTGAAGCAGTCCGACAGGGGTGATCTGCCTCTCGTGATGATTGTCAATAAGCTCCACAAAATAGGATGAGATGGCGGCAACACACCAGATGTCAGGGAGTCCTCATACATCGCCAGAGAGATGAGGGCCGAAAGAGCTGAATTCTTCTTTTAGAAGGAGGTGGTGAGCTCATCTAGGCTAGGCCCCTTGTCACTGGGCAGGCCCTCTATGACCTGGATCATTTCTTCCACCGTAAAGGTAGAATCCAGGTAAAGACAGTGGACTCGACGTAGCCAGAGCAGCATGCTGGTGTCAGATAACCTGATAACTCCTCCTCTTCCAGCACCAACAAGGTACTGTAGAGCTGGTATTAGAAGAAGGACATAGTTTGACGCAGTCTGACAGGGGTGGTCTGCCTCTCTTTATGACTGTCAATAAGCTCCACAATATAGGCCTAAGCCCATGGCCAGTGAAGCAAGTTAGCGAGCGTCTTTCCGGGGCAGTCCCCTTCCCTGTAGTGGTGCGAAGTTGCCTCTCGGTGCAAAAAGCAGGTTTCTCTAGTCGCCTACACATCATATTCTGAGAGTTTCGCACGAATGGCCGCCATGGAGGAGGCACTTTTCATGGCATAGAATTCCAGATCAAGGGTCTGGAGTATGCTCAATTTCAGCTAGATGCCCTCATATTGCCTTAAGGATTCCTGACTGTTTTGTGGCACACATACCCCGAATGACGATTTTGAAGGCCTCCCAAAGTGTCGACAGTGAAGTGACCGACCCCTTGTTATTAACAAAATAGGCAATAAATGCAGTTCAGGCCTCGTCTCTAAAGACCGTATCGCGTAGGGATCTGTGAGCCAAGCGCCAACTAAAGTCCTGCATTGTGGCAGTGGCGGGGAGAGTTCCAGCAGGACTGGGGCAAGGTCTGAGAGGGTACAGGGCAAATGTGTCACATGGTGGCCCAGGTAAGGGCATCTTGAGTTAGCAGCCAATAATCTATTTGCAACCATGCGCCATGTGCCACTGCGACGCAGGTGCCAACTATGCTGTTTGTGTGCGTATGGTGGCAGACATCGGTCAAGCAATTACTGCTCGAAATTGTGTGGAGTTGCGCTGCCATGTTGGGGTTTGGGCATTGAGAGGTGCCAGAGCGGTCCACCGCATGGTCGAGGAACACATTAAAATCTCCACGCAGATGACAATTCCTGGCCCCAAGCTGGCGATCAGGCACCACACTTTGGTAAAGAACTCCGAGCGGTCAATATTGGGGACAGAAATCGAGGCTAGGATGACTGGGTGTCTATGAAGTGTGCGAGCAACAAGGACATTTCACCCATCAGCGTCACAGAATGCTTGTCACAGAAGCCAGGGCTTCCCCCTGGTGGTCCCCCTAGCGTAATTGGAATAAAGAGACCATCTCGCACATAGGCAGGGCGGTCAACTGAGCCAGATGGAGTTCTAGGAGAAAGCAAATGTCTATGTGGTGCCTGTTGAGGTAAACGCATACTAACCTGGCCTTCCACTGGTCATTTAACCCACGGACGTTCCAGGTCAGGATTCTGGTAGTGGTCACTGCACTGCCAGATGGGGCGATGTGTCATAATGGGGCGGGCCAAGCACGACCCATCAGCTGCGCGGGACAGGGACTCAGTGTAGTGTCTTGCTAATGTGATGTGTGTAGGGGAGAACCAGGGGGGACAAACAAATAAACCCACCCCTCATTCACTTCAACTCTAGAACTTGGCCCACATCCCAAACCCCACCTAGAAGCACACTCCAAAAACAATCAAACACAGTGGTAATCATTCTAGAGGCGGCAGAAAGCCAGGCAAACTGCCTAGTCAGGGACGAACTGAGTGGCCAATAGGGTGCAGATGCACCCAAGATAATGCCCGTGTGGGCACAAAGAACATACAGTAAGCATCTTTAAAGAATCAAAGCAGGTTGGATGTGACAGCCCGTTGTACAGGCAAGCAGTCAATTGGCCAAGCAGCCACAGTCAAAATATAATTGTAGAGACGGTGTGCAGCACCGGGGACTCAGTGGCGCCAGGGGCACCATCCGGCATTTTGATTGTCACACAGGAGGCCATAATCTTGATGAATATGGGATGCTCGGGGAGTAGCTTTCTGAGACGAAACCTGTTGAGAGACGTTAATGGGGCTTTGACGTTAGTGAAGAAGTACAGCTTCCCATTGTGGTGTATCCACAGTTTGACAGGGTAGAAGCCGTTGGGCCAGAAGGAACTCACGTTGGGACGCCTGCATAGCCAGCGTAAAGTAGGGATAGAAAGAGACACTGACCCCTTGATATTGAACAGAGCGCCGCTCTCAAGCAAGTAGGTGGTTCACATCGCAATCTCTGTAATTTAGTCTTGCGGCAATTGATCTAGCTGGAGCACCAGGGGGAGGGCTTGGACAAAGTGATCTGTGGGGCCCTTCCATGATGAAGACAGCTGACAATGCGTCTGCAAAGAATGATCGCAGCATGTTCACCACGAAGTCTTCCATTTAGTTGATTGCTGTGGACTCGGGAATTCCAATAATGCGCAGAATCATTCTTCAGTTTGATGACCTCAAGGACTTTATTTATGCGGCACAGATGTTCGTCGGCTGCTGTCTGAATGTACTCTGCATCAAATGCACGGGCCTCAAGGTAATCCAGCCGGTCCTTGTACTTGTCTACACGTTCTTTCATGCGGTCAATGCGGCTCATAAGAAGGTCGATTTTGGCATCAATGGCGCAAAAACTATTCTTGACATCCACCAAAATATTTTTTTAAGTCTGTGTCCTGCAAGGAAGAGCCCTGGGACCGGTCAGGTGGTCCACCGTGGGTCTATTTGGCTCAGTGTGTTGCGTCTGCCACCTTCCCTCAAATGCCAGTTTGTACTGGGGCGCTTCCAGTTTTCCCATGACTCACAGGCAAGATGGGCAGGCAAGTGGCGGGTAGTATTGCTCGCAGTTGATCTTGCCGGCCTGGGGGAGCTAGGGGCAGAGATAAGTCTTCGGGCCAGAGCCTCGACCTGGAAGCCCACAGATCAAAATAGGGAGGTGCCCAGGGGTGCAGCTCACAGGACATCAGCAAATTGAATTGTGGTACGATGCAGGGATTTCACAAATGCCCAGCAGAACACCGAGGCCCGCACACCGCAGCAGAGGCTCAGTGGGGGGGGCTTAAGCATGCCAATGTTGCGGGGGAACCCAGGCCAGAAGGGCCCCTCCCAAGCGTAGGTGCCTCAAAGATGACCAGGCCCCCAAGAAATTTGTCCCAAGGGGGATCTCTCCACTCCCAAGACAGTGAATGTCAAGAGCAGGTCTAGCTCAGCTGTGAAATCCTGACCACTCTTGCAAAGATGCAGGGCTGTGAACCTGGGTCACTGCAGGGGTTGCTCCCTGTCTTCAGCTGATGGGGCCCCCCGATGGGCAGCAAAAAGGCCAAGTTCTCTGGACCCTGGGGCAGGGTCAAGTATTAGCTCACCAGGGGTCAAACGGCCTACTTGCAGTATATATAAGTGCATAATCAAAAGGGGGACTGGAGAGCTGGTTATTTAGAGAGGTCCTGTTCTGATGCTCCCTAGCGTATACCTAGGAAAAACAGAAAAGAACAACTGCCTGCACTGCTGCCTTTGTCGTGGACTAATGCACGGGCTGCCTCATGTACCTGTTGCGGGGACCCTCTGCGGGGAGGCACTTGGATGGCAGCACCATAGAGAATGCCCCTGAAAGCTCGACTTTGCTGCCCTTGCAGCGTGGTGACGATGCTGCAGAGTTACAAGATGAGGCAACCAGGCTCATAGAAGTGGGCCCTGCCCCCCTGTGGTGGGTGCTGGTGCAGCGGGCAGGAGAGTGGACAGAGTCATTGGAGGTGCACTCAGCACTTTCTCACGGTGCAGGAGTGGGGGGTCAGTGCAACGTGCTCCAGTGGGAGTCCTTAGCCCCTTCGATGTTCCTGGGGCGTGGCTGCGGTGGGGCGGCAGGGGCACTCTGATCCATGCGGCCTGTTGCAAGGCCTCTCACAGTGCTCTGCTCCAGCCCCAGATGAGAGACAAAGGTCAACATGTTTCCGAAAGTAGCAGCGGGCAGGCCAAAAAGGACACGTCTTCTCCAGGTGAGGACCGTTCCAGTGGTCCGGTTGCTTCTCCATCATCTATGAAGCTCTGACCCTTCCTTTCTGAGGCGGAGACTTCATATCTGGACCCTAGTTAGGGTTTAGCATTGCTTGTGGTTGACCCAGTGTACCCTTTGATAAGAATTGAGGTATATCTACTTCTTGGTGGTCCCACGGTCCTGAAGAAGTGTCGCTCGATTTTGAGCACCCACGACACGAAACATGTTGACCTTTGTCAACTATAGGCTACCCTGATACCTAGAATCACAAGAGTAGCCTCCCTGGTTTTATTTAGTCCCAGCCCTACATAACCTAATTAAAATCATTTAGGGGCCAGGGTCTATTTTAACATTTTCAAGCCCCCACATAATTTAGGAGTCACTGTCCTCCACAATTTCACACATGGTCTTCACATAACGGCGTTCTCAGATCAGAAGATCTCCGCTAAAGATGCCGCCAGGCCCGTTGGACATTGCAGCGCCGGTCCGACGAGGAGCGCCCAATGATGAAGCATGACACCCTAACAGGTGTGTGAGGGCAACAAGATCTGAAAATTAAATTTCCCTCCCAGATCAGATTTAACAGCTGGCTAATAGCGACCCCTACTAACTTGGCCATCTAGAGGAACTGTTCTTTTCTGTATATATAAGTGCAGCAGCTTGTCCCCAGGCTACCACTCCTCTCTGTCCCAGGCCGTCATTGCACCCATCGTAGCTCTCATCTGGGGCTGGAGCAGAGCACTGTGAGAGGCCTTGCAACAGGCCGCATGGATCAGAGTGCCCCTGCCGCCCCACCGCAGCCACGCCCCAGGAACATCGAAGGGGCTAAGGACTCCCACTGGAGCACGTTGCACTGACCCCCCACTCCTGCACCGTGAGAAAGTGCTGAGTGCACCTCCAATGACTCTGTCCACTCTCCTGCCCGCTGCACCAGCACCCACCACAGGGGGGCAGGGCCCACTTCTATGAGCCTGGTTGCCTCATCTTGTAGCTCTGCAGCATCGTCCCCAGCAAAGCAGCAAAGTCGAGCTTTCAGGGGCATTCTCTATGGTGCTGCCATCCAAGTGCCTCCCCGCAGAGGGTCCCCGCAACAGGTACATGAGGCAGCCCGTGCATTAGTCCACGACAAAGGCAGCAGTGCAGGCAGTTGTTTTCTTACCTCCGTAGGTGTTGGGGAGTCACAAAAAAATATCATAGGCTGCACCTCCTCATTTAGCAATCTTCCAGTGCAAAATCAGCCAGTTTCATGCCCAAATACCGTGGATGAGTGCCAGATTGAGATATCATCCAGCAGAGCCTTGCTAAGCAGCAGCCATCTTGCTGCCAGGCACTCTAGCGCCCCCCCCACCCACCACAGAACAGGTTATTGTAGACCCACACAAGCCACTGAGCATACCTGCCTAGGTGAATCTGTGATTTCTGGGTTACTAACAGGGAGCAGAGGTACTTCAAACGATCATTCATTAATGGGTTACACACTCAAGGATCACTAAAACTGAATGTGTATTTCAACATATTTATTTAAAAAAAAAACTTTGGGATCTAGTGCATACAATATAGGTTACATCTCAGAAGAATTAAAAGCAGCTAAGCTTTTCAATAACAGTGAAAACAGGGGAAAATTGTAACATCATAATTTGTGCCCCTTAACACCCTCACTGTGCAATCTCTGAGCACTATGCTATTTCTCGAAGATGAATAAAAAATAAGCCTGAGTTTCAGAGGTAGTGCGCATACCTGAACAACAGGATTTGTTGTCTGTTTGGAATAGATTGCCAGCGATTTTGAGCTCAAGACCAAGGGCACAGAGATTGTGTCTTTGCGAGAACACAATTCTGGCACCAGTTATTGAAGGCAAAATACTTTGCAGAGAGTCTTGCTGGAGGCTTCTACAGTCAAGGTGGAATTTGGTGCTGTGCTCATCTGGATTTGCGTCTGTGACATGGGTGAAGTGTCTCTCCTTCTAACTGGCCAATTGATGAGCCTTTTATACTGTTAACCACCGATCTTATCTTACATGGGGAATCTTTAAGGAATTTCTGACATAATCAATCTACATCAGTATGTTAGCCCTACAGTGCAATAGTACAAAGTACTTTGGTATAAAATATGTCAATTCAGACTACATTGTTTTATTATTCTAATTTGACATTGAAATATAGATTTATTATTTCTTGTATTACTTATTTTTGAGTTTTATAACAAGACACTTGCCTGAGACTGAGGTCACATTAGGTGTTTTTATCAATGTCATTGTCTTGATTTAAACATTTCACAGGTTCCTAGAAAGACAATGACATGCAGCGTCTAGGTCAGAGATAGACTGTCCAATAATCACACAGACAAAAGCATGTCAATTCTATAACCATAAAACATATAATGTGCATCATCTTTAGCTCATGTTTATTTAAAGTGTTCACTCTCTGACCTTGAAACAGAGATAACAGGGAACTTGTATCAGGCTTATGTCATCTTAGGTGTTTGTAAAGTCATGTTTTGGATGAATTGATGCTTTCACAAGTTCTGTGAAAGATAATGACATGCAGTATCTGGGCCAAAGTTAAACACGCTTGACAGACTGAAATGGAAACTGCAGCTAAATTGGAACCTGTCCTGTATGAGTTTAAGAGCCTAAAACTAAAATGAAGAAGACTAACAGCAAGAGATAAAAATAAATAAAATAATGGAATTATGAAGGAAAACAGTCAAACATTTATGACATCCCTGGAATAATTTCTAAATGAAACAATCACTAAATAATCATTGAATGTGTTTTTGCATGATCTTGCTTATCATAACCTCATGACATATTCATTGCACATTCACATAAAAGCATGAAACATGCATTTGCATGCACTGGAAGACATGATCTTTACAATTGGCCTCAGAGCTTCCATAAGAGTACCCAATAACATATTCATGGGGAAAGGATTGGGCAGCAGAAGAGGGGTGTTGGGGGAGAAGTATCCCTTGACTCATGTTCGTCTGGGTAGGCACTGGGAAGAGGAGGTGATGCATGGGCAAGAGGTGCAGCTGGACATCCCAATAGAATGAGGGTCTCAGGAGTTAAGGTGGGGCTGTGGGCCTGCTCTTGCGATATCACCAGTTGATCTTCTTCAATGCCAAGAAATTCCTCCACCTGACTGTTGGTGTCCACATCCACTGATCCCCAAGGTGACTGTTCAGCCTCTGCACTTAGTCTGTTAGAGAGAGATCTTGTTAGTCTCATAGCGGGTGCATTACTCATGCTTGGGGTTACTTCCTCCTCTTTGGTGTTGGTGCCAAGTCTTCATGCCTGCCTTCAAGCCGAGAATCTGTCATTGGGTCAATAACGCATATATACATAACAGTTAAAAGGGAATATTTTTCCCATTGTAAAAGTACTGATATTGTGAAGACTTACAAACTTGTCACTATCCTGTGCTTTCATACTCAAATGTTGGTAATTATAAATCATTAAAATTAAAACTTCACAACATAGCTGCGGAATCAGCCATTCAAAGAAGGTCAAACGTGATAATATTTAGGTACATTAAAAACCAAGTTTAGCCTATTGGATAAGTAGAATTTCAACAGGTTTCACATACTAGATATTTGAGAGGAGACAGTTTTTCAACCAGCCTACAAAGCATTTTAAATGAGGTTGAACTGGTGGATATTTTTATACATCAAACATTCCACGCATTGTTGATTAATTGTGTGAACTTTGAAGGTAAATTGTAACAAGAGTATGGTGGTTGAGAAGTAAATTAAAAGTACACAATGTCAGCATCATATAAACTTAAATTGGCAAAATGGGAATGTTACACTAAATGTATAATTTGCCAGAAATTCTGACCTTTTTAAAAGGCATTTCCACAGTGACAAGATCATATGATTAGTCAATTCAATGTAAACAAGTATTACACATGCATGCTAGTAAAGAAGAACTTTCAAAATGTTCTTACCACAAAAGTACATGTGCAATAACATATGTAAGGTTATGACAAAAATCACAGCAAACAGACATGAGAGCACTCACAAAACATATGTCCACCAAAGTGCCAAATACTAATATACACTTACTTACTGTCTGCTGCTCAAACTCTTCCAGCTGAGCATGTAGGATCAGCCAGGTAGCATTCAGGTCTCTCACGTACAGTAGTATAATGTGGGTGTGCTGGGTATGTGGATGAGAGGACAATACCTTCAACTATGGAGAAACTGTAGTGATATTGAAAAATTAAGGAGCAAGCATCAGTCCTCTCCTTCAAACTGAGAACGTGAGTACCCGGAGAGGATTCTTAGGACCTCCCAAAAATAGGCTCGAAATCAGAACAGGGATGGCCTGTTGGAAGAGACATTAAAAGAACTGACACTACGATACCACTTACCAGTGTAACCACATATAGCACCATTTCCAATCAGGTATCAAAAATCATCCAAAAACACTGGAAGATTTTACAAACAGGAAAATTACACTGGGAATAAAAACGTTGTTCTCTTACAGAAAAGCGAGAAGTCTTAATGACAGTTTAGTATCAACACGCCCCAAAAAATCAGGAACCACTGACCCACACAGTTCTTAACGCATGGGGACTACCAAATGTCACGGCATTTTCCATGTGGCAATTGCAGTGTTTGTCATCTACGGAAACACACAAACTGTAATTCCTGCAACGTGATCTACCTCATCACCTGCCCCCGTGGATTGCGCTACATTGGAATGACAAGCCAAAAAATAATGCGGATGGATCGCCTTCACAAAGTAAACTGGCTTTGAGTTACCCTCAGGTTTCTTTTGGCATCCATGCCCCCCTCTTTTTTTGCAAACTACGGACCTTGTTCACCTTTTATCTTCCTAGTATGTGACTACAGGTGTCCACCCCTGCCGGGATCCATGCTACCTAAGCTATGCTTAAGTAAGATTATGTCTACTACTCCACTACGTTTTTGCGACTGTTTTCTCTGCCATCATGGTTTTCCTTGTGCTGGACCCAACATGTATGGGTTTTTAAGGTTGGAACAAGTAGCAAGTTCCCCCCCACCTTTGGTGGGTGTGGTGGCTCGCTTTTTTGCCTTTAATATGAGGCCCACAATGTAATTTTACCTGTGCATACAATTCACTTTGTTTTTAACTGGTCTTTACAGTAACTAATGATTACACGCGCTCGCTTCAGAGCTTGTTGCAGGGAATCCCCTTGAATGGTCCTTTGACCACACTCTGCACTATATTTTGCCATGGAGTTATGGGAATGATGAAACAGAGCTATTGATGTCTATCAGCTTGCTGACTAGTTACAGTTCAAGCACTTACTTATGGCACATTTACTATGAATAATTTTTATATTTTGCTTTATTTTACAGATTTAAACGTGTCAGTGTGAACAGTAAGTACAGCATTACCCCCGCACTCACAGCACACCTTAGTGTGTGTGCTGATATCTCACGAGGTCTTCTGACTTAGCCTCACTTCACCCTTTGATCCTGAAGAAAGCCTATTTAGGTTTCATAGACACGCTGAAACATGTAGACCACCTCTAGGATATTATAGATCAGGTTAGTCTTAACAATATCCATCTTTGCCTTTTTAATCTTGCCCTGGGACCTCAATAATAAAGCAGTTCTACTTTGAAGGAGGATCCTAGAGGCAATTTTACTTGCACATTAAATCTCACTCCATTCACAAAAACCACCTGCTCCGCTGTAATCAGGCGTCAAAGCACACGTGGGTTGCGCTCGGCAGCCCAGGTGGGAACCCGATGATGAAACATGCCACCAACTAGGTTGGGGGGTGAGGGTTCTTTTTAAAAATCTAATGGTTTTTGCCTGATTCCCTGGCACTCTGATGCAGTGAGTCTGGATTACCCCCGCAGGGTTTGTCCCTTTTGTTGTTTGGTTATTTACATCAGGGAAAAGGACATACCCCGCTATTTCCTCGCTCTCCCTTTGTTTTTACTGATGAGATGACAAGCCCATAATGTCCTGAGTGTCAGTCCAAGCCCAGAGGTGAAAGTCCTCCTATAGATTGCAACACAGCTTCCACTGGTGTGTGTGGACACACACAGCACCACAGCACATTGCTATGTCTTGCCATATCTGGGCCCATACTGCATTGCTCAACTGGGTATCTGGACCCCCATTAATCTGAGGGTACTTATGGTGGACCAACTAGGTGATGTTTAATTCACTCACAGAGAATGGGGGGGGGGGGGGGCTTCGTGTCAAGCCCCTGAGCCTATTGGGGGCAAAAACGGGAGGATGTTGGTGCTTGGAAGAGAGGGCGGCTCCGAATGATCATAAAATGGCCAACTTCCGCTTGCTGTATGGCATTTCCTATTGGCTGCAGTAGGAGGACGTCTTGCCCCGATTACAGAGTCTCTGCCATGCATGCAGAGGGAAGGGAACCCCCTTACACAGGTGGAGGCTCTGCATTTAGGAGAAATCCCCCATGTCTTACTAAACCTTTAAACGCAATAAAGAAACAAAGTCAAAGTAGAGATCATTTGTGTGCCTAATACATGTGTGGTAGGCTACGATTTTAGTATGTTCGTCCTAAAACATGACTGCATTATGTGAGATATTGTGGCTGCATTTTGGTAATAATAAGTACTACAATATTTGAGAAAATAAACAATCAAGTATTTTTAATCTTGAGCACAGCATGCTAGTTGGAGACATTATGCGAAGTAAAGAGAGTTGTTCTAAGATGCTATCATTGGATAGTGTGTTAGGCATCTAGCATTTGTTATTGAAAATAGGCTTTCCAACCAGTTAAATGCAGCAAACAAACTAGCAGCCCATGAGAAAATTAAGTTGACTAGCCGATCCTCCACCTGCATATACTGACCTTTATTCCCAGGGTACCTGGATGTAAGCATAGATCAGATTCAAGCTCAATATAGGCCCGGCCATATAGCGATGTTGTGGAACACACAATAGGCTACAACAATCTTGCACACAACTTTTGGGGAGTACATCAGCACCCCCGTATTCTCAATACAACAAAATCATGGCTTGAAGGCCCCAAAAGTAGAGTTCAAAAATGTCTTGCATATATATGAGTGCCCTTTTGTATCTGTGTTGAGATATTGTTGGTGGACATCTCAAGGGTGTGAGGAGATGGGGAGAGAGAGCATAACCAGTATCACTTTCAAAAAAGAAATTAGAATTTCTAACAAAGGGCCCGCTATTCTAGTTGAACTACATGATGCCTACCTACATGCAGTGTGTGTCAGGGTAATGTATTGTGTTGTAGTGATTCCTGATTATGTTTGAGTTGCCAACCCCAGATGCAAGTGTGGCCCAGTGTGAGGTGTTGTTACTTACCAATAAGCCACGTCACTGAAATCCCCAACAACCAAGTAGTGTGGGAAATAGATCTGTCATGTGTGCTTCCAGGAAAGTCAGCTTTGACATCAGTGAAGCAGGCCCTAGCATCGCAAACAGCCTGCACATTGACAGGGTGGCAGCGGTGTCTGTTGCCTAAAGGTGTCCTGTACAGTGACATGGCTGAAGTGCAACGTGGGTGCAGTCAATGGCACCTAGCACATGAGAGAAGAGAGTAAAGGCATAAAATACTCTTGCCACCCTTTACCTTTACACCTGTGACTGTGTCATGGCAATAAACTGTTGACCAGTGGTCATGAAATAGAGTGCAATCAGTATTTTGACATAGGCTGGGATAGCATGATAGCAGTCTGTAGATGGCTGCTACCTGTCAGCAACCATCTCCAGGATCGCTCAGGTGAGAAGCGGTATCTGGCAACGACAGCTTCCCCTAACATCCCAGAGATGTTGATCCTGCACCTGTAATCCCTATCTTTCTTCCTCAAATAATTTCTCCCTAAAACAAGGGCCAAACCTACAAAGCTGTTTAGCAACAAAGTGAATGCAGCTCATGTTGCAAATGTAATCCACATTATGTAACTCACAAGCAATTCTTCCTCGGTGAAAATTAAAAAAATGTACAAACATTTTCCTAGGTTTAATCATCAAAAAGCCTTTTAGTTGCAAAGTCTCCCTATGATACAGTAGTAGGAAAAGGTAAAAAAAAGTTTAACTGCAGAAAAAATGAACAAATATGTTTATGATAAATATTATATTCAATTATATTTACATACTTATTTACATGTAGAACAAAAGAAAAAATGATACAATACGATTATCTTATATTTTAATTAAACCTTTAACTAATTTAAATATATTGCATTATATTAAATTCGTTTTTCAGGAGTTTAAATTAAAACAAAACTAGGTATTAATAATGATTAGAAGTGATGTATAAAATTAATTAAAAGGAATTTTATTATATGTGCTTAAACTGTAACATTACATTAATTTTAAAGATAAAAAGGTTGTTATTGATATTTTTTAACAACCTAGAAACTGTGAACTTGATTGTAGCCATCTTTATATTAATTTATTATGTATGAAAAATTACAAAGTGTTGTGCATGGAATTAATTTAATGTCTTTTTTTTAAAATACATTTAATTTATTTTCGAATTAAAAAAGGTTAATTATTTCATCATAAAATAATATTTTTATTTATATACAATTTTTAACATTTTATTACATTTAGATATATTTTTGAAACAGTCAAAATAAATTAATTTATTGTAACATCATTTCCTAAGGGTTTCGATTTTAAATCTCTGCCTCCGTAATTTTCTATGGGAGGATGTTGCACTTCCACTGGTTGGCCATGTGAGGTGCTGGACTTATTTCAGGTTTGAGCTGGAGTACATTTACTGCTCTTTTGGGTCCATTTTAGCTGTAGTAACTTAGGGTCCGTGAGTCCACTGCCAGTTTTGTTGCAAAGGTGTGTGTTCCTGTAATTTAAACAGAAACCTGGGAGCAAATAGTACAAGAATCCCAAGGGCTTCATATGAGTTGGAAAGGTGGAAAGTGAAGGATCTTTGGCCCCTCCAAAACAAGAGTCAGAAAGGGGACAAGTGAAAGGACTTCAGCCATTTTATAAGCCACAATGAAATCGAGGCAATGTGGTAAGTTTACACAGATGAGGGCAATGATAAGGCCAATGTAGAAGAGTTCAGGTAAATATATATTTATAATCTCCCTGTAGAGTGGTGACCCGACGTATAGCAGGTGCAGAGGTGCGAAGAAGCATAATATAGCTCCGCAATTGTAAATTCAATTTATGAACGAGTAGAGTGATTTATGAGTGATGATAATGAACACGAATAACAAAGCTCTATTAAAATTTCAGATCTGGGACCTTGATTGTGTGGCGGGTCTCTGGGGATAATAAAGGAAAGAATATTCCCATAACAGAATAGTAAGTCATAATTTATAAAAACTGACTGATTCATTGCAAACTATGCCTCCAGCGTTAAAATAACCTAGGCACATTCAAATTTATCCTTCCAGACAGGATCACAACCCCCCAAGAAAATCATATGGGTTGTTTTAAGCAAGTTAACAGTCTATGGAAGAAGACTAAGAGCACTGGCTGGAAGGTAGATTTGTGAAATACTTGGGTGTACCAATTGGGCATGTCAAGGAGGAAGCAGAATAGATTTAAATATAGGAATTCCCCCATAACCCCTAGTATAAAGAGCATGATGAATTTGCACATACCATAATTGAGTGACAGGGGAGCGGTGGATTGATAGATGCCGCTACTCCTGTAATACATGTAAGATGTTATGTGGATATGAATGGTTGGCAGGAATGATTTGAACATGAGGGTCTCAGACTGAGATATTGAATCAGATTTCTTAGTTTTTTAGGCATTGTATATGTTTTAAAAAAGTGTGTCCTGAAGAAGGTGGGGTGAACTAACTCAAGTACCACCGAAACGCTGCGCCGACAGTACTTGGTTAAACCATTGTTTTTTGTAAAAGGCTTTTGACAGTATCTATTGTTTTCATAAAATGTTTTCATAAAAAGTTTAAAAAAATACTTTTTTTCAATTGCCCAGGTGAATTATTTTGATGAAAGATTTTTAAAGGTGTCAGAATGTGTTTTTAAAGGCTTCGCTAGAAGAAATGTATTTACTTATATAAGTGCAATAATTATGGGATTGTGTGTAATATGTTTTTAAAAATTAGATATGATTTCATGGAATATTAAGATTCAATTGTGCTAAATGAAGTTAGACATTTTTACAGAAGACAGGGGCTGATTTGGTCTGCCCGCCACCGTAGCGGCCGCCATGCGTGCGGCGGTCCCGCCTATTCAATTATGATGGGACCGCTACCACTGCGGTCGAATTCCGCACTTTTAACATTGCGGCGGTGGCTGCTGACAGCAGCACCGCCGCGATGCTGAAAGGAGCATGTTGTGCACTTCACTGCACTACGTGGCAGGCACTACACTGTGCCTGCCACTTGGTGCAGTGAAATATAGGGGGGTACCCAGTACCCTCCCAGTGCACCCACACCTCCCCCCAGCATAAGGGGGGCCCGCAACGGGACCCTGAAGGCATTCTCTGCCAGCCTTTCAATGGCGGTTCAACCGCCACGGAATGGCTGACCGTATACACAAATATCCCCCAAAATGACACAGTAGAGATTATTAGGGGGATATTACAGAATGAGGAAGGTGACCTATCACCCCACGCGAGCTTGATCACTGAATTTGTGGAAATTAAATTTTCCTGTTTAATGGGGATTACTATTGGCAAACTAAAGGGGCCAGCAAGGGCGCAACCTGCGTCCCTAGTCTGGACTGTATGTGGGAGCCTTTGAGGAAAATCATATATTTAATGAGATGGCTCCTTTCTTGAAAATGTATCACATTGGTCGCGTTTCATTGACGATTAGTTTTTTATTTGGCATGGCATTAATGAGGATCTGACTTCTTTTATTGAGTGGTTAAATAGTGGGGGCCCCAATTTGAAATGTACCTCTACAACTAGTCAATTTAAATGTGACTTTTGAGATATAAAAATCAAAGTCAAAGAGGGTAAGTTGGAGGCAGAATTTTTACGAGACTGACAGATCGGAATACCCTACTCCACTAAACAAGTAATCATCTAAGTTGTCAGAAGGACAATATACTTTTTGGCCAATTTCTTCGCTTGTGGCGAAATTGTACAGATACAGCCAATTTCGAGGTATATGCAAAAGTATTACAAGGGAAAACTGTGGTGAGAGGCTATCCCAAAAGACTGATTTGAAGAACATACAAAAGAGCTAAATCTTATAATAGGAAAAGCCTGTTTCAGGGAAGGACAAAAGAACAGGAGAACAAAAGTATTGTGTGTATCACGTACTCTTCAAAGGTGAGAAATTGGATTAAAAACTTGATCAATAGAAGTTGGTCATCCCTTCGTCGAGATGGCAAGGAAAATGTAGAGAATCCCCTATTCACGTACAGAAGGAACAAAACTATTAGGAACTGAGTATTGTAAATGGAAACAAGATTACAGGGAATTTCCCATGTGGTAAATGTGGTAATTGCGGAACCATTATAAGAGGAAATAAGATAGAACTACATTGAATAAGCGACCATATCAACAGTATGGTGAATTGCAGGACAAAGCACATAATATACCTGATTGTTTGCCCTTGTAATAAAGGATATGTAGGTGGGATGAGCAGAGAGAAGCGTTTAAGGCTTAATGAACATAGATTAGCAATCAGGACTGAAAGGAAGAATGCACCCTTAATAGAACACTGACTTGAACAGAAGCACAAAGAAAGTAATTGAAAATGGTGCGTTCTGGAACACATAAAAAATACAATGAGGGGAGGCGATGTAGTAGACAATAAAAGGAAGAAGAGGCAACAATATTACATGTGCGAATTCAGCACATATAAGTATGGTTTAAATAATAGAGAGGAATGTGAATGATCGTTTAGATAAACCTATCACTTTGGGGAAGCCCTATAAATATAGGTTTGCGAAAGAAGGCACTGTGAAAGATATCCTATTTGAGGAAACGGGTAACACAAAGACAGTGTCATTGCCTAATCCCAGAGTGACGCTCAACAACGAGGTCTTTGGCTCATAAGTGGAGTAAAGCAAGCCCCAATAACTCAATTGTTCACAAAGTGATAGTGTAACCATAGCACGACAGCCTGATTCCCAAATGGCTATCAACATGCAGGCACAATACGTATAGCAGATAGGGTTGATTAAAACAAAATTTAGGTAACTGGAACAGGATTTCAGTTATGCAAAAATGTATTGTAAAAATGGTGTCATTGCTTAATAAACAGGAATGTTCGCCCAATACTGAAGATTGAGAATGTATATACATAATAAATTAGGCTGTCTGTAGTCTTGCGCAACAGGGACATCATATTCAGGGGGCCTACTGAGGATAGTGGTGAATCATATTGGTATAGTAGTGTGACTTATGTATGAGTGATAGATACAAGCCTGACATTATGATGGCGGCAAACAAAGACACTAGAGTATAGCGGAAGCGCAGGTAACTATACGTATAAAAGGGTTGAGGAATCAAGAGGATGGAGTGAAAGGTAAGGAGATCAGGACACGCGGGGGCGCCGAAGAAAAGAGGATTAAGGTTTGGTCTTTGTTTGTCCACGCCCATAGTAGGTCTATATTAGGTCCGGAGTAAAGGGGAAAATAAGATAAGAGAACTCTGTCGTAAACAACTGAAACAGACCCTTTAACTCGTAGTGACAGTCGGGTTGTGGGTGAATACGGAATTAGTGCTAAAATGGCTTCTTAATAAGAAGGATTTTGCATCAATTCTAGTGTAAAACGGAGACAGAGGGACGATTCCCATATATAGTGTAAACTTAAGAAGGGAGTACCAGAACCTAAAAGAAAAATATAAGTTGAGTGACCATAAACAACTATATTACGGAGTCCACAGCCATTTTTGTTGCAACAGTGTGTTTTTCTGTAATTTAAACAGAAACCTGGGAGTGAATAGTACAAAACTGCCACAGACTTCACATGAGCCAGAAAGGTGGAAAGTGAAGGAACTTTGACCCCTCAACAACATGAGGCAGAAAGGGGACGAGTAAAAGGACTTCGGTGATTTTATAACCGTCAACAAAATCGAGTTGCTAAGTTTACACAGATGAGTGTAATGATAAAACACATGTAGGAGATTAGGAGTCCAAGTAAAAATATGGAATATGCTACTTACCAGTATGCATCTGTTCTTCGCATGTAGAGCTGCAGATCTACACACTTTTGCATAGATCGCCATCTGGTGTTGGGCCCGGATGTTTGCAGTTTGTTTTTCCTCTTGGAAAGTCTTTGGAAGTCACGAGGTCGGTGACTCCTCACTTGGATCGTATTGCGCATGGGCTTCGGCTCCATCCTCAGATTGTTTTTCGCCAGCAGGGAAAGATGGAGCGTAGTAATAACAGTGAAGAAACCCATGAGTGTTGTATCTAAATAAGATAGACTGGAACAGATACAGGTAGCCGGGGAGGCGGGTGGGCGTGTGTAGATCTGCAGCTCTACATGCCAAGAACAGATGCATACTGGTAAGTAGCATATTCCGTTCGAGGCATATGAGGTGCAGATTACACACTTTTGCATAGACTATATAGCAGTTCCCAACCTTAGCGGCGACCACCAGTATCTGTTGCAGTGGTTTGAAATAGTGTTTTTAGTACAGCCTGGCCCACACTAGCTTGTTGCTTGGTTTGCACATCTACACAGTAATGTTTAGTGAAAGTGTGCGGTGTTGACCATGTAGCTGCTTTGCAGATATCATCTAATGGGATGTTCCCTAGAAAAGCCATAGAAGCCCCTATCTTTCGTGTAGAGTGGGCTTTAGGGGGAACAGATAGCGTTCGTTTTGCTTTGTGGTAGCAAATCTGTATGCATTTTACAATCCACCTAGCTATCCCTGATTTTGAGATGGGGTTGCCTTTGTGTGGTGGAGAGAAAGAGACAAATAGTTGTTTGGTCTTTCTGAAAGCTTGTGTTCTCTGGATATAGTAAAGTAAGGCCCGTTTAACATCTAGCGTGTGTAGAGCCCTTTCTGCAACAGTTTGAGGTTGCGAGAAAAATACCAGTAATTCTACCGATTGGTTTAGATGAAAGGGGGAAATGACTTTGGGTAGGAATTTTGGGTTGGTACGGAGAACAACCTTGTTCTGGTGCATTTGGAGAAAAGGTTCTTGTATAGTAAGTCTTTGTATCTCACTGACCCTTCTAAGGGAAGTGATGGCTACAAGAAAAGCTGTTTTCCATGTGAGAAATTGCAGTTCGCATTTATGCAAAGGTTCGAAGGGCGGTCCCATTAGCCTTGTGAGAACTATATTTAAGTTCCACACAGGTGAGGGTGGTACTCTGGGGGGAATTATTCGTTTCAGGCCTTCCATGAAGGCTTTAATGGCAGGCACTCTGAAAAGTGATCGGTGCTGTCTGTTCTGTAGGTAAGCGGCAATTGCTGCGAGGTGTAGCCGAATGGATGTATATGCTAGGTTACACCTTTGTAGATGAAGCAAGTAGCATATGATGTGCTGTATAGATACGTCTAGAGGATTGATTGTGTTGTTATGGCAATAAACAACAAATCTTTTCCACTTGGCAGCGTAGCTGGCTCTAGTGGTAGGGCGTCTAGCTTCTCTGATGACGTTCATACAGACCAGGGGGAAGGTTAAGGTATCCGAATTCTAGGATCTCAGGAGCCAGATCGCAAGGTTGAGCTGAGCTGGGTCCGGGTGTCTGATCTCTCCATGGTTCTGGGTTAGGAGGCATGGTGAGAGGTGTAGCTTTTGGTGTGGTACTACCGAGAGTTCCAGCAGCGTGGTGTACCACGGTTGTCTGGCCCACGTTGGAGCTACTAGGATCAGTGTGAGGGAATGCTGTTGTAGCTTTCGCAGCACTAATGGAATTAGTGGGAGAGGTGGAAAGGCGTACGCAAATTTGCCTGACCAGTTCATCCATATCGCATTGCTTTTGGACAATGAGTGTGGGTATCTGGCGGCGAAGCTTGGGCATTTTTTGTTTTCGTGGGTGGCGAAGAGGTCTATCTGTGGATGCCCCCACATCTGAAAGAACGGGTGAAGAACCTGTGGGTGAAGTTCCCACTCGTGGATCTGCTGCGTCTGTCTGCTGAGCAGATCTGCCATGGTGTTTTGGACTCCTGGGACATGTTGGGCTAGGAGAAAGATTTTGTGTGGAATTGCCCATCTCCATATGCTCTGTGCTAGTTGAGAGAGCTGTGGAGAGTGTGTGCCGCCTTGTTTTTGAATGTAGTACATGGCCGTCATGTTGTCTGTGCGAATGAGGACTGCCTTGCCTAAAATCTGTGAAAGGATTTTAGGGCTAGAAAGATTGCCAGTAACTCCAGATGGTTGATATGGAGTAACTTTTGTTGCGGCGTCCATGTGCCCTGCACTGTGAGGTGTAATAGATGAGCTCCCCAGCCGGAGAGCGATGCGTCTGTTGTTAGTATTATTTGTGGAACCGGGTCCAGGAACGGTCGACCTCTGGAAAGATTTGCGGTGTTCCACCACTGCAGAGAGCGATGGGTGCGACCGTCTACCAACACCAGATCTGTCAGTTGCCTCTGGGTCTGGTTCCATTGGCGCGCTAAGCACTCTTGGAGTGGAAGCATCTGGAGTCTTGCGTAAGGCACTATGAAAATGCAAGAGGCCATCATCCCTATCAGTTGCATAAACACTCTTGGTGGAAGAGAGTGTTGAGGTATGAATCTTTGACGCAAAGCTTGAATGCTTGCAATCCTGGCAGGATTGGGGTAGGCTATGGCTTTTGAGGTGTCTATGGTGGCACCGAGGTATTGCTTTATGTGGGATGGTGTTAGCTGGGACTTTTGGTGGTTTACCGTGAAGCCTAGCTGGTGAAGTAGTTGGATTGTAGTGGCGGTGTGGTGTACACATTGGTTGTAGGACATGGCTTTTATCAGCCAGTCATCCAAATATGGAAAGACGTGAATGTGGTGTCTTCTGAGGTGTGCCGCCACTACCGCTAGGCACTTGGTGAATACCCTTGGTGCTGTTGTGACCCCGAATGGGAGCACCTTGAACTGGTAGTGTTGCCCGTCCACTACAAATCTGAAGTACTTTCTGTGAGCATGGTGTACCGGAATGTGAAAGTATGCGTCTTTCAAGTCCAGTGTGGTGAGAAAGTCGTTCTGGGAGAGGAGCGGAAGTACCTGCTGAAGTGTTACCATGTGAAAATGGTCCGAATGTATGTATGTGTTTAGAGGCCGGAGATCTAGAATAGGTCGTAGAGTCTCGTCTCTTTTTGGTATTAGAAAATATAGGGAGTAGACCCCTAAATTTTGCTGATTGGCGGGAACTTGTTCTATTGCCTGTTTTTGTAGGAGGGAGATTACCTCCAGTTTTAGTAATGTGGAATGTTCTTGTGACATTGGGCGTTGCCTGGGTGGAATGTTTGGGGGGGTAGATGTCAATTCTAGGCAGTACCCTGAGCAAATAATTTGGGTTACCCATTTGTCTGAGGTGATGGTCTCCCAGACCTGAAGGAAATGTAGCCTGCCCCCGACCGGAGTGGGATGGTCTGGAGGGAGCGGGGGGAAGTCATTGGGTAGGCGGTGTGGCAGAGCGGGCGGTATTTGTTTTGCCTCTGCCTTTATTGTTATTGCCCCTATAGCCGCCTCTTTGATAACCCCTTGTGAAGGTGGACTAAGCAGGGGATTTGTAGGAAGTGGACGCGCTATCTGAGGAGTACCCTCTAGCCGTACCCCGAAAGGAAGAGCGGCGAAAGGAGCGCCTAGGAGGGTGTGACTGCAGGACTCCCATAGATTTCGCCGTATCCTTCTTCATTTTCTCGAGGGCCTCATCTACCTTTGGGCCGAATAGGTGTTCTTGGTCAAAGGGATGATTTAGGATGGAGGCCTGTACCTCAGGTTTGAAGCCTGATACTCTCAGCCAAGCATGGCGACGGAGGAGGACGCTAGTGTTGATGGCCCTGGAGGCTGTGTCTGCGGCGTCTAAGGCACAGCGTATGGAGGTGTTAGTTATAGTCTTACCCTCTTGAATTAATTCATTGGCCCTATTTTTGTATCTCTCTGGGAGGTGGTGCATTATGGTTTCTAATTCATCATAATGCGCTCTATCGTATCTGGCCAATAGCGCTTGAGTGTTGGCGATACGCCATATATTGGCTGCCTGTGACGCAGTGCGCTTTCCTGACGCATCCAGTAGCTTTGACTCTTTGTCAGGTGGTGGTGCTTCGCCTGACGCCTGTGAGTTTGACCTTTTCCGTGCAGTGGAAACCACTAGGGAATCCAGTGGCGCTGGCCCTTTGATATAGGCAGGATCTGTGGGGGCAGCTTTGTACTTTTTCCTTATGCGTGGGTTAATGACCCTAGCCCTGACTGGGTCCTTAAAAACCTCTGGCGCATGTTTTATCACCCCCTTGAGCATAGGTAGTATGGAGGTAGACCTATGTGCGGTATCAAAGGTGTCGAGGAGGAAATCCTCCTCTACTGGGTCAGTGTGTAGCTCTACCCCGTGATAATGTGCCGCCCTCTGAAGTAGGTGGTGGAACCCTAATGAGTCTTCCGGTGGAGATGGCCTGGAAGGGTAAAGGTCATCTTGTGGGACGTCTGGAATGTCTGGATTATTGTAGTTGTCCCATGGGTCTGGGGATCCTGTAGGGGTGGGGTCTTGGGGCACATCCCCTGGATCATAATATGGGTCCCCCTGATCATCATCGTCTGGAGACGGGGTCGGGGAGCGATAAGGTGGGGGTGGAGAAGGCGGAGGGGGCGGAGGTGGAGAGGGTGGAGGAGGTGGGGAAGGCATTCTGAAAGGGGAGGTAGCAGAGTCCTTCCTCTTTGGAGGTGGAGGCGGAGCCGGTTTGTCCAAATGTCTCTTTTTAGAAGAGAGTGCCAAATGTCCAGTTTTTGGATCCTTGGTAAGAGTCTTTTGCAAGGGATCCGGTGTAAACAGTTCCTGTGACAATGTTTGTTCCGTCGGCGCCGAAGGTTTCGGTGCCGATGACTTTTTAGGCTTGTCCGTGCCGTGCTTAGCACTGGGCTTGGGAACCTCCGATTTCTTGGTCGGTGCCGAGGTGGGCTTCGGCGTAGAAGTGTCGGTGCCGAGGGCCTTATGGGGTTTGGTCAGTACCGAAAGGCTGGATTTCGACACCGAGGACTTTGGTGCAGAGCTCGGTGTCGAGGTAGAGGCCAGTCTCTTTTTCGGTGCCGAAGTGTGTTTCTCGGCCCCGCTGGAGGGCTGGCTCGAGCCCGAGCCGCCGGAAGGCTTATTTGGCTTCTTCACCGGGCCCGAAGGTGGGGTGTTTGAAGCAGTGTCTCTGGTCTTGCCTAGGCCCGGAGGCGAAGGCGTGACCGAAGCCTTTTTGGGTGTTGGCGCGGGTGCGGGAGGGGGTATAGTAATCACGACCCTCTGTGCCGGGGTGATGTCCTCCACATCTGAGTCGTCGGCTTCGGAAGCACTGACGAGGTCCTCTTCGGTGTGCTGCTGTCCTGGATCTTCGACGTCGTCCCCGAAGATGTCGACTGGAACGGAGGTCGAGGAGTGCGCCATGCTTCGTCTGGCCCTTCGATCTCGAATAGTCTTTTTCGATCTGAAAGACTTGCAGGCCGGACAGTCTCGAGCCTCGTGTTCAGGGGAGAGGCAGAGGTTGCACACCTCATGAAGAGGTGTGGGGGAATTTGGACCCACATCGAGGGCACTTCTTGAAAGGAGTTCTTTCCATCAGCCGGGACCGGAGCTTGGGTAGGCCCGAAGGCCGCCGTCAACGACTGGAATCGAAGATGTGTCGAAGAGAAGGTGATTGAGGAGATCTGGATCTGAACAATACCGCGATGAGCGAGGATTCCGCTTCGATCGTCGAACTGGAAATGTTCGGAACCGGAGCGCGAAGTATTACATCCGTGCCCGATGGCGGAAAAAAACAATCTGAGGATGGAGCCGAAGCCCATGAGCAATACGATCCAAGGGAGGAGTCACCGACCTCGTGACTTCCAAAGACTTTCCTAGAGGAAAAACAAACTGCAAACATCCGGGCCCAACACCAGATGGCGATCAATGCAAAAGTGTGTAATCTGCAGCTCATATGCCTCGAACATATATATATTCATATTCTCCCTGTAGAGTGGCGACCCTTGGTATAGCAGGTGCAGAGGAGTGAAAAATCATATTATAGCTCCACAATTGTAATTTCCTTTTTTAAACGAGTATAGTGATTTATGAATGATGACAGTCAACACGGATAACATAGCTCTATCAATATTTCAGATCTGGGACTTTGATTGTGTAGCAGGTCTATGGGGACAATAACGGAAAGAATATCCCCATAACAGAATAGTAAGTCATAATTTATAATAAACTGACTAATCAATTTCAAACTATACCTCCAGCATTAAAATAACCTAGCCGCATTAAAATTCATCCTTCCAGATAGGATCACAACCCCCAAGAAAATCATACAGGTTGTTTTAAGCAAGTTAACAGTCTATGGAAGAAGACTAAGAGCAGCGACTGGCTTGAAGGTAGATTTTTTAAATATTTGGGTGTAACTATTGGGCATGGCAAGGAAAATGCAGAATAGATTTAAATATAAGAATTCCTCCATAACCCTTAAGTATGAAGGGCATGATGCATTTGAACATCCCATAGTTGAGTGACGGGGGGGGGGGGGGTAGTGGGTTGATAGATACCATTACTCTGGCAGTACATGTAAGATGTGAAGGAAGGTGGTATATGTGGATATGAATGGTCGGGAGGAATGATTTGCACTTATGCACAAGACTGAGCTAGATTTTACAAACTTGTCAAATATGAGGTTTTCAGACTGAGATGTTGAATCTGATTTTTTTGTTTTTTAGACATTGTTTATGTTTTAAAATATTGAATCCTGAAAAAGGTGGGGTAAACCAACTCAAGTACACCGAAACACTGCCTCAACAGTACTTGGTTAAATCACTGTTTTTTGTAAAAGGTTTTTGACAGTATCTATTGGTTTTATAAAATTTGTTCATGAAGAGTTTGAAAAATACTTTTTTTTAATTGTCCAGGTGAATTCAATCAATCATAAAACGTCATTTCGGTTGTAGACCATAAAAGTACATTACAAGTAGTACAAAGCGGTTTTAAAAACAATTAATTAAAAAAACAATCATAATACAATTAATAACCCAATGGGGAGTATCTATCAATACTTAAAACTAAAATTCATTAGAAAAGTTTCTAAAACATGAGTAAACATAAAAATCTGAGTCAGCTAAAGCATCTGCCTATTCCAAAAACAGATGACGGCCGGATATGCTGGCTAAGTTATAGAAAAGAATAAATATTCAAAGCCGACTAATTATTGCCAATTGAGCATAAACCGTAAGCAGCTGAAATGGTTAAGATGCATAATAAAACAACATGTGCAATGGTCTCATGCTTTCCGCAAAGTTCTTCTTATGATTCACATATGCCCCAAGAATTTTGCAACAGAACAGGCTATCGCCGAACTAGAATCTGATCATAAAATACGAAGAGCTTTGTCATACTAGAGAGTGCCCAGTTGCTTTGCAAATAGGCCTCAATCATCTTCCTCTCGGGCAGGAATATTTGGGACAGACAAATAATACATGGGTGATAGACTCTATTGCAGCAGTACAACTAGGACAGAACTGGGAGGTAGCAGTTGGCTGCCTTCAGGAGCTAGTAAGTGAGTTCAAAGGAAGAGAACCAAATCTGAACTGCATATAGAGTTTCCTCTCTTGGGGAATGGTAATAAACTCAGTGGTTAAACGTCCCCATGAAGAGCTAGTAAGTGGCCCCTGCGATACCAAGTCCCAATAGTGCTTCTTAATTGATTCTTTACTAGGGAGCAATGATGGATCCTCGACATCCCAATAGCCCTCTAATCCTATTGTGCTTAGCAAAGATTTCACACTGCGGATCCAACCTATCTGTCTAAAGTTGTCGAGTGCGTTAACTTCCTTAAGGGCTGAAGCATATGGGAGCAACTCAGGAGTAGTCCTTATGTACAGCCAAAACAATAGCAGACGTAGTTTTGCCTTCTAAGAAATAGAAGCTCTACCCAAATCCAGCCTTAATGGGTGAAGTGGCTTGCTCTGTGGCAGCATAACAAGGTGACCTAAGGAACTTGTTCTCAGAGTTCAAAAGGGCATCCATCTTTTCAAATCCCCACAGTTCTGCTCCATAGAGAGCTGGGCCTACAGCTTTAGCATCATAGATCAAGAGTGGGGCTGCCACTGGTTTGCTAAAGGAACTACTGTGTTCTTTGATCAAGGCCCACTGTTTGCCTATGCCTAAGTGTCTGCTTGACTACGTGGGACTTCCAAGACATGTCATCTGAGATAGCGATGTTCAGGTAGTCAAAATTGCTAACCCTCTCCAAGGGATACTCTCCTAGTGTTAGTTTGCCTCTATATGACTTGTGGGGATTAAGGAATAAAAGCATAATCTTGGTAGTGTTGACCTCTAAACCGCGGGAATCACAGAAAGTTTTAAAACCGTTTAAAAGCAGTTGAAGCCCACCTGGTGTTTTTGATAATAAAGTGTTGTCTGCAAACAATAAGGTTACCCCTTTATCCCACCCCCCCAGGATTGGGGCATCCGCTGGGACCTCAGAAAGAAACTGGTCAACACCATTCACGAAGAGAGAAAACAGTGTGGGTACCAACACACAGCCTTGATGTACCCCATACAGGTGAATTGCTTTGATGAACAGTTTTTAAAAGTGTCAGAATGTGTTTTTAAAGACTTCAAAAAAGAAATCTATTTACTTATAGAACTGCAATAGTGATGGAATTGTGTGTAACATGTTTTAAATATTGATGTATGATTTCATGGAATATTGAGATTCGACTGTACTAAATAAAATTAGACATGTTTACAGAAGACAGTGCTCAGTGTTTAAACAGTATACCTACAAGGTCTTTTTTAGTTTGGAAATCTGTGGTGGTGCATCCCCATAGCCTCCAAACTAGCATATCCACATCCCGCGTGAGTTACACAAAAGGGACCCCGCTTTTCATATATTTGTGATTTACCCTGTCCCCTTTGGCAATAAAGGGTAGCTCGCCCAGGTTTGTAGTGACCTTTAAGTTTCACCAACGCACAAATGACAGACTGTTAGGACGTGTCTTTACACTAAAATGTTTCAAATTTTGTCTGTCTCACGTTGGTTAGACAATCATGAGATAGGAAAGATGGTATTAAGATGGTACTGGCTTCCTAAAAGAACTGCAGGACTGTGAAGCAGCAAAAAGATATTCTCAGGCGGACATTGGAAACATTGAGGAACATGTGCACCAGAGACAGGTGAAGTTCTGAAATTTGTACAGTCTGTAGATGCAAGAAACAATGGCAAGATGCAACAGTTAAACTGTTTACTATATCTGTGTATGGAAGCCAAAGGTCCAGCCTGCATCTGCAAGAAGGTTCCCTATCTGGAGCAGTGACACTTTTTTTTAATGTTTTTAATCCTAGACTTATATGGCACGTGATTATCATAAACTGGGAAGGGAAGGGGCAAAGGGCAAGATGTACTAACATCAGGAGTGCCGATTTGCGATTCTTTATGAATTGCGATTAGGAAATAGGTATTCCTAATGAATGAAACTCATTAGCGATTCCTAGAGGTTCGCAAATAGACCTACCTCATGCTTATTAATGAGGTAGGTCACAATTTGCGACCCATTAGGAATCTCAGAGATCACAGGGATGGTGGCCAACTCAGGTCAGCATAACACCATGTCTGTGATTTCTTTTTAATAAAGCAATAATTTTTTTAATGCAGCCCATTTTCCTTAAAGTAAAACAGGATGCAATAAAAAATAAAAAAATGAAACTTTGCAGTTTCATTTATTTTCCATTCTCAAAGTGTAAGGGGCCACCTGGAGACCTCTTTCCATTTGCGAAAGGGTTATCACCTCCTTCAAGGAGTCAGTAAAATATTAATGTTGTGCAACTGTAATTTGTTTGTAAAACATTCATATATCCCATTCAGATTCAGTATTCGGAAGGGACGCCCTAAACATGGCCCTTCCAAATACCGAATCACAAACAAACATTTAGATTCGATAACGTGTTATCGAATCGCAGTTTGTGTTTTGTACATATGTAAAGCATTTGTGCAGTTGGAAACAGCCTGATCGGCTGTTTCAGACCACAAAACTGCTTCATACATGTGGGCTTAAGAGTCTTCTGACATCAGGAGAGATTCTCTCAGGAAGAGCAAGATTTTGGTTTTCACTTTCATTCTTTACAGTCAATAGTGTAAGAGAACCCTAGATTTGCACAGGATTGAAAGTCACTGTCCCAATCAAAGGTATTACTGCACGCACTAACTATTATTTATATACAAGACCATGGGCAAGATGTACTAACATTAGGAATACCGATTTCCTAAATCGGATTCTTTACGAATTGCAATTAGGAAATTGGTATTCCTAATGTATGAAACTCTTTTGAGTTTCACTAATAAGTCCAAGTGGGTTGCAAATAGACCTACGTCATGCGTATTAACGAGGTAGGTCGTAATTAACAACCCATTAGGAAAAATTCAAGACAGTTGACTCTTAGCAATTGCTCCAACAGTGAATTAAAGAGATAAGCATGCGAAGAAACAGATACAAAAAAGTGAAGACAAAAAAGAGGTAAGAAAAAGAGCTTGATCTAAGGATAATCAGCATCCCATCATTACACTCTGAAAGTGCCCAGTGTCATCATCTGGGGTACCAAACAACTCTTCTCAGTAACCTCTTGTGACATCGAGGCAATACGAATGAGTTGTATCCTCTTATCAAGCATTCATCAAAGAAAAGAGGAAAAAAGTATTTAGAGTGCAATGCAACCAAAATTTTTTGTGTTATTTTCAGGTGTTTTTAAAATAGAATAAACAATTGACGAACACTGGGTCTGTATTTCTAACTTGTGTCCCATCAATCGTGTTCCTATCTAAAAGCAGTGTGAAAAGAAAAAAGAAGAAAAAGCAGTTACAGAACGTTTACTGCTCCTATGTACTGGTCGACATGTTTCAGCCTTCGGGAAGACTATCCCTGGCTTTCTTCAGGACCTCATGCTCAAAGCTTCTAATCGTAGGCTTCGCAACGAAAAAATGGGTTATTACTATACCCTTATGGCTGTTTCCAATTCCTCACTGTGATTATTGATGTTTAGTGACATCTAAAAACAACAAAAAAAATTGTACATTAAGATTTGGATTTATACAGATAATCACATGGTATTATCACTGCTTACATCTATTATCCCCACTTCTCTGTATATCTACTAAAGATTTTAAATAATAATGATCATGCTTACCAATCAACATTGAGGAAAAAACCCCACCTCACTTGGCACCAGCTCAAGTCAAGAAAGAGGCCCCGCTCTGAAAATAAACGTGAGCCAATAAAAAACAAGAATAAGGAAAAAACGGTCTCTGTGACTCAAGAACGGTGAACTTCTCAGAGAAGACAAACAAACCGCTTGACCATGTCCCTTACTAATTAAGTAATAGAGGCAGGAGCGTGTCAGCGAAGCAGCAATTGGCATCTTTAAAAACAATAGACTAGGTATGGCATAAGAATAATGCAACAAATCTCCATATTCGAAAATGCACCTAAAGTGACATAATCCATCAGGTTTTAGATGTTAAGTTCCAACATTGCAAGCACTATTCGTAGCAAGATACTTCAGTGACTCAGAAAATAAATGAGTTAGACATGGTTCTATTACCCAATTCAAACAGTATCTACACGGGCACGGCTTTCACTGTGCAGCTAACAAGCTGTTTGTCTTCTCTGAGAAGTTCACCGTTCTTGAGTCACAGAGACCGTTTTTTCCTTATTCTTGTTTTTTATTGGCTCACGTTTTTTTTCAGAGCGGGGCCTCTTTCTTGCCTTGAGTGAGGTGGGGTTTTTTCCTCAATGTTGATTGGTAAGCATGATCATTATTATTTAAAATCTTTAGTAGATATACAGAGAAGTGGGGATAATAGATGTAAGCAGTGATAATACCATGTGATTATCTGTATAAATCCAAATCTTAATGTACAATTTTTTTTGTTGTTTTTAGATGTCACTAAACATCAATAATCACAGTGAGGAATTGGAAACAGCCATAAGGGTATAGTAATAACCCATTTTTTCTTTGCGAAGCCTACGATTAGAAGTTTTGAGCATGAGGTCCTGAAGAAAGCCAGGGATAGTCTTCCCGAAGGCTGAAACATGTCGACCAGTACATAGGAGCAGTAAACGTTCTGTAACTGCTTTTTCTTCTTTTTTCTTTTCACACTGCTTTTAGATAGGAACACGATTGATGGGACACAAGTTAGAAATACAGACCCAGTGTTCGTTAATTGTTTATTCTATTTTAAAAACACCTGAAAATAACACAAAAAATTTTGGTTGCATTGCACTCTAAATACTTTTTTCCTCTTTTCTTTGATGAATGCTTGATAAGAGGATACAACTCATTCGTATTGCCTCGATGTCACAAGAGGTTACTGAGAAGAGTTGTTTGGTACCCCAGATGATGACACTGGGCACTTTCAGAGTGTAATGATGGGATGCTGATTATCCTTAGATCAAGCTCTTTTTCTTACCTCTTTTTTGTCTTCATTTTTTTGTATCTGTTTCTTCACATGCTTATCTCTTTAATTCACTGTTGGAGCAATTGCTAAGAGTCAACGGTCTTGAATTTATATCAAGGGTTGCGTTGTAGACCTCGGATTTCTTCTTTTTGTATTTGAATATTTAGAAAGGGGGATTAGGAATCCTCGAAGGTCTTTAAAGATTTTCCCTCAGACCCTATTTTTTTTTTTTTTTTTTTTTAACCCATTAGGAAAAGCAGCCGTCACCAGGATAATGGCCTGCTGAAGTCAGCAGAACACGATGACTGTGATTTCTTTTTAATAAAGCAGTCTTTTTTTTTGTAAATGCAACCGGGTTTCCTTAAAGACAAACGGGATGCGCGTAAAAAGAAAAAATGAAATATTGCAGTTTCATTTTTTAAGAGCAGACAGTGGCCCGTGGGACCACTGCCTGCTCTTGAAAAAATAATATTACTTACATTGTCAAAGGAGAAGGGGCCCTTTGGGACCCCTTACCCTTTACGAATAGGTCACCACTAGTTTTAAACTGGTGTTTTGCGACCAGAATTCAGTTGCAAAACAGTAATGCAGACCATACTATTTCAGTATTTGGAATGGATGCCGTAAGCACGCCCCTTCCAAATACCGAATCACAAATCTAAAAATGCAATTTGGTAACAAGTTACCTAATCGCATTTTGCATTTTGTAAGTCAGAAAAAAACATTTTTCCGGTCTCAAACGGCTCAAATCGGGCCGTTTACGACCAAATCTTTTATACATTTGGCCCCATAATATTTATTTGACTAACTTGATGTAGTTTGCACCCCATAAAGCATTTTGCAAAGTTCCGACAATTCTAGATGGCACTTGAACTGAAACGATCAATCTGAAAATGTTGTCAAGCTTTGGATGTCTGACAATTATGCCTTAACACTAAACAAACACTAGAATGTGACATACTGGCTGTCGATGCTCATATTATCAATCATAGATGGCTAGTTGTACAAATTTGTGAAACCGTTTCTAGTGGCGTTCAAATCAAGACAATCACGTGTGTGTTTTCCCAAATCTTTGGTTGTATTGCAAATATTGTTTTAATGTGTCATTTCCAACCCAAAAAAAAAATCCTAATATTGGATTAACAATATTTTTACGACGTGTTTTCTTTGACAGTATTTATCTAACATAACAAAATAAACTGCAATTTGCTGTACCTTTTTTACGAAACAGTTTATAAATATTTTTACAAAATGTATACAAAGCAATTTGCGATAATACATACATACTATACAAATGAATACAAATGAATGTATTTAAGCAAATATAGTCAATATCGCACTGACGAAAATGAACACTTCTTAAATGAAGTCAGTCTGTAAGGCCGCTCTATTCTAACAGCCAAATTATCCTAAACTCTCCAGGTAAGCTACTCACTGAAATTTCCAATTACAATTCTTATTCTTTATTTAATTTCTGCATCATCAATGAAACTGAAACATACATGAAGAATAGGCAGATCCTCACAATATCAGAGCAAAAGAAGAATACTGGATGCTCATCACATTTGCGTTATGCACACAGTTCGCAAAAGGACATTAACTTCAAGCAAATTGATTAAATCTCAGTCTAGACAGTGGAGACCTAATGTGTCTTTCTTGAGTATAAACTGCAGTTCGCTGTTTACTTTAATATAAACCTTCTGATGTTTCAAAAGCCAGAAATCTCTTCTGGATGTTTCAGGATGAATTCACGAGACAACATGGACAAAACAAAATACATTCTGACACATATTTTAAAGTGCATTCTGGTATTTTAAAAAAAAAGAGTCTTTTAATGATAAATGATACCTTACTATGAACAACTCGGACGTGACGCATGTACCCCTATGGTCACAAAAATACCTTCAAGTGTTATGTTTTATGGGAGGGTAGATCTCTTTCCAGGACTTGCATTTAAATATTTTGTATTGCTTTATAAAAGTATATTTAATCAAATCAACTCAGTGCCCTAAAGTTTGATATACCACCTTCTGCGCTATGCTTGCATCATGTAGACATAATGGCATTTACTGTAAGGCTTGAAATGATGCAGGTGTTTGCTGATTGAAGAGACACGCGTTTTCAGGCTTAATGAATACTTATGTGCACTGAGATGCAAATATTAGCTATCATTAACAGATATTTCAAAAAGTGAGTTACATACAGGGACACCAGACAAATAAAAATATATTTCAATGTATCCTCTTGAAAATTACATTTAACTTGAGTATGTGACTACAAGGGCATGTGGATTTTACTTTGACGCTATGATATTTTGGATTTGGAAAGAGGTTTCAAAAATTATGTACTCATACTTTGCACTACATTTTGTAATGTCACAAGTCAACTGCTAAGCATACACTTAGTGAATTGCATCATTTAGAAACCGTACACAAAACAGAAAAACAAGTACAAATTATTAGTCAACTGATACAAAAACACAACAAAATGAAGGGATAAATTCAACCCTAATGACATAACTAGCAGTGAAATATCACAATAGTTTGCATCAAAGTGGAAATGATGCAAACTTAAATACATTTTTTTTGCGACTAACACAAACTCAAAAACAGATTATCACAAATGTAATGTCTGTGCTGCGTGATAATATTGCAATTGGAAATTCTTTTCAAACTGAAACAAACACACACTTATTCTGCTTGAACAATAGAAGTCAGGTTGCTTCTTACTAATTTTACAGAGATGTCATCTAATCTAGCAATCTTTCTGTGCTCTCAAAAGAATGCATACCTATCTATCTATCTATCTATCTATCTATCTATCTATCTATCTATCTATCAGATCCAAAGGCATTGCATACATTGATTGCCCATGATACATTATGTTTTAGTTTGTTTTTCAGTCAGAATTGTCAAAAGTTCTTCCATTCTTAAAATACATTTTGTTTATGTTTATGTTGACTCGCTATAAAATGTGGAAAATTATTTCACAAACATGAAATACATTGTATGTATAACACATTTTGAAATTGCTCAAGCCACTTTCAATATGTTAGCTACATTAAAACTGTGTAAACATATTCTCATTAACCAAAACACTGAGCCTGAGTCAAAATGCTTTTCCTGACAGTTGCTTGTCTTCCTCCTGTCTTAGGTGTGAATTATTCTGGAGTTCCCATGCCTTATACGGAAAGCATTGTCTGAGGGTAGATGTATATCAAACCATGCATAAGTGTGACTCTCTCAGGATTTTCTAAGAGTAAAGCATTCTTACGTAGGGAAAAACATTTTGTATAAACGGAGTCTGATTCCCTAAGCTTTTCTACAACAAGAAATTAAATTCATTAGTTCCCACATAAGCCGTGAATAAGGTACAACTCATCACAGAAAGTGTTTTGCAAATCAGGTATGGAAACCCAGAGGTAATTCACATCTAAGACAGGAACATGACACAACTACTTACATAAAAAGCTTTGTGAATCAGACCTTTTGTGTATTTTGTATTGTTTTCATTACTTTGCAATTCTTGCTTGAAAGCATTTATGTAGTTTATTGTCCATTTCTTGCATGTATTGTTCGTCTGTCAGGTACCTTTCAAAAAGAAATATGGCATCAACTCAACTATTTTAGAAACTCTGAAGGAAAATGACATCAGGTGGATAAAAAGGAAGGCAAGATAAGCCTTTTGCTAAGCTAAATTCTGTCTTTTTTAATTAATGAACAGTAATAGAATTCGTGTTAAAATATATGCAAATGCAAACTTAATGAAGAACATTTGAACTAAAGCAAAGACAGCTGGAAGAAAACAAGACATAAGGTAGTCTCATAATATTTCAAAAGGGAATTAGGAATTTAGTTTATTAGGCCAACTGGTGTATGGATACAGACAGTGACACAGACTAAATCCAATCCAGAATTAAAACATCTTCTCAATAGTTGAGGGTTAGTAAAAATAAATTAAAGTAATTGACCTGTGACAATGTGCAATATATGATCAGATTTGAATGTACACTGAAAATAACAATTATGGTTAATATAATTCCAACCCGGTTTCTGGTTTCATACCATTCAAAAACAGGAATTGTTACTCCCTGAATTTCTTACTGTACTTCTTCATAACCCAGCTGTTAACCACAACCATGTCTGAAATCTATGTTCTTTCCTTTCACCAATAAACTATCTAAGTATTTGAACTTCTACTTTTAGCAGGCCATCACAATGCAAACCCTGCTGATTTACTATTTCTCCTCAACTCTAAAACCGTTCTTCCTATGGCTTCATGCTGCAACACTCCAGAATTAGAGCATTCCAACTTACCAATATGACAGCTGGTGTGGCTGATTTCATATTTTTAATAAACACTTTCCACTCAGCTGTAAAGCTACAAATATATCTAATGTAAATATAATATGTTACTAGCACGACCAGTGGTGTAACACAGGCCTCCGCAGCCCCCACGGTGCTGGGGGCTGCCCAAGCTCCAGAGGGCCCTCTCAGCACAATACTCTGGCTGGAGACCTCCTGATTGAGTCCGGAAGGGGCCCTCCACGTAACTTGCATGGGGGCCCCCTCAAGTTTTGTTACACCAGTGAACACGGCATATGTTACACAGGTAAGCTGTAAGGGGGACTGTGAGTGTTTGAGAGAGTGGCATATTTCATCAGCAAGATGTGTAATGAGTAACCCTACTTATTTTTAACAACAATTGTAGGTAAGTGGAAGCCATGCAATTGAGCAGGCATTTCATCAGCTTACATTCTTAGATTAAATATAATTACAACATTGAGTATTTACTAGCTTTGGTAAACCATATTTTCTAAATCGCTTTATGTTTGTAGAAGGCTCCCTAACCATTTCAATGTCTTTTCAAATTTCTCCCATATAGGAATTAAAATCATCAATAGCAATTCAGTGGAAGATTACAACTTTTCCATGAGGTTCACTCCAAAACTGAAACACCGGTGGAAATGTAATGCCTGTGTTGTTAGACCCTACCTAATATACTTTAAAATGATCAACTGCTCTATCAAGCAACAGTTTTTACTACATGACTAGATTCTGAGGCTGTGCTTGTAGATACATATAATGCTAATATTTGCATTCCAAAGAATCACACCCTTTCTTGAAGAACTCACATCTTCATTTGAGAGAGTGAGTATTTAAAGTGGTCTTCTTGAGATCACACATCTAAAGCAGCCATGCCAATATTTGGGGTAAAATACTCTCAATCCAAAGAGCTCCGCTAAGAATAATGCATCATCTCCTGCTAGATGTGTAAGGTTAAGGAGTAACAGACATTATTTCATGATTAAATATAGAAATGAGTACGCCACCAACTAATTGGTACCACTCTGGTGGATACAGATACACAATGCGTTCTAAAGCATGTCATATAAAATTCCTTAGCATCAGGTGGTGCCTCAATCAATTAATAATAACAAAGAAAATGTAAACTTCCAATTGAGCAACGTCATTGGTAGAGGAACAATCAAAATAAATAATATTAATTCATGCCAAAATTACTAAAATGATCTTGCCAGCATCCCTCAAACCCTAGTTCTCTCACTGATATATGCCTTATTCCCTTTTCATTACAGAGACAGATCGACAAGCTGACAAGCACAAGAGACAACCCTACGACACTTCACACAGGTAGATGGTTGGGCCTTAGTTAATTGACAGCATGGAGACCTCTATTTCTATGCATTTGGAATCAACTGGACCTGCTGTTGACTGTTTTACTAAGCTAGTATTTTGCCTTCAATAACTCAAATACTACGATTTGTAAATTAAAGAATACAACACGACTTTAGATAACTGTGTGTGTGTGTTTCTGTCCATCTGTCACTTGCTTTCTGGACCCCACTCCATAAAATGTTTCACGTTTCAAAATTGAGATTGAAATAATAGATTACAAACTACAATTACCAATCTTAAATATTTTATGAGATAGCGAACGTGCCATTGCTGTGATTGATTGGTAAACAAAACATTTTTAATAGCAGATCCCATTAATATTTTGGTCGTCTTCATTCCACTTTTTGAGACCAGGATGTTCAAAGGACTGGGAAATAATGTTATACATGGAATTTTAACTGATCACAAATTAGTCTGAAAACATAAAATCAATTAATTGGATAATAATAAATGTGCTCATATGAGCCCGTGATTTTTATCAGTACATCTGGCCTTTCATTTGGCTCGTGATTGTCAGTATCGTCGAACTCAGTGGCAATTGGGCCCTAACAGACTGCTTCGCAGTAACATTTCATTTAACTGGATACTTAGCCTCTGCCACAATGAATATTGCTTAGAAAACACATAACAATGAATTTCAGAAAGCCCCATCCAGTAAAAAACAAAAAGTATCAGTTGTTACGTGGCTTCGATATTCTTCACATATACTTTTACAGTGGCCAGCCTATTTTTTCCACGTTGTGCAGCTATTAACACTCTAAGATACTATTTACAGCTGCTTCTAAAACAGAGTCAGTTTCTGCAACACCTTGACCTCTATCTTGAATCATTTTCACCGGGCAACCTTCTTGTGATACAAGAGGTAAAAGGTGTGATATTTCTAAATCCATAGATTTACAACTGATTTCACCACGCGAATTCCTCCCATTTTCTTTCATTTCCACAATATGTTTAAATGCGGTTTCAGAACTCTTAGTAGGTACTCCTTCTTTTGGAGGTTCGTTACTACTTGCCATAGTGCCTGCAGGAAAATCTTCACTGGAAATGTTGGTTTGAAGGGAAAGCATACATTTCGTCTCAACAGCACCACAAGATGAACTAGACGGGTCGTTTTCTGGCTTTTTAAGTCTTCTAGAAAGGACTTCAGATTCCGAAAAACTTACATTGCACTCCGGAGGCTTGGCACTGCAAGTCTCTCCACGGGACGCGTTCATCTTCTGAATTCCAAGCGAAGAGGCAACGTTCTCATCATCCTTTGCTCTTCTACTCAGCGTTTCCGCCTTGGTAAGGAATCTTTGCGTTTTTTGTACTGTGGCAGTGTTATTAGGCACTAAAGGATGTGCGTCATGGTTCGTTAGTTCTGTGTTGCTATATGTATTTGGGTCTTTCTTCTGCAACCGATGTATGCAACTAAGAGTATTTATCTTGGGATCTCCGTCGCTGGATTCAGTTTCATTAACAGGCCTTTGGAGAAACTTGGACGAGCAGCAAAAGTCAGCTTGAAAGCTGTCTGAAAATGTAACAACACATGTTAGGGTCCGATTTATATACCAACTGAATAATATTAACATTCTGTATGTTTTGCACGTGTACCAAATCTGATTTACCAAAGTTTCAGAAGACATTTTACCAATATACAAAAACAACAATTGATGGACAGAATGCAGAACAATGTCATACATTCACCCCAGTACAGAGATCTGGGCCTAAATCCATCATTTTTTTGCTCACCATGCCATTCCAGTTTGAACCCAGCCATATGCAAATCAGTCTTGACCCTGTGCCCCATGGGAACAGTCCAGCCCGAACTGCCAAGCCAGGTCCTCCCTGGACTGGAAACAAGCATCCTAGGACCGGTTTCGGGCTTTCAGCCCTCATCAGCCAGGATAGCTTGATTCCAGTGGCATGGAGAGCAAGGGACTCACGTCTGAGCATACCCTTCCCACTCGGGGTGACAAATGCAAAAACAACAATTGATGGACAGAATGCAGAACAATGTCATACATTCACCCCAGTACAGAGATCTGGGCCTAAATCCATCATTTTTTTGCTCACCATGCCATTCCAGTTTGAACCCAGCCATATGCAAATCAGTCTTGACCCTGTGCCCCATGGGAACAGTCCAGCCCGAACTGCCAAGCCAGCCCATGAGGCACAGGGTCAGACTGATTTGCATATGGCCATGTCTAAACTGGGGTGGTGTAGTGGGCAAAAGAACGATGGATTTAACCCAGATCTCTTGACTGGGGGAGAATGTCTGCATTGTCAGCATTCCGTCCATCAATTGTTTGTTGTAACGCTTTTCGCCCTAAGTGGGATGGGTATTCCCAGACGTGGGACCCGTGCTCACTACGCCACTGGAGTCAAGCTATCCTGGCTGATGACGGCTGATAGCCAGAAACCGGTCCTAGGATGCTTGATTCCGGTCCAGGGAAGACATGGCTTGGCAGTTCGGGCTGGACTGTTCCCATGAGGCACAGGGTCAAGACTGATTTGCATATGGCCATGTCTAAACTGGGGTGGTGTAGTGGGCAAAAGAACGATGGATTTAACCCAGATCTCTTGACTGGGGGAGAATGTCTGCATTGTCAGCATTCCGTCCATCAATTGTTTGTTGTAACATTTTACCAATATACATCTAATTATGCAACTTCTAAACAGTAAAACAAATTTAAATGTTAAAATATTACGAAAAACAGATGATTTACAAAAATTACCACAATACATTTTAGGAAGGCATATTTAATCTCATAGAGTGAAAAGATGCCGTGTCCTGGAACTGTCTACCCTCTTCAATCTGAGAAAAAGACCAACCATCCCTTCCACGAAAAGTCCCCAACCCTTGAAACTGGCACAGAAATTCCCCCCTCACTTCCCTCCTGAAATCCTGTACGCATCTCTCTTTCCAAAGATTTTTTTTTTGTAGCTTTATATAGCTCTAGCTAAACCCGAAGGTATCCGAGTGCTTTACATGTTGTGAGAATAAGTTTATCAATGAATTACATGTAGGCAGTCCAAGCTGCTCCCGCGAATAAGTAGTGAGGCGGGGAGGGGGGAAGAGGGAGAAATAAAAAATCACTTACCTGCCGGCCGCCTGGCCGGCCGTTGCCTCTCTTCCGTCCTCTTCCTGGCTTCTGTTGGGACAGGAAGCAGGATAGGCTCCCATAAATCAATCACAATGCTGCAATGCAGCGTTGTGATTGGTCTGAGCGCTGTGGATCAGCGCTCAGATGGGGAATGGAAGCCTGGGCATGATCTCCATCCACGCTGTAAAGCAGCCTGGGTGGAGAACAAGCAAAGTGCGCATGAATGTTTGGCCGGCCAAATATTCATGTGCACTTAGGAGTGTGACACCACTCCTCCCCCCTGCACAGCCTAGCCCCGCCCCACAAAACTGCCCTAGCACAGAAAAAGATAATGATAATAATAAGGCATTATTACCATTTTATTTTTCCTTTTTTGCCATGCTGAGAGGCAGTGGGGCGACACTCCACCAGCTTAGCGGAGGAGCTGCCCCTGCATGCGGGGATTAGAGAGGGTCAAAATAGACATAAAAAGTGTAAAAATCATACATCATTAAAGTATTAGAAAATAAACACCAATCGTATATAACAGTAAAGCATTAAGGTAATGGCACTGCGATAGATGAGAGACTGAACACGTCAGACAAACGTATCGGAGGATCACGTCAATGAGGGTAATGTCTTTGAGAATCATAGATCAGTTAGTGTATGTATTGAAGTAGTTATTGAGCAACAGAGATTTGAGGTCCCGTTTGAAACAGAGGAAGGAGCGGTTGCAGCGGATATCTTTGGGGAGTGAGTTCCAGATCCTAGGAGCAGTTCCTGAGAAAGAGAGTGTCTGGGTGGATTTCTTCTTCAGACTGGAAGTATCAGAAGAGAGTTGGAGCTGCGTAAAGTCGGGCTTCTTCCTGCTCTAGAAAGTTTGGTTTCTAGGTATTGTTTTTTTTGTATGAAAGCCTTTGTGTGTGATGCAAGCAGTCTTGAAGATTCAGCTTCCTTCAATGGGAAACCAATTGAGACTCAAGAGGGCAGGTGAGATGTGATCAAACCGTTTAATTCCTGTGAGGAGCCTGGCAGTTGCATTGAGGACTACTTTTAAGGGGGCAGGGTGACTTTTTAGAGTTCCTGTGATGATAACATTACTGTAGTCAAGTTTCAATAGGGCTAGTGATTGCACTACCGATTTAAGATAGCTGGTTTAATTTTTTGGAGATGTTTTAGTGTAAAGAGCGCTACTTTGGCTCAGTTGTTGATGTGCTTCTTCATAGACATATTTTTGTCCATTGTGATACCCAAGGACTTTACAAAATTAGATAGTGAGAGAGAACAGTTTGGAGCGTCCAGGTTCTGCGCCATTCTTGTATTGGTAAGGGTTTGTTTTTTTGGGGAGAGGAGTAGTGATTCAGTTTTGCTGGAGTTGAGCTTTAGGTTATTGTTATTTAACCATGTTTGTATCTTGATTAATGTGGCATTCAGACAGCCGATGTCAATGGCTGAATTAATTTTGAAGAAGAGTTGAGGGTCATCAGCGTATAGGTGATATTTAACCCCTGATTGGTTCAGAATAATTGTGAAGCGTTCCATGAAGAGATTAAAGATGGCGGGAGAGAGGATGGAGCCTTATTGTACACCTTATGGAACTGGTGCAAGCTTTTGAGAGACAACTGTTGATTTTTAGGTCTGGCGAGACATTTAGTAAGTGGCTTCAGAAAATGCTGCTTGTGGCCTGGAGCTTTCCGTTAAGCGCGCGAGCAGAGGCGCCATCTGGCTTTACTCGCATCGCTCGCGGGCACCCTCTCTAGTCATGCGCATCGCTCGCGGGAGCGTGCGCACATCGCAAACCACTCGCCGACACCCTCTCTCGCCATGCGCATCGCTCGCGGGAGCGCGTGCACATCGCACACCACTCGCCAGAATTTCATTGATGTCCTTATCGCTTCCCACACCCCAGTGGCGTCACTATGGGGGTGCGGGGGGTGCGGACCGCACCGGGTGACACCCTCACATGGGGTGACACCAACAGTGTAGAGCAACCTAACTTTCAGGAGGAGGAGGTGCTTGTGCGCAGTGCGCACTGTCTCCTCCTCCGTGTCTGCGCGCGCGCCTCTCTAGGCTCGAGTGCAGGCGTTATTATCCCGGGGCCGTGATATCCGGTGCATGGCTGCCGGATGGAGGATGAACGCTGTGGTGAGACCCTCGTCCCACAGACTCCGGGTCAGGGGAAGTTCAGTCCTCCCAAGTGCTTCGGAAGAGCTGCCTTCTGCAAGCAGCGAGCGCCGTCCTTACTCTCGCGCTTCTGCGGCCGTGCAGGAATATAGATGGGGCCTTCGCTTAGTAAAGGTGCCCAGTGCACGTAGCCGCTGGCTCTGTTAATGAGAGGTGGGCGAGCTACCAAGCTATCAGGGAGAGCCAAGCCAGAGCCGAGTCAGGTAAAATATGATGTAGCCTCTCGATATTAAAAATGTATGTATTTGACATGCTTGAGAAGTTAACCGTAATTCACCAGTGTATGTGAGTGTATTGAGCGGTAACAGTTTTATTTAACATGAACTCCTCCCAGGCGCGCAACAGCTATTAGGCTCACCGTGCTTCAGCACCCCCCTCTACCCCCCTCGTGTGTCAGCCCGGCTGAGACAGCCTCGCGGGCTGGCGTACGTCTAATTGCAGCCGCACCCGAGTACTTCACTACCTGTTGGGTAACTTCAAAGAGACTCGTTATATTATTTCACAAATGTATACAACTAACGACCGTTGGCAAAGTCAATAGTTCTGACTTGTTGTCTGTATAATGTTACTTGGTGTATTATATGTCTGCATGTAATGATAGAAACAGCAACACAGCAGTCGGAGGGCACACTGTCTAGTTTAGGTGGTTTTAAGGCAAGCCCTTAATTGCATCGACCACGCCCCTTTGCGTTTTTTAATCCCACTTAAAGCTCTGCAAATGAAATGCGTCACCCAAACCCAGCACAGGTTCCAAATGTGAGTTCCCAGGCCAGAACCAGATAATATTCTCCAGCGCCTCGAGACGCCGCCCTCTGCAAGGAACACTAAGTGGATGCATGCAATCACTCACTCAACTGAAAGCCCCTCAACCTGAAAACAGACCCAAAAAGTAAGTCCATCAGCAGAACTGCACCTACGCAGCATGGGGAACCTCTAATTAAAATGATCCCGACAATATGGTACTAACTGCCTCTACCCTTCAGAGGAATTAGACCCTGCCCACGTGAGTTTGGTCAAAATTGCAGTCGATGCGTAACGGTCTATGAGAGCGGCTCCTCCCCCACATGAATGAGTGGTTAACTTCATGTCAGGCACTGTCTTAACCACCAGTTTCTGGGCCGCCCGCCAACGTAGTCCCCCGTCTGCCACCAACACAGCAGATGAGTCTCTCCTGCATCAATTGATATGATTGTGAGTGGTCAAGCGGTTATACTGCCTGTGCTGTGCGAGTTGTGAGTGACATCTTGAGCAGGACTGACGGCGGAGAAACAGTGGCTGCAAGACGGGGGTTCTCACTCTCTTTCCTCTCCTTTCTTTTATTTGCTTCCCAGTGAAATGGATCCAAAAAAGAAAATCACTTTTGCTGGTAAATCAATGACGTACTTTTCTGACATTTAATTCCAAAGTGCAGCATCGGGAATAAAAGTTTAAAAATATGAAAAATAAATAACTAAATAAAGTAAGACAGAGTGGTAGCAAACTGGCCAGATTAATTTTATTCACACCCAAACACATGAGCGCCACTTTTACAATGTTTGCCAGTGAAGCGCTATTTTTTGTTGTCTTTTGGCTTTGTTTTCCCTGGGCTTGAAACTAGTGCACCAATCCTGGAGGTACTGCAATGTGAGGATTGAAAAACAAAATTTGTACTGCTGCTCTGCATCTAGGGATGGTGTCTTTTTTTACCATACTGCTTACGTTTTGTAAGGATATAAGCAATGGCCATTGAAATGGGTCCATTCAGGGCCCTGTTGTCATGCCCCTAACTTTTCAGGCAAAAGCACTCACTGATTTCTGAACAGTGAGTGTAAAAGCGTTAAGGTAACCATGTTGTTCCTGCTTACATTTCACATGGTTTGCAAACTTTTTTCATTCCCTATGATTGTTTGCTTTTTCCAGGATGCTGTCACTTTTTTTTGTAAGGCCACACATTGCTCTTGCCCAGTGCGTAATTTAAATTGAGCCGCATCCAGGTGTTTATAGCAGGCAACAATTGGGTTGTAGTTGAAGGCAGTCTGAGTTTTTCCTCAGTGGGGCAGTATGGGGAGAGGATGTGGCACAATGGCCAGAGCTGCTGAATTTGGAACCGGAGAAGGAGGTTCAGCCTTAATAACCAGTCCACCAGACCACTCTCCTCAGAGAGCACTAGCTCATGGTAGATCTTAGAAGGCTTCGCAAGACATTAGAAGCCCTGGTGTCGTAGCACCAGCAGGTGGACCCCAGCATGACAAGTGTAGGTTAACCTTCAAGGCTTGTCCACCACTATTCATACTGAAGTTCACCTCCAGTCTTGCAGGTAGGCCTATGAAGCAGCACACCCTAAAACAACAGTGACCCTGTCACTGGGATTACAGGACCCTTGAGAAGGGCCAGCTCTAGGGCAGTGCAACAGGTGTGACCGCACCAGGTGCTGACTTTAGGTGGAGGCATCATTTTTGCAAGTATATTATGGTTTTAAAAGCGCTTGCTGCCTCCTTCCTCCTTCCTGGCCTCCAGCAATTTTCGGGAACAATAAAAATGTCATGATGACTCTGGTGATTAATGTTCTTCCTAGAGAGAGATCGGAATTTTGTCTAATGGAAGATTTGGCTCATAGAAAGGTAGCTCAGAGGGTTAATGTACCTGCTGCAAAGAACATGTACCATGCAGATCACAAAGTGCACATAATGTAAATAGGCCAGTGGGCTACTGCTTTTGTCAGAGAGATCCTTTTGTTACTTGCAGATTATAAGTTAAAATCCTAACATAGAACAGTGAGCTATTAACTGTCATCTACTCCGCAGCAACACAAGTCACATTTTTTATTAACTTTTGATACATTTGAGCTACAAACAATTTATTCGTTTAAATGGTCAGATCATGCTGCAGATCTTGCATTATGAGGCAAATATGGCGGAGCCATTATTATTTAGAAAACATTTGCAAACTAGGATTTTTAGCCATTCATGTTTGAACTGCTGTTTTGGAAAAGGGAGAAGTGCTGATGACAGAAACTCCATGGCTCGGAGACAAATGGCTTGTGCTTCCACATTTTATCGTATTTGGGGAGATACTGTGATTAGAAGCGTATCCCACTTTGTGAATACATTTTACTGTCAATAACTCCTCATAACCTTAAATAATCATGTGTATCCATTGGTTGATAAAACTGGGCAGTGAAACCAAACAAATACAAAAAATTGGGATGTTTGCGCATTCTGGTCACACCTCTGGCTCCGCCCACTGATCAAATCCTTGGGTTATTCCCACCCTCTGATTCTCCGCCCACAGTTCCCTTACTTTTTCCCCCCCACTTCTACCACTGATATATCATGTTGATGGATAGTGGGAACACCACACCAGTACAAAGTACCATACCTATGATATTATAAATTCCAATAAACTGTTGACTAGCAGGTAGCCCACTGTACAACCTGATTAATGAGTCATTATCAAACTGTTGTTAACAGGCACATTTTGTAAATATAGGACCTACATTTACAAACGTTACTAAGGATTCTGTATGGTCCCGTTATTTGCCAACTGTGTCCACTGGCGGACTCAGAGCGTAGGAGGTCCATGCGGTAAGTCGTGAAGGGGTGACACCATGAGTTACCCGCACCGGGTGACACCAACCCTAGTGACGCCACTGCCACACCCTTCCCCTTTCAGCGATGGCCGCCCGATATGACATGCAGTGACCGGAAGGTATTGGAGCGCTTTACATGACCCCCTCTGTGTTCGTGCTATGACCTGCATCCCCTGTAGTCTCTGTCCAGGATTCTAGGGTTATGCCTCTCTAGCGGACGCCCATCAAAAGAGAGGCTAGTTTGCTAAGCCCAGCTGCTCATGCTGCAACATTTAAGCAAACACACTGTATATAATAATTACGAAGCAGCTAACATGATTAATACCACTAGATGGCACCAGAAGGTAGATCTGCTCAGTTCCCGTTCCTTGAAGGACTTTTTTTTTAAACAAAGAAAAACAAACCTTTTCTGGGGTCCGCAAAGTGTTCCGACATGCCCTACTGTGCTCAGGTCTGGTGCTCAGTATGGGGGACTCCATGTCCCTGGTGGTCTCTAATCCTATCTGTGTTCACTGCTCAGCTCAGCCCCCGGCTCCCTGCCACCGCTGATACTTGTTTTCTTCTCTCCGTTTTGTAAAGCGGCAGAAGTTTTATTGCCCTCCGAGGTGGGCGCGCTCTAGATTGATACATTACCAGCTGACCGGGGGGCGGGGCCTTTGAGAAGTCCTCGAGCACTTAGACACTACTTACGTCCACAGGGAACAGTTGTTTGATAAAAGCACCGACAAGGTAACGTTTTATTCTTTTTGTGTGCCAAACGAGGGCAGACGCAGAGAAACATTTCCCTACATCAACACACGTCTTTTCCAATGAGAGTCGACGTCACTTTTTAAAAACTGATGCCGTCTTCGACGTCACTTTTTAAAAACTGATGCCGTCTGTTGTGATCTGCTCAGGTAGTGAGAAGCCCCTTGCAGTAAATACAATGTGCCAGCGTGTTAAAAAAATACCTGTTTCTGCAGCGAGCGCAGTTGTAAGCGGTGCAATGTCCAGTTAGCGCCAGCATCTGCCTGTTGTTCCACATAATCTAGAAAAAACCTCTGGGTAAATGTTATTAATCGCACCTGATAAATCCCACATCACACCGTATGAGATTTCACCAGGTGAAATGAATGCTGACTACCCCTCGGGGGCTGTCTCACTGGCCTGGTGCCCCCTGTTCACCCCCCACTTCCATCTGACATTTCTAACAGCTTTTTCACGGTCTGGATTAGGTCTCCAAGCTTTTTTGTACTGGAGTTACTTATGCTCAAAGAAGCGCATTGACAGCTACTAATATTCCTAGTATTGTATAATTTCAATTTTTTATATAGCGCCACTTTGCAAAGATTGCCAGTGAAGCGCTCCTTCCTTTTTCTCTAATTGTGCTGCTCTGCCGCTGGGCCTCTTCCCCCTCTCTGTCCTCCTCTTCCTCTTACTCCGTCTGTCTGTCTCTGTCTCGCTCGTCCTCACTTGCTGAAAACCATAACTTCCACAAATGGCTCTCTTGCCTACATTCCACATGCTTTACTTAATCTTGCATTCCCTATAGCTGTTTGCTATTTCCAGGATGTTGTTACTTTTTTTTTTGTCTAGGTAGCATATTACTCTGGACACCCCTCCCTCATACCCTATTCCTATTTCTAGTTGTCTAGTGCCTCGAGTCATACCAATGGAAATAGCGCTATGCAAATATCTTCACTCCACAGCATACAAAACAAGCATTGGCATAACCAATAGATCTCGACTTTGGGACCTTATAAGTGTTTAGCCATGCAACAGTTGATGTTGTTGCACCACAGATATTGTGCTGCATAACTAAATACTTTATAAGGTCCCAAAAGCGAGACCTGTTGGCTATGCCAATGCTTGTTATTGGTTGAAAGCAGTGCTGTAGATAGGATGTGAACCATCTCAGGACTGTGCCATTAATGCCAGTGCAATTCTTGAGTGTCTTGAGTAAAGCTGAGTGATTTACTGTATGAAATGGCGCAGGTAGATTGAGGTGGATTAGGGGACAGGAGTCACCTTCATCTAAGGTTCTGTTAATGTCATCTGCTATATTCAGCATAGCAGTGTGCTGCAGCTTTTTCCAAATCCAAACTGGAATGTGTTGTGGGGGTTGAATTTGTCTATGTGTTAGTTGAGTTTAGCAGGACACACTTCTCCATTTTTTTGGCTAGGAAGGGAAGGTTGGTGATTGGTCTGAGGTTGCCGAGGTCGTTGGGGTCTGCCCCAGGCTTTTTGAGAATGGGTGTGGCTTGACCTAGTTGGAGGGAGCCAGGTAAACGGCCTGATGAAAGAATGGAGTTGATGATTTTGGTCCAAAATGGGGAGATGCTATGGTTGAAGTTCTGTACTAGGGTGGAGGGATCAGCAGTGTTAGATGTGGGCTATTTGGGTGCGATTATATTGAATACTTCTTCTTTAGTCATAGGAATGTGAGAAGTTGGCCTGATGTATGATGTCACTAGTTCTAGTGTACACCTTATATCAGTCCAAATACCCTTATGGTGATTGGTTGTAAAGTCAACCTTATAGACCAGCTATCCTAGTGGTAGCATGGACAAGAGCAGTCTTAGGCTAAACTCTGAATGGCATGTGAAGCCAGCTGTGATAACATATATAATCCCTTGAATACCAAATGAAAGGACACCACAACAGATATATATATAAAATAACGAAAAGTTTCTTACCTGTCGGTGTAGTTTTGCAGCTTGAAGATCTTTCTGGATTCACTATGCTGGGCATTATTCCGCGATCTTGTGGTTGGGTCCGGATTCGTAGTCTTTTCTTTGTTTTTTTTTTTTTTTTGTAGCCCAGGTGGGCGTCGACGTCCACCATTTGGTGCACCTCCCGTGACGTCGTCGTGCTTCCTGCGGAAGTCCCACCTTTGGGGCGCCATCTTCGGGTTCTTTTTTCCCTGTTTTTTTTTTTTTTTTTTTTTAACCCTAGGCGATTGATTAATCCTTTTGTCCATATTTCTGTACGTTTCCACTTCTTTGATCCTATCCATTTCACCCCCTCTTCCTCCAGCCTCATCTTCCTGGCGGAGGTGGGTGGGTTCGCTAGTGAATCCAGAAAGATCTTCAAGCTGCAAAACTACACCGACAGGTAAGAAACTTTTCGTTTTGCAGCGTGAATCTTTCTGGATTCACTATGCTGTGCATAGACTTTGCAGCGGTTTTCCTATTTTTGTGGTGGCTGGGTGGAAGATGATCGCTGGTCGTTGAAAATGTGTTGTAGCACCTTCTGTCCGACCTGTGCTTCCTTATTCATTTGAATGTCCACGCAGTAGTGCTTTGTGAACGTGTGCACAGATGCCCAAGTTGCTGCGAGACAAATGTCTTGGATGGGCGTGTTTGCCAGGAAGGCAACTGTGGCCCCCTTCTTCCTTGTGGAGTGAGCTTGGGGCCCCTCCGTTAGCTCCTGTCCAGCCTGTTTGTGACAGAATTGAATAGTGAGGGCAATCCACCTAGCGATGGTGCCCTTGGTCACTGGTCTACCCATGAAGCTAGTAGCAAAGGACACAAACAGCTGCTTCGACTTCCTGAGTTCCTTGGTTCTTTCAATGTAGTGCATCACCGCTCTTCTGGCATCGAGGGTGTGCAGGGCCTTTTCTGCGTTTGTAGTCGGGTTTTGGAAGAAACTCGGTATCTGGATACTCTGATTCATGTGGAACGCCGACACTACCTTGGGCATGAAGTGTGGGTCCGTCCTCAGGACTACCCTGTCTTTGTGAATTTGAATGTAGGGCTCCTGTAGCGTTAGTGCTTGGAGCTCGCTCACCCTGCGTAGTGAGGTTATGGCCACTAGAAAGGCAGTTTTCATCGTCAACATTTGTAGAGTGGCCTTGTGAATGGGTTCAAACGGCGCCTTCATGAGCTCCGTCAGAACCACGTTTAAATTCCATGCCGGCGGCGGCAACCTTTTCGGGGGTGCCATTCTTTTGGCTCCCTCCATGAATCTCTTCACCACCTGCGAGGTGAAGAAACTTCCACCCTTCTCACCTCTGGTGTAGGCAACGATCGCTGCTAGGTGTACCCTTAGGGAGCTCGAGCAGAGGTTACTCTTTAGAAGGTGTGTGAGGTACCTCAGCACAGTTGAGTCTCTTGTCATTCTGTTTTGCAGGCCCTTTTTCCTGCACCACACCGTGAATCTCTTCCACTTTGCGCTGTAGCACTTTCTTGTAGTAGGTTTCCTTGCCTCCCGTAGCACTTGCATAGTGCTCTGAGGTAACCTTAGGTGTGCGAACTCTAGGTCTTCAGGAGCCATGCTGCTAGGTTGAGTGTCTCTGGCTCTGGGTGCAGGACCTCCCCGTTTTGCATTGAGAGCAGGTCTTTTCTCCTCTCGAACCTGTACGGATTGTCTTGCGCCATTTCTTGAATCTGTGAGAACCATGTCTGCCTCGCCCACTGTGGAGCCACCAGGATCAGAGTCATGTTGCTGGTTCTGCACTTGTCGAGCACTCTGTGCAACAGGGGTATCGGTGGAAAGGCGTAGGCAAATGTCCTCCACCAGCTTATCCATAGGGCATTTCCCTTGGATTGCTGACCTGGTTGCCTGGACGCGAAGCTTTGGCATTTTGCATTGTGGCGTGTTGCAAATAGGTCTATTGTGGGAGTCCCCCATCTCTGGAAGATTTTCTCCGTTTCCTGGCCATTGAGCTCCCACTCGTGCGATGCTGAGGTCTGTCTGCTCAGCCAGTCTGCCTCCACATTGTCCTTCCCTGGTAGGTGAATCGCCAGTAGATCTATCTTGAGAGGTATGGCCCATCTCCAAATCTCCTGAGCTAGGGATGAGAGGGGAAACGACTGTGTCCCCCCTTGTTTGTTGATGTAGAACATCGCCGTGGTGTTGTCTGTCTGTACCAACACCCTCTGGCCGAACAGGTGTCTCTGGAATGCCTTCAGGGCTAGCAGTATCGTTTTCAACTCGAGGTAGTTGATGTGGCGGACCGCGTCTGCTGGAGCCCATAGACCCCTCACTCTGAGGTTGTCCATGTGCGCTCCCCATCCCTTCTGCGATGCGTCCGTGGTAATGGTCATTGTTGGGCTTGGTGGTGTCAGGCTTCTCCCCGTTGTTATGTTGTCTCTGTTCCACCAAGTTATCTCCTCCTGCACTGCGTGCGTAACAACCACTAGATCCTCCCAACTTCCGTTTGCTTGTGACCATTGCTGTTTCAGCCATTCCTGGAATGGTCTCATGTGCAGGCGTACATTCGGCACCAGCTGGATACAGGACGCCATCATCCCCATCATCTTGCTCACCGCCCTCACTGTCAGAGCTCGCCCCTTCTGGTAGAGCTGCGTCTCCTTCAGTAGAGCATCTGTCCTCCTGTCGCTGGGCACTACTGTACTGTTGAGGGAGTTGATCTTTGCCCCCAGGAAAATCTTTACCTGTTCCGGTTCCAGCGATGATTTTCCCCAGTGGATGGAAAATCCCAGATTTGTGAGGGTGTCTGTTACGCGTTTTGCGTGCCTCTCGCACTTCTCGCGTGAGTTTGCCTTGACCAGCCAGTCGTCCAAGTAGGGGTATACGTGTATTCCCTGCTTTCGTAGGTGTGCCGCTACCGCCGACAGGCATTTTGTAAAGACCCTTGGCGCTGATTTTAATCCGAAGGCCAGGGTTGTGAACTGGTAGTGTTCCTGTTCGATGTTGAATCTTAGAAGGCCCTTGTGCCTTCTGTTTATTGGGATGTGAAGGTAGGCATCCTTGAGGTCCACGGTGACCATGAAGTCCCCTTCTCTTATCTGTGGCAGTACCTCCTGCAGTGAAGTCATTTTGAACCTTTGCGTTCTGATGAACTTGTTTAGGTAACGGAGGTCCAGTATGGGTCTGAGGTCTCCGTCTACCTTCGGAACCACGAAGTAGTTTGAGTAGACCCCTTTGTTGCGTTCCCTGAACGGCACTGTCTCTATGGCTCCCTTTTGTAGGAGTTTCCGCGTTTCTTCTCTGAGTATTGCCAGTTCTTGGGCCGATCTCTGTCTTCCCTTCGGCTTCCTGTTTGGAGGTCTTTTCTCCAAGTCTACGCAGTATCCGTACTGCACGATGTTCCGTATCCACTTGTCTGTGGTTATACGCCGCCACTCCTGAAGGTAGAACCTCAGCCTTCCGCCTACTGGTGACGTATGCTCGTAGGCTCTTGAATCTTCTCTTCCCCCTGATGACACTTTTTTGCGCCTCACCCTTGGGGACCTTATGAGGGTAGGCGTCTTCTTGCGTGCTGAGTCACTTCGAGGAGGGCTGATCGCCCCCTCTCCTCCTTTGGCCACGTCCGTTCCCTCTACCGCGAAAGGACTGGCCCCGAGGTTGATATTGCCAGCTTTGCTTCTGCTGACTTTGTCCGTGACCTTCGCCCTGCTGACCTTGTTGGAACGCCTGGTGCGACGTCCCCTGTTGGCTTCCACCCCTACCGTAGGGTCTCCTCGAGGGATTTCCTCGTCTCATTCCCCTCAGCTGTAGGGCCCCCATGGACCTCGCTGTCTCGTTTTCCTTCTTGAGCTGGGTGAGCTTTTCGTCTACCGTTGCTCCGAACAGTGTCTCTCCGTTGAAGGGGGTGCCAAGGATGTTGTTCTGCACTTCCGGTTTGAATCCCGAGATTCTTAGCCATGCATGCCTCCTCTCTGTGACCCCTATGGCCATGAGTCTTGCTGAAGTCTCTGCCCCATCCAACGCCGTCTTTATACAGGAGTTGGCGATGTTCTTGCCTTCATCCACCAGGTGAGAGGCTCTCTGGCGGTATTCTTCGGGGAGGTGCTTTACTAGCTCCCCCATCTCATCCCAGTGTTGGTATTGGTGTCTATTGAGGAGTGCATTCGAATTCGCCATGCGCCAGTGCATTGCGGCGTTCCTCTCGACCTTTCTGCCTGTGAGGTCGATCCTCCTGCTCTCTTTATCCGGAGGTGGGCCCGAAGTTGCTGGAACGTTGGCCCTTCTCCTGGCCGTGGAGGCTATGATGGAGTCTGCGGTGACGCTACCCTTGATGTAAGGTGGGTCCAGGGAGGAGTGCTTATATTTCTTCTCTGTCCTGGGCGTGATCGACCGGCAGGTGGCAGGCTCCTTGAAGGCTTCTCTCCCCTGGTTCATCACGCTTTGTAGCATGGGGAGGAACTGACTCCTAGTCTGGATGGGGAGCAGTGTTTCGACGAGAAAATCGGCTTTCGGCCTCTCCTCGTCGAGTTTGACGCCGAAGGCCATTGCTGCGCTCTTCACCACCATATTGTACACCCCGATGTCGTCGGGTGGCGAAGGCCTCGAGGGGTACGTGTCCACTGGCTCTGTTAATGAGAGGTGGGCGAGCTACCAAGCTATCAGGGAGAGCCAAGCCAGAGCCGAGTCAGGTAAAATATGATGTAGCCTCTCGATATTAAAAATGTATGTATTTGACATGCTTGAGAAGTTAACCGTAATTCACCAGTGTATGTGAGTGTATTGAGCGGTAACAGTTTTATTTAACATGAACTCCTCCCAGGCGCGCAACAGCTATTAGGCTCACCGTGCTTCAGCACCCCCCTCTACCCCCCTCGTGTGTCAGCCCGGCTGAGACAGCCTCGCGGGCTGGCGTACGTCTAATTGCAGCCGCACCCGAGTACTTCACTACCTGTTGGGTAACTTCAAAGAGACTCGTTATATTATTTCACAAATGTATACAACTAACGACCGTTGGCAAAGTCAATAGTTCTGACTTGTTGTCTGTATAATGTTACTTGGTGTATTATATGTCTGCATGTAATGATAGAAACAGCAACACAGCAGTCGGAGGGCACACTGTCTAGTTTAGGTGGTTTTAAGGCAAGCCCTTAATTGCATCGACCACGCCCCTTTGCGTTTTTTAATCCCACTTAAAGCTCTGCAAATGAAATGCGTCACCCAAACCCAGCACAGGTTCCAAATGTGAGTTCCCAGGCCAGAACCAGATAATATTCTCCAGCGCCTCGAGACGCCGCCCTCTGCAAGGAACACTAAGTGGATGCATGCAATCACTCACTCAACTGAAAGCCCCTCAACCTGAAAACAGACCCAAAAAGTAAGTCCATCAGCAGAACTGCACCTACGCAGCATGGGGAACCTCTAATTAAAATGATCCCGACAATATGGTACTAACTGCCTCTACCCTTCAGAGGAATTAGACCCTGCCCACGTGAGTTTGGTCAAAATTGCAGTCGATGCGTAACGGTCTATGAGAGCGGCTCCTCCCCCACATGAATGAGTGGTTAACTTCATGTCAGGCACTGTCTTAACCACCAGTTTCTGGGCCGCCCGCCAACGTAGTCCCCCGTCTGCCACCAACACAGCAGATGAGTCTCTCCTGCATCAATTGATATGATTGTGAGTGGTCAAGCGGTTATACTGCCTGTGCTGTGCGAGTTGTGAGTGACATCTTGAGCAGGACTGACGGCGGAGAAACAGTGGCTGCAAGACGGGGGTTCTCACTCTCTTTCCTCTCCTTTCTTTTATTTGCTTCCCAGTGAAATGGATCCAAAAAAGAAAATCACTTTTGCTGGTAAATCAATGACGTACTTTTCTGACATTTAATTCCAAAGTGCAGCATCGGGAATAAAAGTTTAAAAATATGAAAAATAAATAACTAAATAAAGTAAGACAGAGTGGTAGCAAACTGGCCAGATTAATTTTATTCACACCCAAACACATGAGCGCCACTTTTACAATGTTTGCCAGTGAAGCGCTATTTTTTGTTGTCTTTTGGCTTTGTTTTCCCTGGGCTTGAAACTAGTGCACCAATCCTGGAGGTACTGCAATGTGAGGATTGAAAAACAAAATTTGTACTGCTGCTCTGCATCTAGGGATGGTGTCTTTTTTTACCATACTGCTTACGTTTTGTAAGGATATAAGCAATGGCCATTGAAATGGGTCCATTCAGGGCCCTGTTGTCATGCCCCTAACTTTTCAGGCAAAAGCACTCACTGATTTCTGAACAGTGAGTGTAAAAGCGTTAAGGTAACCATGTTGTTCCTGCTTACATTTCACATGGTTTGCAAACTTTTTTCATTCCCTATGATTGTTTGCTTTTTCCAGGATGCTGTCACTTTTTTTTGTAAGGCCACACATTGCTCTTGCCCAGTGCGTAATTTAAATTGAGCCGCATCCAGGTGTTTATAGCAGGCAACAATTGGGTTGTAGTTGAAGGCAGTCTGAGTTTTTCCTCAGTGGGGCAGTATGGGGAGAGGATGTGGCACAATGGCCAGAGCTGCTGAATTTGGAACCGGAGAAGGAGGTTCAGCCTTAATAACCAGTCCACCAGACCACTCTCCTCAGAGAGCACTAGCTCATGGTAGATCTTAGAAGGCTTCGCAAGACATTAGAAGCCCTGGTGTCGTAGCACCAGCAGGTGGACCCCAGCATGACAAGTGTAGGTTAACCTTCAAGGCTTGTCCACCACTATTCATACTGAAGTTCACCTCCAGTCTTGCAGGTAGGCCTATGAAGCAGCACACCCTAAAACAACAGTGACCCTGTCACTGGGATTACAGGACCCTTGAGAAGGGCCAGCTCTAGGGCAGTGCAACAGGTGTGACCGCACCAGGTGCTGACTTTAGGTGGAGGCATCATTTTTGCAAGTATATTATGGTTTTAAAAGCGCTTGCTGCCTCCTTCCTCCTTCCTGGCCTCCAGCAATTTTCGGGAACAATAAAAATGTCATGATGACTCTGGTGATTAATGTTCTTCCTAGAGAGAGATCGGAATTTTGTCTAATGGAAGATTTGGCTCATAGAAAGGTAGCTCAGAGGGTTAATGTACCTGCTGCAAAGAACATGTACCATGCAGATCACAAAGTGCACATAATGTAAATAGGCCAGTGGGCTACTGCTTTTGTCAGAGAGATCCTTTTGTTACTTGCAGATTATAAGTTAAAATCCTAACATAGAACAGTGAGCTATTAACTGTCATCTACTCCGCAGCAACACAAGTCACATTTTTTATTAACTTTTGATACATTTGAGCTACAAACAATTTATTCGTTTAAATGGTCAGATCATGCTGCAGATCTTGCATTATGAGGCAAATATGGCGGAGCCATTATTATTTAGAAAACATTTGCAAACTAGGATTTTTAGCCATTCATGTTTGAACTGCTGTTTTGGAAAAGGGAGAAGTGCTGATGACAGAAACTCCATGGCTCGGAGACAAATGGCTTGTGCTTCCACATTTTATCGTATTTGGGGAGATACTGTGATTAGAAGCGTATCCCACTTTGTGAATACATTTTACTGTCAATAACTCCTCATAACCTTAAATAATCATGTGTATCCATTGGTTGATAAAACTGGGCAGTGAAACCAAACAAATACAAAAAATTGGGATGTTTGCGCATTCTGGTCACACCTCTGGCTCCGCCCACTGATCAAATCCTTGGGTTATTCCCACCCTCTGATTCTCCGCCCACAGTTCCCTTACTTTTTCCCCCCCACTTCTACCACTGATATATCATGTTGATGGATAGTGGGAACACCACACCAGTACAAAGTACCATACCTATGATATTATAAATTCCAATAAACTGTTGACTAGCAGGTAGCCCACTGTACAACCTGATTAATGAGTCATTATCAAACTGTTGTTAACAGGCACATTTTGTAAATATAGGACCTACATTTACAAACGTTACTAAGGATTCTGTATGGTCCCGTTATTTGCCAACTGTGTCCACTGGCGGACTCAGAGCGTAGGAGGTCCATGCGGTAAGTCGTGAAGGGGTGACACCATGAGTTACCCGCACCGGGTGACACCAACCCTAGTGACGCCACTGCCACACCCTTCCCCTTTCAGCGATGGCCGCCCGATATGACATGCAGTGACCGGAAGGTATTGGAGCGCTTTACATGACCCCCTCTGTGTTCGTGCTATGACCTGCATCCCCTGTAGTCTCTGTCCAGGATTCTAGGGTTATGCCTCTCTAGCGGACGCCCATCAAAAGAGAGGCTAGTTTGCTAAGCCCAGCTGCTCATGCTGCAACATTTAAGCAAACACACTGTATATAATAATTACGAAGCAGCTAACATGATTAATACCACTAGATGGCACCAGAAGGTAGATCTGCTCAGTTCCCGTTCCTTGAAGGACTTTTTTTTTAAACAAAGAAAAACAAACCTTTTCTGGGGTCCGCAAAGTGTTCCGACATGCCCTACTGTGCTCAGGTCTGGTGCTCAGTATGGGGGACTCCATGTCCCTGGTGGTCTCTAATCCTATCTGTGTTCACTGCTCAGCTCAGCCCCCGGCTCCCTGCCACCGCTGATACTTGTTTTCTTCTCTCCGTTTTGTAAAGCGGCAGAAGTTTTATTGCCCTCCGAGGTGGGCGCGCTCTAGATTGATACATTACCAGCTGACCGGGGGGCGGGGCCTTTGAGAAGTCCTCGAGCACTTAGACACTACTTACGTCCACAGGGAACAGTTGTTTGATAAAAGCACCGACAAGGTAACGTTTTATTCTTTTTGTGTGCCAAACGAGGGCAGACGCAGAGAAACATTTCCCTACATCAACACACGTCTTTTCCAATGAGAGTCGACGTCACTTTTTAAAAACTGATGCCGTCTTCGACGTCACTTTTTAAAAACTGATGCCGTCTGTTGTGATCTGCTCAGGTAGTGAGAAGCCCCTTGCAGTAAATACAATGTGCCAGCGTGTTAAAAAAATACCTGTTTCTGCAGCGAGCGCAGTTGTAAGCGGTGCAATGTCCAGTTAGCGCCAGCATCTGCCTGTTGTTCCACATAATCTAGAAAAAACCTCTGGGTAAATGTTATTAATCGCACCTGATAAATCCCACATCACACCGTATGAGATTTCACCAGGTGAAATGAATGCTGACTACCCCTCGGGGGCTGTCTCACTGGCCTGGTGCCCCCTGTTCACCCCCCACTTCCATCTGACATTTCTAACAGCTTTTTCACGGTCTGGATTAGGTCTCCAAGCTTTTTTGTACTGGAGTTACTTATGCTCAAAGAAGCGCATTGACAGCTACTAATATTCCTAGTATTGTATAATTTCAATTTTTTATATAGCGCCACTTTGCAAAGATTGCCAGTGAAGCGCTCCTTCCTTTTTCTCTAATTGTGCTGCTCTGCCGCTGGGCCTCTTCCCCCTCTCTGTCCTCCTCTTCCTCTTACTCCGTCTGTCTGTCTCTGTCTCGCTCGTCCTCACTTGCTGAAAACCATAACTTCCACAAATGGCTCTCTTGCCTACATTCCACATGCTTTACTTAATCTTGCATTCCCTATAGCTGTTTGCTATTTCCAGGATGTTGTTACTTTTTTTTTTGTCTAGGTAGCATATTACTCTGGACACCCCTCCCTCATACCCTATTCCTATTTCTAGTTGTCTAGTGCCTCGAGTCATACCAATGGAAATAGCGCTATGCAAATATCTTCACTCCACAGCATACAAAACAAGCATTGGCATAACCAATAGATCTCGACTTTGGGACCTTATAAGTGTTTAGCCATGCAACAGTTGATGTTGTTGCACCACAGATATTGTGCTGCATAACTAAATACTTTATAAGGTCCCAAAAGCGAGACCTGTTGGCTATGCCAATGCTTGTTATTGGTTGAAAGCAGTGCTGTAGATAGGATGTGAACCATCTCAGGACTGTGCCATTAATGCCAGTGCAATTCTTGAGTGTCTTGAGTAAAGCTGAGTGATTTACTGTATGAAATGGCGCAGGTAGATTGAGGTGGATTAGGGGACAGGAGTCACCTTCATCTAAGGTTCTGTTAATGTCATCTGCTATATTCAGCATAGCAGTGTGCTGCAGCTTTTTCCAAATCCAAACTGGAATGTGTTGTGGGGGTTGAATTTGTCTATGTGTTAGTTGAGTTTAGCAGGACACACTTCTCCATTTTTTTGGCTAGGAAGGGAAGGTTGGTGATTGGTCTGAGGTTGCCGAGGTCGTTGGGGTCTGCCCCAGGCTTTTTGAGAATGGGTGTGGCTTGACCTAGTTGGAGGGAGCCAGGTAAACGGCCTGATGAAAGAATGGAGTTGATGATTTTGGTCCAAAATGGGGAGATGCTATGGTTGAAGTTCTGTACTAGGGTGGAGGGATCAGCAGTGTTAGATGTGGGCTATTTGGGTGCGATTATATTGAATACTTCTTCTTTAGTCATAGGAATGTGAGAAGTTGGCCTGATGTATGATGTCACTAGTTCTAGTGTACACCTTATATCAGTCCAAATACCCTTATGGTGATTGGTTGTAAAGTCAACCTTATAGACCAGCTATCCTAGTGGTAGCATGGACAAGAGCAGTCTTAGGCTAAACTCTGAATGGCATGTGAAGCCAGCTGTGATAACATATATAATCCCTTGAATACCAAATGAAAGGACACCACAACAGATATATATATAAAATAACGAAAAGTTTCTTACCTGTCGGTGTAGTTTTGCAGCTTGAAGATCTTTCTGGATTCACTATGCTGGGCATTATTCCGCGATCTTGTGGTTGGGTCCGGATTCGTAGTCTTTTCTTTGTTTTTTTTTTTTTTTTGTAGCCCAGGTGGGCGTCGACGTCCACCATTTGGTGCACCTCCCGTGACGTCGTCGTGCTTCCTGCGGAAGTCCCACCTTTGGGGCGCCATCTTCGGGTTCTTTTTTCCCTGTTTTTTTTTTTTTTTTTTTTTAACCCTAGGCGATTGATTAATCCTTTTGTCCATATTTCTGTACGTTTCCACTTCTTTGATCCTATCCATTTCACCCCCTCTTCCTCCAGCCTCATCTTCCTGGCGGAGGTGGGTGGGTTCGCTAGTGAATCCAGAAAGATCTTCAAGCTGCAAAACTACACCGACAGGTAAGAAACTTTTCGTTTTGCAGCGTGAATCTTTCTGGATTCACTATGCTGTGCATAGACTTTGCAGCGGTTTTCCTATTTTTGTGGTGGCTGGGTGGAAGATGATCGCTGGTCGTTGAAAATGTGTTGTAGCACCTTCTGTCCGACCTGTGCTTCCTTATTCATTTGAATGTCCACGCAGTAGTGCTTTGTGAACGTGTGCACAGATGCCCAAGTTGCTGCGAGACAAATGTCTTGGATGGGCGTGTTTGCCAGGAAGGCAACTGTGGCCCCCTTCTTCCTTGTGGAGTGAGCTTGGGGCCCCTCCGTTAGCTCCTGTCCAGCCTGTTTGTGACAGAATTGAATAGTGAGGGCAATCCACCTAGCGATGGTGCCCTTGGTCACTGGTCTACCCATGAAGCTAGTAGCAAAGGACACAAACAGCTGCTTCGACTTCCTGAGTTCCTTGGTTCTTTCAATGTAGTGCATCACCGCTCTTCTGGCATCGAGGGTGTGCAGGGCCTTTTCTGCGTTTGTAGTCGGGTTTTGGAAGAAACTCGGTATCTGGATACTCTGATTCATGTGGAACGCCGACACTACCTTGGGCATGAAGTGTGGGTCCGTCCTCAGGACTACCCTGTCTTTGTGAATTTGAATGTAGGGCTCCTGTAGCGTTAGTGCTTGGAGCTCGCTCACCCTGCGTAGTGAGGTTATGGCCACTAGAAAGGCAGTTTTCATCGTCAACATTTGTAGAGTGGCCTTGTGAATGGGTTCAAACGGCGCCTTCATGAGCTCCGTCAGAACCACGTTTAAATTCCATGCCGGCGGCGGCAACCTTTTCGGGGGTGCCATTCTTTTGGCTCCCTCCATGAATCTCTTCACCACCTGCGAGGTGAAGAAACTTCCACCCTTCTCACCTCTGGTGTAGGCAACGATCGCTGCTAGGTGTACCCTTAGGGAGCTCGAGCAGAGGTTACTCTTTAGAAGGTGTGTGAGGTACCTCAGCACAGTTGAGTCTCTTGTCATTCTGTTTTGCAGGCCCTTTTTCCTGCACCACACCGTGAATCTCTTCCACTTTGCGCTGTAGCACTTTCTTGTAGTAGGTTTCCTTGCCTCCCGTAGCACTTGCATAGTGCTCTGAGGTAACCTTAGGTGTGCGAACTCTAGGTCTTCAGGAGCCATGCTGCTAGGTTGAGTGTCTCTGGCTCTGGGTGCAGGACCTCCCCGTTTTGCATTGAGAGCAGGTCTTTTCTCCTCTCGAACCTGTACGGATTGTCTTGCGCCATTTCTTGAATCTGTGAGAACCATGTCTGCCTCGCCCACTGTGGAGCCACCAGGATCAGAGTCATGTTGCTGGTTCTGCACTTGTCGAGCACTCTGTGCAACAGGGGTATCGGTGGAAAGGCGTAGGCAAATGTCCTCCACCAGCTTATCCATAGGGCATTTCCCTTGGATTGCTGACCTGGTTGCCTGGACGCGAAGCTTTGGCATTTTGCATTGTGGCGTGTTGCAAATAGGTCTATTGTGGGAGTCCCCCATCTCTGGAAGATTTTCTCCGTTTCCTGGCCATTGAGCTCCCACTCGTGCGATGCTGAGGTCTGTCTGCTCAGCCAGTCTGCCTCCACATTGTCCTTCCCTGGTAGGTGAATCGCCAGTAGATCTATCTTGAGAGGTATGGCCCATCTCCAAATCTCCTGAGCTAGGGATGAGAGGGGAAACGACTGTGTCCCCCCTTGTTTGTTGATGTAGAACATCGCCGTGGTGTTGTCTGTCTGTACCAACACCCTCTGGCCGAACAGGTGTCTCTGGAATGCCTTCAGGGCTAGCAGTATCGTTTTCAACTCGAGGTAGTTGATGTGGCGGACCGCGTCTGCTGGAGCCCATAGACCCCTCACTCTGAGGTTGTCCATGTGCGCTCCCCATCCCTTCTGCGATGCGTCCGTGGTAATGGTCATTGTTGGGCTTGGTGGTGTCAGGCTTCTCCCCGTTGTTATGTTGTCTCTGTTCCACCAAGTTATCTCCTCCTGCACTGCGTGCGTAACAACCACTAGATCCTCCCAACTTCCGTTTGCTTGTGACCATTGCTGTTTCAGCCATTCCTGGAATGGTCTCATGTGCAGGCGTACATTCGGCACCAGCTGGATACAGGACGCCATCATCCCCATCATCTTGCTCACCGCCCTCACTGTCAGAGCTCGCCCCTTCTGGTAGAGCTGCGTCTCCTTCAGTAGAGCATCTGTCCTCCTGTCGCTGGGCACTACTGTACTGTTGAGGGAGTTGATCTTTGCCCCCAGGAAAATCTTTACCTGTTCCGGTTCCAGCGATGATTTTCCCCAGTGGATGGAAAATCCCAGATTTGTGAGGGTGTCTGTTACGCGTTTTGCGTGCCTCTCGCACTTCTCGCGTGAGTTTGCCTTGACCAGCCAGTCGTCCAAGTAGGGGTATACGTGTATTCCCTGCTTTCGTAGGTGTGCCGCTACCGCCGACAGGCATTTTGTAAAGACCCTTGGCGCTGATTTTAATCCGAAGGCCAGGGTTGTGAACTGGTAGTGTTCCTGTTCGATGTTGAATCTTAGAAGGCCCTTGTGCCTTCTGTTTATTGGGATGTGAAGGTAGGCATCCTTGAGGTCCACGGTGACCATGAAGTCCCCTTCTCTTATCTGTGGCAGTACCTCCTGCAGTGAAGTCATTTTGAACCTTTGCGTTCTGATGAACTTGTTTAGGTAACGGAGGTCCAGTATGGGTCTGAGGTCTCCGTCTACCTTCGGAACCACGAAGTAGTTTGAGTAGACCCCTTTGTTGCGTTCCCTGAACGGCACTGTCTCTATGGCTCCCTTTTGTAGGAGTTTCCGCGTTTCTTCTCTGAGTATTGCCAGTTCTTGGGCCGATCTCTGTCTTCCCTTCGGCTTCCTGTTTGGAGGTCTTTTCTCCAAGTCTACGCAGTATCCGTACTGCACGATGTTCCGTATCCACTTGTCTGTGGTTATACGCCGCCACTCCTGAAGGTAGAACCTCAGCCTTCCGCCTACTGGTGACGTATGCTCGTAGGCTCTTGAATCTTCTCTTCCCCCTGATGACACTTTTTTGCGCCTCACCCTTGGGGACCTTATGAGGGTAGGCGTCTTCTTGCGTGCTGAGTCACTTCGAGGAGGGCTGATCGCCCCCTCTCCTCCTTTGGCCACGTCCGTTCCCTCTACCGCGAAAGGACTGGCCCCGAGGTTGATATTGCCAGCTTTGCTTCTGCTGACTTTGTCCGTGACCTTCGCCCTGCTGACCTTGTTGGAACGCCTGGTGCGACGTCCCCTGTTGGCTTCCACCCCTACCGTAGGGTCTCCTCGAGGGATTTCCTCGTCTCATTCCCCTCAGCTGTAGGGCCCCCATGGACCTCGCTGTCTCGTTTTCCTTCTTGAGCTGGGTGAGCTTTTCGTCTACCGTTGCTCCGAACAGTGTCTCTCCGTTGAAGGGGGTGCCAAGGATGTTGTTCTGCACTTCCGGTTTGAATCCCGAGATTCTTAGCCATGCATGCCTCCTCTCTGTGACCCCTATGGCCATGAGTCTTGCTGAAGTCTCTGCCCCATCCAACGCCGTCTTTATACAGGAGTTGGCGATGTTCTTGCCTTCATCCACCAGGTGAGAGGCTCTCTGGCGGTATTCTTCGGGGAGGTGCTTTACTAGCTCCCCCATCTCATCCCAGTGTTGGTATTGGTGTCTATTGAGGAGTGCATTCGAATTCGCCATGCGCCAGTGCATTGCGGCGTTCCTCTCGACCTTTCTGCCTGTGAGGTCGATCCTCCTGCTCTCTTTATCCGGAGGTGGGCCCGAAGTTGCTGGAACGTTGGCCCTTCTCCTGGCCGTGGAGGCTATGATGGAGTCTGCGGTGACGCTACCCTTGATGTAAGGTGGGTCCAGGGAGGAGTGCTTATATTTCTTCTCTGTCCTGGGCGTGATCGACCGGCAGGTGGCAGGCTCCTTGAAGGCTTCTCTCCCCTGGTTCATCACGCTTTGTAGCATGGGGAGGAACTGACTCCTAGTCTGGATGGGGAGCAGTGTTTCGACGAGAAAATCGGCTTTCGGCCTCTCCTCGTCGAGTTTGACGCCGAAGGCCATTGCTGCGCTCTTCACCACCATATTGTACACCCCGATGTCGTCGGGTGGCGAAGGCCTCGAGGGGTACGTGTCCACGGCCTCCTCCGGGTTTTCGGTGTCGAGATCGTGCCATTCGACGTCGTTGCTGGTAGATGCCGCCGATTCGTAGAACGACTGTTGGTCTTCTTCCTCGGCTTCTTCCTCATAATAGGGCTCCTCTTCTTCCTCGAGATCCCTTGTCAGCCCTTCGGCGTCGAACTCGTCTTCGACCTCGACGACGTCCGCCGATGAAACCGTTGGAATCTTGAATTCCTTCATCCTGGCGTCGAACTCCTTCTTCCTTTGAAGGATGTTCTCCATTTCGGCCTCGAGCCGCCTCTTCTTTTTCTCCATTTCGGAGATGCTTTCGGCGTCGACCGCGGGTCTTTTCGATGAAACTTGCGTCGACGTCGAACGTTCTTTCTGCGTCGATCGGCCAGTTTCATGGGATGATTTCGACGACCCTTGCCTTTCGGCGTCTTTCTGCACCAGGGAGTCCTTTTGTAAGGATCCGCTGGGCCTTTTGTCCGAAGTTCCCCCTTTGGACGTCGAAGTTTTCGGCGCCGGGGCTCCCTTCGTGGACCTTGACTCAGTTTTTCTCGAGTCACCCTCGTGTTTTCGAGGTGTTTTTTGATTTGCGCTCGACGATTCTCTTACCTCGTCTTCTTTTTTCTTGTCGGTCTCTACGACCGTGAAGTTTTCGGCTGTCTCGGCGACGTTGTCCTCGTCGTCCGTGTCGAGGCCCAGCTCGTAGAGTGTCGGGGGTTTCCCTTTGCCATCCATGTTGGCGTTGGCTCTTCTCTGCCTCTCTCTCACCCTGAGTGTCTTCGGCGCGAAGGCTGAGCAGGCGTTGCAGTCGATACTCTGGTGATCCACCGGTAGGCAGAGGTTGCAGACCGGATGCTGGTCTTTCTGCGCGAACTTGTGGTGGCAGTTTGGGCAGAACTTGAATGGCGTCTTGTCCATTTCGCTCAGGGTCTCTGAGCGTGCATTCTCCAAGGCTGTCGAAGAAAAAGGTTCGCTGGTCCTCTTTCTTCGCGCTCCTGATGAAATCTGTTCTATTCCTGATGTCTTCTCTTGATTCCATCGATGAAACTCGCTTTTCTTCCTTCTTCCTCCGAGTGAATTTCTGGAGCTTCCCGATGACGATCCAGACCCAACGGCGGAAAAAAGAATCTGAAGATGGCGCCCCAAAGGTGGGACTTCCGCAGGAAGCACGACGACGTCACGGGAGGTGCACCAAATGGTGGACGTCGACGCCCACCTGGGCTACAAAAAAAAAAAAAAAAAAAAAGAAAAGACTACGAATCCGGACCCAACCACAAGATCGCGGAATAATGCCCAGCATAGTGAATCCAGAAAGATTCAGGCTGCAAAAAGAGTATTTATTCTAGTCAAACCCTCAGCACTCTTTATGAGATTAGAGGTAAGTACAACACAGTCTTATTTAAGCATACATTAAGTCACACAGGTAAGTAATACAGTTAGGCCCTAGGGGCCACGCAAACCATATACTAAGTAAGTGGTATAAGGACCACTGTCACGGAAATAGAATAGGCCTAGGCCTAGGGAATCGCTGGGGCTACACTACACTAGCGTTAGTTAGGAAGTGGGAGGCCCACGGGATTCGTGTGCAGAGTGGAAACACTCACGCGTAATGCGTAAAAGTCACTAGCAATAGTACAGTTTAGAAAACGATAGATTTAGGACACTTCCGGAGTAGCTAGGAAGTTGAGACTGGAAAACTAGACACTAGGATAGTCACTATCCTGATGAGCACCGGAGTACCCAAGTTACCTAGCCCACAGGCTGTGGGTGCATAGGGGTGAAGATGCGTCGGTTTTCGTTGTCGACTCCTATGGATGCCTGAAGAAAGATGCTGACAGGCAGTCAGTGAAGAGTGTCCGGTGGATCCCAAGGCTGGGATCAAGAAGAGAGGAGACCTGCAAGCAGAAGGGACAGAGTCAAGGTCACTAGCCAGTGACCACGTGGAACCAGGAAGGAACCAGGCGATGTCGTGAAGATTGCAGGTGAAGGTGAAGCTTGTCGCTGCAGCCAGGAGGACCAGGAAGCGTCGAGGACGACCAGGACCAGGAGGCGAGCTGTCCCACGAAGGCTCTTGCTGTCGGCGGCGTCGAAGTTGGACTAGGACTCACCAAGCCTTGGCAAGCGGAACCCACGAAGAACGGAGGACTTGCTTCTGGTGCAGACCAGGAAGGTCTGGGGTGCTTCTTCTTTGCAGAGAAGCGGGAGCCAGTCTGGAGGAGCCAAACCAGCGCAGAAGATTTCAGGGTGCGCCGTCACAAAGGCCACTAGCCAGCGGGCAAGCAACCGGACAGACGCGGCAAGCAGGAAAATGCAGAAGGGCCCCACGCAGGACTCGTGGAGTGTGGGGGGCTGATCTTCGGTGCAGATGGTGCTTGGGGTTGGGGCTTCTCAATCCCCGGTGCACAACTTCGAGGGTGCCTCAGAAGCTGCGCTTTAAGTTACTAGCCACTTTTCCCAGGTAGCCGGTCCCACGTCGCTCGTCGCCTCCACGGATCTCAGCTTTGCTGTGGATGTGGATCAGGGTCGGAGAAGTCTGGAAGTCAAGGCTCTGGTCGGGCTCTGCAGTCGGTTCCTCGTAGAACGTGGGCAAAGCAAAGGGTAGTCTCTTGATGGTGCCTGTTTGCACAGGGTAGCCACTCCTTGGCCACAAGGGAGATTCTTCAGTCTTCTTCTTTCGTCGAATGTCGAAGGTCCAGAGTTTCTGTTCAAGTTGCAGGTTCAGGATAATCTAATCTCTTGAGGCCCAACTCCCACTCTTATACTAATCTGGGGGGCTGGGATACCTGCTAGGTCACGCCTTATGGGTGGGACCTGGGAGGGGGTGGTTACACCCACTTCCCTTTGTCCAGTTTCGCGCCAGAGCTGGGGCTGGAGTGCCCCAGCGCCGGTTTGAACTGGACTATGCAAGGAACACTTTGTGTGCCCCAGGCATGTCTCATTCCTTTCAGCCCACCCTGCCCCAATACACTAAAGGCTGTCTGGGGAGGTGCTAGCACCTCCCCAAGCAGGAAACCTATTGTCCAGGCCTCCCTGGCTGGGATCACTCCCAGCTGCAGGAGGTCAGACTTGTGTCGTGGCAGCAGCATCCATTTTGTGATGCTGAGGCTTTGGTCAGAGGCTTTAACAGCGAAGTATGATTTTAACATGTCTTTCCCTCTAGAAGGGGGGAATAATATCCTCATGTCCAGAAATGGCATGGGGGTATTATTCCACAGTGTTAGACACCTTACACGACATGTTTCGATAAAGCCAAACCATAGTTACCATAACCGTCTAAGATTATAAGGCACTTTAAGAGTATATGGTAGGCTATATCATAGAACAGCTATAAGGACTTGGTTCCGAAAGCTGCAGACAGGCTCAGCTCATGCTAGAGCACCATCTCACATGTTACCAAGCACTCTGCCTCCAGGATTGTTAAGGCCTGCCATAGGAGTGACTGATAGGTACACATGTGTCTATATGTAAGTTAGGTATAGGAATACTACACCTAAGCAAGGGGTGATTACACGACCTTGCCCCAGCTGAGTGATCAGCCAGTTGTGTCTGATTGGAAGGCCAGACCAGGGGTGGCATAATACATGCTGCAGCCCCTGGGAGGCCTAGGGTACACCTATGCCCTGGGTACCTAGGGTACACTGTACAGGGTCCAATAAGGTGATCCTTACCAATTGGGAATGTACCTAGGGTACATGGAGTCCATTTTAAAGAGAGAGCAGACAGCCTGAGACCCTGAATGGCAGGATCTCAGGCCAACTAAGTCGAAAAACCAGCTAGACACTAGGCAAAAAGTTGGGGGTAACCATAGTCAGATATCCACCTTCCTACACAACCCCCCCCCCCAAACGAAAGGAGATAAGGCTGGCCTTGACAAGGTAAGCCTCTATTGCCTAAGTGGCCATATAAGGAAGAACCAGCACTGGCATGGTTACCCCCTGTCTCATGGTCCACTAAGCAATCCCTCACCCTAAAGGTATCATAGGGTCTCCACCATAGGGAATCACTACCTTTGGTGTGTCTTTGCAAAGTAAAAGGCTGGTGTTGAGATGGAGTACTGAAGTGAGTGTCCTCAAAGTGAGGCCTCAGCTTCCTCCAATCATCCTCCACCATGGATGCCTTTCTTTCTTTCACTGAGTTGCACTGTGCTCTCAGGGTCAGCCTCTGGCTACCTAAAGCTGGAGGCTGGGTCCCTTTTGTGGGCTTACTGGAGGGACAGGTCAGGTTTGGGGCCCTAAGGTCCCAGGTTTGCCTGTGCCCAACAGAATCCCTCTGGGGGAGGTCCCTAACTACCTGTAAAGGGGATCCCTCAGGAATGTTTTTACCCATCACCTGGCTAGGGCTACTAGCCAGGCAATCCTCATTCTTTTGATGGGGGGGTTCTTGTGGACAGGGGCCCTCTTGGGGTCCACTGGCCTCCCTGACCTCTGCAGCCCTGGGCTGACTGAGGCAGGGTAGAGAGAGGCAGGCTACCTGCACCAGACTGGGTCCCACCTTGGAAGGGGCCACTGACATCAGAGGCTCTGCCAGGCCAGGCCTGGCTACCTCTGGGGCAGTTCCTTCACAAGGGGTGAGGTCAGATCCCTGAGGAGGCTGACCTTTTCCTAATGTCTGGGGAGAGGGAGACTTTTCTTCCTCCCCACTACTCTCTGTTTGTGTGGAGTGATCCAAAGTTTCAGGCTTCACTACACCTATGTCAGTCTGAGTATGGGCTGAGACCATTACAGCCTTGCCAACCTTTTCAGGGAGGCACTCAGTTTGGGTTTGAGCTGTGACTGTCACAGCTCTGCCAATCTCTACAGGGAAGTCTGTCTTTGCCTGGGCTGTGGCTACCACTGCCCTTCCAACCTTTTCAGGGAGGAAATCTACTTGGACAGGGGTTGTGGCTGGCACAACCCCACTACCCTTTTGTGAAAGGCCTACCATTTTAGAATGGGTGTCTTGTTCAACTTCAGCCCAAGCTGAGAGTTCTAAGTCATTCCCCAGTAAGCAGTCCACAGGCAAGGTTGGAGACACTGCCACCCTTTTAGGGCCAGTGACCCCTCCCCAGCTGAGACATACCTCTGCCATGGGATGACTGTTCTGTTTACCATCAATGTTAGTTACCTGGTATGAGAAACCAGGCAAAAGCCGCTCAGAGGGAACTAGCCTATGGGCCACCATAGTGATGCTAGCTCCAGTGTCTCTGTAGGCCTCAGCTTTTCTACCATTGATGTAGGGCTCCTGTCTGTACCTACCCAATGTGTTGGGACAGACAGTGAAGTTGGCAAACCCCATGCCACCATCACAGACAAGAGTAGCTGCTGTAGGGGAATTGGCTAAGCCAGGATCGCCCTGTGTTCCCCAAGAAAACCCAACCAAATTTTGGGGGGCACTCCCACCACCTGGGGGATTACTGCTGACAGTAATAGGTGGTGTGACAGGAGTAGTTGGAGGAACAGTTTTGTTTTTAGCCCTTGGGCAACTGCTGTCAGTTTTCCAATGCCCAGGAGTTTTACACTCATGGCAGTAAGGCTTTTTAACTGTGGTAGAGGAGGGAGCTTGGGACCCACCACCCTGTGTGGAGTTTTGGGGCCCTGAGGAAGATTTCTCTTTTGCTTTATCCCCACCCTTCTCTTGAGGCTTGGTGGTATCTTTCTTTTGGTCACCACCCTGATTTTTAGGCCTAATCCTGGTCCTGACCCATTTATCTGCCCTCTTTCCCAATTCTTGGGGAGAGGTCAAATCTGAGTCTACCAGGTGTTGATGGAGAAGCTGGTTCTGACAATTACTAAGGATCTGCTCCCTCATAATCAAGTTGTACAATCCTGTATAGTCCTGCACCTTGCTGCCAGTTAACCAACCTTCCAAAGCCTTAGTGGCACAATCCACAAAATCAGACCAGTCCTGTGTCTGTGTCTTCTGGGTGTCTCTGAACAACCTATATTGCTCAGTGGTTAAGCCAAACCCATCTATCAGAGCACTCTTCAGGACTTTGTAATTGTTAGCATCCTCATCACTGACTGTGAGGAGCTTGTCTCTACCTTTGTCAGAAAAGGAGAGCCACAAGATAGCTGCCCACTGACTCTGGGGTACCTGCTGTACTTTGCAGGCCCTCTCCAAAGCAGTCATCCACTTGTGGATGTCATCCCCATTCTGATATGGGGGGACTATCTTGCTTAGGTTTCTATGGTCATAAGACCTATCCCTATCTCTAGGAATGTTGCTGCCACCAGTGGGTTCTGACCCACACAATTTTTGCTCTCTAGCCAGAGCAAGCTTCTCCTTGGCAAGGGCAAGTTCTTCCCTCTGAATCCTCAGATTAGCTTCCCTCATTCTGGCTTCATGCTCCTTTCTCTCAGGGGAAGTCATTCCCCTGTGAGAGGAAGCATTAGAGATGCTAGAGACATGGGAGTGGATGGATTCCCTTGAAGGGGATCTGTCCCTCCTGCTTCTCTGTGTAAGCCTACTTGGGGGTCTGTATGGGGGGACCCCATGCAAACTCCCATGTAAGCTTAGGTTAGCCTGGCTAAGTCTTCCTACTTGGCCCTGGCTGTCTACCTCTTCATCTGAAGTCCCATCTGACTCCTCTGTGGTGGGTAGACCCTTATCTACAGCTATGGCACCATACTTGGCAGCTCTTTCAGCATCATAGGCCTCCAGAAGCTCCACTAGCTGTCTATGGGTAGGGTTGGAACCCTGTTTTAATCTCCTGGAGGTACACAGTTGTCTCATCTCCTGGAAAGTGAATGCATCATATCTAGAGGGAACCTGTCTAGGATTCTCCTCTCCTGAGGGAGCATCAGTGTGATCTCCATTCAGGGACATGGTTCTAGTGAGGGTGTGGTGTGTGCACCTACCTACACTAGTTGTATCTACTAAACCTCTCTAGTAGTTGTAGTCAGGGTGTGTTACTCCCTTCAACCTACAACTACTAAGTCCAGTAGGACTTAAGTATTATAATCTATGTTATATGTACCTAGACAATATCTGTGTGATCTTTCAATTTAGTATCTCACGATTACAATGGTATTACAACAGCAAGCTCAGATCCCAACCGCTGCTCACCAATGTGAGAAGTTGGCCTGATGTATGATGTCACTAGTTCTAGTGTACACCTTATATCAGTCCAAATACCCTTATGGTGATTGGTTGTAAAGTCAACCTTATAGACCAGCTATCCTAGTGGTAGCATGGACAAGAGCAGTCTTAGGCTAAACTCTGAATGGCATGTGAAGCCAGCTGTGATACCATATATAATCCCTTGAATACCAAATGAAAGGACACCACAACAGATATATATATAAAATAAAGTGTATTTATTCTAGTCAAACCCTCAGCGCTCTTTATGAGATTAGAGGTAAGTACAACACAGTCTTATTTAAGCATACATTAAGTCACACAGGTAAGTAATACAGTTAGGCCCTAGGGGCCACGCAAACCATATACTAAGTAAGTGGTATAAGGACCACTGTCACGGAAATAGAATAGGCCTAGGCCTAGGGAATCGCTGGGGCTACACTACACTAGCGTTAGTTAGGAAGTGGGAGGCCCACGGGATTCGTGTGCAGAGTGGAAACACTCACGCATAATGCGTAAAAGTCACTAGCAATAGTACAGTTTAGAAAACGATAGATTTAGGACACTTCCGGAGTAGCTAGGAAGTTGAGACTGGAAAACTAGACACTAGGATAGTCACTATCCTGATGAGCACCGGAGTACCCAAGTTACCTAGCCCACAGGCTGTGGGTGCATAGGGGTGAAGATGCGTCGGTTTTCGTCGTCGACTCCTATGGATGCCTGAAGAAAGATGCTGACAGGCAGTCAGTGAAGAGTGTCCGGTGGATCCCAAGGCTGGGATCAAGAAGAGAGGAGACCTGCAAGCAGAAGGGACAGAGTCAAGGTCACTAGCCAGTGACCACGTGGAACCAGGAAGGAACCAGGCGATGTCGTGAAGATTGCAGGTGAAGGTGAAGCTTGTCGCTGCAGCCAGGAGGACCAGGAAGCGTCGAGGACGACCAGGACCAGGAGGCGAGCTGTCCCACGAAGGCTCTTGCTGTCGGCGGCGTCGAAGTTGGACTAGGACTCACCAAGCCTTGGCAAGCGGAACCCACGAAGAACGGAGGACTTGCTTCTGGTGCAGACCAGGAAGGTCTGGGGTGCTTCTTCTTTGCAGAGAAGCGGGAGCCAGTCTGGAGGAGCCAAACCAGCGCAGAAGATTTCAGGGTGCGTCGTCACAAAGGCCACTAGCCAGCGGGCAAGCAACCGGACAGACGCGGCAAGCAGGAAAATGCAGAAGGGCCCCACGCAGGACTCGTGGAGTGTGGGGGGCTGATCTTCGGTGCAGATGGTGCTTGGGGTTGGGGCTTCTCAATCCCCGGTGCACAACTTCGAGGGTGCCTCAGAAGCTGCGCTTTAAGTTACTAGCCACTTTTCCCAGGTAGCCGGTCCCACGTCGCTCGTCGCCTCCACGGATCTCAGCTTTGCTGTGGATGTGGATCAGGGTCGGAGAAGTCTGGAAGTCAAGGCTCTGGTCGGGCTCTGCAGTCGGTTCCTCGTAGAACGTGGGCAAAGCAAAGGGTAGTCTCTTGATGGTGCCTGTTTGCACAGGGTAGCCACTCCTTGGCCACAAGGGAGATTCTTCAGTCTTCTTCTTTCGTCGAATGTCGAAGGTCCAGAGTTTCTGTTCAAGTTGCAGGTTCAGGATAATCTAATCTCTTGAGGCCCAACTCCCACTCTTATACTAATCTGGGGGGCTGGGATACCTGCTAGGTCACGCCTTATGGGTGGGACCTGGGAGGGGGTGGTTACACCCACTTCCCTTTGTCCAGTTTCGCGCCAGAGCTGGGGCTGGAGTGCCCCAGCGCCGGTCTGAACTGGACTATGCAAGGAACACCTTGTGTGCCCCAGGCATGTCTCATTCCTTTCAGCCCACCCTGCCCGAATACACTAAAGGCTGTCTGGGGAGGTGCTAGCACCTCCCCCAGCAGGAAACCTATTGTCCAGGCCTCCCTGGCTGGGATCACTCCCAGCTGCAGGAGGTCAGACTTGTGTCGTGGCAGCAGCATCCATTTTGTGATGCTGAGGCTTTGGTCAGAGGCTAACAGCGAAGTATGATTTTAACATGTCTTTCCCTCTAGAAGGGGGGAATAATATCCTCATGTCCAGAAATGGCATGGGGGTATTATTCCACAGTGTTAGACACCTTACACGACATGTTTCGATAAAGCCAAACCATAGTTACCATAACCGTCTAAGATTATAAGGCACTTTAAGAGTATATGGTAGACTATATCATAGAACAGCTATAAGGACTTGGTTCCGAAAGCTGCAGACAGGCTCAGCTCATGCTAGAGCACCATCTCACATGTTACCAAGCACTCTGCCTCCAGGATTGTTAAGACCTGCCATAGGAGTGACTGATAGGTACACATGTGTCTATATGTAAGTTAGGTATAGGAATACTACACCTAAGCAAGGGGTGATTACACAACCTTGCCCCAGCTGAGTGATCAGCCAGTTGTGTCTGATTGGAAGGCCAGACCAGGGGTGGCATAATACATGCTGCAGCCCCTGGGAGGCCTAGGGTACACCTATGCCCTGGGTACCTAGGGTACACTGTACAGGGTCCAATAAGGTGATCCTTACCAATTGGGAATGTACCTAGGGTACATGGAGTCCATTTTAAAGAGAGAGCAGACAGCCTGAGACCCTGAATGGCAGGATCTCAGGCCAACTAAGTCGAAAAACCAGCTAGACACTAGGCAAAAAGTTGGGGGTAACCATAGTCAGATATCCACCTTCCTACAATAGGTTCAAAGTCTGTCCAGTTAGCATAGTGTTTCGGTTGCAGGTGATCATTATTGTCTTTGGGTTTTTTAAGGCACTCCAGACCTTAGTTTGGTCTAGAGGGACAGCTTTCGAGGTGGCCTGACTGACAATGGAGCAAGTGGGCTGGATTGACAGACTTGTGTCTTGGATAAGAGATTGCCCGATTTTTGCAACTTTGTCAGTGAAGAAGTTGGCTATTCCTTCACAACGTTCATTGGTGACTGTTATATTGTATTTGGGGGCAAGTGTAGTTTGTTGTTTGATTATGTTGAATAGCTCCCTATGCCTATTCTTTGCGCGGTCAAGTTGGTTGCAAGATAAAGTGTTTTTCCCCTAAATATGTATTTCTTGTGGGAGAGCCAATCGGATCTTAGGAGCGAGTGGTGTGCCGGAGAGGGGTTCTGTCTCCATACTATTTCGGTCTGTCTTACTTTTCTCCTCTCTCTGTTCAGGTCAATGTTGAACCAGGATCTAGAATGTATTTTTCTAGATCGCTTTAGATTGAGAGGTGCCATTTGGTCAAGAACATCAGTCATTGCTGAGTTATAGAGTTATAGTGGGCGGTGAGGTCATCTACAGTGAGAAGGAGAGGTTGCGTATGTAATTGAGCACTGATCTTTCGTTAGTGGAATTTGTTTGATGTTCCTAGCCCAGTGCATGGGTTTGTTGGATGGGGCGGAGTTGGATATTTGGTGGGCAGTGAGATTGGACAGTATTAGATAGTGGTCTGACCCGTCCATGGGCATGATGGATCGAAGGGAGGCAAGCTCCCTTCTGGTAATAACTGAATCAAGAGTAGACTGTTTATTGTGGGTCTGTTCGATGTAGAATTGCCTGAGGCTGTTTATTTCAAGAAGGTGTATTGGGTTATGGACTGTGCTATCTACAGTGTCACTCCAGTGCAAGAAAACGCCATTGTTGCCAGTTAGGGAGAACCATGTTATTAGGCAAGTTAGTTCTTCTGTGAAGAGTATGCGATCACCAGGTGGGTGATAGATGGTGTGGACTTTTGTAGGCATAGTGCCTTTAGTTGTGAGTCCGCCTACGAGATATTCTAAGGTTGAGTAGTTCTTGGACTCTAGGGTGTTGAGCTGGGTTTCTTCTTTGTGGATGAAAGCTAGCACGCCACCTATTCAACCTGGTCTGTCAGGAAAGTCTATTTGTGCATGTGATTAATGGAATTCTGGACAGAGGATTGTGGTCCATTTGTGGGGTGTTTTTGATGTATGAATTGCTGAGTTTCACTGCTTCAATAAGGGATAAGGGGTTGAGAGCTTGATAGGGTCTATGGGACAGACGGCTCAATGGAATGGAGGGCCAGCATGTGGGCTGCCTGAGACTTGGAGGTCCGTTGTGGGGAGTCCATTTCTCTAATCTTGGAATGGAATTATGCGTTAGCATAACCTGGATCTCAAAGTCATTTTTAAAGCGAGACATGTCTTTTGCTAGAGAATCGTGTTTTTGTTCAATTCAACTCGGGAACAGGTAAGCATGTCGGGCGGTTTCCTGCTCTGTATGTGAGTGGATAGGCGCCAGGTCTAGTGTTAATCGAAGGCGAGCGATCATCAATAGAGGGGAGGATGGTGTTATCGAGGTTGTAAATGTAGGTGGTTTGTATGGACTGGGTGGAAATGTAGGGGTTTTGTGGATGGTATTTATATTGGGAGTTAAGGTTGTGTCTGAAAGGGGATTCAGAGGTTAAGATCTTGAATTGGGTCTGGCGCTATCATGCCCAATGGGAGCGTCAAGGGGCTGTGTAGTGCTGTGGGCGTTAACTAGGGTGGGTGCAATGGTGATAAGACCAGTGCTTTCTTGGCTACTGCGTGTGCCGGGGGCAGAGGTAATAAATGGTGTGGCAACTAAATTCTTAGTTAATGGTCCTGGGCAGAATGGAGGGAGGTGGTTGGGGAAATGGGGCGCTCTTGTGTAAATAAGGTGAGAAGAGGCAAGAAGTGTTAGTCAAAGATGGTGTGGTGATGGTCTGCCACTTGAATCAGTATGTTCCCCAACCTGAAAAAGCGCATGGAGCTTGCTCCTTTAAAGCTTTGGGAGGGGGCAGTGGTGAGTTTAGTTCTGTTGGGGATTTTGATTGTCTTTGTAACTTGAAGGTGGAGAAGGAAGATGTTTCTCTATTTTGTAGGGCGTTTCTAAAGAGAATTAAAAGAGTGTCTAGCCCCCGCATGCCTACAAAGGACTCAGACGTACTTCGTCGAGGCCCCATGACTTGAAACTGCAGGTAGGTGGAGCAGCTGGTTGCTTTGCGCTTCTCGTCTCACCTGGGGTGCTGCCTGTTGATGAGTGCCAGATGGCAATGGTGCTGGGCTTTGAGGTGCCATGGAGCTAGATGTGGAATCCCTGAGGGGCTGCTGTTGGATCCAGCGCCCCCTCTTCTTTTAATGGACACCTGCAGAGCCACAGACACTTGTGTGCACGGCTGCAAGACTCTGATCTGCTCGTCCCGTCCCCTGGGCGAGACTGAGGCTGAGTGGGGGGTGGCAGGATCACTCCTTGCCACCACCGAGGCCCTCATTCGAACCACAAAGGCAACACACAATCAGAATCAACTGGCTGACTGTGGCTAGCATTTGGCCCCCAAACAATGCCCCAACATGCTGTGAATAGCAGGGACCCCTGGTGACCACTTTTGAGATACACCCGGGGGGAGGGGGTACCTACAGCCTTAGCTACTGGCGGTGAGTATCCCCCAAACCCTGGTATCCAGCCCCTTGCAGTCGAAGCCAACTGGAGCAGACCCCTGCCAGAGCATGGAGTGCTGGGGCTGTAGAGACTACCGATGGTTGCACTAAGTGAGATGAGCAAAGGAGAAAGCAGACAATACACAAACCTGGCTGCCCTTCAAGCCCCTGTAGGGCTCTAGACTCCCATCCCAGGATGAGATGACAGGTGAAACCTCTGGAGCAGCTTCTGGCCCATCTACTGACAGGGACAAAATTAAGGTGTTGCTCAAAGCAATGGAGGAGAGTTTGGTATCCATTGACTACAAAATGGATGACCTCAATGCTCGCATGGACTCCATCACGAGAAAGCTGCACAAACATGATGACCGCATCACGGAGGCAGAAGACAGAATAGCAGAGGACAGTATCATCATTAAGGGCGCTACCCACCACAATATGGAAAAGGTGTTCCACATTTTTGCTGCCAAAAATGAAGATCTAGAGCCTAATCCCACTGCAACAACATCTGCATCCTCTACATTCTACAGTCAGTTAAAACAGGCTTGATGGAAGATAATGTTGAGAGACTGTTGTTGGAGACCTTCGGCCAAGACACCTTCTTGCAGCTGCTAGTGGTGGAAAGGGGACAGAGATCCTTGGTTGCCAGGCCGCCTCTGGGCTCCCCGGCTCACCCTGTTATAGCCCGCCTGTTGAATTTTCCGCAACAGAGACACTGCACTCCGACTAGCCAGGGAGAAAAAACAACTAACCTTTGATGCCGACAACTTTTCTTTGTACCCTTATTTCACCATAGCTGTATATGAGATCAGAAGAAAGTTTCTACCAGTTAAACAACTGCTTCTTAGGGACAACATCCAATATGCCATGCTGTACCTGCTCACTTGTGGGTTATATATGAAGGAAAGAACCATATCTTCCAGAACCGACATCTTACTTTCTTAAAAAGCTGCCCCGGAAACTATGGTGTGACCAAAAAGAGCTCTGGTAGTGATGCCTCGTCGCAATGCCAAATAGATTCCAAATAGGGATATGTCTACCGACATATGGCATGAAGCTCCATCTTACCCGCATCTGGAAAGAAGTTCTTTCTACATAATGCACTGGCCCCTGAGCAGCCACACTTTTCAGGCATTAGTCCACTGAACCCCCATATGTTAGCGGCTCATGGCGGTTTTTCACAGGTGCGATAGCTTGCTTTCCCCAAACAGCTGTGACTATCCTACATGGGGGAAACCTGCTGGACTCTCTGGTAACTGCAAAGGGAATTACACAAACCAGCCTAGTTGGTCCAATTACATTGTTGATTACTGAGTGAAATGTTTTTTGCGACACAGGGGAAGAAGATGGGGAAATGTCCTGATGGGCCGTCAGAGTAGGTGGGCTAGGGTGGCAGGGTTATTGGTTCATGGCACAGACTTTTGAAACAACTTTTCGAAGGTAGCTGCAACACTACAAGCATTATCACACCTTCATTAGAGCCTGCACAATTAACAGCTGAAACTCCCAGGTCAGATTTCCCTGACACACTTATGCATGATGGTGAACGCGATGCCCCGTTTCCTGCCTGACCTGGAATGTCAGAGGGCTGGGCAACCCACCAGAAGAAAAGGCAAGTGCTTTCAGTCAGTCAGTCAAACATACTTTATTTCGCTTTATTTCAATGCATAACAAGTACAAAAATAAAAATAAGTTAAAAACCTTGCAACAAAAAACATCTAAGAAACATTGCACCAATAAAATAAAGCCATAATTTCATCAATGTCGGATAAAAAAATCCATTAAAGGGAAGCAATTATAAAGGTAGACGTCTTATACTAGCCACTGCCCATAAGTAGGATGCAAGGAAATAGCACACATAGGGATCTGAAAGCTCATAGATAAAGTGCAATGCAGGCTCATATTGAGTAAGGTTGCATTTCCGGATCATGGGAACTAACAAAGCTTTCCTTTGGGGCCCATAAAGAGTGCAAAAAAAGAGCATATCTAGCGTTGATTGGGATACTTTCCTGTTGCACGGGCATGGAGGCAGATCCAAACATTAATGAAATGTAATTCATCCTGAATCTAATTAAGATATATTTGTGCTGTGAGTTCCGTACAAATGAGAGATACGAATGTAATAGTGCTTTAGCCATGGGAAGAAGGCTATATGGAATTATTGTTGATTTGTGTTTGTTTCTCTCCCATCTGTCATTTGCAATTTTCTCCAAGAAGATCTTTCTTAGTTTTACCTTTGAAAACGAGTTACACTGCAGGAGAACTCATATAGATGTTGAAGATCTAACTTAGTCAAGGTGTTATTAACATAGTTTAACCACGGGATCCTATAGGTAATTACAGTTTTAAACAATCCCTTATGATCGCCTGGTTCATTGGTAAGCATTGTCTTAACCAAACAGAAAGCCTTAACAACAGGGTATCCAATCTAACCACATCCTCGAGATACGGTAAAGCCAGCTCTGAATGTGTTAAGTAAAATGCACAAGACCGGGGAAGTGAAAGCAGTTTTTTACAAAAGACATCCTCTACAATTTGGAGCGGGGCTGGGTCTACCGTTCCCCAGATCGCTGCCTCAAAAGTGCCACTTGCCAGCATTTTCCGTGAATAAATATGTAACATTTCTGGCAAGGGTTTAGAGCCGAGTTTTTTAGAGAGGTTAGCCAAAGACTGCATCCCATTTTCCAAAAGGGCCTTTCTGTTTAATAACATCTTTTTCCACGATAACTTACTATCAAATGTTACTCCCAGGCAGACAAGTGCCTTAATTTTTAGACAAATGCAAAAGGAATTGTTCTTTTTGCATTTGTCACCCAGAGTGGGAAGGGGATGCCCAGACCTGGGTCCGGTGCTCTCCATGCCACTGGAGTCAAGCTATCCTGGCTGATGAGGGATGAAACCCCGAAACTGGTCCTAGGATGCTTGTTTCCAGTCCATGGAGGACCTGACCTGACAGTTCGGGCTGGACTGTTCCCATTGGGCGCAGGGTCCAGACTGATTTGCATATGGCTGGGTTCAAACTGGAATGGCAGTGTGAGCAAAAAAAATGATGGATTTAAGCCCAGATCTCTGTACTGGGGTAAATGTATGACATTCTTCTGCATTCTGTCCATCAATTGTTCTTTTTGCATTAATTTTGAGACAGGGACCGAATCTTTGTGGAGCTACTGCAAGAGACCTAATTTGATCCACGAGCAGACCCTGCATTAGTGAACGATGGGTGGCTCATTCTGCCTATCTTTCTACTTGTTCTATGGCAAGGGGGTTGCTGTACTGATAAAAGAGAGGTCGCCCTTTATCATGGTGGGGTCCTGCTAAGACGACCAACGCTGCTATATAGGGTTTTAGTGGAGATGGGTGTCAAACACATCTTACATTAGTCAATTGCTATAGCCTAAATGTGGATGGCCCAGTGTTCTATGATGCACTATGAAAGAAAGTGCTATCCACTAACCCCAGCTCACTGCTCAGGGGAGGCAACTTCCATAGACTACATAGACAGGTCCTATTGTCGTCCCCAGGGGAGGCTTCTGGCTGTTGGACAGCTGTGGGCCATCATTGATGACCATGCACTTGTGGACCTCTGGAGACAGCAAAACTTTTAGCAACAACAGGACACTTTCTACTTAGCAGTTCATAGCACTTAGTCGAGGCTTGATTACTGTCTCTCCGCAAGGGATGTAGACTTGTGGGTTGGTGGGATTTATGTCATCTGGCTCGCACCTTGACACATCACTCCCTGATACTGCTGCACCGGCAAATTCAAAGACACATTGGCGCCTAAACACAGAGGCTCTCTTAGATTACACCTTCGTGGGTGAGGTGTGTAATGCCATTAATGGATACTTTCAGATGAACTTAGGGTTGGTGAAGGATATGAGAACTGTCTGGGAGGCATTCAAAGTCACAATAGCATAACGGTATACAGAGAGCGATGAGAGCACACCTGCATCGGTTAGAGCATCAGTTGAAGCCACTGAGGAACTACTACAGACAGAGGATAACGCTAAAGTCTGGACAAGACTCAAGAATAAACTTACTGACTACTCATAAGTAGCAGAGAAGGGATCTAAGTACGAGGAAAGTATGCCCGTACCCAAGTGTATGGGGAAGGGGAACATTGGGGAGATCACTGACTAGTATGATTAGGCATCCATGGGCAGCAAAAAACTTACATTGTAGATGAAGAGGGTGCAATGAACCACACCACACATCGGTTCTTGCAAACTTTCAATGCATATTATTCCAAATTATACACCACCAGGAGTTCACAGTCCCCAGAAGCCTTACATGAATACCTAGATGGCACAGCACTGACCCGGCTCAGTGATGCTCAATGCCAATTACTTGACCAGTCATTCATGCCTAATGAAATTCAGGATGTGATAAGCGGGCTCCTCACATGCAAGACACCTGGATCGGACAGGCTCCCGATAGAATATTATAAACGGTACTGAGATCTTCTGGCTCCTCACTTACTGAGCGTTTTCAAGGAATCCTATGCACAATTGTCCCAACTAAAATGAGATAACAAAGTTCTAACCAAACTAATCACAAACTGGTTAAACCGCCACCTTTCAAACTTAGTGAAACTAGACCAATCCGAATTAGCCACTTGATAGCTCCACGGTCCATAATCCTTGCACCCTGTTTGCAGTGATACAGGACTTAAATCCAGAGTTTGACACATTTGTGGTATTTTGGACACCTCGAAGGTTGTCGACTCCCTGGAATGGGAGTATTTATTCACCACACTGACAAGGATGGGCATTCCAGGCAGCTTACTCTACTGGATTGGACTACTTAACAACACCACTACAATATAAATCAATGACTGCCTTTCCGCCCCCTTCGCTGGCTCCAGGGGCCCCCTATTGCCAATTTTGTTTACACATGCCCTGGAATCTCTGGCAGTCAAGCTCCGCCAGGATTATGCAGACTATGGACTTCGATACACAATGCAACTTATTCTTATATTGCTCTACAGAGACAATATGATCCTGCCAATTGTCCTAATGAGATAATCAGAGAATAGATGCAATTTGGGGCACTGTCAGGGACCACTACGTTATTTCTGTAGTATCGAACAAGTTACTTACCTTTGGTAACGATATATCTGTAAGAGACATAGATTAGTTATAGATTCCTCTCTTCATCCTTAGAAGGATGAGGAGGCTGAAAGAAGGTGAGCAAAGTGATGGTTTGACCAATGTGGAAAGAAGTAACCACCTTGGGAAGAAAGGAAGGTCTAGTTCTGAGGACGACTTTGTCTGTATGAACAGCCAGAAAAGGAGGTTTTGAAGAAAGAGCCTGGAGCTCATTCACCCTGCGAGCAGAAGTGATGACAACCAGAAAGGCAGTCTATAAAGCAAGAAGTCTGAGAGGACAGTTATGAAACAGCTCAAAAGGAGCGCACATAAGGTAAGTAAGAACCAAGTTCAAGTCCCACTGAGGCATTACGAAGGGAATAGGAGGAAAAAGATGAGTAATGCCCTTAAGAAAGCGATTTACAACATGGGACTTGAAATGAGAAGGCTGATCAGGAAGGCTAAGAAAGGCTGAAATGGCCGAGAGGTAGCCCTTAAGAGTGCACAGAGCAGAGCCCTGCTGGGACAAAGAAAGAAGGAACAAGAGAAACTCAGAAAGAGGGGCAGAAAGGGGATCCACAGCCTTTGCTACGCACCACGCCACAAATTTGTTCCATCTACAGGCGTATATCGTCTTAGTGGGGGGACGCCTGGATGCCAAGATAACATCACAGACTTGGGGAGGCATGTCAAAAGCCGTCAACTGCTGCCGCCGCTCAATCTTCACGCAAGGCGGTGGAGGCTGGACAGGTTTGGGTGGAGGACCGTCCCCTGCTGCTGCGACAGAAGATCCTCCCGTAGAGGCAGTCTGATCGGAGAATCGATGGCCATGTGTAGCAGCTCGGGATACCAGTATGACTTGGGCTCAGTCGCACTTGATCTTCTTTAGCACTCTGGGAAGAAGTGGTATAGGCGGAAAGGCGTATAGAAGACCGAAACTCCACTCGCGACGAAAAGCGTCGCCTAGCGAGTATCGCCTTGGAAATTCCAACGTGCAGAATTGCTTACATTGCACGTTCTCTTCGGTGGCGAATAGATCTAACCAAGGCTCTCCCCACTGCTGAAAGAGACCTTGCACCATCTCCGAGTGAAGACGCCATTCGTGATCCATCATGCACCTGCGGCTATGTTCGTCCGCCCTGGCGTTCAGTGAACCTGCCAGGTGATGAACCACCAGAGATATGCCCTGATGTTCCAGCCATGTCCAGAGAGGGAGAGCCTCTTGACATAGGGTCCATGATCCCACCACACCCTGTTTGTTGCAGTACCACATGGCGGTGGTGTTGTCCATGAAACACCTGCACCACTCTTCCTCGGAAAGAGGGAAGGAAGGCTTTTAGTGCAAGCCGGATCGCCCGCAGCTCCAGAAGGTTGATGTGGAGCCCAGACTCCGCCAGAGACCAGAGGCCTCTGATCTCCGCCTCTCCCATGTGGCCACCACACCCCAAAAGTGACGCATCTGCCACAACTGTGAACTCTGGTTGGGCAAGGGAGAGGGATCGGCCATTGACCCAATCCTGGTTCGTGAGCCTGTAAGTCCAACGCTACCATCCAGTCTCCAGGGTCAAGGGAAGACAGAACCTGAGCTAGCGTCAACAGTTTGAACTTCTCCTAGGACGCAGGCCTTTGACCTTCTTGGGCACCAAAAAGTAGTGGGAATAGCAAACACGACCTACTTCTGGGGTAGGAACTCGCTTGATGTCTCCCTTGGCCAAGAGAGCCGTAACTTCCAGTTGGAGAAGGACCAGATGATCCTTCGACAAGCGATGGTACCGAGGTGGCATGGCCAGGGGTAGTCTCGAAGGGGAGGGAGTAGCCCCTTCGGACTATCTGCAAAACCCACCTGTCCGACGTGATGGTGCGCCAGTGGGGGAGAGGATGGCGAATTCTGCTGTCCACTGGAGATTGGTGGCCCTGAAAAGTCGGACTAGGAGGGTATGGAGGCTGCTGCAGAGGAGGCGGTGGTGGACTGGCCCGCTCGCTGGATACCAGACCTGCGAGCGGTGGGTCACACGTCCCCGGCCACGCTGGTGCTGAACAGCTTGCGCTAGCCTGGGGCTGTGGGTGGAATGTGGTGGGGCACCCCTTCCGTATCCACGAAAGGGGAGAAAAGCAGACTGCGCAAGGCGGGTTGTGGAGACGCCAAAAGGCTTGGCCGTAGCCTGGGAGTCCTTGAAGCGCTCTAGTGTGTTGTCTGCTTTGTCGCCGAACATTCAACAGCCATCAAAGGGAATGTCCATTAGGGTAGCTTGGACAACCCCAGAAAAGTCAGTCGACCTCAGCCAGGCGTAGCGTTGAAGGGCTACCTAAGTTGAACTTGTTCTGCCCAGCGAGTCAGCGGTGTCCAATCCACAGCGTATAGTAAACTTAGCTGCATCTCTCCCCGCGGCGACAGCACGGGAGAGCATGGCCCGGGCCTCCTCTGGGCAATAGGGCAGCACCTGCGCTACTGTATCACACACAGAGTGTGTGTAACGGCCCAACAGACATGCGGTGTTTACTGACCGCAGTCCCAAGCTGGAGGAAGAAAACATCTTCTTCCCAAGATGGTCTAGCTTTTTGGATTCCCTATCAGGTAGTGCAGTAGGGAATGCGCCTTTGGACGTGGAGGCTTGGACCACCAAGCTCTCAGGGGTGGGGTGTTGGGAAAGAAATGTGAGGTCGCCCGGAGCCAGGCGGTGGCGTCAGGCAATCATGCTATCCACAGGATCCCCTGTGCTAGGCCTGGACCAGGTGCCCAGAAGGATGGCCGTTAGGGCTACATTGAACAGTAGCAGGGGCTCCAAAGAGCTTGCTGCCGGTTGACGCACCTCTGTCAGGAGATTAGCCCTGACTGCCATCGTAGGTAGCTCGAGGTTGAGAGCCTCGGCCGCCCTACGCAACACCACTGCATAAGATAGTCCCTCCTCCGTAGCCACCTAGGAGGAGACAACATGCGAAGGTCTGGGGAGGTATCCAGACCACTGGCTTCCCCCAATTCCTCTCTCCATCCGGGTCGTACTCCAACTGGTCAGTTAAAGGGTCACCAAACCCCTCCCAATCCTCTTCACCCTCCTCTGGTTCCCGTCGGCGCCGGATTCGGCGTCGGTCAGTGCCGGTCCGGCTCCGTGTCCACGTCAGGGTGAAGGCCGTGGTCGATGCCGGCTTGGGACACAACCGGCATCGGCTGCGGACATGGTGCCAGGGGAGGCGTTATGAGGTCGACCAGCGCCGATCAGGATCCAGGCCTGGATCCAAGGGGAACCTGCGGTGCCGAGGCCGGAGCCGCTGGCATTGAAGGCCCATGGTCCCAAGCCAAGTCCACGGGGCCCGAAGGCATGCCAGCAGAGTCAGACTGCCCAAAGATGCCATGCATCGCTTTGTAAAAAGCTCAAGCAGATCAGTCACGAACATCAGCTTTCGGCAGGAACTGCAAGCCTTGAAACCAGGCATCCCTCGTGCACCAGGAGTCGATGGACTCAGAAAAACAATGTCGACAAAAGTAGAAAAAAAGTCAGTCAAAAAGTGACTGGAAGTACCGCTCTCTCCGGATCTGCGCTGGCTGGCGCGGAATAAGAAAGAACTGACATCAGTGCACATGGGCGGTGTCTAAGTAGCTACCGTGACGTCATCTGGGCGATCACGATGCCAACGACGAACGCGGAGCCGAAGGACGCCACCTTTCGACACGCAGGGGTACTGCTGACAAAAAATTCTCAATCCAGTCTGACACCTGGGGGTAATTCTAAGGTAAGGAATTTATAACTAATTGTCTCTTTCAGATAGTGCAATCTCGCTCAACCTTCTAATGGTTCTACTGCTCAGAAACAATAAATTCAAATTAACAAATATACGTAAAGAAGGAGTGCTTGGGAAGTCTAGAAAAACATTTTACACTCATTTTAAATTAACTCAATACAATGTCGGTCCAAATTCTTATTCCATTCATGCAACTTCTTTCTGGTCCAGCCAATGCACAGAAATTGCTTGGGAAGCCAAGTAAGTATTATTCCAAATTTGGCTTTATGTAGTGATCATTCAAACACCAAAAATTTTCTTACAGATTTCAATATAATGCAATAGAATGGACACAAAAATTCAACTTTCTAAACTATTGTGTAACTTTAAATATGATTTCTCTGACGCATCATTTAGTGAAACTTTATTTATTAAATGACTAATAATGGAGAATCAATATGGGAAACAGAAGACTGATAAATAAGAGGTCCTATTCTTAAAGAAAGTCACAAAAGTGCACCCGCAGAAATAAATGCTTGCATTGGTGCAGATCTACGATTTTTGGGATTTCAAAATGCACAGCTATAAGCCCGGAAGCCATTCCCGTAACAAACAATTGTAAATTTAATTTACTCATGAACAACTGTCCAAACATATATTTCTCATGCAAAAATCAGCTGAGACATTGCAAACTTACTTTCCTTACACCACTTTTTTACCCACCCTAGAAATATTTTTACTGCCACCCTTGTAGGAGTAAGTTTTCAACTCGCCCGCATCCCTATTATGAGGAGTAGATACTGTGCTGAAAATAGAGTACGGGGTTGGGATTGGTAGCTGCATTCCTTTACATTTGTAAGGCTTGTCTTCGCTTCCAAGGGAGAGCCTGGAGAAAACAGAAGAAAACGGATGTCAGAGTGCAGGGAGGCACCATATACGGTTCTGTGATGTCACATCTGGAAGAGGGTGGCGTCAGGGGAGTGTGTTGGAAAAAACACGTAACCATGGTGCCACCTATCACCACAAGAGAGCTATTGCTACATTTTCAAGATCCAGTCTGGAGCTTGGAGATGTTTCATGAAGTGTTGAATCTGCTGGTAGATAGAGTATCCACCAGAAAGATGGTTACGGAAAGTAAGTTACTTTTTCTACTCATGGATACTTTTATTTGCAGATCCTGACCTGGAGGAAATAGTAAACGAGGAAACCCTGGAGCACAAGCGAGTGACATGGCCATCACTTTTCACCTATTAATCTAGACACTAATGTTTGGTGGAGCTGTAAAGAAAAGCGCATGTCGCTGCCCGATAGATCTTGGTCAAGTGAACAGCCCTCGCCAGTGCTAATGTAGAAGACTTGGGCATGGTAGAATGGGTTTGGATTCCATGTACCCCCAAAGTGCAGGTCATCAGATCTGGTCCCCTTAGTATGGTCAGTGTAGAAAGACCACCCTTCAGGAGTCCAGTCGGTGTAGCTGCTCCTTTTCTTGGTGGGATGGAGTAGGAAATAAATCACGGTACATGATGTAGGCTCTAAAGGTTGGGGTACAGAACCTGTCCCTTTGTGTGGGACAGGAAGCCCACCCTGAGCAGAAGATGGAGCAGGGAACACAAGGAAACAAGCAGAACGTCTGTGTACCACACCTTTCTCAACCATGCAAGACTGTATGTCTCAGTGCTGGGAGACAGAAAAAGAGGGCCACCAGCAGCCAGGTGACAGAGCTGGGCTACACTACCACTAACTTCTGAAGAGGAGGTTGACCTATTCCAAACATACTTTATGTGTACCATCATAGCTACATTATCGGGCTGTAAGGGCTCAGATGAAAACATGTCAGACTAGAGGATTACAGTCAGGAAATTTGTTTTAACCTCTGGCCTTTGTAATAGAAAATGTAAGACCTCCGCAGCCTTGTACAGAAACTCATTAAAGTCTTCTAAAGCGAGATTAGTGGGTCGTTTGAGATCCACCTCAGACTCAGACTCCCATCCACTGGTATTGTAAAAGTCACAATAAAAAAACCTGAGGCTCTTAGGAAAATGGAGGAGAAGGAATAAAACCCCCAACTGGGCAGAAGCTGAGTCCACAGAGGATGTTCAGTGGCAACCTCGAACAGACAATATTGTCATCGATCAAGAGCAACGTCAGATAAAAGGAACATCTCTCAACTGGATCGACACAAAGGGGCAGAGTGAGGGTGATGCAGACAAAGTGGTTGAGCCACAGAAATTACCTCAGAATGCCATCTGAACCCTTCTCGCTATCCTACACTGTCAATCCACCCGAGCATGGGGAAAAGAAAGCCCAAATCAACAGGATCTGAAATAGTTCCGAAATCAGACTCTTGTGAAGACATCAGAACGGTGAGAAATGGAAAGGGAACTCGAACAGCCAGAAGCAGGAGATGAAATCTGCAAAATCCTTTGCAACAGAAGAAATCTTCGAAGGAGAGCCCTCAGGTGCATGATGATGGATGTGGAAAAAGGGAACAGACACCAGCAAGCTGGGTAGCGCATTGATGTCCCGTATGGAGAGGTGTTGTAGCTAACTTTGAGCTATGGCACACCTCCTATCAGCACGGAAGAGCTATTGCAAATGTTTCCAGATCCAGTCTGGTGTCATGAGAAAATGCATGATTTAAGAAATGTGCATGTAGTAGAATACATCAGAAACACTGTTTCCACTCTCCTTGCCTTCAAATGTGATTATCAGCCATGTTTCATGTATGTATTTTAATTCTGTTTTGATGTAGCTGACTTTGCAGAACATAAAATATTGAAGTTGCTAAACGTAGCAGTCACAATCTGATTCCATACCTTAGACTATTCCCCAGGCATCAGACTGGATCCGGAAAATCTTGAGCAATACCCCTGGGTGCCGATAGATACATATTGGCATAGTAGGCGTCGACCACATGGGATATAGCATTTGCGGTGCCTAAATAACCACCACCCAAGGGCACAGATCCGAAAGAGATATATGGGCACCTTTTGACCACTTTTTGGGACTTTTGTCACCTTTTTGATCCTTCTGCTCCCAATGTGCTAGGAATGTACATGCCCCCAAAAGCCAGTAGGGTTTAAACCCCATGGGGCTTGACACAGGCAAATATCTGTGACTGACCCACATCTGGTTTGTTTGTGGTGCCTGTAGCCGTACCACGGCTCCAGGAACTGTCCCGACTGCCACACCACGAATCTGAAGGTGATTTCGGAAGAGCCCGCACAGCTCGAGGTCCAAGTCGTGTGGAAGGCCCTAGACCCACTCTCTTGAGTCATTTCAGCCGGTTGTTCTCGCGGTTGAAATCGCCCTCAGATAAGCCCTACAAACACAAGAAATACAAGAAGTTGGAGCGCTCTTCGACTTCACTGCACTAGTCCAAGTCATCATATAAGACATGGGAACAATGTCACAAATCAAGACCCCGTTCCCGCACTCCACCCACGCAGCCTGATTCTGGGTCTTTTCAGTGCATCCCTGAATATCCTGGAGCCAGAGCGACTCCCGCCAAGCTCAAGAGTTTTTTGAGGCTATGCACCTCATTTTAGGGCGTGAAGACCCCTCTGGTGGGGCCTTTGGTCCCCATGGGTCTGGAGGCACCTTGACTGGACCTCTGCTGGCATATTCGGCCTCAGAGCCAGTCGGCCCTCTGGATCCGTTCCCAGATCCTGACCGACTCTGATTGTGAATCCACAAACTTTACCAGGATTCTGACCAGTGGCGCCGTTCTCTGTGCTGTCAATACCTCTCGGTGGCGAGAACCAATAGTCATTCCCAACTCAGACCTGAAGCCGGACTAGCGTCATTCGATGTCGACACTGGTGCTGACCAGACCCCAACGTCTGTCAGAGTAAGAGATAGGGCCTCCTTTCCTTGCAGGCCCAGTGCATATTTTGGCTGGCATGGATCTGATGATCCTTATGGTTACCCTGACCCCAATAAAGACCTTTTGGCCAAACTGAATGATCACAAGTGGTATGAGGAGATGGCGGGCGTGAGTGACCCGAATACCACACCATACACTGGCCTGGTCTCTCCTCCTAGTATAGCTATGGAAGAGGGAGCATCTTTTGCTATGGTGGTGAGGAGGGCGACTGAGGTCTTTGACCTTCATTTGCCTTCAGTGGGATTCTAGACTAATGTCCTGACGGAGGGGCTTCAGCTGGGGTATCCCATACAGAACTGCTACAGCCCTTCCATGAGGCACTCTCAGGTGCCCTGTTAAGGGCCTGGGCCAAGCCCTGCATGGGCACTGGCATGCATAAGACGATTGCCCATCATCACTGCCCAGATCCAGGTGACCCAACTTTCCTCACCCAGCACCCTTCCTCTGAGAGTCTGCTGGTGCAAGCCTCAATGTCCCGAGTGAATCCTAGCACGTTCCCTATCCCTCCACTGAATAGAGAATCAAAGAGGTTGGATACCTTTGGGAAGAGGATTATATCTTTCACCAGCCTTGCACTGAGGTCAGTGAAAACAGTGTGCCTCTTAAGCCAATATAACCACACTGTGTGGAAATCAGTTGCGCAAGTGCTTCCTATGGCCTCAGAGGAGGTCCGAGACATCCTGAACCAGGCCATTGCCGATGTCAAAGACGCAGCAAAGTTTGCCATTAGATGCGGGCTGGACACAACAGACACGCTGGGGCCATTGCTTCCTCTGTCGTTCTCTGCTGTCATGCCTGGCTGAGGTCATCTAGATTTTTTGGGGATGTCCAGGCATCCCTCATGTATATGCTCTTCCATGGCACTTGTCTTTTTGGTGACAAAGCCGACTCAGCGCTTTGGCACTTCAAGAAGAGAAGAGTTGCCACCCGTTCACTGGGGCTCACCATAATCTCACACCAGCCACACTCTTCCTTTCGTTCTTTTCATTTCTTCAGTGAGGGCTACATGCCGCGTCCTTACCAGCAGAGTCACCACGGCCAACAGGCTTACTAGCATTTCATGGCTGCAGACGCGGATCCCACAAGTCCCGTGAGAATCAAGGCCAGAGATTTACCTGGCCCTCCACCTCCCTTCTGGCAGCCACAGCCTCCAAACCCTCCAAAGCCACTTGGAGGCATGATCAGGCACCACCTGCCCAATGGCAAGTGATTACTTCAGAAAAGTGGGTGCTCCAGATTGTTTGGCGGGGTTATGTACTTCCACTCCTAGAGACACCACCACCCATGCCACCGCCCTCAGATCAGCTGCAGGAGGACCAACTCTCCTTTCTGATCCATAAGGTGCAGTCTCTTATCCAAAGCAGCCATCAAGAGGGTGCCTGAATCAGAACTAGGTTGGGGTTGCTTTTTGTGAGACCGGCCTCACGGCGTTGCCCTCCCAATCATCCAGCCAACCTGCAACCACCCTCAAGACACGACATCTCCGACTCCGGCCGCCCCAGCCACCCAGATCCGAGGGCCGGCCAGAGCCCTGACAGACTCGACACCCTACCACGCATGTCCGACCGAGGGAGCGGGAACCCTCGAGCCAGACCCAAAGGCGCCAGCCCAGTCACACCTCGGGTCGATCGGCCACCAGGCCCCTGGGGAGCAGGCGCCTCCCCTGCCGAGCGTCTGGGGTCCCTCCCAGACCCACCTGAAAAGACCAAAGAAGTGAGCGGCAGGAAATCCCGCCGAACCCCCTCCGTCACCCCAGTCCCCCCTCTGCGAGGACCCCGGACTTCAAAGAGCAAGCGGAGTATAACAAGGGGTGCCGGAGAAACGAAGGTAAAGAAGACCTGGAACCATCCGAGCCTGCTGACGCTGTCGCGGCTCCTGAACGCTGAAGTCACCTGGGCCTGCTGAGTGACTCGCGGCCTCTTGCTATTGAACCATCTGAGCCCTGCTGACGAGGTCGCGGCTCCTGAGCACTGAACCCCACCTGGGCCTGCTGAGTGACTCGCTGCCCCCAGCTATTGAACCATCTGAGCCTTGCTGACGGAATCGCGGCTCCCGAACTCCGACCACCTGTGCCTGCTAAGAGACTCGCGGCGCTCCCCCTTGAGGACGACTCGGTAAGAGATCGCCCAGAGACTCGACACCCTCCAGCCCGAGGATTGTGAGCTATCCGCAGGGTATTTCGCAGAGACACTATCTTGAAAGACTGTCCCGCTACCCCCATTCCCCACGACCGATTTGTGGTACTTTGTGCCACTGCTGTACTACTTGCATCTTGGATCATAAAGATCCCTTGAAAATCATCGATAAAAGAACCTATCGTCCTACAAAGAATACGTGTGGTGTCACTCTGTTCGTAGTGTATATCAGGGTGTGCGCGCCTAGTTCGGCCTACGTGGGAGAGGTGGGTCAAAGGGGTGGGCAAGACGGGCATCGAACCCCCCTCCGGCGAACGCCTTTCCAACACTTTTCGAGCTACTTTCTGGTGCCAAAGAAAGACGGAGGCCTCTGCCCTATGTTACATTTGCACCCTCTCTGCACCTTTCTGAGGAAGGAGAAATTCAAGATGTTAACACTTGCTCAGGTCCTGACTGCATTAGACCATGGCAACTGGATGGTAGCGTTGGACCTGCTGGACACCTATTTTCACATCCCCATCCTGCATGTTCATCTGCATTACCTACGGTTCATGGTGGGCCAGGAAAATTTCCAGTTCACCGTGCTCCACTTTGGCTACACCAGTGCCCCTCAGGTGCTCAACGAAGGGGATGGTTGCAGCACACCTGCGATGGTCAGGGGCCCAAGTCTTCTACCTCGACAACTGGCTGGTGAAGGTTGCTCTACCCAGGCAGCTGTCACCCACCTTCAGACTACAGCAGACCTCCTTCATTCACTGGGGTACACTATCCACATGCCGAAGTCCTACCTGACTTATTTTCAGACACTCACTTTCAGCTGAGCCATTTTGGACATGGTGCAATTCAGCACCTACCCTCTGGAGCAGAGAGTCCAGGGTATTTGGGTTATAATTCCAATCTTCAACCTGAGTCCTGGATTTCAGTATTTCAGTGCAACTGACTCTGAGATTGCTGGGGCTGATAGCCTCCTGCATCCTGCTGGTGATGTATGTCAATGGCATATTCGAGCTCTGTAGTGAGATCTAAAGTACCAGGGTGTGCAGTACCAGGGGAATCTCTGATTCAGATTTTGAAGAAGACTTCAAAAGATCTGCAGTCCTCGTTAACGGATCATGATTGGGTCAGCCAGAGATGACAGTGTTGACCGATGCTTTCCATCTGAACTGCGGCAGCCATCTTAGAAAGTGAAGATCAGAGGCCTCTGGTATCTGCCGGAAACTGAGCTTCATGTCAACCTTCTGGGGCTGTCATGGATAGCTCTCCTACCTTCCATCAATGAGAAGATGATCCAGGTGTTCACGGACAAAACTGCCACCATGTGGTACTGTAACAAGCAGGGCAGAGTGGGGGTGCGGACTCTGTGCCAGGAGGCTCTGGCCTTGAGACATAGCTGGAACATCAGAACATTTTCCTGTCCTAGATATCGGTCAGGCTGCTATGTGGGCATCTTTGCACACGTTTACAAAATACTACTGCCTTGACAGTCAGGTCTGTTGTAAGGGGGAACTTCACCCATTTGGTACTCCAGAACCTTTTGAGTGACGTAAAGTCCTAAAGTCACACTCCATTTTAAGTAGACACCGGATCCATCTTAAGTAATGGAGGTCGCCATCTTTTCAATTTTAGGTAAAGGGAGTAGCCATTTTCCTCAAATTTATCACAGTCACGTCTGCCATTGTTGCAGATGTCGTCTGACCTTATCTTTCTAAGAACAGTGAAAGTGTCAAGTCATTCGACTAATGACATAGATTTACCACCTGATTCAACATCATTCTGGGACAAGTGACCACTTATCACAATATCAAGGTCAAATTAGGACAAATACAGACATATAACCAAAATAGTGTGGTCTGAATTGATGTCCTTTCACCTTATATGTTCATAAGGAAACGTATAGGACACACACCTTGATGCACATAACCTATGTTACACATTCCAAAACCTAGGTCAGGAATTCCAAACTCTGATAAGATTTAGAATATAAGTGGTGTCACTTTACCAGGAGAGGTACTTCGTCCCGATTATCTTACAAGATTCTGCAAGAGACAGTCTCACCTACTGCTAGTGCGCTTCGAAGATGCTACATCTTGCCTGCTGCTGATAAAGTCGAGTCCCGGAGGAAGACAGCTCCTGCTGATAACAAAGTATGGAGTGTGGCTCGTCTCCCTAAGACACTCTAGACCGCAAGTTGCTCTACTTTCTAGGCTCTTCTAGTGTAACGCATAGAAGTAGGTTTTAGGGTGTACGTTTTTAAATGACATTTTAAACATGTTAGAAATGTTCATTTTATTCTTGTTGCTCACAATGTGTCTTCTTGCTGTTTTTAAGATATTTTGTGTAGCTGTTTTAGATGTGCTGAGAAATAGGTTCACCCTGTTGCAATAAGTACTTTAAGTCAAAAGTGTCTATTCTTCTTAGTGCAGTGTGTGTGTGTGTGTGTGTGTGTGTTTGTGTGTGTGTGATATTGTAAATAACAAAATAGGTTTGTTTCCATTACCAAAGTGTCCCTGATACCATTGATGGGATTGTTAGTAAACCAAAAGCAATAATCTACTTCAACAATGTATTGAATAGGGTTCTGTGAGACTACCTCAATCTGTCTCACATTGAGCACTGGTGCATTGAACTGAGTTTACCTGGGTCACTAGTGGGTGGGACTCAAACATTGTAGAAGTAAGCCAAAGTTGTAGGTTATGCAACAGCTGGCCCCCAAAGTGGATCTCGTATTACGGTTATGCCTTGAGTAGTTATTTCACTTTTCATACACGCCAACCATCATTATGGAGACATCCAAAGTAATCATGGTTACGTCCTACTGGGGATAAGGAAGCACCTATTTCCATAGGTTTGTCAAGCTGAACATCTAAAAGGTTATTCCCCAAGCAGTTGATTTTCAAATACTATGATTCTACTTTCCATTGAATTCATTCACCATGACGGCACCTATTATGATAGGGGCCAAATACAGGGAAGCAGTTACTCAGCATCTCAAAGCAATTCATTTTACTCAAGGGTGGAGTTAGTTCGATAGCGGCAGTCCCGCCGGCATATTATAGGGCTTTCCAAGATTTGGAAATCCCTTTGACTTACCCTGAAACACAAAACAAAGCTTGCTGGTCAATTCCCACATATGCACCGAAATATCTGTTTGGGAACTCTAAACAATGAAGGGGCTACGGGTCTAGTCTTAGCTGGCTATACACCCATTCCTCACCCGACAATCTAAAACCCGTTGAGGTGGTCAGGGTTTTAAACTATACAGTCGCCTTATGCAAGAGATTCGTTCAATTTGTACACCAAACTTTGAGCTCCAGACTTGCTTTCGCAGGAGGAGTAGCCACTTGTATCCAAGTAAAGACCATTAGTCCACAGACTATTAATGCTATCATGAGTAAGGCACCCACAAAGCTTGATGAAATGGCCTTCATGATTGCTCAAAAGACAGTTAGTAGCAGTGTGCCCGTAGACTACATCCTAAGACAAGTATGGAATATTGACTATGTGTCTTCCTTTTGGGATGGTGCCACCTGTAGAGTGTAACACCTAGGGAAGCATCTTTGCATGTGTTTATCCTAGCACACATTTCACGCCTTTATTGGCAGTTCTCCCTGACATACTTAAGTATGTAAAGAATGAGAACATTGCTGCACCAGCTTTGGATTTAGGAATAAAGTTAATGGGTAACTCATCCTAAGCAACATTAAGGGAGATGCCTCAGTTCTGGCCATACACCAGAGACTGGCAGCGGTTCCAGTGTTCATGATTGCAGAAGTTTATATCTCTGTAGGGCGTGATACCCTGGGTACACGGCCCTTTAAACCACTTTTGAAGTCTAAAAATTATACCAATTGTTCCGTTAAAGAGAAATATGCAATGGAAGGGAAGAAGAAACAGAGGGACAAAGAAAAATAACACACTTGATCACCCACTTCTCAGGAATGCAACAGGGGAGGTTACAATTTAAGAGACTGCGAAAACATTAAAAAACATGAATGGTATCAGCATTCTGATAGCCGATATTGACATTCTTTTCAGGACACTGATGGTAAACAAACAGAGAGGGGGAGTCAATCTGAGTACCAAAAGAAAGAGGATTACAATAGAGAAAGTAAATCATGACTCTAAACTGACGTCAGCCTCAAGAGAGAGGAGAAAGGATTGGACTCTAAGCCCCATTAAAGAAGAAAGTAGCAGGACTTTCTAAAAAACATGCTGATATAGCTGCGAGCCCTCCTGTGGAACCAGACTTGGGCGAGTGTGCTTCTAGACAGAGCAGCAGTACTCACAATAGAGCATCCAACGCTTCAGAGGATTCTGGATGTAAATCCAACTGATGAATTTATACAAATCGAGACTCCAGATAAACATTTGAATCCTCCTGATAGGATTAATAAATTGAATATAAACAATGAAGGTGATAGAGTACGTCCCACTAAAGCAGTCATTAGGGCAGATGAACACTCACCTACGTGAATTATCCTAACGTTTATGACTATCAATGAAGAACCTATGATGGAGCAAGGTTTTGCATCAAAAGAAACTTGCTTGTATGCAATCCTCTCGAATAACGTGATACTGCAACCAACCTGTCTGTGAGTACTAAAATTGCACCACATTTTACATAATCATATCTAGGGGAAGCGTTTCTATGTGCTGTCTTAATAAGTAACCCAAGTGTCCTAAAATGGCCACCGAAAATGCGGGAAATCTCCTGCGCATGCGTCTACTACATCTACGTATCATGACGTTTCCTGTCGCTTGGGGGGAAAACTTTGCAGCTGCGCAATAGCTTCTAAAATGGCCGCTTTAAGGTAAAGCATTAACGCGCATGCCGAGCTGAAACTAACCCATGCAAGTTCTACTAAGCTATTAATGCAAAAGATTTATTAAGTAAATGGGGTTAGAGTAGAAGTAAGTGGTATACAGTGAATTCATTTAAGTTTGTATTCTAATGTGTTCTTATTTGACTTTATTATTAGTCCCTTGGAGGGTGACTGATGCCCTCATCCTTTGTTGCAACCACGCATGCGTCTTACATCTCTGCTCTCAAGTCCATGAAGTCATGGGACGACTGCCAAACCCTAAGCCTAGCAAGGACATGGGAACTCAACTTTCTGAACCCTACGAGAGGAAGTCAAAGAAACATTGTACCATAAATTTATCGATCATAATATGAAATGCTTGTGGGAATAAAGCTTGTGGGTATTAAAATTAAGGGGCGGGGAGTTAGACAATAGACTAAAGAAAAATATTGCACTTGATATGGTGTGATGTCCTCACCCCACTACTTGGCCCAATCAAATTGCAAGTGAACATGGAATTGAAACATTTGGGGGTGGATCATACACTTCAATTTGGTATAACAGAGGTAAGTTATAGATAGTTAGACACACTTGATGCTGAGATGCTGATGCTATGCTGAGATGCTGCCTGAATAGCTGCAATCTGACTGAAGAATCCAACACTAGGGAAAATTTGCGGAACAACCGAGGAGGCACATCTAGGAAGGGGTCCGGACGTGGCCGAGCCGGAGAGAGTAGCACCAGAGAGGGGTGTAACGCTGGCGTTGCACTAGAAGAGGTAACCTTTTTCTGTCCCGAACCTGTCCTGAGTCCTTGACTCTCTGATGTCGGGGTTCTCACACCATTCTAGGTAAATATATCTGTAGGGTAAATGCTCCGTACTTGCTCTCTGTCATTGCAAGAATTTATTAATGCAAATTGATTATAAGCTAACTGTACTATTTTCCTGATGGAGATTTCTGGTGTATTCTTATGTATTTGAATTTGACTCACAAAATTATTAATTCAGATAAACTTTTAAAACTCCCTCTGAGTCTGTGGTTCTTTAAATTAAAGTTAAATGCATTATTGTCTTTCCTCCCTATTCTAATCTACTACTAGATCTTATTGAATGTCCATTTACTCAGGAGACCGGAATGGTAAGAATACTGGTGTAAAGGTTTCCTAGGGTAAAATAAAATTGATGACCAGTGCATATTTGCCAGGTCATGGTGTGTATGAATGTATATGGGCCCAAATGAGTGTTGTGTGTATGAATGTTTAGAGCTGGTAAATTCCGCTGCATCACCTACAATGCAGAATGTCTTTTGTGAAACAAAAAAGAAACCAAATTGGTTTACCAATCATTGTGGATTCTCTCAGACACAGCCGTACATTTTAAGAGAGTACCACAATTCAACTTTTTTGTAATCGCATAAGCTACATGGTGAAGGAGATAACATTTGATGCATCGTGAACATGTGCAAATTGACAAGTATCTGTGAAGTCTGATTAGCTTTATTCAACAGCTGCAAGAGAGCAGGATGGCAGAGGGAGGGGGATTTACAAACATTTAGGAACTGGTGTTACTATTCTGAAGACCTTGCACTTCAAAGCCATTCAGGGGCAACAGTTATGCAGGAGCACTGAGCAACCCAGAATACAGGCTTACATTTGTGTTATATAATCTAAAGATTCCCTGGCTCCGAGCAACCCAGAATATGGTCTTGCATTTGAACTATATATTCAAGAGATTTTCCAAAAAAGACATAGGTCTTGATTTAGAGTGTGGCGCAGCAGTTACTCTGTCACAAATGTGAAAGATATTCTATCCACCGTATTACAAGTGCATTATGTTCTATGCCACTTGTAATAAGGCAGGTGGTATATCCAACACGTTTGTGATGGAGTAACGATTCACACTAAAATGAACCACAGGGTTTCAAAATGTACTTTTAACTGTGGCTTACAAATCATCAACATTTTTGTATTTATACTTTATTTTAAACTTGTTCTTTTTCAAAGAGACATTTCTCCTATTGCTCTAATTAAAGTAAAATGTATCTTACCAGGATCAACAATTGTCAAACGCTTTTCACGGGTTAGAGCTGCTCTTTCTTCCTGATTAAACATTCTGTCAATCATTACCATCTCAGCTGAGGGATTTATCCGCTGAAAATTAAACATTCAAAATGGCACTAAACACATGTATTTTAGTATCACAAGGGCACTGGCAACTAATTACTATTTACTTTAATTTTTACTTTTATCACTGCATCTTGAAATACACCGGGAAATAAATTACAACATAAAAGTTACTTTTATCAGAAAAATGTGACCACTTAGAACTAAAGTCAATTGAATATCTAAAAAGACTGACATTTTGTGTTCATATTTATGCCATGGGAGACTCTCATGTAAATATTAGAGAAAAATACTTACACTTGTAAGTCCTCTATCATGGTTATTCAATTTAATTCCTAAACATTATACAGAGGATACATTTAAATAGACAAATATGCAATTTAAAATTGATTAATTAACAAAAACATGCCTAGTTAGTTTCTGTTCTTTTTTCATTATATACAATGAGAATTAACACTTGACCAGTCATACTGACTATAAACACCACATTGTGGGATGCCCCCTCTTTCCTTTGCTCTTTGCAGTTTTCCTCGACGTCACGTAATCAGGACAGGACTGGCCGTAGCGGGCACCGGGCCTTTCCCCGGGGTGGGCCACCAGGGTGGGGGCCGGTTTTGAGCTCTGGGGGCTGCTTTTGTTACCGGGGCCGGCAATATCAGCCACCTGTACCAAAATCGGCCGAAACCGACCCTAGCCAACAGCTCGGCTGCACCTCCCCACCCACCCCAGGGGAGCCAGCCGAGCAGTTTGCCAAGGCCGGTTTCTGTTCTCAGTCCGGCCCTATACGTAAATATTAACCCGGGTATAGCACCTGTCATACTTAATGGGGTTATACTTTACTGGCAGTTTGCCTCACAGCCTCGGTTCTTTAGAAAGGTTTAGCATTAAGTAGAAAACAGCGTTGGAGAACATTGTTGACATTCAGGAATGAGGGAGGGTTAATTATGACTCCCGTGAGGATTCCTACGTTGTGCACCCAGGACCACAGCAATTGACATTTAATTCTGTATCATAAGATCCTCATTGATAATCACAGAAAGGAATAGATTAGCAAGCTTATGGCTCAAAGCAAATGCCAATAAAATGTATGACATATTTAGCTAGGATGACTTTATTAATCAAGGAAACATTTGAGGCTATTCCCAGAGGTAACTTACACTTCTGAGTAATTTACAAGTGTAATTTACGTTTACATTTTTGAGTAACTACTAGTTTTGGCTATTGGTGTACATTTCACTCAAAAATATTTTTACTAACTTTTTTCAAGTTTAGTAAATTTTTTTTACCTCCCTCACCTTTACTACTAAATCGTATACATATGTGTGTGGGGACTCTCGAGATCTTCGCGCAGAAAATGATAGAAGTTTGTGAACAGCATTTTGTAGTATGTTTGCAGATTGTAAACAGGTCCCATTGAGTCAAGCAAATAGGTTTGTTTAAACTGCTTGCCCTACTATAGTGTCAGCTCAAGTATTTTCATCCAAACAATAATGTTTAGTGAACATGTGGATCGATTCCCATGTGGTTGCTTTACACATATCTAACAAGGAGACATTTCTTAACCTATCAGCAACTTGTTTGAAACCCTGAAAGGGGTTTGCTTAATGGGTGATAACAAATAATACGAGAAACTATGCATGTGGAGAGCTTGATAATTAACACAAAGTTAATTAGTGTTTCTCTTATCCTTTGCTTTATCTAAATACATTTTTAGGACTGTACTAACATCCACAGAGTGGAGTGACCTTTCTGCAGGAGTAGAAGGACTAGGGAAGAAAATAGACTGATGAATTGTCTGGTTAGTATGAAAATCCAAAACTACTACCTTGGGTAGTGCAGGAAATGTGGACTTGTTCTTAAAACAACTTTATTATGATGGAAAACTGGATAAGGCTCAATTGAAGATAAGGCTTGAAGTTCGCTGACCCTTCTAGCAGATGTAATCACTATCAAAAAATCAATTTTGTACTGCAATGTCACCTTATGGAAAGGCTGAAAAGGATGAACCATTGATTTACAAAGAACCACATTCAATACCCATGAAGGAGAAGGCAGCTGTCTTGGAAAAAACGTTTTCTTGAATCCTTCCAAAAAGCCTTCAATCAGTGCAATTGAGTAGAAGGACCTTTGCTTTGAGCCCTTTTTGTAGGCTACAATTGTAGCCATATGAAAGCTATTTGAAGAGTACTACAGTTTTGAAGTTGCAAAGTACAGCAAAAAAGGTATGATCGCATCTGCTTGACAACCCCTGGAATCATGTTTATTTTGTAAGCATCCTATTATGAATTTTCCCCATTCAAAATTGTGGGATGCTCTTGTAGAAGGAAATTTGGCTTCTTTCAATATAGCCATACATTCCTGAGGTAAGTTTAAGAAGCCATATTTTAAGACTTCAGAATGCCTGCAGCCAAATTCAAAGATTATATGTTAGGGTGATGTACTGTCCTCTGCATCTTCAATAGAAGATTTGGTCTGCACAACAGTTTCTTGTGTGGTTGTAAACATAGATGAAGGAGTTCTGGAAACCACCACTGCATTGGCCATTCCAAAGTTATGAGAATTATTTTTGCACTGGAGTGCCTCAGTGTCATGAGGAGTACTGTCGGAAAACTTTGGTTCACACAAATTTGAAGCAAAGTTGGGTATTTTAGATTTGGTTTAGTAGCACAAAGATCCATCTGAGGAAAATTCCGTTCTCAGAACATATCTTGCAAGATGTTGCTGTTTAGCTCCCACGTGAATTTCGCTGTACTATCTGATTGGCAGATTTGCTTGTTGATACTGAAGACCTGGGAGGTACACTGCCTGAATGGACAGCTATCTTGTAAGAAGCCAATGTTGTATTGCTTGAGCTCCCAGACATGAAATACTAGACCTGGTCCCACCATGCTCGTTTAAATAACATATTATGGTCCTGTTGTCCATTGTAATCAACAACCTGTGTGTAGTTATGGATGATGGAAGGAAAGCTTTAATGCTAGATGTGCAGCTTTATGCTGTAAGCCATTTATATGATAAAGCTGCTGTCTCTCCGACCACAATCCCTGTACTGACAAGTATTGTAGATGGGCACTCCAGCCTGTCAGATATGCGTCTGTCAATGTCATCTGAGAAAAAATGTCCTGGTGAAAAGGAGTCCCTTTTAAGAGATTCTTTGATACCTCTTGAGAGACTCTTGGGCTTGAACAGTGATGGCAAAATGTCTTCCCAACTGTCCTTGTGTTAGTTCAATTGATCTTTCTTGCACTGCTTAAAAGGTCCCATGTATAGACGTGCATATGGAAGTAGAATATTGCAAGAGGCCATTTCTCCCTTTACTGAAGAAACTTGCCGTGCCATAGGGGACTGAGTGCGTAGAAGTTAATGACACTTCTTCATAATGGAAATCACTCTCTCTTCTGAATGAGAGACTTCTGTCTTTGTGTTTGATGTTGTACCTAGATGATGGAGAATCTGAAGTGGTACTGCAATCAACCTTTGATTGATGACGTGAAGTATGAGTATTTGTTTATAGGTTGTAGGTCTGGAACTGACAATATTACTTTTTGGGGTTTTTTCTGGGAACCAAAAAATATCTTGAATAGATACTTTTCCTCTTTATGTAGGAGGAACCATTTCTATTGCTTGATTTGTAGGAGAGATTAAATCTTCTTTCTTAATGAGTGTAACAAAATCGTGAGAGAAAGAGATTTGAATTGGATGGCATATCTGTGTTCGATGATTTGCAATGCCTATCTGCATGATGTTATTTGGATCCACTCTGTTAAATGTTTTGACTCCCACCCACTGTAGTGGCAAACAAAGGAGAGCAGGTGGGGCCCTCATTGTTTTGACTGAGCTCTTGACTTGCCGGTTGTTGATGATTTTGCTAGACTCATCCTTGAGAGGAACATCTTTGGTACAGTTGTTTATGTTTGCTGCTGTAGCCCCTGATTGGCTTGCTTGTAGGCCCACTGAGGGTGTTAGAACCCTCTGTAGCTCTTGGTACCAGTAGTCACTAGGCTGGTATTGGGATCTTTCATTCTTCAAGGCCCACGGCCAGGGTTTCTTTCTTCATTCTTTCTATTTCCTCATCAGTAGGATGCCCAAAGAGAACAGATCCAGACATGGAAGACTTGAAATCTTCAGTTGCTTAAGAGATGTAAGTCTTCACCTGGAGAAGTCAGTAGAGAAGTCAGGCCTAGGTGGAGTAAGACCCAGAAGAACTATGAGATGAAGGAGAAGCTATTGGTGGTAGAGACCTTTTTGGTGTTTTCATATGTAGTTTTTCAGATAAGTGGAAACAACAGCGAGGTGGAACAACCAGAGACATAAAGGTTGCATGTCTTGAGGTGGACTGGCTTTGGTAGAATGCCCAAATGATGTAGAGGCACTTAAAGAGGTTCAGAGGCTCGAATTGTCATTTTGGAGATATTAGCTGGTAAAGGTGAAGCTTAGGGCGAAAAGATAACTGACTACAAGAAGCTCTTGACAGAGTGTGAGAGGCATGTCTCGTGGTTGATTTTAGTGATGTAGTATAGATCAGCATAGGCCTGGAATGTCTCAACTGTGATCTGTTTGATCTCGATCATTTCCACAGTGGTGTTCTTACTAATGTCAAAGACAGTGTTACAGGTGACGATGTTTATGACGTACTTTCTCCCTGCATTTTGTTTGTCTGGAGTCCTTTCTGGGAAAAGGCCCTTCTGCCCTTGCTGTTGTCTCTTTCTTCCTGTTGGGCCTTCAGATCTTCTAACTGCCCTCTCAGGCGAATACCCTGTTGGCCCTTAAGCTCTCTTTTTGACATCTCCAGACAAAATGTCAAATTGGATACAGAGTGAGTAAATAGTAGACAGACCACACAAAAAGAATGTGTGTTTGCGGCAGCCGTCTTCCTACCACAGGAAATACACTTCACAAATAGTAAAGGCATTAGAAAAAAGCTGTATTTTTCAAATCTGAATGGAAAACCATTGTGAAAGGAAGCTAAAAACGTCAAATTTTGTGAGAAAATCTAATTTATTATGAATTAGACATAACAAACTAAGGAAAAAATCTTCCTTAAAGTGTTCTAGGATCCAGTCAGCATGAGCTGGGAAAACTAAGTAAGGCTGAGGAAAACTGCCAGTGCAAGGCATGCTGGGAGCTGAACACTGCTGACTTCTTAAAGGGGTAGTATGCCTTTTTTGACCAAAAGTTCTCCTAACTGGTAGACACCATTTACTTGAACTTTTTCTATTGAAAAGGGGAGGTTTAAGGCTATATAGTTTTTTGGGACTACATTTTTCAGCTCGTTTCTGCAATGTAGGTTCTTTAAAATAATTATATCATAGAGAGAGAAAAAAATCTGTAAATGCTAACTTAAATTTTATACATTTTATATGGAGGTGAATTGGTTTTATCCTCTTTATTCAAAATGTCCACCGTCATGAAAAGAAAAGAAAAGAAAAAAAAAATATATATATATATATATATATATATATATATATTACCTACTGGCGGTCGCCAGTAGGTAGTTATAGTTAGGACCACGTTTCCATAGGAAAACCTCAACATTCTATTTTGAATAACTTTGGCGCCGGTCGACGAATCCTCGCGAATTTCTCAAAATAGGTGGGGCGCTACGCTCCGCTCCTACCCTGAAAGTCTCGGGGGGATTCGTCAAGCGGGGGCTGAGATAAAAGGGGGGTCCCAAAACGCGTTTTTCCCATGCATTTTTCCATAGGACCTTTAGAACGAGCTACAGCCCGAACGGCTGAACAGAATTACTAGAAATTTGGCAGAGAGGTAGTCCCTAGGTCAAGGAAGTGCCTTTTGTAGGTTTGGTGTAAATCTGTTCAGTAGATTCTGAGAAAATAGCCTTTAAATCAATATATATATCTGAGCCCGCTTACGGTACGCTTACCGTACGCTTACCGTACGCTTGCCGTAAGCTTACGGTGGCGTGCGCGAGCGCGATTCTGATTGGCTCTTAGATCTTAGTAAACATTCGAATCGGCCGAAACCAGGAAGCGGCGTCCGCCATTTTGTCTCTCGCACTGAGTGTTGTTTATCAAACATGATGGCCAAAAACATGTTACGGGGCTGTTTTGACAACTCCCTCCCACATAGTCATGTTGAGGGAGTCCCCAAACATCCCCCAAGAGCAAAAACGGTTTTATTTTTTTTTCGGCAATTTCGCGGGGTACGCTTACCGTACGCTTACCGTACGCTTACCGTAAGCTTACCGTACGCTTACGGTAAAAAAATAAAAATAAAAAAAACACTATCCACACTTACCCCACCCCCTGTGCTTTTGGTGGCCGCAGGCCACCAAATGTGCAGGGCTTATTAATAGAGAAAAAAAACGTAATTTTGGCAACATGAAATTATAAAATCGAAATAAAAAAAACACTATCCACATTGACCTCACCCCCTGTGCTTTTGGTGGCCGAAGGCCACCAAATATACAGGGCTTATTAAAGTTGATAAAAACCGTGCACGGAACGAACTGCGTTAAGTGGGCGCGCACGCCACAAATGGCGTAAAGTAACTTAGCATTTAAAAAACCGTACAAATTCACTGAAAAAACCATAGGTTTCACACACGTTATAGTTAGGAAATAGCATTTAAAAAACCTTGCTAATTCACTGAAAAAACCATAGGTTTCACACATGTTATAGTTAGCTGGACATTTTACTGATAAAAAACCAATGAAATTCCCCCGTTATAGTTACTGTAGGCAACTATAACTCACGCGACCGTAATCCTCTGCTGATGACATATGTGTCTTTATGAAAAAAAAATATTTGTAATATATGTATAGCTAAAATTAAATGGAAGAAGATATGGGCAAATAAGTGTCTAAATACAGTATTAGCATCAGCAGAGGATTGCGGTCGCGTGAGTTATAGTTGCCTACAGTAACTATAACGGGGGAATTTCATTGGTTTTTTATCAGTAAAATGTCCAGCTAACTATAACATGTGTGAAACCTATGGTTTTTTCAGTGAATATATATATATATATATTTATTTATATATATAGATAGATACAGAAGAGAATCCCTGCATTTTTGACAGGAAAAAGCGAGCCACTCCGGTGTGAAGGTGCAAATTCAAGGGTATATATATATATATATATATATATATATATATATATTACCTACTGGCAGTCGCCTGTAGGTAGTTATAGTTAGGACCTATTTTCCATAGGAAATCTGCAACATTCTATTTGGAATAACGTTGGCGCCGATTGATGAATCTTCGCAAAATTTTCCAAACTTTTGGCCAGCTCCGGTTCGCTCCTATCCTTGAAATTTCACGGTAATTCGTCAAGCGGGGGCCGAGAAAAAAGGGGGGCCCAAAACGCGTTTTCCCCTTGTATTTTCCCATAGGACCTGTTGACGCAGCTACAGCCCGAAGTGCTGAACGGAATTACACCAAATTTGGCAAAGAGGTAGTCCTCAGTTCAGACTTGTGCCTTTTGCTTAAATGGGGTAAATCCGTTCAGTAGTTCCTGAGAAAAGTAGAGTTAAAAAGATAGATATATCTGGGCAGAGCCTAACCACACATCTCATCGTGAGATCTGATTGGCTGTCAGTACTTCATCCAAGAAGTGTTGGCAGCCATCTTGGGACCAATATACATGAAAGCACCTCATTAAAAAGCATTGCAGTTAATAGAAGGTTTTAAGACTTTAGTTAGATTATAAATCATTTGTTGATGGTACCATACTCATTTTAGGAATTGTGGTGTGTTCTAAGGTGATTTTACCATGTGAAAAAACCTTCTGCTGTGATATCATGAATCATGTTTGAGAGAAAACTATTTACTCATGCTTTCCCCACAGAGGTTTGGAAGGTGATCTATAAGCTAAACTGAGAGCATATTTCTGTAAATTCACATTATCTTTCTCAGTCATGTGAGAATGAAGTCTGACATTCTCAGTAAAACATGTACATCCAACAAGGGCAGAGACTGTCAGTTGGTTCCTTTGTGTTCTACTGCAGCTTCCCAGAGTTTTCTAAAGAACAACTAGAGCGCTAACAGTCTTACTTATGACAAAAGTATGGCACACCTGAAACCATCTTGATTGGAATAAAGCGGTAACACTTAAAACATTTAATTTACAAAGGAACAAAATGAGGGGGTTCATTTTGCCATAGAATTTATGATTAGTGCTGCAGAAAGAAAAATTAGGGCACATTTTGACTTCTCAAATCCTTTTCTATTTCATAAAAAAATTCTGATAAGCAGACTGAAACATGCACTTTGAATACCAGCAGCAGACTTCCCTGGTGAGCAGTAGCTTTACTACAGTGATGTAATGAGCAACTAGAGTGCTAACATTCAGAATTTATGGCAAATGGGTGACACATCTGAATGCCTTCTTGATGGAACCAAAGTAAAAAACTGAAAGTATTTCCTACTGAGGAGACTGCAGTAAATGAGGAAATTAGGAAACTTCATAACAAATAAATCTCCCAAGATGGCCACCAGAGACAAAAGAGCCCAAATGTAGCCCAAATATCACCCAGATGTAGCCCAAGTATAGCCCAATGACAGAATGTCCCAGAGTGCTCTTAAGAACAACTAGAGCACTTACTGTCTTACTTATGACAAAAGTATGGCACACCTGAAGCCATCTTGATTGGAATAAACTGGTAACACTTAAAACATTTAATTTAAAAAGGAACACAATGAGTGGGTTCATTTTGCCATAGAAATTATGATTAGTGCTGAAGAAAGAAAAAGTAGGGCACATTTTGAGTGACTTCTCAAGTCCTCTTCTATTTCATTAAAATATTCTGATATGCAGACTAAAACATGCACTTTTAATACCAGAAGCAGACTTCTGTGGTGAGCAGTAGCTTTACTACAGTGATCTAATGAGCAACTAGAGTGCTAACATTCAGAATTTATGTGTGACATATCTGAATACCTTCTTGATGGAATCAAAGTAAAAAACTGAAAGCATTTCCTGCTGAGGAGACTGCAGTAAATGAGGAAATTAGGAAACTTCATAACAAATAAATCTCCCAAGATGGCCACCAGAGACAAAAGAGCCCAAATGCAGAACAAATATCACCCAGATGTAGCCCACATGTAGCCCAATGACAGAAGTGTGCAAAACACTTATTCTTATTTTTTGTGTATTTGCAGTTTTATATAGTGCAGACTTGTCAGGTATTGGGGTGCTTTACATGAGCATTGGTTACATCACACAAGATCAAATTCATTTTGGTTGTAGACATGAGGAGATTAAGTGATTTGACCAGAATCACAGAATGTTGAGCTGAAGCAGAAACTCCAACCTGGTTCCCCAGTTGCAAAGTCTGCAGCTCTGGAAGTAACACCACATCCTCTCCCCTAGGTGCAACATTTAATCAAGTGGTCAACTGGATAAAAAAACATAAAGATTACCAATAATTTAAAAGTTCTTTGTCGCTATTTGAAAACTCAGAAAATATGTCCTCATTTTAGTTTTTTAGAGCACTAACCATAATTTTGATGCAAATAAGACCCTCTCATATATGTAATTTCTAAAGGAAATGCTCTAGGTATTACAGTTTTGATTACATCAAGATGACGTCAGGCGTTCCACACTTTTGTAATAAATATAGAATGTTACCAATCTAGTTGTTCATTGGGATATTGTTGAGAGGCAGAGGCCAGGGGCACGGACTCTGAAAATTGAAGGCAGGTAGGAGAGTGCAGAGGCAACAATTTGACCACACTGGGCAGGTAGGAAGGGCAGTGGCAGCACAACAGACCATGGAGGGCAGTGGAAAGGGGGGCAGGGGCAACAAACCAACAATACAGAACTGGCAAGAGAGGCTGTGGCAATATAATAGACCATTGTGGGCTGAAGGAAGAGGCAGTGGTAGTACAACCATACATGCCAACAGACCCGTTTCAGCTAGGAAACGTCCAATGTTTTTAAGCTCAAATGGGCTTTATTTGATCTGTCTCCTGTCTACAATCTCCTCTTTTTCAATGTAACTCAAAGGGGAAAACAAATACCCCAGTTTTTTTTCAAAATCTCCCTCTTACCAAGTTCAAAATGTTCGCAAGTATGGTACATTGGATCATGGTAGGCAGGAGGAATTGGGGTGGGGACATGGACAGGAGGGACATGGAGAGGTGCACCAAACTGACCCTACAGGACAGGCATCAGGGTTTGCAGCAGCATAATACACCACACAGGGCATGCGAGACGGGAGTGCAGCACAACAATCCATAGAAAGCAATAGGGAGGGGACAGGACCATGCACATGGACAACAGAGAACAGAGTGGAAAGAGGCAATGGTAGCTAGCTGACCATAATGGACAGACAGGAGAGAAAGCTGCAGCATAACAGACCATAAAGGGCAGGAGGGACGGATCAGGGGTATTACAATGGAACAGACAAGCCAGGAGGGAGGGAATAGGGGTCTGCACATGGAAACAGAGTGCTGGGGGCAAGGGGGCAGGGCAGGAGCAGTAAGATGACCATGAAGGTCAGGCAGGATGGGCACTAGAAACAAGACACACCATGGAGAGCAACAATGAGACTATGATGGCATACACACAGACCATGGAGGGAAGGTGGGAGTGGGTCAGGGGCAGCAAGCTGACCACACAGGGAAGGTGGGAGGGGCCATGGCAGCACAGAAGACCATGCATGGCAAGCGGGAGGGTTAGTGGCAGCACAATGGCTATGATGGGCAAGAAGGAGGGTGCAGGGGCATGCACAAAAGACCATGGAGGATAGAAGGGGGGGTCAGGACCTGGGCACAGACAAGAGAGTTCATGGGAAGGGGCCTCACAACAGACCGCGCAGGGCAGGCAGGAGGAGCAGTTGCAGCACAACAGACCAGGGAGGGCAGAAGGGTGTGGTAGTAAAATGGACCATGGAGGACAGGAGGAAGGGGATAGGGGCATGGCATGTGGACAGGCAGGGTGGAGGTGGCAGGGACAGGTTACAGTCATCTGACAATGCTAGGCAGGTGGGACGGGAGTGGCAGCTCAACAGAACACTCAGAGTAGATAGGAGTGGCAGGTCCATGGAACATGGTGGGCAAAAAGGATGGAGCAGGGGCATGCACAAAGACATCGGAGGGCAGGGGGAAGGAGAATAGGGGCAGCAATCTAAGCACAGAGGCTAAGCAGGAGGTCAATGATGGGCCATAGAATTGGGCAATGGAGGGCAGGAGGGGTGGACTGGTACATCATGCTAAATGGAGGGCAGTGGCAGCACATCAGACCATGCATGGCAGGAGGGAGGAGGCTAGTCCATGGATTCAGACAACAGAGGATAGGGAGGAGGTGGATGGGGCAGCAAGCTAACTGTTCAGAGAAGGTGGGTATTAGGAACTTCATTGTTTTTAAAATGTGTGTCTGTGCGAACTACTCAAAATATGAATAAGTATGCAGCATAATCTCACTTTTATTCAGATAGAAGAGGACGTTTGTGACTGTGACTCCGGGCTCACTTGGCAGAAACACCCCCTGACCCTCCACCCCCCATCGCAAAATGTAATGCCCGTGAAAAGGGTAGGTGGACGCAGTGTTATATAGAACATAGTCCTGAGAGCACGATTGAAAATGAAAACTAGATATAGTATATGGTATAAACTATGCACCAAAAAGTGTGATATAAGATGAACTGGGGCGTGAAATATAATATGCAATACATTGTGCGCAGTGACAGATTCATTGGAGAGCGCGAGATAGCACAGGCACTAGCGCGTGCTGTGCGATATGCGCCTTGGAGTGTAATATGCACAGGGCAGTGTTGTGTAACCTAACTAGTCTCTAAAGTTGTAATATAAAATATGTGCTGGGGAGTGTAACTTTGGATATGGATCCCAGATTGTAATATGTATGGCATAGCGCTGTGCGTTATAACATAGGCATCGAGGAGGCACGTTAGATGGGGCAATATAACCCGTGCGAAGGCAAGTGTGGCATGACATATTCACGGGGTGGTGTTACAGTGCACATGGGCTAGAGAGTATCATAGCATACACACTAGCTGGTGGAATACAACACAGAGGTGTGTGGCACTCGGCGGGCACTGGTGGGTGTAACACAGCATTGGGCTCAGCCAGTAGCACGCTGTGACTCTCAAGTGAGGTTCGTCTCCTTTCCAGAGAGTAAAATAAAAAGTATTACACATCCGGCAGTGGATGTGTGTTTTATTAACCGTGAGGGGGGTTTCTTGCATAGTTTGGTCGAATTTTTGTCGAATCCCCTTTGAATGGCTTGGTGTGCGTGTGTATTAACCCCTTCCCCGCTCATGACGGAACCGTTCCGTCATGAGCCACGGTTGCCGTGTGCTCATGACGGAACGGTTCCGTCATGACAATCCTGTTGGCGGCCGCTCCGCCTGTGCGGTGCTGTTTCCCCGCCTGTGCGGGGGGACAACGCAAATGGGCGGAGTCATGACGGAACCGTTCCGTCATGAGCACAGCTCAACTGTGGCTCATGACGGAGCGGCTCCGTCATGAGCACAGGCCCACCGCGCTGCCCCCCTGCCCCCCCCAGCGCTGCAGCGGAATGTCCGCAGCAGTGAAGGGGTTAAATGTGCCCGTCAATAGCTACCCATGTTTGCAATAAACAAGGGTGTCTACTTGGAGAGTACCCACCAGCGGGGGCGCCGGGATTAGGCACGGTAGGGCGTCAGACACGTCAGAGCTTCACTAGCGGTGTAAATACATTCCACGTGGATTCATTGTATGCACAGTCGCCTTTTAATGAATATCACGCAAATCGTCATGGTGATAGGTACATACGGTTTGTCCAGCATGTCCTAGGTGTTTCTATAAATATATATTTTTTTGTAAAATAATAAAAAAGAAAGGCCGGCCCCGGGGGATGGGGTCCCCGGGGCCATAAGTGGCCTAAGGAGGGGGGCAACGCAGCCCCCCTCCTAAAGAATAAAAAAAAATAAAAATGCCATGACCCGGGGGTTGGGGTCCCCGGGGCCGGTTAAGGCCTTGGGAGGGCCAAATTAATTTTTTCAACAAAAAAAATGAGGGTGGAGGCTCTGGGGATGGGGTCCCCAGGTCCAATAAATTAGAAAAAGAAGGGGGGCCACACAGCCCTCCTTCTTTAAAAAATAAAATAAATAAAAGACCGGTATCGCGCCGGAGGCCACGCTCCCTCCTTGCAGCACTCTGCAAACGCGCCCCTGGCCAGTTGTAAGTTGGGGAATTAATTCCCCTTCAATACTGAGGGTCCCTGAGGGCCAACTAGCCCAACAGGTATCTCTAGTATGCGTCAGTGTGCTGCGTTGCAGACAGGTGTTCTGAGGCCACGCCCCTTTTTCCTCTATGCAACGCAGCTCTGTGGCGCTTACTGGAGGTACCTAGTGGGCTAGTTTGACCCTAGGGACCCTTAGGATTCAAGGGGACTTAATATCTCAACTTAGAATGGCCACAGGGCACGTTTACACAGTGGTGAAGGGAGGGGACGGGGCCTGAGGTGACGTGTGCAAACACGCCCTGTGGCGCGTTTTAAGTTGGGGAAATAATTCCCTTTCAATCCAGGTGCTTCCAGTAAGCGCCACTGCTCTGCGTTGAAGAGAGGTGGTGCAGGCCGTGCCCCTTTTTACACCTCTCTGCAATGGCGCTTACTGGAGGTACCTAGTGGGCTAGTTGGACCCTAGGGACCCTCAGGATTCAAATGAACTTAATCTCCCAACTAAAAACAGCCACAGGGCGTGTTTACACAGTGGGGAAGGGAGGGGACAGGGCCTGAGGTGACGTGTGCAAACACGCCCTGTGGCGCATTTTAAGTTGGGGAAATAATTCCCCTTCAATCCTGAGGGACCCTGGGGGCCAACTAGCCCACCAGGTGCTTCCAGTAAGCGCCACTGCGCTGCGTTGCAGAGAGGTGGTCTAGGCCGTGCCCCTTTTTACATCTTTCTGCAACGCAGCTCTGTGGCGCTTACTGGAGGTACCTAGTGGTCTAGTTGGACCCTAGGGACCCTCAGGATTCAAGGGGACTTAATCTCCCAACTTAAAATGGCCACAGGGCGTGTTTACACAGTGGGGAAGGGAGGGGACGGGCCTGAGGTGACGTGTGCAAACACACCCTGTGGCGCGTTTTAAGAGGTAGTTTTAATCCCCTGCCCTATTATATACTTGGAGGTCATGCTAGTCACAGGGGGACCCCAACGCATAGTGTTCCCTAGTGTACGTAGGTGTTTTCACTGTATTCTGAGTGTCTTTTAACACAGCACTGGCTATAGGACTGGTTAGACAGACTCAGTTACCACCAGTATCCGTCTGAAAAAGTTGAGGGTACAGGATGATTTTGCAACAAGTCTTCTTTCTGCTCTTCTGTTTGTTCTTTCTGCACGTTATCCTTCTTCCTGCACTTTTCTTCGTCTTTGAGGACTTCTGTTGCTTCTTTCTGCAGTTCATTTTTTTCTTTCTGTGCATTTTTTCTTCTTTCTTCACATGTCCTATCTCTGTAGGCATAGTTAGAAATTAGCATTTAAAAAACCTTTGAAATTCACTGAAAAAACCATAGGTTTCAGGCACGTTATAGTTAGGAATTAGCATTTAAAAAACCTTAGAAATTCACTGAAAAAAACATAGGTTTCAGGGGCGTTATAGTTAGCTGGACTTTTCACTCGTACAAAACCATTGAAATTCCCCCGTTATAGTTAGTTCAGCTAACTATAACTCGCGCGCCCGCAATGCACTGCTGATGACGTCACATATTACATCACTCATGACATGGTCAGTGACATCACTCATGACATCACTGATGACATCTCAAATGATATCACCATGTGTATTGCTTGTGAAAAATTACTTAATAGGAACAGATAGAACGTAAATGCTTGCACTCCAAGAGATAATCCACCAAAGTTTATTCGATCTGCTGACGAGTTTCGACCTGCCGGTCTTTTTTCAAAGCCTCCAACACAGTTGTAGGTGCCCTATTTCATTTTAAAAGAAATTTGAAATGATATTCTCTTTCATGCCACTGGGCTGGATAATGCTGTTAGTGCAAGGCTGTTTTTTATTCAACTCCTCATAACTTAACTGCCATGGGACATGCATTTCTGATTTGATATATATGTACCTTAGGCACACTGATATTTTAAAGAAAAATATCCAATGTATTTTTGTTTATTCATGCTGCGCTCTGAAATTGTATTTACATTTGTATTTCAATTTACACACGAAAAATATTTTTTCTTTGACTATACAGTAAACGCAATTTGCAAGGTTCCTTCAGTCTTTTCACTGTTTTCACACATGTTAGAATTTTCTTTAAAAGGAAATAAGACACTTACAACTGTATTGGAGCCTTTGACAACGACCGGCAGGACGATATGAGACAGCCAATCGAATAAACGTTGGTGGATTATCTCTTGGAGTGCCGTTATTTACTTGCGCTGCTCAAATGTATTTTTGATTACAAGTGGATCCTGTGCCCACTGCCCAGCACCGACCCTGTGTGATGGATGGAGTCGGAAGAGCTGCAGGATTTCATTTTCGGGATATATACACTTATATTTATATAATATATATACATATTCACTGAAAAAAACATAGGTTTCAGGAACATTATAGTTAGTTGGACATTTCACTTGTATAAAACCATAGAAATTCCGGCGTTATAGTTAGTTCAGCTAACTATAACTCGTGCCCCCGCAATGCACTGCTGATGACATCACATATTACATCATTCATGACATGGTCAGTGACAACACTGATGACATGTCAAATGACATCACTGATGACATCATCCAATGACTGTGTGTTTCTGTAAAGTTTAAATTTGTTTTATATATATGCCAAGCTGTATTGAAGAATGAGTGGGTGTATAAGTGTCTGTATGGAGGATTTAGTAGGTACGTGACTGACTGTATAAGTGAGTGATTAAATGTGTCTTACTGAATGCATGGGTTAGTGAATAAACTGAGTGAAAGTCTGTATCAGTCTGTCTGTTGTTGTGTAAGCTGCTGCATGGGTTGGTGAGTAGTTGCATGAGTGTCCATATGGGTTATTGATTGCTTGCCTGAGTATTTGTATGGCTGCCTGAGTGTGTGTGGGTGGGTGGGAGGTATGTGACTCTGTGCATAGATGTGTGAGTGGTTGATTCACTGGGTGTATGGGTTCAAGAGTGCATGTGGAAACAGCTGTATGGATGAGTGAGTGTGTGTATGGGTGTGTTGGTGAGTGAATGGATGTCTCAGTGGTACATGTGCAAGTAACTACATATGTAAAAGGCAGTATATGTGAGTGATGGTGTATATAAATAACTATATGTGAGAGTCAGTAATTGTGAGAGTGGCTGCATGGATGAGTGTGTATTTGTATCAGTGAGTCTATAAGAGAGTAATTATGTGTTAATATCTGTATGAATAAGTGAGGTGGTGTCTGTATAACTGTATAGGTGAGTAAATGGAAGTATGATTGATTCTTTGCATGACTGACTAGGTGTGTGAGTAACTGGATATGTGGCAGGGTGTGAGTGTCTGTATAGGTGTATGATCAATCAATCATAGCATTTGTAAAGCGCACTACATACCCGTGAGGGTCTCAAGGCGCTGGGGGGGTGGGAGCTGCTACTGTTCGAAGAGCCCAGTCTTGAGAAGTCTCCTGAAGGTTAGAAGGCCTTCGGCCTGCCGCAGGCGGATGGGGAGGGAGTTCCATGTCTTGGCGGCGAGGTGGGAGAATGATCTGCCACCACGGTCACTCTTCGGATGCGGGGGACGGTGGCGAGGGCCTGGTCTGCGGAGCGGAGCTGGCGAGTGGGGGTATAGAGGCTGAGTCGGCTGTTGAGGTACGCTGGCCCGGTGTTGTGAAGTGCCTTGTGTGCGTGGGTGAGGAGTTTGAAGGTTATCCTCTTCTTGACAGGGAGCCAGTGCAGGTCTCTAAGGAGGGGTGTGATGTGGCTGCGGCGAGGGATGTCGAGGATCAGGCGTGCGGAGACGTTCTGGATGCATTGGAGCCGTTTCAGGAGTTTGGCCGGGGCTCCTGCGTAGAGTGCGTTTCCGTAGTACAGTCTACTGCTGACGAGGGCCTGGGTGACCATCCTTCTTGTTTCAGTGGGGATCCACTTGAAGATCCTGCGAAGCATGCGGAGGGTGTTGAAGCAGGAGGAGGAGACGGTGTTGACCTGCTTCGTCATGGAGAGGGTAGAGTTGAGGATGACCCCTAGGTTGCGTGCGTGGTCGGTGGGTTTAGGAGGTGCTCCTAGTGCAGTCGGCCAACAGGAGTCGTCCCAGGCCGAGGGGGTGGATCTGAGGATGAGGACCTCCGCCTTGTCCGAGTTCAGCTTCAGTCGGCTGTTCCTCATCCAGTCGGCGACGGCCTTCATTCCTTCGTGGACGTTGGGTTTGGCGGTGTGGGGGTCTTTGGTAAGGGAGAGGATCAGCTGGGTGTCGTCGTCATAGGAGATGATGTTGAGGTCGTGCCGTCATGCGACGTGGGCAAGCGGTGCCATGTAGACGTTGAACAGCGTTGGGCTGAGGGATGAGCCTTGAGGTACGCCGCAGATGATCCCGGTGGCTTCGGAGCGGAAGGGGGGTAGGCAGACGCTCTGTGTTCTGCCGGAGAGGAAGGATTCCGGCGTCGTAGAGGTGTGTTCGTAGTGTGCGGTGGCAGACCGTGTCGAAGGCGGCTGACGGGTCCAGGAGGATGAGTGCTGCGGTTTCTCCGTTGTCAAGCACGGTCCTGATGTCATCGGTGGCGGCGATGAGGGCAGTTTCGGTGCTGTGGTTGCTGCGGAACCCGGACTGGGACGGGTCCAGGATGCTGTTCTCCTCGAGGAAGCCGGTCAGTTGTTTGTTGAAAGCCTTTTCGATGACCTTCGCCAGGAACTGGGGCAGGGAGATGGGTCGGAAGTTTTGAGGTCCTTGGGGTCCGCCTTGGGTTTCTTGAGTAAGGCGTTGATCTCTGCGTGCTTCTAGATCTCCGGGAATGTCGCTGTCTCGAAGGAGATGTTGATGGTTTCCGGAGATGGGGTGCAATGGTGCTGCTGGCTTTTTTGAAGATGTGGTGTGGGCAGGGGTCTTCCGGGGATCCGGAGTGGATGGTGTTCATGATCTTGATGGTGTCGTCGTCGTTGATGTTGGTCCAGGAGAGCAGGCGTTGGTGCGGGTGGTGGTCGTGGGAGCGGGGGTCTCAGTGGTTGCCGGGGTGCTGACAGCGTCATAGCTGTCATGAATGTCTGCGATCTTGCGATGGAAGAAGGTGGCCAGCGAGTCGCACAGGTCTTGTGAAGGTGGGATGTCCTTGGTGTTGGAGCTGGGGTTGGAGAGTTCCTTCACGATGTTGAAAAGCTCTTTGCTGTTGTGTGCGTTGTTGTCTAGGCGGTCTTTGAAGGAGGTCCTTTTGGCGGATCTGATGAGGTGGTGGTGTCTGCGGGTGGCGTTCTTGTGGGCTGTGTAGCTTTCCGGTGTTCGTTCACGGATCCAGTTTTTTTCGAGTTTTCGGCAGGTTTGCTTGGAAGCCAGAAGGTTTTCGGTGAACCAGCTGGCTTTCTTGTAGGTGTGGGTGTTGGAGGGCTTCTTGAGCGGGACGAGGGTGTTGGCGCAGTCGTTGATCCACTGTCTGAGGTTATGGGCTGTGGCATCGGGGTCGGTCGGGTCTACGGGTGGGCTCTGGGCGAGGGCGGTGGTTAGCTGGTCTTCGGTGACTTTGCTCCAGTGGCAGCGGGGCATCTGCTGGGTGCGGTGGTGTGTGGTGGGTTTCTGGAAGGTGAAGTGGCTGCAACAGTGGTCGGGCCAGTGGAGTTCGGTGGTGCGGTTGAAGAAGACGTGGGAGCTTGCTGAGAAGATGGGGTCAAGCGTGTGGCTGGCGTAGTGGGTGGGTGCTGTGACGAGTTGTCTGAGTCTGAGGTTGGCGATCAGGGTGCAAGAGTTGGAGTCGTTGTTGTTCTCAAGGTGAGGGCGTGTGTGCTGATGAAGTCGGCGATGGAGTCGCTGAACTGCGGTCAGGGTCCGGGGGGTGCCTCTGAGGGTGGTGTTGGGGTCGGTGTGGATTTGGAAGTGCAGGTATTCGTGGGTGGGACGAGGGTGTCATCGGTGTATGTCGAGATTTTGAGAGTGTTCCTGTGGACAATGGCGATTCCTCCTCCTACTCCGTTGGTGCGGTCCTTGCGGGTGATCTTGTAGCCTTCCGGGATGGCTATGGCGATGTCGGGTGACGAGGAGGGGTTCAGCCAGGTCTCCGTCAGGAAGGCGACGTCTGGGGCGCTGGTGTCGAGTATGTCCCAGAGTTCGACGGCGTGTTTGCAGGCGGAGCGGGTGTTGAGCAGGATGCATCTGAGGAAGTTGGGTTCTTCGGTAGGTGGGTTGGCGGGCTGGATGCTGGTGAAGCTGCAGTTCCGGCAGGAGAAGGGTCCTTGGGTGCGCTTCGGGGCGGCCAGGCAGCAGGTGCGTGATCATCCGGCGTTGAGTCCGTGGAGTGCGCTGGAGTTGTAGTGGAGTCAGGTCTCGTGGTGTTCGCGGGGTCCAGGGGTTCTGGCGCTGGGCGCAGTCCAGGCGTGGAGGGACGCAGACAGGCTTGCATTAGTCGCACCCGCTGGGTGCGTCCGCTGCACGCCCGCTGCCCGGCCTCCATATGAGGGGATGTGGAAGGGAGGAGCAGCGGGGAGGCAGGAGCGGGGTGGCGAATGGGAAAGCATGGGGGCGGGCAGCAGGGGACGCAGCGGTGGGAAAAAAACAAAGAGGGGAGCAGGCGGGGGTTACAAAAGGCAAGATAGGGGCACAAAGGACAACAGTGCTGGTGGAAAAACAAGAATACGGGCAAGACTGTAAAAATAGCACAAATAATACAGTCCTAACAATTGGCAGAGCAGAATGCAGGCAATAACAAGCGGGCCAAGCACCAAAATGCAAGCGGCAGCAGCAGCGGGCTCAGGGCACACAGGTGGGACTGTGTGGCGGTGAGGGGAGCGACCTGCCTGGTGACAGGGTCAAGGGTCACATGATAGTGTTATATTGATGAGTGACTGCATGTATGAGTAACTGTATGGGTGAATGAGTGGATGTGTGTGTAGACCTAGGAATCAGTCAGTGGTTATTTAGTAACTGGTATTGATGTGTCTATTTTTTTGAAAATGGTAGTCTGTATTTTAGAGTGGGTTTATCAAAGGTTATAGTCAGGTGTGAGGAGGTACATCAGATTTTCACGTGGATAATGTCATCAGTGATATCATCAGTGATGTCAATTGACATGTCATCAGTGATGTCTTCAGTGATGTCACTGACCATGTCATGAATGATGTAATATGTGACGTCATCAGCAGTACATTGTGGCGGCGCTAGTTAATAGTTAGCTGAACTAACTATAACGCCCGAATTTCTATGGTTTTATACAAGTGAAATGTCCAACTAAATATAACATTCCTGAAACCTATGGTTTTTTCAGTGAATTTCTATGGTTTTTTAAATGCTAATTTCTAACTATAACGTGCCTGAAACCTGTGGTTTTTTCAGTGAATTTAAAAGGTTTTTTTAAATGAAAATGTGTAAGTCTAATGTACCTCAATCCTATGTTTTTTTAATTTTATATATATATATATTCACTGAAAAACCATAGGTTTCAGGCACGTTATAGTTAGGAATTAGCATTTAAAAAAGCTTAGAAATTCACTGAAAAAACCATAGGTTTCAGGGGCGTTATAGTTAGCTGGACTTTTCACTCGTACAAAACCATTGAAATTCCCCCGTTATAGTTAGTTCAGCTAACTATAACTCACGCCCCGCAATGCACTGCTGATGACGTCACATATTACATCACTCATGACATGGTCAGTGACATCACTCATGACATCACTGATGACATCTCAAATGACATCACTGATGACATCATCCAGTGAATGTGTGTTTTTCTGAATATTACATATGTTTTATATATGTATATCTCAAGGTCGATGGAAGAATAAATGGGTATATAAGTGTCTAAATGGATGATTTATTTTTGAAAAATTGATTCTATAACTGACTTATTAAGTGTATCTTAGTGAATACATGGCTTAGTGAGTAATGTTTAAATGTGTAAATATCTGTATCAGTCTCTCATTTTGTGTATAAGTGGCTGCATGGTTTGGTGAGGCGGCTACATGAGTGTCTATATAGGTTATTAGTTGGTTTTTTGAGTATCAGTATGAGTGTCTGAGTGTCTGTATGGTTCGGTGGGGGGTATTACGTAGTGCATAGGTGCATAAATGAGTGACTCACTGTTTGTATGTGTTGAAGACAGCATGTGTGCAGGACTGTATGGGTGGATGAGTGTGTGCATGGGTGTGTTAGTGAGTGATAGACTGTCTCAATAGTGTCTTTATGAGTAACTACATATGTTTTAAACTAGTATATGTGACTATTGGTGTATATAAGTGAGTATATGTGAGAGTGAGAGATTGAAAGAGTTCCTGTATGAATAAGTATGTGTTTCTATAAGTGATTGTTTAAAAGACTAAGTATGTGTACGTTTCAGTAGAAGTAAGTGTGGTGGTGTGTGTATAACTGTATATGCAAGTAAATGGATGTTTGATTCTTTATTAGCATGAGTGACCGTGTGTGTGAGTAACTCTATGGATGAGTGGCGTTGTGTAACAGGATGTATAGGTGTGTGAGTACATATGATGAGTGAGTACATGTATGAGTGACTGTATAGGACTGTTGGTGAATGAGAGGATGTGTATGTGGATCTTAGAGTTACTGAATAGGTTGTTGTAACTGGTATTGGTATGTCCATTGTTTTGAACATTGTAGTTTCTATTTTTGAATGTGTGTATCAAAGGTTATATTAGGGGAGAGGAGGTCTGCCGCTCTATCACAAGGATGATGTCATCAGTGATGTCATTAGTGATGTCATTTGAGATGTCATGAGTGATGTCACTGACCATGTCATGAGTGATGTAATATGTGACATCATCAGCAGTGCATTGTGGGCGCGCAAGTTATAGTTAGCTGAACTAACTATAACGGGGGAATTTCAATGGTTTTGTACGAGTGAAAAGTCCAGCTAACTATAACGCCCCTGAAACCTATGGTTTTTTCAGTGAATTTCTAAGCTTTTTTAAATGCTAATTCCTAACTATAACGTGCCTGAAACCTATGGTTTTTCAGTGAATTTCAAAGGTTTTTTAAATTCTAATTTCTAACTATGCCTACAGAGATAGGACATGTGAAGAAAGAAGAAAAAACTTACAGAAAGAAAAAAAAGAAATGCAGAAAGAAGCAACAGAAGTCCTCAAAGACGAAGAAAAGTGCAGGAAAAGGATAACGTGCAGAAAGAACAAACAGAAGAGCAGAAAGAAGCCTTGTTGCAAAATCATCCTGTACCCTCAACTTTTTCAGACGGATACTGGTGGTAACTGAGTCTGACTAACCAGTCCCAGAGCCAGTGCTATGTTAAAAGACACTCAAAATACAGTGAAAACACCTACATACACTAGGGAACACTATGCGTTTTGGTCCCCCTGTGATCAGCATGACCTCCTCTGTAAGCCCCTAGTATATAATAGGGCAGGGGATTAAAACTACCTCTTAAAACGCGCCACAGGGCATGTTTGCACAGGTCACCTCAGGCCCCGTCCCCTCACGTTCCCACTGTGTAAACACGCCCTGTGGTTGTTTTAAGTTGGGAGATTAAGTCCCCTTGAATCCTGAGGGTCCCAAGGGTCCAACTAGACCACTAGGTATCTCCAGTAAGCACCACAGAGCTGCGTTGCAGAGAGATGTAAAAAGGGGCACGGCCTAGACCACCTCTCTGCAACGCAGCGGAGTGGTGCTTACTGGAAGCACCTGGTGGGCTGGTTGGCCCCCAGGGTCCCTCAGGATTGAAGGGGAATTATTTCCCCAACTTAAAACGCGCCACAGGGCTTGTTTGCACACATTAACTCAGGCCCCGTCCCCTCCCTTCACCACTGTGTAAACACGCCCTGTGGCCGTTTTTTGTTGGGAGATTAAGTTCATTTGAATCCTGAGGGTCCCTAGGGTCCAACTAGCCCACTAGGTACCTCCAGTATGCGCCACAGAGCTGCGTTGCAGAGAGGTGTAAAAAGTGGCATGGCCTGGACCACCTCTCTGCAACGCAGCTCAGTGGCGCTTACTGGAAGCACCTGGTGGGCTAGTTAGCCCCCAGGGGCCCTCAGGATTGAAGGGGAATTATTTCCCCAACTCAAAACGCGCCACATGGCTTGTTTGCACACGTTAACTCAGGCCCCGTCCCCTTCCTTCACCACTGTGTAAACACGCCCTATGGCCGTTTTTAGTTGGGAGATTAAGTGAATTTGGATCCTGAGGGTCCCTAGGGTCCAACTAGCCCACTAGGTACCTCCAGTATGCGCCACAGAGGTGCGATGCAGAGAGGTGTAAAAAGTGGCACGGTCTGGACCACCTCTCTGCAACGCAGCTCAGTGGCGCTTACTGGAAGCACCTGGTGGGCTAGTTAGCCCCTAGGTGCCCTCAGGATTGAAAGGGAATTATTTCCCCAACTTAAAAAGCGCCACAGGGCGTGTTTGCACACGTCACCTCAGGCCCCGTCCCCTCCCTTCACCACTGTGTAAACGCGCCCTGTGGCCGTTCTAAGTTGAGAGATTAAGTCCCCTTGAATCCTAAGGGTCCCTAGGGTCAAACTAGCCCACTAGGTAGCTCCAGTAAGCGCCACAGAGCTGCGTTGCATAGAGGTGTAAAAAGGGGCGTGGCCTCAGAACACCTGTCTGCAACGCAGCTCCCTGGCGCACACTGGAGTTACCTGTTGGGCTAGTTGACCCTCAGGGGCCCTCAGTATTGAAGGGGAATTAATTCCCCAACTTACAACTGGCCAGGGGGTCGCGTTTGCAGAGTGCTGCAAGGAGGGGGCGTTGCCTCCAGCGCGATGCCGGTCTTTTATTTATTTTATTTTTTTAAGAAGGAGGGCTGTGTGGCCCCCCTTCTTTTTCTAATTTACTGGCCCTGGGGACCCCATCCCCCAGGGCCTACACCCTTATTTGTTGAAAAAAATTATTTTGGCTCTCCCAAGGCCTTAATCAGCCCCGGGGACCCCAACCCCCGGGTCATGGCCTTTTTTTAATTTAAATTCTTTAGGAAGAGGCTGCGTTGCTCCCCTCCTCAGGCCACTTATGGCTCCGGGGACCCCATCCCCTGGGGCCGGCCTTTTTTTTTAATTATTTTAAAAATATATATATTTATAGAAACACCTAGGACATGCTGGACAAACCGTATGTACCTATCACCATGACCATTAGCGTGATATTCATTAAAAGGCGACTATGCATAGAATGAATCCACATGGAATGTATTTACACCGCTAGTGAAGCTCTGACGTGTCTGACGCCCTACCGTGCCTAATCCCGGCGCCCCCACCGGTGGGTACTCTCCAAGTAGACACCCCTGTCGTTTATTTATACAAACATGGGTAGCTATTGACGGGCACATTTAATATACACGCACACTAAGCCATTCAAAGGGGATTCGACAAAAATTCGACCAAACTATGCAAGAAACCCCCCTCACGGTTAATAAAAAACACATCCACCGCCGGATGTGAAATACTTTTTATTTTACTCTCTGGAAAGGAGACAAACCTCACTTGAGAGTCACAGCGTACTCCTGGCTGAGCCCAATGCTGTGTTACACCCACCAGTGCCCGCCGATTGCCTCACACCTCTGTGTTGTATTCCACCAGCTAGTGCGTATGCTATCACACTCTCTAGCCCATGTGCACTGTAACACCACCCCGTGAATATGTCATGCCACACTTGCCTTCACACGGGTTATATTGCCCCATCTAACGTGCCTTCCTCGATGTATGCACAGCGCTATGCCATACATATTACAATATGGGATCCATATCTTTGTCACAGTGCATATGCAACGTTACACTCCCCAGCACATATTTTATATTACAACTTTAGAGACTAGTTATGTTACACAACACTGCCCTGTGCATATTACACTCCAAGGAGCATATCGCATAGCATGCGCTAGTGCCTGTGCTATCTCGCGCTCTCCAATGAATCTGTCATTGCGCACAATGTATTGCATATTATATTTCACGTCCCGGTTCATCTTATATCACACTTTTTGGTGCATAGTTTATACCATATACTACATCTAGTTTTCATTTTCAATCGTGCTCTCAGGACTATGTTCTATATAACACTGCGTCCACCTACCCTTTTCACGGGCATTACATTTTGCGATGGGGGTGGAGGGTCAGGGGGTGTTTCTGCCAAGTGAGCCCGGAGTCACAGTCACAAACGTCCTCTTCTTCCTGAATAAAAGTGAGATTATGCTGCATACTTGTTCATATTTTAAGTAGTTCGCACAGACACACATTTTAAAAACAATAAAGTTCCTAATACCCACCTTCTCTGAACATTTAGCTTGCTGCCCCATCCACCTCCTCCCTATCCTCTGTTGTCTGAATCCATGGACTAACCTCCTCCCTCCTGCCATGCATGGTCTGATGTGCTGCCACTGCCCTCCATTTAGCATGATGTACCAGTCCACTTCTCCTGCCCTTCATTGCCCAATTCTATGGCCCATCATTGACCTCCTGCTTAGCCTCTGTGCTTAGCTTGCTGCCCCTATTCTCCTTCCCCCTGCCCTCCGATGTCTTTGTGCATGCCCCTGCTCCATCCTTTTTGCCCACTATGTTCCATGGACCTGCCACTCCTATCTACTCTGAGTGTTCTGTTGAGCTGCCACTCCCCTCCCACCTGCCTAGCATAGTCAGATGACTGTAACCTGTCCCTGCCACCTCCACCCTGCCTGTCCACATGCCATGCCCCTATCCCCTTCCTCCTGTCCTCCATGGTCCATTTTACTGCCACACCCTTCTGCCCTCCCTGATCTGTTGTGCTGCAACTGCTCCTCCTGCCTGCCCCGCACGGTCTGTTGTGAGGCCCCTTACCCTGCACTCTCTTGTCTGTGCCCAGGTCGTGACCCTCCCTTCTATCCTCCATGGTCCTTTGTGCATGCCCCTGCACCCTCCTTCTTGCCCATCATAGCCATTGTGCTGCCACTAACCCTCCCGCTTGCCATGCATGGTCTTCTGTGCTGCCATGGCCCCTCCCACCTTCCCTGTGTGGTCAGCTAGCTGCCCCTGACCCCCTCCCACCTTCCCTCCATGGTCTGTGTGTATGCCACCATAGTCTCATTGTTACGCTCCATGGTGTGTCTTGTTTCTAGTGCCCATCCTGCCTGACCTCCATGGCTATGTTACTGCTCCTGCCCTGCCCCCTTGCCCCCCAGCCCTCTGTTTACATGTGCAGACCCCTACTCCCTCCCTCCTGGCTTGTCTGTTCCATTGTAATGCCCCTGATCCGTCCCTCCTGCCCTTTATGGTCTGTTATGCTGCAGCTTTCTCTCCTGTCTGTCCATTATGGTCAGCTAGCTACCATTGCCTCTTGCCCCTCTGTTCTCTGTTGTCCATGTGCATGGTCCTGTGCCCTCCCTCTTGCTTTCTATGGATTGTTGTGCTGCACTCCCGTCCCGCATGCCCTGTGTGGTGTATTGTGCTGCTGCAAACCCTGATGCCTCCCCTGCAGGGTCAGTTTGGTGCACCTCTCCATGTCCCTCCTGTCCTCTGTTATCCAAGTCCATGTCCCTACCCCATATCCTTCCATGATCCAATGTACCATACTTGCGAACATTTTGAACTTGGTAAGAGGGAGATTTTGAAAAAAAACTGGGGTATTGATTTTCCCCTTTGAGTTACATTGAAAAAGAGGAGATTGTAGACAGGACACAGATCAAATAAAGCCCATTTGAGCTTTAAAACATTGGACGTTTCCTGGCTGAATCGGGTCTGTTGGCATGTATGGTTGTACTACCATTGCCTCTTCCTTCTGCCCACAATGGTCTATTACATTGCCACAGCCTCTCTTGCAAGTCCTGTATTGTTGGTTTGTTGCCCCTGCCCCCTTTTCCACTGCCCTCCATAGTCTGTTGTGCTGCCACGGCCCTTCCTGCCTGCTCAGTGTGGTTAAATTGTTGCCTTTGCACCCTCCTACCTGCCTTCAATTTTCAGAGTCCATGCCCCTGGCCTCTGCCTCTCAACAGTATCCTAATGAACAACTAGATTGCTAACATTCTATATTTATTACAAAAGTGTGGAACGCCTGACGTCATCTTGATGTAATCAAAATTGTAATACCTAGAGCATTTCCTTTAGAAATTACATATATGAGAGGGTCTTATTGGCATCAAAATTATGGTTAGTGCTCTAAAAGACTAAAATAAGGACATATTTTCTGAGTTTTCAAATAGCGACAAAGCACTTTTAAATTAGTTGTTATCTTTATGTTTTTTTATCCAGTTGACCACTTGATTAAATGTTGCACTTAGGGGAGAGGATGTGGTGTTACTTCCAGAACTGCAGACTTTGCAACTGGGGAACCAGGTTGGAGTTTCTGCTTCAGCTCGACATTCTGTGATTCTGGTCAAATCACTTAGTCTCCCCATGTCTACAACCAAAATGAATTTGTTCTTGTGTGTTGTAACCAATGCTCATGTAAAGCACTCCAATACCTGACAAGTCTGCACTATATAACACTGCAAAAACACAAAATAATAAGTGTTTTGCACACTTCTGTCATTGGGCTATATTTGGGCTACATCTGGGTGATTTTGGGCTACATTTGGGCTCTTTTGTCTCCGGTGGCCATCTTGGGAGATTTATTTGTTATGAAGTTTCCTAATTTCCTCATGTACTGCAGTCTCCTCAGTAGGAAATGCTTTCAGTTTTTTACTTTGATTCCATCATGAAGGTATTCAGATATGTCACACATTTGCCATAAATTCTGAATGTTAGCACTCTGGTTGCTCATTAGATCACTGTAGTAAAACTACTGTTCACCATGGAAGTCTGCTCCTGGTATTAAAAGTGCATGTTTCAGTCTGCATGTCAGAATTTTTTAATGAAATAGAAGAGGATTTGAGAAGTCACTCAAAATGTGCCCTCATTTTCTTTCTTCAGCATTAATCATAATTTCTATGGCAAAATGAACCCCCTCATTGTGTTCCTTTTTAAATTAAATGTTTTAAGTGTTACCAGTTTATTCCAATCAAGATGGCTTCAGGTGTGCCATACTTTTGTCATAATGAAGACAGTAAGCGCTCTAGTTGTTTTTAAGAACACTCTGGGACATTCTGTCATTGGGCTATACTTGGGCTACATCTGGGTGATATTTGGGCTACATTTGGGCTCTTTTGTCTCTGGTGGCCATCTTGGGAGACTTATTTGTTATGAAGTTTCCTAATTTCCTCATTTACTGCAGTCTCCTCAGTAGGAAATACTTTCAGTTTTTTACTTTGATTCCATCAAGAAGGCATTCAGATGTGTCACACATTTGCCATAAATTCAGAATGTTAGCACTCTTTTTGCTCATTAGATCACTGTAGTAAAGCTACTGCTCACCAGGGAAAACTGCTGCTGGTATTGAAAGTGCATGTTTCAGTCTGCATGTCAGAATTTTTTAATGAAATAGAAGAGGATTTGAGAAGTCACTCAAAATGTGCCCTAATTTTTCTTTCTGCAGCACTAATCATACTTTTTATGGAAATATGAACCCCCTCATTTTGTTCCTTTTTAAATTAAATGTTTTAAGAGTTACCACTTTAATCCAAGCAAAATGGCTTCAGGTGTGCCATATGTTTATCATAAGTAGGACTGTTAGCGCTCTAGTTGTTCTTTGGAACACTCTGGGAAGCTGCAGTAGAACACAAAGGAATCAACTGACAGTCTCTGCCCTTGTTGGATGTACATGTTTTACTGAGAATGTCAGACTTCATTCTCACATGACTGAGAAAGATAATGTGAATTTACAGAAAATAAGCTCTCAGTTTAGCTTATAGATCACATTCCAAACCTCTGTCGGAAAAGCATGAGAAAATATTTTTCTCTCAATCATGATATCCCAGCAGAAGGCTTTTTCACATGGTGAAATCACCTTAGAACATACCACAATTCCTAAAATGAGTATGGTACCATCAACAAATGATTTATAATGTAACTAAAGTCTTAAAACCTTCTATTAACTGCAATGCTTTTTAATGAGGTGCTATCATGTATATTGGTCCCAAGATGGCTGCCAACACTTCTTGGATGAAGTGCTGACAGCCAATCAGATTTCAGGATGAGATGTGTGGTTAGGCTCCGCCCACATATATATATGATTTTACTTTTGATTTTCTCAGGAACTACTGAATAGATTGACACCAGACCTGCAAAAGGCACATCCCTGACCTGAGGACTACCTCTCTGCCCAATTTCAAGTAATTCTGTTCAGCCGTTCGGGCTGTAGCTCGGACTAAAGGTCCTATGGGAAAATTGCATAGGGAAAACGCGTTTTGGGACCCCCCTTTTTTCTCAGCCCCCGCTTGACGAATCCCCCCGAGACTTTCAGGGTAGGAGCGGAGCGGAGCGCCCCACCTATTTTGAAACTTTCGCGAGGATTCGTCAACCGGCGCCAAAGTTATTCCAAATAGAATGTTGCGGATTTCCTATGGAAATACGGTCCTAACTATAACTATCTACTGGCGACCGCTAGGGCGGTCACTCATGACATCAATGATGACATCTGAAATGACACATTGTGCATTGCGGTCGCGCAAGTTATAGTTACCTGATCTAACTATAACGTGGAATTTCATTGGTTTTTTACGAGTGAAATGTACAGCTAACTATAACTTGTGTGAAACCTATGTTTTTTTAAGTGAATTTGCAAGGTTTTTTAAATGCTAATTCCTAACTATAACGTGTGTGAAACCTATGGTTTTTTCAGTGAATTTGTACGTTTTTTTAAATGCCGCTAGGGCGGTCACCAGTAGATAGTTATAGTTAGGACCGTGTTTCCATAGGAAATCCGCAACATTCTATTTGGAATAACTTTGGCGCCGGTTGACGAATCCTCGCGAAAGTTTCAAAATAGGTGGGGCGCTCCGCTCCGCTCCTACCCTGAAAGTCTCGGGGGGATTCGTCAAGCGGGGGCTGAGAAAAAAGGGGGGTCCCAAAACGCGTTTTCCCTATGCAATTTTCCCATAGGACCTTTAGTCCGAGCTACAGCCCGAACGGCTGAACAGAATTACTTGAAATTGGGCAGAGAGGTAGTCCTCAGGTCAGGGATGTGCCTTTTGCAGGTCTGGTGTAGATCTGTTCAGTAGGTCCTGAGAAAATAGCATTTAAATCAATATATATATCTGTAAGCGCGCTCCGTGCGCTTACGGTAAGCTTACCGTACGCGTACGGTGCCGTGCGCGAGCTCAATTCTGATTGGTGGTTACATGACTGTAAACATTCGAATCGGTCGAAATCAGAAAGTATCGGCCGCCATTTTCTGTCTCTCGCACTGAAAAACAAAGGTTGATAACATGAAAAGAGGGCAACGAAGAGAGTTGCAGACCCCCTAGCGTTCGTCAGGGGGTTCACGAAGGACCAAAAAGTATGAAAAATAAATGTAATAATTAAAAAAAAAATCGCGGAGTGCGCGTACGGTAAGCTTACCGTACGCGTACGGTAAAAAAAAAAAATTAAAAAAAAGAATTAACAATCACATTTAATATATAAATCTAAGGACCCCCAAGGGAGAAAAAACCAATTGATATTTTGTAAAAAATGGCGAGGCGTGCACGGTACGAAATGCGCAACGTGGGCGCTCGGTGCGCGAAGCGCACCGAGTGCCCACAGCGCGCACGGTGCTTAGCATTTAAAAAACCGTACAAATTCACTGAAAAAACCATAGGTTTCACACACGTTATAGTTAGGAATTAGCATTTAAAAAACCTTGCAAATTCACTTAAAAAAACATAGGTTTCACACAAGTTATAGTTAGCTGTACATTTCACTCGTACAAAACCAATGAAATTCCACGTTATAGTTAGATCAGGTAACTATAACTTGCGCGACCGCAATGCACAATGTGTCATTTCAGATGTCATCATTGATGTCATGAGTGATGTCACTGACCATGTCATAAGTGATGTAATATGTGACGTCATCAGCAGTTTATTGTGGGCGCGCAAGTTATAGTTACCTGATCTAACTATAACGTGGAATTTCATTGGTTTTTTACGAGTGAAATGTACAGCTAACTATAACTTGTGTGAAACCTATGGTTTTTAAGTGAATATATATATATATATATATATATATATAAAAAAATTGAGAATAATTTTTAGTTAGGAAAACTATAGTCGATCATTTAAAAAAAGAAATATTATACAGCAGCCGCGCACCCTTCGTGCACCCTACACAATGACTGCAAGCATTCTGGTAGCCATTTTGAAAAGTCGCGCTGGGGTCGCGACTTCGGCGTAATTTGTAAAGTATGAAATATCTTTAAATTAATTATAAATAAAAGTTTTCCTTTAAGTGTTTGTCTAAATGTATTAATAAAAGTATTTTTAAAGTATTATTTTCAATATAATTTCGACGAAAAATTATTCGATTATTATTGGATTTGGAGGTTAGGAGGGATGGCCATTTTGCTTGATCTGTTTTGCAAGATTTTTTGGTCTAGTCAGGTGGACACCCTCCTTCGGGTGAGGTACGGCTTGGGGATTCTATTCAAAAGGTGAGGAATCCACAGGCAGAAGTATCCATCAGAAGAACAAGTTACATACCTTCGGTAACGCTTTTTCTGGTGGATACAGTATCTGCCCGTGGATTCCTCACTGTCCCACCCGCCTCCCCGTTGTCCACCTGTTTCTACCAAGAAGATGCTATTACTGTTTGGCATGAATGTTTTTAATATGTCTTAATCATGTATATGTTTTAATAGTGAGAAATGCTTGATCTGTTGCTATTACTTTATGCCTTTATTAGTTATGCATTTGTATATATATATATATATATATATATATATAAAATTCACTTAAAAAACCATAGGTTTCACACATGTTATAGTTAGGTGGACATTTCACTCGTAAAAAACCAATGAAATTCCCCCGTTATAGTTAGATGAGATAACTATAACTCGCGCGCCCGCAATCCTCTGCTCATGACGTCACATATTACATCACTCATGACATGGTCAGTGGCATCACTCATGACATCACTGATGACATCATCCTTGTGATAGAGTGGCGGTCGCGCGAGTTATAGTTATCTCAACTAACTATAACGGGGGAATTTCATTGGTTTTTTACGAGTGAAATGTCCACCTAACTATAACATGTGTGAAACCTATGGTTTTTTAAGTAAATTTGCAAGGTTTTTTAAATGCTAATTCCTAACTATAACGTGTGTGAAACCTATGGTTTTTTAAGTGAATTTGTACGTTTTTTTAAATGCTAAGTTTTGTATGTATTATTATATATTTTTTTTAAGCTTTTTCACCGTGCGCGCACCGTGCGCGCACCCCACGATTTTTAGGGACCCCCTGACAAAGGCTAGGGGGTCAGGAACTCTCTACCCTGCCCCCTTTTCACGTTCGCCACCTCTCTTTTTCACTGTCGCACCCAAAACAAACAAAATGGTGGACGACACTTCCTGATTTCGACCGATTCGAACGTTGACTGACATGTAACCACCAATCAGAATTACGCTTGTGCACGTTATGGTGCACGCACCGTGCGCGCACGGTGCGCGGCTATAGATATTTATGTACTTTTAACTGCAATTTTATCAGGAAATACTGAACCGATTGACTCCATATATTCAAAAGGCACATGCCTGACCTGAGGACTACCTCTTTGCCAAATTTCAAGTAATTCTGTTCAGGGGTTCGGGCTGTACCTTCGACTAAATGTCCTACGGGAAAATGCATGGGGAAAACGCGTTTTGGGACCCCCCTTTTTTCTCAACCCCCGCTTGACGAATCATCCCGAGACTTTCAGGGTAGGAGCTGAGCGGAGCGCCCCATTAGTTTTAAAAATTTCGCGAGAATTCGTCAACCGGCGCCAAAGTTATTCAAAATAGAATTTTCAGATTTCCTATGGAAACACGGTCCTAACTATAACTATCTACTGGCGACCGCCAGTAGATAATATAAAACTATATATATATTTAGTATACTATGTATACATGTGAAAATGTCTCGGTCCGCCTGTTTGTCTCGGTGGCACGGAAAAAATGGGTGGAACTGACGTCAGCACACCGACGAGGTCCTCTTATGGCTCCGATGACGTCATACGGTGTCGCGAGCAGAGCTGTGCTATTATGACGTCCTCGTCGACGTGGAGGAGCTAGGAAAGTATTTTCGTGTAATGCTGGTGCAGGGGATATTCACCTAAGTGTTCAGGCTAGTACTTTGGGAGCAACTGTTTATGTTGCCACTCCAGAAACTGAAACCAGTGATCCGAGGGCAGAGGCCCTGCAGATGGCACACGAGGTGGGGTGCCCAGTCGTGTGCACCGGCGGGGCAGCGAAGTGACAAGCACCACAACCCACAAAAAAGGTAACGAGGGTACTGAATAACACAGGATCTTCTCTTTGTATCTGGCAGGAACAACGAGGTTAAAATGCCCTAGTTCCAAAATGTAGAATTAATGCGACAACGGTCTTCAAGAGGACCTGCGATGCCGCTTCTGCCTCCAGGGGGCGGCACATGGGTAAGGCGGTACGGTCATACTGCGGTGGGACGCACACTCGTTGACCTATCATGGCACTGCTCCACATTTCAGGGAGGACGCTTTCTATTAGCTGTGTTTTCTGATGACGTGTCGCGCCGGCCCCGTCCAACAACAGAACTCCTTTAGATCCAAACAGACTCTTCCACTCTCTCACCGGAAGTGAAACCAGGCCACACGGACACTTTCACAATACAACAGCCGGGAATGCACTTTTCGGTAAAAAAAACACATTCCTTCCTCCTAATTTATCAAATAAACGACTCACTGAAGAACAGGGGCCAGCTTCCTTCGGTAAACAGCCGTTACAACGACTTTTTTACTTCGCGATACCATTACAACGCATGCATTACCACGCATGCGTTGTACATCGCAAAGTCATAACTACGCATTTTTTTATAATGCATGGTCATTTACAACGAACTTCGTATGTATGGTATGGTAAATGACCATGCGTTCTAAAAAACATGTTGATGATCTATGTCGTTGTAAGGAAACAGAGTCTGTTCCGTTTCCTCACAACGACGTGCACCGCCCCTCAGAAGCAGGAACCACGAGGAGAGAGGAACCACGAGGAGTGAGAGGTAAGGGGGATTGGGCATGGGGTGGGGTTTACTTTTCTAGGGTTTAGGGTAGTGCAGCGGTGTTTGGGTAGTGTAGGGGGTTGGGCTGGGGGTAGTGTTTTAGGGTTTAGGGTAGTGCAGTGGTGTTTGGGTAGTGTAGGGGGTCGTGCTGGGGTAGTGTTTTAGTGTTTAGGGTAGTGCAGTAGTGTAGGGGGTCGTGCTGGGGGTAGTGTTTTAGGTTTTAGGGTAGTGCAGTGGTGTATGGGTAGTGTAGGGGGTCATGCTGCGTTAGTGTTTTAGGGTTTAGGGTAGTGCAGTGGTGTTTGGGTATTGTAGGGGGTCAAGCTGGGGGTAGTGGTTTAGGGTAGTGCAGTGGTGTTTGTGTAGTGTAGGGGTCATGCTGGGGGTAGATTTAGGGTTTGGGGTTGTGCAGTGGTGTTTGGGTAGTGTAGGGAGTCGTGTTTTAGGGTTTAGGGTAGTGCAGTGGTGTTTGGGTAGTGTAGGGGTCGTGCTGGGGTAGTGTTTTAGGGTTTAGGGTAGTGCAGTGGTGTTTGTGTTGTGTAGGGGGTCGTGCTGGGGTAAGTGTTTTAGGGTTTAGGGTAGTGGAGTGGTGTTTGGGTAGTAAAGGGGGTCGGGCTGGGGCTAGTGTTTTAGGGTTTAGGGTAGTGCAGTGGTGTTTGGCTAGTGTAGGGGGTCGTGCTAGGGGTAATGCTTAAGAGTTTAAGGTAGTGCAGTGGTGTTTGTGTAGTGTGGGGGCTTGTACTGGGGTAGTGTTTTAGGGTTTAGGGCAGTGCAGTGGTGTTTGGGTAGTGTAGGGGGTAGTGTTTTAGGGTTTAGAGTAGTGCAGGGATGTTTGGGTAGTGTAGGGGGTTGTGCTGGGGTAGTGTTTTAGGGTTTAGAGTAGTGCAGGGATGTTTGGGTAGTGTAGGGGGTAGTGTTTTAGGGTTTAGGGTAGTGCAGTGGTGTTTGTATAGTGTAGGGGGTTGTGTTTTAGGGTTTAGGGTAGTGCAGTGGTGTTTGGGTAGTGTAGGGGGTCATGCTAGGGGTAGTGTTTTTGGGTTTAGGGTAGTGCAGTTGTGTTTGGGTAGTGAAGGGGGCCGTGCTGGGGGTAGTGTTTTAGGGTTTCGGGTAGTACAGTGGTGTTTGTGTAGTGTAAGGGGTCATGCTTGGGGAAGTGTTTTAGTGGATTAGGGTAGTGCAGTGGTGTTTGTGTAGTGTAGGGGTTCATGCTGGGGGTAGTTTTTTAGGGTTTAGGGTAGTGCGGTGGTGTTTGGGTAGTGTAGGGGTCGTGCTGGGGTAGTGTTTTAGGGTTTAGGGTAGTGCAGTAGTGTAGGGGGTCGTGCTGGGGTAGTGTTTTCAGGTTTTAGGGTAGTGCAGTGGTGTATGGGTAGTGTAGGGGGTCATGCTGCGGTAGTGTTTTAGGGTATAGGGTAGTGCAGTGGTGTTTGGGTAGTGTAGGGGGTCAAGCTGGGGGTAGTGGTTTAGGGTAGTGCAGTGGTGTTTGTGTAGTGTAGGGGTCGTGCTGGGGGTAGATTTAGGGTTTAGGGTAGTGCAGTGGTGTTTGGGTAGTGTAGGGAGTCGTGTTTTAGGGTTTAGGGTAGTGCAGTGGTGTTTGGGTAGGGTAGGGGGTCGTGCTGGAGGTAGTATTTTTGGGTTGGGGTAGTGCAGTGGTGTTTGTGTAGTGTAGGGGGTCGTGCTGGGGATAGTGTTTTAGGGTTTAGGGTAGTGCAGTGGTGTTTGGGTAGCGTAGGGGTCGTGCTGGGGGTAGATTTAGGGTTTAGGGTAGTGCAGTGGTGTTTGGGTAGTGTAGGGAGTCGTGTTTTAGGGTTTAGGGTAGTGCAGTGGTGTTTGGGTACTGTAGGGGGTTGTGCTGGAGGTAGTATTTTTGGGTTGGGGTCGTGCAGTGGTAGTGTAGGGGGTCGTGCTGGGGGTAGTGTTTTAGGGTTTAGGGTAGTGCAGTGGTGTTTGTGTAGTGTAGGGGTCGTGTTTTATGGTTTAGGGTAGTGCAGTGGTGTTTGTGTGGTGTAGGGGGTCGTGCTGGGGTAAGTGTTTTAGGGTTTAGGGTAGTGGAGTGGTGTTTGGGTAGTAAAGGGGGTCATGCTGGGGGTAGTGTTTTAGGGTTTTGGGTAGTGCAGTGGTGTTTGTGTGGTGTAGGGGGTCATGCTGGGGTAAGTGTTTTAGGGTTTAGGGTAGTGCAGTGGTGTTTGGGTAGTGTAGGGGGTCATGCTAGGGGTAGTGTTTTAGGGTTTAGGGTAGTGCAGTGGTGTTTGTGTAGTGTAAGAGGTCGTGCTGGGGGTAGTGTTTTAGGGTTTAGGATAGTGCAGTGCTGTTTGTGTAGTGTAGGGGGTAGTGCTGGGGTAGATGTAGGGTTTAGGGTAGTGCAATGGTGTTTGGGTAGTGTAGGGGGTCGTGCTAGGGGTAATGCTTAAGGGTTTAGGGCAGTGCAGTGCTGTTTGTGTAGTGTAGGGGCTTGTGCTGGGGTAGTTTTTTAGGGTTTAGGGTAGTGCAGTGGTGTTTGGGTAGTGTAGGGGGTAGTGTTTTAGGGTTTAGAGCAGTGCAGGGATGTTTGGGTAGTGTAGGGGTTGTGCTGGGGTAGTGTTTTAGGGTTTACGGTAGTGCAGTGGGGTTTGGGTAGTGTAGTGGGTAGTGTTTTAGGGTTTAGAGTAGTGCAGGGATGTTTGGGTAGTGTAGGGGGTCGTGGTGGGGGTAGTGTTTTAGGGTTTAGGGTAGTGCAGTGGTGTTTGTATAGTGTAGGGGGTTGTGTTTTAGGGTAGTGCAGTGGTGTTTGGGTAGTGTAGGGGGTCGTGCTGGGGGTAGTGTTTTTGGGTTTAGGGTAGTGCAGTTGTGTTTGGGTAGTGAAGGGGGCCGTGCTGGAGGTAGTGTTTTAGGGTTTCGGGTAGTACAGTGGTGTTTGTGTAGTGTAAGGGGTCATGCTTGGGGAAGTGTTTTAGTGGATTAGGGTAGTGCAGTGGTGTTTGTGTAGTGTAGGGGTTCATGCTGGGGATAGTGTTTTAGGGTTTAGGGTAGTGCAGTGGTGTTTGTGTAGTATAGGGGTTCGTGCTGGGATAGTGTTTTAGTGTTTAGGGTAGTGCAGTGGTATTTTGGTAGTGTAGGGGGTCGTGCTCGGGGTAGTGTTTTAGGGTTTAGGATAGTGCAGTGGTGTTTGTGTAGTGTAGGGGGTTGTGCTGGGGTAGATGTAGGGTTTAGGGTAGTGCAGTGGTGTTTGGGGAGTGTAGGGGGTCGTGCTAGGGGTAATGCTTAAGGGTTTAGGGTAGTGCAGTGCTGTTTGTGTAGTGTAGGGGCTTGTGCTGGGGTAGTGTTTTAGGGTTTAGGGTAGTGCAGTTGTGTTTGGGTAGTGTAGGGGTAGTGTCTTAGGGTTTAGAGTAGTGCAGGGATGTTTGGGTAGTGTAGGGGGTTGTGCTGGGGTAGTGTTTTAGGGTTTACGGTAGTGCAGTGGGGTTTGGGTAGTGTAGGGGGTAGTGTTTTAGGGATTAGAGTAGTGCAGGGATGTTTGGGTAGTGTAGGGGTCGTGGTGGGGGTAGTGTTTTAGGGTTTAGGGTAGTGCAGTGCTGTTTGTATAGTGTAGGGGGTTGTGTTTTAGGGTTTAGGGTAGTGCAGTGGTGTTTGGGTAGTGTAGGGGGTCGTGCTGGGTGTAGTGTTTTAGGGTTTAGGGTAGTGAAGTGGTGTTTGTGTAGTGTAGAGTGTCATGCTGGGAGTAGTGTTTTAGGGTTTAGGGTAGTGCAGTGGTGTTTGTGTAGTGTAGGTTGTCGTGCTGGGGGTAGTGTTTTAGGGTTTAGGATAGTGCAGTGGTGTTTGTGTAGTGTATAGTGTCATGCTATAGTGTAGGGGGTCGTGTTTTAGGGTAGTGCAGTGGTGTTTGGGTAGTGTAGGGGGTCGTGCTGGGTGTAGTGTTTTAGGGTTTAGGGTAGTGCAGTGGTGTTTGTGTAGTGTATAGTGTCATGCTGGGGGTAGTGTTTTAGGGTTTAGGGTAGTGCAGTGGTGTTTGTGTAGTGTAGCTTGTCGTGCTGGGGTAGTGTTTTAGGGTTTAGGATAGTGCAGTGGTGTTTGTGTAGTGTAGGGGTCGTGTTTTAGGGTAGTGCAGTGGTATTTGGGTGGTGTAGGGGGTCGTGCTGTGGTTAGTGTTTTAGGGTTTAGGGTAGTGCAGTGGTGTTTGTGTAGTGTAGGGGGTTGTGCTGGGGGTAGTGTTTTAGGGTTTAGGTTAGTGCAGTGGTGTTTGGGTACATCGACAACAATAGATGTCGCCAAGCGTGCAGCGCATGCGCTGCGTCGCTAGGCGAGACCTAAAAGCATTGCACCATGATGGCTGCCAACTTTTCTTGAAGTGTTGTCAGCCAATTAGAGCCAAGCTTGTGCTTGGTAATTAGGTCCCGCCCAGATATATAAACACATTTTTCCATTAATATCTCAAAAACTACTGAACGGATTTACACCATTTAAAAGGTCTCTTTCTGAATCAAGGACTACCTTTTTGCAAAATTTGGTGTAATTCCTTTCAGCAGTTTCAGCTGTAACCGTGTTTAAAGTTTCCTATGGGAAACTGATTTTCCGACCTCTATTTTTGAATTTCTCAGGAACTACTGAACGGATTTACTCCATTTAAAAAAAGGTCTCTTTCTGAAACAAGGGCTACCTTTTTGCCAAATTTGGTGTAATTCCATTCAGCAGTTCGAGCTGTAGCCGCGCCTGTGGGAATTAACATGGGGAAAACACGTTTTGGGACACCCCTTTTTTCTCGGCCCCCGCTTGGCGAATCACCCCAAAACTTTCAGGATAGGAGCTGACCGGTGCGCCCCACAAGTTTTGAAAATTTCGCGAAGATTAGTCATCCGGCGCCAAAGTTATTGGGAAAACAAAAAACGCTTTTCCTATGGAAACTAGTTCCTAACCATAACTATCTACTGGCGACAGCCAGTAGATAATATAATATATATATACACGTACTTGTATACATACATATATACATATAGATATCAAACACAATCCTCACGTGTCACGTATATATACATATACATATATATATGTATGTGTGTGTGTGTGTATATATATTCACTTAAAAAACCATAGGTTTCACACATGTTATAGTTAGGTGGATATTTCACTCGTAAAAAACCAATGAAATTCCCCCGTTATAGTTAGTTCAGATAACTATAACTCGCGCGCCCGCAATCCACTGCTCATGACGTCACATATTACATCACTCATGACATGGTCAGTGGCATCACTCATGACATCACTGATGACATCATCCTTGTGATAGAGTGGCGGTCGCGCGAGTTATAGTTATCTGAACTAACTATAACGGGGGAATTTCATTGGTTTTTTACGAGTGAAATATCCACCTAACTATAACATGTGTGAAACCTATGGTTTTTTAAGTGAATTTGCAAGGTTTTTTAAATGCTAATTCCTAACTATAACGTGTGTGAAACCTATGGTTTTTTCAGTGAATTTGTACGGTTTTTTAAATGCTAATTTATTTATGTATTATTATTTTTTTTATATATTTATTTTACAATAAACTACGTATTAATTTTTTTTTTTTTTGGTTTTTCACCGTGCGCGCACCCCCTCGATTTTTTAAAAAAAAAAAATTAAAAAATTTTTTTTGCCTTCAGGGTCCTTCAGAGACCCCCTGACAAAGGCTAGGGGGTCAGGAACTCTCTACCCTGCCCCCTTTTCACGTTCGCCACCTTCCTTTTTCACTCTCGCACTGAACACAAACAAAATGGCGGCCTACACTTCCTGATTTCGACCGATTCGAACGTTGACTAACATGCAACCACCAATCAGAATTACGCTCGCGCATGTTAGGGTGCTCGCATGGTGCGCGCTTATAGATATTTATATGCTTTTAAATGCTATTTTCTCAGGAACTACTGAACAGATTGACACCAGACCTGCAAAAGGCACTTCCCTGACCTGAGGACTACCTCTCTGCCAAATTTCAAGTAATTCTGTTCAGCCGTTTGGGCTGTACCTTCGACTAAAGGTCCTATGGAAAAATGCATGGGGAAAAATGCGTTTTGGGACCCCCCTTTTTTCTCGGCCCCCGCTTGACAAATCACCCCGAGACTTTCAGGGTAGGAGCTGAACGGAGCGCCCCATTAGTTTTGAAAATTTCGCGAGGATTCGTCAACCGGCGCCAAAGTTATTCAAAATAGAATTTTCAGATTTCCTATGGAAACTCGGTCCTAACTATAACTATCTACTGGTGACCGCCAGTAGATTATATATATATATCACCTACTGGCGGTCGCCAGTAGGTAGTTATAGTTAGGACCCTGTTTCCATAGGAAAACCGCAACATTCTATTTGGAATAACTTTGGCGCCGGTCGACGAATCCTCGCACGGCACTAACTGCGTAAAGTGGGCGCACGGAACGAACTGCGTTAAGTGGGCGCGCACGCCACGAATGGCGTAAAGTAACTTAGCATTTAAAAAAACGTACAAATTCACTGAAAAAACCATAGGTTTCACACACGTTATAGTTAGGAATTAGCATTTAAAAAACCTTGCAAATTCAGTGAAAAAACCATAGGTTTCACACATGTTATAGTTAGCTGGAAATTTTACTGATAAAAAACCAATGAAATTCCCCCGTTATAGTTAGTGCAGGCAACTATAACTCACGCGACCGCAATCTTCTGCTGATGCTAATACTGTATTTAGACACTTATTTGCCCATGTCTTCTTCCATTAAATTTTAGCTATACATATATTACAAATATTTTTTTTTCATAAAGACACATATGTCATCAGCAGAGGATTGCGGTCGCGTGAGTTATAGTTGCCTGCACTAACTATAACGGGGGAATTTCATTGGTTTTTTATCAGTAAAATTTCCAGCTAACTATAACATGTGTGAAACCTATGGTTTTTTCACTGAATATATATATATATATATATGTATATATATATATATATATATTCACTGAAAAAACCATAGGTTTCACACAAGTTATAGTTAGCTGTACATTTCACTCGTAAAAAACCAATGAAATTCCCCCGTTATAGTTAGTGCAGGCAACTATAACTCACGCGACCGCAATCCTCTGCTGATGCTAATACTGTATTTAGACACTTATTTGCCCATGTCTTCTTCCATTAAATTTTAGCTATACATATATTACAAATATTTTTTTTTCATAAAGACACATATGTCAACAGCAGAGGATTGCGGTCGCGTGAGTTATAGTTGCCTGCACTAACTATAACGGGGGAATTTCATTGTTTTTTTACGAGTGAAATGTACAGCTAACTATAACTTGTGTGAAACCTATGGTTTTTTCAGTGAATTTGCAAGGTTTTTTAAATGCTAATTCCGAACTATAACGTGTGTGAAACCTATGGTTTTTTCAGTGAATTTGTACGGTTTTTTAAATGCTAAGTTACTTTACGCCATTTGTGGCATGCGCGCCCAGTTAACGCAGTTCGTTCCGTGCGCGCACGGTGCGCTTCGTGCACCGTGCGCGCACAGTGAGCACGCGGTACGCTTCGCGCACCGCGCGCCCACTTTACGCAGTTAGTGCCGTGCACGCACGGTGGTCACGCGGTGCGCTGCGCGCACCGCGTGCCCACGTTATGCGGGATGGGCCATGTACGCACGATGCGCTTCGCGCACCGTGCGCACATGGGGGACATATTATGCACATCGTTGTGAAATGTATTCTTTATTAGTTTCACCAGTTGAAATATGCCATGCACAAATAGTGCTCTTCGGGCACCATTTGCACACGGGGTGGGGAGAGTGTGGATAATTTTTTTTTTTTTTTAATTTTTACCGTACGCGTAATCGGCGATTTTTCGAAAAAAAAAAAAAAAGAATTTTGGGGCCTTGGGGGTTGTTTGGGGACCCCTATATCAATGCTGGGTGGTTATGATCTCAATATACTGCCCCTTTAGACATTTTTTGGCTTTATTTTTGCTGCCCCACTCAGAGTGCGAGAGAGAAAATGGCGGCCGCCGCTTCCTGGTTTCGACCGATTCGAATGTTTACTTAGATCTAACAGGCAATCAGAATCGCGCTCGCGCACGTCACCGTACGCGTACGGTAAGCGCACCGTAAGCGCACCGTAAGCTGGCTCAGATATATATATTGATTTAAAGGCTATTTTCTCAGAATCTACTGAACAGATTTACACCAAACCTACAAAAGGCACTTCCTTGACCTGTAGACTACCTCTCTGCCAAATTTCAAGGAACTCTGTTCAGCCGTTCGGGCTGTAGCTGTGTCTAAAGGTCCTATGGAAAAATGCATGGGAAAAACGCGTTTTGGGACCCCCCTTTTATCTCAGCCCCCGCTTGACGAATCCCCCCGAGACTTTCAGGGTAGGAGCGGAGCGCAGCGCCCCACCTATTTTGAAAATTTTGCGAGGATTCGTCGACCGGCGCCAAAGTTATTCAAAATAGAATGTTGCAGTTTTCCTATGGTAAGAGGGTCCTAACTATAACTACCTACTGGCGACCGCCAGTAGGTAATATATATGTAGATATATATATCAAGCTCACAGTCCTGACAGCAAGATGTTTGATTCAGCAAACAAGCAGGAACGGCCCACCACGCAGTAAGGTTTCTTCAGTGCTTGTTTATTTTCCCTTCAGCAACAGGGCGCGTTTCGACCGGTCTTGATCACATGACATGTCGAGACCAATCGTGATTTAAATACAATTTGCACTAGGAATAAACTCCGCCCAACTCATTCATAGGGCTAAACAACAGGCTCCCTGGTTCATATTAGTGGTATACGAAACCTATATTCAAATGCAATATCCATCATGAAAACTTTTCCCAACAGGGTAATCATTTATATAATGAAATGAAACTTGACAAATATAGGTATATCTCGTAAAAAACTATTTCTAAATGCTAAATGCATATAGGTAATAAAGGGTAAGGGCCCAATTACTGCTAAAAAATACATTGGTTAACCATCTAAGATTTCAAGAATCTATATGTCTGTTATTATATCAAAGTGCATAGTGCAAAATCCTGTATCATAAACTTGAAATAAAAGTGCATGATAACCCACTAGTGATAAGAAAGCAAGTCTACTATTAAAACCATAGGAAACTCACTACTTACTAATGAATATAATTAATAGAATAGACACTAAGAATTTCAATGTCATCAGTATAAAGTGCTAATGCAAAAACATGTCTATTTTCCGGAAGACTTAATACCACTTTACGTTGGACAGAAAGTGCTAGTGCATATAAACTACTTGTGCGAAAATGAGCATAGATTGTGCAAATACCAATTATACAATAAATATGTGCAAAAAAACGCTGAGCTTGAACCCATAAAAATCAATAACAAATCTACATATAAGCAATACATGTACTTAACTACAAAAATGAACCATGTGATAGTTATATATACTATTATCTGCAAATGACCAACAAATGTCGGATCCCACTACCCCACAGACACCGAATAAAAAACAGTAAAACCAGGTACCTAGTAAAACCAGTTAAAATCCGATAAAAGTTAGGCCTAAAATCTCAACAAAAATTAGTCTTGCATAAAAAGTATATATATATAAAAATAGATCCCTGTTACGTGTATAGCAGCTCAAGGTAATCATATTAAAGGAAATTGTACAGATCTTCCCCAGTGTTCAGGCCGTTCGGCATTTTAGTGTCTAACTGTAGAATGTACTGACTCTCTAATTGACGCAATTTTTTCTCTCTGTTTCCTCCCCTTATTGATTTCAGAACTGCATCAATTACAAAGTAATTGAGGTCTTTTAAGTTGTTCTGATGCACTAATTTGAAATGACGTGCAACCGGATACGTAGAATCTGAATTGACAATTGCACGTAAATGCTGCAGGATACGGTTAAAAACCTGAAGCTTGGTACTTCCTATGTACTGTAGATGACACATACATTCCAGTACATAATAGCATGGTCTGTCATACATGTAAATAGTCCTTTGATTTTACATGGGGTAGGGGAGAAAGCATCAAAACATTCCTGTTTATTTACCCCAAATGTACATGCCCTACAGGAACTACACTTGTTAAAACCTGTTCTGTTAGATAGCCAGTGTCCAGTTTCAATTACTTCCGGACTAGTTTTTACAAGGGCATCCCTCATGGAGGGTGCCCTTCTGAAAGTGATGGCAGGCAATACATCTAACTCCGGGGCAAGTGTGATGTCTGACTTTAAAATAGACCAGTTCTTTTTTATAATCTTTCTTACCTGCTTTTCTTGACAAGCCTGACCACTTATATTTTGGTTTCCGATTTATTTATTGTCTCTGATACTGTACAGTTCTCATTATGTGACCTCAATGATTCATCGTCTATGTTATGTATTTTAGAAAGAGCAGTCTGTAAATCGCTCGATCTGTAACCTCGTGCCTCAAACCTCTGCACTGAGTCATTCAAACAAATAGCTAGGTCACTATCGTTGCTGCAAATTCTTTTAATTCTTAAAAACTCCCCATAGGGGATGCTTTTGATAAGGTGTCTGGGGTGGGTGCTGCTAGCATGCAGCATCGAATTCCCCGCTGTGTCTTTTCTATGTAATTTGGTGTGTATGGTGTTCTCCTTAATATATATCTCAACATCCAGGAATTCAACTTTTTCATTGCTGATGGTAGCAGTGAATTCGAGGTTCAGATTGTTGTTATTGATTTCTTTAACAAAACTTTGTGCTGACTCTTTGGATCCTTGCAAAATTACACAGACGTCGTCTATATACCGCCACCATTTAATAACGTTTTTCGCAAGTGTGTCACCATGTGTGTGGCCGAGGACATGCTTCTCCCACCAGCCAACGTGCAAACACGCGTAGCTGGGGGAGAAACATGCCCCCATAGCCACACCCCGCAATTGTTGGTGCACTTCCTTAATAAATAGGAAAAAGTTGTTCCTCAAACACATTTCAATCATTTTTAACAACATTTTGTTGTGCTGACTATAGCTCACACTTCTATTTGAAAGAAACTGACATATAGCATTTAACCCATCATGATGATTAATTTTCGTATATAATGAGCATATGTCCATGACTATGAAATAGCAATCATTGTCTCAAATAACGTCTTTTAACTTGCTCAGAAAGTGGTTAGCGTCTTTAATATAGGACGGAAGGCTCTCTACATATTCACGAAGAAAGAAATCCACATACTTAGACATGGATTCTAGTAACCCACATTGGGCTGAGATTATAGGTCGACCAGGCACAGGAATTACTTGTTTGTGCACCTTGGGAATAAAATACAACGTCGGGGTTATAGGATGATCTGTCTTTAATACGTTGTAGTCATCTTTGCTGATTAAGCCTTCTCTCTTCCATTGTGCCAACTCCTTAAACACATGATCCTTCACCAATTTCAATTCATGGAATGAAGCTTTTCTTTACCATATGGGATCGCTCAAGTGCCTCATAGCTTCGTTCAAATAAGCATCACGCGGCCATAACGCTATATTGCCTCTCTTATCAGCTTTATTCATATTTATAAAAACAGCATTGCTCCTTCTGTCTCCCCTCGCCATCGGCAGAGAATCACTGCAGCGGCGTGACGGACATTTCTTCCATTGTTTGAAAATTGGAATAAAGCGATCACTCAGAGTTGTACTTGCGTCAGAAGACAAAATCATTATGCAAAAAGACTGCACTGGGAAGCCTGACCCACTAGGTAATCTGTACAACAATGATTGAAAAAATATGAACTGATCCCTCAGTGACTGGCCTCCAATTAACTGCAGCCAGCAAATTTCTATTAAAAGTAGCTGTTTCTGCCCCAAAGGTTTATCTGACAAAGCTCTGTCGGCCTGGTGATGGCATTGTATGATATAGGAGACTATAGATTTAGCCATTGACTGTTGTGAATAAGCCTCCCTGTTCCAATGTCTCTCTTATTTCCTAACAGCTGTTTGGCATTGCTTATATCTGTAGTTCTTCTTAAGTAATAGCATAGAACATATATCCCTCTTCACACTTAACTGTGTAGAGCATTCTGCCAAAGTGGAAGTGTATGGAAAAAAGACTACAAGCGGAACAGTCTGATTGATATGAAACACAGAAATAACCTCAGGAAGGAAAGAAGAATGAATCCTTGGAAAGACTTTACTATAATTAAAAAGGTAATGTTACCTGCATCGTAGGTATTCTCACTGAAGGCATGGGTGTAGAATAGTCCTGCTTGCGTATAGCGACCCCTGGACACTTGTTTAAATATATATATATATATAGCAAGGATGAAGAATTATGAAAAGATCATTACAGATAGGAAAGCGCACAAATTTCAATGTGATCGCATCAACTATGAGCAAGGAAGGATATATACTTTCTTGAGGAAGTTTGACACCATCAGACGAGAGAGATTAGAAGTGAGCAATCGGGCGAGGCAAGACAATACCCTGAGTGACTTAAGTTCTGATACAGGGTCAGAATCCGACTGTGACACTACTGCAGCTACAGGCTGATCCACTACATCAGTCTATGACGAGTTTTGTTTTTCAAGACTGGACAGACTTACAAATCACAAATCGCAAATTCAAAAGGGTGGAAAAAGAGGAAGAGGAGGCAGAGGCGGGGAGGCCAAGGCAAAAGGCAAAAGGCAACGAAAGTACTTCAGGATATTGAACGAGGAGCCACACCAAGAAATAGTGGACTCAAATACGGTGATTTATCTATCCAATGAGACTCTAACTGTTGAAGACAAACAGATACTGGAACTGGGTCTTTTGTATTGTTTTTGTTCTCCTTTCAATTATGTGCAAAGCTGCATTGATTTGTACATGTTTACAAGAAAGTTAAAATTATGCACATTTTTTAAAGGCAAACATAGACCCAGCCTAGAGAACAATATTACGTCTGTCTAGAATGTATTACCAGTTGATAATGTGGACCTTCTGAATGATTTGACGGATTTAGCCCAAGAAGTTAGGAGTGAGCAGTCAGAAGTTAATGCAATTAGAGCAGTTGCTGACAGCTATAGCAGTGACAGGAGTGTCATTCCTTTTAGACCCAAGTCTCGCTTCTACCCCCCAATGCCACATGACAACCTAGATGCATTCAATGAGAGTGTAATGCACGATTTGAAAAAATTGAGACAACAGAGTACCCAAGGTACGAGAGACAAAACTGACTTTAGACAGAAATTGGATAAAGTTATGATGAAATGGTCCACTAATGAGAAATGCCAGCTACGTGCCTCCGATAAAGGAGGGAATATAGTAATCTGGCCAAATTAGATGTACTTACAGGAAGCTTACAGCCAACTACATAACCAACAATGTAATTGTAAGATTACTAAGAGTGAATATGAAAGGTTAAGAACAGCTTTTCTTGAATTCCTACATGTTAAAAACCCATGATTGCCAATCCTGAAGGTACATAAGGACAGTGTCTGCTCCCCTCCCCCCCCCCCCGGCAGAGCAATAATATCAGTGATCAGAAGCTTTCTTGAGAATGTGTCTAAATTTGTAGATTACTTCTTACAGCAGTGTGTATGTGCTTTACCCCCAGTTATACAAAACGCCTCTTTGAAGTACAGTCGGAATCAGATTTCCAGATGGTCTGCTTAGATGTTAACTCACTGTGTACCAGTATACATCATAAAGATGGTATCAATGCTATACTGCATTTCCTGAAAACCAGACCAATTAAACATCTAAAACACAATGACATGATTGTGGGTATGATTGAGTGGTGCCTTAACAGCAATGTATTTCTATTTAATAATGACATCTTTCGGCAAGTACAGGGGAAAGCGATGGGCACCTGCTTCGCCCCCAGCTATGCGAATCTACACATGGGCTGGTGGGAGAAGCAGGTGCTCAACGACACAGAAACACATGACTGGTCAGTAAATATTGTTTTGTGGTTGCGGTACATTGACGACCTCTTCATTTTATGGAGAGGTGATAAAACATCTGTTGAAGAGTTTGTGAAGGTAATCAATGTAAAGGATCTTAATCTGTCTTTTACTTGCCGTATTAGCAATGAATGCATTGATTTTTTGGATGTCAGGGTGGAAGTGCTTGGGGATAAAATCACAACTAGGGTGTACAGAAAATCCACCTCAGGCATTCAAGCTTGCATGCTACTAGCTCTCACCCAGGTGCCCTGAAAAGGAGCATTCCCTACGGGGAATTGCTTAGGCATTCAAGCTTGCATGCTACTAGCTCTCACCCAGGTGCCCTGAAAAGGAGCATTCCCTACGGGGAATTGCTTAGAGCCAAGCGCATTTGTAGTACACAAGAAGCTTACAATGCAACTGAGAAGGAGATGACTATGAGATTAAGAGCAAGGGGCTTCAATGAGATTATCCTTAAACAGGCGAAGGACAAAGTCAGAACTATAGCTAGGACTGATTTGTTATTTTGTGCACATTCAACTCATAAGTCAGGGAAAGCGGGAAGAGCCGTAGTGGAAAAAGCTAGTAAACAGAATGAGCCGTGCAGATTTATTACTACTTTTAGCAAGGCAGCCAATCAAATAAGAAATATTCTACAAACACACTGGCACCTGTTGAGACAAGATCCTGTAATCGGAGCAGAAATGGGTATTAGACCGGCCAGAACCTATAGGAGAACGACATCTATCAGAGACAACATAGTCAAGAATCAGATGCCAGAGAAAACCATATGGCTTAAACCAGCCACAGGTTTTAAGAAATGCAACAAGTGCAAGGCCTGTGTGCAGGGTCTGAATGCCACTAATGTGTACACAGATCTGGGAGAAAGGATATCTATTAACAAATCCTTAAACTGCAGAGCTGAATATGTAGTATATGTTTTAATATGTCCCTGCGGTAAGAAGTATGTGGGTAGTACTATACTGTACGTGCACAAAACGGTTTTGCAAAAGAATGTCGATGAAACTTATCCTGTAGCGAGGCATTTTAAACAATATCACAACTGCTATCCTATACATTTACGGTACACAGTGATTGACCAAATAGAGACAGCCAAAAGAGGCGGTGACAGAGAGAGGGCACTCAGACAGCTGGAGTGAAGATATATCCTCAGATTGAACACAAAAGAACCTGTGGGCCTCAATGTTGATGAAGAGATATATACCTATCTGTAAGGACAGTAATAATGTCCCTTGTTTTCTATTTTCCTGTTATTTTAATTGTTTTTAATTTTCTACAGTTACTTGGGCAGACAGTGATTGCAGTATACATATTACAACATAAGTTTACAGGTGGTTTGATGCTCAAATATTCATTGTGTTTTCATCTTTATTTTTCCTGGCCTGGTCAGATGTTCCTATTATACAGGTATCTGGGTTCCGGGCCATTATGTGGGGAGCAAAAGAGCTGATATATCTTTCTCTTCCATTTCATTTGTTTACTCATTTTTGACTAGATGTCATGAGCAATGTATATTATTTTTTTATTCATTTGTTTGCATACTGTGGTGTATTTCTTTGTGGTTAAATTGCTATATTACAGTTTAGGCAGTATGTTATGTCCCTGTTATGTCTGGCACTATGTCAATAGAACTGATAGGACTAGTATATATGACACTGTGGGCTTTTGCCCAATGGGGCTCATATATAATTGTCTACCCAATGGGGCACTATTTGGCCAATGGGGCTCAGTTATAACAATTTTTTGCCCAACGGGGCACTATTTTGAATGTGCAATTTAGCCAGCAATATAAATTACCCAGTTGTATTGAGTCATTAGGAATGTATGGCAATATGTTCCAGTATGAAGTGGGCAATACTGTATGCAGAACACTTTATTTATGTGTATAATAATTTATCTTCAGTATGAAAAAGGCAATACTGAATGAAGATTCCACTAACTTTGTTATTATTATTTCTTTTATTATTATTATTTTGTATTTCACTCTATTTTATATTGTGTAGAACCATTAAAAGCCAGTCAATGCAACTGGTGTTACTTTATTCTTAAATTGTTTTGTATCTGCTGTTTATCATGCAATTTGACGTTGTGACTTCTGACATTGTAAGATGGCCGCCATTGTAGGTAAACTTATGGATGCAGTTGTGCAGTTATCCGTTTACTTTGTTTTAGTAACATTGTGTTTATTAGTTGCCCGGTAACTGAGATCTAGTGTCGTGACAAAGGCTCTGTGCCGAAACGCGTAGACGCTTTTTACCAATTTACTATTATGATGGAATAAACTACATCTTGTACAATGCAAGCAATGCTAAGTGCAGTTCTTTCCCTGCGGGTTTCTTTGGGAGAAGAAGTCTTTTGATATATATATATATTATCTACTGGCGGTCGCCAGTAGATAGTTATAGTTAGGACCGTGTTTCCATAGGAAATCTGAAAATTCTTTTTTGAATAACTTTGGCGCCGGTTGACGGATCCTCGCGAAATTTTTAAAACTAATGGGGCGCTCCGCTCAGCTCCTACCCTGGAAGTCTCGGGGTGATTCGTCAAGCGGGGGCTGAGAAAAAAGGGGGGTCCCAAAATGCGTTTTCCCCATGCATTTTCCCATAGGACCTTTAGTCGAAGGTACAGCCCGAACGGCTGAACAGAATTACTTGAAATTTGGCAAAGAGGTAGTCGTCAGGTCAGGCATGTGCCTTTTGCATATATGGTGTCAATCTGTTCAGTAGTTCCTGAGAAAATTGCATTTAAAAGCACATAAATATCTATATGCGCGCACCGTACGCGCACCGTGCCGTGCGCGAGCGTAATTCTGATTGGTGGTTACATGTCAGTCAACATTCGAATCAGTCGAAATCAGGAAGTGTCGGCCGCCATTTTGAGTGTGACAGTGAAAAAGAAAGGTGGAGAACGTGAAAAGGGGGCAGGGTACAGAGTTCCTGACCCCCCTAGCTTTTGTCAGGGGGTCCCTGAAGGACCATGAAGGGTGAAAAAAACATTTTTTTTTTTTTTTTTTTAAATGGCGGGGTGCGCGCACCGTCGCGAGGTGCGCGCACGGTGCCGCACGGTGGAAAAAAAATCATAAAAAAAATAGAATTAAAAATCAAATTTAAGTGTTTAGATGTTAGGTGGCTCTAAAAAGAGCCGTTGTGTTAATTGAGGAACAGAGGAACAGAAAAGTGACAAAAATTATAGGGTGCCGCACGTGTGCTGCTGTATCTTGCTCTCTATTAGGGGAATGCTGGTGTCCCCATAAGAGAGAAGAGCATTGCAAGCATTGCACCGTATATGCACCCTCTTAAACAGAGGGTGTATATCCAGAGGAACAGAAGCAGGTGAAGCTGCCGCCGCAGATGAAGTGCACGGCTGAGCTGCCGATGATGTGCTCGGCTGAGCTGCTGCGGATGTGCTCGGCTGAGCTGCTGGAGGGTTTTCTCTAGCAGCTCGAGCATAAGCCACAGGATGCACATCTCTAACGTGCTTGATCATAGTGAAGATACTAAAAGAGTATTTCTTTTTAGGATCTCCTCTTGATAAGACACCATTACAAATAGTGCAGGTGACTTTTGGAGCATTCACCTTCTTCTGCCCCTCTGGAAAAGTGAAAAATTGCCATATAAAAGAGTTTTTCTGTTTCCTCTGTCTCTGTGGCACAAGGGTCTCCTGCTCACTCCCAGAAGATGACTGCTGCTCTGCCATTCTCAAGTACTGGAGTACTGGAAAAGCTGCTCAGCTCCTTCTCCCAGGGAATCAGAAGTAATAATGAGGGGAGTGGGTGTGGTGTTGGAAGTTTCTGGAACTGAAACTACTATAAACCAATGAAACGTGTTGTTTCTTAATCACATGACCTGAAACTACTATAAACCAATGAAAAGTATTGTTTCTTAATCACATGACTTGCCGTGCGCGCACCGTGCGCGCACGGTGCGCACATGGAGCACGCACGCATGCGCGCACGGAGCATGCACGCAAGTGCGTAAGGAGCACGCACGACGTACGCATGCGCACGTGGAGCACGTACGCATGCGCACACGGAGCACGGTGCGCGCACGGTCAAAAACACTTTAAAAAAAAAATTAAAAGTGTTTATAAGTTTATAGAAGATATTAACTATGCTGTTCAACTCTATACAAAATAAAAAAAATTAAAAACTGAGCCATTCCATATTACAGGATAAAGTTAATCTATAAGTATATATATAGGTAGCTTATTGTAAAATAAATATTTAAAAAATATAATATTACATTCATAAATTAGCATTTAAAAAAACTTGCAAATTCACTTAAAAAACCATAGGTTTCACACACGTTATAACTAGGAATTAGCATTTAAAAAACCTTGCAAATTCACTAAAAAAAACATAGGTTTCACACACGTTATAGTTAGGAATTAGCATTTAAAAAACCTTGCAAATTCACTGAAAAATCAGTGTCATCAGTGATGTCATGAGTGATGTCACTGACCATGTCATGAGTGATGTAATATGTGACGTCATCAGCAGTGGATTGCGGGCGCGCGAGTTATAGTTAGCTGAACTAACTATAACGGGGGAATTTCATTGGTTTTTTACGAGTGAAATGTCCAGCTAACTATAACATGTGTGAAACCTATGGTTTTTTCAGTGAATATATATATATATATATATATATTCAGGCTACAAATGCGGAGCACTCACGGGACATTTTAAAGTTGATTTAATGGTGCAAATGCATTTCGGCGTCTTGGCCTTCTTCAGTGCATATCAACTGACACTTAAACGTGGTGTGTGTTTAAATACATTTGAAAATGATCTCATTGGAGAGGTGCACATTCACATCAAGTGACGAAGGACTGGAACAGTTCAAGGTCTAGATGCCTCTTTCCCTGGCTGCCATGTCTGTGTGTACTACATTGTTTATAAACAGATGGAAACAGATCGTTTTTACTTTGAAAAAGTCTCAGTCTTTCATAGACGACTTTTGAAAAGCAAAGTGCAATTACACTCACATAGTGCATGGCTCAGCCAGCCCTTCGGACTTAATCCGATCGTGGTGCCTCCAAAGGTAAGTGCCGTGATGTATTGTTCAAGTCCCTCGCCTGCCAAATTGAAGAAAGTTTTAACATCCTGCAGGTTTCCGTATGTATTACTTCAATCCTCCTATTAGATAATTGTCAGCAGCGCTGGTAGGATGCTGTGTTATTCTTTCTTTCAGGGGTGCTGGCAGTATTTAAATTCAAGCTCCAAGTCTCACCCTTACTACTGCACTCAGGGCGGGTGCTTTTATCCGCTTTAACACACAGCTGCACTTAACATACAATGTGATGTTAAGCGAGCCAGCAGCTTCCATTACCCAGCATGCACTCTGCTGGCCTCAAAGGCGCAGTACTTTTTGAACGGAAATATATATTACATCTGAAAGGGATTATCTGTATACAAATGAATTGCATTTTCAGCCAAGAAGCTGGGAGGCTTGTTCATGACTTCAAAGAGAATACCTACGATGTAGAACTAGAAATACAGATAAGTAATCTTTCCTTCTGCATCTTTGAATTTTCACTGATAGTCATGAACTTAGAACAGAGTAGCAAGCATATCGCCACTTGACGGCTCTCAAGGCAATAAAAACACTGGATTATATACCAATAAATCATGAAGAAAAGTCGAGAAATCTGCTCAGGTTAATAAATTACATTGATTTTGCGGAGTTGCATAACTCACCAGAGTAAACTTCAGAATTTACAGACTCGGATAATATTGTTTCAATTGAATTAACATGTTTATGATGACAGATGTTTGTCACTTTGATTGTCTCTTGTTTTAATGGTTGTTGGATTGCTTTTTCCATGAATTTGATATCAACTTTTGGATGGTTTTTAACTTTTGAATACCATTGTGTTTATGAATTGCGTTTTATATGATTATACTAGTTTTTCAATAAATGCATGTTGATATTACATAAATTCTTGATAATTGATTTTTGGGTCCTGTCTCAATAGTGCATTGAGGATATTCGAAGATCGCATGAGTGAATAAGAGTGTGATATAATCAATGATCTAAAGTCATCTTCTTTTGAAACTGCTCTAAGCCAGGCCAGGCGCGTGGGTTCACACCAGACATGTGGTGTTGGAGTGCATACATATTGAGAGGGGCACAAGACAGAGATGCCCCCTGTCACAGTTCCTCTTCGCTTAGGCGACGGAGCCGCTGGCAATTTGGCTCTGCAAGGACATGACTAATTGGAGAATTGAGGTGGGGAGGCAACACTCATGTTGTCTCGCTTTATGCAGATGATGCACTTGTTTATGTCACAGACCCAGAGAGGTCGGTTAGGGTGTTGTTGCAGATCATGAATGAATTTGATGCATTGTCTGGCATGGTTACGTTTTGATGTTGAGGAGCTGGTGAGTGATGATGCGATGGTGGCGGTGTCATTACTATCGATGTCAATAGAGCTGGTTTCCTCGTTGAGGGTGTAGATGTTGCAACCGGTGCCATAGTGGTCTATACCTCGAACATCGGAGTGGACACAGCTAGAGCCGCAGAGTCTCTCGATAGCAAGCTCATTGATGCCAATGGTTCTGACGTCATCTAATCTCTCCTGAAGTGTGAGTGTCAGGAATGATTATGCTGATGCTTCTGATGTTTTTTCACTCTGAATCTACTCCTATGGCTGTCTTAATCATGGGAAAAGCCTTTAGCAGCTGAAGAGGCCTTGACCTTTTTCCTCTACTTTTCCTTTTCTTTTTCAGCCTCGAGATTTTCCAGTTTTCCTCTAAGGCAAATGCCTTCCCTGTCTTCCAGTACTTTTTTCAAATCTTTTAGCAATGAAGACAGTCTTTAACAATATGGGAGGATGGCTGATAGACTACACAGACATCATAGAGGTCTGAGGAAGTCTTTGTTCTCCCACATTTGGGACACTTCACAAATAGTGAAAACATAATGAAGCTGGAAAGTTACAGGGGAATAAAAATCCTCAGAAAAAGGAAAAGCACCTCTAGAGTGTTTTGAGATCCAGTCAGCATAAGCCAGAAAAAATAATTGAGCCTGTGAGGAAAACTGCCAATACAATGCATGCTGGGTAATATAAGCTTCTGGCTCTCTTAAAATTACAATGCATGTTGAGTGCAGCTGATGCACTTTGTACCTGACAGACAACTTTCTCCTCATTGTTTTCTCTGCAGCTACAGCAGGGTTTTAGGTCAGTGTTTTTTATTATATGGCATTTCCCACATTAAATGCTGCAATATGATTCAAAATGTTCTATATGCAGTCGTTTTCTACAGAGAAATGGATGTAAAACTGGCCTGTGATTGACTCATGAAGGTGTCACCAGACTGTTCAACATTGAGGTGCCATCCTCCAATGTTAGATATATATATAAGCGGCACATATTCATTGTGGCTGAACAAAGGTATTCAACCCTGCCATAAGCCGCTACGTTCAACTCTGATTAGTCTGATAGAATGATCGCAGAACATTAAGTAATTTTTCAATCATGTTGAAATTTTGATCATTCAATCATGAAATGTGTGTATATATGTATATATACATATATATATTTCCTTGTTTTCCTTTACCACATGTAAATAGCTGTATATATTGATATATAACTTTTGAGTACTGATGGACTTTTGTGAACTCACATCAACTCTGCAACAGGTTCTAAGATGGCCGCCATGTATTCTGCATTAGGCAGCGACTATACGAGACCTTCTTTGATTTTCATGTTTCTTTTCTATTCATGTAAATCACGTACAGCACTTTAAATATGTGTCATACACTTGGGGTAACTGACATTGAGAAAGGCAGATTGCCGAAACAAGTCTGTCAGTGCGGGGGGGTCTGTGCACGAATAAATATTTTTTGTTAAGAATCTGCGTGTGCTCTCCTGTCTACACTGCTGGAATTGCTGTGCGTGTGGAAAAATAGAAAGCGGTTCACCACCGCGGATATTGCACCCGAGGAAGGAGGAGCGACAACAGTGAAACCTGTGTGTGGCAGTACTTTGTAGTCTTGGTCGCCTGCCCCGACGTCGGAGATTTGAACTTTTGTGTTGCTGACAGCACTGAAGACGAGCAAAATTGCGGGAGAATCACCTGGAGGAGACTTCGCATTACCGTGTGATATGATCGAGTGACCGAGGGCGCGCGGCTCCGTTATCGTCTGACAGGTGAATGCTTTGTCTTTTCTCCTTTTTTGGCTTCCTGCTATGTATCATTCCGACGTCTGCCTCGAAGGTCCTGCAGTACCAAAATAAATAAAAGCACATGCCCCTGCTACCAAGTTTATGGACACTGATACCTGTTCCGGAGTTACCATGTCCTCCATTAACGAACGTGAAGAGGCTGCCATGGATATCTTTAAACAGGGAACTGGAAGACCCGGAAGAGATCCGAATGAACCCAGTGCACTGTCTGTTCCTACAAGTAACTTAAAAATGCTCTATCAAAGCCTGGAAAAAGTAAAAAGAAAAATAAATTCGTAAATGGTGGGAGGCACCTTCTTTGGAAAGATACTTGCAAGTCGACCGTATTCCAAGGGGCTAGCGTATCTTCATAGTCCCATCATAGGAGAACCCTGATCCAGAGCTACTAAAGGACTGGTCTGAGCATACAACAGAGTCAGGTAAAGGGATGGTCAGAATCCTGAGCCTGGAGTGACCAAACTAAACTGTAAGAGGAAATCAAGAGGCTGGAGGAAACGATCAGCAAAGATAAAGATTTAAAACGGAGCAAAGATTTAAAAGCAATAATGATGAGGAGGCTTAAAGAGTATCAAAATGGGATACGCAAGCGCAAACAAACAAAGTTTCAGCGGGAAGAGCAAGATTATCTTACTGGTCGCGTTCTAACATTTGCTCGCAAGTATGATATCCCCTGAAAAAACCTCACACAACAACAAAGCAGAGGGACAGCAAGTAACAAAGAATCGGAGGTGGAAGTTTCAGAGGGAGAACAAGGCATTGCAGAGGACAGCCATTAAGCCACCGGGTCCACTTATTTTCAGGAATACAAATTAATCTGCGAAAACTGCAACAGACCGGCGCAACAAACCCATCCACCAGCCCAACAGTCAAAAAGAAACGAAAAACGAGAAGGGGCAGGAAAAGCAGTCAAAGAGGCACCATCTCCCAGAGTTACCAGAAGCAAGGGCAAGTGAGGCAGATGGTAACAACAAAAACAATTATCAACCTCTCAGACCGAATACTTAGTGAAGCAGAAACACTAGTACTACAACTAGGATTGACATTCTGCCCCACCGCTGATTTTGACTTTGTGGAAACAAGAGTTGACCTGTTTAAATACATCCGAAAACTGAAGTTACAAAAAATACACCTACTACGTCCTCAAATGACCCCGAATCTAGAGACTGTTCCAACTAATGACATGGACCTACTCATTGACTCGAACTTAGAAACCCTTTTGACTTTGCAATTACTAGAAACCTCTGAATCAGATACTGATACTTTTTCACAGCCAGTTAACGATAATGTTTCACAGATAGCGGGGGTCACACAGATTAGTGGTAAAAGTGGTCTAAAGAGAAAGTCTAGGAAAACACCACAAACAACGTTTGATGCAATCAATGTCTTTAGTGACGCTGTTGTCACTGACCTTAACAAATTGAGAAATGAAAAGTCACTTAAAAATAATAAAGATTACAACATTCCAATTGAACAATGGCAGGCTATTCAATCACTCAGGAATGATGATTCAATCGTAATAAAGCCCTCCAATAAGGGTGGTAACATTGTTGTTTTTTCTGTAGAGCACTGTGTTACAGAAGCCTTAAGCCAGTTATGAGACACAGATTGTTATTTACCAACTAAAAGAATTGTTTATGCTAATTGTATAAAGACTTTCCACCAACTACTGATGACAGGGAGAGGGGAGGGTTTGATTGACACGGACAAATATAATTTTGTATTCTGTGAATATCCTGTAGTCCCCAAGTGCTATCACCTCCCTAAAATCCATAAAAACGCCAGTAGACCACCAGGGTGACTTATTGTTGCATCTATCATCAGTTTTTTGGAGAATTGTTCTACCTATATAGATTTCTTCGTGGCACCTTTGGTCAGAGATCTTAGTTCCTACATAAAGGTCACTGGTGACTTTCTGAGAACGATTGACGGTGTCACTTGGGAGGTGGACATGCTCCTCATCACACTAGACATCACCAGCCTCTACACATGTATTAAACATAAGGATGGTTAAGAGGCTGCCAAGTGGTTCCTGAATAAGCGACCCCTAAAGTATGTAAAGCATAATGAGATGCTTTTGGCCATGCTTACTTTTTGCCTGGAAAACAACATCTTCACCTTTTCAGGCCAACTATACAAACAGAAACGTGGGACGGAGATGGGCACGTGCTTCGCCCCCAGCTATGCAAATCTTTTCGTTGGTTGGTGGGAGAAGCACGTGGCCTGGCGGGATTCACCCGCACGATGGCTGGATCACATTGTATTATGGCCCCGCTACATTGATGACCTATTCATCGTGTGGAAGGGCACCCGTCTTGCTGCAGAAGAGTATGTTACCTCTCTGAATTGCAATGATCTCAATCTAAAGTTCAGTGGTCAAATTAGCAACACCAGTGTTTGTTATCTCGATGTATAAGTCTATATAGACAATTCTAAGATCTCAACCCGCCTATATAGAAAACCTACAGCCGGCAATGCCCTGCTCCATGCCAGTAGTGCCCACCCGAGGAGTATGGTTAACAACATCCCCTACGGGGAACTCCTCCGTCTAAAAAGAAATTGCAAAACCTCTGGAGAGTATGAGAAGGCTAGCGATAAAGCTCTCCAAAAGTTCAGACATAGAGGTTACTGCCCAGGTATTTTACACCAGGCTTCCCATAAAACTGAGAAAATAGATAGATTGCAACTACTGATACCCAAAACATATAAACCTGTAAATACATCTACAGTCAGCCCTGTGAGAATGATCACACGCTATAATGTCAAATCTCCTGAAGTAGTGCACATTTTCAAAAGAAATTGGCAGATTCTTCGAACAGACACCATTTAAAAAAAAGTAACTCCAGAATATCCGCTGATTACATATAGACGTGTCAAATCAATAGGCGATCATCTTGTACACAGCCACTTCCAGCCATCGGTACCAGAAACGAACATGGTGAAAGGGTTCTTTCCATGCCTTAATTGTAAGGCATGTAAATAAAGCCATACAGTACTGGAATATGTAACTCTGGACATAACAAAATAACACTGGGATTGCTGTCTGCACTTACTGGCCCAATCAGGACTGTACGAGGTGGTATATGGCCAGGTCCGGACCGGAGGCTCGTAGCGACGCGGCAGCTGCTGGGCCTATCAGTGGCCGCGGGAGGTGCTGCCTACTTGTGACGTGCTGCTGAGGCCGGGACGCCGAGTTTCCTGACTGTGTCCCCGGCAATCGCGTCCTCTGGGCTACAGAGCGGGCGGGGACCCCGGGTGCTTGTGGAGCACTGCCGCCTCCAAGATCCTGTGTGGGGCCGCTGCCCGGAGGCAAGAAATTAACGAACCATACCTGCTGAATATGCCCACACGGACCCACAACTGAGCGTTGAGTGCGGAGCGCCGCGCCGGGGTTTGGCGGCTGTGGGAGCCCGTCTTCTTGCCCACCCACGCCGATGCATTCTGGAGGGAAGCGGGGAGGCGGACACTTCCTGCATTGGCAAATGAAGAGTGGGACCCGACCCGGCATGCCGCTACCGATATAGCGGCGTCGGTAACTTCGCCTGGGGGCCCCCCCTGGTTTTGAGGCGGCGGTGCGGATATCTCTGCTGGCTCCGGCGGGGGAGCGACTCACCGGGCTCTAGCTGAAGTTGAATGCTGCTCCCGGGCCCTGCCTGGCCCCCAAAGAGTGACGGCCCAGTGCCGCTGCTGCGGGCCGACCAGACGGCCAGTACCGAACATGTGGTTGAAGGACATCCAGGTGCCGCACTGCAGGGCTGTGTAGAGGCCACGGGAGGTACCACACATACCTAAACACCGCCCGGTCTGGCGGACGCAACGCCCGCAGGCCCACTGTGGCTCGCGCCAGGCCCTCCAACGAAGGAAGCAGCACCAAAAGACACACCCTGGGTGTTAGTTCTACCCTGACAATAAACGTATGCTGTTCATGAACTACAGTGTGTAACACCGATTCCGGCAAAGCAACACCTTGTCGGGAACATTCCGCACACTGCTCTATGTGAGGATTCCTGAGGTTTCAAGTGCTTGTCGGAGACGGTCACGAGCCAGAGGTGTTGCGGAGAAGCTACACTGGGGCACGAACTACAGAGAGCACACCGAGTAAAGGCGGAGCTCCTCTGGTGAGGGCATTGCAGTTGGGGGGGCCTCCCCAATCTCAGACGGCAGTCAACATGGGCAGAGTCAAGGGGAAAGTACTGGATGGCCATCTAACTACAGGCGGAGGCATAGGAACGTCCGCAACCCTCAGTAGACCTCAGTCGCCTGGGGCTCCCTCCTCTGAGACCGCAGAGAACACTCTCGACAAACTGGACCTGATTTTAAAAGAAGTCTGGGATTCCAGAAAAGTAATTGAACAGTAAATCGGAACCCTTACGACAGGCCTTACCCTGCTCAGAGCGGATCATGGAAAGTTGGTCGGGACAGTTCGGGAGCATGGCAGAACGCTAACAACTTTGGAACCCCAAGTCACTGAAAATGCCACGCACATAAAGCAACTACAACAGCAGGTCAGTGGTCTCCAAGACAGGGTGGAGGATGCAGAAGGCAGAAATAGGCGTAATAACATATGCGTCATTGGCCTTCCGGAGTGTAGCGAAGGCACCAAGGTCGCTGACTTTATGGAAACATGGTTCCGAGAATACGTGGCACAGGAGGGACTCTCGCCATATTTCTGTGTTGAACGAGCACACCGGATTCCAACAGGGGCACCAAAGGCGGGGGCAACCCCACGCCCCCTCATTGTTAAAATCCTGAACTATAGGGACCAAGATGTTCTCTTACAAAAAAGCCAGGGAAAAAGCTCAGATCCAATTTGAAAACCATTGCGTATCGTTATGAACCGGACTACACTAATCTAGTGCAACGTCAAAGATCCTCCTACCAAGCAGTCAAGAAAACATTACGGGCGGCCCAACTCAAATATGCACTACTTTTCCCAGCTAGATTAAAGGTTATTCATGATAGGAAAACCTACTTCTTCGATAGCCCGAATGATGCGGAGGAATTGCTGGAGGTAATGAACTTGGAACCAAGCCAGAGTGGGGTCTCAGACTCAACAAGTCCTGGCCCTACCAAAACTCAAAAACACGGGTCCCGCCGGTCCCATAAGAACACACAGGACAACGTCAGCACTGGCCCGACCAGAGACCAACAGCGGGCGGACAGGACAGAGGCCCTGGCCCTGGCTGGATCCTTCAGGAATACTCGCACCACAATACAGTCGGACTCAGAAGATATCTGTATTCATTCGGACTCCGACCACAGCATTACCCTATTTCCCTCAGTAACGCCACAGACTGTGGATGACTTTGTAGATAACTAATACAACTGTTCATATTCAATACCTAAACCCACCTTGAAGCACAGCATAGGACGTAGCAGAAATATCAATGCTAACAATATCCTTTTATAATCCTATGGACATAGGTGTTGTTCTAGATATAACTGTATCATTGTGTTGTCTCCATAGTCTGACACTCTGTGGCTCCCGGACGGTCTGATAATGCGCTATGGATCACTCTAGCAGCAATCGCATAGACATTGCCGGGTAAACTCAGGTTAAGTATATATGAGGCGATTGAACTGTACTTGCCAAGATATGTCTATACCCCCCCCCCCCGCGCTCCGTTGAGCCACCGGGACTCTGCATCTGTACTATTCACTCTATGGACAGTGGCAGCGACCCCCCAATAAGCGTATGCACCGTTATGCGTTATTTGTATGGTTGGGAATTTTGTTGGGCCCAGTGTCGTTTGCTGGCTGAGCCAAGTGTTGTTTGTTTTAAGGGTAAAGGGGACTCCTGGTCTGTGACAGTTACTCAGCTCCGAGTTACAAGGAGCTCCCAACACCATAATTTCTTATGCCTATCAACTGTACCACAGTAGGCTCCTATAACCTGCTGACCTGGAATGTACGGGGGATGGGGTTTGTACAGAAAAGACATTGAATTTACGCTCACCTGCTTAGGCGTAAAGCCCATATCGTCTTCCTCCAGGAATCGCACCTTACTGATTCAGAGGCTTTAAAAACCCATAAAAAATGGAGAGGTCATATTTACACCACTAATTACTCAGCTTTTACGAGGGGCAACCATCTGGATCCGGCATGGGGTTCCATCTACTGTATTAGATAGTCGCATAGATGATCAGGGTAGATATATTTTGTTGAAGGGTACCCTAGACGGATTGCCTGTCGTTCTGGGAAGTATCTATGCAACTAACTTCGAACAGGACAAATTTTTCCTCCGGATGGGTGTGGCTCTGGCTGGGTGGGAAGCGATCCCCTGGATCCTGGGAGGGGACTGTAACGCTGTGTTGGAGGTAGACCTGGATCGGTCCCACCCCCCCATTGCGTGGTGCTGGTGTCTGCCGGCAAGCTGACCTCCTGAACACATGGCTGGATGGATGGGGATTGTCTGATGTATGGAGATTGATGCACCCTACACACAGAGAATATTCCTTTTATTCCCCGGTCCATCACCTCCACACTAGGATAGACAGGTTTTTATGCTCAAACACTATCGCTACACATATCAGCCAATCCACGTACCTCGCAAAGACCTTCTCTGACCACAACCGACTGGAACTCACACTTGCTTGGGGAAGAGTGCCGACCCCGGTGCCCATCTGGAGAATGTGGCCCCAGATTTTGGAGGACGCCCCGTTCCGCACCACTCTCTCCACTACCCTTAATAACTATATGTCTGAAAATTGGAATACAGCTTCCTCCAACCTGATAGATTGGGACGCATTCAAGGTAGTGGTGAGGGGTTCAACCATTGGTCAAGTAGTGGGGGCCAGACAAGAGGTACATCAACGCCTGGTTAGTATAGAAAACCAAATGACGGCTTTGGAACCGGAGGCGGTGTTGGACCCTGAAAAACGAGAATCCTTAGAAGAAGCCTGTATCCGACACGCTGAGACTCTAGAGTCTCTCCGGGTCATTGATTACAAGGCTTTCACACAGCGGAAGCATACTGAGGCAGACAAGTCTGGGTCATTACTAGCCCGCATTGTGCAAGACAGACCAGAACCGCCAATCATCACACACATCCACGTACCAAATAAGGGATTATATCACACAGAAATCGAGATTAACGAGGCCTTTTGCGATTATTTTAATGAACTCTATGCGGCCCTAGTACACAGTAATGATACATTAATGGAAGAATTCTTCCAAGAGCTAACAATCTCCTCTTTACCGGCATGCACGCAGAAGGCACTATCTGGTCCCATCACTCAACATGAAATCCGAGCTGCAATCAAAGGCCTTAACCATAACAAAGCACCTGGCCTAGATGGCCTACCCATAGAATTTTTCGAAACATATTCGGACATTTTGGTCCCTAAATTGGAGGAAGTATACAAGGCAGCCCTGGATATCGGCCATTTAACACGTTCCACAATGCAAGCACTGGTTGTCTCACTCCTTAAGCCAGGTCGAGATGGCACCGATCTATCCAATTATAGGCCTTTATCCCTACTAGCAACCGAACATAAAATCCTGAGCAAGGTATTTGCTAACCGCATACAGCCGTATTTAAATACCCTCATACATAGGGATCAATGCGGGTTCTTACCAGCTCGCAGTACGTCTCTAAATACCAGACGTTTACACTATATCATGACGGCAACCCCTGTGGAATATCAAGAAGCAGGTTGTCTGGCGCTGGACTTACGGCAGGCCTTTGACTCCATAACATGGGAATATATGTTTGCTGCCCTTAAACGCTTCGGTCTCCCCGATGCCTATCTCAACTGGGTGCACCTGTTATACACCTCCCCCACTGCTAGAGCCCGAACAAGTCGCCATATCTCACGTGAGTACACTATACATAGGGGCACACGACAGGGGTGTCCTCTGTCCCCTCTGTTGTTTGTGCTCGCACTGGAACCCCTAACAATAGACGGTCAGAGGAACAGTTAGGGATTACAATTGGAGGAAATGCACACCTAATCTCAATATATACCAACGATATACTCCTTAATCTACGTGATATAAATATTGGAGCTGAACCCCTCCCCACTATATTTTCCACATTTGAAAAGATTTCGGGCCTCGCTATCAACCCAAGGAAGTCGAACGCCTTTTACTTCCGGGATGGTCCACACCTAGATGAGATATGTTTTGCTAATTACACTTTGCCCGTAGCACACACTACATTTAAATATTTAGGGATCCAAGTGTACAGGGCACAGGCGGATCAACTAGAAGGCAATCTGCTGAAGGCAATCACTGAGGTACGCTCGAGTGTAGCCCTTTGGACATCCCTGCCGCTTTCAGTGATGGGGAGGATTGACATCTCCAAGATGGTGGTGCTTCCCCGACTACTATATTTTTTTGTGAATCTGCCATTGGTGGTACCGCAGGCAATCTTCCGCACCCTGAACACTATTCTCCCTGAACTCATCTGGGGTAAAGGCCGTCGTAGAGTAAGTCTCCGGAGACTACAACTGGAGACCCACAGGGGTAGACCAGGGGTTACCGATTTCAGGGCCTATTATTACGCTTGCCAACTCCAGTGGCTGTCTTACTGGACGGCGGGGAGGAACCTACAAGAAATAGGTTATACGCCACGGGACCTGGATAGAGGTGCGCTACATTCCCTACTCCTGCCAAAAGCCAAAATCCCTTCAGATGGGCCTACACTGCTAAAGATGGCACTTCAATGTTGGCAAAAGGCCCTGTAATACACACCAGGTGCAACCCCCTACGTGAATAACATTTCATTAGTGGGCATCTCAATCCCTGGGGGTAGGTTCACGAGGGCCAGGCACCATGACTGGACAGAGGCTGGCGTGGAGGTTGTTGGGTCGCTTTTTGGTGACGGCAATCTCCTAGACATCTCCTTTGTAAATGCGACAAAGAGTTGTTGTGTTTTCCTGAAGGGTTTGGTTCTGTCTATGTAAAACATTAAAGATCTTTTAACATCAAGTGCAAGTAGCGCTTTTTCTGCTACTGTGTCTGGGTTAGGAAAAAACACTGGTAGCTCTATAGTTTGGCTTGTGTGAAAAGCTGATGCTACCTATGGTAGAAACTTTTGTACGCAGTACCAATTTTGTTGGGAATATTTTGAAGAATGTTCTTGCAGAGCAAGTGCTTGTAGTTCCACATGGAAAGCAACTTTCCATGTCAGGAATTGAAGTTTACATGAGTGAAGTGGTTAAAATGGTGGTCCCAGAAGCCTGTTAAGGACAATGATAGGGTTCCAGGCTGGGGCCAAAGGAATAAAGGGTGGGATGACTCTTTTCAGCCCTTCCATAAAAGCTTTAACCACTGGTATCTTAAAGAGTGGCATGTGCTACCTGTTTTGTATGTAAGCAGCTAGAGCTGCTAACTGAGCCCTGCTTGCTGTAGATGGAAGAGATAACTTATAAGGTCTTGTACTGTGGGTGATAACGGCAGGATTTGTTTATTTAAACAGTAATGGACAAATCCTTTCCATTTGGTGGCATAGCATGCTCCGGTTTACGAGCTTGTTTAAGGATTTTCGTACATTCTTGCAGTAAGTTTAGGTGCACAAATTCTAAGTTTTCAGGAGATAGATCGCTAGATTTGACTGTCTGGGATTTGGATGCATCATCTTTCCTTGATCCTGTTCCAGCAGATGTGGCCAAAGAGGTAGTTTCTCATGTTGCTGTAGGGTTGAGAACCATGCCTGCCATACCCATATTAGAGCTATAATGATCAATATGACAGATGTCTGTGTTAGCTTCTGTACCACACATGGAATTAGTGGGAGAGGGGTAAAAGCGAAGACAAATACCCCTGACTAATTCATCCATAGGGCAATGCCCTTGAATTGTGGGTGAGGAAACCTGGAGGCAAAGCTTTGGCAGTTTGTCTTGAGGTTAGTGGGCAATAGATATATGTGTTGTGCTCCCCACCATTTGAAATAGGAGTGAAGGTGTGGTAGATTGATCACCCACTCGTGCACTTGTTGATATGTTCTGCTGAGCATATCTGCGAAGTCGTTGTCTGCCCATGGTAGGTACTTTGCTAGGAGGTGGATTTTATGAGATGTTGCACAGTGCCAGATGCGCTCTGATAGAAGGGTTACCAGTGAGGAGTGTGTTGCCCTTGTTTTTTAATATAGTACCTAGCAGTCATATTGTCTGTATGTATTAGTACTATCTAGTTGTGTATATGACTGCGAAAAGCTTTGAGAGCTAGTTGAATTGCTAGAGGCTCTAGAGGATTGATATATAGATGTTGTTGATGCACTGACCATAGACCATGAACTGTGAGACTTTGCATATGTGCTGCCCACCCCTGAAGGGATATATCTGTGGTAACTGTAATTTGCAGAATTGGGGCTTTGAAGGACTGATCCTGCAACAGATTGTTGCTGTTCCACCACTGCAGAGAACGATGGGTCGCTGGCCCTACCAAAACTAGATCTCGTAGATGCCCTTCCACTTGAGACCATTGTGACTACAGAAAGTATTGAAGAGGATGCAAATGCAGGCAAGCATTTAGTACTACGGCTATACAGGAGGACATCATAGCTAGAAAGCTCATGACTGTCTTTACTGTGATCTGAGTTTGTGATTGAAATAGTGGTAAAAAAGAATTTAAATTTTGTACCGTTTCTGGACTGGGATACGCTTTGCCTGTCACTGTAATGAGTGTTGCACCTAGGAAGGGTTGTACCTGGAGTGGTTGAAGGCGCAACTTTGGTATGTTAAGCGTAAACCCTAGTGTGTGTAAAAGGCTGATTAACTGTTTAGTGTCCTGAAGATATTGCTGTTTGATCGACTTTTGATGAGCCAGTCATCCAGATAGGGGAAAATGTGTATGCATCCCCTTCAGAGATGAGCTGCTACCACTGCAAGGCACTTGGTGAAGACCCTTGGAGCTGTAGTTCCTCTGAATGGTAGTACTTTGAATTGATAGTTCTGGCTGTTGAATGGCAAACAGAGGTAACGGCGGTGCGCTGGATGTAGGGAATATGGAAGTAGGCATCTTTGAAGTCTAATGCCATCATGAAATTCCTTGCTGTAGCAGTGGTATCACTTCTTGTAGTGTGACCATGTGGAAGTGATCTGAGGAGATGTAACTGTTGAGTGGCCTTAGGTCTGAGATTGGCCTCAACATTTTGTCTTTTTTGGGAATGAGGAAATATAGTGAGTACACCCTGTGTCCTTGATGTCGTTTTGGGACTATCTCTATAGCTCCTTTTTGAAGGAGGTATTGGACTTTGCAGGAGTGTAAGATGTTCTTGTGACATGTTTTGCGTTCTTGGTGGTATTGTAGGGTGTGTGTCCTTGAGTTCCAAACAATACCCGTGCTTGATTATGAGGAGGACCCATTGATCTCTGGAGATGTTTGACCAATTATGGTAGAACTGTTGTAGCCATCCCCCAACTGGTGTAATGTGCTGTGGAGGGAGGCTTAGGTGGTCACTGCTTTGGAGGTGCAGGCCTTTTAGTGGTGAACCCACACCCTCGTCCTCTATTGTTTCTGTAGTTTGACCTGTAATATATACCTCTAGCAATGTGTGCTTGGAATGAGCCCTGCTGCTTGTGTCCCATGCCTGAGACTGTGGTTGTACCCACTCCGGCTGCACCTCTGTACAGACCCCTGCGAAAGGAACTGCAGTGTTGGTAAGTCTGAAGGGATCTCATCGCTTTAGCAGTGTCACTGTCTTTTTCAATTTCTCTAACATTTCGTCCATTTGTGGACTGATTACATTTTGTCCATCAAATGGGATGTTTAGCAGGTGCTGTTGCACATCTGGCTTGAATCCAGAGACCATGATTCAAACATTGCATCTATTAAGGATACTGGTGTTAACCTCCAGCGCACTGGTGTCTGCAGATTGTAGGGTGCATTGTATGGTTGCATTAGATTTTACTCTGCCATCTTCTACCACTTGAGTTTCTCTCTGTTGGCATTGGTCATGGAAGTATTGCAGTAGTTCCTGCATCTCAACCTATGTGGCATGATTGTATCGAGAGAGTAGGCCTACCGAGTTTGCAATATGCATGTGGTTGGCTGCTTGAGCAGCAACACATTTGCCTGCGGTATTGTACTTTTTACTCTCATTATCAGTGGGGAAGCATCCCCTGTACCCTGGGGATTTGCTCTCTTCCTAGCGGTATGTACAACTAAAGAGTCTGGGGTAACCAGTCCTTTGATGTAAGCTGGATCCAGTGGGCACATTTATATTTCTTTTCTATTCTAGGGGTAATACCCCTAGACTTTACAGGCTGCTTGAAAATTTCTTGTGTGGATGATAACATGCCCTTTAGAATGGAAAGGGAATGCGCTGTCTTTTGTGACCTATTTAGTGTGTCTATGAGGAACTCATCCTCCTGCTTGATAGTACAGAGATTTAATTTATGGCAGTATGCAGCCCTCCTGATAATATCATGGTAGGATGTGGTATTATCAAGTGGGGACGGTTTGGATGGGTACATGTCTGGGCCTGGGTCAGCCACTGTGTCTGCGTCGTAAAGATCCCATGGCTCAAGTGTGGTATCTGGATTCCCTTGAGGGTCTGTAAATTATGGGACATTATAATCCCCTGTATGATCGTTACCTGTGGGTGAATGATCAGGAGAAACTTGGGGCTGCTCTGAGGCCAGGTGATCTGGAGGGGATGGATGCACTGCCATAAGTGGTGGCAAAGACAGTATAGGTAGAGTAGAATGTGAAGGGGAAGGAATAGGAGAAGGAGGGAAAAATATAGGGCTAGTGCCTCTGTCCTTTTTCTTATTTTTTGGGAGTCTTGGGTGGTTCAGGTCCCACAATCTCCTCTTCAAAGGTCCTTTTCCCTTTAGGAAGGGTAAGGGATATACGTGGTGGTGCCTTGGTACCCAATTTCCCAGTTTCTGGGTGAACAAAAAGTGTCTTTTCTCCTTTAGCCAGTTTGTCCTGCAATTCTTATAAAATAGGCTGAATTGTTTTTTGTATCAGTTGTGTTCCTTCTTTGGAGACTTTCGCCGTCGATGATGTGGTGGGTGTTGACATGGTCTCTGACCTTGTTGTGGTTTTTGGCAGATGTTGTTTCTACGCTGAAGTTTTGGGCATTAGTTTCAGTGCTGTTGGAGCTGGAGGATCGGCGCCAATGCTTTTTTCTGGAATGTCTTCTGCTTCGACTCCAAATCTTTATGGTACTTCAGAAGTGCCGAGCTGTTTTTTTTTGGCACTGATGTAAAATGAAGGGCCTTAACTTTTTTGACGTTTGTCGATGGTTTTGCAGGCAAAGTGGAACTGGTGGCCTTGTGTGCCTGATGTTGGAGACCACCATGGCCCAAGGGCAGTGGGGTTCCAAAAGCCAGTTTGTCAGTCTTTGCGGGGTTTGGGTGTCTTTCACCGAGGTACTCATATGCCCTTGTAGATTTGGATCAGGGTAGGAGTCTGAGCTGTCTCCACTGTCTCGGAACGTCTGTAGGCGCTATCTGCACCTCTGTGTCCTCTGGTTCTTGTTTGTGGTCTGGTGACTGTCAACCAAAGATGTAGGGAGTGTCGTCTGTGTGTCACTGCATGGTAGAATGGGCCCAACGATGCTTCCTTCACTGCCAAAGTGTCTTCTTTGACTGGAACGCCAAGCACGCCTCACACAAACTCTTGGGGTGTTCTGGAGATATACACCATGGGTCACTGTTCCTAACTGAAGAGAGGGGATGTCGATCTAGAAAATGGAAAGGGAAGTCAAAGTGACTTTTACTTGGTGCCCTCACACATCTCAAGGGATGTCATGCTTCATCATAGGGTGGTGCTCCTCGTCGAGCCGGTGCTGCAATGCCCTACGGGTCCCCCAAAGGATCGCGTTAACGGAGACGCAGTGCGAGGTAGTGCTCATGAAGTAGTGAGTGAGTTTAACAATGGCTAGAGGATATCTGTGCTGTATAAATTTAATGACGAGATTCCTCTATTATGAATAAAAAACAAAAGGTTGTGGCTGCTGAAGGGTTATGATGGCCCTAAGTAGCTATGACATACATGTGTAGAAATTAAATTTTGTGTAAATAAAATGTTATGCTGGTTAGGTCAGCATGTTTTGCGCCCTTGATGGTCTCAGGAGGAGATCCCTGGTGCTTCATCAGGACCAAAGGAAAGAAAAATAGTGATATATTGGCAATGGCCTTCTCAAAATGAAGTAGTGCCACCAGTTAGACCCTTGTAGGGATCCAATCTAGAGCGACAAGAGGACAGGGGGAAAAGGGGGTGCAGACAAAACAGTACATAAAAACAGTGTTAGTCAAGTGTCTGGTGTAGAAGTCCTGATACAACCAGAATGTCTCTATTATGTCCCTATAATGTGGACCGCATTTATGTCTCTGGCCTCCGAGATGGCAGCCAGATGTAACTTAATAGATGCGAGCATAAAGCTGAATTTAGTCAGGGAGAGCAGATAAGGCAAAATGTTATGTGGAAAAGACTCAAGAAGGTGCACACTGTTGCAAAGGCACCATGAACAAAAACGTTTCCATTTGAGAGTGTGCGTTTTAATCGTGGACGGTGCCCTTACTTTAGAAAGGATGTCCCTACAGTCTTGCGGCAGGTCTAATTCCTTAAACTCAGCAAGTTCAGTAACTACACATGAAGTTGCAGTGGGGCTGGATGTGGATGGAGAATCTGGCCCCTGCTCAACGTTAGCAGTGTTGACGATACTGGGAGGCGATGAGGTCTGCATTCTGAGAGTAGGAGAAGCTCTGTGAACCAGTGCCAATGTGGAGCAATGAGAATCATTCAGCATGGCTCTCTTTTCAATTTCATCAGAAGCCTCGGAATTAACGGAAAGGGAGGGAATGCGTAGCCGAAGATCCCTGTCCATCTTAACAGAAAAGAGTTTCCCAATGAACCTTTTTCTGGCTGCCAGCTGGCAAAGAATTGACATTTCCGGTTCACCTCGAAAGTGAAGAGATCCAAGTTGGGCTTGCCCCACAGTTGGAAGATGGACTCGAGAACCATCTGATTTAGCTCCCATTTGTGGCAAGATTTGGAAGTCCTGCTCAAGGTATCTCAAGATATCTGCCAGACTGTTCTTTCCTCCTGGGAGATGTTGATAGAAATGTGGTGATAGAGAAGCCACTTCCATATGTCCTGTGCTTTCTGCGACAGGGTTGGGCATGTGACCCCTTGTTTGTTCAGGTAATGCATGAATGGGGTATTGTCTGTCCATATCAGAACCGAGGCCTGAATCCTTGGGAGCAAAGCCTGTGAGGCCGGAGAAATGTCTCAGAGCTCCAGAAAAATGATGTGCATCTTTGAAAGCGCTTTGAACCACATGCCCCTTATCTGGAGGTCCTGAAGGTGGGCTCCCCATCTTTCTAGAAAAGCGTCCGTAGTGAGAACGAAATCCGGTGTCTGAGAAAGGAAAGTTAGCCCCATTGAGAATTTTCTGGAGCGCTGCCATCAAAGCCGAGCTGCCTACATAACTGGAGTTATTCACAACACATCGTCGAATGATCCGGTTACTTTAAGCCATTGATTGTCTAGTTCCTCCTGTATTGCTCTCATTCTGAGATGAGTGCAAGGTACCATTAGAATTGCAGAGGACATCATGCCCAGTAGAGATTTTATCAGTCTCACAGAAGCAAACTTTTTTCCTCCTAACTTTGTTGCTAGGGAAATGAGATGTGTTCGCCTTTCTGTGGACAAGAATGCCTTGTCATGGATAGTGTCCAGGATCGCTCTGAGAAAAAGTGTATTTTGAGACTGTTGCAGAACTGACTTGAAAATTGAGAGTTAGCCCCAGGGAACAAAACATTTGTAGGCAGGTTGATGTCGTTTTTGAGGCTTGACGAAAAGACGGTGCTTTCATTAACCAGTCATCTAGGTAAGGAAACAGCTGCAGGCCTTGCACCCTGAGATGAGTAGCAACTGGAGCCAGACATTTGGTGAATACCCTTGGTGCTGACCGCAAACCAAAAGGCAGAACTCTGAACTGAAAATGAGCACCTGCCACAGTGAAACGGAGAAACTTTTGATGTTTGGGATGAATAGGGAAGTGAAAATATGCATCCTGCAAATCTAGTGTCGTCATATAATCACATTGATTGAGTAGCTGCAGTAACTCCTGGAAAGTGACGATGCGGGAGGACTTCTTCTGCAGATATTTGTTTAACTTTCTTAGGTCTAGGATTGGCCTCCACTCTCCTGACTTCTTTTTTATCAGAAAGAAACGGGAATAAAAACCTTTCCCCACCTGAGAGTGAGGCACTTTCCTGAGAGGTTTAAGATGAGGTGGAAGTCTCTTGAGAGGCGGATGAGCCGGTGGGATATTTATGACTTCTAGGGTATGCCCATATTTTACTATGTCCAGGACCCACTTGTCTGAAGTGATTTTTCTCCATTGGTCGAAATGTAGAGAAATATTTGTGGCATTGAGTTTGATGCATGGCCGAATTGTTGCAGGAGCTGGGGAGGTGTCACTGTTTCCTAGCATTATTCCTGGACTGAGGGGTTTGTTTTCTTCTGTTTTGCTGTTTGGAGTAAGCGGCAGCTGGAGGAGCTCTATACGATTGTTGTTGCTGTTAATAGCCATATCAATATTGGTAAGTCTGTTGCTGGTATTTCTGATAGTTTCCACGAAAGGAATATGATCCTCTGCCACGGGCTCCTCGAAAGGGTGTTTTCCTATAGTGGAGTGTTCCTAAAGCCTTAGCTTTATCTGTGTCTTTCTTTATTTCCTGTAAGGCATCGTCGATGTGTTTGCCAAACAGTGCGTCCCCATCGCATGGCATGGAAGGTGGTAGACTTGAGCCATCCTTTGCGATGGAGAACTGCTGCTCCAGCTAGTTGTCTAAAACCTAACAAAGCCAAATCCATAGATAAACCTATAATTTCCAATGCGGACCATTCCCCTTCAAGCAGAATCTTCCTTGCTTCTTGTTTTTTGTCTTCCCACAAAGAATCGAGAACGTGCAACATCAGACCACATTTGGCCGTCATATCTCTCTAGGATTGCTAAGGAATTCGCAGCAAGCACTGATGCACCCGCCATAGTGGTAAATCTTTTGGCAATATTGTCCAAGCGCCTTCCATTCTTGTCAGGTGGCACAGTAATGAGCACTGAAGGATTCTGAGTTCGCCGCTGTGCAGCCTGAGAAATTACTAAATCCGGCTTATGTCCTACCAGGCATGCAGGTGCATTATTTTTTTGTCAATTCTCTAGTGGATTGCCGGCACTGAATAGGGATTCCTCATGATTTTAACTCCTTCTTTCCATATGTGATCAATGATGTGAATTGTTTGGGCAGATTTTCTGTTTTGGTCCTTAAAATCATATAGGAAGCAGTCAGACTGCTTAACTGGCCTGGGTAGGTCAGAGTCAGAGTCAGAAACAGCTTTATTCGATTTTAAAAACAAAACCATAAAAGCATACATATATAAAAATACATTCTTGGCAAAAAGACAATGAATTTTAAAAGTACAAGGTTCATACCTTTAAAAAATAATCTAATTCATGGAGATCCTAAATCTTAAAATGGTTTTAAGAAACAGAGACACAGAGAGAATAAGAAATTCATCATCTAGCATTTGCAATTTGACCAATGCCACTCTACATTGCCACAGCCCCAATTTTTTTTAAACGGGTCGGAGCAAGCTTTTCCTTGGTGCAGAGTAGTATTTGCAAAAAAGGATACAATGGAGGGATGATTGGGCAGAGACCTGATCGCAGGGGCAAGGAATGAGGTCCTTTGTCCAACAGTTTATCTCGGGAAATGTGACTAATCTAAAGAAGACATTTATCCTAAAACGGGTCAAAAGCATTCGGGAATAACAGCTGGGGACTAGTTTCAAGTATGGCTGTATGCCTTGATTTTGAATAAGTAATTGATTAGCCATAACAGAGCTCTTACATTTCTCTATGTGCCAGCGTTTCTCTGTTAGAAAGTGCAGGCAGGATTTCTTGAGGTTCTTTCTTGACAAATCCACTACATTTTCTGGGGAGTCAAAGAATTCTGGATGGCCCATCTCGATAAAAAATGTTTTGAGATAATTAAACCAGGAAATTTTTGAGGCCCCATCAAGACTTAAACAATCCTTGATTATATCCCTGTTCAAGCCTGTCTCGGTTCCAGACCAGACTTTGTGCCACAGCAGAATGGGCTCCAGCTTGATAAGGTCCGAAATATATAATACACCCAACTCTTGGTGACAGACATAAGAGGAGGTACTCCTGGGCACAGCCAGTAAAAAGCGAAGGAAGGCGTTCTGGCAAGTCTGAATCCTCGAGGTATTCACAGTCCCCCAGATTCCTGCACCGTACAGTGCTGTAGATACACATTTAGATCTATATATATCTAACAACACTGGTACTGGACGGCCTCCTACCTTATTTGAGAAATGCTTGACAGCCCCTATAGCTCGTGAAAATGCTAGTTTTCGTGATTCCCCTGCTGCTATCCATGTGCCCTTTTTATCAAAGTTAATGCCCAAGTAGGAAAAGGTGTTAACAGTGATGATTTTTGTGTTGGACAAAAAGGAGTTGCAGTGGAGGTTCTTCTTTTTTGTGCAACACATAGTAAAAGTTTTACTTATGTTAATCTTTAGGCCCCTATTACCCATATAATCTGAGAAATTACTAATCGATCTTTGGAGGCCAATTTGAGTCCGAGCCATAATTACAGCATCATCTGCATATAAAAGGATGGGGATATAGGAGTTACCGATTTTTGGATAATCCTGCTTATCTTCCAGAAGGTGAGATGCAGCTGAATTGATATATAAATTAAACAAAAAAGGAGCTAAAATACAGCCTTGTCTCACTCCCTTTCCTATAGGGAATTTGGAAGTGCAGTCCCCCCTATCCCCAAAGCGGACCCTTGCACCTGCATCTCGATATAATTCTCTGATGAATATTAAAAGGTTTGAGTCCACTCCCATGTCGTGCATAATTAGCCATAGTTTATTGTGGTTAATACAGTCAAAAGCCGAACTTAAGTCCACAAATGTGAGAAATAAGTTCTCATTTTTGGCCTCGACATATTTGGCTACTAATAATGCTAGGTTCAAACCTTGCTCCGTTGTCCCCAAACCTTCCCTAAAACCATATTGGAACTGGGAGAGAATACCTCTTTCATCTGCCCAAGTTTGCAGTTTACTAATAATAACTCTCCCCGCGATCTTCATGAATGAATCAAGTAAGGAGATCGGTCTATAACACTTAGGTGCGTTGCGATCTCCTTTCTTGAATATGGGCACCACAATGGCTTCTTGCCATGTCTTTGGAAAGCCCAATTTTGTAAAGCTGTTAAGGACGTTGGTTAAAAGAGGAGCCCATAACTTAGTTTTAGCCTTAAATATGTCCACGGGTATTCCATCCGGTCCCGGTGCCTTACCCGCTGGGCTCTTGTCAATGGCTGTCAAGATTGCTTCCAAGGAAAAGTCTACATCAATTGGATAGGGCAGTACATCTTGAGATCTTAAGTTTAACCCCCCTTCTATGACTACCTCGGGGTCTTCTTGATAGAGCTCCCGAAAATAGGTCACCCAAGTCTCTTCTGTAATGGCTATTTCAATGGATGCTGATTCGTTATCAGTAAAGAAAGGGGCATTTACTGCTTTCCAGAAAGCAGTATTATTTTTGGAATAGCATGCTTCCCAGAGGGTGTGCCAAGCATCTTGTTTAATTTGTTTTTTTCTTTTTTTGACTGCCTGTTGGTAGGCTAATCTAGCGGATCTGACTTCAACCATTTCCCTGGGGGCTCGCTTAAGTTGGGTCATTAGAAGGGCATGAGTCTTACTGCACTCTCTATCAAACCATCTCTTACTTCTATTAGCCCCAGAGTGCGGAGGTTTTGTAAGTAACTTTCCAATTTCCTCAGTAATGCTAAGGAATGCATCGATCACTTTGGGAAATTCTACATTCTCAGTGAGGCAAATATTAAATTCCACTTCCTTGGATCGAATTAAATTTCCTAGGAAGGTCGCTGGTTCCACTTTGTCCCATTTTAAAGTATAACCATTCTTCCTGGGAGGTTCTAGTCTATAAATATATAGGTTCTGAACTGTAGAGTCAGTAGTACTTTTGCCCATCGGAATAGCAAAGGACATACTAAGTGGTAAGTGGTCACTCATTGCTACCTCGCATAGTTCAAACGCACAAATACGGTGAGAGTATCGTTTAGATACTAAGAGGAAGTCAATGACTGAATTACAGCCCCTTCCTATAAAAGTAGAATTAAACGGAACTGGTGGTGAGCAAAGTTCATTTGCAAAGCCTAAATCCAGGGAAAACAATATATCATTTAATTGGTTTCCCAGGGAAGTATGAGAAAAATGTGCTGAAGGAAAGCCTTCCCTCTCCCCCAAGTCACATATATTTTGATCGCTAAATGGACATAGAAAGTAGTTAAAATCGCCAAGCCAAATCACACAAATATCTGAAGGTTCGTTTTCATCTATATCATTTAGGGTCTCGTGTAGTTCTTTTAAGGTTGAGGCCCATAGATCTTTTGGGATATTATTATAGAAATTAATCAAGTTTATGTGTTGTTTACCCCCAAACGTTATGTGCAAAACTTGATAAAAAGCAGAAACTGGTAAAAAGGATATCTTTACTTCCTTTAAACAATTTGAAACATAGGTGCATAAGCCCCCTTTGTTTCTCCCTCTTAAAGTGTGTATTGCTGGCGTGTGGTAAGTGCGATAGCCATTCATATGAATGGGTTCTACAGTCCAGCATTCCTGAAGGCAGATGATCGAATGCTTTTTTAGGAAAGAAGTACAATTTATATCTCTTAGCCTAGAAGACAGGCCAGCAATGTTCCAGGACAAGAATGTAAGAACAGAACCTATATCACCCTATGGCAAAGAAGGAGCAAGAGTAGTTTCACAGGGGACGGCCCTTTCTGATATTTCTATGTTAGGCCGAATAGAATTGATTTGTATCTCTTCGCCCACAGTACTTATAATGGTAGTTTCAGGGTTGTCCCTAGGGGAGTCTAGCAATTGGGCAGGCCATTGATCAGACAATGGTAGTAAAACGTCATCATTGGCAACCTCCCCTACAGAATCAGATACATGGGGTTTTGGGGGTAGTCAATCGACCATATCTAGGCAGCTATACCTATTTGTTCTTGGAAAGGAGTCCAACCAGCCCTGTTCTGTTGAGACAAACCCACCTCTTGCACAGTTAGTGTTAAAATTGCCTCTCCCTACCTTGGTCCACTTGTCATTGTTTGCTTGATAAGGATAAAAGTGAGCAAGGGGTAATGGGGTAATATTGGTGTAATGCAAAGAAGGTCGTGCCTGTAGGATGTATTTTACAGCCTGCATGTCGTTGAAATTGACAACAATACAGTCCCCCGATGAGTCTTTATTACTTCTGCCCACCCAGCTACTCTCCGGGCAAACAAGATCTTAGCGTGGGTACAGGGAGGGAGTGGACGGTTGGTATTGAGCCAGTGCATTGTTTTGTTCTTTAACTCATAGTATGACTCAGTATTTTTTCCTTCAAGACTAGGTACCCCCGTCAATACAACTACGTATGGTGCAGATTCTGGTGGAAGATCTATGGTAGGTAATTTGTAAGCGTTACAATGGGAGGACTCGGATCTATTCACCTTTTCATTTATATTCTGTGGCAGAACATGGTCAGCTTTAGCATTGACATTAGAGGATTTCTGCGGGGACATAACTCCTGTGTGTGGGTTTTGAGTACCGCTAGTATTTATGATGTTATCATTACAAGCAGTAGCCTCACCTTTACCCCGAGATATTCCTAACAGGGGGGAGGAAATTTTCTCTTTAGGATTGCTTACAGTGTTAACAAGAGGGGGGTGTTTACAATGCTCTCTATATGTGTCTGTTTTCATCAGTTGATTAAGTTCAAGATTTGTTAGAGCAGTTTGTTCTAATTTCTTAAGACGCTCCTCTATCTTAGTAAGTCTATCGAGAATCGGACGGGTTGAATATTCAAAGACTTCCCTGATTTTTGAATAAAAACCATCATCTAGTTGTCTAGGTAGATCTTAAGTGACTTCGGTCAATGGTAGGTCAGCAGCTCCCAGCATGTGATTAAGTGGAAGTTTGGCACTTTTTGGTTTAGTCGATCTTGGCTGATTCCCCTTTTTCCCACGCGGGGCAGTCTTCTGTTTTGGCTTAGCCCCTAAAATTGGGGCAGGGGAAGATGGAATAACCTCAGATGTTGCATGTGTTTGAGCTCGAGTAAGTACACCTTCTGGTTGATTAGTTACAACATCAGCAGAAATAGATTCAGTCCTGGTGGTACTTCTAGTGCCTATGTCCCTTTTCCTTTCCGGAATTAAGTCCATAGAAGAGTCAGTGCATTCCCCCTCACTAATCGTACAATTAGTTGAGATAGAATTTGTATTATTAACCACAGGTGTAGCAACTAGAGCAATTTTCCCTAAAGAGGAACGTTTGGCATTAAGGGGATCCAACGAGAGACGACGCTCTGTAAGATCAATTTCACGTTCTAATAAGTTAGTTGCTCTTACAATGAAATTGTCTAAAGTTCCTGCCATAGAAGTGCCAGCAACGGTACTCTTGGTCCTGGACATTCCTCCTGCAGTTTTCATCATGATTACCTCTTGGCAGATGAATTAGAAGAGTGCACGGGGGGTGGCCCAGCCCAGCGTCTCCAGTCTCGAACGGCCTCAACGGCCCGCTCTTTGCCCGGTCTTCGCCCCGGCTCTCGTCCCGCACACGTCCCGCTAACGCGTGTGAGCGGTAGTATGGTAATAAAGAAGAAGGAGGCGGAGATAGGGGAGGAGTCGGGAAGAGGGCCAGGTGCAGCCGATGTGCAGCGCGCACAGCACCCTGGTCCTCGCAGTCCCGAGTGCGTGAGTAGCAGATGGCAGACGCTCCCCTTTGGCAGATAGCAGCAGGCAGCGCAGCGTCCTTCGAAGTACAATATTCGGTGTAGGAGACGAGCCCCAGAGTCAAGCAGCCAGGTCCAAATCCTCGAGTGGCATGGGTAGGTGGAAACGAGTTGCCGTTCTCATCGTAATAGCGCGAAAGCCCCAATATCCTCAGGAGGAGAATCAACTGCTTGAGGAGCCGGAGGAGAAGGAGTCGGAATTAGGTAGTCATCCCATTCAACAAAGGTTGTAGGCGTCTTAGCAATCTCACCTTCCTCAGCAACTTCATCATCATCATCATCCATTGCCATCTGTTCTTCTGTCTAGAACAGGCAGGGAGGACCTTTGTTTCTCACCAGAACCTGCTGCCGCAGGGAAGCAAGAATGGTAGTCCTGTAGCATAACTGTTACGTCCTGCACTAAAGCTATAGGCATTTGAATCATGGGCTCTTGGTGAGGCAAAGTCAAAATTGGGGTGAATTGCAACAAAGAAGTCCTTCTTTGTTGCGGCGTCGACGATATCTTCGCCGACGGTGAAACGGACACCATCAATGTTGAAATAACTTGTCAACGATGGAGTTGTCATCGTCGAAGCCGTCGATGGCAGAACTCCCTGTCACAACGACGTGAGGTAGAAAATCTGAGGGACTTGCCTCTCTGTGGAGTATTCTAGAGAGTGCTAGAGCCTGATTAGCTGTGCTTCAACTTTGGTTCTTTTTTACAAGAGAACAAAGATGGGCTACTGCAATGACTATGCAGTGCATTATAGCATATTATGATATGTATTACTACTATTATATATATTATAAATATATATATATATATATATGTATATATATATATATATATGCGTTTTGGCCTCTCGGCCTTGTTCACATAACGCGCTACGGAGTTACCATGTTGTTTTTAAAGTGACAGTGTAACCACACGTGATATCATATTTTCATAGACATAAACAACATACTTTGAGTGCAATTCCGCATTGTCAATGTGCAACATGCTGCCATAAATAAGAATTTAACTGATTTAAAAACAGATTTAAATAATAAACTTAATTTGATAGAATAATTTAGGTAAAATACCAACTTCATTATACTAAAAAATCCTTTTCTTAAAGCAATTCTATTTCATATATACAACATATTAAGCAATCTTCACGACTATTGGCCTCCATTGACTGTATATGTATATATATTTTTTGTGTTAAAAAATGGCATATAATTTCTTAACCCGCTATGTACCCTACTTTTGGGAGTAATATCCTTTCAAGCTTTATCGCGGGTTGTATTATTGTTTCTTTGCCTTTTATTGCTCAGTTGGGCCTCTTATATTTATCCAACCGTCAACTCTGGAATGTTCAACTAACCATCCCTCATTCATTACACTCAAATAGACCTGCATATTGATTCTATTGTGTTGTACCTTGCTTTGTAAAGTTCCTTAACATTTTTGTTAAGGATGTGCACAATGATACTAATTTCTGCTTTCACCGCGCATTTGCATTTCTCCAAATGCTGAACGTCCTACAATAAAGTGCAAGTGGTAAAAATAAATAAATAGTGCTACCAATAAATTATAATATTTATCAAAAACTTGTGCTGTTAAAATGTATGCTTTTCTGTCTTTATGACCTAATGTCATGGCGGCGAAAAAACGGCTTGAAGAATATTTTATATATATTACTCATCATATATATATTTTTTTATATATCACACTGCTCACTTTGATTTATTTATAAGCATGTATAAAAATCTTCACTGGAGTTGTGTCCATTTGGAGTCTTTGTATCTAACTCTAATATATATTTAGTCTCCAAGAGACGGAGTTTAGCCTCTCTGTTACTTCCTCGTCTGGAAACTGGAATACAGTCAATTAAGAAGTATGTTAATAAGTCCAATTGGTTATCATGTTTCTCTTTAAAATGTCGTGCCACCGGGTATGTGGGGTCACTGTTGGTAATTGCCCTCATGTGCTGCAGTATACGTTTGTGGGCCTGTAACTTAGTACTGCCCACATACTGCAGTCCACAAGGGCAACCCAACACGTACACCACATACTCCGTACGACATGTCATGAATTTAGATATCTTAACGGGATGCTGTGAAAATGGTGTATTATACACAGTCTTATTGATCCCACATTTAGATGTACGACAATTGTTGCACTTCACAAACCCCTTGCGCGCAGTTAGCCAATTTGCAGATGGTTTAATTTCAGGACAACTGCGCACTATAGAATCTTTCATGGATTGTGATTTTCTAAAGGTGATGCTAGGATGTTTTGGCATCATCCTACCAATTATCGGGTCACTGCGCACTATTGACCAATTTTTGCGCAGCGCATTGTGCTGTTGGCTATATGTTAATATGAGCCTAGTAACATCCTTTTTCTCCTTGTCCTGATCCTTAGGTTCTTTAACTTTCTTTGCTAATAATGCTTGTCTGTTCAATAGATTTGCTTTGTCTCTCGCTATATCAATGATATTGGCTTTATAACCTATCTCTATAAACCATTGTTTACTTTGTTGTTGGGCTTCCCTTAGATCTTTGTCATTACTGCATGCTCTTCTAATCCTTAGCATTTCTCCATATGGTATACTACGTATCAAATGCTGAGGGTGATGACTAGTGGGATGTAGAAGACTATTGCCCGCTGTCGGTTTACGATATAGGCGGGTTTCAATTCTCTGTTTTTCTATGTACACTTCCAGATCTAGGAAGTATACTGAGCAGTCGCTTATAGTCGCTGTAAAATGGAGATTTAGTTCGTTCTGATTGATATTTTGGACAAACTCTTCTGCTGTTTCTTTTGTTCCATGCCATATAACATACAAATCATCTATATAGCGTAGCCATAGTCTTATATGTTTATCTACAATTTGTTTGTGTTGATTATTCAGAACTAACTCCTCCCACCACCCCATGTGGAGGCAGGAGTAGCTAGGGGAAAAACATGCCCCCATAGCTACTCCTCTATTTTGTTGTAGGATTTGGTTCTGAAAGAGAAAATAGTTATTGTTCAGACAATACCTAATCATTGTTATTAGCATTTTGTTATATTGGGCAAGTCGTATTGGTCTTGAATTCAGGTAGTGCTCTACTGCCCGTACCCCATCTTTATGATATATACTTGTGTATAGCGACGTTACATCTAAACACATTAGTAAATCCTCTGATTGCCAAACATAATCATTAATGTGTTTTAAAAAGTCACTGGTGTCCTGTACAAACGATGGCAAGTTTTTGACATATTCCTGTAAAAAGAAGTCTATATATTTTGATGAATTTTCCAATAGGCTGCCCTTAGCCGATATTATTGGCCGACCTGGAGGTGTTGTAACGTTTTTATGCACCTTTGGTATAAAATATATAACAGGCATCACAGGATGTTCATTTTTTTTAAATTTAAACTCATCTATGCTGAGTAAGCCCGCACTTTGCCAACCATTCAGTTTAGAGTAATATTCATTCCACGATGCCCGTACTATTTGAACATTGCTTCTTTTATAGCAGTTTTTGTCACCCAATTGTGAATCAGCCTCTGCCACATACATATTCCTTGGCTATATTACCAGATTACCTCCTCTGTCTGAGTTGCTAAGGATTATCTGGTCGTTAGATTGAAGTTTTTTCATAAATCTATGATATGCATGTTGTTGAAAGTTGTACTTTTTGCGACTTCTTTCAGATTGTATTTTGAGATTTTTAATTTCACTGGTTACTGATTCATTAAAAATGTCTAAAGAGTCTTGTGTTGTTAAGGGTTGGAACTTGGATTTTAATTTTAATTTCGTAGCTACTGTTGCGTAGGATGTAATGCTTGGGCTAGTCGGCATAACATTTTCGCTACTGCTTTCTTGTCTTAGTCCTTGTAGATCTGCCAGTAATTCAGCATCCCCTGCAGTGAGATTATAATCGCCTGATTGTGGCTCTGCCACTAGCTCCTTGGTTGCATTATTTGCTTTGCAATTGGTTTCATAATGCTTTTTTAGTTTTAATTTGCGAATAAATCCGAATATGTCCATACGGGTTTCTGCATAACTGAAGCTCTTCAATGGACAATAAGACAGACCCAGTTCCAACAACTGAATTTCAGCTTTTTTTTAAACCATGGGTGACAAGTTTACGACTGTATTGGTAACAGTTGTATTCACTATGTTTGCTTCCTGTCCCATCTCTTCTTGAAATAAGGTTTTTTGGCTGATTTCCCTCCTTCTGCTGAATTTCCGTCTCCCCCTTCGCTTGATGTTGCGCCTTTGTCTATTTGTTGGTTCTGTTTTGTATATATATATATATGTTTATTTTTATTGTGAGACTCCCACCTCGACAGTAGGGATGATTCAAGCATGTGAATCTATGAAAGATCCAATACTGGATAACCATGACTTCCCCATCCACTCCTGTGGACTTTATCATTGAGTGTGCGAACATTGCCTCAAAAAACAACATTTTCCAGTACAAAAACCAACTGTATCACCAAGAACACAGGACATCAATGGGCAGCACATTTGCGCTTTGTCTGGCATGCCGCTATACACTGGCGTAACGAAAATTGTGGGGGCCTCCCTGCAAAGTACGTGGAGGGGGCCCCCTCCGGGCTCAATCAAGAGCTCTCCGGCCAGAGTACTGTCCTGAGGGGGCTCCCTGGAGCTTGGGGACCCCCCGCACCGCGGGGGTGGCGGGGGCCTGTGTTACGCCCCTGCCTCTATATGGCCCATTTCGAATCCACACATATTTTCTCGAATACCTACCGCTACCAAACTGACATTATTAAATGAAAACGCCACATCAATGACATCCTTGTCTACTGGGGGCTTCAGAAGAGAACTGCCAAGAATACCACTTATGGATAAACTCAGTGGTTCCATACTTACATTTCACACTCTCAAAGTCTAAGGAGGAAATTCCTTTCCTCGACCTCCTCATTTCCCTGGATCATGGAAAACTTAAAACCAAAACCTTTAAGACAAAGACTGACTGCAACATCCTACTCCCCTTCAATAGTCATCACCCCAAGGCACTACATGAAAACCTACCCTATGGACAGTTTTTACGCCTGAGAAGGAACTACAGCAACCTTACTGAGTACGATCAACAAGCAGATGATTTGAGCAGAAATCTCAGGGACAGACAGTATCCTAAAAAGGTGATCAGAAGCGCGAATAAGAGAGCACGTAACAATCACTGTGAAGCCCTACTAGAAACCTTTACAAGACCAAAAGATGACATCATGGCATGTGTGACAACTTTCACCCCGATGTCCAATAAGATTATGAGCATTATCTTAAAACAATGGCAAATTGTCAATGCAGGGGAGCTCAATTTGGAACGCCCCAGATTTGCTTTTAAAAGAACACAAAACATTAGGGATCTTTCAGTACACACTAGATCTCGCCCCCAGACCATGACACAACAAACCATATTATGGAATTTACCAGCAGTGAAATGCCACTATCCATGTGGCAGCTGCAGTGTTTGTGCCTCTACACGCTTTACTAAAACACACAAATTATAACAGAAAAAATTGTGTGTACCTCATTAAGGCCCCTGTAACCTACATTATGTAGGTATGACTACAAGACCAGTCAAAACTAGGATTAGTGAGTACAAAAGTAACATTCTTTGCAGCCGCAGTGCGACCAAATGTGCAATCACTACATTGGCTTTAAACACACAACTGATCATCTGACCTGGACTATTCTGGAGGAAACCCCGACCAAGAATACCACTACTCTTTTTAAAAAAGAACATTGTTGGGTATTTCACCTCTGTACACCCATACATGGTCTGAACGATGATATACCATGGATTGAGCTACAATAGTAGCTAATCCTGCTCTTTCTGACATGTACTTTCCATGCAGTAAGTGCCAAGCTGTTTTAATACACGTTATTGTTCCAAACACTATCTGTTACCTTCTCCTTATGTGACATACCTTTTAGACCACACTTGGTCGATCTTTTTACATACAATAGGTATAGATTCTCTACCCCCTTCAACTACATGGAGCAAGTTCACATATGTGTGAATACTGTGTCTGTAACATGACAGCCTTTGAAATACAGCGAGTTCACATATATGTGAGTACTGTGTTTTGATACACAATAGCTTTTGAAATACCTACACCTGACCAGGCCATATATGGACATACCGTCCCCGCCAGTACCTATCTCTGCCCTACACCAACGTTCCATTAGGTGTCAGACGCCCCATATGACATCTTTACCATTTTAATATGGCGGCCGTCCTTTGCCGATATGTTCGGGACTTAATGAGCATTCACTTTACTCTTTATGTCCATTTGGCTTACAAATCTATACTTTATCTTACGAGAGAAAGAAATATTATTCATGACCTTTTAACACATTGAACTAAGCAACGAGCTTCACACTGGCTATCCCACATGATACAATTTTACCGCTCTAAGATGACAGTCTCTGTCATACTGGAAATTCACTTACACTCTTCCGGCGCCACACCGGCAGTGATCGTACTGAACCACGCACTATAAAACCTGCAAACACCCCGTCCCGAAACATCTACAAGCGCTTGAGAGGATGGGTTGATGCAGCTACGTGTGCCTTTCACCAAAACCGTGAGTACTTCCCTGGTTTGAAGACACAATAACTTTATGCCCCTATTCGTACACAACTGTAACCTCTATATTCCTTGATACAGAGTGTGAAGAAATGCACCCTCTTTTTTTAATCAAGGGGACTACTTCCTAGTTCGTTGAGGTAAGAGGTCCCTCTTCCCTCATCTAGAGATCGAATCTTCACTATGTAAAGGTCTTGCCATTAATGGGACGCACTACAATAATGCTTGTTTGTTCACTTACCTTTGTCTAGAGTTAGCCTTTATTACGAAACGTTGAGCATTCTTGACAAATTTTATACGTTACGCCGGTTTATAGCATATCACTTTGCATGATTTTCTACAGAACCGAGATGCATACTGACCACTACAATACACTTACCTCGTAACTAATTTTGATGACCTGTTGGGGTAGTTCATACCCAAATGCCCATTTTTACTACCTCTACTAACTCACCGTTGCTTTCAACATTATGCACAGCCACTACATGGCTATTTTTTGATCAGTCAACACAGAGACTGTGTCTGGCTACCTCTCAGAGGCCAGAAACATAAATGAGGTTCACATAATAGGGACATTCTGGTTGTATCAAGATTTATACACCAGAAACATGATTAACACTGTTTTTATGTACTGTTTTGTCTGTACCCCCTTTTTTTCCTTTTCCTCTTGTCGTTCTAGATTGGATCACTACAAGGGTCTAACTGGTGGCACTAGTTCATTTTGAGGAGGCCATCGCCAATATACCACTATATTTCTTTCCTTTGGTCCTGAAGTAGCACCAGGGATCTCCTCCTGAGACCATCTAGGGCGTGAAACATGTCGACCTAACCAGTATAAAATTTTATTTACACAAAATGTCATTTCCACACATGTATGTCATAGCTACTTAGGGCCATCATAACCCTTTAGCAGCCACAACCATTTGGTTTTAATTCATGACAGAGGAATCTCTTTAAATTTATACAGCACAGATATCCTCTAACAATTGTTAAAGCGACCCTTCGGGGGACTGATAAAGCATTGCAGCGCTGGCCCGACGGGGAGCACTGCCCTGTGATGAAGCATGACATCCCTTGGGATGTGTGAGGGCAACAAATAAAAGTCACTTTTTACTTCCCTTTCCATTTTCTGGACCAAGATCCCCTCTCTTCTCTTAGGAACAGTGACCCATTGTTTTGGTTTATACATTACTTGGGAGCACAGGCACTGGACCTTCATTAAGGTCCTTGTCCCCCACCTCTTTTGTTTAGAGTGTTCTGGAGATAAACAGAGGTTGCACACTCTGTGCTGGTCTTGCCTGGAGTATTTGGTGTGGCACTTGGGGCAGAAGCTGAAGGGCGTGTTTTCCATCCCTCATCAAAATGTGTATGGAGTGTGGTCTGGAAGAAGATCTGGAAAGCTGGACCCGAGCCCAGGTAGGCGATTCAAAGGGTACAGTAACCCCAGCCAGTGTTTGGTGATTGTCTAAGCCATTCGGTTGGAGAAAACGGGGTGCTGCGAAGTGCGGAATCGAGCTTCGATCCCGGAGCTGCAATATCGACACCCGAACCCGATGGCGGAAAAAGCAATCTAACAAAAGTGCCCAGGAGCACCCTGGTCACTATATCTTGTGACTCAAAGACTTCTCTGAAGAAAATCAACTTGCAACCCTAGGAGCCCAACACTAGATGGCAGGATATGCTAAGCATATGTATCTACAGTCAACACATACTACGAATATTAAATACTACTTGTGGTCCTACAGCACTCATTGTGCCACCCGCTTAAGTAACCCCTTAAACTATGTCCCAGGTCTGCCATTGAAACCTGAATACAGTTTTGAACATCACATTCGACTTGACAAAATAACCTCCTTGCAAAGCTCTAAACTCCATTTTTATTACATGTAAGTCACCCATAAGATAGGCCCTATGTAGTCCATAGCGTAGGGTGCATTGTAATTTGAAGGTTGGACATGAACTTATAAGTTTTACATGTCCTGGTAGTGAAAAACTCCTAAATGAGTTTTACACTACTGTGCAGCCTACCTGTCTAACCAAACATTGGGTTGCCTTATTATATTTAATAAGTGCTAAATTTTGATTGGGAGCAGGGAGAGTATTTATGTTTGGTGTCTAAGAAATTGTAATTTAAAACCCTCTTTAATGGTAAAGTCGGATTTTAAGTTACAATTTTGAAAATGCCACTTTTAGAAAGTTGCCATTTTCTTGCCTCAGCTATTTTATGCCTGCAGCCTGTTCCTGGGTCACACGACTGGGTGTAGTTGGCAGGTGGACATTGTTAATCCCTCCCAGACAGACACACAATAAGAGGAATTAGGTATGCCAGGAAGGGCTATCACTAGCAGGATGAAGGGGCAGAGCTTGGCACAGGCCCACTTGCAAATTAAGAGGCTGTACCCTGTCTTCACACAAAGGACTTCACACCACTTCATTGTTCAGGCAGCCAGACTGGAGCCAGGGCAAAGAAGGCAGGAAACTCCAAGCACTTCAAAGGGAATTCTCTAGAAACTTCTCCTAGTTCAAAGAATGCATGAGGCATAAACATAGGACCATGAGACCAACTCTTTAGTTCACTTTCTGGTAATGCAGAAGGACTCTCAGAGGACTGCCTGCTGCTGTGGCCTGCAGTGTACTTCAGTAGACTGTTTGCTGCACCGGGAAGGACTGCTCCGCTGCCTGAAGTCTGTCTCGAACTATCAGAGGCTTGCCATGTTGCTTGAGCCCTGTTCCACTTCTTGAACCTCAAACTATCAGAGTGACTCCAAGGGCTCATTGGCTGGCCTCCTGATAAGATCCTCAGGGACAGAAACGGCTCCAATCATCTTGAACCAGCACCTGTAGCTAGCTTGAGCGGGTCCTAACCACTCCAACCCACTTTTTGTATCAGACTCGCACTCCATCGTGGTTGGCCATCATTTTCAACTTTGTCCCAGTCACGCGTGACTAGGTGTCTGCGGCTGGCGCTTTCATCTTTTAAGAGCTTGTTTTTACCTTAAACTTTAAAAATTCATATCACCGGTTCTACTGATTGGATTTTTGGTGTAAACAAATGTATTAAAATTTACTCTGTTATTCTAAATTAGTTTGGCATTTTTCATATGGTATGTTTTCACTTTATTACTGCTTGTTTGCTGCATAAATACTGTACACGTTGCCTCTGAGTTAAGCCTGACTACTTTTGTGCCAAGATACTAGAGGGTTAAGCACAGGTTAATTTAGTGACTTTTCTGATTCTCCCTGACAGGGATTGTGGCTGTTGCTTGAGCAGGGTCAACAATCCACTCAACAAATAACCACATTTCTCACAATCCCCAAAATGGGAATGGTTTCCTACATGGACGAAAGACCTTTCTAAGGCCCTTTAATTACTGACACTGTGTAAATAGATGCTTGCTTGAGAAGAGCATTTGCAATAAGCTGTAATAGAAGAATGTAAATCTGATGTAGGCAGATAAACAAGGTAATAGTAATGTTTCTTCTCAGCAAATCCTCAGATCTTCCGGCCTCTTGGAACACCAAATGCAGAGTATTTTCCACGTGGATGTGTAAAAGATTGTGGAAAGGCATTAGACTACTTTCAGGATGGGAATTCAAGACTCACGACATCCCATCAAGCGACCAGACACCAATGCTCCCCAGCCACCAATCAGATTTTGCCTGATCTTTTCGCTCCAAACATGTGTCTTAAAACTCAGCAATCAGAGGCTGGAACAGGTCGGGGAAAGGCTCCAGCACTCAGATTTAGGATGATTTTTTTCTGTCAATCTACACCTTAAAACCCACTCGTCAAGAACTAGATGGCGGCTGAGTAAGGAACCTTACTACACACCTCTGATACATCCGTGACGTGGTGATGATCACCACCTGCTGCAGTGTTGGTTGCTGTCTACATGTGAAAGGGAACTGTAATAAGAGAGGGGCCAATCCATGTTCAGAGATACAAGAGAAAAACACAGCTTCCTAGGATGTGGTGACTGGCTTCCAAGACAGGTGTGCTAGGGTGGAATTGCGGGGTTGCTTGTGTTCTCATCTACAGGAGATGAAGTCTGGCAGTTTAGGCTAGATTGTCGCCATTGGAGCAGGTGCAAGACTGATTTGCTTAAGGTGGATTTCTGTCTAGAATGGCATTGTGGGAGATAAATTATGGCATGGAGTGGAAGCCGAGCGGCAGCCAGCGGCTGTAATTAATTCAGACATTCCTTCCATAACTTTACTGTTTAATGCACCAGCGGTCCAACCAGCAATGCGGATGAGTAGCAGTGGAAAGAGAGTATCGAGAGCTGGAGATAAATTATCCTTCTGACACATCCAGGAAGTAATACAGAATGGTAGCACTGTTTCAAAGACATGATGTGTAAGCTTCACTTAAGTTGCAGGTTAGATTAGCCAGAAGCATAAGTGGCTTTGCAGCATGTGATTAGTAGGAAAAGTTACTTACCTTTGATAACGCTTTTTCTGGTAGAGACTCTATCTAACAGCAGATTCCTCAACTTAGAATATTCCCCAGGCTTCAGACTGGATCCGGAAAATCTTGAGCAGTACCTCTGCAGAACAGTAGGTGGCACTGTTTGGCTCGGTGTCAGCGTTGTCTGCGCCACAAGAGATGTTGTATTACCTATATAGGCACTGCCCCGCAGTTTCTTTTGTGACTAGTTCTGCACCAAAAACGCAGAGCTACGTAAAAAACAATGTTACTGTTTGACTAGTGTGCAGTAAATAACAGGATCTTTTGGGGAAAAAATGCCCTTTTGTAGAGCAGGGAGGATGGGAGAGTCGGTGCGGAATATGATTGATCCTCTACCTGCAAAAAAGCTTTACCGAATATAAGAAACTTGTTCTTTTGATAAAGACTTTTAACCGCAGATTCCTCACCACAGACTAGGAATCCAAGCAATGCCCTCCTGAAGGTGGGTCTGCAAACTGGCTTAGACCAAAAGGACCCAAAGGGCAAAATGCCTCTCATGATGGACCAAAATGTCCAAGCAGTAGTGCTTCGTGAATATAGGGACAGGCGTCCATGTGGCAGCTTGACAGATATGCAGGACTGATAACCCGCATGCTAATGCCGTAGTGGCGGCTTCGGCCCTGGTGGAGTGAGCCCTCAAGCCCAAAGGGGGCTGCTTCTTTACCAGTGCATAGCAGACTTTTATGCAGAGTACTAATCATCTGGAGACGGTTCGCTTCTGCACAGCCTTGCTCTTCTTCGCTCTGGCAAACCCAATGAAAAGCTATTCAACCACCCAGAGATCTTTGGTGCAATCAATATAAAATGACAGAGCTCTTTCATAGTCCAAACAATGGAGTCTCTCTGTCCCCTTGGACTGATAAGGGGGAGTGTTGAAGGCAGGCAGAGCAATGCTCTGGCCAATGTGAAATGGGGTGATCCCCTTCAGAAGGAAAGAGGCAAACATTCAAAGTACCAGTTTGTCAAGGAAGAAGTTGGTGTATGGAGGCTGGACCGATGGAGCCTGAAGCTCACTGACCCCTCCTGGCCGCTCTCAAGGCTACAAGGAACCCTGTTTTCATAGTGAAGAGCCACAGTAGGTTGATGTAGCAGCCAGAAGAAAGCCAAGATGGCGGACAAATAACCTTTAACAGTGCCCTGAGCAGGTTGTATGATATTACCACACATGCATTTACACATTGCCTTTACCATACATCCATTACAACGCAATGGCTTTCCCAAGCATATACCTTTACAACGAAAGATAAGTATATATAAGGTAAGTAAACCCCCCACACACACACATATCTGTGTGTATATATATTACCTACTGGCGGTCGCCAGTAGGTAGTTATAGTTAGGACCCTGTTTCCATAGGAAAACCGCAACATTCTATTTTGAATAACTTTGGCGCCGGTCGACGAATCCTCGCAAAATTTTCAAAACTAATGGGGCGCTACGCTCCGCTCCTACCTTGAAAGTCTCGGGGGGATTCGTCACGCGGGGGCTGAGAAAAAAGGGGGGTCCCAAAACGCGTTTTCCCCATGCATTTTTCCATAGGACCTTTAGACACAGCTACAGCCCGAACGGCTGAACAGAATTACTTGTAATTTGGCAGAGAGGTAGTCCGCAGGTCAAGGAAGTGCCTTTTGTAGGTCTGGTGTAAATCTGTTCAGTAGTTCCTGAGAAAATAGCATTTAAATCAATATATATATCTGTAAGCGCGCTCCGTGCGCTTACCGTAAGCTTACCGTAAGCTTACCGTACGCGTACGGCGCCGTGCGCGAGCTCAAATCTGATTGGTTGTCACATGACTGTAAACATTCGAATCGGACGAAATCAGGAAGTGTCGGCCGCCATTTCGTGTGTTTCACACAGAAAAAAAAAGGAGATAATGTGAAAAGGGGGCAAGGAAGAGAGTTACAAACCCCCTAACATTTGAAAGGGGGTCAAAAAAGGACAGAAAAGTACAAAAAAAACATTTAATAATTTTTTTTAAAAATCGCGGGTACGCGTACGGTAAGCTTACCGTACGCGTACGGTAGAAAAAAAATAATAAATGAAATAAAATTCAGATATAAGTGTTAAGATATTAGGGGGCTCTAAAAAGAGCCGTTGTGTTTATGAAGTGTTTTTCGGTACCTACAAGTAAGTACCGATGCAGAGTCTAAGGTTCAAGAGGAAGACTCTGTTCCCTTCATCAGTGAAGTGTACACCATCTCCTCTATAAATGTCTTGCATGTCGTAACGCAAGTTGTTGTGGTAAATGGAACCCATCCCATAGTCTCGGAGGAAAGCAGAAACAGATTTGTTGACGTGCTTTCTTGCTTTGTCAATCTGCGGACAAAAATGATTGGACCAGTTCCATTTTTGCCTTTGGCATATGTTAGAATACGCAAAGGCAGTTTTAGGGAAAAGTGAAAACAGTTGTGCAAAGGTCTCCTTCATAAGCATTTCCAGACCTACCCCAGTCAAAGTGCCTAGGTCATTGCCACCACAGTGCACTATTATGAGGTCAGGGTGTTGGATTTGCATGAAGGATTTCACCAATGGCATCAATTGGTGCCACTTTAACCCTCTCTGACCAATCCATTTAATGTCTACATTTGGCAAAGCAAGGTCTCTCACCATACCTGTTTTCTCTGCATACTTTTCACTCCAGAAGACATAGCTGTGCCCTACAATCCACACTGTGAACATCTTCAAAGGAGATCTGGATGCACTCAGGAGGTGTATTTCAGTAGAATGGGAAAAAGAAATGAAAGACAGTTTGGAAATGGAGGCATACATATTTTTTTAAAATAAAAAGAACTCATTGGCTGTTTCATACCATTGTACACTAAAAACTAGGCTGTATGTGTCAATTTATAGAAGCATGTTTTGTATTGGTACAGAAAAATGTGTTACCAAAGAACATTACTATGGATTTGCTGTTAGGTTAGAAAAGTCAAGCACTCTTGCTCTTTGGAAATGAAACATTGTGTGGTGAACTTCTGACCTGACTTCACACAGCAGGGTTCCATGAGCTGTTGCTATGGTAGCAGGCAGAAGTCAAGTTGGGGGAAGGGTACTAGGCAGAAGTCAAGTTGGGGGAAGGGTACTTTTGGAAAAGGGTTGGTTTTCAACCAATAGAAATGTGTGATTACGTTTGAAAAAAAGGGGGAAGCACTGAGATTTGAAATTAACATGTATATGTGTGGAAAAAGAGAGGGAAACATTGCCATTATCTGGTTCTGCTGAGAGGAGAGAGGTGTACAGAACAGAGATCCTGGCTCTGATAATCTGCTGTTTGAGTGCCACATTTCTTTCACAACTAACTAATTTTAAAGGTGAGTTATGAGTTTGAGAGGGGATGTATGTGGTAAATTAAGAAATGAATAATAGAATTGGAATTCCTTTTGTTGAAGTTGTGTTTATCATTTTGTGTTTTGGGAGAAATTTAAATGTAAGGAACATGTAAAATATTATGCACTCTGTTTTCACCACAAATTAAGGTGTACTGGTATAAATGAGGAATACTTTTAGGGTTTGAGGTTGCAGTGAGTAATGCAAATACATTCAGCATCACTAAGGCTGGTTGCCCTTGCTGGAGTGTAGTCAGTCACCCAGGTTACACATGTTCCTGGTCTCAAAAAGCTGTTTGGACATGTGCTGTTTTCAGAATCTGAAAAGTGGATTGAAAATGTGTCAGACTGTAAAAGTACTTATCACTTGCCAAAAAAAGAGTAGTAAGTGTGCTTTCAAATTGGCAAAGAAATTTCGTTTTCTGACTAATATCAAACCATGACTCTGTGTGCAAAGAGGAATTATAGACAGAGATTTATTGCATATTACTCTGGTAACTTTACATTTGCATTAGTAGGAAAAGGGGCAGCTATTTTTCTGCAGAAGCAGACTCTTAGCACACACCCAGCTGCTTATCCTGTAGAATCATGCATAGTATTCACAACCGAGTGGGGTTTGAGGTTGCAGTCAGTAATGCAAATACATTCAGCATCACTAAGGCTGGTTGCCCTTGCTGGAGTGTAGTCAGTCACCCAGGTTACACATGTTCCAGGTCTCAAAAAGCTGTTTGGACATGTGCTGTTTTCAGAATCCGAAAAGTGGATTGAAAATGTGTCAGACTGTAAAAGTACTTATCACTTGCCAAAAAAAGAGTAGTAAATGTGCTTTCAAATTGGCAAAGAAATTTCGTTTTCTGACTAATATCAAACCATGACTCTGTGTGCAAAGAGGAATTATAGACAGAGATTTATTGCGTATTACTCTGGTAATTTTACATTTGCATTAGTAGGAAAAGGGGCAGCTATTTTTCTGCAGAAGCAGACTCTTAGCACACACCCAGCTGCTTATCCTGTAGAATCATGCATAGTGTTCACAACCGAGTGGGGTTTGAGGTTGCAGTTAGTAATGCAAATACATTCAGCATCACTAAGGCTGGTTGCCCTTGCTGGAGTGTAGTCAGTCACCCAGGTTACATATGTTCCTGGTCTCAAAAAGCTGTTTGGACATGAGCTGTTTTCAGAATCTGAAAAGTGGATTCAAAATGTGTCAGACTGTAAAAGTACTTATCACTTGCCAAAAAAAGAGTAGTAAGTGTGCTTTCAAATTGGCAAAGAAATTTCGTTTTATGACTAATATCAAACCATGACTCTGTGTGCAAAGAGGAATTATAGACAGAGATTTATTGCGTATTACTCTGGTAATTTTACATTTGCATTAGTAGGAAAAGGGGCAGCTATTTTTCTGCAGAAGCAGACTCTTAGCACACACCCAGCTGCTTATCCTGTAGAATCATGCACAGTATTCACAACCGAGTGGGGTTTGAGGTTGCAGTCAGTAATGCAAATACATTCTGCATTACTAAGGCTGGTTGCCCTTGCTGGAGTGTAGTCAGTCACCCAGGTTACACATGTTCCAGGTCTCAAAAAGCTGTTTGGACATGTGCTGTTTTCAGAATCTGAAAAGTGGATTGAAAATGTGTCAGACTGTAAAAGTACTTATCACTTGCCAAAAAAAGAGTAGTAAGTGTGCTTTCAAATTGGCAAAGAAATTTCGTTTTCTGCCTAATTTCAAACCATGACTCTGTGTGCAAAGAGGAATTATAGACAGAGATTTATTGCGTATTACTCTGGTAATTTTACATTTGCATTAGTAGGAAAGGGCCAGCCATTTTTCTGCAGAAGCAGACTCTTAGCACACACCCAGCTGCTTATCCTGTAGAATCATGCATAGTATTCACAACCGAGTGGGGTTTGAGGTTGCAGTCAGTAATGCAAATACATTCAGCATCACTAAGGCTGGTTGCCCTTGCTGGAGTGTAGTCAGTCACCCAGGTTACACATGTTCCAGGTCTCAAAAAGCTGTTTGGACATGTGCTGTTTTCAGAATCTGAAAAGTGGATTGAAAATGTGTCAGACTGTAAAAGTACTTATCACTTGCCAAAAAAATAGTAGTAAGTGTGCTTTCAAATTGGCAAAGAAATTTTGTTTTCTGACTAATATCAAACCATGACTCTGTGTGCAAAGAGGAATTATAGACAGAGATTTATTGCGTATTACTCTGGTAATTTTACATTTGCATTAGTAGGAAAAGGGCCAGCTATTTTTCTGCAGAAGCAGACTCTTAGCACACACCCAGCTGCTTATCCTGTAGAATCATGCATAGTATTCACAAACGAGTGGGGTTTGAGGTTGCAGTCAGTAATGCAAATACATTCAGCATCACTAAGGCTGGTTGCCCTTGCTGGAGTGTAGTCAGTTACCCAGGTTACACATGTTCCAGGTCTCAAAAAGCTGTTTGGACATGTGCTGTTTTCAGAATCTGAAAAGTGGATTGAAAATGTGTCAGACTGTAAAAGTACTTATCACTTGCCAAAAAAAGAGTAGTAAGTGTGCTTTCAAATTGGCAAAGAAATTTCGTTTTCTGCCTAATATCAAACCATGACTCTGTGTGCACACAGGAATTGTTTTTAGATATTTAATTTGTGATGGTGTTATTGTGATTTTCACTTGTAGGAAAGGGGTACATAGTATTTTAAGATTTGAAAAGATCATAAAAAATATAGTAATATATTTAAATAAAATAAAGGAATTTTTTTTTTAGTTTTTTTCAGATATTGCTGAAGAGCAGTGAACAAAATTTAAGATGACTACAAAATCCAGACTAAGGAAAAACCACAAAAAAAATCTATATTTGAAGACAACTGTAGGACCTAAGTTAGTTGGAGATGCTCATGTTGGGAAAAAGAGAAAGTCTTCTGGTAAGCAGACAAAAGATTTTTTAAACAATATCTTCAAAAAAAGGAAAAATGTACAAAATGTCTGTACTGGAAAAAATGTTTTAAATAGAAAACAACAGGAAAAAATTGAGCATTTAGTTAATGCAAATATACCTTCAGAAACAATAAAGATTAACTTAAAAAGAAAAACAGCGTTTAAAGAGATTCGTAGAAAAATGTTTCAGAGAAGAGTTATGTCCAATTTGATAAAGGATGTGAAGAAATATAAGAAAAAAGCTAAATTTTATAAGAGAAAAAAAGAAATTGAAGCCATTGCAGCAAAGGCTTTAGAATAAAAAAGGAAACTATTCATTTTAATTTTGAACAGGATGCGTACATTAGATAAAATGGTCAATGTACTGAAATCACAAAGCAAAAGGAAAAGACTAGTGAAAAGAACAAACTTTTGTAAAGTGTTTTTAGGAGAATGGATGCATAGTTCAAGTAGTGAACCTTTTTTAATGAAGAGAGTTATCTTCAAAGTAATAGTTTGCTGCATGCAGTTGACACCAGAGGTCGTGCTTATGAAGTGAAAAATGGTTGTATAATGGAGAAGGAGAAAATGGTTCCAAGAGATGAGGAAAAAGTGATGGCGGATGAGGCTATGGGGAGACGTCCTAAAGCCCCAGTGTATACTTGGAATTGTAGTAGTATTTGCACTGTGCATCAGGAATCTATTGATAAATTTCGTGAGTTTCTAAGAGAATATAGTAAAAAAAAGTGTTAAACAGAAGATTAAGGTGCTTCAAAGTCTAGATCCATGCAGAGTGAGAGAGAATACTGGGTTGCAGGGACATTCTCTGGCTTGTCTATCTAGAAAAGTGTGTAAAAGTGTTTTTCATCATTTTAGGATGCTGGCTGTTCATCATACTGAAATGAGAAAGTTTGTGAGACGATTGTATTTTGCTAAAAGTCCAGCAATAAAGTTAGATGAATTGAATAGGGCTCTGTTCCGTGGATCGGTATCAGATGTAGAGAAGGTTACTGATGAAATTCAGTTTTGTTACTTTGGTCCAGAACAAGAAAGTGCAGAAAAGGACACAGTAAATGAGGAAGAAGTGGAAGAGAATGTAGAACCCTCTGTAAGTAAGAAATTTAATGATCACATAACAAAATTTGCAATAATCTCTAATGAAAGACCAAATATTACTTGTATTTGTTGCCGCAGAACTCATTATAAAAAACAAACCAGGAATGTTGATCTCTACAGAAAAAGTGAAAATGAAGATAATTATAAGTGGAAGGATTTTGCCACATATATATTTCTTGAAAATTGTTTTGAATTGGGTGAACAACAGCGTATTTGTAAATACTGTTACAACAAGTTAGAAGAAAATAGAATGCCGACCAGAGCTGTACATAATAATTTAGAATTGGATGCTATTCCTGCCGAACTTTCTGAATTAAATACATATGAGTCTATACTTATTCAATGTGTTCATCCGTTCCAGACCATAGTACGTATGGAGCCCAAAACTGGTAAATTAATCACGGAACCTCCTGAGGCACAGCCGGGAGCAGTTAGAATTTTGCGCAGCTCTTCATTTTAAAACTGTATTTCTGTGTTTTTAACCAGCACCCACCTTCACTTCCTGACACACGAGCACAGTGTGCAGGCACCCTTCTGCATCTAAAACGAGCGCTGGAAACGGGCGAAATCGCCGATCCACTTCTCCCGCCATTGTCCTCGCTGCGACAGGGACACGCCCACTTCGAGGCCACGCCCCCTGCAAGCCCTACAAATAGCGCGCTGATTACTAGCGCGGCAGATTAATCACGGAACCTCCTGAGGCACAGCCGGGAGCAGTTAGAATTTTGCGCAGCTCTTCATTTTAAAACTGTATTTCTGTGTTTTTAACCAGCACCCACCTTCACTTCCTGACACACGAGCACAGTGTGCAGGCACCCTTCTGCATCTAAAACGAGCGCTGGAAACGGCCGAAATCGCCGATCCACTTCTCCCGCCATTGTCCTCGCTGCGACAGGGACACGCCCACTTCGAGGTCACGCCCCCTCACTTTATACATGTGTATCTACCGGAAGCGCAGCGGACGAGCGCAGCGGGCGCGCCGATTGCGCGCCGAAGGCGCGCTTAAGGCAAGCTCGTCTGCGCTCGTCCGCGATCATGACGCGACCGGGGCCGGTTCCCCTGCCCGATTCACCAGCACTACCCCCACAATCCATTCTCGGACCATATTGCTGTCTCTCAGACCCTCTCCTTGCCTTACCTGCCTCTGGTCTATCCCGGACGCCCAGAGTCACGTTTATGTATGTGAAACCTGCCAGTTCTCACTACCCTCTCTGGACTCAACTCTTGGCCCGGCCCTCGCTCGGTGCTCTGCTTCCTCTCATGGAGCCGACCCTTCTCTCGCCCTCAGAGCGGCACTGATTAACTGCAGGTCTCTGAACAAACATGCTATCGACATCTGGCAGTCCCTCCAGGATAACAACTGGGATCTGCTTTTCTTAACTGAAACCTGGTTGAATGAGACCACTAACCCCACCATTACTCTTGCTTTACCGGACGGCTACAGCATCGCCTGCGCCAATAGACCTAACGGTAAACAGGGGGGTGGAGTTGCCTTAATCCATAAATCCAAATGGACGGCTTCCTTCCCTCCATATGACCCTATTGACTGCATAGAGGGTCTACCTTTTACTATCCATTTTTCCTCGTCCACCTCCTGCTCTGGAATACTTATCTACCGCCCTCCCCATTCCAATCTCTTCTACCTGCCGGCCTTGACGGATTACATCATTCAGCTCAGCACTCGCTACACCAATTTCACTGCTTTAGGAGATTTTAACCTTCACGTAAACGATGAATCATGTTCGCACAGCAATAATTTTATTTCTACACTGGCGACCTGCAATCTAGAGCAAAAAATAGATTCCCCCACTCACAAAGCGGGACATACCCTTGACCTGATTTGTTCCAACCTACCTAGCATTCTGGTAGCCTCTCCCATCCCGGTCACCTGGTCAGACCACTTTTTCATCCCCTCTCGCTCTATCAGACCTACCATCACCCCCAAAGTATCAGGCAGAAACTGGAGTCGTATCACCCTTGAAACGCTCCAGGAACACCAAAATAATTTTCTACCCTCCCCATCATCTGATCCGGATGGTGGTATTGACCATTTCGATGCCTGGATCGGCCAAGCCCTAGAGGCTTTGGCCCCTCTCAAACCCATCAAAACCTACAGGGCCACACCATCCGCACCCTGGTACTCTGACATGTTTCGCCAGAAAAGGGCATCATGCAAAGCCCTCGAACGCTCCTGGAGGCAGAAGTATTCCCTCGACAGTAAAACCACCTATAAAATAGCTCTCAAAGAATACCGCAGAATGATTGAGGATCATAAAAGGGACTTCCTGGCTTCCAGAATTAAACATGCCAGTAACGGCGCCAGGGAGATTTTCAACATAGTCAGATCCTTCACGGATCCCAGCGCTCTGACTCGAACTCAACCAGCCTCCCAGTCTCTGTGTGATAAACTTTCACAATTCTTTGAGGAAAAAATCCAGGCTATTTACTCCTCCTTTCCCATCACCAGTAGTGAAGGGTCGGTTGAGGAATCTACTACGTACCCGTTACAGTCACCCTCATTGCTAGAATTTGCAGATATCTCTGAGGCTGACACACTGGTAGAATTACTCAATTGTAAATCTGGCTCCCCCAAGGACCCTTTGCCAGCCAAACAATATAAAAAACTGGCACCCCTGCTCAATCCATTCCTTAACCATATCTGGAACAAATCCATGAGAACGGGCATTTTTCCCGCAAAATGGAAGCATGCGTCCCTAGTCCCCATCCTTAAGAAGCCTGATCTTGACCCAGATAACCCTAGTAACTACAGGCCCATCTCTCTCCTGCCTGCACCAGCTAAGATTCTGGAAAAACTGGTGCACGCCCAGCTTGCCAATTACATCGAATCCCATGGGCTCCTACATGACTCTCAGCACGGCTTTCGGTCGGGCCACAGCACGGAGTCGGCCCTTGTCGAAATGGCTGACTCTGTGAGATGGACGCTGGATCGAGGATCGAGGGCGGTGTTAGTGCTGCTGGATCTCTCAGCAGCATTTGACACCGTCTCTCATAAGATCCTGCTGAGAAGGCTGAGAGACCTGGGTTTCGGCGGTACAGTGTTGAGATGGCTCTCTTCCTACCTGGGCGACCGTACTCAGCAGGTATACACCCCTCCCTACACCTCCACCGCTAGACCACTAAAATGGGGAGTTCCACAGGGCTCCTCCCTGAGCCCGCTCTTGTTTAATGTTTACTTCTCCCCCTTGGCTAAACTGATTGCGCAAACTGGGATTAAATCCACCTCCTACGCTGATGACATTCAGTTACTCTTCACTTTTGATACCCCCACTGCCTCTGCCTTCGACCCATTGAAAAACTGTCTTAGAGACATCTCTAGCTGGATGGACTCCAATTCCCTCCGACTCAACGCTGGAAAGACAGAGATTCTGTTTTTTAACTCATCATCCCCTCTTGATTCTAATTTATGGTGGCCGGATGATCTCAGCCATGCCCCCACGCCTAAAGACTCGGTGAGAAACCTGGGAGTGCGCTGGGATAATCATCTCAGTTTTAACGCCCAGGTTCAAACAGTAGCAGCATCCTGTTTTGCTAAGATCAAGACAATTAGACGGCTCATCAATTACCTACCGATGGACTGCCGTAAGACTGTGGTACAAGCCCTGATAATATCTCACCTGGACTACGCCAACGCACTATACCTTGGCATCACAGCAGGCCTATGCCACAAGCTACAGACTGTCCAGAATGCTGCTGCTCGGCTGGTGGAGAGAATTCCTGCCAGACATCACATCTCCCCACACCTCCGTAAACTCCACTGGCTCCCCATTTCCAAGAGATGTATTTTTAAGGCCATGACCTTGGCTTTCCGGGCCTCCAAGGGCAAAGGCTCGGCCCATCTGAGAAGCACTCTGAAACCGTATGTCAACATCAGGACATTACGTTCAAATTCCCTACTTCTGCTGGAAACCCCCAGATTTAAACGTACTCGCGCCGGAGGGAAAACATTCGAGGTCTGTGCCACTCGGTGTTGGAATAACCTCCCGGTTGCATTACGAGCCTGCCAAACCGAATTAGCATTCCGAAAGTCCCTGAAAACACATCTCTTCCCCATATAATGCCCCATTGGTGCCTAGCTTCTAAGTTCCATGATTTATCAGCGCCGGGACGCCCCGTTGGGGCAGCTGTTGCGCTTTACAAAAGACACAAATAAAATAAATAAATAAAATTACCTCCTTCAGATTTACTGAGAGGTTTAAAAGGTAGAGTGGTGTATTTGCCCTTGGATTTGAAAAAAACATATGGAAACTATTGATGCAGATACTTTGGAAACTGAACCATTAGTTATTCTGGTTAATGGTGTACCAACAAAGAATAAGAAGATTTGGCAGGAGCTGGTAGATGTACGGAAAGTACAAAGAGCAAATTTGTATTTGAAAAGGAATAACAAATGGTATGAATCAATTTATATAGAAGAAGAAGAAGAAAATTTACAAGAAGACACAGAAACACCAACTGGACAAATTGAAAAAGTGGACAAGTCAAAGGAAGAAGAAATTTATGAACATTTTAGCATACATCCTCTTCATTCAAAAGAAGTTATGGGAGACACTATTGATCTGTTTAAGATGAAGAAAGCAAAAGGAACTCCCGTGAGTGTATGGGAGGAGAGCTTGGAAGCTCGATGTTTTCCCCAGCTGTTTCCTACAGGAAAAGGTGGACGATACGATGAACGTCCAGAACAGATTCCAGCTTCTGAGTATCGGACTACAAGACTATATGCAGAAGATCCAAGATTTCGACAAAGTATTCCTTATTTGTTCCATCTTTTATTTGAAAGCGACTTGTCTGCATTATCTTATGCAGTAAATCACATTTTAAAAAGTGGAGTACATTTACAAAATGTGTCTGCTAAGGATTTTATGGAGAAAGTGCAGCACCGAGATGATCATTTGGAAACACAACTAATCAATCTGATGGCTTGTCAGCGTGGGACAAATGAATATTGGTACCAACGCCATGGTGAATTAAAATGCATGTTACGGAATTTAGGAACACCAACATGGTTCCTTACCCTAAGCTGTGCTGAGTACGCTTGGGATGATTTACTGGATTTTCTACGAGAGGCAAATTCAAACATTAAAAACATCGAATACAAGACAGCAGGAGAACTGTGCTCATTGGATCCGGTTAATGTTTGCAGATATTTCAATCATAGATTTGAGGCTATGATGTCCTTCATCTGCAATAAAAAAAATCCACCTCTTGGAGAAGTAGTGGATTTCTTTTGGAGAAAAGAGTACCAGGCAAGAGGTGCTCCTCATATTCATATGCTGTTGTGGATCAAGGATGCCCCAAAGTTTGGAACAGATACTGATGAAGCAGTGTTATCTTTCATTGAAGAATATGCAACATGTGCTATACCAAAAAGCACAGAAGAGAAAAAGTTAAAGGAGCAAGTTTTACGTTTCCAAAGTCATCGGTGTGGAAAATACTGTCGACGGAAATACAAGAGCAAAGATAAATTCTACACTAAATGTCGATTTGGATTTCCTAGACCTGTTCTTTCAAAAGGAAGAGTAAACAGTTTTATGTCAGCTGTGAGACATACTATTACAAGAATACCTACAACCTAAAAAGAAAAGAAGAATCAAAAAATATAAATGACTACAACCCAGTCATTTTATCCATGTGGAATGCTAACATGGATATTCAGTATGTAGCTGACAATTCCATTGCTGTTGCTCGATATGTAACGTCTTACATTACTAAATCAGAAAAAACTGAATTGAAAGAAATGTGGGAAGAGATTTCTCACGAGAAGACTGTCAGTAAGAAGCTGTACAGTTTCAGTTTAAAGATGTTATCGCATAGAGAAATTGGATCCTACGAATGTTCAGATAGGTTATCTTCTGCAAGTCTCTACTCGAAATCGAGAAGAATAATTTGGGCAAGTTTAGGCCTTGCAGCAATGAGAAGTCGGGTACTGAAATCTGTTGGAGAAATTGAATATTTGGCCGAGAATGACCCAGAAAGTACAGATATTTTTAAATCAAACATGTTGGACACATATTACCCAAAGAGAAGTCTTCATCTAGAGAACATGTGTCTCTATGAAGTGCTGCAGAACTACATTTATTCACGGAAAGCCACAGAAGACATCAACAATGGAAAATATAAAGTCATTGGTGAGGAAGGATGTTTGGTGAAGCAAACACAAGGAAGTTTGATTAATCACAGGAAGCTCAGTTGCGAAACTACTGACAAAAAGGAATTTTACTACTTGGCTCTTTTACAGCTGTTTAAACCATGGCGTTCAGAGGACGAACTACTGGGAGAATTTCAAAGCTATGAAGATTCCTTTAATGCTTGCAAAGACAGCATAGAATGCAGTACTTTCACAAATTATGTGCAAATGTTAAATGAAGAGATTGAACAGGAAACTACAATTGCAGCTGAAGTAGCTAGAGACAGTTCTCAAGACAGCCAAAGTTCTGGAACACTCAGTCAAGATCCCCTAGGACAACCAATCGTTGAAAATGAAGCTGCAATAGCTATGACTGAAGTGGAAACGGCTATGAATCAAGCTCAAGAAGAATTTATAGACTTACCAAATTTGGAAAGACAACTGAATGAAGAGCAGCAACAAATTTATGAAGAGATCAGAAACAAAATTGATCACGGATTACTACATGAAAAAAAAGAGTGCTCATGCACATAATTTCAACCAATCAGGATGTATGTAAGCGGACAAGCTGGAACTGGAAAAAGTTTCTTAATAAAAGTCATCAGAAGCTACCTACAGCAAAAAACGGATTCAACTTTGTCTTGTGTGGTTACTGCTCCAACTGGGTTAGCAGCATATAACATAAAAGGAATCACCTTACATCGTTTGCTAATGTTACCAGTGGAGCATGAGAACAAAATACAATACCACAAGCTAACTGGAGAAGCATGCTTGGAAGTTTCAAGAGTATTGAAGAAGATGCAAGTTCTCATTATTGATGAGGTGAGCATGGTATCAAACTTAATGCTTGCCTTTGTGCATTTAAGAATGCAGCAAACTCTAAGGACAGACTAGGACGTGTTATTTGGTGGAAAACATGTCATAGTTTTTGGGGATCTTCTACAGCTTACTCCAGTTAAAGGACAACCAGTGTTTAATACTGTGACACATGAAGACACAAAGAAGTCATTGGGAAGCATTAGTAATGCAAATATTTGGTCCTTCTTTGAGTACAAGGAACTTACTACTAATATGAGGCAAGCAAACGATGAAGAATATGGAAGTATTCTGAAAGATATCAGAATTGGACTACTCACTGAAGCTGGCACGAAAGCATTACAGAGTCGGTTGCTACATAATTTATTCCCAAAGGAAGAAATAGTTGCAGAGAAAATATACAAGAACATTGCAGAAAAGAAAAGTGTCATCTGCTTAATGCCAACTCTACGTGAATGCTCAATATTCAATGAGGAACTTTTGAAATTGGAAAAGGAAGAGATTAGGAAATTGGAAGCAGTGGACAAAATTCAGCATGAAAGAATTCCTATTACATTAACAGGCAAACTGAAAAATAAATTGGATTCACTAGAGAAGAACATTTCCAAAACTGCTGGATTAGAAAAAAATCTATATGTTTGCATGAACTGTAGAGTATTTTTAAGGAGAAATTTGGATGTTGAAAAAGGTTTAGTGAATGGAGCTATGGGAAGAGTTGTGGGTTTTATTCATTTCCAGAAAAAAGATGGAATTGAATGTTTAAAAATAAAATTTGATCAGATAGAAGAAGTTATAGACATTTGTCGTTGTACAGTTCGTTTCATGCTTGTGAAAGACTTATATGTACGAAGGAAACAGTTTTCGTTTTCTCTAGCACATGCTGTAACTATTCAGAAGTCTCAAGGATTGACTGTAGATTGTGCTTTTGTAAACATTGGTTCAACTGTGTTCAAAGAAGGTATGGCTTATGTTGCTTTGTCACGAGTGAAAACATTATCTGGTTTATTTATGATAGACTTTGATAATTCAAAAGTTAGTGCTGATGCAAATTGTGTAAAGGAGTATAATAGATTAAGAAGAACCTATGCTCCTCATTTAGGTCAGTATCCTGTGTTGGAGAAACGTGTTGTTTCTCGAAAAAGGAGAATTGAGAATATCTGTAATGAGGATGTAGAGAGGAGAAAAAAAAAGAGGAGTGATGTAATTGCAAGCAAAAAGAAAAAGGAAAATGTTGAAGAGGTTGTAGGTTGTCATTTTGAAAACAGCTCTGGTGTCAACTGCTACGCTAATGTAGTGCTGAATGTTGTATTTTATCTGGAAAGTTTGCAAGAGCAGATAATAGTAAATCAAAGGAAAAGATTCTGTTCTGAGTTGAGTCTCCTTTTTGAAAAGCTGAGTAATGATAAAACTCAAATAGAAAGTGCTACTGAAATTAGAAAACTTTTAGATGTATGTTCAGGACGAACACAGTTTTCTCAAAATGTACAGCAAGACGCACAGGAATTCTTGATGTATTTTCTTCAGGTACTGGAAGAAGAAGGGGTACAAATTGAAAATATGTTTGGTGTCTCTTATAAATGGGAACATAGTTGTGAAAACTGTTTCAATACATGTGGCTCTAATGTTGATTCTGAAAGGTTTATTTATTTAACATTGCCAGAGAGTAAAACAGTCACTTTTGCTAAATTAGTTAAAGATGCTAATCATAGCATGGAATGCGGTGAGTGTAAATCTGACATGTTTTCAACGTTATTTTTAAAGGAATACGGACAGTATGTAATTTTAATGATGCAACGATGTAGAGCTGATGGTTCAAAATTGGATACTTTAATAAAGAAGTTTATAGGACAGCAATTATCAATTTCAGGAAAAACTTTTGTAACAGTTGCAATAATTTTCCATGAAGTACCTACTGTAACTTCAGGACATTACACAGTTTATCTTAAATGTGAAAAAGGCTGGACACTGTGTAATGATTCCCAATTGATTTTCAAGCAACGTTTGCCTTTTGATTTAGCAAATTCCTATCTAATCTTCCTGAAACCTAAATTTTAGAGAGAATTGGCAAGATCTGTACAAAACAATTTTACCATTTTATTGGATTACCATTGGAATTTTCAAATAAAAAGATTTTTCTAATTAACATTTGGCCTAAAGGAAAGGTAACCAATTGTATTGTGGACTTATTTAATTACTAATTAATCTTTTGGAAACCAAAATTTTAGAGAGAATCGGTAACATCTGTACAATTTAAATTTTGGAATTTTATTGGATTACCATTGGAAATTTAATCAAAAAAGAATTTTAAAATTACCATTTGGCCTAAAGGAAAGGTAACCAGATGTATTGTGGAGTTATTTGAGATATATTATTTTTGTGATTATGCATCTGTAACAAAATTGTCAGACGGTATTTTAAAGAAATAGTTATTGTTATTAGATGATATTTTTTTTGAATATTTTGCCTTTCTATAATGTTATGTTTAAGTGAAAAGAGATTCTGGGCTTTTTTAAAACAATCTTTGAGATTGTTATTTTTTTTTTGCCCGCTGTTAAGTGATGAATGCAATTGCTTTCACGATTTATAGTGAGATGCAATATATTCTGAAAATGGCAAAAAATTGTTTTGGGAAAATATGTAAATACGTGTACTGTATTATATAATGTTTTATTAAATATTAATACTTTTTTCTTTTTTTCAGATTGAGAAAGAAAATTTTCGAAAAAAAAAAACATTTTTACAAGCAATTTCAATTAAATTTAAAATGATAATTAAATTGTTGGGTGGGTCAGGTAAGTCAGAAATTAGATGGTCCCTTTCTTCCACTTCTCCTCAAACAGATTTTCAGTATTTTGTTACTAATCCCTCAAAGACCTTGTAATGTGGTAATTGTTTTTTAGTGTTTTTTTAAAAAAAAAAATACGCTTACCATACGCGTACGGTAAAAAAAAAAAGTTTTTAAGAAAAAATTAAAAAAAGTTGAGGTAAGGTTGGCTCTTAAAAGAGCCATTGTGTTCATGCAGGGACAGAGGAAAGGAAGAATGGGAATATTAGCTGGTAGGACAAATGTGCTGGTCTATTTTGTTAATTAGGGCAACACTGGTCTCCCTATGAACAATTAGACCATGGCAATTTGAGCACCGCATTGTAACCCTCGCAAACCGATGGTTAGTTTCCACAGGACCAGAAAAAGGTGAATCTGCCCCCACAGATGAAGGGCTCAGCTGAGCTTCCGAAGATGGACTCGGCTGAGCTGCTGTGGATGTGCTTGCTCGACTTACTGAAGGGTTTTCTCTAGTATGTCGAGCATGTGTCCTAGGGTGTACATCCTCAAGGTGTCGTAACATAGTGTGATTCCCGAAGGAATACTTCTTGTTAGGATTACCTCTAGAAAGTACACGCTGGCACAGCTTGCAAGTCACTAAAGCAGCATTTACTTTTTTCTCGCCCTCAGGAAAAGTAAAATACTCCCATATAAAAGAGCTCTTCTGTTTCCTCCTTCTCTGCCTGATGGTGGTGCTGCTAGCCTCACTCTCAGAAGAGGAGTGCTGGTCTGCCATCGTATCCCAAAGACAACTCAGCTCCTTCTCCTAAGGCATCACAAGCAGAAATGAGGGGAATGGGTGTGGTGTAGGAGAGTTCTAGAACTGAAACTACTTTGAACCAATCAAAAGTTTTGTTTCTTGATCACATGACCCACCGTGCGCGTACGTTACGCTTACGGAGCGCTTACGGTAAAAGTACGCATGCGCGTATAAAAGACACGCGCACGCGCGCATGCGCATAACAGGCATGCCCCAACACTTCCGCGTAACGTGCGCGTGTAGCGTATGCGCTTACGCGCCGCGTACGCAGTACGCACGGCTACGTAAATTGCGTAACCATACGCAAAAAGAGTAGAAATATTTTGTACATTACGCAAACCGCACGCTTACCGTAAGCTTACCGTACGCGCACGTTAAAAAAAAAAAAATTAAAAAAAAGGAAAAAAAGAATCACTATGTTATACTAATATATCTTACCTGTTTGGTAAAAAAAAAACTGAGAAAAAATAATATATTGCAGAATTTTTTAAATTTAAGCATAGTGTTTTAAGAGAAAATAAAGTAAAAAAAAAAAAAAATGTAAAAAACCTTGCAAATAAAAAAAAATAAAACACACGTATAATATAAGAATTTGTATTAAAAAAAACCATACAAAATCAATGAAAAAACCATGGGTATCACACATGTTATAGGTAAGAATTAGCATTTAAAAAACCATACAAATTCACTGAAAAAACCATGGGTTTCACACACGTTATAGTTAGGAATTTGCATTTAAAAAACCTTGCAAATTCAGTGAAAAAACCATAGGTTTCACACACGTTATAGTTAGCTGGACATTTCACTCGTAAAAAACCAATGAAATTCCCACGTTATAGTTAGTTAAGCTAACTATAACTCGCGCACCCGCAATCCACTGCTGATGACGTCACATATTACATCACTCATGACATGGTCAGTGACATCACTCATGACATCACTGATGACATCTCAAATGACATCACTGATGACATCATCCTTGTGACAGAGTGGCAGACCTCCTCTCCCCCTAATATAACCTTTGAAACACACATTCAAAAATAGAGACTAAAATTTTCCAAAAAATGGACATACCAATACCAGTTACAACAACCTCCTCAGTAATTCTAAGATCCACATACACATCCACACATTCACGAACAGTCCTGTACAGTCACTCATACATGTACTCATTCATCATATGTACTCATACACCTAAACATCCTGCTACACAATGCCACTCATCCATAGTTACTGACACAAATAGTCACTCATGCTAATAAAGAATCAAACATACATTTACTTGCATATACAGTTATACACACCACCAAACTTACTTCAAAAGAAACTTACACATACTTAGTCTTTTAAACAATCACTTATAGAAACACATACTTATTCATACAGGAACTCTTTCAATCTCTCACTCTCACATATAGTCACTTATATACACCAATAGTCACATATATTAGTTTAAAACATATGTAGTTACTCATAAAGACACTATTGAAACAGTCATTCACTCACTAACACACCCATACACACACTCATCCACCCATACAGTCCTGCACACATGCTGTCTTCAACACATACAACCAGTGAGTCACTCATACATGCACCTATGCACTACGTAATACCCCCCACCGAACCATGCAGACACTCAGACTGATACTCAAAAAACCAACTAATAACCTATATGGACACTCATGTAGCTACTCACCAACCCATGCAGCCACTTATACACAAAGTGAGAGACTGATACAGATATTTACATATTTAAACATTGCTCACTAAGCCATATATTCACTAAGATACACTTAATCAGTCAGTTATACAATCAATTTTTCAGAAACAAATCATCCGTTTAGACACTTATATACCCATTTATTCTTCCATCGTCCGTGAGATATACATATATAAAACATATTTAATTTACAGACAAATACACATTCACTGGATGATGTCATCAGTGATGTCATTTGAGATGTCATCAGTGATGTCATGAGTGATGTCACTGACCATGTCATGAGTGATGTAATATGTGACGTCATCAGCAGTGGATTGCGGGTGCGCGAGTTATAGTTAGCTTAACTAACTATAACGTGGGAATTTCATTGGTTTTTTACGAATGAAATGTCCAGCTAACTATAACGTGTGTGAAACCTATGGTTTTTTCACTGAATTTGCAAGGTTTTTTAAATGCTAATTCCTAACTATAACGTGTGTGAAACCCATGGTTTTTTCACTGAATATATATATGTATATACATACACATATATAATATATATATTTATTTATATATATATATCCAGTTTGAAATCCTAAATTTCTCCACAAGATTGAAGCAGACACCATCGGCAGATTTCACTTTCTTAATTTATTCAAGCTTTGTCCACCATAACGCGTTTCGACCGACTCCGCAGTCTTGATCACCTGACACGCCCACGTTAAAAAATGTACTTATACGTACTGACGTTACACATAGAATAAGCATAAAAGAAAGCTTCAAAACCTTTTGTGGTGATTTAAACTTTGAATTTCATGCAAAGTTTTACCAAATTCATTCATTTTCATGATTCCTAATTGTTCTTAATGAACAAGTTACTTACCTTCGGTAATGATATATCTGTAAGAGACATTTATTTAGTTATAGATTCCTTATCTTAGAATTACCCCCAGGATTCAGACTGGAGCTGGAGATTTTTTCTTTAGCAGTACCCCTGCACGTCGGTAGGTGGCGTCAGTCGACTCAGCGTTCGTCGTTGGCGTCGTCTTCGCCGGAATGACATTGCGGTATCTACTTAGACGCCGCCCCTGCGCGCTGACATCAGTTCTTTACACAACATTCCACGCCAGAAGTGCAGAGCTATGCAAGACGCTGACCACTGATGCACAAAACTAGGACCCTGGAAGGGAGTCCCTTACTCTAGAAGTCAGTTCACAGAAAGGGGAGGATGGGTGGGGCGGTAAGGAATCTATAACTAATATATGTCTCTTACAGATATATTGTTACCGAAGGTAAGTAACTTGTTCATCTAAAAGTGACTATTAGTTATAGATTCCTTACCTTTTTGACTTTGGTGGTATTCCTTTACAGGTAGCTGCTGATTCGGGATCCCCGTTCACTATTATAGCTAAATCTATTTGGGAGGACAAGTTTATTAAAGTGCTTGGTCCACATTTAGAACCTTCTGATATTTCTCCTGAAAGTTTCACGGGTGAAAAAATAAATATACTCGGATTCAGGAAACTGAAATTTCAATTTAAAGGGAGGCATGCAGTTTGCAAATTGTACATTGCTTTTGATGGCCCTTCTGTGTTAGGCTGGAAAGATCAAAAAACACTTCATATAATTCTTAACCCTAATAGTCCTGAACAAGTTCTGGTAGCAGGCGATAGTGCCGACACTAAATCTTGGGTGGTGAATGAATTTAAAGACGTTTTTAATGGAAAAATTGGCAAACTTATAGGTTTCACACACCTTATTAGGGTAAAACCCTCTGCAGTTCCAAATATTTTTAAGGCACGCAATGTACCCTTAATAGTTAGAGATGAGGTAAAACTTGAGTTGAGTAAATTACAAGATGCAGGCATTATTGAGCCAATTGAGGCATCTGAGTGGATTTCTCCATTGGTAGTTGCCAGACGTGCCAATGGAAAAATTCGCTTGTGTGTTGATCTCAGAAACTTAAACCAAAATATTATTGTAGATCAATTTCCATTGCCAAGAATTGATGAAATGCTTTCATTAACGAGAGGTTCCAAGTGGTTTTCAACAATTGATTTGTCTGCGGCATATCACCAAATTGAACTTCATCCGTCTTGCAGAAACCTCACTTCTTTTTCCACTCCGTTTGGTTGTTTCCAATTTCGCAGAATGCCGTTTGGGTTGGCTTCTGCAGCCGCTGTTTTTCAAAGGCTAATGAATCAGTTATTTGGTGATATGCCGGGCATTACCTTTTTTCAAGATGATATTCTTATAATGGGTAAAGACAAAATGGAACATGAGGAGAGGTTAAGGTGTGTTTTGAAAACTTTAATGTCCAAGGGTTTAACTGGTGAAATTTCAAAATGTAAATTTGCTGAACGTAGTGTGACCTATTTGGGCCATGAAGTAAGTGATTGTGGAATTAAACCAAAGTCAAAACTTATCAATGCTATTGTTGATGCTCCTTCTCCTAATTCCAAGGATGATTTGAGGTCGTTTTTGGGGTTAGCAGAATTTTATTCAAAATTTGTTGAAAATTTTTCTGTTAAAACACATCCTATGAGACTTCTTTTAAAAAACAAAGTTACCTTTGAGTGGTCTTCTGAATGTCAAAATGCTTTTCTGTCTATTAAGGAAGCCATAAGCAAGGCTCCATGCCTCCAGGGTTTTGACCCTTTAGCAGACAGGTGCTGTACTTACTCAGATTGCTGAGAACAACAATGAGGTGGTGATTGCTTTCGCATCTAGATCTTTGTCTCCATCGGAAGAAAAATATTCTGTGATTGAGAGGGAAACTCTGGCGTGTGTTTGGGCTTTGGAACACTTTAGAACATTTTTGTGGGGTAGGAATTTTACTTTGAGATCTGATCATAAACCTTTGACAAAACTTCTTACTACTGAAGGTTTATCTAAAGCTACTGCCAGAATTGCCAGACTTTCCATGAGATTACAAGATTTTTCGTATACAATTAAATATCTTCCTGGTGTAAAGAATAGAACTGCTGATTTTTTAAGTAGGATGTCTTTACCTTTAATAGAACTTGATTGCAATTCTTGGAATGATTTTTCTGTAGCCAGTGTTTCTTGTGAAGACATTCTTCAAGGATGTATTGAACAATCGGATTGGTCCATGGCTGAGAATGAGGATACTATTTTTCAAGAAGTTAAATCTAATGTAGTTTCGGGTTGGCATAGTATGAACAGAAAGGATATTACTGATGAAATTAGAGGATTCTGGGAAGTCAGGAATGAGTTAAGTATTAATGATGAATTTTTGATGAGAGGTGATAAAGTTGTACCTCCTTCATCTTTAAGAGAGAGGATTATCAAGTTGTGCCATGAAGGTCATTCTGGTATCACTAGGACCAAACAAAGAGTTAAGGCTTTATATTGGTGGCCTGGAGTTGATGTAGCTGTGGAACGGTTGGTCAGAGATTGTGTAAATTGTGAAATTGCTGATAAAACGTATAGAACTCTTAATCCTCCTTCTTTTCCTTTGCATTGTCCAAAAGCTCCTTGGCAAGAACTTAGTATGGATTTTATGGGACCTTTTGTATGGCAAGATGGTTCCACAAAATACATAATTGTACTTGTAGATGTATTTTCTAAGTGGTTTGAGTTAACTGTAGAAAATCGTGTTAATTCAAAATCTGTAATTACTTTTCTTGATTCAATTTTCGTAAGAGAGGGTTTTCCAGCTTGTATTTTGACAGATAATGGTGTACAGTTTAAATCTGATGAGATGAAACAATATTTACGTGCTTCGGGCATTGAACAAAAATTTGCTGCATTGTATAGTCCCACTGGAAATAGCGTAGTAGAAAGGATTAACAGAATAATCAAAGGTATTATTCAATTATCTAACAAGTCTAATTTATCTTGGGAGAATGAGCTAAAAAAATGATCTGGTCCTACAGAGTCACTAATCATCCTTCATTAGGGTGTAGTGCTTTCTCTATCATGAGAAGTAGGATTCCATTTTCTAAGGAGAATCCTAGTTGGATGAATAGAAATTCTTGTGTTCATTCAGATTGGGATAACATTAAGCAACATATTATGTTATCTCAACGTAAAAATAAGTCTTATTTTGATTCAAAACATGGATGCAAACCGTGTAATCTTTGTGTGGGTCAATGGGTTCGTGTTAAACTTGCTAGGAAAACTTCTAAAGGAGCTAGTAAGTTCAGTCAACCACATCAAATTGTTAAGGTAAACAATAATACGGTTGTTTTGGATAATGATGAAGTTTGGCACATGAATCGCTTAGCTGTATGTAAAAATTTAACTAATGAATTTGACATCTTACTAGATAAGAAATTATTTTGGTGGATGTTGGATTGTGATTCTTGTTCAAACTCTTGTTCTCAAACTGTCTTGGATGATAATTTAGTCCAAAATCCAACGAATTCCAATGTTGATGATTCTTTGGGAGGAGTTTCTTCTAAAGGTCAAGTTGAATCTAGTAATGTAACTCAACCTGAGTGTTTTGGAACTTCTTTAACTACGTCTGATAGTGTAAGAACCGCTTGTGGTAGAGTTATTAAGAAACCATCACATTTAAATGATTTTGTTTGTGATTAATTTCTTTGTTTTTTTTGTTTGTTTGTTTTGTTCATGTTTTTTTTTAGAGGGAAGGATGTGTAGTGATGTAGTTACATGCTTAGTGATGTAGTAGTGATGTAGTAGTTAGAATGTGTGTATTCTGCGTTCTGTATTCTGTATGACCGGGTATAATGTACGGCAGATTTGATTGGGAGCTTGAAGGGTTACGACTGGTTTCCCTACCTTCGTAATAAACTGATTATCTACACGATCTGTTTCATTCGTAATTATTACAAATTACTACAATACCCCAGCAATACCAACCCCAGAGGTGGGTCTGCAAACCAAGTTCACACCAGAAAGTCCTGGAGAACTGAACGGCCAAAGAAACAGTCTCTCCGGACTTGGCTATCCAGGCAGTAATGTTTTGTGAACGTGTGCAGGAATGCCCACGTGGCTGCCTGGCAGATCTCACCGATGGGGTCTCCATGTCCAAAAGCAGAAGTAGCTGCCATCGCCCTGGTGGAATGGGCTCGCAGCCATACCAGAGGATCCTTTTTCACCAAGGAATAACAGATTTTAATGCAAAGGACAACCCATCGAGAGATGGTCCGTTTTTGCACGGCCTGACCTTTCTTGGCACCCACATAGCCAACAAAGAGTTGATCATCCACATGGAATTGTTTTGTGCGATCCAGACAAAATGATAACATACATTTTGGATACAGACGGTGGAGTCTCTCTTCCTCCTTGGAAGATTGCGGGGCGGGAAGAAGGTGGGCAAAGTGATGGTCCGTCCTATGTAGAAAGAGGTAAACACTTTGTGAAGAAAAGAAGGTTGAGTTTGAAGGAAAACCTTGTCTGGATGAACAGGAAGGAAAGGAGGTTTAGAAGAAAGAGCCTGAAGCTCACTCGCCCTGCGATGAGAGGTGATGGCAACCAGAAACGCAGTCTTCAGAGTCAAGAATCTGAAAGGACAATTATGTAATGGCTCGAAAGGAGCACACATAAGGTACGTTAAAACCACATTCAAGTCCCACTGGGGCATTATGAAAGGAATAGGAGTAAAGAGGTGAGTAATGCAGTTAAGAAATCTATTTACAATAGGGGACATGAAAATAGAAGCCTGAGCAGGAAGGTGAAGAAAGGCTGAAATGGCCGAAAGATAGCCTTTGAGAGTGCCCAGAGCAGAACACTGCTGGGCCAAAGAAAGAATGAAGAGGAGAACCTCTGGAAGGGGGGCAGAAAGAGGATCCACAGCCTTTGCTGTGCACCATGCCACAAATGTATTCCATCTACAGGCGTATACCGCTTTGGTGGAGGGACGCCTGGCTGCCAAGATTACATTACAGACAGCTGAAAGCTGTCAACTGTCGCCGCTCAGTCTCCATGCAAGAACATTGAAGCTGGACAGGTTTGGGTGGAGGACCGTCTCCTGCTACTGTGACAGAAGATCCTCCGAAGAAGCAGTCTGATCGGAGGATCGATGGCCATGTTCAAGAGCTCGGGATACCAGACTCTTCGTGCCCAATCCGGAGGCACAAGAATTGCTTGGGCGCGGTCGGGCTTGATCTTCTTCAGCACTCTGGGCAGAAGTGGTATAGACGGAAAGGGGGATACAAGACCGTAATTCCACTCGCGACAAAAAGCGTCGCTGAGCGAGGGCTGCCTTGGAAATTCAAACGCACAGAACTGCTGACATTGCGCGTTCTCTTCAGTGGCAAACAGATCTAACCAAGGCTCTCCCAACTGCTGAAACAGACCTTGCACCACCTCCGAGTGAAGACGACATTGGTGATCCATCAAGCACCGGCGGCTGAGTTCGTCCGCCCTGGCATTCACGGAACCTGCCAGGTGATGAACCACCAGGGACATGCCCTGATGTTCCAGCCATGTCCAGAGATGAAGGGCCTCTTGACATAGGGTCCACGACCCCATTCCGCCCTGTTTGTTGCAGTACCACATTGTGGTGGTGTTGTTCTTGCCTTGACAGAAGGAAGTAATGCTTTCAGTGCAAGACGAATCGCCCGGAGCTCCAGAAGGTTGTTGTGGAGCCCGGACTCTGCCGGAGACCAGAGGCCTCTGATATCTGCGCCTCCCATGTGGCTTCCGCATCCCAGAAGGGACGCATCTGTCACCACTGTGAAGTCTGGCTGGGGAAGGGAGAGGGATCTGCCGTGGACACAATCCTGGTTTGTTAGCAACCGCTGCAATTGGTATGCAGTCCCCTCTGAGATCTGGACGACATCGGAAAGATTCCCTTGATGCTGTGCCCACTGGAACTTCAGGTCCCATTGCAGAGCCCGCATGTGCCACCTGGCATGATCCAGCAGTAGAATGCAAGAGGCCATGAGGCCCAGCAGCCTCAAGGTCAATCTCACTGAAATCCGGGATAGAGGTTGATACATCTGTATCATAGCCCGAATATCCCGGACTCTCTGCTCGGGAGGATAATCCCGAAACTGCCTTGTATCCAGAACTGCTCTGATGAAAAGGAGTTTCTGAGCGGGAATCAGGTGTGATTTTGGCACGTTGATAGTGAACACCAGCGAATGCAGGAGGTCCGCTGTAGTCTGGAGGTGGGAGAGGACAGCCTGGGGTGAGCCCGCCTTCAACAACCAGTCGTTGAGATAGGGGAAGACTGGAACCCCTGATCTGTGCACATGAGCTGCGACCACCGCCATCACTTTCGTGAACACCCGAGGGGTGCTGGTAAGGCCAAAGGGGAGCACAGGAAACTGAAAATACTCGCGGCCTACCGTGAACTGTAGGTGATGGTGGCATGAAGGGAGGGGTAGCCTCAAGGGGAGGGAGTAGCTCTTTCAGACTATCTGCAAAACCCACCTGTCTGATATGATGTTGTGCCAGTGGTGGAGGTGATGGCGGATTCTGCCGCCCACTGGCAACTGGTGGCCCTGAAAGGTTGGCCTAGGAAGCTTTAGAGGCTTCTGCAGAGGGGGCACTGGTGGACTGGCCCGTCCGCTTGCCCCCAGACCCACGGCGTTGGGTAACAAATCCCCAGCCACGCAGAGGCTGGGTAACTTGCGCCGGCCTCTGGCCCTGGGCGGAACATTGTGGGGCACCCCTTCCGTAGCTACGAAAGGGGCGAAAGGCAGACTGCTCAGGGCGAGAGGTTGTAGCGAGGCTCAAGGATCTTGCTGTAGCTCTAGAGTCCTTGAAGCGCTCAAGTGCACTGTGTGCCTTGTCGCCAAACAGGCGATGGCCATCAAAGGGAATGTCCAAAAGGGTTCATTGCACATCCCCAGAAAAGCCAGTGGATCTCAGCCAGGCATAGCGTCTTAGAGCTACCGACGTAGAAATCGCTCTACCCAGCGAGTCGGCGGTATCCAGCCACAACGGATGGTGAACTTTGCCGCATCTCTCCCTTCTGCGACCGCACGGGAGAGTGTGACCTGTGCCTTCCCTGGGGACTGCGGCAGCACCTGCACAACCGTATCCCACAAAGAGTGGGTGTAGCAGCCCAAGAGACATGCTGTGTTCACCGACTGCAGTCCTAAGCTGGCGGAAGAAAACATCTTCTTCCCAAGATGGTCCAGCTTCTTGGTTTCCCTATCTGGGGGAACAGAAGGGAACGTGCCTTTGGATGTTGAGGCATGGACCACCAATCTCTCAGGGGTAGGGTGTTGGGAGAGGAAAATGGGGTTGCCCAGGGCCGGGCGGTGGAGTCTAGCAATCATCCTATCCAAAGGAGCCCCTGTGCTAGGCCTGGACCAGGTGCCTAGAAAGATGTCTATGAGGGCCTCATTGAACGGCAGCATTGGCTCCGAAGAGGCCGCTGCCGGGTGAAGAACCTCAGTCAGAAGATTCATGCTGACTGCCACCGCAGGAAGCTCAAGGACCAAGGTATCAGCCACCCTACGCACCACACCACAGCGTAAGAGGCTCCATGCACCGTGGCCATAGTAGGGGGAGAAAGCATGCTAAGGTCTGGGGAGGTATCAAGACCACTGGCTTCCCCTAACTCCTCTTTCCAGTTCGGCTCCTCGAGCTGATCTGCCAAAGGGTCAGCAGACCCTCCCAGTCCTTCTCAACTTCCTCGGGCTGCCACTCACTGTGATAGGGAATGCCAGGAGAGAACAGTGGTACAAAGTACCAGTCGGCGCCGGTACCGGCGTCAGGTCGACATCGGTCTGGCTCCGTGTCCAAGACATGGGGGAGGCCGGGGTCAACGCCGGTCGGTGATACAACCAGCGTCAGAAGTGGCGGAGGCGTCGTCAGTGGTATCTGTGCCGAAGGAGGTGTTGTGAGGTCAACCGGCACAGAACCGGATCCAGGCATGGATTCTTGGGGGTCCTGCGCAGTCTGAGCTACCGGCATCGAAGGCCTAGAACCCCCATCTGAGTCTGTGCAGCCTGAAGGCATGCCGGCGGAGTCGGGCTGCCCAATGATGGAGTTGAGAGCTTCGTAAAACTGACAAAGCTGGGCAGGGGACACTCCGGCTCCCAGGAAGGGAGGGAAGCTCGGAACCGGCCCAGTAGGTTCCGTGGGCAGAGCCGAAGGACGACAACCTTCCGCTTCCCGTGTTGCGTCGACCGACGGACGATGAGAAGGCGAAGAGCGACGGTGCTTCTTCGCCTTCTTCTTGTGCTTTGACTTACCCGAAGACTTTGCTGAAGAGTGATGGTGGTAACTCCACGACCGGTCCTGCGACTTCCCTCTCGACTGGCACGTCGAGCGGCACGGAGCTGACTGCCAGGTCTCCAGAAGCTTTCGGGACAGCTCCTGCAAAGACTTCGGGTTCATGGCCCGGCAGTTGGAGCGCGACTTTGGGTCGTTGGCGCGCTTCAGGGACCAAAGGCACACGAGGTGTCGGTCCGAGACTGACATCAGCTTGTGACAGGAGTCACAAGGCTTGAAACCGGTCTATCGATGTGACATCCCTCTGTGCACCAGGAGGCGAACGCCTCAAAAAAGAAGTCGACAAAAGTCAAAAAAACTCTAGTAAAAAAACGACTAAGGGTACTGCTCTCTCCGGATCTGCTCTGGCTGGCGTCGAAAAAGAAAGAATTAACGTCAGCGCGCAGGGGCGCCGTCTAAGTAAATATCGCGACGTCATTCCGGCAAACCCGACGCCAACGACGGACGGAGTCGACCGACGCCACCTACTGAAGCGCAGGGGTACTGCTAAAGAAAAAATCTCCGGATCCAGTCTGATGCCTGGGGTAATTCTAAGGTAAGAAATCTATAACTAATAGTCTCTTTCAGATACTCGATTGCACTTTATTTTCTTTTGTATATTTCTTAATTTGTGCCCTTGAATAATATATCTGCTGTCCAACACACCAGTCATAGCACCATAGTGGCTTAGCTGAAAATTATATTCAATTCATTAATAATACATTTGACTTTTTCTCAATCAATTTTTGTCAAGTGCTCGATTATATACATCAGAATTATTTCATCATACTGATTTTGTGCACAGATTATTACCTCTTAATAAGGCAAAGACTCGATTCATGAGGAAAATTATTTGAACTTGAATGTACCCACAAGTTCATATAATACACTATGATTTCAATCAAAAATTAAGAAATCACATCATTCAGTTGCATTATTCCTTATTGTTCTTGATGCTAGATTGCATTTTATATTCACTTGTGAATTTTCATTTTTGCTCATAAATAATATATCAGCTAACTAACACACTATTCGTAACGCCATAGTGGCTTAGCTTCAGATTATACTGAATTCATTGAAATACATTAACTTTTTCAAAATCAATTTTTGCCTAGTACTCAATTAAAGACATGCAAATTATTTCATCATAATGATTTACTGCAAACATTATTACTTTTCGTAATGTAGTGCATCGAATCACAAAGAAATTATTTGAACTAGATTGTACCCACAAGTTCATGTAATCTACAATAATTCAAATCCAAATTTTAAGAAATCACAACAGTTTTTGCGAACCAATTTTTCCACATCTATTGATTTATCATTTACAGCCGAGCAATCCTGACACTGAAATACCATCTCATATTAAAAACCAGGTAAAACCAGAGACGTACCTATTCATGATAAGCCAAAGTTTGGAGCTAATTGCTAGTTTATAAACTTGAGTGTAAATCCTCATCCATATTTAAACCTTTCGGGGCTTTACAATCCAATTTTATAATATATTTCATTTCTATTGCCCTCAATTATTTCTCCCGGTCTCCCCCTCGCCTATTTTGCAGTATTACATCAATTACAAAATAAGTGATCTTACTGAGGTCTTTGTTATGGTGGATCACACAATGACAAGCCACCGGGTATGAAGGGTCATTGTTTGTGATAGCTTTGCATGTGCTGAAAAATTATTTTATGCACCGGCAAGGTAGTGCTACCAATGTATCTTAGCCCACATGTACACGTAAGAACATAGACAGCAAATTCTGTTCTGCAATGAGATGACCCTTTAAAAAAGAAATCTTGATTTTCTAGCAGGGAGGTGTATGACGTGCTATTTATGCCAATACTGCATGCTTTACGCTTTAGGCATCTTTTAAAACCTGGCTTAGGTTTTAGCCATCCCCCTCTCTCAATCATCTTGGGCTACACAGGATCCGACTTAACTATTGGCCAGTTTTTTCAGAGTAAAGCCATTAACTTCTTTCCTTGCGTACTGTAAGTTGTTAAAAATCTCATTGTATTTTTGTCATTAGTTGTAGTTATCTGCTTTTTAATATGTTTAGGGAACAAAATTGTCTCCTTATCCACTTTGTTTGTTGAGGCCTGGGCTTTCCTGATTGCATTCATGTTATAGCCTCTCTCTATGAACCTTGCTTTCATTAATTCCTGCCACTAGATTGTCTCTTTTAGTGTTCTGCAATTCCTCCTGGCTCGGAGCATCGCCCCATATGGGATGCTTAATTATGTGCGTGAGGGATGAAAGCTCCTTGCATGTAGCGTTGTATTCCCAGCTGTGGGCTTCCTATATAATCTAGATTCCAATTTGTTGTTTTCAATATACATTTCAAGATCTAAAAATGTTACACTAGTTTTAATCATTTCATTGGTAAAGTGCAAATTCAAATAATTGATGTTAATCAATTTTACAAAATCCCTTTTCTGATTCCATAGAGCCCTTCCATACAATGAATAGATCGTCAATGAACCTAGACCACACAATTGCATGCTCATCCCATAGTTTGCCATGGACTCTGCCAAGCAACTGCTCTTCCCACCAGCCCACAAGTAAACATACAAAACAGGAGGCGAAGCAGGAGCACATCACAGTCCCACAGATCTGCTGAAACAAATCATCACCAAAAAGGAAACGGATGTTCTCCAAACACCTTCTGCCCATGGTAAGAATGCTCTGAGTATGCTTATACAAGCTTACTTTCCTATTTGAAAATGTCTATCCTAGTTTAGTACACATATATAAATATGTCACTTGTCTTCTTTTTATTGTGGGGAAATGCACCATTTGTTTTAAATTATTCTAAAAATAATTTATATATTTATAGGGGATCCCCCCCCAACTCCCCCCTTGGTTTGCAACCTTACCACCCAATTCCCTTACCCACCCCTAAACACTAAAAATATCTTTACCACCCTATACCCTTCCTCAACCCACCCGGAGGCAGACTACCACCCTGCAGGCAGGCAACCTCATGCTGCACACCGCCTTTCGGAGCGTGTGGCATCAGGGTGGCCCCACCACCTGGCTTGCAGCCAGGCCTTGCCTCCAACTCCCCGCAGGCAGCCACCTGGAGGCAGCCAAACCCATGCTCACACAACCCTTGCTTGTGTGTAGAGTGGGGTTAGAGACAGGGCCTGTTTTGCAGCCAGGCCCAGTTTCCAAGTCCCTGCAGGCAAGCAACTCCATGCTGCACATATCCTTTTGCCGTGCGCAGCATGGTTGGTGGCAGGTCTTGTCCAAATCCCCAGAAGGCTGCCACCCCCGCGCCTTTGGTCGTGCAGCATAGGACTGGCCTTTAGGCCCCTGGGACACCATCGGCTGAAAGCTGTCAACTGTCGCCCCTCAGTCTCCGTGCAAGAACATTGAAGATGGACAGGTTTGGGTGGAGGACCGTCTCCTGCTGCTGTGACAGAAGATCCTCCCGAAGAAGCAGTCTGATCGGAGGATCGATGGCCATGTTCAAGAGCTCGGGATACCAGACTCTTCGTGCCCAATCCGGAGGCACAAGAATTACTTGGGCGCGGTCGGGCTTGATCTTCTTCAGCACTCTGGGCAGAAGTGGTATAGACGGAAAGGGGGATAGAAGACCGTAATTCCACTCGCGACAAAAAGCGTCACTGAGCGAGTGCTGCCTTGGAAATTCAAACGCACAGAACTGCTGACATTGCGCGTTCTCTTCAGTGGCAAACAGATCTAACCAAGGCTCTCCCAACTGCTGAAACAGACCTTGCACCACCTCCGAGTGAAGATGACATTGGTGATCCATCAAGCACCGGCGGCTGAGTTTGTCCGCCCTGGCATTCAGTGAACCTGCCAGGTGATGAACCACCAGGGACATGCCCTGATGTTCCAGCCATGTCCAGAGATGAAGGGCCTCTTGACATAGGGTCCACGACCCCATTCCGCCCTGTTTGTTGCAGTACCACATTGTGGGGGTGTTGTTCTTGCCTTGACAGAAGGAAGTAATGCTTTCAGTGCAAGACGAATCGCCCGGAGCTCCAGAAGGTTGTTGTGGAGCCCGGACTCTGCCGGAGACCAGAGGCCTCTGATATCTGCCTCTCCCATGTGGCTGCCCCATCCCAGAAGGGACGCATCTGTCACCACTGTGAAGTCTGGCTGGGGAAGGGAGAGGGATCTGCCGTGGACACAATCCAGGTTTGTTAGCCACCGCTGCAATTGGTATGCAGTCCCCTCTGAGATCTGGACGACATCGGAAAGATTCCCTTGATGCTGCGCCCACTGGAACTTCAGGTCCCATTGCAGAGCCCGCATGTGCCACCTGGCATGATCCACCAGTAGGATGCAAGAGGCCATGAGGCCCAGCAGCCTCAAGGTCAATCTCACTGAAATCCGGGATAGAGGTTGATACATCTGTATAATAGCCCGAATATCCCAGACTCTCTGCTCGGGAGGATAATCCCGAAACTGCCCTGTATCCAGAACTGCTCAGATGAAAAGGAGTTTCTGAGCGGGAATCAGGTGTGACTTTGGCACGTTGATAGTGAACACCAGCGAATGCAGGAGGTCCGCTGTAGTCTGGAGGTGGGAGAGGACAGCCTGGGGTGAGCCCGCCTTCAACAACCAGTCGTTGAGATAGGAGAAAACTGGAACCCCTGATCTGTGCACATGAGCTGCGACCACCGCCATCACTTTCGTGAACACCCGAGGGGCGCTGGTAAGGCCAAAGGTGAGCACGGGAAACTGAAAATACTCGCGGCCTACCGTGAACTGTAAGTGATGGTGGCATGAAGGGAGGGGTAGCCTCAAGGGGAGGGAGTAGCTCTTTCAGACTATCTGCAAAACCCACCTGTCTGATATGATGTTGCCAGTGGGGGAGGTGATGGCGGATCCTGCCGCCCACTGGCAACTGGTGACCCTGAAAGGTTGGCCTAGGAAGGCATAGAGGATTCTGCAGAGGGGGCACTGGTGGACTGGGAAAAATTCAAGCAGGGTATTTAACAGTAAGGAAGTAATGGCGCACAGCAGGTAAACGTAGGTGATATGAGCTCAGATGTATATTATGGTGCAAACAGGGAGGGGAAACCCCACCAACCCCTCAAATCATGTAGGGAAAACCTACAATTAAACAATAAGAACAATCCTGTGCACACATACAATTATCAAATCAAAGTTGCAATGGGTAAGTACAGAAATGACCAACGAAGCATCCGCATGTACACTGATGATTCTTTTTAATAGGCGTAACCAGCCGACACGTGTTTCGTCATGGAAAGAGTAGACCACGACTCTTCAGGGCTGGGAAAGATACAAGACATTTCATACTCACATATATGCCACAAAAACAGTAGTTGCAAGAGTATGAGAAAGACAAAATCGTAAATTGACTCGCCTATCTAAGAACCAAAGAAAAAAGGAAAGGGGGAACACCACTACTACACGAGGGTGCTGAGAAACGTGCTATTAAGAACAACGGTGTTGAGTCAACCCTCACACACCACTGGGTGAAAAGAAAACGAAGAAAAGGGAAGTAAAGGAAGAAAAAAGAACAAAATTATTTCCAATGGACAGCCGAAATGCACCAAACACGTGGTCAAGGAAAAGGTCTAGCACAGGTGCAAAGACGATTCAGGGAAAGTGTCAAAGAAGAAAGTACAGACCCAAAGAATGCATCCATACCTGTAGCTTTAGCCAGAATGACAGTGGATGCTGGAAAAAATGTATGGCGGAAAATACTTTTGTGGCATATATGTGAGTATGAAATGTCTTGTATCTTTCCCAGCCCTGAAGAGTCGTGGTCTACTCTTTCCATGACGAAACACGTGTCGGCTGGTTACGCCTCTTAAACAGAATCATCAGTGTACATGCGGATGCTTCGTTGGTCATTTCTGTACTTACCCATTGCAACTTTGATTTGATAATTGTATGTGTGCACAGGATTGTTCTTACCGCACTGGTGGACTGGCCCGTCCGCTTGCCCCCAGACCCACGGCGTTGGGTAACATATCCCCAGCCACGCAGAGGATGGGTAACTTGCGCCGGCCTCTGGCCCTGGGTGGAACATTGTGGGGCACCCCTTCCGTAGCTACAAAAGGGGCGAAAGGCAGACTGCTCAGGGCGAGAGGTTGTAGCAAGGCTCAAGGATCTTACCGTAGCTCTAGAGTCCTTGAAGCACTCGAGTGCACTGTGTGCCTTGTCGCCAAACAGGCGATGGCCATCAAAGGGAATGTCCAAAAGGGTTGATTGCACATCCCCAGAAAAGCCAGTGGATCTCAGCCAGGCATAGCGTCTTAGAGCTACTGACGTAGAAATCGTTCTACCCAACGAGTCGGCGGAATCCAGCCACAACGGATGGTGAACATTGCTGCACCTCTCCCTTCTGCGACCGCACAGGAGAGTGTGACCTGTGCCTTCCCTGGGCACTGCGGCAGCACCTGCACAACCGTATCCCACACAGAGTGGGTGTAGCGGCCCAAGAGACATGCTGTGTTCACCGACTGCAGTCCTAAGCTAGCAGAAGAACACATCTTCTTCCCAAGATGGTCCAGCTTCTTGGTTTCCCTATCTGGGGGAACAGAAGGGAACGTGCCTTTGGATGTTGAGGCATGGACCACCAATCTCTCAGGGGTAGGGTGTTGGGAGAGGAAAATGGGGTTGCCCGGGGCGGGGCGGTGGCGCCTAGCAATCATCCTATCCAAAGGAGCCCCTGTGCTAGGCCTGGACCAGGTGCCTAGAAAGATGTCTATGAGGGCCTCATTGAACGGCAGCAGGGGCTCCGAAGAGGCCGCTGCCGGGTGAAGAACCTCAGTCAGAAGATTCATCCTGACTGCCACCGCAGGAAGCTCAAGGACCAAGGTATCAGCCACCCTACGCATCACACCACAGCGTAAGAGGCTCCATGCACCGTGGCCATAGTAGGGGGAGAAAGCATGCTAAGGTCTGGGGAGGTATCAAGACCACTGGCTTCCCCTAACTCCTCTTTCCAGTTCGGCTCCTCGAGCTGATCTGCCAAAGGGTCAGCAGACCCCTCCCAGTCCTTCTCAACTTCCTCGGGCTGCCACTCACGGTGATAGGGAATGCCAGGAGAGAACAGTGGTACAAAAGTACCGGTCGGCGCCGGTACCGGCGTCAGGTCGACATCGGTCTGGCTCCCTGTCCAAGACATGGGGGAGGCCGGGGTCAACGCCGGTCGGCGATACAACCAGCGTCCTTGGGGGTCCTGCGCAGTCTGAGCTACCGGCATCCAAGGCCTAGAGCCACCATCTGAGTCTGTGCAGCCTGAAGGCACGCCGGCGGAGTCGGGCTTCCCAATGATGGAGTTGAGGGCTTCGTAAAACTGACAAAGCTGGGCAGGGGAGACTCCGGCTCCCAAGAAGGGAGGGAAGCTCGGAGCCGGCCCAGTAGGTTCCGTGGGCGGAGCCGAAGGACGACAACCTTCCGCTTCCCGTGTTGCGTCGACCGACGGACGGGGAGAAGGCGAAGAGCGATGGTGCTTCTTCGCCTTCTTGTGCTTTGACTTACCCGAAGACTTTGATGAAGAGTGATGGTGGTGACTCCACGACCGGTCCTGCGACTTCCCTCTCGACTGGCACGTCGAGCGGCACGGAGCTGACTGCCAGGCCTCCAGAAGCTTTCGGGACAGCTCCTGCAAAGCCTTCGGGTTCATGGCCCGACAGTTGGAGTGCGACTTTGGGTCGTGGGTGCGCTTCAGGGACCAAAGGCACACGAGGTGTGGGTCCGAGACTGACATCAGCTTGTGACAGGAGTCACAAGGCTTGAAGCCGGTCCATCGATGTGACATCCCTCTGAGCACCAGGAGGTGAACTCCTCAAAAAAGAAGTCGACAAAAGTCAAAAAAACTCTAGTCAATAAACGACTAAGGGTACTGATCTCTCCGGATCTGCGCTGGCTGGCGTCGAAAAAGAAAGAATTAACGTCAGCGCGCAGGGGCGCCGTCTAAGTAAATATCGCGACGTCATTCCGGCAAACACGACGCCAACGACGGACGGAGTCGACCGACGCCACCTACTGACGCGCAGGGGTACTGCTAAAGAAAAAATCTCCGGATCCTGTCTGATGCCTGGGGTAATTCTAAGGTAAGAAATCTATAACTAATAGTCTCATTCAGATACTCGATTGCACTTTATTTTCTTTTGTATATTTCTTAATTTTTGCCCTTGAATAATATATCTGCTGTCCAACACACCAGTCATAGCACCATAGTGGCTTAGCTGAAAATTATATTCAATTCATTAATAATACATTTGACATTTTCTCAATCAATTTTTGTCAAGTGCTCGATTATATACATCAGAATTATTTCATCATACTGATTTTGTGCACAGATTATTACCTCTTAATAAGGCAAAGACTCGATTCATGAGGACAATTATTTGAACTTGAATGTACCCACAAGTTCATATAATACACTATGATTTCAATCAAAAATTAAGAAATCACATCATTCAGTTGCATTATTCCTTATTGTTCTTGATGCTAGATTGCATTTTATATTCATTTGTGAATTTTCATTTTTGCTCATAAATAATATATCAGCTAACTAACACACTATTCGTAACGCCATAGTGGCTTAGCTTCAGATTATACTGAATTCATTGAAATACATTAACTTTTTCAAAATCAATTTTTGCCTAGTACTCAATTAAAGACATGCAAATTATTTCATCATAATGATTTACTGCAAACAATATTACTTTTCGTAATGTAGTGCATCGAATCACGAAGAAATTATTTGAACTAGATTGTACCCACAAATTCATGTAATCCACAATAATTCGAATCCAAATTTTAAGAAATCACAACAGTTCTTGCGAACCAATTTTTCCACATCTACTGATTTATCATTTACAGCCGAGCAATCCTGACACTGAAATACCATCTCATATTAAAAACCAGCTAAAACCAGAGACGTACCTATTCATGATATGTCAAAGTTTGGAGCTAATTGCTAGTTTATAATCTTGAGTGTAAATCCTCATTCATATTTAAACCTTTCGGGGCTTTACAATCCAATTTTATAATATATTTCATTTCTTTTGCCCTCAATTCTTTCTCCCGGTCTCCCCCTCGCCTATTTCGCAGTATTACATCAATTACAAAATAAGTGATCTTACTGAGGTCTTTGTTATGGTGGATCACACATGACAAGCCACCGGGTATGAAGGGTCATTGTTTGTGATAGCTTGCATGTGCTGAAAAATTATTTTATGCACCGGCAAGGTAGTGCTACCAATGTATCTTAGCCCACATGTACACGTAAGAACATAGACAGCAAATTCTGTTCTGCAATGAAATGACCCTTTAAAAAAGAAATCTTGATTTTCTAGCAGGGAGGTGTATGACGTGCTATTTATGCCAATACTGCATGCTTTATGCTTTAGGCATCTTTTAAAACCTGGCTTAGGTTTTAGCCATCCCCCTCTCTCAATCATCTTAAGGTTACACAGGATCTGACTTAACTATTGGCCAGTTTTTTCTGAGTAAAGCCATTAACTTCTTTCCTTGTGTACTGTAAGTTGTTAAAAATCTCATTGTATTTTTGTCATTAGTTGTAGTTATCTGCTTTTTAATATGTTTAGGGAACAAAATTGTCTCCTTATCCACTTTGTTTGTTGAGGCCTGGGCTTTCCTGATTGCATTCATGTTATAGCCTCTCTCTATGAACCTTGCTTGCATTAATTCCTGCCACTAGATTGTCTCTTTTAGTGTTCTGCAATTCCTCCTGGCTCGGAGCATCTCCCCATATGGGATGCTTAATTATGTGCGTGAGGGATGAAAGCTCCTTGCATGTAGCGTTGTATTCCCAGCTGTGGGCTTCCTATATAATCTAGATTCCAATTTGTTGTTTTCAATATACATGTCAAGATCTAAAAATGTTACACTAGTTTTAATCATTTCATTGGTAAAGTGCAAATTCAAATATTTGATGTTAATCAATTTTACAAAATCCCTTGCTGATTCCATAGAGCCCTTCCAAACAATGAATAGATCGTCAATGAACCTAGACCACACAATTGCATGCTCATCCCATAGTTTGCCATAGACTCTGCCAAGCAACTGCTCTTCCCACCAGCCCACAAGTAAACATACAAAACAGGAGGCGAAGCAGGAGCACATCACAGTCCCACAGATCTGCTGAAACAAATCATCACCAAAAAGGAAACGGATGTTCTCCAAACACCTTCTGCCCATGGTAAGAATGCTCTGAGTATGCTTATACAAGCTTACTTTCCTATTTCTGTAAAAGTGACTCATGGCAGGCAAACCATCCTCATGGCAGATGCTGGTGTACAGCGATGTTACATCTTACGCCATTAGGACAAAATCATCTCCCATTGGTATGTCATGCATGTCCCCACTATCTTTTACAAATGATCGCAAGTTTATCACATGCGCTTGAAAAAGAAATCTATGTATTTAGAGGTGTTTTCCAACAGGCTCCCTTGAGCTGCAATTATAGGATGACCTGGTGGTGTACTAGCATTTTTGTGTATTTTAGGAATTAAATACATTACAGGTGTGATGGGATTTTCATTCTTCAAAAATCGTAATTTGTCAAACGTAATCAGACCATCATTTCACCAATCCTTCAGCTCCTCAAAGTAATGTGTTTGAACCTGAAGAAGAACATTCTTATTACATTTTTTTTAACAACTCGTGTCCTTCAATTGACCTCATATAGATACATATCCAAAGGCCATAGTACTACATTTCCCCCCTTGTCAGAGTCCCAGATAACAATTTCCTTGCTGCTTTGTAGCCTATTAATTAGATTTTTGCTTTTCATAGAGGCCGAAATCGTCTTATCTCTTTTGACCTCCCTGAGTTGGATCTTCATTACTTCTTCTGCAATCACCTTGTGGAAAACATCTATCGCATCCTTTGAACTTATTGGTAAAGTCCTTGATGGTGATTTGAAAGATGTAGGCACCATGCCTCAAATATGCAGATACTGCTCTCTGATGATATCTGTATCTGTATCTGTCCATACAGATCTGTGCCTTCATTTTCTAATTCAATCAAAGTTCTTATTGTGGCTAACTCCACAATTCTTATTTCATCCTCCTGAGTTGTTGGAGAAGTGATCCTTGTCGGTTTAGAGGTTTTTGACAGAGTGTGGACTTTCAATAACTTTAATTTTCTTACAGATTTGAAAATGTCTATCCTAGTTTAGTACACATATATAAATATGTCACTTGTCCTTTTTTTATTGTGGGGAAATGCACCATTTGTTTTAAATTATTCTAAAAATAATTTATATATTTATAGGGGATCCCCCCCCAACTCCCCCCTTGGTTTGCAACCTTACCACCCAATTCCCTTACCCACCCCTAAACACTAAAAATATCTTTACCACCCTATACCCTTCCTCAACCCACACGGAGGCAGACTACCACCCTGCAGGCAGGCAACCTCATGCTGCACACCGCCTTTCGGAGCGTGTGGCATCAGGGGCCCCACCACCTGGCTTGCAGCCAGGCCTTGCCTCCAACTCCCCGCAGGCAGCCACCTGGAGGCAGCCAAACCCATGCTCACACAACCCTTGCCTGTGTGTAGAGTGGGGTTAGAGACAGGGCCTGTTTTGCAGCCAGGCCCAGTTTCCAAGTCCCTGCAGGCAAGCAACTCCATGCTGCACATATCATTTTGCCGTGCGCAGCATGGTTGGTGGCAGGTCTTGGCCAAATCCCCAGAAGGCTGCCACCCCGCGCCTTTGGTCGTATAGGACTGGCCTTTAGGCCCCGGGGACACCATCCCCCGGGGCCAAAACACACATATTAAAGGGAGGGGGTGTGTAGACCCCTCCCTGACCTTTAATTGGCCCCAGAGACTCCATCCCCCAAGGCCAAATACAATTAAACAGGGGGGGAGGGCTTGCAGACCCCCTCCTCAAGCTCAGATCCCAGGGCCATGTTTCTTTAAAAGGAGAGGGGTGCCCCATCCCTGATTCTTATCTCAGGCCAAAGTCAATTAAAAAGGGGATGGGGTGCCCAGCCCCCTTCCTGAGCCTAATTAGTCCTTGGGACCTTATCCCCAGGGCTGAAATGTAAATGTAAGGGGAGGGGGGCCCGGGCCTCCCTCCCAGATCTTTAATAGGCCCAGAGGACCCCATCCCCTGGGCTGTGCCTTATTTAAAAGCAGAGCCTTATTAGACCCTGGGGACCAGATACGCAGGGCCAAATATGATTTAAAAAAAGAGGGTGGGGGAGGAGGAGCCTAGCGCGCAACCAAGATGGCCGTGTAGGTGCGAGGCTCCCGAGGACCTCCATGACCTCCTACATCTATCCTGTCCTCATCCTGATTTAGTTGAGGGGACTTTGTTTGTGAACCTGAGCCGAGGTGGTGCCCGTTTTCCGTTTTCGAATCGGACCCCGGGTGCGGTGATGGGCTTCGCTTGAAGTTTGCGGCCTTCTTCTCCTCTGACCCCGGACTTGAGTTGAGGGGCGATCCAGTGGTGAAGTGAATAACAACGGCGGGATGAGCCTGGCGGGGCGCGCACCCCTCACTTTCACTTTCACTTTCGCTTTCGAGCCCTCTCGCCATCATCACAAGTGGGATCTCGGCTCTTTCACGGAGTGTGGTGGTTGGCTCACTGGGGGACCCTGCCTACTCTGCGGGGACCCGTTCCGCCTTCCTGAGGCGACCTCTGGGGTCTTCGGCCTCGATTGTTCGCCCCCCGTCGCTGGACTCGTGGGTGCACGGATTACAGGGCGATGGCGACGAAGCAGGATGGAGAGAGGCTGAAGGCCAAATCGGCCCGGCGTGGTGCCTCTACCCAGGCCAACGTTATGGATCGCTACACCCTGCCGAAAGGTTCTCCCGGCGGGTCGCATAAGTCTCCGGAGCGGCGCGCGGATGCCCCGGATTTGCCAACGGACCTGACCTTGCAGGATATCATGGGCGCCATAGCGGAGATGAAGACCTCGGTGGGTCAACAGTTTGACACCCTGGCGCACAAACTTGACGCGGTTCTCATCGATGTCAACCTTGTTAGGGCTGATCTTTCCAAGACAAATGATAGGGTTGACTCTTTGGCCCTCACCGCGTCGGGCCTCACGACTGAGGTGGCTGCCCTCCAAACGGAGGTACGTCGGCTCCGGCAGGCCAGTGCTCTCACGGATCGGCGACTGGAGGATTCCGAGAGTAGGGCCCGGAGGAACAACGTCCGCATTATCGGAGTGCCTGAGGGATTGGAGGATTCGGCTGCGGATCTCTTTGTGGAGGACTTGATTTCCAATCGTCTGATGCCTCGGGGATTGAGCAAATTCTTCGCTGTGGAGAGGGCCCATAGAGTTCCTGGTGGCAAGCCGAAGGTTGGAGCTCCTCCGCGGCCTCTTATTGCACGTATCTTCAATTTTCGGGATAGGGATGTGATTTTACAAGCCTCTAGAGTGCAGGGGCCGCTTAAGCTAGAGAACGTTGAGGTGAACTTCTATCCTGACTTCACGCAAGCGGTCCAGAAGCAGAGGCTGGGTTTCATGGGCGTCAAACGGCGGCTCCGAGACATGAACTTGAAGTACGCCATGCTTTTCCCGGCCAGGCTGCGGGTGGAATCCGAGGGTCGTTCTCATTTCTTTGACCGTCCGGAGGCGGCGGGGGATTGGTTGGACACTAGGGGACATGATCGAGAGGGACTGGGGGCCGCGAGTGGGGAGTGCCCACCGGACCGGGCCTAATGTATTGACACTGGGGCTACTTTCTGATGATGTCACTTTTTTGTTGGGCTCAGGGTTCCTTGACTGTCATGCTTTGTCCTCCTTCGCTTGGAGGTTGTGGTGTGTCTTGAGGGGGTTCTCTTTCCTCCTCCAGGGGGTCTTTTTGTAGTTTAGTTCATGCAAGGGCGATAGGCACACTGCAAGTTGGGGGGGCTGTTTGGGCTCATGCAGGGGTGCAGGGTGGGGGGAGTTTTGTTTGGAATGTTGGGTTGGGGTTGGGTATTGTTTGTTCGTACCACAAGGCAGGATTATTGTTGTTTCATACTTAAAGTGCTCTCTGGGAGGGTGGTGATTGGAGCTGGTTGTGATGGGGGGTAGGGGACTGAGACTTCTTTCCTGGAATGTTAACGGACTGGGGGACAGGATAAAACGGGGGGTAGTCCTGCAGTTTTTAAAACGGATCTCACCCGATATCGTGTTTCTGCAGGAAACACACCTCATTGGTAATTCCTTCCATGCTATGAATAGGCGGGGCTATCGCCTTCTGGCTCATTCGGGCTTCACCTCTGGTTCGAGGGGTGTGGGCATAATGGTTAAAACCTCGCTCCCGCTGGAGGTTGACGAGGTGATCCATGATGACAGGGGGCGCTACACTGCACTGGTGGGCAGATGGGAGGGTAAAGTGATTGTTTTGGTTTCTATTTATGTCCCGCCGGGTTTGCAGACTACTACTTTTGCCGACTTGGGGCGCCTTCTTCTTGGGCTACCAGAGGGGATTCTCGTGGTTGGAGGGGACTTTAATGCTGTGGTTTCCGGAGCCGAGGATCGATACCCCCCCAGGGACCTCCCCCGGGCCCAAACTTGGTTGTCTGGACTCTTGGACACCCTGGGATTGGTGGATTGTTGGCGGCTAAAACACCCTGCACAGACACAGTACACGTTCCACTCCGGGGCCCATGGTAGTCTTTCACGACTTGATTATGTTCTTATGCCAGCGGCCCAGGCGGGGAGGATCGGGGAGGTGCGACATCTTGCCCGGGGTATTTCAGACCACTCCACGCTTCTGTTACACTTCGATATTGTCCTGGGGGTGGAGGGGAGGGTGGTCCCGATCAACTCCTGGTACCTGCGTAATCCCACAATTCGTGCAGATTTGATTAAATCCCTTGAGCAATATTTTGAAGATAATGTGGGATCGGTCTCGTCTGCTGTTTCTCTTTGGGAGGCGTTCAAGACGGTACTCCGGGGGGAAGCCCTGTCCCTCATTTCCCATTCCAAGAGGCGCGAGCGGGAGGAGGTGGCTCGTATTGAGTCTGAAATTACTGAGTTGGAGGGTGACCTGGCTCATGGTGTCACGGAGGACAAATTGCATGCTCCCAGACTCAAACAAGCAGACTACAAGGCCCTGGTCACTGAAGCGGCCAAGGGCATGAGTAGGGAGCAACAGGGGCGACTGTATGATATGGGGGATAAGGCTGGAAAACTGATTGCGTGGCTGGATAAAAAGGAGAGAGCGAGTCGAGTTGTGCCGCTGGTTGAGAGAGTGGATGGTGTGTGTGTTACTGATCCCGAGGAAATTGTTGATTGCTTTGCAGAGTATTTCCGCGGGGTGTACTCCCCGGTCTCTTCTCGCCCAGAAGAGGATTCCCGCGTCCTGCTTAAAGATATTGGGTTGCCTTCCCTTTCGGAGGAGGATAAATTGTTGATGGACGCGACTCCGACGTCTGAGGAGATCGCCCTGGCCATACGCTCAGTCGCTTCTGGCAAGGCCATGGGTCCCAATGGCCTTCCCATTGAATTGTACAAGTTGCGGCCGGATACCTTAGCGCCTCATCTTCGTGATATGTTTCTCGCGGCTCGGGCGGCGGGTTCTCTCCCGCTGGACCAGCGTCTCGCCACCATCGTGGTTATTCATAAGGAGGGGAGGCCGCGTGATCGAGTCACGTCCTACAGGCCCATTTCGCTTTTGAATGCGGAACCGAAAATCCTTGCTAAGGTGCTGGCTAATCGACTGGTTGGCGTGGTGTGCGATCTGATCCATCAGGATCAGTCCGGTTTTATTCCTCATCGCAACACCGCGCTTAACCTACGGCGTTTGCATGGGGTGCTCGCGAGGGTTCCGTTTATACGTGAGCCGGCCAATTTGGCGTCCCTGGACGCCACTATGGCGTTTGATACGCTTGAGTGGCCATATATTTGGGCGACGCTGGAGAAGTTTGGGTTTGGCCCGGGATTCATCGGTTGGGTGAAATTGCTGTATTCTAGACCGCTGGCGCAGGTGGTGGTGAATGGTAGAGTGTCGGCTCCCTTCGAGTTGGGCAGGGGCACGCGTCAGGGTTGTCCGCTGTCGCCTCTCCTCTTTGCGCTCGCTTTGGAGCCCCTGGCGGAGTGGCTGCGGTGGCACCCTTCGATTCGTGGTCTCCGATGGACCCCAGAGTGTGAGGACCGAGTCTCTCTCTATGCGGACGATATTCTTTTGTATCTCGCTTCCCCGCGCGAATCGTTGATTGTGTTGGTGGATGTATTGTCCTCCTTTGGCCGTAACTCCGGCCTAGTCATCAACTGGGCTAAGTCCTGTGTTTATGTTCTTTTTGGAGAGGCTCCTATCCTCCCGCGGGGTTGCCCTGTCCAGGTCGCTAACCAGGGATTCAAGTATCTGGGAATTTTTATTACCCTGGACTCAGCGTCCCGATACACACAGAATTTACTCCCCCCTCTCCAACGTTTGAAGGCGGATGTGGCGCGTTAGCGGCGCTTGCCGCTCTCGCCGCTTGGCCGGGCGGCGCTGTTTAAGATGATGTCATTGCCGCGGTTTTTATACGCCTTACAAAACACAATGGATGTCGTGCCGGCTAGCTATTTTAGGGAGGTGGAGGGTCTGCAGCGCCAACTGTTCTGGGATGGGAGGCCGCGGATCGCCCTCTCGAAGCTGACGCTCCCGTGGTACGACGGGGGGGGTCGCCCTCCCCGATATCAAACGTTATTATTGGGCTTCCCAGCTGGCAGCGATAAATCACGGGCTTTATGGGCCTGCCCTTAATCCGGCTTTTGAGATGGACTAATTGTTGTTGCCGGGTGGCGACTACAATATGGCGCTCTACTCCAGATCGCTCGACGCGCGGTTGACGGGTCCGACACGGGTCGCGGTACGTGTGTGGCACGCGGCAAACTCGGTGATGGGGTGGAAGGATCGGTTGACCCGGGCGACGCCATTGTATGCTTCCGAGCGATTGGGTTGTTTGTGGACGACGAAAGGCTTTGAGAAGTGGGACACGATCGGCATTAGCAGGGTAGGGGATCTCTGGACGAAGGGGGGATTTAAAACGTTCGATGTGCTGAAAGCGGAGTACCAATTGCATGACAGGGAGTACTTTCGGTATGCGCAGGTTCGTCATGCGTTGCTCTCCGTATACCCGGAGGTCGCGTCCATCCCGGAGTGCTCCCCATTGGAAGATAGAGTACTAGATGGGTATGTGCCGGATAGCACTATTTCATTAATCTATAAAAAGCTCGTCAATGATCGCTCGGGGCTGCTGGCCGCCCTTCGTGAGGCATGGGTCGCTGATGGATTGGAGCTGGATGACGAGGATTGGGCGTCTGCGGTGGCCTCCCCGAAAGAGGTGGCCATACCGGCCCGCCTTCGGTTCGTCCAGCTCAAGATACTCCACAGGGTGTATGTTACGGGTCCTGGCCTGATGCGTATGGGATATGCGGTGGATGGGATGTGTAAGCGTGGGTGTGGTATGATTGGGACCTTCCTCCATGTTTTGTGGGAATGTCCGGAGGTGACTCGGTTCTGGCGTGGCGTGCATGCAGTATTGCAGGCGGTCACGCATGTTGCGTTGTTCCCCGAGGCGAGGAGGTGTTTGTTGAATGTTTGGGAGCCGACTGATTACACGGTGGCGCAAACGTGGTGGGTGACATTGGGATATATGGTGGCCAAGCGTGACATAGCACAATTGTGGGGCTCCCAGAGGTCACCCACGATTTCGGTGTGGAAGGAAAATATGGATTGGTGTATGTTCCGAGAAAAGACTGTGTATGTGGCGAGAGGCAAGCCTGGGAAATGGGTAAAGGTGTGGGGCCCCTGGAACTCCTATCGTGGCGGGATTTGCGCCCCGCCCCTAACGCGTGACTCTGCTGAGGCCCTGTCTCCCTAGTCTGCGCATCTCCATGATTCTGTGTTATCGGGATAGCTTTGTCTCTGCCCCCTGCCCTTCCCCCCCTCCTTCCATTGTAGTTTGGTAGGCCCCTCCCTAGGGGAGCGCATAATGTCACCTGGACTTTTGCCGCCTTGTGGGTTTGTTTCTTTTTTCATTTAAAATGAAACCGTCATTTGGGATGTCAAGGCCTATAGCCGCAAATGATATTTCGGATCCTTGGGACCTGCACTGCTTGCTGCTTGTGTTTGTACCTATATGTTTATGACCTTATTGTTTACTAGCGGCCGGCCCGAAGGTTGTAGGCCCATACCTGTATATCTATTGAAATTTGTAATAAAGGTTTCAAAAAAAAAAGAGGGTGGGGAGACACGCGGGCCTCTTCCGCGAGACTTTTCAGGCCCCGGTGACCCCATTGCCTGGGCCGTTTATTATTTAAGGGAATAGGAGTCACATAGTCCCCGTCCCAAAGCCTAATTAGGCCCTAGGGACCCCATTCCCCAGCGCCGTATTTATTTTAAAGGGGAAGGGGCTAGGTAGCCCCATACCCAAACCTATTATGGCTCCCGGGACCCCATCTCCCGGGGCTTTCATGTTAAAAAGGTGGGTGCGCCGGTGCCCACCTAGGGCACCCACCATGGACACATTGGGGGTTGCGGGGTGAACACCAGGGCTGCCGCCGCCCAGCTGGCTTCCTGAAAGCTGCAAGAGCCAGCATTGCTTCTGCCCGGAGGGAGCAGATATTTATGCTGCTCCCTCCATACGGGAGCAATATCTTGATTTGTTTCCCTACCTGCATCAGTGCAGGCAGGGCAAGAGAACACAAGTCTGCCTCCAGCCAGCCAGAGCTTTTTTAACGCTCCCGCCTGCTGGAAGCAGACTTTGTATTTGCTCCTGTTTAGCGGGAGATTCAAAAATGTTACCACCAGATCGGAGCAAACAGGTTTCTCTGCCAGTGCCTATGCAGGCAGGGAAACCACTGTGTTCCGGGTTGGGCTTCCGGGGACACAGCAAGTGAGCTGGTCCTGAGGGATGGGGTCCTCGGGGCCATAAAAGGCTCAGGGAGGAAGGCCTTGTGGCCCCTCTCCCTTTCAACTTGAGAGACAGCCCTGGGGTATGGGTCCCAAGGGCCTTTTTAAGACTCCGGGAAGGGGAGCTCACCACTCCGCTCCATGAATACTTTGGGCCCCGGGGGATGTGGTCCTCGGGCCGAATATGGCTCATGGAGGGGGCAGTGTGCTCCCTCCCCATAATATTTAAATTGGGCCCCAGGGTATGAAGTCCCAAGGGCCAAAAAAGACTCAGAAAGTGGGACTGTGTGCCCCCTTCCCTAAATAAATAAATGAGGCCCCGGGGGATGAGGTCCCTAGGGCCGAAAACAGCTTGAAGAATAATGCCATGCACCCCCTCCCCTTAATTAAAGAATGCGGACCCGGGCCGACATTTTTTTTTGTTGCAATCCCATGGTAGTATCGCAGGATTGAGAAAAAGATTGCCATTTTTTTCCATCAATTTTGGCCCCATGGGTTCCCCTTAACGGGCCTAGCGGGGCAAGTTATCCCTACCCTGCCCCCTTATATAATTTTTTTTGCAACAAGAGTCCTGTAATTGCTGCCGGCAACATTTTTCTCATGTTGCTGGCAGCCAATCATAGCGCTCACTCCTGCGGGAGTCTGACTCCCGAGGAAGTGCGATGACCAAAGGGATGTAAAGCTCCCTGGGCCAATCAGAATGCTCTATTTTTATACTAGCGCTCTCACAAGACTCTAGCGTACCCAACCGTCCAGATATACAATTATTTTTTAACCTTAATTTCTCTAAAACTACAGAAAGTTTTACACCAATTCACAAAAAGCATAATTTGTAGACCAAGATCTAGCTTCCTGCCAAATTGGGGTAATTCCGTTCAGCAGTTTTTATGGTAGTGCTTCTTAAAAAAGTTTATGGAAAATGCATGGGGATTTTGCATTTAGGACCCCCTCTTTCCTCTGCTCCCGCTTGACAGATCACTCTGAAACTTTCCATGCACAATCTAGTCACAAAGTAGCACCTTTTGGAACATTTTGGTTAGATTTGTCAAATGGGGCCAAAGTTATTAGCAAAACAAAAAAGCCATTTTCGATGGAAATGTTGACCTAACTATACCTATCCAGTGGCGACCGCACTGGGTTAAATATATACACATGCACATAGAAACACACACACACACACACATACACTTATCTTATATATACTTACCATTTCGTTCTAACGGATTGTATGGTGAAGGCATATGAGTGGTAAAAACATGCATGGTTAAGGCAATGCGTGTTAAATGCATTGCATGCTAATGGATGCATGGTAAAGGCAATATGTTGTAATTGCTGCATGGAAAAGGATGTTCCGCCTGGAGCAAGGCCTTGTTCGGCTAAGGAAAGAACAAAGACAAATTCAGCAAGAGGTGCAGAAAGGAGGTCTATATGATTTGAGGAACACCAAGCCACAAACTTATCCCAATGGCAGGCATAGGGAGAAAGTGGTGAAGCCGACACACTCTAAGGGTCATCTTTTGGACCCAGTTTTTAGTAACTGTAATGAGCTTAAGACAGGACCTCCAGTCCCTCTTCCTTGGACTGACCACTTCTTGATTCCCATAATATGGGAAATTAGCAGACCTGAGATATCTGCTAACAAAACCGTAGTATGCAGACGCAACTGGTCTAGACTCCCAATTGACCAGTGGAAGACGGCTCTGGAAGACAACAGACCACTCTGGGAGGGCAACCATAACGTGGGGAAGGCTAATGAGGAGTTTAACTCCTGGATTCAGGGTACATTGGATATGATACTACCCAAAAAATCTGCCCCCATACCAAACAGGTCGAAAACTGCTCCCTGGTTTACTGAGAATTTAAGGGAACTCAAATAACGTAGCAGACGGCTTGAGAGAAAATGGAGACTGGACTATTCTGACCTTAGTAAAACAGAATACAGAGAATCCATTAAACACTATAAAGCCGCAATTAAAGCTACACAAGCCACTTTCTATGAGCAAAAAATTGCGCTAGCTGCCAACTCCCCTAAAGAAATCTTTAAAATTGCCAGAACCCTCACCAAACTTCCCCTGAAACCCCCCAGATTACGTGATCCCATTACACACTGTAACACTCTGGCAGACTTCTTTCACAAAAAGATTCAAACGATCTACCAGGCTTTTTCACCTTCTCAAGCCACGAGCATTGTAACTGTTCCAGCGGAACCTACGGTAAAACCCCATACTTTTTTAGAACAATTCCCCCCCTCTTGACCTACCTCTGTTGGGGCCCATTATGGCCCACATAAAATCGGGCTCTCCTACTGACCCTGCTCCTCCCCAGGCACTTACTCTGGTATCTGATACTATCGGCCCTATAATCTTGGACCTGGTTAATTCCTCCATTTCCACTGGTTCAGTTCCATCAGCATGGAAAGGTGCAATGGTAAAAGCCCTGCTGAAAAAACCTAACCTGGACCAGGACAATTTGGCTAACTATCGCCCCATCTCTCTCCTGCCGTGGGTAAGTAAGATTCTGGAAAGGCATGTAAATAACACTCTGGTAGCCTTCCTAGAAACCAACAATTTGCTTCATACCTCTCAGACTGGGTTTCGTCCCCAAATGGGTACTGAGACGGCTCTTCTTGCAGTGACTGTGGAGTCGAGAAGGATCTTAGACCTAGGGGGGACTGCAGCCATTATCCTTCTTGACCTCAGCGCTGCATTTGATACTGTCAATCATGCCACTTTGTGCGCCAGACTTATGAACTTGGGAGTGTCTGGTATGGCAGTACAGTGGCTGCGATAATTTCTTACTGGACGCTCTTTTAGGGTCTTTGAGGGAGATGTTGTTTCCAATCAGTACCCCCTCCACTGCAGGGTCCCTCAGGGCTCCGCTCTGAGCCCCACTCTATTCAATGTATACTTGAAACCTTTGGCAGAAATTGTTCATCCGTTTGGCATAAAAATTGTTTCCTATGCAGATGATACCCAGCTCGTGGTAGCTCTGAACCACCTGGAAGGATCATCTAACACCCTAGCCTGCTGTCTAGAAGAGGTTGCCAAGTGGACAGAACAATCATGCCTTAAGCTTAATGGGGATAAGACGGATCTCATGCTGTTGGGTAATTCTCCTGTCTTCAACTCAACCTCCTTATGGCCAGTCTGCCTAGGCCCGGCTCCAATTCCTAAAGATCAAATTAAGAGCCTAGGCATCTGGATAGATCATTCGCTCTCATTCAGTCACCAGGCAACTAAACTCTCGGCTATCTGCTTTGGACTTCTGAGGATGCTTCATAAGGTCCTTCCCCTTCTGCCCTTCCACGCCAGAAGGATCATGGTCCAGGCACTGATCCTTTCCCGCCTGGATTATGGTAATGCTTTATACCTGGGAGCACCTCAATACACCATCAATAAGCTCCAGGTAATACAGAACTGTGCGGCCCGCAGACTTCTCCAGATTCCTCATTGGAACTCTGCAAAACAAGCATTAAAAAGCCTGCATTGGCTGCCGATTAGGCAAAGGATCCAGTTCAAGGCTATGTGTCTGTCCCATAAGGCCTTCTGGAAGAAGGGTCCTGCCATTCTTCAGTCACTTATCACCCCCTATCATCCAAAGAAAGATCTTCGGTCATCCGGATCCTTTCTTGCCTCTCAACCTAGAATAAGAAGGTCCAAATGTGGTGGCCGCTCCTTTTCATATAATGGTGCCATGGGCTGGAATGCCCTCCCACTCCAACTACGTAAGGAACCCAATCTTTTATCCTTTCGCAGGTTATTGAAAACCTGGCTGTTTTAAGTTTCTCTCTTGCATTTGCTCTCTGTTTATCTGTCCGCAGCGCTGGGAGGCCTACGGGTAGCCAACGTGCTTTATAAATCTCATTTCAATTTCAATTCAATTCATATATAGTTTCAATGAAAGGATGCCTGGCTGCCAAGCTGACCTCAAAAACTTTCGGAATGAGATTGACAACCCTCAACTGTCACCACTCAATCTCCATACATGAAGGTGGACCATTCACAGGTCTGGGTGAAGGTCCTTGCCCTGTTGTTGCATCCGGAGATCCTCCCGAAGGGGTAGCCTGGCTGGAAGATAATGCTCAGGAGTTCTGAATACCAAGCCCTCTGGTTCCAATTCGGAACCACTAGGATGACTTCGGCCCGGGATTGATCTTCTTGGGAATTTGGGACAGGAGTGGTATCGGTAAGAAGGCGTCTCCAAGCGAGAACCCGTTTGAAAACTCCACTGCGCAGTAGTGCTGACATTCCGCGTTCTCATTGGTGGCATACAGATCTAACCAAGATTCTCCCGTGTCTCAGAAGAGACCTTGCATCACCTCTAGATGCCATTTGTGATCCACAAAGTATTGCCGGCTGAGTTAATCTGCGCTAGCATTCAGTCATCCCGCCAGGATTTGTACAGCCAGGAAAATGTCCTGACATTCCAGCCATGCCCAGATTTGCAGAGCCTCTTCAACCAGGTTCCACAACGGCAGTGCCACATGGCGGTGGTGTTGTCCACAAACACCGGAACCAGCCTTCCTTTGATGAATGGAAGGAAACCTTTCAATGCTAAAAATTGCTCTCAACTCCATCAAATTGGTGTTGAGCTGAGACTCCTCCGGAGACCAGAGTCCTCTGATCCAGATAGCCACCCAATCAAGGAGTGAAGCATCTCTCTCCCCTATGAACTCTGCATGCAGTAAGGAGAGGTTACTGCCGCACGCCCAATCGGGGTTTGTCAGCCACCATTGCAGATCTTTGCAGTTCCCTCCGATATATGGACCAGGTTGGAGAGAGTCCTGTGATATTGCACCCACTGGGACTTCAGATCCCACTGCAGAGCGTGCATATGCCGCCAGGTGTGCTTCACCAGCAGAATGCAGGAGGCAATGAGACTCAGAAGCCTCAGAGTCAGTTACACCGAAATCCAGGATGGAGGCCAAAAAATTGAAATCATTTTCTGAATATCCCAGACTCACCGCTCTGGAGGGTAGATGCAGAACTGCACTGAATCCAGAATGTCTCAGATGAAAGGGAGCATCTGAGAGGGAGTCAAGTGTGACTTTGGCATGGTGACAGGGAACCTTAGCAAATGCATAAGGTCCGCCGTAGACTGGAGGTGGGCCTGGTTTGAGCCCGCCTTCAACAGCCAGTTGTCAAGGTAGAGGAAGACTGGAACCCCTAACCTCCGCATATGGGCTGCAACCACCACCATCACTTTCATGAACACCTGAGGGACACAGGTAAGGACACAGTGGAGCACAGTGAACTGAAAATGCTTGTGGCCCACCGTGAATCACAAGCAGTGCCTGTGGGCCAGCAAGACTGGGATGTGGAAATAAGTGTCCCTTAGGTCCAGCGCTACTATCTATTCTCCAGGATCCAGGGCACACAGGACCTGAGCCAATGAAAGCATATGGAATTTCTCATTTTTCAGGAAGTAGTTGAGAGGTTGCAGGTCTAGGACAGGCTGGAGGATTCCATCCTTCTTCAGCACCAGGCAGTAGCGGAAATCTCAACCACGCCCTACTTTTGATGCAGGCACCCCCTTGATGGCTCCTTTGGCCAAAAGAGCTTGCATTCCCTGATGAAGTAAAAAGAGATAGCCCTCTGTCATCCATTCTTTGAATGGTGGGAGGGTGGGGGTATTTCCAAAAATGGTATGGGTACCCCTTCTGGACGATCTGAAGCACCCACTTGTCAGATGTAATTGCCGACCATTGTGGCAGGTGGTGCCTGTTTCTGCTGCCAACAGGATGACTGTGCTGGATGAAGGGCACACTAAAGAGGTTTTGAGGCTGCGGCAGCCAGAGAGGTTGGGGGCTGGACAACACGCTGGGACTAGCTCCAGATTCCATTGTTGGTTCCAAGGCCCTGTCCCCAAAAGGACTAAGTAGGCTGCTGGACAGGGTATGGCTGATACTGTGGGTGCCCAAAATTACTCCTTCCATGTTCGCAGTAGGGGCGAAAGAACTGGTCTTGCACCAGCCTTGTCGCCAAATAGCCAGACGCCATCAAAGGGCATGTCAATCAATAAAGACTGGACATCCTGCGAGAACCTTAACCAGGCATGGTGACAGAGCGCCACCGAAGAAGGCATGGCTCTAACCAGGGAGTATGTGGCATCCAGTCGGCGCCAGATGGTGAACTTTGCTGCATCTCTGCCATCCACCAGAGCTTGGTTGAGGATGGCGCAGCCTTTCTCAGGCAGCATGGGGAGCAGCTGCGCAACCGAATCCCACAAAACATTGGAATATTGACCTAAGAGGCATGTGGTGTTCACTGACTGCAGGGCAAGGCTAGTGGAAGAAAAAACTGTTCTTCCCAAAGGAGTCCAGCCTGTGGATTCCCTTTCCGGTGGTGTGGTAAGGATCGCGCCTGCGTGGACCTTCGTAGTTGAGGCCTGCACCACCAGGGTCTCAGGGGAGGGATGCTGGGAAAGGGAGGTGGGGTGGTACTGAAAGGGTAATCATGCGATGCACAGGAACCCCTGTGCAAGGTTACTCCCAGTGCCCTTTGAGCTTGTCAGTGAGGGCTTCATTAAAGTGGAGCATAGGGTCAGATGAGCCTGCTCCAGGTTGAAGCACCTCAGACAAGACATAAGTCTTGAACTCGATGACTGGCAGTGAAGATCCAGAAACCCCCGCACCCTGCACATCACTGTGGAAAAGGATGCATCTTCCTCTGAAACCTGGCATTTTGAGGATATCGTGCCTGTGTCTGGGGAGGTATCTTGTCCACTGGCATCGCCCACTTCCTCATATCAGTTGTCATCATCTGTGTCCTCCACAGGACCATACACCTCTTCCTTGTCACCAGCTGCAGGAAGGTAGGGGTCAGTGGGAAAGTCTAGGGGATGTGAAGGCCTTGATGGCACTGGCAATGAGGCTGAGCAGTGCCAAGCTTCACCGGATCAGCACCTGAAATGATCGGTTCGTCGTCGAGTCGCGGTGAGTGGAGGCACCTGTGACGGTGTCAGTCTAGATCCACAGATGGATACAGAGGGCCTGGTTGGTGTCGAGAGGGAACCCGTCGAGGCCCGAAGGCTCTCCAGTAGGAGTCGGTGACCCAAAGATGGCATGCATGGCGTCATAGAATTCTTTATGCTATGCGGGTATCACTCCACGAAACTCAGGGTAGAATGGAGCTGGCCTTGAGGTCAGCTCTGCAGTTGGAGTGAGGCAGTGGGCTTCCAAGGACGGTGTTGAGAAGGTGAAGTAGAACAGCGCTTCGACTTCTTCTTCTTGTGCTTTTTTATGCACCAAACCTGGACAAGGAGGTCTTGGAGTAGTATGGCTCCCGGAGTAGCCCCAAGATATTCCATGCAAACGAGAACAGGACCAGCACAGAGCCTCATTCCTCACTGCCCACCCATGAATTGCGTTCAGGTGTATCAACTTGCACTTGGTGCAGGGCTTGGGGTCATGGCTCGACCCCAGGCACCAGAGGCAAACCAAGTGGGGGATGGACACAGAGATTTGCCGGTGACAATCCCCACAAGGCTTGAACCCTGAGGGTTTTGCAGGCACATAATGCCGTATACACAGTGGGAGCAAAGCTCAAAATGTTCGACAAATGTTAAAAAAAAGTAGGCAAAAAGTAAGCAAGGTAGCTGTCCAAATCTGGCGCAGGATGAAAGCGAACCAGGTGGTCCCTATAGAGGAACCGCAACGTCACTTCCGACTCAGACAACGCCAAGCCAAACACGACCGCAGAAGTACTACTCAAGATTTTCCGAATCCAGTCTGATGCCTGGGGAATATTCTAAGGTGATGAATCTGCAGTTAGAAGTGTCTATTAGAATAAAAGAAACACAAGGGGTTTGGTTGTGTTTGAGCACAAGAATGGGGAGGGAGGCAAACAACCATCAAAGATCGAAATATTTTGAATGTTGGAGATCAATAACACTTGGACAAAGCCCCACCTTATAAAGAAGCACAACTGACACCTTGATGGCATGACCCATCAACAAGCAGTGTAACATGGTTTAACCCAGTAAGGCAGAGCTTTCCAAAGTATGTGTCGCGACACGTTACTGTGTCGCCTGACCTTCGTGGGTGTGTCGCGCAACAGGAGCCTTGGCCCTCGCAGTGAGGGCTTGAAGGCAGGGGCGCAACGGAATTGAGCTCAAAGAGCTGTCTGTGTGTGCGCGCGCCCAGGCTGAGACAGCTTCCCACACACACAGACAGCTTTGAGATTATCGCAGCCGCACCCGGGTACTTCACAGGTCTTTACAAGACCATTAACGAGGCTTTGTTTTTTTTCACCCCTCCATCTCCACATGGCGAAAGGGACAAATCCTTTGTTTGTCACCGGTAACCTTTGCCGACTGTCCTGCTGCGTGGATATTTCCTTTTCTATGCAGTGCAGGAGAAAAGAAGTTTGTTTATTCCTGTCACCTTTCCCGACCCCTGCAGCAGTTTATCACACCAGGCTGTGACACAGTTTGACTAATAAAGTAGGTAGGAGAATTTGTCACTATTTGTTTTTCGATTTAAAATGTGCACAGGACCAGCAGGACACATACTTTGTGCGTGCTTCATTTAAACAATTTTTTTATCATTATCATGACCGATGCAGGATAAAATAAGACAACACAACATGCCCAGATAACGCTGGTAATTAATGATCCTGCTGGAGGGCAATCGTTTGTCTGTCCGTAGTTTTTAAATGCAGATCAACTGTATTTTATGTGGAAGCTCAGTGGGTTACTGCCTTTGTCACAGAGATCCTTGTGCTACTTGCAGTTCAGAAGTTACAATCCTAACATAGGACAGTGACCAATGAACTGTCACCAAAGAGCTGCATACAAACATGAATGGTGTAGTTAGAACTTCGCTTATTTTTGTTTTGTGATATAGTTAGAACTTCCTCAGTCTTTCATTATTCTAATGTTGCTGAAATGAGTATGTTTGGGCAGATATACATTTTTATCAGTAAAGCTGACCCCCATGTAATACTCTTTAAATCCTAAAGTTGTTTCCCCACACCAAACCCTCTTAAAATATACTGCCCACCAGTATGTATGACGTGATTCATACACCTTGTAATCCTCATTGGCTTATGTGACATTCCCTGTAGACTGATTTACATACTTGTATGACTCATTGTCTCTGTATAATGTGTGCGTGGTGTAAAGTACTGACACACACTACACTGACATGAGTAGCGCTGTACAACAAATGAAATGCATATGAGAGAGGGGCTACGTAAAGATGAGGGGCACTGTTGGAGGGTGGCAGCGAGGGAATCTGAGGAGGAGGTGGTGGTGGGAGGGGCTATGGAGCAATGAGGGGCACTGTTGGAGGGCGGCAGTGAGGGAATCCGAGGAAGAGGTCATGGGGTGGAGGGGGGGAGCTAGGGAGAGACGAGGAGCACTGGTGGAGGGTGGTAGAGAGGGAGTCTGAGGAGGAGGTCATGAGGGGGAGGGGCTACAGAGAGATGAGGGGCACTGGTGGAGGGTGACAGTGAGGGAATCCGAGGAGGAGGTCACGAGGGGGAGGGGCTATGGGGAGATCAGGGGCACTTGTGGAGTGTGGCAGTGAGGGAATCCGAGGAAGAGGTCAATAGGGGGGCCATGGAGGGATGAGGGGCACTGTTGGAAGGTGGTAGTAAAGGTATTTACGGAGAAAGAGGTTATTAGTGTGGCGCCAAAAAAGACTTTCGCATCAGCGCTAAACCCGGCCCTGTCATGGCCTTTCTGTTTTTGTTTAATTAGCAGTCTGGTCATACAGGCTACTGTGGAACATACTTTAAAGTGCGTGCTAATTATATTTACTGCTTTATTCAATGTATTAAGTTTGAAGGTGATTTTACTATTGTTTTTACCGGGAAAAATGAAAGTGGAGCCCGATGGTGCCTGATATGGGGCTAGGGCCCAAGGTCAGCTGTGAGATAAGGTGCACTGGAGAGGAGTAGTGGATAATCAAGCCTGTAAGGGAGTGCGTTGCAGAGTCCGGGGTCAGGTGGAGGTAGTAATGAAGAGGGATTCTCCCTGAAGGCTCGCTCAGAGGGAGCCCGAGTAGTGTCAGTTGCCTGATACTACCACCTCAGGAACCTCCTTTTCCCATCAAAGAAACATTTCATAGAAAAAACACTTTTTGAGAGTGATAATATTTAGAAAGAGATTTGGAAAAGAGTGCGTTTTACTGGGCCTTGTAAGACTAAGAAGAGATAAAGGAGGGCACTGAAGCAGGCCTGCCTAGACACATATGCGACAAATCGATCCCGCAGTGGCCCCCCCAAATGCACCCTTGGCCCACCCAAATAAAAATTCCTGGAGCCGGGCCTGATCAGGATAATTAAATAAGAGGTCGCAGGCCATGGGGCCATTTTTACCAGCCCTTTTCTACCTTATTCCATGTCCCTCTCTCACTTACACACACCCAACACCCCAACCCTTTTGGTTAAGACATGTCATTAAACAATCCCTAACGCATGGCTAATGCAACATGTTCACTGCTCTTTAGCAGTTACTGCTTCAAGCTGTTTCAGGCAATACTCTCACCCCTGCACACTGCTGTTTACAAAAACCTGAACTAAACAACAGGCTTTTCCCACTGAACGATGAGTTGAACAACTGTATTACTTTTACCAGGTAATAACCCGACAAAGCAAAATGACAACTATCAATTATTTAACAAATCCTCTCAATTATCTCACAGCTTTAATGACTGCCGCTGAAAACAAAAACTAAAAATCAATATTAGTCACTGCCAGTAGCACAAGAAACCAAACATGAAAGTTATGTGTTTGTTTAGCAGGTCTATCGTAAGTACATTTGAGCTCATTACAATATTTAACAAATTAGATTTTGCTTCGGGGTTGTGCAAAAAAATTATGCAACCCCGATGCAAAATCAGGGCCTTAACATGTATTTATTTTTTTAAATCCTGCCACAAAGAAACTGGCAACAAGGAGAAATGTGGCAGTAAATCTGTTCTACTCAACTGGTTGCAAAGTCTGTATTTTAAAATATCATGGGGTTAAGGCACCTGTGGCAGAGATCTTTGTGTGCTCAGTAAAGCTCAGGGAATAATAATAATGGTAAAATAACTATTTGCTGGAGAGGTTTGTGTTTTGTCTAGTCCCAGTTTTGGATCAAAGTAGCATTGAGGGTTAATAGGTCTCCTGGAAAGCACATTATGTAACGCGCAGATGACAGATTTTTATTGTATGTAAATGGGCAAGTGAGTTAGCGCTTTGAACACAGAGATCCTTTTGTTACTTGCAGTTCATACATTGTAATTCTTCTAATATAGCACAGTGAGCCAAGAAGGACATGTGGCTCCTACACCTTGTAACTCTCCCCATCTTATGTAACACTCCCTTGATTTACACACATCATTTATTGTCAATGTATAATGTGTATGTATAAAGCACTCTGACACTACAATGGGATTAGTAGCACTATAGCGCTGTAAAAGAAACAAAACAAAATAGTGGCATTTAAATTGTTTGTGTAAATACTGGGACAGACTAACAAATCTGACATTCCTACACACATGCATATCTCTTATATAAAAGGACTGAACAAAGTCAAAAGCATGCCTGCCTCTTGTGTGATGTGATGTGATAAGCTATGTGCCTTTGTTTCTCCTCCATTTCATTTAGATGTGAGGCTCCTGATAGCTCCCAGCCTGGATACTCCAAGAAAAGGAGACCTGATGGCCCCTTAACTTCGACCTTTGTTATAGGCCCAGCTGGAATCTGATAAGCCCCTTCCCCGTCTGTACATTGCTGCTTGGAACAAAAGCAAACAATGTGCAGGCACTGTTGAATGTGTCCCTGTGTCTAAAAATTGCACCAAGACAAGTTTACCATATTTCTGTGGGGCCCAATCTCATAGCAGGGTAGACTGCGATCACCCTGTGAAAAGAGTGGATAGACTCAGTCTACCCTCAACTTGTGCCCGGTCTACTACATAGTGCCAAGAGATGCATGTGCATCTCTTGACGCTATGTAGCAGCTATTGCTAGTTCACCTGTGTGCCCTAATACTGAAAAGCGAGGGCAAGAGATCTTTGCAGTGTAAGTTAGTAGATAGGTACATAGTACATTTCCTTTACAACGAACCATGAAGCGGTGTTTAGGAAATTATTAATATGCTAGTTAAAACAGGTGCATTTAGAAAACTGAGGCCCAAGCTCCTAACTAGCAGGAAGGCCATTTATTTTCTTGATCTGTGCGTAAGTGGATGAGCTCAAAGGGGTAAGTACACATCACTTATCATTTTGCTGGCTCGGTGAGTGAGGTGAATAATAAAGCCGATCTACAAAGAAAACGAATCAACAGGGTTGGGGCGGGCGGGAGGAGATGGAGTGAGTGAAAACACCAGCACTCGTGTGGAGTGCTCAAAGACAAAGAAAATAGTAGCTCCTATAACGGGAGTAGTGGAAGGACGCAAGCACTTGGTCCATGTTCAGGGGGAGGGTCAAACACAGGAAGAAGCATGACGCTTTTATGCTATGGACTAACGGGAATGACGGATATGAGAGCACGATGGAGCAAACAAGTGGTAAGGCAATGGGCGGGCTGAAGCCCACAGATTGAAAACATGCTGTTCGAGACAGCACATGCGCAGCCTAGACGGGACCTAAAAAAAAAAGGACAGAATATGACAAACAAGGCCAACATGCTTAAAGTTGATTATTATATAATAGCTCACCAGCAACTTAATATTTGGCCCAATACAGGAAATAGGTTTTCTTTTGATAACGTGGCGAAACAAAAACTCCACAACCCAACCGACAGTTGATCTAATGTACTGCCTTGTTTTTTTTAACTGGGAATTATTCTAATTTGATTCACATGTTTCTTTTTAGTATTTAAGAAGGAAGAAACGTTTGCCAAAACCAACACTCCATATGCTGTGGGGGTGCCCTTTTTGTGCTGTAAATCACTGGGGCATGTGTCGATGTGTGCATGATTATATTCTTGTTTCAGGCACAAACCTAACCTTACTCCCTGTTTTGCCAGTCACTGTCTTTGTTAAAAACAGATTCACAATTGCTTTATTAAACCTTCTTGCTTTCTCCAATTTGATTGAAAATGCACCATTTGCCCACTATTTTTTAAACCCCCCCGAACACCTCTGTGGTGATTCCGGCTCACTCGCTACGCTCGCTCGCATTACCGTGTCACTAAAGCAGGAATGTCAAAAAAGTGTGTCACCAGCATGAAAAGTTTGGAAACCTGTGCAGTAAGGAGACAAATCGTTAGTGTGAGAATCTCGAAAATAAGTTAAATGGGGATCACTGCCTACCTGTCCCTCAACATCTATTCATTTAATTACTAAATTCATGCCAGCATTGGACTGGGATGCTTTTAAGCAGTGTAGGTTGGTAGAATACAGACTAGTAGCACATATGCTCCTGGTGGAGGATTAGGGGGGGCAACATTTGACCAATGCAAGGAATGGCTTCTTAGCTGTAATCCTCGTTCTCCTACAGGGGAATCTCTATTGAAATTATAAGCACTGAATACTCCCGCCCATATGTGGCAATTCCAAACCACTTTTTCATGTTTGGTGATCATGTTCTGCTATTAAACGCCTCTGGCATCACTCGTATATTAGTATTGGATATTCAGAGCATCAAAAAGCCTTTTGCCATGGTAGCGGTAGAATCCCTGACTCAAGTTACCTAAGAATATCTTACGGTCTCATTACAACATTCCCTTTATTATGTGCGGGGTAATACAGACACCACCAGGTATGCTTTACCTCATAATTAATAATTCTGCACCTTTAAAAGGAAGATTACGCAGTAATATTGTATGTTTTTTCTCCGTCCCAACGTATAAACTCAGAATGTGTGCTTGATATCTCTGTAGAATAAAACTAGCAACTAGCAAGGTGAATTGATTGTTGCAAAGCTCACAATCCTGCTCTAGAGAAAGTTCCAATTTGCGACCGAATCAAGATTAGAACATGATTTGTAATCCCACACAGCCCTTACTGTTCTACTCACAAGCGCAGTGGTTGAAAAGCAAAAGAAATAGGACATTCAATACTTTAAAGACACATGATTTGAAAATGAATTGAATCTTGCCTTTGAGGCATAATTATTGTTGTGTTCAATAAGCATCAGGACCGTAGACAAGACTGCAGTCACAAGAGTCACAGGCTATTTAATCTAGTGGATTGTCTGTCTTGAAGAGGCGCCTGAAAGCGTAGATCTCTGCCGTGATATACTTACATCACCTTTGCTTACTATTTCCACGGATTTTCTCTCATGGCCTAATGAGGCCTCAAAACTAATTGTCACCGTACAATTTTGCAACCCTCTAGCTGTTTATTCTTTCCAGTGGCACTGAATCATGGAGGCACTAAGGATCACTGATCAAGGCTTTCTGGCGCTAGCCGTTAGGATGATCTTGGAGCTCAGCTCACCAGTGTCTTTTGCACCTTTGAGGTCCCCGTTTGTGTCTGCCACGATGTAAAAGTGATGGAGGCATCGAGGCCCCACCACCTCCCTGGATTCTGGGATTAAAATTATTTTCTCTTTTGTGGCAAAAAAGCTTAAATTGTGAAAAGCCAGAGGGGGACCATATGAGAAAAGCTCCCATTAGGCTCGGCCTCTGACATTTCTCTGTTAGGAAAAAAGGAGTTCTTTATTGTCAAATACGGGGTGGGGACCTACGTACCTAGAAGCAATATTTTTAAGAATGAAGAGAAATACGACAAAGGGGAGGTGGCAAAGCTGCTTCACAATAACTACATTTCAGAAAACAAGCGTTGGCAAAGCCAATAGGTCTCACCTTTGGGACCTATTGGCTTTGGCAGTGGTAATACTGTAATGGCTAACAGTGTCTTTATCCCCCCCCCCCCCCCCCTCCCCAACACCACCACTCCCACGAATAAGCTTTGAATGCTCTATAGCCACATGGGCCAGTGAGGTACAGGCCCCCTTGTTTTACAAATCAAGATGGTTTTACAAATCAACATCCTTTAGTGCACTGGACTGGAAAATGCTGATCTCTATAAACCAGACGGGACGTTATGAATGCTTTTCTATATCCCACAGTGAAAACATCGCCCAGAGAAAGCTGACTGGGAGCATGGGCGCCTTGATATCAACTAAGTTGTTAAAGGAAAGCAACAAAGATAGAACTGACATCATCTGCCTTTTGTGACAAAGATAAAAGAAAAGATAATTCTGTTCTCAGCGTATAACATTGCATGCTCACATACGCCCGCCGATAAGCAAAATGGTATGTAGCGAGAACGAGATCAATTATGTGCCAGCAGCACAATCTTCATATGCAGATCAAGTCATAATACTAATGGGCACCTTCACCAGGAGAAGATGTGGCACTACGGCCAGAGCTGCCGACTTGAAACTAGGGGACCAGCTTCGAGTTTTGATGTCGGAAAAACATTTTGTGATATTGGGCAAATCTCTTAATTCCCCCAGCCTAAACAAGCACTGTCAAAGCCAATACGTCTCGACTATGGGAGAGCTATTGGCTTTGTCAATTTCTTTTAGCCACGTTGTACAGCAGCGCCACTACTGTGCAGCACGGCTGAAAGTAAAACAAAAAAAAAAACTATGATGCAGTCAACATGACCACAAAGGGCAGTGATCCGTTTCCTTAGTATGGGATTATTCTGTGCCTTTCACACAAAAACAACTGAATTATCTTACATTCGTGCTGAAGTTCACCGTTTTGACCCCCCATGAAGACAAGAATGAATTGTGAAAAGCCAGACAGGAACCATGTGAGGAAGCCTCCCACCATACAGCCTCTGACATATCTATGTAAGGAAAAAGGAGATCTTTAATGCCAAAAATGGGGTGTGGGGGGGGGAAGGAGATGTATGTTAAACGTACAATGTATAGGTGAAATATATCAAAGAAGAGGTGAGAAAAGCTGGTCCATGAAAATACATTACAGAAGAAACAAGCATTGGAAAAGCCAATAGGTCTTACCTTTGGGACTATTTGCTTTGCCAATGGATGATAATATAATGGCTATCATTGTCTTTTGCCCTGTCACCTTTGCCAGGAGTAATATTTGTATGCACTATAGCCGCATTAGCTCATGAGGCACATGCCCCTTGGTTTCACAAATAAAGATCTTTTAGTACACTGGAAAATGTTGCGCTCTAGAAGATAGAGCATTATGAACGTTTTTTTAAATCAGGCTGTAAAACCTTAATATCTACTTTAGTTCGTAGAAAGCCACAAATATCGAACAGGCATCCTCTGGATTTTGTGACAAAAGATAAAAGAAAAGACAATGCTTTTTCCCAATGTTTAAGCTTGCCTGTTTGTATACGCTCGCAGATAAAGCAAAATCACATCATAGTGAGAATTAGATTGATTACTTGCCATTGGTACAATCTTCCTATGCTGATCAGGTCACAAGAATAATGGACAACTTCAACGGGAGAGGATGTCGTGTTACGGCCAGAGCTGCCAACTTCCAATGGGGAACAAGGTTCGAGTCTCAGCGTCTGCTCAGCATCCCGTGATTTTGTGAAAATGTCTTGCGATCCCCTGTTTGAACAAGCATTGTCAGAGCCAATTGGTTTTGCCTATGGGGGATCTATTGGCTTTGTCAGTTTCTTTTAGCCATGTTGTAAAGCAGCACGGATGCTGAGCAGCACGGCTTTAAGTTAGAAACAAATGCGCTATGACGAGGCCTGCGCTGACCGCAAGGGGCAGTGATCCATTTTAAGATCTAGCATTCAAGACCTCTTTTATATACTTTATTAGATCAAGCATTCAAGACCTCTTGTATATACTTTATTAGAGCAAGCATTCAAGACCTCTTGTATATACTTCAGTATATACTTCTCTTGGGCTTAAAGCCATTCCCCCTGCTTTTCATTTTCTTATTTCAGTGTCCTTTACACATTCTTGCTGGATAGTGGTCAATTCTTCCTCTTAGTCTCTCCTTTTCACCAATTGTTTACTCCCACAGAGCGGCGCCTCAGTACTTGTACCCTTCAACTTGTCCCATTGTAGCATCTGTAACGGACTACGTCTCCCTTTCTTTAAGAGCATTTGACCAGAGCGCAGAAGCTTTCAGTCGCTCTAGATCCGTTTCTGTAAACAGGGCTGTAAATTATGTTCTCCTCTTGTTATATTTGCTGTGCATTCAAAGGCTGAGGTCAAATGTTAAAGGCTGTTTTCAGAGGGTGCCTTTTTTCACAGCTACCCCGCCATGATCACAACTATTTATACTGATTTATGATTTTTAATGACAGTTGCCCCAATTTAAGATGGCAGTGGCATGCGCGATGACAACATTGAAGTCATGACAGAGACCTCTTCGCTTTTGTAGTGAATACTTTGAATACAGCCACCTTTTAGGAAGTCTTTGTTATTTTGCTGCAGACGAACAAAGTGGGGCAGTGACTTCTAACTGCTATTCTGAGAGTGCCTTGTGTAAAATGTTGGCACAGTAAGTATCCCGTTTCTGTCATCCTGAGGCGCTCCTTCCCTTCCATCTTGTATTTACTTTAAGGCACATTACAGCGGTTGTGATTGTGAAAACAAAACCAGCTCAGCGTGCTGTCTGACGGCTCATTTACACCCTTTCGGCGCCCTCTGTTTACCGTCGGGGGTGTGGCCCCTCGGCTCTTTGTTTTTCTGTCCTGTTAGACCTGGCACCTTGGCGTGGGTCTCCCTTCCATTTTTTGCTGTTTTCTCGTGTGTTTTTGTTGGTTATAGATGCTTTGGGCACTGTGCCACTGCTGTCCAGTGCCACAGTGCAAGTGCTCCCTATGGTAAATTGATGTATGGATTAGTGATTCCATGATTGGCTGATTTGGTTTACTTGTCAGACCCTAGTACAGTGCACTGAGTGCGCCCAGGGCTTGTAAACCAAATGCTGCTGGTGGACTTGCAGCACTGGTTGTGCCATGTACAGGAGCAGCCTGTAAAAGTGTGTCTCAGGTCTGCCATTGCAGAGCCTATGTGCAGTCTGGTACTGCATGTTGACTGGGCAAGTGCACCCACTTGCCAGTCCCTAAACCTTCCCTTTTCTGCATTTTAGTCACCCCTATGGTAGGCCCAAGAGCAGGGTGCATTGTAGGTAAAAGGTAGGACAAGCCCTGATGTGTGTGGCATGTCCTAATAGTGAATTACAGCCATTTTCGTTTTTCACTATTGCACGGCTACCTGTTCCCCATAGGCTGGAATGGGCAGTTTGATTATTACATGTTATAATCCCAACTGACTCAGGGAACTAGTTAGAAATTCGAATTTAGTATGCCTGAACTCAGAATGATAAAATGCATTTTTTAGTGAAGTTGGTTTTAACATTCTGTGTTTGAAAATACCACTTTTAGAAAGTAGGTATTTTCTTGTCTAACCATCCAAGCCTGCCTCTGCTAGGTTGTGTATTCCTTGTCTTGAGTTTGAATGACAGGGGCTGGGGGATTCCAGGAGACATGGTGAGTCAGCACAGGGCTGAATAGAGAGATCTGCATGCAGATGGGAGGGAGGAGTTGCACCTGGGACCTGAATAGGGCGGTGCCTTCCCTCCACAATGCTGGCTCCATCTCCTGTGGTGCGTTTGATGTCCCTGCCCTGCACTGTGAAAGGAAAGAAGGAGTCATGTAAACAAAGTGCTCCAGGACTGACCAGAACTGGTTTGGATTAGGCAGAGGCCTCTCTGCCTTCAGAGAACAAAGAAAATATGAGTATAAATACTGGGGCCCAGGCCTCAAGACTTTAGATCACTTTTGGGAAACAAGAAGAAACCTTCGCTGAGGAGAGGAACCAGAGAGACTGAGGAGAGACTATCCCTAAGCGTGAGGGATTGGCCTGCAGTGGTTGCCTGACTGCCAAAGAGAGGAGAAAGGACTTTGTGCTACTTTCATTCAACTTGTGAAGTATCTCCAAGGGCTTGAGATAGAGCTTGCCTCCTGCCGAAGTCTCAGGGACAACAGACTTCACCCACCAGCTCCCCAAGAGTTCTTTGGAAGTGCCTGCAGTTGTGTTGGGCTTTCGGAGGGACTGCGTGTCACAAGGAGCTGGAGGCGCGACGCACGAAGGAGAAGCGTGTCGCCTAACTGCCGCTGTCGCTTCACAACGCGAAAGCGCCTCGCATCACCGAAGTGGATCGACGTTGTACCAGATGCCACCGCATCATCGGAGAAGCGTGTCGCTGCCGCAGCCGCTGTCGTCGCATCGCTGGGAAAGCGTGTCGCCGCTGCAGTTGTCGCATCATTGCCGAAGCGCCTCGCATCGCCGGAGAAGAGGATCGACGTTGCATCAGACGCCGCCGCATCACCGGGAAGCGTGTCGCAGGGCTTATCGCGGCTCAGAAAAATCGTTCAGTCGCCGCACGCCCATTGGGCGTGCGCGCATTGTGTCGCATCAAGGAGAAGACACCATTTTTGTTTCATTGCACCGGATCTTCATCGCATCACGACGTTGCGGGCAGCATCAGCACAGAAGCGCAGTAAGAAACCGACGCATCACCTCCCCACGCTGAGAAGAACCGACACATCCCCTACACATCAGTATTGACCCGACGCATCACCGTTCTTGCGTGTAAGGAACCGATGCATCACCTTCCCTGCAACACTTTTGTTGTATAGCGTTACGCATCCAAAGGTACATTGAACTTAAAGTGTCGCATTTACCATCTTAAGAGAACGAAGCAATTCTACCATTTTTAAAGTACAGTATTGTGGATTTTTGTTGTTTGTGGTCTTAAGTCTATATAAAAATACTTATTTTTATACTACAACTTGTGTGGTGTCCATCTGTAGTATTGTCACTGGGTTACTGTATGTGTTCACAAATGCTTTACACATTGCCTCTGAGATAAGCCTGTCTGCTCGTGCCAAGCTACCAAGGGGGAGAGCAGGGGTTATTTTAGGAGTGTACCCCCTTACCCTGACTAGAAGCAAGGGTCCCTATTTGGTCAAAGGTACCTACCTCTGCCAACTAGAGACCCCCAGTTCTAACATTGGTGGTCAGCCGTGAGGATTTGGACTTGCATTTGTGACTCATATACAGTGATTGGTGAACACTACTAGTGAATGCAGACCAAACGCAACCACATACTTCTTGGTAGATTGTTTTTCCTGGGATTTTCTATTTTTGCAAAGAACTGCCAAGTTTAGTCACCATGAGTAAAGCGTCATCCATAGCATCTGTTGATTGGAAGAGGAGAAACTAGAATGCTACAATGTGAGACAGCTAAAGCACTTCTGCAGGAAATTTAAAGTTGCTATGACCGGTCTCACCAAGACGGATGAGTTCCAAAAGGCGCAGAGGGCCTGGATCGAAGCAAGAAATACTCCTGAGAATGAGGAAGGGGATGAAAATGCAGAGGAGTAGCTGGTAGGGCCCTTGGGTCCAGGGGGAAGGAGAGCCATTCCCCAGTGGGTAGCAGTGTTTCTGCCAAAGGTCTGTCCCCAGAAGAGTTGGAGGACAGGAAGGAGTGTAGGATGCATGAAATGGAGCTGGCCAAGCTCAAGTTGGGTGGGCAACTGGAGTTAGAGAATAGGAAATTGGCCCTAGAGGAAAAGAGAATGCAACTGGATCATGAGAAAAGTTTGAGGGAGTTGTAATTGAAAGCAAGGAGCTTAGAAATTACTCCCTCTGGTGGTAGCACACCGTCAATGCCTGTGGAATCTAGAGTGTATATTCCTAAAGATGTGGTGAAAGAGTTTTATAAGAATGATGACATTGGGCAGTGGTTTAAGGCCTATGAGGTAGCCATGTCTTCCCACCGGGTCCCTGAGAAGGATTGGGGAGCGGGGTTTTGGGGGCGGTTCCTTAGTGAGGGGCGGGATACACTGTTAGACTTGCCCTCTGAAGTCCATAATTCTTATAGCCACATGAAGGAAGCATTGATGTCCAGGTATGGGTTGACTCCTGAATTGTATAGACAGAGGTTTAGAAATTGCAAGAAGGTGGAGTCAAGCACATGGGTAGAATATGTAACTTTCTTTTGCAGAGCATTGGATGGTTGGGTGAAGGGTAGCAAAGTCAATGATTTTGAGGGGCTCTTTGAGTTGATTGCATTGGAACACTTGTCAAGTAATTGTTTTACAGAGCTACGCCAGCACCTGATTGATAGCAGGCTGACTAACCCTAGGAAGCTTGCTGAGGAGGCGGGCCGCTGGGTGAGCACCCGGGTCCACAAGGGTCACGTGGGAGACTCAGCCAAGATTGGGCAGAGTCCTCAGCAGAAGAGTGGGGAGGGGACAAGGGTAAACAGAGGGAGTTCCGGAAAGGGCCATAAAGTAATTCCCAAGGGAACCAAGGGAAAGGTTCCCAGCCTCCCCCTGAGAAGAAGCAAGGGGCCCCGACAGGTAGACCTGTTCCTAGGGGACCCCTGAGGTGTTATACCTGTGGTGAAGTGTGCCATAAGTCTGTTGATCTCCGGTGCCCACAGTTTGGAAATACAGCACCCACTGGTGCTCCACCCCGACAGATGGCGAGTGTAGCCCTGGGGGAGAAGATGGGTGTCCAAGGTGGGTGAGGTCCCACAGAGATGTCCCTTGTCTCTTTAGGGGACTTTGAGGTGGTCCCCATGACCCAACTGCCTGATAACACTAATAAGTACAGGCAGTGGGTGACCATCAATGGCCATAGGGTGGAGGCTCTTCGAGACATAGGAGCCAGTGTGACAGCTGTCAAGTGTCACCTGGTGTGTGAAGAGCAGGTTGTCCCCAAAGCATTTTACCCAGTTGTTGCCGCTGACAACACAGAGAGCCACTGCAAGGTGGCTCAGGTTCCCTTTGAGTGGGGGGGGTCTCTGGTACTCTTCAAGTAGCTGTGAGGCCAGCCATGCCTGTTGACTGTTAGGGAACGATTTGGAGAGCTCACCTTGGGCTAAGGTGGAGCGAAGTGCTCATTTGGAGATGTTGGGTCCATGGCAGCCAGTAAGGGTGTTCAAGAGGACCTGGAGCCTGAGAGGGTGGCCCAGGTGCCTGCCTTAAAGAGAAGAGGCAGGGGACGCGGGAAACCGGCCCCCGAAGTTCCCACGGTCCAGGAGGAGGCAGACCTTGAGGGGGATGCCCTGGAGCCTACAGGGGAACAGGTAGCTGAACTGGGGGACCTGCCTGAGCTGACCCATTGGCAGCAAGAAGGAGGACCCTCCAGGGAAGAGTTCTGCAAGGAGCAGAAGGAATGCCCTTCTCTTGTGGGTCTGCGGCAGCAGGCTGCAGGCCAGGCAGCAGGTGATCAGTCTGGATCACATTGGATCTACTGGGAGAATGATCTCCTGTATACTGAGCCTAAGGTTGCTGAGCCTGGGTCAGCCTGTGTGCTGGTGGAACCCCAGCGCTTCAGAGCCTTCCTACTGGGGCTGGCTCATGATGTGCCGTTAGCAGGACATTTGGAGCAGGACAAGACCATTGAGAGGCTTGTCACCCACTTTTATTGGCCCCAAATGCGCAAGAGTTCAGACACTCATTGCAGGACCTGTCAGACTTGCCAGGCAAGTGGAAAGAGTGGGACGAAGCAGAAGGCCCCTCTCCAGCCATTCCATGTGGTCAGCACCCACTTTAAACGGGTGGGTATTGACATTGTGGGGCCACTGGACCCCAAGACAGCCATGGGCAACAGGTTCATCCTGGGCTTGGTGGACCATGGTACCCGGAAGCCATACCTCCGAGGACAGTGAGGCCCCCGTGGTTGGACAGGCACTAATGGGAATTTCTTCCCGAGTGGGGTTCCCTAGAGAGGTAGTGTCTGACCGAGGTACAAACTTCATTTCCAAGTATATGAAGTCCCTGTGGCAGGAGTGTGGGGTAACTTATAAGTTCACCACTCCTTACCACCCCCAAGGAAATGGGTTGGTTGAGAGATTCAACCAAACCCTAAAAGGCATGATTATGGGTCTTGAGGAACCTATGAGGTGTAAGTGGGACGTCCTCTTAAAATGCCTGCTCTTTGCATACTGTGAGGTGCCACAGAAATCTCTAGGGTTCAGCCCCTTTGAGCTTCTCTATGGTCACCCAGTGAGAGGACCTCTGAGTCTGGTCAAGGAAGGCTGGGAGCAATCTCCCAGGAAACCTCCCCAGGATGTATACAGCTACATGCTGGCCTTCAGGAACTAGACTAGGCATTTCAGGCAACTCGCTGAGGCAAATGTGGAAGCCAGCCAGGAGGAGATGAAGCAGTGGTACGACCAGAATGCCACTCTGGTAGAGCTTCAGCCTGGTCAGAAAGTATGGGTCATGGCCCCAGTGGAGCCTTGTGCACTCCAGGATAAGTGGACCGGACCATTTGAGGTGGTGGAGCGCAAAAGTCCTGTTACCTACTTGGTGGACTTGGGGTCTCCCAGGAACCCCTTGCGGGTCCTCCATGTCAACCGCCTGAAGCCCCACTTGGAGAGGTCCGAAGTGGGCATGCTCCTAGCGACAGATGATGGAATGGAGGAGGAGACTGAGTCTCTTCCTGACCTACTGTCGGCGACAGAACGAGATGGGTCAGTGGATGGTGTAAACCTCTCTGCCACCCTGACACCTGAGCAACAGGATGCCTGTCACCAGTTGCTGGGACAGTTTCCTGATCTGTTCTCCCTGATTCCCAGTGTCACTGATTGGGCCGTCCATGATGTGGACACTGGAGACAGCCCGCCTGTGAAGCACAAAACTTACAGGGTGACTGACAGGGTGAGAACTTGCTTCAAGGAGGAGGTCTCCAAGATGCTTGCGCTAGGGGGTGATTGAGTCCTCTAACAGTCCTTGGGCCAGCCCAGTGGTCTTGTCCCAAAGGCTGCTGCACCGGGTGCCACACCTGAACTCCAGTTCTGTGTGGACTACCGAGGGCTCAATTCAGTCACAAGGACTGACGCGCACCCATCCCCAGAGCTGATGAGCTCATCGATCGGTTAGGGGCTGCCCGGTACCTCAGCACGTTTGACTTAACATCTGGGTACTGGCAGATCACCTTGACTGATGGGGCAAGAGAGAGGTCAGCATTCTCCATACCAGATGGCAACTACCAGTTCTGGGTTATGCCCTTTGGGATGAAGAATGCCCCTGCCACCTTTCAGAGGTTGGTCAACCAGGTGTTGGCTGGACTGGAAGAGTTCAGTGCCGCCTACCTGGATGCACCACCTCTGGTAAGTGTTGATGGCACTGCGGAGGGTAGGCCTCACGATCAAGGCAAGTAAGTGCCAGATCGGGCAGGGTTCCGTGGTGTACTTGGGACACCAGGTTGGGAGCGACCAGATGGCGCCCCTACACCCCAAGATTCAGACCATCCTGGCTTGGTAACCCCCCAAAACCCAGACAGAGGTGAGAGCCTTTTAAGGACTCACTGGGTATTACAGGAGGTTTGTCGAGGGGTATGGCAGCATTGTTGCACCCTTGAAAGATCTGACTTCCAGGAAGCAGCCCAAGAAAGTGATTTGGACTAACACCTGTCAGAAAGCTTTTGAGGCCCTGAAAACTGCCATGTGCACAGCGCCCGTGCTCCTGGCACCCAACTTCTCCAGAGAGTTTATCGTTCAGACAGATGCTTCAGAGCATGGTGTGTCACAGATAAATGAGGAGGGCCTAGATCAACCCGTAGCCTTCATCAGTAGAAGGTTACTTCCACGGGAGGTGGAGTGCGATTGAGCGTGAGGCATTTGCTGTGGTCTGGGCACTGAAGAAGCTGAGACCATACCTGTTTGGGACTCACTTCCGGGTTCAGACAGACCACCGGCCCCTCAGATGGTTGATGCAGATGAGGGGTGAGAATCAAAAGATGTTGAGGTGGTCCATTTTCCTAAAGGGGATGGCTTTCATGGTGGAACACCGCCCTGGTACAGAGCACGCCAATGCTAATTGTCTGTTCAGATTTTTCCGCCTTAGTGATGAGAACTCCCAGGAGGTAGGGTAGTTCTCCCCACACTTCAGCTGGAGGGGACACGTGTTAGATCTGGCACCTTGGCGTGGGTCTCCCTTCCATTTTGTGCTGTTGCCTCGTGTTTTTGCTGGTTATAGATGCTTTGGGCACTGTGCCACTGCTGTCCAATGCCACAGTGCAAGTGCTCCCTATGGTAAATTGATGTATGGATTAGTGATTCCATGATTGGCTGATTTGGTTTACTTGTCAGACCCTAGTACAGTGCACTGAGTGTGCCCAGGGCTTTTAAACCAAATGCTGCTGGTGGGCTTGCAGCACTGGTTGTGCCACCCACAGGAGCAGCCTGTAAAAGTGTGTCTCAGGCCTGCCATTGCACAGCCTATGTGCAGTCTAGTACTGCCATGTTGACTGGGCAAGTGCACCCACTTGCCAGTGCCTAAACCTGCATATTAGTCACCCCTATGGTAGGCCCAAGGGCAGGGTGCATTGTAGGTAAAAGGTAGGACAAGCCCTGATGTGTGTGGCATGTCCGAATAGTGAATTACAGCCATTTTCATTTTTCACTATTGCAAGGCCTCCTGTTCCCCATAGGCCAGAATGGGCAGTTTGATTATTACATCTTATAATCCTAACTGACTCAGGGAACAAGGTATAAATTCAAATTTACTATGCCTGAACTCAGAATGATCAAATGCATCTTTTAGTTAAGTTGGTTTTAACATTCTGTGTTTGAAAATACCACTTTTAGAAAGAAGGTATTTTCTTGTCTAACCATCCAAGCCTGCCTCTGCTAGGTTGTGTATTCTTTGTCTGGAGTTTGAGTGACAGGGGCAGGGGGATTCCAGGAGCCAGGGTGAGTCAGCACAGGGCTGAATAGAGAGATCTGCATGCAGATGGGAGGGAGGAGTTGCACCTGGGACCCGAATAGGGCTGTGCCTTCCCTCCACAATGCTGGCTCCACCTCCTGTGGTGCGTCTGATGTCCCTGCCCTGCACTGTGAAAGGAAAGAAGGAGTCATGTAAACAAAGTGCTCCAGGACTGACCAGAACTGGTTTGGAGTAGGCAAAGGCCTCTCTGCCTTCAGAGAACAAAGAAAATATGAGTATAAATACTGGGGCCCAGACCCCAAGACTTTAGATCACTTTTGGGAAACAAGAAGAAACCTTTGCTGAGGAGAGGAACCAGAGAGACTGAGGAGAGACTATCCCTAAGCGTGAAGGATTAGCCTGCAGTGGTTGCCTCACTGCCAAAGAGAGGAGAAAGGACTTTGTACTACTTTCATTCAACTTGTGAAGTATCTTCAAGGGCTTGAGATAGAGCTTGCCTCCTGCTGAAGTCTCAGGGACAACAGACTTCACCCACCAGCTCCCCAAGAGTTCTTTGGAAGTGCCTGCAGTTGTGTTGGGCTTTCGGAGGGACTGCGTGTCGCAAGGAGCTGGAAGCGCGACGCACGAAGAAGAAGCGTGTTGCCGAACTGCCGCTGTCGCTTCACAACGTGAAAGCGCCTCGCATCGCCGGAGAAGAGGATCGACGTCGCACCAGACGCCGCCGCATCATCAGAGAAGCGTGTCGCTGCCGCAGCCGCTGTCGTCGCATCGCTGGGAAAGCGTGTCGCCTCTGCAGTTGTCACATCGTTGCCGAAGCGCTTCGCATCGCCGGAGAAGAGGATCTACGTTGCATCAGACGCCGCCACATCACCGGGAAGCGTGTCGCAGGGCCTGTCGCGGCTCAGAAGAATCGTTAAGTCGCCGCATGGCCATCGGGCGTGCACGCATCGTGTCGCATCAAGGAGAAGACGCCATTTTTGTTTCATTGCACCGGATCTTCATCTCATCACAGCGTTGCGGGCCCCATCGCCACGGAAGCACAGTAAGAAACCAACGCATCACCTCCCCACGCCTAGAAGAACCGACGCATCCCCTACACATCAGTAGAGACCGGACACAGCACCGTTCTTGCGTGTAAGGAACCGACGCATCACCTTCCCTGCAACACTTTCTTTGTATAGCGTTACGCATCCAAAGGTACCTTGAACTTAAAGTGTCGCATTTACCATCTTAAGTGAACTAAGCTATTTCTACCATTTTTAAAATACAGTATTGTGGATTTTTGTCGTTTGTGGTCTTGTGTTAAGTCTATACATAAAAATACTTATTTTTTTATTACAACTTGTGTGGTGTCCATCTGTAGTGTTGTCAATGGGTTACTGTATGTGTTCACAAATGCTTTACACACTGCCTCTGAGATAATGAGCTTGCGCAGGGCTGAGCTGGCAATCTGGTACAGTGATGTGCCACATTTCTTGCAATGGTGGGTACCAGGAATAAAGTCTGTTTTGGAGTTGTGTGCAATGAAAACTCCTCTATTTTCTTAAAGATGTGCTAAATACTTGATAGGGTCCACCGGTGGAGTTTCCTATACTGCAGGCACTATATAGTAGAGCAAATTCAACCTGCGAATTGTGCACCAAATGTATCGCTTTCTCCCTAAGTCTGTAGATTTCTCATTACCAGAAATACATGAACGGAAGGTGGATGCAAGCACAGGCTAGGCTAGAGCGGTTCTTACTAGGAAGGTGTCCCTGCCCTCCCACCACGATCCACTTATCCAGTCAGCCACTAATTATCACCACTCACACAGCTGACTTTAACCGACTATTCTCCTTGGGAGCCTTCTGCATGTTTATCTCATTTTCGGTTGTTAGAGGCGCAAAATGGGGAGGGAGTATGTCAGAGTTATTAAGAACAGCCAGCACATCTGCTCTTCATCGAAAGAACGGTCCGTGCTCTGTGTAAAATATAAGTGTTTGGGTCAAACGTTTGTTCTAGGAGTCTGTCGCCTGGGCTGCCTATTACCAAGGGTACCCAGGCTTGATTCTACCTCCCACCCCTTTCTTCTAACACCTTAAACTTCTTGTCTCTCTCTCGCACCCTTCCCACTTCTTTCAAATTCCCGCTTTCTCCCTTTGCTACTATTTACCTGTGTTTCTCATGCTTCTTTCTCCCTGTTTTATGCATGTCTCTTGATCTGGGTCCATGCTCTGATTCCCAGGCCGAATAGGAGTTCCAGTGCCCACCATCTGCAACTCAAATTAAGTACTAAGAGCAGGAGCTGACTGTGTGAAAAGTGGACATGTTCTTGCACTTTCAATATGATGTTTTTTCTTTTATTTAAAGATGCTTAAACTTGTTGTTCAGTGGGCTGGACTGGGTTGCCCAGCATGTCAAGCATCTACACCTCACGTGGCACGTTGAATTGCATTATTTATTTAGAGCAGTGGTTCTTAACCTTTTAACTTCTGAGGACCCCACACTTAATCATTATTGGAATTCTAGATACCCCCACTAAATCATTACTGAAAGCCGAGGACCCCATCCTAGGCATTTTCAATGATTTGAATGACATAGCAATAAACAAACAATACAGAAAGAGCATTCATCAAACAAATAAACAAATGATGAAATACAATATTTAATTGACAAGCAAATATAAAAAAATAAAATTTTAATAGGAAGGTTGGAGTGTGTATAAGTTCAACTGAAGCACTCATGTGCCATACAATATTCTGTTTGATGCACTTGCAATGCTCCCACAAATTAATCTGAGGATGCATACTTAATATATAGCCTCCAATTTCAAATTCATTCTCAGTTAAAGAACGTTTTAAAAATTTCAGTTGTAAATTTGGCTTTTTTAGTTATGTACGATTTATGAATTTGCTAATATCAGTTGAGCCTGCATAGGCTTCGTGGGCCTCCAAGGGTCCCCTGACCACAGGTTAAGAATCACTGATTTAGAGCAGACATAATACTGACGACCCCTTAGGGCTCGCCTTTCTCTTGAGCTAGTTTGGGCTTTTTAGCCGGCACCACTAGGCACATTCTTGAGTTTTTAGTCCTTCTCTTTAAATTCTAAGCATGCGCTCAAAAACCAAGCATGCAAAGTTCAGCTAGACAGAAAGTCAGCACTGGCTACAAGTATGACAGGAAGGAATAACGCATCTCCAGTTTGTATTCTCATACATTATCAGCACTAAACATGCGCAATAAATTATCACAAGAAATATTTTTTTTACCCTGTGCTTCATTGGGATAACAAAAAGTGACGCCTTCCTCATGCCATTTCATTACTTAGGGTTAAGGTGTTAAGGTTCTTGCCCCCTAAACACCATTTAGTTAATTGGCTCATAAAATTATTCATGCCTATCGAGCCGGATTTCCAATTTCTGTGGCTGCCAATTTTGGCATATAGTTGGTACCTTTACCCTGTTTTATTTATTTCTGCATATTGGCAACAATAAGCCCCCACACACATGTATGTGAAAAACAGAAAACATTCTCAGATAAAAACACACATTTTTTACAAAGAAAAAAAACGTAAGTGGGCGTTTTCACTTATTATTTATGTGGCGTGTATATTTTTGGGGATTTATGCGTTTTGGAGCTTCAGCAACAGAAAACCAGTACAGAGGTGGAGTTGTGCTCTGAGGAAAGAATTATGGGCCCGATTCACAGAACTAACTTAAGACAAAATCCTAAACTTACTACCATTTTCGTATTCACAGAAGGCACTTACTCATTTTGGTATTCACAGAAGACACTTACTCATTTCGGTATTCACAGAAGTTTGTAGTCCTAAGTTTAGGACTCCTAAATGCCTTCTGTGAATACCGAAAGTCTTAAAATTAGGATTTTTCTCAGTTTAGGAGTCCTAAAGTTAGGACTCCTAACTTTACTACTACTAAACTGAGAAAAATCCTAATTTTAAGGCTTTCGGTAGTCGCAGAAGGCATTTAGGAGTCCTAAAGTTAGGAGTCCTAACTTTACTACTACTAAATTGAGAAAAATCCTAACTTTAAGACTTTCGGTATTCACAGAAGGCATTTAGGAGTCCTAAACTTAGGACTACAAACTTCTGTGAATACCGAAATGAGTAAGTGTCTTCTGTGAATACCAAAATGAGTAAGTGCCTTCTGTGAACACGAAAATGGTAGTAAGTTTAGGATTTTGTCTTAAGTTAGTTCTGTGAATCGGGCCCATTATATTTATTTTAAAGAAACTACTATTTTGAATTTGTTTGCGGAAAACACCCTCAAATTGGTCAGGTGAGGGTTATTAAAGACCTGGACTGGACCAGAGGAACGTTTTATGCTGTGCCTCTGTTATAAATTTCATTCTTGCATGCAGGTTTTCCGCTACTCCCTCTCTCTAATTCCTATCCATCTTTATCTTCCTCGTCTACTCTTCCCTCTTTCTGTCTTCCTAACAAACTCTCTCCTTCTGCTTCTTTCTCTCTCGTCTTCCTCATCCCTCTCTCCTTCTTGTTAGGTTTCTCTCAATCTTATCCTCTCTCGTGCACTCTCTTTTTCCGATCTTCTTTCCCTGCCCTCTTATTCCTTCATCTCTCTCTCTCTCTTTCTGACTCTCTATAATAATGCTCTTGTTCATTTACAACCCTCGCTTTTTTGCCCACTTTCTTCTCACACTTTCATAGATTTCTTTAATTTTGCTAATATATGTGCCCCCTTAACATTACCTCTTTCAGAGCTTCCATCTTTCTTCTCTTGTCTTCTCTATTTTTTATTACTAAGATTGCCTTACCATTTAGTTCTCACATGTTCTCTTTTTTTCTTTGACAAACACCAGTTCACATTTTGTTTCTAAGTCAGTTTTCACTTTCTCTCCTTTACTCTTTTTCTATTTCACATTGGTTTCCAGGTATTTTCACCTTTCCCATATATTCATTTCTCGCAGTTTCGCACATTCTCTGTCGCCCTTTCTCTTCTTCCTCTTTCTCTCCTCTATTTATCTCTTTCCACTCTTCCTCTCACCATTTTTCCTCTCTGCTTTTTCCGTAGTCTTTACCACTCAGACTAGTACCACACAGACACGTATTTGTACCTTTACCACACAGTACTTTACAACACAAGTAAGTATTTTATTCAAATAGCATACTTTTATCGAATTTCTTAAGTGACTTTAGGGTTAAGGGATGGGTAGATGTAAAGAGAGGTAAGGGTGACTTGAGGGTTCGGGGTGGGTAGAGGTAAAAGGGGGGAAGGTGTGTTGAGGGTTCAGGGCTGGGCAATGGTAAAGGGAGTTGAGGATAACTTGAGGGTTCAAGGGTGGGTAGAGGAAAAGGCAGGTGAGGGTGATGAGGAATTGAGATGGGTAGAGGTAAAGGGAGGTAAGGGTGACTTGAGGGTTCTGAGGATGGTAGAGGTGCAGGGAGGTAAGGGTGACAAGGTTCGGGGATGTGAAGAGGTAAATGGAGGTGAGAGTGACTTGGAGGTGAGGATAACATGAGTGTTTGGAGGATGGGTAGAAGTAAAAGGAGGTATGGGAGACTTGAGAGGTAAGGAGTGGGTAGAGGTAAAGGGAGGTGAGGGTGACTTTAGAGCTCAGGGGTGGGCTGTGGTAATAGGAAGATAGAGTAACTTGAGGGCTCAAAGGTGGGTAGAGGTAAAGGGAGGTGAAGGTGACTTGAGGGTTCAGGGATGGGTTGATGTAAAGGGAGGTGAAGGTGACTTGAGGGTTCAGGGGTGGGGAAAGGTAAAGGGTAGTAAAGGTGACTTGAAAGCTCTGTGGTGGGTAGATGTAAAGGGAGGGGGGATTTTTGGGCCCAGGGATGGGTAGAGGTAAAGGGAGGGGAGGGTGATTTGAGGGTTCAGGGGTGGGCAGAGGTAAAGGGAGGTGAGGATGACTTGAGGTTTCAGGAGTGGGTAGATCAAAGGGCGTTGAAGGTTACTTGAGAGCTCAGGCGTGGTTAGAGGAAAAGGGAGGTGAGGGTGCTTGAGGGTTCAGGGGTGGGCAGAGGTAAAAGGAGGTCAGGGTGACTTGATTTTATGAATATTATGATATGGCCTGTCCTTGTACGGTAAGGCCTGTCATTTTGTATTTTGGTATGGAGTGTTATTGTATGGTATGGCCTGTTATGTATAGCATGGTATAACATAGTGTGATGGTATGGACTGTTATTGTATTGTATGGTATAGCCTGGCCTATTATTCTATAGTATGGTATGGTATTTTATGGTCTGGTTGGTTATTGTATAATATTGTATGCTATGGTCTAGTATTGTATAGTATAGTATGGTATGATGTGGTATGTCATGGCCTGTTACTGTATTGTCTATAATGGTACGTGTATGGTATGGCATGTTATTGAGGTGTACAATCTATGAACTGCTAACAGCATTCATAAACAGGCATTTAGGCAAGCAGCGATATCACCAGGTGGTCCAATTTAAAAACGTAACTTATGTAGCCCCGCGCAAATTGGGTAGGAAGGTGGCATTACAGAATATGCAACCAAAACCAAGAAGAGTGATAAATAAAAGTTTTGAAAAATCTGAAAAGCAAACATGGAGCGAAGGGAGCGACGAGCCCATGACAAAAAACAAAAAAAACAAAGGGGCATAAAAGCAGCTAAAACACAAGATAGAGCGGCATAGGAGCATGTAAAAATAACATACAAACAAACAATATATACAAAAAATTATCAGAATAGGAGTACAAGCAGTGTGGAAGAACACTAATAAGAAATCAATCAGTACTTGGTCCTTGCTCTAGGGAAGAAGACAAAAACACGGAGAGGAAGTGAAGCTTCATGCGCAGACATGCGTTCACAAATGAAAAGAAAGGAAATAAAAGTGACAATGAAGCCAAACAATGGTAAATGATGGGCCGGCTAAAAGCCCCTTTTTAGAGGGTTTTGTTTGGAAACCCAGATTGCCTCAAGTGACACAGCATGGGTGCTGTCTTAGGAGGGATCTAGCAAGGATTGGTAATGCATTTATTTCGCCTATGTAATGAATAAAGAGCCTTTTTCATCACACAGATAACACGGGAGTGGAGAGGATGTGGCGCACAGGCAAGAGCTGCTGACTCGAGAGCTGAGGATCCTGGTTCGAGTCTCAGCGGCACCGCTATGCAAATCACTTAATCTCTCCGGGTGATAAATTGTTATATAAATATGCTGCAAGAGTAAAAGGCAAAACTTAATAAAAATATAGCTTCACCAAAGCAGATGTTAACAGTATTTCGGCAGCGGGAACCTGATGAGAAGCCGACAAGGAACAAGCATTGGTAAATGCAGGAAAATATGCTACTGCCAATAGAAATAGAGGAAAGGTAAGTGGCATGAACAGGAACCAATGAGAAGCCAGGAAAGAGAGGAGGCTGGAGGTAAATCCCTTTTAAGTTTATATTAAAAACAATAGATTTCCCATGTACATTGCAAGCGCTGTGCAGGCGAAACCTAAAGATGAATGTGACTTGGTGTAATGTAACTGGTGCTCATGTAAAGCGCTCCAATACAAGTTTGAATAAAACTGCAAAATAAATAATGCATGTATGCAAAGGATGCTTAATGGAGCAGAGGCATGTTTCAGTGATAGAGAAGGCAGTCCAACCTTTGCTTGGGTTGTGCTTTTGTGGAGTGGACGATTCATGACACAAAGATCATAACTAGTTTAAGGCAGTGTTTATGGGTAAGGGACTGAATGCCATGTGAGTTAAAATCTACATGTGAGTCAAGGATTCACATTCATGCAACTGGCCAGGAGGATAAAATGGAAACAGTGCAAGATGTGTCTTTCTGTGGGATGTGTTACATTGTTTGCTGTATCAGAAATGAAGAGCATTTGCAGCATTTTAGTGGTTCAGTGAATTTACTTCAACAGGGTACTGCAGTTTACCACGTTTTCTGACACAATTCCACAGTTTGTATGGCAAAGTGTGCAAGGTCGAATTCAAATTGGCTAAAGTATTGGAGGTGAAACTGGATGGAACCAACCACTTGATAATCTTGCTCTTCCGGGGATACAGTGGAGCTAAGGGGTGTGATGGGCTAAAGAGTAGGACATTGCACTTGTGATCAATAGTAATAATCAGAGATTTTTGATCAGCAGTCTAAAAAAAACGGAGAAGGAACAAATCTTTTAGAACACGCCAGAAACGAGTCTGAACGTGAATCTTACCATTGCATCTTCAAGCAGCAACAATCTGTATTTATTTAACATAGCTTGCGTCTTTTGAAGAAGGTGAGATGCAACACATTCAAATTCATTGTCCACTAGAAAGACAAAGAGAGAATGGTACTTTAAAATTCGGGGCATTTTTTTAAAAAAACACAAGATTATTTCAAATTGATCAAACGTTATAACAAGGTTCTCAAATGTTGGGGTTTGCTATACAAAGTGCCATTTGAATCTTCACTCATGACCCGCCCAACAGAATTAGAACAAACTATAAGGAAAAACAAACCTGGTCCAGCTTGAATCTGATTTGTTTGTTTAAAGGTTGTACAGTAGTTTTTGAGATAATCACAACGGGGGTGTTGTCAACATAAGTGGTCAGTTTGTTTGTGAACTGGTTCCAAAACTGAAGTTAAATAGAATATGTGGATCACATGGGCTGGCTTGCTTTTGCCTCCTGTCGTAAATTTTGCAGTTCAGAAACTAGCACTCCCGGTGTACAAACCTTGATGTGGAAAATCTTATTAATTTCTGTCTACCTTTAGGTGTTAGGGTGCTAAAATTTACCCCATAACACGAGCTTGTATTATTTGTTTTTATCGTGTTTTTATGAACACTGCTAAATTAAAAGCACGCAGTGTCGGGACTCGGTGAGGCAAGGTGCAGAATGTGGGGCCTCACAGAATCATCACGGCTGCGCCCAAAGCACTGACAAGAGCCGCCAGTGAACTATCATCTGCTTTGGTCCTGCTCAACACGCACATAAAGTGAGTAGCAAAGGATGATGATCTCATCACACCCTAGTCTCATACCTAACACACAGCATGCCATGCCGCTTCCCCATCCATCCGTCCCCCGGAGCCTGCTTGGTACCACATTTAGATTTGCTCATGAACTTCTGGGTGCAGGGCATAGGCATCAACTGTGTTCTTTGCCATTCTCTCTCACCATAGACCACAGCCACTACCATCAGCTGTGGCCGACGAACTGTCATCACAGGTCCTTGTGTTCGGTAATTCCATACACCTACTTGTCCTGCCCCTAGAGAACAGTGTTTTATTAAAGCTTCAACTTCCAAACTGCAACATGTTTCTCCTCCATTTACTACAACCAAATAGTATAGCCCATTGTTTGACTTACTACTTTCGATAAAGATTTCCCGAGTTGAAAGAAAACACTTTTAGCAAGATAACTTCACAAAGATAGTTTTAAGCGGTAACAAAAGAAAACGTTTAGGAAATCCAACAGTTTAGGATTAGGGTAATCTTTTTTTAAAATTTCGACCATAACCCTTTATGTAGAAAGAGTATAGACAACATACAGACGTGTAGACAAACGGATATGGTATAGTATTAAAGCAGGCAAGGGTCCTTTTTAGGTAAGCAAAATGAGGGACAAGGGAATAAGACAAATCAGTTATCAACAGAAATATAAGGGCAAAGACAAAGAAATTAATGCCTACCATTACAAGTGGTGGCACTTTTTCAGTGGCTCCAGGGTGCAGCCCCCCTGCCACCTGTAAGGCCTCACGTTCTGCACCTTGCCTCTCCCAGACTTCCGACACTGAGCATTATTTATTTTAGCAGCGTTCATGAAGAACAAGTTACTTACCTTCAGTAATGCCTTATCTAGTAGAGACTCTATCTAGCCGCAAATTCCTTACCTTAGAATTATCCACAGGCATCAGACCAGATCTGGAACTTTTCTGTTCGCAGTACCCGCCAGTAGGTAGCGTCAATCGGTTCCACGTGATGTAGTCGGCGCCAGAGTAAAGTGCACAGTGCCTATATAGGCAGCATCCCAGGGCGCTGACATCAGTTTCTTTTTTGCTACTTTCCACACAAGCAGCGCGGAGCCACAAAGAACACTGACCATTGGTGTGGAAAACTAAGGCCCTGAAAGAAGAAAGTCCTATTCCTAGAAATCCATTTGCAGAGTGGGGAGGATTGGTGGTTCGGTAAGGAATCTGCAGCTAGATAGAGTGTCTACCAGATAAGGCATTAACGAAGGTACTTAACTACTTCATCTGATAGAGACTTCTAGTTTCAGATTCCTTACCTTAGAATAGATACCCAAGCATTACCTCCTCGCAGGTGGGTCTGCAAAACTGTTTCCCTCTAGAAAGTCCTGCAGGAACAAACAAGCAAAGTGCTCGTCCTGATGGAGCTAACTGTCTAGGCAGTAATGCTTTGTGAGCGTGTGTAGCGAAGCCCGAGTTGCTGCCTGGCAGATATCCAGGTCCGGAACTCCAAATGCTAATGCAGTGGTTGCAGCCGTAGCTCTGGTGGAATGAGGACGCACACCCTCAGGGGGTTGCTTCTTGGCTGATGTGTAGCATATATTAATGCAGAGCACGGTCCATTAGGAGATAGTCCGGTTCTGCATAGCCTTTCCCTTCTTCGCTCCAACTTACCCTATGAAGAGATGGTCGACCATCTGGAACTCTTTCATGCGGTTAAGGTAGAATGACAACGCTCTTTTTAGGTCCAGTCAGTAAAGTCGCTCCTATACCTTAGAGGGATGTGGCGGAGTGTAAAAGGTAGGCAGGGTGATGGACTAGCCTAGATGAAGAGGAGTTCAACTTTCGGCAGAAAGGAAGCTGAAGTGCAAATAACCATCTTGTCTGGGTAGATGTTCAGGTACGGACACGTGAATGATAAAGCCTGAAGCTCACTAACCCTCTGGGTAGATGTTATTGCCACTAGGAAGGCCGTCTTGATGGTAAGGAGCCTGAGAGGATAGTTGTGGCTCACTGAGCGCACATCTGAAATCTGAGGTCCCACTGAGGGATAATGAAGGGCAAAGGTCGAAACATGTGTTGCAAACATTTCAAAAACCTATTCACCACAGGTGATTTGAGCAAGGATAGCTGATCTCTCAACCGCAGGCAGGCTGAGATGACCAAAAGATAGTCCTTTAAGGTGCCCAAAGCAGAGCCCTGCTGGGCAAGAGAAAGGATAAAGAGAAGGACCTGAAAGAGGGGAGCAGAAAGAGGCCAACCTGTTTCCCTGCACACCATGCCACAAATATGCCCCAGCAGCAGGAGTACACAATCTTGTTAGAGTGGCACCTGGTTGCCAAGATAACATTGCAAACTTCCGGCAGAAGGTCTAAAGTTGACAACTATCACTGCTCAATCTCCACGCATGAAGGCGGAGTGTTGACAGGTTTGGGTGGAGCCCCCAGACCCTTCTGCTGCATCAGAAGATCCTCCCGAATGGGCAGCCTGATTGGAGGACTGATGGGCGTGCTTAACAACTTGGATACCAACCTCTCCGAACCCAGACCGGAGCCAGAAGTAAGACTTGGACCCAGTCGTGACTGATCTTCTTGAGAACTCTGGGCAGGAGTGGTATTGGCAAAACCGCTGACAGTACGCGTTGTTGGCGGTGGCAAACAGATCTAACCAAGGCTCTTCCCACTGATAAAAGAGACCTTGCACCACCTCTGGATGGAGACGCTACTCGTGATCCGCTAGGCATCTTCGGCTGAGTTTGTCCGCCCTAACGTTCAGAGAGCTCGCTAGGTGCTGAACCACTAGAGATATGTCCTGATGTTACAGCCATGTCCAGAGACATAGGGCCTATTGCAAATGGTCCACAACGTCACCCGCCCTGTTTGTTGCAGTACCACATGGTGGTGGTGTTGTCTGTGAACACCTGCTCTAACCTTCTCTTGATGGAGGGCATAAATGCTTTTAATGCCAGCTGGATTGCCGGGAGTTTCAGTAGGTCGATGTGGAGTCTGGATACCGCCAAAGACCAGAGGCCTCTGATCTTCACCTCTCCCAGATGGCCGCTCCATCCCAAGAGAGAGGCATCTGTCACCACTGTCAGATCTGATTGGGGAATGGAGAGGGGTCTGCTGTTGACCCAATCACGGTGTTAACCACCACTGCAGACCTTTTGCAGCCCCCTCTGAGATCTGGATTATGTCAGAGAGATTCCCCTGATGCTGCAGCCACTGGAACTTTAGGTCCCACTGCACAGCCAGCATATGCCAGCGGGCATTTGTCACAAGCAGCATGCAGGAGGCCATACGGCGAAGCAGACTCAGAGTCAGTCTCCTCGAAATCCAAGAGAGTGGCTGAAGAACAATTGTTACTTACCTGTAAACAGGTGGTTCTCCAGTATTGGTGTCTTTCATAGATTCACATGCTTGAATATTCCCCGTCGTCGGAGTGGGAGTCCCACGGTAAATAATATAGCAATATATACAGTCATAATATATACATATATATATATAAGTAATCATATAAAACAGAGATATAAGTAGGTGATAAACATCAAGAATGTCCCTATATGAAATCTCCATAGAGATACATGAAGAGAGAAAAAAGACATTCGCAGTCTATCTCTGTCATTATGTTGGTCCAAACTACAGCCAATCAGGCGTCAGCTCCCCTCTATGAACCTTCTCCTTAGAGCTCCTCACCTCAGATTTTCGTCGCACCAGAGTGACTTTAAAGTGTATGAGGAGAAGGGAGCCTCTGAAGGGAGGAGGGAGGGTCGCATGTGAATCTATGAAAGACACCAATACTGGAGAACCACCTGTTTACAGGTAAGTAACAATTGTTCTTCTCCAGTATTGGGGTGTCTTTCATAGATTCACATGCTTGAATATAGAATAGCTAGCAGTAATAATTACCATTGTTTCCATAATCATACGACAACTGAAATCGTAATGACAATCAACATCCTTATCTATATGATGTTATTCAAAGTCTATATAAGTGCAAATGACACCATTATTCAACGTAAAAGGAAACAATATGGAGGAGGGAAGGAAGAGGCTCACCTTATTTAAAAAGATTGCGAAGCACTGCCTGCCCAACTGCAGCATCCTCCTCGTTTAAAGTCGCCAAGCAGTAGTGTCTTGTAAAAGTATGCCTGCTTGACCATGTAGCTGCTCTGCAGATTTGATGTAAAGGCACTCCAGCAAATAATGCGGTTGAGGATGACATTGCTCTAGTGGAGTGAGCCCTCACTGGTGACTGCAAAGGCTTGTTCGCCTTTTGATGGCAGAAGGCGATGGCTGCTGAAACCCAACGTGCAATGGTTGGTTTTGTAACTGGACGCCCCTTGTGAAACCGTCCATAAGTTATGAAGAGTTGATCAGATTTTCGAAAAGAAGCTGTTCTGCCGATGTAGAACTTTAAACACCGTTTCACATCCAGGGAATGTAACTTTTGCTCCGCAGGCGTTTGAGGATTAGCAAAGAAAGTTTTTAAAATGACTGGTTCGTTAATATGAAAATCTGAAGGCACCTTCGGCAAGAATGTTGGATTAGTGCGTAATACTACAGACTCTGGTTTGAACTGTAGGAAAGGAGGATTTATTGTAAAAGCGTGAATGTCACTGACGCGACGTGAAGACGTTAGTGCTAGAAGAAGAGCCACCTTCCATGTCAGATACTTCAAATCGACTTTATGTATTGGTTCAAACGGTGGTTTCATTAATTGTGCCAACACGATGTTAAGGTGCCACAATGGAGGAGGGCGTCTAACAGGTGGAAATTTACGAAACAACCCTTTGAAGAATTGATGCATTATCCTTGAAGAACAAAGGGAAGTTGAACCATCCTGACGGAAACGAGAAATTGCCGCCAGAAAAACTCTCAAGGTTGCATGAGAAAGTCCGGACTTAGCCAATTGTAAGAAGAACGGCAGCAATTGTTCTGGTGTAGAGTGAATTGGATGAACCCCAGTAGATGCACACCAATGGCAGAATCTCCTCCACTTCAACTTGTACGTTTTCACCGTAGAAGGGGCCCTCGCCTGAGCCAAGATGTTTCTACAGTCCTGTGGAATGTCTAGATGGGCAAATTCACAGTGCTCAGGTTCCAAGCTGATAAGCTCAGTGATGAGGGATTCGGATGACAAATTTTCCCCTTGCTCATTGTAAGTAGATCTGCACGAGGATGTAGGATTGGTTCGCATTGGGAAAGTAGGAGTAATTCCGAAAACCATGCCTGTCGAGGCCATCGTGGGGCTATGAGCAGTAGATGGCAGGGCTGCCTCCGCATCTTCCACAGAACTCGAGGTACGAGAGGGATTGGGGGAAAAACGTAGGCAAACAGATTGTACCAGTTCATCAAAAGGGCATTGCCCCGTGACCCTTTATGGGGATGCCAGCTTGCATAATCTCGACATTTCCGGTTCTCCGGTGTGGCAAAGAGATCCAGCTGTGGACGACCCCATCGTCGAAATATCATCTCTAGAGTTGGCTGATGTAACTCCCATTCGTAGGTCGACGAGGAGGACCTGCTCAGGGAATCCGCTAGGATATTGGATACCCCTGGTAGATGAACTGCTGCAATTGTGATGCGATGGTCGAGAGACCAATCCCAGATCGACTGAGCTAGTCGCGACAGTTTCGGAGATTTTGTTCCGCCCTGCTTGTTGATGTAGTGCATGCAGGTTGTATTGTCCGTCTGTATTAGGACTGTTTCTCCTTGGATTAAAGGAAGGAACGACTTGAGAGCTAGAACTATAGCCATGAGTTCCAACCTGTTGATGTGCCAGGTTTTTTGACACATCGTCCACTTCCCCTTTACTGAGAAATCCTCCAAATGAGCACCCCATCCTTCTAGAGAGGCGTCTGTTGTTATTGTCATGTCTGGCACTACCGACAGAAATGAAATTCCTTTTGTTAAATTTAATGGTTGTGTCCACCATTTGAGTGCCGAGTCCATACGGTCTGTGACGTTTACAACGTCGTTGAACGACCCGGTAACTTGGGCATTGGACGTCTAGTTCCTCCTGTATGGGGCGTGTCTTTAATCTGCAATGAGGGATCAAGGCAATGCACGATGACGCCATCCCCAGAAATGACTTTAAAAGTCTTACTGAAACGACCTTTTTGATCTTATAAGGGACACCAGTCGAAGAATCCTTTGAAGACGGTCTTGGGAGAGAAACGCCTTCGTTGACACTGTATCCAGTGTTGCTCCTAGAAATTCCCTGCGATGAGAGGGTTGTAGATGGGACTTTATGGCATTTATGGATAGTCCTAAGGAGCGAAACACCTTTTGACAAAGACGTGTGTCCCGTAGAAGTTGATTTTCCGATTGTGATTTTAGGAGACAGTCGTCCAGATATGGGAAGATTTGAACACCCTGGAGACGTAGGAAAGCTACCACAGGAGCGAGCACTTTTGTGAACACTCGAGGGGCAGATCGTAGACCGAATGGTAACACCTTGAACTGGAAATCCTTTCGACCTACTCGAAAGCGTAGAAATTTCCGATGTCGATGTAGTATGGGGATATGAAAATATGCATCTTGGAGGTCGATAGTCGCCATGAAATCTCCTTGTGAGAGTAAACACAAGATCTCGACAAGCGTCAACATACGAAAAGATTGTTTCTTTAGATACTTGTTGAGGGCCCTCAGATCTAGTATTGGCCTCCATTCCCCATTCTTCTTGGTGATAAGGAAGAATCGGGAATAAAATCCTTTCCCTCTTTGAGATCTTGGTACCACCTCTATGGCTCCCTTGCGTATTAACAGTTGAACTTGATGAAAAAGTTCTTTGATATGCGCCGGCGGTGGTCCGGTAGGTGGCGTGGGTGGGGGAAATTCGATGAACTCTAACGTGTGACCTTTTTCTACAATGTCCAGAACCCAACGGTCCTTTGTTATGGAGGACCATTGAGAACAGCACAGTGAGATTCGACCTCCAATTTTCTGGAACTGACAGAAGTCATTGTCTTTTAGGATTGGAACCTCTGTACGAGGATTTTCCTCTGTAATTTTTGGAAGACTGCTGCCGAGAGGACTGTTGCTGATTGTAGGTATACCGATTGGAACCCTGGTTGTATGGCCGGTATTGATTGCTTCCTCTCCGAAAATTAGAGGAGGTGCCGCTTCCGCGTGCACCCCGAAATGGCTGCTTTCTACATTGCAATGTACCTAGAGAGCGAGCAGTCTCTGTATCTTTTTTGATCGATTGGAGAGCTTCATCCACATGATCTCCGAATAAAGATTCTCCGTCGTATGCCATATCCAATATTTTTGCCTGCACTTCCTGGCGAAAAGATGTTGAGCGCAACCAACCTTGCCTGCGCAATACCGCCGCTCCAGCGAGTTGACGGAAACCTGTACAAGCGATGTCCACTGCACAGTCGATTATTTCTGCAGATGTACTCTCTCCCTCTTGAAGAAGCTTCACAGCTTCAATCCTAGATGCCTCAGGTAACATTTCAACCAAAGCCGCTATATCCGCCCATATTTGACGGTCGTAACGACCTAAAATGGCTAAGGCATTAGCTGCTCTTACAGTGGTGGAAGCCATTGATGAAAATTTTCGCCCTATGGCATCCAAGCGACGTCCATCACAATCAGGTGGTGCAGTGATTGTAGATGCAGGGTTTCTAGCCCGACGTTGCGCTGCCTGTTGAATTACAGAATCCGGCTTTGACTGACCAGTGAGGTATGCTGGAGCTCCTACTGGCGATTTATACTTTTTCTCCAACCTAGGTACCTGTGCCGGAAGGCTATTTGGTGTCTTCATTATCTTTTTGCCTTCATCCCAAATGAACTCGATAATAGGGATTGTATGCGTCTGTTTGAAAGGCTGATTTTTAAAATCATAAAGAAAACAATCCTCTTCTTTATGTTCCGTTGTTAATTTGAACCGTTGGGCCGCTCTATCCATCAACTGGTGAAAACTTGCAATGTTGACAGGTGGTGAGTCTCCAGGTACTACAGGAGAGGGAGATGGTGTCTGGGCATGGTAGTCATCCCACTCCGCCATATCATCACCATCATCATCACCATTGCCACCATCATCCAGGATCTCACCATCTTCCTTGTCTTGAGGAACTTCCTCATCACTGTCATGATGAATTAATGTCCGAGCCGATGATTGTCTCAGCGGAACTGAAGGTGTTATAACTGGCACTGGCTCCGACACAGGTGTTGGCACCACTGGAACAGCAGGAACTACAGACTCTTGTGGTGATAAAGGAAAACGCTGATTATAATCATCCAACATGAGTTGGAGATTTGTAATAAGCGACAATGGTAACGTCGCAGTTTGTCCTTCCGTAGGAATTTCTTCCTGATAAAAGCATTCCTCGTCCTCACTACTTTCATCCTGGCATTTTATTATTAAATCCGATGGACTGTGTGCTGTCCCGAACGATTCAAGTAAACCTTCTCCTGACTCTTGATCTGAATCAGTTGCGAACAAAGGTGAAGGAAGTTGGGAATCATCTAAAGGTATGACCTCACCTAACATATTCTGTTGACCACTTGGAGGCAACGGCAACAAAGGCACAGCGGCAAAGGACGAAGTAGTCGCTGAAGGCGCAGAAGAAATGTTTGTATTCATTGACCTCTGCGCAGAAGTTGTTCTCTTAATCTTTATTTTCACCGACGAGATTGCCGTCGACGGGATTGAAAGCACAGAGGTCTCTGTCGGCATCTTCGTAGACGGAGCCGTCGACGGAACCAGCGTCGACGTAACCAACGTCGACTGAACCATCGTCGACGCAACCATCGTCGACGGAACCATCGTCGACGGAACTGTCGTCGACGGAGCTGTCGAGGTCTTCTTTTTCTTCGTCGACGGAGCACTCGTCGACACATCAATCGACGACGTAAGCGTCGACGAGACAGAGTTTGCAGTCTTCGACGACGACGATGGTAGCGTCGACGAGATCTTTTCCTTCTTTGTCGATGACGATGCAATAGGCAACACTGACGACACAGTCTTTATAGTACTGATAATCATCGTCGACGACGATAACGTCGACGGGACCGCCGTCGACGACTTTGATGCTGACGTCGTCGTCAGAGTCTCCGTCGACGAGCAGGAAACAACGGATTTCGTCGTCGGAAGTCTCGTCGACGATGAAGCCAATTTTTTTCCAGAAAATTGGGAAGTCGAAGCCTCAGCAGCCTGAGAACTATGTCTTGTGGGCGATATCGCAGTAGCCATGGAAGAGGACATGGCAGATGTCATAGACAAAGACATTTTCTTCTTCTTAAGGAAAGGAGAAGGAAGATCTTGTACACTACTGCGTTTTGAGGCTGTGTGGGAACGGCCAGAAGTAAAGCTTTCTACATCAGAAACCACTTCATCCTTATCTTTCAGTCTCTGGAGCCACAACAAGAGACGGCCTTCCCTGTCTTTAAGAGTTTTTGTAGAAAAAGTTCTACAGAATTTACATTTACCCACTTCATGATCCGGGTAAAGACAGTAAATACACTTACTGTGTGGATCTTCTGAATATAAACGTAGCTTTCCACAAGAGGAACAAGGTCTAAACAGAGACTTCTTACTTGAAGACATGTTGAAGAGAAAAAACTGAGCAGAGCTCAGGGAGACTCCCTTTCACACGACGTGCGGTAGAAAATCTGAGGTGAGGAGCTCTGAGGAGAAGGTTCATAGAGGGGAGCTGACGCCTGATTGGCTGTAGTTTGGACCAACATAATGACAGAGATAGACTGCAAATGTCTTTTTTCTCTCTTCATGTATCTCTATGGAGATTTCATATAGGGACATTCTTGATGTTTATCACCTACTTATATCTCTGTTTTATATGATTACTTATATTTGCACAACAATCCTCCTGGAGGGGAGGAAAAACGGGCCGCACTCCCAAAGTATCAGTTGCAAACTTTTTTATTCCTTCACATCAGGGCCGTAGCAGAGCTAGATCTACGCGTTTCGATGCCGCCTGGCACCTTGCTCACGATCATCGAAACGCGTAGATCTAGCTCTGCTACGGCCCTGATGTGAAGGAATAAAAAAGTTTGCAACTGATACTTTGGGAGTGCGGCCCGTTTTTCCTCCCCTCCAGGAGGATTGTTGTGCAAATTAATAGCGGCATGGTTCAACCGCGGGGCAACGCACCCACGACGAGCGCTGCGAGTAACCGGCAAAAAGGAACCTTTGGGGTAGAGATGATTACTTATATATACATGTATATATTATGACTGTATATATTGCTATATTATTTACCGTGGGACTCCCACTCCGACGACGGGGAATATTCAAGCATGTGAATCTATGAAAGACACCCCAATACTGGAGAAACATCGGTATCATAGTTTGAATATCCTGGACTCCCCGTTTGGAAGGATAGGCAAAACAATGCACTGTGCCCAGAACAACTCCAATGAAAGGGAGCATCTGAGATGGAGTCAGGTGTGACTTCTTCACATTGATATTGAACCCAAGTGAGTGCAGGAGGTCTGCCATAGTCTGGAGGTGGGAGACGACAGCCTGGGGTGAGTGTGCCTTCAACAGCCAGTTATTAAGATATGGGAAGACTGGCACCCCTGAGTTGCAACAGCCGCCATCACCTAGGTGAACACCCGAGGGGCACTGGCAAGGCCAAACGGGAGCACAGTGAACTGAAAATGCTTGTGACCCACCGTGAACCACAGGTAACGTCTGAGGGCAGATAGGACAAGAATGTGGAAGTATACATCCTACAAGTCTCCCGTAAAAGGGCAGACAGGACTTAAGCAAGTGAGAGAATTCTGAATTTCTTCTTTTTCAGGAAGAAATTGAGAGGGCGCAGGTCTAGGATAGGACAAATGCCTCCTTCCTTTTTGGGCCCCAGAAAATAGCGGGACTAGCAACCACAACCTACTTCTGGTGTTGGCACCGTCTCTATGGCTCCTTTGGCCAAGAGAGCAACTACTTTCTGGCGGAGCATGTAGAGATGGTCCTCCATCAGCCTGTTTCAAGTGGGTGGTACAGGTGGAGGAGAAGTCACGAAGGGGAGGGAGTTGCACCTTTGGACAATCTGAACAACCCAACCGTCTGATGTTATTGACCTACAGTGGGGCAGGTCATGGCTTATCCTGCTTCCTACTGGGTGCTTATGTTAATAGGAGTGCATACTCAAGGGGGTGGTAAGCTGCAGCTGCCGGGGATGGTGTTCTGGCTCGACCTCCAGCTGCCTGACCCATGAGGTCTGTGGGCATGAAGTCTATAAAGAGTATATGGTCTGGAAGTTGGTCATTACGAACTCCACAGCTCCATAATGGTTTTACTAAAAACTGGGAAGTTTGGTAGCAAACGTTTCAGCACAATAAACCAACACTGATGTCAGTGTTGGGTTTAATGTAAAATGCATTCAGAGGGCATCTTAGAGATGCCCCCTAAAATCCACCAGCCCTGGGGTGATTCCTGAATGGCTGCCCGCCATTTGCCACCACCAGACAGGATTCTGGACCCCTGGGTAGAGAACCTATGCTCCCTGGGTACAGAAACAAAGCCCATCCTGGGTAGGTTTCATGCCTCCTCCCACAGGACCATGGGCTGGGTCCACGAAAGGGCCTTTGGAAGCTGTCCCTGCCAGTTCTTGCCCCCACTTTGGGTGGGAGAATCGGTGGAAAAACCAAGCTAGGAAGAGAACCTTCCCTCCTCAGATTCGAGGAAGAAAGAAGATGGACCGAAGAGTCATGCTGACCTAGGAAGAAGAAAAGGACACCAACTGCTTTGGCCCCAGCCCTACCAGCCTGTCCTGTCTACGACCTGCCTACAGCTAGAACCCCGGCAAGACCAGCAGCCAGCAACTCCCAGAGCCCGGGGGTCCTGCCCTGCAAACATCTTACAGACTCTGTCTCCCGTGAGCACCAGATTTGCTCAAGCAGACTCACCCACAGAATCTGGGTTCGGCGTCTATGCGATTCTGCACTACTCTGGACCCGACGGCCACGGCCTGAGTTCGAGTGGCCCAACACCACATGGAGGTCTCCCCAGCGATCCTGACCTGGGATCTGGTGATCCCCGATCTCCCTCAAGCTTCAAGACGACGCCTGCAGCCTCAACCTGAAGGGTGTCCCCGACTGCAACCTGGTAAGAAAACCCGATCCCAGAAGACACTCCTGCACCTGACACCCCACGGCCTTAGGTGGCCCAACCGACGGTGTCCAGACATCCCCCCAAGATCCCAACTTACCACTCCAGCCGGTGGTCACCATCAGGAAGTCTCCCTGCCAGAGACTGCAGCCACTTCGCAAAACCGAATGTCTCCATCGAAACACACAGTTTCTCCAGTGCAGCTGGTGGTGCTAACGGCTAACAGTTTTTCTCCCATAGGAACCCATGTTAAGAGATTTGGGGCCTAAAATGTTTTAAGTGTTGAGCTGATGTTTGTATGGAGAAAAGAGAACTAACCTGCAAAGTATAAAAGTCTCATTTACCGAGTATTGTAAGAACCTTAGGTGTGGTATCTAGGCATACCACCCCAGTACTCAAAGTAATCCAAAAGTAACCAAAAAGTATTCTGAAATTAATTACTGTGTAATTCAAGTTGCTTTTTAAAGTGATACAAACCTTTAACAACTGCAAATCCATCCTCAGTTGTAAAGGTTTACAATGTAAAGTATATTTTTCCAACCTGAACCAAGTCCTGCTTGGGTCTCGAAATAAAATACAAGCATACCTTTTTGATACTTACCCAATTGGTCTGGATTCAGTCTCTGAGTGTGTGCATCAGTCTTGATTGAGTGAATACAATAAATGCTTAACACACCCTCCGGATACACCTAACTGCTGCCCACACTCCCACAGAGAGAGCTGTTAGTACTTACCTAATTTAGCCTCTGCTATACCTCTGGAGATTCCCTGGTCTCTGTGCACACTATACCTGACTTGGGTATAGTATACACAGAGCCAGCTTCCTACAGTGGCCTACTATGGAAAGAGGGAGAATAAAATATTATCAACAGAACACGTCCTTAAAAAGGTAGTTATTCCTAACTGAGAATCCATTGTGGAATCAGAACCAAAGCACAGATGTTGGAAAATGTGTGACATGATCTCTGTATAGCAGCACTGCAGTTTTCAGAAATGTGCATGTTAGCCATTAGGGGTTTAACAGCTGCTTTTCCCCTTGTAGATCGAGTTCTAGGTCGCCCTGGAAATTCATGGTTAGCATTTTTATAGCACAAACGAATGGAAAAACTATCTATCAAGCCCCTGCTCATGGAATAACATGAGTTGTTTCGATTACTGCATGACCCTAACCGTGTATTAAAAAACTACCTTGTTTAAGTCTGAAGGGAACATGATGTCACGGGAGGAAAAATCTACTTTATAAGTGCAACACTCAGCTTGCTCTCACTGACAACTGCGGGAGCATAAGGACTGAGCATCCCACATACTTTTAGAAAGAGGTGGAAATTTAGTCTTGTCTCCTTTCTTTTTGTCAGGCGCAACTACAGAACTTGTAGAGCTGAAGAAGCTCCAGAGAAGAGACTGTTCATGCCAGTTTGGAGAGGTCTTTAACGTTTTTCCTGTGTGTTTTGGATTTTGTGATATGCAGTGCTTACATTTCTCCACATCATGATCGCCTGATAAGAAAAATTAAGTAGTCCACTCACTTTACCGCTCACCCTTCCACATTTGGAACAATTGGTGAATAAGCGTAGCTAGCTCACAGACAAATATAATCAACAGGAGTTAGAGAAAACTACAGGGGAAAAGAAAAAAATGGGGATAGTTACTCTAAGAAATCAAGACCTTCAGACAGTTTATTTTATGTTTATTTTCTGGAGAGCTGCTTTTAATCACTCCAACCATCTTACTTATCTAGGAAAGCATTTCTTGGGAACTGACCAACATACATGTACCTGAATAAAATGTCTATCCGGACCCAGCCCACCAACCGGTCCTATGATATCCTATTGCCAATTTGATCCAGAGCTTTCTTGCTTGGTACAGTCACTGGTGAATAATAATTAAAATACTTGATGACTGGGGGGTTGTGGCCAAGAGGTCCGACATGGCGGACGCTCTGTAGACGAGCTCCGTGGGCTCAACCGTTATCCTACATATCATCCTGGTCTTTGGCGCTTACTGGTTTCCTTCAACCCTCCCACAGCCCACCTGAGCACCTGAGGAGTGGCCTGGAGCCTGCGCCATGGAGATTGCTGCCTGGGACTCAAAGATCGGCCCCTCGCCGTAGCCTGCGGCTGCATGGGAGCCCTCGCACCGCCCCTTGAAAGTGGAGCGGAGGCGGGCACTTCTCAGACATCTTGACCGCCTCTGGACGGCCGCACCGCAACAGTGATCTGCCGACTCGGCGCCTGCGGTGCCCCGAGACCTGGGGTTTAGGTGGAGCCCGGACGGGACTCGTCTGCTTCCCCGTACTGGCAGCCATCTTGCGGAGTCCTCTGGCGCGTTGCTGCCGCGGCTGGGCACCAGCATATCGGCGACTGAGTCGGGGCCAGTGCCGCCCCCCCTGCGGATTCCTGATTTCGCGCCCTAGCAAAGCGCACGAGGGACACTGGATGCCGCCTAGCCCCTTAGCGTGGCCCATCTGCATCTGCAAACGGGACAGCAAGGGTGGAGCTTCTCCTGCTCCCTCCCCCCCTTGAATATTATTCCTCGGACCTCGGCTGTCACTTGCGACCACCTTCATTTCTACTGCCAGCCAGGTAGGGCTCAGCGAGCATGCAGAGGCCTGCGGTGATAGAAGTGGCTCGGCTGTGTGGTGTATGTTAATCCGGAGCTTCAGGATTGTGCAGTGCTGTGGGTTCGTCGGCTTGGCTGGGCCTCTGCGCTGGCTAAAGATCTGAGTACGAGTAAAAAGGTGGGGACCTTACCCTTATTTGGCGAAGGTTATCCTGTGAGGGGCCAATACACCATCTGGTCAGCTGGGTGACACCCAATAGGGGGGCGCAGAGGTACCTGTGTGCGGAGGCGGCCAGGCTAGTCCTGGTGCGGCTTGTATGCAGATCGCCTCAGAGCCTGTCTTCCCACCAAATAGATACGAGACGAAGAGGTGGACACCTTGCCGCATGTTGACCGGAGCCGTTGGTCCAGAACAAGATATACCTGGTAGTGCCGAACCTCTCCCTGTCGGGTCGTCGCCCACTTGCCACCATCACAATGACCAGGGATAAGGTATCAAAGCAGAGCATCCTGAATGGATAGCAGGACCGGGGGCCCACGCGCCTGAATCATTGAGCCAAGCCCTGTCCGGTCCAGATAAAGCGGCTCTGATGGCAGCGATAACCCAGTCCCGCGAGGCGCTCGAGGCCAAAATTGGCGAGGTGGTGGTCTGATGTCGCCCTTATCCATCAAGACTTGCGTAGAGCAGTGGATAGGATCACTGAGGCCGAAACCAGCATCTCCACAGTGGAAGATACAACTGCGTCCCTCCAGGCCAGGGTGACCTCCCTGGAATCCATCATGAAGGGGCTGGCGATAAGGGCGTAGGATGTGGAGAGAAGAGGTCGGAAAAACAACCTTTGCTTTGTGGGCTTTCCGGAGGGCTGCAAAGGTAAAAATATGGAACAGTTTCTGTCACAGTGCTTTATAATTGAACGTGCACACTGAGCCCTTATGCAAAAACCGCGAACGGGAGCCTGTCCGTGGCCCGTTATTGCGAGACTTTTGAATTTTCACGATCGCGACCCCATCCTTGCACAGGTCAGGCTGACCGGTAAACTCCACTTTGACTCTCACCACATCCTAATATTTCTGGACTATACGCTCATGATACAACAACAAAGCCAATCCTTTACTGTTGCCAAACCCCGGTTGAGGGAACTCAAAATCCAATATGCACTCCTTTTCCCTGCCAGATTGAGAGTTATATACAAGTCATGTACCCATTTTTTCGACTCCCCGCAGGTCGAGAGACAAAGATACAGGCTGCATACTCCGCCACGTTTCAAACCTGACCCATCGTCCGAAGAGTCTAAGCGACAGGCGACCAGGCCTAAGCTAAAATCAACTTGCAGGTCCCGCTCGAGACGCCGCTCTAAATCACGAAGTACATGTGCACAAAGAATAGAGGAGAATCGGCGAACCCAGTCACCGACTTGACTCAAGGCGGTAGAACTCTCATTATATTGGCTACAGCGCCAACAACGTTTGCTGTATCAAGGGCCCACGTGAGACCCACCCCCCATAACGCTGTTCTCAGTATCTGAGAACCCTGTTGATGTTTGGGACAGTTCTTTTGGGGACTCTTGGTATGAGACGGGGCCCTGCCCCCGTTGGGTTAGCGGCATGACACATACCGCGACAGATGCTTCAACTGTCTTGAGGTATTGGGTGTGGTGGGTGGGGGAGGGGTTGGTTTTGATTAATGTTGTTGATCACACTGTGTCCTTGTCGTTTACATCGCTGTACTCTATGCCCAGCGACAGCCCAGAATTTTACACCTTTCTTAGATGTCGTGCCCTGTAATTGACCCCGTAGGTAGGCTCCAGGTGGTCAGTTGGAACATACGGGGGCACTCAATAAGATCAAATGAGGTGCGGTCTTACGACAGGCCAAGCGGGCCATGGCCGATGTTCTTCTTCTACAAGGGACCCATCGGCTGGGTACCAAAGCGTTGTGTCTTGCTCGCTTTGGGTATATACAAGTTTTCCACGCAGGGTTCACCAGGGGCTCCCGGGGGGTGGCCATACTCATTCACCGCCGAATCTCTTATATTCACTCTAAAACATGACTGACCCTCACGGTAGATACATCATCGTATCTGGGACATTATATGGGGAAACTATAACCTTGGGCAGTATTTATGCACCTCCCCCGCTTTCAGACACATTTGTTGAGTGCCTATCAGCAAAATTGTTTGAAATACCTGAGGGCCTCTCTATTATTGAGGGGGATTGGAATGATGTGGCAAATGTGGTGCAGGACAGATGGCGCTTGCGTACTGCGCCGTAGCTTTCGAGAACTACACGGCTACACACGTTAATGAGGGACATGGGGTGGCTGGACACATGGAGGCATCTGCACCCTGCTACATATGATTACACATACTACTCGGCTGCCCACAACTCGTTCGCCAGGCTGGACTACGTGTTCATACCAAACTCCTATTTTGGTCAAATCGCAGGGACAGATATCTTACCTAGAGGTCTGTCAGATCATTCTCCAGTGGCCCTAACGCTCTGCCTAGAAGTGGAGCGCCCCCCCACCCTTTCGATGGCGCTTATCGCCGTGGCATCTCCAGGACCCACAATATTGGTCCCACCTACATCAGGTCCTTATAACTTATTTTTCTGAGACCTCGGGCACAGTAGATTCTCTGGCCATTCTCTGGGAGGCGATTAAGCCCACCATAAGGGAAGTGGATACTGCATACTGTGCCGCCCAACGGGAAAAGCGCCAGGAGGCTCTGAGTCGGACGGAGCCCCAGATTTTGCAACTAGAACAGAAATGTAGGGATGAACATGGTGGAGCACACCACCGCCAATTGCTCCTTCTTCAACAAGCATATGCTTCGCGATGAGGCAAGACAGGCTTGGTTGGAATCCCGCAGCAGAATTTACCAATGGGGTGACAAATCAAGCTCGCTGCTACATCGTTTGTGCCAGCGTGCTCTTTGCCCAGTGAGCATACCGGGTATCCCTGACGGGGATGGCTGGATACTCACAGACCCTACTCAAATTGCTGCTAGTTTTGCGGCGTACTACGCAGAGATTTACGCTCCCAGGGACGCCCTTCCGGAACCTCTCGTCCAACAATATCTTGACGATTTGCCTCCCAAGGCCATTTCAGACAGCGTTAGAGGATATTTAGATGTCCCGCTGACAGTCGATGAGATGGGCGCAGCGTTGGTCGATTTAAGATCCGGAAAGGCACCGGGATCGAACGGCTTCCCCTGCGAATTTTATAAATCGGTTCGGACTCAACGTACGAGTTACTTACCTTCGGTAACGATGTATCTGGTAGAGACAATTCTAGCCACAGATTCCTTCACGTAGAATTATCCCCAGGCTTGAGACTGGATCCGGAAACCTTTTGCCACTGCATCCCTGTGCCCCGGGGGTGGGGCGACACCACGCGACTCCGCCAAGGCGTCGCCCACGCACGTGACGTCAGCGAGGTCACATAAGACCCGCCCGGGCACGCCCACATCAGTTTTCTTCGGAGAACTTTTCCGCACCACAACGCGGAATCACCAGATAAAAAACTGTGGAAGCATGGGAACAGTGTGCGAAGAGCAGAAAAAAAATGGAAAGAAATGGTTAAAAAACAACACCACCAGAGTAGTGCCAACACCGCAGAACCCAAGGGCAGGGAAAGAAGAAAGAAGAAGCAGGAACCTGCACAGTCACCCTGCCAGCACAGACAACCTCCCATCCCTGTGCCCCGGAGGCAAGAGCATACGTAAAAGTCATGGCACACGTAGGCAACCCACCCCCCCCCTGGATGGCGGAGTCGGCCGGGGCATGGAACAACAGACTGCCATCAAATGAGAGTTCAATGAGCCTCTCCCGAATATTTTCGGGGAAGACGCTGTCCCGAAGCCAAGCATGGCGACGGAGAGCGACTGAGGAAGCCATGGCCCAGCCCAGAACCTCAGAGACGTCCAGAGCGGAGCGGAGAATAAACGCCGCAAGCTCCCGGCCATCCAATGCATGATGCCGCAAATCCACCTGAGCAGACTCCTGGGACGCTGCAGACCCCAGAGACTCAGCCGAGTCCCACAAACAGGAGGAGCCTGGTCGAGGCGAAAATGTTGCGTCCCCAAGTGTCCAGCCAGCGGGCCTCTCTGGAAGGTGGAGCCAACAGCTGTGGCAGGGAGCTAAAAGCAGTCCGCAAAAGGGGGCTGGCGGCTGAGGGGTGAATGGACAGGCACGCCTGGTCACGCGGCGTTGGAAGATGCTGATGCAGAAGATGCGGAGGCACCGGGTCCCCGGAGGCAGGACGCCTCCAAGCCCCTGTCAAGGCAGAAAGGAGCGAACCTTCAAAGGGAAGCAGGATTTCCCTCCCACCAGAGCCCTGGTGGAGGACCTCCAACAGATGGTCCACCGGAAAGTGAGCCACCGGGTCACCCATGTGTAGGATGCCCACAGCCGTGGACACCGCGTGAGCGAAGGCCGCACCCGCATCCGTAGGGCCCTGCGGTGGAGAAAGCAGCTCCTCCGTGGGCGACGGATGCAAACTAAGGTGGCCGTCCCCGAGGCCAAGCGGGGCGGGCAAGGGCCAGACCTGGAAGTCAGGAGGAGCCGAAGAATGAGGGACCTGCCGCTCTTCCGACGAACACCTCTGCCTCAGGAAGGGCGGGGAGCCACCCTTCGACGCCGGTGAAAAGGACACCACACGGCGACCAGTCTCCAGGGAGGACGATACCAATATGCAGCCTGCCTCCGGAGAAGAAGGAGCGTCCAAAGACGACTCAGCGGTACGACCCCTGCGCGGAGCCGTAGAGTCCGCTGCTTGAGGCAGGACACCGGCGCCATCCGGCATCACCGGGCAAGGGACCTCCAAGTCACCCCGCACCGGAGACCGGAGCGAGGACCGGAGTAGAGCTGGAGCCGCACCGGCCCCGGAGCAGCGCCTGGACGGCGCCGGCCCGACCCCCGCCGAGGCAACCACCTGCATGGGGGAACGGGACGGGCCTGGGGAGGGGCCCGAAGCCCTCCACCGGCCACAGCCCAGAAGGAGGCGAAGGTCGCCGGCAACCCCTGTGGCGGTGCCAGGGACGATACAACCTCCGAATCGCCCTCCAACAAGGCAGCCGCCTGTGAGGATGTACGAAAGGGGCCCGGAGAGGGACAAGGTGTCTGCCCTCGGCCTCGAACCGGTACGGGACGAGGAAAGTCAACCGACCCCTGTGGCTCCGCATGGTCCAGCTGCTGCCGGCACCGTAGCGGCGTCACCTCGGCCTTAGACAGGACCACCCTGCCAAGGGACCGAGAGGGGCTTGGGGATGCGACCCGAGCCCCGGCGACCTCCCATGACACCACAGGGACCCCCGCAGGAGTTTGCGGCGAGGCAGAGACGCAGTGGCCTAAAGGAGGTGCCCCAGAGGAGCCGCACCCCAATGAATGAAGCGGATTTGTATAGCGCAACTAAGCCCAATGGGCGTCAAGGCGCCTAACCAAACAGTACTGACTCGCAAATAAGCGGAACTTACTGGTAAGCCTTCATAAAATATCAGGTCTTAAGTGCTTTCCTGAAAAGGACCAAGGAGGGTTGGGACTTAATCTCTAAAGGGAGAGAATTCCAAAGTCGCGGAGCAACGATGGAAAACGCTCTGCTACCCCATCTCACCTTCTTGCTTCGGGGGACTACCAATTGATTAGCCTCTGAAGAGCGGAGACATCTACTGGGAATATAACATGTCAGAAGAGACCCCAGAGCATCCGAAGGGCCAGCAGAGAGGGCTCTGTTTGTGAGACAAAGAAGTTTAAAAGAAATCCTGAAATGGATGGGGAGCCAATGTAAGTGCTTCCTAGCAGCTGTTTCGGAGGAGTCTTTTGGGAGAGCCAGAACGAATTTAGCAGCAGCATTCTGCACCACCTGAAGGCGCTGGATGAGATGTTTATTGGTCTCCGCATAAAGTGCATTACAGTAATCCAACCTCGAGCCAACAAGAGCAGTCACAGTTTGCTTTCGTATGCCAGTGGTGAGAGATAATGAAGAATTTTTTTTAGGGTCATAATGACTCCCCAACATGTGGATACCGTCCTGCTGACCTGGAGATTCATAGTCAATGAAGTGTCAAAGATGACTTCAAGGTTCCTAGCAGACTTGACAGGGGAAGGGCAAGTTCCTAAGGATGTAGGCCACCAATCACTAGACCAAATATCCTGGTTTTTACCGAAGGCAAGGACCTCAGTTTTGTCGGCATTCAGTTTTAAGGAGTTTAACACCATCCAATCCGCAACCAACTGCATACAGGACCTAAAACTGGACGCCGAGACACTGACAGGGTGGGCTAGGGACACCATGATTTGTGTGTCGTCGGCATACGAGACTACCTCCATCCCCTGAGATCTTACTAACCTAGCAAGGGGGGCAACATAGAAGTTGAATAAAGTTGGGCTTAAAGCAGACCCTTGAGGCACCCCACATTGCAAAGATTTAACAGGGGAGAGGAAGTCTCCAAGCATGACTCTTTGCTCTCTCAGATGTAAAAAAGAGTCAAGGAGACCTAGAGCCGTCCCAGCCACCCCTGCCTCCCTTAACCGAGAGGTTAAGATAGAGGGAGACAGGGTATCAAACGCTGCGGTAAGGTCCAAAAGAACTAAAATAGTTGTCTGACCCCCATCAACCTTGCAGCGAATGTTATTTACCACCATCGTCAGAGCAGAGTCAGTGCTGTGGAATTTCCTGAATCCATGCTGAGAACTATCAAGAAACTCAGAGGAGTCAAGAAAGGTGGATAGATGGAAATTGAGATGAGCTTCAAGCATCTTAGCAGGAGCAGGTAACAAAGAAATTGGTCTAAAATTCTTCAATACTCCAGGATCAAGGGAAGGCTTTTTAAGGAGAGGTTTAACTATAGCCTTTTTCCAAGCCGCGGGAAAAATACCCTGGGCTAGGGCCTCATTCATAACTTCCAGCAGTGGAGGCAAAAAGATCTCCCTGCACTCCTTTAAAACTCTTAAAGGACAGGGATCAGCAGGAGAGGCAGAATTAGTCCTATCGAGTAGGACATTGAGACCCTCAAGGGAGAGCGGCGGAAAGAGGGTAAGGAACTTATTGGGGTCCTTCCTCCAGGACTCTGCGGCCTTAACAACAAGGAGGGAACCAACATCTGATAGATTCCTCTGAGTTTCTAAGTCCTGATGAATATCTGAAATTTTCTTATAAAAGAAATTGGAAATATTGTTGCATAACTCCTGCGAGTCCACAACTGGATCCGGTGACTGAAAAGAACACAGAGAGTCAACTATTTTAAACAATTCTTTGGACAAGGGGAGGGAAGCCGTCAAATTAGAAAAATAGTCTAGTTTTTCCTTGATCACATTAGATTTATAGGTTCGTAGAGACAGCTTGTGATCATCTCTATCAGAAGGATCCCAAGACTTACGCCATTTCCTCTCCTTGGCTCTACAAGTTTGTCTAAGGAGTCTTAAAGACTCTGTGAACCAGGGCGCTGAGGGTTTACGACGAGCCACATATCGCAAAGAAGCGGGGGCAAGCACATCAACCGCTCTGCTAATGGAATCGGCAAACTCCTGAGCCGCCACGTTAACATCTCGTGAGGACAAAACCCCAGAGCCTCTTATAAGAGGAGCGAGGGCTTGGGTGGTAATATTTTTATAGCTTCTTTTCCAGACTCTATTATTGATGGCACAACTACGGGGCTCTTCAATAGAAATTGTGAGTTCAAGGGGTACAGCCAGATGGTCCGACCAGGCCAAGGGAATGGGAGAGCCAGCTGAGAGTCTAGGGTCGTTGGTAAAGACCCCGTCTAGTGTATGGCCCGCTCGATGAGTAGGGCCTTTCACCAGCTGGCTAAGCTCACAGGCTTCTAACGAATTGATCAACTGAGATGTATCTCTTGCTCCAAGATCCTCCAGATGGAAGTTTAAATCCCCCAGAATAGTGAGCTGCGATTTACCAAAGTAAGGCTCTAAGATTCGAAGTATATCGGAGCAGAAACTCGTTCTGGGACCAGGCGGTCTATAAACGAGAATGCCCGTGAAGGAAGCTGTAGGCGAAGAAGAGATACAAAAGTACATAGCCTCGAAAGAGTCCGAGGGCTCTGAAACAGTCTTTATCACACAGGAAAATGGGGCTCTACACAAAATTGCCAACCCTCCCCCTCTACGTCCCACTCTATCCTGTCTATGAATCGTAAAGCCCTCCGGAATTGCCAGTAATAAATCATGTCCGGAAGAGTCGGAGGCCCAGGTTTCCGAGACAAAGACCCAATCCGGTTGCCTATCAGTGACGAACTCATGGAACGCAATATTATTCTTGATAAGCGACCTGGTGTTGATCAAGAAGCCCTTTTTAGATTGTGTAGTAGTCCGACTAGCTAATAGATTAGAAGAACATCCCCCCACCCCTTTAGGTGGAGACAAAACCGCCCCACATAGGCGGCATGAAGATGAAAATCTCAAGTCCTCAGGGGAGAGAGAGAAATGGCAAGCTAGAGGTCGAGGTCTGAAGGCAAGCAACTCACCTATTGAATAATTCCTCACTATATGTAACGGGCAATGCGGAGTCCGGTCGGCCAGCCCGCCCATCAGCACGTCCTCAGCGCGGACGGGCGCAGACGGGCTGAACTCAGGCGTAACTCCGGCGGAAGTCCGGCGGAAGTCCGGCGACTCCGCTGCGCGAGTCCGCTGCGCGAAGGCATGACTCCCTTTTCAAGTGTCTATGGCCCTACGGAGAGCTAGAGCGTCCAAGCCACACGCTCACCTCGTAGTACTCCTAAGATGGCGCCCTATCGACTTCAATGAGACCGGGAGATGGACCCGCCCAACAGCGGTGAGCAATACAAATTATAGTGCAAGCAGGGGACCTAGAGAATAAAACCAGGGAATAATTCAAAATTAAAAACTAAATAAGATACAAAACGAGGGAGTTTTAAAAAGCCAAAGGCCAGTAGTTCCAGGTATACAGCGCTCGCAAAAGCGCCAGCGCTACAACAGGTTTCACAAGTGATTAGTCAGCAAGGGAGAACAGACAGTTTACCTCCCTTTTCAAGTGTCTATGGCCCTACGGAGAGCTAGAGCGTCCAAGCCACACGCTCACCTCGTAGTACTCCTAAGATGGCGCCCTATCGACTTCAATGAGACCGGGAGATGGACCCGCCCAACAACGGTGAGCAATACAAATTATAGTGCAAGCAGGGGACCTAGAGAATAAAACCAGGGAATAATTCAAAATTAAAAACTAAATAAGATACAAAACGAGGGAGTTTTAAAAAGCCAAAGGCCAGTAGTTCCAGGTATACAGCGCTCGCAAAAGCACCAGCGCTACAACAGGTTTCACAAGTGATTAGTCAGCAAGCCGCAACAGCACCACATCCTCCAAGCCTGGATCCGACCCAGCCGGGGCCGGAGCCACCTGTGGTGCAGCGGAGGGCCCTGCGCAGGGTGAGGGATCCGCCGACACCCCAGGAGGGGAAGGAGGAAGAGCCGCTAGCGAGGCCTGCAAAGCCGCCACGTAAGTCGTCATCTGGACTCTCAATGCCCCAACACCGAGAAACGGGGGCCGCATCACCCGCGGAGAGTCCACGCCCCCTGTAGACTGGAAACCTGCCCCCGGGGACGAACTGAGACACTTACCCATCGGGGAGCGACGCTCACGTGACTTTGGAGAAAGGCGAGGACGACCACGGCCGGATCTGAAGCCGTCCGCCGAAGCGGACCGAGGGGAGGACGTCGACCTGGAGAGACGCGCCGAGAGAAGTTTCATTCGGCGCTCCCGCCGCGACTTCGGCTTCAACTTTTGGCACGCCGCACAATCTGTGGTGCCGTGATCCTCCCCCAAACACCACATGCAAATGAGGTGAGGGTCTGTCGCCGACATAAGACGCCCACAAAACAGCAAGTTTTAAAGCCCAAAGACATTCGCACACTGTTCCACCAAAAAGAATGGAAGAAAGGGGGCCCTAAACAGGCCCGTAGCAAGGAACGGATCCACGTTGCACACGGAAAAGGAAAAAACTGATGTGGGCGCGCTGGGGCGGGTCTTATGTGACCTTGATGACGTCACGTGCGCGGACAACGCCTGGGCGGAGTCACGTGGCGTCACCCACCCCGGCGCGCAGGGATGCTATGGCAAAAGGTTTCCGGATCCAGTGTCACGCCTGGGGCTAATTCTACGTGAAGGAATCTGCGGCTAGTAGTCTCTATCAGATTCCTTCCCCATTACTTGGAAGCGATACATGCAGCCCTCGACGAGGGGACGCTTCCTCCGGACTGGCGGCATGCTGAAATTGCGGTTTTCCCCAAGCCAGGCCGACCCCCGGATCAGCATTCCTCGTATCGCCCTATTTCACTGATGAACCTCGAGGCAAAATTACTGGCCAAGGCGTTGGCCAATCGCATTCTCCCCTATATGTCCAAACTGGTTCACCCAGACCAGGCCGGTTTTATGCCCCAGCGGGCTACCAGCCATAACATTAGACGCGTGCATAATGCAGCTGTGGCCATTGATCGCCTTCAGGGTCCGGCGGCCCTGCTCTTAGCCGATATTGACAGAGCGTTCGACTCGTTGGGGTGGACATATTTGTTTGCTTTATTACACTGTTTACATTTCGGCCCCTGCCTTATCTTGTATATTAAACTTCTTTACACTGACCTTTCGGCCTCGGTCAGAATTGCTGGTGCAGTGTCCGATTCATTCCCTATAGGGCGCGGTAACCGACAAGGTTGCCCCCTCTCCCCGTATTTATTTGCCTTAGCTATGGAACTATTAGCCGCCTTGGTTCATATTGACACACAGGTTACGGGATTTGAGTGGCCGGGTGGGTTCTCGGATCGGATCGCTCTTTATGCGGACGATGTCCTGTTTTTTATTATGGATCCTCAACGGACAGGTCCACGTATTCTCCACATCATGCAGATCTTCGGCCAACACACCGGCTTATAATTGAACGACAAAAAATCTGTACTTTGGCCTATGCGGGGTGGATCAGATATGGGCTCCTGGGCGGAGGAGGTGACGGAGGCTATGACCGGGCTGAAATACTTTGGTGTATATGTTTCAGACACACAATCGGTATCATGGGATAGAAATATCGCCCCTATTTGGACACGTACGCAGGCGGAGATGGAGGCGTGGTCGCGTATGCCCCTCTCTATACTGGGCAGATCCGCGATATTTAAAATGGTTTCCCTCCCTTGCCTCCTATACCAACTACAGAGTCACCCCTTTCAGATTGCACCTTCCTGGTTCCGACAGCTAAATTGTAGGCTGAGCCGCTTCTTGTGGCACAACAGGGCTGCCAGGGTGTCCCTCAAGACGTGCTTCTAGCCCACCTTTTGCGGGGTATAGCGACCCCCGATCTCCAATCATATCACGCGGCGTCCCACCTATTGGTTCTAAATGACTGGTGGTACGGCAGCAGCACTGACCCGGCATATCAAGTGCAGAAATGGCTGATGGGAGATATGTTGCCGCGCAGACTGCTATATGTGACGAGGGAGCTACCCAGGTTGTATTCAGTGTGTGGACAGACTCACTACGTCGGGTGGGGTGGCAGCGGCGGTTTACGAGGAGGACCCCACTCAGGCAAAGTGGCCTTATGCGCAAGTGACTGCACTAGCAGGATTTAAACAGTGGGACGCAATAGGTATCTCTATGCTGGGTGACGTTATGAGGGGCACTACAATTAAATCGTTTCAGGACCTCAGGCTTGAATATGGTATGCCACATACTCAGTTCTACAAATACCTGCAATTGCGACATGCCTTATCTCCGTACATTTTACACCTGGACTCCCTTCCCGAATTCAACCCTATCAAGGCAAAAGTCTTTATGGGGGACTTGGGTGATCATAAAACTGCAAAGATATACCAGACGTTAGTGACAAATCTTTCCTCGACCTTAGATCCCCTTCAAGCTAAATGGCAGACAGACCTGGGCTCCTAGGACGGTGATGATTGGCGAGAAGCCCTGGAATCTCTGAGATACGCGGCAATTGCCTCTCGTCTCAGGCTTATCCAATTTAAATACCTTTACCGCACATATTTTACTAGGTATCGGCTTTGGAGGGCAGGGATGATAGACTCCCCCATGTGCCTTAGATGTCATGAAGAGGAGGGTACACTGCTGTGATCGTGAATCCACTATACGGGTCTGGGAGTGCAGCCCGGAGCAGAGACGCCGAGGGTCGAGATGTCGTGGCTGCGGTGAACGTCCCGACTCTTTGTCCGGTCACCTGTGTCACCCGTGTGAGGTAGGAACCACAAAACCATTTGCCAAACATGGTAGGAGCCGCGAGTCGCGGCGAGTTAGTTTTCAAACGCAGCAGGAGCCGCAGTAACGCAGGAGCCCCGGTAGGAGCCGCAAATATTCCCTAGAAATTTGCTGAAGCCGCGAGTCAGCTTCCAACGCGGCCAAAAACTGTGGTATAGGTGCAGGAGCCGCGAACTTGCCAAAACTTACCAAAACATTTGCCTAACGCGGCAGGAGCCGCAGAACATTTGTCTAACATGGCAGGATTTTTACATGGTACTGCTGACCTACGGAAAGACGGAAGAGGAGGATTTACTGGCAGTTTGTTGCGGTCGCTGTTGCTGCCGCCGCTGCCCTTTCGTGCTTTACCGCCCTGCTACCGCTTTCTGCCCGGCCGTTACCGTTACCACCACCGCTACCACTGCCACCGCTGCTGCTGACATCATCATCACAACCGCTGCTGCTGTGCGTGGCTGGTGAGCAGGACTGCGGCGCGACACGGCTGGGCAGTTGAGCGGAACGGTGGACGGCCCCCTCGCTTCATCGGGAGGAGCAAGTATTGTAGGCTCTTGCTTCTCTCTTGACCCACTAGCTGCTAGTCGCAGGAGAGGAGCGGGGTGCAGGAGAGCAGCTAGCCCGAGGAGAGCAGAGAGTGTGGCGAGAGACAGTCCTCTCAGGGATTGAACTTGGGCTTGGAAAAACGGACACAGAGTGCAAGAGCAAGTGAGTGGGTGGTGCAGGGGGTTGCAGGGGTGTGTGTGGGGTGCGGGAAGCCATCTACTTTTCTGTCAGGTATCAGGAGCCTTAGGAGCAGGGTTGCCATCGGTTACCAATCTGGACAGTCTGCAACGCCACCCTTGGTCTGGTCATTGATACCAAACGACTACCAAACAATCAAACTTTTAAATAATCAAACAACTAAACATCCAATCAACCAACAACCAAATAATAAAATAAAAAGGAAAGATGAACAGGAGAAAATATATATATATATAGAAGGGCGAATCATGAGGTCTGGAAGAGACAGAGTGCCCTTCCCTTCAATAAAAAGGAAAAGAAAAACACAAGGACCAACAGCTAAAAACAACAAAGCAAAAATTGAGGGGGAGGCTCAAACATTAATTTCGCCAGTTTTTCCAATCTTTGTAAGAACAAACAATGCACCAAGCAAGATTGACTTCCTAAAAGACCCAGAAGGAACAATGCTTACTTTTCAAGAGGGAGAAAACCAATTACCAGTACCAACCGCACCAATAAAGAATAGAATACCAAGGGACACACAAGTCAAGGACACACTCGAGACAAACATCTCAAATTATTTAAATGACTTAAATGACTTAAGACCGTCCGGAGCTGTAACCACAGCTCTCACCAAGGGTCTGTCAAAACTAGACCCAACGGAACAACAAAACAACTCCTGGGGGTCCATAACAGATCTGGAACTTATCACATCAAGAGAACAACCCCAGCAAGCAACCGAATATCTACAAGAGGAGTCCGACAGTCCACTTTTGCGAAAAACTCAAGAACAATCTATAAGCATTGAGGATCAACAACCAATCGAGGCTCAACAACCAATTGAGGTACTGGTAAAAATCATTAATCGAACACAGAAACAAGCATACCACGCGGAAGCAGCTCAAAACACCTTGGCACCAGAAGAAACCACACAAAATTTAACACTATTACCACCAAAACAGTTCCTCAAAAGCAAGAAGCTGTGTCAAAGCCCCGAGACATATTACTCAGTAACAATAACCAATACTGTGCCAGCAATTGATTCTGGAACTTTATGGGATATTATCTTTAAAACATCACAACTTACTTTGGAGGCGCTGAATTACTAATTAAACAAGATGGATGTGTAAGTAGATCTGCTAAATATCATGGCAAATGCAATCACAGGGATTGATCAAAAACTGGCCAACCTTAAGTCTCTAATCACGCGAGCACAGGCCCATGCAACTACACTAAATACGGAGTGTGCCTGTTGCCCCACAATTGTTAAACTAGCAACAATCCCGGATGTCGTGACCACTCTCATTGAAGCTCTAAAGACTAGAGTAACCAACCACAAGGATACACTCGCACGGCCTAGGCATAACACCACAACAGAGGAACCAAGCAAGGCCAGCGTGAATATAGACTCAGCACCTGACAATCAACAAATAGCCATAACAGAAATACTTAAAACGAAGGACAAACAGGAAACACTAATTCAACCAACACAGGTGAACCTGACAAGACGAATGAAAAAAAACCTAAGAAAACAAAAGAAGTGTGAAAAGACTACACAAATTATGAGAAGTTGGGGGCAGTCAACATATGCCTCAAATGAACCAGTAAAAACACAAGATCAAAAATTGGACGTGCAAATGGAAAAAAAAACATATCCAATCTTTATCAAATTACCAAAAGCAAACAAACAGTCAAGAGACGGTCCAGAGACGACGAAAAACACAACTGAACCAGCTACCCGAGAAACACAGGAGAAACTTGAACAAGTGGAGGGAGCAAAAAAGAACACACTGGATACAAAAGCAATCTGCTTGGACAAAATAACAAACAAGCGCCCCAAAGATAAAATGGGGGAAGGAAAGAAGCAATCTCAGGATGTCACACCTAAGTTCTCAGGAGAAATAACGTCCGAGGGAACCAAACACCTGCACAATGTGACGGGCAATAAACTCCATCTGGCCGACACAAGAGATGCAACACTAAGCATCTTTCAACCATTCTACAAATCAAAGGGCAGGTACAACATCTTAAATAGGGGCAACTTACTGAGGCTCCTTCAAAATATATACCATCACTGTCCAATATAACAAGTGCAGATATGGTGAGTGTACACTTCGAACCAAGGGACAAAGATTCCACCCAGGAAAACACGGTAGTGACCTTGCTAAACCATCACACCCCAGAAGCTGTGCTCTTGGAAAAAATATTTTTCAAAAATTGGTGGATAACACTTAAGATACCCGAGCAGGAAAAATATCCCTTAATTTTACTTGAACTGTCAAACACTGCCAACCACAAAAAGAAAGCAAAGGAACATCCCCATAGTATACTGAAAGGCACCTCGAATACACAATCAGATTGGAATTATAAAAATCTAAGTATATCAATTAGAACACAGGGGAAATAACCACAAACAGAATAATAAATGAAGATGTACCCCCAGAAAAGTCAATGCGGGAGATTAACAAGGGGACCAACAGCGACACACAGAGTAGCACTTATCATACCTGACGCAAAAAAAGCACATTATTGATTCTTTAGGGGACCATCGGGTGCAGCCCGATATAAAATTGTCAACATCGGCAAATACCGGCATATCAAGGCTACTTCAAAAGACACCACACACCCTCAAACTTGTCACTTGGAACGTGGCAGGATTACGAAAAGCTCTTAAACAACTCACTGCAATAAATAAACTGCTAGAGGGCGACATCATATGCCTACAAGAAACCTGGGCTACAGAACCAGTACACCTGGAAGGATATGCTGGATTCCATAAATTAGCCACTAAACACAACCACTACGAAAGACCATCAGGTGGGATCCCGACTTATGTTAAGCATGCAAAACAACTAACAGTAAGGACTATAAACACTGATTCTCATAGTTTGCAGGCACTCTCAATTGAAGGAAAAAAGGACAAGGAAGACAGCGTCTCACTGCTTTTAATAAATGTATACTTAAAAGTATCAGGTCAATCGAAATTAGAGGCCTCAAAACCTATGTCACAGAAACACAGGAAATTTTATGTACACACCGGTCACCGGCGAAAATGCTAGTGGGGGACTTCAATCTCCACTACTTGGGAACAAAGCAGTATGAAAGGAAGCACTTAACTAACGCTGAAAGAATTTTTAATAATTTTTTTATTAAATTACAACCTCAATTCAGTCGAGAATCTATTAAAAAGTTCAGACTCAAAAAACCGAAGGAAAACTACATTCAAGAATTGCTCCACAATCGACTATATTTTATTATGCAACCAACTTGCCTGCGAAAAACTTTGAAATCGATGCAGACAACACTAGCGATCGACACTAGCGATCACGCATTACTCCAGGTCGAACTGAACATCACTATCAAAGAACGGGAAAGAATCATCACGGTAGCCCAATCGACAGGCACTGAGGAACAGGCCCTGGTGAGAAGAATAAAATGGAACAAGCATCAGGCGACGGCATTTAAGGATTGGAAAATAAACAAGAATACACAGGCAATCACTCCGGGGTTAAGCCCAACATGGAAAGCTGGTCAGAGTGGACCACTGCCCTGAAAAAAGCTTTGAAGAAAGCTGAGCCTAAACCAAAAGAGAAAACTACCATACAAACCGTGCATAACAATACAAAACTGGGGGGGACGAATGATGGTTTTTGTGTATGATGGGGGGTAGGGAATTAACTTTGTTGTCTTGGAACGTCAATGGACTGGGGGACAGGATTAAACGAGGTGTGGTCCTACAGTATCTGAAGCGACTCTCGCCTGATGTGGTCTTCCTGCAGGAGACACACCTTATTGGCAATTCCTTCTGCGCCATGAATCGGCGTGGCTACCGCCTCGTGGCCCATTCGGGCTTCACGTCAGGCTCGAGGGGTGTGGGTATCATGGTAAAGAACTCGCTCCCGTTAGAAATTGATGAGGTGCTCCACGACGACAGGGGACGTTACACTGTCTTGGTGGGGAGAATGGAGGGCAAAGTGGTTGTCTTTGTGTCAGTGTACGTCCCACCGGGGCTGCAGTCGACCACCTTTGCAGATCTGGGGCGCCTCCTCCTTGGCCTTCAGGGGGGGCTTCTGGTGGTGGGGGGGGATTTCAACGCGGTGGTTTCTGGGACTGTGGATCGTCACCCCCCTAGGGACCTCCCCTGGGCACAGGCGTGGCTATCCGGCCTCTTGGATACACTGGGATTGGTGGACTGCTGGCGCTTAAAACATCCCACGCAGCTGCAATACACTTTCCACTCGGGGGCCCATGGTAGTCTCTCACGGCTTGATTATGTCCTTGTCCCGGCGGCCCATGTCGGGAGGGTGGGGGAGGTGCGCCATTTGGCACGGGGTATCTCGGACCACTCCCCGCTATTGTTGCAGTTTGATGTCTTTCCGAGGGCTGAGAGTAGGGTGGTCCCAATCAATTCCTGGTACCTGCGCGACCCCACCATTCGCGCTGACTTGATTAAATCCCTCCAGCGCTATTTTGAGGAGAATGTGGGGTCAGTGCCTTCAGCTATCTCCCTGTGGGAGGCCTTCAAAACAGTACTTAGAGGGGAGGCCCTGTCCCTTATTTCCCACGCCCGGAGGCGCGAGCGGGAGGAGGTGACCCGGGTGGAGGCTGAAATAGCTGAGCTGGAGGGTAATCTAGAAGATGGGGTGACGGATGCTGCATTACATGTCCTCCAGCTCAAGCAGGCGGCTTATAGGGCCCTCGTTACGGAGGCGGCCAGGGGCCTCAGTAGGGAGCAACAGGGGTGACTGTATGATGTGGGTGATAAGGCTGGTAAACTGATAGCGTGGTTGGATAAAAAGGAGAGAGCGAATCGTGTGGTCCCGCTGATTGAGAAAACGAATGGTGTATGTGTAACTGAGCCAGAAGAAATTGTCTCCTGTTTCGCGGAGTATTTCCGCGAGGTGTATTCCCCGGTCTCTTCTTGCTCGGAAGAGGATTCCCGTGCTCTGCTCAGGGATATCGCGCTGCCTTCCCTGTCCGGGGAGGACAGGGTGTCGCTGGACGCCGCTCCCACCTCCGACGAAATCGCCCTCGCCATACGCTCTGTCGCTTCTGGCAAGGCCATGGGCCCGAACGGTATCCCTATCGAGCTGTATAAGCTGCGACCGGATACATTGGCGCCTCACCTCCGCGCAATGTTCCTCGCGGCCCACTCGCTGGGCTCCCTCCCGCTTGACCAACGTCTGGCTTCAATTGTGGTGATCCACAAGGAGGGGAGACCTCGGGATCGGGTTACTTCCTATCGGCCTATCTCACTACTGAATGCGGAGCCCAAAATTCTCGCCAAGGTACTCGCCAATCGGCTGGTCGGCGTGGTGGGAGATCTGGTTCATCAGGACCAATCTGGCTTTATTCCCCATCGCAATACAGCCCTTAGTCTGCGGCGTTTGCATGGGGTGCTTGCGCGCGTCCCGTTTATACGGGAGCCGGCCATTTTGGCGTCCTTAGACGCCACCATGGCGTTTGACACGCTTGAGTGGCCATACATCTGGGCGATGCTTGCGAAGTTCGGGTTTGGCCCAGGATTTATCAGTTGGGTCAAATTGTTGTATGCGGGCCCATTAGCGCAGGTGGTCGTGAACGGAAGAGTATCGGCCCCGTTTGAGCTGGGCCGGGGCACGCGACAGGGCTGTCCCCTGTCGCCGCTTCTTTTTGCGCTTGCCTTGGAGCCCCTGGCGGAGTGGCTGCGGTGGGAGCCTTCCATCCGTGGTCTCCGTTGGACCCCCGAGTATGAGGACCGCGTATCCCTATACGCTGATGACATCCTTCTGTACCTAGCCTCCCCACGTAAATCGCTTATAGTCCTAGTTGATGTTTTACACTCGTTTGGTCGTAACTCCGGTCTCGTCATCAACTGGGCTAAATCGTGTGTGTATGTTCTCTCTGGGGAGGCTCCTATTCTCCCGCGGGGCTGTCCGATCCAGATCGCCCCGCAGGGATTTCGGTACCTGGGTGTCTTCATTACTCTGGACCCGGAGGCCCGGTATGAACGGAATCTGCTCCCCCCCCTCCAGCGTTTGCGGGTAGATGTCGCACGCTGGCGGCGCCTGCCGCTTTCGCCGCTCGGCCGGGAGGCACTGTTCAAGATGATGTCTCTGCCGCGCTTTCTGTACGCTCTGCAGAACACTATGGACTTGGTCCCGGCGCGCTACTTCCGTGAGGTGGAGAGTCTGCAACGCCGCCTGTTCTGGGACGGGAGGCCGCGTATTGCTCTGGCCAAGCTGACGCTCCCATGGTTTGACGGGGGGATTGCCCTCCCGGATATTAAACGGTACTATTGGGCCTCCCAGCTCGCTGCCATTAACCACGGCCTCTATGGGCCCGCCTTAAACCCGGCATTTGAAATGGACAAGATGCTCCTGCCAGGTGGCGATTACAATCGAGCGCTCTACTCTAGCGCGCCCGACGCTCGTCTGACGGGCCCCACGCGTGTCATGGTGCAAGTCTGGCACGCGGCCAATGCAGCTATGGGGTGGAAGGACCGTTTGACCCGGGCATCACCACTATACGCGTCCGAGCGGTTAGGTTCCCTGTGGACCTCTAAGGGCTTCGAGAAGTGGGACATAATAGGTATCAGTAAAGTGGGGGATCTTTGGACGAGGGGAGGATTTAAAACGTTCGATATGCTGCAGACGGAATTTCAGTTGCAAGGCAGTGAATACTTCCGGTATTTGCAGGTCCGACATGCGCTGGGCTCCGTCTTCTCGGACGTTGCCTCCATCCCGGAATATTCCCCCCTGGAAGATAGAATGCTGGATGGGCACGTCCCGGACAGCACGATCTCACTTATATACAAAAAGCTTATAAACGACCGCTCGGGCCTGTTGACTGCCCTGCGTGCGACTTGGGTTGCCGACGGGCTGGAGTTGGACGACGAGGACTGGACCTCCGCGGTGGCCTCCCCGAAGGAGGTGGCCATACCGGCTCGCCTCCGCTTCGTCCAGCTCAAGATACTCCACCGGGTCTACATGACGGGGCCAAAGCTTCTGCGTATGGGCTATGCTGGAGATGGGTTGTGTAAGCGTGGGTGTGGTGCTTCGGGGACCTTTATGCATATTTTGTGGGAGTGCCCGGAGGTAGAGGGGTTCTGGCGTGGTGTACATGAGGTGCTGCGACTGGTTACGCATGTGGCGCTGTTGCCTGAAGCGAGGAGATGCCTGCTGAATGTGTGGGAACCGACTGATTACTCAGCGCCGCAGACGTGGTGGGTGACTCTGGGATATATGATAGCCAAGCGTGATATTGCTCAACTGTGGGGATCCCAGAGGCCCCCGACGGTCTCGGCCTGGAAAGAACACATGGACTGGTGCATGTTTCGCGAAAAAGTGGTGTATGTGGCGAGGGGTAAGCCTGGGACATGGGTGAAAGTATGGGGCCCCTGGAACGCCTACCGAGGGGGTATCTGCGCGCCACCGCTGCTGCCTGATCCCTCGCCAGCCCCATCCCCTTAGCCGACTCGTTCCCCCGCTGCCGGGCATTGGGGTCCCCCAGTCATCGCTTTGTTCTCTTCCCCCTCCTCACACTTCTGTGTATAGTTGGGATCCCCCCTCTTGGGGAGCACGTGCTGCTATTTTTGATTGTGGGTTGCCTTGTGGGTGTGGTTTTAATTTTTGTTGTTCTTAATTTAAAATGAAACCGCATAATGGGGCCTGGATGCTGTGGCTTTTGACATTGTTATCTAATGAGAAATGCTCCTCCTGTAATACTACGTGTTCCATAAATGTATGTCGTGTGTTCCTACCATTGCTAGCGGCCGGCCGGAAGGTTGTGGGCCCATACTTGTATACTTTTAAGACCTGTAATAAACGGTTTCAAAAAAAAAAAAAAAAAAAAAAAACCAATACAAAACTGAGTGTCATTACTCACAACCTAAACAAGGCAATAAGAGCACACAAGATCGCAGGATCGAAAAGAACACTGGACAAGTGCAACGAACTGCAATAAAGAGCGGAAACAATTGCTATGGACGCTCAAGCAAAATAAGCTTGATGAAGAATGGATCAAGATCCACGAGTTAACAAAACCTTATAAACATCGACAACTCTGGCAATATATAGCCAAGTTGGATAATGATAAAGTAGATCGGCGTAACTCAGTACAAGCCGACGCATGGTTGAGTCATGTGGCAGAAATTTATGTGGAAAAGGAAGGTTGCACTGAACTCGAAAGGTCCATGGATGGCCATACAACGAGCACAAACAACCCAGTGGAACCCACTAATGTAGCCATGAGCAATGAGCAAGACGTAACAACTGTTGAAAAAGTAGTTAAAAAGATTAGGAAAGACGGGGCACCAGGACCTAATGGCTTACCTGGAGCGATGTTTAGGGAAGACCCAACATACTGGGGGAGCGTCCTATCCAACCTATTCAAATAATGCCGACTACAGGCCAAGGTGCCAGACTCGTGGCGTGGGTCATTCTTACAACCCATATAGAAGAAGGGCGACAAAACAGAACCAAAAAACTATAGATTAATCGCCCTTCTGGACATCGAAGCGAAAGCCTATGCTAACAACCTGTTGACAGAACTAAACAGATGGGTTGAAGATAATGAAATCCTTCCCCCTATCAAACAGGTTTCCGCAAAGGCTGTTCGACAATCGATAATATCATGGCCATATCATACTTAAGTCAGCAAGCAAACATGAAAAATAAGAAACCAGCCTTTGCATGCTTCATTGACTATTCAACAGCTTTCGACGGGGTGCCACGCTGTAAGCTTTGGTCCAAATTGCGCAATTGGCAAATTCCATCAGGCCTTCTCAACGCCATCATTTCGTTATACAGCAATACTTGGATCAAAGTTAAACTAGCAAACAACACTACAACAAAAAAGTGCCTTACAAATCGAGGCTTAAAACAGGGATGCGTACTTGCCCCAACACTTTTCAATCTATATACAGCGGACCTTGGGAAGACGTTCCACAACGCCAACCTCGCAGTCCCAAAAATTGGAGTCAATAAAATACAAATTTTACAATACGCGGATGACCAAGTGGTGATGGACCATACAAAAATTGGACTACAAAGGGGACTAGACGCTTTAAACGCCTACAATCAGATCAATGAACTTACAATAAATCCAGAAAAGACCAAAGTATTGATCTTCGGGAGTTGCACAAAAAAAACACTCCTCAAATGACACATGGGCAAAGATACAATAACTGTTTCAAAGTCTTATAATTACCTTGGGTGCTGGCTGAGTGATTCGGGCAAAGCAACTTTACATTTACACAAAATGAAATCTAAAGTAGAGTCCACAATCTATGCTTTGTGCAAACTACATGAGAAAATGCAGAATCCAACCACTATCCCAATCAGAAAGGTGCTACAAGCTAAAATAAGGGCAATCGTTTTCTATAATAGTAGATTCACAGTTCAATCTTGGGGCGCAAGAAAATGTGTTTGGTGAAAGAGGTACAGGAAAACAATGGTGAAAAGTAGATGCTCCCCGAAAAATGATACATTCATTCTGAAACTAAATGCTTTATTAAAACCAGGAAGGTTATATTTATGTGTTCACACTATGCGAAATGTAGAGGGCTGGCATGTCAATCACCGCTTTAGTTTAAAGTGAACATGATAGTCAAATTAGCCGTGTCTCAAGTACTGACACACGAAACAACGAAAGGTAAGCAAGCGCTCACTACACAACACTCCAATAAGAAATTGGCATCAATGGCATGCATCCAATAAGGTCTAGTTTTCATGCTACCAGTACTCGTTCAGTTCATATGCATTTCTCCTTAAACTCCGATCAAGAGACAGTGCACACAAGTTCATGATATACAATGTTCGCACTCCCCTTCTATGGCCTCAGTTGAGCAAGATATTATATACATGTTCAGTGCACACGTTTATGACGTTCAGACAACTGTGCTACTCCATCTTCTTTGACCGCAGTTGGAGGAAACATCAATTTACATATGTGACATGATATTTCGATATTTCCACCAAAAATGAACTCCAAGGAGAGTGTATAACGCAATGATAGATCCAAAGTTATAGGGCGATGACAGTACGTAAGGAGATAACAAACAAGTTACTTACCTTTGGTAATGCCTTATCTGATAGAGACTCTATCTAGCCACAGATTTCTTACCGTGAAATATTACCCAGACGTCAGAGTGGATCTGGAAATTTTGAGGTGGCGTTGTTCGGCTCCACGTAGTGTCATCTACGCCAGAAGTGACGAGCACGATACCTATAACCCAGCATGCTGACCTCAGTTCTTGACTGTTTTTCCACACCAGAAGCACAGAGCCAGACTGAGATGGAATGACTATTGTGCTAAAATAAGGTCCTTAAGTATCTCTTCAATGTTAAGTGAAATACAGTTTGCAGAACAGGGAGGATGGGAGGGTCAATAAGGAATTAACTTCTTCATCTGATAGAGACTTCTATCCGCAGATTCCTTACCTTATAATAAATACCAAAGCAACCTCTCCCTGGAGGTGGGTCTGTGGACTGTGCTACACTGAGAAGTCCATAAGGACTGAATGGGCAAAACGCCCATTACATAGGACCTGAGTGTCTAAGCAGTAGTGTTTGGCAAACGTCTGCAGTAATTCCCACGTAGCTGCCTGACAGTTATACAGAACTAGGACCCATCTAGCTAACATGTCACAGCTGTAACCCTGGTGGAGTGAGCTCTTAAGCCCTCAGGGGGCTGCTTTTTAGCCATTGCATAGCAGATTGGTATACAGAGGACAAGCCATCTGGAGATGGTTTTCTTGTGAACAGCCTTGCCTTTCTTCGTACCCGTAAAGCCAACAGAGTTGATCGTCCACCCGGAAGGCTTTGATACGATCAATAATAAATGACTGCCCTCTTTTTGGGTACAGACGGTAGAGTCTCTCCTCTTCCTTGGTAGGATGAGTGGAGGGGGGAGAAAGTAGGCAGTGTGATGTTCTGCCTGCCGTGGAAAGGAGTAACCACCTTCGTTAAAAAGGACCAGTTTATCTGGGAAAAAGGTTGTATATAGGGGGATGAACCCAAAGGGCCTGCCACTCACTAATCCTCTCGGTAAATGTTATTGCCACAAACAAGATGGTTTTTATGGTCAGCAGTTTGACAGGGCAGCTGTGCATCGGCTCAAATGGTGAGCAAATGAGAAAGGCTAGGACTAAATTAAGATTCCATGGGGTCATAACGAAAGGTGTAGGAGGAACATGCTGAAATGCTTTTAGGAAACGAGTCTCAACAGGTGACTTAAACAGGGAAGGTTGGTCCAACACCAACAGGAAGGCTGAAACGGTGGAAAGGTACCCTTTAAATATGCCCAAAGCAAGGCCTTGCCATCAAGGGATAAGACAAACAAAAGAACTTCAGACAAAGGTGCAGACAGAGGATTAACAGATTTTGCAGCACTCCAAGCCACAAGTTTGTCCAATTGGCAGGCATAAATAGTTTTCGTGGAGGGATGCCTGGCTGCCAAGATGACATCACACACTTCGTAGGGGAGATCAAACATCCTCAACTGTTGCCACTCAATTTCCAAGCATGAAGATGGAGAGTGTGCAGTTTAGGGTGTGGGACCCTGCCCTGTTGCTGCGACAGAAGATCCTTCCGATGGGGGAGCCTGATCAAAGGACAGATGCTCATGCTTAGAATTTCAGGATGTCAGACTCTCCTTGCCTATTCCGGGGCCACTAAGATGATTTGGGCTTCGTCGTTCTTGATCTTCTTGAGAACTCTGGACAGGAGTGGTATCCGTGGAAAGGTGTATAGAAGTCCTGAGCTCCAATCCAGCCGAAATGTGTCTCCGTGCGAGAGCTGCTTTGGAAACTCCAGCGCGCAAGAGTGCTGACATTGCACGTTATCCGCGGAGGTGAATAGAACTAACCAAGTTTCTCCCAAATCTATGAAGAGACCTTGCACCACCTCCAGATGAAGACATCATTGATGATGTTATATTGATTTTTTAAATAGCACACTAACCAACTGAGAGACTGGCATTCAGCAAGCCCGTCAGATGTTGAACAACCAGGAATATGTCCTGACATTCAAGCCTTGTACAGAGACGCAGGACCTCTTGACACAGAGTCCACGACCCGACGCTGCCCTGCTTGTTGCAATACCACATGGTATGGATGGTGTTGTCCGGGAACACCTGAACAAGCCTTCCCTTGATGGAAGGAAGAAATCCTTTAAATGAAGGACGATTTGCTCTCAGTTCCAATAGGTTGATGTTACGCTGAGACTCCGCCAGAGAACAGAGTCCTCTGATTTCCATCTCTCCTAGATAGCAGCCCCAATTAAGGAGTGACGTATCTGTCACTACCCTGAGCTCTGGATGGGGAAGATAGAGGGGACTGCTGTTGACCCAATCGCGGTCCACGAGCCACCACTGTAGATCCTTTGCAGTTCCCTCCAATATCTGGACCAAGTCATAGAATTTCCCCATATGCTGTGCCCACTGGGACTTCAGATCCCACTGCAGGGCCCGCATATGCCAATGGGTATGTTTTACCAGCAGGATGCAGGAGACCCAGCAGCCTTAGAGTGAACCTCACTGCAATCCAGGATATAGGCTGAAGCATCAGAATCATATCCTGAATGTCCTGGACTCGCTGTTCAGGAAGATAAGGCTAACACTGCACTGTATCCATAATAGCTGTGATCAAAGGGAGCATCTGAGGGGGAGTCAGGCATGACTTCGGCACGTTGACAGTAAGCTCCAGTGAATGCAGGTCAGCCGTAGTCTGGAGGTAGGAGAAGACTGTCTGGGGCAAGCCCGCCTTCAAAAGCCAGTTGTCAAGGTAGGGCAAACTTAGATCCCTGACCTCCGCAGAAAAACTTCAACCACTGCCATCACTTTGGTGAACTCCTGAGGGGCAGTGGTAAGGCCAAAGAGGAGCACAGCGAACTAGTAATGCTCTTGCCCTACCGTGAACCACAGTTAGCGCCTGTGGAAAGGTAGGATGGGGATATGCAGTAGGCGTCCTACATGTTCAGCACTACCACCCATCCTCCAGGGTCGATGATAGACAGATCTTTAAGGACAATAGAGCTCCATCTCCAATTCAGGCCGTGTGGGCCTGGTTGGTGCCCGAGCTGGTGCCGAGCGACACCATTCTGGCTCCGTATCAGAGTCAGAAATCACGATGGGATCAACGTCGACTGTGTCTGGAACGGCACCGTTAGGTTGGTCCCTGGAGGAGGTTGCGAAGTCATGACCAGGTCCAATCTGGATCTACCAACGGATTCTGAGGGCCAGACTGGTGAAGAGGTCACACCCACCAGCAGATCCCTAATTGGACATCCTTCTGAAGCCATGGGGCCCGAAAGTACTCGAGAGGGGATAGAACCCCAAAATTGAATCTCACAACCTCATAAAGTTCTTGTAGTTGGGCAGGGGTCACTCCGGTTCCAGGAAACTCGGGAAGTGTGGAGCAGACTAAGTGCCACAGAAAACTCAATAACGTTTGTTTACAAAGTTGAGATGTACCTTAGGGGAAATAAAGTAAGGATCCAGGATAAACAGATATAAGGGCAAAATGGGAGCCCTACATTGTAATATTTGCTAAGAATAATATCAGAATGTGGCCAAAATTACCAATGACTCAAAGAGATTTCAATCTTTTAAAATCACCAACATGAACAGTAGGCCACAACTTCTACTGTACCTTTCTTTAAATCCTCCTTGTTAGGCACTGAACCTTGAAATACATGGTAAGACAGAAGCCTCTGGACTGCATCATTCAGTGAACTGAACTTCTTTTTATCTGGCACTTCAACACGTGCTTGGTCTCTGTTTAGCTGCTGCAGACTACTAAAACGAAAACAATATATTTTCATGAACCATAGAGAAAATAATTTGTCCTTACCAGTACAACATTAAAATGTGTTGATAGCCATTTCAAATGGGTAAAAGGAAAACTCACAGTGCTCTCTTTGTTAGTTGTTTAGCAGCAGGTCTCTTGATTCCCCCTGTATGTCCATCGACCTATGCCACAAAAACAATTGCAGTGCCAGAATTAATGCTTAGCTAACAATAATAAGCATTATGCATGTTGACGTAAAGGAAGAAACTACTATTATTAAAGTTACGTCTACCATGAGAAGTTCTTATAGATTAATCATTCTTACGGAAATATGCATGTTTCGTTTGATCTAGCACACTCTGTTTACAAATACATCAGGTCATCTTGGTTAGCTAGAATACGTTTTTACTCCCTAATGTAAATTTAATATTGTTTGGTCACTAATAGATTTGTCATCCTGTGAGATACACAGTTCTGTGCACAACGAGTAATCTTGATTTGTTCAACAAAAAATATACAGCTCTGTTGAACAATACTCGGTCTTTATTTTATCCAGTCAACAGTTATGTTCAACTGTAAAAAATGCTCAGCCAACACCTGTTTCACTCGGATTATAATCCATTGTGCTTTTTCAAGGCTGTACGGAACTAGGGGCCTGAATAAGAGTTTGGTAAATGCTTGGTGTATCACACTTGTGACACATATCCTGTCCACCTTATTAGAAGTGCATTAAGATATAACCACCATTATTCTGTTATGAAAACTCTAAATCAGACCCCAAGAAGTGAAATAAAAATTGTATAAGTAATTTGTAAGATTAAAGTGCCTGCCAAAGCTTTACCCAAAAGTGATCTTAGTGAGGAGACCCATATTTGATTATTTTTTTAACTCAAACTTTATTGCAATTTTCACAGTATCATACATCCCTCATATGGAATCTAAGGGCAAGACATTAAATAGCATACAGAAAAGCATTGCAAGGAAAGTTAGTCTGATCAGATGTGTGCATTATGAAGGAAGCAAACAGTTTGAACAATATCCCTCCCCCTAACAAACTAAGTGCGTCACTGGAGGTCATATGTATGTAGTGGCACATATTAAGTGTATAAAGCTTTATAGGGGCTTTGAATGGGAAAGCAAAATAGTAGGTGATAGCACTGCAGGGAAGGGCGACAAGCCCATAAGTCTCAAGTGTCATTGTCACCATTGTGCAATCTGCAGTGCCTTTGGCGAATGGAGTGCATTGGATGGGTGGGGGGCCTGTAACAGGACACCGGGCTTCAAAGCATCTACCCTAAGGAGGTGTGTTTTAGCTACTCAGTCTGGCGCCATATCTTGCACTTTAAATCTCTCCATCAAGGCATCTCAAGAGACTCAGGAGACCCGGTACTCTCCAGTCGGAGTGCTCTGCTCTCGGCTAGGCCTCATTGTGCCCACCATTGATCTACCCATGGGGCCTTCTGGGATTTTCAATGTCTCGTTATGAGTCTCTCCCCAAGCTGCAGAGTCATGTCAGCAAAGTGTATGATTACCTTGGAGCCCCGGGGCCGTGGGTGTAGACTCAGAAGACACAGAGCTTGTGAATTCCATTGATTTAGACCTGCGAGTTCTGACAGTGCTGATGAAATATCTGCCCAACAAGTGGAGGGGGGGAGGGGTGGGGGTGGGGGGGTTGGGGTGAAGTCAGCAGCACATTTATTAGATCACCATCTAAAGCTATACAACAGGGATATGTGGAGGAAACAGTAGCAAACATTTTTTTAATTCTGTGTGGCATTAAATAAGCTCTATGTAATATGGAGAATTGAATGAATTTAAATCTGGAATTATGTGACGATTTCTTGAGGTATCTCAGCAGACGAGCCTAGTCTCCATCTGGTATTTCTTGGATGGGGTCTGTCTCCCATCTGTTTTATTTAGGAAGTTAGGGGCGTTCCTAGATGTGCCCTGAGCCACGATAAAGCATTTGTAAGAGGTGTCTGCTATTCCCTTGGGTGTGTAGTGCCTGGAGCAGCTCGTGCGTGATGGGTTCTTTCCCATCTGGTGATAAAATGCTTCCGTACATAACGGAGTATGCTAGAATGTGTTAAAAAAAAAGAGCCTCTGGAGCTTGTGTGTGTGCACAAAATCAGCATATGACATTAACTTACCGCCCAGGAACAATGAGCCCACCGTCAGTTCGCCCCCCTGCTCCCAAGGACTTAATCTGTATATTGTTAACGTGCCAGAGGATGTAGGAAGGCCACTTAGCAGAACACTCAGTGCGTAAGGTGGAATGGAAGTGGTGTATTTCAGAGCCAGTTTCCAGTAAGTCAAGGCCATACGCAATAATAGAGCTCCAACCCGCAGGAGGGTCACCCCTGGAAACACCAATCCATAGAGTTGGCCGTGGTCTATCTGTTCCAATGTGTAACCTATCTCCAACAGGTTGTGCCCTGTGCGCCAACACGATAGCCATTGTTGTTGTACAACGAGACAATGGGCCTTAAAATCTGGGGCCCCCATATCACCTTCATCCCTCAAGAGCTGTAATTTAGTGAGGCTTACTTTGCGGCGTCCGGACCCCCAGGCAAGCATCCCAAGTAATGCATTTAATAACGTGAATATTCATGCCGGCATCCCTACCGGTAGATTTACAAAATAATACAGCATACATGGTAACAATAACATCTTTTCTAAGGCTAGTCGGCCTGCTACTGACAAGGGCAAAATAATCCAGCAAGCCACCTGTAGAGTTTTACCATGCGGCCTCATAAGGCCTTTGAGCACATTGATGCTCAGTCACTGCAGGCCTTAGAGTCGTGGCTCGATCATAGGCAACACAGGCAAATCTGGTGAGGATATGCCACAGACATTTGTTTGCGATAGTCCTTACAATGTTAAAAACCTGTCGTTTTGGGAGGTGAGATTTAGCTCCAGATCCACGTCTGGTGGAACTCAAAGAAAGGAACTGATGTCAGCTCCACGAGCGACGTTTATATAGGCTCTGCACGCCATATCTGGAGTGCAACAGGATCAAAGCGGTACAAAAGGGGGTGGTGATGGACGGAGCATCAGAACCAATCAAACACTCAACACCCAGTCAACAGATCTGGGTTTGATCCATCACCGTTCTTTAGCCCACTCTGCCACCCTAGTTCAGACATGGCCATATGCAAATCAGTCTGACCCTGTGCCTCATGGGAACAGTTCAGCCCGAACTGCCAAGCCATGCCTTCCCTGGACCGGAAACAAGCTTCCTAGGACCGGATTCTGGCATTTCAGCCGTCTTCAGCCAGGCTTGCTTGAATCCAGTGGCAAAGTGAGCAAGGGACTCAACGTCTGAGCATACCCTGTCAACTTATGGCGAACAAAGCGGTACAAAAGGGGGTGGTGATGGACGGAGCATCAGACCCAATCAAACACTCACACCCAGTCAACAGATCTGGGTTTGATCCATCACCGTTCTTTAGCCCACTCTGCCACCCCAGTTCAGACATGGCCAAATGCAAATCAGTCTGACCCTGTGCCTCATGGGAACAGTCCAGCCCGAACTGCCAAGCCATGCCTTCCCAGGACCGGAAACAAGCTTCCTAGGACCGGTTTCTGGCATTTCAGCCGTCTTCAGCCAGGCTTGCTTGAATCCAGTGGCAAAGTGAGCAAGGGACTCAACGTCTGAGCATACCCTGCCAACTTATGGCGAACAAAGCGGTACAAAAGGGGGTGGTGATGGACGGAGCATCAGAAACAATCAAACACTCACACCCAGTCAACAGATCTGGGTTTGATCCATCACCGTTCTTTAGCCCACTCTGCCACCCCAGTTCAGACATGGCCATATGCAAATCAGTCTGACCCTGTGCCTCATGGGAACAGTCCAGCCCAAACTGCCAAGCCATGCGTTCCCTGGACCGGAAACAAGCTTCCTAGGACCGGTTTCTGGCATTTCAGCCGTCTTCAGCCAGGCTTGCTTGAATCCAGTGGCAAAGTGAGCAAGGGACTCAACGTCTGAGCATACCCTGCCAACTTATGGCAAACAAAGCGGTACAAAAGGGGATGGTGATGGACGGAGCATCAGAACCAATCAAACACTCACACCTAGTCAACAGATCTGGGTTTGATCCATCACCGTTCTTTAGCCCACTCTGCCACCCCAGTTCAGACATGGCCATATGCAAATCAGTCTGACCCTGTGCCTCATGGGAACAGTCCAGCCCGAACTGCCAAGCCATGCCTTCCCTGGACCGGAAACAAGCTTCCTAGGACCGGTTTCTGGCATTTCAGCCGTCTTCAGCCAGGCTTGCTTGAATCCAGTGGCAAAGTGAGCAAGGGACTCAACGTCTGAGCATACCTTGCCAACTTATGGCGAACAAAGCGGTACAAAAGGGGGTGGTGATGGACGGAGCATCAGAACCAATCAAACACTCACACCCAGTCAACAGATCTGGGTTTGATCCATCACCGTTCTTTAGCCCACTCTGCCACCCCAGTTCAGACATGGCCAAATGCAAATCAGTCTGACCCTGTGCCTCATGGGAACAGTCCAGCCCGAACTGCCAAGCCACGCCTTCCCAGGACCGGAAACAAGCTTCCTAGGACCGGTTTCTGGCATTTCAGCCGTCTTCAGCCAGGCTTGCTTGAATCCAGTGGCAAAGTGAGCAAGGGACTCAACGTCTGAGCATACCCTGCCAACTTATGGCGAACAAAGCGGTACAAAAGAGGGTGGTGATGGACGGAGCATCAGAACCAATCAAACACTCACACCCAGTCAACAGATCTGGGTTTGATCCATCACCGTTCTTTAGCCCACTCTGCCACCCCAGTTCAGACATGGCCATATGCAAATCAGTCTGACCCTGTGCCTCATGGGAACAGTCCAGCCCAAACTGCCAAGCCATGCGTTCCCTGGACCGGAAACAAGCTTCCTAGGACCGGTTTCTGGCATTTCAGCCGTCTTCAGCCAGGCTTGCTTGAATCCAGTGGCAAAGTGAGCAAGGGACTCAACGTCTGAGCATACCCTGCCAACTTATGGCAAACAAAGCGGTACAAAAGGGGATGGTGATGGACGGAGCATCAGAACCAATCAAACACTCACATCTAGTCAACAGATCTGGGTTTGATCCATCACCGTTCTTTAGCCCACTCTGCCACCCCAGTTCAGACATGGCCATATGCAAATCAGTCTGACCCTGTGCCTCATGGGAACAGTCCAGCCCAAACTGCCAAGCCATGCGTTCCCTGGACCGGAAACAAGCTTCCTAGGACCGGTTTCTGGCATTTCAGCCGTCTTCAGCCAGGCTTGCTTGAATCCAGTGGCAAAGTGAGCAAGGGACTCAACGTCTGAGCATACCCTGCCAACTTATGGCGAACAAAGCGGTACAAAAGGGGGTGGTGATGGACGGAGCATCAGAACCAATCAAACACTCACACCCAGTCAACAGATCTGGGTTTGATCCATCACCGTTCTTTAGCCCACTCTGCCACCCCAGTTCAGACATGGCCAAATGCAAATCAGTCTGACCCTGTGCCTCATGGGAACAGTCCAGCCCGAACTGCCAAGCCACGCCTTCCCAGGACCGGAAACAAGCTTCCTAGGACCGGTTTCTGGCATTTCAGCCATCTTCAGCCAGGCTTGCTTGAATCCAGTGGCAAAGTGAGCAAGGGACTCAACGTCTGAGCATACCCTGCCAACTTATGGCGAACAAAGCGGTACAAAAGGGGGTGGTGATGGACGGAGCATCAGAACCAATCAAACACTCACACCCAGTCAACAGATCTGGGTTTGATCCATCACCGTTCTTTAGCCCACTCTGCCACCCCAGTTCAGACATGGCCATATGCAAATCAGTCTGACCCTGTGCCTCATGGGAACAGTCCAGCCCAAACTGCCAAGCCATGCGTTCCCTGGACCGGAAACAAGCCTCCTAGGACCGGTTTCTGGCATTTCAGCCGTCTTCAGCCAGGCTTGCTTGAATCCAGTGGCAAAGAGAGCAAGGGACTCAACGTCTGAGCATACCCTGCCAACTTATGGCAAACAAAGCGGTACAAAAGGGGATGGTGATAGACGGAGCATCCGAACCAATCAAACACTCACACCTAGTCAACAGATCTGGGTTTGATCCATCACCGTTCTTTAGCCCACTCTGCCACCCCAGTTCAGACATGGCCATATGCAAATCAGTCTGACCCTGTGCCTCATGGGAACAGTCCAGCCCAAACTGCCAAGCCATGCCTTCCCTGGACCGGAAACAAGCTTCCTAGGACCGGTTTCTGGCATTTCAGCTGTCTTCAGCCAGGCTTGCTTGAATCCAGTGGCAAAGTGAGCAAGGGACTCAACGTCTGAGCATACCCTGCCAACTTATGGCGAACAAAGCGGTACAAAAGGGGGTGGTGATGGACGGAGCATCAGAACCAATCAAACACTCACACCCAGTCAACAGATCTGGGTTTGATCCATCACCGTTCTTTAGCCCAATCTGCCACCCCAGTTCAGACATGGCCATATGCAAATCAGTCTGACCCTGTGCCTCATGGAAACAGTCCAGCCCGAACTGCCAAGCCATGCCTTCCCTGGACCGGAAACCGGTCCTAGGATGCTTGTTTCCAGTCCAGGGAGGACCTGGCTTGGCAGTTCGGGCTGGACTGTTACCATGAGGCACAGGGTCAAGACTGATTTGCATATGGCTGGGTTCAAACTGGAATGGCATGGTGAGCAAAAAAACGATGGATTTAGGCACAGATCTCTGTACTGGGGTGAATGTATGGCATTGTTCTGCATTCTGTCCATCAATTGTTGTTTTTGCATTTGTCACCCCGAGTGGGACGGGTATGCTCAGACATGAGTCCCGTGCTCTCCATGCCACTGGAATCAAGCTATCCTGGCTGAAGAGGGGTGAAACCCCGAAACCGGTCCTAGGATGCTTGTTTCCAGTCCAGGGAGGACCTGGCTTTGCAGTTCGGGCTGGACTGTTCCCATGAGGCACAGGGTCAAGACTGATTTGCATATGGCTGGGTTCAGACTGGAATGGCATGGTGAGCAAAAAAACGATGGATTTAGGCCCAGATCTCTGTACTGGGGTGAATGTATGCCATTGTTCTGCATTCTGTCCATCAATTGTTGTTTGTGCAACAGGATCAATGCAGAGATGCATGGTACTGCTGAAACCTTTCGGTATCTAGTCAGATGCCTGGATATATTCAAAAGGTGAGGAATCTGCAGGTATAAGTCTCTACCAGAAATGAAAATGTATCATCTCTCTCTAATGAGGTGTCTGTCATTTACTACAATTTTTTCTTATATGATTTTTTTTTTTTAAAACACACTCACAGTGGTGATTTTAAACAGACACGTTTATACATATTCTTTTGGAAAAATATTTGCTGTTGAGTGTTAGGGATTATGGAAGTAGGCGGAGGTTAAACATTTTCAAATAAGAATGGAGAACCCATATGGAGAATTACATTTGCACGAGATATTTAAAGTAAGACTGATTTATTAATACGTATTTGGCGATTTTACATTTAACATGTACCTACTTGCATATCTGATTCCAGAGGCAATGATACATCAGACCTTTCTTGTTTTGGCACTGCCATTCCCAGGGGATGTTTTAACATTTTACATCCAGAGCTTTGCACAGCTGTAAAGAGACATATACAAATTACTTCACATCACAAAATTTGTAGCAAAAACGTACTAAATTAATAATTACAAGTAGTGTTTGTATCTATACAATAGATGTTTCAATATCTGGTTATATATTTGTTGACACAATAAATGTATATTTATGAAATATGGCTTTGGAAAAGTGAATAGTTCATATTTCTTTGATTTCCCATTGGTGAATATTCGTGTGTTTCCTGCTCAAGATATAATATCAGTCTTCTTTAAGCCCAGCTGCATGCTTGACGAAAATGTTGAAACTGAACCATACAGCCTAATAGCACAGATGCTGAGCGTCGAGGAATAGTCATGATGTTCTACGTATAAACCATAACTTAATAACACTTTAGTCATGGAGGAAAGGATTTGAGAGACGTTTGAAACACCTAAAGAAACACCTAAGCACTAAGATGTTGGTTTTTAATGCTATCACGCTTCGTTGATCCCAGCAGCATGCTTGACAAAAATGTTGACACTGAACCATACAATTCATAGCATCAACGCTGAGCGTTGAGGAATAGCAACGAAGACCTTGTCCTTCCTTGCATAGTCATGATATTCTACGTATAAACTAGAAATTACGAATACTTAAGCCAAGGAAGGAAGGATTTGAGAGAAGTCTGAAACATCGAATCTCAAAGATGTTGGTATGAAGTAAAGTTACCTACAGAGGCCATAAACCGCTGGCATGTAGCTCCTGGAGATCAGCTCTTCATCCTGTCATGGAAGTGTTGTGAGAAAAGGTTGGGGTGTGGGTGGTCATTGACCCTGGCCTGTACAGATGTCGCACTACTTATCCACCACTGTATTTCTTTTTTTAAATGCCTTTGGCTGAAGCTTGGCTTCCTTAGTTAGTATAAAAAAAGGACTAATGTCATGCCATATTTGTCAGTCATATGAGCTAGTTAATGTCTGTACTGGTGTCATTTGAGGCAATGTAATAAGGCCTATTAACCTTTTTAGGTGGAGGGCATATTCGGTTTATTTATCAGCTGAACATGAGCATCGTCCTCACCTTATTCCCTCACTCATTATCTTGAATATTATCTGATCATTATCTCCTTTGTCCTCCTGCTTACACTAGAGTTGCTGGGAGCAGGTGGCAGAGGTAGTGGGAGAGGAACATAGACTAATTACACACAGGCTTGCTAAATCAAAGTGATATCAAGGAATAAGTATTCAATATTAATTATACTGTAGCGGTTGGCACTGTGTAGTTACATTTAGGTCTGAGTGTCAATAGGAATAGAGTCTTTTGATTCGCTAATAACTTTTGTGCTGTTTTCAGAACCTGCACAGAGCTTTCCAAAACAAGTCTCACCACCTAGGCTCCTTCATGGAAACTTTCACATTGATCTGTCAAGAGGGGTCAAGAAAAATGGAGGGTCCCAAAACATTAATTTCTCATTTTAATTCCTATAAGAAAGTTTGTTCTTCAATATAGAAATCGTGGCTGAATGGAATTACACCAAAAAGCAAAAGTTCGAACTATGCCCAGAAAGTGTGTATATTGTGATTTGGTGTAAATTATTTTAACCATTGTTGAGAAACTGACATTTAAAGAGGGGCTTTGGTAGGCCATGTAGGGGTTAACAAAATTAGGTATTTCTGGACAGTTAGTGTCCAGCTATGTTCTGACAGGCCAATTTAAAGGGGACAAGTCAATCCTGATTTGCTGGGCACAACATGAACAATATGTTGTGGCAGCCATTACAGAATTCAGGGACATGGTACTTGTGTCCTGAAAATGAATACAACTTGACCCCCAGGGCCATGTGGTATCCTAAAGAAGCCCCACCTTTGGCTGGCTGGCCACAACGTAGAGAAAATGGTTGACCCACTATGGTTCACACAACATGGTGTGGAAGCCATTACAGTACTAGTGAGCATGGTCTTCACTGAAATGCATTGTAGTGACTGTTAGGCTTTTGGGGTCAGAAAAAGGAGCACATATAATGAGTGATAACAGATTTTAGTTACAATATAAATCATTTGTTGTTAGTGTTAATTCATTTCAGAAGTTCTGTTGAGTTCTTTGATGATTTTACCCAGTAAAAATGCTGACCCTTTGCTTGGATTTGATCACCAATGTCCAAGAGAAAAATGTTTTCTCTCATGATTTTCTCATAAAGGTTACGGAAGTTGCTTCAGAAGCTAAAATGAGAGCACATTTTCTAGAAGTTCAGACTATCTTCCTCAGCCATGTGAGAATAAAGTCTGATACGATCTGAGTAAAAGATGTCCTTCCAACAGCAGCCTGTCAGTTGATTCCCCAGCGCTCTACTCTAGTTTCACCAGTGTTCTAATGAATAATTAGTACACTAACATTCTGAATTTATGACAGAAGAGTGCCACATGTGAACGACATCTGGATGGAATTAAAGCTGCCAAACTGAAAATATTTCCTTTATAGAATTTAATTAAATGAGAGGTTTAATTTTGTCATGTAAATTATGGTTAGTGCTCTAGAAAAGCTAAAAGATTACACATTTTCTATAAATTCTCATCAATGTCAGAAACATAGTCTCATATTCTGAGTGAAACATGTACTTTCAATGCAAGCAGCAGCTTGCCAGTTGATTTCCTAGTGTACTACTGCAGGTTCAACAGAGAGTTCTACTCAGCAACACGAGAGCTAGCATTCTGTATTTACAGCAAATGTATGGCACACTTAAACACCACCTTGATGGAAACAAATCTGTTAAACTGAATGCATTTCCTACGGAGGAGACTGAAGTGAAGTAATAAAATGAAGGAGTTTTTTTGTCATAGAAATTAAGGTTAGTGCTCTAGAAAGCTAAAATGAGGGCACATTTTTTGGGCTCTAAAATATCTTCCTCATCCATGTCAGTTAAACACTCTAAAATGCAGAGAGAAGCATGTACTTCCAACACCAGTAGCAGTCTGTCCGTTAACTCCCTAGTGATCAACTGGCGCTTCTCCCCTCCCTCCTCCTACTAGTTCCATGGTGGATAAAACCCTCAGCTTTCGAGATCAGGATATAAACCTTCAGAACGGAAGGACACTTCACCCTTGGAAATGGGAAGATGATACTTTTTCAGCACTAGACCCTGGCAGTTCAACAAAGTAGGGCCTGTTTCAAGGAGGTCAAAAGGAAGTTGAGGGAAATGGGCTTTAGATACGTGCTTCTCTTCCTAGCTAAGTTGAAAGTTATGAAAGTGATGTTGAAAGTGATGCAAAAGCCTCACATCACCTATTTTACAGAACAGGACTGGGCAAAGCAAAATGGAGCTAACAGGGCTCCAGCACTTGCTAGAATGGAACACATCTGGCATAAGATGATAGCGAGAAGAATGCCTTCATGAACTTTTATGACTTTTCTGCTCCATAAATATATTAGCAGGGAGAACAAAGAATTTACAGTCAGGAGGGATAAGATGTCTTAATGGGAAGGTAACCCTGGGAAGGTGAGCAAATAAACTTAAGTTGGGAAGTATGGTGGAGACAAAGAGGATACTAATGTCTCTTACTAGTGATGATGGTCAGTAGGCCCTTCATGTGGGGCAGTGAGTTGATGTGGGTTGGCTGTACTGACTCTAGACTAGGGCGATATGGTTAAGATTTAGTAAAGTCAATCACACTGAGTGCCAACCCATTTTCTTGGAAGCAAATCCATTTCATATCTAGGATGTGTTTCTCAGATGCACTTCAGTTAGTTGTGAGCTAGTTTGAGGCTTTTGTTCACTGGGCAGAGAATCTTGGGGTCTATGTCTTAGGAGGGGAGTGGAAATAGCTGGGCTGGACATGGAGTCTTCCGGAGCAGAAGACGTGCAAGGGAGTAAAGAAGCCACTTCACTCTGGCGCTTAAGGGTGCCTACTCCGTACACAGGTTGAGGATAAACATGAAGGATTCTCACTTGGAACGTGTGGGGTATGTCCACAGCAGCTAAGCGATATAAAGTCTATTCGTACCTGAAGCACAGGGAATTCAGCTAGCCCTATTACAAGGACACTGTATCTGCACCCCAGTGGGGGGCAGGAAACGGCAAAACACACAAGATGATAGACGGAATGTTGCACATTGGCAAAACATTCACCCCCAGTCATAGATCTGGGTTTAATCCATCGTTATTTTGCTCACCACGCCACCCCAGTTCAGACATGGCCATATGCAAAACCGTCTTAACCCAGTGCCTCATGGGAACAGTCCAGCCCGAACTGCCAAGCCATGTCTTCCCTGGACCGGAATCAAGCATCCTAGGACCGGTTTCGGGGTTTCACCCCTCTTCAGCCAGGATAGCTTGACTCCAGTGGCGTAGTGAGCATGGGACCCACGTCTGGGCATACCCTTCCCACATAGGGCGAACAGCAAAACACACAAGATGATGGACGGAATGTTGCACATTGGCAAAACATTCACCCCCAGTCACAGATCTGGGTTTAATCCATCGTTATTTTGCTCACCACGCCACCCCAGTTCAGACATGGCATATGCAAATCAGTCTTGACCCTGTGCCTCATGGGAACAGTCCAGCCCGAACTGCCAAGCCATGTCTTCCCTGGACCGGAATCAAGCATCCTAGGACCGGTTTCGGGTTTTCACCCCTCTTCAGCCAGGATAGTTGGACTCCAGTGGCGTAGTGAGCATGGGACCCACGTCTGGGCATACCCTTCCCACATAGGGCGAACAGCAAAACACACAAGATGATGGACGGAATGTTGCACATTGGATAAAAATTCACCCCCAGTCACAGATCTGGGTTTAATCCATCGTTATTTTGCTCACCACGCCACCCCAGTTCAGACATGGCCATATGCAAATCAGTCTTGACCCTGTGCCTCATGGGAACAGTCCAGCCCGAACTGCCAAGCCATTTCTTACCTGGACCGGAATCAAGCATTCTAGGACCGGTTTCGGGCCTTCACCCCTCTTCAGCCAGGATAGCTGGACTCCAGTGGCATAGTGAGCATGGGATCCACGTCTGGGCATACCCTTCCCACATAGGGTGAACAGCAAAACACACAAGATGATGGACGGAATGTTGCACATTGGCAAAACATTCACCCCCAGTCACAGATCTGGGTTTAATCCATTGTTATTTTGCTCACCACGCCACCCCAGTTCAGACATGGCCATATGCAAATCAGTCTTGACCCTGTGCCTCATGGGAACAGTCCAGCCGAATTGCCAAGCCATGTCTTCCCTGGACCGGAATCAAGCATCCTAGGATCGGTTTCGGGGTTTCACCCCTCTTCAGCCAGGATAGCTTGACTCCAGTGGCGTAGTGAGCATGGGACCCACGTCAGGGCATACCCTTCCCACATAGGGCAAACAGCAAAACACACAAGATGATGGACGGAATGTTGCACATTGGCAAAACATTCACCCCCAGTCACAGATCTGGGTTTAATCCATTGTTATTTTGCTCACCACGCCACCCCAGTTCAGACATGGCCATATGCAAATCAGTCTTGACCCCGTGCCTCATGGGAACAGTCCAGCCCGAACTACCAAGCCATGTCTTCTCTGGAGCGGAATCAAGCATCCTAGGACGGGTTTCGGGGTTTCACCCCTCTTCAGCCAGGATAGCTTGACTCCAGTGGCGTAGTGAGCATGGGACCCACGTCAGGGCATACCCTTCCCACATAGGGCAAACAGCAAAACACACAAGATGATGGACGGAATGTTGCACATTGGCAAAACATTCACCCCCAGTCACAGATCTGGGTTTAATCCATCGTTATTTTGCTCACCACGCCACCCCAGTTCAGACATGGCCATATGCAAATCAGTCTTAACCCCGTGCCTCATGGGAACAGTCCAGCCCGAACTGCCAAGCCATGTCTTCCCTGGACCGTAATCAAGCATCCTAGGACCGGTTTCGGGGTTTCACCCCTCTTCAGCCAGGATAGCTTGACTCCAGTGACGTAGTGAGCATGGGACCCACGTCTGGGCATACTCTTCCGACATAGGGCGAACAGCAAAACACACAGGATGATGGACGGAATGTTGCACATTGGCAAAACATTCACCCCCAGTCACAGATCTGGGTTTAATCCATCGTTATTTTGCTCACCACACCCCCCCAGTTCAGACATGGCCATATGCAAATCAGTCTTGACCCTGTGCCTCATGGGAACAGTCCAGCCCGAACTGCCAAGCCATGTCTTCCCTGGACCGGAATCAAGCATCCTAGGACCGGTTTCGGGGTTTCACCCCTCTTCAGCCAGGATAGATTGACTACAGTGGCGTAGTGGGGGCAGGAAAAAAACTGATCTGCAATTATGTTACCTAGATTTGAACATCTGTGACCATGAGTACGGTTGTGATGGACAAATCCCAGATTAAAGACCTACGCAAGGCACAGAAGCTGCTTTGGTAGAAAGGCAATGCTGCTTTGATTATGTGACTTACATGGCACACATGGATGCAGAGGGAAATAGGTTCAGTAGACTTCTGGTTTAGTTGGCTGGCTCTGATAAGCAAGGCTGGCCACTGAATACATTTGAAGATTTACTTCTGGTCCATCAATAATTGCAGAAATTCATTCACAAGGTGTTATTTGACTACTATGCACAATTATATGGCAGCCAGGAGGGCGGCATGGAAAAATAATTAAATACATTTCTTTCAGACATCCTACTTCTCTGACGTGATAGTCAGGGAGATGACACATTGAGGCACCTATCTCAGTCCAAGAACTGAAAGAAACTATTTTATTGCTCGCTAGCAGTAAAGTTTCAGGTGTTGATGGCCTTCCTCTGGAATTCTATGCAGTCTATTCAGACCAGTAGGCCCTCAAGATTATGGCTTTGGACATCAAAGTATTGAAGCTAGGTAGGCTACCTACTCACTACAATGTGAGACCCTTGTGAGCGTTTTCCTAAAACCAGAGAAAGACCCAGGTGAGTTCTAGACATACCTGTCCTTCTCTATCCCAAAAGTAGATTACAAAATTCTTGGGAAAATTGTGGCCAAAAGGCTATTGCCAAACATGCCTTGGCTCTTGTATGAGGATTAGGATGGCTTTATACCAGGCTGAGGCACATCATAGAGCATACGATGGCTGTTCGAGGTCTAGGAGATAGCCTCAACAGAATGGCCTGGCAGGGCAGCATTAGCAACTGACATAGAGAAAGCAGTCTCTGACCTGGAGATGTTTCTTGCACAAGATGCTGAAGAAATTTAGACCTGGACGTAACCTTTGTAAATGGATAGCCATACTATAGACTTCACCAGTTACCAGAGTGAACAATGGAAGGGTGATCTCGGAGCACTACTCGGTTTGCTGGGGGACTAGACAGGGCTGTCGTATCTCGCTCCACCTACTTGCGCTGACAATGGAACTGTTTGCTGCACAGAAGGAATGGGAAATCGTGCAATATTATCTCCCTCAATGCAGATGATTTTCTGCTATACTACGATGTAGAGAGTGGCCTTAGACTAATCGCCATAGCGCTCAACAATTTTGGGAGATTTTCCGGACTGAGGGTGATTTGGAGAAAGCCCTGTCTGTACCTGTTCAGAACAAGAAATGCCCCAGTATGGTGGGACCCTGTTGAAATGGTAGAGCCCCACCTTCAAATAACTCGAAATACAGATTTATCAAATTGAGGGAGATACTTTAGGACGCACTAGGCGGTCTCATAGACCACAAGTGGCATCTTGGAAGTCTCTCCCATTCACAACACTGAGAAAATTAGCTCTATCCAAAATGATAATGTTGCCTCGCTCGCTCTACTGCTATGCAAACTTACTGGACATTATCCTCAGACATTACTATAAAGAACTGAATAGTGAGCTACTTAATATGGAATGGGGACGGCCCAGAGTGTCAATGGGGATTTTGAAGTGATGGGCTTTCCAAGGGAAACGGGGGTCCAGGAATTTGAGTTGTGCTACCTTGCGGCCAATACACAATGGCTCGCTCATTGGTTAGAGTCGGAGGGGACTGTGCATGCACGTCTTGCTCCACACCATGCCTTGAGTGCGTTACGCAACACTGTCACTGGCAAGCACTGCTGCGTACCCAAGGTGACAAGCCCTATGCACCTGCTATCACACTGGGTTTGATATCATCATCCATGGAGATATGAAGCAGTAACCAGACAACAAGGTAGGAACACAGTGGAATATACAAGGTGAGGGGCTTGTTTGAAGGAGTAGTACTGATCTGAAATGGCATGAAGGTGGACATGACAGGACTTCTCCCGGGACTGTTTTGAGGTATAGGGCCCTATTAGCAGAGATGTGCACAATATGGAGTATCACAGATACCGATCTGCAAACACATAACTACTAACTGGTACTATTTTCGAAAGGTAGTGGTCGGAGAATTATAACATGGTTAAACTAAGGCCTACTGGCTTTGAGTGGAGTGTCACATGCAAAGCTGCATCCTGGACTCCGCACTCACATTGAACCGCAAGATCAATGCCGTCTCATCATCATGCTACCACACGCCTGCTCCAAAAGATCTTAAAATGGATCCCCACCCAGTCCAGAAAGACAGTCACCCATGCACTCATCAGCAGCAGACTCGATTACGGCAACGCACTCTACGCCGGCATCAACCAGAAACTCCTCAAGAAATTAAAGAACATTCAGAACGCCACTGCCAGGCTTATTCTCAACATCCCGCGCCGCAGCCACATCACTGGCCACCTGAGAGACCTCCACTGGCTACCAGTCAACAAAAGAATCACCTTCAAGCTCCTAACACACGCCTACAAAGCCCTACACGACGCAGGACCTGCGTACCTCAACCACTGCCCCCCTTTCCACATACCCACCAGAGACCTCTGCTCCACCCGACTGGCCCTGGCCACCATCCCATGCATCCGCAAGACCACAGCTGGAGGAAGATCATTCTCCTACCTAGCAGCAAAGACCTGGAATGCCCTGCCTCTACACCTCAGGCAATCACCGTCACTGCCTCAGTTCAGGAAGGAAATCAAGACCTGGCTCTTCGACTGAACCCCAGCACCTCCAACAGATCAGCAGTCATCCCCCCCAGCGCCTGGAGACCCTTACGGTGAGTAGTTGTGCTTTACAAGATCCCTGATTGATTGAAAGCTGAAATTCAAGTGGGAAGCAGATCTAGATCACTCGATCTGAGAGAAAGACTGGGAGAAGATTCTACAGTACCCCAAGAAAGTCTCTCGGAATGCTAGACTGCAACAAATTCAATAAGACCAGGGGCAATGGAATTATGGGATTCTGCACCTGGGGAATTTTCTGCATAACTTTTGATTTGCTGCATTTGCCTTACAATTCATTATCTTCTGCATAATCTCTAGAGTTAAAAAAAAAATGTTTCTAGCTCAAACTGATCAAAGGGTACTATAAATGTGGCAACATGTGTTCCTGCGCAGTGGAGAGCCCTTACCAAAGGTCTTTCAATTAGTTATTGATGTATTTGGGTGTTAAACTGGTACTAATAAGGTGAAATACTTGGCCATCCAGTGTTACCATGTGTAAAAGTGACAAAATAATGAAGTACTACAACCACAAAAAGTGCTGCATTCTGTTGCTTATTTTGCCTTTTCTTGCTGCATAATTTAGTCAACTCTGCTGCATAATGTGGTCATCCCTACTGCCATACAGCCAGAACAGGTTTCCTCCAAATGATGGGGGACTTCCCTTCTATCATACAGCTTGGAGCAGAGAGATCGACAGGGAGGAGCCACTACACAATGCCTGTGGCTTGTATCTTGGGTCTATAACCCTGTCCAAAGATAAGCAAGGCAGGGACTAGATTTGCAAAGCTACTACTGATCTGAGTTAGGTAAACCATAAAAATACAATTGAAATCCCCTAAATGTCCACACATAAATGGGGGCCTGCAACAGTAACATTTGTGGAAAAGTGAAAGCAATATGTTGCACAGAGAAGAGGCCAAGCGTCTGTGGAAATTCTCAGTCGCAAGAGATTGAGATGAATTGTGCTGGTCTTTCTCTTGAGAGATAAAGGTTGATGTAGAACCATTTACGGAACTGGAAAACCTGACCACTGCAATAGTATGCCAGGCTCAGCATCTAACTCCCTACCCCTGCTGCGCACTGCCAAAGGTCACGCATGTCAATGGGCTGGGTGGAGAGTGCATGGAGAGATGGAGGAGAGGTGTCAAGCTGACTGATGTTCTTAAAATCAAGGTATAAGGGCATCATCGGTGCAATGAGTGGAGAGCAAAGCACACCATCAACCTCAACAACATCATGGGGTGCAACCTTCTACAGCACAGGGTCAGAGTCAGAACCAAAACATAATGAAGCCTCTAATAATAGCCGTAACATGGTATAGGCAAACGGTTTGAGTCAGACTACATGACAACCGGTTGCGCTTTTGTAATGTCATAGCGCAATATCAGTCGAGTTCGGACCGACATCGGTTCAGGGTCCGACAAGGGCTACGACACAGGGTCCTCCACTGGTACGGGCATGGTAGGAACTGGCATGGATCATGGGGCCAAAGTAGAAGTCTGTACCAGAATCGGTCTGGGTCCAATAACAGTTACCAAGGGGAAAGGAGGTGCTGGGGAGGGATCTGCCAGCAGTAACCCAACTGGAAGCCTCTGCAGATATGTCGGTCTCAAGGTGCACCTGAGGGAGCCAAAAGTACACTAAATATTTGTAACCGCCTTTTTGAAGGCCTAATTCTGCTGTGGGGTTGATGAAGGTTCAGGGAACATGGAGAGTGTCAGGACCAGCTGGGTAATCAGCTCAGTGACCTGTGACCTCAGAAGAGTGTGACTTGTATCTTGATGCCCTTGTGTCTTCTAATGTGATGGGCTAGGTCCAGTCCTGCTTCACTCTTATGTGCTTGCCTTTAGACTTGGACTTACTGAAGGACTTTGAGTGGGAAGTGGAATGGTCACAGGAACAGCCCCTCGACCAGGACAGAGTCCGGGCCCATGACTTGGAGTGCGATTTATGCGAAGGCTGCGCCTTTCTCTTATGCTTGCTGATATGCAGCCTCACCTCTTGGTCTCAAATCACGTTTACCTGCATAAGGGCACACTTATCACACAAATTAGACATTGTGCAGATCTGTGTCTAACATTTGCGTCCTACAGTCATGACACTGCTTGAATACTGTTCCTTTCCTGGGGACATCGTTCCCTAACACACAGTGAGAAGTTTGGAAGTTGATGAAAAACTCGACAAATTCGGGATCGGTGTCAGAAGACGCATAAAGAAAGCAACCAACGTCAGCTCGCAGAGGTGGTACTTATATGAGGCTCTGCTCTGTCACTTCCGAGGGGTATGGAACCAATACTGAGCTGCAAATCGCCCACCTAGTGGCAAATACGAGTACTGCTATGAAAACTTTCCAGAGCCAGTATGGCACCTGGGGTCTGTTATAAGGTGAGGAATCTGCAGCTAGAAGTATTCATCTGAATTAAGCAGTTTTTCAGGAGTGGCATGAAAGGAGAGGGAAGAGGACAGCTATTTGTGCCCTCAACTTTTTTAGAAGCCACCACTGAACCTTAGCTGAAAATGTTTGAAGTGCTCCAGCAATGAATCTGTTTTCACTCCAAAGCGGGAAGCTCTATAAATGGCCACACCCATAATATTGCCTGGACATCCGTCAAAAAGCCCATGGAAATCATCCAGGTTTTGCAGCAGATGGCGATGGAAGGGGACCACGGACAGCACCACTGAATCCACTGTTTCTGAGAGAAGAACCTGATTGGCTGCATCTTGCTCATTATGTACAACTTCTGCAAAACAGTTGCACAGAGGTTCCTGAAGATTTGGGACAACCATCTATCCCATTACTCTTAAGACATAGAAATAACATGCCAAGAGGCTAGTTGTATTCTTAGAACAAAATGTGAGGCTCCTTGAAGAGTAGATTTTCTTTCCCATCAACAACTCATTAACAGGACGCAAGGGTTCGACTGAGTCGCATGCTGGCTAAAAGATTTCTGTAAGAAGCTTCTCCTGCACAGGCAAAGGCAGCCCTTAAGAAAAACAGAGGGAGGCTCTGAAAACACTTTAGGTCATCCTCCAGGGTGGTATCCAGATTACTTAAATTCAGCAGGGCCAGAGTGTTACCGGCATCTAACCCGTGTGAGGAAGAAGGTTGCCCACCTCAATGCTATCATCACCAGCATGGTACGTGGTACACACTGTTTGGCATCCACATAATGTCAGAGGCAGAGCCAAATAGCGCTCCCTACCAAAATATTTATCACTAGACAAGGGCCTCTGGATGGACTCCTCCTCCATCAATTGTTCTGCTTCGCATTGGGATCTTACCATAACAGCCAGTGACTTCACTGTTTTTTTGCAGATCTGAACTTGGCACCAGGGAGACCACAGGCATTGATGACTGAGCAACAGAATAAGGCCTTTGGCGGAAAAGGAAGGTCAGCTGGCACCAGAGCAGCATAAGGAAAAGGGCACATGGGGTCAGCCAGCACTGAAGAAGTAACCACTGGCAGATCTCCAGACAAGGGTAGCAACGGCTGCTTGGGGTATACAGATGCACTAGAGGAAGCCAGAAGAATAAGGTACTTACCTTTGGTAACGCTCTTTCTGGTGGATATCTGTTTAAACACAGATTTCAATTCAAAGCAGCTCCCTCACGCATCACTAGGTGGTGCCATGAAGCTCGGTATCAGGTTCGTCTCATCCTGTCAGTGATGTTGGAGTCCCTCCATTGGCGCGACCTCTGATCACTGACTTTTTTTCTAATCTCGATCTGTGCAATTGTACGCTGAGGTCTTAAAAATCAGATTGTGTCAGTGTGCAGAACTCTAAATTGTTATTCTAAAAATTGCCACTTTTTGTTATGGTCACCCCCACTTCTTGCCACTGGTACTGATGTTTTTGACTGATGTGCACTGGGTCCCTGCTAGCCAGGCCCCAGTGCCAGTGCTCTTTCCCTAGAAGCAAGGTATAATTGTCTAATTGTATCACAATTGGGACACACTTTAGCACCCCTGTAATTGCTAAAGGGCAAGATGTACGACCCTTTTTAAAAAAAAAAAATTTTTAAACTTTATTTATGATTTTCAATACAGAAAACATGTTATGCAGTACATAGACTGAGCCACAAACAGAGTATGTGAGCACCATGTGCGCAATTATATAAGCAGGAAGGTATTGGGACATATCCGCAGTAGCCAGTGTTATTTCTTAAGGTGTCCGGCAACATGGGCGATCGCAGACAGCGGGGCAAAACATTCAGTTCAGTTAGGTCTGAGCCAGCTATATAACGCACATCTGTGGATTTCTTATTCGGCACAGCCTCTGCAGGCGAGTCAATCCGTTAGTCCTGAGTACACATTATTTTGCACATTACTTAAATCGTTCCAATCTGATATTAGACCATCCCCCGTTGTCACAAGACGAGAGAGCAGTGTCCTTTCTCCAGATGTTAGGTCAGCAGTAGGCTACGAGGGGGAGGCCTCACCATCTTGTCCCCCTACCATCGGGCCGTTCCTAGGGGACCCGTCAGCCCGAGTCAGCAAATACTGCGTTAGAGGACCCCATATATCCCGTGGACTAGAGGTACAGGGCACCGTTTCCGCATATCAAGATGTACGACCCTTACATTTTGAGACTCGCAAATTGAGTCGCTTGCGACGCGCAAAATGCAATGTACAACAATGTCACAGACACTGTTAGCAATTCCTAATGGGGTAGCAAACGGCCTGCCTCATTAATATTCATGAGGCAGGTGCTATTTGAGACTCCTTTAGGAATGGCTAGCACTCCAAGGGATGGTGCCCTGCTGGTGTCAGCAGACCACCATGTCTGTGACTGCTTTTAAATACAGCTGTTTTTTTTTTTTTTAATGCAGTCCGCTTTCCTTAATGGAAAACGGGATGCATATAAAAAAGAATAATGAAACAGTTCTGGACCACTGCCTGCTCTTACAAAATAGTTTCGCACACACTCACAAAAGGGATGGGGTCCTCCGGGGACCTCTTCACATTTGCAAGTAGCTTACCACCTACTTGATGTAGGTGGTAAACTGCAAGTGTTTTGCGACAGCAAATGCAGTCGCAACACTATCATACTTTGCAGTTAGACCTGCTATTAGGAAGGTATGCCCTTGGCACGCCCCTTTCAAATAGTGAGTCGCAAACCATATTTTGCAAGTCGGTAATAGGTTACCGACTCGCAAAATAGGGTTTGTACATGGGGCAAACCAATTTTGCGGTCGCAAACGGGCCAAATTCCCAGTTGTGACCGCAGAAAACGGTCGTACATTTATATATTTATTTATATATAATTTATAAAGCGCAGGTACTGCTGATAGGCGTCTTGGTGCTGTAGGAAACCGATAAAGTTGCTGAATTAGATGTTCGCAGCGAGTTTGGCCGGGTGCCATTATGTCTCCTGTGGGAACAACCAGGTCTTTAAAGCTTTTCTGAAGGTGAGTAGGGAGGGAGCAGCTTTCAGTGTAATTAGGAGGTTGTTCCAGAGCACCGCTGAGGGCCCTGAAGAAGCTCTTTCCACCCCAGTTGGGTCTCCTGAATGAAGGGACAATCAGGCTCATGGCGGAGCCTGAGCGTAGTTTTCTAGCTGGGATGTACCATTTGAGTTTCTCTCTGAAATGGGCTGGCCCTAGTCCATGCAGTCCCTTATAGGCCAGGCAGAGAACCTTAAACCTGAATCATTGTTTAACCGGCAGCCAGCGCAGTTTCCTCTTGCTGATTCATATTTGGGAATTTTGAAGAGGAACCAGCCGGCAGCGTTTTGCAGAGTCTGGAGCTTTTTTTCAAGACCCACTGCGAGAGTAAGATAGAGGCAGTTACAATAATCTACCTTAGAAAGAACCAATGCGCTGATCGCCGTTCTCAGAAGTTCAGGGGGCAGGAATCTTTCAATCTTTTTTCTGAGCCTTAACGAAAAGTAAAAGGCTGATGTAATTTTATTAACTTGGTCCCTAAACTTCAGTTCTTTATCTATCAGGACGCTTAGGTTTTTGACTTGGTTTACGGGTTCAAGAAGTGAGTCCAGTTCGAATGGCCACCATTCCGGCGTCCAGAGAGAGGGGTTATTACCAAAAAGAATGACCTCAGTTTTAGTGGCGTTTAACTTGAGGTAGTTGTAATCCATCCACTTACTTACATTGGTCATGCAAGTTCTGAGCGCCATGCCCGAGTTGTTTTCAGGCTTTGCCAGTGACACCACAATTTGGGTGTCATCGGCGTAGGACGCTAGGTGAAAACCTGCACTTTGATGATTGTCGCAAGTGGTGCAACATAAAGGTTAAAAAGTGTTGGACCCTGAGGTACTCCGCAGAGCAGGGAGAAAGGCTTAGATGTAAAGTTGCCCATTGACACCGCATGCTGTCTGTTTGCCAGAAAGGATTTTGGGAGATCTAAAGCTACATCCTCGATCCCTAGGCTACGCATACGATCCACTAAAATTCCGTGGCTGACCGTATCAAATGCCGCGGAAAGATCCACAGGATAAGGGCAGTGGTTCCTCTCCTGTCCAGCACTTCCCGAATCTCCTCTGTAGCTGCTACCAGGGCCGTACTTCGTTTTTTTCTGAAACTGTGTTGTGTGTCGTCCAAAAGCATATTTTCCTCTAAGTACTTTGAAAGTTGCTGATTCATAACTTTCTCCGCCAACTTGGCAGCAAAAGGGAGCCTTTCAGATTGGGCGGTAGTTTTTCGGGTCCAGTGCATTTAGGTTGTCCTTCTTTAGCAGAGGCAGAATGGAGGCATGTTTCCAGTGTGTCGGGAAGGTTTTTCCCGCCATCATAAGATTCAGTGTATGGCCAAGGTATTGTGCCACTTAGGGGGACACAGGTCTTGTGGTGCCCCAGATTTAATAAGAGGAATCAGTTTTACCAGTTGCTCTTCTAAAAGGGCCTTAAAAGTAGAGAAACTGCTTACGTCTGTGGGGGCACTCTCATCTTGTTCACCCGCTACTCTCTTTGCTGAAAGGTTGGAGAAAATGTTTGCAACCATTTCCTGAAAGAAAATTGCTAGCTCGTCGCAGAATGTTTTATTTATTACTGCATGATTTAGGCTGGTAGGTGTAGCCAGTTGTTTTATGACTAGGAAGAGGGTTTTATTTGCATCGCAGGCTGCTCTGTTCAGAGTAGTAAGAGATTTTTGCTGCTGTGATAGTTCTTTTGTGTTCTGCTTGTTTATTTTTATATATGTTTTCTCCCCTACATCATATTTTTTCCTCCATCTTTGTTCTTGTCTTCGGGAATCCTGTCTTGATCTCCTAAGATTTTCATTGCACCATGGTTGGGATACTTTTTTGGATGCCGTTTTATGGTTCATTGGAGCTACTATGTCCAGGGCTGAGTTTAGCCAGATTGAAAGATTTTCCACACTCTGCTCCAGATCCTCGGCAAGTTTCCCAGGCACATGGGAGATGGCGTCTCTCAGTTCGGCCACCCTAGTTTTGTGCCAAGCTCTACTTGCGGGTTTTTGAATTGTGTTTCTGTGCATCATACAGTTCTCAGTCTGAATCAGCCCGTTAACTGCCCAAAGGTCGGATCAGGTGACCAGGTGAGGGGGAGAAAGGGGAGTAAGGTAGAAGCCACGTAGTTGGAAAAAATTCCATCTAGCATATGTCCTGCTCTGTGCGTTGGACCTTTAGTGATTAGGCATAGTCCAAATGTATGCATGGTTAGATACGTTTTAAGGAATCTGGGTCAGATTCACTTTCCAGATGAAAGTTGAAATCTGCCAGTACCAGGTAGTTATCATTGGTGATGGTAGATTCCATTAGCAGGCTGAGCTTGTCTGTGAAACAGCCTCTAGGTCTTGGAGGGCGGTAGATCAGCAGGCCCTTAATGGCCTGCGAGCCCAACGGCTGCACTGAAAAGGTTAGAGCCTCAAAACCAACTGTGGTGAGTGGTTCAAAAGTCGTTTTGAAATGATCCCTGTAGAATATTGCCAACCCTCCTCCTTTTTTAAATTGTCTATCAAGCCTATAGATGGTGTAGCCAAGGGGGGTGGCTGCAACCATTTCTGGACCTGAGGTAAGGTCTGCCCATGTTTCTGTAACAAATGTCACGTCCACACACTGTGTAATGTTTGAGTTTTTGGAATCCCTACCCTTTTGATTGACCTGAACAGGTGGCCCCTTGGCCCCTGTTATGTTCAGCCGGTTTGGCCTGGGAGATCCGGTGTTTGAGGGGCAGGAGTTAGTCAGGAGGGACTGGGTGAGAGTGAGATGCATGATATCAGAAATGCTGTTACCTGATGGCCTTAAGGATAATAGGACATCTCGTGAGTAGCTAATAATCCCGTATGTGTTTTGTCCAAGAGGACCAGGGGAACCGGCGCTGGTCGCGGTCCAGGCGTGAACGGGAGGAGACGGGCTTGCCTTTGGCGCGCCTGCTGCGCGTCAGCGCCATGCTCGCCCTTTGTAGCTAGGAGCCCACGTCACTTGAAAGAGACTAGAGCGTCTCACTTCAAGATGGCGGTGCGAGACTGGCCTGGCGGAAGTGAGTGCAGGTCACCCCTACTGGAGGGACCTCCCGCCACTTAGGTCGGATGATTCCCCGACCATTGCCCACAGGGACAAGGGGGGCAAATGGACACAGTAGAGATACGGTGAGCAGGTTTCTTCGGACAAAACCAGCTTCCCTCCACTCAATCAGCACAAAACTACTGTGGTGGACCGGGGAAGAGTAAAATTAAAAGTGTTAAGTTAAAAGCCGCGGGGTACCCATGCCCTGGTACCTAGGGCATGGGTACCACAAGGGTCCCTATGAGCTGCCACCATGAATTATGCCACTTTAAGAAAACCCCATACAAATTGAATGCAGGCTGTGTGACATATTGCAAAACCATGTGAGAAAACACGACATGGCACACTCACTGTCTGCCATGCCAAAGTCACTGCATGTAATATATGTAGGTCACCCCTAAAGCAGGCCTTAGAGCCTTAAGGTAGGGTGCATTATTTTTTCTGTAAGGACATATCTGCATTATCAGATATACCCCTGTGATGTCTAGTTCTATTACTAGATATTGCATGTGAACATGGAAGCTGTCTTGAGGTATGTACTGGGCACTGGTCATTACGAGTTACCCAGCTACATCATGGCTTCACTGAAACCTATTGTAGGAAGCTGGCTTAGTATATGGTGCACACTTATTTAAGTGCAGCACCTTGCACTAATCCAGACAACCCTTATGGGGATTTTTATGGTCTTAGACAACCATAGAAAGCTCTCTAAGTGTTAGCTGTGGAGAGCAGCCTTCAGGCTTATCTTGAAGGAGTGTTAAGCAGTTTGTTTTACCAGATCTAATCATGTAGTGTAGGTTAAACCAAAAAGAACCACACAGTGTATATATAAAAAAGGTCTACTTATTACACAATACTCACTAACACATTGGTATATCTCCTATCCGGACACATGAACACAAATACACAATAATACTTCACTTGCAATAGGTAAGTAAGCACAAAATACAGTGGTCTCCAGGAGGAGAAAAAACCATATATTAAGAAAGTGGAATGCGAACTGCAACCAAAGTCAGGACTTGGACCAGGAGACTCAGGGGAGCTGGGGAACCCCACGGAAGCTGTGTGCAGAGTGGAAACACAGCCGCTAGTCCAATAGCGGTCAACGGGGAAGTCGCAGGTGCAGTTTTGAAGAAAAAGGACCCTTCCTAGTGGACCCTAAAGAAACCCAGTGGAAGACAGAAGGTTGGAAAGTCGCCCACCCGTGGATACCCCAGGAGCCAGGATACCTACACCAGGGAAGCTAGGTGCATAGATGAGAAGTGACGTCGTAAACCACTATAGAGCACAATGGAGGACTTCAGAAAAGATGCTGCTGGAGAAGACTGAACAAGCGTCCTATGGAATCAAAGGGTGGATTCTGGGAGAACCTGTAAGCAGAGTGACAGTGTCTAAGCTCCTCGAAGGTGACCAGGAGGCACGGAAGAGCAATGCCCACCGATGACGGACAGTTCAGAAGAGGGGACCGTGGCCTTGGTGCTGCAGCTGTGAGGGACAGGCGACGCTGAGCAGGACCAGGAGCTGTGTACGAGCTGCCCCACATCGGAAGTCGAGAACCAGGGGGTCAGTGTCCGGTGGGAGCACCAACAAGCCTTGGCAGCTGCCACAGGCATGGAAAGAGAAGAAGGAGCACCGTTGAGACCAGCAAAGTCCAAGTGACTGACCACAAGCAGGAGAGCCAGAGCAGGCCAAAAGCAAGCAGGGGCGCCCACTGGAGCAGGAGAAGACCCTCAAGAGGACCCACAGGCTGAAGACACAGGAGTCGCAAGAGGACCTCAAGCAGCTCACCAAGAAGGAAGGCTCACGGTGCAGAGGATACAGTGAAGATGCTGTACTTGGCAGGAAGAGATGATGGAGGACGGAGCTTCTTGTAGCAAAAAGATCTCTGGAGTGCAGAGCCAACAAGCCTTGGCAACGTCAAGTCGACGCAGTGCACAGGGGTTTGGTCCCAGCGGTTCTGAAGAGGGATACTGGCCTCAAAGGTACAGAGAGTTCAGGTCAGGCATCAAGGGAGTTGCAGAACCACCACCTGTGTTGCTGAGCCTTTCGAAGTCCGCGGGACATCAGGAGGAGCAGACCGGTCAGCTTTGTTGCAGTGCCTGCCGATGCAGGGGAGTGACTCCTTTACTCCAAGGGAGATTACTTCAGGTGTCCTTGATGCCCACAGGTCTGGTGAAGATCCTGGAAGAAGTACAGAGACAGACAATAAAGAAGACTAGCACAATAGCAAGACCAGGAGCAGCAGTAGTCTTCTTTGATGCACTTCTGGTTCTAGGCAAAGTCCAAGTGTCCAGGCGGTCGAAGTACAAGTGTGCAGACAGTTGAAGAGTGACATGGTTTCAGGCTTGAGACTTGTCCAACAACGAATCTGCAGATCCACCCACATGTAAGCCCTTAAGTAACCTAGCGAAAGGGTTGGAACGACTCAGGGGGTCTCTCTCAGAGAAGTGGCTGGACAGGGGGCAGGATAATCCCATGTCCTTTGTCCAGCTTCGCCCCAGAGCGGGAACCAAGGGCTTGCAGGACGGGTTCCAACTGGAGGATGCAAGAAGGGCACCAAATATGCCCTTCAAAGCAGTCTGGTGGTACTGGCCCACCCCAGCCCAAATCACTAAGTCCTATCCGGGAGGTGGTCACACCTCCCTGTGACAGGAAATCCACTGTTCTACCTTCCCCTGCTCAAAAGCAGGAGGGTAGAATCGTGTATGTAGTCGGCAGCAGCACTAGCTTGCTGTCGGACCCTGAAAAGCTGTAACCGGGAGTACAGGGGGTACCCTAAGGGAGGCCCCCAGTACATGGGATCATACTTCCAACACTGGAATCGGTGTTAGGGTATTGTTGGACATGGCCCTTTTTGGCTAAAGTCCCTAAACTCTTTTGCTTTCCCCCCTAGACCTTTTTTTCTGACATGGTGTTGCCAACTTAGATGCTTTGGGCACTTTGCCACTGCTGATCAGTGTCAAAGTGCAAGTGCTCCCCTATAAAGTGTAATGGTAATTGGTTGTCCATGAATGGTATGTTTGCCTTACTAGTAAAGTCCCTAGTAAAGTGCACTATGTGTGCCAGGTCTGGTAATGCAAATACTACTAGTGGGCCTGCAGCACTAATTGTGCCACCCACACACATCCCAGGTCTAACAGGTATGATTCAAACATGTTTGATACCAAATATGACCGGGTTCGGTGCAGCCACTATATAGTTAGACATCTCGTAATGACTGATGTCTACTATATGTATTAAACTGGCTGACCACACTTACAAAGCCTGGAGACTCGACTCTGGGGTTTTTAGTGGTGTCCTGCTCATGCAGGGACATCCTCACACTTATAACCAAGCAACCTGCCTTCAGGACTGAAAGGGCTGCCAGAGGGGTGACTTATAAGTTTTAACTGCAGTGACCACAGATATAAGAAAAAGTATATCTGTCGTGAGGCGTGCTAGCACAAACTCAAACAAGCTGCTATGGCAGGCCTGTAGTCACAGCTTGAGTGGTCTCTCATGGGTGGTACAATACATGGGTCAGCCCTTGGGAGAGCCATGGTGTACATATGCCCTGGGTACCTTAGTACCATATGCTAGGGACATACAAGGGTACACCAGTAGCCAAATGTGGAGGTACAACAGTACTTACCATGGTCAATTTAGGGAGGGAGCACAGTGACTGGGGCCTGATTAGCAGGATCCCAGTCAGTCTAGTCAAAAAACATACTGACACCAGCAAAAAGTGGGGGTAACCCTGAAAGCAGATACTACTTTCCAACACCCCCCGCCCCCAGACAAAATGAGATGAGACTAACCTTGCCCAGTTGAGTCTTAGTTTTCTAAGTGTAAATATGTGAAGAGTCCATCTGTGTTGGCATGGTTACTCCCACATCTATGTTCCACAGAAAAGTCCTTCCCCTATAGGGAAGTGGATCACCTCAAAAGTTTGGGATTTTTACCCTTTATTTGTTTTAGCCATAAGAGTGGCTTATGGTCTGTCTGAACAATGAAGTGAGTACCAAACAGGTATGGCCTCAACTTTTTCAAGGCCCAAACCACAGTATAAGCCTCCCTCTCAATAGCTGGCCAACGCTTCTCCCTAGGGTCAACCTTCTGCTTATAAAAGTTACTGGTTGTTTCTGGCCATCTGCATTAAGTTGTGATAGAACTGCATCTACCCCTATCTCAGAAGCATCTACCTGGACAATGAATGATTTGGAGTAATCAGGACTTGCAGAATGGGAGCAGTGCACATGACCTGCTTCAGGTCATCAAAACCCTTCTGACAGCTAAATGACCACTGAATTTTCTTAGGTATTCTTTTGAAGCTGATATCATTAAGGTGAGTCACTATGGACCCATATCCTTAACAAACCTCCTGTAGTGCCCTGTCAGGCCCAAGAAAGCTTTGACCTGAGTCTGGGTAGAGGGAGCAACCCAGTCCATTATTGTCTGGATTTTGCTCTCCAATGGTTGAATATGGCCTCCACCTACAAGGTGGCCCCAGTACACAGCCTTGCTCGGCCCTATCTGGGACTTTGTGGCCTTGCTACTGAGGCATCCCTTCTGCAGGGCCTCCAGCAAATTCCTGAGGGGGACCAGGTGATCCTCCCAGGTGGAGCTAAAGACAGCAATATAATCAAGATATGCTTCACTGTAGGCTTCCAGACCTGTTAGGAATTTGTTTACCAACCTTAGAATGAGGCAAGTGCATTTTTCAAACCACAAGGCATCACAATAAATTGATAATACCCACTAGGGGTTGAAAATGCTGTTTTTTGTCTTGGCAGTCTCAGAGAGTCTGAATTGCCAGTAGCCAGGTAAAATGTACTGAGATACTTGGCAGAGGCCAGAGTATCAATCAGCTCATCTGTCCTGGGAACTGGATGGGCATCAGTCCTAGTGACTGCATTGAGACCGCTATAGTCTACACAAAACCTCATCTCTCTCTAACCATCTTCGGCGTGAGGTTTTGGCACAAGGTCTACAGGACTAGCCCAAGCCGAATGACCCGCAACTCCAGCATCTTTTGGACCTCTGTCTCTGACATGGTCAGGCTGTCTGTAGATTTTACTCTTGACAGGCAGACTGTCACCTGGGTTGACTTCCTGGGTACACCAGGTGGTTTGACTGGGAGCCAAAGAGAACAAGTTAGTAAACTGATTGAGGACTTGCCTACAATCAGCTTGCTGCTGGTCAGTGAGAGAGGAGATCAGGGAGAGGGTCACTCTCCTCCTCCTTTCCCTCATCAGCTGCCATGAGCAAGCTCATGTCAGCCCTTCCAATAAAAGGCTTTAGGCGTTTCACATGAAGAACTCTGTGAGGACCTCTTGGAGTGCCTACTCAACTAAGTAGGTGACCTCACCTTTTTTTCAAGGATAATGTGGGGGGCGCTTTACTTGTCTTGGAGAGCTGCTGAAGCCACAAGCTCCAACACCCACACTTTCAGTCCTGGGTGGTAAATTTTCAGTACAGCCTTTGGGTCATGCCAAGCTTTCTGAAACTCCTGACCGGCATCAAGGTTTTTGCTGGCCATCTTCATGTACTCAGCCAGACGAAACACAGGCCAAGGACATAGCCCACTATATCATGCTTAGAGGGTTTGAGAGACTGCTCCCAGCCCTCAACCAGACAAAATGGACCCTAAACTGGATGTCCAAACAGAAGTTCAAATGGGCTGTAGCCCACCCCCTTCAGAGGAACCTTTCTGTAGGCAAAGAGAAGGCAGGATAGTAAGACATCCCATTTTTGCATGAGCTTTTCAGGGAGTCCCATGATCATACCCTTTATGTTATGTTATGTTATTTTACTCTTGTATAGCGCATGTACACCGACAGGTCTCTTAGTGCTTTGGAAGAAATAAAACATCATGAGGGCGGGGTAGTCTCCATGGTACTGAGAAGTATTAGGTCGTGTCTAATGCTTCCCTAAAAAGAAACGTTTTTAGCTGTTTCCGGAAGGGAAGCAGACCAGGTTCTTTACGGAGGGTATCGGGCAACTGGTTCCAGAGTTGACCAGCGTTCCCTTATGTACCCTGGGGCGTGTCCGTAAAGAGCTTTATGGGCGATGCAGAGTCCCTCGAATTTCGCTCTTTGCTTGACAGGCAGCCAGTGCAATTTGCGCAGCAAGGGAGGGGCGCGAGTTCTTATGGGCAGCCTGAAGATCAGCCTAGCTGCGTCATTCTGTACCACCTGTAGTTTGTTCGTAAGTTTCTGGGGGAGCCCGACATAAAGCACGTTGCCATAGTCGAGTTGCTGATACAATGGATTTCAGAGATGAAACTGAGAGCAGGGGAACCAGTTTCCTCAGCTGTCTTAGAAGAGCAATGCATGTGCCCACCACCGAATTGACTTGGTTAGACATAGAGAGCTCAGAGTCGATCTTGATTCCCAAGCATTTTTACAACTGGTGATGGGCTGGGAGAGGCCCCTAACTCTTGGGGCCTAAACAGGCCGCTCCAAGGGTTGTTTTTTGCCGGAATGGCTAGGACTTCGGTTTTATCTGGATTAATTTTTAGGGAGTTTGCAGTCATCCAGTTTATTGTGAACCTGAGGATGTTCTGGACTGAGTCTTGGGCGCGGACCGAGTTATCGATCCTCAGGATGAGCTGAGTATCATCCGCGTAATTGAAAACCCGGCATTCCATATTGGTTAGCGCGGCCACCAGGGGCTGCACGTATATCTTGAGGAGGAGCAGGGACAGTGCGGAGCCCTGAGGAACCCCGCAGGAGATGTTGCCCTTTTCTGATACCTGATCGCCAAGTTGGACACTCTGCGAACGTTCTGATAGAAAAGATTCTAGCCAATTATAGGCGTGCCCCCGAAAGCCCAGGTCCGTCAGCCGGGTCAGTAGTGTTGTGTGGCTGACCGTATCGAACGCCGCAGAAAGATCTAAAAGAATCAGGGCGCTCGACTCTTTGTTATCGGCCTTCATCCTGAGATCATCGAGTACAGATAGCATGACTAGCTCCGTACTGCGGTGTGCTCTGAGCCCAGCCTGACGAGGTTGGAGTAGCTCGTGTTCCTCCAGGAACGCAGAGGTTGTCTTCAGGACATGTTGCTCCACAACCTTCTATAAGCAAACCATATAATTGGGCATATCCCAGTTAAGGACGAAAACCCTCACTCACTTCAAAATATGAGATATGATCCTAAGTCCACTCTTTACTTGTCTGACTATATACATGATAGTCATCAAAGAAAACGATGAGAGTATTTTGTTTATGTCGTTTTTCCATGTGACCTCTACACGCTGGGTCTCCATAACGCTAAACATAGGGCATCTTAAGTATGGGCAAGAGATGTTAACTTGGCTTTAAGAAATGACTTATGATCTCCTTGAACGTCTTAACATGAACGCCAGATATATACAAAATAAGCTAGTGTGTTCGTTTCACTGAGTTTAGTTCCCCGCATTTGCGTACAGCTCAAGTTTACTTCGTTGCCATGATGACTGTTGCGCATGGACGCAATTACGTTGAGACGCACGTCGCGTGACCCGCGCTTCCAAGACTTCCGCATAAAAGTAACGCGCGGATCAAATGCGTAGCTCCCCGCAGAGTCCCGGAAGTAGTGCCACGCATCTACAGAGTAAACAAATGCTGAGCGTTATGACTTTTCCGTACTGTGCTAGCTGCCTTAACATTTCATTTAATGATTGGTTGTACGATCGTTTCTTTTGGCAATTTTACTTAAGGGGTTAATGTTCCTGTATTTACCCTGGGGATTTTAAAGTCACCATTAGAGTTTTCTCATGGGTATGAGCACGAGGGGTTGTACATTTTTAAAGTTCATTTGTACCTCGTGCTTTGCAACTTTGGACAGTGTGTATATATATTCATTAACAACTTACGACTGATCACATTGCCATTTCCTCCCTTCTGTCATGGGAGTACATTTCACAGTTACTATACTTGTTATGGTTTGCCAAATATATTGGTGTCTGTGTTATGAGCTGGATCAATTATGCCAATGAGCTCATTAATCTATATTTTCTAATAGCATATTGGGCGTGGTGTGATACTCTGAAGTTGGTTGAGTTGACACATACATAATATGCTTTAGGTAAGAAATAAGAATTTTCATATTCACCATTAGTTTGGGCTACGGTTACACGGGTGAAAACTTTGAAGAGTATCGAGACATGTTTAATTATTGTTTTACAGAGCCCTCTGACCTGTCATGTTGATCGACTTTGCGTTTGATGGTCAAGAAACTGAGGCCTAAGTATTTTATTATTATTTGTGCACTGATACAGCAGAGTGACTATCTCTTGATCCTGATGAATGCCTTGAACAGTAATGTCACCTGGGCAGAAACATGTTGATCAATAGATAGGGTATTTGTAACCCTATATTCATTGCATTTTAATTACTATCACTTAGGCGGGAAGAATAAAATTGTTGCCCCTAAGTAGACAGTTTTTAACTACACTTTTTCACATTTTATTTTACCACATTGCACTCTGCCCCTCCTTACCATTTTGAGTTGGTAGAACCAACATGTGCTTTGCACTCCTGCTCCTTCCCTCTTGGGTTAAGTCGTAGCCCACACGGGGTACCTTGCGGTCCCCGTGTGTTGGAGGAACCGAATGATGAAGCATGCCACCCCTAGGGTGAGTGAGGGTTTTCGTCCATAACTGGTATATGCCCAATTATATGGTTTGCTTATAGTTTTTAGTGCGCTACCCTATATTACATGTGAGAATTATTAAGTTTGGAAGACATATAGGATATTAGTTTCTTTGAGGTAGCTTAGTTCTTCCCTAGACCCTCCTTTGTGTGAGTTACACGCTCCACAACCTTTGCCAGGAACAGGAGCTGGGAGATAGGTCTATAATTTTTAAGCTCGGCCTTATCTGCTCCCGGTTTCTTTAGTAGAGGAGTAACTCCTTCAAGTTGGAGGGGACTTGACCAGTCGCCAGGGAATTATTCAAGAGGGTGAGAATCTAGCTGTCCAGGGCCGGAAGGGCCATCCGAAAGTTCCTTGGCGGGCACGGGTCGGCCGGGGAACTTGATTTGGTTCTATTTATCAGGGCCGTCAGAGATTCTGGGTCTAGTAGAGGGAAACTAGTGAGGAGCTGGCCAGAAGGGAGTGGGGGTGTAGACAACTCCACAGAGCTCAGGGTGATGGGGATTTTTTCAATCTCCAGGAGGATGTCTATTACTTTCTGGAGAAAGAAAGTCTGTAGTGCATTACAGTCAGAGGGTGCTGCTGCAGATTTTACGTCAGACTTTTTACTGAGTTCATTTAGGATCTGAAAAGTTTCCTTTTGTTTGTTTGGAGCATCTATTATACGTGCCTCATAGTACTCGGCTTTCCTGGTAATAATGGATTTTTTATAGAGTGTTAGTGTAGCTTTGTAGGTAGTTAGCTCAGTGGGGTCGTAGGCTTTCCTCCCTCGTCTTTTGGCTTTGCGAAGGCTCTGTTTACATTCCCTCAGTACCTCATTAAACCAGGGGGCCACCTTGCCTTTAAGTCTCGTTCTTTCTCTACGTTTCGGTGCTATTTGTTCGATAGCCAATTGAAGAGTATTACTAAGGGTTTGGCTTTCTTTGTCAATGTTGCCCTCCTCAAATTTGGGTGCGGGTAGCCTCTGTAGTGTGTCCACTAGATTGTCTGCCTGAATTTTGTGCCAGCTCCACACTCTCCTCCATTCAGGCGGGTGTTGTGCAGGAGAACTATCCAACGGAACCCAGCAGGAGATTAGTGAATGGTCAGACCAGGCACACTGTTGAATACTTATTAGCCTGTCAAGGTGGTTGGATGACCAGACTAAATCTAGGGTGTGCCCTTTAGTGTGAGTAGGGAGATCCACCAATTGATGGAGCCCCAGATTAGACATTACCATGTCAACCTGCTTTGCCTGCGGCTCCCGTGGTTCCTTCTCCCAGTGGAAATTAAAATCTCCAACCACCATGAGTCTCTGGTATCGTGTACTGAGGTCAGACATGGTCTCAGCAAAATGGTCATTGAAACCAGGGGTTGCATCCGGGGGGCGGTAGACTGTCAGGAGGAGAAGGCAGGAGGATTTGGAGGTAATTTTAACTCCCAGAATATCTGTGTTATCCATGCTTTCTGCTATTATCTTGGTGGCCATGAGCCTGGTGTTGAAAAGAATCGCCACTCCCCCTCCTCTTCTGTTATCTTGCCTGTTGTGCCAGAAGGCATCAAAGTTGCCTGGCAGTGCAGCAATAATGTCGAGGGCTGATGCGTCATCCTATCCAGGTTTCTGTGAGTGCCAGTATGTCAATATCCCCCTCCTGGAGGAGCGCAAAGATCTCTAAATGGTGTTTCTGTAGAGATCTTGTGTTCAAGACAGCCACTTTTAAACCAGGGGGGTTTCCTGACGTGATCATGGAGTGAGGGGTTAGCCCCGGGATCGTGTGGGTGTCTGTCCCGGTGTGTCTCAAGAGATTTTCCGATCTCAGTTTGGCAGTGACATAAGAGTTCAGCCCATAGTTACCTGAGGCAAGGTACAGCAGTTTCCTTGCAGAGTATTGTTTAGTCAGACCAGGGGTTCTGGCCCCTGGACCCGGCCGGACGCGGACGGGCACAGGCGGGCATGCTGTGTCATGTAGTTCCTAAAAATACATAGAGCATGCACGTATAAACAACATAAACTAAGGGATTGGTGTCCAGACTGATTCCAGACACCCCCTAAGGATATGTTGGCCTTTAGACCAGCTAGCGTACAGTGCCACCATAAGACCCCTAACCTTTCCAAGGAGCGAATAGTTTCTGGCAACTATCGAACATGACAACCCTTGATCTTTCAGGGATCGTGGAAACAGTTCAGTACCTTTTGCTCAGTAAATCGTGCTCAATTAGTCTCACAGAGATACACAGAATTATTTATGGGGACGTTTTCAATAAGCGTTTATTGGACCAGCGTCATTCTAGTATAAAACATGTTTGCTGCTACAATCATTAGACAGAAACAGATGTATAAGATTACAAGCAACTGACAGAGTAAATAAAAGGTAGAATTCTACCATGGTGCTAAAACAGTAAATATATGCATACATATCGATACAGGGCAGTAATCATGCGCACTACTACGATGCAAACCCTATCTAAGTGTTACTAAGTGTACCTAGCATGAAGTGGGTGTAAAGCCAAGAATGCCCTGGGAAAGATTCAACTCCACTACCTGATGGGAGAGAATGAAGAACCCTGTCTTGGTCTCGAGATGAACACCCCGCAAGGGATGTCAGACCACTGCGTGCTGGAGTTTCTGCGTGCAGGAATCTCAGCGTCTCATGACAGCGTGGAAGCTTCTCCTCTGGTTGCCTAGTGAAGACGTGGTTGTTTTATACCCGAAAGGTACCCTCAGGGGTTCTACCTAGATGTGTATGGGTACTGTTGGCCTGTCGTCCAAGGATGACAATAGCAGTGACTTTTGCACAGAATTATTATACATAAGATGGTAATCCTGCTGTGTATGTCCTAGGCAGGAGATTAAGATCTGATACTAAGAATCCTCATGCACAATAAATTAGGCTAGTTTTAGAAGAAAAACTACACAACATTTATTCGGCACATAACTAGGTAAAAAGTCAGCGCCAGAACCATTATGTACAGCAAGGTAGGACAAATGTAGGTAAAAGGTCATGCAGCTACCTAGGCCTATATTGGGGTACATGGGAGCTCATCACAGTTGAACCTTTCAACAAGCCCACTACACTGTGGATGGTAGGGTGTGGTAAACTTGTACTTTACTCCTCACTCTTTCCACATTGCATTTATTTAGCTAGACATGAAGTTTGTACCTCTGTCTGACAAGACCTCCCTAGGAAACTCCACTCGAGAAAAGACTCCCAGAAGGGCCCCAGCCACCACAGGAGCTGTACTGGTCCTAAGTGGAATAGCCTCTGGGTATCTAGTGGCGTGGTCCACCACCACTAGGATGTAACTGTCTTCAGATGCTGTTGGAGGGTTTAAGAGACTAACAATGTCTATCCGTACCCTCTCAAAGGGAACCCCAACCACTGGAAGTGGAATTAGGGGGCATTTGTTGTGCCATCTGACTTACCACGGGCTTGGCAAGTGATACAGTAGCGACAAACCACTTGGTATCTTCAGACATGTGGGGCCAGTGAAAGTGAGGGACAAGTCTGTCCCAAGTCTTACTTTGCCCAAGATGTCCTGCAAGGGAAATGTCATGTGCCAGGGAGAGAACAAATCCCCTGAATTTCTGAGGTATAACCAACCTCCTGGTGGCACCAGGCTTTGGGTAGCTAAACTCAGAAAACAGGAGCCCATCTTCCCAATAAATCCTATGGGACCCATTGACATTCCCTGCCCCCTCAGTACCAGCTAGTTGTCTGAGCTGTTCAAGAGAGGGGCAGGATTTCTGCTCCAGAAAGTCTGCCCTGGAAGGGTCCCCAGCCCCCAAGAACTCTGTTGTATCATGCTCAAGTTCCTCTTGGACAGTTTCTTCACAGGAGCTAATGTCATCTCCCTCAGGAAACTGATCTTCACTGGGAGTCTTGAAGGAGGATAATTCCTTACCCTTCCTGCTCCTTCTTTTAGAAGCTAGCTGGTCCATTTTTCCAGGATTCAGAGCTCCCTCAGTGCCTAACTGTTTGGTCTGAGCCCTAGTAACAGCAAATGCACTGGCAGAGATTCCCATCATCTCTGCGTGAAGAACAAGTTACTAACCTTCGGTAACGATGTATCTGTAAGAAACATTAGTTAGTTAGATTCCTCACCTTAGAATATCCCCAGGCGTCAGACTGGATCCGGAAGATTTTTCGTCAGCAATACCCCTTGCGCGTCGCTAGGCGTCGTCTGCGGCTCCGCGTCCGTCGTCGGCGTCGTGCGCCGGGATGACGTCGTCGGAGTACTTAGACGCCGCCCTCGCGCGCTGACGTCAGTTCTTGTACATAGCCTTCCGCGCCAGGAACGCAGAGCCATGCAAAGACCGACACTGGTGCCAAAAATAAAATCTAGGGGCCTGAAAGGACAACCTTAACCCTAGATGTCAGTTCGCAGAACGGGGAGGATGGGAGGGTCGGTGAGGAATCTAACTAACTAATGTTTCTTACAGATACATCGTTACCGAAGGTTAGTAACTTGTTCATCTGAAAGAAACACGTTAGTTAGATTCCTCACCTTAGAATAGATACCCAAGCAATACCATCCCCGGTGGTGGGTCTGCGAACCAAGATCACACCAGAAAGTCCTGGAGGACAGAACGGCCAAAGAAGCCATCCCTCCGGACTTGGCTGTCAAGGCAATAATGCCTGGCAAACGTGTGTAGAGAAGCCCACGTCGCCGCCTGACAGATGTCCTGCAAAGGGACTCCCCGTCCCAAGGCAGTAGTAGCCGCCGTGGCCCGAGTAGAATGGGCGCGCAGCCCAACAGGAGGGTCCTTTTTAGCCAAGGAATAGCAGATTTTTATACACAAAACGACCCACCGAGAGATGGTTCGTTTGTGCACAGCTTTCCCCTTCTTAGCGCCCACGTACCCAACAAAAAGCTGGTCGTCCACCCGGAACTGTTTTGTGCGGTCCAGATAGAAGGAGAGCGCACGTTTTGGGTCCAGACGGTGGAGCCTCTCTTCCTCTTTGGAAGGATGCGGAGGCGGAAAGAAGGTGGGCAAGGTGACAGACTGCCCAAGGTGAAATGGAGTCACCACTTTAGGAAGAAAAGAGGGACGAGGCCGAAGGACAACCTTGTCCGGATGAACAGAGAGAAAAGGAGGCTTTGAAGATAAAGCCTGGAGCTCACTCACCCGTCTAGCCGAGGTGATGGCTACCAGAAAAGCAGTCTTTAGAGTTAGAAGACGAAGAGGGCAATTGTGAAGAGGCTCGAAGGGAGCGCACATCAGGAATGTCAAAACCAGATTCAAGTCCCACTGAGGCATTACAAAAGGGACAGGAGGGAACGTGTGTGTAATGCCTTTGAGAAAGCGTGTAACCACAGGGGACTTGAAAAGAGAAGGCTGATCAGGAAGCCGCAAGAAGGCGGAGATGGCAGCAAGATAACCTTTCAGGGTGCCCAGGGCAGAGCCCTGCCGGGCCAGAGAAAGAAGGAAGAGGAGAACCTCAGAAAGAGGGGCGGAAAGGGGATCCACAGCCTTTGCTGTGCACCATGCCACAAATTTGTTCCACCGGCAGGCGTATACCGACTTTGTGGAGGGACGCCTGGCTGCCAGAATGATATCACAGACTTCAGGAGGCAAGTCAAATGGCATCAACTGCCGCCGCTCAATCTCCACGCATGGAGGTGGAGGCTGGACAGGTTCGGGTGGAGGACCGTCCCCTGCTGCTGCGACAGAAGATCCTCCCGAAGGGGCAGACGTATCGGGGGATCGGTCAACAGACTGAGTAGCTCGGGATACCAGTATCTTCGTGCCCAATCCGGAGCCACCAAGATGACTTGGGCCCGGTCGCGCCTGATCTTCTTCAGCACTCTGGGCAGAAGTGGTATAGGCGGAAAGGCGTACAACAGACCGCAACTCCACTCGTGACGAAAAGCGTCGCCGAGCGAGTGCCGCCTTGGAAATTCCAACGCGCAGAACTGCTGACATTGCGCGTTCTCTTCGGTGGCGAATAGATCTAACCAAGGCTCTCCCCACTGCTGAAAGAGGCCTTGCACCACTTCGGAGTTCAGACGCCATTCGTGATCCATCATGCACCGGCGGCTGAGTTCGTCTGCTCTGGCGTTCAGAGAGCCCGCCAGATGTTGAACCACCAGGGTGACGCCCTGGTGTTCCAGCCATGTCCAGAGGCGCAGAGCCTCCTGACAAAGGGTCCACGACCCCACCCCGCCCTGTTTGTTGCAGTACCACATGGCGGTGGTGTTGTCCGTGAACACCTGCACGACACTTCCCCTGACAGAGGGAAGGAAGGCTTTCAGTGCAAGCCGGATCGCTCTCAACTCCAACAGGTTGATGTGGAGACGAGACTCCGCCGGAGACCAGAGGCCTCTGATCTCCGCCTCTCCCATATGGCCACCCCAACCCAGGAGGGACGCATCCGTCACTACGACATGCTCCGGTTGGGGAAGGGAGAGGCTCTTGCCCTTGACCCACTCGCGGTCCGTGAGCCACCACTGCAACTGCTGTGCAGTGCCCTCCGAGATCAAGACATGGTCGGACAGGTTGCCGTGATGCTGGGCCCACTGAAACTTCAGGTCCCACTGCAGAGCCCGCATGCGCCGCCTGGCGTGATGCACTAGTAGGATGCAGGAGGCCATCAGCCCCAGAAGCCGCAACACTAGCCTGACCGAAACCCGGGATAGAGGCCGAAAGATGGGAATCAGGGCCTGTATATCCCGGACCCGCTGTTCCGGTGGATGGACCCGGAACTGCGCCGAATCGAGAACCGCTCCGATGAAGAGGAGCTTCTGAGAGGGACTCAAGTGTGACTTTGGCACGTTGATGGAAAACCCCAGCAAATGCAGGAGATCCGCCGTAGTCTGGAGGTGGGAGACGACTGCCTGGGGCGAGCCCGCCTTCAACAACCAGTCGTCGAGATAGGGGAAGACTGGGACCCCTGATCTGCGCAGATGAGCTGCGACCACCGCCATCACTTTCGTGAACACCCGAGGGGCACTGGTGAGGCCGAAGGGGAGCACGGTAAACTGAAAGTGCTCTTGGCCCACCGTGAACCGCAGGTAACGCCGGTGGGCCGGCAGGACGGGGATATGGAAATATGCGTCCTGCAAGTCCAACGCTACCATCCAGTCTCCAGGGTCTAGGGCAGCTAAAACCTGAGCCAACGTTAGCATCTTGAACCTTTCCTTTCGGAGGAAGGCATTGACGTTCCGGAGGTCCAAGATAGGGCGCAGGCCCCCCTTGCCCTTCTTGGGAACCAGAAAGTAGTGGGAATAACAACCACGACCTACTTCTGGACTCGGAACGCGCTCGACGGCCCCCTTGGCCAAGAGAGCCGAAACTTCCTCGCGGAGAAGATCCAAATGATCCCCCGAGATACGGTGGTGCTGTGGTGGCATGGCTGGAGGGGTCGTCTCGAAGGGGAGGGAGTAGCCCCTTCGGACGATTTGCAGCACCCACCTGTCCGATGTTATGGACCGCCAGTGGAGCAGGTGATGGCGAACTCTGCCGCCCACTGGCGTGGTATGGGCCTGAAAGCTCGGACTAGGAAGGCTTTGAGGCGGATGCTGCCGGGGTGGATGTGGGCTGACCACGTCGGCCTCCATTTCCGCCACGGCGGAAGCCACGTCCGCGACCGCGCGCAGGTTGGTTCTGCGGCTGGTGGCTCTGCGGACGTGAGGAGGCGCCCCTTCCTTGGCCACGAAAGGGGCGAAAAGCGGAGGTGTGCGCCCGCGGAGCCGAGAGGCCCAAGGACTTGGCCGTAGCCCGGGAGTCCTTAAAGCGGTTCAGCGCACTGTCCGCCTTCTCACCAAACAGGCGAGTGCCATCAAAGGGCATGTCCATGAGGGTGTTCTGGACATCCCCGGAAAATGACGTGGACCGCATCCAGGCGTGGCGGCGGAGCGCCACCGTGGTGGAAATCGCCCGACCTAGCGAGTCCGTGGTGTCAAGCCCACATCTTATGGCGTGCCGTGCTGCATCCCTCCCATCGGCCAGAGCCTGGGAAAGACGTGGCCGGACCTCCTCCGGACACAGGGGCAGCACGTCCTCCACCGTATCCCACAGGGAATGGGAATAACGGTCCAAGAGACAGGCGGTATTTAAGGACCGCAGGCCCAAACTAAGGGACGAGAACAGTTTCTTGCCAAACTGCTCGAGTCTCTTGGAATCCCGGTCCGGCGGAGCGGTCGGGAAGGAGGATTGGGAAGTAGAGGCCTGGATAACCAGACTCTCGGGGGTGGGGTGTTGGGACAGGAAGCTGGGGTCGCCCGGAGCAGGGCGGTGGCGCCTGGCAACGTTCCTATCCACAGGAGGAACTGTGGAGGGCTTGGACCAGGTGCCCTGCAGAACGTCAGTGAGGGCCTCGTTAAACGGCAGCAGAGGCTCAGTGGAGCTTGCTGAGGTTTGAAGCACCTCAGTGAGGATGTTGGTCCTCACAGCCACGGCAGGCAACTCGAGCCCAAGGGCCTCAGCCGCCTTGCGCAGCACCACAGAAAATGCTGCACCCTCCTCCGAAGCCACGGTCGGAGGAGAAGTGAATCCAGCGTCTGGCGAGGTGTCCAGCCCGCTGGCCTCCCCCAGTTCATCTGCCCAGTCCTGAGAAAGCTGTGACTGAACAGCCAGAGGGTCCTCGAACCCCTCCCAGTCGCCCCCTTCTTCCGATTCCTGATAAACAGGAGGAATGATCGGAACCGGACTGTAGAGATGGTAGGTCTCTAGCGGCGTCGGATGCGGCGTCGGCGGACGCCGTGCCGGCGTCGGGTCCGGATGAGGGCTAAACTGGGGCGTCGGCGTCACAGGCGTCGGCGTCGGCGGCGCCGGTGACGGCGTCGGTGGTTCAGGCGTCGGCGCCGGTGGAGGAGTGACAAGGTCAACCGGCGTCGACTGGGGCCCAGGCATGGGCCCCGCGGGGACCTGCGGCGTCGAGACCGGAGTCGTCGACGGCGCCGGGGCCGGAGCCGCCGGCACGCGAGGTCGCCCAGTCGAGCCCGCGGGGCCCGAAGGCGCGCCAGCGGGCGTCGACGGCGGGGCCAGGCTCCTCATGGCCGAGAGGAAGGCGCTGATCTCCGCCGGCGCCGCGTCAGCCCCAGGGACCGGAAGGTATGGGGGCGGACGCGGCACCTGCGGCTCCGCCGGAGCCGCGGGGGTGGAACCACTTGGACCCTCGGCCGAGTCGCGCGACCGGCGAGGGGAGTCCGAAGAGCGATGTCGCCTCTTGGACTTCTTTGAGTGCTTGGACTTACCCGACGACTTGGAGCCCGACGATCGATGGTGGCGTCGGCTAGGGCTCCGCGAGCGATCCTTGGACCTCCTCCTGGACCGGGATCGCGCACGACGCGGAGCCGAGTGGCGAAGCTCGAGAAGCTTGCGGGACCGCTCCCGCCTAGCCTTCGAAGTCAGGGCCTGGCAGTCGTTGCACGACTCCGCGTCGTGGTCGAGGCCTAAGCAATAGAGGCACCGGCGGTGGTGATCGGTCACCGACATCAGTCGATGACAGTCTTCACAAGCCTTGAACCCAGGCATCCTACCGGCACCAGATGTCGACAGACAGGGATCAAAAATGATCAAAAAGAGTTAGTCAAAAAAGACTAAAAGGGGTAGCTCTCCCGGATCTGCGCTTACTGGCGCGGAAAAAAGAAGAACTGACGTCAGCGCGCGAGGGCGGCGTCTAAGTACTCCGACGACGTCATCCCGGCGCACGACGCCGACGACGGACGCGGAGCCGCAGACGACGCCTAGCGACGCGCAAGGGGTATTGCTGACGAAAAATCTTCCGGATCCAGTCTGACGCCTGGGGATATTCTAAGGTGAGGAATCTAACTAACGTGTTTCTTTCAGATCTCCACTTCAGACCAGGCTGAAGTTTCAAAATCATTGCCCAACAGACAGTCCACAGGTTGGTCTGGGGAAAGCACAACTCTTTTAAGGCCAGTTACCCCTCCCCAGCTGAGATTCACAACTCCCAATGAATGATCTGTCCTTTATCCCGAAGAGAACCACTGCAACCAACGTGCGGCAATTGTTACGAATCCTGGGAGAGAGTCACGCTAAAACACCAGATGCGGCAGTTCTCTCGGTAGATATTGAAAAGGCGTTTGACAGTCTAGAATGGCCATATTTGTCTCGAGTTCTTCATGCAGCTGCTATATAGGTCGGCGACGGCGCGCGTACGCACGGGCGCGACAATCTCTTCGGCTTGCCCGATTGGACGGGGCACGCGACAGGGATGTCGCTCTCCCCATTATTATTTGCTCTGGACATCGAGCCTCTAGCGTCCCATGCCCGATTGGGGAACTACTATGCAGGGTTGTATTTGCGGGGGGACATACAGTTTATCTCCCTATATGCGGATGACTTATTGTTGTTCCTAGGGAATATGACGACGGACTTAGATGGCGCGAGACACTTACTTTGTGTGTTTGGCCGCTTTTCGGGGTTGAGGGAGAATTGGGCAAAGACTTGTTTATTTCCAGTGGCCCCGACTGCAACAGAACCTCTCCAGCTGATGGAGGTCCGTTGGGAGCCTAGCTGTCTGTCTTATCTCCGTACCAATATTTACCACGCCCCGACGATTTACTGGAGGGCTATGTTGGTCGGGTCATACGTGGCATCAGGGGTAGCATGGCATTTTGGAGTGCGCTGCCGCTTTCGGTAGTGGGGCGGGTAGCGCTCCTGAAGATGATAGCGCTACCGCGTTTATTATACTATTTTCGGACTTTGACGATTTGGATCCCGGGCTCTGTATTTAAGCAGCTTCGCTCTATGATTAGCGGGTTCCTCTGGGGGGCAGGTAGTAGATGAGTAGCAATGACCACGATGATAAGGCCAAGAGCGGATGGGGGCATGGCGGTTCCGGATTTTGAGTGGTATTATTTAGCAGCCCAGCTGCAGTGGCTAACACAGGCTGTGGCAAGTGAGTTCCGAGGTCCGGATGGTCCGGAGGGTCGTTGGATCCCGCGCTATATCTTGTCCTTCATAGTGCTACAACAGAAGATGCGACTTGAACTGCTTACGATCGAGGAACGGACAAAGAGGCTGTGCTGGAACCGGAGTCAGCGTAAGGCTGGCTTCGCTCGCCCGTATGCCCCGGAGATACCGCTGGGTATGTGCATAGCACTCCCGCATGGAGAGGACTGGACAGCGCTGGAAAATTGGGAGGACCTGGGGATACAGGTATTGGGGGACTTGTACGAGAACGAGACCTTGCTGTCTTTCCAAGACTTGCGACATAGGTATGATCTCCCGCGGGAGGACTACTTGTTGCATTCAGCGATTATAACCTCGCTATTGGAAGACGGGTTTGTCGGAACCTCGAACCTCAATGGCATGCCAATATATATTAATGGCCGCGGGGACATTTAAGGCCATAACGTGCCTTTACCGCCGAATGCTGACAGAGAATCTAGACCCGTTGAGAACACTGCAGGGGAAATGGGAAGTGGATCTTGGTAAGGAAATCCCTGAGAAGGTGTGAGCTGAACTGCTTAAGAGGGCATGGAAGAGTACGAGGAATGCCCGGTTTCAATTGATATAGTTTTTTAACCTGCATAGGGCGTATCTAACTCCTGCAAAGCTTAATCAGTATTTTGTGGAGGCGGCGGCTCAGTGTCCGCATATGTTGTGGGGATGCACGTCCTTGGGAACCTATTGGGAGGAGGTGTTGGATGTTTTGAATATGGTTACTGATAGGGCAGTTATAATGTACAGTATCCCTCTAGACCTAAATTGCTTTTACTTTTGTGGGTTCACATGGAGAAAATACGACAACTATATACGTATATTTTATCTGTTTTATTCATTTTTTGATTCCTTTTTTCATTATTTTTACATTTGAATAGAATTCATCACTTGTTTTGGAAAAGCAAACTATACAAAATTTATTATTTCTCCTTGATGTGTGTACAGAACTATTTCCACTGTGCACAAATGTATAGCAAGTTTTTACATATGCTTTGGCCTAAAAAGACCAAGATTAATACAAAGTCAGAAGAGAAAACAATTTTTTTATCAAAAACATACAAATCTTGACATTAATTCAAGAGATATCCCCACACCATATACACCTCTAAACATACTACATACATATCACTTTCATACTCAACATTCATACTCCACCCCAGAAACAACCAACATGCGCAGAATTAGCCAAACAGGGGTGAGCCGCTCAACCCTCTGATGCTATGCAGAACGCTGGGGTGTGTCACACAAACTGGTCGACGCACGTTTCGGTGGCTTAGTCTTCTTTGAATGCCACCTTCCTCAGGACCTGTGGCTACGTGTTTTTACCACAGGTAAGGATAGGGGACCTGGTTTTCTGAAAATTAATTAAATAATGTTAAAAACATGTTTTTTGGCCTAGTATTACCATGTTTATATCCCACAGGAGAATGTACAATTTATCTCCAATGTATATAACTAACGAGAGTTTTCTATACTGTCACGACAGCAATGGTGCCACTGAGTTTAGCTCTCTCTGAAATGTATAGAGAAGAAGAGTTTTTAGAGAAGTAGTAAAAGAATGAGGAAACAAAGAAAGAAGGAACATAGATTTCTGACAGCCCCAGTTCTACAACAGTTCTCATATGTGTCTAGAGACATTGTCGCTCTACATAGATTATTATTGTTCTGTGTGATGGTTCGGGCTAGCTTCTCTTTATTAGTTCTAGGTATGAAGAGTAAAGGTAATATAATCTACCTGTTCTGTGTCGATATTCTGGTAGCAGTACTTGCTTCCTATAGTTGTTTGTCGTATAGTCACTTTCTATGATCCTGGTCTGGCTGGTGCTGTAAAGAAATTCATATTGTCATTAATTGGGCGTATTGTATTTATACATGCTTCATGGCTGTGTTGTTATCCTGTGAGTCCCAGTTTTACATCTACTATGTGTACCTTGGTGGAACTGAATCCTCAAATTCAGAAACGTTGGATCATCGCGTAATAGAGGTTCTGGGTCTTGTCCCGATAGGACACAGTTGAGATCAACCTTAATGTGGTTATTTCATGCCTGCATATAATGATAAAAGTTAGGGATTGTTACTATTTGCATTCGAGGTTACGAGAGATACGGAATAGGCTATTTGTACTGTTCTCAGAAGGTCAGTCTATTTTTGATGACCTACTTGATCTGTACGTGTCCTATTGGCTCTTCCTTGTAATCCTTTCTTGTTTCTCTTCCTTCTTCACAGGCCACTGCTTTTGTAGATATCTGCGTGGGAATCAGTGGTGCCCTTCTTATTGGGAGCCCTGGTGGGTAATATGAAAAAATTCACATTATGCAGGGTCCTAGTTTTGCTGACCATGGAGCATGTTCCATGGTTGTTCTAAACTCTCTACTGTAGCAGTAGCTATTGCCTATTGGGTGTTTTCACTCAGTGTTAGAACGATGTGCGGTCTCTACTTTATTCGTTCTTACTAGGGTTGCTCAAAAGGGCTTGCTTGTATAAGTCGCCGTGTTAATTCTCCACCTACGATGGAGGGGTACCTCATGAGCATCGTAAACAATATTACGTAAGCACACTAACTGTTCTGATATTATTGCCACCTTCGTGAAAATAGCGAAATAAGACTCAGCTACACTAAGAGTCTACTATTTGTACAGTCTCTCAACAGAGTGTCTTACCTGCCAATGATGGCGTCAGCACACTAACTGTTCTAATATTATTGCCACCTTCGAGAAAATAGTAAAATAAGACTCAGCTGCACTAAGAGTCTGCTGTTTATGCTGTCTCTCAACAGGGTGTCTTACCTGCCAATAATGGCGTATGTCCACCAGCCGCAGTTCCTGACGTGAACCGGTTCCGATTAGATGGTAAACGATACTGTTGCCTTTTTATATTCTTGGCAATCGTGATACGAGGTTGCTGATGCAGTGCACCTGCGGCGCTCTACGACATAATACGTAGCGCGACTACTGACGTTACCTGTTCATAGGTGACTATGCTATCGGCGGCTCCATCTTGGAATGGCGACTTGGAGGATAGAATCTGTGTGTATTCTGGGTGTTCGAGAACATTGATACAAATATTTGCCTAATATTTCAAAGGTACGAAATAAAAAGTTTGTGTGGGGCAAATTAGTAGTGTATTATTACACCTCACGTGGTCTGGCTACTCAGCTTGTATCGCGGAACCTGGCCGCCATCTTGGACTGGGTCAGTGCTGGTTTACGTGTTTCAAGTAGTCTGACTATTCTTGGTTATTCTAACAAGATACTGTACGGATCTCGGCCGCCATCTTGAGCAGAGCCATTAGTTGTATACGTTTTTTTAAATTAAACAGCTGTCAGGAAGTGTACAATGAGTTAGGCACGGCGCGTGTAGGATACCACAATAAGGGATCATCCTTATTGTGTGTGGGCAAGCAGAGTACGTATTTTCAATTGGGCAAAAGGGCTCATGGTCATGATCTCGTAATTTCACCATATGTACATCTGTACATTGTGGAGTGGCCCACACCCCAATGGGGACTGACATACTTTGCATAGATGTACTCAGAAATGTGGCAGCCACCATGGCTGTGCCAGGTCTCTAGCAATCAGTACAGATAAGGAATACGGAGCATGTTATGCTTTGTATATGATTGAAGTGACCCCTTATCTTGTGTGCCATACTATTTCTTCGTTCAGACCGGTTTTAACTGTATCTAAGGTATAGATCCAATAAGTCTCACGTACTTTTCTGACTTCTTGTGTATCTTTCCCTGAAATGTTTTTTACCTTTTCTAAGATCAGCCATCTCAGTTCATTTTCATTGTGTTGTAAATCGATGCAATGTTGGACCATGGGGCATGCACATTTTTTTGTTTTGATGGCAGATCTGTGTTCACTGTAGCGGGTTCTAAACTCACGACCTGTCTCGCCTACATAGCCCAATGCACATGGGCACAGTATGAGGTACACAAGGTTTTGACTCCTACAATTTGTAAAGTCACGTAATTTACCTGCCTTTCCTTGGTAATTCCAAGTTTCAGTAACAAGGGCACTGTCACAAGCAATACACGTGCCACATTTGTGGTTACCTAGGATCGGGGGTCCTACCAAAGTGGTTTGTGGATTCAGTTGTTTCTGTTTAGGCCTTGTATGTACCAGGCTGTCCTTGAGATTCCGATTTCTACGGTATGCGAGGATAGGTTTTTGGATGATCTCTTGCCCTTCGTTGGCATTGAGGATATGCCAGTTTTTGTTCAAGATCTTCTTTATTTTGAAATTTAAGGTCGAATGGTTCACAACACAAACCATTTTGTCGTTCTTGGGGCGAGTATTTCCTGCTAGTAGGGCATCACGGTTGTAGTAGCGTGCCCTTTTGTAGGCAGATCTGATCAGACGTTTAGGGTAGCCTCGTGCAAGCAGTCTCTGTTTTAGATCTTCTCCGTGTTTGTCAAAATCTTGGATGTTAGAACAGTTGCGTCTGATTCGCAGGAACTCCCCAAAGGGGATAGAATCTTTTTGACAATTTGGGTGGTAACTGGTATGTGACAGGATAGTATTCTTGGATGTTGGTTTCCTAAAAAAACTGACAGAGATCTTACCATCCTCTGCTTGTATGATTATATCCAAAAACTCTACTGATATGGTACTTCTATGACAAGTAAATTTCAAATTCTTGTCACTGGCATTCAGCCAGTCAATAAAGGTAGTCAGGGTTTCTTCATCTCCACGCCAGATAAAGAAAATGTCATCAATGAATCTGTGCCATCTATGGACATTCTCATAGAACGGAGCTATTTCATTGAAAATGTGTTTTAGTTCATATTCACCCATATATATGTTGGCCACACTTGGGGCACAGGATGCCCCCATACTGGTCCCTTTAATTTGATGATAGAGATCCCCTCTAAAATCAAAGTAGTTGTTTTTCAGCACTATTTCCAAGCATTCCACTATGAAGGTGTTAGGTCTGTCTCCTGGTGTTCTTTCTAGGAGGGTTTTTACTGCTTCTACTGCTTGTTGTTGTGGTATGTTAGTATATAGTGCTTCGATATCAAGCGTAACCAAAATCTCATTGTTGGGGTCATAGAGTACATTTTCCAGTTTTTTGATGATATCACCTGTGTCCTTAATATAGGATTTGTACTGAGTTGTTAGTGGGCATAGGAACGTGTCCACGTATTTGGATAGTGGTTCAGTCGAGGAATTGATAGAAGAGACTATTGGGCGTAGTGGTGGATCTGAAATACTTTTTTACTCTTTATTCTTGAAAAATTAGGCAAACATTTGCATTATTGTCCTTGAACACCCAGAATATACACAGATCCTATCCTCCAAGTTAGCTCTGCTCAAGATGGCGGCCGAGCTCCGCATAGCATCTCGTTATAATAACTAATAATAGTCAGACCACTCGATACACGTAAATTAGTACTGACCCAGTCCAAGATGGCGGCCAGGTTCCGCGATATATGCTGAGTAGCCAGACTACGTGAGGTGTAATAATACACTACTAATTTGCCCCACACAAACTTTTTATTTCGTACCTTTGAAATATTAGGCAAATATTTGTATCAATGTTCTCGAACACCCAGAATACACACAGATTCTATCCTCCAAGTCGCCATTCCAAGATGGAGCCGCCGATAGCATAGTCACCTATGAACAGGTAACGTCAGTAGTCGCGCTACGTATTATGTCGTAGAGCGCCGCAGGTGCACTGCATCAGCAACCTCGTATCACGATTGCCAAGAATATAAAAAGGCAACAGTATCGTTTACCATCTAATCGGAACCGGTTCACGTCAGGAACTTCGGCTGGTGGACATACGCCATTATTGGCAGGTAAGACACTCTGTTGAGAGACAGCATAAACAGCAGACTCTTAGTGCAGCTGAGTCTTATTTTACTATTTTCTCGAAGGTGGCAATAATATTAGAACAGTTAGTGTGCTGACGCCATCATTGGCAGGTTAAAACACTCTGTTGAGAGACTGTACAAATAGTAGACTCTTAGTGTAGCTGAGTCTTATTTCGCTATTTTCACGAAGGTGGCAATAATATCAGAACAGTTAGTGTGCTTACGTAATATTGTTTACGATGCTCATGAGGTACCCCTCCATCGTAGGTGGAGAATTAACACGGCGACTTATACAAGCAAGCCCTTTTGAGCAACCCTAGTAAGAACGAATAAAGTAGAGACCGCACATCGTTCTAACACTGAGTGAAAACACCCAATAGGCAATAGCTACTGCTACAGTAGAGAGTTTAGAACAACCATGGAACATGCTCCATGGTCAGCAAAACTAGGACCCTGCATAATGTGAATTTTTTTATATTACCCACCAGGGCACCCAATAAGAAGGGCACCACTGATTCCCACGCAGATATCTACAAAAGCAGTGGCCTGTGAAGAAGGAAAAGAAACAAGAAAGGATTACAAGGAAGAGCCAATAGGACACGTACAGATCAAGTAGGTCATCAAAAATAGACTGACCTTCTGAGAACAGTACAAATAGCCTATTCCGTATCGCTCGTAACCCCGAATGCAAATAGTAACAATCCCTAACTTTTATCATTATATGCAGGCATGAAATAACCACATTAAGGTTGATCTCAACTGTGCCCTATCGGGACAAGACCCAGAACCTCTATTACGCGATGATCCAACATTTCTGAATTTGAGGACTCAGATTCAGTTCCACCAAGGTACACATAGTAGATGTAAAACTGGGACTCACAGGATAACAACACAGCCATGAAGCATGTATAAATACAATACGCCCAATTAATGACAATATGAATTTCTTTACAGCACCAGCCAGACCAGGATCATAGAAAGTGACTATACGACAAACAACTATAGGAAGCAAGTACTGCTACCAGAATATCGACACAGAACAGGTAGATTATATTACCTTTACACTTCATACCTAGAACTAATAAAGAGAAGCTAGCCCGAACCATCACACAGAACAATAATAATCTATGTAGAGCGACAATGTCTCTAGACACATATGAGAACTGTTGTAGAACTGGGGCTGTCAGAAATCTATGTTCCTTCTTTCTTTGTTTCCTCATTCTTTTACTACTTCTCTAAAAACTCTTCTTCTCTATACATTTCAGAGAGAGCTAAACTCAGTGTCACCATTGCTGTCGTGACAGTATAGAAAACTCTCGTTAGTTATATACATCGGAGATAAATTGTACATTCTCCTGTGGGATATAAACATGGTAATACTAGGCCAAAAAACATGTTTTTAACATTATTTAATTAATTTTCAGAAAACCAGGTCCCCTATCCTTACCTGTGGTAAAAACACGTAGTAACAGGTCCTGAGGAAGGTGGCATTCAAAGAAGACTAAGCCACCGAAACGTGCGTCGACCAGTTTGTGTGACACACCCCAGTGTTCAGCATAGCATCAGAGGGTTGAGCGGCTCACCCCTGTTTGGCTAATTCTGCGCATGTTGGTTGTTTCTGGGGTGGAGTATGAATGTTGAGTATGAAAGTGATATGTATGTAGTATGTTTAGAGGTGTATATGGTGTGGGGATATGTCTTGAATTAATGTCAAGATTTGTATGTTTTTGATAAAAAAATTGTTTTCTCTTCTGACTTTGTATTAATCTTGGTCTTTTTAGGCCAAAGCATATGTAAAAACTTGCTATACATTTGTGCACAGTGGAAATAGTTCTGTACACACATCAAGGAGAAATAATTAATTTTGTATAGTTTGCTTTTCCAAAACAAGTGATGAACTCTATTCAAATGTAAAAATAATGAAAAAAGGAATCAAAAAATGAATAAAACTGATAAAATATACGTATATAGTTGTCGTATTTTCTCCATGTGAACCCACAAAAGTAAAAGCAATTTAGGTCTAGAGGGATACTGTACATTATAGCTTGTTGTTTTTTTGTTCCCCCTGTTCCCTGACCTCAAATCAATTCATTAGGAGGTCACCTTGTATCAATTGTTTACTGATAGGGCAGTGACATTGGAACCGGTCACTTGTCTACTGCACTGGTTCCCGCATACTGCCAGAACGAAAGTGACTAGCAAATTCATAGATTTGGTGCTTGTCTTGGCAAAGCGAGAGATTACAATGCATTGGAAAGCACGACAGGGGCCTAAGGTGGGGAGATGGCGGGCGGAATTGATTAAATGGGCGCTGAGTGAAGGAATTATTCGATTGCAACAAGCCTCACGTATGAATAACGACAAAGCGTATGAGACAGCGAGGGCATGGGAGGCCTTATTTGCAGCTCTTCAGACACCGGACATAGATTCGGAGGAGGGCTCACTTGAGGAAGAACGAGGGGTCCCAGCTCCCACACTTGCATAGATTGACCAACTAGCTGCAGGTCAATAGCAACAGTTAACGGGTATGATATCAATGCCTACGGTACTGTACTGCCCCTGTTCATTGATGTTGTTGAGCTGATCCGAGGGAGTTGTGTAATTGTTTATACTGTATATACTTTATGGCGCACCGGTGAATGGGGTAGGAGGGAGGGGGGTGGGATTAGTAGGGGACGCAGTAGGTATTATATTATGCTGAGTACATTGTTATGTTATTAATACTGCATACACTGTTCGTATTGGAAAACTAATAAAAAAAGATTTTTTTAAATGAATGATCTGTCCTGAAATTTGCTTGCATTGGTCACTTGGAAACGTTTACCAAATATGATCTGGTCAGGAGACACAAGTTGCTCTGTCACCATAGTGACACTGGCCCTTTTGTCCCTGTGTGCCATAGCTTCCAGACCATTAATCAGAGACTGTTGCCTACACTTACCCAAGGTAATGAGACTTACAAGTAAATGGCAAGTTCCATGCCACTGTCGCAGACAAGGTCAGCCTGAGTGGGTGTTCTGACTAGGCCAGTGCCGACTTCAGAACACAAGGTTGGGGAGAGGAGTTGGCCTATCGGCTAGGGCGTTCGACCTCGGACCTGGGGAACTGTGTTCGGGTCTCGGTAATGACGCTGAACATCCTGTGATTCTGGGCAAATCACTTAATCTCCCCGTGCCTAACAAAAAATGAATGTGTATCCTCATGTAACGTAACTGGTGCTATGTAAAGCGCTCTGATACCCGATTGGATTCGGGTCAAGTTCGCGCAATATAAAACTCTGCAAAAAAAAAAAGTTAACCCTACCAATCCCTTAGTGGCACTACTACTACCTGTACTGGTGCTAGGGGCACTAGTTGCCTATGGGGCAGTAGTAGTAGTTTCTTTGGTGTTAGCTTTAGAGCAATTGGCATCCCTTGCTATGTGGCCACTCTCCTTACACAGGTTAACACCAAGGTTTCTTGCCAGGGGAAGAGGAGTTTTGGAACCCACCCCCAGAGGATGATTTTTGGGAACCCTGTGAAGACTCCTTTTTGTCTTTACCTTTCTCCCCACCCTTCACTTAGCCTTAGAAGATTCTTGCTTCCTCTGGTCACCACCACCACAACTGTTTTTCAGCTTGACCCTGGTGTGTCCACCAGGTAATGGTGCAGCTGCTGATTGGAACAGTTATTAAGGATGTGCTCCCTTATTAATAAATTGTACAGTCCCTCACAGTCATGTACATTACTTCCATGAAGCCAGCCTTCCAGTGCCTTAATATCACTGTATAAAAAGTCAACCCCGTTTTGGATGTGTGCTTTCTGTGTGTCTCTAAACTTAACCCTGTACTGAGCAGTGGTTAAAAGAAACCCATCTATGAGCGCACGCTTCAAGACTGTGTAGTTGTTAGCATCTTTCTCCTTGACAATGAGGAATTTGTCTCTACTTTTGCTAGCAAAGGAGAGACACAGGATAGCTGCCCACTGCCTTGAGGGACCTTCTGTACTTTACAGACCCTCTCCAAGACAGTGATCCATTTATTGATATCATCCCCCTCCTGGTAAGGAGGGACTATCCCACTCAGGTTCCTAGTATCAAAAGATTGCTCCCTGACCCTAGTTTCACTAGTGCTGCCACCATGGGACCCTAGTCCCAAATACTTCCTAACCTTTTGTACTTCCAGGGTCTCCTTATCAAGGGCCAACTGCTGCTTCTTGAGCCTGAGCTTAGCTCTCTCAAGTTTGAGCAAGTGATATTCTCTTTCTAATGAGTCCTCCCTCTTGCTAGGGATGGTGGTCCCTACGGAAGTGTTAAAGGCAATGTAATTGACAGACGAGGACCTAGACCTCCCCTGAAGTCTGTTCACTCTCATAGGAGGAACAAAGTGGGACCTGCCTCAAGGGGCCTTCTTTGGGTCATCTTACCCATTCCCTGGGAGATCAGAGTTCACCAGTGTGGGATCTTCAGACTTACCCATACCAAAGTTATCCTGCCCTTCTGGCCTATCGGGATTCTGAAGGTCATGCTGCATGAGCGGGAAACATCCCGAACAACGACTCCGGAGTCACGCAAGCCGAACAACGACTTGCCAGAACAACGACTCCGCCTTAACCACGATTCAGTCTAGTGTTTATGTAGGTCGAGTGTGCTCCTTTGTAGGACTAGCATGTCTTTTCTGACTCTGCCGTAGAAGCGAATGCAGGTCTGAAATGTGCCTCCTGCATTCTTCAAAAATTTCATTCGGCTCCATGGGTAAGCGCACCAATTATCACCTATTACACAAGCACAGTTTAAAGAGGAAGGCGACAGCAGCTAAACCCCAGGCAGGACGGAGCCTTCTCAAGCAGCAACTCTCATGAGGTGCTGTGCTTACTTACCTCCGTTTTGTTTACATCTAGGTGAGTCATTCCCTCAACAAGCCCTACGTGCTATTTTCCAAAGTAAACCATCTCATTTATTCAATCTCCGATACACGTGCGTTGTACAAGTGCCAAAAGGCGCGCAACGCCTATTGAGCTCAAAGGGCTGGAAGAATGAGGCCCCCTCCCCCCCGAAATTTCACTCTAGTTGCCCCTCTGAGTGCCAACTATCTATCTGTGCATTCGTGATTCTCACACCACTATATTTCCATAACAGACATTATATGGCCTGATCTTAAACTACACACAATACTGCCACATTTGTTTCCGGTGTAGTACAACTTCAAGAGCAGCAATAGCATCAGTTCACTGCACTTCCACTCCATTATTTATGATTTTCAGTTCACCCCAACTCAAAGTTCTTTATCACAATAGATGATTCTGCCTTCATGCTGATAATATATAAAAGGCCAAAGCTCATTCTGTGATCCAGATACATGAAAAAGAAAATGAACACTAGATGGCAGGCTTGCATTCTGCTTGATCGATCTTTAACATCATAACATGAACAATATACCACGCGCTCCAAACTGTTGAAGCTCCGGATAAGTACTTAGACAGCAGGAAGTAGGGGAGGTGATGCTGTGGTAGGTCGACCTAGTGACATGGCGATCCATTAGCACACACAGGCAATGTAGCATCACAATTACAGTACGTGCAAGCATGGCTTGTGTGTGGGTGATCATGTTTATTTTTAGGGTGGGAGGAATTAGCATTTAAGGGGTGGGGGGGATTGAGGGAATTAGTTGGAAAGCATTTTTTAACACGCATTCCTTTACCACGAAAAATCGTGGTAAAGGAATGCGTTGAAAAAGAAATCGTGGTTTAGACGGCGTCGTGGTTAAGACCTCGTTGTAAGGGAAGTCGTGGTTAAGGAACTGTTATTCCAACATACAACCGCAGGAGCATCTCCAAGAGTTGCTCTTTGTTAGGGTTACTACCATTCTTTAGCTTTCTGGATACAGCCAAGATTCTAAGTTCCTAGAACTTAAGACCACTAGCCTCCCCAACTACAGACACTGTAACTAGGTGTAGTGTGGTGTTGCACCGACCTACCCTAGTGAAAACTAAACTTCCAAAGATTGGAGAAAGGGATGTGGCTAGACCCTTGATTGCCAATCCAAAAAGATCAGTAGAACTTACTATTTACAAAAAGTATTTTATATGTGCCTTATGCTAGTGATGTTTTTTCATCTAACCACACCTAGATTAGCTGGTAAAAAGTGCAGGCTTAAATCCCAACTGCTGCACAGCAATGTAGGAGGCTGGCTTAGTATAGGGTGCACGTTTATTTAAGTGAAGCACCTTGCACTAATCCAGACAACCCTTATGGTGATTGTAGTAGTGGTCTTATACAACCATAGAACGTTCTCTAAGAGGTAGCCGTGGAGAGCAGCTTCAGGCTTATCTTGAAGGAGTATTAAGCAGCTTGTTTTACCACATCTAATCATATAGTGTAGGTTAAACGAAAAGGAACCACACAGTGTATATGGAAAAAGATGTCTATTTATTACACAACACTCACTAACACATTGTTATATCTCCTACCTGGAGATAGCAACACAAATACATAATAATACTTCACATGCATTAGGTAAGTATCTACAAAATACAGTGGTCTCCAGGGGGAGACCAAACCATATATTAAGAAAGTGGAATGCGAACTGCGACCGAAGTCGGGACTTAGACAAGGAGACTCAGAGGAGCTAAGGACAAAAGAACCACTCACGGTAAGTACCCAGGAACCCCTTGGAGGCTGTGTGCAGAGTGAAAACAAGGCCGCGTGTCCAATAAAAGTCAACGGGGAACTTGCGGTTGCAGTTTTAAAGAAAAAGGACACTTCCCAGTGGACACTGAAGAAACTCTGTGGAAGACAGAAGGTTTGAGAGTCAGGAACCAGGATACCTACACCAGGGAAGCCGGGTGCATAGGTGCGTGGTGACGTCGGAAACCGCCGTAGACCACAATGGAGGACTTCAGGAAAGATGCAGCTGGAGAAGACTGTGCAAGAGGCCAGGGGAATCAAAGGGTGGATTCTGGAAATGAAGAACCTGTAAGCAGAGGGGACAGTGTCTATGCCACTCGGAGGTGACCAGGAGGCACGGAACAGCAATGCCCACCGATGACGGACGGTTAAAAGGAGTTCACGGTGACCTTGTCGCTGCAGTTGTGAGGACCAGGCAACGCTGAGCAAGACTAGGAGCTGTACACGAGCTGTCCCACGTCGGAAGTCGAAAACCAGGGGGTCAGTGTCTGGCGGGAGCATCAACAAGCCATGGCAGCTGCAACAGGTCTAGAAGGTGAAGAAGGAGCGACGTTGGGACCAGCAAGGTCCAAGGGATTTACCACAAGCAGGAGAGTCAGAGAAGGCTCTAACCAAGCAGGTGAGCCCTCAGAAGCAGAAGACTCCTCTCAAGAGTATCAACAGGCAAAAGGAGTTGCAAGAGGACCTTAAGCAGCTTACCAAGAAGGAAGGCCCACCGTGCAAAGGATGCAGTGAAGACGCTGTACTTGGCAGGAAGAGATGCTGGACGCTGGGGCTTCTTGTAGCCCAAAGATATCTGGAGTGCAGAGGCACCAAGTCTTGGCAACTGCAAGTTGACACGGTGCACAAGGGTTTGGTCTAAGTGGTTCCGAAGAGGGATACTGACCTGAAAGGTGCAGAGAAAACTGGTAAGGCCTCGAGGGAGTTGCAGACCCACCACCTGTGTTGCTGAGCCTTTCGAAGTCCGTGGGACCACAGGAGCAGCAGACCGGTCAGCTTTGTTGTGGTGCCCTCAGATGCAGGAGAGTGATTCCTTCCCTTCGGGTGACTACTTCAGGTGTGCTTGATGCCCATAGGTCTGGTGAAGATCGTAGAAGAAGCACAGACATAGACAACGAAGAAGACTTGCAGAACAGTGAGACCAGGAGCAGCACTAATGCAGTTTCGGTTCCAGGCGAAATCCAGTGAAGTCCAAGATTCTGGACGGTCGAAGCATGATGTGGTTTCAGGGTTGGGCTTGTCCCGTGACAATTCTTTAGAGCCACCCACAGGTAAGCCCTTAAAGTTCCCTAGTGAAAGGGTTGGAAAGAGTCAGGAGTCCCTCCCAGAGGAGGGTCTGTACAGAGGGGAGGATACTCCCATTTCCTTTGTCCAGTATCACACCAGAGTGGGAGCCAAGAGCTCCCAGAACTGCTTCCAACTGGAGTATGCAAGGGCACCAAATGTACCCTTCAAAGCAGTCTGGTTGCGCTGGCAAGCGCCCCCATCCCAGCCCAATACACTAAGTCTTGTCTGGGAGGTGGTCACATTGTTCTACTTTGCCCTGCTCAAGCTTGGCTCAGCGGCAGGAGGGCCGAATTGTGTTTGAGGTCGACAGCAACACAAGCTTGCTGTCAAGCCCTGAAAGGCTGTAACTGGGAGTACAGAGGGGAACCCCCATGGCCCCCCCAGTACATTGGACCATACTTCCAACACTTGAATTGGTGTTGGGGTATGATTTCAACATGTTTGATACCAAACATGACTGGGTTCGGTGCAGCCACTATATAGTTAGACATCTCTTAATGACTGATGTCCACTATATGTATAACAAGCATTTGCAATGCAATAGGTCTCGCATTTACGTGAGTTTAAGCTATTGGCATTGTAAATGACAATGCCTTTTATTTATATTTTAAAAACCAAAATATAAATAAAAGGCATTGTCATTTAGAATGCCAATACCTCAAACTCGCATAAATGCAAGACCTATTGCATTGCGAATGCTTGTTTCTGTCTTGCGACTAGGTGAGGTTGTTTTGCAAGCTCCAGCGGTCCTGCTTCCAGTCAATCATTTGTTCCACTTTCACTAGCTTGTCCTATGTTGCTAACTAGCGAGACTTAAAGGAGGCTATGTCCATCCTATAGTTGACACAATGTTGGATCAACATTTGAATTTTGCTTGCTTGACCACCAATGCCATGTGCAAATAGTTAGATCTTCATTCAGGACTATGTACACAGTTGACTTGGTAGGTCTGTATAACAGAACAGAGAAAGAACAGGGCCATCTGGTGACAAGTACACCTATACTGCTATAAACAGGAGCAACCCATAAACCCAAAGGGACATGGGTAATGTTGACATCTCACAATACCCCAAGGGGAATCATTTGGAAAAAACAATTTCTGTAATTCATACAATACTATAAATCAATGCATTGCATGTGTAAATTAATTACAAAGAGGATATGGCCAACAATAATACTTAAAGATATTCTTAACTATATTTCTACATATGTATATATATGTACTTTACTAATGGCAGCATCAAGTAAGAATACAAAGTGCTCAATGTGCAAAGTGAACACACAGTGTCTGTGAAATTGAAGTGAATGGCGCAAAGTGATAAACGCAAAAAAGCACCCGCAAAAAGTAACAATAATCCAATACTGTACATGAAAATAAATGGATTAAAGCATTCATATATAACATAAATTAATAGAAGCATTCATATACATATATCTGATTGCACAATAAATGTCTTTTTCAGCTGGAAATAAGCCAACTGTGTTTCAACCTTTCAGATTTTATCAGGTCATCATCAAGACAAAGGGAGCACGAAAACTGTGATTGTTGCCTGCACAAAACAAAAATAAGAGAGCCCAAGTAGAGAAAGGACTGTGCAAGGAGTAAAAATTGACCAATAATAAAAAAATGATCTGTCAAAAGGGCCATATCATGAAGTACCTGTTAATATCCCGATTGGTACTGTGTTGGAAGAAAAGAGAAAGAACATTAAGGAATGGCTCAATCAAAAATGAAGGTGGTGCGTAATTGAAGTCACACCCGGCTGAAAAAAATATATACGCTCACAGGTATGTTCAGTGAAGTCTGATAATGCCTGAAAGAAAAGTGTTCAAGCATGCATGAGCCCAAAGATTACTCACAATTAATGGCCAGGGTATAAAGGGGTCTGTAGGTAACTTACCACATAGTATCATCAATATAAGCTGAAAAAGTCAAGGAAAGGACGTTCATGAGAGCGCCCTACTAAAGTGTAGACTACAAAAGAGGAGGCCACTGTTTTGAAGGAGGCAAAAAGGACATACCTGGATGAATAAAATCCTCTAGCAGAGAGAGTGGCGCTGTCACCGATACACAATAGTTTGAGTCAATTGGGCAAAAACAGAAGGTGTATAAAAGCAGTTGGTGCCACAACGCTGTGTGTTCAATGCATGCAAAAACTAGACCACACACCAGTCAATACAGGGAGTAAACAGGATGAGCGCCGGGATAGATCTGAATGGCACAGTGATGCATGGTAGCGAGTATAAAAAAAAGGTTGGTACACACTTGAAACGGCAAAAACAGCCGAAATGGGATGCCGAGTGGATCGCTATAATAGACACAGAGGAATGCTGAGAAAAAGGACAAGCATTGGCTGTGCGGCCGTGAAAGTGATCGCGCTAAGAAGCAGCAGCTGTTTTCAAGCACACTCGTGCTTGTGGCACCATCCGCCTTGCCGGGAGCGAGCAACAGCCAATTAGCATGCGCGCCGCTGCTCGCTCCTGCAAGGTGGATGCCGCCACAAGCACGAGTATGTGCTTCCAAAAACAGCAGAGCGACGGCTAAAGGTCTTCCTATGCAGCGCATGCGCGCTGCGTAGGAGAGGCCTAAAAATGGCTTACCGCACTTACAAAGCCTGGAGACTCGACTCCGGGATTTGTAGGGGTGTCCTGCTCATGCAGGTACAACCTCACACTTTTAACCAAGCACCCTGCCTTGAAGACTGAAAGGCCTGCCAGAGGGTGACTTATAGGTTTTAAGTGCAGTGACCTCAGAGTTAAAAAAAAAGTATATCAGTTGTGAGGGGTGCTAGCACCAACTCTCACAGACTGCAATGGCGGGCCTCTAGTCACAGTTTGAGTGGTCTCTCATGGGTGGCACAATACATGCTGCAGCCCATGGGAGACCCCTGGTTTACCTATGCTCTGGGTACCTTAGTACCATATAATAGGGACTTACAAGGGCACACCTGTAGTCAATTGTGGAGGTACAACAGTACTTACCATGGTCAATTTGGGGAGGAAGCACAGTAACTAGGGTCCTGGTTAGCAGGATCCCAGTCAGACTAGTAAAAAAAACATACAGACACCAGCAAAAAAGGGGGGTAACCATGAAAGCAGATCCTACTTTCCTATACCTATGGTGTTTGGTATCAAACAGCTTGTCTTATTAAATACATACTGAGCTCAGTATTTGATTTATTATGACAGGCACCCAGAGGTCCCCTTAGAGGTACCCCCTGAACCTTACTGGTCTTCTAGTGTGCTGGCTCACTGATATCTACCAGCCTGCCACCACAGACAAGTTTCTGGCCCTGGTAGGTGACAGCCAGCACACTCAGAGGTCAGGAAGCAATGCCTGATCCGGAGAAGCTGCTATCACCTCCTCCAGCAGGATAGCTAGTGAATCTGCATACCAAGGCCAGAGGCTTCAAAGCCTCTACTGCCTTTGAAATACCACCCTGGCTTGCGCCAGACCTGGAGAATGCTACCCCCTGCCCTGTGGCCCATTTGGCACCAGGACAGGTGGGAAATAAGGCATGCAGTAGGCATGTTGTACCTTCCGGCTAGTCACACCCCTAAGGTGGGCTACCTGATGCACTCTACGATAGAAGGGTTCCACCGTCTTGTTTTTGGTGGAATTAGGAACTGTGGGACAGGGCCATGCCCACTTCCCACAGGAAGTGGCCATAGAGGGGGGTATTGACCCCAGGGATAATTAGTCCATCAGCTACTACGCTTCACTCCCCTTGACGCCCCTAAATTTAGTATTTAGGTGGCCTCCTGACGCCAGGAACTCAGATTTGTCTGTCTGAAAGAGGAATAAGGACAAAGAAGAAATGAAGTTGTCAGAACTGTGGACCAGTGCCGAACTTGGCGCAAAACCCTGCCTAGCTGCTGTTGTCTTGACAACAGCCCCAGCAGGCCACCATCCCTGGGAGTGCTAGTCATTCCTAATGGGGTTGCAAATTGCACCATCCTCATGAATATTAATGAGGCAGGCAATTTGCAACCCCATAAGGAACCGCTAAAATTACATTTTGAGAGTCGATAAGCGACACAATTAGCGACTTGCAAATTGTAAGGGTCGTACATTTGGCCCATAGTGTATTCAACTATGCAGCCACACTATATTAACTGTAAGTCGCACCTTCTCCATGCACTGCTTCTACCCTTTAATATTATATCACTTATATCATTTAAAATATTAGTATTTACAAGAACAGTTATGACATTGCAAATCACATCTTTTGTGAGAACATAGAGCATGGTAGAGAGGCGAGTAATAGTTAATGTAGTGTGGCTATTGAGTTGAATTCACGATGTACGCAGGAGTGAGAGTTATTGGCGTAGACTGTTGTTGAGTGGAGTATAGTGTTGTTGAGCGGAGCACAGTGGAGTGGTAAAGAATGGAGTAGCATATATTGGAGTGGCTAACAGTGGAGTGGCTTATAGTGAAGTGGCATAGAGTGGAATAGCATAATGTGGAGTGGGACAGAGTGGAGTTACGTACAGTGGAATAGCGTAGAGTACAGTGCCATAGAGTGGAAAGGGGTAAAGTGGAGTGGAGCTGACTGCAGTGGTGTGGAATAGTGTACAGTAGGGTGGGGTATCGTGGAGAGGCGTTTAGTGGAATATCGTAAAATGAAGTGGCGTACAGGACAGTGGCGTAAAGTGGAGCGGCACTGAGAGGAGTGGGGTAGAGAGGAGTGGGGTAGAGTGGAGTGGTGTAGAGGGAAGTGGAGCAGCTAAGTGTAGAGTGGCAAATAGTGGAATAAACTATAGTTCAGTAGCATACACTAAAATAGCATACAGTGGAGTAGCATAGAGTAGAGTGGAGTATAGTGGAGTCGCGTATAGTGGAGTGGTGTGGAGTGGGGTAGAGTGGCGTACAGTGGAGCAGTGTACAGTGCAGAGGGGTAGACTGGAGTGGCACAGAGTGGAGTGGCGTGAAGTAGAGTGAAAGTGTGGAGTGGCATAGATTGAAGTGGGGTAGAGTGGAATAGTGTACATTAGAGTGGCGTAGAGTGGAGTGGTATAAAGTGGAAAAGCATAAAGTTGAGTGTCATACAGTAGAGTTGCGTACATTGGAATAGTGCAGAGAAGAGTGGTGTACAGTGTAGTTGTGTAGAGTGGAGTAGACTGAAGTTTCATACAGTGGAGTGGCATACAGTATGACAGCGTACAGTGCAGTTGCATACAGTGGAGTGTGTTACAATGGAGTGGCGTAGAATGGAATAGCACACAGTGGAGAGGTAAAGAGTGGAGTGGCATACAGTGGAGTGGTGTAGAGTGGAACAGTGTAGAGTGGCCTGGCGTAGAGTGGAGTGGCATACACTGGAGGGCGTACAGTGGAACAGTGTACACAGTGTACAATGGAGTAGTGCGGAGTGGTGCAGAGTGGAATGAGGTACAGTGTAGTAAAATACAGCGGGATAGCATACAGTTGAGTTGTGTAGAGTGGAGTGGTGTACAGTGTAGTGGCGTAGAATGGAGTATTGTAGAGTGGAGAGGGGTAGAGTGTAGTGGGGTAGACTGTAGTGGCATACAGTGAAATAGTGTACTGTGGAGTCGCGTATAATGGAGTGTTGTACAATGGTGTGCCCTACAGTGGACGGGCATAGAGTGGAGTGGTGTAGAGAGTAACAGAGTACAGTGCAGGGCTGCACACTAAAGTGACATACAGTGGAGTGACATAGAGGGGAATACCGTAGATTGTAGTGTCAGGGAGTAGAGTTGCATACAGTGGAATAGTGTACAGTGGAGTAGCGTAGAGTGGAGTGCCATACACTGGAGTGTCGTAAAATGTAATAGCGTAGTGTGTGATAACGTTCAGTGTAGTGGTGTACAGCAGAGTGCTGTATATAGGAGTGGGGTAGAGGGAGTGCGGTAGAGTGGATTAGTGGAGTGTCAAAAGGCATATAGAGGAGTGACGTAGAGTGGAGTAATGTAGAGTATAATAATATAGAGTGGAGTGGCATAGAGTAGAGTAGCATAGAGTAGAGTGTGGTAATTGAAAGAGACGTAGCAGGAAATTTTGTGAATGCATGTAGATGTAATGTAGCAGGAACATGCATGAATAATGTAATTAGTTTTAATAAAGTTATAAGTTTTAAAATACTTAGTTCTATATTATGCTGCAGTATACCATGGTCAGTTTACCTTATACCACGGTACATGCTCATGATAAGGCAGTATGTGATTGGCTAATGGTTGTGTTTATCAAACGTAAAAGGCAGTCATTTCAGTTTCAGCACAGTTTGTCTGCATTCTGTGTTTCGCTGCATTAGGGTTAAGGTCTTAGATATAGGTAAGAAGTATGTTTCATTGTTGGCCCTACCTAGTACCACTTTATTATAGTGGTAATAGGTAGAGAAATGTAGTTCTAGTTTTCTATATCTTTTTCCGGCAGTTTAAGGAGAACTTCGCATTTAAAAAGAAAATGTAAGTAGTGCTTTAATTTGTAGATATTACCGCAGAACTCTGTAGACCGCTGTGTAGCTATAGTTAGGTTAGATAGGGTGTCCACAGGAAGAACATTTTTATTTCTTGAAAAACTTTACCACCGAATCTTCACAAAACCTTTGCAAAAAAGTTCACCCACCTTGACTCCTAAACACACATTTCTCAAGTGGGGACAACGAAAAAAGTGTGAGTCCTAAAAGTGTTATTACCCTTGTTAATTCCCATGTGAAACTTTGATCTATGATACAGAAAAACAGCTGAATGAAATTACCCTAAATCTGGCCAAAAGTTAGACCTTACTCAGAAAGTAGGCTTTTTGTAATTTGCTGGAAATACTTTAAGCAGTTTTCAAGAAATTAGCATTTAAAGAGATGCTCAAGTTAAGCATGAAGGTGTTACCCCTCAGAAAACGTTAGGTGTATATGGACGGTTGGTCAGAATCAAAATGAAGAAAATGCTGCAGCCGCCATTACAAGACACAGGGACTAGGTCATGAAACAAAAGGAAAGGTCACATAATAAGGCAGGGTGGGCACACCCTGCCTACCACGGACATGTGGGTGGGTGTCAGTATTTTTGCAAAATGTATCTAATTCAACAAAGATGACAATTACTCAGTTATTTTGCAGTGTGCTATACTGGTAAGCCATCTGTTCAAAAAGCCTTGCAATTGCCATACAAAATTCGTTATATGACTTTGGGTAAAGCAGACGCATGATCCTAGTGTAAATTTTCACAACATCTACCAGTTTGTTCCAAAACCTGTGTTTTATTGATCACACACAACAAAAGTGTAAGTTACTAAAAATATGTAGTTTTTAAATACCAAACAGTAGTAAAGCTACTCAAAATTGTAAGCCTACCCAAAAATATGTTACCGTTGTGAATTAGGCCCTCCATAACGAGAAATACTCTTGTATGTCAATATTTATTCATAAGCCTCACTCATTCATGCTTCTAAATCCTCATAAAATCTAGAGCAATTCCAGTTCACTTACCTTACCTTAGAATTATCTCCAGGCGCCGGACTAGATCCGGAATTGTTTCTACAGCAGTACCTCTGTGCATTGGTAGAGGGCCCTGGGCGACTCTGATCAATGTTGTCTACCGGATGTCCATATAAGCCCTCCCCTGATGCGCTGACATAAGTTTCTTCCGCAACTACCTTCCGTTCTATGCCTGCTATGGAAAAAGTATGCCCAAAAAGAGTCCTCCTTTTGAAAAATGCTTCTATGAAGAACGACTGAAAGTCTAGATTGTCTTTTTTGTTCTCCCCTCTGAATGTTATTTTTCTTTTATTTATTTTTTAAATGAAAGGGACAAGGGTGCAAAGAAGGGATCCGGAAGAAGGGGAGAATTAGTTCGCAGAGCAGGGAGGATGGGTGGGTTAGTAAGGAATCTGCTGCTAGATCTAGTCTCTACCAGATAAGGCATTACCGAAGGAAAATAACTTATTCATCTGATAGAGACATCTAGCTGCAGATTCCTTTCCTTTAAATAAATACCCAAGCAATACTGGTCCTGGAGGAGGGTCTGCAAACCGATTCCAAAAAGGATCCCTGACTAGGCCATTAAGCAGCATAAGAAAAAGAAGACATCCCACCAGAAAACCCGGGAAGAACCCCGTACGGAACCAAATCCACAGCTGTGCCACATCAAGGGAAAGGGTACCATGGCAGGAGAATAAGACGAGTTGGAGAACACTCCAAAGAAGCCTAGCAGTACAATCCCTCCGAAATTTCAACCGGCCCAAGAAACCATGGCGGAAGGCTAAGGACAACAGCTATAACTATTGGGCTAAAGCTCCAAGACATAGAAGAAGAAGGCAATGCAGAGGGCACCAGCCAGTAGCCCAAGAAGCATTGTGAGCCAAATGCACAATCACGGCCTCAGACCAAATGAGGTAGGGGAAACACCGCAAAGGAGAACGAAGCCCTCTGGGACTATGCAATGCAGAATACCATGAAAGAAGGCATAATATAAATAAATAAGTATGAGGATATATAGACATAGAAATCTATAAAAACATAAACATACACAGGATAACAAAATGTGCCCAAGAGGGGTACATGCAAGCGACCACAACAGTGGTCAGGGGCGAAGGCGAGAGAACGGCTACTTGGAAACCAGCAACAGAGACTATTGAAAGGGAAGTGGTGGGGTGGAAAGCACACATACACCCACCACACATACAGCCCAGAAACAACACTTTTGACTGAACAGCTCTATTAGGCAGCTGAAAGGCAACTGAGAAGAAACCTGCAGGGGAGAGACAACCTCGCCAGAAGAGAGGAAAAAGAGCACAATGGATGACTGTGAAAAGAGTAGAATGGAACCGGGCCAACAAAGGGGAGGCCTAGGCAAAGGAGTAGGCCTTACTTGAAGCGAAAATAGCATGGGAAGACCAATACCACAAGTGAAAGACTAGTCAAAGGCCAGTATAAAGAATAGAAGTAACAGATGAAGAAGCAGCACCCACAGCCAAACAGCGCGAAGGCCAGAAGCAAGGAAAAACTCTGGGGTGCACAGGACAACCAAGGCACGGTAAACGAGCCAGGGAATAGCGCGAGTGAGGATCGCAACGTCACCAAAAATCGAACTCGGTATGTGGAGCAGTACAAGGGAGACAAATCCCCAAGGGGTGGAATCGGGCCCACACATGCAAGAAGCAGAGGCAACACCCTGGAAAAGAATCCCAAGTGATCACAAGCCTCCGTACAAGCATACCCAGAGAGGATGGGCAAGGAACCCATGTCTGAAAAGAACGGAGGATGGAAAAAACAGCCATATGCCTCCAAGGAGGAGAAGAAGGCACATCCAAGAACAGCCACTCTAGTAATAAAACGTTGGGGCAGAAGAGTCAAGAAAACATCTCCAATCATAGGGAAAAACAATTGCAGCTTCGCATAAGGCAGAAACAAGGGAAAATAGGCCAAGCAGAGGTACAAAAGAGGTAGGGCAGCTGAGTAGGCCACCCAGGCCAAGAAACGGACAAGGGATGACAGCAAGGAATTGGAGAGAGACAAGAGAATGGCAGAAGCCCATCCTAACCGTGCAGAATGAGAACTAGAACAAGAAGTGCTAACGCCGGAAGAGAGAAAGAATAAACACAACTAAGGACAGTACCGGACAATGTACACTAGGTCGAGAACCATGCCTCTTTCCTCACGTCTGCTATGAAAGAAGGGCACCAGACACAGTGCAGGGAACAAAACCCCTGGCCAGTGTGGAGAAACACTCAAAAATGGGTGGCAGAACTCCTATGCATCATCCACCTACATGCATAAAGCACTGCAAATGGAATACCCTATAAGGGGTACTCTGACATCAGAAACAGATGGCGGAGTACCTGTAGGGCATACAGGCGAAGTACCCTGTCAGACAGGGAACAAAGCAACAGTGCAACTGCACAATACCAAGAAAATACCCCAAGCAGACCTGGAGTAGAAAGCAAAGAACACCATGCAGCCACCGGCGTAGACAACAAACAGGGACTGAAAGTACGATGCGTCCCAAAAAAAAAACAGGAAAGACAACCTGTCAACGACAGAGTTGAATGCAAGAAAAGAAAATGCCTGCCTGGGCAGGGCACACCAGACGTCACGCGGAGGTGACAATAAAGAAGAGACTAACCGGCATCACCCTATAACAATCCACACAGAAGGGAATGCAGATCATTTGCAACCCGACCGAGTATGGGGGGAGGAAGAGGATGGTATGGCAATCAGGTATTAAGATGTCGCTCCACTCCGACTATACCAAAAATGGCGTAAAGCAGAGTCAGCTTGAGAGCCCAACAGATATTGGGAATCAAACTGCATGTTTACCAAGGCATACTGAACACTCAGAGAAGCCGGAGGTATGCAGCCAGGCACTCTGGAGAAGAGATACCGAAAGGGCCATAGCCTGCCCGACAGAATCTGTGGTATCCATGCCACCACGAATCAGCAATGTAGCATCCTGACGGCCATCCTGGATCAACTGAGCAAGAGTATCCCGAGAGTCACCGGGGACAGAGAGAAGGAGGCGCTGCACTGAATTCCACAACACATTGCTCAAAACACAAGTCGTATTAAGGGACCGCATAGCAGAAAACATATATAATCTCACAAAAAGGTTATAAATGGAGGAATTATTACCATCCACGATACCACTACACTCTATAGTACTCACAAAAGATAACCGGATGGTTTGCTAACTAAGTGTAAATATGGGTATGAAAATTAGAAAGTAATTGCTTTCTAAAGACGAGAACCCTCACTCACCCAAAGGTGACATGCTTCATCATTGGGTTCCCTCTTAAACACTGCGACCGCAAGGTACACAGTGTGGGCTACAACTCTCCCTCAGGAGAGAAGCGTGAGGTGTTTTATTCTCCCAATGTTTCTATGAGTGAGGGGCAGAGTGCAAAAATAATTCAAAAGTGAGTTACAACTATCTCATAAGAGGAAAATTGATTTTATTGAGTATCCCCTATGGATAGAGTTAAAAAACAGTATGAGGAATAGGGATATGGATATTCCCTATAAGACTAGGTCAACATGTTTTTGCCTTGATGACCAGAGGTTCGTGGCATTCTTCAGGACCGTCATCATATCACTCTGCTGTCTATGTGAATCAAAAGAAAAAAAACATACTTATTTATATGGACACTCAAGGAACCAACTGCAGTCTGGTCCGTTTTCAATATCAGTCCAATTGTCTGTCTCTACCTTTAGGTGGTCCTCTATGTATGAGTCCCGGGAATCAGCTCTAACAGCTGTTGCATAAAAGCAGAAAACATATCGGCCCAAAGCGTCCAGACATTTAGACTACATGTCTGGAGGGACGTCAGGCACTGCGTCAATATCGGGGGTGGCCGTAGCAGCCGGAACCACAAAGCTACGCGGAGAAGGCTAACAAGAAATGCAGAGCGGGTCTCCAGGGGCAGGATGGTGCCTATGAGCTACAGACTAATCCACAGAGGCCCTTGAAACGGATTTAGCCCAAGTGCCTGACAAAATATCAAAGATGGTTTCACTAAAAGGAAGCGCAGGCTCAGTTCTCAGCTGGCTCTCTTGAAGCACCCTAAGTAGGGGATCAATGGTCACCTCCACAGAAGGAAGCTGCATTCCAAGAATGAACTCTCCACATAAGCTGAGCAAAAGCCAAGCTAGTTTCCGACGCGGGAAGACGTGGAACAGACACCCGCTCCGACTCCGATATCTGAAGAACAGGAGGCGAGCCAGGGACACTGAACGTACTCGGCAAAGTCGGGAAAGGCTGTGGCGCTGAATGCCTACAGCGAGACTATCAGGTGACAGCGAGGACGAAGGGTGTGGGGAGCTGGCCTTCAAGCGGTCCTCAGTAGCAGAAGATGACCATAAGCAACAAGGGGTTGTCAACCAGCGTGCAGCGACCAGTGTCAAGCGGCGCTTCTGCAGCGCCAACGACCGAAGCTAAAGACATGAGCCGCACCATTCGGAGTCAGCATGGGTGATTAGACACCACATGTATATAGGATGAGGGCTCGACATTGTAATCCCCAGGACCCCGAAGATTTCCGCAAAAAAGCACACTGTTTCATCGACAACATCGAGGTAGGCCAAAAATGGCCTGAGGTACTGCACTCCAGACCCGCGTGGACCGCAGACAGAAAGGAAGAAAATTAAATCAGCACGTCAAGGGAGGGTTTATATGGACTCTGATGACGTCACATCCGGTGTATGATGTTCTACAGAGACCCCCGGCGCCTTCTACGGACGCGCAGAGGTACTGCTGTCAAAAAATGTCCAGATCGAGTCTGGCGTCTGGGGATAATTCTAAGATAAGAAATCTGCAGCTAGATGTCTCTATCAGATATTGTAAATACAGTGACACACACTAGATGAAATATCATTAAGTAATAACATAAAATGAATCCTGTTTTACCTGAATGAAATACTTTTGTTCATTTACTGCAGAATCCTCAGTAGGAAATGTTTGACATCTTGCATTCCATTAAGATGGCGTTCAGGTGTGCCACGTTTCTGGCATAAATACACATTCTTTTAGCGCTCTAGTTGCAACATTGTGGTGAAGCTGCAATAGAACACTAGGGAATCTACTGAGAGACTGCTTCTAGAGATGGTAGTACACTTTTCATCCCACATACCAGACATTTTTTTTCCTACACTTATGAGGAAGATATTTGAGCATTTAAGGACAAAGTCTCCTCATTCTAGCTTTCTAAAGCACTGACCATAATTTCTATGACAAAATGAACATGCTCGTTTTGTACATTTATAAGGGAAATGTTTTCAATTTTACAACTTTGTTTCCATCAAGACGGCATTCTAGTGAGCAGCATTTTTGTCAAACATTCAAAATGTTATTGCTCTAGTTGTCGATTAGACCACTGTGGTGAAGCTGAAGTAGAAAACCCCCTGTAGAATCAATTGACAGGCTGCTGCTGGTGCTAAAAATACATTTCACTCATCATACCAGACCTTTTTTCTAACATTGGTGAGCCTATAGAAAATGTGTTTTTATTTTAGCTTCCGGAGCACATTCCATAACCTCATGTGAAAACTTTTTTCTCTCAAACATTGCAAATCAAATCCTAGCAGAGGATCAGCATTTTTCACAGGATAAAATCACCTCAGAACACACCACAATGCATAAAATGACTATGGTACCACCAACAAATAACTTCTATTGTGACTAAAACCTGTTCTCACCCTTCTTAAGTGTTTCTTTTTGTGACCCCCAAAAACAGACTTTCACTACATTCTATTTCAGGGAGGACGAGTCCTGTAATGGCTGCAACACAATGTTGTCCATGATGTGTCAGCCACTCAAGGGGTGGGGGAGAAGGGGGCTCCCTTTTGGGACTCCTCCACATGTCTCTGGAGGTCAGGGTGTGCTCATTCTGCCCTTTATATCTTTTTCAATTCATTTTCAGGCAGCAGGGACCATGTCCCTGAGTCCTCTAATGACAACCACAACACATTGCTCTTGTTATGGCCAGCTGCTTGACCAATCCCCTTTATAATGGTCAGTTAAAGCATATCTGGACACCAACGGTCCAGATATCACAAACATTTTATGGAGATTAACCCCTTAATGCCCAACCTGGGCACCCCTTTAAATGCAAATGTCTCAAAAAATACTGAATGGATTTACACCAAATACCAAAAAGTAGGCTTTCTAAATAAAGTCTTAACTTTGAACCAAATTGGGTATAATTCCATTCAGGAGCCTACCTTGACGAATTATCGCCAAACATTCCATGAAAGAGCCAAAGCAAATGACATTTTCTTAAGGAAAGTTTCAAGTAGATTAGTTAAACGCTGCCAAAGTTATCAAGAAAACAAAAAATACCTTTCCTATGGAAAATCTAACCAAACTATAACTACTCTAGCACAATCGCTGCCAGAGTAATCTATATATACACACACAGGCTAGTAGGGAAATAGAAGAATAAGACTTGGAGATGTTAAGTTGGGACTACCGGAATGATAGAGTTTGTAGGATTCTTGGAATCATGGGGGTTAAAAAAAGGGGCACACAAACTTCCATTTCTATTTGAAGATCAGACCATCTTCCAAAGACTTCAGGCCCTTGCATACCAAGATAAACCGGTCACACCTTGAGTTCAAGTGGGATACAGAGGCATCGAATGGCTGATTGGGTAGGCTGTCAAATTTCTGGTTGTGCACTTTTGCAATGTCAGAGACCAGAAGGAACATGCCATTGGTAATGGCCCACATTAACACCAGATGGAAAGCTGTGGGGAATGTGTGCTCCCTTGCTTCCTTATATAGAAAATGTCTGTTGAGTTCTCTGTGTGGCTCACCACTTCATAACCATTGGAAAGAATGCATTAAGGGACAACATGACTGGTTAGTTGAAGTATTATCAATGTCCCCATTTTTAGGGGAGGAACCCTTCCCTCATGAAGAGGTTCATGGGATAGCAGAGGTGATCTGGACAGATGTGGTTCACAAAGCTCTAGAGCATAGCAATTCTGCATGACTGAAAGCACACACGCTTCTTCAGGGATTTTGGTCCAGTGAAGAGTTTTGCAGCCAATGAAGATTTCAGTGCCAAGGAAGACTTCAGAGATGAGGGAGGCATTGGCGTCAATAATAGGTTGTGGGTGGATCCTGAAGGAAGCACAGCTTCACTGGTGCTCAGTGTCCTTTAAGCGGTTGTGGCTTGATGGGTGATGCACGTCAACACCCTTGGCTGGAAGCCTGAAAGAGTTTGAAGCCTTTTATCAGTGCTGACCAGAGCCAAAAGGCAGCTTGGGCCCATGGTTGCCCTGAGCTAGAGGCTGAACACCCAACTCCCACTGGAGCAATGGTCTGTTTTGGTGTGGGATTTTTTAGGCGACTTCTCTTTGAGGAATGATTCATGTTCTTCATGCAAGGGGCCTGTCTTTACAACTGGGTTGACATCCTTTATGTGCTGGTCATTAGATTGGCCAGAGGGCATGGCAACTGGGCTAGGTGACAGCTGCACTGCTGGGAGTCCAAAAGACCTGGCCCATCTTGTTCTTGGGCACGGAGGGGATCTTCTTTCCCGAATATGTTGTGGTGCCAAAGGTGTTCTGCTACTGCATCCTTTTCTGTGCCTAAGTACCTTTTTCAGAAGGAAAGCGAAGCAAGACAGGCAGGAAGTGTTGATGTGACAGATTACACACCTCATGATGATCTGGCCAAGGGTATTTGGAGAGGCAGCGAGGACAGTTTTGAGAAGATCTCCGCTCCATCACCTGTGCAACATTCTCAGGAGATGGAGGAATGGAAAGTGTGCTGGCCCCTGACAGAAAGAATCTCTTTACTTGCCAAAGTACACATCAGTGTTAAAATGGTGCTGAAGCTCTGATAAGCGTGATAAGAGCAATCGAACAGGCCCGATAGAAAACGTGTTAGGAACAATACAGACTTGGAGCCACTTGGTGCACATCAAAACCCGATGATAGAAAAAAAATACTCAGAGTTGGCGCCCATGCTCAAGGTACACCAAGAGGAGACGTCACTGAACATCTTGTGACTCCAAAGACTTCTTTGAAGAAAAACAACTTGCAAATATCTGAGCTCAAAACTAGATAGCAGGAGAATGTAATGTGTATTTAGAGCCACGCACGCTTCAAACAGGTTCTTCCCAGTGAATAGGAGATCAATTACTTTTTCCTGGACCTCTGGCTTTATGCCTGAAGACTTCAGGCCCACCAGTCTGCATGTGTAGAGGGATTTCCGGTCCTTTTAGTGATTTCAAATAAGGTCATGTACCTGAGAAGCATTTCTTCAGTCAGTTCTTTGCCTAGACAAAGAATATACATGCACTTCTTCTGGATGTTGTCAGGGAGCAAGGAAATATAAGATAAATATGATTATACTGCCTGTCTGAGTGAGAGGCCCACCTGACTAGTAAATTTTGCCTCCCTGACAATGACAAAATCTTGCACTATGGGAAACTGTCATCCCCTAATAGACTGAGCTGTAGAGCTACCGTAGCAAACTTAAGGCTCTCCTAGGTACCCGATATTTATTGTCAAAAAACTGGCATGGAGTGTGGATTCTTCCTTAACTACTGACTCTGCTTAACGACTTGTGGTTTATTAAAGAGTGTTGAATTTGGTGACTCTAGAGCACTGAGTAGTACCAATTGGTAGGGTGTAGGTTCTCGTGCTGCTTAGCCTTGATGTCGATGTCCATATATCACAATTGTATCCTTTCACATGGCGGTGGCTAGGAGGATAGATCAACTGGAGCCTAAAATGTCATTGATGAGGTTGCTGGGGTATGTACCCAGAGGCACTGAAGGGACAGATCCTCTTATGCTGGTATGACCGGTTTTGCACCATGGTCATCGGGAGCCAGAGAGGCAATGGACCAGAGAGAGCAGAACATATTCCATGGCTTTTAAGTTGGCATTTAAGAATATGTTTCAACTGTGGACTGCAGAAGCTTGGCAGTTCATGAGCTTGGAAATGTGGGAAATAGGAGACAGCCATAGAGGAACTCTGAAGCAATGGAGTCATGAGGAGCTATAAGGAAAAATACCACACTAAAGTGAGGGTACATTATTATTCTCTGCAACAGGAATGGGCATGAGCTCTTGAGATGATATAGTTGTAAAATCAAGAGAAATGGATAACATACTGTTCCCGTTCATGTTCCAGGACTTAATCCTTGACGTTAGTGTGTGGACTCTATGTTAAAAGCAACACCAGTGCAACTCTGATTGATGTTAAAGAGCTCAATGGTACATAGTGCCTCAACATTGAACGCAATGCCTCTGACAATCTTAAAGTTGAATAGTATTACATTGAGCACCGAAACATCAACCATGACAGGGATTAGCACAGACATCAAGGATGGTCTGAGAAGGGGGAGGGGGGGAGTGGCTGGCAAGATGGCCGAGTACCAGTGACTCCCGCAGCTCCGACAGCCCAACCGAAATCCTGTCTAAATCCAACCGGCTCAGGGACCATCAACTCACCTAACTGTGAGCGACATAGACGTGTGTATTCTTGCTGCAGCAGAGGAGGCAAACCGGGCCCACTGGCTGGCCAGGAGAAGCATTGTGGCTCTCCCCCCTTGGCGAGACGATCGCAGCCTCCTCTAAGATGGCAGCCGCACAGAGGTGAGCTCCTCCAGAGTACAGGTCCCATTGGAGATCTTCCAGTGGAGACTTGCAAGGGACCGTTGCTGAAGGTCTGGGCAGCCCGACCCCCCTCTCCCTCCTTCCCATACGGAGGAATGCAACAGCTGGCTCAGTTGCAACGATCCCGCCTAAAAGGTGGCACCAGCCAGTGAGTGTCTTCCCCTACCAGGGTCCGCAATGGGGGAGAGGAGCGGTGTCTGGCAAGTGGTGGCCCTCCCAACACAAGGGTGACAAGGCTGTGTCCATATGGACGGTGCCGGGGGTGGCCAGTCGGGCCCTCTGGCGAGAAGGGGTGACGTGCGATCGTTCTCTCTTCACATGTGGAGCCTGTGACCCTCTCCAAGATGGGGCCACTAGGGAAATGAGCTCATCTTGAGCTCGGGTCCAAACAGCTGAGGAAGACCATCGACAGGAGAGTGCCTGATGCAGGGGCCGGGTGGCTTGAATCTCCCCACCCCAGAGGGAGCGACGCGACCGCTCCCACAGAGGTGATCCTACATAGGGGTTGACACCAGTGAGCGAGGCGAGACTCCCCCAGGGCCTGGCTAGGGAGTGGGAAGAGTGTGCCCCGGTTTGTATGTCACTGGATGCCGAGGGCGGTGGCACCCCAGGGCTGAAGGAGGCAGGCGGAGAGGCCAGGAGACAAGGAATAAAGACATTGGAATGCAGCTAGCGAGGAGAGGGCACCGAAACAGCAGCGGGGGACGCATCGCCCACCCAGGCCGCTGAGTGGCTTTGTGGAACTACCTGCCTGAACTGGGGGGCCCTAAGTCCCCAAAGGAGTGGTGTTGGTGTCACCTGTGGGGTACAATTGACAGCCAAGAGGAAGAGGAGGTGCACACGGTTTGGGAACATCGTGCACAGGGGATTCTCGGATGTCCCCCGTCCTTTCCCTGCCTTGTCCAGGCCTGGTGCTTCCCTCTCTTCCCAGCACGGTGGGGCCTGGATCTGGGAAATGACTAAAGGTCCCCAAGTGCACCGTCAGGGAAAAATGGACCGCTACAGCAAGCGGGTTACCCCACAAGCTAGGACTGACATGAAGTTGCAGGCTATGGCAGATAACGCCGCACTGCTCTCTACAATCCAGTCCTCCCGGGAACCCCTGAAGTGGAGAATTAAAGAGGTGCGCTCAGCGGTGTCACTTCTGCGGCAGTACTTATAACATGTGGCAGATTGGGTGATGGTTACAGAGTCCAGGATCTTCGAACTAGAGGATACTGTCCAGGGACTCCAGAAAGACATGGCCGGAGTCCAAGCCACCGCCAAAGATGTGGTCTGGTGGTTGCAAGACACGGAAATTGGCATGTCACAACAATCTGCGCTTCGGGGGATTCCCTGAGGGGGTCGAAGGTACAAACATGGGGGCATTCATAGATTGTTGGTTGAAGGTTGAAGGTGGCCCTCTCACAGGGCAAAATCTCATCCTGTTTCATCACTGAACGAGTACACAGAGCATTAGGTGAGAGACCACCTCTTCCCCCCTCCCACTCCCCCCTCCCAAGGCCCATCATTGCAAAATGTCTGAATTTCCAGGACCCGGACATGATCCTACATGAAGTCAGACTGCAGGGGGAGGTTCACCATGAAAACTAGAAAATCCTTGTACTTCCAGACTACAAACATGAAGTTCAAAAGCAGCACTGCACTACTGTTAAAACCAAGTTGTGGGCACTTCAGCTGTAGTACATGCTATTATTCCCAGAAAAACTCAAGGTCCTCTATCAGGGGAAATCACTTTTTTTCTCCACTCACCAGAGGAAGACTGGGTATGTCTAGAGGAATGCCCGCGGCTTTCGGGAGTGGAGGCGGGTGGCATGGCCTGCTTTCAAACCACAAAAAGGGAGCTCGGCCGAAGGGTAGAATATTGGTCCAGAGGGGGCGATTGGCAGACTTTAGTGGTGTGAATTCGCCACATGGACTGCAGCCCCCGCAGGGGCAGGGAGCCTCCACAGACGTGGCACAGAAAAAGACTCAGAAGGGCAACACAAGCGAGACCCATCTCCTCACTCTTCAGGAGAGGACCAAACTACAGGTTCTGATGAGTCACGTCCTATAGCAGTAGCGATAGCCATACTGGAGCAGGAGCCAGTTCAACATCCAAGCAACATGGCAGATCGAGCCCCGGATCTCTGGGGACACGCAACTGAGACGGGACTGTCAGAGCCAGCGACATGGCACGAGTGACTCTATCACAACCTCTGGCCCTCTACGGGTGGAACTTCCGTTTTCCACTACAAGACCACTGTCCACAAGGGGCCAGTAGTCCAGGTTGAAACAGTTATTTTAGGGGGTTGAGTTTGAAGGGAGGTGGAGGGCTACAGACCTCTAATACTCCTCACGCGAGTGGTTCAGTTCAGCAATTTTGTTTAATACTCGTGGGGGTAGGGTGGAGGGGTGGCGGGGGTATTCTTACCAGTTACTGCTGTTTACAGATGAGAGACACCAATATGGAAGCTCCTACACCAAGCTAGCAGGGGCATCCATTCGAACAACCTACTTCTTCAGGTACATGGCACAGCCCTGACCCTTAGACAATACAGGAGTCACTGTTCTAACGTGGAATGCTAACAGCCTGGGTAGTAAGGTCAAGCGACGCCGGTTACACAGTATATATGATGACTGCAGCCTGACATGGTCCTACTTCAGGAGACACACCTCCGGGGGACTCATTGCATCTTCCTGGTTAGGGGGAAATACGCCACACTGGCTCCTGCTGGCTACACATCAGGATCCAGGTGCATTGCTATACTGATAAAAAAGAACCCCCCCATTTTCGGGTAATGAGAACATGGACAGACCGGAATGGCAGATATGTCGGGGTGCAGGGTCAGTGGGGACAATTAGACATAACCTTACTGAGTGTGTACGCACCACCTAGACTGCAAGTGCCTACACTTGATAAAGTTGCTGACATACTCCTGGAGGCTGACTCCTTTTTACACTTAGTGGGCGGAGAATTTAATAATGTAATAAAAGCAGACCTGGACCAGGATAGGACTCTTACAACAACACCTCAGATCACACCTCTTGCACAGTTCCCTACCACAACTGCATTATCTGACCGGTGGCAAAGCACACACCTGGAGCAAAGACATTACTCATACTTCTCTGGGGCCCACAGAGTCTTTTACATGCTCGACTATGTGTTTGCCCCAGGTAGAAGAGGGGCGGGAGGTCGGCACAAACGAACGGGCAGAGTACATGGCGAGAGGGCTGTCAGACAATTCTTCTATTATGGTCACGATGGGTCATAACAAAAAGGCAGTGGGGTGATATGTGGAAACTGAGCTCCTGAGACCTGCGGGACCAGGAGGCAGAAATGGAACTCCACAGTGTCACAGAACTCTACTTTGAGTAAAATGAGGGGTCTGTCGCATCTAAGACATTACTGTGGGAAGCCTATAAGGCGATCCTCCAAGACAGGGTATAAAACATATTCACTCAGAAAAAGAGGCGAGAGGTGGCGGAACTTGAGGAATAACTCCTGCTGCTAGAGAGCACCCCTGTGGCGGACACTCAGACAGATTACAATCTTGTAAACTGTGTATCCGGACTTGGCACAAGTGTGGGCAAAGAAACAAGTGCAGGCTACATTGCACCGCTTATATAACACAGGGGACAAAGCGGGTAAACTCTTAGCATGGCTGAGCAGGAAGGAAATGGAGGCCCGGTGGGTGAGGAGCATCCTAAACCAGACAGGGGCGTCCCACACTACAAACCAACACATAGCAGAGGAATTTGCCCATATAACAGTTCGTTTTACAGGGCACGACCATTGCATGACACAACTCATATTACACATTATTTGAACAACGTCGTCACCCCTGTACTTGATACCGAGGCCCGTGAGGCACTGGAGGGGATATCACGTTGCAGGAAGTCCAGGCAGCCATTGCCAAGATGAGGGCGGGTGAATCCTGGGTCCCTACGGGAATTCTATAAGTGCTATGGCAGACTCTTGGGGCCGGAGCACTGTGATACCCAAGGAAAGTAAACCCAGTGAGCGGTTCAAGACCTGTCATCCGATCTCCCTATTCAACATGGAAGTTAAAATATTAGCTACCATACTAGCCAATAGGCTCCTGCACGTCATTACACCCCTGATACATAGAGATCAGTCTGGCTTTATACCAGGTAGATCAACGCAATTTAACCTGCGACACGCACACAGGTGGCTGGAAGAGATGAAGGACCAGACAGCCCCTCATGTCTTTCTCTCACGGAAAAGTCACTGGCCCTTCTTTGGGCTAACATTAAGGAAGTTTGGATTTAGCCCTCACTACAGGGAATTGGTGTCATTGTTGTATTGGGCCCCAACTGCTGTGGTGAGAGTGAACGGGGTACTGTCAGAGGAGTTTCCAATTGAAAGGGGGACACAACAGAGGTGCCCCTTGTCCTCTCTCCTGTTTGCACTTACAATAGAACCCTTGGCATGTATAGTACTGGACCATGACCGGGTGCGGGGGTTGAGGGTCTCAGCCACAAGTGAGGAGGAGAGAATGTCTCTTTATGCAAATGAAATCCTCTTCTATATCACCGAACCCATAATAACGATCCCTGCTGTTTACCAGATCTTCGAGGAAAACGTCAAATACTCAGATTACGGGATAAAATGGAAGAATTTGGTGTTCTATCAGCCATGTGGACAGGTGGATCTGACTATGCTCCGCAGCAATTGGTAGTGGTGCAGAAGGGTTTCAAGTACCTGGGAATATATATGACACCCCATAGAGAGCATTGTCGGAATAGGAACCTGGGGAGGGGGGTGCTGAACTTCTAGGATGCTGAGAGGGGGCGTTGGCTACCTCTTACTCTCCTAGGATGGGCTGCCATCTTCAATATGATCATGCTCCCCAAGCTGCTCTATGTTCTCCCGAACACGTACTATCATATCCTGCAAGACATGTTTGAGAAAATAGACAGGGAGGTGAGGTCCCTGCTCTGGAACAAGGGGCATAATCATATAATGGAGGGATAGTCCTCCCAGACACTGAGGCATACTACTGGGTGGCACACTAAGTAAACATAAACGACTGGATCATCGTCCCCTCAGTACCACTCGATCGGGCCTGGATGTGTGCAAGTTGTTTTTTCTTCTAAGAAGTCTTGCAAGTCATTAGGCAGTGTGACTCCTCCTCTTGCTGTTAATGCACATGGTCATCAGCTCCATTGTTAGATTGTTTTCCTGCATGGTGGGAGAGGATGGCATGTGAAGCGAAGTATGGAGAAATGTCCATGCAAAAGACAAAAAGAAGATAGCAAAGGAGACTGCAACAGCCACAGGCATCCAGGGAGGACGGTGGTCGCATGTGAATCAACAGCACTTCATGACATGAACTGATGCTTACAGGGTAAGTTACATTTTTAGATCGAGGCATGTGTGGCTGTAGATACACATGCTGTGCAAAGACTGTAAAGCAGTCCTCCCAAAACGCGGTGGCTAGCCTGTAGGTGTTGCAGCAGACTGAAAGAGTGTATGAAGTACTGCTTGACCAACATTCGCTTATTGGAGTGCTAGTACATCAGCACAGTAATGCTTTGTCAAAGTGTGTGGTGTGGACTAATTAGCTGCTTTGTATATGTCAGCTATTGGGATGTTCCCCAGGACGGCCATAGAGGCTCCTTTCCTTCGAGTGGAATGGCTTTTAGGAACAAAAGCAAAAACAACAATTGATGGACAGAATGCAGAACAATGTCATACATTCACCCCAGTACAGAGATCTGGGCCTAAATCCATCGTTTTTTTGCTCACCATGCCATTCCAGTTTGAACCCTGCCATATGCAAATCAGTCTTGACCCTGTGCCCCATGGGAACAGTCCAGCCCGAACTGCCAAGCCAGGTCCTCCCTGGACTGGAAACAAGCATCCTAGGACCGGTTTCGGGCTTTCAGCCCTCGTCAGCCAGGATAGCTTGATTCCAGTGGCATGGAGAGCACGGGACTCACGTCTGAGCATACCCTTCCCACTCGGGGTGACAAAAGCAAAAACAACAATTGATGGAGAGAATGCAGAACAATGTCATACATTCACCCCAGTACAGAGATCTGGGCCTAAATCCATCGTTTTTTTGCTCACCATGCCATTCCAGTTTGAACCCTGCCATATGCAAATCAGTCTTGACCCTGTGCCCCATGGGAACAGTCCAGCCCGAACTGCCAAGCCAGGTCCTCCCTGGACTGGAAACAAGCATCCTAGGACCGGTTTCGGGCTTTCAGCCCTCGTCAGCCAGGATAGCTTGATTCCAGTGGCATGGAGAGCACGGGACTCACGTCTGAGCATACCCTTCCCACTCGGGGTGACAAAAGCAAAAACAACAATTGATGGACAGAATGCAGAACAATGTCATACATTCACCCCAGTACAGAGATCTGGGTATATAACAGTAATTGAACCCATTTGAGCAATGAGAAACTCTAAGAAGACATTAAAACTGGATGGTGGTATGTATCAACAAGCATTGGCATAGCCAATAGGTCTCGCCTTTGGGACCTTATAAGTGTTTAGCCATGCAACATTTGATGTTGTTGTACCAAGGATATTGTGCTGGGTAACTAAACACTTATAAGGTCCCAAAGGCGAGACCTATTGGCTATGCCAATGCTTGTTGATACATACCACCATCCAGTTTCTCATTGCTCAAATGGGTTCAATTACTGTTATATATATATATATATATATATATATATATATATATATATATATGTTTCCCTCATATTCATTGCTTGAGTTTTGCTCGCAAAAAGTGTCACTCATAGTTGTTGAATTGTCACTCATAATTACACTTAAATATGAAAATGCCACACATAGCAATCTGAAACCTTGGCAGCTATGGGTATCACAAACAAACGCTCACAGCACATACATCAGGCTGGGGTACAAGGGCATGCAGCAAGGTTACAAAGGCATACAGCAGGAGTACACAGCAGGTACTAACCGGCTCTGTTGCGTCTGTGTTGCAAGCCCCTCCAGAACAGCTCCTGATAGCACCGGTTCTTCCTAAGCAGTAAGGAGCTGAGCAGTGAGGAACCCAGTGGTTGCAGATCGGGACCCATTGTGCTGCTCTGCCCAGGCCTAGCTCTAAAGAAGACTGGCGTCCATTGTCTGGAGGCGGGCGCCCATTCTCGCATCGGCTGGTAGAAGATTAGTGCCAGTGACGTCATTGAGAGGGCCGTGCATCACCGTGCCGACTAAGCCTGCCCCCCCTTGGAAGTGGGAGTCGATGGATTTGTGTCGACAGAAGAGGCAGCCGCGCATCCAGTGGCAAACTGCTGTGCACACAGAGGGAGGGAGGGAGGGTGCACGCAGAGAATCTGAGTGGAAAAGGCAAGGGGGAAATGAGGGCGGTGCAGCGGGAGATGAGCGAAAGAGAAGCCGAGCGCAGCCTGGACAGTGAGAGGCAGCGTAGAGGTGAGGCCGCTCAAGTATTTATACACTACAGAAGCACGTGCTTGAAACCCAGCCAATGAGGAGCTTGGATTCTTTTTTGCGCACTAGGATTGGAAGAGGTATCGCCACATCTCCTATCCGAGGTCACGTTACAAAATACTAGTCTCGCCTGGTCCAGGCGACTCTCAAAATATGTTCAGACTCAGGATTGGTTGTAATGCGACCCGGAAGCACTGATATTACGGACACATGTCATCCCGTTAAAAGAGTAATACCGGATAACAGACATTAAGCTGAATTCACGGACGGTCTTTGTAAGTAGCGCTGAGCGCGAAGGGTGGTCTCTTTACTTTTAATGGACTTATTACATTACTTCAGAGCTTTTTACTGAGCACTGTAAAAGATCTCCTTGGAAAATGTAGGACATGTAATCCGTAGAAGATGAGACCTTCTTAGAAACTCACATAATCTGGTGATAAATTGCGTATGACACGCCCACAGAAGTGTAGAGCCCACAAACCACCATTAACCACACCTCACTCTTTCAAAAAAGTGATTTTTAGGCAGGCTTTAAGAGGCATGGGCAGGGAGACAGTGAGATGAAACAACAAAAAGCAGACGTAATTAAAGAGCGAAAGATGGGTACCTGCAAGCAGGAACAGCGTGAAGAGAAGTTGTGTGCGATGGAGCAACATGGGAGGAGGAGCCATTGCAAGCCCGGGAGAGCAGTCTTCACTTTTTCAAGCACTGCACTCGTGCTTGTGGCGCTCCCGCAAGGTGGATGCCGCCACAAGCACGAGTTCAGTGCTTGAAAAAGTGAAGAGCGACAGCTAAAGGCCCTCCTAAGCAGGGCATGCGCACTGCGTAGGTGAGACCTAAAAATGGGCAGAGTCCTTTTAGCTTTTGCACAGCATGTCTGGATGCATTTATTCATTCATCTAGCAATGCCTGTCTTGGATAGAGCCTTCCCTATGTAGGGTTTGGAGAAAGCAATAAAGAGTTGCTATGTTTTTTCTGAATGGTTTAGTTCTTTTTTTTGTTTTTTTTGTGTCCTCATTCTGCCAACATTCTTGTTAGGGTATACTCTGATCCCTCTAGGTCTTATAAAGGGAAACTTGACCGGTAAACCATGAAACGATCACGAGTAATGACCCACAAGCTTACTGCTGCATCCACTTCCCTCTCCTGTACCCAGTGATACCGCCAATAGGAGAAAATGGTAGCCGACAGCAGATTTGGCTTAATCATAGGATTCACATTTCCTTTTCTTTCCATCTTACCAACGGTGCCCAGATTCTCCTCTCACTCGTGAGGTCACATGCCATATCGGACTCACTGGTATATATAATATTTCTAAGACATTCACTAAACAAAGGTGGATTTCCTGATTTCCATAGCCTACATATCTCCTGTCTGGCCAAGAGAATCACATAAAACAAAAAATGTGCGTTACACGCGGAAGCTGCACATTTTCCTCCAAACTTAAACCAAAAAAAATGAACCGAGTGTAGACTGTAATCTGCCTCCCAGTCGTTTCCCTAATAAAGTCACAAACTAAATTCCAAAAGGAGGATATATTTGGACATGTCATGAATAGGTGGATGTCATCTTCCGCTAACAACATACATCTAGGACAGTTATATGAGTTACTGGTGATCTTAGTTAACTTCGCAGGTGACCAGTACACTCTATGAGTAGTAAATAAATGGTTTCTTTTGAGTGATGCTGGTTTAACTACTGTTAGTAGATTGTCATAAGAATTGCGCCACATTTGCATTAAGTCCTCTTCTCCAAACTCCTGACCCCAAAGCTTCATAATTTCAGTCTCTAGTTCCTTGTCTGTTTCCAAAAAGGCCCAATACCAAAATGACATCTCTTTTTTCCACTGGTCAGTTCTCGTCACCTGACTAAATTTTGTTTCATCATTCTCCACCCAAACTTGTGTGGCCCACCGGGAATTTAGTTGGTAATATTTAAATCTTGTTAACTGCCCCTTACACAGATTATTCATATCTCCCCAGCTCATTAGGTCTAAACCCTGCTTAAGATCAGCCCAATAGTAAATACCCCCTAATTTCAAAGGCTGACTGAGCTGATCTCTCAAACATTCAGGGGTTCTGGGAGAATCCCATATTGGGGCATAGCTCGAGAAGTATGGGACTTTAAAAACTTTCCTCATATACATCCAAGTATTCAGGGTAGCCTTCAAAACCTTTAATCTTACTTTCTTAAAATACTTAGAATCTCCAAATTTAAAGAGAAAATGTTGTTGGCCCTGCGGAATATCTTCCAACATAGCCAAAAAGAGTAAACCAATAGATGACTTATCTATCTTATTTGCCAGCATACGCACATTTTAAAAGTGAAAAGCATAACTATATACAAACAAATCTGGGAGCGCCAATCCACCCACCTCTAATCTCCTCCTCAACTTCTTCCAGGAAATCCTGGGACCTTTTGATGCCCAAATAAATCTACCAATTTTACCCTGAAGTTTGGCTATGTCTTCTTTCTTGAAGGTTAACGGGATAGAACTAAAAAGAAATGTGATCTTTGGGAGAATAATCATTTTTATCAGGTTCACCCGACCGTATATATTTAGGGGAAGGTTTACCCATTTTATCAACAACCCTGCCACTTCCTGAATAGTTTTCCTCCAATTGATTTTTGTAATATCCTCAATCTTCTGTGCAATTAAAATCCCTAAATACCGTATTTGGGTTTTTACCCCATGGCTTTGTGGGTCCTGATTCCACTCCATAATCTCGGTTTTATCTGTATTAACTTCATACCCAGAGACCTGACGAAATAGCTCTGCCCTCCTCATTAAGTTCGGAATTGCATACTGCGGATTTCTTGTATACAACATTAAATCATCCGCATACAAAGCTAATTTAACCTCAAAATCATTTGATCTAAAAGGAAGGTTGGAAGTATCTACTCTAATCAAATTTGCAAAAGGTTCTATATACAAATTAAAAAGAAGCGGGGATAGAGGACAACCCTGCCTTGTCCCCCTAAAAATATCGAACCAGTCAGACAGTACCCCGTTTACCAAAACCATGGCGTTTGGACCAAAGATACAATTTTTGCACTGCCATAACCATATTCCGTGGAAATCCAAAACTACGTAAGGACTCCCACAAATATGGCCAATGCACCTGGTCAAAAGCTTTAGCTGCATCGACCGCTACTATAGTAAGAGGCTCATTCCGTGTCTCAGCTACATCTACCACCCCTACCAACTGAAAAGTTAATTCATTTAGTTGTCTTTCAGGATAAAACCTCTTTGATTAGAATGAATAACCTGTTTTATTACCCTGGCTACCCGAGCTGCTATGACACCGGAAAAGATCTTGTAGTCCGAATTTAGTAAAGAAATCGGTCTATATGAGTCAACACTCCTCGGATCTTTATTTGGTTTTAAAATCAAAGTCACTATAGCCTCTGACCATGACACAGGAGCATTTTCCCCACTAATATAAATTACATTGAACAGAACTTTTAGAACTGGAATTATTGTATCGATAATAGATAAAAAAGCCTCCACTGGAAGGCCATCTTGCCCTGCGTCTTTCCCCTTTACCATTCTCTTACATTGAGCTCTAATCTCACCATCGGTAATCTCTCCTTCTAAGACTTTCTGTTGCTCATTAGTAAGCTGAGGAAGAGCCGTTAATCCTAACCACTCAGTAATAGCCTCTAAATCAGGATGGATATCCTCCCTATATAAGTCTCTCATAAAACTACAGGCCTCTCCACAAATATCATCATTGGTATACACTATTTCGCCTGAGCTTCTACTAGTTAGCTCTCGAATAGTATTTCTAGCTCTGTCCACCTTAGCCTTCCAAGCTAATAGAGAGCTAAATTTTTCTCCGTAAGCAAAATGCCGGAGCTTATTGCCTTTCCATTTATCGGATATTTTTTTTATCAATACGCCCTCGAAATGTTGCCTGTAACCCCTCTAACTCTTTGCTCAGGACATGGACTTTATCTGTGTCATCCATTGAGGCCTTCTGTAATTCCCTTTCTTTTATCTTGATCTCTTCCAATTTATGCTCATCGTCTCGTTTCTCCACCCTTCTTTTTCCTACCATTATAGATCTTAAAACCCCCTTTAAGTAGGCCTTATAGGCATCCCAGACTATTTGGTATCCAGCCGATCCAATATTTGCATGAAAATATATCTCAGATTTTTCTCTTAGATCTCTAACTATCCCCTCATCTAAAAAGACAGTTCTGTCTACTGTCCATCTTCTCTGCCCCTCCTTTTGCTGTATCGTCAGCACCAGGGCAACAGCTGAGTGATCCGACACTATCGCGGGAGTATGTGCTATCTCAATTACATCTCCACACAACTCTTGATCTAACAAAAAATAATCAATACGAGAATGATGTCTGTACCTTTTACTATAAAAAGTAAACTCCCGAGCGTCCCTCCACTTAATACGCCAAATATCAATTAAATTGAACTCCTTCATCATGCTTTTTAGCCTGGAGAATGATCTGGGTGAATTTATATACTTTACTTTTGAAGTCCTATCCAATCCCTTATCCATAACTAAATTAAAATCTCCTCCCATCACAATAGGTGCTGTTGTCTCTAATAGACAGGATTCCATCTTAATTAAAGCCTCTGGGTTGTCATTATTCGGCCCATAATATACTGCACATACCAGAGACCTATTTTGAATTACCAGAGTCGCCACTAACCATCTACCTGAACAATCAGTTTCATTTATAAGTAATCTTATTCCATTATTACTTTTAATAATAATGGCAACTCCTCGGGTGCTCCCCCTCTGGTCAGAACATACTACCTCCTGAACCCATCTACACTTTTGAAAACATTGTCTACATTCAATACTTTCCAAATGTGTTTCATGTAGTAGTATAATTTGTGCAGCACTTTCCTTAAGAGTTTCCAAGACCCTAGATACTTTCCTCCTAGACCTCAACCCATTCACATTCCAGGTTAGAAAGTTACCTACTTTTAACTTATCCATTCTCTAAATCTGAAATTCCAATTCTTACCCTATAATCTTGGTTCCGGTCCATAGACATAAATACTCTTATCTCTTCCCCTTCAAGAAATATGCAAATGAGGACTATTTTTTTGTTTTTCTCCCACTGCTCCCTACACCTAGTGCCCCACATCCACCCTCCCCCTGGGAAACCCCCTCTCCAAACCTAAGGCGATACACTCCGCCCTTTGCGACCTCCCCCATCCCACCCAGAGAGGAGAGACCTAATCAAAAACATACAAAAACGAATATAACAAAGTGAAAATACAAACAAGGAAACCAGCCTATCCATAACTTTCCTCCATATCAAAATACGTAATCATTATGAGGCTCAACCGTAATGGCATAGACTTAAATCAGATATCTTATCATACCATCTGTGATAAAAAGGTATCAACTTCTTCTGGATTACTTATATTGTACATTTTGTTTTGCCACATAATTTTTAACATTGCAGGAAATTTTAACTGAACTTGCGCACCCTTACTCCGCAACTCATTGATTCTGGTACCCAATTCCCACTGCCTCTGGGCAGTCCTTTTGCCAAGGTCTGATCTGATTTGATAAGAAAACCCATCATGACTTAAAGATCCCCCTTTCAAAGCCCGTTCCAACACTAACTCTTTTACAGCAAATATTAGAAAGTTTATCAAAATCTTTCTGGGGGTCTTCCGATCCGAATTCAACCTAAAGGGATCCCTATGGGCCCTCTGGATCTCCTTCTCCCAGTCAATATCAGGCCTGTCCTTCAAAACTTCTCTCAAAAGACAACATATGAGGGCCTTAACATCCTATTTCTCAGCCCCCTCAGGAATTTTGAGAAATCTTAGATTGAGTTTCAAGCCGTTCCAAATCATCTTGTAATGTTTTATTCTGCTTCCTTAAAAACTCAATATCCTTGGAATTGTCCATTACTGCTACTGAGAGGGCTTTAACTTCCTCTTCTAGTATTCCAGTGCGTAACGCAAGATCATCGAGCTTTTCCTCGAGTACTTCACATTTCTCACAAATCCCCTTTTGATTCATTTCAGATATCTCGAATTTTGAGAGAATATCTTGACGTAAAGCTAGGAACATCTTCTCCATAAGAAGTTCACCTCTATTACCACTTAGATTATCCTCCTTTTGCCTAGCCCCCCCATTGGTTGTTCCCTCGAATGTCCCGATGGTGCAAGTAGGACTAGAATCAGGGCTAAGCTCAGAGGTTGTCTCGGGACTTAAACTGTGAACTTGTGACTCTGCACCTTGTGAAAGCACCGCCAGCAGAGTAAAACGATTCTCCAGGGGAAGTAAGGCATTTTGTGGCATACACTCCCTTTCCCGCGAGCTTTCAACCTGCTCCATAATTTTAAAATAAGATCTCAAGGAGGGCGCAGTTTTAGCAGAGACCCCCCACCCCCTTTGGGCCACAACATCTAGGCTTTCCTCCTGACTTCAACAGCTTCTTTTTGGGATAAATTGCTAAAGTCTCAGCACCAGCCAGCGACTCCCTACTGCTTCCTCCCTTACCTCCCTTTCCTTTACCCTTCGCCTCTGGGAGCGACCGGAGCTGGTATCGGTTTTTTACTGGGTTTCCAGATTTATATTTTACCATGTTTCCAGGTCTAATCTTGGTGCTCCCCTTATCACAGCAACCATCACCTCACCTCTTGGTGTGACTTTTGCTGTGGTGCTTATGGTTGGAGGTCGCTTTCCATCGGCCTCAAACCCCCTCGCACAGAGCCCTGTACCTGAAAACTAACGATCGTCTCGTGTTTCCTACCTCCTGGTAAAATGCCCTGCTGCCCATCCACTCGCGTATTACGGATTATAGATCTTGTCAGTCCCCTCTCAGAACCGCAACCGCTGGCTCCACTCACAGGTCCGTTCTCCACCAGTGACCTGTGCACTGTGCTCTCTCTGCCTCTCACGCCCCGGAAGCCAGTTACCGCGAGCACAGCACGAGCCTTCCGGAACAAGCGCGCGGCGTCACACCAAGCACCCTGCTGCAGCTCCGCATCCAAAGCCATAGGCAGGGAACGCCAAACAAAAACCAGATAAGCCCACTTTTTCTTGCCAAATTGAATCGGTTAGAAAATTTTTTTTTATCTTTAGCGTTGAATTAATATTTTTATCCTGCAGATCCCATACTGTTTTATGGCTGTTTCCAAACAAAAAAAATTCCGCTATGCCCGCACTCTCTCCCCTCTAGGACCGGGAGCTCGCGCGACCGGCGTCAGCCCGCCGCCATGTTCCCCGAAGCCCCTGTTGGAGAGAGATGGGAGTTTTGAAATGGTTTAGTTCTGTCAGTGTAGTACATGATGGCTCGCTTTACGTCCAAAGTTTGGAGTGCCAGTTCAGCATAAGAATCAGATTTTGGGAAAAACACAGGAAGTTCAATAGATTGACGAAGGTGGAAGGGAGAGACCACCTTAGGGAGAATTTCCGGATTGGTACGAAGGACAACCCTATCCTTATGGATTTGGAAGAAGGATTCTTTCAAGGGTAATGCCTGCAGCTCACTGACACACCTCAGTAAAGCGATAGCAACAAGGAATGTCACCTTCAAAGAGAGGGATTAAAGGTGGCTGGAATGGAGGGATTAATGCACTTGGTAAATATCCTGGGAGCAGATCAAAGACCGAAGGGAGTACACAAGGGAGTGGCCACCGGCTAACTCAAATCTGAGGCACTTGTGATGTTTTTTGTGATTATATATATGGAAATTGGCATACCTGAGGTCTAATGATATCATGTAGTCATACCTCGAGTAGCTGTAGAACCTCTTGAAGCATGACCATCCTAAATGACTGTTTCTTTGAAACATATTTAGTTGTATTAAGTCCAGAATGGGCTTCTACTCTTTTGAGCCTTTTAATTTGATGAGTAAATATTTAGAACCTAATAGAAAATATGATGATGTTTCAAAAGTGGTTCTATGCCTCCCTAGTTTAAAATGTTGCAAATCTCTACTTTTAACAAGCGTAGATGCTTGTGCTTAACCATGGTTTGGGTTGTCATTGGTGTATGTCGAAGAAATTAAGCAAAGGGTGGCCCAGCAGTCAAGCACTATTGAAAAAAAGAATAAAGAACATTCACATCTACAATCAAAACTTACAAGTGTTTTTCTTATTTCTGTTTGGGAATATCTTGATACACTGCTAAATTTGCTGTCTTTTTGCATATCTGGATCACTGATAAGTTTCTTTTACATAAATTTACATGCTTGAGTGCTGGGCCACCCTTTCCAATACTGATTATGTCCATAGCAGAAACAATTAGCACTACAGATGACCTTTCTACCATTGAAGAATTAGTTCTATCTCGTTTTTGTTTTCTTAAGGTAGTAGGTCTAGATTTCGGGGAAACATCAGATCACATTTGTCTGTTGAATCTGCCTGTGATTTCAATGGCATTGGCAGTCATAAATAACATTGCTGCCAGAAGTAAAATATTTTATCAGACATATGAATTCTCTGACCTTCTCCAGCTGGTAGTGTTTTTCATGGTATTACTGGATTTCTCAATCAGAGGTGAACAGCCTGCATGACCATGGAATCTGCTTTTGGACATCCAATTAAGGAAGCTGGTGAGTTTTCCATAATTGTATATTTTCTGTCAAGTTGAGGTACTACAGCTGCTACTGTAGCTGGAGTTTTAATGTTTTTAACCCCCTTCAGATATATGTAGTGTACAAGGGGACTGGGTTCTACAGATCTTCTAGCTGGCTCTTTAAAATCGGATGAAAAGCAGTCATTCTCTCTGACCGAAAAAGGCAGGCCAAATAATTTTGCAGTGTTCTCGACCAGACTGTAAAATGTACTTATGCCACTTGGTGAAGAATTAACTGGAGGGAATGTAACTGGATCTATTACTGGAAGGATCCAGTTGTCCCACTCATTACCTTGGGACTATCTGTGTTAGTCAATTCTCCTTTCTTCACCTCTGGGTATTGGTCCGCATCGGACATGTCTATCAGAATAAGGTCTTTTGGAAGATCTGAAAAGAACTGGCACTACAGAGTAGAGGATGGTGGAGCCGCTACAACTTCCATTCCTAGAGCCAGATGATTTTTGGAGAGCTAGGAGAATGGAAACCTTGTATATATACCCACCATCATATGTCATAAATTCTTTCCATATCTACTGGTACTCTCATAACTGGATGTTTCTCATAGTTCTCATACGGATCATAATGTCTGTCATAGTATTCTCTATTTTCCTCCCAATGTTCTGTTGGGTAATTGGGATGAAAATATTTGGGCTGGGGCTGTGATGAGTATACTTGCTCCTCCTCAGTATTTTGACATTTCTATTCGAAATTGACCAAGACTGCAGATTGCTTCAGTGTCAAGAAGCTTAGGTGGTGGTAGTGGTGGTATTTCGCTTGGGAAATTGTGTTGAGGGCACATGTCCAGCAGAAGCTTTCCCGTCATTGTTTTTTGTGAAGGGACCTTTGTCAACGATGAAGTGATCGAAGGAACTGTAGTTTATGGGTCAGGCACTCATTCAACGGTTTCATCAACAGATCGGTCGCTGATGGGTTTTGTGTTGACGGTTCAGTCGTCCACAGTGTAATCAACAGGTTGGCTGTCAACAGTTTTCTTGGGGACAAATCTGCCGGTGGTTTCTTGGATATGGAGACTTCTGTCGATAGAGTCATCACCTGCAAAGTCAATGACAAAGTCATCAAGCATAGTGCCTTTACAGAGGAAGAGTCACCGGCAGAAGGTGCATTTTAACATTTGTTCTCTCTGGATGTCTGAAAGCATGCCTTAAACTCTTCTTCTGATAAGGGATGTTCAGCAGCCTTATTATTTTTAACCCACCTGAGAAGCCTCGCCTCACAAGGGTTGGAGGTTTTAGCTGAAGATGTCATTCAGATCTTACAATATTTCAGTTTATGATCTGGCAAGAGCAATAAATGCATATCTTGTACAGAACATCTGGGAACATTCAACCTTTTCCATAAGAATTACAAGCCTTAAAAGGCTTCTTTTATGAGTTGTTTTGCATATTTAGTCCTTTTTACTCTAAACCAAAGATAGTAGTGGAAAGAATCAACATCTACAACCTCAGTTAGGGAATTTTAAGAAAGTATTTCATGAAAAATGAAGAACTTATCTTAGGTGAACTGAGATCAAAGTTCTGGAGCTCCCTTCCATACAATCTATAGTGGAAATCTGAGGTGTGAAAACCTCTGGGAGGGTGAGGCTGATTTCACTCTCATTTAATTGGCTGAAATGTGGTTACTTTCTAATAAGGTGGATGTGCTAATAAGTGGCACGGTTTTGAGGTCTTGCAGACTAGGCAGTTCCTGGTACTGCTATTGTAAAGTTAAAACAAGAAGCTCTGAGCGGCAACATGAAAAAACTTTAGAATACTGAGAGCATAAATGCCAGACATGTACACATGAAGCGAGAGGATATCTTTATATATTCGATCCTTAATTTCAGATATTATAATGGATAGCCAATACAGCCAACGAGTTTCGCCCATGGCGGGCTTCTTCAAGGCATCCATAAGGAGAAAAACTCCTTGGCATAAAAGTTTGGTTTCAGTGTAAAAGATAAAAAAGGAGAACCACAAGCTGTATCTGTCAAATATCTTTTTGTATGATCCAGTATTTGACAAAGGATGTTCCGGCATCCCGATGATCACGGCAAATACAATTGGAAATGCACCAGTTGCGTTACATGAGGACACATTCATTTTTTGTTAGGCACAGGGAGATTACGTGATTTGTCCAGAATCACACGATGTTCAGCATCATTGCCGAGACTCGAACCCAGTTCCCCAGATTCGAGGTGGGCAATTGCAAACTGGTCTTTGTGCTTCTAAAATACTTCTGACTACACAAGATTGTGCGACAGTTGGTTCCCCTGGCCATCACTGTTAGTTTAATTTTGCTGTTGTAAAGTTACTGAGGGACTTCCACTCCGAGGACGGGGTATGATTCAAACATGTGAATCTATGAGAGATCTAATGCTGGAGAATCCCTGCTACAGCAGAACCTACAACTTATAACTATTAAGGAGAAAAGAGCTATCCAACATCCATATCTACTAGTTCTGCATTAATTTTCTTTCGACTATTTTTAAAACAAGGAATGTAAACATAAATAGAATAACTTGGTAGAAACTGTAACCATGACACAATAGAAAAGAAGAGAACTTTACACAGGAAAAGTATGAAGGAAATCATTCATGGTTATTTTAACAATGGCTTTGCTGGGCACTCAGTCAAAAGAAAGGCCCACAACAACATTAACCCTATAAGTGCGGGTGTCAGCAAATGGCTAACACGCTCATACCCACCCTGGTGTGTTTGTCAGCCATCAACTGACACCGGGAAGGGCTGAAAAGAATCCTTTGGTGTAAGCACCAGAGGATTCCTTTTTTTGTGTCAGCGTGCCACAAAGCATGCTGACATCACATTTTGCCATTGGAGCGGACTCGAGGAGCAGGTAAGCTCCCAATCTGGTGGGGAAAAAATGTTCGAAAAGGCCTACCCAGGAGTCAGGGAAGCATTGTTTAGAAATGGGGGAGCCAGCCACCCTAAACAAGTTTCTGGCCCCATGAGTTGAGAGCCTTCACTCTCGGAGGTTATGAACGAAACCTGCCCTGGGCAGAGCTGTTTACACCTCCTTCCTGCAGGATGAGCCTTTCCAGGATGGGAAGCTTCAAAGGCCCTGCCACCTTTGTTATGCAACCCAGGCCTCTCCAGATAGTGGCGATGCCAACCCCCCTGTCCTGATCCCACTTGTTGGCGGCAGGACAGATGGGAAAATTAGTAAAATTAGGAGGTGACCCACCTTCAGCCAGCACCACCCCTGAAGCGGACCAGCTGATGTGGGCCCCAGTTTTTAGATTGCCCCATTTTGATTTGGGCCAGATTAGCAGTCTAGGGACAGGGTAATGCCCACTTTCCACAGCAAGTAGTCATATACAGGGCATAGACATCCTAAAGGTAGGTAGCCCATTGGCTACTACCTGTCACTCACATTTAATGCCCCTAAAGAACAAGTTACTTACCTTCGGTAACGATATATCTGTAAAAAACATTAGTTAGTTAGATTCCTCACCTTAGAATATCCCCAGGCGTCAGGCTGGATCCGTAAAGATTTTTCGTCAGCAATACCCTTGCGCGTCGCTAGGCGTCGTCTGCGGCTCCGCATCCGTTGTCGTGATCGCCGGGATGACGTTGTCGGAGTACTTAGACGCCGCCCTCACGCGCTGACGTCAGTTCTTGTACAAAGTATTCCGCGCCAGGAACGCAGAGCCATGCAAGTGACCGACACTGGTGCCAAAAAATTCTAGGGCCCTGAAAGGGATGACCTCAACCCTAGATATCGGTTCGCAGAACGGGGAGGATGGGTGGGTCGGTGAGGAATCTAACTCACTAATGTTTCTTACAGATATATCGTTACCGAAGGTAAGTAACTTCTTCATCTGAAAGAAGCACGTTAGTTAGATTCCTCACCTTAGAATAGATACCCCAGCAAAACCAACCCCGGTGGTGGGTCTGCGAACCAAGATCACACCAGAAAGTCCTGGAGAACAGAACGGCCAAAGAAGCCGTCTCTCCGGACTTGGCTGTCCAGGCAATAGTGTTTGGCAAACGTGTGCAGCGAGGCCCACGTTGCTGCCTGACAGATGTCCTGCAAGGGGACTCCCCGGCCCAGGGCAGTGGTCGCCACTGTGGCCCGAGTGGAATGGGTCCTCAGCCCTACAGGAGGTTCCTTTTTAGCTAAGGAGTAACAGGCCTGGATACACAAAACGACCCACGAGAGATGGTTCGCTTGTGCACCGCCCGCCCCTTCTTAGCGCCCACGTAGCAAACAAAGAGTTGGTCGTCCACCCGGAACTGTTTGGTGCGGTCCAGATAGAACGACAGCGCCCGTTTTGGATCCAGACGGTGGAGCCTCTCTTCCTCTTTCGAGGGATGCGGAGGCGGAAAGAAGGTGGGCAGCATAACAGACTGTCCGATGTGAAAGGCAGTTACCACCTTAGGAAGAAAAGAAGGACGAGTCCTGAGAACAACTTTGTCCGGATGGACAGAAAGGAAAGGAGGCTTAGAAGAGAGAGCCTGGAGCTCACTCACCCTTCTAGCAGAGGTGATGGCAACCGGGAAAGCAGTCTTACGCGTCAACAGACGAAGGGGACAATTATGAAGTGGCTCAAAGGGAGCGCACATCAGAAACATCAATACCAGATTCAAATCCCATTGAGGCATTACGAAAGGGACAGGAGGAAACATGTGAGCAATGCCCTTAAAGAAGCGAGAAACAACAGGGGATTTGAAAAGAGAAGGCTGATCAGGAAGTCGTAAGAAAGCAGAAATAGCTGAAAGATAACCTTTAAGGGTGCCCAGAGCAGAGAAGAAAGAGGAGAACCTCAGAAAGAGGGGCGGAAAGGGGATCCACAGCCTTTGCTGTGCACCATGCCACAAATTTGTTCCACCTGCAGGCGTATACCGATTTTGTGGAGGGACGCCTGGCTGCCAGAATAACATCACAGACTTCAGGAGGCAAGTCAAATGGCATCCACTGCCACCGCTCAATCTCCACGCATGGAGGTGGAGGCTGGACAGGTTCGGGTGGAGGACCGTCCCCTGCTGCTGCAACAGAAGGTCCTTCTGAAGAGGCAGTCGTATCGGGGGATCGACTGATAGACTGAGTAGCTTGGGATACCAGTATCTTCGTGCCCAATCCGGAGCCACCAAGATGACTTGGGCCCGGTCGCGCCTGATCTTCTTCAGCACTCTGGGCAGAAGTGGTATAGGCGGAAAGGCGTACAACAGACCGCAACTCCACTCGCGACGAAAGGCGTCCCCGAGCGAGTGCCGCCTTGGAAACTCCAACGCACAGAACTGCTGATATTACGCGTTCTCTGCGGTGGCGGTTAGATCTAACCAAGGCTCTCCCCACTGCCGAAAGAGGCCTTGCGCCACATCCGAGTTTAGACGCCATTCGTGATCCATCATGCACCGGCGGCTGAGTTCGTCTGCTCTGGCGTTCAGAGAGTCCGCCAGATGTTGGACCACCAGGGTGATGCCCTGATGTTCCAGCCATGTACAGAGGTGCAGAGCCGACAAAAGGTCCACGACCCCACCCCGCCCTGTTTGTTGCAATACCACATGGTGGTAGTGTTGTCCGTGAACACCTGCACTACACTTTCCCGGACAGAAGGAAGGAATGCCTTCAGTGCAAGTCGGATCACCCTCAGCTCCAGAAGGTTGATATGGAGCCGAGACTCCGCCGGAGACCAGAGGCCTCTGATCTCTGCCTCTCCCAGGTGGCCCCCCCCCCATCCCAGGAGGGACGCATCCGTCACTACTACGTGCTCCGGTTGGGGTAGGGAGAGGGATGTGCCACTGACCCAATCGCGGTCCGTGAGTCACCACTGCAACTGTCTCGCAGTGCCCTCCGAGATCAGGACGTGGTCGGACAGGTTGCCCCGATGCTGGGCCCACTGAAACTTCAGGTCCCACTGCAGAGCCCGAATGCGCCATCTGGCGTGATGCACCAACAGGATGCAGGAGGCCATCAGACCCAGAAGCCGCAGCACCAACCTGACCGAAACCCGGGTTAGAGGCCGAAAGATGGGAATCAGAGCCTGAATATCCCGGACCCGCTGTTCCGGAGGATAGGCCCGGAACTGCGCCGAGTCCAGAACAGCTCCGATGAAGAGGAGCTTCTGGGAGGGACTCAGATGCGACTTCAGCACATTGATGGAGAACCCCAGCAAATGCAAGAGGTCGGCCGTAGTCTGGAGGTGGGAGACGACTGCCTGGGGCGAGCCCGCCTTCAACAACCAGTCGTCGAGATAGGGGAAGACTGGAACCCCCAATCTGCGCAGATGAGTTGCGACCACCGTCATCACTTTCGCGAACACCCGAGGGGCACTGATGAGGCCGAAGGGGAGCACGGTAAACTGAAAATGCTCTTGGCCCACCATGAACCGCAGGTAACGCCGGTGGGCCGGCAGGACGGGGATGTGGAAATAAGCGTCCTGCAAATCCAAAGCTACCATCCAGTCTCCAGGGTCTAGGGCAGCCAGAACCTGAGCTAAGGTGAACAACTTGAACTTCTCCTTTCGGAGGAAGGCGTTGACGCTCCTGAGGTCCAAGATAGGGCGTAGGCCCCCTTTTCCCTTCTTGGGAACCAGAAAGTAGTGGGAATAACAACCACGACCTACTTCTGGACCAGGAACGCGCTCAATGGCCCCCTTGGCCAAGAGGGCCGTAACTTCATCCTGCGGAAGTTGCAAGCGATCCCCCGAAATTCGGTGGCACTGCGGTGGCATGGCTGGAGGGGTCGCCTCGAAGGGGAGGGAGTAGCCCCTTCGGACGATCTGCAGCACCCACCAGTCCGATGTGATGGTACGCCAGTGGAGCAGGTGATGGCGAACTCTGCCTCCCACTGGCATGGAATGGGCCTGAAAGCTCGGACTAGGAGGGCTTGGAGGCGGATGCTGCTGGGGTAGATGTGGACGGACCAGCACGTTGTCCCCCTGTACCGCCTCGGCGGAATCCACGTCCGCGACCGCGTGGAGGTTGGTTCTGCGGCTTGTGGCTAGGCGGACGTGAGGGGGCACCCCTTCCTTGGCCACGAAAGGGGCGAAAAGCGGAAGTTTGTGGGCACGGGCCGAGAGGCCCAAGGACTTGGCCGTAGCCCTGGAGTCCTTAAAGCGCTCCACTGCACTATCTGCTTTGTCGCCAAAAAGGCGACTGCCATCGAAGGGCATGTTCATGAGGGTGCTCTGGACATCCCCGGAAAAACTTGTGAACGGCAGCCAGGTGTGGCGACGAAGCGCCACCGTGGTCGACATTGCCCTGCCCAGCAAGTCCGTTGTGTCCAGTCCACATCGGATTGCATGCTGTGCCGCATCCCGCCCCTCGGCAAGAGCCTGGGCGAGCCGTGTCCGGGCCTCCTCCGGACACTGGGGCAGCACATCCTCCACCGTATCGCACAGGGAGTGGGAGTAAAGGTCCAAAAGGCACGCGGTGTTGATAGACCGCAACCCCAAACTAAGGGAGGAGAACAGTTTCTTCCCAAACTGTTTCAGCCTTTTGGATTCCCGATCCGGGGGAGCGGACGGGAAGGAGGTCTGGGAAGTAGAGGCCTGGATAACCAGGCTCTCGGGCGTGGGGTGCATGGACAGAAAACTGGGGTCGCCCGGTGCAGGGCGGTGGCGCCGGGCCACGTTCCGGTCCACAGGAGGAACTGTGGAGGGCTTGGACCAGGTGCCCTTCAGAACGTCAACCAGTGCTTCATTAAACTGCAGCAGAGGCTCCGAGGAGCTTGCTGACGGTTGGAGCACTTCAGTGAGGAGGTTAGTCCTCAAGGCCACAGCAGGCAGCGCCAGCCCAAGGGCTTCGGCCGCCTTGCGCAGCACCACAGAAAATGTAGCACCTTCCTCCGAAGCCACGGTCAGAGGAGAGATGAAGCCAGTGTCAGGGGAGGTGACAAGACCACTGGCATCCCCCAGTTCGTCTGCCCAGTCCTGAGATAACTGGCCCTGCCGGGCCAGAGGGTCCTCAGACCCCTCCCAGTCGTCACCGTCATCCGATTCCTGGTATACAGTTGGAATGATCGGAGCCGGGCGGAAGATGAAATTGCCACCTATCGGCGTCGGGTGCGGCGCCGGGCGGCACTGCTCCGACGCCGGGCCCGGACCAGGACTAAACCGGGGAACGGTGTCGTCCGAAGGCGGCACCGGGGCCGGCACCGGAGGAGTCTGCGCCGGGAGAGGGGTCATGAGGTCGACCGGCGCCGACTGGGATCCAGGCCTGGATCCCTCGGCGTCGGGACCGGAGTCGACGACGGCGCCGGAGCCGCCGGCTCGCTAGGCCTCCCAGTCGAGCCTGCGGGGTCCGAAGGCGTGCCGGCAGGCGTCGACGGCGGAGCCAGATTCCTCATAGCCATGAGGAAGGCACTGACCTTCGCCGACCCAGGGACCGGAGGGTATGGGGTCGGACGGGACTCCTGCGGCTCCGACAGAGCCGCGCGGGTGGTGCCACCCGAACCCTCAGCCGAGTCGTGCGACCGGCGAGGGGAGCCCGAAGAGCGATGTCGCCTCTTCGACTTCTTGCTGTGTTCGACTTACCGGATCGCGAAGACTTGGACCCCGACGAGCGGTGATGTTTGCGGCTCCGCGACCGGTCCCTCGACCTCCTCCTTGACCGCGACCTTGAAGGGCGCCGACTGCCGGAACTCGAGCTGCTTGCGGGACCGCTCCTGCCTAGCCTTTGAAGTCAAGGTCCGGCAGTCGAGGCACAACACAGCATCGTGGTCGGCCCCAAGGCAATAGAGGCACCGGCGGTGGTGGTCCGTGACCAACATCAGTCGGTGACAGGAGTCACAAGCTTTGAAGCCAAGCATCCCTACCGGCACCAGAGTCGAGGTCGACGAAGAATGGAACCAAAAGAGTTCAAAAAAGTTTAGTCAAAAAGTGACTAAAAGGGTATGCTCTTCCCGGATCGGCGCTTACTGGCGCGGAAAAAAGACGAACTGACGTCAGCACGCGAGGACGGCGTCTAAGTACTCCGACGACGTCATCCCGGCGATCACGACGCCGACGACTGACGCAGAGCCGCAGACGACGCCTAGCGACGCGCAAGGGTATTACTGACGAAAAATCTTTCCGGATCCAGCCTGACGCCTTGGGATATTCTAAGGTGAGGAATCTAACTAACGTGTTTCTTTCAGATTTGAGGATTTAGGTGGCACCCCTGAACCCAAGTTCTCAAATTCGAGAGAAGAAGGACAAAAAGAGCCACTGCCCAGCGAGAACTGCAGAAGAGCTGTGAACTTTTGGCATGGAACCCTGCCTGCTTGCTAAGACTCTCGACAATCGCAACAGAGTGACTCGTCCTGCAAGCTGGGTAGCTTGACAGAACTTCTAAAATTGCCTACAGTCTCCCTTGGAGTAGCTGAGTTACTCCCCTGCAGTCCACATGCACTGACAAGCAGAGTCTGGTCCACCAACTTGCAGCTTCCCGGCCTGACCGACACAGCCGATGACCAGGAGAAGGTACTCATGCTTGGGAAGGCCAAATCTGTCTCTCCACCAAGTGTGAAAACACCAGGACCAACCGGAGCTGTGCAACAACAACGCCTGGGGTACCAAACGCCCTGCACCAAGCACACCAACAGTGAGAGTTCAGTCCAGATTCTCACTGCACCATGACCGAGCACCCATCGAAGTTAGTCAGCATCACTGAGACCCACTTTGTGAGTGGCCCAGCGGTCTTAATTTTTCCCCTGTCTGCTGTTTGTCCCGAACCTGGAGGAGCACCTTTGGGCAGCCAGCCCAGCCGACCTAACCACCCTGCACCAGATACACCCGGCCTGAGTACCAACAAACTGGATATGCTTACTTGCTCCAAGACCCCTTGCGACCCCAGGACCTGTTTGGGAGTTCTCTGACCTATCCCAAAGTCCCCCTGTGCAGCCTGTTTTAGGTGGCTCCCCTTCATCGCATCGTGCCCAGCTACCAAACTTGCCAGCACGTGCTCCCGGTGAAAACCTGGGCAGTTCACAAAGAGCTTCTGGTAGTACTTTGAACCTTGGTCCCCTACAACTCTAAACTCAGAAGGTGAACCTCCTGAAACCGACTGAACTTACCTTTATAGTATTTATGACTTTTCCTCCCATAGGATTGCATTGTGCGTAAAGGCGCGTGATTTTAAAAGTGTTACTTACTTGTAAAATTTGATAACACAAAAAGTACTTACTTTCGATAGAAGTTCTTGGTTTTGAAACATATATAAAAAGAAGTTTTATTTTTCTAAATTGGTCTGAGATTTATTCTTTGAGTGTGTGTCTCATTTATTGCCTTTGTGAGTACAACAAATGCTTAGCACTACCATCTGATTAGCCTAACTGCTCGCCCAAACTACCACAAAAAACAGCGTTAATATTATATACATTAGCCTCTGTAAACCAATTGGGAACCCACTGGACTCTCTGCACAGTGTACTTCTTTCTAGTACACTATATAGATATTTCGGCGGCTGGGATACCCATCACCGTTGTGAAGGAGAAACCTGTCCGCCAAGATATAAATCAGGCCCTTTGGCAGTTTTCCCCAGCATGTTTGCCTTAGTTTCAAAGGTAGATATGCTCATTCAGTTTGAGGTATGAAGCCTCAGAGGATTTCTCGGATAGTGAAAGGGCTTTTTTTTTTCAAAAAGAAAATCCAGCTTCAGGATTTGGTTTTAATAATTTGTTTTATAAAAACTGATGGACGCCTCTCTCATGTTGATGGAGTAGCGCGTCAAACATTAAAAGACATTGACAGAAACCGCCATTTCGGTGGCTCCTCTCAATGTTTTTTAATTGACCACCAACTTGGCGGTCATTGGTCATTTCAAAATTTGGCGGGTGGAGTAGTCTCAGCACGGCAGATGTTAAGTCCTCCACCAGGGCAACGGAGTCTTCTTTGTCAGCCAAAATGTAAATATGGTCTTTACTAAGAACTCCTAGTTTTTTCCCCCCAATGTGGGTAGCTGTGAATTGTGGGCACCTAGCTCAGCCGTTACCTAGGCAAACCTATACATTTTTTTAAACTAGACAATCAGGGGAGTCCAGGGGTATATGACTTGTGTGGCTTTTACCAGTTAATCTTACCCAGAAGCTCTTGCAAATCTCAAACTTTGGTAGGAAACACACATTTTCTTCACATTGCTGTGATGAAAAGACATGGAATCTGCAGAAAGCCACGTTTCCCACCACCCTGACTTCCAACAAGCCTTCCGATAAGAACAGTACTCCACTTGTGTGGGTGGGCCAAGAGAAAAATACACAAAAGGCCAAAAATCATTATATTGAAAGATAAGCAATAGGGGTAAGTGCTGTATTTGGGGCCATTTGTTTGAAAACTAGACAACCACGGGAGTCTGAGGTGGTGTGCCTTGCATGGATCCCCTAAGGTTTTCTAACCCATAATGCTCTGCACACCTTAAACTCTGCCTGAAATGACACATTTTCCTTCCATTTCTGTGATAGAAACTTACGGAATCAGAAGGAATTCACAAAATTCCTACCACTCTGCATTACCCCACTTGATGATAAAAACTCTGTCCCACTTGTATGACTGGCCTACTGCCCAGCCACTACAAGAACGGCTCAAACCAAGGTCAAAGGAAGCCCACATCAGGGGACTCCCAATGATCATGGTTTGATCAGTTTCTGCCAAAAGCACTAGGCCTACCCACACAAATGAGGGACCATTTTATTGGGAAACTTGAGGGAATGCCGGGTGGATGGAAGTTTGTGGCTCCCCACAGATTCCAGAACTTTCCATCACAGAAATGTAAAGAATTATTATTTATTTTTTTCAAAGGTTGAGGTTTGCAAGCGCTTATGGTTAGAAAAAACTGGTGAGAGCCACACAAGTCACCCCACGCTGGATTCCCCTAGGTGTCTAGTTCTCAAAAATGTACAGGTTTGCTAGGTTTCCCTAGGTGCCGGCTGAGCTACGGTTCAAAATTTACAGCTACCCAAATTGGAAAAAGGGTTCCGTTTTCAGTAAAATATTGCAATGCATCCATATTGTGTTTTGGGCAGTTTCCTGTCACAGACCCTAGGCCTATCCACACAAGGGAAGTACCATTTGTATTGGGAGACTTGGGGAAATGCCAGGTGGATGGAAGAATATGGATTCCTGCAGATTCTTGTGGAAAAATGTGATGCGTCCACGTTGGGTTTTGGGCTGTTTCCTGTCAGAGGCACCAGTGGCGTAACAAGAGTTGAGGGGGCCCCCCTGCCACGTACACGGAGGGGCCCCCACTCCGGATCTAATCCGAGCTCTTGGGCCAGAGTATTATGCTGTGGGGGCCCCCCTGCAACTCGGGCCCCCCCGCACCGCAGGGGATGCGGGGGCCTGTGTTACGCCCCTGCATCCAGCATCCAGGCCCTCGCATCACAAGTCTCTCGTCCACGGAAGCCTAGACGACAATGCAGGAACCGGCTTCACAAGCCCTGCAGCTTCTTCAGAACCAGCTGGTATGCGACGCATCCTCAGCATCAGACTTCGCCTCGCTAGCCCCCTCATGGATAACCCCTGACACGATGACGCAGGACCTTTCATCACAGCTTTGCAGGTCTTTGGACCCGAAGCTGCGTGATGCAACTCCAGCTTGGACCTCTATCGCCTCGGCTGCATGACGCATCTTCAACACGGGACCCCCACAACCTTTCACAACCAGGATACAAGGTACTCTTGTTCAGCCAGCCTAATTTAGTTCCTATAGCTGAACCGCGCGCCATTGCGGTTGGCCTGAACTTGTGACTTTGTCCTGGTCTAGCGTGACCAGCTATCCACAATTAGCAAATGGTGCTTTTTGGTGCTATTTTCACCTAAATCTTTAAAATTGTATATCGCCGGTTTGGCATGGTTCAGATCATACGACTCCTGATTAAACTCCTGCTTGTGCAAGGATTAGAATTCCATAAAGTCCATGCCCTTCATTACATTTTGACAGATCATACCTGCTGGAATTCAACAGAGGAAAGCAGTACAGTGTTAGCTGTGACACGTGGATTTCGTTGGAGTAAGTAACAAAACTCATAATAGGTTAAAATGATTGCACATGATAGATTCCAAACCCAGAATTCTATAGTGTGTGATGATTAGCACTCAGCACGGCAGTCACAATCAGCAGGGGTCTAGTTATCAATGGTACAGAGGTGCGAGGAGCCTATTTTGCCACAGATAGCAGTTTTCTTTCTTACTATCAAACCAGGTGATGGGAGAACCAGTTTCTTTGCTTGCTTAAGGACCTAATGCAGCTTTCTGCACCACTAATAAACAGGGCTTAAATACATTTGATGGCAACTTGCGGTCAATAAAGAAACTATTCAATTCAAAAATGTTGTGTGACATGAATATTGCGTCTACAATACCTCCACTATGGAAATATTGAGTGACACAGTATAGGGAGATGATAAGACATGTCTGCAAACGTTCATTCACCATCACAAGGCAAGGGGTCTGTTACTGGAAATACAGTAACAAATGTCTGAGTCTGAAAGGTGGGACACCCATCTCTTTTATTTCAAAAGTAAATCTCTGCCCACCCTCCAGCCAACCTGGTCATCAGGAATAATTGGGGGGGAGATACACCACTTATGTAAGCTGGAGCAGTCCTTCCCTCTTCGGAGACCACATAAGAGTTCTGACTGCAACAAAGACCTAAATAAGTGTACACCCCTGAAATCCAATGGGTCAGTCTGCCTCCACCCTTGCTTGACCAGCAGACTTACAACTGGAAATCAGATCTGAAGAGTGTTTATTCTCTACAGCAGCCTGTGCCCCCAGAGTATTGCTTTCTGAGCAAAAGAATGGAAAGGTGCAGCTTGCTGGGAGCAGAACTGAAAACACCCTCCATTTTCTTCACTTACAAACAATAATGCACATTTAAAAAAAATCAAGTAGTTAAACAATTTGCCTGCTGCCTCTTTTGTAAATTAAGTACAGAAGAGATATCCAGAGAAACGTATAACAGGTGTCTGTCACCTTTTTTAGATTCCTTGTCCAGTTACGCCACTCAGAGAATCAGTATTCGTATATGGAGGCCTGAGCCAGTTCCTCAGTTCCCCACGAAATGTTTTGGGATATGCATCGTTCTAATTACATTTACATTCAGAAATGTTCAGTGCTGCATGTTTGCAATAAGCATTTCTCTGCTAGAAAAACACATCGTTTTTATAAGCAAAGATATGGCTGTCAGGCATTCAGAGATCTACCCGAGCATCTAGTACAGAAAATGCATGCACACATCATCACAGGCCAGAGATGGGTAAATGTTGGAAAAAAACATAGCTTATGCAGCCAAAGAATGCGAGAGACTTGGAGGAAAGCTGTTAACTTGGACATAGACTCACTCTCTCATATGCCAATCACTTTAACGTGTTCAATTTCCACACAGCCTGCACTAACAGTGGCGCAACGAAAGTTGAGGGGGTCCTCCTGCCACGTACACGGAAGGGCCTCCACTACGGATCTAATCCGAGCTCTTGGGCCAGAGTATTGTGCTGTGGGGGCCCCCCTGCAGCTCGGGGCCCCGCCGCACCGCGGGGGCTGCGGGGACCTGTGTGACGCCCCTGAGAGGCACTATGCCTACCCACACAAGTTAGGTACCATTTTTATCGGGAGACTTGGGGGAATTCCGGGTGGAAGGAAGTTTGTGGCTCCACACAGATTCCAGAACTTTTCATCACAGAAATGTGAGGAAAATGTGTTTTTTGGCAAAGTTTGAGGTTTGCGAGGGATTCTGGGTACAAAAAACCCTGGGGAGAGCCATGCAAGTCAGACCACCCTGGAAACCCGTAGGCGTCTATTTTAAAAAATGTACAGTCTTGCTAGGTTTCCCTAGGTGTCAGCTGAGCTAGGGTCCAAAATCTACAGCGACCCAGATAGCAAAACAAGCACTGGCAAATCCAATAGGTCTCGCCTATTCAAGATCTATTGGCTTTGTGGATAATTTTTTTTGCCATGTTGTACAGCAGCTGAAAGTAAAAGAAAAAAAACACTATTACGCGCTCACTGTTAGTTGCGTCATAGCACTTTTTTCTTTTGCCCATGCTGGTCAGTAGTCGCACTGCTGTACAACATGGGTAAAACAACATGGACAAAGCCAATAGATCTCACATAGCAGAGACCTATTGGCTTTGCCAATGATTGTTTCAGTTACTATCTCTACGAAATTAGTGATGCTTTTCAGGTGATAACAAAGAGGACCCTTTCAAGAGTATGTCCCGTTTCCTAATACTCAATGGTGCACATGTTCAACATTCATGAGCCTAGAAGCAACCATCAGATTATCTCTGTGCCATGTGTGAACCACTAATCACCCCTCACTATCTTCCAAAAACATATTTCGCTTCTGGAGACGATACCTGATGCTAACAAAAACATCCTCTAGAGAGGCAAAGCTACAATTTGCTCTTCGACCCATATGTGTACATCCAGTTTGAAACAAACCATATTTTTTGCAGAAAAGATTTTATTCACGGCCAAAACATCCATTACATTATGAAACACATAGTGTTGCTGAGATCAGACACAGTGTGAATTACTCAAAAGAGTTGGAAACACTTCACTTTGTGGCCACGCTCCTCTCTTTCAATGTACTCACAACAACTAATTTCGCCCTGGTAAGTCTAAAGAAGTGAAAGTGGGCAAGGGCAAGTTTATGTGACAGATTAATGCTTCACTCGCCTTTTATCTAGATATATTAATTGGTTGAAAAGCCCAATACTATCCTAGACAGCTGACTTTCATAGAAGCACATGTGCATCATGCAACAGAAATTGACCAAATGTCGAGATTGTAACAGAAATGTACCAAGGAGAATGCATTTTAGTAAAGGTAGTCACCAAAGAGGTAGTAAATAACTTGATCAATGATACCAGTAACACTCGGCATACGAAGGTATATGCATGCCTCACCACCAGAGGCACACGGGGTTTAACCTGAATGCTAGTTACTGCATATCACCAATGGTTAGTTCACCATGCTCTGCCAGAACATCACCAACTACAATCCCGCCTGCATCATTGGACATTCGCTCTTATACATGGCAAACGTTTCACATTTCATGCGTAAGCATCTGACACAGTGCACACCCTGGCAACACTTTTGTCCTCACTACTCATAAGCACCCCACATGCCCAAGACAGTAGTGATGCAAATGGAACATGGTGTGCACTAAAATTAGAATATTATGATTTGTTTTATGTAATATTTGCCTACTACATGTGTCTTGTTGACGCTTGTCGATGCAGACATCATGGGCCATATGTAGGTAGCCTAACATTTACCACTTCATAAATACCGAATTTTACCGATTCGGTATTTATGAAGTGGTAAATGCTATGTAGGTAATCCATCGGTAATATTTACCGATTCGGAATGCGTCGGTAATTTAGAATCGGTATTTACCGATTCGGTAATGGTAACTGGCTTCCCATTGATTCCTATGGGCCAGGAGGCCCATAGGAATCAATGGGAAGCCAGTTACCATTACCGAATCGGTAAATACCGATTCGGTAATGGGGGGAGCATTATCAAGGGTGGCAGGGTGTCACAGTGACACCCTGTTGCACCCCTGATTCCTGCATGTGTGCACATGTGGCACACATACATGCCCTAAGGGCATGTATGTCTGCCACATTGCACACTTCAAAGTGCAAAGAAATGCTTTTTTACAGCTATTCGTCATTTACCACCAACTTGTAGTTGGTGGTAAATAACGAATCCCCACAACAACCACACACTCCCCCTACATATAATTTCAGGATTCGGTATTAACCGAATCGGTAAAATTACCGATTCGGTAATTTTACCGATTCGGTAAATTACCGAATCCTGAAATGTGCCCCCTACATACCAAAAGCCTGAATAGCCGCCCCCAAATTTTTGTAGAAGATCGCTATAAGTGCTACAGCGGGGTTGTCCAGTACAGAGTTATGAGGGCTGGACCCATACTAGACTTTCAGGTTAGGCATAAAATAGGTGTACATACTGTCAATCCAAATGGGACTTATATGAAAAGAAAATACAATGAAATTCAGGCATGAAACTGATTGTTATGTACCTACTTTGGGCACCCCTGTACTACAGTCATTGTGCAGACCATTTTTTGGCATAGAACGTTTTATTCAGGTCCAAAACATTACTGTAGAACAGGAAAGACGAACTAAAAGAAAAATTACAACTAAAAGAGTACTTACTTTGCGCTACAAAGGTTCATATTTTTGTTACCATGTACACATCAAGCAACGGGAGTAAACAGTAAAAGTGGACAAACAAGCATATACGTATACAATATAAATTTATTTGCACATACAATATTCTGTCCGACATGTAATCGTACACAAATAAACCAAGTTAAAACAACCCTTGTTTTTAATAAAAACGTTTACATCGTTAGTAAAAACATCCTCTACATTAGAAAATGTACCAAAAAACAAGTGAATGTAGAAAGTCACCAAAGCTTTCGTAGTAAATAAAAAAATACACACACTGCGTGGGACCAGCTGAAAACACATGGAATGTGCTTTTAGCTCCCTTATCACTAAAAGCAACATGCCGAAATGAATGAACGTACGGCACATACAGTGGGGCTACAAAGTTTCATATTTTAGTTATATGTACAGATTAACTAACTACAATAACTCAATTAAGGAATACAGGGCAATATACGAGTAGGGGCAACAATGGCATTAAAGAAACTAAAAAACACAGTACCTCCAAAAAGCATGAGCTGTCTGAGATTAGAAGGAAGTGGTGTAATAAACTTCTTGCCTAGGAGCTATCAAGTGGTAACAACGGATTTAACCCCTTCGCTGCTAGTCCTCCGCTCCACCCCCGCCCCCCCCCCCCCCCCCATGCTAAGCCTTTTTTGGCTATTTGGGGTAGTTCGCGCTAAGGCCCCTGTAACGTTTTGACCACATAAGGTATCCACGCCAAATTTGCGTCCTTTTTTTCCAACATCACGGGGATTCTAAAGGTACCCAGGGTTTGTGGATTTCCCTGGAGAGGACCCAGAAATTAGACAAAATACAGCTAAATTTTTTTTGGGGAGGGGAAATGGGAAAAAAGGGCTACAGATGAAAGCGTTTGGTTTTTTCACTGCAAATGGTATCAAAAAAGGGGTTGTGGTGCTGAAATCACCATCTTCCCAGCTTTCAGGGACAAGCACAAGCAGACTTTTGTTAGGAAACCAAACGTTTTTACACAGTTTTGGCATTTTTCTGGGACATAGCCTATTTTTGCTATTTTTTGTGCTTTCAACCTCCTTCCAGTTAATGGTAGAAATTGGTATGAAAGCAATAATGGATCCTTGAAAGCTATACATTTTAGAAAAGTAGACAAAATTCTGGATTCAGCAAGGGGTCATTTGTGTAGATCCTTCAAGGTTTCTTTATAGAAACTAACAGTTAATTATAGGAAAAATTGAAAATTAGTTGAAAAAAACAGCCAGTTGTGCCAAAGTTTTCACCTGTAACTTCTTCTAATTGTGACAGCTGTTTGAAAGCAATATACCGTTACATCCGCTAGACCTTTCTGGTTGTGGGGATATATAGGACTTGTAGGTTCACCAAGAACCCGACGAACCCAGAGCCAATAACTGAGCAGCGTCTTGCAATGTTCTTTCATTATGTTCCGGGGATATAGCAATTCAGTTGGGAAAATATATACATGGAAAAATCGGTATGAAAGACACCTATGTATTTCTGAAATTGGAACAAAATATAGAGTTTAGAAACAGTAGATATTTGAACATTTCCGAAATTTTGAGTACCCATACTAGCATGAGACTTACAGGTCATTTTTCAAAATGAATTATTTTTTACACATGGTCTTTCATTTGGAAGGCAGAAATGCATCGAAAGTCAATAAGTAATAACAGTTCCTCTACAATTCTGTGTTACCCTAAGTCTCCCAATATAAATGGTACCTCACTTGTGTGGGTCAGCCTAGTGCCTGTGACAGGAAACGGTCCAAAACACAACGTGGACACACTTTATTTGTACAATGAAAACTGACCCTTTTTTTTGCAAAGTGCCTTGCTGTAGATTTTTAACCCTAGCTCTGCTGGCACCTAGGGAAACCTAGCAAATCTATACATTTTTTTAAACTGGACACCCAGGAGAATCCAGGATGAGTTGACTTGACTGGCTCTTACCAGGTTCTGTTACCCAGAATCCCTTGCAAACCTCAAACCTTGTCAAAACAACACATTTTACTCACATTTCTGTGGTGGAAAGTTCTGTAATCTGCGTGGATCCACAAAATTCCACCCACCCCGCGTTCCCCAAAGTCTTCCGAGAAAAATGGTACCTCACTTGTGTGGGTAGGCCTAGTGCCCACGACAGGAAACGGCCCAAAACGCAATGTGGACACACCACATTTTCACAGTGAAAACTGACCCTTTTTTGGCAAAGTGCCTAGCTGTAGTTTTTGAACCATAGCTCTGCCAGCACCCAGGGAAACCTAGCAAACCTATACATTTTTTTAAACTAGACACCCAGGGGAATCCAGGATGGGGTGACTTGACTGGCTCTCACCAGGTTCTGTTACCCAGAACTCCTTGCAAACCTCAACATTTGTCAGAAAAAACACATTTTCCTCACATTTCGGTGGTGGAAAGTTCTGGAATCTGCGTGGATCCACAAATTTCCACCCACCCCGCGTTCCCCAAAGTCTTCAGAGAAAAATGGTACCTCACTTGTGTGGGTAGGCCTAGTGCCCGCGAAAGGAAAAGGACAAAACGCAGCATGGACACACCACATTTTCACAATTAAAACCTACCCTTTTTTTTGCAAAGTGCCTACCTGTAGATTTTGAACACTAGCTCTGCCGGCACCTAGGGAAACCTAACGAACCTATACATTTTTGAAAACTAGACACCCGGGGATTCCTGGGAGGTATGGCTTGCATGGATCCCCTGATCTTACCCAGAATCCCCTGCAAACCTCAAATTTAGCTGAAATAAATCACTTTTTCCACACATTTTTGTGTGGGAAAGTTGTGGCATCACTAGGCTGACACAAATTTCCTACCACCCAGCGTTCCCTCTCAATAAAAATGGTGCCTCACTAGTGTGGGAGGCCCAAGTACCCGCGACAGGCAAGGGCCCAAAACATGTTGAGGCGACATCAAAATTGCCTATCACAAAAGGACCTTGTTTTGCAAGGGGGGGTCACCTGGGTTTTTGGCTCTGTGCTCGGCGGCCAGCTAGGGAAACCTACCAAACCCACACATTTCTGAAAACTAGACACCCAGGGGATTATAGGGAGGTATAGCTTGCGTGGATCTCTCAACTTTTTCTTACCCAGAATCCTCTGCAAACCTCAAATTTAGCTGAAACAATCACTTTTTCCACACATTTTTGTGTGGGAAAGTTGAGGAATCACTGGGCTGACACAAATTTCCTACCACCCAGCGCTCCCGGAGGTCTCCCAATAAAAATGGTGCCTCACTCGTGTGGGAGGCCCGAGTACCCGCGACAGGCAAGAGCCCAAAACGTATTGAGGCGACATCAAAATGCATATCACAAAACGACCTGGTTTTGCAAGGGGGGTCACCTGGGTTTTTGGCCCCCGTGCTCGGCAGCCAGCTAGGGAAACCTACCAAACCCACACATTTCTGAAAACTAGACACCCGGGGATTATAGGGTGGTGGTATGGTTTGCGTGGATCCCCCAACTTTTTCTTACCCAGAATCCCCTGCAAACCTCAAATTTAGCTGAAAAAATCACTTTTTCCACACATTTCTGTGTTTGGAAAGTTGTGGCATCACTGGGCTGACACAAATTTTCTACCACCCAGCGTTCCCCCAGGTCTCTCAATAAAAATGGTGCCTCACTCGTGTGGGACGCCCAAGTACCCGCGACAGGCAGGGGCCCAAAATGTTTTGAGGCGACATCAAAATTGCCTATCACAAAACGACCTGGTTTTGCAAGGGGGTCACCTGGGTTTTTGGCCCTGTGCCCGGCGGCCAGCTAGGGAAACCTACCAAACCCCCACATTTCTGAAAACTAGACACCCGGGGGATTCCAGGGATGTATGGTTTAAGTGGATCCCCCAACTTTTTCTTACCCAGAATCCCCTGCAAACCTCAAATCTAGCTGAAAAAAATCACTTTTGCCACACATTTTTGTGTGGGAAAGTTGTGGCATCACCGGGTTGACACAAATTTCCTACCACCCAGCGTTCCCCCAGGTCTCCCGATAAAAATGGTGCCTCACTTGTGCGGGAGGCCCAAGTACCCAGGACAGGCAAGGGCCCAAAACATAATGAGGCAACATCAAAATTGCCTATCACAAAATGTTTTGGGCCCTTGCCTGTAGCGGGTACTTGGGCCTCCCACACAAGTGCCACCAGGGGGAGAGAAGTAAAGCTAATCTGTAAAACGAAATGTAAACAGTAAACGCTGTGCAGCCTTAACCAAAACAAAATAGTTCCACCCACCAGTGTGGATGGGAATGAGTACTTGGACCATGGTAAACTGATAAGAGAAGCACAGAAGGGAGAACAGAATACAACCAATAGATATGGAGGGAAAGTAAAGTGGCAAGCACACAGACCAATAAGAAGTGAAGGCAAGATATATTGAATACAATAGACTTCACAAGCACAGCACAAGCGCAGTGCAGACGAGACCTAAAACAGGTACGTTTTCAGTGGAAAAATGCTATCCGTCTATGTTGCGTTTTGGCAGTTTCCTGTCACAGGCACTAGGCCTACGCAAACAAGTGAGGTACCCTATTTATCAGGAGTCTTGGGAGAATGCTGGGTGAATGGACGTTTATGGCTCCCCGCAGATACCAGAACTTTCTATCACAGACATTTGAGAAAATCTGTTTTTCTAGTCAAAGTTTGAGGTCTGCAAGGAATTTTGTGTAAAACATCCTGGTGAGAGCAATGCAGGTCAGCCCACCCAGGATAACCTGGATACCCCCAGGTGTCTAGTTTTAAAAAATGCACAGATTTGCTAGATTTCCCTAGATTCCCAGTGAGAGCCAAGCAAGTCAACCCACACTGGATACTCCTAGGGTCGGGTTTTCAAAAATGTACAGGCTTGCTAGGTTTCCTTTGGTGCTGGGTGAGCTAGGGTCCAAAAACTACAGCTACCTACATTGGAAAAAGGGGTGTTTTCACTGGAAAAATGCGATGCATCCTTGTTGTGTTTTGGGCCGTTTCCTGTCGTGGGCGATAGGCTTACTCACACAAGTGAGGTACCATTTTTATCTAGAGACTTGGGAGAATTCCGGGTCGACGGACGTTTCTTGCTCCCTGCAGATTCCATAACTTTCCATCACAGAACTGTGAGGCAATGTGTCTTTTTAGTCAAAGTCTGAGGGTTGCAAGGGATTCTGGGTAAAAAAAACTGCTGAGACCCACACAAGTCAGCCAACTCTAGATTCCCCTAGGTGTCTAGTTTTAAAAAATGTACATATTTGCTAGATTTCCCTAGGTGACAGCTGAGCTAGGATCCAAAATCTACAGCTACCCACATTGGAAAAAAGGGCTTATTTTCAGTGAAAAAATGTGATGTGTCCATGTTGAGTTTTGGCCATTTTCTGTCATGGGCACTAGGCCTACCCACACAAGTGAGGTACCATTTTTAGGTCTCGTCTGAGACAGCGCATGCGCTGTCTCTTCGAGACATTTAGTAAGTGGCTTTTAAAAGTGCCACCAGAGGCTTTTGCTGGCCTCCAGCTTGCGTTCATGAGCACGTGCACAGCTGCCATCTGTGTTTTTATTACTGTAATCAGGCTCCTTTGCTTGCACCACCCCCTCCCTTTTCCCCCTCCCTCTTGGTCAGCTTCATTTGTGTCTTCTATCGCTGTGAATCATGCTCCACTGCTCGCACTCCCCCCTCCCTTCTTCCCCTCCCTCTTCGTCAGTTTCATTTGTGTCTTCTATCGCTGTGAATGCTCCTCTGCTCGCACTCCCCCCTCCCTTCTCCCCCTCCCTCTTCGGATATTCTGTCTGAACTCATTCTTCGCCCATACTAGATTTTAGGAAGATACTGGTTCCCACCCATTTATTTAATTGTTTTTTTCTGAATTTTGGAGGTTCTCGCATTTGGAAGTGGTTTAGAAACGGAGCTTCTTGAAATTAATTTCCTGCGTGAACTGTCACAACGTTAGGGCTCTAGAAGACACTGTAAAAGACCACAAGACCTCTAGCTCGTCCGTCTGCTCTGACGTAGCCTGTCTGCAGCTGGGTAGCTTATGACCCTCTTTCATAGAACACCCACTGAAAGGCTCTTAACAGGGAGGATTATACTTGGTGCTATTTTGACACTTTTTGCTAAATTGCTCTGTGTTCTGCTTAGAGTTCCCCCCTGGTTGTGTCCTCTCCTATTTTACTAGCAAGCTTGAATTCAAGTTTGTGAGCTGCTTCACCAAAAGTTTGCATGAAACTAAACAGACCTGATCTGTCAAAGCTGCCCTGGCAACAAGGTGTAAATATTCATGACGGAAATGCTCTTCAAAGGCCTGTTTAGTTTTGGGTGTCTCGCGGGGGTACCATGGCACAGCTCTTTGCTTGGGTACGGTATTCAGTGGAAGGCCATAGCTTCATTTATGGAGCATGGCCAGCTATATGCATACTACTCTGCAGCAGAAACCTGGAGTAAATCCGTAGCTGTCAGTGTGAGATCGCCACACACCTAAGGCACTCGTTTGGATTCTCGTGGACTTCAGTTACGGGAATTCTGCACCAGAAAATAATGACACTGGAGCAAGGTGGCATTATTTGAATGAAACATTAATGCACTATTCAGTTCCACGTTTCCGCACTGATTTTGGCAGTTTTCCCCCCACATCTCGCGCTGTTTTCTGCTGACATATTCAATTACGATTTACGTGGTGAAATGTGTCCGTAAAAAACCTTGGAATCCCGATTTGGGAAGAAACTCCCATTTCTACCCATCTTTCACCGGAGGGCCCCTTAAATTTGGATTCGGGGTAGACCACATCGTCCCTTGCACGAAGATAAGACGATTTTGGATTGAGGACTGTCACATTTATATGTGATACTTGCTGTTATATAGTGTTATACACCTGGAGCTTTGCTACAGTGGAAGTTATGCTGTTTGTAGCTTTATGTTAGATATGCCAGTAGCAGGTTCAAGTCTCGGCGTCGGCTCAACAACTTGTGATTCTAGGCAAATCACATAATCTCCCCGCAACTACCAACAAGCATTGGCATAGCCAATAGGTCTCGCCTTTGGGACCTTATGAGTGTTTAGCCATGCAACACTTGATGTTGCACCACGGATATTGTGCTGGATAACTAAACACTTATAAGGTCCCAAAGGCGAGACCTATTGGCTATGCCAAGGCTTGTTATCAGAAGGCTTGGGGGACTGCCTGGTGGAAGGAAATTTGTGGCTCCCTGCAGATTCCAGAACATTCCACCACAGAACTGTGAGGAAAATGTGTTTTTATTAATGCAAAGACTGCGGTTTGGAAGGGACTGGTTAGAACCACGCTAATCACTCCACCCTGGATACCCCTAGGTTTCAGGTTTTCAAAAATGTACAGGTTTGCTAGGTTTCCCTAGGTGCTGGCTGAGCTACGCACATCAGTAAAAAACCTATCAGTTTTAAGTGGAAAAATGCGATGCGTCCATGTTGCGTTTTGGCTGTTTACTGTAGCAGGCATAAGGCATATCCACAAAAGTGAGGTAACATTTTTATCGGAAGACTTGGGGAAACGCCAGAGGGATGGAAGATTGTGGCTTTGTGGCTCCCTACAGAACTTTCCTTCACAGACATGTGAGGACAATGTGTTTTTGTACTCAAAGTTTGAGGTTTGCAAGGGATCCTGGTAAAACAAAAACTGGTGAAAGCCACGGAAGTCAAGTCACCCTGAAAATCACTAGATGTCTAGTTTAAAACAATTTACAGGTTTGATGGTTTTCCCTATGTGCCTACTCAGGTAGTGTCCAAAATTTACAGCTCCACATTTGAAACAAAGGGTCAGTTTTCAGTGGAAAAATGCAATGCGTTTATGCTGTGACTTGGGCCGTTTCCTTTCGTGGGCACTAGGCCTAACCAAACAAGTGAAGTACCATTTTTATCAGGAGACTTGGGAGGATGCCAGGTGGATGGACGTTTGTGGCTCCCCACAGATTCCAGAACTTTACATCAGAGAAATGTTTGAAGGTTGCAAGGGATTCTGGGTAAATAAACCTGAGGAGAGCCATCCAAGTCACTGCCCCCTGGATATGCCTAGGTGTCTATTAGTCACAAATGTACAGGTTTGCTAGATTTCCCAAGGTGCCAGCAGAGCGAGGGTCCAAAATCTACAGCTACCCACATTGGAAAAAAGGATTAGTTTTTAGTGGAAAAACGCGATGCCTCCATGTTATGTTTTGGGCCATTTCCCCTCGTGGGCAGTAGGCTTACCCCCCCAAGTGAGGTACCATTTTCATCAGGAGACCGGGGGGAATGCCAGGTGGATGGAAGTTTGTGGCTCCCTGCAGATTCCAGTACTTATAAGAAAAGGAGTATACCGTTCCTATGGGAGGAGGAGGAAGAGGAGGCTGGGTTGGTCAACACCCCCACCCTAAAGTGGAGGCAGGGTGTCTCCCAATTTTGGAAATGGGGCCCTCACACACCCGGTTGGGTGTCATGCTTCATCATAGGGCTTGCTCCACATCAGGCCTGCGCTGCAATGTCTGATGGGCACCCTATGAGGGGCTCTTTGGCAGAGATCTTTTTCCCAAGCCGTTAGGTGAAGTGCGGGTGTGGGGCCTCGTAGTGTAGATGTGAACAAAGTGTGTGGTGTGTGGTGAGGTGGTGTGTGGAAGGATAAAATGAGGCTCAGTGGTGCTCCAAAACAAATTTAATCTGCAAGCCAACTGGTCTCAATTAAAAACATAGAGATTGTCACCGCTGATATAATGGTCAGAGGTGGCTAAATGTGCATGGTCAACATGTTTCTCGTCTGAAGTGTAGAAAACCACGTGGCGATTTGTCAGGACCAGGAATACTACACTATCTACACAGTGGTTGGCTACTCAAAAGTGAACCAAGCACTCTTAGACCTAGCATTGAGGTACCTTTTCAATTAAACTAGAATTGACCAACCCGATTAGAGTACTTGTCACACTCCCTAGACTTGCAGGCAGAGAAATGCACGTTACAAAAAGTTAACATCAGTTCGTCCTGAAGCTGATGCCAAGAACCTACCCCTTGCTCTGCCTGGTCGAAGGAGTCCAGAACTTAGGGATCACAGAAATTAGATGAAAATTAGTTTTTTTTAGCCTACGTTTGAGATTTGCAAGGAATTCTGGGTAAAAAAACCCGGTGTGACATTTTTATCAGAAGACTTGTGGGACCATAGAACACTAGAACATTTGTTATTACCAGTTGGATTTCACTGCATTTGTGCCTTTTAAATGTAATCCAGTGTCTAAGAAAGAAAATATTTTGAAAAATACACTCTAAATCATACGACAGAAGCCGTACCCACAAATTCAAAGGTGTACAAATAATTACTGCTCATAAACTCCATGTCTTGTGCTCATATCAGAAATACATAGGTTTTCTTGATACCCATTTTTCACTCTACTTAATTCACTATATAAATTGGTCTATACTTGGTACTCAATGAAAAAAATTGCAGATCAATTGCTGGTACCTTGGGTTTTTGGAGAAACTACAAACCTTATATATACACCCACAATCAGAATGGTCTAGCGGACGTAATGGTAAATTGGTTTTGTATATCAGCCATCGTGACAAAAAGTTAAAGATGAAAATGTTGTCACAAATGGCCATTTTTTCCAACTCAATTTCAACATTTCTTCCTTTCAACAGTCATTTTCCTTGAGGGATCTACACATATGACTCCTTGCTGATTTTGAAATTTTGCCTACTTTTCAGAAATCTATAGCTTTCCTTTAAGAAGGTAGAGAGCACAACAAAATAGGAAAAAAGGGCTAACGCTTTGAAAAATGCCAAACGTGGCACAAAATTTGGTTTTTTGATTCAGCTCTGTGAGTTCCTGATGGCTGTTATGATGGGGACTTTACTACAGCAAACTGTTTATTGATGCCATTTTAGGTCCCTTTCCACAGGAATTCACAAACCCTGGTACCTTTAGAATCCCCAGGATGTTGGAAAAAAGGACGCAAATTTGGTGTGGCTAACTTATGTTGAAATAAGTTATGGAGCCCTAAGCGTGAACTACTCCAAATAGCTAAAATAGGGCACAGCAGATAAGGGGTTACTCATCAAATAACTGTCATGAATTTTAATTGCATTCTTATGAAACAAATGGCACAGATTAGTATATCCGAAATTAGTTTTTCATTGAAAACAATGCAATAATACCATATGTTTTAAAGAACTAAAAAAACAGAAATGACAATAGTTCTTACCTGATAATGATGAATGGCTGTGATGGCTTGACAGTTGGTGTTGTCTTGAAGTATCCTGGGATTGCGATAGAGAAACTGGCGGAGGCTGGTTCATTAAGTTATTTGGAGGCTGAAAGTAACACCAAGGCGGCAAAAGTCAAAGCAGAGTTTATATCAATACTTTCCAAAAGACAATATCCAATACACCATGTTTTTGCCAGAAAAGGCTAACTGTTTCGTTTACACCCTGGGGGCAGTTCTGAGGTCTGCTAGAACGGTGGAGATCATGACCTTTCCAGCTCTGGCAGAGGATCATCTGCCATGTTTAGAGCTCTCTGCCTTCTTGGTGAGGGTTTCTATGCTGTGAAGAGAACCACATCAGCTCACTTCACAAGTTATTCACAAGTTATTCTTTCGTATACATGTATTTAGAGCCCGCTTGGCAAAGTCTTTCGTATAACATGTATTTAGAGCCCTCTTGGCAAAGTCTATTTATAAGAGAAAAACTCCCAATGCAGGAATTTGTTTTTTCTGAACAAAAAGTAAATCACCCCAACACGCCCCAAGCTTTTTCTCTGAGCATAGTGGCCGTTAGCAATTTACATGCCCATTTCTGCCAAGCAAACCATGCACGGAATGGCAGAAACTGGCATGGAATATGAGTGAAGGTCATCATGTTCTCAGTGATCCAGCAGCAATTTTGTGGATGTACTTCTGGATTGGGAAGGCTCCTAGAGGTTCCCACACTTCTGAACAGAGCGGGGAAAACACAAATGTCATGGAGTGAGAGGACCATACATCTTTAAAAAACAAAAACTTACTTCGACCAACCTTTAGTTCATAACAGCCAAGTCAATTATTATGTAAGGGTTATGCAAAAGTATAGATTAGTCCTAATATACAAGGTAAAGGCCAGTCTATGTACTTGTGTCTGGGATAAAACTGGAGTTGCTTTTCTATTATGTATAGGAGGTCTATTTTCTCCTGGGATGCAAATGTTTGGCAGCGAGCGACCTACAAGAAAGGAAACTTTCTTCTAGAGAAAACTCACTGATGTTGGGCACAGGTTGACTACAGAGAAAAGTATATCAATCTGCATCAGAGATAACTGGAGTGAGATTTATCCGGTAACCCAGCAGCTGAGGCGCAGATTAATGTTTTAAGTGAACAGAACTGCGCCAGCTGGTGTATTCTCTGTTATCTGAATTATTTGTTTATATCCAGACGAAGGCACCAGCATTTCCAAGAGCGCTAAAAACATGTTAACCAATGTCAAGAACATGAAGAGTGTAAGTCAATATCTGTCTGCTTTAAAAATGGCGAAGGCGGGCACTAATAAAATGTATTTTGCCCAACCCCATGCATTTTTTGTTTTACACCAGTGGATAAACCTAGACAAAGTAGGCACCACTAATGTCATAAATACGAGTCATTTATTTGTCGAGCCTGGGCAGCGCGTGCACTGCTCTGCGAGGCATGCTGTATTGAGGTAGGGACTTGAAGCTTCACCCACTCTACACCCACATTTTTCATTAGCTTTTGTCATTGTCCACTGTAAACTGTGGCTGTTCATTAATCAAAAGGCTAAGTAGTCCCTCCTTAGTACCACCTTGTCTCATTTTGTAACCTCCCAAGGCAACACCCCCTGTTACGTGTGTTGTTGATCAGTAGGCTTTAATTACAGCCTCCGAGCACTATTTCCTCAAATAGCTTTGTCCACACTCTCTCCTAACACTTTTTTTTATTTTCATAGCAAGGACACCGAATGCATTTGCAATGCAATAGGTCTCCCATTTGCAAGAGTTTAAGCTTACTGGCATTGTACATAACAATGCCTTTAATTTATCTATTTAAAAAACAACACATAAATAAAAGACATTGTCATTTACAATGCAAATCGCTCAAACTCTCATAAATGCGAGACCTATAGCATTGCAAATGCTTGTTCGCATTGCTAGATGGACAGCCCTGTGACGAACCATGCCACCTATGTGCAATGCCACCTAGACTGTGTCACAGTTTCCTGTGACTTCAATTATTAATCCTGCAAACATTTCTGTGACAGGACCATTCCTCCTTTCAGTGTGTATATCACTTTTTCAAAGCCATACAAAAACTACAGCTCATCTCAAATTACCATCCAATTTTTCTGACCCAATATCTTCCTCTTTATTTACAGAAATAGTGTCGTCGATGACCTTTTAGTCAATGCAGTTGGTCAACTCCTCCTTGAGAAAGGTATGGGTCCCAAGTGTGTTAAAACTTTATTTCAAACCCTTCTAATAAAAAGAAGAATCAGCCGCGGTAAGCATTTACAACTTCTGATCTGTGATGAACTTCGCATCCCTTCAAAGCTGTGTGGTGGCTCAGTTTGAAAGAATTATTATTAGACAACAATCTATTGCACATCCTTCAACCAAACTTCAGTACTAGATGTATAACTGGGGCCAGATTACTTAATGATGCTCCTCACAACATTGCTAAAGGTGAATGCTGATTACTTATCCTCCTAAACCTATCATCTAATTTTGATATGATCAATAACTTTGGTCTTGAAATGAATTTATCAACTGCAAAATCAGCAACAGTACATCATTTCTTGCTATACTCTATCTGCGCTTAAAGCTCTGAAGCACGTAGTGACTCAAGGATCCATTCTCTCTCCTACTCTCTTCAATCTTTACATTAATTTGGCTATCCACTCAAACACTCTCAACATTTCATACCACCTGTATGTTGCTAATACTCAGCTACACTTGAAAAGATTCCCCTCTCTAAACTTCTGGAGAACATCAAGGCTTAGATGGCCATAGATTATCTCAACTGGAATCTGGTTAAATCTGCTGATTCACATGTCAAGCTCACATGCATTCTGATTCATTATGTAAAGGAACACATCAATGACCAGGTTGAAATCGCCCAATATCAGCTCAGAATCTTCTGAGGTATCAAATTCTTCATGCTAGAATCATAATTCAGAATGAATTCTAGTTTAATTTCTTAGCCTTACTTTGGATGTACTATGATAGCCTTCATTTGGCAGGGGATAGTAAAACACACATTTTGCTTCTGAAGGCCGTTCTCAGTGCTTCTGAAAAACTAATGTCAGGAACAAAACATTATGATCACTTAACCCCTGTGCTCATAAATCTCTTTTGGCTGTCCATTGAAGCTGGAAGATTTTTCAAACTGGCTAGTGGATAAGCCCTCCGCTCAAGGACCCCAATTTACCTAGTATAAAAATTGACGATCTAAGGAGGCTTTAACTCCTAAGGAGATCCAAGTTTCCTCTTTTAGAAAGGTCAATCTACAAGAAGCAAAGAATGCTACCACGGTCCTTCACAGGGAATGCCTACAAGAATCAAAGAATGCTGCCACAGTCCTAACAGGGAATGCCTCCCAGATCTGAACTACTCGTTCTCACAGACTGTTAAAAAGATAAAGATGTGAAGCACCTACTGTTCCAACACCATTTCCGGCTCTAATCTTAAATCACAATCCAAATGCTCACAGTCACTGGATAATGTCATCAGTGATGTCATCAGAAAAGTCCCTGACCATGTCATGAGTGATGTAATATGTGAGGTCATAAGCAGTGAATTTCGTTGGCGCAAGTTATAGTTAGCTCTGCTAACTAGAACTGCGGAATTTCACTGGTTTTATACGAGTGAAACCTGAGCCTAACTATAACGTCGCTGTAACCTTTGGTTGTTTCAGTGAATTTCCAAGATTTTTATTCCATTTCCTAACTATAATGTCCCTGTAACCTTTGGCTTTTACAGTGTATTTCTAAGGTTTTTTAAATGCCAATTCCTCACTATAACGTCCCTGTAACCTTTGGTTTTAAATTTCTATGGTTTTTAAAGTAGTAATGGCGTTTACAGAGTGGTGGAGAAAGGGGGCAGGCATCTGGCCAGCTCTCAGGAATCCCAATGTGTAGGACCCACAGATAGTATCAGGTGGGCTTCTTAGCCACCAAGGTCCCTCAGCATCCAAGAGGACTTCATTCCTCACACTGATGGTTGGGGGTGAAGTCCCCTTGACTCAACAGGGTCTTTGGAGGCCAACAAGCTCTCCTGTTACCTCTAGTAAGGCCCACATAGCGGGATTGCTAAGAGGTCTTCGGAGGCCACGCTCACTTTCTCCACCACTCTGCAAACCCGTCTCCTGTCACATTGATGGTTGTGGGATGAAGTCCCCTTGCCTCCTGAGGGCCTCAGGACTAAAGTGGACTTCTTACCCCAACCAGTAGTGTAACAGGAGGCACGTTTGCAGAGTGGTCCCTCCTAGGGGAGGAGGGTACACAGTCCCCCTCCCCACACCACTATTAACCCCGGAGACTCCATCCCTCTGAGCCTTATGTTTTTAAAAAGGGGAGGGGAAGGCGCAGCCCTTTTCCCCAAACCACTATTAGGCCTGCGGACCCCAAAAATATATTATTGAGGGGGGACACGCAGCCCCCTGCCAAGCCTTTAGCTGACCCTGCGACCCCATCCCCCTGTCCAAAACAATTTATATTAGGGAAGGGGGCATATGGCCACCCTCCCCAAGCTCAAATGGTCTCCAGGGACCCATCCCGCGGGCTATAGTAATTGAGGGAAGAGCGTAAGGCCTTCTTCACTGAGCCTTAAGAGGCCCCGGGCACCATCCCCTGGGGCTGAAAAATATAATTTAGGGGAGGTGGCAAAATAATGTACAAATAAAAACTCCAACTATTACATTGTTATTTTTTTGTAAGATGGGATCTCGCGGGAATCTCGTAAGTCTCTCAAACCCACCCGTCCAATATATACAAATATTTTTTAGCTTTATGCCTCCAAAACTACTGAACGGATTTACACCAAATCACAACAAGCAATGGCATAGTCAATAGGTCTCGCCTTTGGGACCTTATAAGTGTTTAGCCATGCAACATTTGATGTAGTTGCACCAAGGATATTGTGCTGCAAAACTAAATACTTATAAGGTCCCAAAGGCGAGACCTATTGGCTATGCCAATGCTTGTTTTATCTCCTCCGGCAACATCTGGCCAGAGGATGTGGTGTATCAAATTACCGGACATTGCAGGATAGCAAGACCGCTAACCTGCTACAGTAAGCAGAGCTTGTTGGTAAGGCCGCTTCCTGAACAGATGAGCATCAGGTAAGACACAGGGACGGGGATCTTTTTATTAATTTATTTAGTATTGTAGTATTGAATTAGTATCTGTGATTTAATGACCTCTGACAGCTTTTTGAATGTTACACTTAGAAAGTGCAATGTCAGAAGCATGTAACCTTACCACGGCATATAATTGTGCCTTTAAGTGCTGACATAATCAATTTGAACAGATGAGGGGCTGGTGCGATGAAGAGGGACAGGAGAGTGATCGGGGCAAAGAGGAGGGACGGAGAGAGTGACTGGTGCAATGGGAGGGACGGAAAGTTGGGCCGTGCAATGGGGGGTGGGACTGAGCAACGTGGAGGGATGGGGAGAGGGACCGAGGGGTCAGGTATAGAATAGGCCCATTGGAGCACAGGGAATGGATACGAGAGACACAGCGGGCTGGAGTGAGAGGATGTAGAGAGTCAGAGATGGGCTTGAGAGATTCAGAGAGAGGCTGGAGAGACACAGAGGGGCCGGAGAGATATGTGGGTGGGGGGAGGGGGGAGGGGGGAGAAAGACACAAGGGAACTGAAGACAGAGAGACTAGAGAGAGAAAGTGGGGCCAGGGAGGGACAGGGTGCTGGAGAGAGAGGGGCGAGAGAGTGAGAGAGAGAGGGGCCGAAGAGAGACACAGAGGGGCTGATTAGAGAGTTAGGCCGGAGAGAATAAGGGTGAAACCATGATAGGTCTCGAAAGTGTAATTTGTGATTCCAAGTGCTGGTGAAAGGTGATGGACAACCCTCAGCTGCAGCCGGCAGCTAAGTTAGAACTGAAAGCAGATTGCGATGCGTCAGGTTCATGTGATGATGTGGACAGATGCTTTCTGAGTCCCAGGGTGGCGACGCCATAGATCCTTGTAAGTATGAGTCCAGATCCGTGGACATTCCAAGCGCACCCTTCTGCAGCCTTTCGGCATGAATGATTTTCATGCAGCGGCTCTTACTAATGCAGAACGAATACTGGCCCTTCTGAGGAACAGATACATTGCCTGTCTGCGGTGAGCCTGTGTAGGGGAATACCTGCAGATTATAGATCGGCGGGGTGTGGGTGCTCTGTAGACACCATTCTAACAGGCATACACTCACCCACAGACACCCCACACTCCTCACTGGGCCTTGCCACAGAACATTGAGAGACCTAATTTACCAGTTTTACAATCACTTGTGTTCATGTTTAAAACCCCTCTTGCCTGCCATTTTGTAATGCCTGCTTCTTGTCCCTTAAAATCGAGCAAAGTTCAGGTGTATCCAATTTACCACATGGTGTTTTCAAGAGTGCTCCACCACCTCAGAGCCCGTCGCAGTTGAACCAGTTCCGCTGCACTTTACACATGCCGGGCATAGTTGCAATGAGTTGGGAAAGATAAAACCAGCACAAGCGCACGCCTCGCGCGGCAGCAGGGATGAGGGGGCCTACGCGATTCCCTTGCGGAAGCGAGCAGCAAGGCGCGATGATTGCGACCATATGGCGCCACCATATGGCGCTGCTCACTCCCGCAAGGGAATCTCCAGACGTGCATGCGTTGCCATTGGAAGCAATGCAACGCGTGCACGTTTTTGCCCTCAAAGCTGTGCGACGGCTAAAGGTCTTTCTTATGCAGCGCATGCGCGCTGTGTAGGCGAGACCTAAAAAGCTCACCTTAAAGGACCAAGATTTAGCCTCCTGCCTAATTTGGTGTAAGTCTGCTCATTAGTTTTTGTGATGTCGCTTTCCAAAAAAGTCCATGGAAAATGCATGAGGATTTTTGTTCTGGGACCCCCCTTTTTTCTCGGCACCCGCTCAAAGGATCACCCCAAAACTCCAGGCAGGGTTGAGGTGGGTGAACTTTTTTGTAAAGTTTTGTGTAAATTCGTCAAACCACGCCAAAGTTATTAGCAAACCAAAAAGCTCTTGGTATATGGAAGAGCAGATCTAACTATAACTACCCAGTGGCGACTGCCACTGGGTAATCTCTGGATATATATATAAATGTACTGACAGTTCTTCATCAGAGTTCAAACTATATAGGGATTTGGTATTAAGATGAATTTTGAGGCAAGATTCTTTTCTTCTCAACTTGAGAAGTTTGTCTCCACCCCTGGGACCCACCTCAATACCATAAAAGCTAACAAGACCACGGTTACTGAAATTAAACTTTTCAATGTCTTGCCACTAGATAATGTTTATCGTGATTATCTAGTGCACGCATATGTTCCAGCACTCTCTTAAAACACTGGGTGAATTGTACTGCCTGTGTGTGTATATTATGTGTGTATATATGTATATAAGGCAGTGAGCAGCGTGACAGGTTGCTTGCCTGCGGGGGTTGGTTCCCCAAGGGGGGGTTGAATGCGGACAACCCCATTCTGCACATGGTGGGGGTGCTTGCCTGCATGTGGTTGGCTGCAGGCCCTGTGGCTAACCCCTGGCAAGGAAGCACGGCCGACGGCCATGCTTAGCAGGGGTTTGCTTCACATATGGTGATAAAATATTAATTTTTGTTAAATATACAGTACCGTTTTATATATATGCATACATATGTTACCGTCATAATACAGTATTAGTCAATATTCTTGATATGACATATGACATTTTGGCATCATTTAATGTAACAACATACATCCGGGCGGTCACTACAAGGAATCCTACAGTGATTGTCTCTGTTGTGGGTCCTACTGCATGAATTGCCAAAATCATTAGTAGCACTGGACTGTTTTCATCGATCAAAATAAGCTGTCATTAGAGAAAACGTTGGAGACCCCGGCCTAGATGCATAGCTTACATGCAGCACACGAGTATAACTACTTCAGTGTTGGAATAGAGAGATGACCGGATTTACAGCCTGGATTTTTACATTTATTCAGGACTGGAAGCCATTGTAGTTTCTGCAGCACTGTTCTTATATGTTTAAAAGTGTGTGTGGGGAAGAAAGGGAGATAGAAAAATTGAGAAGAGATGGGCGTGTAGAGCCCTTCTGAAAGCTAGCATGTTTGATAAAAGTCAGTTTTAATCTATGAGCAGATGTCAGGTACATGGTGCAAAACATGCCTTGGTGCCAGTTCTTCTCAGACACTGGGATGAACAAAAACGCTTCACAAGAAGCAGCTTGGTGGCAGAAAATATAGTTGTTGCTACAAAGGTGTAAGACTTCCTGTCACATTAAATCCTACTCTCTACAAAAAACATGCAGGCATCTCCCTATACATTTAATATACACAGTCAGCTATGCCATTTCCAATGCCATCTGTGATGTAAAAGGAAATGTCAAGGAATCTTATCTGAAAATTAGGTCCAAAACCAGAGCACTATAGCCATGCTTGGGTCTAAAACCACAGCACAAGAGTCATTTTTTCTTCACAGTATTAAGAACCCCAGGCTCACTAGCTCGATTACTTTCACCTTAGCATGTCGTGACAGGTTTAACAATATTTTAGAAATACAAATCTTCAAATAATGTGTGAAAAAAATAAAAAATATGTTTAATGTTAAGTGTTTTTTTTGGAGCACTCCTACAACCAACTTCCATGGGTTTTATAACTCTACTGTCAAAGAACAATGGAATCACAGAGAAACCAAAATAAAACAGTCAGGTCTGTTTGAAACTTTAGGACATTTATTGTACAGACAGGGGGGCTTGGCATTTCAGAGGAAGGATGTAGCACTCAGATGACTTCTCCCCCTTTTGTCTGGTTGATGAAACAAGGGTATAGGAAGCGGCCGATCAGGAGGACCTGAACCTTCATTTTGGTTTTAAAACGTTCTGTGAACGACGCATAGGCCTTGAAATGTATTTGGTGTTGAAGCAGAAGAAAGTACTAATGCAACAAGCCTGTTGAAACATAACCACACTTTTCCGAAAGGGTTGTGGAGTCAGAGCATGTGGAAAACAGCATACATGGGAAAACTCAAGTATAAAGTGCCCACAGTTGCCGCCTAAGGAGGCAAAAATATCAACTCAGTGACCTCATAAGAAAAAAGACAAAAAGGGGAGTGTTTCCATTAGAACTACCTAAGATGGGAAAAGCTGCGGTCGACCACAGACTCAACCTGAGGGCCCAAAGTAATTTAAGGAATAACAGGAATCCTCAATTTTTAAATGCTGTGAATGGTTTTGGACATTGGCCAATTTGTTCTTATGAGGGAAAGTATACTGAACATGGTCTGCATACACAAAGACACATGCCTATTGAAGAAAAGGGCAGGTAAAAAGGTGAGCGGCACAGGTGATATAGCAAGCCTCCTGGTGTCCAGCATTTGAATGGTCCAAAGGATAACTCCAAATGCAACTTGTAACAGCTTGGGAATGGCCTTTCGAAATTAGGCCATCCACTTCCCTCTTCCCCAATGTTTGCTTGCTCCTCCTCCTGTTATGAAAAATAGGGCTTTGACATGGCCAGCGCTGGAGGGGTCATAGTGGTTTTTTCCTAGGCATTGGCAAAGCGATAGCTCTTGCACATGTGAGATCTATTGGTTTTGTCAATGGTTTTCTTTTACCATGGTGGACAGCACTGACGGTGTGGCCAGCGTTGACTGCATCACAACATTACATTCAGCCAACAAAAAAAAAAAACACTGACAAGGCCAACAGATCTGCCACACGCGAGACATATTGGCAATGTTTGGTACGTTTTGAGCTTGCCTCTTGAGTAATCAAAGGCAGATGATTACGGGGTTTTTTCCCTAGAGAAAGGTTTAATTTCTCTAACTTTTCCTTGATATGTTACCATTTTCCTCAGCTTTCTGACTGCACTATTGCCAAATTAGCGCAATGTTGACTAAACGTGCTGTCCATTTTTTTCCATGAGTTTTGTCTTTTTAAATTCGTCCATAGTGCCAGTACAATTTTCCATGTCCACCTCCTTGGCCTATCGATAAAAAAATTAACACTTGGGGATAATGGTTGCTTTCACTAGAATGGCTTCTTATAAAACACCAATGTCAAAGAGCAGCATGTGAGGAATTGTGAGCTAAAGGCCAGAGCTCCTGATTTTGTAGTAGGGGAACCAGGCTTAAGTTCTGGCTCAACATAGTGTGATTTTCAGCCAATTCACTTTATCTTCTAATGCCTCAAAAAACAAGCACTGGTAAAGCCAGTGGCCAATGTTGACCAAGCCACAGTGCTATTTTAATTTTTTTACTTTAAGCTATGCTGCATACCAGCTCTCGCATAATCAAGACCTATTGGATTTGGCAATGCTTGTTACTTTCTTCTTGCTCAAGGTCTTTGTGAACTGTTTGTACGGGGAAAAATACTACATGTTGATACTTCAAACCATGATTTGTAATTAATATTCAAATCGTTTAATTTGCTTATTTTCTAAGTTTTGCTAATTTGCAATAGCATATTCATGCGCCATAGTAAATACTGGCATTTTGAATGAAGGTGGTAAGTCGCAGGGTGGAGTTTATTTCGTTTATTTTTTGGAAAGATTTATATAGTTAAAAGCATTTATTTAAACGAGGAAGGGACTGTTAGCATAGGACATGAGATCAGATGTACAAAGTCATTTAGTGGTGGCAAAGCCTGTTATTTGCAGAGTTTGTGACTGCTAAATGGCACTTTTTAAATGTACTAAGTCCATTTTGAGATTCGGTTGGTGCTTACAGAATTACAACAGGATTTAAAAATGCACAACAAATTGCAATTTGGAAGGGGTGTCCCTTCCAAATTGAAAGTCAGAATGCTATGTATCAATGGCTTGCAACTGCAAATCCGGTCACCACCCATTAGGTTACCATCTTCTCAAATGTGGTGACTACCTAATCCCTTTGGGAATGAAAAAAACGTTTTGTGGATGTGCCAACTCTTTAATAAACTTTTTTGAAATAAGTACTTTTTTTCTTCAATGCATACCTGTTTTCTTCTAAGAAAACGGGCTGCATTAAAAAAATGATTTTAGGGGGAGGAGCCAAGATGGCGACCAGAGCAGACGCTTGAGCGCCCGGCTCCGCCGGCCCTTGGCCTCGGACTATCATCCTGATTCCTATCCTCGCCGATTTTCGAGGTGCAACGTGCGCGACGACGCGCTGACCGCGCCGCCGCTTTCCCGGAGTCTGAGCCCGCCCGGATGCCGGAGTTCTTGGTGCCTTTGTTCTCCGCGCCGGACCCCTGCTCTATTGTGGCCTTGGCCGGCCCCCTGGAAGCTCCGCAGTCACTGGACCCCCGGCGCAAATCTGAGCCCCGCGGCCCCGATCCCGCCTCACACCACGGATTGTCGCCAGATGAGCCGGGGGAGAGACGCCCGGACACCTCCTTCACCTTTCACCTGATGGGCTGGAGTTATAGGGTAAGCCCCGGTGTGGCGGGTCGCCTGCTTCGCTCTGTGGCCCGCGCTGTGGAAGGCTGCGGACCCCCTTCTTCTGTTGCCTAGTCGGCTGCAAAGAGAGTCCGAGGGAGGGGAAGCGACTGTTGGCTTTCACCTGTTGCGGCGCAGACCTGCGTGGAATTGCCTCCTTGTTACGACCCCCCCCCTGGCCACTGTACCGTTCAGCGGTAAAACATGGCGTTGATTGCCTGCTCGCTGCTGGGGGGCGATGCTCCGGTCTCGCCCGCTGCCCGCTTCGCCCTCCCTCTACCAGACTCCAGCTCCACAGTGCTGTCCCGGATTGCTGCCGATGTGGGGGCGCAGCTTCCGCTGACATGCGGCTCCGTTCTGGCTGCCCTGCGGGACCTTCGTCTGCAATTGTGTGTTGGCTTGCAAACGCTGAGTGAGCGGTTCGACTCCATACTGTCGGCTGCGGGTCGTGAGCGCCCCGTTTGTTCTCAACAAGACGCGGGTCTGCCAGTGCTTCTGTCCTCTTGCGGGGACGCAACGACTGTGTATAACCGTGCTACACTGGTGTCTGCATCTGGCTTTCCCGGCACCCAGGATCAATCGATCTCCTGCTCAATTGTGGACACTTTGTTTCCCCGTTCATTGCTGCCTGCTTTGTTGTTGCCTGCCTCACCGCGTCCGCAAGAGTATCCAGCTGAGCGACACCTGACGTCCTTGAGGAACCGTTCACGGTGGCCTACGGCTTCTTTTATGTGGAACTCCTGTACTTTACAGGCCAGGTCTGGATTTTATATGGTGCACAAGGGGACCTCAAACAATGATCGGCGGCCATTTTGTGACTCTACTTCTCCATCTTCTCCCAAGCGGCCATATTGTCTTTGTTTGCACGGGCTGCGGGGCCTTCATGTGGGGGCTAGTCTAATCTTACGCCCGCGATCGGGCCAGGGCTAGATTGATTTCTATCACCATGGTGTCACGGATGGGCTGGACTGGGACTGGAACTGTCTGCATTTGTTGTGCGCACTCGTCACGATTTGTCTGCCTTCATTTATATTGTTGTGACACGTTATCTTCACACGACCGCCTTTGGGTGTAGTGGGTTCTTAGTGTGTGGAAACGTAGTTGGCCGGTGGTTTCGGGCGCTCCGAGGTTACGTGGGCTCCTCCCCGCTTTCTTCTTTGTTTTCTTATTTTCTTTACTCTATTCCTACTTTCTATCTTGTCTATATTTCGGGTTCATTGGGCGGCAGGCACTATGCCGGGGGGGGGGGCAGGCCGTAGCCTCCGCATTGGTGTAGGGTGGGGGGGTAAATTACCTTTTCTTTTTAGTTCTATGGGCCTCTTTCTTCTATGTCTCTGCGCTATACTTGTTTCCGATTCGGGGCCCGGGTGTGGGGTGGATTGAGTGAGGGCGGCTTTGGAGGGGGGCGTATTTACTCATGTGACTATCCTGTTATATAACTGCATCGCCTCACTGTCTGAGATTTTCTATGGCCGTTTTAATGATGCTGCTGCTCTCCCGTGTGATGAAGCCATCTTGCGGACTCGAATCTCCTTGGTTCTATCCTCTACTGACTTTTTTCTCGATAAAATTATTTTGAAAACCTTAAAATTAACCTTCACTTCTCCTTCCCCTGGTGTCAAGGATCTCTCCAGTGTATAACTCCTGAATCGTTGCTAATCTTGACCATTGATGCACAGGGGATGTAATGTTTGTCTCAGTGCTTAACCGTTTTGTGGCCGGCCTGATGGTTGTAGGCCCGTATTTGTCCTTTTCATATGCACAAATAAAGGTTTTTAACAAAAAAAAAAAAAAAAATGATTTTATTGAAATGCCATCACAGGTATAGTGGTCTTCTGACTCCAGTAGGCCGCCACCATCCCAGTGATGGCATCCAATTTGTATGAGACACACATTGCAACCTACCTCGTGAATATTAATGAGACAAGTCGAATTGTGATCCACTCCAAATGCTGCAATGTGCGACTACTTTATGTGAATTAAATAGTTTGTATATCTGGTCCAAGGATCGCCAAAAATCCCTTTATTCAAACTAAAAAGTCTTGCAGTTTTTTATATGGAAAAGGGAAAAGGGATAAGTGAGAAGAGACCCCAGTCGTTAAGACTCGTGCATGGACCAAGACAGATCTCCCACTCGTTCTGGATTTCTGAAAATGGGGCATTCTGGCAACAGAATATCAGAGTAGCACATTGTGATTTTAAGTGCATATTTTCAAGGCCTTGCATTCGAAAATGATTTCCCATTTTTATTATGATTGTCTTGGCCGGCATATGATTATCTTCCAGTTCAAGCAGTTTGCCGTGCCATTTTCTTTCACTGTACACTATCATATTGGGCGAGTCAAAACCTTAGCTGCTCTAATTTTGAGGTGATGTTGACTTTTTCCTGTCCAGAGTTTGCAGTTTTCTACACTCTCAGAGGATCAACGACATGGTCGAAGAGTTGGTTGGTTCCACATAAGCTGCTTCCGAAATCACACAATCCAGCTTTGCTGTGATTCTAAAGCAAACTTCGGCACTGGCAGGCGCCCCTGCACGTTTTGGCCAGCCTGAAAACCAGTGCTTAATTTGTGAAAAAATAAGTGTGAGGTCCCTCGTCAGGTAAGCACTGCAGCTTGCAGCATCTATTGCACCCGCCACCACTCCCATGACAGTACCAACACAACTATTAACCATTACGCTCTTACAAGTGTGACAATTCATACTATTCCAAGCCCCTAAAACAATAAGAATGGCTTGGGTAGCAGGTATTAGCCAATGTTAATGTATATTGAATTATAATAAACAGGTGTTGTTATGCTCATACCTAAAACAGGCAGACATCGCCACCATGTGGCAGACTTATTCCCTACTTCTGGATAAGAAAAGACGTGGATCTAGAAGCAACAACCAAGTAAATACCATAATGAGCTGGTGTGGTGCTGAACAAATGTCACCATAACCAAACGCGAGCAGAAAACAGACACACCACAAGTTATGCCAACTTCTCTGCAGAAGAACAGTCCTAACTACAACTCCTTCAAAATAAAAGGAACAGAGCCCAATCAGAGCCCAAATGATTTTTCCACATGGCATATTCAAATAATCCATGTTTGGATTAGAGATTGGACAATCTTTTACAAACTTTGTTTCAGTTCCAAGTCCTGAGGAGAACCCTCCTAAAGAAAGCATTTGGGGTTCGAAACGCATCGACCATTATTTTTGACCAACCGAGTGAATATGTACTGCGTATCAGGCTAACCTTTTTATGTATCAATGTTTTATAAAAAAAAGTTTGACAAATTATTGAATGAATGACTTAGGTTAACTGAATACTACACTGTTTGGTCCCCATCTCGACCAGGGTTGTGTAGAAAAATCAATAGGTAGTTCTTGAAATGTACTTCCCAACCCTCCTGGTCTTGTTCCCCCCCCCCGTGTTTTTCATGTATTTGTGCAATTTTGTGTGGAACCCTAACTGATTATTATTTTTTACACAGTATAAAGCGGTTGTCTATTCAATGTTTAGTATTGTCGAAATTCCATGTGCACACACTACATGTAATATATGTCATGTATGTGTTGTTATTTGTTGTGGTCTATGGAAATAGATGAATAGACTATAATGCGAATCAATGATTACATAAATCCAAATGTAAAAATTTAGGATTTTGAATTTCCTCTGAAACTAGAAGAAAGAAAAGATAAATCAGTTTCTTTTCAATCACGAGTGACATGTGTGATTTGAGTAAATAATTGGTTGATTTTGTATCAGTATTGGCATTCATGTTGTTGTTACCATACCTAGAATAGGCAGACATTGCCACCATGTGGCAGACAGTCATAAGCCCCGGTGCTGCCAATTAAGGGCCGGTGCTGAGCACCGGAAGCCACCAGCTCAAATTAAGCACTGCTGAAAACGCTGTTAGAATGAGTGTTAGACAATTAGAAGGTTTTGTACTCTCAGCTTTACATGTTTTTAGCATGGAAACCACTAAGAACTTTTTCTCTGCATCTTCTTCATAAATGAATAACAAATATTCTGTATATCTTTGCATTTCTAGCGTGGATTTATTTATTGTTTACTGCATTAGTGAAATGAAAGACACTGTATCTTCGGACTAGAAAGCTGGCATGATGAACCAGCATGCTTCACTATGTAATCTTTCAGTGGACTGGGTCTATCTATGTGTAACCTGGGATCGGGAACTAAAATGTTGACTCTGCATTCCTTCCTTAGGTTAAAGGCCTCTATTGGCATCATTTTTATTCATTTTCTGCTAGCATAAGGTTACATGGCTTATGCTTGGTATCATGTCATCATGTGATATCAAATTCATATTTCTCGGATCAGACATTTGTTTTCCCATACTGTAACTGGCTCAATAAAGCCAATCTCTTATTCAACAATCTATCATGTGCATTTTCACTATATCTTGACCATTTTATACAATTACAGTGAAGTGCCTATCAGGGTGGTTGGAGGAGGGGGGTTCATACATACACAGTCTGAGCTATCGGACCACCATGAGATGCTTGCACACTTTCAATTTCTCAGGTACATTTGTGTGTTAATCTGTAAGGAGTGAGGGCAGGCATCCCTGGTATTTCCCATATTTCCTCCCAAGTGATCCTTCTCTAAAGACACGTTGGGCCTGCATATTATCTCCACTTACTTTTGGATCTTCAGGTACCAAGGATATCACTTCAATGAGGTCTGATTTCCCTGTATATTTTAACAATATACCCTCCCAAACCGTGATCTGAACTGGTTTCCCTGATGAAGGCCGCTGAACAATCATCACCCCTGCTTTGGCCCATTTCTTCTAATTTATTAACCACAATCATGGGGACCTTATGGAATTTCAACCTCATTGCAATCTGCTTCTTGCCTACTAAAAGAGCGACGATGGCAAATCTACCCTCCAATTGTTATCTTTTTTTGGACCTGTGTAAGGCATCCAGCATTGTTTGTAGTGGTCTATCATACCATCAGTGCGAATACAATTCCCATTACTCCATCCAAGTAATTCCCTAAACACTGCCACATTTTATGATAAAAATCAGCATTGCTTTCTCGACATCTGGGACATTCATCATTGGAGCCTGGAATTAATCTACTCAAGCTTTAGCAAATCAAATACGTGGAGTGTAAATAAATAAAATGTATTAGCCAGAAGAAGGCATTTAATGACACCTTCACAGTCAGTGTTATCAAAAGAGGGACTGGCGGGCTTTTATTTAAGAAGGTCCAGCATACATGCCCAATTAGTCATATTGAAAAGAAAGCGTATGCAGTTCCTAAGCGAGACGGGGGAGTGTGGGTGCAGAGAAGAGACCGTAAGAAAGAGGAATTCCTCTATTCGGAACTAGGGTCCTCACACACCCAGCAAGCTAGGTGTCATGCTTCATCATATGGACCTGCTCCTCGTCGGGCCGGCGCTGCAATGCCCGACGGGCACCCTAAAAAGGGGCTCTTTGGCGGAGATCTTTAGTTCCTGGCCGTATGATGCAGTGTGTGTGAGAGGAACCTAGTGGTGTAGATGTGAGTGCAGGTGTGTGGGTTAAAACAAGTTGGAGAGTCCAGAAATATAATTTTATTAAGGGTGGCTCTCCACCTGATTAAAAATGAAAACAGAGTGGCAGCTGGCTGATATTATGATTCAGCTTGGCTAAGCTCTTCTGCGGTGGTCGACATGTTTCTTGCCCGGTGGTCCTATTGATCCGTGGCAATTCCTCAGGACCTATTGAACTGTCAATAATCTACACAACGTGGTAAGTACAACTGTTACCTGCCACCTGTTATATGGAAAACGATCTCGCCATATGCCTAAGGGAACCTAGAAAGAAAGGAAAGTTTTAAGGAAGGCATCCCAAGCACAGGCAGTGATTAAAATAAGTACTGTACAGGTCGATCTCACATAGTGGTGATTACCCCCTTGACCAAATGGCACAAGTAAACGTCCTTTGTCACCAAGTGTCAACATACCCTATACAGTGAGTAGGAGTTCTCCTACAAAGGTGAAATTAAAAACAGTTTAAAAACAGAAGACTGGAAGTGTTGTGCTCCCTATAAGGAAGTTATATGAAGTGACTACAAGTATCTCCATGGTGGAGTCATGGGACACTCACCTATTGTGGTGTGATACCCTGCTCCTATCCGTGGCCGTGGCGCCACCGGGACACCAAGATTCTGGTGTCCTAGTAAGAAACAAAATGGTACATGGAATAACAAAATAACTAGCCCGACAAGTATCGTCAGCATAATAAAACCATATCGCCCGTGTGCGATCCCGTCACATGAGCTGCTGTGATGCGAGTCATAAACCACAAGGGATAATAAGATGATAAAATAGCACCACGAAGCAAACTAAGAAAGAAGAAGTCACAGAAGTCGTGAATGCCAACCCGTTCAAGGTATCAGCCAGTCAGAAATGCGTAACCACCAAATAAAGGTCCCACCACATAATCGCTCGCTCCACGCGTTGAGTCTAGGGCAAGCCCGGTTTGCCGTAAAAAGTAACCGGCGAAAACCCTGGGAAGCCACCAGCTCCCACGGAGTGCCGAGCAAAGTGCGCCAGCGGACCGATAGATGTGCATCTCGTGCGGCACACTGACAGCATGTGGTATCAAAACCTGTAAACAAGAGAGCACTGACAACACCGCGTCTTAGTCATACTTTACTAGTTCAGCGGCGGGAATATAACCACCATTAAGCATCACCCCATCAGTTGCGGACACGCATACAGACCTCTCACCTGACCCATCACTAGCATCAGGGCGCGTAGTAGTATCGCTGTAGAACTTACTTGAAGGTTGTTGCCGGAATGGGCTATCAACCTACCCTCGCGCCACTCGACCCGGGAATACTAATGACCGGCATGTTGCCATGACAGATATACCGGTTGGTCTGTTCTGTAGGGGGCGGGCAGAATACCCGGAAGTATGTGTTGTGAGTGCGTGGAGCCAGAGCCATGGAAAAGAGTGTCAAATTCAGCGGCCATCTTAAGATGTGGTCTAAGGTTACTGAAATCATCATTTCCCAATGATTAGTGGTGTGGTACTTGCTTGGTTACAGCGCGGAAAGGATTGTACCGCAATTAAGGGTGAGAAATTATGGTAGCCATGTAGCCCGAACAGTGGGTCGGCTAAAAAAGGGGAGTTCTCGTCAGTGTTTGACGTATGAGGCCGCATCTAAAGAGTCAATGGAAGTGATGGCAGCCATCTTGGAGTAAGTAAACCTAACAAGTATCCGAAATGTGTCTAGGGAAAAATGAAGCACAACCACACTAAGAGGAAGGCCCAGGGTAGCAAGTTAATGATACATCTACTCCTTAGGGAACACATTAATAACATGAGAGAAGGTCTGTATTATCTGTCGCTGAACTAGTAAAGTATGACTAAGACGCGGTGTTGTCAGTGCTCTCTTGTTTACAGGTTTTGATACCACATGCTGTCAGTGTGCCGCACGAGATGCACATCTATCGGTCCGCTGGCGCACTTTGCTCGGCACTCCGTGGGAGCTGGTGGCTTCCCAGGGTTTTCGCCGGTTACTTTTTACGGCAAACCGGGCTTGCCCTAGACTCAACGCGTGGAGCGAGCGATTATGTGGTGGGACCTTTATTTGGTGGTTACGCATTTCTGACTGGCTGATACCTTGAACGGGTTGGCATTCACGACTTCTGTGACTTCTTCTTTCTTAGTTTGCTTCGTGGTGCTATTTTATCATCTTATTATCCCTTGTGGTTTATGACTCGCATCACAGCAGCTCATGTGACGGGATCGCACACGGGCGATATGGTTTTATTATGCTGACGATACTTGTCGGGCTAGTTATTTTGTTATTCCATGTACCATTTTGTTTCTTACTAGGACACCAGAATCTTGGTGTCCCGGTGGCGCCACGGCCACGGATAGGAGCAGGGTATCACACCACAATAGGTGAGTGTCCCATGACTCCACTATGGAGATACTTGTAGTCACTTCATATAACTTCCTTATAGGGAGCACAACACTTCCAGTCTTCTGTTTTTAAACTGTTTTTAATTTCACCTTTGTAGGAGAACTCCTACTCACTGTATAGGGTATGTTGACACTTGGTGACAAAGGACGTTTACTTGTGCCATTTGGTCAAGGGGGTAATCACCACTATGTGAGATCGACCTGTACAGTACTTATTTTAATCACTGCCTGTGCTTGGGATGCCTTCCTTAAAACTTTCCTTTCTTTCTAGGTTCCCTTAGGCATATGGCGAGATCGTTTTCCATATAACAGGTGGCAGGTAACAGTTGTACTTACCACGTTGTGTAGATTATTGACAGTTCAATAGGTCCTGAGGAATTGCCACGGATCAATAGGACCACCGGGCAAGAAACATGTCGACCACCACAGAAGAGCTTAGCCAAGCTGAATCATAATATCAGACAGCTTCCACTCTGTTTTCATTTTTAATCAGGTGGAGAGCCACCCTTAATAAAATTATATTTCTGGACTCTCCAACTTGTTTTAACCCACACACCTGCACTCACATCTACACCACTAGGTTCCTCTCACACACACTGCATCATACGGCCAGGAACTAAAGATCTCCGCCAAAGAGCCCCTTTTTAGGGTGCCCGTCGGGCATTGCAGCGCCGGCCCGACGAGGAGCAGGTCCATATGATGAAGCATGACACCTAGCTTGCTGGGTGTGTGAGGACCCTAGTTCCGAATAGAGGAATTCCTCTTTCTTACGGTCTCTTCTCTGCACCCACACTCCCCCGTCTCGCTTAGGAACTGCATACTCTTTCTTTTCAATATGACCTTCACAGTCAGTGCCAGTGCCACACTCCCCTTCACATCCCTTAAGTCTCAGTCTAGGTTTCTTCGACTCCCCAGAGGATGTGTGGGAGTGACTGGAAATCCGAGGAGATGGGCTACCGCCCGGCAAGCCATAGGGCCAAAAGAGAAGATGGTAACAAGACCAGTCAAAGGCCCTAAGCAGCAGAAACAACGGGAAAGTGCCCTGGACATGGCTGAGCCCGCACAGTGGAGAATTACAGTGGACGAAGACGGGTCGCTACAGCTGGAGGCAACAGAAGATGGAGGCATGGCGGCCAGTTGTATGGGTGCATCACCCACTGGGGCGGGAGAAGAGGCCCAGAACCTGGGACCGACCATAGACACTGTACCCAAGACACTGATGGAAGAGACCCCTGACAAGGACTAGGGGATGAGCAAATGAACCAGTAACGTGGAGTGCAACCCAAAACCAGTATAAATATAAGGTAAAAATTGTATGGGATCCTAGGTGCCGTATCGAGAGACCTGCTGAGATACAGGTTGTGGGCTGGTGGGGGGAGGTTGAGGGATATGAAGTAAATATTAAGAAATGGCTTGGTACAATGCGAAACAGATACTAGTTGTATTTTAGGGGGGGATGAATCCTTGAGCGGCTTTTATAGCTGCCGAACAGTAATGGGCGGGAAGACTGGGGATTAGGACTTAATTGTTGCCCCTGTTGGGCTTACCGAGCTGCTGTGCAAGTCCTGGCACGAGCAAAGGGTGGCCAGTATTGTCTGCGAAGTTAGCCGGGTATTGTCCGTGGGAGGGGGGGTAGGTTAGTTCTTGCACTTGTTTCTGGACCTTTCCGAGTTTTGTTAAGAAAATGAGCTGACTGAAGCGCATGAGCAATACTTCCAGGGGTACGGGTAGACTAAAAACACCAAGTAGAGAATATGGCAAGGGAGGTGAACTTCCTTAGTTGGAATGTTAGAGGGTTGGGCACATGCTCTAAGAGGCATCGGGTCCTGTCACTCCTAAAAAGACACAATGTTACGTTTGCATGCTTGCAGGAAACACATTTAGATGACACAGGGGCAACACGGTTAGCAAAGAAGTGGAGGGGCCAGGTGTTCCACTCCTTGTATTCTACCTATGCTAGGGGTACGCTGATCTGGGTCGCCCCTGACACCCCATTCCTGCTGCAATATATGGAAGCAGGTGTAGGGGCCGCTATGTGCTGTTAAGGGGGAAACTACACGGCAAAGACATAAACATATTGGATTCTTATGCTCCGAATACGGACGAGCCCACCTTTTTCCTGACATTGCAGGACTTGGTCACTGCAGACCTGGACACACCACTTATATGGATGGGGGATTGTAATTGTGTTTTGGATCACGAACAGGATAGACAGCCACCCGGGGGGGACACCAAGCCGCAAATGACTAACCAACTGCAGGCAGTGTTGCATGATCTGGGATTGAGTGACGTCTGGCGAACTCAACACCCGAGACAGAGATTGTACACGTGCCTCAGGCCCATGCATAATACACACAGCAGGCTAGATAGGATCTTAGCTACGAAAACTCCAGCTTTCCTGGCAGCAGGCATAACGTATTTAGCACGTTTTTTGTCAGATCATGCGCCAGTAGCTTTCACGGTGCAATGGGCCATCAGTGAATAGGGCACTCGCTATTGGCGGCTACCTCCGGATCTTCTTGAGGACCAGGTGGGAAGAGAATCCCTCTCTAAAGCGCTGACGGATTATATAACCCTCATTTGGGGCACCACAAACAATAGAGCTACCGAGTGGGATGCCATGAAGGCTGTGATCCGGGGCGCAGGTATGGGGGGGGTTAGATGGCCTCCGAATCAAATATTACCAGGTCTATTCGGCAAAACTAGTCCGACCACTTTTGCAAACATTCAATGAATCCTTTGAGAATGGGATTCTGCCCCCAACGATGCGCAAGGGAGAAATCTGTATGGTTCCTAAACCGGGCAGAGACAGTCAGGACCCGACGCATACCATGATGATAAACACCGATGTAAAAATACTCTGTAAGGTGCTGGCCAAACGAATGAGCCCACGTAGGTGTTATTTCACGCACAAGGAATAGTGCAGATTTATCCCAGGCCGTAGTACGTCTATGAACATCCGGCGCTTAACCCACATCATGCAGGAGACGCAGGCAACCAATGAAGAGATGGCACTGGTATCGATCAGCCTTGAATAGGCATTTGATACGGTAGACTGGGGGTACCTGCTGGAGGTGCACAGGGTATCGGGGTTCAGACTGCGTTTTGCAAGTGGGTTAGGATATTGTACAAGGAACCAAGTGTAAGGGTCAGCCTGGGTCAGACAAGATCCGAGCAGTGGTTGCTGGGGAGAGGCACGCAGCAGGGATGCCCCCTGTCCCTGTTGCTATTCGCCCTAGCCATAGAACCCATGGCGGTAAGGGCTAGGCGAGACCTCAACCACTGGGGGATACAAATAGGAGATGGCACCCATCTTGTTTTGCTATACGCAGATGATGCATTGTTCTACATTGCATCTCCCTGTGAGGCAGTTCCAAAACTCTTACAATTATTAGGTCACTTTGCGATAATCCCAGGATTGTGTATCAATAGGCAAAAGTCCTTGGTGTTCCCACTCGCAGGGCTGAAGGATCTAAAAACAGAGCATTTGACTAGTCAATTGAATACAAATAAGGTGATCAAGTCCCTGAAGCGCTCAAAAATATTCTGGAACACGTTGCCACTGTTGTTAATGGGCAGAATAGCTGTGGCAACGATGGTGGTCCTGCCCCAATGCTTTTATGCCCTGCAAAATTCGCTGTGCGATGTTCCCCTGTTGGTGTTTAGGCAATTGAGATCAATCCTCATATCCCTGTATTGGGCAGGGAAACGTAGTAGAGTGGCACTCCAGATTCTCTCGAAGCGGTACGAGGAGGGGGGGCTTGAAGCACCCAGGATAGATCTATACTATTGCGCAGCTCATATTCAACACGCAGTGAAGTGGTTGGATGAGGGTGACAATTGGGAGTAGCGTCTGCTTAGTGGAAAAGTGCAGCCAGAGAACTTGCCTGTTATACTGATGGAGGGGCCAGGCGTAAGTACGGAGTTGCCATATATTGTTAAACACACAGCAGTCATATGGCAAAAAGTAGTGGAACAGGTGCTTGGGCGCGCGCCGTTTCATTTGCCAATTGACCCTAGTGCGGAGAATGGTCAAGAATATGTCCTTCCAGGCTTGGAAGGAGGGCGGATGTCTGGTACTGGCAGATCTGTACGTAAATGATACCTTTCTCACATGCGAGCAGGTGCAAGAGGGGTACGACCTGGGACTGATGCAGTATCTACAATATACGGCTTGATGGAACTGGTCAAGGTCATATGGCCTATGTATCCAAGCATTCCTCAGGTGACAGAGACTCAGGACATAATGCTGACATGTGGGGGTAGGTGATATCGTTGTTATATAAAGCCATGAGGGCAGACTCAGGGTCTCTAGCCATTAAGGCATGGGATGCTTGGAATCAGGAACTACAGGCACCAATACCAGAGAAAAGCTGGGCGAGAGCAGGTACATCAACACGTAGAGTATCAATTAATGCCCATCTAAAACTGTTGCATTATAACTTTTTGCAGAGGGTGTACCTGACCCCCATGAGATTGCACCGAATGGACACGAGCTGTTGCCATGAATGTCCCAGATGCCACATGGCTCAAACTGGGTTTTTACATTTAGTGTGGGATTGTCCAGAGGTACAGCAGTATTGGGCTACAGTGGTGGGAAAGGTTCAGGAGGGGGTAGGCATCAGAGTGGAGGTTACCCCAGCACGCTGTCTCCTGGGGCTGGTCCTGAAACCCAAGAAACGAAAAATGGCCTATAAATTGCCAGAGTTAGCATTGGTGCTGGCCAAGCGTAGGATAGCTATATGCGGGTTGAGCGCTTGAGCCCCAACAACAGAGAGCTGGACTAGGGATGTGAGAGAGTGGTCTCTTGCAGAGGAGGTGCACATGAAAGCCTGTAGAAAGGATGATAAATTAGAGGAGGACATCACAACCTGGAGAGAATTAAGCAGGGAGCTCCTTAACACACTGGGAACCGGGAGTGATCAGGCTGAGGTCTCAGGTAGTAATAGTGAATTGTGAAGACAAGAAATGTGTTGCGCTGTAGCCCTGTGCGAAGTTATAATGCATGTGCCCAAGGTAAAGCACACACTCAAGACCCTATATTCTCATAGATATTTATGTACGATTGACTTATTGATGGAATCTGTCCCCATATGGAAAGTGTTGGAATAATGTATGGAAATTTCACGCGCAATTGCTCAGTTAATGTTGGTTGAAAACCTGAATAAATAAAGTATTTTTAAAAAAAGTCTCTGTCTAGATTTATAACCAATTTGACTATTAAGATCATCAAGACTTATATTGGTTGTCTTTCTCGCTACGATATATCATATGGTAAGAATTTTCCTATGAGCACCTCAGCCAGTACCTTGTGTGACGTTATTTTCTGAATTTCAGTACCCCAGGTCAACCTGGCTGCCAAAACAATGCCCCGTATGTTATAAGCTAGCCTTTAGGAACACCATGCGTGTCTAGTCTACACCTGTATTACACAACACCATGCGTGTAACGAACCTGCGTCCTCTACTCTACGCCTGTATTACACAGCCCAAGCCAAGTTTTAATGTTGCTTCTACTCATGATTTCGTGAAGCTTCGGGATACACAGGAGTGACATGTCAGGTTTTTTTTTCTCCCTGTAGTTTCAAATATTTCTCCAACAATATTGGGGGTCTGTACTAGTCCTGGATATTGACCATGTATAGTGTTCCTATCCCATATTGCTTCTGGAATTGTCGGTCATCGATCTAATTTTATAGTGCATTTCTAAAGTGCCTCACTCGCACACCATTGGACCACCCACTGTAACTGGGCTGCTAAATAATGATGCTCAAGATCACAGGCACCCAGACCATCCTCCAACCTCCATAACCATTTAGCAGTTGCTTGGGCTGTCACTAGGCCTCTCCAGCTGCCTTTCTGTATAGTTCTTTATTGTAGCTTGCCTTGGCGACCATCTTTTTTGTAAATCATTTGCTTCCTCTTTTGCTTATTCTCTTTTCCTTTATTCTTTTATTCCTAATTAAGAAGAAATGGTTAGTTATTTGCAGTCCTGGTTCTGCAATGTAGGAATCTTCACTGAAGCCATAAACATTAGAATAAATCAGATGCGAAGGGTGCGAAGTCTAATATGTCTTTATAATGTGAAGCACCCTTCAGGAGCCTATCATAGGTAAGATGTTTCTAAAATTTAGACTGCGAAACTGCAAATAATCCTTTCCTAAAACTGCATTGCAGCATTTACAGTCTGTGCCTTTAATTGTCCCAGAGCTTCCATTACTCTTGATGCTTTGTACTGGTATTTGCCTGTAGCAAAGCCGAGAGAAGTGACATAAGTGGAACAATGCTTGTTTAAAATGCCCAAGAGAAAATAAGCTGGAGAAGTGGGTGGGTTGTTTATCACTTTGGTGAAAATTCCTACAATGCAGAACTCGTAGTATGAATAAGTTACCATTTCTTCTGCATCATATGCATTGTATTCAGAATCGAATAGTAAGATAGAAACCTGACACTCGGGCAGCTATCGGATAGAAGAAAACATAGACTGCCTCAATGCTTACACATGAGGAGTATTTTGTGAGATAGCCCAAATAACCAAATAGGTGTCTCATGGTGGCTTGACCGACCTTACAGTCAGCTTTTGCATCTAGACAGGTATGCACAGTAAAGGTACGGGCAGATTTCCATGTCACTGCCTTGCATATTTCTCCAAGAGGGATGTTTGTAAGACAAGCTGTGGTGACTGTCTTACCCTTGTTAGAATTGGCCCTTGGCTCCTCTGGAAGGGATTTACTAGCGAAATGATAAGAAGTGGATATACTGGCTACAATCTGACAGACAATGGATTGCATGGATGTGGCAAAGCCCTGAAGATTATAGCTATAGTTGACAAATAACTGATTAGACTTGAGAAGTGTTTTGGTCTTGTGGAAGCAGAATGAAATCACATGTCAAACTTTTAGCAAATTATGAGAATGTTTTGCTGAAGAAGATGGGATGTTAAAAAATACTGGTAAAGTGCTGGTCTAGTTAATATGGAATTATGAAAATTTGTAGAAACTGCCATTTTTCTGCCTAAATCGTATGTGACTTTCTGCTAGTGTCCAGGGTCACGACTGTTGATGGCTTCCCTGTTATGTGATGTGTTTTCCTTCCAGGCAGGGGACAAAAATATCATGAGAGTATGGAAGGGTGTGTTTGTCCTGAGCAGGATGGCCTGGGAGGTTGCGCTGAACCCTTCCTGGTTTTCAAAGGGTAGCCTTCGGCCTTTGTCCACCCCCTTTCTGCCTTCTGAAGCTGTGTTCCCCATGTCCCCCTAGACACGTTTGAGTCAATCCCAGGAGCAAGGGAAGAACTGACCAGAACTAGTTTAGAGCTAGCAAAGGGAGTGCTCACCACACATAGGCTAGTACTGGGTATAAAGGGAGAACCCTTGGAACCCCTCATCAGAACAATCCAGGACATGTGTAGACTCAAAAGAAGGATTGTCCTGCTGTCTGAAGCCTGAAGGAAGGCTGGACCTGCTTGCCCGGGTGTGACTCCAAGGGTCAGGTGGCTGACATCCTGTTTTAGCTACAGGGACACAACAAGCTTCCAGTGGTCTTCCCTGCAACTACCCAGCTGACCAGCACAAACTGGACTTTCCTGGACCCTGCTACTGGCCACTGCTAGAGTGAGGTCTGGTGTCAGAGTGTACTTCTCTAACCTAAAGACTGCAAGAACCAGATCCCACATGAAAATCCAGAGTTTCTGGGCTCTTCGCATCAGAAAAGAACCATCCTCCGTCTCCTCACAAATGTGAGCAGATTACACCGAGGCTGATGCGGAACCTGGATCTGACTGCCAACGTGAACTCCCCAGCCACAGGCTCAAGACTTCAGCTGCATGGTGCTCTTCGAGTCAGCTACAACTGCCCTGCATTTCCTGCTAATATGAAGCTTCTATTGGCAACCAGCTCTTTGCACCAACAACAATCTCCTCGCAGCCAAGAATGACCTCCTAGGGGTTTCCCTATCAGTGCCAAGCTCCGAATGAAGACCCTTGTGTGAAAATGGCCTGAATTAGAAAGTAAACTTCCACTGCAACAAACGTGGTCCCTATAGCTAACCGGCGATCTACTGAAGTCAACCCGTACTTTTCACGTTGACCCGGTTCAGCGCGACCAGATAACTGCAATTGACGATTTGTGCTCTTGGCTCTATTTTTACCTAAACTTTTAAAATTCATAACTCTGGTTCTACTTATTGGTTTTGTGGCATTTTACTTATTAAAATTTACTCTATTATTTTTAATTGGCTTGGGGATTTTCTTGTGTAGTGTTTTTACTTTATTAATGTTTTAGTGACGCATACATACTTTAATGTTAGTGCAGCCCCAAGAACGTGGGTATGTCCCTCGGGCACAGATGAAAAGTCCTTCTGAATAAGGTTTCTCTTGTTGATATACTCTTTAACACAAAGGCTTGTTAAATTTTAAAGTAGACAATTCGTTTTAATGAAAATGTTGCTTCACATTTCATTGAAGTCATTTGGTTTCATGGTTCGTATCAGTTGAACTTCAGTTCCCAGAATACATTTGAACTTGTTGAATTTACATCGTTTATGCCAGTATCAGATAATCCCATCCCAATGCATTTTGGCGTAATAGCCTTCGTCTGGGGATGTTTCTGTGAATACTTTATACATTGCCTCTAAGTTAAGCCTGACTACTTTTGTGGCAAGCTAGCAGGCGGCATGGTTGTGTATTGCCTTTCGAATGAGAATTCCATTGGACAGTGATGGAAGGAAAGCCTTTCGAACCAGATGGACAGTTCTCAGCTTATAGTAAATGATGTGATAAGACCTCTACTTCATTGACCATTGAGCCTGTACTGATAATGGTCCATGATGAGCTTCTTATCGTGAAAGAGATGAATCTGTGACAATTGTCTGAGAAGCACTCCCTGAAGCAAGTTTCTCCTTTTGAATCAATATGAGAGAGACTGTGTTGCTGGTATTGTTAGGTGGAGTTCTACAACCACTGGTATTCCAGACACTGCTGGAGAGATCTCATATGCAGTCTTTTATTCGGACAATGGAAATGCAGAAAGCGAAGCAACCAAGAAGTAAGAAGTAAGGAGATCTGACACGCTGTTGGATTGGTGTTACTCAAAGAAAGGAAAAAATTGTTATAGATTGATGACACACTCTTCTCAGAAGGAAACAATTTTGCTTGTACTATGTTAGTTGATTAGCCAGTTGTCTAGGTAGGGAGGGATTAATATTCCTTGAAGATGAAAATGGACTGCCACTACTGCTACCTATTTTGAAAAAAAGTGGATTACGCAGATTTCAGGATGAATAGAAGTACTGCATACTGGAATTGAGAAGTGCTCACTATCAACCTTAGATATTTTTTGGGGACATTTGGTGCAGGGATGTGAAAATAAGCATCTTGTAAGTCTATTATGGACATCTGATCCCCTTGTTTTAGGTGTGTGAAAAATATGAGGAAAGCAAGCAATGGCAATTACTTCTTCTTGATCTACTTGTTAGTGAAACGTACATCTAGAATTGGACCGAACTCTGACTTCAGACCTCTTTTCTCAATGAGGGAATACCTTGACTATATCCCTTTTAATCTGTGAGACACTAAAACTGGTTCAATTGCACATTTTTGCAAAAGTGCAGCGGTTGCTTTTCTCAAGATGGGTATCTGGTGCTTTAATGTTGGTTTAGGAAGGACAGACGGTGGAGATGCCTTGTAATGTTGTGAATACCCATGTCTTACAATGATTAGCACACATCTGTCTGTTGCTATTTTCTCTCGTTCTTCCAGATGATTAGACACTGCTTCCCCCACTGGAGGGGTGAAAGTGGTGGAAAGGGGATGGCAGGGGGAATTTTGGTATTATGATGCAATTAGTGGCGGTTGAATGAGGGTCTTCCTGAAGAGTAAGAAAAGCAGCACTGGAGTAGACCTAGCTTTGGAAGGTCGGCAGAAGCTCCTGCAGTTTCAAATGGACAGTATGTTTTTCCAAACGTCTTAAATATAAGCCTATCAAGCTGAGCTTTTCTCTCAAATTAGACATGTACACAGCAGTTTGGGCTGCAGAAGCTGCAGTGCAGTTTTGAGAAAGGATTATTTGATCTTGGCAGTCTTAATTTAGTAAAAAGCTTGGCTATGATAAGCTCCTGGAGGGTGCTTTACATCGTGTAGGCATTTTGGACTTCGCACCCTATCTGTTGAAATATAGACAACTATATTGATATGAAGAGTTGCTGGTCCACACAGTGGAGAAATTCTTTCACGTGTTGCTTTCTTTAGTCCTTTTCTTTTCCTGTTTCCATCTATTTTGATTTTCTCTCCAGCACTGAGCTAAACATCAAACATTAATAGCTTAACGTTGATGTCTCCCCTCTACGCCAAAGGTGAAGGTACTGTGGCTTTCAACATCGAAGTTTACATCATGCCGTGCTCTACCGCAGTAAAACAAGACGCTTTCTCGTCACAGCCGGCCAGCTGCGGTCTCCATTTTGCACCCAGGGTCACTCAGCCCATGTTTAAACTTGAAAATCTGGATACTTATTTTATGGCCTGACTTTGTTTCCTTCACAGGAACCGAGAGCGCTGCAGTTCCAGCGCACTGTGCTCACTGCAGTTTTGCTTCGTACCAGTCAAGGACCCACTGCGCTCTGCTATCTGCCTAAGCACTGGACTGTGTGATAAGCCTACAACAAGCATCATAAAAGTAAGTAAATCAGTCACTACGGATGTCTAATCACGAAGACATTTTGGAGTACATAAAGTAATACTCCTGTAGTATGTTTATATGCTCTCACACACCTCTGTGAATTGGCCCCAAAACTTTGAAAAGGAATCAAATGGGCATCTGGAGGGAATATTCATACACAGTTTGTACTGTGCACTTCTGCCAGTACGGAGTTGGCGGTTTCGGGGCTATCACAAAAGCATGTAAAACAGCACTCCTAATTACTTCTGTGAATCAGCCTCGAAGTGATCACACTGTGAGGAGGGTCTCCGAGTTTAGGGCGCTGTAAACCCTAATGCGCACGTTGGACCACACTAAGGGGCTCACCTGCCTTTCAATCAAGGAGGCTGCCTTCGAGAGCCTGGGTACATTTTCTCGTCTACTCTCTTACGAGCTGGGCAGGCACAGTGCTGTGCCACCGCATCTTTTGAAGCAGACCTTTTACAAAAACAGCTTGCACAAGTGCAGCTCTATAGTGAATCTGGCTTGGTTTCGCAGAGACGGAAAAAACACACTATTTTCTATTTCTGTAAGACCAAGTCAGTCTCACAAAAGTGGGCACTCATGCAAGTCATCCTACTAACAGGCTAACTGTTAGTCTACGTCTATCCCTGAAACTAAGGAGCAGAGAGAGAGAGAGAGAGAGAGAGAGAGAGAGAGAGAGAGAGAGAGAGAGAGAGAGAGAAATTTTTGGCACGCTTATCATAAAGTAAAGAAAACCTTTTTCAACAAATGTGGGTGTTGGGTGTCTGCTAGAAACGAATGAAAAAAGGTTTAAATAAGGGCTGTCATTATGGTTAGAACCTCCTTTGAGACTCTTTTTCAGAACAGGTAGGTTTCAATCTTAGTATTAGGAAATCTTAGCACAGTAAATCTACTCCTTGTAAAAAGCACTTTGGACTGTTAAATATGCACCACCAAGCAGCATAACTCCAGTTTATTAGCATACTTCAGGATTGGTTCTCTTTCTATGTAAAACTGCAATTGACCACATTTGGCTAATTTGCCCTCAAGAGATAAAGCCTCACCAATTCACCTACTTAGTGAATAAGGGCCTGATTCAGAGTTTGGCTGACAGGTACTCTGTCACAAATATGATGGCTATCCCATCCGCCTTATTACAAGTGCAATAAGGAGAGAGAGAATTTGTTTGTGGGTGTCTTTTGCACTTAAGCTAAGCTTTTAGGTCAGAAATCAGAGGCAGAGTCAATAGCCTCTGCAGATAAAAAAAACCCCAAAAAACCGATGATGGGGTGTCAGGCATCTCTGCAGATGGGGCAAAAAGTGTGTCAGTTTTCTCTGATGATGTGGTAGCACAGAGAATCTGAGTGAAGGGTGTGCATACAGGTAGCAGGTGTTGATGGGTCTCTGAAGACTGTAGCCCACAGGTAGACAATATGCCAGTTATCTCTGTATAGAGGCATCTACAGTATAATGCAAAATGCTTGTTTGCCATAAGCCAGACAAATGTTGCCATGTTAAATATGTGGAATGTTCCAGTGGTCTCTATGAAAAAGACAGCAAGTGAGTAAAGAGATCTCTGTACAGATGGTGACACAGGGATCTCTGCAAAGTGGGAAAGAGGAAAGCAGGTATGAAAGAGGGTCTCTGCATGCTGCTTATAGTGTTTTTACTTTCCTCCACTACTCCCAACAAGCTCTGGCATTGCTCTCCTGCTCCTTCCTCTGTCATATCCTTTTTTTAAAAACATTTTTGTATTTTTCTTTTTTTGTTGAAGACCCAGAAGCTGCAATGTGCTGCTGGACTGGTCCTTTCTAAACAATGTCCTTTTGCATTCTTTTAATCTTTTTTTAATTTTCCTAATTAAGTTGGGTGCATCCTCTCTAGGAACAATAAATTAAAAAGAAAAAATGCCCGCCACAGTTGTACGTTTACAATGTGACACATCGCATAAGTATATGTCAGCACACTGGGGATGTGGTAGCATCATAACGCATACATATGCATGTGTGATGACGCATGCATGTAAATTCATCATTGCGCTGGGACTTTCTTTTCGATTTGCTAGCAGTGGCAATAATTATGTTTTGGATGATGAACAGCATTGGCAAAAAGAACTGCCATGCCAAATGGCGAAACCTATTGGCTTTGCCAATACTTATTTTTTTTTTTTATAACACCTCAAGTGTTCCCAGTTCTACCATGTTAGGTACGAGAAGAAGTGTAGTGACCGTGCATAAACAGTTCATGGGTGTTGCATCTGCTTAAGGCCCTATCCAGGCAATTACACTCGTACAAGGAAGTCATTTCTGAAATTAATCTAAAGAACCAGACAGCTTAACACACATCTAGTGCTTCCCATTCCAGTTTAACTCTGGAAGCAGTGTGGAAATGTACCCCTTTTTTAGGGGTACACTGGTGCAGGGTCGCCCTTTTGTGCACAGGTTCAAAGACCAACAAAGTAGAGTTCAGCACTGGAGTTGGGAATAAATAACAAGTTTATTAATCACTCATGAGTGGGACCACATCTGCACAGCACTCTGCCTGAGGTAGTACACTGAAGTCACAGAACACAGGGCTTTTTATACAGGTTTTCTGCAGTGTAAGCATGTGAACAAAAATAGGAAGGACACGTTTTTGAAATAGTTTTCAGCAAACAAGGGCAGATGAATAACCACTGGGTCAGCAAAGTGGGAGGGGGAGCAGGAGTGCTTATGGCAGCAGTAAATGATTGACAGTTAACAGATGTACTGGCAGCTACAATCTCTCAGCATGTACATTGCTTTTAGCTGAGTCAGGAAGTCAACTAAAATAGATAGCACAGGCAGAAAAAGACGAGCAACAGAGGACGGGAGAATTACAAAGGAAACTTAAATAGACACAGCCAAAATGGCTGCAGCTTATGCCAAGTAAAATATTACACGTTTTCCGCAGACGGCCCTTTTGGCATAAGCCAAGACATTTTCTTATGCTTTAAAAGAGGTACGATAAATATCATTTATATCGATCAGCATCATATCGCTGACTTCTCGGTCTATTGCTAAACGGGCATTTACATTTTGGACATTTGTAAGTGCCTGATTTTCCTGCTTATTCAAAGCCGCACCAACAAAGAAAAAGAGTCCCAAATTAAAGTCAGCATATTGCTGTAATGCAGTGCCAGTTTGATCCACTTCATTATTATTTATAGTTCTTTTGAATCGGTTCAAGGAAATGTCATTAAACAGTTTTTGATCTTTATGATAAGATGCAGGTGCTAGGAACACAGGAGGAAGCAAGAAGGACATGTAGCATGTTCCAGACCTTCGATTGGTAGATTATAGTAGCCTTTACTTCCACAAATGAAATAAGTGTTGCGTGAGGATAGAAAACTACTATTGTTCGTTCCAGTAATGTTCAATACTGTGGTACAGTCACTTTTCCCACTGGGATACTACCCAAACTGCTCACACAAAGGTTTACTCTGGCTCTAGTAACAGTGATGACAAAAGGCCCGTTACCCTTGGCCGGTCGAGTGTTGGGGAAAACATAACGTGTGGAGGAATTTCCTCTGCGATACTCCTCCATTTCCCATACAGTTCCTTTGGCTTGTGGGACCCCTTCCTCATTCGGGTAACAGACTTTGTTCATTAGAGGCCTATAGAAGTTTGAACTAAGCTGGGCATGAGCCATTGTAAGAGTATGGCAGCGGTGACAACAGGATTCCTTTTACGTTCTGATGAGGATGAATCTTGCCACAAACCCATCAGTTAGTAGCATTGCTTAGCTGGTGTGTCTGATGCAACATCTGAAGAATGAATTGTTTCTCAGGCCGGTATCCCTGTTTATGTTGCGGTAAATCAAAATGATGGTGCTCTTTTGCAGAAAGTGAAGTAACAGTAATGTTAGGTAAGGAGGCTCCAGGCATTACTTCCTCCTTACAGTAGCGATGATGGCAGCAGTCAAAGTCAGACCGAGGATGCAGATTGTACAGCCGTTGCACATTGTCTCAACGATCTCCTTCTTCGTAGGCGAGCTCATTTTCATCGGCAAACAACAAAACAGATGGTGCCCTAAGGTCCTGGGTAGGCGTTGGTTTCTTCACTAACATTGAGACGGGTAGTCACTAATAAGCTACCCCCCTCTGTAGTCAGTCTTTAACCACCCAGGACAGTGGCTCAAACAGACTCTTTCTGCGCTGAAATGTCTTTCTTCCTGGATCGAAGCAGATATCTAGATGTACCAGGAAACGTGTAGTCCGGGGAGATTTCCTCAGGTCCTTCAGCTGACGCAGCTCGTCCTCTCTCGGTGACCAAGATGTCGCGATGATCTGTCAACACAGCAGGGCTCACGAAGGAAGAGCTTCCCACACCTGCTGATAAATAGAAGACAAGATGTCAGTTAACTGGGACAAATAGTCACTCGTCAACATGTTTGGGGTACCTAATACTGGTGCAGAACAAAGGGCTTGGCGTAACTGTTGGAAGGCGCTCTGGCACTCAGCAGTCCATGGGAGGGGCAAAAAAGGGCCAACAAAGGTTTAATAATGTGTGAAAAACTGCCTACAAAAAAAAGGTAAGGCCAATCAGTGCATGAACATCCTTCTGAGAGCGGGGGAGAGGAATGTCTAGAATGGTCTGAATGCGGTTTGGTGTGAGTGCACGTCCCCCCTTAGACAGGAGGTGACCTAAATAGGTAACCTGCTGTCTACAATATTGCAATTTCTTTCGTGAGACTTTGTGATGATGGGAGGCAAGAAATGATAACAATAACAGTGTTCCTTCTTCACACTAGGTAAGGACGCCAGAGCGGCATCCTCATTGATAAGACAGAATCTCTCAACCATTGGATAATTGTTATTCAAAATAACACGCACACCTTCTGGAGAACAATGTATTGTGGCACAAAAAATAGTTAAGCATATCGATCCCCACAATATTGTCAGGTGTGGTAGGGGAAAGCAAAAATGGACATGCTGCAGTGAATTTATCAAGCCCAAATACAAAGTGGCTGTGAAAGTGGGCTAGGTGTAGGTGTCCCATCGAATCCTATCGATGTTATCATTGTGCCAGAAAGGGGAGCCCTAGGAACCATTTTTTTTTAGACAGAGCACTACGGGTAGCCCCTATATCAACCAAAAACCGACCAGTAGATCCCAAAACGCTGGCATCAACATAAGGACCCATTTGATCTACTGGCACCTCAACCGGTCCCTTACCCCATCCTAGGCATCGCTATGCATAATCGGAATCTGCAAGAGCATCAGCAAAATAATTCGACATTTGATATTGATTTTGTCTATCAAACGTATTAGAGTAATTTGGTCCTTGTTCAACTGCTTCAAATCTGAGGCGAGCTCCTGTACCTCCTCCTGAATTCCCTGGGCATCCTCTCATACTTCCCCTTCCCCGCTTATACTGCTGACCTTGCAAAAGAGTTCCCTTTAGAATGCCAATGACGGAGGGGAGGAGCCTAGCGCGCAACCAAGATGGCCGCGTAGGTGCGAGGCTCCCGAGGACCTCCGCGACCTCCTGAATTAATCCTGGCGATATCCTGTCCTTGTTGAGGGGACTGTGTCGGGGAACCCGAGCTGAGGCGCCACCCGTTTTTCGGGCTCGAATCGGACCCCGGACACCGGTGGGAGCACCGATCGAAGGTTGCGGCCTTCTCCTCGCCGGCCCCCCGGATTGGAGTAGTGGGGCGATCCGGGGACAAAGTGAACAACAGCGGCGGGCAAGGCTGGGCGACTCGCGTACCCCGCACTTTCACTTTCGCTTTTGCGCCCTCCTTGCCCTCAAGCGAGGTAGGGTTGCGGAGCGGGGTGCGGTGGAGTGGTCTTGTCCAAGTGCCCGGCTGACCCGCCGGCTGTGGGTTGACCTGCGGTTCGGTGGTCGCCCCCACCCCCCCCCGGAGCCCGTGAATTGGTATAGCGGCCCGTTTGGGGAGCTTGGCACGACGGTGGGAGAGCAAGCATGTCCACCAAACAAGATGGCGACCGGGCGAAGGTGAAGACGACCCGCCGTGGCACGGCGCACCAAGCTAACAGTATGGACCGCTACACTCTCCAGAAGGGTTCTCCGGAGACATCGCGCACATCCCCGGCGGGCCCGACGGAGGCATCTGCTCAGCCTGTGGATCTGACCCTCCGGGACGTCATGGGCGCCATCGCAGAGATGAAGGCCTCGGTGGACCAGCGTTTCGACACCCTAGCGCAAAAAATAGACTCGGTCCTGGTGGATGTGAGCCTTGTGAGGGCAGACTTGTCCAAAACGAACGACCGGGTCGATTCCCTGGCCCACACCGCAACGAGCCTCACGACGGACGTGGTGGCCCTCCAAAAGGAGGTGCGCCGGCTTGGCCAGGCGAGCGCCCTGATGGACCGGAGACTGGAGGATTCCGAGGGTCGGGCCCGGAGGAATAATGTCCGTATTGTGGGGGTGCCGGAGGGACGAGAGGCGGAGGCGGCAGATCTTTTTGTGGAAGAATTGATCCTTACCCATCTCCAGCCCCGGGGGCTGAGTAAGCTTTTTGCGGTGGAGCGTGCTCACCGGGTCCCTGGGGGCAGACCCAAGACCGGTGCCCCGCCGCGGCCTCTCATTGCCCGGATTTTTAACTTTCGGGACAGAGATGCTATCCTCCAGACCTCCAGGCAACAGGGACCGGTCAAGCTTGACAACATGGATGTGCATTTCTACCCAGACTTTACTCCGGCGGTTCAGAAGCAGAGACAGAGCTTTCTTGGTGTTAAACGTCGCCTACGGGACCTGAACCTTAAGTACTCAATGCTTTTTCCAGCTAAGCTGAGGGTGGAGGTGGATGGTCGCACGCACTTCTTTGACCGGCCCGAGGCGGCTGGGGACTGGTTGGACACTCTGCCTGGAGATCGGGGCCGGGGGGGCGGGGGGGGCGCGGCTGGCGAGGAGGGCCCGCCGGATCAGAATTGAGGGGTGACTGAATAGGCCTTGCTCTGGACGATGTTCCTTCCTCATTTATTGATTGCATATGTTCCCCTCCTATGGAGGTCGTGCGGGGTCTGTTGGGGGCTTCCCTCCTCCTCCGGGGGACTAGTTAGTTTTTAGCTATGGGGCGACAGGCACACTGCACTTTGGGGGGGCTGTCTGGGCTCATGCAGGGGTGCAGGGAGGGGGGAGTTCTGTTGGGATGGGGGGGTGGGGGGGGTGTGTTGTTTGTTTGCACCGCAAGGCAAACCCGCTACTGTATTGTTGTTTTTAAGATGCTCTGTGGGGGACGACCGATTGTTTCGACGTATGATGGGGGGTAGGGATTTGACTGTGTTGTCATGGAATGTTAACGGCCTGGGGGACAGGATTAAGCGTGGTGTGGTCCTGCAGTACTTGAAACGTATTTCACCAGATGTTGTCTTCCTGCAGGAGACACACCTTATAGGTAACTCCTTTCAGGCAATGAATCGGCGGGGCTATCGTTTGGCGGCCCATTCTGGCTTCACTTCGGGCTCGCGGGGGGTGGGTATCATGATCAGGAACTCGCTCCCGTTGGAGATCGATGAGGTGCGCCATGATGAGAGGGGACGCTACACTGTCCTGGTGGGAAGAATGGAGGGTAGAGTGTTTATTTTGATATCAGTGTACGTCCCGCCTGGGTTACAAGCCACCACATTTGCGGACCTGGGTCGCCTCCTCCTGGACCTTCCGAGTGGCCTGCTGGTGGTTGGAGGGGACTTTAATGCGGTAGCTTCTGGGTCTATGGATCGCCATCCCCCCAGGGACCTCCCCCGGGCACAGGCGTGGCTGCCCGGCCTTTTAGACACGCTGGGCCTGGTGGATTGCTGGCGACTAAAGCATCCCGCACAGCGGCAATACACCTTCCACTCGGGTGCCCATGGTAGCCTCTCGCGGCTTGATTACATCCTGGTCCCGGCGGCCCATGCAGGGAGGGTGGGGGAGGTGCGCCACCTGGCGCGGGGTATCTCAGACCACTCCCCATTGCTGTTACATTTCGATGTCTTCCCGAGGGGGGATGGCAGGGTGGCCCCAATCAATGCATGGTATTTGCGCGACCCCACCATTCGTGCCGATTTGATCAAATCCTTACAGCGTTATTTCGACGAGAATGTGGGGTCGGTCCCTTCGGCCATCTCCCTGTGGGAGGCTTTTAAGGTAGTTCTTAGAGGGGAGGTCCTCTCCTTTATCTCCTATGCCCGGCAGCGCGAGCGGGAGGAGGTGACCCGGGCAGAGGCCGAGATTGCAGAACTGGAGGGTGACCTGGGGAGCGGGGTAACAGATGCCAAGCTGCATGTTCTACACCTAAAGCAGGCGGCCTATCGGGCCCTCGTCACGGAGGCGGCCAGGGGCCTCAGTCGAGAGCAGCAGGGGCGATTGTATGATGTGGGTGATAAGGCTGGCAAATTGATTGCGTGGTTGGATAAGAGGGAGAGAGCGAGTCGCGTGGTTCCTTTGATTGAGAGTGCGGATGGTGCGTGTGTCACCGAGCCTGAAGCCATTGTCTCCTGCTTTGCGGATTATTTCCGCGAAGTCTACTCCCCGGTTTCCCCCTGCTCGGAGGAAGATTCCCATGCCCTGCTTCGGGACATTGCACTGCCCTCCCTTACGGTGGAGGACAGGGATTCTCTGGACGCTCCTCCCACCTCGGACGAAATTGCCTCGGCTATTCGCTCGGTTGCATCCGGCAAGGCCATGGGCCCCAATGGTATCCCCATCGAACTATACAAGCTACGCCCGGATGTGTTGGCGCCCCACCTGCGCGCGATGTTCCTGGCGGCACACTCGCAGGGTTCCCTCCCGCCGGACCAGCGTCTGGCCACAATCGTGGTGATCCACAAGGAGGGGAAGCCCCGTGAACGGGTCGCATCCTATAGGCCGATCTCGCTCTTGAACGCGGAGCCCAAAATCCTCGCCAAGGTGTTGGCCAACCGGTTGGTTGGCGTGGTGGGCGATTTGGTCCACCAAGACCAATCTGGCTTTATACCACACCGCAACACGGCGCTCAATCTGCGGCGCTTGCACGGTGTGCTCGCGCGTGTCCCATTTGTGCGGGAGCCGGCCATCTTGGCGTCCTTGGACGCCACCATGGCGTTTGACACGCTTGAGTGGCCATACATCTGGGCGATGCTGGCGAAATTTGGATTTGGACCGGGCTTTATTAGCTGGGTCAAATTGTTGTACTCGGGCCCCTTGGCGCAGGTGGTGGTGAATGGGCGAGTCTCGGCCCCATTCGCGCTGGGGCGGGGCACGCGACAGGGTTGCCCCTTGTCGCCTCTCCTGTTTGCACTGGCCCTGGAGCCCCTGGCGGAGTGGCTGCGGTGGCACCCTTCCATCCGTGGTCTCCGCTGGACCCCCGAGCATGAGGACCGTGTGTCCCTCTATGCTGATGATATCCTCCTGTATCTCGCCTCCCCGCGTAAATCACTGATCGTCCTGGTTGATGTTTTGCGCTCCTTCGGTCGCAACTCAGGCCTTGTCATCAACTGGGCGAAATCCTGTGTATATGTGCTTTCCGGGGAGGCTCCGGTCCTACCACGGGACTGTCCGATCCAGATTGCCTCCCAGGGGTTTCGGTACCTGGGTATATATATCACTCTTGACCCGGAGGCCCGCTATGAGCGGAATTTGCTGCCTCCCCTCCAGCGCTTGAAGGAGGACGTGGTGCGCTGGCGGCGTCTGCCGCTTTCGCCGCTCGGCCGAGCGGCCTTGCTTAAAATGATGTCCTTGCCGCGCTTCCTCTACGCCCTCCAGAATACTATGGACTTGGTTCCGGCACGCTACTTCCGTGAGGTGGAGGGCCTCCAGCGGCGCCTGTTCTGGGACGGGAGGCCGCGCATTGCTCTGGCTAAATTGACGCTCCCGTGGTACGATGGGGGGGTCGCCCTCCCGGACATTAAACGGTATTACTGGGCCACCCAACTGGCTGCAATTAATCATGGCCTTTACGGGCCCGCCTTGAACCCGGCGTTTGAGATGGACAAGATGCTCCTGCCCGGTGGCGACTACAATCGAGCGCTTTACTCTGCCGCGCCCGACCCCCGTCTGACGGGACCGACGCGTGTCATGGTGCGTGTCTGGCACGCGGCTAATGCAGCTATGGGGTGGAAGGACCGTTTGAACCGGGCGTCACCGCTCTATGCGTCTGAGAGGTTGGGCTCCCTGTGGACATCGAAGGGCTTTGAGAAGTGGGACACGATCGGAATCAGCACTGTGGGAGATCTCTGGACGAGGGGGGGATTCAAGACTTTTGCGACGCTGCAGACGGAGTTTCAGCTGCAGGGCAGTGAGTACTTTCGGTACCTGCAAGTCCGCCATGCGCTGGGCTCCGTCTTCCCGGATGTCGCGTCCATTCCGGAGTCTTCCCCCCTGGAGGACAGAGTGCTGGATGGCCATGTCCCAGACAGCACGATCTCCCTCATATATAAAAAACTGATCAACGACAGATCGTGCCTGCTGACTAGTCTCCGCGAGGCCTGGGTTGTCGACGGGCTAGAGCTGGACGACGAGGATTGGATTTCCGCGGTGGCCTCTCCAAAAGAGGTGGCCATCCCGGCTCGCCTTCGTTTCGTCCAGCTTAAGATCCTTCACCGGGTTTACGTGACGGGGCCAAGGCTTCTACGTATGGGCTTTGCTGGTGACGGAATGTGTAAGCGTGGCTGTGGCGCGTTGGCAACTTTCATGCATATACTGTGGGAGTGCCCAAAGGTGGAGCGATTCTGGCGTGGTGTGCATGAGGTCTTGCGTGTGGTTACGCGTGTCGCGCTGTTGCCTGAAGCGAGGAGATGCTTGCTGAATGTGTGGGAACCAAATTACTATTCGGTCCCGCAGACGCGGTGGGCGACTCTGGGATACATGATAGCTAAGCGTGACATCGCTCAATTGTGGGGATCCCAGAGGCCCCCCGCGGTGTTGGCCTGGAAAGAACATATGGATTGGTGTATGTTTCGTGAAAAGGTGGTGTATGTGGCGAGGGGTAAGCCTGGGGCGTGGGTGAAAATCTGGGGCCCCTGGAACGTCTACCGCGGGGGTATTTGTGAGCCGCCACTGCTACCGGCTGCCTCGCCTGCTCCGTCTCCTTAGATGGGCCCCCTCCCTCGGCCTTGGGCACGCGGTCCCCCAGTCCCTGATCTATTCCCATTCCCCTCTCCAGAGTTCTGCTGCTGGTTGGGATCCCCCACTTATGGAGCACGTGCTGTCACTTTGGATCGCGGGTTGCCTTGCGGGTGTGGTTTTTTGTGTTGTTTTGTTTTGATAAAAGGGAACCGTACTGTGGGCATGGAGCTATGCGGCCTGCAACATTGATTTCTCCTGTTTTGCTAATCTGCACTGCCAAGAGACTCTTACTGTATGTATGCAAAATGCTTTTGTCACTCTAGCGGCCGGCCGAGTGGTTGTAGGCCCATACCTGTAACTTTTTCAAACTGCAATAAACGGTTTCAAAAAAAAAAAAAAAAAAAAAATAGAATGCCAATGACCAGTTTCTTTACAATAAGCACACTGATCAGGGGACAAATTTGCTCAAGGGAGGGGGGTGCTCCAGGTGTATACATTACACGTCCGCCTCTTCCACCTCTCCTAAATGGTGGACCATATACTTGAGCCAACATAACTTTTGTCATCAATTCTTTAACCTACTTATCCTCCCTGCCTTTTGCTTCCTGTTCCTTTCGCTCATAATATTGGGCCATGGTCAAAAGGGAAACTGGGGAAGACGTGGTCCAAGAACTCTTGCTGGCCTTTAAGCGACTAGCTATTTACGGTAACATATTAGCGACAAATTCATCAACAAACAAATGCCTACCCGTATCATCGGCCTATGACTGACCACTAAAATCAGGGAATGTTTCCTCAAACCTTGAAAAGAAGTCAGAAACTTGTGTTTGTACTCACATACAGCGAACGGAATGGCATAGCAGTGGGCCAGCCTCACAGTAGAGCAGAGTCAGGCGGGCTGGACAATCATAATGAAACTTCGTCCATACAAAGTAAGGGGGTAAATCATATTAAGAATAAAACATTCAATTCCGGTCACCAGATAATAAGATAAATTACACCTTGCAGAGTCCTTCTGTAACAAAATATAGGTCGAACAGTAGAGTCCTCTGGATATGGTCTTTACTAGGGGTGTGCCACCAACACTTATTACTTCTCTTTGATTTTTTTTGCAGAGCGGGGCCCCCTTCCCTGAGTTGTTACCAGTTAGAGGTGGGTCTACTTATCCACCGACTTGAATAAGTTCCAGTAGTACCGAGCTAAACATTGGATTACTGGATTGGTATCTTAACATTTATTGGTTTTTCAATAATTTTTTCACATTTTGCAGCAGCATTGTTTATTGAATATGGTCCTGATGAAAGCCTGGACACTTTAAGACCAAATAGGCTGAAACATGTCGACCAACCTTACCATCTTAGCAGTCTAATTCACACTGCTTTGCACTGCTTTTTAATCCTGCCAATTTGGACAACCCAATACAAAGTTTTTTGTCCCAAGTTAGGTAGTTTTAACATCACCTTCTTATCACATCTAGTGCTGCACCCTCACAACACCAAGCACTCACATATGGGATTTTAGCATCCTTATACATCATAGGATATATAAAGAAAACATCCCAGAGCTCCTACCTCACAGTGAGGGAGTTGTAGCCCTCAGCGGGACTAGGTTTTTCCACTGGGAGGAGAAGCCCATATGATGAAGCATGCCACCTATGGTGGGTGACGGCATTCGTCCTGAAAGGGATTGCTCCCCAGAGGGGCTTTATTGAGAGACACATTATCACCACACTTTATGATAGACCCGAGAAGTATTGTGTTTTGATTATTATATATGGGGAGTCACTTCTCGCAGTTCTCTAAATTTTTCCCTCTTCCTTGTGTTCTGAGCAGTAAATGATTGACAGTTAACAGATGTACTGGCAGCTACAAACTCTCAGCACGTACATTGCTTTTAGCTGCGTCAGGAAGTCAACTAAAATAGATAGCACAGGCAGAAAAAGACGAGCAACAGAGGACAGGAGAATTACAAAGGAATCTTAAATGGACACCACAGCCAAAATGGCTGCAGCTTATGCCAAGTAAAATATTACACGTTTTCCACAGCAGGAAATGCTACTATAGCCATATTGCTAGGTCACCCAGATTAGTTCTACTCACTGGCTTAAACTTTGCCAGGAATACCCATGCAAATGACTGATTTACTGAGCATTCCAATTAACCTCAGTACTCTCAACAGATTAATTTGGAATCATCTAACCCTCCTGACTCCAATAATTAAACGACTATCATGTCACTAGCGTTAGTCACCCAATTTCAATGTTCTTGCAAAAAGTAGAGAACAAATGAAGCTATTCTACAGCACGGAACATACAATTACAACTGCGGAAAAACAAGTATTTTTATGATCCTCCTGGCAAAAATTATGTTATCTCCACTTATGCGTCAACTGAGCCAAACTGTTATAAGTATACAGCTCACTATTTTCCCTTTGACTGAAATGATTACAGAATATTCTTTGTTTTAATTAGATAAACTACATCTCTTCACCCTAAACTGGTTTGACTCCTAATAACTCTGACTCACTGAATACAATACAGTCCCGGTCTCATAATACCACCAATTGAGCTCTCCGCCCCACGAAGCTATGAGGCAATGTTGGCTTAACTCCTTCAAAATCACTTATTTACCTGGCCTCTTGAAATACGCTGGAAAAAACTTGAAACTTAAGCTAGTTTGGGAACGCCCAGAAACATTCTTTGCCGAAAATACTACTGCAATCTGAAAACGAACATCATCTTTTTTTCACAAAACTCAACTATATGGTTGGAAATATTTTTTAAAAAATCTGAACATCACACAAAATCCCTTATGGCATGCTACTGACACTCATGCCCTCCCCATCACTCAATGACAATTTATCCACCTTCAAAAATAACGAAATCAAGATTCAAGGTTAAAAAACAAAAAATATTCAAACCTTTGTTCCATCCCTGGTACCCAGCGCCTACAATACCACATGACAACAGCATCATCATCCTCCCCCTCAACACACACAAGTTAATAACCCCAACCACGAGGCCCTGCCTACTGTTGCATCTCAACTTCATCTCAAGTCTCTATACCTACCATACACTGCTCATCACCATCTAATCTCTCTCCCACTATGAGTTTCCCTAACCTTGACTAGGAGACCGCTCACTCCCTAGTACTCTAAACACCATCCCATCTTCGAACCTTTCCTTATACCAGTTATACTCACTGTCACTACGAGTTCTTCTAACTACTCCCAAATGGCAGCTCTAGACCACCCTTGTCCTCGAGACCTGTAAACCATCTGTACCCTTCACCAGGAGATCTGCCCCAACATACATTAGTCCTCCCAACAATGCTGCATGCAAAGCACACATTCAGGAATTCTCCCCAACACAAATCTCTGCTTCCCATCCATTTTCTCCCACATCAACTTTCATGCAATTGTTCTCCCGTCTGCCACCGCACACCAAACCAAATGACATTGCATGTCCCACAAAAACCGGACCCGATCGCCTCAGCTGTATACTAATCAACACGCACTCCCTCCGCAAAGATGCCATGGAGATCTGGAATCTGCTTGACTCCGTCTCCCCCGACGTCGCCTTCCTCACAGAAACCTGGATGAACGCCATCCCAGACGGCTACAAAATCATCCACAAGGACCGTTCTATTAGACCAGGTGGAGGCATCGCCATCGTACACAAATACACCCTCCGCATCACATCCAGCTCAGATGACAACTCAACCATCATGGAGCACCCCCACTTCCACGTCTAAAGCAACCCTAACACCACCCTCCGCAGCACCCTCATCTACAGACCTCCTGGACACCGCCCCGTTCAGCGAATCCCTAGTCGACTTCATTGTACACCACGCTCTCACATCCAAGGACTACATCCTCCTCAGAGACCTCAATTTCCACCTGGACAACTTCGACATCCACAACACATCATACCTCCCGGAGAACCTCGCCACCATCGTACTCAAGCAAGTGGTCACCTCTCCAACCCACTCAGCAGGACACACAGTCGACCCCATCTTCTCCTCAAGCAGCAATAACTCCTTTAGCCACACCTTCGAACTACAGTGGACCGACTACTGCTGCGTCCATTTCTCTTTCACCAAACCCACCGTACATGAGCATGCCCACCACCACCCACGTAGAAGCTGGAACAAGGTCACCGACTAACTCACCACAACACTCACCGCAGCCCCACCACCGACATCCACGGATGTCAATGCCTCTGCACGCAACCACCACTCATTCATCTCCAACTCCGCCAACACACTGACCCCCCTCAGAAAACCCTCAGGCAAGCAACCCTCCAAGGAAGCCAGCTGGTTCTCCCCCTCCCTCCAAGAGTGCAGGCGCACCTGCAGACGGCTTGAAAAAAGATGGAGAAGTAGCAAGGCCTCTACAGACCACGCAGCCTTCCAAACCACAGTCACCAAACACCACCAGCTCATCAAATCAACTAAGAAAACTGCCTTACAAGAACGCATCAACGCCAACGCACACAGCAACAAACTACTCTTCACTGTGGTCAAAGAGTTCACCAAACCCGCCATGGAGTTGACAGATATCCTCCCTCCCAAGACCTCTGCAACAACCTCGCCACCTTCTTCCAACGCAAGATAAATGCGATCTGACAGGTTCACTAACCAAAACCCACCGACTTCAAGCAAAACCACTGCACTTGAGGCCATCATGGCGGACGCTGCTTAAGTAAGCTCCGTCCACCCACGCCGAAAATCCTACCTACATCCTTCTTAATCCTGCCCTGGAACGACTGTTCGTGATCCGTTGATCGCCGCATAACAGTGGGAGTGCAGTGCTGTTGCTGAATTGGGGGCTGGAGAAGTCATCGGCGTGAACGCCCCGAGGTTCTCGAGCGGCGCCATTGCTGGTCGCGGCTGTTGTGGCGCTGTGGAGCGGGGCGCAGTTCGGCGCCCGCGACCCGGACATCGCGGGACCTGGGCCTCGTGCCCCCCCCCCCGGTGGCTGCACTGAGGAGGAGCGCTGCGGCTGGTGAGACTTCGCCGCTGGTCCGTCGCCCCCGTCCCCCTCGCGGCAGCCATTGTTTTGGTGCGGTGTCCGGGGAGCTACGGAGTCTCAGCGGGGGGATTGCCCTGGTCCGGGCCAACGCTTGCGAAGCCTGAACGGAGACCGCTGAGAGAGTGGTGCCTGGTGCCCTTGCGAAGCTGCGCACCAAAGGATCCGTGTGGAGTGGTGTGTGGATCGTAGCCTCATCCTCTGTCAGGTGGCCGCCATCCTTTCCGCGCTGTCGGGTCGGTGCTGTGGGCCCACCGGCGCTGCCAGGCCTTCCTTCCAGGGATCGAGGTGCTCTTGAGGCCTCTGGTGCCCACGGACGGGGCGGACTATGTGGAAATTGACTGGACACCCGGGGTGAGTGTCGCAGGCTGGCATCCCCCCCATCCCGGTGCCAGAGACTGGGAGGTAGTGGCGGCGTCGTGCAGTGGCGCCTGGTGTCGATCCTCCATTTCTCTACGGCAATTGCTGCTGCTGTATCCCGATTTGGCTTGCTGGATCCCTGGGGGCCATACCTCGTGCTGCTGGGGGCAGGTCCACCTGGGCCTTCACTCTTGGCCAACGCCGTCTGGGTTCGCTGGCGCGCTGCCCTGGGAGGCGGCGGGGGACACGTCGGAGCGACAAGGTACCGTGAGCGGCCGTTGCCGCTGCCCCCTTTCCGGTGCCCCGCTGGGTGATCGTCCCTGGGCTCAGGGAATCTACAGGGAGATTAGGTGGTGCGGCCAGATCCATCCTGCACGCCTGGTGCTCCCGCTGTGTCTGTAACATCCAGGCCTCCGCCATCTGAGACGATCGCTTGCCCGGGGGGTGAGGACCATCGCCCCCCCTTATTCCCTAACTGTTAAGATGGTCTTTCGTCCTCATGGGCAAGGGTGGGCCGAGTGGGGCCGGCCCCAAACAGGGCACCATGGTCCTGTACGCCAAGGAGCCGGGTGGTGAAGCCGGCGGTGGTGTGAGCGGCGCGGCCCCTGACAATGCAGCCCTCTTGGCAGTGATCAACAGTACCCGGGACATGCTTGATGCCAAGATTGGTGCAGTGGGGTCGGAAGTTTCTTTTCTGCGGCAGGACCTCCGCAAAGCAGTGGACCAGATAACTGAGGCCGAAACAAGAGTGTCCACAGTGGAAGATTCGGTGACCTCCCTTCAAAAGAAGGTAAACAAGCTATCCGTAGTCACGCAGGAACTGGCTTCTAGGGTGGAGGATGCGGAGGGGCGCGCATGACGGAATAACCTGCGCTTCGTGGGCCTGGCCGAGAGTTGTGAAGGGGCGTCCATGACAAACTTTATTACCACGTGGCTCAAAGACATCCTGCCTAAAGATCTCTTATCCTCCGCCTTTATGGTTGAAAGGGCGCATAGGGCCCTGACACGGAGACCCCCCCCAGGCGAGGCCCCAAGGTCAGTTATCGCCAAGATCATGAATTACGCTGACCGAGATGCTATTTTGCGATTCGCCAGGACGCACAAGGACTGCTTTATACACGATTCCCGCTCCATTTTAATATTTCCAGACTACACACGCTTGGTCCAGCAACAGCGTCAATCCTTCATGGCCGCGAAGCGCAGACTTAGGGAACTAAATGTTCAATACATGTTACTATATCCAGCTCGGATGCGAGTGATATATAACTCCAAGTCATACTTTTTCGATACCCCCGAGGCGGTTTTCGCATGGTCGGATGAGCGCCCTCAGCTCCGTGCAGACTCTCCACCAGTTGTAGACTCAGACTCCTCCCGCAGCTCTTGCACTCAGAGGCCACGTCGCAACAAGTCCCAGAAGCGTCGGGGGCCCGGCTCAGATAGAGTGCCACTGAGCCCCGAGCGACAGCCGTGAAGTCCCCAGACTGCTCCGTATCTCCTGAGGCGATTTAAATGACACTGCATTTGGCAAATGTTATATTGTAATGTCGTTCCCAGGGCAGGCGTGGGGTTTGACCACGGGTGGTCGGGCCATGGACGCCATACAGTTCTTGATCTTATAGGTTCATGGGGTGGGGGGATCCCTTGGTGTGAATTCTGTGGGCTCCCCGTTGGGGGTCCGCTGCTGTTTATACCGCGACAGATGCTCCTTGTTTTTGGTAGTGTCGGGTGGGGGGTGGGGGGATATCCGTGCGGATGTGTTGTTGGTGTTTTTTGTTTCTTTTGGTTTGTTCTATATGCAGGCGATGGTGTCTTTTCAGCAGATCTGCTAGCTCTACTCAGCCGATATTGCAACCCCCATGACACCCGGTGCTGACAGCTCCCTCGGGGACCTTATGGTGGTATCATGGAATGTCCAGGGGGTATTGAACAAGGTGAAACGAGGAGCCATACTGCGACAGGAAAAAAGGTATGGGGCGGACGTCCTGCTTTTACAAGAAACTCATCTAATGGGTACGAAGGCCCCGTGCCTAGCTCGCTTTGGGTTTTGCCACGTTTACCATGCAGGGTTCACAAGAGGCTCTAGGGGGTGGCGATACTCGTACATCGTAGAGTCCCGTTTGAGTACCAAGCACATAGGGCGGACCCTGGAGGCAGATTTCTCTTCATCACAGGCACGATCTGTGGTGAACAGATAACGATTGGTAGCGTTTATGCCCCTCCCCCACTAGGAGAGCCACCTTTATCGAAAAGTTACTTGGGGAATGGGGCTCCCTTCCGACTGGGTTGACACAGTCGGGTGGAGACTGGAACGATACAATGGGGCCACAGGACGGCCAGCGGGTCGGTGACGCCCCTCAATTATCGGGTCCAACCAAACTATATACCCTGGCATCCACAATGAACTGGGCAGACATATGGCACGAGTTCCACCCTTCGGAGCGTGACTACACATATTTGTCGATGGTCCATGGGTCCCAGTCCCGCTTGGATTATTTTTTCGTCACCGGGTTTATCTTCATAGATTCTCTCAGGTACGGCATCAACCCCGGGGTCTGTCCGATCATTCTCCGGTCTCAATGCAATTCCACACGGCCTCCCGCAGGCCCCCATTCCGCTGGAGGATGTCCCCATGGTACTTCCGCATTCCGGCTTATCGTGATATGCTCCATACGGCGATTGCTACTTACCTAGCGGAGAACAGCCCTTCAGCTCCCTCGAATATTGTCCTCTGGGAGGTGCTCAAGCCCACTGTCCGTGGATACGAAATTAGCTATCGTGCGCAAGAGAAACGTACACGTCGTGCGCAGCTCGACGCCCTTGAAATGCGTCAGGCGGACTTGTCTTCCCAACTCAGTGCCAATCCTTGCCCCATTATTCGACGCAATTTAGTCCTCGCCCAGCAGGAATTGTGCCAGTATTTGCTTAGCGAAGCCAAAGAGATATGGGAGGCTTCGCAACATCGGATATATCAGTGGGGGGACAAGTCCAGTACAATGCTGCATAGATTGTGCCGGGCGAACAGTGCCCCGGCCGTCACGCCGGTTATCCGAGGTCTGGACGGGTCCCTGCATGCATCGCCTGTGGATGTAGCAGAAGAATTTGCAAAGTACTTTACGTCACTCGGAAGGAGCAGATTTCGGCGGAACTCATATCGGAGTTCCTTGTGGATATCCCTCCTCGTAAGCTCTCGGACACCGTCCGGGAGCGCCTGGAGCTTCCCATTACATTAGAGGAATTAACCGGCGCCCTTGGTGCGAGCCAGCCAGGCCGAGCCCCGGGTCCCAATGGGTTCCCCATGGAATTACTTAGATCCCATATGCCTCTCTTGGGACCACATCTGCTGGTGACCATTGCTGACACGTCGGACAAGGCAAGGCTTCCTAGAGACTGGCGGCACGCGGAAATCGTGCTTTTTCTCAAACCAGGCCGTCCCCCCGAAGATCCTTCGTCATATCGGCCCATTTCGCTGATCAATTTCGAACCTAAACTGCTAGGGAAAGTTTTGGCGGACCGTCTGTTGGGGTGTATTAACGATTTGATTCACCCCGACCAGTCGGGCTTCATGCCGCGGAGGGCTACTAGGCATAACATCAGAAGAGTTCATAATGCTATCGCGGCCGCACCCACGTTAGGCCGTCCAGCTGCCCTATTGCTAGCCGATATTGATAAAGCATTCGACTCGCTGAGCTGGGTTTACCTTTTCCAGCTGCTCAAAGCAATCAACTTTGGACCTTGGTTCCTGTCATATGTACATCTACTATACACCGACCTGACGGCATCAGTTCGAATCGCAGGACACCACTCTCGCCCATTCCCGATACAGAGGGGTACACGTCAGGGATGCCCACTGTCTCCTCTGCTGTTCGCTCTGGCGATCGAGCCCCTGGCGGCCTGGGTCAGGGGATTCGAGTGACCCCGTTCACGGTCGGATCGGATTGTGTTGTATGCCGACGACGTTCTTTTCTTCATGACGGACCCATGGTTTTCGGGCCCTCGTATATTGGAGATCCTCAGGGTGTTTGGTGGCACCACCGGCCTCCACGCCAATCCAGCTAAATCTATCCTGTTCCCAGTATATGGACATCAAGGCCGTGAATCGTGGGCAGTACAATTATCCCGGGCCTCAGAGGGTTTTAAATACTTAGGGATTTTTATCTCCCCGTGCCCCAAGATCTCATGGGCTCATAACATCACCCCACTGTTGGCCAGCCTTAAAAATGAAACAATGGTATGGTCCGCTCTTCCATTATCCCTATATGGGCGCTCAGCCATTTTTAAAATGGTTTCTCTGCCTCGGATCCTATACCGCCTCCAAAATGTTCCTTATCCTATTCCTCGCACGTGGTTTGCCCAGTTGAACGCCATACAAAACAATTTCCTATGGGGAGGGGGAGCTGTTCACGTGGCGCTCCGCACTTGCATTCAGTCTACGTATAGCGGGGGGATTGCGGCTGCAGACATTTAATCATACTACGTCGCATCACACATCCTTGTAATCAACGAACTTTGGTATAATTCTCCCACTGATCCAGCCTATGCTATCGAACAGGCCGCAATGGAGCGGGTCCCCTGCTCCATTTACTCTACAGCTACACAAGGCTAGATCATTTACCGCCTGCTAGCAGATAAGCCGTCCAGCTATGGAGGGCCAAGACCAGACAAATGGGTTGGAAGGGGCGTCTTACTGGACAGACTCCCTTGTGGCAGGGTACGTACCTGAGCTGACACGTTGAGAGGGTTCCGGGGTTGGGACCTGGTGGGAATCTCTACCCTGGGCGATGTTATGAAGGGCTCGACCTTGAAATCTTTCCAGCAACTACAGACCGACTTTCGCCTCCACAAGTCGCAATGTTATAAATTTTTACAGCTCCGACACGCACTCTCACCCCAGATCCGCAATCTGGAGGCCCTCCCTGACTTTTCACCCCTTGAGGATCGCCTGTTGATGGGGGACCTCGGAATGCACAAAATCAGGCAAATATACCGAACGTTGACGACGCACACCCCCACCACCCTAGCCAATACCCGGCTAGCCTGGACTGCAGACATTCCCGAATTGACGGATGACGATTGGGCAGAGGCGATCGCCAGTCCGCGGGGCGCGGCCGTTTCCGCCCGGTTCAGACTCATCCAATTCAAATACTTACACAGTGTCTACTACACGAGGGTGCGACTGTGGCGAATGGGGGTCATTCAGTCCCCTGAGGGCCTGCGGTGTGGTAGAGAGGAAGGTTCCTTCTTCCATACAGTTTGGGCTTGCATAGCCCTACAGCCCTTCTGGAACAGAGTCAGGACGTGTCTTAATGAGGTGCTGGGGTGGATGCTTCCACTGGACCCACGGCTGTTCTTGTTACATTCCACTGACGACATAGGGGGGAATAGATATAAACAGCACCTGCTGTTCCTCGCCCTTACCATAGCAAAGCACGACATAGCTCAGGGATGGAAGGCATCCTCTCCCCCGATTATAAGCAAATGGAAGTCCGAATTGGATAAGTGTATGGGTGCGGAGATGGCTGTATTTGAGGCTAGGGGATGCCCAAGGAAACATCGCAAAGTATGGGTGCGATGGGCAGATTACCGCGGAATTGATTTGCCCCCTGTCCCTGAGGATGACCCCTGAGTTGCCCTCCCAGCTCTTCGGCATGCGTCCCTTAGGGTGGTAACGATGGCCGGTTTTATTATTTTACTGGGTTGTCTGCTGTGAATCTGCTGAATCATGTATTCTCATTTAGACACTGGTCCATTGTCTGCACAATGTTTAGATTATTGTTTTCCTTGCACGTTCTGCAAGGTTTGTTTCTTCACATAGAAATGGTTATCGATGCACACATTGTTGAACTGCTTCACTGTACCATTGAAGGGCCGTTGCCCTGTGTATCAAAATATGACTAAATAAAAATTTGTTTAAAAAAAAAAAAAAAAACACTGCACTTAACGAACCCAGAACCCAGCAGACCCTACTAAACTGGACCTCCCTCACCACCAACGATACCCTCAAGTTCATGAAGAGCATCCACTCCGGAGACCCATCGGATCCCTGCCCTCACTATATATTCAACAGAGCCAGCACCTGCATCACACCCGAACTCTGCCGCACAATCAACTGCTCCATCAAATCTGCCACCTTCCCTTAAGACTGGAAACATGCCGTGATCAATCCCTACTGAAGAAACCATCTGCTGACCTGACAGACCTCAAGAACTGCAGACCCATCTCCCTGCCCAACCAAAGTCACCGAGAAGGCAATCTACTCTCCGAGTTCATCGAATCAAACAACATCCTGGACCTCTCCCAATCTGGATTCAGAATGTACCACAGCACCGAGACTGCTCTCCGAACCGCCACAGACACCATCCTCGACAGAGGCAAAACCATGGCCCTCATCCTCCTGGACCTCGTGGTTACTTTCGACACTGTCTCCCACGACACCCTCTTTGCTAGACTTCAAGATGCCAGCATCCGCAACAAAGACCTTATCTGGATTCAGAATTCCACCTTTTCTCTCAGAACCCACAGAAATCAGCTGCGGAGTGCCACATGGCTTCTTCCTGAGCCCCAACCATTTCAACATCTACATGGCCCAGCTTGCAACCATCGTCAGAACCCACGGACTCAACATTGTCTCCTACACCAACGACACTCAGCTGATACTCTCCGTCTCCAACGAACTCACACCCGCCAAGAACAACTTCCACAGCGGAATGGAGGTAGTAGCCACCAAGATGAAGGACAGCTGCCTCAAGCTCAACACAGAAAAGACTGAAGTCCACATCCTGGGCCCCAACCCCTCTGCCTGGGACGATTACTAGCACCTCGCAGCACTCAGAACCCCCACAATCACGGACCACGCACAAAACCTCATCATCCTGGACTCCTCGCTCTCAATGAACCATCAGATCAATGCTGTCTCGTACTCCTGCTAACCACACGCTCCACCTGCTCTGAATGACCTTCAAGTAGATCCCCACAGCGACAAGGAAAACAGTCATCCACACACTCGCCAGCAGCAGACTCGACAACGGTAACGCATTCTACACTGGCACTGCAAAAAAAACTCCAAAAGAAGCTGCAAAACATCCAAAACACCTCTGCCAAACTCATCCTGAACATCCCTTGCTGCAGCCACATTACCGACCACCTAAGACACCTCCACTGGCTCCTGGTCAACAAAAGGATCACCTACAAGCTCCTCCCATACGTCTACAAAGCCCTCCACAACACCAGACCCACATACCTCAACCACTGCCTCTCTTTCCACACCCCCACCAGACATCTCCACTCCGTCCATCATCCCATGGATCCGCAGGACCACCGCTGGAGGAAGTTCTTCTCCTACCTCGCTTCAAGGACCTGGAACTCCCTTCCTCTGGATCTCAGGCATTCACCATCTGGGCCTCAAATTAGGAAGGACGTCAAGACCTGGCTCTTCGACTGAACAGCAGACCCCGACCACCCACAGCGCCTTTAGACCCTTACGGGTGAGTAATCCCGCTCTACAAACCGGATTGATTGATTGAATCTCAATACTGTAACTGAATCACACAATAACAGAACAAAGACTAATGAGAATGAAGAATCAAACTCGGAGAAGAGTTCTGAAAACCTAATCAACGACTATGAATCAAACACAAACTTAAACCTTCCCCTCCATTACTGCAAACACTAAGAACATTAACAACCACCCTGAAAGAAAAACTGATCCACATTAAGAACCGAAGCAGAGTCTAGTTTTTCCCATATAATGGCCTAGGCCCATTCTCTCCACATATGAAGCATAAGCGTCTCAATTGTCACTGCCAGCCCATAGACAGGGTTGTGCTAAAATTGTCCACACTGCATTGAGCGTCTAGGAGGCAGTAGGTCCTTTGCCCTCCTCTATACTCAGATGTACATCTTTCTGAACATCAAGATGTAGCAATAACAGGATGTGTTTGTCATTTAGAAGAACAAAATTGGCCAAGAGTAGGAGTGGGGGCCAACTGGGACTTTCCACAGCTTTAGAAATTACAAGTGACATCTAACATTTTGCATTCTTCTGCTTTCTTATAAAACGTTTCCGAGAAGTGATGAAAATCATGTTCGATAAATGTTCAATTTCATTATGATTTACGGTCAAACATCAAGTGACCTTTTGGTAAACTTTTGTAATGTAGTGTCACTTCTGTTATCCTCATATTTCTGAGAAGTGACCAAAGTGCGTTATGTTCTGCGGTCAAAGCACCTGATCTGTGGTCAATAGTTTCTCATTTAAAGAGTATAAATGATCTGCTCTTCAGTCCATTCGACGGACTACCTGGCACATTTGTTCCCATCAGTCATGAAGCGTGTGTGGTCTCCCTCAGCCATCTTCTCTAACATCTTTGGCTTTGGCTGAGGCTATAATGCTTATTATATCTTGAAACTGTCTCTTTCTCTCTCCTCTGCATTTGCCGTGATTTTTAAACTTATAACATTGCATGATTTACTTCTTCATCTAGCAAGGTGTCTCTGAAACTCGTTATCTTCTAGATTACACAATGCTATTTTTAATTTCGAATATACCTTTGACATTTAGGGCCAGATGTAGGTGGCCAATTACCGACCGGTATTTGCAATGTAGGTGAGTTGAAACCTACTTGCAAAATAAGGAATCGCTATTTTGCGATTCCTTATTTTGCTCTTGCATTCAAGGAATCTGAAATACTGATTCCTTAAATGCAATGTACGTAGCACTAAAGTTAGTGCACTTCAGCCTTAAGGAATCGCTAATTACCACCAACTTCAAGTTGGTGGTAAGTAGCGATTTCCTTTGAAAAAGCACTTTTTTGCTTTTTTAAATGTGCCATGTGGCACACATCCATGCCCTTAGGGCATGTATGTGCGCCACATGTGCACAAATGCACATTTCAGGGGTGCAACAGGGTGTTCTTTGGACACCCTGGCACCCTTGAAATAGCTCCCGCTATTAGCGATTCGGTAATACCGAATCGCTAATAGTGAATATCTTCCCATTCATTCCTATGGGCCTCCTAGCCCATAGGAATGAATGGGTAGGTATTCCTTAATAACGAATCTCAATTACCGATTCGATATTAAGGAATGTTAAGGAATCGCTAATATTTTAGCGATTCCTACCTACATTCCATTTAGCGAGTCCTTAATAGTGATTCGGTAAAAATCGCTATTAAGGACTCGCTAAATTGAAGTTACCTACATCTGGCCCTTAATGCTTAAAATTGTTCTTTAATAAAGTGCCACTCTGACTCAGTTCTGACTCAGTTCTTGCTCTCACACGTGTGTTTCCTTATTTTAGATAGAGCACCCCTGCTCAAATTAAGCTAGTCCAGAAAACCACCCTTTAACAGAAGCAGATCAGTGCCTTTTACATAATTGCAGATCAGCAGCAAAACATTGCATCAAGATTGCAGACCTAATTACCTCCAACAAGATAAACGTTCTCTTCCTGACCTCACAACCAATTCAGCACATAACTAGTGCCATCAGAATACTCTATCATCTGCCTAGAAAGGGATGATGAAGCAGAGTATACTGTAGTAGTCAGCCACAAGAACAACATCAGTTGTGGTAACCTACAAATCAATTATCATTTATCCAGCATGAAGTACCTTTCAGTTGCTACAAACACCTGTGGCATCAGCCCACTAAAACAGCACTTCATACATCACCAGAGGACAATAAATCTTCATGGAGCAATTGATCAAGCTTACCACTTAATCCTTCATTAAATCAAGCAACATCTTACTCTGAGAATTTATTCTCCACTAGGGTGTAGAGCAGGAACCCCACCCTCCCTCCTATCACTATTTCTACAACCACCTCCAGCAATTCTACACAACCACCACTCATAAAAGAAGTTGCAGCACTTGATTTCCCTTTTGCCAAATAAGGAAGAAGCAAACAAGTCATTTACCTTCGGCAATGCTCTGCTCTGTTTGGCAGAGAGTTTACTTAGCCGCAGATTCCACACCTTTTGAATATTCCCCAGGAGTTAGACTGGATCCCAGTACCTCTGTGCGCAGGTAAGTGGTGCTGTGCAGCGCAGCACCACACTGGCATCATTCCGTCCTGGAAATGACTTGCAGAGCCTAAATGGGTGCTATTACCACATGCTGATGTCAGTTGCTCTCGAAAGAGTTCGTTCCCCGAAGCCCCAAAAGCAAATTGGTGTGACCAGTGTGCTGATTTCTAGACATGTGATCTTATTACTGGATAGAGTCCAATCACAGAACGGGGAGGATGGGAGGGTCGATGAGAAATCTGCGTCTAGAGAGAGTCTCAACCAGAAGGCAAGTAAGGTAAGTACCTTGTTCTTCTAATAGAGACTTCTAGCTGCAGGATCGTCACCTTTTAAAAAAATACCAAAGCAGTACCTTTTATGAAGTGAGTCTATGAATGAACTCAAATCAGAAATTACTGCAGGACCCAGTGAGCAAAATACCCCACTTGGCAAACCTGACTGTCCACACAATAATAGTGTTTCATGAAAGTATGGAGGGATGCCCAAGTAGCCGCCTGGCAAATGTCCAGGACAAGGATTCCAATGCCATATCAGTGGTCGCAGCTTTTGTCCTGACAGAATGAGCATGCAGTCCTTCTGGAGGCTGCTTTTTGGCCAATGCGTAGCAGATCTTAATGCAGAGCTAAATCCAGTGGACGATGGTTGCCTTGCCTTACCTTACTTCGCTGCAGAGAACCCCACAAATAGCTGATTGTCCACCCGGTGTACTTTAGTACGATCTATGTAAAAGCTCAGCACTCTCTTGGGATTCAGGTGATGGTGTCTATTCTCCTCCTTAGAAGGTTGTGTATGTGGGGATTGACAGGGAAGTTCTAGCTCACTCTAACGCTGCACCGATGTAATGGCGGCGAGGAACACTGTCTTGACAGTGAGAAGCTGCTATGGGCAGCTGTGAAGCGACTCGAAGGGAGTGCACATCATGAAAGTAAGGACCAAGTTAAGTTTCGACTGTGGCATGACAAAGAGAAAGAGAGTAAACAATGTTGTAAAGCTTTTAAAAATTGCATTACAGAGACTTAAAAGAATCAGGGCTGATCCTGTAAGGGCAAAAATGCCGCAAGAGCCGAAGGTACCCTTTAAGTGTGCCAAGAGCATAGCCTTGCCTGGCCAGGGACAAAACAAACAACAAAGTGTCAGATAACTTGGCTTCTAGGGGTCAATCTGGCGTGTGCCGCACCAAATCAAAAAATTGTCTCAACAACAGGTGTATACAGTTTTTGTCGAGGTACGCCTGGCTCCCAAGATGACATCAACAACCTCCGGAGAATGGTCAAAGGTGTTCACTTGTCGCCACTCAATCTCCAAGCATGAAGGTCGAGATTGCAAAGGCCTGGGTGCAGAACCCTGCCCTGCTTCTGTGATAGCAGGTCCTCCCAGAGGGGCAGCTTAACAAGAGGACAGATCGTCCAGCCCAGAGTTCTGGGTTTTCATACTCTCCATACCCAATCTGAAGCCACTAGGATGCCTTGGCCCCAGTTGGTCCTGACCTTCTTGAAAACCTGAGGCAGGAGTGGTATTGGAAGAAAGGCATACAGGAGTCCCCAAGTTTCACTTGAGGCAGAAAGTGAGAGTTTCCTTGGAAAATCCAACATGCAGAAATACTGACATTGTGCGTTCTCTGTGGTGAGAAGAGAGTAAGCCAAAGTTTTCCTCCCTTAAAGCAGAGACCATGCGCCACTTCAAGGTGTATGTGATACTCTTGATCCGTTAGGTGTCGACAGCTGAGTATATCAGCCCTGCCTTTCAAGGAGCCGGGTGGTCCAGCATTTCCAAAGGTGCAGGGCCTTATTAGCACAGGCATCGTGACTCCAAACCACCTAGTTTGGTTGCAGTACTGCAGAGCGGTGGTGTTGTCTGGGAGCACCTGCATCAGCCTCCCCTTAATTAATTGAATGAAGGCTTTCAACGCCAAGCAGATAGTTCTCAGTTGCAGAAGGTTGACATCGAGCAGTGGCCTCTGATCTCAACTTCTCCCAAATGGCCACCCCAACCCAAAAGCGATGCATAGTCACCACTATCACAATTAGGTGGGAAAAGGAGAAGGGTCTGCAGCTGACCAGAAACCGCCACTGCAGATCTTTTGCAGTCTCCTCTGAAATCTGAATGTGGTCAGAGAGGTCCCCTTGATGTTAGGTCCACTGAGACTTCAGATCCCACTGGAGAGCTCACATATGCCACCTGGCATGCTGGACCACTTGAATCCCAGTAGCCTCAGAGTCAACCTCACTGAATTCCAAGTCCGAGGCTGAAAGACCTGGAATATAACCTAAATGTCCTGGACTCTCTTTTCTGGGGGCAAGGCACAAAACCGAGCCGTGTCCACAATGGTTCATATGGAGAGGAGATTCTGAGAAGGTGTCGGGTGTAACTTTGGCACGTTGATAGTGAACACCAAAGATAACAGGAGGTTTGCATAGTCTGGAGGTGGCAGACTACTGCCTGGGGTGCGCCTGCCTTCAATAGCCAGTTGTCGAGGTAGGGAAAGACTGGCACCCACGACCTTAGCAGGTGTGCTGCCACCACCGCCATCACTTTTGTGAATGCCCGAGGGGTGCTGGTGAGACCAAATGGAAGCACCACAAACTGAAAATGCTCTTGTCCCTAAGTTAGTGGCAGGTACCACCAGTGGGCCTAATGGACGGGTATATGGAAATAGGCGCCCTGCAGGTCCACTGTCACCATCCAGGCTCCAGGTTTGAGGGCAGACAAGACCTGCGCCAAAGTGAGTATTTTAAATTTCTCATTTCCCAGGAAGACATTGAGAGGGCACAGGTCTAAAATAAAATGAAGGCCTCCATCCTTCTTGGGCACCAGAAAGTAGCGGGAATAACAACCATGTCCTACTTCTGGTGCTGGTACCTTCTGCATAGCCCCACTAGCTAAAAGAACCAGTACTTCCTGCCGCAAAATGGATAGATGGTCTTCAGTCAGTCACTGGGGGGACAGTGCAAGAAGTGGCACTGAGAAAATACAACTAGAGCATATCATTGAACAATCTGCAGGACTCACTTGTCTGATGTTATGGCCTGCCAACCGGGCAACAATTGTCACATGCTGTCCCCACCTGATAGCTGTGCTGAACTAAGGGCACACCAAGGGGGTTTGGCATGTGGGGCTGCAGCGAGGGTGGTAGAGGACTGGGCATTCTGTTGACCTTGACTGCGGAGGCAGTGGGCACCACTGCTTTGACCACAAATCTTATGGGCACCGTATGTAGGTTAGATTGGCTAGTAATATGGGGCACCTCTGCCGAAGCTGCGAAAGAAGCAGCAGCTCTTAAGTTGTAGATAAGCCCAGGGAGTGTGCCATGGCTCTGCTCTCCTTAACTGTTCGCAAGTGGAGTTTGCCTTGTCCCCAAACAGGCAAGTCCTGTCGAATGGTATGTCCATGAAGGAAGACTGGACATCATCTGAAAAATCAGTGGATATAGTCAAGCATGGCGGCGAATAGCAACACTGGTGACAATGGCCCTCCCAATGGAATCAGTGGTGTCCATCGCACAAAAAATTGTGAACTTGGTTGCTTTGCGAAAGTCCTGTATGGCCTGGGCGAGGACCGGTCTGAGATTATAGGGGATACTTGGAAGGACCTGAGCTAAAAGGGCATGAGAAAAGCGCCTCGGCAGACAGCTGGCACTCACGGACCTGAGCACCAACCTTGTGGAAGAGAAAACCTTCTTCTTGACCGTCTGGACCTGTTTAGACTTTCTATCCGGGCGAATCATCTGGAATGTGTTGGGATTCACTTTGCTTGCTGATACCTGCACCATCAAGCTTCAGGTGAGTGATGCGGAGATAAAAATGCAGGGTCGCCTGGGGCAGGGCGGTGGAGCTGTGCAATTTGGCAGTTGATCAGGGGGCAAGAGCAATGCTAGGCCTATGCCCCCAGCAAAGTAATCTTAATGGCCTCATTAAATATCTGCCCTGGCAGAAGAACCTCTATAAGTACATTGGTCTTGACCTCCATGGTGGGGAGCTAGAGGTCCAGGACTTTAGCAGCCCTGCGTGTACCCATGGTGTAGAAAGAGCTCTCCTCAGTGAAAGGGCAAGGGGTGAAAGAAGACAGGACTAAGGGGCAGTATCAAAGCCAGTAGTCTCATGCAGGTAGTCATATCAATTCGCTTCATGATAAGGGTGGCCAATCACATCACTCGCATCGTTATCGTTATCCAAATCCATCCTGAACAGGGTCTGAATGGAATACTGTTATTGTTGAGAAGGCACAGCAAGTCGAGCCTCAGCTGTAGTCGGTCGCAACTTTGATCTGCAGCTTAACGTCCGAGAGCACAATTGGGGCTTTGTCTTCCAGCGTTGATGGAGTTAACATCAACATCGATGCGCCAGAAACCGGCGAGGATAGTAGTGCCAGAAGCAAAGTCGAAAGTAGAGCTGGGAGCAGCCCGTTATGGACTCGGAGGGTCCAGCCAGCGGCGAGAGCGAACCCACCTGTCGTAATGCAGGTGGAGACCCTCTCTGCCATGGGGCCCGTAAATGCTGGTAGGGATCATAAGAGCCAGAGCAAGGCCGCACAGAATGCTTCAATAGGTGTAGGAGAGGCGGACGGCCCCGGGGAACTTGGGTTGTGCGGAAACAAGTTGCAAGATCGGGTCCGGAGTTCAACAACTTCAAGAAGGACATATAGTGCTGGCCCTGTGCCTTCTCAGGTGTGTGAATGGAAGGAAGGGGCTGAGCCCTGCTTAGATTTCTTGTGTTTTTTCTTCAACTTACTCGAAGATTTGGATCGGGAGGAAGACTAACCACTGGAAAAACTCCAGGGACTCTGGATCTAGAATCAGACTCACACCGAAATTTTAACTTGGACCAGTCTCATTGTGGAGTCTTCCAGAGCTTGGCGATGTAGAGTTTCACATTGCAGTCTCATATGGCCTTCGGGTTCATCGATGCACAGTCACTGCAGACCTTAGAGTCGAGGCTCGACCCCAGGCACTACAAGACAAATCAGTTGAGGCTCTGTCACACATATTTGTTTGCGACAGTCATTATAGGGCTTAATACTTGTTGTTTTGAGAGGTGACATGTCTTTTGCACACTGTAAAACAATGTTTTGATTAAGGTAAACGTCTCAAAGAGCCTGTATAGGCTCCACAAGTCAATTACGGAGAGGAACAGTGTCAGTGTAGAGCCACAATGTGCCACCTACTAGCAAACAGAGGTACTACTAAAAAATTTTATAGATCTAGTCTGATGCTGGGGAATATTCATAAGGTGAGGAAACTGTGGCTAGAAGTCTCTATCAGAAAATACTGACACTCAAATCCAGGTGGACTGTTAAGACCATTACACCAACTCCTTCTCAGTCCACTTTGCAAACCTCTTCAAGAATGGGCAATTAAGAGGCCCGAAGCACTTAGTAAGGAACCTGAGAAAACTAGACACCGCATGCTAGCTTAAAAAAAATGGAAAGGCCTTACCTCACAATATCCCTCTACAAATAAGCATAACAGGGTTTACTGACATGCTAGATTAAACTAAAATGATTTGGATCTGCATTTTAAAAAACCTGTTAGTCACTATCAAGCTGGTTTCCTTTGCATCAGGGTGAATGTATGAGGAGATGCCCTCACCGCTAAATTGGTCAAGAAAGAAATTGCTGGCAATAGCTTGTTGCATGCTAACAGTAGCCACCTTAAGAATCTTATTTGAAGTATCTTAAATGGTGAACTCTTCAGAACAAAGAGGTGTGCCTTAAGACACTCTAAAGACACAAAGAGGATCGAAATGCTGGTTTATGAAAGAACTAAACAAAAGTAGGAAGCAGCTGAGAGTTTCTGTACAAAGTTGTCATCAAAACCTATCAACAGTAAACATGGCTCAACACATGGATGAAAGAAACAAATGTAAAAAATAAAAAAATCTTTCAAGCCAAATTCTCCCATATATCTAAGGAGATAGAGCAAGCAAAGAGCTACCTGAAAAAACCTCTCCATACTTGTAAAACAGGCCACACTCTCAGTCCAATTGCATATGCAAAACATAAAAAAGATGTGAGGAGTTCTGTAGCTTATTTATATAGAAAGTGAAGAAGATTGAACTCTCTTTCTTAACCCCCTCAAGTTCACAGGGCAATAATGATATTGTCCAAAACTCAAATCAACTTGGACCAAATTCAAAGAAGTCATCTCGCCTAAACTGATCAAAACAATCAAAATCAAACACTTTTCTGAACCAGTTCCTTTTAATATGGCAAAGCCTGCCATATTAAGAGAAAAATGGTAATTTATTTATTTCATTAAGAAGACACTCCGTAAAGAAGATCTGCATAGAACACACATTAAAATACGTATCACTGCTCTTCTTATTCTAGTATCGGGCAGGATCAAAAGAAGCCATTTTGAAGATGAGAACATCATCTCGTAAAAAACAAGCATTTGCAATGCAATAGGTCTCGCATTTGCAACAGTTTGAGCTCTTGGCACTGTAAATGACAATGCCTTTTATGTATGTGTTGGTTTTTAAATCATCAATAAAAGGCATTATCACTTTCCCCCCTCCCCTCCTCTTCCCTTTCTTTTTTACCCATATGTCTTGTATCGCCCCGCTTTACTTTTTTTTTTACCTTTACTACTTCACTCTACAAGATGAGGAAACAACAGTACAAAAAAGAAAAGATGATAAAGAGACGAAAGAAAACCAGTTTAAAAGAGGGATGGGAAATAAGGGTGAAGGAGACAGTACACATAAAGGGGAAGAAGTAGATGAGCAATGAAGAGATATGTACAAAGAAAATATGAGGGCGCGCAGGACATTGCCTAAGAGAGCAAGGACTCTCGCTGTATTTATTTCAAAGTCGGCAGCAGGGAAGGGGCGGGGGTGGTGGTAAGGGGCATCTGGGAGGACGACAGCCGAAGTCTCTGAACCTTCCCAGAGCTTTTCAAAGGCTTCAATCCTCCCTAGAAATCTTCCTGACATCAGTGTCCGTCTCTTCCATCGAGCGCACTGACAGCGCTTTCTACCATCCACACATCTCCCCAAAGACGGCTCCACACACCAGCAGGTGGCAAGATGTGTGCAAATGAACAACCGAGGGGGGGGGGGCCTTCAATCCCCAACACTCTGCTCGCCTCCGCAGAAACCATCCGGATCAAACCCTCTTGCAGGCAAATCCCAGCTCACCCAGAACTAACCCCCTGATCTTGTTTACGTCACCCTCTATCAAATATCAACCGTACCTCAGTCTGGGAATGGCCACCCCAAGGTTGGCCACAGAGATAAACTAAAGAAGCAAAGTCAGGCAAAGAGCAGTAGAAACATATGAATGAGAGATGTGTGCTGTCAGGCGTGCGCGTGTGCGGGCACAGGCAGCGCGCGGGCAAAAGGGCACATGCAACAAAGCAAAGAGCTGTAAAAACACACACTTTTAGAATGTATAACAAGAAGAAAAAGCAACAAAAAAAAGGGTCTAGGAGACACAACCTAACCACAGACGCAACGGGTGCACACAAACTAGCAAGACGTTTGCAGGGATTTTGAAAGAATTCCCGAGTTCGCACAGCGCTTATCTCCGTGCGGAGCAAGTCAAACACACAACGGAGTTCAGAAAATTTAATGACTTTGGTCTGATTCAAACTGGAATACAGCAAACTGCAGAAATAGGTGCGAGGGGGTATCAGAGTGAGGAGGAGACGGAGGGCTGGACGGGACTGACTGGAAAAACAAAGTGCCTAATGACAAATGAAGCCCACTGTGTAACGCTGCAAGTGAAAGATCCAGTCCGGGTGGGCGGGGCCAAAAGTGGACAGGGTGGTAACAAGGAGTGTAGGAGAGTGGCATCGACTGCATAATTGCCCCCAACTTTTTGCTGATGTTTTGATTGTTTTCTAACTCTAGCCAGGCTCTGGCCCTACTATCCAGGACCCCAGCCTATCTGATTCCTCTCTAAACTGATGTTAGTACCCTAGGTACATGCCAATTGGATACTGAGGACACCCTATCAGCCCCTTGTCGATGGTACCCTAGGTACCCAGGGCATGGGTCCCTCAGAGGCCTACCAGGGGCTGCAGCACTTATTGTGCCACCCCTGGGGCAGCCACACAAACTGACACCACCAGATCACTACTGTAGTCTGGGTAAGGTGGTGCTTGCACCCCTTACAGGGATATAGGTAACCTGTATCCCACTTAATACAACACATATATCCTCATAGGCAGGCCTTGCTAATCCTACAAGGCAGGGTGCTGAGATATGTGTGAGGGGGGACCCCTACCTGAGTAGGGCCCCTCTGCAACCTTCGTAAAACTATTGCTTGGTTGTTTGTAGTGCAGTCATACCATATACTCTTAACCGCATTATAAGTAATCGGGATAGCGTGATAACTTGAGAGAGGCTGCACAGGACCATGTCGTGTTTGGTGTCAAACATGTAGGAATCATACCCTCAATCCAGCCATGGGAGTGAGGGCATGATTCCCCCCTGCTAGAGGGGCAATATGGTAAAAGCGGCAGATTTTAGCACCAATTTAAAAGTGCACCAGTAGTAAAAAATTGATGCTACCCGCCACCCACACGACTCTGGCTGCCTGTTGCTGGGCAGAACTCCAGCCACGGCAGCTGGACAATAGGGATCTTGTTGCAGGGAGGTGCTCCCACCTCCCCAGACAGACTATGTGGATTGGAACTGGATGGGTGCACCATAGGATGTCTTTCAGACTAGCACGTAGGCTTCTCCAGTGCCTACTTCTGTATACACCGCCTCAAACCGGTTCAGGGGCATCCTGTCCCCTGCCCAGATGGGAAAACACATAAAGGGGAGAGGGTGTAGCCACCCTTTCCCGCCTGAACTCTCATTGGTGGGCTCTGATTTAGACCCCCCCCCCCTAATCCTTGGATAAAGGTAGGTGCAGGGTCCCCAGAGCCTCAGATTAATCTTGGACTTCACAGACTTGAACCTTCGACTTGCTGCTGCACAGCTGAATGAAGAAATCTCCCTTGGGGTAAAGGAGTTAGCCCCCTGCTTGGCAGACACCTGAAGCATTGCAAGTGACCCGGTTGGAACTCCGCTGCTCCTACGGACATCGAAGACTTCTGCGTACCCTGAGGTGGGTTTCCAAGCATCCCAGAGGCCAGTGAGTGTGCACAGCAAAGCTCAGCACCGTGGACCCCGTGGGTGCCGAGATCCCCAATACCCCAGGACACCGGCCACCTCTTGCACAGCACACAACCCCGACCATTGGGGAAGTTGTGCTTTGGCCCATTATTGAGCCAACCTCTCAGCATTACTTGTGCCAAAGGACGACACTCCAGCCCGCTCCGGCGACCCGTGGGCTCATCTTTACGCACTCCAAATTGCCGCCTCCCGCGGTCCCTTGTCTCTCGACTGGTGGGCCCTAGCGGAGGTCAATCTTTACTTTAAAGGGCTCCCCTGGTTGCTCCAGGCCTGCGCTACAGTCTCCTCGCCGGAGACCTTGCTCAGACCTCGTGGGTCTGCACCATAGCTGTTTTGTGATCCTTGCGTGGGTTGCGGTTGCCAAGGCTTAGTGGATCCAATCCGGACACTAACACCGCAGCGGCCTTCATCCTTCGTGGGACAGTCGCCCTCCAGAAGCTGGCCTTCCTTGAAGCCTCCTGGACCCCGTGGCTGCCGATCCAAGCCACCCATCTTCCACCTGGAAGCACCCGACATTGAAGGGCTCTTTCTCCTGAGCCCCCTGGTCACTGTGCCGTGAACCAGACTCTGTCCCCTCTGCTTTCAGGTCCTTACCTTCAAGATCTACATCTTCAATCTACACGACATCGACGACGCTTCACGCCAGCAGCAGTTCTTCACCTTTTTCCATTGAAAACGAGATTGCGACCCGACATCGAAAACGACCTATGCACCCGGCTTCCCTGGGGCAGGTAACAGTGGTACCTCGGTACTGTCGTGGGTGTGGGCCCTCCAAGAGCTTAACACTAAGCTGCTGAACTTGAACTCCTGCTAGAAGTGTTTAGATTCTTGTAATTTCAAACCGCGACATTCTACATAGGGTTTAATAGAGATCCCGACAGTAGTTTATACCACTGCACGCGTCTCCCGTGGGTCCCCTTCCTCACTACCTTGGGTGGTTTCGTAAGGGGCCAGCGACCCTAAGTGCCCTAGGCACTGTCTGTAGAATTGTCGTGGTTCTTATACCACTTTTTTAATATATGGTTTGGTCCCCCCCCCCCCCCGGGCCCTATGATTCCAGTGCTATTTATTGTAACTATCAATGCTTGTTTGAATTGTATCTTTACCTCCAGTCTCATAAAGAGACTAGTGGGATTATTCTTAGAATAAATACATATATTTTTTTATATATACCTGTGTAGACTACTCTTTCATTTGGTTATTCAAGAGGTTATCTATGGTAAAACAATAAGCTTAACACGCCTTCAAGACTTAGCCGGAAGTCTGCTCTCCACAGCTACCACTAGGATAGCTTTCTTTAAAGGTTGTCTTTTAACCTATCACCTTAAGAGTCGAATTGGACTGGTGCAAGGTGTCCCCTATAACTAGTGGACAGCATATGCCAGGCCAACTTCTCACATTGGTGTGCAGCGGTTGGATTCAAGCTTGCCATTGTTTTACCAGATAACAAATTGAATTTCTAAAGTGAAAGCCACTTTGGTACTAAAGGTACATATAAATTTAGCTTAGAATACAATAAGTTCTACTGAACTTGGAGTTGTGTGTAGAAGGCTTAGCACACCTTGACTACAACTCAAGAAAGGGTTCAGTAGGCCACACCTAGTGTAGGTAGATGCAACAATCCACTACACTAGAAATGTCTTCAGGATCAGGAGCCCATAAGGCCCTGGAAGGACCACAGAGGGTCCCAGTCAACAGGTATGACAATCTCACTTTTGCTGAGCTAAGGGAGATGTGCACTGCTAGACAGCTGAAGACAACCAAAGGTGCCAACACACAACGTCTCAGAGAAATTCTGCTCATTGCAGACTTCAAGCAGACTTTAGTGTCTGATGGGGTAGACAGGTTGGGTGGGCATCCCACAGAAGAGGACACCCAAGTGGTGGACTCTGATGAGGACCAGGAAGAGGAAAATTAACTTGACCTGGATGAACCAGACCACTCACAACATGGAGGTGATGGCCCAAGGGGCACTCCCTCCATCCCTAATGGGAGAGTGGTGGATCCAAACAGAAGGGACAGATCCCCCTCAGAGGAATCTAACCATTCTAGGAGATCCAAAGGGACCTCTGCCTCTTCTCAGAGAAGAGAGTCCTCCCAAGAGAGGAAAAGCAGACTGATCCAGTTTGAGGAAGCCAAGCTTCAGCTGAGGAGAGAACAGCTATTTAGACAGGGAGTCCCTGGAGCTTCCGAAAGCTTCAATAAAGTGGGGTCTAGAGACCCCTGGTGGCAGTAATAATACCCCTAGAGTTAGAGAGAAAGCTCCTGACCATAGGAAACTGCATAAGATTGTGCCCCCCTATCAGTCAGGGGATGACATCCATAAATGGATCACTGCACTTGAAAGGGCCTGTAAAGTTCAAAGGGTCCCAGTAGATCAGTGGGCAGCAATCTTATGGCTCTCCTTTGCTGACAAAGGAAGAGACAAGCTCCTCTCTGTTAGGGAAGAGGATGCAGATGATTATTATATCTTGAAAAATGCTTTGATAGATGGGCTTGGTCTAACCACTGATCAATACAGGTTAAAGTTCAGAGATACCCAGAAAGCACAAAATCAAGATTGGGTAGACTTTGTAGATTGTGCTACCAAGGCTCTGGAAGGTTGGTTAAATGGCAGTAAAGTAAATGATTATCAAGGATTGTACAATCTCATCATGAGGGAGCAGATTCTTAAAAACTGTCAGAATCAGCTATTGCATCAGCACCTGGTGGACTCAGATCTGACCTCTCCCCAAGAATTGGGAAAGAAGGCAGACAAATGGGTCAGAACCAGGATCAAGCAAAAGGTCCAGCCCTTGGGGGAATGCAACTAAAAAGGAAGATGCCAAAAACTCTGAGAAGGGTGGGGAAAAGGGAAAAGACCAGCAGTCTTCAACAGGCCCCCAAAAAGCAGCATCTGATAATTCCCAATCCAACAAAGCTAAACAGCCAAGGAAGCCATGGTGTAAAATCTGTAAGCAGAAAACCCATTGGACGTCAGACTGTAATAAGGCCAAAGACTCCACAGGTACCACTACACCTGCCCCTAAGGCACCTGTTCTCCCTACTCCAGCTATAGGTGGTGGTACACAGAACAAGGGTATAGTAGGGTTGACCCTGGGATCTGGAGAAGACTCTGGCCTAGTCAGAATGCCTACTCAGGCTGTGTAGGTTTGTGATGGGGACCTGTCCCTATTTGTGAGTCCCAGTGGTCTGGGCAAATACAAACAACAGCCTAGGATAAATGGAAGGGAGTCTCTAGCATACAGGGACACAGGGGCTAGTGTCACCATGGTGACTAAGGACCTTGTGGACCCTAGCCAAATCATACTTGGGGAAACTTACCAAGTGATCAATGCGAGCAATGTCAGTACTAACCATGCTCTGGCAGTTGTTAACTTCTCTTGGGGAGGGGTAACTGGCCTAAAGAAGGTTGTGGTGAGTGCAGACCTACCAGTAGAATGTTTGCTAGGAAATGATTTGGAGACCTCAGCATGGGCTGAGGTGGAGCTAAGTACCCATGCAGCAATGCTGGGTATCCCTGCATAAGTGTTTGTCCTGACAAGGTCAAAAGCTAAGCGGACAGAAACTGAACAGGCCTTGGATCCTGGAAAAATGGACCAAGGACCTTCCAAGAGGAGGAGTAGCAGGGGTAAGGCAGTGCCTTCCCCCCAGGATCAGTCTGAAGAGACTCTTGTAGCAGAAGAGGATCTGACACCTGAAGAAGAAACTGTCTCAGATGAACTTGAACCTGATCAGGTTGAGTTCTTGGGGACAGGGGGACCTTCTAGGGCAGACTTGAGCCTGGAGCAGCAGAGCTGCCCCACTCTTGAACCCCTCAGACAGCACGCTGCTGCTGAGGCTGTTGGGGATGCTGGTGGAACCCATAAAATATATTGGGATGATGGACTCCTTGAAGAGGGCCAGGATCAACCAGTAGCTTTTATTAGCAGAAGGTTGACCCCCAGAGAGAAATGTTGGTCAGCCATAGAGAGGGAGGCCTTTGCTGTGGTCTGGGCCTTGAAGAAGCTGAAGCCATACTTGTTTGGCACTCACTTCATTGTTCAAACCGACCATAAGCCCCTCCTATGGCTAAAACAGATGAAGGGTGAAAACCCCAAATTACTCAGGTGGTCCATTTCCCTACAGGGGATGGACTATACAGTGGAACATAGACCTGGGAGCAACCATGCCAATGCAGATAGCCTCTCCAGATATTTCCACTTAGAACATGAAGACTCAACTGGTCAAGGTTAGTTTAATGTCCCTGCGTTTGGGGGGGGGGGGGGGTTATGTAGGAGAGTGGCATCGACTGCATAGTTGCCCCCAACTTTTTGCAGATGTTTTGACTGTTTTCTGACTCTAGCCAGGCTGTGGCCCTGCTATCCAGGACCCCAGCCTATCTGCTTCCTCTCTAAACTGATGTGAGTACCCTAGGTACATGCCAATTGGATACTGAGGACACCCTATCAGCCCCTTGTAGATGGTACCCTAGGCACCCAGGGCATGGGTCCCTCAAAGGCCTACCAGGGGCTGCAGCACTTATTGTGCCACCCCTGGGACAGCCATACAAACTGACACCACCAGACCACTACTGTAGTCTGGGTAAGGTGGTGCTTGCACCCCTTACAGGGATATAGGTAACCTGTATCCCACTTAATACAACACATATATCCTCATAGGGCACCCCTAAGGCAGGCCTTGCTAATCCTACAAGGCAGGGTGCTGAGATATGTGTGAGGGGGACCCCTACCTGAGTAGGGCCCCTCTGCAACCTTCGTAAAACTACTGCTGGGTTGTTTGTAGTGCAGCCATACCATATACTCTTAACCGCATTATAAGTAATCGCGATAGCGTGATAACCTGAGAGTGGCTGCACAGAACCATGTTGTGTTTGGTGTCAAACATGTAGGAATCATACCCCCAATCCAGCCATGGGAGTGAGGGCATGATTCCCCCCTGCTAGAGGGGCGATATGGTAAAAGCGGCAGATTTTAGACACCAATTTAAAAGTGCACACGTAGTACAAAATGGATGCTACCCACCACCCACACGACTCTGGCTACCTGTTGCTGGGCAGAACTCCAGCCACGGCAGCTGGACAATAGGGATCTTGTTGCAGGGAGGTGCTCCCACCTCCCCAAACAGACTATGTGGATTGGAACTGGGTGGGTGCACCAAAGGATGTCTTTCAGACTTGCACGTAGGCTTCTCCAGTGCCTACTTCTGCATAAACCGCCTCAAACCGGTTCAGGGGCATCCTGTCCCCTGCCCAGGCGGGAAAACACACAAAGGGGAGAGGGTTTAGCCACCCTTTCCCGCCTGAACTCTCATTGGTGGGCTCTGATTTAGGCACCCCCCTAATCCTTGGATAAAGGTAGGTGCAGGGTCCCCAGAGCCTCAGATTAATCTTGGACTTCACAGACTTGAACCTTCGACTTGCTGAATGAAGAAATCTCCCTTGGGGTAAAGGAGTTACCCCCCTGTTTGGCAGGCACCGGAAGCATTGCAAGTGACCCGGTTGGAACTCCGCTGCTCCTACGGACATCGAAGACTTCTGCCTACCCTGAGGTGGGTTTCCATGAATCCCAGAGGCCAGTGAGTGTGCACAGAAAAGCTCAGCACCGTGGACCCCGTGGGTGCCGAGATCCTCAATACCCCAGGACACCGGCCACCTCTTGCACAGCACACGACCCCGACCGGTGGGGAAGTTGTGCTTTGGCCCATTATTGACCCAACCTCTCAGCATTACTTGTGCCAAAGGACGACGCCCCAGCCCGCTCTGGCGACCTGTGGGCTCATCTTTACGCACTCCAAATTGCCGCCTCCCGCGGTCCCTTGTCTCTCGACTGGTGGGCCCTAGCGGAGGTCAATATTTACTTTAAAGGGCTCCGCTGGTTGCTCCAGGCCTGCTCTACAGTCTCCTCGCCGGAGACCTTGCTCAGACCTCGTGGGTCTGCACCGTAGCTGTTTTGTGATCCTTGCGTGGGTTGCGGTTGCCAAGGCTTAGTGGATCCAATCCGGACACTAACACCGCAGCGGCCTTCATCCTTCGTGGGACAGTCGCCCTCCAGAAGCTGGCCTTCCTTGAAGCCTCCTGGACCCCGTGGCTGCCGATCCAAGCTACCCATCTTCCACCTGGAAGCACCCGACATTGAAGGGCTCTTTCTCCTGAGCCCCCTGGTCACTGTGCCGTGACCCAGACTCTGTCCCCTCTGCTTTCAGGTCCTTACCTTCAAGATCTACATCTTCAATCTACACGACATCGACGACGCTTCACGCCAGCAGCAGTTCTTCACCTTTTTCCATTGAAAACAAGATCGCGACCCGACATCGAAAACGACCTATGCACCCGGCTTCCCTGGGGCAGGTAACAGTGGTACCTCGGTACTGTCGTGGGTGTGGGCCCTCCAAGAGCTTAACACTAAGCTGCTGAACTTGAACTCCTGCTAGAAGTGTTTAGATTCTTGTAATTTCAAACCGCGACATTCTACATAGGGTTTAATAGAGATCCCGACAGTAGTTTATACCACTGCACGCGTCTCCCGTGGGTCCCCTTCCTCACTACCTTGGGTGGTTTCGTAAGGGGCCAGCGACCCTAAGTGCCCTAGGCACTGTCTGTAGAATTGTCGTGGTTCTTATACCACTTTTTTAATATATGGTTTGGTCCCCCCCCGGGGCCCTATGATTCCAGTGCTTTATTGTAACTATCAATACTTGTTTGAATTGTATCTTTACCTCCAGTCTCATAAAGAGACTAGTGGGATTATTCTTAGAATAAATACATATATTTTATATATATACCTGTGTGGACTACTCTTTCATTTGGTTATTCAAGAGGTTATCTATGGTAAAACATAAGCTCAACACTCCTTCAAGACTTAGCCGGAAGGCTGCTCTCCACAGCTACCACTAGGATAGCTTTCTTTAAAGGTTGTCTTTTAACCTATCACCTTAAGAGTCGAATTGGACTGGTGCAAGGTGTTCCCTATAACTAGTGGACAGCATATGCCAGGCCAACTTCTCACAAGGAGGGACAAAAAAGCCTCCTTCACAATAGAAAGCCAGCATTTAGCCTAAATTATGACGCACGCCAGTGGGAAGAAGGGTCGGGGCTTCAAGTCCACTTCGGAAAGCGTATTGTTTAAAAAAAGCCCTTGCAGAGCGAGAAGTGCATGGGTGCTCCAGCGCTAGGTCTGCGAGACCTAAAAACTGTTGTAACAGGGGTGTGGAATTTCTATCGCCTGACGCCCAGGACATATGTTTTGCGGTCAAGAAAAAACAATGTTTATTTTGTCCACTGGACAAGTACACCCAAATCTCTGCTGCACAAATCATTTATTTGTTTGCCAGTTTACAGTACCACAGTATGGGTCTGTGAAAAGGAGTTTGCAATTTACAACTACTGTGCAATTTTAAATACAATTCCTCTAAGGCGTCATTTAGTACAACTTATTTGATGCATGCCAATATAAAAACAAGATGAAAAGGAAAATCAGTGTAAAACAATTAAAGGCAGCGTAGGCCCTACATGAAAATAAATTAGGGGCCAATTTTTGAAAATAGTCATAAAAGTGCACCTGAAGGTACACTGCCTTGCATTTGTGCAGATTTATGACTTTCATAAATTCACAAGAGTTTACAGAAGCTGGAAAATTCCACTCCTAACAAACTTTTCTGAATTCAATGTTTGCATTATACAGATTAACATGAGAAAATCTGCTTGAACGATTGCAAATTCACTTTCCCTACAAGCCCTTTATTCCCACCCTGGAATAACATTTACTCGTGCCCTTGCCAGGAGTTAATGTCCAACCTTCTCCAGCCTGGGAAGAGACAGAAGAGGAGATGGTGAATATCCTTAAACAAGTTCAATCAATTAATCAATAACTTTATTTCAGGTTTCAGAGACGCACTGAAAAAGTGCAAACAGATGAGATAAAAACATGTACAATATTGAGTCAGCTGCGGCTGGCAACTCCGAAGAGTGGGGGGTTCCGCACAAATGGGCGGTGAGTGGGTGCATGCATGCAAGGCGAGTGGCGACTATAAATAAAAAGAAACAGTCCACTTACCTTGCTTGTTGCACGACGTCTGACGTCCTCCTCGCTTTGGTCCGGCTTCTGTCTCCTTCAGACTCCACAGGCTCCAGCCAATTCCCCTAACCAATCCTGGTGCTGCTCTCATGCTGGTAACCAGCATGAGAGAAGCACCAGGATTGGAGGAAGCAGCCTCTCTCAGCGCTCTGAAGAGCAATGGAGGCCTGTGCTTTCTCTTACTCAGCTGTCCAAGACAGCTGGGTTAGAGAGGTTTAAAATGTGCATGTCTGGCTGCCCGTCACAAGAAAGCCAGCCAAAAACACATGCACACCTTAAACCTAAGTGCACAGCCAGCCCACGACTCCTTCCTGCTGCAGCAAAAGCCACACCTTGTCCTGACGCTCAGTTCGAACCCGGTTAAAGAAAACTAAAATGGTAATAACTGAACTTTATCACCATTTTATTTTTAATCTCTGGGGCTTTTCTGGGGGGCATCTTTGTTAGTGGGGCGACGCTCCTCCACTCTAAAGGAGGAGCCCTCCTGCACTTAGTTTTCGATAATGTACTGCAGATTTTAAAAATTAGCAGATGGCAAAACATACACATTAATCTGAAAAAAAGCATAATGCAACACAGCACTTCTTAAAATTATACTTTCTCAATCAAGGTAACAAAAAAGCATTGTAAATGATTTATAAAATGTACAAAAATATTGAAGAGTTATAAGTGTCATTACACAGGCAGGTACAAATGTCTGCCAGGCTGTATTGCCCTAGAGGTAAACACAATAAGCTCCGTACAGGACCATACCTAAAATGGAAGAATAATGTTCACTCCCATCTTCCCTGAACTAACTCCGGAGAAGGCTCGAATCCGCAACGCAACTGTAAAATCACATGTTGCTATGTCTGCTCTCTAAAGAGGTAAGTGGTCCAGGAATGTTGTTTTTATCCAGAGTTTTCCTCTTTCACAATGGATGAAACGAAGAATAATGGCCCAGCTTTGCAAAATTTGATTTGACATACAGACGGCAAAAGACAGACAGCCTCTTGTCACAAGTTAGACCATCTTTAATGATTGGCTGATTGAGGTGTCCATTAGGGTTTAACCAAACAGATCTACAACAGTAATGGTTTCAATTTAACATAGTGCTGAAAAGAATTCATTACAAGTTCTTCATGGCAGAGGTAATGCACAGTACATGACGGCACGGACAAAAAACCATCTTAAAAATCAGTTTTCCTCAATTTGTAATGAATGTGAATCAGCATATTCCGACACTGCCGCCCCATATGTTACAACTGGTAAACATTGTTGCATATAGATTTCAGACATGTTGGCAATGGGTTTCTCCCCCAACTTAGAGGGCAGGTTGAAGAGGGCACTCATAGACTGAATACATGTGAGCCGCCTTGCTGAAATGTTAAACTTCCAGGAAGAAGAGGCATCAAATACAATACTCAGATAGGGAAAACTATGGACCTTTTCTATTTCAAATTTCCGAAGGTTTGAACTTCCCGGCCTATATGGCGTAACCTGTGATTTGGAAGTCTAAGCTCGACATCAAGGACCTGATTCACAAAGGGCCTCCACACTTGTGGCAGAGGCCCTGCAGTCGTGGGGGAGTCCCTACACTTAGATCGGAATCTGCGCAATAAGAATTCTCATTGTGGAGATTCCGCCCTGAGTGTGGAGACTTCCCAACTACTACGAGGCCTCCGCCATGACTGCAGAGGCTCTTTGTGAATCAGGCCCAAAGTCACTAAAGGATGCCACCAACTTCATTAACGCCTTTGGGGTACAAGTCAATAAGCACTGGGTCAGCTGCATAAATCAGTAGCAGGATAAAAGATCTATTTATCGAGGGGACATCAGCAGTTTGCAGCAAAAAAGGATTGATATTATTTATATTCAAAATAAATAATAAAAGGGGCCAACATACAACCTTGCCTGCTAACAGTTCGGTTAGCTCCACCTTAAGTAGATACCTCACCATATCTGTCAAATGAATGCGTATATTTGCAAGAAAAGTCACAAGTACATAATCTAGTTCTAAATCCAGAAGAAGATGACACAGTTTATCCTGTCAAAGACACTAGAAAGATCCATAAATGCTAAATAAACCACGCATCGCCTGGAGATGGTATACTTGCCAATCATGAAGTTAAGGTATAGGCATTGCCCCCAAGTGCCTTAATGCCCCCTGACGCAAAAAAAACATATGAAGGACGGAATGCTGAACAATACAAACATTCACGCCCAGTCACAGATGTAGGTTTAATCCATTGTTTTCTTGCTCACCACGTCACCCCAAGTTGGACCCAGCATATGCAAATCAGTCTTGGCCCTGCTCCACATGGGAGCATTCCAGCCCGAACTGCCATGCCAGGTCCTCTCTGGACCGGAAACAAGCATCCTGGCACCGGTTTCAGGGCATCACCCCTCATCAGTCAGGCTTACTTGAATCCAGTGGCACAGTGAACAAGGGACCCATGTCTGGGCACATCCTTCCCACATAGGATGACAAAAGCAAAAAGAACAGATGATGGACAAAATGCTAAACAATGCAAACATTCATCCCCAATCAAAGATCTGTGTATAATCAATCATACTTTTGCTCACCATGCCAACCCAGTTTGGACCCAGCCATAAGCAAATCAGTCTTGACCCAGCTCCACATGGGAACAGACCAGTCTGAACTGCCAAGCCAGGTCCTCCCTAAACCAGAAACAAGCATCCTGGGACCATAATGATAAGGGCTCAGAATATTCTTCAAGTCAGCCCTCTCCTGGATTCTGTTACAAATAACCCTGCCCAAAATCTTCCCCTTTTTAGAAAATGGATATTATAATTGAGGTGGACCAGGACAGGGGTAAATTGGAGAACCAACAATTATTCGAAAAAACATTTGTTAAAAGTAGGCCCGTATTTCCTGATAACATTTGAAGAGGTCCACTGGCACACTGCCCGGCCCAGGGGCTTTACGGGCTGAGCTCTGCCAGATAGCTTGTGTGACCTCATCTAAGGTGCACCACAATTTAAAATCGTAACCTGTATTGAGTTTAACATCAGGAGTATAAAAATATAACGGTTAAAATGATAAATTGACTGAAGAAGTAAAACTAATTTTGTGTTGCTAATATATGTGCTTATAATGGACTCAGGCCACATGTATCACGCTATTTTGCATTCGCAAACAGTGTGAATCTCAAAAATCGGCTGTTGGCGAATGCAAAATGAATGTAAGCAATGTATGAAAAGAATTTGTAGAATTACCCTTAAAATCGAAAAAGTTGTGATTTCCTATTTAGCGAATATCAAATAGCGAATCTGTATTAGCCAATTCGCATTTTAAAATTCAAACATATGTATGATGCATTCTCAATTTGCGAATGAGCCAGAATTCACTATTTAGCACGTGCAAATTTGCACGAATTCCAATCAGGTGGTAAGCAGGTGCAAACTGTTTAAACAGCCCCAGAAGACCTCAGAATGTTTCACAATGGCCGTGCTGTACGTCACTGCGAGGAGGCTGAGGATACCAGCAGCTCAGAGAAGAAGCAGGAGACAGGAGCGCATTTTTAGAGTGCTCATTACATTGTTGGGGCAGACAGAGGAAGAGATCTACGATAAATATAGGCTGGATTCAGACATGATCTATGATCTGACAGCTGAACTAGATCAACTACTGCAGAGTCAGACTCACCAAACACATGCCATACCCACACATGTGCAGGTCCAATGTTCACTGCACCTCCTAGCTTCAGGTAGCTTCCAGGGGGTAATAGCTGCAGCAGGAGGGGTCTCCCTAAGTGCACTAATGCACATTTTCAATTAATTCCTGGATGCTATGTTGCAGAGGCCACACCACCACATAAGATTTCCTACAACACAACAGGAATTGCAGCAAACCAAATTATACTTTTATCCGCGGGCCCATTTTCCTCATGTAGTTGGGTGCATTGATGGGACGAATGTAGCTATATGCCCCCCCTCAGTGAATGAGTACATTTACAGGAACAGGAAATCATATGATTTACTGAATATCCAAGTCATATGCAATGCCAAAAATATAATCACAGACATAGTGGCAAGATTCCCAGGTAGTACGCATGATTCGTACATCTTCAGACACAGTAGCATACATACACGTCTCCTTGGGGGTGAATTTGACAAAGGATACTCGTGCAATAAATGCATGTAACACTGTCTTACTGACTCGCTAGTCATGGTGAAACATTGCAGTGATTAATATACTGCCTTCTACCCTGTAGGTGACAGCACATATGCTGTGCGCTCATTCATACTGACACCATACCTGAATACGACTACACCAAGTGAACAGCGATACAATGCAGCGCACATATCGACAAGCAATGTGATAGAGAGAACCTTTGGTTTACTGAAGAGTAGATTCCACTGCCTACATAAAAGTGGAGGTGCATTGCAGTACAGACCAGATACATGTTGCAGAATTGTGGCCACTTGTGCCCATTGCAACTTCAAGAGGCATGCCCTTGAATCTTACCGATAGTGAATCTGATGAAGACGATGAGCCAGGTCAACATCAACAAACAGCAAATGGTTCGCGAGCAGCAGAAGGAAGACAGAGACTTGCAGAAATAACGCAGAATAACTGTTAAGGTGGGTAATATTGAGACAATACACTACATGGTTTCATTGCTATTGTGATTTATTTAAACCAAAACACAGGTAGTGTAAATGCACACATAACAAGTAAAATATGAGCAGTGTGAAAGTAATAATGCAACTAGATAACATTGCCATGGTAGTTGAATGTGAGCCCTGACAAATGAATGCCACTGTTTACCTCACCTAATGGCATTCCTGGGCTCAATGCTGCACTGTTTTCTGCGGCCACACACTCCAGTGGCCTGGTCTGTGTGCTCTGTCACATCCCTTGTTGAAGCTTCTGAGGCAGAAATATTCCTGGAACTGCGCCTTCTGCATTCAGTTACTGGTGCTATGATGCTACTGAGGCTCGAGGCCCCCTCACTATCCCCTCCACCCAGTACATTACTACCACCAACTGTAGCAGTTTGCAAATGCTCAACAGCATTGGTGACCGGTATCAATCCTCTGGCCACATCTCCACAACAATGGGTCATTTCTACCTGCATGCCCACACCGCGTCGAGACAGGAGAGCTGTGGTGGTGGTAAGGCGGTTGATGGCCCTAGTGTAGCCATCTAAGCAGTCAAGTAATTGTGGTGCAATTTGCGGTAGGACACATGGTCTTCCTGCATTACATTGCATAGTTCCTTGATAGCTTGTGTCATGTGACTGAAGTTGTCTGTTGTTTCCCTCTGTCCTTCCACCACTGCTGTAGTGAGCTGTGTGATGCTGCCCTTCATATCGACCACATTTATGGAAACAAGCTGTGCATGCATTGAATGCATGTGTTTGCATTGCAGGCGCTGCACATTCAACGTTGCGTTCGCCAGCCCACCACAGATGACCCTTCGCCTTCACCAGCTTGCCATTGTGTCCTTGCCCTGCGCCTCCTGATATTTTTGCTCCGCATGTGGACTTGGACTCTTGGGGTGTGTGTATGCTCAGCCTGTGTTGGGGGAAGGTCAGTTTGGCTTTCCTCTTCCATTTCAAACTCAGGTAGTGGTGCCACTGTGGTCCTGCGTCTTGTGGGTGCGGGTGTTGGGGGGATTAGGCCACTGTGTTGTCATCTCCTGACAGTGCCTAAGTCTCCAGAGGGTCATGGGATTTGCTTTTGTCTGACTCCTGAGCAGGTGTATCTTTGATGTTAAACAGTACTATTTCAGTTTTTGATTTTGACATGTATATCACATAGTGCATTGTTTTGTCTAATAAAGCTATATAGCAATATGCGGTGTGTATAAATTTAATTTGCTTCTCAAACTTAAAAGCACCTATGCTGTTTTGATTTTCCTCCTTGCCTTTCCTATTGGAGTTTCTGACTACTTATCCCATAATGCATTTGCGTGTAGCAAGTAAAATGTGAACTGGAGTAGTATTTGCTCCTCTAAGCCTGCTTGCACTAAAGGGGTATTTTGTTACATTTACCATGCATATGGTATTTTGCGTGCATCTTACCTTGGGCAGTACTGGGCGGTGCAGAGGTGTCTATCTGCGTCACTCCAATGACGACTTCAGGCTGAAGGGTAGACTCCACCAGGTCCTCTAAGGGTGTCGACGCAGTTTGTGTGGATGGGCCTCATCCTGTCTTCTTCACCTCTGCAAGCCTTGCAGCAACCTTTTCCTTGACCCTGCTCAGCAGGTCATACCACTACTTACATAGATATGCAATGGAGCGCTGTGTGACCCCCACTGCGCTTATTTTGCTTTGGATACCCAGCCATAGTTTTCGTTTTTCACACTCTGGGACATGGAGTGACTGTTTTCCAAACTGTTTCTCAAAGTGTACAACGCTTCCTCCATTAGGACTCTTTCTCGCTAAACTTTACCTTTCTTTTGCGCAGTGCTGGCTGTCTCAGGGATTTTTTTACCCCATGCAGGTTTTCTTGCAAGGGCTCAGCTGTCCAAACAGGCTTCCTAGTGTTGTGCTCCTGCAGTCTACCTCCTCCTCTCACTCAGTGTACAGGTTACAGCATGGCATGACTCACTTCCTGGTTGTGAGGTCATCATGCTGCATCGAAATGTTAGATTGGCTAATAGCGATTCTCAAATAGCTAATTCGCTATTTTGCAAATCGCATTTAGGTCATCTCTATTTGAGTATGCGATTTTTAACGAATCGTAAAATTATTGTAAATTTCTACATACATACACTTTTGCAATTACCAAATTGCAATTCGTTAAATGTCGCTATTTGGTAATCGCATTTTCCAAGTTTGATGCATGTGGCCCAAAGTGCTATCGCTGTTTTTCATAGAATTAACTGTCTGCCTGAAAAGTTTGACATTTCGTTTAGCTGTCTTGGCAGCAAGCACTTTGTATATTCTCTTTTCTTTTCTCCAACGTTAATTAATAGGACTCGCAACATTTAACTGGGATACAGCCCCATCCAAAATAATTGTATGAAGGGGCAGAGGGGTTATGATAGAACAGCACTGTGTACATTAATTAAATCATGATTTAACACAAAATTACCCACTATTTTGCCCTTGGATCTAATCATGAATTAGTCAACGGAACATATACGTTATTTGCATGCAAACTCAGGTGAAGGGTATTAACGTAATCCTTGGTGTTGAAATTGCCACAAATTAATGGACTGTGGAGCAGGGGGCACACGGGGCACAGACTAAAGTGAGGAACCAAGAAAGGTATAGGACATCGAATTCAGGTCATGGAAATTCGAACTATAAGGGGAATCTCATCTGATGGACGTAATATACATTGCTGGGTGAGGGTGGTAAATGGGGAGAAAAGGTGCACAAATTAATGCATTTTTTAGTTTGTCTTTGTCTGATAATATTGTTTCATTTGGAAATAAATAAAAATAAAAATTAAATTGCCTCAAATTAACAGATTTGAAGAATTATTACACGAAACGAGATCTTCCACAAAATTAAACAACACATAAAAATGTGGCGGTATTTAAAATAGTAAAATCATTATTCAAAAACTTGTAATGATCACAGAAAAGGCCCGGACCGCTTTGCAATTCAACTCGATAGGGAAACTCTTTACATTCAAGGTGAGTTTAAACCAAGCTGTTAAACCTCCCTTCCTTCTGCATACGTTAAGTAGTTTGGGAAAGTTGGAAAAGCATAGAAAACCACCCCTGAGCACAGGGACAGTGGACCATGTTTCCTGCCGAATGATTATGTCAAAATTATTGATCAAACCTAGCCACTCTGGTTGCGTTTCCTTAGAACTTAATCCTGCAATATTCCAAATAATGATGTTCAGAGAGCGGGTCTGTATCTTTCTGTGACAGAACAACTTTGGAGCAGCTGATGCCGGTAATAAAAGTTGGACTGGGCCAAGGCAGAACAAATTTGATGGTGGATCGAGTCAATCCACTGCAGTCAGGTTGTCAAGCACAGAGGATCTATTCTGTAAATTAAGATCAAAACTAGATGGAATTAAATTACTGACATTATCTGCCACAGGGTTGATAGACAGAGTACCTATTATGGGGACCAAAAGCGATGGAGATGGTTAAAGGCCCCAAAAGCAAAGGAGATGGTTGACCGGATGGCCTATCAAAAAAGCCAAGTAGTAGAAGAGTCATGCAGCTATGTTTGGTTGGGATAGATGGTTTGAAGACTAGCAGATTTCGCGCATAAATAGGACGTCTAAAATTATTAACAATACACTCTCCATTGAATGGATTTGCAGACTAACCAACATAGGGTACCCTCCTAACAGAAATAATTGGATTTATGTTGTGCACATTAAATCCCCTATGCAGAGAAAACCAGTGTTTGGTTTTATTCAAAATTTGGTTGTGATCCTCGCTTTGTGTGGGGATTAATGCAGGTACATTGGCCAATATTAATACATACAGGCATACAGAAGGAGACAATTTTAGGGACCCAAGCAGGGGAGATGATATTTAACCAGTGGCGTCAGTGTGCTGCCACCGCCATTAGGTGCACCGCCGTACGGTTGTGGCCTTGCTACCGGTCGATGTATCACGTAGATTTTTATTGACTGTGGTCTGGCCAAACCTGTTTGTCCTAGCGAGGGTGCAGTAGGTTAGACCCTTAAGAACAATTTGCAGTACCAGTTGTGTTAATCACATGGGAAAACCAGGGACTGAATGCTAGATGGCCCCGTAAGAAGTACCGATATCGAAGGTGCTGAATTCTTATGTGACAGTAATTGATTAAGCCTAATGTCGATAAGATTTAATCTGTCACAACTAGGTTGTAACAAAACTTGCAGATATTCAATCACTTTGGCACAAGTTTGGTCCATCACTGCCGGTATATCATATGAACAAAGGGCAAACTGCTCCATTGTTCCAGTACTCTTATCATACATCTCGAATGGTTCACTAGATCTGCGCTGCACACTCTTCTTACACTTAGCTACAGGCTTAATAAGAGCGAACATACTAGGGGGCATAAGCAGTGATTCATGTTTCGTATCAGCAATAACAATTGCATTGTTCACGCTAGGCCCACTAGGCTAAAGCCAAAGGTTGGTTTGGCTTTCTATATGTAAATCAGGCTGTGGGGCAAGAGCATTTTCTTCTAGGATAGCCTCCTCTAAGTCACTTCTATTTCTTGAGTAATAGCATCAACTGTCTGCTGTAAAAATGTGTCTATTGTAGTGCTTCTAATATCAGGATGCCCAGCTGGGCAGTTATAGTCTAGCACTTCCAGATAAATGAGGGTAAACCCCCGCTCCCTCTAAATGAGCTGTAGGCGTTTAACTGTTTTTCCTCAATCGACTCCAACTTTAAATCTTCCACCCACCCGGCAGGCTTGTAAGCCTGTACTGTACTGATTTGTGAGCAGAAATTTCCTGAAAGTCCTAAGGTCCAAAGGCCCTCTGCCCACTGCTCCTGCAATGGTGCATCAAACTTAACCAACAGGTCTACAAGGTCAATCCAAAATCTAACAAGTCTATCTGATGTCTGTGCTACATGCACAGCCAATAACTGGGGAATCACAATCACCAATCATGCAGAAAAAAGTACCGTAAAGAACTTGACTATATTTTCGCCATGAGAGTCTCTTCCACCACCATGCTGTGCCAAACAATTTCACATGAGTAACTTGCTCCCCTGAGGACCACTTAAGTGGCCCTACAACCACCCACAGGTAGCTTACTTCACTGTTTTAAAACAACTGGTTATAAGCAGCTGATCAGCTAGAAGTTGATCCAGTAGACCCAATTAATCCAACTGATTCAACGATTTTATCTAGGTGGTATGAGCCACATTTGTTCATGGCTACATAAGGTCTCACAAGGCCATACAAGACCTCTCTGACCCCAAAATAAAGCGCTGAGAGAGACTCTCCACCACTCTGTCATACACACCTCCTCACCCGGCTTCCCGAGGGAGGAGAGCTCAGTAGCAATTGACAAGAGTACGACAGCATCCACAGTGCTCATAGCAATTTGAGAAAGAGGTGGCCAGTTGCAGGAACAATGCAACTGGTGTGAGACAATGCTCGTAGCTGATACTGAAGACAAGAACCAGCAAGGAGCCGAAGGCAGGATACAGAAGTTGTCAATCCGGCGTATCACCGGCATTGTGCTCAGAGTCCTACGCAAATGCCTGCAGAGGAGCAGATCCGGAAAGAGAAAGCGGAAATGCATGTAGACATCTTGCACAGACTGTGGGTATGCATGAGAGTTCCAACCCTCGAACCACTACTTCCCGCCTACTGCCAAACACTGTATGTAAGTTTGCAGAAATTTGAAGGATAGCAAAATCACAGCCTAACTAAAATCCAAAAGCTGATATGACCCCTAAAGTAATCAAAAAGGCTACTATCAGAGCTTTGACGTATTAAGAACACTTCCATAATTTGTCACCTTTCTGCATTTCACCAAGAGGGACAAGTGATTTGTTTTTTGACAGGACAAGTAGATTTCTGAAGAATCATATACATAAAACAAGCAGATATTTTATAAAAGTCCACACAGCTGGTATAAGCATAATCATTCCCAGGTGGACCTTGTTACAAATTCTGCAATCAACATATGTTGAATAAAGATCATTCTACTAACCATAGTAACTCTTACATCACTACCCATGAGTTACCCCTCCTTCAGACTCTTGGGAAGCAGAGGTGTATCCAAGAATTTCTAACAGTTTGGGGCTGTAACAGTAAGTAGTTTGGCTGAAAAAAGCTTGCTGGTTCTCCCCAAGGTATGCGTCAGGAATTATGGGGTGAAAGGAGTATTTTGGGGGGCACTGGGCCAGTGATATTGAATAAAACTAAGTTGGCATTAAATATAATTTTAGAGGAAGTTTGATAAAATTACTGTATGCCTCTTGTCACAAGGATACCCTATTTCCAGTCCTATTTCCAGTTCTAGGTTTTCCTTTAACATTTTAGTGCATTCTTAAACTTGTAGTATGTCTGCTTAGTTCAATTATCTTGTCTATACAACAACTGTTTGCAAAAGGAAAACCTAGGCAAGAAAACAAGGTGTTCTCATAGAATAAACTCATGTGCTAATATAGAAGTATCTGGGTTCTCCTCACAGTATTTGATAGGAAATCCAGAGACAAATGACAGGCCACCAAGACTGATTAAAACTGGGTAGGATTTAAAATCAACTTACTTTGCAGGGTATCCCTACTCTGACTGTCAGGCTTCTTCTATTAGACACTTACAATAAGAGAGGCACCCAGTTTAATTTCTTCTATCAGCACATGCAGGTGCCCCCATTACTCCCATCCAAAGACAAGACTCCCCCACCTCTCCTTCAAAGTCCCCAGAAAACATAAGTCCTTTTTCTCTGCATATCCCTCACGAGCAAATTCAACTGTAATCTTTTGGATTCTTTTAAACTGGAGGGGATTTTACCTACAATAAAACCATCGACCAAATCCTTAAGTTTCATTCTGGTCTCAAAGCTCACATTATTGCCGCTCATCAAAAATGTGGTCATATCTGCCAACTACCACCTTCACCTTCCTCTTCCACATCTGAATACAGAGAATCAGATGAGTCTTCCTCCCACATATCCTTAGGAATTAGCTGGACCAATGGCTGGTTCTGGTAAGGTTCCTCCTCATCTAATGCCTCCTCAAACTCAGGGTTGTAACACACATCCAGCTGCGTAGCACTGGAGGCAGCCTCCAAGTTATCCTTGTCAGTGAGATCTGCCTATACTTCAGAATCCAATATTTGGTTTGGTAAATTTTCAGTCACCTTGACAGGTGAAACGGTAAGTGCAGGTAAAAGCAATTGTTGACGGTTTCGTTAGTGGGGTCGTCATTGACTGGGTCGATGGTGTCCTTGTTTTTTTTTTGTTTTTTTATTGTTTTTCAGTTATTACCAGTGTTCCAGATTTATTCAAACATTTCTATCCATCACTTTTTGGGCACCCTTTATTTTTTACCTGTGGCAGATAAGTAGGTGTAGTTGATCACCGTGGGGAAAATACCATGAATATGTGTGGGGATTGTGTGCGCTTTCTACTGAAGAACAAAATAATTATAAAATGAATGCTTTTGGAGTCTAAGCAATGGTGTCAGAATACTGGTTGGCTGTTGCATTTCCCAAGGAAGCAACATTACCCAAACACGGCTCTGTTTCCTAAAGGGCTCAGAGGCCTCCTTTGGATTCAAAGTCTTTTCAGAGCAAACAAATAATTATGAAGATTTGGACCAAGCAAAATATGGAAGACAATGCAAAAGAGGATGGTTGGTCACATCAACCTAAAAAAACAAAATGAAACCAATAGAAAGGTCGAAGTTCGCTGGCTTTAAAGACCTTGGAAAACAGATACCAAGTGGTCCATGATAGAATATTGGGACAGAGACAATAAAAATGTCAGCTACATTGACGTGTATACTCAGAAACTTCGACATCAAAACAAATTATGTTCTGAGGAAGCCTCATTTCAGGACCTTTTGAGGAAGATTTACTTTCAGCACCTGTAATGCTATCAAATAAAAAAAGGATTATAACCAGAGTAGCACTTCTGATTTTCAGGAAAAAAGTATCTGAATCCAAACCGGTGACAGCACCTGAATCTCTAACAGATTCATGAGGGAAAACAAGCTTTCCAACAACTTCTAACATAACTCTTTTCTCGCAGTTAGACATGACAGAACGATGGTATCTGAAATTCACCTAGATCCAAGAAGGTTGGATCTGAAATGAACTAAAAACATGTGCAAAACAGAAATTCTATTGATTCATGCATACATTGGTCACATTTACCCATCGTTAAGAACACGATGGTCGATTGTTGTTTGCAGGTGCAAACCTACCCTCGCTAAAATACGAGCTAAGGAATACATTTTGGAATCGGTGATTGCTGGATTCTTTCAGCAATATATCAAAGTCTTGGATTAGAAGAACTGTTGAGAGCGCCAACACAGCTGGCCATGTGTAACTTTATCCAGCCACATGACCATATCAGGTGACGGGTTCTGTAGCTCCTCCATTAACCGCTTTCCTGGTTCTGGATTGCCATTTGTTGACTGAGTTTCTTTGCAATCTCGCTAACAAGAGTCCACTACTCTTCAAAGCTGATCTTCCCATCGTCGTTTGCATCAAGCGATTTGATCAGTTTGTCAGCTCCTTCTTTGCTTTGTGTGTTCGTAAGGATGTGGCTCAGCTCTGCACCCACCATCTTACGGAAATCTCTCCTATTCATCTTCTCTTTTTTCCCAGCGTACAGGTAGAAGTTTTTCACCAGAACTTCTATGGATCGCTCCAGATCACTGCAATTCGACGCCATGGCTGCACTGCTCCCCTGAGCCATCTTCAAGAACTGTAGTGACTTTGAAACTTTGCTTTTCTGAAGACCTCATCAGTGCACATTTCCAGAAATTGCTCCTAACTCAATCTGTTGTCCCATCCTGCATCGGCTCCCGGGGGCCGCGTCTCTCCGGTGGCCAAGCGCGGTCAGACCATCATCATCGCCCGGCTCGGGGGCGCGATCCCGGCGGCGGTCACGGGGCGAGCCGCAGAGCTTCATTTTCGAAGCTTCCCTGTGAGGCGGGAGGGAGGCCCCTACCCTGGAAGTGCTTTCCCTACCTTGAGCGATGGTGTCCTTGTTGATGGGAGTTGTTGTCGATGTTGTAGATGGTGCTGATGCCATCTGCGGTATGAGTAACATCCTTAGAAGATCTTCTCACAGTCGCCATGGATGATGGAGTTTCTGCTGACAAAAAAGGCTTTTCTTGACAACAGGTGATGAGGCGTCATAGATTTGCCCCCAGAAATGTGTTCTTCCCTTCTGGAGTGTTTTCCTGAGGGAACTCCAGGTGCTTCATGGGAGGAGGTGGCTGCAGGTACTTTGAACAATAAGTTAATCTCTGGAAACTATACATGTCTCCTTGTTTGCGAGGCCTTCGTAGAAGAATAGGACACGTTACAACGCAAACATTTACAACGCATGCCTTTACAACGCCGTTTTTACATCGCAACATCCATTACAACACATAATACTTTTAGGGCAACAGTAGTGTAAGTTTTGGATAGTGTAGGGGTAAAACTTACTATTCCCACTCCAGTGAGAGCAACAGTAGGGTAAGTGTTGGATAGTGGAGGGTAAAAATTACTATTCCCACTCCCGTGAGTGCAACAGTAGGGTAAGTGTTGGATAGTGTAGGGGTAAAAATTACTATTCCCACTCTAGTGAGTGCAACAGTAGGGTAAATGTTGGATAGTGTAGGGGTGAAAATTACTGTTTCCCATTACTTACCTTATAATGTGTTGTAATGGCATGCGTTGTAGCGGCATGCATTGTAATGGCATGCATTGAAGAGACATGCGTTGTAATGGCAGCGCTGTAATGGCATGCGATGTAAAGGATGTTGCGTTGTAATGACTGCGTTGTAAAGGTAGTGCGTTGTTATGCATGCGTTGTAATCTTTCTTTACCTTCGTAGAAGTGCTTGGTGGAGCACGTTTTACGGACTCATCCCTGGACGAGTGGGTATCCCCTCAGAAGGAGGGTATTTATTTTTCTTCTTCAAAACATAAAGGGCCAACTTTCACTCCCTGTCTTTCAGAGTCTTAGAAGGAAAAGTCTTACAAATATCACAACACAAAGCCATATCAGTAGTATACAGGCAATACATGCATTGTTCACATGTGTATCACTGGTATAGCTTTTTGTCTGTCCACAAGAAAAAGAGGATTTCAAAGGACATCTTTTTCTCTCTGCTAGCCATGATAGCCGGTGGTCATAGATGAAAGGCCCAGAAAGAGGAATTTGCCTAAAAACAACTTACAGTACTCTGAAAGCTGATGGCAAGGTTTATTCAGTTCCAGGGTGGACCAGAAAAGTAACAGACTAATATAACTGAGACTGCGGACTCCAACACACACAACGTGCAGAAGAAATTTAAAAGCTGTGGTTGCCTCTGGGGGGAGTAGGCTAATGAACATTTTAACTCTGTTTACTGTAGTTTAAGATTACTGGGGATTCATGTCCTGACGACGGGGATGATTCAACCATGTGAATATATTAAAGAACCAATGCTGGAGAACTGATTTTGTAAGAGGAACTGTAGGTCGGAATGTGACTGAGTGTGTAAACGTGTAAGAAAGTGTGTGTGAAAAAATGGGTATGTTAGAGTGTATGTGAGTGTGTGTGTATTGGGGCGAGCATTCTTGTCAGGATGTGTGTTATGCAAATGTGCTGCTGACTGGGGCACACTGAAGGCAATTCTGGACTTATGGGGAGGGTGCCTAAGGCATACGTGTGAGGAGGGGTGTTACCTATGGCAAAATAGGAGATCATATTTGACACATGGGAGCAATCATGGTATGTGGAAGCTTTAAAGACAAAATTCTGACAATAGCAACATTTATGTAATTTTTGTCATAAGAGCTGAACCAATGGCATATGGCAGGCACCCATGACAAAAGTCTGGCCCTGACATGCTGGAGTTAATTCCTAACATATGCATTGAACCCATGGTAAATTTAAAAACGAAACTGGGAATAGCTCCTGAGCACAATCTGAAAAGACTAGAATATTTGATGACTGCCCTTTTTTAGGGTATTTTTTTGTCACATTTGTGGGGGAAATGTGATTTAAAATGCACAATCTGACACAATCATTTCCATATTATTCTTGGAGAAGGAACCCCCACTAACCCTAATAGAAGAGGTTAGGCTTGCACACTTGCTGGAATGTGCAGCAAGGATTACACCTCACCACTTTCAATGATCACCATTAAAACCCAGTATTTGTAAAGCGCAAACTAATCCCCCCTAAGGGTCTCAAGACGCTGGCAGCCATAGGGGAGATTAAGCGAGCTATTGCCTAGAGTCACAGGGTGCTGGGCTGAGCTGCCACAGGTGCCTGGAATTGAACCATGAGCCCCGTGCTCCGGAGTCAGCCGCCCTGGCTGCTGGGCCACACCACTCACCACTGATGAGCAGGGCAGGACATTGGCAGGGAGTTGAAGTATTAGCAGAGGGGGCAATATATCTCCAAACAGAGCACTGCTTACATTTCACAAGTGGACTCGCCCACCCTACCTGCAATTGTTCCGAATTTATATTCAAACTGGGCCATGTGGCCCAGCTCAACCAGGAATTTTGTTAATCCGGCTAAAATAGAGGTGCAAGGTGTTCATACTTACCATTAAAAGGCAGAATTTGGATAGAGGAGACAGCGACACAATGTTGATGGTGGTGAAATCAGGAAACTGGAGAGTAGATTCTTTGGGAAGCCGTTAGAAAACAGAATGTGGCTGGATATAAGGAGCTTGGGTTTCCCCCTAACTTGCATTTTGCTACAATGGTCTGGGATAAGGCTCTGCTTAATGTTACACAAGACAACATGTCAAAAGACCATTACAGTAGTCCTGGGCTTCCCTGTAATGCTGAAGGTGGAGCAAAGAAGGAAGACGTTTATTTTCCCTCATGTTGAGCCCACAACGACTTCCCTAAACAATCTAAGCACTGAATAAGGTTGTATGTCTGTGCAGTGATGTCTGGGAGTAAAAGGATTTGCATGTGGAGGGGTACTCTTGGGGCTCCTTGTGCAAAGGGAGCACGGGGAAGCACCAGTTGACAGGACGTCAGAGTATGGAGCCAGAGAGATGTCCATGGGGGTTTGCACATGGAGAGATGCTCACACAAATTGGGGTATCCATCGTTTTCTACTTTTTTGCCGGCTATGAGTTTTATACCACTGGTCCTGTTCGGTTATACGAGGGCTAATGTGTACATATTCCTATTAAAACAGGTAAACCATAATTATTTAACACTTAAGAAAAAGAAGGTGGATTATTACTTTTAACACTGGTTTTTCACTTACAAAGTTTGGCTCTAAATTTTAAAATCTTTGTTTTTATCTAGAGGATAATAATAAAACAATAAAAGGTCTACTGGTAACATAAAATAAAAATTAACAATACAGCTTGCTTCTATGATACAGTTGGTACAGTATTATTTTAACATACATACACTAAACGATATTCATACCTGACAACACGAATATGTTTGATGTCTTGCTGGGGAGTCAGGAAAGGATTTGGCAGCTTGGGAAGAAGATGATGGAAGACGGTGAGACACACTGACAGAAGCCTGGGCTCTATTTTGGTGTGAAATTTGATCTCCAAACAAGTGTGCTCCGGATGGTGTCTGGGCTGAATTCCTCACATCAGCATGTATTTGGGCAGAGCTTACAACAGTGAATTGATTAGGCACCGGAATACCAGAGACTGAAGACTGTCCAGTTGACATTGTAGTACAGTTTGAATTACCTTGAAAATCATTACCTTGGGTGGAAGATACATGTAATATTGTAGGAGATGAATGCTGCATTGCCATTTGTCCACCAACAATCTGAGAAGATCCATGGTTTACTATGACTTGACCCCCAGGCCCACTGAATGTCTGACCAGAGACCAGTTGTACAGATGTACTGTGATTACTTGGCATCTGCCCTGCATAGGGTTGGTTAGGTCGGATCATGCTGGGGGAGTTTCGATTCAGCATCGAATGCTCAGCAGATAAATGAGTAGGAACAAGATGAGTTTGTTGTGTTTGCATAAGCTGCCCATTAATGGTCTGGACATGATGAGTTGAGCTTGACGTTAATGGCATGCTTGTAGGAATGAGAAACTGATTTTGATGTGCATGATGTTGTCCCACATGTGAATGAATAACAATACTGCCTGTAGAATTCAGTGAATGAGAAGAAACCATGTTTCTTGGATTTTGCTGGTTACCATAGTTAACAGGCATCTGTTGGCAGCCTCCTGAACTGTGAGGTACATTTGCTGAAGCAAATGGAATCCCTTGTATATGATGTTGCTGTATTCCTATATTCATATTGTAAGCTGCATGCTGATCCATTTGAACGGACTTTGGTTGTATATTAATTGGAATTTTATTAGGAGTAGGCGCAAGACCTCTCTGTATGATAATATTATGCAAGGGTAGGGATGTTTGAAAATTTGCATTGCCAAATGGAACGCTCGTAGCCTGCCCAACGGGACTTGAATTAGAGTTCCCAAACATTGAGTTGCCATTCGGAGTATGTCTGTGAACCAAGACACCACCTGGGGATCCTTGCTGTCCACTGCCTTTCAATATAATTTGAGCTCCATCAATTTTATTGATAGTCATCATGGATGGTTGATTGTTAAAAGAGCTAATTAGTTGAATTTGCCCTGGTCCATTCAACTGATCACAATTAGACAATTGCTGATTAGGAACACTAATTCCCACATGCTGCACAAAGCCTTCTTGCACACCAACTGTATTGCTTGTCACTGATGCTCCAGCTGGTAGAGGAGTAATTCCTAGCGGGTGCAATGGCTGACCTGAGTAAGCAGAGTTATCAGTAGACTGAGAATACGATGCTGAGGGAGGCGTTACAAGCTGTGGTTGTGCAGATAATTGGCTAGACTCTACATCTGCATCCAAATATGCCTCTTCAGCCAAAGTCTGTTCTGTAATATTTGCCTCCTGTAAGGACTTTTGAAGAATGTCAAAAGGCTGATCCTCATTGATATCGGGTAAAGATGAAGTTTCAAGATCCTCTTCAAGAAACTGAAGACTGGATGACAGCTGTAGTCCATCGCTGGATCCTTCTCCAAGCTCACTGTTTATCCCTTTTACAGATGACTTGGGATCACTGACCTAAAATTAATAAGAAAAATCTATAAGAATGAATTCTGTTAGCCTATAATACTGACATCTCTAATATGTATCTGTTTCGATAAAATAAAATTGTCTATGAGATGGCATATTCAAATAAATATGTCTTATCTGGTACAGACCCGCTAAGTTTTATTGCCAGCATATGTGTAACATAAGTACTTATGCCATTTGCATGGCACTGAAGCAAATACTACTTTAATCTTTAGTGGTCATGGACAATAAAGTCACAGTTTATAATTAAACATAGTTAATCTGTATTATTATTATATACATAGATGAAACCTATATACCCTGAGAGTCATACGTAGACACACTGAAATGTAAAAAGCAATACAGATTAACTAGTGATCGCACCCAACCCAGACAATACTGTTACTTCATGTAATAATTGCGTATTGTATGCCATGGCTAGCCACTTGACAAAGTGAATGTTTCACTTCATATTTGAATATGTATCATATGGCATATCTCTATTGAAAGGACAAAGGCGCCAGATGCTAAAGCTTTTGAAAAATAGTAGAAATAAAATAAGTTTATTTAGACCGTAGTCTATAAAGTCAAAAATACAACATGCCACAGCAATATTTGAAACAAGCTAATCAACAGCAATTCACACAACTAAGCAAGAATGACCTTTAAAACCCTTCCCATACTGCATGCATGCAACATCAAAAGACTCCATATTTAAAAGGAGTGAAACTGCCTCACTATGATAATAAATTGTATATTGGTTTTATATCAACCTTCTATTTTCTAAAAAAATACAGACCGTCAATTAACAAGTGCACATTAAAATGTTTAAAACCTAAACCATATTTCCATTTACTGTCCTTCTCCAGGAAAGCATAACATTTCTCCTCATTTAAAAACTACAGATTAAAAACCACACGAAATTTCACTAATAGCAAACGTAAATGAGGGTTGGGTAGCACGGATAAATTCGGTTGCACACATGTTTTATTGCCACATAAGGTTGCAGATGATTTTTTCGATAAATAGTGTGAATCATTGTTCCTGAATTTCCTTTCACAGGCTTTCTTCAGATCTCTATTTGAGAGTTGGAGTGGGTTTTTCACTTTATATTCGACAATATGTGATTTTTGTGCCATATTTCCCCAATCTTTTTCACGCCTCCCACCCATATTAGGTCCCTAACCACTATTTCTTTGGCACTATTTCTTTGGCTCTTTAAGTTCTCCCCACACCAAAGTTTACCTCAAAATCTCAATGCTAATTTACGGGCAAGGTAATTCCAGGACAGCACTCTGCTTTAATTATATAGCCTGGCTCATGGCTCCCTTGGGTAAACCTATAGGTTTTTCAAGAATTTACCTCCCAATTTATCCCAATTTGGGTCCAAGCAAAGGCATAGTACTTCTGCCCCGTACAGACAATGTGTGGGTACCATAGCGTTATATGCTGTATAAACGGGAGTCAAGGAGGGCCCTCCAAAATCTTGTTTAAATTTCACCAGCCCTCCAGTTATATTGAAATGGCCAGGGCATTCCCAATTTCCCTATGCAGGCACCAGCTTAATTTCCAGTTGGACATCATTTCCAAATACTTGTATGATGTAACTACCTCCATTTGTTTTTCTCCTAATACCCACTTATATGGCTTAACTTTCTTACCAAATATTACAACTTTTGTCTTATCCATATTGACTTTAAAGCGGTTTGCTACACAATACTTACTAATTGCTACTCATTTCCTTTGAAGGCCTACTTGAGTCAAATACATAATAGCCAGGTCATCCGCATATAATAAACATATAAATATAATTCCCTCCTTTTGTTGCAAATCTGTAAGATGCGAGGAGAATAGCCAGGGTGCCAAAACACACCCTTGTCTCCAACCATTACCAAGAGGATTTTTTTCAGAAAGTAATCCACTAAGTTCTAGCTCCACCTGCACCCCATTATCCAGATGGAGTTCTTCAAGGATCAATAAAAGGCACTTTGGGATTCCCATCTTCCTAAATTTAAACCACAGAATTTTCCTATTTTGTAGGTCGAAGGCTGACAGGAAGCAAACAAAACAGTAGATTACAATTCCGGTTGTCCCCAATGGCTTCTGCCCTATAACCCTCAGGCTAAAACAATGATCAACTGTTAAATGACACTGCTTAAACCCTCCTTGTTCGATGGGCACCAATTTATTAGATGCTACCCACTCCTTCATAAGCAGTGAAAACGTCTTTGATTTTAACTTAACTCCAAAATCCATTAACCTTATCCAAAAATTATTTCTGGGGTCCTCTTTCTTTATTATTGGTTTTATTACTGCTCCTTTCCCATTCTTGTTACTCCAAAAAACCTTTGAGAAAAAGCAAGCCCACCAATTAGGCTTGGATTTTAAGATAATTGTGGGTACATTATCTGGCCCAGCCACTTTCATTAAGCTAAGGGAGGAAATTATCTTATTTAAGGAGTCCTCATTTAAGAGTTTTCAATAGCACCTCCTGTGTGAGTGGCCATTGCCCTCTGTGTTTCTCCCCTCAGGTCTTATAAATATTGCTCAAGTAGGATAGCCACACATCCTCCGGAACCGTACAATTAATTGGAGCCATTTCCTTCCTACACCCCTTCTGAACTAGCGTTCATCTTTCTTTGATATTTTTGGTAAGTAAGGTGTTTACCACTGCTTCCCAATTAGCTTTATAGTAATCAGATTTCTTGGTCCTAACCAAGGCCAGATATTCCCTTTATACTTTGTAATAAGTTTCTCTCTCTTCTGTACCCAATAGAGACTCTGTCACATCCCCCATTTTATTCAGCCTTCTTTTAAAACCTTGGCATTGACTATCAAACCAAGGCTGTTTATTTACAGTAAAAAAGATTTTAACTTTTTAGCAGAGGAATTCTGTCAGGGCCAGAGGCAAAGATTATGCTTTTATTTCTCCATTTGTATTCTCCATCAGCCATAGTCTTTAACAATAAAAACTAAATTTCCCCAAAAATCCATGGGAAAACAAACAAGCATTGGCATAGCCAATAGGTCTCGCTTTTGGGACCTTATAAGTATTTAGTTATGCAGCAGAATATCCTTGGTGCAACAACACCAACTGTTGCATGGCTAAACACTTATAAGGCCCCAAATGCGAGACCTATTGGCTATGCCAATGCTTGTTCTTGGTGGCTGTGGGGAGGGAGAGATAATTGGAACAGTTGATGGTGTCAAGTGTGGGGAAGAGTTAACAACGGCTCAGTTTGGAGGAGCAGCAGGCACTTTAACAGCAGTCGCTGAGGACATCAGCATCGCGGGACAGCTCACTGTTTCAGGGAGAAGAGCCAGCCATGGAAGCCAAGTTTAGATTAATCTCTAACCAGCAACAAGCAGTGGCTGGAGGGTTACCAGGGGTTCTGTGGTGCTCTCAGACTCTACTGCAGTCGCCTTTATTCTTCAGGGGCCAATCAGTGCACTAGCCTCACATAGTTCAAGCCCATTGCTGATGAATAATTGTCTTTATTTTTTTGGCTCCCTACATTTGAAGAAGTAACATGAATTTACTCCGACTACCCTCACCAAACAGCTAGTTAAATGCCTTTGCTCAGTGCATAATTTGAGCCGGTGGTTGAGTGGACACTCACAAAGGTGCTGATGGGGCCCTAGTAAAGAGTTGGATGCGTCGCATTCCAGTTATTTGATTCCTGGTGGCTGAAGTCTCCTGTGATGGTGAAGAATTAGTCACGAAGACAATGGCTTGACAGGCAGCATTACACCTACTCAATTAGTAAGTTTACAGGTGAGTGGGGCTTTTTCATTCCCTTGGTTGAACAAGATGACTGTGGTTAACTGCATATGGGCAGCATGGGTTCCTTGGATGACCAGCTGGCAGCCTGTGACTCTACTGATCTCTACCTGAATTGGATATGCCATCTTATCTTAGAAAAATTTCTGGAAGCCGAGCTAAGCTTTCCTGTCATCACATGCCCTTTCTCTCTCCCCGGTACGACACCTGCTTGCATAACTTTGAGGTAGGTTTAGTAGTCTTTTGTGTTTTTTTTAAACGTAGATGGAATGTCATTCAAGAGATCGTGTTTTTTAATGTTTCTGTTGCAGTCACTTTGCCACCTTCCAATTATCTACAGTTTCATATTAGGCTTTAGTTCCTTTCAGTTGAGTGTCAAACTTCCCCAACTCAAGGACAGGGGTGGGGGTGCCTCTTACAGCTTGACAGGTGGGATTAAAGCAATGGACCATTGTTTATCAGCCTCTTTGAAAAGTGGCAGCTGTCTGGTGCAGAGATGGTATCACTTGACCTTCAGAGGTTGGCACTAAATTTAGAGAGGGCATGGAAGAGAGAAGGGGTGGGGGGAGGATAGGCGCACAGAGCAGCGGCCACAGAAATGTGAATTTGTAAGGGGAGACTTACAAAACAAAATAAGAGAGAAAGATGCGAAGACGGTTAGCGATCGAAAGTGCGTGTGTGGTGTTACAGGCAGAGAGAAAAAGATAAAATGAGACGGGAGAAGAAAGAAAACAAGAAAAAAACATTAAAGAAGGAAAGACAGAGAGAGGCAACGAAAGACGAAAAGAGCGTGGGAGACAAAAAGTTGGTAAAGGTGGCTTGCAGCTGTCTGGTGCAGAGATGGTATGACTTGACCTTCAGAGGTGGGCACTAAATTTAGAGCGGGCATGGAAGAGAGAAGGGGTGGGGGGAGGATAGGCGCACAGAGCCGTGGCCACAGGAATGTGAATTTGTAAGGGGAGACTTACAAAAACAACATAAGAGAGAAAGATGCGAAGAAGGTTAGCGATCGAAAGTGCGTGTGTGGTGTTACAGGCAGAGAGAAAAAGGTAATGTGAGGCGGGAGAAGAAAGAAAACAAGAAAAAAACATTAAATAAGGAAAGACAGAGAGAGGCAACAAAGGACGAAAAGAGCGTGGGAGACAAAAAGTTGGTAAGAAGAGAGTGGGATGGGGAATGAGAGATGGTGAGATAAGAAAAGAAGCAATAGTGGAAGGAAAACATGGAGGAAGGAAAGGAAATGAGACGAATGAAGAACAGAAGAAAGAAGGGAAGAAAGAAAGGATGTTTGGAAAGAAGAAATGGATAATGCAAGAAAGGATGGGAGAAACAAGGCAGGAAGAAAGGATATAATGAACAAAGGAAGGAGGAAACGAAGGAATGAGGGAATGGAGAAAGGAGGAAGCTAAAAGTAAAGACGTGAGTTAGTGTGGAAGGGGTATAAAGTAAGACAAGAAATGAGAGTGGTGGAAAAGTGAAAGTAGGCTGCGAACGCGAAAGTGATCGCGGCTGTACACATTGTAAAGCTGTCGGCTGCGCGCGTGAACACTCGCGTGAACGCAAACGCTAGGCCAGCCAGCAGCACTTTGAAAACTCACCTACTAAAGTCTCTCCAAGCAGCGCATGCGCGCTGACTCAGCGAGACCTAAAAACAGATTGTGAACCCTAGTAGCAGGCGCTCTGCATTGGGCGCTACACGGAGTCAATTTAAAAATAAATCTTTGGGAGAAGTTCCCAACACCTGCCTCTAAAATTAGTCAATACACCATACCGATTTCAGACTAACTTTACTTGTCCTTTATGCACTATCTTTCTATGGGAGAGATTATCTCCACCAACCAGTCCTCTTTTTGACATGTCGACACATAAGAGGAGGTGGAGTGCGGAGCGTTGTCACTGGTTTGCGAAAACAGGTGTACTTCATACGTTGCAGGTTGAATCTCTGGCGTCGTCATCATTACAGCCGTCTTGCAATGGCCTGAACTGCCACTTGCTATAACATGACTGAAAAATCGACTTTATGACACAGGCATTATTGATTCAACCAACCCGTTTGTTTTTCATCATATTAAAGCGAGTACCTTCTAGTTCTCTTGCGAGTACCTTCTAGTTCACTTGCCTATCAAGGTAACAGAAGAGTAGAGTTCACTTAAACGAGCAAGAATGTTGCCTCATACTGCAAGACTGTAAACAAATTAAAATTGCGAGGTTTCAACTAAGCGAAACTCTTCAGTGTTAAGATCATAAACGCTACGTGCTTCTGTTCAGGTTTTTCAATATGTCCGTCAGCTCACGCGACCACTTCGAATTTCCAAAGCGCAGTGTCACAGACCTGGACATAGTAATAGAAGAAAGACTGTAGCAGGATAGTTTACGGACTGAAAACCGGCTAATTGTATGATCAAGCATGGCGGCGAAGGCAAGAGGGGCCCGTTCTTTTCTCGTTCATTGAACTGCAGTGAGCCTAACTACCGCGCGCCACGGTAGACAAAGTTGAAAGCTTCGTCAGCCGCCCTTTTCAGGTATCTGAGCCTCAGCCATGCGCAGAAAACGCCATGGGAGACGGGTGAACGAGCGGGGAGAATATCTGAGCACGGCTAGTGGTAAGGCATTACAAGTGAGGGGGGGCAAGACCTGGGTCCACCGGCTTTGTAGGTACGCGCAGCAGTCAGGATTGAACAGGATGTGAAGTGCTCAGGCGCGACAGACGGCAGCCGCCGTCGGGCGTGGTTTAGCGGTTAGTAAAGTCAAGTCTAAATTGGAGGGTGAGACCTCCTAGGAGGTGGGCGTGCTATCCGACGATTCAGACCAGCGTAAAACGTAATTAACTTCACTTTTCGTTATTGATTTGTTGGAAGGGCGAACCATGGAGCTGCCAACTGGAAAAGTAGAGCCAATCACCGGTCGTTATTTTGCATTGTATCATTTAAAAATTTGTGGCGGGGAGGAGACAAAGTGGGTTGGGAAGCGATTTTGAAAGCATGGATATTTATTATGTAAGTAGTACGTGGGAGCAAAATTAAGTGAAATAAATAAAGCGAATGATGGTTGTTCATAGGATAAAAGTCAACCAAAGCCAAGGTCACTGGAATTATGGGACAGTGGACGCCCAAATTATGCGGCATGAAAAGGCAAATTCGCGGCTGTACACATTGCAAAGCTGCCGGCTGCGCGCGTGCACGCTCGCGTGAACGCAAGCGCTAGGCCAGCCAGCAGCACTTTGAAAACTCACCTACAAAATGTCTCTCCGAGCAGTGCATGCGGGCTGACTCAGCGAGACCTAAAAACAATATTAAGCTAATCAAACACATCATAGTTCATCAAAGTCCTTCTTCAATGTTCAAGCCCCCTCTTCCAGCGCTGCTCGAGCAGCCGTTAAAATAAGTGCGCCTGTATCTCTTCGGAGAACGGGATTTTGTTTAACGTTAATTCCTGCAGGTTGGTATTCATTGACATGCTTGATTGTATTTGTGATTGGTAATGTGACTGCGGGAACGCTTGGCCGTTTCTTTCGCGGTGTTTACATTGTTTTTGGTGCAATGAGATAAACAGTGGTCATACGACCGCAGGAGGATGCTCAAGCTCCATTTCAATGATTAACCAGCTAGCAAGCATTGTTCAGCACCTGTTAATTGCGCAATAAACAACTCAGTTACTTCCTCAAAAAAACAGCAGACCTGTGCAGGGAAATTGTACTGTACCACATGCCCCCTGAAGTCTGCCCCCCTTGCTGGGTCTGTATTTGCAACTAGCTTGGTGTTTTGTTACCATGCCCAATGCCGGGGTATGTAAAATTGGGCGAAGAGGACTTTGACCTGGGGTTGCTGCTGTATACGGGCATATGGCGAACATTAAGGGTCCTGGGATTACAATGCAGGTCTCCCAAGAGCGTGAGAGGGATATTAATGGCCTGCAAAATAATCCTTGGGATGATTTCTTTGAGGCTGTTGACACTTCCATTTATAAGGTGGTGGCTACTGTAATGGCTCCTTTAGAGAAGAAATTGGCCATATTAGAGCGTAAATGCAGAGAGCCTTTGTTCCAAACGGAAAGCCTTCCAGAATCACCTTTGAACCCTCAAAATCAGGGGAAACCGGATGCAAACATCCCTAAGAAGGCCACTGTAAAAAGAAAACACGTAAAAGGAGTGAATTTAGATGCCTTTGCAAAGGTAAAACGCGATTTGCAGACACAGGTGGGGTTTAAAGCAGAGCATTATTTTTGTTTCATGCTTGACCATTTAAGAGAGCATGACTGAGAAAATCCATACAGCGGGTGAAGATCACTAGCTAATTTCCATTCACAAGCCGCATAGAGCAGTTTAGTCTCTGACCATACCCAGATGGGTAAATTGGGTTATGCAGGAAGCTGGGATTGATACAAAGTCTTTTGGGGCACGTTCTGCTAGAGGGGCTATGGCCTGTAAAGCATTTTCTTTAGGTGCGAGACTAGAGGATAGCTTAAATGCGGCAGTATGGTCCTCTGAATAAGAGGTTTTATTTTAAACTAGTGGTGGATGTTGTGCAGTCATAGTAAATAAGTTCTAAACTAGCATAATCCTCACCTCGGGTCCTGATATAGGATGAAAGGTTTCCTAGCTATTATAACGGAAAGTTTCAATTCTATTAAGTACATGGAGGTGAGGATTATCCCTCCACGTGATCAGAGTAGATCATGCCCCCATTTTTCCATGTACTAAGAGGTTTTCTGTGTAAGTAGTTTTCTTATTATTACCCTTTGTTACTTAAAGATTTAAGTCTTACGCATAGAAGTATTGTTAACTTGGAAATATTGCATCTTTCTTTAACTTTAGACAATTTTAAATCTTTTGTTTTTTTGTAAGGATTGATCCAGTTTTTTTTCCTTTCAAATATTATTATCCACTTTCTCTTGAAGGAAATACAAATGTGCTGTGCTTTCAAAGGTGCATAGCTATCACTGCAAGAGAAAATTATTGTGACACATTTTAGACAAAATAACAGAAGAATAAACTTATAAGCTTCAATTCCCCCAGTAGCCTACAGCACTGCTTATTCAATTGTCAAAATACAATATGGAAGCAGATATCCTGAATGCCCAAAATAAAAAAGCCATTCCCATTTCAAAATGAGGAAGTTTTCTGCTGCGGGGTCACATCCTAGATATATCTTTCTTGATAATCTGTTGATAACCCTTAAATCTGAAAGGATCCTGAGCTTCTCATTTGATCTTTATTCTGCAAAAGAAAATATCTTGGGTGATGTCCCCCTTTTGTGATGAATGTTTAGGATATTGGGGACCACTTAGAGTTCCATGGAACGGAAGAACTGCCATACATCGGTACGACTGGACCATCAGCTCACAGTGTAAGTCACCTCATCACTGGGTTTTCCTTCCCAGGACTACTGTCTAAGGCATGGACACAAATCCTCTTGCATCGTGGAGATTTGCCTTTATTCTTGCCACCACAAAAGAAAAGGTCAAGCAGGCTCCTTCAACTTGACAGCCCACTCTGCATGCATTAGAAATTGGTGGTGAAATGCGCTTTACTGACATCCCCACTAGGTACCTGGGGATCTTGAAATATAGTGGGTGGATTCCTGCAAGGGGGAAGGAGACCAGGGCCTCTACTAACCTAGCAGGCCAGCCACCTATGTTTTAATGACCTCCTTAGTGTAACGCACCTTTGTAGCACAAGGTACACAATTCTTGCTGTAACTGAAGGAGATGCAACTAACTGTAAATTTGTAATACTGGAGTCACATATGTTGATATAGCTTGAAACTAAAGAGTGAATCTGGTTGAAACATTAGTTAACACTCAGGAATATTGGTAAAGTTTGTCAAATGTGTTTAACTGTAGAAATTAACAGAGGCAATCACTGGGATTTGGGAGGCTCTACTGACCATTTTTTAAGTGCCACAGCAAGAGGAGCCCCCAATCTATCTATTTGCTAATGAACATATTTATGTCTGTGGCCAAGATTTTTGCTGCAAGTGTTGGGGGCTTGAGGCACTAATGATGTGGTTGGAGGCAACTGTCCCACAGTCAGTAAGCCCACAGGTTCAATTAAGTTCCCCTTTCTACAAGTGCCCTCCTTTAGGCAGCCAACATTCTGAGACAGATGCAAATAGTAGGGAGCAGGTGAATTGGGGTAAAATAGGTGGGATTTGTGCTGTCTCTGCTCAGGTGCAACAATGGCTCCAGCCATGGTAGGAGTTCAGCACCCTTCCTCTCTATATAAACAGGAGCTCTCTCGACTTGACGAGGTGGGTATCTTTTGGAACAGATGGACAAGGATGGAGAACGACACATCGCAAAGCAAACGAGGAGGCTCCAGGATGACCGAACATCCCTGATCTTCTTTAAAGCTCATCAGGTCAGAGGAGGAAATACCATGCATCAAAGTCACCATGTAGTCCAAAATCGGTCAGCCCCTAATTGACCTAAGCCCCCTGCTCACCCAGTAAGCCAACTGAATCCTCTTGGAGCAAAGCAAGGATTATTTCGGTTAGTTCAATAAGAACCCACATCTGGATAAACTCCTGAGGGTCGGAGATCAAATGCACTCTGGTGCCTTTCTTAACACTCTCAAATGTGGGAAACATCTGGGTATGGAGACAGGTGATCTTCTGCTGCATAGAAACGTATACCAATGTATTTTACTGCCTTGGTTTTCTACCATACAAAAAGAGGTTCTTCTTGTGTACCTGCATGGCTAACCTGTACCTTATATAACCTATATATCTTAAAGGCCTGCAGATTAACCAAAAAGGAGCCAGTCCCTTTGGATATCTACCAGGGATTGTACCTAATTGGCATCTTGAACTTTCAAATGAGGAGGAACAGAAACTAATCTCAGAGATCTAAAAACTGAGCACAGTCAACTACCCTCTCTGCTTGACAAGAAAATCGTGTGAGGAGTAGTATGTTTTCTCCACATCTGGTAGGAGGTCCAACTCTATTGCTTCTAAAACTAGGAGAATCTTCACCTCCTGATGATATTCCTAGGATGACGACCAGGGCAGAGGTGGTTATAAGAGGGCAACTGTTGCAGCTGTAGAGCACATTCATTTTTCTCCACTGACAGCACCAACGCATCTTTAGTTATTTACATCTAGAGGTAGAAGTGGAGGGAAAGCCCCTCTGCCTCAACTAGCATGGAGTCAGCCTGCCGAGATGGTGATGAGGAGGAAGGCTAGTTCATGACCAACTCACTGCCTTGTCTGACACTAGTAAAGTGGGCTTAATCATCAAATTTTTGCCAATCTGCTTCACGAGGAAGAACGATCTAGTTGGGGTTTCATGACATAAGGACTCACTGGCTTTGAAAGAATGGAATGTTTTTACTGGCTGGAAAAGAGGATGGGGTTTAGCCAGTCCCATCTGCATGGCAACTGGATTTTGGCCATCACTGTCCTGTAAAGCTGGATGATCTCATCCTTTGAGGGATCAAACAAGTTATTCCCATCAAAAGGGAGGTTGATGACTATATGCTCGACCTCCAGGTTCATGTCGTTCAGGTTGAGTCAAAAGGACTCTCACAATGCCTGACCAGTTTTCATGGTCCTGGAAGCCAAGTGGGTGAGGACTACAAAGACCACAAAGAGCCACAAAGACTAGAAAGTCCTTTGGGGTGTGGAGAGGGACAGGATTTCTTTTTTATGACATAATAATTGTAAGACTGGTGAAAAGCACATACCAAACCTCCAGAACTTGCTTGAGAAACTGGGGTTCTGTAGCCGTAGCTGGTCTTGATGGGGAAGATGTTATGGACACCATGTTACAGATACTCTTATTTATTCTGCAGGGGTACCAGTGTTGCAAAGGACAGTGCCTTTTATATCTTGGTTATGATAGCATGATCACGTCTGGTATGATGCAATCTTCACAGCCCTCTAACCACCTCATGCTAGATCCATCCTTGGCTGCCACTCTAGCTTACGATGACCACCAGTTTACCTCACTTTCTGCCGCAGAGCCAACCAACTCCCAATTGATCACCTTTAATCACCAGTCTCGAACATAAAATCAACAGTATACTGGAAGAAATCACCACATTATGAAAGAACATAAAGACCTGCTCCAAATCCATATTCACACAACTATGGCAAAAACTGATCCTGCCACAAACATGTACTCTGACTCCTCCGCTCCACTACCTGGTCAACTATGCCCTCAGTCATTACTACCTCAAACCTAGATGCACCACAAGTGGAAAGATAAAGCTGGAAGTGGAAATGCTGAGCAACACATATACTAGTGCCACAAATCAACCCTGCTACTCCAATATTCTGGCCATCCTTGCCACTAGTAGGATCCCTCCTACCAATCGCCCTCCCAGACCACCCACTCAACTCCCTACCATCTAGCCTACTCAAGCTGAACCGAGAAGACCACCAACACTTACGTGCATGCTATCAAACTGTCAGTCTGCAGTCAAGAAATCCACAGAGATGGAGGGAAATGTCCTACTGCACACTCACACCCCGCCTACATCCAGGACCAAACTGCTCCTAGGACGTACCAAAACACAACCACAAAGCTGGACTTCAAAAACTCGCAGAAACAAAGCTACGTAGCCTAAAAGAACAAGCCCCACGATGTCTCCAAGTGATGAGGTGGAACTAGCCAAATCTTACAACCTGGAACCTCTGAGAACAATCCCCTCCTCAAAGATCCAGGTTATCATAGGTCTAGGGAGAAACCACGCACCAACCAGAACGACCAGGCCACCAGCACACCTCATCAACATTCCCCTGACTTCTTCCCCTGAAGCTCCTAAGCACTGCAGAGAAACCAAATGTATGCTCTTCAATTGCAGATCTACAACCAAGCATGCAACTGAGCTAACGGAAGCCATCCTGAACCACAACAGTGACATAGCATTCATCACAGAAACTTGGCTAAATGAATGCTCATACCAGGCAATGGACACGCTAGTCCCACCGGGATTCTCTATAATCAAGAAGGACAGGAGTGATGGCCACAGTGGAGGCATTGGCATTATACACACAAGAACAAGATCAACATAGTGGAAATAGACACCTTAACCTACAACATATTTGAAAATCTCACCACCACCAAAAGGATGACAAACAACACAACTCGGAACTGTCACCTACTCTACCACCCACCAGGTAACACATACTCTTTTGGCGAACACCTAGCAGATTTGATAACACACTGCTCACTCACTGACACCAAATACATCATCCTAGGGGATCTTAACCTTCTCTGGGATAATGAAGGGGATGCTCTAATTCAATTCTTAGATGACAACCTACTCAATAAGAACCTCTCCCAGCATTGCAAAGGTTAAATCCACAACAAAGGTTCAACTCTGGATGCTATCATAGCCCAGAAAAAAAAACTAACCATTAACAGCATCCTCATGTTAACTGGTTGGACCACCAGATCATTCTGTTCCACATCAACATAGCGCCTCACCACCAAATGCGCTCACAAAATACCCTTCAATGGATGAGAAACAAATTCCCCTAGCTGACCTCAAGGAAAGAATGGGGTCACTACTTCCCCCTCTGTCAGAAAGCCTCTCAACAACCAAACTCACCACCCATTACAACTCAACCATGTCCTCCTTTCTGGACCAAGTAGCTCCTTTGAAACTGAAAAGGAGAAAAGGATGAGAAAAACACCCTTGAGATCCTGGTTTAACAAAGACCTCAACACTGAAAGACGACATCTCAGAGCAACATAGTGACTCCGTCAAACTAACCCACCCACTGTACACCTATATCAGTGCAGGACAGAGCACAGAAATTACAAAAGACACATCATGAAAGAACAAGCATTTACAATGCAATGGTCTCGGCATTGGTAAAGTTAGAGCTATTGGCATTGCTCATGACATTTTTGTTTAGGTTTTTGTTTTTAAAACATTTAAAGAAACGGCATTGTTATTTACAATGTCAATAGCTTAATCACTCTCAAATGCGAGGCCTATTGCATTTGCACCCACACACAGAGCCACCGACACACACACTGATTAAGCTATTGACATTGTAAATAACAATGCCGTTTCTTTACATGTTTTAAAAACAAAAACATAAACCAAAAAAATGTCATGAGCAATGCCAATAGCTCTAACTTTAACAATGCCGAGACCGTTGCATTGTAAATGCTTGTTCGCTAGCCGAGACCTAAAAACTAAATAAAACATGTTCCGCAGAGGAAAATACAAGCAGCCTTCATTTTGTGTTCAGGCAGTGTTCTTGAGTGTGTACAGTTTTCCCCTTTCAGATGGTTGTGAAATCTAAGATGGGGTTTAGTAGATATGTCACCTGTAGGATTAAGAAGACCTGTGTTGTTATCCTGGCTGTCCTCACTTGACCGGATTGTGGGATCCTACGCATGACTAACCCATCCTGTTACTACGGTGGTGCTGTATTGGAATCACAACCCTTCCTGTTGCCCTGTGTGCAGCGCCTCTTCTGTGTTCCGGTCTTGGCACAGACATGCCTCTCGTAATAAATCACTCATGCATACATCAGTGTGCTCCTCGCAGATGCATTCTCTCAATTATTTACATTTTCACCTACCACTTGCTCTGTGATTTATCCTGGGGGTGTATCCATCCCTCTATACGTGATTAACATAATTCCGAACGAGAACCCATTAGTCACATCACACAAAATCACCATTTCACCTTCCACAATAAACACCCTCCCAGTCTGCAGGCAATAATAAAAGAACCAGATCTTCTTGTCCTATCCTGGAGTTGCTGACAGATGGAGAGTTCATTGGGGTGTAGCTTGAGTCATGGGTGCCCTGAGCAGCGATGGTGCCTGGAAGCTCCTTGTCTGCTCTTGCTGTGAGGTTTTGGTGGGTTAGGCGCTGGCTGGAGGTAGGGCTGGCATGATGGTGGTCCAATACTTCTGGCCCTACCCCAAAGCTGCCCACAGATGGACAGTTCGTCAGGATGTGGCTGGGGACAGTTAGAGGTGCCCCTAGCAGGGATGCAGCCTAGGAAGTTCTCATAGCTTTCACTTGTGAATAATTGATGCTATGTTGCCTTATGATATGCTATTTAAAGAATGTTGTCAGGTATCTGAGCCTGCCTTGAGGGGATGTAATTATAATTCTTACAAAGTCTTACAATCTTCTGCCATTAAGAAGTCTGTAAAGAAAGAATGCGTAAACTTTAACATATCTGGTGTTTGGAAAGCTATGTCCTACAATGAATACCAACAGACTGTCGTCTTTCGTCTGTATTTTATATGTATTGGTATGGAAGGTGTATTATCAACTGAGTACACAAGTGAGAACATTAAGATGTCGGTGTGACGAGGTGCCCACAACAACCCAAGAAGGGGTGAGGTGGAACAGCCTCTAGGAAGCACATTTTTTCCTACAAAAGGTACCTCTGAAAGGCTATTAGGACTGGAGAGTGTCAGTTCCTAGTCAGGAACCTTTCTGGTAGGGGGTGTTTGCAAAGGATTCATCGTTGGGAAGGGTCAGTTTGACTATTGACTGCTAGGTGAGGGATACAGTTCGACAATGTTTATTCAGTCCATGAAGAGGCTGGTGGTTCTGGACATCTCCAAAGAAGCAGGCACTGCCAGAAGAGACTAGGGATTGCTCGGGTATAGAGTAATAATCACACCATGTGACATGTGTGCAGATTTTTTGTGTAGGTAAACAAGGCTGCTGCCTTTAAACACAACTATGAGCTCTCTTGCTGGCATGCGGGGTTTCGTGAATGCTCACTCTCTCCACCCACCACTGGTCACATCACACACTAGGCAGGAGAGCTGCAAGGGCTGCTGCTCCCAAATCAGTGGACTCCCAACTCGAGAAAACAACTTCCTTTCACATTTTCCAGTTTCAACACTGTACGTTTTATGGCAATATAGGGGCTTTTAGGGCTGTTCCAAGTGAACAGTTTTCAGACTATTTGGGTTCAAAATTATTAAAAGGGGTATTATTAACCAATCAGGGCGATTTCAGTGGTAGTTGGCCTTTCCCCGGAAACTGCAACCTACATGTCACGGAGGGCACCGTCTGGTGCTTCGTTTAAATTCATGAATTGATGACCTTTGCACTTTACTAACAGAAACTGGTGTTATCTAAACAGTGGTCTAAACTAAAACCATGTGGAATTGGGGCAATAGAGAGAGGCAGGGGTAGGAGGGAGAAGTAAAAGAGAGATGGGAATAAAAGGACAAAGAGAGAAAAGTGGAGAGAGAAATGGGTATGGAGTAGAAGAGAAAGAGAGAAAAGTGTACAGTCCAAATGTCTCTCCATAGGCCATACAATCTGGCATGGCTAATCTTAAATGTAAGTTTCTCCCTTATTGTGCACTACATCCCAAGACAGACCTGAAATTCTGTATCTCCAGAATGAAGAAAGAGTGGACAGGGAGACGCACCTTTTCCTGTCTAGTGCTAAGACAGGAGACCTGTCAGAAGAAATCTAATGACCCCCTATATGTCTTGTAGAGGGCTACAGTAATTTATTTATTCCGATTAAGCTTTGGTGAAATCTTAATATGGCCCTCGCCTGGCATGTCAGTGCCATGAAACCTTCCTGATGACAAGAACTATATAAATAAATATTTAAAAATGAGAAGGGGAAGACGAGCAGCAGAAGAGACGGCATATGTTGTACAGTACTACACCATTTATCTAGCGCTTGTGGGGCACTGAAGCGCTTGCCTAGGTGGGCAGCCAGCTACACCATGTCGGGTATGCGACTGGAAGGCTGTGGTCTTTGTTTTGGGATCCTTTGTGGTGTGTATGATCACCGACATGGTTATATGGTGTTTTGGGGCGCAGTGCGGAGCAGTGTGCTGGATGACGAGGTGTGAGAGATAGGAGCACAGTTCATGGGTTTCAGTAAGTGGCAGCTTTAAGCTGAGAAACACAGAAAAGACGATCTGAAGAAGGCGAAAGGAAGACACAAAGCAAGAGACGGAAAGAGAGCGTTGTGAACATGGAGAGGGAAGCGAACGAGCACAAAGGGAACGGGGAGAGAGGCAGGGAAAGAAAGTGAAATAGGAGAAGACGAGTAAAGAGAGCGAAAAGCCGAGAGAGGTGAAGAGTGAAGCGCAGAAATATAGGAAGGAGAGTGAGAGTCAAAAAAGAGAAGCAAGAGAAGGCGGGGCAAGGGAGAGAAGAGGACGAGAGCGAGAAAGGTGAAAGTAAATGAGAGAGAGCACTAGAGTGAAAGAGAATTAGGAGAGGACTAAAAAGAAAGAGAGGGGTGGAAACGAAACATCTCAAAGAATCCCAGCAATATAGGAGATATGCGCGGAAGCAGAGAGAGACGAGGAAGCAGGAGAGACATAGACGCAAAGGTATAGAAAGGAGGAAAGACAGAAACAAAGGTATAGAAAGGAGGACAAACAGACACAAAGTTGCAAAGACGAGGAAGGACAGACACAAAGATATAGAAATGAGGAAAGACATGGACACAAAGGTATAGGAAGGAGGAAAGACAAAGGTATAGAGACGAGGAAAGACCGAGGCACAAAGGTAGGAGAGGACGTGGAGAAAGATCGGCCTGGGAGACAAGGGGGGAGAGGAGAGGGGGGTATCGGAGCAGTAAATCTCTTAGCCTCTGACATTGGCTGAGTGACAATGTGATAAGGGTGGAAGAGGTGAGACATGAGATAGACACAAAGCGATTAGAAGGGTAGCAAAGAGAGAGGACATAGGAGAAAAACAATCGGAGGAAGGCATTTCCAGTTCTATGCACATGGAGGAAACAAGGAGACAGAGGAAGAAAAAGAGAGGCGGCGAAGCAGAACAGACAAGTACTGACACTGGAATATGCCTTTTCGCCGACAACTTTACATCTTAAAAGAAACAGTGCATTATGTAGTGCCCAATTATGAACTCTCGCGGGATTCCTTACAGCGGGTAACTCTCGGCCACTGACGTAAGGCGGACAATGCAGAAATCATCCGAGTGAGGCGGACGCGTCCCTCGGGCCAGGAGCATGCAAGCCGGCGCAGATTTAAAAAATAAATGTAGCTAAGCCCCGGCACACAAAGCATCTGCTCGACAACTTCGCGCACTTACATAACTTTACATCTTAAAAGAAACAGTGCATTACGTAGTGAGGCGGACGCGTCCTTCGGGGCCGGAGCATGCAAGCCGGCGCACAGGAACCCCTTGGCAGACGGAATTACAATTTCAACCGGAGCTTTCCTGAAAAACATATTATTTCTCTTGCTTTAATGAACCCGGTGGGATGATAGCAAGAGGAGCGCGTCATTCCAATTGATTTAATAACAGGCCGACCTCACAGAAAAGTAAACAAAGAAGCACACCGAAGCACACCACCGCCTTTCTCCGAGGCACAGCAGAAATGCCTCGGAGAAAGGGAGCGTCCTTTTCGGATTCGGGGGCGTGTTTTGCTGTTGTCTCCTCCCTGAGACTTTTCGCAAAAAACACGCCCCCCGATCCGAAAAGGACGGGGCATGATTGGAGTGACGGGACCTCTTCTCCAATGGCTGGCCAGCATTTACTAGGCCAGCCAATGGAGAACAGGGTAGAAGAGGGGCGGGTTCAAGCCCCTCTTCTCCCAAGTCATTATCTCTCGCGAGCGAGACTGCGCAAGCGCAGCCATCGCTAGCCGAGACCTAAAAAATCTCCTTCTTCTGTATCACTCTAGATAAGGCCAAAAACCACACTAAAGAGCTATTCAATATCATCAAATGACAAACCTCCAAGCCACCCTAAAATGCTCTCAGTTCTCCAAAGAACGGTGTGACTACTTTGCAAATTTCTTCAATGATAAAATTAGAAGAATAGAGCTCTCTTGAAAATCACAACAAGCCACCCAACAGGAACCCTCCTCCCAGAAATGCAGATAGTAACCCCACCTTCTCTCTCCACAACCACCCAATCAGCGATCACTCCACAGGAAGTTAAAAGATGTACTCGTAAACAAGAGTTCCACAAAACTCCTGGAAGGTATTCAACCCTATCTCGGAGGAGGACATATCTACTTTTGTATCTAAATCCAAAGCCTCCTCCCACCTTGTCCACCACCTCCCAGCATCTCTGGCAAAAAAACTCAACCATGCCTTAACCCCCCTTTGGATCAAGATCATAAACAGCTCCCTGACGACTGGAGTGATGCCAGACTGTGTCAAACTATGTCAAGTCACACCAATGCTCAAAAAACCACAAGCAGACCCGATTGACCTCAAGACTTCCGACCTGTCTCCAATCTACCCTTCCTAGCCAAAACCCTAGAAAGGTGTGTTCTCGCACAATTAAACCAACAAATCAACAACAAATAAAAATAACAATCTGACTTCAGACGCAATGACAATCACCCGGAGCGCTGTCCTCTCGCCTACACCGTTCAATATATACATGGAGACCCACACCACCATTCTCAACCAAGCAAACATCCCCTTCCATCTATAGGCAGGTGACACTCAGGTCTACTTGGAAATCTCATCCCTAGACAACATACACCGACTAAATGCCACCCCCCAAGAAGTCCAACACTGGCTATCTTGCAATCACCTAAAACTCACTCACAAGAAGACAAATTCTGCTCATATGAAAGTCAAGCCAATACCCCCAAATGCAAGAATGGCTAAACTCCATAGATGCTCTTAATTGCAATCTTACCCCAGCCGACCCTGCCAAATCTCTAGTAATCACATTAGACCCCAAACTGACCATGAAAGAGCATATAAAGAACAGTGCGAAGAGTGCCTTCTATAACCTGAAACTTCTGAACAAAATCAAACCCTACTAACCTCTGAGCGACCTCATATCGGCCATATAAGCGATGGTGTTGTCAAGATTAGACTACAGGATGCCACACCCACAGGCACTGCGAAATTCCACCTCACACCTCTTAGAACCACTCTCAGTGCGGCTGCCAGATGGTCACAGGAATCAAAAAATATGACCACATCTCCCCTGCCCTGAAATAACTGGATTGGCTCCCTATTGAAGTTATAAGGACAGTAACGTCACTAATATCAGTTCTATAGGACCAGTGCTAACAGGCACAGCGCAGGGTTAACGCTACAATAAAGGTGCTACAAGGGCATGGTATTGTCAGCACACAGCCCATGTGTGTTGCTGCTGCTGTCTCTGCTAACTCCTGCGCCTTTGAGGGGCTGTTCCCTGCACCTCCTCCGCTCTTTGTGTTGCGGCTGGGGGAGGATAGCCCTGCCAACCTGGGGAGGCAGCAGAGAGCGTGACCAGTTACGGCAGCCCCATGGCCGTGCAACAGGAGCAGGCCGAGCGCCGAGAGAGCAGCTCGGACACTGGCAGCCAAGAGAGGCACATTCCGCCGCCTCCCTCGCAGGGTTTTAACAAGCCAGTCAGACTCACGGGGTCAGCGCTGCAGCTGCCCAATGAGCGTCTCTCGCTCTGTGGGCAAGCATTACCAAGGCTGTATTAAATAAATATATGGCCACGGGGATCGCCGCTTGATGCTGTTTGGGAGATGGGGGCGTTCATTAGTATGTAAATGTGAAAAACAAAAAAAGGCAGGCTTGAAAAAAATAAACTTTCTACTTAAACGATGGCTCCTCGCAGCATACCACTTCAATTCTCTTAGAATTCTGAACGGAGATACCCACCTCCTCGCTCCAGCAGAGAGAGGAAAACCTCCCCGGGATCTGCAGTGGAGAAACAGTCAAAACCGGCAGCTCCCATTAAGAGAGATCAGGATACTCACTGTGACGAACTGCCGAGAGGTTTACCGGAACACGGAGCGCAGGGACGCATTTGTGATCATGCAGAGAGATATAGTGCACTCATCAGAGAAAGAACCTGGTCCCAGGGCACTGACAATGGCCTGAGAGAGAAACCCGAGTAACACTGGGAGAAAATGCCGAGCGACACCCCGGGGAATCCCCAGAGACCCCGGGGAATACACACGTAATCTGCACAATTAGGACTGTACTGGAAGGAACTGCACACCGAGACCTTAAGCAGCCATGAAGAAAGATCTCCTAGCGGGACATCGTCCAGGGCAATTCATTGTGTCACTGGCAAAGTTAAAATACACAAGAAGAAACCAGTGGTGCGCGTGCACCACAGAGGAGCGGGGGCGAGGGAGCGCGGCAGCGAGGCGAACGCGCGCTGCTGCGCGTAATAGACACTGACGGGAATGGGCGGAGCAAAGGCGGGACATGCGCCCGCCTTTGCCCAATTGCGTGCCTTATTTTTTTTTTTAAGACACGCTAAAGCCAATGGCAGCCGGCGAAAGCAAAACCACACGCATAAGCGTTTATGCGTGTGGTCAGCTTTCAGAACCCCCTACATGAGGTCTCGCGCTGCGCGAGCATTGCTGTGCACTGCAACACTAGGCTCGAGACCTAAAAAGGCAGGCTAGTCAAGAAACCTAAGAAGCTCCAATACCTTACTACTTATCCCACCTAAAGCCCACAAACAGAAAATCCTGGTTTGCTCCTTCTTGAGCAATGACCCTAAAATCTGGAACTCCATTCCAGCACATATCAGAACAAGACCCTCCTTCTTAAGCTTCAAGAGACAGCTAAAGGATCTCCTCCTCAACCAATACCTGAACTAGAAGAATGTCAATCAGCCACCAAGATATAAACTCAACTCTTATCGTCTCCCTGTACTCCTTCCCTGCTATTTGCCTCCCTCTTGATCATCCACTGTTTTCACCTTGCTCTTATCCCAAATGTATGATTATACTCGCTATTTGTAATGAACATGCACTGATGTAAAGCGCTCTGATACCCTCGGGTCTTGCCAACTCTATATAAAACTCCTTAAATAAATAAATAAAATGCAGGTCCTCGTAGTTACAGATCAATGTTTAGGTTAGTCTGGCCTTTGAAGGTGTGTCTTCATTTGGAAAGGAGACTCAGCAGGAGGATCTATGAAGATTCACCTACTCGTGAAGGGAGGTCCATACTGATTGCACATTGCAGTGAGTCAGCACATAACATAAGTACAAAACAATTGTAAGGTGATTGCAGTAGTCTGGTGGCATGTCATCAAGAGGATACCATGGTGTATTGACAAACATCTTCCAGTCAGTTATATTCTTTTCCATAAATGTGTCCCTTCAGGTTCAGCTTATGTGGATGGCCTCAACCACTGACCATTCCATGGCATCTTCCAGCCCTGGCTCTATCCTCTATGCCAAGCCCTCATGATAGCCACATGGCTTTTCAATAGCACCAGGGCCAATGCTAGTACAATTTTTTTAATTATGCCCCCTTAATTTGAGGGAAAGCCCTATTAAACAAGATTTGGGTGTGAAAACTCTTTGTACATCTATCAGTGACATTTTCAGAGAACTCAGTAATTTTCTGCAACTAGTATCTTTCATAGAATTACCATTCTCCATTGTCAAGCTGGGGGTTCCAGGTAATGTTATAAATAGCAGTAAACCATATTAACATGACTAAAACACCACAGACGATGGGTCATTTAGTAGCATTAACCACATTACTGAACTTCAAACAATGAGGGAGTGTACTCTTAACTCCATTCTCCATATAGGCTAACATATTTTAGATATGGAAAACATTGGCACACTGGTGTGTGAAGATAAAGTCAACTATAAGCCTAATAGAAGGGCAGAGGGATGACTGCAAGTCAATCTCTTAAAGGATCCAACACTGGAAAACTGTAAGTATGTAGCTTATTTTTCCCAGCACCAATCCTTCAATTGATCCATGTGCTTGATTCAGAATAGCACCAGTATATTTTAAGTAATGGAAAAATAGGAAGAGGTAGGTAGGTATACAGGCTCTCCTTATGGAAATCAGCTGCAAATAACTGCTTGTCCTCCTACTAAATCTGTGGCCACCTCTGTTGACATGCAGTAGTGCTTGATTAAGGTGCATTGGTTTTTCCAGTTGAGCAGTCTGAAGATATCAAAGAAGCTCTACCCTAGTGTAGAATGCTGCTGTGGTTGGCACACAATTCTCATGAAATGAGCAGTCACTCGTCCTTGCAGAGGATAGTTTGGTTGGTATGGCAAAAGGGTGATTGCAAAACTTAATGGCCAAAGGCCATTATGCAGAGATTAAAGGATTTGAACAAAATTATGTCAGTACAAATTGTTTTTTAAGGTGGAAGTATGTGGGTACTTTGGCTCTCCTCCTATAAGATAGCGTTGGTCTCCTAAATGTTATTCTTTTGGATAAGGAGGGGGTGTTTTCCAATTTTACAATTATTACTAGAATATATGCAGAATTGATCATCACCACTATAGTACTGTCCATCTTCACAGAGGTGTGTATTCTTCAGTCCTCAAAATCTAAAAGTGCAGTACATGAGGAAGCCAGGTTCCTTGAAAGACAGCTGGTCACAGCCAAGATGAATAATTTCATCTTGGGGTGACCTGTGATGTAGACAGGGGTATCCCAAGGCCCATTTGACTTTTTCCGGTGGCAGATATCTTCTGAGACTGCAGCTAGGCTCTGCATAAGCTTTTCCTTCTTTTCCAAGTGTAGTCCAAGCTGCACCACAGATTTGAGAAAACACATAAAACTTTCACTATTTTATGTGGCTGCTCTCTGAAGTCAAAAAAGAAAGTCTTTCAGCTTGGATGCCATCAGTAAAATAGAAACTTTTAGAGGCCCTTTCCACCAGCCGGAGGAAACATGAAATGTCTTCAGGATGTTATTTGATATTTGATATTTATAAGCTTGTATAGCACCCGAATCACCCCGTAAGGGTTATCTCTGCACTTAGGACAGCAGGAAACATCAGACAATAGGGCCTAGCAAGATATGTTTTTAACAATTTTCTAAAAAGGGAAAGACTCTGGCAGTCGCGTAATTGGCGAGGGAGTTCATTCCAGAGGGTAGGGGCAACGTAAGTAAATGCTTTGCCCCTGACCGAGCCTTTTTGATTCTAGGAATACAGAAAAATAGCTTGGAGCCTGATCTATGGGACCGGGTTGGGGTGTATTTTTGCAGTTTATCCGATAGGGAGGAAGGCCCCAGGCCATTAAGGGCTTTAAAGACTGTACAGTATATCTTGAATTTCACCCGTTTTCTCACAGGGAGCCAGTGCAGTTTGTTGAGAAGTGGTGTGGAAGCAGTTCTAGGGGGGGGGGGCGTTTTCTACTAGTCGGACTGCCGTATTCTGGACTACCCGCAGTTTGTTTAAAGAAGACTCGCTGGCCGAGGCTAGCAGTGCATTGCAGTAGTCCAGACTGCTTAACACTAGAGCTTGCATTAGTGTTTTCCTGGTAGAGGGAGGTAGCATGGGAATCACTTTTCTGAGGAGACTGAGAGTGTGATAGCAGAGGCCGGCAGTGGTAGTGGCAAGTGCTTCAAGTGTGAGATTCTGATCGATCCTGATTCCAAGGTTCTTGATCACTGTCTTTGGGGAGGGAGCAGATCCCAGCTCCTCCGGCCACCAGTTGGGAGACCAGCTTATTGCTGCACACCCAAACAGCACGACCTCCGACTTTTCGGCGTTAAGTTGCAGGAAGTTAGCTCTCATCCAGGCAGCGATGGTTTTCATACCCTCAGAGAAGGTAAGTTGAATGTTAGGGTTAGACTTATCAAAGATGAGAAGGAGCTGGGTGTCGTCCGCGTAAGAGATGGGACTGAACCCCAGATTTCTCATTAGTTTTGCAAAGGGAGTCACATAAATGCTAAAGAGGGTAGGGCTCACGCAGGAGCCCTGGGGTACTCCCTTGGTAACTTTGGTGGTCTTAGATCTAAAGGGACCCAAAGTGACCGTTTGGGTTCTATCTGTTAGGAAGTCTGTCTGCCATTTCAGAGCAACTCCTTGAACCCCGATGTCCTGGAGTCTCTCCAGTAGTATCTGGTGAGAGATGGTGTCAAACACTGCAGATAGGTCAAGCAGCACTAACAGTGCTGCTTGACCTTGGTCCAGGGCCATTCTGATGTTGTCAGTTACCTCTATCAGGGCGGACTCTGTACTGTGCTTGGCCATGAAACCAGACTGGGAGAAATCCAGGCAGTGCGAGGTTTCCACAAAGTTGGACAGGTGTCTGTTTATATGTGTTTCAAGGAGTTTGCTCTGAAGGGGGAGCAGAGAAATGGGGCGGTAGTTTGATAACTCAGAAGCGGAGATTTGGGGTTTTTTTCGAAGGGGGACGACTTGTGCTGCTTTCCATTCAGGGGGTAGTCTGCCAGCTCTCAGAGAGCTGTTGAGGATAGTGCAGATGGGTTTGGCCAGCTGTTGCAGGAGGCGGGAAGATATTTTTGCAGGGATAACATCTAGGGGGACCCAGATAACTTTAATAAGGAGAGATTTTACCTCTTCCGGTGTTGGGGGGAAGTTCATGGGAGTTCCACTGGAAGTGGTAATTTTAAGGTAAATAGTGTCAATTTTGTGGGTTAGAAAGGACGCTATATTATCGCACAGCGACTGTGAGGGGGTCTCCGCGGTATCGCATGCCTTGGGGTTTGTGAAGGTTTTCAGAATTTGAAATAGGGTTTTAGAATCGTTTCCAGCTAGTTCAAGTTGATTAGCGATATGCATTTTCCGTGCGGAATTTATGTTTTTATGATAAGCAGATAGCGCGGTTTTGAATCTTGCTTTATCATGTTCATTGTTTGATTGTCGCCATTTCCGTTCCAAATTTTTACATTGGCTCTTTTCCTCCCGGAGACTGGAGGAGTACCAGCTAGTTGGGGAGTGTTTAGGTGGGTGGGTCTGCAGTTTCCTCAGTGCTATGTGATATATAGTGGATTGAACAATAGTGTTGTAATGTGTTAACTGTTCTTCTACACTATATGTGGCAGTATCGGTGTTCCAGGAATTAAAAGGGATATTGAATTGATCAGGATTAAGTTAATGCAATGGCCTGTACCAATATGTGGTGTGAGATTTAGAGGTGGGATGGACTCTGGGACATGTGAGTTGGAAGTCCACCAAAGAATGGTCTGACCAAGTCAAAGGATGAGTTTCCCCGCAGATGATGTTAGGGTAATTAGTTAAGACAAGGTCTAAAGTGTGCGTTGTTGAGCTTCAAGAGATCGAGTGTGGCAAGATCTGTCAGGCAGGCTGTGGTGTCCAGATTGGCAGCATTTTCGCTGTGGAAGTTAAAGTCCCCTAAGAATACAAAGTTCTAGGGTAGAAATGACATGGGGGGGAAATGAGCTCCATTAATTGGTTAGTAAAGTCTGACAGAGGTCTGTATACAAGAGCCCCTTTCCAGCTATGCTGTGGGTGTAGATCGAGTCTAAAAACTAGGCATTCAATAGAGTCCTTGCACAACTGGTCTAGAATGGTGATTGACACAGATTCCTTGTGTATAATGGCTATGCCTCCCCCTTCACGTTCTGGCCTTGCGAGTTTTTGGATTCGATAGTCGTCCGGAAGACCTGCCGCAATGGCAGGGTTGGAAGAGGGTTTGATCCAGGTTTCTCTGAGAAATCCGATGTGGGAGTCTGTGTCAGTCAGAAGGTCCCAGATATTAGCGGCGTGTTTAGGGAGTGATCTGACATTGGCCAGAAAACAGTTCCAGCCAAGGTTTGTGGGTTGGGGCTGGATGTAACTTTGAGGGTTACTCCTGCGAGGCCTCACTCCCTTTACTTGGTTGGGGAGCACCCAGTAAGATGGAGTATAATGAGGAGAAAAGCTCTGAAATTTACAGAATCTACAAGAGAAAGGTTCTTCAAGCAAAGTGAGGGAGTGTGCTCTGTGTTCACAGGGATTATGCATAGTCTTTAATAATGCGTCCCTTGTGTAGGAGTGGCGGTGGCGAGTGGAATTGGCAATAACTGGAGCATAACTGGCAGGGGTCATAGCTCCTGGCGACATCCAGGCGCGGACGGGCGCAGACGGGCTTGCATTAGGCACGTCATCGGCGCACCAGCGGCGCGCCCTCTGCGCGTCGGTTTAGGCATCTGTTTAAGTAGTGGGGTATGCGGCTAGACTGCTAACCTTCCTACTCGTCCCAAATGGAAGTGGTTATGCCTCACTTCGGGTAGGTGGCGCCTCCCTCCAAACAAACGGAACAATCCGCGCTGGACCGGGGAGGAGCGCCGTTACTGAGTGCAGCAGGTAATTTTACAATTTTAAAATTACAATTCTACAACTTGTTAAAAATATATAAGAGTGATTTGACTTAGATAAGGAGGAGTTTTGTGAACCTCAGTAGGAGCAATATAATCTCTATTTGTCATCTTGTGTGTCATCAGACACTTATCTGCTGCTACTCCTCCTATACCTCGTAGTTCTCAGTGGAGGCCTGCTTTCACTTGAAGGCGTGGTGGAGGTGGTTGTAGAGGCTGCAAAGTCACCTGTGGTTGCTGAGTATATGAAAATCATGCATTAAAATCGTGCCTCATTGTTGGTATCCCTCTAGACCTGGTAGCAAGGATCGCACTCGTCCCTGTACCCAGGTGTACTGATCAACCAGTGCCAGTCTGTCTTTTTCGTTAAGACAGAGATGTTGATAAACCCCTGCCTGGATGCCCTACTCAGTCATTCCAGCATGTGCTTTACATTAAGCTGACCAGGGTAGAATGCTATCCCATGATGATTTAAATTGTGAAGTTGTTAGCGCCTGCAGTATAACCACTACCCTGATCACTGACATGCTGATGCAGACAATGACTACAGCATCTTTCCCAGTGACAATACAGCCCTTGAGATTTTACCAGATATCAGAAGTCTTTGCAAAAGGTTCTGCTGAAGGTTTGGAAGGTACATCTTGCTTCCAGGAAACCTTAGAAGTTGTTCTTTGGATAAGGATGCCAGGTTCTCTATTGAAGCTGCTTCATCTGGCACGTTTACTTTTAGAAGTGTCCAACTTCTATTTGCACTGTATGCCTTTGTGCAGGGTACAGGGAAGGCACTCCTCAGACTCTTCCTATGCAGAGGGAGTCCCCTTAGCAAGATCTTCACTGGCGGAAGGTATGGCATATTTTGCGCTCTATAGGCTTGAGAGTGGTTAAAATAATAAAGAAACCCAAAAAGCCTAAATAGGAACTACTTGGAGGCCAATTTCAAATACAGTTTTCCTCTGTTCCACAACCCATAAAACAACACTCTACTAAAGGAAAGCTGTAGAAGGGTATGGCAGAAGAAACACAATGGGCAAATCTGAGGTGAAGACATGAAAATAACATACTTGTCTGAAAAGGAAAAAGCAGATCTCTGAAAGGACCCCCACACTAGATGGAGTGGAAATCAGAGTACCTTCACTTCACTTAATGAAGTTTGCCCAATTTTCAGTTAGGTGAAGGTGCAGCTAATAAAAAAACACCTCTTATAAGGTCTTTAGATATGCTAACAATGTCATTTTAGAGGAGACTTCCATTCTGATGACGAGAGCCATTCATGGCATGTGAATCTATAAAGATTCAGTGTTGGCGAAGATGCAGTTATAGTCTCAGCAGGACTTCTGGAGATGGAAGGTGTGTCTCTCTTGGAGGAGTCAATATTCTCTACTATTCAAAGACTTCAACCTATTGGAGGGATTTTCAGAAGAAACCCAGGTTAGGTTTGAATTAAATCTTGGTTTCTATACAAGGCTGATCATTAGGTTCTCTTCTTTGCATTTTTCAGCTCCATGCTCCTTAATAAAAAAAAAACAACAGACCCATATTCCCTTTCTGGACCGAGATGATCAACTCTTCGCTGGCCCAAGGTGAGGTGCTTGATTTTCTCAAAGTTGGCTAGGTAACACCACTTCTGAAAAAACAAGGGGCAGACCCAGACTACCTTGAAAACTTCCAACCAGCGTCCCGTGTCTCATGAAAATTATCAAGCTGCGTCTCAGCTCAATTCAATTGAAACATTGCTGATCACTAGCTGCTAGACATTCATCAATCTCTCTTCAGAGATGGCTGTAGCATGCTAATTATGGATGATATTCTTCGCCTCCTAGACGAAGGAAACCCGTCTACTCATATTCCTTGACTTATCTATGAAGTTCAACACAGTCAATCACAATATCCTACTTGACATCGCTGGAGACAAAATGGGCATAAAAGACATTTGCCTTAAACGGTATCAAAGAACTGCTCACACCTACATAAATTAAACAAATCAATATCTGTAACAAATCACTATCTGATTTGGCTCTAATTACTCAAGGTTTGTCCTTCACCCGTTATGCCCTGTACTTGGAACAGCTAAATGCAATTTTAAAATGATCCAACTCCTGCTATCATCTATCTACATGACAATGACACCCCACTATACCCGAAAATGTCTTCCAAAGAACGCATAATCCCTTTAGACAATACCCTGCGGGACATTCAAGCTTGGCTGTCCTCCAGCCACCTTAAACTAAACCCAATGAAAACAGAATTCCTCCTTACCCTTCTTACCCAGGTCCAAGACTAGCCAGACTCAATAGACAATTTTCAGCTTCCAACCCAAAAGCACAAGTAACTCGGGATAACCAGCAGCAAGAATAGAAATATTTAGGCACACATAAATGCCAAAACCAGAAGTGCCTAACATCAATAAACAATTTCAAGACCTTCACCCCAGAATCTGATTTTAAACGTGATACAATTCCTTATTATCTCCAGACAAGACTACAGAAATGCGCAGCTCACTGGATGGCCAATATCCGACCTGGTCGCAATGACAGCAACCTTAAACGCTGCAGCAAGATTGATCTAAGGAGCAAGATGTTCTGATCATGTCACAGCTGTGCTCACTACCTCAACTAGCTCCTGATTGAAACCAGATGCTTATTCAAAACAACTTGCATCACCCACAAAACCATATACGGTGGCACTCCGAAATATCGAAGTGAAAAACTCCTGCTATTCCAAAGCTGATACTCATTATGTAGCTCTGAATTCTTACTCCTAAAATCTGCTGGGTTACAAAAATACAAAAACAATTCCAGCAATTCCAGTCTTCTATGGAAATGCACCAAATATGGAATTCAGTCTCCAATGAGGACCCATAAACCCTAACTTTGTAGCATCTACTAGATCAAAAGTACCTACATAACTACCTTTCTGGTCCAATGGATTGTACGCCCTCTGCAGAGGTATAAGGTAACCTTCCAACAAAGCCAACGAGAAGATACCGGAACTGTTGATCCCTTAAGCTTTCACAGCTGTAAAACAATATTGCCGCCTCGAACTCTCAGTGTGGGATTCCCCGTTTTGTTGTCCTTGAATCTCCTTCTGTATGGAATTCTCTGTTTTGCTTATCCTTGCATCCTCCCTCCTGTAAGTGACTACATGCTATTTGACTTGCTTCAATTAAACCTAAGTCTACTTTCGCATTATTGCATCTTTCAGATTTCTCATTGTAAAGCACTTTTACACCGTTGGGTCTAGCCCGAGCTATACAAAACTACAAAGAAAGAAAATAAAGAAAGTGGACAGAAACTGCCATGATATATGTAACCTATGGAGACACTGAGTAGGTCAGCAACTGAGAACTGTCAGCCAAAGCTAAAGCCAGTTTGTAGTAGAATGCCACAAAAACAGCTGTTTGAGGAGAAGGGACCAAAGGGGTGAATTTCCTGTTCTTTTTTCCTGTGGCCACATCTTCCTTGCGAGTGAAGGGTTCTTGAAGCAAGGAAAACAAAACATTTCCCAAGGCAAGGCAGGGGGGTGCAAAACTCCAGGCAGAGAAAAATAATATCTAATTGTGGATCATATCTCGGTTCTCAATGGATGGCCGAAAATAGGTCCTTAGGCCAGTGTACATGGGCTTCATGGAAAAGGGGGCAGTGGACTGGGGATCAATGATACCCAGGTGTGTGTAGTAACTACCCCGCTATTTTTTCAATATTAGGTTTTACGATAAAATGCTACGTTTCATATCTAGACTATCTTTACATACCCATAACACATATTAAACGTTGTCTGAGGTTTACATCCATTCCTTTTAAATCTGTAAACAAGGCTCCAATAATACATTATAATTACTCACAGATTTATTTCCAGGTCCGTGTAGAAAATAATTCAGTGCCTGTGGATCGCTATAAACAAGAGGAAATAAAATGCATCGTAAATGTATTTCTTGCAATCAAGCTGAGCATCTATATATATATATATATATTGTATTCTATCATATTCCTCTGCTCAAAACCAAAATAGGTTCTGTAGGCAACAGTGTTTGTAGTTATGGTTTCTATATATCATATGTTAACTGCTAAAAGCGTATTTTTTTTTATATATTGGTATAACTCGAACATTATATTCTCTGTATTTTGTAATTACTGACATGCTATTAAGTAGCTGTGTGGGAGCATTATATCCGCACTCTTGCCAAACACATTGCAGTCAACATTTAACTTAACTTCCACACATCAATGTTTACATCTTCTCACTCTTCCTCTGTGCCCCAAACTCTATTTATCATTGCCATTCATTGACTGCTTTTCACCATTACTGCTAGACATCAATAATACGAATTGGCAGGTTTGTAAAGTTACCTCCACAGTGAGTTCATTTGAAATATGTACCAGATCTGTTGAATGAGATATAGTACCCGATAATTCATCACAGTCAGATAAAAAAGGTAATAAGAACACGAATAGGCAACTTACCCTATAAGATCGAAGAGACAGTCATCGTCATCATCCATGACAACTAATAAAAAAAGCAAAGGCTAGAGTTTAAAGAAAAAGAAAACCTTTAACCATGATGGGCTACAACAAAACTGTCCTTTCGGTAACACTTGTGGCATCCACAATCCACGATTTGTTTTAAAGCCTGCCGTTTATACTAGTAGTAAACAGATACATAACAATTTAAGATAAATTAAACTACTCTTTAATATGATTCATACATCGAAAATTGCATTATATTAACTTTTGTACCGCACTGATCATTACAGAAAATAATGAACTGAATACAAATAACTTTGGGTAGGGGAAGTCCACGGTTATAAAGCTTTTGTTACTTCGTGAATTTATCAGTGACAAGTGTACAGTACAACTGAAAAGTACCTTCTTTTCCAAATATTTAAGATGATCTCTCCTTGGCTCCCCTACATTTGCTTATGATTTTAATTATAATGTGCCTGGCAATTTATCAAATAGCGCTAGGACACACGATACTTTAAAGTTACAGTATATGGTTATGAAAATCATACAAAATGAAATGCAAAGTTACAACATATCAATTCCACATTTTTTTTAAAAAGAGCAAAAAAATAAGGTTTGGAGGCGTGGCTTATAGATGAATGTATTAGCCGAGTCTCATTGGGGCCCTCCATTTTCCCCATCACAGCATATTTAAGACACCTCAAGGACTACATTTCACTGAGCTGTCTGCGCTGTCAGGCGGAAGATCAGAACTGACAGCTTGAGCAGCCATGAATCAGCAGCTGTGTGTGTGTAGTGCCCCCCTTAAGAGACTAGAGCACGCACAGTGATGAAGTAGGAAAAGCCCCGAAGTGGTGAGCCGGGCCCTCGGGTGAAGGAGGGACGAAGGTTCGAGTAGTGCACCACTGTCGTCTAAAAGGGTCATGCCTTAAGGACCTGCTGATGCTGTAAGGGCAAATTCTGAATGCCGGAGCAGAGGTCAGCAGTATTGCGCCTCCCCAGCCTAAGAGGAATGCCCCAAGCAGGCATCCCCTGTAAGCAAACTGACAAACTGATGCGCGACTGGCCACAATGGTTCTCCGCAGTGGGGGCACTTTGGAGACAGGGGGTGGAGGCGCAGAGCCTCTGTGAGGCAGTAGTGCTGTGGTGAAATGGGCAAGAGTACTGCCTGGAAAGTTTTGGCAGCATCAGGCCTGAGTAACTTTTCAGTTGGCCGCACTTCCCTCACTCTGGCTGAGAGGACTCTTGCCTACTGCAGTCCCCCCACCATTTGGCTGAGATGACTCCTGCCTACTGCAGTCCCCCCACCATTTGGCTGAGATGACTTGCCTACTGTAGTTCCCCCAGCACCTTTGACTTCTGCTGGTGATTGTCTGGTGTAGGTTTGGCAAGAAGAGTAACACAGTCACACAGGCCGATCGTGGATGGCTGGAGTCTGTAATTGTTGGATAGGGTGACCAGATCTTGAGAACCAAAAACCAACTGTGCTGGCAGAATGACAACTCTTATCAACATAGGAACGCAGAAGAAGCACTGGGAAAATAAATAACATTTAATTTCTAAAACCAGCATCATACCTGTTGAATAAATTGCTTATTATAACAGCTGCTCACTAGCACAACTTTAGAACAACCAATAAGTGCCCCTCGCTGGTTTCAGTCTACCCCCTCTAAAAACCGGGACATAAGCCAAAATTGGCGAAATCTGCTGGGACAGCTGGTGGAAACCCGGGACTGTCCGGGCAAATCCGGGACGCCTGGTCACCCTATTGATGGAGCATAATTCAGCATCAGAGACCTCTCCAACACTTGTTGTTTCCTGGTGCCCTTCTTTGATGCCCACCGGAGGCACTGATTTGTACAGAGATAGCCCTCAAGGGGCTAGCTGAAGATGCCTACAACTTAGTGCTCCTCTAGCATGTGAACTTACTGACACTGACACTTGACACCTATGAGCTGAAGTGTGTGGCTAACATCCTACCAGAGAGGTGGTCAAGCTTGGCCCCATATAAGTAGATGAGAGAAAAGACAACACTTCTTGGTGAGTGTACATAAGTTTATTACCACCAACAGCACCGACGGTCAGGCAGCAACTGCCGCCCTCAAACTTTTCCACAGCTTTCTTCCCCCAAGCGTTCTATTCCAACTGTTCCACTACAAACATTCCATTTAAAGAAAAATCCAGCATAGTCCCTTACCTTACAACAAAAATGTATTACACAACATTTACACACGCCTTTCCCTCCAAAGAACAAAAGAAAATATCAACATAAGCATGTATCTTTGCATGTCCCACGACATAACTATAATCTATGCACATTATTAAAAACCAAATAAAATGGAATGAACATGACATTACTATACACAGACACCAAAAGCTATGACAAATTACATTACATAATCCTTGAATTTCGATGGTAAAAACCTCCTTGCACTCCTTTCGACCAAAATAGAAAAAGTATTGGACTTCTCTCGGGTACATACTCAGCTTTGGACCTTGGCACCACAATCACCATTCTTTTGTTCCATACTTTGCCATTTTCAAGAACTACCACCTGATCTTTTACTTCTTTAACTAAGACAGGAGAGGAACATTTGGAGTGCACTTTTTGAATATGGTGGGGAATTTTTACCCTAAAATGATCCCGTTTTTACACATAACTCTTTCCTTGTGCGACCTTTAACATTGGTACAATACCTCTCCTGCACATTACTCCTCACATTCTTCACCCTGTTCACGTCTATACATTTCCTTCCAATTCACTCTTTGTTCAAATGGGATCCAGCAGTTAGATCTCTTTATAGAGAGAAAGGAGAAATCCCCATACTGATGCGTGGAGTAGTTCTCATTGTCCACAATATATCCATTATTACCTTTTTCGAACTTAAACCATTCACCAAAGCCAACTGTAATTGATCCTTAATTACTTGATTCACCTTCTCAAGAAATCAGTTACTGTGGGGATGGTGCAACGAAGTCCTTATATGCTTGATAACATTCTTTTCCAAAAACTAATTTCTTCAATTTGGTAACATTATCTGTCCCTAGTTCCTGTGAAAAACCTTCTTTAAAAAACAGATCAATGACCAATCCAGCATTGACACTTTTAACAAATTTTACTTCAGTCCATTTTGACATATAATTAACCAAAACTACCACATACTTGGGAGAACTCACTAAAACCCCAAAAGGTCCAGACACATCAAGTGCAGCTTTTTGCATCATGATTTCCCATTGATGGTCACGGGGTAAAAAGGGACTGCACAGTAACTATGATTTATCACTTAACATACAGGCTTTCCACTCACACTCACACTATGCTCCACAGCTTTGTCCACACCAGTCCACCAAAATTGTTCCCTGATTCTATGTTTCATGGCACACATCTCAATATGTACCTCATGGGCGAGATCAAGCACTTTGGACCGATATTTCCGAGGGACAACTAAACGTTCAATCGCACGCAGTATTCCATCTACCAGGCATAATTAATTAGTTCATCTCCAATGTGCAACTAGAGTCTCATCCATGTCACGTGATTTGGGTCAATGACTTGAAACACACATGATGACTTCTTATAACACCTTGTCCTCATCATTAGCTAACCTCCATTCATCTTTCAATAAGGCACCACACGTAATGACATTTACAGAACACACACATTTCAAACCTTCTTCACCATATTCCACCTCTGAACAGCCAGCCTATACTGGCAAGCATGCTAGGCAGCCAGCATCAAGTCTTTTTCCCAGGAATATACTGCAGCTTATACAGATACTCTTGCAGCCTGTTCAGCCACATGGCAATGTGGGGTGCCACTTTTCCACCTTTACTTGTACTGAATAATTCCGCCAGTGGTTTATGATCCATAAGTAAAATTAACTGACTCACCCACACAAAGTTTCTGAAATATTGGACACCCTAGCACAAATGTAATGTTTCTTTTTCTAAGGTGGAGTATGTAGATTCGGTCACATGTAATGACCACAAGGTAAGTGCAATCATTCCTTCCTTGCTCCTACTCTATCTCTGCATCAATGCAGCACCCAAACCACAATACACGTATCAAGGGCATCAACTGTTTTAAAAGGACAGGAAGAAACGATATCTTTTTTTATAGCCTTAAAAACTTTTTCACACTTGCTATTCCAATCAGACCTAGTATCTTCCTTTAGCAAAGCTCACAAACATGCAGTTTTACTGATGAAATTCTCAACAAACTTAGCATAATATTCTATTAATTCAAGAAATTATCTAGGCTGTTCTTTATTTTTGGGTGCAGATGTCTCTTCAATTGCTCTCAGAAGTTTCATTTTCGTCTTCACCCCTTTCACTTGACACATGATGCCCCAAATAATCCACCCAACTTTGGTTCTTTAAGAATTTCCAACACTTCACTCTTTCATCTTTCTCATTTTCATCCTTAGCATAAATTAAAATATTGCCTTGAAAACAAGCAACCTCTGAAATGCCCTTGTTCAACAATCTTTGAAATGCCAAAGAGGCAGAAGCCAAACCAAATGACATTCCCTTATAGCGATATGCCCCTTCTAGGGTCGCAAATGAAGTTATTTGCCAGGACTCCTCACACAACTCTACTTGATGCTATGCCGTTGATAGTTATAAGGAAGTAAACACTACAGCCCTCTTAAGAGTGGCCAACATTTCATTTATATTGGGAAGTGATTGAGAGTCTACCCAAATGTTAGAATTAAAATCACGCAAATCTACACAGTTTATCAGATTTGCTCACCAGAACCACGAAAGCCAATCATTATAAACCTTCAATTGGCTCAATGATCCCCAGACTACATAAATTATCCAATTCAGACTTGATCTCCTTCCTTAATTTAGTGGGTATTTGGCGTACTTAATGTACCACTGGTTCAGCATGTTCCTTCAACACAATAGGATGTTGGAACCTTTTCAGTTTCCCAAGCTCATACGAAAAAGCTTCTGGATACTTACATACCCACGGACATTCATCTACATTGCACACTTCAAAGATATACAATTCAAAACCTCATTGTCTCGACAAAACTAGTCCAGGAGGATTGGAATCAAGAATAATTTCAAAAGCTTGTTGATCATTCCACCCGACTAAATTTACCCGTCCTTAGCCACATATATGGTACTATTGGTTGTTTTGTCATCGAAACTCAGAGTGGCATCAAACTGGCCTACAACTTCCACCCTTTTTCCACCATAAGCAAACATTTTAAAACACAAGTCTTTGAGGCATGATTGTTTTAACTTCGAAAATTTAGACTCTCCAATCAAAGTGAAAGGTGAACACAAATCAACCATGACTCACTCTGACGTCACTCATAGTAATGTCACAAAAAGGAGGTTTTCTTCATTTGACAGTTCTTATAGAAGCATCCTGAACAACTCCATATTAATCAACATCATGTGCAGATAACAACAATATTACACTTTCTGCACAATCAGACGTATCATCTATGGACCTCACTATTTTCTCACTTAGACGTTTTGGGGTTCTGCACAACTTACACGTGCTAGCAAAATGACCTCTTTTCACATTTGAAACAAGTTTGGTCGAAAGCAGGACAGCTTTTTGCAACGCACATGCAATTTGCCACCACATCTAAAACACAATACTTCCACTCTCTCACTCACCATTTTGTTTCCTCTACGATTTTCATTTGTTTGGGGTTTATCTGATCTTGATTGTCACCCATGAAGTGTATGATTTTTTTCTCAGACTGTCACAGACTGTTTGACAATCTGTTTCATCTCCTAGGTCGTTTTCTCCCCACTCATTTCCATCATACAATGTTCAGAATGCTCTATGCTTGTAGCAATAGCAAGTGCTGTTTTAAAAAATGGATCCTCTATTGATAACAATTGCTCATGAATTATCTTGCTCTTTGTCTTCTCAATTTATTGATCACAAAATATCTCCCACCCGGGCTTAACCTTACATGTGCTGATAAAAACGCTGCACCACTTGTGTGGCTGGGCCTAGTGCCCTTGATAGGAATGGAACAAACTGAGGTCAATGGAAGTCTCCCCGCTAGGATTTCCATTGACCTTCGTTTGATCTGTTTGTCTCGCAGGCACTAGGCCCAGCCACAAAAGTGGAGCAGTGGTTTCTATCAGCATAAGACAGGTAACGCTGCGGATTCCAGAAGTTTCCATCACAGAAATATAAGGAAAATGTGTGATTTGAGGTAAAGTTTGAGGTTGCAGGGTTGTCTACTTTTCAAAAATGTTTATGGTTACCAAAATCTGACTGTGGTTCGTACAGACCGATCTCCCTCCTAAATGCGGAACCTAAGATTTTGGCTAAACTATTGGCCAACCGTCTGATTACTGTTATCGAGAATCTAGTCCATCCCGACCAGTCGGGTTTCATTCCGCATCGCAATACTGCACTTAACCTGCGAAGGGTGCATGGGGTACTGGGCAGAGCAGCCTCTATTCTGGAACCAGCGGTGATAGTCTCCCTAGACGCTACTATGGCCTTTGATACCACTGAATGGCCGTATCTCTGGGCAGTGCTGGAAAAGTTCGGGTTCGGCCCAAACTTCATTCGATGGGTACAGCTCCTATATGCCAACCTGCTGGCCTAAGTAGTGGTCAACAACAAAAAATCTGCCACCTTTGAGCTGGGCCGGGGGACCCGGCAGGGGAGCCCGCTGTCCCCTCTCTTATTTGCCCTATCCTTGGAACCACTGGCGGCATGGATACGCTGGGATCCGATGATCCGGGGCATCCGCTGGTCCCCAGATTGGGAAGACCGCATTTCGCTCTACGCGGATGATATCTTGCTGTACTTGACCTCTCCCAGACGGTCCTTGACTGTGGTTTTAGATATTCTTGCCATATTTGGCAGGTTCTCTGGGTACTCTATCAATTGGGGCAAATCTTTGTGGTTTGCTTTGGCTGGGGAGCTGCCCGTCCCACCGCGGGGATGCCCAATACAACTATGCTCCGATGGGTTTAAATACCTGGGGATTTTTCTCTCCCTGAACCCATCGCTCTGTTATTCCCAAAATGTACTCCCCCCCCCCCTCTGGCCAGGCTGCGCAAGGACATAAGTAACTGGAAATCACTCCCGCTCTCCCTACTGGGAAAGGCGGCCCTTTTTAAGATGATGTCTTTGCCCCGGTTTATATATGCCCTGCAGAATTCCATAGACCTGGTACCGGCGACCTACTTCAGAGAGGTGGAGAGCCTCCAACGTGACTTGCTATGGAGTGGAAAGCCGCGTATTGCCCTTAAAAAGCTCACTTTAAATTGGTATGATGGGGGAATTAGCCTCCCCGACATTAAGAAGTATTATTGGGCGGCCCATCTGGCGGCCATAAACCATGGCACTTACACCCTCCCCGGGAACCCAGGCTATACTATGGACAGGTGGCTCCTACCGGGTGGGAACTATAATAGAGCTCTCTATTCCGGGCTGCGCCGCTTTGCCCTCACGGGTCCCACCAAACATGCAGTCCACGTCTGGCACATTGCCACCAAATGTCTCGGATGGAGTCGCAGGCTCACTCTTGCGACGCCACTGTGGGACTCCGAACAACTAGGTAGCTTGTGGAAAAGCAAGGGGTTCAACAAGTGGGACCTAATAGGAATCTCGCAAATACGTGACCTATGGGATAAAAATGACGTTAAATCATTCGCCACCTTGCAGCAGCAGTTCGACTTAGCAAATTCGGAAATTTTCCGATACACACAGGTCAGGCATGCTTTGCGTTCTCATCTACAGCGCGGTAACACCCCTCCTGAATCCTCCCTACTGGAAGATAGAGTTTTAGATGGTCTTGTTCCCGATAACACTATATCCCTAATATATAAGAAACTAATAAACAACACGCCTGACCCCCTCCAGTCGCTTCGGGAGAAGTGGTCCAGGGATGGAATTGAGATGGATGATGAGGACTGGCAGGAGGCCGTATCTTCGCCTAGAGTCGTAGCAATACCGGCACACCTCCGGCTAGTTCAGCTCAAAATCCTCCACAGGGTATATGTGACTGTTCCCCAATTGGTGCGAATGGGGAGAATGGATGAAGAGCACTGTAGGCGTGGGTGTGGCCAAACAGGCACCTTCATGCATATAATCTCGGAATGTACTAGTATTCAATCTTACTGGCGTAGCGTGCATGATGTTATTAACACTGTCCTGTCCACACAGCTCACCCTGAATGCTCGTAGATGTTTGTTGAATATCTGGGAGCCGAATTATTTGAATGACTGCCAGCTGCAAAGGGCTCTCTGGGGCTCATGCTTGCTAAAAGAAACATTGCTCAGAAGTGTGGGGCATCTCGGCCTCCGGAGGTGGGCGATTGGGAGAAGGACCTAGACTGGTCAATGTTCAGAGAAAAAACTGTGTATGTAGCCCGTGGCTGCCCCAAGTAGTGGACACGTGTGTGGGGCATGTGGAATTCATATCCTGGGGATGTGTGTCAGCCACCTTTCTCCCCCATGGAGGAGGACCCCCCCTCGCCCTAGACGTTCCATATGACTTATATTTTTGCACTACTTGATGTACCCTGTCTCCAACTTGTGATTCTCTTATTTCTCCTCTGCAATGTGATTGATATGCTGGTGCTGATTAATAAAAAGTTTTACACAAAAAAAAAATGTTTATGGTTTGTGGGTTTGCTTGGATGGCGCTACAGCATGGCCCTAAATACAGTGGCTACCCCAATTGCTTATCTATCAATGCAGCGCTTTAGCACCATTTGTGTCATGTTCTCTTGGCACACCCACACAAGTGGGGAACCATTCTTATTCGGGGACATATTGTACAACAAGGTGGTAAGAAATGTGCAGCTCCCCGGATATTCCAGTACTTTCCTTCACAGAAATGTCGGGAATATTTGCTTTTTTGTCAAAGTTTGTGGTTAACAAGGGATTCCGGGCAAAGCAACATGATGAGAGCCACGCACGTCACCCCACCCTGGATTCCCGCAGGAGTCTGTTTTTTAAAAAAATGCAAGTTTGCTAGGTTTCCTGTGAGAAACCAGGACTTTTTGCGGTGTCCCCATACTTTATGATTCCGTTTTGACTACTAGATGCTGGTTTTCTGACTCTACACACCGGGCTCTTCTAAACAGACCCATGGCCTGTACTCTGTGTAAAAGGTACATGGTAATTAGGTATAATTACAATTGGTACTGCAAACCTACCTATAAGGGACATAATAAAATATGTTATATAAGTCCTGGTGAGGGAAAAACTGCCATATTAGTTTTCCCTATTATAGTGCATTAGCTCCGTAGGCTAACATAGGAAGGCTTTATTAAACTTAATAAAGTCTAACTATTGACAGGATTGAGCTAAAATAATAATTCAAAGTATCTAAATAATAGAATAAATCCAACAATGTGCCAAGGTTAGATTTATTATAACTATCACAGAAAAGAAGTCATAGAATGTGTCGGAAACAATTAAGAGTCATTTAGATGTAGAGGATTCAGCGGCCTTGGTCCTTTTGGACTTAAGTGCCGCTTTCGATACAGTATCTCATAAAATACTCCTGAAACGTCTGCAAGACATTGGGGTTAGGGACTTAGCCCTGGCCTGGATTAAATCATTTCTATCAGAAAGATCTTTTCAAGTCTCGGCGCCTACCTTTGCCTCACAGGAGATTGAACTACACCAGGGGGTACCACAGGGCTCTATATTGAGCCCATTATTATTTAATCTATACGTTAGCCCGTTGGCGGAGCTGGCTAAGGGAAGGGGGCTTTCGTTCGTATCCTATGCCGATGATACCCAATTGATGATAGCCTTTTCTAGGAAATGTACCATCAATCTAGATAATTTCAAGGACGATCTGCTGGTTATTTCTGACTGGATGGCAGTGAATTGTCTACAACTGAACACCGGGAAATCGGAAATCCTGCTATTTGGGAAGGACAGGGAGCTATGGACTGATTTTCATTGGCCGGACCATTTAAAACCTGCCCCAGTCCCTAGGGACACTGTAAAAAATCTTGGGGTAGAGGAGGAGCCAAGATGGCGACCGGGACGGCAGCGTAGGCTCCCGGCTCCGTGAACCTCCGCATCCCGCACAGATATCCTGCATGAGATCCTTAGCCTGCGCTATATGCCCGTGTTGGTGAATGAGAGCGGCAACCGATCGTGTGACTCCGAAGTTTCTGGCGGCGGTATCGCCGGAGAAATGTCCATTTGAAGTTTGCGGCCTATGCAACCCTGGAACCGGGACCTCGAGTGGATAACATGGCCGGGCGGCAGTTCAACAACAGCGGCCTTTGGTGACTGGGTGGAGTCGGACTAACCGGAGCGGTGCGAATATCGGCCTACATTTCGCCGTGGTCGTTCCTACCACTAAGCGTAGCGGAACGAGTGCATGCCCGAGGTGGCTAATCCAAGATTCCCCGGTGATTGCTTCAGCCTTCGCCGGTTAGCTGCCCGGCCGCCGCCCGTAACTCGCCTTGATTCTTGCGGACTGCTCCCGGATTTTCGCGGGCGCAGGTCCGTGGTGGGGATGACTGTTGCCCGTGACCACACACCAGATATATTTTTTGCCTGCCCCCGAAACCCTGATTCCAGTGACATGGAACCTGAGGCGCTTGTCCCTGAGTCCTGGTCCCAATCTGGGTTGGACCTACCCGGCGGCCATCTTGACAGGACGAAGTCTACCATCCTGTACACTGGGTCGCAGCACGATTGGAAGTGTGCGACTATGAGGAGCGTAGCGGAGCGAGCGCCGAGAGCTGTGCTGGGGTATGGTGATCTTCTCGAGGCTCTCGGTGCCCTTCATTCCACCTTGGTTCACGGCGCCTGGGTATTGGGGAGTAAGCTTGATGGGGTGGCATCAGCGTCGGAACAGTTGCTGCCAGCCTGTCCCCAGGTACACGGGGACTTCCTACACTGCGCACGGGAGGACAGTGTCGTGGCCGCCCCTGTGGATAGTGACCAGCTGGAAACCCCGGACAGTATCTTAACGTGTGATCGGCTGGCTGTGGGTCTGGTCTGTTCCGGAGGTCTTGGACCTGAGTGGGGGGTGGTGGCCTTGTCCCGTGTGCGGCCTCCGGCAACCCAGGCAATATTCAAGCAACGGTCGCCTGCTCTGGCTGATTTCGCCTTCTTGGACCTTGTGTGCAGTGCAGATCCTGGGGCAGCACTGGGAAAGACGACTCTCCATACTGCTGACTGTGTTGGTGTTCAGAGACTTCCACCCTATCTGTGTGTGTCACTTCCTGTTCTTTTCTGGACGCTCCTCTTCTCTGTAGCATTGGACATGGCACTGGGTCGATGGGTATGCATGGGTAGATTCGCAAAGAGTGGCCAAGGATAAGGCTGATCCTTCAGAGGTGGTCATCTAATAGGCGGGCGGGCTCAGAGGTTGCGTGCTCTCACGGCATAACTGTTAGTGTAATAGGCGCATAATGCTCCCCATTCTTCTTTGACTTGGTCGATTCTGTGTTGCTTATTGTTTGCTTTGGGGGAAAACATATTGTGCGGGAGGGAGAAGCCGGGGGCATGTTTTGAAGGCCCTCCTCCAGTTTATTAATATTCTCTCTACCCCCCCGTCTGGTGGGGTTTCTTTTCTTACTCCTCTTTCTCTGTTTCTTCTATATTTCGGGTCTGGTTCCGGGGCGACAGGCACGCTGCTGGGGGGGGGGGGGCCGTACTCATCTGCAGAGGTGCAGGGTGGGGGGTTGGGGGAGGGGATCCTTTAGTCTTTAACCCTTTTTTTCCATGGCCTCCTTTTTCTTCTCTTATTCTTCTTTGTCTTTCTTTTCTGGGATCAGCATGGTAGAACTCCTTCGTCGTTAATCGCTGCGTTTTCATGTGTGCCACAATTTCCGTGGTGTTTTCTGGGTTTTAGGGCAGGGGACTGCAGGCGCAAATGGCCGTGATATTCCTCCACATCCTGAACTTCTTGTTTCAGCGCCATTGACTAGATAAATTGCTGTTTATTGTTGACGTTTATTATTCTGCCTGCCATTTCTTGCTGCCGGGAAACTGTTTGGCACCTGATCCTTCCATCCTCCCTTATTATAAAATGAAAACCTTTTGTATCCTGGTCTCCTGCTTGGGCTGTTCAGTGGCCGAGAGTATACCAGCATGGAGATTCTGCTCCCCGAGGTGCTGCCTGTGATAAATATTGATTTCTGTTACTTTGACTGCTTAGCGGCCGGCCCCGGGGGTTGTAGGCCCATACTTGTTATTGGTTGAAATGTCAATAAAGGTTTTTCAAAAAAAAAAAAAAAAAAAATCTTGGGGTATGGTTCGACCGAGGACTGACATTTGAGAAACAAACAAAAGCCGTTGCTGGGGTCTGTTTTGGACTCCTGCGGGGTCTTAAGCCATTGCTCGGGTTTTTTCCTCCTCTGGTGCGACAGACTATCATCCAGGTGTCTGTTCTTTCTAGATTAGATTACGGTAATTGTCTATATTTGGGAGCTCCCAGGGCTAGCGTAAACCGCCTCCAGAGGGTCCAGAACGTAGCCGCACGGATCCTGGTCTCATTACCCAAGCATTGTTCAGTCGCCCAGGTGCTTTCCAAACTTCACTGGCTGCCAGTGGATAAGCGGATACAGTTTAAAGCACTGTGCATCTCACATAAGATTCTAGCCAAACAGGCCGCGCCGGGCCTCCTACACCTGTTGGAGGCTTATGTACCTGGGCGCTCACTACGATCTGCTGAACAAATTTTGGTCTGCGCTCCTCGAGTGTGGAGGGCCAGGGCAGGGGGCCGTTCGTTTCGATACTTGGCAGCCAAACTGTGGAATTCACTTCCGACATCCACTAGAACTATTTCTAACCACCTGGTCTTCCGTAAGGCTTTGAAGACCTGGCTCTTCCCCCTTGCTACCATTTAGCTGCCGTGAACTGCTTTAGTTCTTGTTTCTGGTTCTTTTGCTGCGCTGGGACGCCTCGTTGCTGTGGCAGCCATGCGCATTATAAATCTCAAATAAATAAATAAATAAATAGAATGTGTTTTTCTGATGTTCCTGAATCCAGTTCTAGTGCAGCCTCTCCTGATTGACCAGTCTTTGACAGGCTGAGCCAAACTGCTCTAATTAGGTGTGGCCTGAAAGGAAACAAAGAGATATCTGGTGGGAGGAGACCTGCAAGCTGCAAATTAAAAGGCAGGAAGGGAGCTGGGTAGCCAAACTGGTCTTTAAAGAGGGAAAGACAATTTGAAGTGGACCCAGGCCCACCCTCACTTCCTGCACCCCCAGCCAGATGTGATGGGATTAGCAGAGGGGCTGGAAGGGGCGAGTTAGGGAAAGTTAGCCACACCTGTAGGTTGGGTTAGCCAGACCTTAAGCTCCAGGAGAGATTTTCTCTGTTTTGGATTTTATTGAACAATGCTTTCTGGGACAAGAATTTGCCACACTATTGGGGATCATTGGGGGAGGCACTTGGTACCCCACTTGCCAGCCCAGAATGGTGGATAAATATGGGAAAGCTGTTTAGCAACACAGATTCCTGCCTGGAAAAACAAGAAGAAGAGGGACTGCTGTGCTGAAACCCTGGCCTTCACCAAGAAAACTGCACTCATAAGGACTGCACCTGCTGCACACTTTGGGCTTCAGCAAAAGAAGGACTTTGCCTGACTCTAAACGTTTGAGGAGTTGACTCCCTGAAAGGAACAGGTTAACAGAGCTCCAATTGCATCATCTGCAGCCAGAAGAAGCCAGCTGGACTTTTGAAAGAATTTGGCAAGGTGCAGTATGAGTCTTGTAATCCCAACTTCTAAAGGAGCAACTCGGAGATTCTGGAACTTTGGAATGCTTTTGTGGACACTTCAAGAGCCCAAAAAAGACCTTCTGGAAGTAGATCCAGAACGTTGGAGTCTTTTGGAGAATTTTTGTCAAAAAGCTCCATAAGTTGACAGCCCAGTTGTCGAGAGTGAAGTTGGCGACGTCGAACCACGGCCCAGCCTGAGATTCAGATTTGACCCACTGAAGCTTGAAGATTTTCATCGTCAACGAAACTCCCAGGAATTGACCAAGGCATCGCACTGAGCCAAGCCTCAGATCTGGAATTGCAAGCTGGGCTGACAAGAAGACTAGCTCGACATCGAGAGAAAAACCTCCAAAAAAGTGACTAAGTCAGAAGGTAAAAAGTTGATCGGTACCCACTAATCATTGTATACGATCCACGCTCCATCACTGTAAGCCTGTAACTTTGACTTTGTGCCGGTCCAGCACAACCAGATGTCCAAGTTGGCGCTTTTAGCTGAAAGCACTTGAAAATATCTTATCTTTAAAAATTTGTATCTCCCGTTCTCTACATTGAAGTTTTGTCGTTTTGGTGTCATTTTAATCATAAAAATATTTCCTAATTTCATCAATGGTTTCAGAGTTTTATTGCATGTTGTGGCTTACTTATTCAATGTGTTGGTATTTTTAACCTCTTCAGTGCCTCGCCCTTTCCCCGCCCTGTGCCGGGCGTTGAATTAGCGGGCGGGGTTCATGACGAGATAGTCTCGTCATGGGCACAGCGCAACCGCGCTCCTTGACGAGACTATCTCGTCATGGGCACTGAAGGGGTTAAATGCTTTACACATCTGTCTCCTAAGTTAAGCCTGTCTGCTCGCAGCCAAGTCACCAGGGGTTAAGCAAGGATTAATTTATTGAGAACTTGGCTGGACCTTATTTGTGACTGTGGTGTTATTACTAGTTGTAGATACCTACCTGCACCTAATATTAAACCACCTTCCAACATTTGGTAGGCAGTGGTGGGATCCAGTACTTGTGTTTGACTACACAATACAGTATTTCAGTGAAAATCTTTATAAATCCAATAAATTGACTTAGAATAAAATTGATATTTGACTTTTTTTTCAATTTGGACTACACTGCTTTGAATTCATGTGTAATTGTTCTAAATTATTCTAACGCTGATCTGCAAAGTATTTTTGTGACCCCACACTAAGGATACCATGGAGCTTGATCTGGCTAGCCTGACTAATCTAGAAGTAGCTGAGCTTAGGATACAGAATAGGGCCAAGGGGTTGCCAGCTGCTAATAGAATTAGAAATGCAGATACGATTAGGTCCAATAAGGCACAGTAAGGCAGAGTCTGCCCCAAGGAATGAAGGGGAGGATGACCCCTCCAACAACCTCCAGGAGGAAGATGACAACTTGTCTACTACTTCTAGCACTAGATCCAGACATTCAGCACATTGGGGAAGGGGAGGGCCCTTAGGATGAGAAGGGTTACCTCTAAATGCTGGGGTTCACTCCTCTGGGAATTGATCCAGTAGCTGTGAGGGATAGGCTCCTAACCCTAGAGGGGGATGAAGTAAAATCTTACCCCCACATGAAGAAATGCATGATCAGGAAGTTGGGTCTCACCTCAGATCAGTACAGCACACCCAGAAAGTAAACCCACATTCCTGGGTGGACTTTGTAGACAACTCAGTAAAGGCATTAGAGGGCTAGATACAGAGTAACAAAGTAAGAGTGCCTATGAGGGGCTCTATAGTCTGTTCAGGAAGGAGCACATTTTGAGTAACTGTACCTCAGACAAGTTATGCCATTATCTAGTAGACTCAAAACTTTCTAGTCCCAGAGAGCTGGCTGAGAAAGCTGACAATTGGGTGTGTACAAGAGTACCCAGGAAGTCCCTACCCAGGAAGTCCCAGGGGGAGGCTCCAAGAGGGGGGTTAGGCGCAAAAACACCTAAGGAGGGAGGTGGTAAGCCTATCACAGAAACTCCTCTCAGTACCCCTGAACCATAAAAAGGAGGAGAGCAAATCCCACCCCAACTCTGACAAGCAGAGGCTGGAGGATCCAGGGCTCAAAAGGTACTTGGACAACAAGGTGCATTTTGACTTTCCACAATTAGGTCACTTCAGGGGTGACCCCGCCTGTTCCAAAAAGGTGGTTAGAATCGGGCTGCTCAGAAGAGGACTCCTCAGATGAGAAGGCCATCATAGCATTGTGCTGGGAGACAGGTCCAGATGGTTAGCTGGTGATCCCGAGGGTGAGTGTGGGCACTTCCACCCCATTCAGGTGAATGGGATCCCTGCCACTGGCCTGAGAGACACATTTGCCAGTCTCACCATGGAGAGTGACAGGCTGCTGTCCCCAGACCTGTATGTGCCAGGAGAGACAAAAAGAGTATGGGTAGCCGCAGGTGAGGTCACAACCAAACCTTTTTCCATAGTGCCCCTAGAGAGAGAAGGTGCCTTTGACTGGTATAAGGTGGTAGTCTGTCCTGACCTCCCCTTCGATTGTATCCTAGGCAATGACCTCCCAGAGGCTGGTCTGATCCCAGACGCGGTCGTCAACCAGGGCGCCCCCCAACCAAAAGTTCCTGGGGAGGCCGCCCCTACAGTTAAGAGTCTGGGGTACCAAAAAATGGGAAAAAGACGAGGAAAGAGAAGCCACTCCTGAAGAGAGTCCCAGTGAGTCAAGAGTCTTCTGTCCCACTAAAGGAGAAATCCAAAGTTGGCACAGGTAAGGCTGCGCCTGGCCCAAAGGAAGTCCTGAGAAGTTAGGCAGCTGTCAAGGAGGCGGATGCCCTCTCCGCCGTGACAGAAGGGAGAGTGGAAGAAGGGTGTCTGCCACAGGATGTGCTAGCCCCCCACTCTGAACAGCAGAAGAGGTTCCAGGAGCCCAGTTGCCCCTAAAGAAGCTCAGCCACCTGGCAGTGGAGAGTTTAGGATGTGGGTCTGGATTCTGAAATCTGTCAGTAGCCTTTATTGGGTGCTGGCCTTTATGGCAGCACTGTACATGGAATGGCAGGCAGACCCTATAGTCAAAAACAAGTTGGGACCCCTGACCCTGTTGGTCATGGTGGGGTTGCCAAGTGTTGGGTACCCTCTGTGGGTAAGCTAGGTGTTGCCCTAGAAAACTAAGAAATAGAAGAGGTGGGCACCTCACTGCCCAAAGAAAAAGGAGAGGAAGAAAATGAACCAGCTGTGATGAACTTTCAGTTTAAAATGAGTCCTATTACGTTTATGAGATTTGTAAAGCGCATGGCTGCCCAGGGGCTTCCCAGCGCTGCCGAGAGGAAGCAAAGTGTGGAGAAGAAGATTTAAGGGAACAGTCACGTCTTAAGTTTTTTTCCTGAAACCTCTTTCATTTCTGGTCAGTCTCAGTTCCTTGGTCATTGAGTTCCAGAGCTTTGGGGCAAGGTGTGAGAAGGATCACCCTGCCCATCTCGATTTCTTTATCCTTGTAGTGTTCATAAGGTAGTAAGAAGAGGACCTGAGAGATCTATTGGGGACGTAAGGGGTGACCATGGTTTTTAACAGGGCTGGACCCCTATCGTGCATCGCTCTATGAGCTAGGCAAAGGGCTTTGAACCTCACCCTGGACTGGATGAGGTTTTTTTAGCGAGGATCTGACTGACTCTTGTCTAGGGATTTTCAGGAGCATCCTGGCCGCGGCATTCTGGACAACTTGTAGCCTGTCGACCATATATTTAGGGGAGCCCAAATACAAGGAGCTGCCGTAGTCTAATCTTGAGATCACTAGGGCCTGGACCACTGTTCAACGTGCATGCTTACGGCTGAGGTCCATGATCTTACGGATCATGCACAATATGCCGAAACAGACTGCTGAAAGTTTTATAGCTTGAGTTTCCATGGAAAGGTTGTGTTCTAGCCACATCCCAGGTTTTTAATGGATGGCTTTGGAGCAGGAGGGGCAGCCCAGTCCTCTGGCCAGCTGATCTTAGCCCAGGGCCCTGGGCAGTTGCCCATGAACATCAGGTCTGTTTTGTCGCCATTCAGTTTTAGATTGGAGTTGGTCACCCTTTTGGCTATCTTTTCCAAGCATGGTACCAGCTGAAGATGATTAGAGTTCATCTCTTCCGACACTGAGACTACCAACTGTGTATCATCAGCATAGGACACAATGGTGAGTCTCAACTCCTGTGCAATTTTTGCTAGAGGGGTCAGGTGAACATTGAACATGGTCCGACTGAGCGCCGAGCCCTGGGAAACTTCATGGGGGGCTGGATATATATCAGATAGATTGGCCAATTCCATGCATTGGTACGATTTATCACTTAGGAAAGAGGAAAGGCCTTTTTTGGCTTTGTTCTGTATCCCGATGTTGATGCCTCTGTATAAGGATATTATGATCCACGGTATCAAAAGCCGCACTTAGATCTAAAAGAAGAATGGCGGTGGATCCCCTTTGATCCAGTATCATTTTTAGTTTATCGGTTATTGTTAGAAGGGCCGACTCTGTACTATGTCCTGGGCGGAACCCCATTTACATCTGGTGCAAGATGTTATTTTCCTCCAGGACCAGTAAGATGATACAAATGACATATTTTTCTACTACTTTACCCAAAATGGGTAGTAGTGAAATGGGGAGGAGATTCCCCAAAACCGAGGGATCAAGTTGCAGTTTCTTGAGCAAAGGCTTCACTATGGCGTATTTCCACGTCTTAGGGACTATCCCAGTACTCAGTGATAGTGAAAGAAGGTCTGCTATCGTGGAGAGAATGGAATCACCAAACTGAAGTAGGATGTGAGGGGGGGGTGGCGAGATCAAGTGGAGAGTCATACTTAATTTTGTTTAAGATTAGTCTCGTCTGTCCTTTGCTCAATATCGGGAATGTATCCAGTACTGGATGATGTGGCAGGCTGTGTTGGTCTAGACTGGATAATTGGATTTTCATATCTGAGGTTGCTTGCCTTTCTTTGGGGCTATCCACAGGGTTCAAGTGTAGCGAGTTGATTATATTTTCTACTTTGTTGTTGAAGAAAGTGGTTAGCTCATTGCATCTCTCCTTGGGAGGATTGAAGCGTGTGAGCACTTTGTTTGATCGTGGTGAGTGACTTCACGATTGTAAAAAGTTCTTTGGGGGAGTTGGAGCCCATATTTATCCTCTCTTCGTAAAATGTTGCAGGCGCTTCTGTGATGTCATCATGATATTGTCTGATAGCTCTTTTGTATACCAGCTTGAGGTCTGGCTCAAAAGTTTTCCTCCAGTTCCTTCCGAGTTTCTTACAATTCTTTTTTTGAGTTGCTAGCTGGTTATTGAACCAAGCTGCTCTTTTCGGGTTGTGTTGTGCTGTCTTTCTAGGTCTCTGAAAACATTTGTCTACCAAATGGTTGATCCAGTCTACCCATTGTTTGGGTGCCTCATTAAGATCTTTTGCTAAAGAGGGGTTAGTGGACACAAGACATTTGATCCAGTTTACTGGTGCAGCCCTGGGCCAATTCCTGCATGGATTCAGATTATCTGCCGACAGCGTTTGTGTGACAGATATCGTAAACAGAAGAGGGATGTAAAAATGGTCAGACCATGGAATTTGGACTGGAGTGAGGACCTGCAGTCTGGGGCATTAGAAAAAATGAGGTCAAGGATATGCCCTTTTTCATGTGTGGCTGAACCCACCAGCTGGGGAAGTTGCAGGGCCTCCAGAGCTGATAAAAGTCTGTTTGCTGATAAATTGCTGGGATCGTCCAAATGAAGATTAAGGTCACCACGCGCTGTAATAGTACCCTTTCCTACAATAAGGCTGGCCAAGAGGTCGGGAGAGGCCTCTAGAAATGTCCTACTCGCCCCTGGGTGCCTGTAGAAAAGAATTCCTGAGAAGGAGGAAGTGGGGGCAAGTGATATTCTAAATAGCATGGCATCACAGTTGACTAGTGGCAGTGAAGTGGTGGAACAGCTAAACTGTAATTTGTAAATAACAGCCACCCCTCCTCCTAACTTTCCCACCCAGTCCTGTCGGCTGATGCCATATCCAGGGGGGAGGGTCATAGCGATATCTGACGCCAAACTCTCTTTAAGCCAGGCTTTTGTAATAAACAAAAAGTCAAGAGCCTCTTACTCTAGAAGCAGCCCATTTTCTATTTTGTGTCCAGTTAGGGATCTGCAGTTTATCAACCACATATTCAAAAGGGCATTGTTGTCTTGGGTACCTTGGGTGCTGCTATGGTTAGGCTATCTGTGGTGAAATAGCAATGTTGGCACGACATTCCACTTCTTGAGTGAACGACTAGCTCTAGAGAGCGTGCGCAGAGTGAAAACACGGCAGGCCTGAGCTGCCACAGTTCGTCATCAGAGAATTTTATGTGACTTGGGGGGGTCTGTGGGGATTTGCGCAGGGTTCCTCGCCCCGTACGGGCGCGTATGGGCACAGACGGGCTTGCCTTTGGCATGCCTTCGGCGCACCCGATGTGCGCATCCATGCTGCTGCCGCCATTAATAGGCGGGCCTGATCAACTGGAGCGCTAACCTGAGTGTTCTTCTCTATGGGCACGTGGAGTAGCTCGCTCCTCTTTATGATAGAGTGAGAAACCCCACGAGTTTAGGCAATACAAGAGCTTTGTACTTGATCTGCTATTACTGTAGAGATGGGTCAGATTTCCAGAGGAAGTGACCTTAGCAGGAGGATGTAAGGCAGAGTAGGTCCTGCAATACTACAGCTTAGTTTCCTTACTTTCTTCCTCGCCTGACAAGCCAGGAAAACTCTTCCAGGGGTGGGCTAAGTCTCCTTGGCGTGTTGGCTGGTGGGGGGGAGGGGTTGTGTGGGAAACCAGGACTTGTTTGAGTGTCCCCCAAATTTATGTCCCCATTTTGATGATTAGATGCTTGTTTTCTGACACTGATTGTTCCCTGCACTCTGCTAACCAGACCTATTGACTGTGCTCTGTGTAAAAGGTACACAGTAATTAGGTATAATTACAATTGGTACTGGCAACCTCCCTGTAAGTCCCTAGTATATGGTAGGGCATGTGGGTTTAGTGGCCCAGTAGATTTAATGCACTTAAGTGCGCTCTGCTGTCATTTTAAAAGGCAGCACTGCCTTTCAGGCTGCTTTTAAAATAAAACTATGTCCACGTATGACTTTAGAATTACAGGTACTTCCAAAGACTTAAACTACCTTATTTTTACATATAAGTCACCCCTAAGTTCTATCCTAGGTACCCCAAGGGTAAGGTGCTATGTTAAAATAAGCAGGGTCATTATAAAAGATGTTTTATAAACCCTGGTGAGGGAACAACTGCCAATGTTGTTCTTCTTCATTGTAGTGCATTAGCTACATAGGCTAACATGGGAAGGCTTTATTAAACTTAATAAAGTCTAACTATTGACAGGAGTGATCTAAAATAATAATTCAAGTGTCTAAACAGTAGTTAGAATAAATACAACAACTTGCCGTGGTTAGATTTATAATAATAACGACAGAAAAGAAGTTATAGAACCTGCTTTTCTGATGTGCTTGACTCCAGCTCTAAAGCAGCCTCTCCTGATAGGCCAGCCTTTGACAGGCTGAGCCAAACTGCGCTGATGAGGTGTAAAGTGGCCTGAAAGGAAACAAAGAGACATCTGGTGGGAGGAGATCTTCAAGCTGCAGAGCAAAAGGCAGGAAGGGAGCTTGGTAGCCAAACTGGTAATCAAAGTAAGAAAGACATTTGGAATAGGACCGAGACCCACCCACACGTCCTGTACCCCCAACCAGAGGGGAGCCTCTGCAATTGAATTAGCAGAGGGGTTGGAAGGGGAATCTTAAGGAAAGATAGCCACACCTGTAGGTTGGATTAGCCATATCTTAAGCTCCAGGAGAGATTTTCTCCATTTTGGTTTTTATGGAATATTCTTTTCTGGGACAAGAATGTGCCATCATTCAGGGGAAGTGGGAATCATTTAGGGTGACACCCTGAACCCCATTGGTCAGGGGCGCCCCTTGCTTGCCGGCCCAAAATCCTGGACAAATATGGGAGAGCTGCCTAGCAACACAGATCCCTGCCTGGAAGAAACAAGAAGAAGAGGTACTACCATGCTGAACCCCATGCCTGCACCAAGACAACTGCACTCATAAGGACTGTACCTGCAGCACACTTTGGGCTTCAGCAAAAGAAGGACTTTGCCTGACTCTAAAAGTTTGAGAAGCGGACTCCCCGAAAGCAACAGGTTAACAGAGCTCCACTTGACTCATCTCCACCAAGAAGAACTCAGCTCGGCAGTGTTCAGTGGAATTTTAAGGATTTGGCAAGGTGCATTGTGGGCCTGTAGTCTCAACTTTCTAAGGGTCAACTCAGAGATTCTGGAACCACGCATTGGTGTTGTGGACACTTCAAGAGCCCAAAAGGACCTTCTGGAAGAAGATACAAAAGTTTGGAATCATTTGCGGGACATCTAGGGGCCACTTAAGTGCTACTTATTGGAAGTTGGCTCGCACCCCTGTTGCAGCAGTCGGCAGGTATGGTGCCAGCAGGGGTGGGTTAGGCCTCTGTGACTGTTTCTGATGCCCGTAAACACCTCTAAAACGTTGGAGGTGGGCCACAACTCTTGGAATAAAGAGACGATTGCAGGATGATTAAACGATGATTTAGTAAAGAAATGGGTATGTTTCCCCGGATTTCAACGTGCGTTATGTACTTGACCATTCCTCTACATAATACGTATTTGTAATGTTGCAATGAATAATTGATATGCAATCTTCTTGTTGTATATCATTGTGAAAATGGACAATAGAGTTAAAAAAAAATAATAATAAGTTTGGAATCATTTGGAGAAATTTTGTCAAAAGGGTCCATAAGTTGACCGACCTGTCGTCGAGAGTCATGACGGCGATGTGGAACCACAACTCGGCCTGAGATCCAGGTTTGCCCCGCTGAAGCTCTGGAACCTTTTGTTATCAACGAGGCTTCTAGTAGTTGACCTAGGCATTGTGCTGATCCAAGCTGCCATTGTCGAACTGCAAGCCAGCCTGACAAGGAGAGCTGCTCAACGTCAAGAGGAAAAGCTTCAGAAAAGTGACCTGATTTAGATTTCAGCGGATAGGTTACTCCGTCACAATGGTGACGGATATCCCGTCCCCCGAAATATAAATCCCAAATATCCCATGAGATTTATATTCAGCCGAAATCTAAATCAGGACCTAAGTCAAAAGGAAAATACTTGACCGGCTCTACCACTCATTGTATCCCCCCAGCACTGCATCGCGGTCACCTGAAACTTTGACTTTGTCCTGGTTGAGTGTGACCATGTCCCAAGTTGGCGTTTTTGGCTTTTAAGCACTAGAAAATATTTTAGCTTTAAAAATTCATGTCTCTGGTTCCCCACATTGAAGTTTTGTCTCTTTGGTGTCTTTTTAATCGTCAAAATATTTTTAGAATCAATCATTTTTAACAGGTGGAAGTCACAGCAAATGGACACAGGTTCCTGCCAACATCCAAGGGCCGGCAGAGCGCCCTTGGATGTAGGCATATAAATTGGTACTGAATTTTTATTGTGTGTTGTGTCTTTTACCTATTTAATGTATTAGTGTTTTTAAATGCTTTCCACACCTATCTCCTAAGTTAAGACTCTCTGCTCGCAGCCAAACTACCAAGGCTTCATTTATTGAGAGCTTGATTGGACCTTTTTTGTGATTGTGGTTTTATTACAAGTTGTAGGTACCTATCTGCATCTACTAAGGAATCATCTTCCAACATTTCCCTAGGTGCCGGCTGAGCTAGGGCCCAAAATCCACAGTTTTGCACTTTGCAAAAAAAGGGTGGAAAAATGTGATATATCCATGTTGCATTTTGGGCCATTTCCTGTCGCTGACACTAGACCTACCCACACACGTGAGGTACCAATTTTATCAGGAGATTTGGGTGAATGCTGGGTGGAAAGAAGTTAGTGGGTCCCAGCAGATTCCAGAACTTTCCATTACAGAAAAGTGAGGTACATTTGTTATTTTTTGTCAAAGTTTGCATGGTCGCAAGGGATTCTGGGTAAAAAAAAAATGGTGAGGGTCATGCAAGTCACCCCACACTGGATTCCCTCAGGTGTCTAGTTTTCAAAAATGTGCAAGTTTGCTAGGTTTCCCTGCGAGCTAGGGCCCACAATCCACAACTACCCACTTTGCAAAACAAGGGTCAGATTAGAGTGGAAAAAATTGATGTATTCATGTTGCGTTTTGGGTCATTTCCTGACATGGGCACTAAGCCTACCCACACAAGTAAGTTGCCATTTTTATGGGAAGAAATGTGAGAGCATAGAATAGTAGAACACATGCTATTAACAATTTGATGTCACTCCATTTGGGCCCACCAAATGTAAGCTAGTGTGTAAGAAAGAAGACATTTTAAAAACAAATACTCACCATGTCGGGACAGGAGCAGGTAGTTAGGCAGGGTTTGGTGCCAAAGTCCACCAGCAGTATGCAGTTCTTGATTCTTCGGCTCTTCTTTGTCCTCTTCTTTCTACAGTCAAACAAATCTCAGTTCCTGGGGTTGGGGGCCACCTAAATACTCAATTTAGGGGCATTAAGGGGAGTGAAGGACAGTAGCTAATGACGTACTTTATCTTGGGGTCACTACACCCCCTACATGACCACTTCTTGTGGGGAGTGGGAATAACCCTGTCCCAGAATTCCTTTTTCCATCAAAATGGTGGACCTCTTTGTTCATGGGGCACATTAGGCAGCCCACCTTAGGGGTGTGACTGGCCTGGTAGTGCACCAATCTTCCAAGCATAGCTAATTTAACACCTGTCCTGGTGCCAAATGGGCCCCAGGGCAGGGGGTGGCATCCCCTAAGTCTGGGGGAAGCTGGGAGTGCAAATCAAAGGTGCCAGGGGCTTTGGTGTCCCTGTCCCTGGTATGTAGATGCACTAGCCATTCTGCTGGAGGAGGTGTGAATACTTTTCTCTGGAGCAAGCATTGTTTCTGGCCTCAGAGAGAACGGGCTCTCGTCTGCTGAGGGTCGGAAATGTGTCTGTGGTGGCAGGCTGGACCATACCAGTCATCCAGCATACTAAGAGGCAGGTAGCTTTTCAGGGGGCACCTCTAAGATGCCCTCTGGGTGCACATCTTAATACATTCAGTAGTGGCATCAGTAGGGATCTATTAAGACAAGGTGTTTGATACCAGACAGCATAGGTTTTAGTTAAGCCATCACGCAGCTGGGGCACTCGTAATGATCAGTGACCTGTACATATACTTAAGATGGCTTTCCTGTTCACTTGTACTATCTAGCACACAGGGGCATATCTGCTCATGCAGATATATGTGTAATATAATGCACCCTGCCTTAGGGCTATAAGTTAGCGTCCATGCTTGGGGTAACCAGTAAAATACTGGTAGCATGAGCGCCAGAGAAAGAGTTACCCCTGACGAAGGGCTTAGTGCTCGAAATGCATTGGGTGAATGAATGACTGTACGGATGTCCAGGATGACAAATTAAATTCAACGTGTTGCAGGATAAGGCCTGGATGGGCATTAAAAGTTTGAAATCACGCTGCCTGCGTCTGAACTTTGGAGTACTTTGGATTATATGGATTACTTGGAAAAAGTGGTTTCATTGGTTAACTATTGTTGGCTTCTGCCCACATAGCAGTGGAACTTGAATCTGGTGCGCGATGGCGCACTGGCTGATAATTCACACATCCCTGTGTGCCAGGCCTGCCAGCACTGCCAGAGGCATAGGTAAGTAACCCCTACAGCAGCCCTAACAGCACTGGCGCAGGGTACACTATACCTCTGGTGAAGGCATAACTGAATGAGCAGATATGCCCCTATAGTAACTAAGCCTATTCTTAGACATTATAAGTGCATGGTGAGGCCAGACCAAGTACAAGTTTCACAAATCCATGATACCTTTTCCAAATCCCAAGATGTTTGGTACCAAACATCTCAGATTAATGAGCCCACAGTGATGCCAGTGCAGGATTAATTAATAAGTGCACACAGAGAGCACCTCAGAGGTGCCCCCTGAAAAACCTAAAAAACTGCTAGTGTGTAGCTGACCGGTCTGCACTAGCCTGCCACTTCCAGATATGTTTCTGCCCCCCTGAGGTGGGAGCCTTGTGCTCTTGTAGGTCAGAAACTAATCCTGCTCTGGGTGGAGATGCACCACACCTACCCCCAAGCAGAAACAGCATTCAAGGGTGGTGAGCCTCAAAGGCTTCCTTCCCTTTGTTATGCTAGCCAGGGCCTCTCCAGCTAGTGGAGATGCCTGCTTCCCTGACCAAGCCTCACATTTCGCAGCAAGGTCGGCGGGAAAATTAGTAATCAGGAGAGATGTGTCCACTCTCAGCCAGGACCACCACTAAGATGTCCTGAGCTGAAGTGACCCCCTCTTTTGAAAATCTTCCTTATTGATTGTGAGGATTTTAGCCAATAGGATTATAGGTATGCCCCCTCCCCAAAGGGAGTGGACATACAAATGGTGTAGTCACCCTAAAGGTAAGTAGCCCATTGGCTACTACCTGCCAGTACCTGTAAAGCCCATAAATTGAATATTTAGGGCACCCTTGAACCTTGATCCTCAGATTCCTGATGACCTGAAGAAGGACCAAAGAGCTGTAAAGCAGTGAAGACCCCAGACAAAAACTGAATTGGCCCCAGCCCAACCAGCCTGTCTGCAGCCCTCGAAGAAACTTGCTCCAAAAAGTGACTAGCCCTGCAGGCCCAGTGACCTCCACAACCCTGGGAGGACCTTACCTAAAGACCAAGAACTCACGAAGACAGAGGCCCTATCTGCAAAGCAATCAACAAGAAGAGCTTTAGTGCCCTGCTGAACCGCCCAGCCAGCCCTCTGGACCCACTTCTGCACCCTACACCTCCGGGCCGAGTCAAAGTGGCCCACCGGTGCTAAAAAGGCTCCCCAGCGGTCTGAGCTCAAGTCACAGGGTGCAGCTCAGGTTCGGTGTCACTGATGCACCACAGAATGCCTAGTTCTGTGACTAATCGGCCAGGAAGTTGCCCACCGGGAGGTCATTATTAGTTTGCAGTTGTTAAAAGGGAATGAGCACTCCACCCTGGAACAGGGTTCTCAAAGTCCCAATGCCACCCGCCTCCCAAATCTCCAAGCTGTCCCTCCCAAATAGATCTCTGAAGTGTCAGAGGGTGTCTAGCACGGTGTGTACTTGGGCATAGCTGGCATGATGAGTAGGCCTCTAAGGAAGCTGGCATGTGCCACTCATAAGAGGCTGTTGGCTCCCCGGGGAAAGACCTGCCGTAATCTACGCTGCGCTTGATCTCCTCCAGGCGCACCCAGTTCCTCTACCAATCACCCGCAAGCCAGTGAGCAGGCAGACTGCAACTGTGCAGCTAGATAGCAGTGTTCGAAGTTGGGGGCCCCAAGGTCTCCTTTCTCCACTGGCAGCTGCATCTTGTACGACGCCAAGCGGCTTCTGCCCTTGTTCCAGAGGAAACATTCTAGCATGACATGCAAGGTGCGGAAGGTGCTCTGAGGTACGATCCCTGGAAGGTTGTTGAAATAATATAACAGCCTGGGGAATACCTCCATCTTCGGCAACGACACCCAGCCTTGCACTGTGAGCGGAAGGGTGCACCAGAAAGCCAACTGAAGACAAACTGACGCAATGGCTCTTGTCAGGTTACTGTCAATAAGATCTCTGGGCTATGATAGATGTTAATCCCTAAGTACCTGTAGGTGCACGGCTCCAAGCAGAGTGGCTGCATGTCTACTACTAATCGCTGCAGCGGACAGTCCGGATGTACTTGAAATAGACAGGTCTTGGACCAATTCACCCCAAATCCTGAGGCATCCCAGAAATCTGATAATATATCCGCTATCTCCGGTATGCCCTTCCAAATATCGTGAACGTAGATCAGGATGTCATCTGCATAGAGAGACAACTTGTGTCACCCTCTCCAATGGTATGTCCTACCCCTGGCCCTGCTATCGAAGCCTCTGTGCTAGCGGTTTCATCACCAGAGCAAAGAGGAGTGGAGAGAGACGGTACCTCTGGCAATAGCCCCTGCTCACCGAAAAAGGGGCCAAGACACAAGGCCCTATCTTCACCGGGCTGTGAGGACTGAATAAAAGAGCCGGATGAGTCGCTGCAATCTGCCATCTATGCCCATAGAAGCTAACGTTGAGAACATCCAGTTCCAGTCAACTGTGATGAATGCATTTTTAAGTCCAACGCCACACAGGCTGCATTAGGCCAGTGCGTGGGGACCAGCTCCAGCACCCTATGGAGTATCCGTATGTTAAGGGTGGTAGATCTGCCTGGGATGAAGCCATTTTGATCCAGGTGGACCAAACGGGGAGGTGTTTCAGCAACCGTGCTGCCACAATTTGACTAAGTATTTTGTAACCTATCCCAAGCATGGATATGGGACTGTACAACGACTGCTCCAGCGGGTCTCTACCAGGTTTCGTAAGGGAGACCAACAGTGCCTCCTGAAGCATCGAATAAGCCTACCCTCCGTGAAAGAAGCCCTGTACAAGTCCAACAGCTTGGGGACCAGAAGTTATTTGTATGCCTTGTAAAACTCAATAGGCAGTCCGTCCAAGCCCAGGGTCTTACAGGTGGCTGCACCACTAATGGCTCCGCGGATCTCCTGCTCTGTTATGGGAGCATTCAATTCTTCCCTGTATGGTGGCTCTTTAACAGGCAAAGTAACCTCACTAAGGAAGTCCTGGATCTGGGGCTGACGATGTACGGGAGAGGGAGGTCATAGAGGGCACAATTATGAGCAGTAAAAGCACCAGAGATAATCTCCTGGGAGGTGACTAGGTGGATCGGGGTCACTTAGATCATGGTGATGGGGGCAGTTGTCTCAGTGCTTTTCAGCAGCCACACCAGCAACCGGTCTGATTTATCGCCCTCTGTGTGCATTTTGACCTGATACGCTCTAAAGTCGAAAAGTCGTAGCTGCTCAAGCAGCTGAGTGTGTTGCTCACACGCCGTTGCTAATGGAGGACCCTCAGCAAGAGCAGCCAGCGCTGCCGCCTCCAGGGCTCCCAGAGTAGCCTCCGCCCGAATGAGATCTCGGTTTAAATCAGCCCTTGTGCTAAAGGGGTACTTGAACCAGTTGGTCAAAGCCCATAATAGGCCAGGCCCTAGGACATCAGAATAAAAAGGCCTCAAACACCACGGTTGGGCCTATAGTTCCTGTTTGCCCCATGGACCTCTGAAAGGGGTTCTTACAGTTTGCTATACCCTTTTCAAACTGGAAGGCATTCAGCAAGCTACACATTGACTCAATATTCTAACACGTGTGTAGTGGTAGAGGCTGTAACCTATTGCAACATGCAGGACAGGAAGCATTTCTGTAAAATCAGTCACATTTAGCAGACATTATGATCTATTTTTAATGGCATTCAGGTGCGTAAGAAAAGTAATGGCAATGTAGTCAATAATGCAATCAACAACTTATTAAACATTGAATACTGTTAAAAAAAAGAGTTTAGTCATTAGTTACCGTGATAAGATTTGCCTGATAAGGAACGCACAACTAGGCCCCATAGACAACCCTCAATAGTTTGTAAATGTACCCTGCACATATTCCTGAAATGAGCAGAATGGCATACACCATTTTAACAATGCTTACCATCATACTATGACTTGAGCCATCTGTGAGTCACCCATAAATTATACATTCTACAACAGTCTTCTCCAATGAGTAGCTCATGAGCTACTGGTAATTCTCCAGCTACCGGCAAGTGCTCCCCAGTGTTCAGACCAGTCTACTGAATTAGAAGCTTTACTTGCTTGAAATAATGTATGTGTACCGAAATTGTAAAGTGTGTATTTGAGATGAATATCTATGTAGTTTCACAACTCATAAATGGATGTTTTGAGAATACATATATGTTTCCAAAATATATTTAAAGATGATATTTAAGTGATAAATCATGCAGTGTTGGGGAGACTTAATAATAAATAATATTACCTTGGTGCCAGAGTCATTCCCGCTATGGTTGTCATCTATTACTCATGCAGAGGCATTTCAAATTGATATAATCTTTTTTATATTAGTTCTGCAACCCTTCCTGATGCACTGAGTGGTTCACTACTGGTAATGGTGCCTGGGATGGCCACTACTGTAATCTTGTCTGACGCTGTCACTATTGTAACACAACTAATAACAGCTTGAGATGATTTTCATTGACCATAAGTAGCTCTTACATCAATATAAAATGTCTCAAAATGTTCAATGAACCTATGGAAATAAATGTCTGTACTTTTTAAATCTCTAGTGTACATAGAAATTGCCAATAACACTGCAAGGGAACTGTTCAACATCATTGAGTGCACAGCAACCCCATAGGTGAATAATGTATTGTATAGAGAAGGTTTACTTTTTCACACATATTTCGACAACAGGCCTTTAATTTAAACTTTAACCTATTTGAAACGTACGTCTGTAACTAGCACTATTTATTTAAATTAAGTACTGCTTGCAATTAAAACTTCACTTATAGATAAAGTGGGCACCATATAACTTTTAAGATACTAAATCAGACTTGCTTCCAGTACTATACTGCCTCTATTTCGTACCTGTATATATTTAATTATAGTCAACTGTACGACACCCCTCTCCACTCTATGACATTTTACTCCACGATATGCTACACCACTCCACTCTACTCCACACCATTAAAATATGCTGTACTACACACCAGTTCACTCTGCAATACTTTACTCCACTGTACACTACGCCACTCCACACGACTCTACTGTACAACATTTTACCCCACTGTAAGCCAGTATACAACACTCCACACTACGACGCTCCACTCTACTCCACTCTGCACAAGTCCACTCTACGGCACTCTACACCGTAGTATGCCAGTTTACTTTTATATAACAATGGGGTAACCCGAAAGACCACTGGACCCGGGTTAATTACAGTACAAGAAAAAATGTTGCTGCGGTACACAATTCAAAATACAAAATGTAACACCTGGAAACAAATCTTACAATGTATCAAGTTTCAACATATGCTGATTTATTCAGTGAAACAGCATGACTAGTATGTTCCTTTGTATATAAAATGCAGGTGTTCCAGAGGAGGTGAGAAGAAAGTGCTCAAAAGGATTGTGCACTCGTGAGGGTTGTAGAGAAGGAAAGGCAATGTGCAAATAATTACATCAGCTGACTGGTAGAGACCTATCCAGCCACATTAAGGCAATATTTACATATGGACATAGTGATATTTGACATAGATAATCAATTTCTGTTGTCTGTACTCGTCCACTCTGACAAGGACCCTTGACGTTTCGACCCCCTGTGCAGGTTGATTGATCCTTACATTGGGGTCTTCATCAGGACCAAATGTCACTATGTCCATATGTAAATATTGCCTTTATATAGCTGGTTCACTGAATAAATCAGCATATGTTGAAATTTGATACATTGTAAGATTTGTTTACGGGTGATGTTACATTTTGTCTAGTGAATTGTGTACCGCTGCACCCTTTTTTCATGTACTTTATGCCAATTGACGACACTGTACTCCATGCTATGCCTGTACACTCCACTGTACAAGACTCTACAAGAGGTTCCAATATTCCACGGCACAGCACTCTGCTCTACTGCATGACACACCGCTATAATTCATGACAGCTTACTCCACTCTAAGCTCCACTACTACACTCTACGCAAACACACTATAATATACTTCACTCCACACTACGTAATGCCACTCTACTCAACTCCACTCCAGTCTACTCCACTGCACAACACTTTACCTCACTCTACACCACTGTATGACATTCCGCTCTATGCCGCTCCATTGTACAACACCCTACTATACTCTATGCAACTCCACTCTACAAGACTCTACTACTGTGCATGCCACTCTATGTCCATCCATTCTACGCCACTATTCTACACTGTGTGACACTATAGGACACGCCACTCCCCTCTTCTCTATGACACGCCACTCCACCAAATGGCACAGCACTCCACTGTATATCAATCTTCTCCACTATACCACAAATCACTGTACGACATAACATTCTACGGCACTCCACTATACAACACTACAGTGTACGAGACTCTCCGTCACTTTACTGTACAACAGTCCACTTTACAACACTGAACTATATGACACAGGACTCCACTGAACTCCACTCTGCGCAACTACATTGTACAACACTATATTTTAGTCTATGCCACTCTCGATGACAACTCATATCCACGACACTCAAATCCATGACACTGCAGCCGATGACACACCACTGTACGATACTCAACTGCACTGTATGACATGCACCTCCACTAACAAACAAACCACTCCATTCTACAATACTCCACTCCACTATACGACACACCACCCCAATCCACTGTAAAACACTATACCACATTGTACACTGTGCCACTCACTCTATTCCACTATATAACACTGCACTCTACGACACTGTCCTCTACTATACTGTACGACACTCCACTTAACAACACTCAGCTAAATTACCACTCAACACTACGATTTGAAACGCAATTGTTATTAAAAAATAAAAAACATTTAAATTTAAGGAAAAATACAAAGTTTAAAGGTAAGTTATACTTAGGAAAACTTTATTTATTACACAGTCTTGATGCATCACTCGCAATCCTGCATAAACTATAACTCGCCACTGTACAATGCATGTGTTCTCACAAATCATATCATTTGAGATGTCAGAAGTGTTGGTATGAATGCTATCATTTCAAGTGGTATAAGTGATATAATATGTAACTGTATAACTAGTTAATGGAGAAAGGATAGCAAAAGGAAAAGTGACAGCCATGCACATGATTCCTTGCGGAGTGACCATCACAAAAGATGAAATAAGAAAATGTCTATCGGGGTGCATTGTGCTCTGCATGTGGATTATAGTAACAAATCAATATCCAAATATACCCTGTACTATATATATATATATATATATATATATATATATATATATATATATATATATATATATATATATATATATATATATATATATATATATATATTGTATTCCAAAGTACCCGTTCTAGCCGACGCGTTTCGAGGCATTCGCCTCTTCTTCCTGGGCTTTTACTCACAAAATGGCATCACAGGCTCGCATTGATTACATCACTGGCGTCTTTTATTTCAAATCTTACCCTCACTGGGGCTCGACAAGTATAGTGCCTTCTGGGACATGTGGTTCCAACAGATGCGAGTTCATTAATTCCTTTAGTAAGGGCGATGCAATAATGTACTTTTATGCTAATAGGAAATCCTTGGTAGGATGCGATGTCAAAAAAGCTTCTAACGCATTCGGATGATGTGCCAGGCGGAGTTTGAACAGTTCAGTCCGCAGCCTCTTCTCATTCAAGATGGTGCTCTTCCCGCGGCAGGGGCCGCCGCAATTATTTTGTATTCCAAAGTGCCCGTGAGCATTGGAAGGCACTCGACATCATCCTCACTTCGATGCACACTTCATTGACACCGCAAGCATTTCTAGCCGACGCGTTTTGAGGCATTCGCCTCTTCTTCCTGGGCTTTTACTCACAAAATGGCATCACAGGCTCGCATTGATTACATCACTGGCGTCTTTTATTTTAAATCTTACCCTCACTGGGGCTCGACAAGTATAGTGCCTTCTGGGACATGTGGTTCCAACAGATGCGAGTTCATTAATTCCTTTAGTAAAGGCGATGCAATAATGTACTCTTATGCTAATAGGAAATCCTTGGTAGGATGCGATGTCAAAAAAGCTTCTAACGCATTCGGATGATGTGCCAGGCGGAGTTTGAACAGTTCAGTCCGCAGCCTCTTCTCATTCAAGATGGTGCTCTTCCCGCGGCAGGGGCCGCCGCGATTATTTTGTATTCCAAAGTGCCCGTGAGCATTGGAAGGCACTCGACATCATCCTCACTTCGATGCACACTTCATTGACACCGCAAGCATTTCTAGCCGACGCGTTTCGAGGCATTCGCCTCTTCTTCCTGGGCTTTTACTCACAAAATGGCATCACAGGCTCGCATTGATTACATCACTGGCGTCTTTTATTTCAAATCTTACCCTCACTGGGGCTCGACAAGTATAGTGCCTTCTGGGACATGTGGTTCCAACAGATGCGAGTTCATTAATTCCTTTAGTAAGGGCGATGCAATAATGTACTTTTATGCTAATAGGAAATCCTTGGTAGGATGCGATGTCAAAAAAGCTTCTAACGCATTCGGATGATGTGCCAGGCGGAGTTTGAACAGTTCAGTCCGCAGCCTCTTCTCATTCAAGATGGTGCTCTTCCCGCGGCAGGGGCCGCCGCGATTATTTTGTATTCCAAAGTGCCCGTGAGCATTGGAAGGCACTCGACATCATCCTCACTTCGATGCACACTTCATTGACACCGCAAGCATTTCTAGCCGACGCGTTTCGAGGCATTCGCCTCTTCTACCTGGGCTGTCCCAGAAGGCACTATACTTGCGAGCCCCAGTGAGGGTAAGATTTGAAATAAGACGCCAGTGATGTAATCAATGCGAGCCTGTGATGCCATTTTGTGAGTAAAAGCCCAGGAAGAAGAGGCGAATGCCTCGAAACGCGTCGGCTAGAAATGCTTGCGGTATCAATGAAGTGTGCATCGAAGTGAGGATGATGTCGAGTGCCTTCCAATACTCACGGGCACTTTGGAATACAAAATAATCGCGGCGGCCCCTGCCGCGGGAAGAGCACCATCTTGAATGAGAAGAGGCTGCGGACTGAACTGTTCAAACTCCGCCTGGCACATCATCCGAATGCGTTAGAAGCTTTTTTGACATCGCATCCTACCAAGGATTTTCTATTAGCATAAAAGTACATTATTGCATCGCCCTTACTAAAGGAATTAATGAACTCGCATCTGTTGGAACCACATGTCCCAGAAGGCACTATACTTGTCGAGCCCCAGTGAGGGTAAGATTTGAAATAAAAGACGCCAGTGATGTAATCAATGCGAGCCTGTGATGCCATTTTGTGAGTAAAAGCCCGTGAAGAAGAGGCGAATGCCTCGAAACGCGTCGGCTAGAAATGCTTGCGGTGTCAATGAAGTGTGCATCGAAGTGAGGATGATGTCGAGTGCCTTCCAATGCACACGGGCAATATATATATATATATATATATATATATATATATATATATATATATATATATATATATATATATATATATATATATATATATATATATATATATGTATATATATAATTATAGATGGGTAACAGTGAATTATGAAGATGTTCTTCCCTGAGGTGTTCTGAGTGGCAACAAATTGGCAATAATGGTGAAGCTCAAGTTGTCTATGATGTCACTCAGAACCCTGAGGTGAAAAACATTACCACAATTCACTGTTTACCAATCTATAATTTGATGTTATGTATGGCCCCCAAATTCATCGCCCCCTGCTTTCAACTGCTATGCTGGGGCAGAGGAGAAATGGAGGAGCCATACATAACACAGCCTCTCCTCTCTGACCCAAATGTGGATAATCTTACCTGCTATCCTTAACCAAGCCCTCATCACCTTTCCTGCCTTCCTTCCCCATCCTGCAGTTATGTTTTCTGCTTTGAGCAGACAGGCAGTGCTGCGCTGAAAGGCTCTTGGAGAGCACTATCAGTGTGGCCTGGAAAGCCTTTATGATGTAGCAACACTGGGTAACAAGTTTTGTTGTCAACTGTAGCTACGTCATAGCAGTGAGTTACCAGATTTAGAATCTGGTGTAAATGATAGAGGCTTTCTACGAAAGGCACGCATAGAATATGGATTCTCTGCATCAGTTACAGTGTGCCACTAATGGAACTCTTCTTTTTTTTTCTCATATCTTTTTTATTGAAAGAGTAAAGGCAGCATTTACACAATATCAACAATATCAGGTTATTGCAAGTATACACAGTGATTATGGCATTTCTATTTCCGTTCTCTGCCTTTGACAGTCTATGCCTATCACAGACTTTCTTCACCATCTTCTCCTCTGTCCGCCCTTCAACCCTTGGCAAGCATTGCAAGTCCCCTCCCTGGCTCAGTGCAGAGCCCACCTCTGTATTCATTTCAATGTGCCCATATCTTTTCCCACTTTCGTGGACAACCACAGCCTTCATAAATAACTTTTTCCGCCATCATGCACCAGTCCACATCTCGTTTCCAATATTTTAGTTGTTGTGATGTCTCGGCTCCCCACATTCTCACAATGTTTCTCTTAGCCACCATCAACCCCAGCATGACACATACTTGCTCCATTTGGCCTAGATCTAATGATTCCCACACATTCAGTAGACATCTTCTCTCTGTGAGGAGTACACTTCCTCCAACCACATTATTTATACAGGGTAGCACTAAGGTCCAATAAGTCTGAATCGCTGGACACTCCCAGCTTATATGGTAGAAGGTACAATCTCGTCCACATCTCCGCAGGCAGGTGGAATTGGGCCTCCTCCCCATCTTTGCTAGTGTGTTACACGACATTTAAGCCCTATGTATGATTTTAAGCTGTATTAGGCGAAACTGTGCCCTGATCGGCACTTCCCTAGGTGAGGATAAAGCCTCTCTCGAGTCCTCCACCTCTATGTCTCCTATTTCTGCCTCCCAACGCTGATGGAGCCGATGCAATAATTCTGGGATATTATGAATCAGTTTCTTATATGTCAATGAGATCGCTTTGCGCGTCAAATAGTCGTCAAGTAGCCCAGCTCCCAACGGGGACGCCTCTGGGAGGACCTCGGCCTTGGAGATTACTGCCATTATAGCATGCAGAATTTGGAGATATCTAAAAGTTTCTGATGCAACTAGACCGTATTCCCACTGCAAGTCAGGAAAGGGTATGATTTTCCCTCCTTTCCATAAATCCCCCACCCTGAAGATGCCAATCATGTCCCACTTATCAAACCCAGGCTTGAGATCCAAAGTGCCCAATTTATGGCAATGCCACAGGGGGGTGGATTGTGTGATTCTTTCCTCCCATCCTAGTGTTTTGAGGGTCCTATGCCATATTTGGACCGTGAGTGATGTTGGTTTTGTAAGGGTTCCATATTTGAAGGACGTGTAGAGTGCTTGTTTGTAGCCATGTGGTTGCAACAGTTGACGATCCATGGCATATCCTGGATCTCCCGGGGGACAGTGCATCCATTGGTTGACCGTGGCAAGCTGTGCCACTAGGTAATATTTGTGAATGTCTGGCAATGCTCTCCCCCCATCGTACCAATCACGGGTCAGCTTTATGAGAGCTATACGAGGAGCATTCTCATCCCACAGCAGGGTTCTCAATTCCAATTCAATAGTACGAAAATATACCATTGGGAATGGCGTGTTTTGCAACACATACAAAAACCTGGGCAATGCCATCATCCTAAATAATGCCGCTCTGCCCAGTAGGAAAAGCGTCAGTTTCCTCCAGTGACCGACATCTTGTTTTTCATTTTTTTGAAAACATATTTTATTGGTCAGGGCTCTGCATATCAAAGACAATTGTCACATCAGACCATACAGTGACACAGGAGCAACTGACTTTTATAGGTGGCAACCAAATAAATAATGAAAATACGCAAACAAATACGTCCAAACCCCCCCAACTCCCCCCTTCTCTCACCCTCCCCCCTCAAGTCACACCAAATCCGCATAGCCCTAGCCACTGCCATTAAGACCAACAATTGAGTCGTAGCATGATAACGCGCGCCCCCCGACCCTCCCCCCCGCCTTGCATCACCACATCTCCATGTACATCAGAGGTCATCCCCATTAATGTGCTGCTACTGTCACTGGTGGTTCCAGCCACAAACCCCGGTAATCCGCCCATTTTTTCCATATTCTATAATGTTTACGCAGACATCCTTCAGCTACAAATACAGGTTGTTCCAGCCCCATGCAAAAGTCCAACCCATTCTTCCAAGCGGCCACCAATGGGGCCCGCGGCGCTTTCCACGCCCTGGCGAGATAACGCTTTGCCAGATTGAAGCCTAGTTGCATGAGGTGCCTTTTATAAATGTTACCTCCTATTCCTTCCATAACATGAAGCAGAACCAGCCGCAGCATCCGCGGGAGCTCCCATCCCAAAACCTCTGAGAGACAGGAAAACACCCCTCTCCAAAATCGGTCCAGGGAGAGGCACTGCCAGACTGTGTGTATGAATGTACCTTCCTCCCGACCACATCTAAGACACTCCGGGGAGGCAACCAATCCCACCCTATAGAGTCGAGCCCGGGTAAAATAGACCCTGTGTAAGTATTTAAATTGGATGAGGCGAAGGCGCGTCGCTATAGCCGCCCCTCGTGGAGCTGCCAGGGCCTTCCTCCAGTCTTCCTCCTCCAATGTGCCCACATCTTTCTCCCAGTCCCCGCGCAGCTTCTGGAGTGGGGTAGGGCAGTGTGTGACCAGGGATTGGTAGATCTTGGAAAATTTTTGGTCTCTAGGTCCCCCATAAAGACCTTCACCTCCAACGGACTGAACTCGGGGAGAGATTCCAACCCCTCCAAGCTAGGAGACAGCGCATGACGAAGCTGGAGGTATCTATAGAATTGTGATTGAGGCATACAGAATTCCCTCTGTAGGTCCCGGAAAGATTTGAGTGTCGTGCCTTTAACCACATCCCCCAGAGTCGAGATACCTATATCGTACAGGCAGGCGTCCATTATTCCAGAGGGGGGTCTCCCTAGTCAGGGTATTCCACCAACCCATGTGGCGCAGCGCCTGTTTCCATATTGACAATACCATCTGTGTAGTCGCCTGCATTCCGCTACGCAGCTGCGCCGAGTACAAGATGGTATGGAGCATGTTGGACCCCATGAGTCGCCGCTCTAAGGCATAAGCTGGGTCTCCCCTATCCCCAAACCACCAGTCATTGAGGACAAGTAGGTGTGAAGCCTGGTAGTATGAAAGGATATCTGAGGACGCAAGTCCTCCACAGTAGGTGGATAAAAAGCATGTTCGCAGAGCCACACAGACGCTGCCCCCCTCCCACAGAAACTGTCCAAGCACAGAGTTCACCAGTCGAAACCATCTAGCTGGGATAGGGTATGGGTGATTCTGCAGTTGGTAGAGCAGCCGCGGAAGCGCTACCATCTTAAAAATTGCTGATCTGCCATACAATGTCAAGGGCATACGCGCCCAAGACTTGAGGTCTGTACGAACTCGCTCCCACACTGGGGCCAGGTTCCGCTCCCAGGCAATAGCTGGCACGTCTGTAAGGAATACCCCCAGATATTTCAGACCCCCAGCTGCTAGCTGGATCGTAGTTGCCCAATCACCCACTCTCGATCGGCCTCCCAGAACCCACAGTGTTGATTTGCGGGGGTTCATATAGAGTCACGAAGTCTCGCCAAAGATCTGCATAATCTGCAAGAGGTGCGGCCCCGTCCTGTCCAGGTCTGTGAGAAAAAACATAACATCGTCCTCATAAGGCGCAATCCTGTCTGACAGACACGGGGCCCACTCGAATCCCCGAATCTGCGCGTCGATACGCACCCATGCCGCCAACGGCTCCATGGCCAGGGCGAATAAGTATGGAGATAGAGAGCATCCCTGCCGGGTGGAATGTGGAAGAAATCGCACCAGGCACCCGTACCACAGCCGTAAGATCTGTATAGAGGAGCATGAGATAGGAGAGGAAGCGCGGGCCAAGGTTAAGTCTGCGCAGTAGTGCAAAGAGTTATACCCAACTAAGGGAATCAAATGCCCTGTCCATGTCAGCTAAGAGGAGTGCCGCTAGTTCCCCCGTCTGTGGAGCCGCCGCCACTGCAATATTTGCCCGTCGTATATTGTGCCGAGTCGCCCTCTGAGGCATGAAGCCCGCCTGGTCGGGATGTATGAGGGTCGAAATATGAGGCAAAAGGCGATTAGCCAGCTCCTTGGCCAGTATTTTGGCCTCCACATTCAGGAGGGAGATGGGGCGATATGAGGCTTGTTTTTCCGGGGGCCGGCCGGGCTTGAGGAACACCACCACCTCTGCATGTCACCAGTCTGGGGGAAGCAAACCCTGCTCCCGGGCCTCCTCAACCACCGCCCGATAGTGAGGGGCCAAATGCATATTGTATCGCTTGAAGAACTTGCTCGGGAACCCGTTGGGTCCAGGAGCCTTCCCAGAATCGAGTTCACCCAGGGCCGTGCTCAGCTCCTCTTCAGTCAGAGGCATCTCCAATTGGTCGCGCACCTCGTCCGACACTGCTTTGGGCAGTAGGTCAACTAGGAATTTATCTACAGTGCAGGCTGGCAAACACTCCCGGGGGGCATACAGATCAGCGTAATATGCAGCGAATCTCTGCTATAACTGCGGGGTCAACAATCGGCATTCCCGCCACGTCCCAAAGACCTGGAAGGGCCTGAGAGTGAAAGGTGCCCTGACACAGCCGATGGAGCATCTTGCCAGACTTGTCCCCCCATTGATAGACCCTGCTACGTGTCGCAAACCAAACTTGGCGGGCCTCCTCCATCATAAGGGCGGCGCAGGACTGTTGGGCCAGAAGAAGTTGTCTCACATGTCGGTCATCTCCCCCCTCCCGCGCCCTGCGGTCGAGCGCCTCTATTTCGGCCTCCGCCAGAATCAATTTCTCTTTGCGCTTCCTACAAGCCGCCCCACACCAGGATATATCTACGCCAGGCAGGATAGGCTTCAGGGCCTCCCAGAGCGTCGCAGCGCCAGGTACTGACCCCTCATTTAAGGTTAGGTATTGGTCGACAGCCTCTCTCATATGTGTATCATATTCTTCATTTTGTAGATGCTACACTGAGAGGCGCCATCTGAAGGGTTGTCGCCCCCTACCCAGATAAAGCTCAAGAGACACTGGGGAGTGATCTGAGAGGCCTCGAGGCAGAATCTCAGCCACCGCTACCCTACTAATCATCACTCGGGGAATAAAGAGGTAATCGTGCCTGGAGAAGGATTTATGAACCGCCGAAAGGTACGTAAACTCTCGTTTATCCCCATGGACACGCCTCCACACATCCACCCAGTCTAGATCCTGTCACTAGCGAGTATAATTTTGTGGGATGACCACTCTCTGAGCCACCTCCAGACCCACTCCTGTCCCCACCCGGAGAGCACATCCAACATATCCGCCCATATGGCATATAGCCGCTCCACAAGTGTCCACTGCAGGGGAGGGGGGAGCATATACAGATCCTAGCACCAGGGGATCTTCCCCAATCTTACCCCAGATGAGACCGACATCTTGTGTAAGTCACATCAGGGGGCCCTGGAGATTATGGTCAATGAAGGCCTCTGATTTCACCCTGACATAGATCCCTAGATATCGGAATCCATCCCTAGTCGCCTTTACTTCAGTATACTGGGTTTGCTGCGGGGCCTCTCTCCTGAGAACAAACAACATTGATTTAGACCAATTAATGGTGTACCTCGAGTGTCTCCCTAAGGATGTGAATATATCCTATATCCTACTCAGGGAAATGAGCGGGGATGCCACATACAATAGAATAGGGATATTCTGTCCTCCCACTTCTCTGCCCATCGCAGGCCTCTTATTAAGGGGCCTGCATGGAAACAAATCGCCAATGGTTCCAGGACTAGGGCAAACAATAAGGGTGAGAGGGAGCAGACTTGTCGGGTCCCCCGTCCGAATGTGAATTCTCTAGAGATCTTTCTGTTAGCTACGACTCTTGCCAATGGTGCAGCATACAGTAGGCGTACCCAGGACAGGAAGTTAGGGCTGAAGCCTATGCATTCGAGCACTGCAAAAAGATACGGCCATTCGACCGTGTCAAACGCCATGCGGGCGTCAAGAGACAGGATCACAGAATCTTTTTGAATTAACTGAACTCGTCCCAGTCCCCCATGGAGACGATGCAAATTTAAAGCTATGCTCCTGCCAGGCATGAAGCCGAATTGATCCAGATGGACGAATTTGTTAATAATTTGGATCAGTCGCAGGTCTAGGAGTTTCGCCAGTATTTTAACTTCAGTATTGAGGAGGGAAATAGGCCTGTAAGAGGAGCAGTTCTCGGGCTATCTACCTTCTTTGTGTATGACTACTATAGATGCCAGTCTTTGATGCCTCGGAAGGTCCCCCTTTTCACGGCTCTCAATATACATGTTCAGTAAGTGGGGTGTTAGGAGTGCTATGGTGGATTTGTATAGCTCTATTGGGAGTCCTGCCGGACCCATGGCTTTACCTGATGCAGTCTTTCAGATCGCTTGAGCTATTTCTTCTATGGTTGGGTCCGCTTCCATAATGTCACTATCTTCTGTTATGAGAGTGGGGAGATGCAGATCTCGAAAGAGATCTAATGCACTGTCCACTGTTGCCGTACCCATTCGGCCATATCATTTTTCGTAGTAATCCTCAAAAGCGTCTGCTTAATCTTGTGAGTCTATAAGGGATCCCCCCTCCTCCTCCTGTAAGATTTGAGTGACACCTGCTCACCTTTTTTCTCTTATCGTGCCACACTATCAGTTTCCCCAATTTTATTTCCTGATTCATATATACAGTGTTGGGTTGCACAGTAGCTACGTCTTGCCGCTTCAGTGATCCGGTCCCTATAAGCCTGTTTCCTAAGTGCTAGTTTGTGCTTAACATCAGTGGTGGGGTCCATGGCTAACTGAGCCTCTAGTGCCAGGATTTCTTGTTCAATGTTTTCAAACTCTAGGCTAGATAGTTTTTTGTGTCCAACAGTCAATGATAATGCTTCACCTTTAATTACTGTTTTGTAAGCTTCCCAGGAAGTTCGGGCGAACCTTACAGAGCCTTTGTTTTCTTTAAAGAAGTTGTCCGTGGCTTTTGTCTGGCCCTCCTACCCCGAACCTTTAAGTATCAGGGGTTGAGTGTAATTCCCTTACTAAACCCCTGATTGTCAATCCTATATATGGCCCAAATAGGGGAATGGTCAGATATCCCTCTCTCAAAGTGACGTACCTCACTAAATCTCGATAGACCCAGAGTCAGTAACAGATCTATCCGAGAAAGGCTCCTGTGTGCTCCCAAATGAAATGTGAATTTTTGAGTTGTGGGGTTTTGAACGTGCCATATGTCTATTATCTCCATTACCATACAGAAATCTGTCAGTTGTGTGGTGAAAGGTGCATCCGTCCTTGGAGGGGAACGGTCAAGCGACAAGCACATTGTCATGTTGAAGTCTCCTCCCAGGAGGAGCTCACTGGGTGGGAGGTTCAATAGGAGTTTACCAAGGTCTGGCAGTGTGGTCCTATGCAAGGCTGGGGGTATGTAGACCGACAGTATATTTATCATTTTCCCTTCCCACGTCCCTGAGAGGGAAACATATCGGCCAAGAGGGACGATCCAGGAGCGATGTATCATCAACGGTAACTGTTTCTTTAATAGTAAGGCTACCCCTCTAGAGCTTGTCATAAATCCTGCATGTGACATCATTTTATATCCCCATCTATCTAGGGCCTTACAAGTGTTGCCCGTTAGATGTGTTTCTTGGAGTATCACTCAGGGCGAGTATTGTTTAATAAATTGTAGCACAGCTCCTTGTTTTATCTTGTTGCCCAATCCATTTAGGTTCCAGGAAAGAAGACGAATCTCTGGTTTTGTCTGTAATCCCATTTTCGCTCTGTACTATTTTGAATAATCGTGTGATAACAAGCTTGCCTATGACCACACCAAGATGCATATATTGTGTAACTCAAATTCGTGCATTTTTCAGCCGCCATAAAACGTAGCAAAACATTAAACTCCTCAACCCCTCGCTTCCAAACTGAACCACCCCCCACCCTGCCTCCCTGCATTGCGAGCTCGATAGTGCCCACCCCCCAAACTCTGCAGAGTGCCTATTGCCCCCCTAAACAACAACATTATGCTAAAGGGAACGTGAACCTTCCCCCAGCATTTCACCCCGAGCTCCCCATAAATTAGTACTGTCAAGAGTGTCCAGATCACTCAACGGTTTTATTCCCAAGGGGTCATATTTCAAACCGGTCATCTATCTCGATTCAGTTTTAAATTTGACCCTTCTGTACCAGACCCCACCGTTCTTTTCTCCAATCCCACCTCTTCAGCGCCTTACCACACTTGTTAGCATCTGCACAATGGATTCTCCACCCACCTTCTGTATTGTCTCTCTCACCTTCAGCCAGTCGGCTAAAACAATGTATGTGGCTCATTTATGGATCTGGTTCGGGGGACAGTCTTGCCTCTTCTTGCTGTGCATTCCGAGGCAAGTGTCTTGTTGATTCTCCTGATGTACGCTGCTGTCGTCCTCGCTGGGTCTCAACTGTTTTATTTCCGGCGATCCACCCAGCCACTCCCATGCTTCCTCCAGTGACTCAAAAAAACATGTTTTCCTTTCCGCCTCCACTTGTAGTCAGGCAGGGAAGAGCATCGCATATCTCACTACCTTGTTTCTTAGTTCTTTTTTTACTTCAAGGAAACTACACCGTAGTCTCTGCACGTTGAGCGTGAAGTCTGGGAAAAAGGTGATGCGCGCGTTCTCAATGAGCACAAGAGGTGCACTTCTGGCAGTCTGAAGGATTACATCTCTGTCCCTAAAATTAAAGATCCTGGCTATGATAGCTCTCGGAGCTGCTCCCGGTCGTGGACGCCCGCCTGGTATTCTGTGGGCCCTTTCCACTGAAAAATATTTGGAGAAGCCTCGGGCTGCAGTTCCTTGACCATTAAGTCTTCCACAAAGAGATCTGTTGAGGCTCCCTCTGCTCGTTCCGGGACCCCTAGTATGCGGATATTATTACGCCTTACTCTCCCTTCATTATCTTCCAGAAAAACCTCCATTGTGGTATTAGCTTCTCGCAGTTCCTGGACTTGCTTCTGAAGGGTCTTGGTAACTTGGTCTAGGGATGTAGTAGTATCCTCTATTTCCTTCACATCTATCGTTTATATTACGGAGGTCTGACACTTCCATTGTGATCGTGTACATTCTCATCTCAAGCGAGGTTTTTATACCCCGAATCGCCGCCATTATATTATGCAATTTTAGGGATTCTTCTTCTGATGGAGTAGGCTCTGTTGCTGCCAATTGGTCCCAGACTTTGTTACCCGGTCCCAAGTCTTCCCTAAGAACAAACTGATCCAGTTTTATCTGGTGGGCACCTTTATGGCCTTTGCTACCCACCATTGTGGCTGATTCCAATACCTACTGCAATAATTTACCAACAATGGTTCGGCGACTTGGAACGGGGGGGGGGAAGATTTGTAGGTGAAAGAAGTACTCACTGCCGCCTGACTGTGAAGCGATAGCTTGCCCCATGCGGCATGTCGGTTTTCCCCCCGTCTTTCCTCAGAGTCTTAACCCCTGTGGTGTCACCATCAGTGGCTGGGTTGTGGCGCGACCATGTGTTGAGGTATCCAGTTGGGAGTCTCCTGGGACAATGATAATCCGTTTACTGGTTCTTAAGTTGGGCGAGTAGCTCCGGCATTATATATTTACTTCCACATTGGGATTCTTCTTATTGTATGTTCTTTGCTGTCGCTCAAATTTTGAAGTATGCCTCTTTATTCCGAGCGATGAGCTAGAGTGCTTGGTGCCGATTGTCGTGCACGCAGGAAGTTTTCTGTGTCCGCGTCTCCTCTCTCCTCCCCGGTCCCCACTCAGGCTTGTAGATCACAAGAAGAAAGGGGAGAGTGAAGTGCTGCGTGCCATCGGCAGCGCACCGTCCCGGCCTCTTCGTGCGCCGAAGGGTGGTGCCACTCCTCATTGTGGAAACCGCCAGAGCACCGAAGCCCGCATTACTCTATCTTCAGGACTGCTGGGCTGTACGGGCCCCCATTTAGGCTTGTGGGCTGCAGGGGGAAGGGGGAACGAAGTGTCGCCCACTGCCTGCAGGGCACTATCCTGGCTTCTCAGGAACACTAAAGGGCAGCACCTCCCCTGCCGAGCAGGCCGCTGGAGCTCGGAAGTTCGCGCCGTATTCGTTCTCGGGACTGCTGGTTTCTTCTGGTTCCCTCGGAAGAGCAATCAGCCCAACAGCCTCAGATCGCTGAGAGGAGCAGGTTAGTGACTGGAGAGAAGAAAATGCGAGGTCGGAGCCGCTTCACGAAGCGGCCATCTTGGTTGCCGGCTGGCCACGCCCCCCTAGTGGAACTCTTCTTAATCAACCGATAAATCTTTAGATTAAGTGGAGCTAAATATCTATGTACACTTCACCTAATGCAGGCAGTGGTTTAAGTAAGTAAGCATTTGCTGTGATTTTCTGGAATTGTTTAAACCCTTGACATTCCATGTTAGGACTTTGACTTTTGTATTGACATTAAGAATCTCCAGCGGTATGCCCAACCTATGACATTTTCCAGGTTGGGGGAAGAATGATCAACCACCCAAACTGACCACAACATATCAGTGCTTCACTCCATATTAGTCAAAATCAACCAATGGGAAGTTATGTCAACTAGTAATACCTGTTTTAAGTCAAAATGCATTAAGTAGCCAAAGTCAGTTTCCCTACATATCACCATGTGAAATTCAGAGATGCATTAGTAAACAAACTTATTTCAGCCTCAATTAAGATCCCTAAACTGCACAGCAAGAGGCATGATACTGAACACAGGAAGGATTAACATTATGTTATGTTACGAGAATTGTAAAGAGCAGAAAATACCTTGAAAGGTGTCCTGCCCTAAATCAACACAAGGAAGGAAGTGTCTGCATCAAAGCACAGACAGGGTGCAGTTAACCAACTGAGGAACAGCTCGACAGGTCCTAGTTATTGAAAAGCCAGCTCTTCAAAACCTTTCGGAACCTTAGTAAAGATGGGGCAAGTCGTAAGTGACCTGGTAGCTCATTCCAGAGCTTTTCCACGCTCACCGAAAGGGTTTTATCACCTGAGCAAGCCAGATTAAATCTGCGCACAGCCAACAGTTGCACTCCAGAGAAGCACAGGCAACGTGATGGTGTATAATTGTGAAATTTCTGTAAAGTGCTCAAGGCAACTGTGATGAATTGCTTTGAATACTGGGGAAAGGGTTTAAAGAACACCTTCTTTTAACCATCAGACAGAAGGTTTATTAATCTATCACTGCACTCAGTTATTGTCAGTAAGGTGTGAGTTGGCTCTAAGGAGAGTGATGACATAAGCCAGCTTGCGTTCCCTGTATCTGGTGATGGATAACCCTGCAGTAGTGATACTATTTCTTAGGCGTGAAAACAGTTGTACAATCCACCAGAGTGTACTGTCTTAATCACTATCATGGCAGCTGGTAATAGCCAGATTGTAGAAGGAGAAGCCTCCAACTTTTCCGCTGGAAATCTGAGACACTTTGACAGTGGAGTGAACAGTCTACACATGAAAAATACGAAATTTGTGAATGTTACTATCTAAAGAACATATACATTCACAGTATGATTAAAGTTGTTCGTACCATATCTCATCCCAAATACCTATACTACCTATAGAGTATATAGTGGAAGCTGTAGACGGTTGCCTTTTTAGGTGTAATGTCTATATAGGTAATAATAATGCTAGGTGTAAGTGCCTGTCTGGATATTTCTTGTGCGTTGCCTATACCTAAAAGGATCACTGTATATGTATGCGCTATGTATTTACTAGTGGCATTAGATTTAATCTGAATATGCGAAAACACTATGTCAAGACAAACCTTATGTCTGTTTGTCACTGCTTTTCAAATAAAGGACATAACGCAAAACAAATTCTTCAGCTATGTAAGGTCTTGACCACGTTTCCCTTTCATCGTTTTCTATGCTCGTGGGCGAGTTAGACCCTGAATTAATTTCCGAAAATTAAGGCACTTAAGGAAAACATGTAACAGAGAAATTGCACATGTAAAATATATAACATACCCAACAATTTAAGGAAAATTTCTTGATTTCATTTTGCGTGTTTGAAAAGTCTTCAGCTTTGTAAACTTTGTCCAACGCTCGACCAGTAAATTTCCAAGAAGCCGAGCTGTTCTTCCATTGTGGATTCGGTTAAATTACCTAAAAATAAACATTTGTTTTACTGAGATATCTTTTAACATATTGCTATTGCGTACACCCGTTCACGGTATCTTCACACTACACAGATCACGACAACAGCACGAATGTGTGCTCAAAGACATAACATGCGTATGGTCTACTTTGTTGCGTAAATATATAAGAACGTTAGTTTTTCTAGGCTCCAAATGATGCAACATCGTGCTTTTGATGCCTTTTAAATAAATGTAAATGTGCATTCAAATTTATGCAGTTAGGTAAAGAGCGCCAAAGTTGTTAAAAAGAAAAGAAAATCTGGAGGCTGCAAACATCAGTAACAATAATGAATCCGTGAAAATCAGGTTTAGGCAAAGGGGCTGGCTAATAGGCATAAAACAATCCGAATAATCAGCCGGGAATGCTTGAATTCCATGAGCCTGGTTACAGAAGTAACAAAATCACAGAATAAAGGACTGCCAACAAACTCCCAAGTTCAGTTGATGATGATCCGTACAAGCATACTAAACGCAAGCTAAAAGCTTTCAAGGCTAGGTTCAAACTGCTACAGCTACATGTCATACCAAAAGAAAGATTAAGACTAGGTTCAAAGTTCAAACTGCTACAGCTACTGTGTGGATGTCAAACCAAAAGAAGTACTAATGCTGGGATCAAACTTCTACCTCTGCATGTCATAACAAAATAAAGATTAAGGCTAGGTTCACACTGCTGCAGTCACCCTGGGCATGTCATAACAAAAGAAAGACTAGGGCTAGAATGTAACTGCTACATCGACCCTGCGTTTGTCATACCAAAGAACAAGTTACTGATAAAGCCTTATATGGTAGGCTCAATCTAGCTGCAGATTCCTTTCCTCAGAATATCCCCAGGCGTCAGACTGGATGCAGAGGATTTTTTGGCAGAATCCCTGTGTGCAGGTAGGTGGTGCCGTTTGGCTGCATTGTCCACGCCAGTAGTGACATGCGCGGTACCTATATAGGTGCCACCTCGGCGTGCTGAATTCAGTTACTTTCACAACTTTCCACGCCAGGAGCCCGGAACTACGAGGAGAACTGACGACCAGTTTAGAAAAGGCCCTAAAAAGGATGCCCCTTACACCTTAACCGGTTTGTGGAGCGAATTTGTAAGGAATCTGCGGCTAGATAGAGTCTTTATCAGATGAGGCCTCACCGAAGGTAAGTAACTTGTTTATTTGATAGAGACTCCTGGCCGCAGATTCCTTACCTGAAAATAGATACCCAAGCAATACCTCCTCAGAGGTCTGTCTGCAAACCCGATTAGGTCAAAAAGTCCTGTAGGACCAAACAGGCGAAGTGCCCGTCACGATGGACCTGACTGTCCAGGCAGTAAAGTGTTGTGAATGTGTGCAGTGATGCCCATGTCACTACCTGACAGATGTCTAAGAAAGGAACACCTGACTGTCCAGGCAGTAAAGTGTTGTGAATGTGTGCAGTGATGCCCATGTCACTACCTGACAGATGTCTAAGAAAGGAACACCGCATGTTAACCCAGTGGTTGTAGCTTTGGCTCTGGTAGAGTGAGCCCGCGGGACCTCAGGGGGATGCTTCTTGGCCAATGCATAGCAGATCTTAATACACACGACAATTCATTGCGAGATGGTCTGCTTTTGCACAGCCTTCCCCTTTTTTGGCTCCAACATAGTCCACAGAGTTGATCATCTATCTGGAATACCTTTGTGCGATTATGGTAGAAAGATAACGCGCTTTTAGGGTCCAGACGGTGGAGTCTCTCCACTTTGGAGGGATGAGGCAGAGCAAAGAAGGTAGGTAGGGTAATGCTCTGGCATACAAAGAAGGGAATGATAACCTTCAGAAGGAAGCAGCATGTGTCTGCAGGACCAGATTGTCTTGATAAAAGGGGGTGTAGAGAGGATGAAAAGAGAGGGCCTGCACTTTACTGCAGTGGCCACTAAAAAGGCAGTTTTAATGGTGAGCAGCCGAAGAGGTCAATTGTGCAAACGTTTGAATGGCACACACATTAAGAGAAGAAAGTGTGAACACAGTTGAGGTCCCACCTCAACCGTGACATGATAAAAACGTACTGCAGACCTTTAAGGAACCTGACTACAGCAGGGAATTTGAAAAGAGAAGGTTGAGGGAGGGTGTGCAGGTTCAGGTGCAGAACCTAGCCCTGCTGCTGCGACAAAAGATCCTCCCGAAGAGGCAGGCTGACTGGAAAACCAATGGTCATGCGCAGCAGCTCAGGATATCAGACTCTAAATGTCCACTCAGGAGCCACAAGGATGACTTGAACTCCGGTTCTTCTGGATATTCTTGAGAACTCTGGGCAGAAGAAGTATGGCAGAAAGGCATACAGGAGGCCAGAGCCCAACTCTATTTGAAAAGCGTCTTTGTTGGCTTTGAAACTCCAGCATGCAAAACTGCTGACATTGTACGTTTTCGACGGTGGCAAACTGATTTAACCAAGGCTCTCCCCACTGCTGAAAGAGACCCTGTACCACCTCCGGATGTAGACACCATTCGTGATCTGCTAGGCATCTTCGGCTAAGTTTGTCTGGCGTTCAGAAATCTCGCCAAGTGCCTAACAACCAGGGAAATGCCTGATGTCCCAGGCATGTCCAGAAGCACATGGCCTTTTGACACAGGTTGCACAACCACCTCTGCCCTGTTTGTTGTAGGACCACATGGCAGTGGTGTTATCAGTGAACACCTGCACCATCCTTCCCTTGATCGAAGGGAGCAAGGCTTTTAATGCCAAGTAAATTGCTGGAGGTTCCAACAGGTTTATGTGGAGCTAGGACTTTGCCGGAGAACAGAGTCCTGTGATCTCCACCTCTCCCAGGTGGCCACCCTAGCCCAGAAGTAACGCATCTGTCACTACCATAAGATCTTGATAGGGATGGGAGAGAGGTCTGCCTCTGACCCAGTCCCGGTTCGTTAGCCACCACTGCAGGTCTTTTGCAGTGTGCTCCAAAATCTGGACCATGTCGGAGAGATACCCCTGATGCTACACCCACACCCACTGGACCTTCAGGTCTCACTTGTAGGAAGCTGGCTCTCTATATACTGTACTAAAAAGAAGAACACTTGTGCAAAGAGTCCAGTGGGTCCCAACAGGTTTACAGAGGCTAAAGTAGGGTAGTGCTAAGCATTTGTTGTACTCACAGAGGCAATCAATGAGACACACACTCAAAGAATAAATCAGAGACCAGATTAGAAAAATAACACTTCCTTTTATATGTGTTTCAAAACCAAGAACTTCATTCAAAGGTAAGTACTTGTTGAGTTATCAATTTCTACCAGTAAGTAAAGTGGTGCACCTTTACGCACAATGCAATCCTATACAAGGAAAAGGCATAAATGCAATAAAAGTAAGTATAGTTGGTTTCAGGAGTTCACCTTCTGAGGTCAGCTTTATAGAGGGACAAGGTTCAAAGTACAACCAGCAGTTCTTCGAAACTGCTCGAGTTTCACTGGGAGCAGGTTGCTGGTTAGGTTGTAGTTGGGCGTACGATGGTGAAGGCGGGGCCACCTGGAAACAGGCTGCTCAAGGGGATTTGGGGACAACTCTGAGAGCTCCCAGACGGGGGCTTAGGTCGCAAGGGGTCTTAGAGCAAGGGGCACAGCCGGCTCTTCGGTACTCGGGCCAGGCAGCCTGGGTGGAGAATGGTTAAGGCGGCTTGGTTGAAGAGTGGCGCTTCACGGTTAGGGTCAAACAGCTGTCAGGGGCAAAATCAGGAAAGCTGGGCCACTCACAAAGTGATTCTCAGTGATGCTGAAGTCCCTCAACAGCTGCTTGGCCGTGGTGCAATGAGAATCCGGACTGGACTCCCACAGTTGGAGCTTGGTGCAGGGCGTCCGGTATCCCGAGTATTGGTGTTGGATGGCTTTGGTTGGTCCTGTTGTCTTCACACTCGGTGGGGTGATAGATCTGACCTTCCAGAGCACGAGTACCTTGTCCTGGTCGTCTGGGGCATCGGCCAGGCCGGGGAGCTGCAAGGCAGTGGACTGGACTCTGCTTGTCTGTGTCTGCGGCTGCAGTGGAGTAGCTTCTCTACTTCAAGGTAATCTGAAGTTTATTTTCAAAGCGCTGGCAAGCTACTCAAGGTTTTGGTAGTTTGACAGCTTGCAGGGTGCTTTAATCTGCTGAGATTGTCGAGAGAGTTTGCTAGCAGGCAAGGCTTTGCTGAAAAAGATCACAGCTCCTCTGCAGTTCTCGCTGAGCAGTGACTCTTCTTTTTCCTTCTCCGCTTGATCCATCGAATCTGAGTTCTTGGGATCAGAGGTGCAACCTAAATACTCAATTTAGGGGCATTATAGAGGAGTGACAGATAGTAGCCAATGGGCTACCTTCCTTTGGGATGCCTACACCTTCCTGTGGGAAGTGGGCATAGCCCTTACCCTAGAATACTAATACTGCCCAAATCAAGATGGGGAATCTGAAAAGTGGGTCCTACATCAGCTGGTCCACCTTAGGGGTGGTTCCGGGTGAAGGGGGACACACCACCTAAATGTACTAATTTTACCGCTTGTCTTGCCGCCAAAATGTGGCATCAAGACAGGGAGGTTGGCTTCTACACTATCTGGAGAGGCCAGGATGGCATAACAAAGGTTACAGGGCCATTGAAGCTTCCCACCCTGGAAAGGCTCACCCTGCAGGGTGGAGGTGTAAACACCACTGCCCAGAGCAGGCTTTGTTCTTGACCTCCAAGAGGAAAAGCTGTCAGTTCAGGGAGCCAGAAACTTGTCTAGGGTGGCTGGCTGGCAGGGATCAGTCAGTGAACAAACTAGTAGTTGGTAGGTTTTCAGGGGGCCCCTCTAAGGTGCTCTCTGGGTGCATTTCTTAATAAATCCAACACTGGCATCAGTGTGTGTTTATTAAGACAAGATGTTTGGTACCATATCTGGGGGTACACTGAAGCCATCATGTAGCTGGGGAACTCGTAATCATGGGTGTCCAGCCCATGTACTCGGTATGGCTTCCCTATGCGCTTCGGGTATCCAATGGTGAACTTGGATATCACAGGGACACATCTACTCGTGCAGATATGTCCACGCATGGGTATAGAGTACCCTGCCTTAGGGCTGTTAGGCCTGCTGTAAGGGTGACTTACCTATACCACATGGAGTACTGGGTAGGCATGGCACACAGGGATGTGTGCCATGTTGACTCTTCTTTTTCTCTGCACCAAGACACACTGGCTGCAATGGCAGTTTGCATGAGCTTGGTGAGGGGTCCCATAGAGTGGCACAATTCATGCTGCAGCTCTTATGAACCTTCTTTAGTTCCAATACCCTAGGTCCCAGGGGTACCACTTACTAGGGACTTACATGGAGCCTAAAGTAGTTACGAACAAGTTACTTACCTTCGGTAACGATGTAGCTGTAAGAAACATTAGTTAGTTAGATTCCTCACCTAGGAATATCCCCAGGCGTCAGGCTGGATCCGGAAAGATTTTTCGTCAGCAATACCCCTTGCGCGTCGCTAGGCGTCGTCTGCGGCTCCGCGTCCGTCGTCGTGCGCCGGAATGACGTCGTCGGAGGACTTAGACGCCGCCCTCGCACGCTGACGTCAGTTCTTGTACATAGCTTTCCGCCCCAGGAACGCAGAGCCATGCAAGAGACCGACACTGGTGCCAAAAAATCTAGGGCCCTGAAAAGGATAGCCTTAACCCTAGATGTCAGTTCGCAGAACGGGGAGGATGGGTGGGTCGGTGAGGAATCTAACTAACTAATGTTTCTTACAGATACATCGTTACCGAAGGTAAGTAACTTGTTAATCTGAAAGAAACACGTTAGTTAGATTCCTCACCTTAGAATAGATACCCCAGCAATACCAACCCCGATGGTGGGTCTGCGAACCACGATCACACCAGAAAGTCCTGGAGAACAGAACGGCCAAAGAAGCCGTCTCTCCGGACTTGGCTGTCCAGGCAATAGTGCTTGGCAAACGTGTGCAGTGAAGCCTACGTCGCCGCCTGACAGATGTCCCGCAAGGGAACTCCCCGGCCCAGGGCAGTAGTAGCCGCTGTGGCCCGGGTGGAATGGGCCCTCAAACCAACAGGCGTCTCCTTTTTTGCCAAGGAGTAACACATTTTAATACACAACACGACCCACCGCGAGATGGTCCGTTTGTGTACCGCTTTCCCCTTCTTAGCTCCTACGTATCCAACAAAAAGTTGGCCGTCCACCCGGAACTGTTTGGTGCGGTCCAAATAAAAGGACAGCGCCCGTTTTGGGTCCAGACGGTGGAGCCTCTCTTCCTCTTTTGAAGGATGCAGAGGCGGAAAGAAGGTGGGCAACGTGACAGATTGCCCGAGATGAAATGGAGTCACCACTTTCAGTAGAAAAGAAGGACGAGGCCGGAGGACAACATTGTCCGGATGAACAGAAATAAAGGGAGGCTTAGATAACAGAGCCTGGAGCTCACTCACCCGTCTAGCCGAGGTGATAGCCACCAGGAAAGCAGTCTTCAGGGTCAGAAGACGAGTGGGACAATTGTGAAGAGGCTCAAAAGGAGCGCACATCAAAAAGGATCAGAACAAGATTCAAGTCCCACTGAGGCATTACGAAGGGGACAGGAGGGAACATGTGAGTAATGCCTTTGAGAAAACGTGAAACAACAGGGGACTTGAAGAGAGAAGGCTGATCAGGAAGCCGTAAGAAAGCAGAGATTGCAGCAAGATAACCTTTCAAGGTGCCCAAAGCAGAGCCCTGCTGGGCCAAAGAAAGAAGAAAGAGTAGAACCTCAGAAAGAGGGGCGGAAAGAGGATCCACAGCCTTTGCTGTGCACCATGCCACAAATTTGTTCCACCGGCAGGCGTATACCGTCTTTGTGGAGGGACGCCTGGCTGCCAGAATGACATCACAGACTTCAGGAGGCAAGTCAAATGGCATCAACTGCCGCCGCTCAATCTCCATGCATGGAGGTGGAGGCTGGACAGGTTCGGGTGGAGGACCGTCCCCTGCTGCTGTGACAGAAGGTTCTCCTGAAGAGGCAGTCGTATCGGAGGATCGATTGACATACTGAGTAGCTCGGGATACCAGAACCTTCGTGCCCAATCCGGCGCCACTAAGATAACTTGGGCCCGGTCGCGCCTGATCTTCTTCAGCACTCTGGGCAGAAGTGGTATAGGCGGAAAGGCGTACAACAGACCGCAACTCCACTCGCGACGAAAAGCGTCTCCGAGCGAGTGCTGCCTTGGAAATTCCAACGCGCAGAACTGCTGACATTGCGTGTTCTCTTCGGTGGCGAATAGATCTAACCAAGGCTCTCCCCACTGCAGAAAGAGACCTTGCGCCATGTCCGAGTTCAGACGCCATTCGTGATCCATCATGCACCGGCGGCTGAGTTCGTCCGCTCTGGCGTTCAGAGAGCCCGCCAGATGTTGAACCACCAGGGTGATGCCCTGGTGTTCCAGCCAGGTCCAGAGGCGCAGAGCCTCCTGACAAAGGGTCCACGACCCCACCCCGCCCTGTTTATTGCAATACCACATGGCGGTGGTGTTGTCCGTGAACACCTGCACGACACTTCCCCGGACAGAGGGAAGGAAGGCTTTCAGTGCAAGCCAGATCGCTCTCAGCTCCAAAAGGTTGATATGGAGGTGAGACTCCGCCGGAGACCAGAGTCCTCTGATCTCCGCCTCTCCCATCTGGCCCCCCCATCCCAGGAGGGACGCGTCCGTCACTACTACGTGCTCCGGTTGGGGTAGGGAGAGGCATCTGCCGCTGAACCAATCGCGGTCCGTGAGCCACCCCTGCAACTGTTTCGCAGTGCCCTCCGAGATCAAGACATGGTCGGACAGGTTGCCTCGATGCTGGGCCCACTGAAACTTCAGGTCCCACTGCAGAGCCCGAATTCGCCACCTGGCGTAATGCACCAACAGGATGCAGGAGGCCATCAGCCCCAGAAGCCGCAGCACCAACCTGACCGAAACCCAGGATAGAGGCCGAAAGATGGGAATCAGAGCCTGAATATCCCGGACCCGCTGTTCCAGAGGATAAGCCCGGAACTGCGCAGAATCGAGAACCACTCCGATGAAGAGGAGCTTCTGGGAGGGACTCAGGTGTGACTTTGGCACGTTGATGGAGAACCCCAGCAAATGCAGGAGGTCGGCCGTAGTCTGGAGGTGGGAGACGACTTGCTGGGGCGTGCCCGCCTTCAACAGCCAGTCGTCGAGATAGGGGAAGACTGGAACCCCTGATCTGCGCAGATGAGCTGCGACCACCGCCATCACTTTCGTGAACACCCGAGGGGCACTGGTGAGGCCGAAGGGGAGCACTGTGAACTGAAAGTGCTCCTGACCCACCGTGAACCGCAGGTAACGCCGGTGGGCCGGCAGGACGGGGATGTGAAAATAGGCGTCCTGCAAGTCCAACGCTACCATCCAGTCTCCAGGGTCGAGGGCAGCCAGAACCTGAGCTAAAGTTAGCATCTTAAACCGTTCCTTCCGGAGGAAGGTGTTGACGCTCCTGAGGTCCAAGATAGGGCGTAGGCCCCCTTTGCCCTTCTTGGGAACCAGAAAGTAGTGGGAATAGCAACCACGGCCTACTTCTGGACCAGGAACGCGCTCGACGGCCTCTTTGGCCAAGAGGGCCGTAACTTCCTCCCGCAGAAGATGCAAGTGATCCTCCGATATACGGTGGCACTGCGGTGGCATGGCTGGAGGGGTCGTCTCGAAGGGGAGGGAGTAGCCCCTTCGGACGATTTGCAGCACCCACTTGTCCGAAGTGATGGAGCGCCAGTGGAGGAGGTGATGGCGAACACTGCCGCCCACTTGCGTGGAATGGGCCTGAAAGCTGGGACTAGGAAGGCTTTGAGGCGGATGCTGCCGGGGTGGATGTGGACTGACCGGCGCATTGTCCTCTAGAACCGCCACGACGGAACCCACATCCGCGACCGCGTGCAGGTTGGTTCTGCGGCCGGTGGCTAGGCGGACGTGAGGAGGGGCCCCTTTCGTGGCCAGGGAAAGGTGGAAGCGTGCGGCCGTGAGACCCAAGGACGTGGCCGTAGCCCGGGAGTCCTTAAAACAAGCCAGCGCACTATCCGCCTTCTCACCAAAAAGGCGAGCGCCATCAAAGGTCATATCCATGAGGGTACTCTGGACATCCCCCGAAAAAGACGTGGACCTCAGCCAGGCGTGGCGCCGGAGCGCCACCGTGGTGGAAATCGCCCTACCCAGCGAGTCCGTGGTGTTAAGTCCACACCGTATGGCATGTCGCGCTGCAGCTCGCCCGTCAGCAAGTGCCTGGGAGAGACGTGTCCGGGCCTCCACCGGACACAGTGGCAGCACGTCCTCCACCGCATCCCACAGAGAGTGGGAGAAACGGTCCAAGAGGCAAGCGGTGTTCAAAGACCGCAAGCCCAAACTCAGGGACGAGAAAAGTTTCTTGCCGAACTGTTCCAGCCTCTTGGATTCCCGATCCGGAGGAGCGGACGGGAAGGAGGATAGGGAAGTGGAGGCCTGGATAACCAGCCTCTCGGGGGTGGGGTGTTGGGACAGGAAACTGGGGTTGCCCGGAGCAGGGCGGTGGCGCCGGGCCACGTTCCGATCCACAAGGGGAACTGTGGAGTGCTTGGACAAAGTGCCCTGCAGAACGTAGACGAGGGCCTCATTGAACTGCAGCAGAGGCTCTGTGGAGCTTGCTGACGGTTGAAGCACCTCTGTGAGGATATTAGTCCTCACGGCCACAGCAGGCAACTCGAACCCCTGGGCTTCGGCCGCCTTGCGCAGCACCATGGAAGAAGATGCACCTTCCTCCGAAGCCACAGTCGGAGGAGAGATGAAGCCAGCGTCCGGCGAAGTGTCCAGACCACTGGCATCCCCCAGTTCGTCTGCCCAGTCCTGTGCAAGTTGACCCTGGAGGGCCATAGGGTCCTCAGACCCCTCCCAGTCGCCCCCGTAATCCGATTCCTGATAAACAGGAGGAACGATCGGAGCCGGACGGTAGATGAAACCTTCATCCATCTGCGTCGGATGCGGCGCCGGGCGGCGCCGTGCCGGCGTCGGGTCCGGACAGGGACTAAACCAGGGAACGGCGTCGTCCGGAGACTGCGCCGGAGGTGGAACCGGTGTCGGCGCTGGCGGAGGAGGCGTCGTGAGGTCGACCGGTGCCGACAGAGATCCAGGCCTGGATCTCTCGGGGACCTGCGGCTTCGGGACCGAAGTCGTCGACGGCGCCGGAGCCGCCGGCACGCGAGGTCGCCCAGTCGAGCCCGCGGGGCCCGAAGGCGTGCCGGCAGGCGTCGACGGCAGAGCCAGGCCCCTCATGGCCGAGAGGAAGGCACTGACCTCCGCCGGAGTCGCGTCAGTCCCAGGAACCGGTGGGTATAGAGATGGACGCGGCTCCTGCGGCTCCGGCGGAGCCGCGGGGGTGGGACCACCCTGATCCTCAGCCGAGTCGCGCGACCGGCGAGGGGAGTCCGAAGAGCGGTGTCGCCTCTTGAACTTCTTGGATCGCTTCGACTTACCCGAAGACTTCGAGCCCGACGAGCGATGATGATGACTGCGGCTCCGCGACCGGTCCTTGGACCTCCTCCTGAACCAGGACCGTGAGCGGCGCGGAGCCGAGTGCCGAAGCTCGAGAAGCTTACGGGACCGCTCCCGCCTAGCCTTCGAGGTCAAGGCCTGACAGTCAGGGCACGACTCCGCGTCGTGGTCGGCCCCCAGGCAGTAAAGGCACCGGCGATGGTGATCCGTCACCGACATCAGGCAATGACAGGCGTCACAGGCCTTAAATCCAGGCATCCTATCGGCACCAGAGTCGAGTCGACAAAGACCAAAAAGAGTCCCCAAAAAATTTTTGGGCACAAATTGACTAAGGGGTAAGCTCTTCCCGGATCTGCGCTGTCTGGCGCGGAAAAAAGAAGTACTGACGTCAGCGCGCGAGGGCGGCGTCTAAGTACTCCGACGACGTCCTTCCGGCGCACGACGCCGACGACGGACGCGGAGCCGCAGACGATGCCTAGCGACACGCAAGGGGTATTGCTGACGAAAAATCTTTCCGGATCCAGCCTGAAGCCTGGGGATATTCTAAGGTGAGGAATCTAACTAACGTGTTTCTTTCAGATAATTGTGGAACAATGATACAGTTTTAGGGAAAGAACAGTGGTACTGGGGAACTGGTTACCGGAACCCAGTAAACTTTCAAAGTTGCATCCTATACCAGGCAAAAAGTGTGGGGTTACTGCAACAAAGTCCAGTTTCCTACACCACTGTACAGCCCACATATGCCAGGGGGCATATGTTACCAGCAGGATGTAGGAGGCCATTAGACCCAATAGCTTCAGAGTCAGTCTCACTGAACAGCTTGGCTGAACTGCCTGGGCCGCGCCCGCCTTCAGCAGTCAGTCATCGAGGTAGGGAAAGACTGAAATCTCCGACTTCCGCAGATGAGCTGAAACCACTGCCATCACCTCGGTGAACACCCAAGGGTGCTGGTAAGGCTGAAAGGCAGGGCTGCAAACTAAAAGTTCTCTTGGCCCACTGTGAACCGTAGATAGTGTCTGAGGGCCGGAAGGATAGGGATGTGGAAATATGTGTCCTGCAAGTCCAACACTACCATCCAGTCTCCTGGGTCTATGGCAGACAAAGCTTTGGCAAGCATGAACATTCTGAACTGCGCCTTTTTCAGGAAGAGGTTGAGAAGGCGCAGATCCAGAATAGGACGCAGTCCTCCGTCCTTCTTTGGCACCAGCAAGTAGCGGGAATAACAACCATGACCTACTTCTGATTCAGGCATCCTCTCTATGTCTCCCTTGGCCAAGAGAACCTGCACTTCTTGATGGACCTAGGAGAGATGGCTCTCCATCAGCCGATTGTAAGTGGGTGGCATGGGTGGTGGGGTTGTCTCAAAGGGGAGGGACCCAATGGTCTAATGTTACTGACCGCCAGCGGGGAAGGTGATGGTGTATCCTGCCTTCCACTGGATGCTCATGACAGTATGAGGGTGAACTAAAGAGGCTTGGAGGCAGCGGCTTCCGGGGGTGTGGGGGGGAGGGTTAGACTGACCCGAGCGCTGGCTGCCTGTTCCACATTGTCTATGATACCCATGCCGCAGGCCACGAAAAGGCTGGGTGGCCTGCTGGCCGTGGTGGCTTGGAGTATATAGGCACCGTTGCAGACCCCTTTCGTAGCCATGAAAGGGCCAGTGGGTGGATCAACAGGGGCCATAGACAAGCCCAAGGACCTGGCTATAGCCCTGCTGTCCTTGAAGCGCTCCAGCGCTGAATCTGTCTTGTCTCCAAATAGGCGAGAGACATCAAAAGGCATGTCCATGAGGAAAGCCTGGACACCTCCTAAAAATTCAGATGTTCTCAGCCAGGTGTGGCACTGCAAGCCCACTGACGAGGAAGTCGCTCTGCCTAGTGAGTCGATCGTATCAAGTCCATATCGGAAAGTGAACTTAGCCACATCCCTCCCATCAGCAACAGCCTAAGATAGTATGGCCCAGGCCTCCTCCAAGACCATAGGTAGCACTTGGTCAACTGAATCCCATAGTGTATGAGAACACCGGCCCAATAGGCATGCAGTGTTCATCGACCGCAGTGCCAGGCTGGTGAAAGAGAACATTTTCTTACCAAGAATGCCCAGCCTCTTTGATTCCCTATCCCGTGGAGTAGTAGGGAACACCCCAGGGTGGATACGGGATGAGAAGGCTTGGACCACCAAGCTTTCTGGGGTGGGATACTGGGAAAGGAAACTTGGAGGCAGGGAATCGTCCTATTCACAGGAACCGATGTGCAGGGCTTGGACCAGGCCCCAAGTAAGACGTCCATAAGGGCTTCATTGAATGAGAGTAAGAGTTCAGAGAGGGTGACTCGTGGCTGAAGCCCCTCCATCAAGACTTAGTCTTGACTGCCACTGAGGGTAGGTTAAGGTCCAGGGCCTCAACCGCCCTGCGTACCACCATTGCAAATGAGGCTTCCTCCTCTGTAGCCACAGTAGGAAAGGAAACGAGGTCAGTGTCAGGTGGGATGTCCAACCCACTGGCCTCACCCAGTTCCTCATACCACTTGTCTTGTTCCTCAACTGGCTCATCTCCATAAGGGTCCACAGACCCTTCCCAAACGTTTCCCCAACCACTTCTTCTGTTTGCGGGGCCTACCCACACTTCCTTAAAGACTATGATTGAAGCAATTAATGTTAGGGGGGGCTCTGCCCTCCCACGCGAATGGGGCCGCAAGTGTCATGGAGTCGAATGTCAGGTGGCGAGGAGCTTTAGGGATCGCTCCCTCAGCACCTTAGTGTGCATGGCGCTGCAGTCCTCACACGCTTTGGAGTAATGCCCCGGCTCCAAGCACCACAAACATACCAAGTGAAGGTCTGTCACCGACATCTGCATATAACAGGCCACACATAATTTGAAAGTAAGAACAGGGATTACTTACATTTATGGCAATATCGAGCACTTAGGTCTTGCTCATCATACAATATAATTGGTTGAGAAATTAATTGCAAATAGGGCAAAACAGAAACTGCCCTCAAAAAAGGATGTTGTACATTTCATGCTTGCAAAAGCCAGCTATATTCACAAATATCTCTCCATAAGCCATACATTTCATGCATAACCTCTTTCCCAACACTGCCACCTGGGTTCCACTAATGTTTATCTGTATATTTTTAGAACATGGCTTATGAGGTGGGGACACTAGTGTGAACGTTATAAAGATGAGAGAGCACTGAAGAAAACACACTTTCATTGCAGTACCTGCTTTTCAACAAGTTGGACAAACTGTTTAGAAGAAACATAGTAGGTGGAGTTTAAAACACAGGTTGACTCATGCATAAATCATACAAGACGGTGTATAAATTAGGGCACCAGGCTAATATATGGAGCATGTTGGTAAAAAACATATTGTTGGCGTAATGCATACAAAGGGTACAAAGGATACAATACATGGCAGCAAACAATTTTACCACAAGCGGATAATCTACATTGGAAATAAAGCTGGGCAAAAAATGAATGATTGCGTCAACATGCAGAAAACCAAATACAAACACAGACTCTTGCAGTGACAGAATGTCTTTAGAGGCCTTCATCTCACACTGGGTCATATCACAGCGGATTGGGAGGTACTAGCATCATTTTAGCAAAGATTCTCTCACAAACTCATGCATGATTGGGGATTTCAGGAATAAAAAGCATTTGCATCTGTCCCAGTAATTGAAAACAATTCATTGGCTTGCTTTGGAAAGGGTTACTCCTGGAATGGGCTGTTCCTAGGAAGATCATTTTGTACAATAGTCCTCAAAGTCCCTGAGGAGCAAAAAAGTCACTATCTTAAGACTGTCCTTTATGGAGCAACACCAGGACAGGTGGTTTACTACCTCCAAAAGGGAACCCTGTATCTTCCTCTCAGCTACTGGGTGCTAGGGAGAATCATGTAACTGCCATAATTTGCAAAAGAAGCACATATTGAGTTCATAACCACTGGCATCGCTATTACTACTACCAGTAAATTAAGCGATGTATCAGGCTGTCACTAACTTTAGTCATCAAGAATTTGTAGTTGTGTTTTAATTGGCATGTTGCACCAGTTAAGGCATACCTACAGAAGATCACCTGACATCTGTGCATGCAGTTAGCTTGTGCTGATACCTTGATTTAGGCATTTAAAAATCTGTTTAAGTACATTAATAGGTCTCTAACTTGGTTCCATGTTTAAATATCGATGTAACAAATATCGATGAAAATAATATCGATGTAAAAATATCGATAAGAAAAATATCGACTCCCTATACTCTTTTTTTTTATAAATAGGTTTATTAACATTTTCTTAATTACATTACAAAAACATCGTCGAGCAGCGAAACGTGGTTACATTGTCAATGTAGCAGAAGCATAATACATGAACGACAGTGATCGACAATCAGATAGTTGCGTCATACTCATACATTACTTTGGGCCCCTTACGGTAGCACAACCCGTGCACCCCCGCGGGGGGCTCATTGTGAGTCAGAGAGTGAAAGCCCATAGTGTGCGAGCCATGGCTTCTATATTTTCCAAAAATTTTTGGGGCAACCCCGTACTTCATATGTCGTCTTTTCTCCCAACATATACATAGCCATGCTGTTTTTCCATTCTGTCAGAGATGGAATCGCCGTTGTCCCCCACGCCTTGGCCAAGTCGCGTTTTGCCACCACTAATCCCAATTGAAGCAGAGTCAACTTGGGTTTGGGGAGATTAATTTCAGTAGATATTCCCAGCAGAACAAACTGAGGGTTAAGAGGAATCATCTCACCCACCACAAGTCCAAGCTCCTCTAACAGGATGTTCCAATATCTCTAAATCTGAGCGCATTCCCACACTGTGTGAAAGAATGTACCTGCCGACGCTCTACAGCGCAGACAATCTGGTGCTTCTGCCCTACCTATGCGGTGCAGTCGTGCCCTGTCATAATACGCTCTATGCAGAAATTTAAATTGGATCAGCCGGAGCCTAGATTTGATTGCCACCTCTCGGGGGTGCATCAACGCCATTTCCAGTCCAGGTCCTCCATCTCACCCAACTCCGATTCCCATTTAGCCCGCAGCTTTTGTAAAGTGTCTGGCTTGTTATTAATGAGCGTCCTATATGTCCAGGAAACAGCCTTTTCTACAAGCTCTCCCATCAGGAGTCGCCCCTCCAGCGGTGCATATTCGGGAATGCCAGTGGTGTCTACATGTTGCGCTCGCCATGCATGGGCCGGCTGTATATATTTATAGAATTGAGATTTATTCATATTATATTCGACCTGAAGATGCGAAAATATAACTAGCTCTTTACGGTATAATATGTCTTTAAGTTGCGATATACCTAGTAAGTCCCATTGCTGGAAACCTCATAGTTTTGCGATTTCCGGGAGTCGGTTACCCACCCAGAGCGGGGTTTCCTTAGTGACTCGATCATCCCATTTCATTTGTCTCTCAGCCTGCTTCCAGGCTGCTATTACAATCTGTGTCGCAGTAAGGAGTTGACAGCTCCTTTACCCCCATATAGGTAGTGTGTATATGGGCGCTAGGTTAACTGAGTACGTTCAAGTACGTATGTGGGGTGATCCCTCTCCACATGTTGCCATTCATTCACAACAACTAAGTGCGCTGCCCACTAGTGTGCCCTAAGGTCAAGCAGGGATATACCCCCATTGTACTGATTGCGTTGCAACGTCGTCAGCGCTATCCTCGTTGGCTTCCCTCCCCAGAGAAATGTACGGAGCAGATCATCAATTTTGTTAAATACCTCAGTCGGTATAAGTTGGTAAGTGTTTTGCAACACATACAAAAAAATTGGGCGCACTATCATCTTATATAGCGCTGCCCTACCAAGCAGCGTTAGTGGCAGAGTCTTCCACCTTTCACCATCCGCTCGAAAATCCCTAAGCACCCTGTGAAGATTGCGAGCCAACGCCATATTCGTTTTAACATATATCCCAAGGTATCTTATACCGTCTCGTGCTATCTGAAGTTGGCTTGGGCAGACTACATGGCCACCGCCCTCACCTACAGGATACAGATAAGATTTCCCCCAGTTAATTTTGTATCCCGCATGCATACCATATATCTCACAGCAGCCCATTATTGCGGGGAGTGTCATCTCCGGGTTTGTGACATACAATAATATGTCATCCGCATATAAAGATATGCGTTTGTCAGTCTCTGCTTCTTCTCCACTCCTAAATCCAGTAATGTCGGGGTGCAATCGGATCACACTGGTGAGTGGCTCCAACACCAGAGCAAAAAGCAGGGGCGACAGCGGGCAGCCCTGTCGGGTGCCCCTGCCTATTGGGAATTCCCGTGACAGTACTCCATTGACTCTAACCCTGGCCACTGGTGTCTCATAAAGTACAGCTATCCATCGCCTGAATACCGGACCGAATCCAAATTTCTCCATAACAGACATTAGGAAAGGCCAGTAGGCAGTGTTGAATTCTTTTTCAGCATCAAGGGAGAGGACCAGGTGTGGATCCTACCGGTCATGAATCACCTCCAACCAATTATACAGCCTTCGCAGGTTTAACCTTGTCGACCTCTTAGGCATGAAACCTGACTGGTCCCTGTGAATGAGGCCACCGATTACCACGGCTAGCCTATTCGCCAATATTCTACCCAATATCTTGGTCTCCACATTTATGAGGGAGATAGGACGATACGAGCTACATGCCTGCGGTGGTCTGCCCTCTTTTGGAAGCACTACAATCGTGGCTGTACGCATCGATTCCCTATACTTAAACCGGTAAGTACAATAATATCAACTCAAAAATATCGATGTAAAAAAATATAGATGTAAAAAATATCGACTTTAAAAAAGAACATAACTGAAATAAAATGAATTAAATAATATTAATATTATTAACAAAACAAATTAAATGTAATATATATTTTACCTAATTATAACAAATAAACTTAATTTAATAATTATAAACACAAACAAATGTGTACACATCATATATTTTTTTACTATTATCTTGATTTAATTTATAAACTTTAATTATATAAAAATAAAATAAACACATATATAAACAATTTAAAATAAAATAAAATATTTTATATGTAATTAACACATTAAACTATTTAAAAAAGAATAATACATACATTTAATAACAAAATAAAAACATTAGTAGTTAAAACGTTGGATAGCGAGGGTGTAAAAATTACTATTCCCACTCCAGTGCGTGCAACAGTAGGGAAAGCGCTGGATAGCGTAGGGGTAAAAATTACTATTCCCACTCCAGTGAGTGCAACAGTAGGGAAAGCGCTGGATAGCGTAGAGGTAAAAATTAATATTCCCACTCCAGTGAGTGCAACAGTAGGGAAAGTGCTGAATAGGGGAGGGGTAAAATTAACTATTTCCACTCCAGTGAGTGCAACAGTAGGGCAAGCGCTGGATAGCGGAGGGGTGAAAATTACTATTCCCACTGCAATGAGTGCAACAATACGGAAAGCGTTGGATAGCGTAGAGGTAAAAATTACTATTCACACTCCAGTGAATGCAACAGTAGGGAAAGCGCTGGATAGCTGAGGGGTAAAATGTACTATTCCCACTCCAGTGAGTGCAACAGTAGGGAAAGCGTTGGATAGCGGGTGGGTAAAAATTACTATTCCCACTCCAGTGAGTGCAACAGTAGGAAAAGCGCTGGATAGCGGAGGGGTAAAAATTACTATTCCCACTCCAATGAGTGCAACAGTAGGGAAAGCGTTGGATAGCGTTGTGGAAATATGGATTTTTCTGATCAGTTATGTCCCCTATCTTGGACCCCAACGGTTTCATGTATACATCACAAGTACATGTATGTTCCCTCCAGTTCCAGTTATGAAGACGCAAACACATGTGCGTCCACCGTCAACATGTCCTCTTTCAGATCCGCCATGAATGGGCCGGATATTCCATTCCTAAGTATGAAAGGCCACCGGCTTTATATGGTTCACTTATGCCATTTTACAGTCCAGGCAAGTAGGCCCTAATTCTGCCATCAAGCTTCTCTTTCCTTCTGCCTCTGAGAGCTTCAGTCTGAGCCTGCATCTGTGACCATGAACTTTGTCTCATTCTCTGCGCAGCTAACGGTGCCTGACATCAGCCTGTTGCCTGCCAAAAAACTGTATTTCACCTTCGAAATTATCTGCTCCGCTCCCTGCCCAATGCATTCCTGTCTAGTAGTTTAAGTAAACATTCTTCCAGCTACCGAGCAAAAGGACAGGGCTTCTCTGTCTTTATGCAAGTAATTCATAGCCCTGTTACTATGGAAGGTTTTTGCCCCCGCATCTAGTGTAGACACTTAGACGCTTGTACACGCACTAATAGTCAGTATAGTCAGTATAGAATAAGATTCTACTCTAAGAGACTTCTCTTTTGGATAACATAGTTCTTTAAACATAGGATGTTAGATATGATTTGGGATTAGGTTGACTTGACCCTCTAGACTTCTGTCGCCACCTGTAGAGCTAAATGTCAAGTCCCCTTCACCCCCTAGTTGCACGTCAATCACACGTCATGCTGCTGCGCGCGCATCTCTGCCAAGTATTTCTGCTGACATTGCGAAATTCTTTCATGGAACCACCCTATTATGACATCATACCTGATGACGTTCTCTAGTTACACCCAGTTACACCCACTTTTGCTACGCATGTATGTTTTATCTTTACTATCAATTGTTACGCCTCCTGCATTTGCTTCACTGTAATGCCTATTGTATAAAAGTGATTACTCGTCAATAAAGTAACGGTCTTCACTTCCTGAACCTTCGTGGTGATGGAATTGGAGCTCATCAATTTAAATTGATTCTGGAATAAAGCCCGTTCCGAACCTCTAATACCACGGATTCTGCCTCTTATTTTACTGAGCTATTATTATAGATTTTCCGCATCAAATTAAGTTCCGGTAATTAAATTATTTACCACATAAATGGCGCCCGAACAGGGACACTTTCTCATCTCACGCGCCGGCGGTGCGTTGCAGGCCCGGTCTCCTGTCACAGCTGGACGGACAACAACGCGTACCCACAGGATTTCCTCTATCTCCCTCCTGCCGAGCGGGGGTAACTGAGGCTGCGATCAACACCCAGACGAGGCGGTGAGAAGTGCGAAGTATCCCGACCAGAGCCTAGCCGAGAGAGCAAGATCCGAGGTATACAGAGGCCCACCAGTTTCCGAAGTTTCCGAAGTTCCGAGTCCAGTCCAGTCCGGTTCAAGTTCAGTTCAGTTCCGAGGCCTTCCGTTCCGAGCTACCCGGTGAGTACCATTATCGGGGAGGCGTTCTGACGTGCACATAGTTTGTGCCGGTCAAGACGGGTTTGGGTACACAAATCCGGTCTGCACTGTTTCAGCAGTGTATCTGTACTGTTTAGCAGTATATCAAGTATGTCTAGTATATAATTCAGAATTACCTAGTTAGTATCGAGTTTTATGCTTAGTGACTAGTTCCCTAAATGGCCATCATTGTTTATTCATTAAATGTTAAATGTTAAAGTGTTTTAAATACGTTCTGTATATTGTGGTGTGAATGACTGTTCATTATTGTGTTTTATGGTATTAAAACGTGTTCAAAATTAGGTATCAGATCAGTTCTCAATATGCCGCTCTTTTCGAAATTAAGACAGATCACAACTAGAAAAGGGGTACTCGAAGAAGCTGTTCCCATTCCTCCTAGGGACACTCCAGGGTACTTCATGTATCATAAACATGGCCTAGACGCCATATTATTTCTTGATTTATGGGTAGACTACACCAAGGGATTACCAGAAAGTCAGAGGTGGCCCGTAGCGGGGACCTGGGATGCAGATTGCATTATGAAAGTGGAAGAAGAATTATTGAAAAGGAAAGCTAGACAGTCACAGAAAGATGCCATTGAATTATGGCGTAAAGAATCATATAGACGCACAGAGAAAGCGCTCAGACAGGAAGAGAAAAGTAAGGAGAATTCAAATAAAGTTCGAGAAAGTGTATTAATTGAAGAAGGTACTCGAGTAAAGTCAGAACAAACAGACAGACAAAGAAATGCCCTCGTGAATGGTATGTATCCTCTTCTGGCCGAAGGGTTACCTAAGGCTACTCCGGAGATACCAAAAGACTTGCCACCCCCATTGTTCCCGATAAAAGTACATCCCAAAGGGCATCCCAGATCCGCAGAAGATGTTTTTCTTTCCTCTTATTTAGATGACGCAGCTCCTGAGTATGCAAACGCTGCGCCACATAGACCGTCTGCCGAGGGGGTTCAACGCCAAGACCCTCCTCCGTCTGTACCTCCGCAACAGCACACTCCGACACAAGCTCCGGCAAGCACATCTGTTTCTACATCTGCATCCACACCTATGGTTGCTATATCCCGTTCAACAAATCCTTTCACATCCAGCACCCCAGGTGGTGCTACCGGAGGTACATCAAGCATTTATTCTACGCCACCCAGAACAAATAAACTTTCCTTTCAAGAATTAGCCCACCAACGTACACCCAAACTAGTAACTCCCAACACGCTCAAGGAACTTCTAATAGATTGTAGATATGACCCTGTACCCGGAAAAGGGGACGAAATGATGCTGGCATCATTACGTATCCGACGAGCTGCAATGTACTTAGGAAAGCTACCAGGAATGACTGCACATTTAGAAAATATATATCATTTTGTTCAGTCAGGGCGAGACCCTGAGAGTATTAACAGAGCCATGGAGTACCAAAAGGTGGAAATACAGGGGGAACTGTTACGTTTCCTCATAAACTGTGTGATCAGAAATCAAGATCAGCCAGGGGTAAATCCGGAAGACATGCAAATTCTTACCACATGGGGTAAAAATATATCAGAGGGGAGACACGATAAACGATCATGTATAGTAGCAATGAGCCGAAAGATCCGCAAAGAAATAGAACGAATACACGAAGAAAGATTAGCAGTAGATGAACCTGAACAAACTGAGGACGAGGAAGAATTAGAACTGCCCACAGGACAGTTAGAAACCATGGCCTACGTAGGTAGAGGAAGATCTTGCAATAATACTAGATGCTTTACTGATCCGATATGTCCGATACGTCCAGATAATAACAGAAAATTCCAAACTCCTATAATAAATATAAGGTCTCCTGAACATTCATTCCAAGCCGCTGACAAATTACTCCGAGAACGAAGGGGTTATCATATACTCGATTCTATGGACGAACAAGAATTAGCCAGGTCAGCCGTACACTGGGTTGATAGTCCTGGAAAATATGGTGATGATACACTAGCGCATACGTTTTTGAACCTCGCCCCAGATGAACAGCGTTTAGCTGGTATCTATATGATTCAACAACTCCTTATATTATATAAAAGCCAACACTCCGATCCTGGCCCCTTACCTGATATATTGACTGAATTACTCACGAATAAATGGAGAGGTTCCGGTACTAAGTTAATTAGAGAAATACTAGAATCCAGAAGGCAGTACATTCTTTTTGTATGTCCTGAACATGTCTCACTGCCCATCAAGGAAAGAACGACGTATTACATGGATAGACAAAATCCCTTACGAGAAGTGCACCCGATAAAGGGTGATGACAATGAGTTTAAACGTGTGTTTGTATACATACCCATATCCAAAATAGAGCTATTAGAAATGAAGAAAGTGGTACCCAGTCATGACAAAGACCCAGCGGGTTTCCACCGTGAAATTAAAGATATGTTACTAATGGGAGAATATACCTACCCCGACATTATGACAATATTGAAGGTATTAATGCCTGCGGGCATTTACGAAAAACTCAAGGAAAAGGATTGGGAGGTGGGAGACCAGAAGATAGATTGGACAGCATTAGAAAACGAAGAAAAAGCTCGAGGTCCAGGTTCAGGGCTCGGGGACAAGACCAAAGCACTACCAGGTTTACTAGTACAGGTATTGCCACGTTTATTAACTACGAAAAAGGAAGATTGGGGTGCAATCTCAGCCTGTAAACAAAAATCAGATGAAGACACTAGTGATTTCTATTCCCGATTTGAGAAATGTTTTGGTATAAATAGTGGAATAAAAGCAAGTAGCGAGTCGTATCCACATCTGTTTGTGACAAAGTTAGTTGAAAATGCCTTGCCCCAAGTTAAGAATAGAATATTGAAGTTCGAGAGTACCTGGCAAGGTAACACTCCGTCACAAATGTTACAAATGCTACAGTACCATCACAATAGAATTAGAGAAGAACAAGAACATGAACATAGACGCATGAAAGACACGAAAATGAAAATGCTAGTTTCCCAGACAGTGCCAGCCGACGGTCATAAGAAGGGTATAACACAGTCCAGTGGTTCAACAGGTCCTGTTAAAGGGACATGTAACTATTGTAAACAGCCAGGTCATTATGTACACGATTGTCCAGTCTTAAAACATAATATTGCCATAGGTAACGCAAAAGAAAGACCACGACCAATTAGACAGGATCAGAACCAACAAGGAGCCCCGCAGCATGCACAGTCCATGCCAGCTCCGCAACAGTCTATGCCAGCTCCACCACCGCAGCCTATTGCTGCCACACAAACTACGACCCGACAGATGTATCAGACCGCACAGTATGACTATCCTGATTATCAACGATACTCATGAAACAGCCTAGAGAGGGAAGTTGGCTTACCCCTTATTGAGGTCCCTGTAGATCAAGAAGGACCTTATGTACACAGTGAACTATTAGGCCAAGATAGAAAATTCTTACTTGATACAGGGGCAAGCCGAACAACAATAAAACGTAGTGAAGTTCCAGGGGCACCCCTCTCAGGCACACAGAATATTTCCCTTGGCTTTTCAGGAAAACCTATCATTAACGAAGTAACACAGCCTCTTCCACTTACGATTGGTCCCTTGACACGAACTACAGATTTATTACTTACTAAATCATGTCCAGAAAACCTGTTAGGCATAAAAACTTTGAAAGCTCTAGGAGCTATAATATGTTGTTCTCCGGAAGGAGTAAGATTGTTTTTACGTGATTTCAAAGGGCACTACGTGTCCCGAGACATGGATCACCGACTGCAGACTCTACCGACACATTTGTGGGCACAAGGCCCTACAGATGTTGGTTGCATGAACATTACACCATATCGAGTCACACTAAAGGCAGGAGTGGTACTTCCACGAATGCGACAATACAAGTTACCCCCAGAGGCTGTAGTGGCTTTACTGCAAATCATTGACGAGCTTATTACCCAAGGAGTGGTTGTGGAAACTGACTCCAATGTATGTAATTCACCGATAATTCCGATTCTTAAACGAACCGATCCAACAGCCCCACCAGTATATCGATTGGTTATTGATCTGCGCGAATTAAATAAATGCATAGTACCACAATACCCCGTAGTCCCAGACATTTCTTCATTACTGACAGCTATTGATTCCGAAGCCACATTCTTTACTGTAATTGATCTCAAGAATGCCTTCTTCAGCGTCCCAATAGATCCGGAAAGCCAATACTTGTTCGGATTTAGTTTAAATGGACGTAGCTTTAAATTCACACGCGCACCTCAAGGATTTACAGAAAGCCCCAGCATATATAGCCAAGCACTGAAACGAGAACTCGACAGTATCCACATGCCAGTCAACACTGCCCTGCTTCAATATGTCGATGATCTACTGATCACCGCTAGAAGCGAACCTGAATGTGAAAAAGCCTCACTGACGGTTTTACAATTTTTGGCCGAAAAGGGGCACAAGGTGTCCCCTTCTAAGCTGCAATTCTGTGTCCAGCGAGTTGTTTACCTTGGTCACTCGCTGTCCAAGGAGGGAAGGCAGCTTACACCAGATCGCATCCAGCTAATTGCTAATATGCCAATACCCAAGACACAAAAGGAGGTGCGGGCTTTCATAGGCCTCACTTCATATTGTAGGCAGTGGATCCCTCAGTATGCATTTCTAGCAAAACCACTCATTCAATTAACAACACAGGAGGCAGCGACATCGACTGTTCTCCCTTGGACTCAGGAACATACACAAGCTTTTGAAAGCCTAAAGAAAGCTTTATGCCAAGCACCCGTTTTAGCAACACCATGTTACAATAAACAGTTTACACTATTCGTTACAGAACGCGAAGGTACTGCCTTGTCAGTACTCACACAGGAACAAGCAGGATCACATAAACCATGTGCTTATTTTTCTAGTACATTAGATCCCGTAGCTCAGGCTTTGCCTGCGTGCCTGAAATCAGTGGCAGCAACAGCTTTAGCAATCAGACAAAGCGATGCCATAGTATTAGGACATCCATTGACAGTACAAGTACCACATGCAGTAGAGGTTCTCTTGAACCGCACACAAACACAACACTTGACTATAGCGCGACTCACTGGTTACGAATTAACATTGTTTCAGCCACATATAGAAATCAGACGTTGTAGTACATTGAATCCTGCCACACTGTTACCAATAAACGGAACAGACCCACTAGCACATGATTGTATTGAAGTTATCACTATCACGACGAAACCCAGACAAGATTTGACAGACGTCCCATTGTCAGACCCAGACCTGACGTTATATGTAGATGGTTCATGTATGAGAACAGGTACAGGAGAGCTAGTGGCCGCTTACGCAGTCACAACAGACACTGAAATCGTTGAAACAAATTGCATAAATACCTTGTCAGCTCAAGCCGCAGAGCTCATCGCTCTGACACAAGCCTGTATTCAAGCCGCAAATAAAAAAGTCAACATATACACTGATTCACGTTATGCATTCGGAGTTGTACATGACTTCGGCGTGCTGTGGCGAGAGAGAGGTTATTTAACTTCTCACGGTGCCCACATTCAGCACGGACCCCTCATTCATGCCTTATTAGATGCAATACATCTACCCACTGCAATATCAATTATGAAATGTAAAGCTCATACGAAAGTTACTGATATCATTTCTCAAGGCAATGATCTAGCTGACAGAACAGCTAAGCAGACTGCTCAAACTCGAACATCCGACATGACAAAGACAATAGTCCCGACGCCAACACATTGTATGACGGTTAAGGATCCCGCTCTTGACGTAATTGACATACAGACACATGCTACACCAGACGAAATAAAGAAATGGACTGAATTAGGAGGGATCCAAACGGATCAAGGATGGATGACGAAGGAAAAATCTGTGTGGTTCCTTCCTGATTCAATGGTCCAAGTCATTATTAATACTGTACATAGTCCAGCGCATCTAGGAGAAAAAGCTATGCTAGACAGCATTCAACACATTTGGTTCAACAAACATTTACGAGCAGCAGCTAAACAAAAAGTTCGTACCTGTATGATCTGTTGTCAGTTTAACCCAGGTAAAAGCATTCCCGTGGAACAGGGTGGATTTCAGCCTCCTGATCACCCTTTTGAAGTCCTCCAGATGGATTATATCCAGATGGAACGATGTCGAGGATTCAAATATGTTCTCGTAGTTGTCTGTGCTCTTTCCCGTTGGACAGAGGCATACCCGGTTTCAGATTACACTGCCCCGACTACTGCCAAACAGTTGGTTCGAGAATTCTTCCCACGATACGGTTTACCACGTGTTGTATACTCAGATAACGGCCAGACGTTGTCATCCGAACTAATGAAACACGTCTCACTTTTGTTAGGCTATCAGTGGAAATTTCACTGTGTCCGACACCCCGAGGCAGCAGGTCTCGTGGAACGACATAATCAAACCCTGAAAATTAGATTGTCCAAAATTTGTAGAGAGAAAGGTGTCGACTGGGTAGTAGCCTTACCCGTTGCACTCTTTTACATGAGAATGGTAGCACACTCTCGAACAGGGCTATCCCCGTATGAGGTGATCTTTGGCAGACCACCAAATATGTGGGGGACGCCTATACCACGCAAAATAACTGATATTGACTGTAATATGCTGACAGATTACTTGGCTTCCTTGATGTCTGCACTACAATCTTGTCGTTCACAGGTAGCTGCAGCTTTTCCCGACAACACTGAGGTGAAACCCCATGACGTAATTCCAGGAGATTTGGTCTTAGTGAGGAACTTTGATCGGAAGTCTCAGCTGGATCCTAGGTGGAAGTCGCCTCAACTCGTATTGTTGACGACGAGGACAGCCGTGAAGATCGAAGGTCGAAAAGGCTGGATACATTCAAGTCATATCAAGAAATTTCATGGACTACCGTCAGACGTAAACGACACACCTTGCGTGTCTTCACCGATTGACTCAAAACTTCCTTTGGTTGAACTGAGTAACCATGAACAATACAAACTAAAACTTAGGTCTAACAAGTCAGGCAATTTGATTGTTTAAGTCCTCTCCAAGGTGAATCGGTCGAATTTGTCTCTGACATGTATCCCTTAGACCTGTATAGAGAAAGAAACAGAAGGATGAAACTGAAACGACATGCGTACTGTAAATCACTGCGTAGTCATTGCACAGTGACGTTATTAATTTTGTTTTCCTTAAGTCTTTTAATAATTACTGCAAGTATATTGTTGCACACATATTATCCTATTTCTAGACATGTTTATAATGTTACTGCTGAACATTCTTTTAGTGAATTACCTCCGCATGAGTTGTCTTATAGATTTGCGCTGCGCAATAACACGTTTATTAGTATGTTACATCATTCCCATCAGGTTAGCAATGCTACAAATTGTTGGATATGTGGTCGACTCCCTCCCTATCAGAACTATAAAGGAATTTTACCTCTCTTTCCATACCCGTTCACACACAATGGATCCTGTGGAGCATGGTTTAGTTTAATTAATTCCCTAGATTCGAATTCTGCAGTTTATCAAGACAACTGGGTATGGGGAAATTTGAACTTAGTTTTACTTAAAGTCTGCTACCCTAACAAGGAGGGACTTCCCAAAAGAACAGGAACTGATCTAGAAAATGAAGTGTATGGATTAGGTAATTTTACGCTTAATCTCATGATCCTAAATGTCGAATCCGAAGCTACTCCAATTTTGCCAGCCATGTCAATATTTCCAGTAAAAGGTGAATTATGTGTAAGAAAGAATGGTTCCATACATATGGGCCATAGTAGATGCACCACTGTAATAGAATTTAGTGATCAAGGCAAGTCTACATTTAGAGCTTCCCGCCATTCCTATTTCATATGTGGTCAGACGGCATATATACGTTTGCCTCTAGATTGGGATGGTACCTGCTACATCGGATTCCTTTTGCCACCTGTTTTCCTAGCTCCTCCTGATTATCATAGAAATACTCATTTAGTACACAATAGAGAAAGGAGAGATCTCCCAATAGTCGATTACACTGAGACAGCGTGGGAAAAATACACAGATTTCAATAAAGGTCTCTTTCCCTATATAGGTACAGTTACTAATAGTAAGCTGATACGTAGATTAACTAGAACCCTTGAAGCAGTAGTGAACGAAACTATTTCCGCCTTAGGCAATTTAACAGAAGAGCAGTCTGCTATGCGGATTGTTGTGCTTCAAAATCGTCTTGTCCTTGACGTCATCCTGGCCGATCGGGGCGGAGCCTGTAGGGTCATCGGATCAAGTTGTTGCATTTTCATACCAGAAAATTCGCCATCTGTATATAAAGCCATAACTCGCCTTCATAAGATTGTAAGCCAGATACACCAGAATCCAGGCACCTGGACTTGGTCCGGTTGGTTTTGGAGTGTATTATCTACCTTTGGATGGAAGGTCCTATCCTTCCTAGGTATTGGCTTTCTCATACTATTCAGTTGCTGTCTATGTCTACAATGTGGACCAGCGATCTGTGGTCTGTGTGCCACGTCGTGTATTCCACCACCAAGATTTCATTCATCCCGGAAGAAAAAAGAAGAACAAATGATGTTATATGAACAGATCGATGGATTGATGAAGATTGATATCTCTTAACGGGCAAGTAGGGGACAAGGAGGGAATGTGGAAATATGGATTTTTCTGATCAGTTATGTCCCCTATCTTGGACCCCAACGGTTTCATGTATACATCACAAGTACATGTATGTTCCCTCCAGTTCCAGTTATGAAGACGCAAACACATGTGCGTCCACCGTCAACATGTCCTCTTTCAGATCCGCCATGAATGGGCCGGATATTCCATTCCTAAGTATGAAAGGCCACCGGCTTTATATGGTTCACTTATGCCATTTTACAGTCCAGGCAAGTAGGCCCTAATTCTGCCATCAAGCTTCTCTTTCCTTCTGCCTCTGAGAGCTTCAGTCTGAGCCTGCATCTGTGACCATGAACTTTGTCTCATTCTCTGCGCAGCTAACGGTGCCTGACATCAGCCTGTTGCCTGCCAAAAAACTGTATTTCACCTTCGAAATTATCTGCTCCGCTCCCTGCCCAATGCATTCCTGTCTAGTAGTTTAAGTAAACATTCTTCCAGCTACCGAGCAAAAGGACAGGGCTTCTCTGTCTTTATGCAAGTAATTCATAGCCCTGTTACTATGGAAGGTTTTTGCCCCCGCATCTAGTGTAGACACTTAGACGCTTGGACACGCACTAATAGTCAGTATAGTCAGTATAGAATAAGATTCTACTCTAAGAGACTTCTCTTTTGGATAACATAGTTCTTTAAACATAGGATGTTAGATATGATTTGGGATTAGGTTGACTTGACCCTCTAGACTTCTGTCGCCACCTGTAGAGCTAAATGTCAAGTCCCCTTCACCCCCTAGTTGCACGTCAATCACACGTCATGCTGCTGCGCGCGCATCTCTGCCAAGTATTTCTGCTGACATTGCGAAATTCTTTCATGGAACCACCCTATTATGACATCATACCTGATGACGTTCTCTAGTTACACCCAGTTACACCCACTTTTGCTACGCATGTATGTTTTATCTTTACTATCAATTGTTACGCCTCCTGCATTTGCTTCACTGTAATGCCTATTGTATAAAAGTGATTACTCGTCAATAAAGTAACGGTCTTCACTTCCTGAACCTTCGTGGTGATGGAATTGGAGCTCATCAATTTAAATTGATTCTGGAATAAAGCCCGTTCCGAACCTCTAATACCACGGATTCTGCCTCTTATTTTACTGAGCTATTATTATAGATTTTCCGCATCAAATTAAGTTCCGGTAATTAAATTATTTACCACAGCGTAGAGGTAAAAATTACTATTCCCACTCCAGTGAGTGCAACAGTAGGGAAAGCGCTGGATCCCAAAACAATAAAAAACAAAACCATCAACATTTTTATTAAATTTAATTTCCAATATTAACATAATTAATATATAAATTTAAATATATATTATTATTAACAAAGATAATAAAAAATAATTAATTACACATTATTCAACACTATAATATCCACAACACACACCTAAAATTAATTACACAATTACATTTAATCATTACTAATTAATGAAAATTAATTTATTATTAATTAATTAATCAATAAAATATTAATTACTTACCACCTTTCACACCATTTACACATATAAACACCACAACACACACCTAAAATTAATTAAACAATTAACATAATTAATTATTAATTGACTAATTTAAATTATTTAACAACTAATTATTAAACTATTATTAATTAATCAAGTAACATACCTATTATTCAATACATTTTATATAATTAAATCACTTCCCACCCTATTCCCCTATAAACCCACAACTCGCTACGGAACTAAAAACGCAAAATTCAAATTTAAAAAAACAAAATTAACTACTATAAATTATTATTTAAATCTATATAATTAAATAACTGCCCACCCTATTCTCCTATAAACCCACAATCCGCTACGGAACGAAAAATGCAGATTTAAACTTAATATAAATTTATTACTAGTAAAATTCAAAAACATATAATAAAATGACAAACAATTCTCATTAAAAACACTAAAATACATAACATTATTAATAAATCAATATTTTTGTCAACTATATTTTTGTAAACGATATTTATTACAACGATATGTTTGTAATTGATATTACTTACCTGTAGTCGATATTCTTGTCAACTATATTTTTGTTGTCGATATTTCTTCCCCACGATATTTTTGCGGCGATATTAATGTCCCACAATATTTCTCCGTCGATATTCCTGCTCTGCACCCTCTAACTTATAGCACTGCAAGGTGTTCGGCAACGTGTCAGTTATGTTTCCACTACCCCTTGTTAGACGTTGTGGTGATAGAGTTTCATCAACAAGAATTTGAAAGAGTATCCACTGTCACCTTCTCTCAGACGTGAGACTAATATGCCATGTAATGTGTACATCTATCAGCAGTTCTGTGGGCATGTGCAGACATTGACGGACCATGTCGCACAATTGCTGCTCAAAAGTGTTCCAAGCCATAAGCCATGGAGGCACTTGAAAAAAGCTGAGAAAATTAAATGGGCACTGCTAAAAAGCTGTATACTGAAGCTTGTGTACCCTTTTAATTACAGTAGGAAATAGTTAAGATCTACTTTAAGCCAAATTATCTACATTAATTGCCCACTGGATATGGGAAGTCAGAAATTTTGTAGAAACCTCTCTTTATAATTGTTATCTCTTGTGGGGTGAACAGATAGGTAAGCGTACCATATATGCTGTTTGAGCGTATCTATTGGCAAGCAGACTAACTTGATTAAAGAAGTTTATCATGTTATCTTCAGTGATTCACATGAGGGATCCTATGTCATAGCTTTGGAGAGGAGAGAATAGCCTGTATTACAGAGACTTTGGCTATGGTGTTTTTTGTCCTTATGCAAGCATTTGCAGTAGGTCCTTTATGAGGTCCTTTAGATAGGCTGAATCTAAGTAAATACTCCTGTTCTATGCAGTGACGCCATCATTACCAGTAGTATAATGTTCATCTTACGAGTGCCTGACCCATATTTTGTACAAGTTAAATGAGTATGTCAGTCATCTAGATGGAAATGTTTCTTACCTGTAACCCTAGTTCTTTTCCAAGAGAGTCTTCATCAAAGTCATGAGCAGTGTAGTATTTCGTCCATGTGCAGGATCCAGGTGCACTTTATAAAATATATATTTTTACGTTAAAAACAATGGACTTTGTACCCTAAAAGGGTGTTTCATTTTTAAAATGATCTCTAATTGTTGTAAGTCAATGGATCTACAGTAACTAGAAACACACAAACAAACAAGTTACTTACCTTCGGTAACGCCTTATCTGGTAGAGACATGATCTAGCCACAAATTCCTTACCTTTGAATTTCCCAGGCATCAGATTGGATCCGGAAGATTTTTCTTCAACAAATACCCCTGTGCGCCGGTAGGTGGCGTCCATTGGCTCTGCATGACGTCCTTGGCATCGTCTGCGTGATAGTGCCATCCGCGTCTCCACTATAGGCAGCACCTCAGCGCGCTAATGTTGGTTGCTTTTCACGACTTTCCATGCCAATAGCGCAGAGCCAAGAAGTGCACTGACACTGGTGTGTTTTGAACTAAGGCCCTAAAAAGGATCAGCCTTGACCTAGAAACCTGTTCACAGTGCAGGGAGGATTGGTAAGGAATCTGCGACTAGATAAGGTCTCTACCAGATAAGGCGATACCGAAGGTAAGTAACTTGTTTATCTGATAGAGACATCTAGCTGCAGATACCTTACCTTTGAATAGATACCCAAGCAATACCATACCCGGAGGAGGGACTACGGGCAAGTTCAGACCGGAAATTCCTGCAAGACAGAACGTCCAAAGAGGCCTTCCCTGCGGACCTGACCGTCGAGGCACTAATGCTTGGTAAACGTGTGCAGGGATGCCCACCGTTGCTGCCTGGCAGATGCCGAGGACTGGAACCCCTCTTTGTAATGCTGTGGTTGCAGCCTTAGGTCTGGTGCTCTTAAGCCTTCAGGAGGCTGTTTGGTTGCAAAAGCGTAGGAAATCTTGATGCAGAGGACGACCCATCATGAGATAGTCTTCTTCTGCACTGCACGACCTTTCTTAGCCCCAACTTCCACCCGGAATTCTTTTGGGCAGTCAAGGTAGAATGACAATATGCTTTTTGGGTACAGGCAGTGGAGTTGTTCCTCTCCTTAGAGGGATGTGGCAGAGCATAGTAAGTGGGCAAGGTGATAGATTGCCCCATATGGAATGGCATTACTACTTTTGGAAGAAAAGAGGCCCTAGTGCTAAGCACCAACTTGTCATGGAATATTGTCAGGTAAGGAGGCCTGAATGACAAAGCCTGCAATTCGTTCACCCTCCTAGCGGATGTGATTGCCACTAAAAAGGCTGTTTTGATGGTAAGCAGCCAGATGGGGCAATTGTGCAGAGGTTCAAATGGAGAGCACATCAAGAAGGTGAGAACAAAAATTAAGGTCCCACTGTGGCATAATGAAAGGAGAAGGTGGGAATGTATGTACAAGGCCTTAGAGAAATATATTTACAGTGGGAGATTTAAATATTGAGGGTTGGTCTGGCAGCCGCAGAAAGGCGGACAGGGCTGAAAGGTATCCTTTTAGAGTGCCCAGAGCAAAGCCCTGCTGGATAAGGGTTAAAATAAAAAGCAAAATTTCAGAAAAAAGTAGAAAGAGAATCAATATGCTTTTCTGCACAATAAATTACAAATTTGTTTCATCAGCAGGCGTAAACCATCTTGGTTGAGGGATGCCTGGCTGCCAAAATAAGATTACAGACTTTAGGAGGAAGGTCAACTGCAGCCACTCAATCTCCACGCAAAAAGGTGCAGAGTTGACAGGTTCGGGAAGAGGACCCTGCCCTGTTGCTGCGACAGGAGATCCTCCCGAAGGGGCAACCTGATTGGAGGATTAAGCTCATTTGGAGAAGCTCGAGATATCAGACTCTCCCTGCCCAGTTTGAAGCCACAAGAATGACTTGGGCCTGGCCGTTCTTGATCTTCTCGAGAACCCTGGGCAGCAGTGTTATGGGCGGAAAGGCGTACAGGAGGCCTGAGCTCCACTTGAGACAAAAAGCATCTCAGAACGAGAGTCAACTTGGAAACTCCAGCGTGAAAAACTGCTGACACTGCACGTTCACGGTAGAGGTGAACAGATCTAACCAAGGCTATATCCACTGTTGAAAGGGACCATGCGCTACCTCCAGATGGAGACGCCATTCGTGATCCGGTAGGCATCGACAGGTGAGCTCGTCAGCCCTGGTGTTCAGCGAACCTGCCAGGTTTTGGACCACCAGAGATATGCCCTGCTGTTCCAGTCAAGTCTGGAGATGCAGGGCCTCTTGACAAAGGGTCCACGACTCCACCCTGCCCTGTTTGTTGGAAGTACCACATGGCGATGGTGTTGTCCGTGAACACTTGTACTATCTTCCCCTTGATAGAAGGTAGGATGCAATGCTAAATAAATCGTTCAGAGCTCTAGCAAGTTGATCCAGAGTCCGGAGTCCGCCGGAGATCACTGTCCTCTGATCTCCACCTCTCCGAGATGCCTGACACATCTGTCACTACAGTGAGATCTGGTTGGGGAAGGAAAAGAGGTCTGCCTATGACCCAATAACGGTTTGTTAGCCACCACTGCAATTCCTGTGCAGTTCACTTTGGGATCTGGACCATGTCGGAGAGATTCCCCTGATGCTGTGCCCACTGGAACTTCAAGTCCCACTGTAGAGCCCGCATAGGCCATCTGGCATGTGTCACTAACCGGATGCATGAGGTAATGAGGCCCAGCAGCCTCAGAGTCATTCTCACTGAAATCCAGGATAGAGGCTGAAACATAGGCACCATAGCCTGTATATCCTGGACTCGCCACTCGGGAGGATAGGCTCAAAACTGCACTTTGTCTAAGACAGCCCCGAAGAAAGGGAACATTTGAGAGGGAGTCAGGTGTGGCTTTGGCATGTTGATAGTGAACCCTAGTGAATGCAGGAGGTCTGTCATAGTCTGGAGGTGAAAGACGACAACCTGGAGTGAGCTTGCCTTCAACCGCCAGTTGTTGAGTTAGGGGAAGACTGACACCCCTGATATTCAGAGATTAGCTGGCACCACTGCAATTACCTTGGTGAAAACTCGAGGAGTGCTAGTAAGGCCAAAGGGGAGCACAGTGAACTGAAAATGCTCATGCCTACCGTAAACTGCAGGGAGCGCTGATGAGTAGGCAGGATGGGGATGTGGAAATAGGCATCCTACAAGTCCAAAGCTACCATCTAGTCTCCCGGCTACAGGGCAGACAAGACTTGAGCTAATGTAAGCATCTTGAACTTTCCTTTATGATGAAGTAGTTGAGGGCTCGTAGATCTAGGACAGGATGAAGCCCATGTCCTTCTTCGTGACCAGAAAGTAGAGGGAATAACAACCACAGCCTTCTTCTGGCGTCGGAACCCTCTCTATGGCTCTCTTGGCCAAGAGAGCTATGACTTCCTCGTGAAGCAAAATTAGATGATCCTCCATCAGCCGGTCGTAAAATGGAGGCATGGGGGTAGACTTGAAGGAGAGGGAGTACTCCCTTCAGACTAGCTGGAGGACACACCTGTCTGATGTGATGATCTACCAGTGGTGGAGGTGATGGCTGATCCTGCCACCAACTGGCCACCCAAAATCTAGAAGGGCAAGACACAGAGGATTTGGAGGCTGAGGCTGTAGGGGACAGGCCTGACCTCTAGCCGCTCGATCCACTGGGTCGGAACAAGCTACGCCCTAGGCTGCGTGGGGGTTGTTGATGAGGAACTTTGCTGCATCTCTCCTGTCTGACACTGCTTGGAAGAGGACAGCCTGGCCCTCCACCCTTTGGCAGCACTTGCGCCCCCGTTTCCCAAAGGGATGGTAGTAACAGCCCAATAAGCATGCGGTGTTCCCCCACCGCAATGCAAGGCTGGTGGAAGAAAAACAATTCTTACTCCAACTATCCAGCCTCTTGGATACCCTGTCTGGGAGAGTGGAAGGAAACGTGCAATGGAAGGTAAAGGCTTGAACCACCAAGCTCTCTAAGGTAGGGAGGGTAGTGGGTCGCCCGGAGCAGGGCAGTGGCTGCTGGCAATTGTCCTATTCACAGGAGCCCCTGTACTGGACTTGGATCAGATTCCCAGAAGGACATCTGTAAGGGCCTCATTACAGGGCAGCAAGGGTTCCAAAGAGGAGACACCAGGCAGCAGGACCTTCGTCAAGATATTAGTCTTGACAGCCATGGAAGGGAGCTGAAGTTCCAGGACCTCAGCTGCCCTTCGCACCACTATAGCAAATGACACTCCCTCCTCCGTAGCCACAGTAAAAGGGGAAAACATGCCAGAATCTGGAGAGGTGTCCAGTCCACTGACCCCACTCAATTCCTCATACCAGTCCATTTCCTAATGAGGCTGGTCTTCTAATGGGTTTAGCAACCCATTCCAATATTCTCCCACTCCTAGCCCCTCAGAATAGGGCTCAGGAAATGACCTAGGCCCTGGCGGTTCTGTAGACGTGGGTATCGGCGTCAGTGGACATGGTACTGGCTTCGCGTCATCGGGAATCAGAATGGGGCTGGCGCCACCGAGTGGCGCCAGGATCATTGGCATGGGGGCCGGGGAAAGTCACATTGGCACAACCAGCGCCGGACCGGATCCCAGAACTCCTAAAGTAGGGCGGGGGTCGCTCTGGCTTCTGGGAAATCGGATAGCCAGCCAAGGCGCAGGTTCGGAACAATGAGGCCTAGAACGCAGAGGCTCCTCTATAGTAAGCTTCGACTTCTTGTGCTTTTTGCGCCTCTTACCTGAGCTTCCCGATGATTTGGAGTGAGGCGAAGAGGACTTGGAACTCCTGGAGCAGCACACAGTCCTTCCTCCCAACCAGGACCGTAAACGAGATCACCTAGAAGTCGTGCGACGTGATGCCCACTGCCGGTCCGCAAGCAGCTTTAGAGACTGCTCCCTTAATGCCTTCGCAGCCATGGCCCTGCAGTCGTAGCATAATTTTGAGTAATGGTCACGCTCCAGGCACCAAAGACAAACCAGGTGCGGGTCCTCACCAACATGGCACGGTGACAGGCACCATATGGATTGAACCCATAAGTCTTTCTATATATGAGGAAAAAATCTACACACCAAAAAGAAGTCTACTATAGTCGAAAAAAGCCTGTCTTCACGGATCAGCGCTTGACTTGCGCCAAAAGAAAAGAACTGATGTCAGTGCGCCAAGGTGGTGTTAATGACGTCACACAGAGCACACAGGGGTATTGCTCAAAGAAAGATCTTCCAGATCCAGTCTGATGCCTGGTTAATTCAAAGGCAAGGAATCTGCGGCTGGATTTCTCTATCAGATCTCATTTTTAAACGGAAAGATAAAGAGAATGTAGGGTAATACTAGCAGGTAGGCTGCACAGCTAGCACATTAAAACTGGCACTGTGCCTTTAAGGGCTTCACCCTTATTCCAGTATCCAATCATGCACCAGATAAGAGAGTATGGTCAGTTCATTTTATGGAGATAAGGATCTTGGGCACAGAATAGAAACGTCCGCTTTAAACTCTTGTCTGGGGAGGTGAGAGGGTTACTTATAACTTTGATCAGGATTGTACTGGTAGAGAACTAGCATTACAGGTAAGAAACTGTTCCTTTTCTTCCAGGGGATCCTCGTCAATAGTCATAAGCACTGAAATGAATAGCAAGCTTATCCCACTACAAGAATCGTGCACAAGGAGAACAAAGCAGAACTATTCCCATATTTACCCCAAAAGATTTCTCGTGAAGGACTGACCCACATGGGCATCTACTGTTGCATCTGAATCCAAACAATGTCTGGTAAACATATGTATGGATTTCCATGTAGCAGCCTTACATATCTCTGGAACAGTTACGTTTCTTAATAGAGCCACAGTCCCCTAGTTGAATGAGCTCTAGGTTTAATAGGGAGGGATTTCCTTGCTAATTTGTAACAGAACATGATGCAAGACACAATCCATCTGAAAATGTTTTGCTTTGAAGTATGTAGACCCGTCCTTGGAGGGCCAAAGTTAAAAAAACAGGTGGTCTGTTTGTCTGATCTCTTTTGCTTAGTCTAGATAAAATGTAAGAACACTTTTGAAAACCAGAGAATGAAGTGCTGAAATAGCTTTTTGCAGGATTTGACAGGGTTGGGAAGATGTTCAGTAAAGATACTGTTTGGCTTAGATAAAAATAAGCCATTATTTTTGGAAGAAAAAGGGAGTGGGTTCTCATTACAACTCTGTTTTTATGAAAAAAATATAAGACTCTTTTGAGCATAAGGCCTGAGTTTCGACTAACTCTACACAAGTAATAGCTACATGGAAGGCTATCTTCCATGATAAATGTGATAAGAGTTGCCTTGTGTATAGGTTTAAAGGGTGGATCCATTAAATTCAAAAGCACAATATTTAGTTCCCATGGCACAGAAGGGGCTTGAATAGGATGAAAAACCTTTTTGATACCCTCTATAAAATCCTTCACTACTGCTATTTTGGAGAAAGGGGTTTGTGAAGGAGATTTGCTAAATGCAGTAATAGCTGTAAGGTGAACCTTTATGGAAGAAAGGGAAAGGCCATACCTTGCTAGGTGCAAAAGATATAGAACAATCACCTCCTCGTGGCATGTAATAGGGTTATGGTTATTCTGAATACACCAGATGCAGAATCTTTTCCACTTTAAAACCTATGATGCATGAGTGGAAGTTCTCTTCAATGCTTTCAAGATGTCCATACATTCCTGAGAGACGTCTAAATATCCATATTGTAGGCAGTCAGGAGCCAAACTGCTAAGTTCAACAATGGTGGGTTGGAATGTTGGATATGGCTTCAGAATTTGTAGAGAACATCTAGCCTGCCTGGCAGCTTTATGTGTGGTCTCTCTGACAGGTGAAGAAAATCTGTAAACCACCACTTCTGAGTCCATTCAGGAGCTCCAATGATTGTTCTTGCTTTGGAACGTCATAGGTTGATTAACAAAGCCGGAAGCAGTGGGATGGGTAGAAACACATAGAGAAATCTTCCTGATCAGGTGATAAAAGGGCATTCCATATGGAGCCTGGTTGATAGTATTCTGAGGCAAAGTTTGGGAATGTTTTGTTGTTTGCACCTGCAAAAAGATCTATTAGATTAAAACTCCATTCTCTGAAGATGCTTTGCAGTACTTTGTTGAGAATCCAGTTGCGATTTTCTTGAATTTTAGATGCCTGGCAGATGGAGCACTGTAATAGTTAGACCTCTCCCCAACAGCCATTTCCAAATGGTTAAAGCTTCCAGGGTTTAGATAATACATTGTGATTGTATTGTTCGCTGACCAAGAAGCAAACTTGTTCTGAACGAAGGAAAGAATGACTGCAGAGTTAGATGGACAGATCTCGACTCGAGGAGTTTGATGGAATAGAACTTCTCCTTCTCTGTCTATATTCTCTGCGTCTATACATTGTCCATCTAAGCACCCCATCCTAGGAGGGATGCATCAGTCACTATAGTTTGCAAAGTGATATCCTGAAGAAACAATACCCCTCTCAAAAGGTTGGTTGCTTTGCACCACCAATTGAGTCCCTGGAGTGATGCTGAGATAATGACAACTTGTTCTCTCAGATTCCCAATTTCTGTCCTCATGGATCCTCCAAACATTGCTGCAAACACCTCATGAGGAGTCTGGCATTCAGAGTTAGAAATATGCATGATGCCACTGATTTCAGTAATGAGGAAATCCAGTAGATGGAGCATTTGATTCAAACTGAGACATTTCTTTTGGATAGATTCGAATCTCTCCACGAAGGACAAACTTTTGCGACAACAGTGTCTAATGTTGCTCCCAAGTAGAGAGCCTTTGCACTGGGATAATTGTTGAATTTTAAAAGTTAATTCCCAAGCTCAGCTGTTGTAAGATGTTTGCTACTAGATGGAAATGCTTCCTTGCTAGATCTAGAGATGATGCCTTCATCAACCAATCATCCGGATAAGGGTAGACGAAGACCTTCAACTTTTGAAGGTGTGAGGTGCTGACTTGATGCTGAAGGGAAGAGCTTTGAACTAGTAGTGATGGTTTCTTACCACAGATGTTAAAAACTTCCTGTGTAATCTATTGTGCACTTCCAATTCGCCTGATGTAATAGATGATAGAGCTGATGGAAAGCCAACATTCTGAATCTTTCTTTCTTTATCCATTTGTTTGTTAATCTAAGATTGGGAATGGGTCTCAATTCTTGTTTTGGTAATTTATTTTGTATTAGAAAGCACCATGTATAAATTCCTGCTCCTTTTTTATAAGAAGGCACTTGCTCCACTGCTTTCTTTTGAAGTAAGGTGTTCCCTTCCTCTCGAAGAAAGTTTTAATGGAAAAATATCTTCACTGGTATAGTAGATGGAGGAGACTTGAACTTTAGAGAATATTCATTCTGTATAATATTCAAAACCCATTTCTTTTTTGTTATGTTCTGCCACTTTTGAACACAATGTGAAATACTTTTACTCCATCGGAGAGACTGACAGAGACGAGGGAAGGAAGGTGTCATTGCTTTTGTTGCTGTACCTGCAATGGCCGATGGTTGTTGGCCTCCTCTTCCTTTAGAGGACTTTCTGGAGTGTTAAGGCTGCCTTTGCTGCTGCAGTTTTTGTTGCAGATGCCATTGAGAGGTTGAACCAACTGAAATCTTCATTCATTTCAAGATCTATTGCTTTTAGTGTGTCAATTTCAGGCTTCATTAGGGCCATCTCATCATCAGCATGAGTGCCAAAGAGGAAATTTCCTGAAAATGGGAGTTTAACATTTTTTTGCTGGGCTTCTGATTTTAGGGCTGTTAATCTAAACCAAGTATTACGCCTGAGGCAAATTCAACGGCAATATCCACATGCAGATAGGTCTGAAGCAACTACTGTAACACTTATGACCTGGTTAGACACTATCATTCCTTCCTGAAGGATCTCTTGAAAATCTTGTCAGTTGCTCCCTGGCAGTTTTTATGTGAAACTTTGAAGAGCATCACAAGGAGATCTATCTATCATTGCAGCATAACAAGGCAGTTGCACTTGCATTCTCCATACTTGTGGCAACTGTGCAGCACATTTCCATACCCACTTAATCCATACACATACTTGTTTTCATTGGAGGAGCAGTGGATGAAGGAGCAACAGGATGTGATTTCTTTGCCACAGAGATGATTACTGAATCAGGAGGATCAGACCATAGAAAGAAAGGGTCTTGTAGGTTTAAAGAGTAAACTTCACAGACGATGGAGCCAGAAACAATTGAACTACAGGTTCCAAGAGACCCGGAACTAAGGGCAATAAAGGTCTTGATGACATCCTGTGATGCAGTGTTTAAAAAATCATGGATATAGATGTGGTAGGCGTCGGTATGGGAATGCTACGTTTGTTTGCTCCTCTTACTAATACTTTATTAAAAGTATTAAGAAAATCTACTGGTTATATTTGTGCCTGTGGAAAGTCTGAATGAGTCGGAGAGTAATCCCCGATAGAAGTGCAATCTGAGATGTGTGTCGACGTTGATGAAGAGTGGTGATGTTTCCTAGATGGCCTGTTGGAAGTTGGTCTTCCCCTATGGAGTCTATGGCATCTTGAAGGAATGTAAGATCTTCTTGGGAATCTAGAGAAAAAAAGTTTTAAAAGCATTGCCCAAAGTATTGGTCATAGTTTGAAGTGAGTCGTTTATTTATGTGTCAGGAACCTTGCCTTTTAAATTGTCATCACATTTTCCGTTGTTTTATCTAGGTTTATATCTAGCGTAGTTGTGGTGCAGTATGTACCCAGCTCATTGAGTAATTTTTGAAGGTCTCATGAGAACTGTGCCATCTAAGTTTTGTAATATTGGGAGTTGAACTGATTTAGCTTCGGAGGGTCAGTTGTCACTTTACCGAACAGTAAAAACACAAAAAAAAAAAAGAAAGAAATGTTGCACAGGAGGGGGGACAGCACACGTCCTTGTTTGATCCCGTTCATTGTGTGGATTTTTCGAGTGACAGCACCATCGTTACCAATTTTCACCTTGCCCCACGTGTTTGTTTAGTGTAATTGGACGGCCTTCAGTAATCACAAAAGGGTGTTCCACTCGTGAACTTTCTCTCAAAGCAAGTTGTGCAACTTGATCGAAGCCAGTTCTAAACCTAACAAAACAAACGTAAAGTAAGGTTTTCCAGGTTAATGACTTTAGTATTAACACAAAGAGAGAGAATATTTAAATCTGTACCAGTGCCGTGGCGGAAACTAGATTGTGACAAAGGGATTCTATTTTGTTTGTCACCTCACAACTCAACAATATGCCAAATGGAATTTTCAAAATATTTAGTTTCAATGTGCAGCAAAGCAATGTAACAATAATTTGCTCAATTTGTGGTGTTTCCTTTTTTTATGTATTGGTTGAGGGATGGTCCGTGCCAAGATTTGCCAAGTGGTAGTGGATTTTTACGTGTATCTACAGTTGGTGAGCATTGAGTTTTACTTAACTGTGGTAACTTAATACTTGTGCCTTCATACCGTGCCTCTAATAATATGATCCACTGATCTTCTGTTACATTTTCATTTTGCAATGTTACATAGTTATGATGGTTGCCCAAAATGCTCTGGGGTCACCTTTCTTACACTTTGTAACCTGTTACTAGGGGAGTATTCCAAAACTTGTCCTTTTGGCAAGTCAGACCACTACAAACTCTGATGTTTTTAATGTTCCTACCTCGCATATGGGCTTCTCATTTACATACAATGGATTCCAGGCTTATTTTGCATGCAGCTTTTACATTTTTGTCTCTTTGACTCGTAGGTCTTGTCCTTAAACGTGTGTATTCTGATTTTTGTTGTCAGTTCATGTCAGAGTGCGGAATCGAAAACATGCTTTATGCATTAATTTGGCTTTTTGAAATTAAGTGTACGTCTGTGCCTCTAAGGTCTCGCCTAGCGCTGGAGCATGCATGCGCTCCTTGCTCTACGAGGCTTATTGTAGTCGAGAAGATTTCCGAAGGGGACTTGAAGCTCTGCCCATCATTCCCATTGGCCAGAGTCATCATTTATGTTAAACGCTGGCTTCCAATTGAAAACGAGACTAGTTTGTTACTGCCCTGTCTCCTTTTCGGCCAGCCCATCCGGACTGGATTGTTGCTTACGGCGTGACACGGTCTCCTTTAATTACAGTCGGTAGCACTTTTTTTGCCTTCGCGCAATGGCGACAGCTTGTTTACAATGGTGTCTGCTTTTATGGTATGTTCATGCTGAGCAAGGGACACCGCGCTGTTTATTTATTAATTTATTTGTACTTCAATTCAGAGCGCGGCGCCCGCTTCAGGGACACCGTGCTGTGTTTATTTATTTATTTTACTTTTAGTCGGAGCATGGCGAACCGGCTTCTTGCTCAGCCGTCCAATCCTGTGCTTTGCTACACATTTCGCTGTTGAATGTATATGTTTACGTTCCTGGTGCATCTGAATTGTAACACTATACACATTTAAAAGGGAATTTGTGTTTGCTAGTTTCATTTGGGTTAGATTTCGAGTTGTTCCCTTCCATAATTATCGTAAAGCTTTTTTGAGCTTGTTAACCAAGTTGCACAGTGCTTTGGCCGGGAGCACCAGAAACAGAACCCAGGGACAGCCACTGGGGCGGCACACTCCAGGAATTTGACGCAGGGGAGATAAACCCATACCCAAAAAAGACTTGCTTTGGAGCGGGCACGAAGAAGGCTTTTACATGAAAATAAAAATTCTATTTCCAACATAATTAAAGCACTTTCTTTCCCTTCAACATTAATTTAAGATGACAAGAGCTACGAGGAACACCGGGGAGTTAATTAAACTGCCACGCTAGCTATAAATAGAATAACAGTTGTTTCAGCTGCACTTACATCGTATTGGTTTCTGTAGGGATGTGAACTTGTTAAGTAGTTTTTTTCGCATAGTGGCATTTCTCTTGGTAGTCAAAGCTTACATCTATCTAACAGTTTCTGTTTTCCCCGCTGTATGAACGTGCCTGTGGTACTTCAGCCTTGACAGCTCAACACAGCAGTTGCAAAACATTGCATTTGTTAAGCCCAGCTGGCACAGCGGGCGCATCTGATCTCCCAGAGCACATCAAAGGCCTTCAGAGAGGGGCGGGCCGGGATCACAGCAAACGGTCCGTTCTCTCGGAGCGGGATCCTCACGTGATGCTCCGCCGCCGAGTGTGGCGCGTGCAGTATTTAATTTCTTTGAAAACAAGCATTTACAATGCAATAGGTCTCACAGTTGCGAAAGTTGGCTATTGGCATTTGTAAATGACAATGCCTTTTATTTATGTGTTGTTTTTTAAAACTGATAAATAAAAGGAATTGTCGATGCAAATAGCTTAAACTCTTGCAAATGCGAGACCTATTGCATTGTAAATGCTTGTTTAAAGTTAAATGAACTTCTGTGTCTCCGGTGTTTTGTGGTCAGATGGGTAATTTCAATTTTTGCTCTATTGCAGCAGCCAACCCCATGGGTTGGTGAGATAATTCAAATGATATGATAATTGGTGCTCAATTCTTTGCTCTGGGTAAGATAACTTTGGTACAGCCTCCAAACTAGCTGCATCATCCATGTAATGATTAGATTAGTTTGACAGTTAGACTTCTTAAAATCTAAATTTAACTTGGTAAACTTGATAATTTCGTTATTCCTTGAAGCCCTGTATACCTTTGCTCAACTGAATTATTGAGAGGACCAAAGATTGTAAATACGGTTGGATCAGTGGTGCATGTAATATGTGTCAGCAAGGCCATTTGCCGAGAATGTAAATACAGTAGATACAGTCAGTGTACTAAAGTATCATAGCTTCATGGAGGTATGTTTATTAAAATATGCAAGTTAAGTTGACAGAATGGTCAGGCAGGAGGCAAAGAAAGATGAGAGCAAAGGAAGGTTTTACTGATAAGACCCTTTTAACATCCCTATGATGTTTTAACATGTCCCATATTTATATTTTAGGAGGAATGGGCACAAAGGACTGCAGGTGGCAAATAACACCTGGAGCTTAAATTTCAGTTACATTTTTGTATTCATATTTACTATTTGTTCATGACCACCATCAACGATCTACGCATACATATTACAAGGAAAATTAAAAGGAATAAATACAGCAGTATGACTTACATCTAGTATTCCACTTACACATAAAGGGCAAGAGCGAAGTATTTACTCTCACATTTAGTTTTGTCGTGTTCTATTTTGAGAGTTTGACTTCTCAGTGGAAGAAAAAATCTACACATTGCATGATTGTTGAGAAACAAGAGAAAAGGTTGTTTCACTTATGGTATCGATAATAATCTAAGAAAGATAGGCCTGGTGGTGGAAACAGCACTAAACATTAAAAATACTACAGGCCTTATGAAGCAAAGATGTTTTCCCATCATGTATCTATGAGAAAACGCGTTAGTAAATTTAGGCCTACAATAACATGCTACTAATTTATTAAATTGTAATGATCCTTACTGATAATGCTATTTATAATACAAATAGGCAAAACAATGTATGATCCTGACGTATGTGGAGATACTGAGAAAAAAATTTATATGTAATCTGAAAAACCTCTTTTTCTGCCTCGTTAGAAGGTATAGTTGATAGCATAACCAAATGTAACTCAAGCGTTGGAAAAATCAAAAGGAAACGTTTGTATTGTGCTATGGTAAGTGAACTTGATGTGACAAAACTTTATCTAGAGGCAGAACCTACCTTAAATAAATAATGTTGATAAAATATGAATCCTTTATAACGGACCTGCAGCAGAGTCTAGTATTTTCTTATAAATGTTTGTTCTAGACCTCCTTAAAGTCCTACTTTTTTAGGCCTAGGTTTTGACAGCAGAACCGTCAAACAGGCCTAATGCTAACAACATACCAAGTGGGTTTTGATTTTACCCATTTTTACCACTGAACTCCCGTTTTTACCCCTGGCTTTGTTTAACCAATTTGCTTAAGACTTTGTCCTTCATGTCTTGGTTCAGCCCAGTGGAGTACTTATCTTCTACTTAATGCTACTAGATGTACCCTTCTGATAAGCGCCACAAATATTGCCACTGGATAAGTTGCTTATTATTTGTTTATTTGTTGAAATAAATTAAATTAAACTAAAAGGCATGGTTTTGAATCAAGGTTTGGAGACAAGCTCGTTATTTAAAAAAGGTCAAAACCTTTAGTGCTATTTATAAATGCCACAAATATTTATACATTTGTTTTGAATGTCAAAATAGAAGTCTATTTTGTTAACTTAAAAAAAAAATACAACGAAGATGTAGACTTTTGTAAATATTTGCCATGACCAAAGCAGTATCTGCATGGAAGAACAGAGGAGGAGACTAAACGTGAGAGTCCAGATAAAGAGACAGTAAGTGGGAACATGAAAAACAGATATTAGAAAGAGGATGCAGTAAAAAATCCTTGCAGAAGAAATTTCCAAATTGAAAATATCTGCATTGTTGGGCTTTACATCAAATACCTTTTGCATGTATGATGCAACGGCCTAAGTGGCAACGGTATCTCAAGACGTGAGTCCCATGCACATGTGGCCACTGGAAGCAAGCTAAACCTAACCTACGAGCCCGAATCAGGCGAAACCATTGTTGAGCAGGGCCGGACTGGGAACACAAACCGGCCCTAGTAAACTGCTCAGCCGTCCCCCTCCTGGGATGAGGGGGAGTGCAGCTGAGCAGTTTGTGAGGGCCGGTTTCAGCAGATTTTTTTTACAGGGGCCGATATTGCCGACCCCCGGTAACAAAAACGGCCTCCCAGGGGCCTAACACCGGCCCCCACCCTAGCAGCCTACTGGGGAAACGCCCAGTGCCCGCAATGGCCAGTCCGGCCCTGTTGTTGAGTTGCCTGTATTTTGATTCAAGGAGGAACTGACCTGGCCATTCTGGCTGGGCAGGTCATAATGGAGCAGGTTCAAGACTGATTCGCATATGGCTGGGCCAAACTGAGGTTGCTTGGTGGTCAAAAGACAATTGTTTGGAATGCTACCCGAGCGATTGCTAGTGCTTAGACTTATTGTAAGCACTCCTTCCATGACCTTTCGTGTGTTTGATGTAACATCTTAAGGGACAAGCGGCTCAGGCATGGGTCACATGCTTACTGTGCCACTGGAATTGAGCTACACCCAACTGACGACCCTCAATCAGGGCCAAACCAGTCATGAGTTGCTTGTGGTCCGGTTCAGGGAGGACCTGACAAAAGAGTTCAGACTTGACTGTTCTTGTAGAAGCAGGGACAAGACTAATTTGGATACAGCTGGGTCCAAACTGCGATGGCATGGTGGGCAAAAGAATGATCAGTTGGAAGGCTACCCTGAGCAATTGCCATTAGTTAGACTTATTGCAAGCAATCCTCAATCCACCTTTTGTGTGTTTGATAATATAAACATTATGCTGTTAAAGAAAACTTTGAAAAATACCACTGATATGTTTAGGGATAGGTACCATCATTGAGCTGGTACTGATGGAGCAAGGACTCGTAGAAAAGAGACTTGCTTGGAAGCCAACCTCTCAATTTAACTTCTAACCTTGTATTAACTGTGTATTGTGTAAATTAATATGCACCACATTTGACATAAAAGACAGAGAAGCTTGCCTACGTGTCTTACTAATAAGTAACTCGAGCAAAATTCTAAAATGGCCGTTAACAGGAAATCTTTATTGCGCATGCGTCAACTGCATCTACGCAGTATGATGAGCTGTCGCTTGGAGGGAATTTCTTGCGCCTTCGCAGACGCTATTAAAATGGCTGCTAGAAAGCTCACATGCTTAGAATCTGCTCTGCTGAAACGAAACCAAGCTGTTTTACTAATGCAAATGCGGGGAAAGCATTTATAAGTAAATGGGATTAGAGTAGAGATAGGTGGTATACAGTGAAACCATTTTATTTTGAAATTAATATTTGTCTTTTTGACTTTCCTATTAGTATGTATTTGGGCCTCTCGTACGAATCCAGACTCTATAACCCACCTGATCTTCGCACATGCGTGGAGTGAGTGAGCCGGAAGAAGTGATGTGACTCTTGACCGGGATCCAGCTGTTTGTACGGCTAATGCCTTCATTGTGAACTACATGAGATATGTTGAATTTGCGTGCAGCTGTATGCCCAGGCCTTATCAATGAATGGCAACCCCAGTTGTGTTGCCCAGGCCCTCCGCACATATACAGTGGTGTCTGGTTTCAGAGCAATACATGAACGATATAGTCTAGATGTCATATGGTTCTCGTCTACGTTAGTGACCGCTAGTGTAAGAGGTGGAAAATCTTCAGGGAACAGCAGATAGAAGGATATTAGCGATCGAAGGGTGTTCTGGGGTCGTCCGAAAACAAAGAGGTCCATGTAGGCAGGTTCTGTGTTTGTGGGACTTTAGCCAGGTAAAAGACATGACCGTCCGGGAACAGGTCGCCCATGGTGGAAAGGCTATGCTGGCGTAGCGTGCTAATTTTTCCAGTGTGAGTAGAAGCCACGGATTATGATGTAGGGGTAGAGCGTTAGAGTGAAGGAAACTTCCGCCTAGCATGCGTCGTAGCCTGTGCTAGGCCTAATATGTTGTAGATAGTCTGGATGTCCTTGACATCTAGCAGTACTCCCTCAGGCAGTATCTGTGAGAGTAGAAATCCATCCAGTTGAGCTCGTCCAAGACGGAAATATAGGATGCGGGCATCCAGATGGTACCAGCGTTAAGTGTAGTGGCACTGAGCGACTAAATAATATAGAAAAATCTCAGGAACCCCAAGTCCACCATGCTCATAGGGTGTCCCAGCGGACACGGGGGAGTGCTCCGACCCAGACCAGACATGTGAGATTGCTACGTAGTGTGTGAAAAAAGGATTGCGGCAGAGGAATAGGAATATTAGAAAAGAAATATAAAAAGCGTGGGAGTACGACCATCTTAATAATGGCCAAGCGTCCAGCCATCGAGAGGGGCAGCTGTATCGAACAGTTCACCTGTGGGATGAGGACTGCCACTGCCGGGCAGTAGTTATGTTGCAGAATTTGGTCTATATCTGAATGGAGATGGATGCCCAAGTAGTTGGCGCCATCCATGGCCCACTTAAAGGGGTAGTCCACAGGCGCTGATTGCAGGAGGGGCCCGTACAGGTGAGAGTGGTGTGGCGGAGACGACGAGGGAATATTAATTAATTATTTAATTTTCCCTCGTCGTCGTCTGTCAAGATCCCCCCCCCCACCCCCCCCGCCCAACCGCCCCACCACTCTTATGTGCACGGGCCGCACCTGGCTGATTGGGCAATATCTGTCAACGGAAAGAGCTCCAATTTCGCCCAATTGATACAGAGCCCGGAAAGGTCCCCATAGCGTGTGATCTCCTGCATAAGCAGAGGGAGATTGACATGCGGATGCTTAATTAATAGCAAGATGTCATCCACATACAGGGAGAGCAGTAGGGGACCATGAGTGAGCTGTAGCCAGCGATGTGAGTGACGATCTTGAAAGGCACGGACTGGTGGGTCCACTGCAATTATAAAGAGGAGGAGGGCAGCCCTACTGGGTGCCATGCAGTATAGGAAATGCATCGGGAAGGGAAACCTTTACCCTTAAGCAGGCCGTAGGGTTAGTATATAACAGCATGATCAGGGGGATGAATGGGGGGGAATGCCAATTTTGCCAAGGACAGCTTTAAGAAAGAACTATTTGAGAGTTAAAATGCCTTTCCGTCATCTAGCAGGGCCACAACTGCAGGTGTAGATGGGGAGACTTTGTTACGTACAGCAAATATAGTTCGTAGATTAAGCGAGGTCGAACGATGTGGAACAAAGCTGGACTGGGCTAGGGAGATAATTTGCTCCATCAACAGAGCTAGCTTAGTGGCAAGTATTTTGGCCAGTATTTTATTATCTACGTTTAGCAGTGATAGAGGTCGATAGGAGGCGTAGGGACTGGGGTACTTGCTGGGCTCCAGCAAGTGTCAGAGCAGCTTCATGGAGTGTGGGCGGTAGCGTGCCAATTTCTAATTATTCATTATACAGTGCAAGGAGTTGTGGGGCGAGTTGTTGCTTAAAGCCTTTATAGAAAGCTCCAGTTAGTCCATCCAGTCCCAGCACCTTGGACCCGACCAGGGCATCGATGGCCTGCATCACCTCCTCTATGGTCAGTGGCTCACTAAGAAACTGCTGGTGGCCATCCGTGAGCCAAACCATTGCGATCTCCTCAAGATAAGAGGATATCCCAGGAGAGACACCAGAGACTCATTTATTTGAATTTTAATCTGTTTTTACATTTGTACTATGTGGTGTATATAGGTACCTGCAATGTTTAAAGTAACATGACCATCTTTTATTATTAATATTTTAGTTTGTTATTCCCTTACAAGACCGGTGATTTGTTGCGGGTCCCGGGCAATTGGTGCCTGCCCGGCGGGAAGCTGTGGGGGTCAAGGCGCAGGATGGGTTGCACGGCGAGCGCCAAAGATAAAACTGTGGCCATGAGCTTTAAGAATCTGAGTGTGGAATTATTTTTTAAAAAGAGTACCTAACCTGTGGCCAGTGCAAGGACATTGGCCGCAGGAAGCAGTAGTTGGTCCAATTTCCATGGCTTGGACTAAGACACTGAAGCCCAGGAGGAAGTTGGTGGTCAAGAGCAGCCGCTAACCATTATGAAGACAGGAACCGAGAGTGACGTAGGAGCCAGCCAATGGTGAGTAAAGGTGAGTAATAGGAAGGCTCTAAGCCCCTTTTAAGATGTTTATTTTACATTACAAGAGATTTCGCAAGCACAGTGCAGGTTAAACCTAAAAATGTGCCTGTCTCCATCCCTCTGTCGAACGGCCTTTAATGGAGAGTGAGGTAACATTGAGTACCTCAACATGGCATGAAGATTTCGTCCTCAAAAATACTTCTTGCAGGAAATGATTTACCTTGTCCAATGTATTCTATCAGCAGGAGGAGATGCTCCCAATATTATAAGATGAGATTGCATTTAGCATTTTCTTAATGTGTCCACCCTGGTTTGCAAGGGTGTGAGAATACCAAAAAATGCACTGTTCAAAAAGATCTCAGCTTCTTGCCTGTGCCCAGCTGTGCTTCTTCTCTGTAGCCAAAATAAAAACTAGGCTGTCCAGGTGTCTCACATCTTGCATTTTCATCCTCACAAGGCTTTTGAACTCTTCTATCAACTTCTCCATTGTTGTTTTTTGCCTCTATTTGCTAGGAGGATTTCTGAAGGCCCCCTTAAAACCGTCATTATCAATGGCCTCTTAATTCCACCCTTATCATTGTTTCTCCCTTAAACAGTACCTCAACAACAGGAGCATAACCGTCATGATCCTCGTCTTGCATCCCAGCCAGCCCTCACCCCCAGATGATATTTTCAGACTTAAGAAGTCCCATTTTTGATTCCCTTCTCTTTTGGTTGCCTCCAGTGGCACATCTTTCAACTTGAAGGATTTACCACTTGCCGGAAAAAAAGATTTGTGGTGACCATACAGTTTACCTCACTGCTGTGCACCTGTATCACATCCCTTCACTGATTAGTGGCTGTCGTTTTTACTAATATAGTATGAGGTTTTCTTTCGGCTTCTGTTTAATGGAGTCCTCCCAAGCTCTACCCTTTCCTACAATCTATATAGCATTGGGGATGCCATCATGGTGCTCAGTGTCAAGGGCTCTGCGAGAACCACACTGACTCAAAGCTGCTTCTGCCTGGTATGCAGCCGCTCACAGTTGTAGTGCTGACATACCAACAGCCACTGCAAAAACAAGAAAGGGATTCCTACACTTAAGTAACCACTTCCACCACCCAGGGCCTCATAGCTTAAGATCATTTACAGCATCAGCACTTTCAGTCATGCAGAGAGACCACACTGGAGTCTTCAGAGAAGGTGCCTAATGCAGTGCACTTCTGGCCTATGAACCCCTCATGCTGAGGCTGAAACTCTTAACCTACATGTTTTGTAAGAAATGACAAAGCAGAAAGTATATGGTGAGGAGCCACAGCTGTGTCAAGAGGAACAGCCTAGGAAAATAATTCATCATCTGAGAAGTGCAAGCATGAGAAGTTTGTGAACCAATGCACCACTTTCATGGATTTATATAGCTCCGTAGCAAGAAACATCTTATAAACAAGCTACTGTTACCTCAAGGGATCACTAGATGTCCTTTTTGAGTCAGAAAAAAAGGTTGAAGTCTTTAACAAGACTGCAGCCCTTCAGAACTGTACCGGATGTCCCTCTCAAGTCAGAAGCAACTGCTAAACAAGTCTGTCACAAAGCTGCCATAACTCACGTTGTTACTGCATTTCCCTCTTGAATCACTCAATCAATCAATCATTCATTTGTAGAGCGCACTACTCACCCGTGAGGGTCTTAAGGCGCTGAGGCGGGTGGGGGGGGGGGGGGGGGGGTTTAGGGGGTTGGGGTGCTGCTACTGTTCGAACAACCAGGTCCTGAGGAGTCTTGAATAAGATGCAACTGCTTAAGATGTCTTTCACAAAATTGAGGGAGTGTGGCTTCAACATAAAAATGTACATATCCACTTTTGCAACTCTAATAAACTTGATTTCAATAGGATAAGTACACATGCCAATGCTGGTATATGCTGATGAATCAATATCACAACTTTTAATAAATGTCTTGATTACTATGAAACACATGTAAAGACAACCTACTATATATAGGTACTAGCAATCACTAGTCAAGTCAAGTGCCTTCTACCAAATTACTGGGAAACTCTTTTTGAGTGGTACTATTGTTGCTTGAACATGAGATACCTTGAAAAAACAAGAGATAAGAGGCGTTTGGCAAAACAGGAACACTTTATTTAGTTGGACAATGCAGCCGGGAGCACAGTCACAGGCATCGGGTCTGAGGACTGTCTCAACTTACTATCGATCGGACAAAGATTTTTATAGGGGCAAATCTCCCTGGACCATTGTGGTGTCGCCGTGCCTATCTGTGGGATTGATCTGGGGTTTTTTGTTCACGCATTTGTCTGCCGGCTACGTGCCACCCCACCTGTGACCTGTCAATCAGTGACCTCGGGCCAGTGACATCACAACTGCCTGACTACGTATTTCTGAGCTGGGGTTGACGTGGAATTCATAATGGGCGAATTTGTCAAGAGAGATGCAATTTCATTTTTATATATGAATGTATCGTTATTCATATTGACATGGACTTCCTCTATATTAACATTTCCCCCTCTAGTTTAATTTTCAACTACACTATCTAAACCCATACTTTATTACAGTTACTTTATTGGGGGTCTGTTGTTTTTCGATTTTGAATACTACCATCCTAGTTACTTGCATTCTACCCAATTTGAGGACTACATTTTTACAGCAGGAAATCCCCAATTGCAATGAACCATTCAAAAACAAGAACTAAATGAGAACTGGCAACAACGACCAGCACAGACCCGAAAGCCACCCGGGGAAGCAAGGAGAACCAATTTGAGAACCACTTCTGCTCAGGGGCACCCCCGCCACACACTTGTCTCTTTGTAAACAGTGCAGTGCATGGATGGCAAGAGTCAATGTCCCATTATCCATGTAATTTCCTGGGATAAGCATGCAGCAGGACGCACCAATCTTGGCAAACACCCCTCCCTCCATCAAGTCTAGCACATACTGACGCTGCATCACCATGAGACAAATTGCTCTCAGTTCTTCCTTGATCAAATTAAGGTCGAGCTCAGTGCTGTTCATCATTTTAAGCATTTCCCACCTGGTTATTTGGAGCCGGAGGGAATTAGCTTTCATATGCACAGTGAAGAAGGGTATGCAGCTTCCCGCCAACATTTGTGTGTCCGAGAACAGTTTAAATTCTTCTAGAATGTCCTTGTACTGAGCCCAGCCAAAATAATGTGCAGTTCTTTTTTCATGGGCCTGATGCAGCAAAGTTGTCTTTTTCTGTAGCAGGTGCTGGTACAAATCTGATATTTATTCTCCAGGAATGCGAGGGAACAAAGTCTGCATCATATGGGGACGTTCTGAGTATAGGCAAACTTGCCACGCTGCCAGTACATATCCATCAGCATGGAGGTGCCCCTTTGCATATCCGGAACGTGCAGGATCGTGCTGCAGTTTTCAATTGTGCCCAGTGGAAGAGTTACTTTACCTCTCAAACATAAGCAATACAGTGTAAGTTTCCGTACAATTAGGGGTTGCCTCTTCCCTTCTAGCCAAGTGTATCCACCCACCTCGGTATCTCAGATTTCCTGACATGGGGTGTCAATGCTTTTGTTCAACCCCCACTTATGAGACCCATTTCACTTCTTATCATCGAGCTGGACAGCCCTACACAGGAACTCCATGTCTGGGGTCCACTTGTTGTTAAAGAAGATTGTCCTAGATAAGGGCATCCCTTGGACCACAAATTGAGGTAGGAACGGATGTGTTTGTGTATTGAGTTGGGGGTTTTGCTACCTTCAAGAATCTCTTCTCTGGGAAGTCCTGGGGCCAAACAATATCCTTCTCAATGGTGCCCTTTCTGCGCATCCTGTCTAGCTCAATTTGAATATCGTTAGGCTCAGTGAAAAGGTATAGAGCCGTTGGGTTGGTCTCATATGGGTAAGTTACTTACCTGTAATCCTAGTTCTCTTCCAGGGGTATCCTCATCAAAGTCATAAGCACTGAATATTCCCGCCCATGTGCGGGGACCCCGGAAATAATAAAATTATATATGTAAAAAACACATATATACAGCTCTGTATATGTATAAACATATATCATTTTTTCCACGCAAATGCAGCTCCCATAAAAAGGCTAGGCAATGTAAATGTACACATCCAACAACACATATATACATATATATATATATATAAAGGTATAACAATACACCTAAATCTCTTTTTTTTTTTTTTTTTTTTTTAATGAGGTAAACACTCATGAGAAAGCAAAAAATAAAGAGAATAAACTGTGGAAAAACACAGATGTACAACACATTGCCAGCCTGCAGGCTGCATTGCAATATAATACCATAGAGACTAAAAAGCCCTGTACAGGTAAAAACTGGCACCGTGCCTTTAAGGCAGCCCTGACTTCCATATCCCATCATGCCTCAGGGGTGACAGTTAGGTCAGTTGTTCTTTGCGGGACCGTAGTCCTAAACACAAAGATATATCCTTTCCATAATGAATAATACACTTCTTCTCATTTGCCTGGGGAGGTGGGTGGGTTGCTTATGACTTTGATGAGGATACCCCTGGAAGAGAACTAGGATTACAGGTAAGTAACTTACCCTTCTCTTCCAGGGGATCCTCATCAATAGTCATAAGCTCTGAATAGAGTAGCAAGCTCCCCTTCCACCAGCAGGCAAATGAAACTAAGGTTGTATCACCCATGGAGAAAGCGAATCATGAAAATGATTATGCATGGAACAGATTCCTCAAGGAGGCTTGTCCTACTTGAGTGTCTGCTCTGGTGTCCGAATCCAGACAATAATGCCTGGTAAAAGTGTGGACAGATCTCCAAGTGGCTGCCTTGCAGATCTCGGAGAGTGGGACATTATTGAGAAAAGCCGCGGTAGCCGCTTTTCCTCTTGTCGAATGCGCTTTAGGGCGCGCCCCCAATGGTTTCTGAGCCAGTTGGTAGGCCAATGTAATACTTGAAACAATCCACCTAGCAATGGAACGTTTGGATGCAGCAAAGCCCATACGTACAACCCCATAGTTCACAAACAATTGATCAGATTTCCTGACATTCTTAGTCCTATCTAGGTAGAATTTTAGGACCCTCTTGATATCTAGAGAATGCAACGCCCTCTCTGCTGGAGAGGAGGGGTTGGGAAAAAAGGTTGGTAAGGATATGGCTTGGTTTACATGAAAATCCGATACCACCTTGGGTAGGAACGAAGGATGAGTTCTCATCACCACCCTATTTAGATGAAAAATAGTGTAGGGTTCTTTAGAACAGAGGGCCTGTATCTCACTGACCCTCCGTGCTGAAGTGATGGCTATTAAAAATGCTGTCTTCCATGTGAGGTGCTGTAGGGTAGCCTTATGAATAGGCTCAAAAGGCGCACCCATGAGCTTCGACAGAACCAAGTTTAGCTCCCAGGAAGGAGAGGGAGGTCTAACAGGGGGATAGACTTTCTTGAGTCCTTGCAAGAAATCCTTCACTACCTGCACTTTAAAAAATGACTGCTGTGAAGGCGAACGCCTGTATGCTGTTATGGCTGCTAGGTGAACCTTTATGGATGAAAATTTCAACCCTGCCCTTGCTAAATGTAGAAGATAGGGCAAAATTACATCCTCCTGGCATTTAGTGGGATCATAATGATGCTGAGCACACCATATATAAAATCTTTTCCACTTACAGAAGTAGGAGTGTCTTGTCGAAGGCCTCCTGGCTTCCTTCAGTATGGACATACACTCTTGAGGGAGGTTCAGATGGCCATACTGGAGGACTTCAGGAGCCATGCTGTTAAGCTCAGCGAGGGAAGGCTGGGATGGTAAATCTTCCCCTGCATCTTGGATAACAAGTCCGGCCTGCATGGCAGCCGCTTGTGGGGTCGGATCGACATGTGCAGGAGATCCGTGTACCACCACTGCCTCGGCCAGTCCGGTGCTATGAGGATCATCTTGGCAGATGAATTCTGTAGCTTGGTCACCACCTTGGGAATTAGTGGGAGAGGCGGAAAAGCGTACACAAATGTCATTGACCAATTGATCAAAAGGGCATTCCCTAGGGATCCTGGTCGATGGTATCTTGAGGCGAAGCCTCGGCATTTTGTGTTTTGCTCGTCCGCGAAGAGGTCCACTTGCGGACGCCCCCATTCCCCGAAGATGTCTTCTAACACCTCGTCGTTGATTACCCAGTCCTCTGGCTCTTGAAAATGCCGACTGAGCAAGTCCGCTTGCACGTTGAGTTCTCCTGGTAGGTGCACCGCTTTCAATGAGATGTTCCTTGCTAGGATCCAGTGCCACAGGGACTGAGCTTCCAGCGAGAGCGTTCTGGATCGAGTACCCCCCTGCTTGTTCAGGTAGTACATTGTGGTGGTATTGTCCGTCTGCACTAGAATGGTACTCGTCGTGATCGCAGGCAGGAACGCTTTGAGGGCTAGGTGGACTGCCCTGAGCTCCAGCATGTTGATGTGGTACAACTGCTCGCTGCTGGACCACTGTCCCTGAGTTTGCAGAGTCCCAAAATGCGCACCCCATCCCTGAAGGGATGCGTCGGTGATTAAGGTCTGAGTTGGGGGCTCTTGATGGAAGGGGATCCCCACTTGTAGATTCCTTGGCTTCAGCCACCACTTGACTGACTGTTTGGCTGCAGAGGAGAGGCAAACCTTTTCTTCCCACAGGGAGTTCCTTTGATCCCATTTGTCCTCGAGATCTTGCTGGAGAGGACGCATCCTTAGCCTGGCATTGGGCACTAGGAAGATGCAGGATGCCATGGCCCCTAGCAGAGATGAGATTTGCCTTGCCGACGACAGATTGCTGGTTATAATCTGTCTGCCTTTTAGCATAATGGATGACTGTCTTTCCTCCGAAGGAAACACTTTTCCTACTACGGAGTCTATAGTTGCACCCAGGTAGTGGATCCTCTGCGTTGGTGAAAAATTTGACTTTTTGACATTCACTCTGAGACCCAACTTGCGACATAAGTTCAGGCATAGCGACAGCTGTGACCGCACATTCTGTGGCGATGAGCCCTTTATTAGCCAGTCGTCTAGGTAGGGATAGACGAAGACTCCTGCGCGCCTCAGAGCAGCCGCTACTACGGCCACGCATTTTGTGAATACTCGAGGAGCTGACTTCAGGCCAAATGGGAGGACTTTGAACTGATAGTGAGAGTTGCCTACCACAAACCTGAGAAATTTTCGATGATTCCTTAGGATGGGAATATGGAAATATGCATCCTGAAGGTCCAGTGAACACATCCAATCGCCCATCCGGAGAAGAGGATATATTTGGTGGAGCGCCAGCATGCGAAATTTTTCCTTTCTTATGTGTTTGTTCAGTATCCGTAGGTCTAAAATGGGTCTGAACTCTACCTTCACACTCCTCTTTTGGATGAGAAAGTATCTGGAGTAAACTCCCTTTCCTCTTTGGTTTATGGGCACTTTCTCTATTGCAGATTTGAGTAGAAGCGTCGCTACCTCTTCTCTGAGCTGCCTTAGATGCTGGGATGAATTGACAGGAGGAATCGATGGGGGGTGACTTCTGAAACGAAGCGAGTACCCATGACGCAGTATATTCAGTACCCACTTGTCCTTTGTGATGGACTGCCACTCTGGAAGATGATGTGCAACACTTCCTCCCACCGGAGCGGTGGACAGCATTGGAGGAAGCGGTTTCTCATTGCTTCCCCGGAGCTTTGTTTCCAGCATTAGACTGCCTGTTGTTACCTCGTCCCCTGGATGGCTTGCGGGACTGGTATTGTTGTTTCTTTTGACCTTGCTGGTCCTGGTTTTTTTGCCAATGAGGGGTTTGAACCCTCTGTTGGTAACTGCGCCTGTCATTTCCCTTGCGGCGTCGAAACTCTTTTCTCTTTTCAAGCCCGACAGCTTTCATGGTCTCCAGCTCTGCTTTCATACGGGCCATTTCTTCGTCTGCATGGGACCCAAAAAGAGAAGTACCGGAGAAAGGCAGATTTAAAATTCTTGCCTGCGCTTCCGGTTTCAAGGCCGTCAATCTAAGCCAGGATGATCTTCTGGCTGTGACTCCATGTGCATATTCATGCGCTGCCAGTGTTGCCCCATCCGCCGCTGCACTTATGATCTGGTTAGAAACCAGACTCCCCTCATGCAAAATCTCTTCAAAGTCCCGTCTGTCCTCTTGTGGAACTTTGCCAGTGAACCTCTGCAGAGAGTCCCATAATGACCTATCATAGCGCCCCAGAAGCGCCGAGGCACTCGCCACCTTTAAGCTTGAGGATGCTGAGCCGCAAACTTTCCTCCCCCAGGAGTCTTGTGTCTTACTGTCCTTATCTGGTGGTACCGTTGAAGATCCAGCTACTGCATGTGTCTTCCTGGCAGCGGCGGTGATGACAGAGTCCGGTGGAGGATCTGATTTAAGGAATAGAGGATCCTCCGGTGCTGGACGGTACTTTTTTAGAATTCTCGCCGGCGCCGTTTTGGTGGTTGCTGGTGTGAGAAAAACATCCATTACCGGTTGTAGCAAACCGGGGACTAACGGCAATACCGGGCGTGACACTGTGCGTTCATGAAGCGTTTCAAAAATTATGGATGAAGTGGTCTCCTGAACCGGCATAGGGATATTTAATTTTGTAGCTCCTCTACACAACACTTCTTGAAACGTAGAAATATCATCTACCGGAGATACCCGAGAGGGTGGCGTCTCCGAGAGTGTCGGTGAATAATCCCTTTTGGATGACCTGGAAGAAGGGGAGGTAGAAGGGGTTCTACGGCGCCTTCTCTCCGATCTGGTCGACTCCCTTCTGCGGGAAGAAGACCTGGATCGCCTTCTTGGTGCTCGAGAGTGACTTCGGGATTCTCTTTCTCGAGATCTTGGTCTGATAGGTGTCGCTGGGAATACCACGCCCCTTATTCTTGTTAGCGATGCCTTTATCGCGTCTGGCACAGCATGGTCCTGAGGCATCTCCCTTACGGGACTTTGAGGTACCGCATTGTCCTCCTCCTGCGAATTTTCTCTTGCAGGTACTGGAGATTGATGCACAAGCTCTGGTGATTCTGATCTTGAACCTGAGCCTTCTGATCCTGAAGGCGAGATAGATATGAGACGCGGTGACTCAGGAGTTGTATATATCAGTCTATGAGGAGATTTTCGCCTTGAGACTGGTCGAATCGTGAGGCGAACATGCGACACCTCCTGCATACCCTCAACAGAGGGCTGCCTCGACGGTGAAAGGCCTATCACCGGAGATCTTTGACTCGAATCTTCGAGGCTCCGAGCTTCTTGTCTCGACGTCGAGATTATCTTCGACGGAGGCTTCATGTACCTCACCAAAGCTTTGGAGACCTGTGAGGACGGAGGCACCTGCCTTGACGTCGACTCCGACGGAGGCACCTGCCTCGACGTCGACTCCGACGGAGGCCTTTGCCTCGACGTCGACTCCGACGGAGGCCTCTGCCTCGACGTCGACTCCGACGGAGGCTCCAGCCTCGACGTCGGCCCTGACGGAGGCGTCTGCCTCGACGTCACTCCTGACGGAGACTTCTGTCTCGACGTCGAATGCTCCGACGACGTCGAAAGCCTCTTCGCCGTCGAACGATGTTTCCTCGACGGCGATCTTGATCTTGACGGCGATCTTGGTCTCGACGTCGACTGTGGAGATCGCCTACGTACTTCTTGCGACGTCGAATGATGTCTCGCCGACCTCGACGTCGAACGATGTCTTTCTTTCGACGACGAACGATATCTCTGTGCAGACGTCGATCGATCTTCTCTTGACGTCGACAGATGCTTCTTCGACGTTGAACTGTGGCGCCGAGTCCTCGACGCCGAGCTTTTAGACGCCGTCGACGTCGAACGCATCCGCTTCGACGCTGAATCTAAAGTCGACGACGATTTTCTCTTTGCAGCATGACTTCCCCTTGACTCCTCACCTCTCAGCGACGATCCCGCCGCTGGAGTCTTCGACGCCGAGCCCGACGTCGATGGGGAGCAAACAGGGACCAACTGCTTCGACGTCGACCGTTCTGCTAGGCCATACAGCCTAATCCTCTCCCTCTCCTTTAAAGTCCTTTTGGAAAGGTCTTCACAATGATGGCATGTTGCTGGAGAGTGAGAGTCCGGCAGACAGATAATACACACCTCATGTGTGTCTGAAGCAGCCTTCTTTTTTCCACAAGATGGACATGGAACAAATAAAGAAGGCATTTTTCTGACAAAACAGCAAAAAAGTCAGAAAAACACAGGATACTAACTTCCTCACAGATGTTGTAAGAAGAAGTCCAAAAAAATCTTAAAGTTGTAATAATTCTTGACTAAAGAGTCAAAAAAGAAGAGAGCTGAATTCCAGGGTCCTGACTGAAGGAGCCGGAAAGAACAACTGACCTAACTGTCACCCCTGAGGCATGATGGGATATGGAAGTCAGGGCTGCCTTAAAGGCACGGTGCCAGTTTTTACCTGTACAGGGCTTTTTAGTCTCTATGGTATTATATTGCAATGCAGCCTGCAGGCTGGCAATGTGTTGTACATCTGTGTTTTTCCACAGTTTATTCTCTTTATTTTTTGCTTTCTCATGAGTGTTTACCTCATTAAAAAAAAAAAAAAAAAAAAGAGATTTAGGTGTATTGTTATACCTTTATATATATATATATATGTATATATGTGTTGTTGGATGTGTACATTTACATTGCCTAGCCTTTTTATGGGAGCTGCATTTGCGTGGAAAAAATGATATATGTTTATACATATACAGAGCTGTATATATGTGTTTTTTACATATATAATTTTATTATTTCCGGGGTCCCCGCACATGGGCGGGAATATTCAGTGCTTATGACTATTGATGAGGATCCCCTGGAAGAGAATGGGTCAGATTCACTACCACTCTGTTGGGCTCTACTCAGTTGGGTTGGATTTTTGCCCTAATTCTGCATAGATATAAGTAGAGTTGGCAGTTTGTTTTTTCAGCTGCCTCTCTTTGGACAAGTACAGTCTGTCTGTGCCTACTGCTTGCGGTATCAGTGAACAGAAGTAACATGACGTGGCGGATTTCTTAGAGCCCACGGAGGTCATATCCTGATACCATGTGTAGTGTAAACAGGCGTTGTGTAGTGCATGTGGAATGCTAGTGTTTGGGTTGGTGCAACTATAAATGACATTGGAGAGATTCCTGCGCCAGTCCTGTGACAGTTTTTGAATGGACTCCATTTGACCAGAAAGTTCTTTAGCAGTGAACAGGTGCGGCAGCACCCAAAATAGACAGATGGTATATAGAAGTGCAATAATACATAACTTGTTATTGAACATTTAGATCTTGGATATGGATCACAGGGAGGTGTCTGTGGTCCTCTGGTGATTGGGTTTTCTTGTTGTTCTATCAAAAAAGTTCATGATGTAGTTCATAATCTTGATTCGCACTCTTTAGATCCATGTTGGCGTGTTTATGTGGCAGCTGAAAAGGTGGTGCAATTAGAGGTTCAATTGTAGACATGTTGGATAAGATCACGGTTTATTAAAAAAACATTGCATGTGCTATTGTCAATGATTTTACTTCAGGGTTCCTGTACTTCCCTCTAGGGGTGTGTTCTCCACACTCCATTTAGGCAATTTTTAGTGAGGCATCAGAAGGTGGCCCCAATTGTGGTATCTTTTTTATACTTAAAACTTAAAGGTGGCTTATTGGTAATCAGATGAATTAATCTATTTTATGAGCCACTGAGCCCCCCCCCCCTTCTTCTTTGTACCTAACTGGCTGCTTGGATTAGCGCAAAAGGTTTATGGAGTCGTCTTGTGACCACAGGGATGGGTAGTTTTTCTAGGGTTCTGCGTGTACCGCCAGTATTACTTCTACCTCTCTCATCACTTCACCTTCAGAGGTACTCTCATTTATAGAGCACCGGGCCCTTGAAGTCAATTTATCAGGCATGCAGACAGCTTACTGTCAAATGCGCTCAGCACCGACTCACACACGATACTCGGAGATTTTAACTTCCACTTGGAAAATCTCTCGGATCACAATACCTCTAACCTGCGGGATTTTATGAGTAACGTTGGTTTTGAACAATTGGTGATCGGCGCCACACATACAGCCGGACACACACTCGATGGCATCTTTACTAACGAATCACAATTGCACTTTATGGACACTCTCCCAGTAGTTTGGTCAGATCACATGGCAGTACGTTTTGAACTAACCGCTCCCAGCCGTCACACTTATATTCCAGAAAATAAAATACAAATAACTAGCAGAGCCTGGAACAAGATCAATGATGAAGAACTACAGGAGCTGCTAACTGCAACATTGCCCTCTCTCTCCACAGATTTGGAAGAGGCTGCCCAATCATATACTATATGGCTTGAGGCAGCCGGCAATAAACTTGCGCCAAAAAAACTCATCCTCCCTAATAGGGCACGTCCATCCTCCCCCTGGTATTCTCAGGAATTAAGAGACCAAAAATTGGTCTGCAAACACCTAGAGAGAAACTGGAGAAAGAAATATGTAGACAGCGATAAGAACGAATATAAACTTAGCTTAATACACTATAAATAGCTGCTTCTTAAAGCCAAACGAGAGTTCTTCACCAATCGAATTAACCTCTCAAAAAACTCAAGCAAAGAACTATTTAAAACAGTTACTTCATTAGCCTATCCGTTTTGGCGAATCAGGAATTATGTGACAATATTGCTCAATTCTTCCAGCTTAAAGTGGAGTCAATTTTCTCAAACTTCACCAATGCAACAGCTAAATCTACTATCCTTCATTCCGATGACAATCCATTAGGAAGGGGCCCTAATACACTCTTTGATAGGTTTACCCCTGCAACACCCATAGAAACATTACATCTTATCATGATAACGAAATCTGTCTCTCCCTATGACCCCTGTCCAATCTCCATTATAAAACAAGCATTGGAACTAGTAGCTCATGTTCTATCTTCCCTCATAAACTCTATGCTCTCAGAAGGCTACTTTCTCAAAATCTGGAAAAGCGCATCTATTTTGCCTCTGCTGTAAAAAAACCACCCTGGACCCTAAAGACACAAATAATTTCAGGCCAATTTCCAGACTCCCCTTCCCGGCGAAAATAGCAGAAAAACTTATGAACTCACAACTAAGTAGGTTCCTGCTAGACTCACAGGCATTGGATCCCTCACAATACGGCTTCAGAGCTGGGCATAGCACTGAGTCGGCCCTTATCAAGTCAACTGAAGAGATCAGGTCCTCACTTGATCTAGGAGGTAAAGCTGTGATGATCATGTTGGATCTTTCCGCGGCCTTCGACACGGTCCATCACGTTCTATTGATGGACCGTCTAAGGGAGATTGGAATCCATGGTACCGCCTGGGACTTACTTGAATCCTTTCTCTCCAACAGACTTCAAACAGTCGCTTTAGGGGATTTCTCTTCTAAACCGTTCTCCTTGCCGTGTGGAGTCCCTCAGGGCTCCTCGTTGAGCCCTACACTTTTCAATGCATATGTCTCATCATTGGCCCCACTCATTGAATCTTACGGCTTCTCCCTAACCTCTTACACTGACGACACCCAAATCGTTGTGTCATTAGTGCCAGGTTTAATGACGCGAACAGCATCACATCTCCATGAGTGCATGTCAGCGGTAGGCAGCTGGATGGATCAGAACTGCCTTAGACTAAACTCTGGTAAAAAGGAGGTGGTGCTGTTCAGCAATGACCCCAGCATTTGGACTCCGGTATGGTGGCCTTACTCTCTTGGCCTCTTACCCACCCCCAAGAAAAAAGCTAAAAATCTGGGAGTATGGGTTGATAACAAACTCAATTTTTTAAGACCAGGTAAATGCGGTTGTATCCTCCACCTCCTTTACTCTCAGAGCATGCAGAAAAATAATGCCTTACCTCCCCAAAGATAGTATTCAAACAGTCATCACCATTTTAGCTCTGTCCAAACTTGACTACTGTAATGGGCTCTACCTCACGCTGCAAGAAGGGCTCAGGCACAAACTGCAGATCCTCCATAATGCAGTAGCACGATTGATCAATAGTACACCAAAATATGCATCTATCTCAGCTCAGGTGAAAAAGCTCCACTGGTTGCCTATAAGGAAAAGGACTCAATTTAAAGCTCTATGCCTGGTCCACAAGGCACTACATGGAGAAGGCCCGAGTTTCTTAAGCAACAATTCGCCTGGTATGTGCCAAAAAGAGCGCTGCGCTCGTCTGAGGCAAAGCTGTTTTCGGTACCCAGAGTGCATAAAACTAGCTGGGGAGGCAGAGGTTTTGTAGCATGCGCAGCTAAGGCCTGGAATGGCCTTCCGCTGCACCAGGCAAATTTTAGTGAGGCATCGGAAGGTGACCACAATTGTGGTATCTTTTTCATACTTAAAACTTAAAGGTGGCTTATTGGTAATCAGCTGAATTGATCTATTTTATGAGCCACTGAGCCCCCCCCCCCCCTTCTTCTTTGTACCTAACTGGCTGCTTGGATTAGTGCGAACGGTTTATGGCGTCGTCTTGTGACCGCAGGGATGGGTAGTTTTTCCAGGATTCTGCGTGTATCACCAGTTTCTCAAGATCCTGTCTCTTCTGGTGTGTGCATGGGGGCGCCATCTGTGCAGGCTGTTTTCAACCTACATGTGCATGGGACTGTACGAGGAGGGGGTGTGCCGCTTTTAAGGACATTGGTGGCGGCAACGTGTCCCAAGATCATGTGTGTGAATCTCTCAGCTCCTGGCATGCAGGGAGCAACGTATCCCTCACATGTGGTGCCAAATATCTTGACACCACCCTTTCTCTAGAGACTTCTTTTTGGGTTAACTTAGGGTTCCTTGTGTTGGTTTTTGGGCGCTTCCCTAGATCTTGCTTGATCTATCTTCCTGATCATGAAGCAGAGGGGGTCGGAAAGTTGTTTCTGTGGCCCCCATGTACCACTGATCATGCCGTCTTGTGTTGTTCAAGGTCAGGGCCTACTGCTTTCTCCGGAAGGTGTATATAAGGCCTGGTGCATTGGTTAATTGCTAGGCCTTATATGGTTATAGGCGCATTCTTAGTTCTATTCTTGCCTGGAGCTTTTTCAGTGCATCAGGATCAGCGGTTTCTGTATGGTGGCTAGTGACTTCTACCTAGCAGCATGCTCCTGTCACTATTTTGGAGGGGTATGACGTGGTATCCAGACTGTGGAGATTTGAAAAACTTGAAGGAAAGAAAATACCGCTGGGATCATAAGAACGTTGGGACCCTGAAGCCAAAAACCCTTGCCTACCCTCGCCGAACTTTGCCTAGGGATGATGACTGGACCGGGACTGTCTCGCAATTCTGGAAAGTCTGGCTAACCTGGCCAACCTCCCGACTGACGCGATGCCATGCGGGTACCTCGCAACTTATTGGCTCTTGTGGGTGTGCTGTGGAGGTTATGGGATCTTCACTATCCCAGGCGTACAGGAATCCTGGCCCCTGCCACTTGAGGACAGCTTAGTTTCAGAACTGAAAGGGGGCCTCCATTTGGCCAGAGGCTTCTAGTTTTCTGGGGGGGAGGGCTATTGGAACACACACAATTAAGAAAACATGGGTCTTGGACCAGATGCCCGAGAATGGGGACTTTTCAACTTAGTTATTGGGACCTGTCCCTAATTGATTTTGGATGAGGGGACCTGGGTGCCTGTGTTTAAGTGCTTTGTCTTGAAGCTGCGCCCCCCCCTTCTCAGACTGCCCTCCCCCTAGCGTGTGGCCGCCCAACCCCACCCTGGGGGCTCAGATGCCGAGTGGGGCCCTGGCTCCCGCTGGCGCCCTAAATGGCAAACTTTAGTGAGGGTACCCGATCAACAGAACACATACAGCAGCCCTGAATACTCAGATGCAAGTAAAAGTCTGTATTCCCAATGTTGTCTCATTGGTCCTTCATTTGGTTTTGGTACACTCAATTTTTGCAATCTGGGTGAATGGGTGGTATTTACTCTGAGGGTTTATCTTACAGCACATTTGGCCTCGGGGTTTGTTTGAAGGCACTACCTCCGCAGCCAGTTACCCCTCCCTGCCAAGGCTGTGGCCCTTGTGGCTGTTGGGCTGAGTTTCTTGTCTGTGTTTGCTGTTGCCACGTGATTGTCCGACTACCTGATCCCTGTTGCGGTAGTGCGGAGGCTCGCTGACCTTCCTGTAGCTGAGTATAAGGTGCATTCAGGTTTTCCCGGGCTTGGTTTTGTGGATGAGGGTTTTGTGGTGGCTGGCCCAGAACATGAGATCCATTCCCTTGCTCCATTCAACAATGGTGGTAACTTTGTCCCTAGCCCTTCTTTATCCATTTGAGCCCACAGCACATAGATGGTCCCTGGCGTGCCCTTCTGTAGTAGCTGGTACATTTCTACTTTTGGCACCTCTACTGGTTTCTCCCTAACATCGCGTTCCCATCGTTTTTGGGATTTTTGCATGTAGGGGAAGTTCCACTTGGGATCTCCTACTCCATGTCAGATGCAGGCTTCCACTATGGCCATGTCCTCCGGTTCGATGGATCCCTTTTCTGGCCAAGGTCTATCGTACTGGTCATTTCCCTCAGGTCAGTTGGCTAACAGATGGCAAAATGGCTGCGCAAAGATCTTGCCTTCTTCTCTGGCCACTATCTCCCTTGGAGTCGGTCTATCTATCCCGTGCGTTCGGGTGGAGCAGTGCACGTCTTCATCGCTGTTCCCCTCGTGCGCGTGCAAAGGTGCCATCCTGTTTTGTCTTGGTCGGATCAGCACCAGGCTATCTTGTTCTCTTATTTCCCGGTCAGCCCCTCTCCTATGTTGAAAGTTTGGTGCGTCTCGGATCCCAGCCAGAAGCCTATCATCTAATTATACCTCTGATTCCTCCTCGATCGGTGCCCTGTACCTACCCCACGCTCCTCAGGTGGGGGCGCACTGCTCTGTTTTTCCTGGGTGCAAGCTCTTTTTCTCTCCCTCCTTAGCTCACGCCTTTCTTCCACATCCCGTCTAGGTTGCCTCCTTCGTTTTGAGCTATGCAATATCTTTTCAGTGCGCTTTGCCCTCAAATTCACTCTCTGTTGTTTCCTCGGCTACCTGAGCAAATCCTGTCGCTTCATCCTAGTCATCAGATCCTGGGGACTGGGGTCCCCTTTCTTACTCCTCCTAGCTGTATCACTGTCTAGAACCACCACAAATCTGTCACTCGTGTGTGTTCGCTTAAGCCAGTGGGAGTGTGTATTCTCTGTGCCGCTGGCGTTCTATGTGTCAGGCGTGACTGACAGGGGGTCGAACTTCTGGGAGCCCTGGCCCCAGACTGAGGTTGCGCTGGGACTGCCTGGGATTGCTGATCTGTTAGTGTCTCATGCCAGGGCCTAACCGTTCGTTGTTGAGTAGGGAGCCATTTGGCTTCTTTAACTGGCGGATTAGAGTATCCTAAGGCGGGGAGAGCGGGCGACTGCACTTCCATACCTCCATATGGTGGGGGAGGTGCTAACGCTTTGCTTGCTATCTGTGAATCAGAACTGTTGATCTGAGCTTCCCGAAGATGGCCCTTAGTTCTAATAACGAGTCTCTCTGGTCTTTCTTTTGGCCTATGTATTTGGTTTGTATGTGTGTTCTCATGTGTTCAATTGCCATTGACAAGGAAAATGTGTGTGCCTTCATGTGTGCGTGCCACTCTTGGTAAATCTTATTACTTTTTTTTGCCTGTTTGGGGAACCTGGTGTGCATGTGTTTTAGTGGTGACTCCATGATAAGTTTGGTAGTTTTAGACAACAAAATGCACCTTAGCTTCTTTGTTTTAGGGAATTTTTGGTTTTGATCTAATCATGGGGGAAATATACAACGGGGTTGCTGCCTATATTTACATTACTAGGAGCTCAGCGCAATCTACAGAGCACCAACAATTTAACATGAACAGTTCATAAACTCAAATAACAAAGCATATGAAGGGTCGCAACATAGGAAAAAGTGCAATTGTCAATAAAAACAGTATCTGAATGATATTGACTCTTGGCATCAAATACAATTTGTGAGAACCAGCAGCACCCTCATATGAAAAACTGGGTATCGACAAAAACACAACACTTAAGACAAAACACAGTTTGCAGTAATTACCAGCACCATAACATCGCATACATCTTACATCAATCCCAACAATAAAAACTAAGGAAAAAATTGACTTTGTCAGAAATCCCTTAGCCCACTCCTAGCGCATGCTAACCTATGACCATCGGCTTTTGAGCAGTACACAGAACTAAGTGACTTCGATAGTCAGTCAATATTGGCTCCGGGAAAAAGATAAAAATGATAGTTCACGGAAAAAAGGAAATAACTCGAGAACTGCAGGCCCCTCATGGTCAAACACAAGTTACACCTAATCTACCAGGTCAAAATCTTTTTCTCTAAATGTCCGAATCGCACTCCGTGTCACACCCAAGGGCCAAGCGCACCATTTTTATCACGGCCAGCAGTCCAAGCGACCAACACCTCTCACTCCTTTAGATACCAACGGTGTTAAGAAACCGGTGGCACTGAAAAACCCTTTTAGACAAAAAATTAGACTGAGGTGCAAACTACGCCCAATCAAATAGCTTTACCACAAAAATAGCGTACTGGGAGCCATAAAGGGCTATATAAATAACTATGTATTCACCTTTCCTAGACTGCTGACTATCAAAAATAGGTGACCTCCGAAGCCGCCTTATAACTACTTAGCTACGACACATTACATAGGTAATATGCCAGATTTCTCTCAGACGTGGGTCCCTTGCTCACTGTGCCACTGGATTCATGCTAGCCTGGTTGATGAAGGGTGACATACCCTGAAACCAGTCCCATTATGCTTGTTTCCGGTCCAGGGAGGACCTGGCTTGTCAGTTCGGTCTGGACTGTTCCCATGAGGCACAGAGTCAAGACTGATTTGCATATGGCTGGGTCCAAACTGGGGTGGTGTAGTGGGTAAAAGAACAATGGATTAAACCCAGATCTCTTGACTGGGGGAGAATGTTTGAATCATTCAGCATTCTGTCCATCATTTGTTGCAGTTACACTTTTTGCCCTAAGTGGGATGGGTATACCCAGATGTGAGTACCTTGCTCGCTGTGCTACTGGATTCAAGCTAGCCTGGCTGATGAAGGGTGACATACCCTGAAACCAGTCCCATTATGCTTGTTTCCGGTCCAGGGAGGACCTGGCTTGTCAGTTCGGTCTGGACCGTTCCCATGAGGCACAGGGTCAAGACTGATTTGCATATGGCTAGGTCCAAACTGGGGTGGTATAGTGGGCAAAAGTACAATGGATTAAACCCAGATCTCTTGACAGGGGGAGAATGTTTGAATCATTCAGCATTCTGTCCATCATTTGTTGCAGTTACACTTTTTGCCCTAAGTGGGATGGGTATACCCAGATGTGGGTACCTTGCTCGCTGTGCTACTGGATTCAAGCTAGCCTGGCTGATGAAGGGTGACATACCCTGAAACCAGTCCCATTATGCTTGTTTCTGGTCCAGGGAGGACCTGGCTTAGTAGTTCGGTCTGGACTGTTCCCATGAGGCACAGGGTCAAGACTGATTTGCATATGGCTGGGTCCAAACTTGGGTGGTATAGTGGGCAAAAGAACAATGGATTAAACCCAGATCTCTTGACTGGGGGAGAATGTTTGAATCCTTCAGCATTCTGTCCATTTGTTGCAGTTACACTTTTTGCCCTAAGTGGGATGGGTATGCCCAGACGCGAGTGCCTCTCTCACTGTTTCACTGGATTCAAGCTAGCCTGGCTGATGAAGGGTGACATACCCTGAAACCGGTCCCAGGATGCTTATTTCCGGTCCAGGGAGGACCTGGCTTGCCAGTTCAGTCTGGACTGTTCCCATGAGGCACAGGGTCAAGACTGATTTGCATATGGCTGGGTCCAAACTGGGGTGGTGTAGTGGGCAAAAGAACAATGGATTAAACCCAGATCTCTTGACCCGGGGAGAATGTTTGAATCATTCAGCATTCTGTCCATCATTTCTTGCAGTAACAGATTTCTCTCAGTGGCAGGGTGCTCAGGTTATCTTTTTACGCTCCTCCCTAGTTTGCCATTCGCCACATGCTCTACTAAGGTTCTGATGTAGACTCTTACCCTCTTGGACGGCTGCTTCAGGACGGACCTCAGCCCCGCGGACTCAGCTGAACGTCCAATCAATTGCGGTGTAGGCTCACCTTCCTTGTTGCGCAAATGTGAATCCGTATGTGCGAGGTCCCCTTCTTCGGCTACAGTCGGGTTCGAGTTACCAATCGGCTCCAATGGTGGCTTCCCAAAATGTTGCTTGAACATCAAATACCATGAAAAACCAAGAGACAGGAGGCGTTTGGCAAAACAGGAACGGTTTGTTTAAATAAACAATGAGTCTGGGAGCACAGTTACAAGCATAGGGTCTAAGGACTGTCTCAACTTACAATTGGTTGGGCATGGATTTTTATACAATTCATTGAAAGCCATAAAATAGTTCTGGCGATCCTTTCTTTGGTAAGGAATGTGAACCGCTGTCTTTGGAGCCATAAATTAATGTATTTGATGAGGAATCCAAGTGAGCCTCGACCTTGTGTGGACACAAGGAGGCCAGTGGGTAACGTGTTCAGATGTCCAGCAAGGGGAGCGCCTGATCACTGCGTGTATTGTGTGTACTGTGTCCTGATTGGCTATGTGCTCCTAACTTCATGTGGCATCTGACTTTATGGTGTTTTAGGAACACACGTACCCCTCCAGCCATATGTGCTTTATTGGGCCCAATCTCTCTGGACCATTGTGGTGTCTCTGCGCCTATCTGTGGGAATGATCTGGGGTTTCCTGATCGCGAGTTTGTCTGCTGGCTACATGCCACCCCACTTGTGACCTGTCAATCAGTGACCTTGGCCATGGGTTTCAGTGCCTGCCTGACTACATATTTCTGAGCCGGGGTTGACATGGAGTTCCTAATCGGTGAATTTGTCAAGAGAGATGCGGTTTTTATTCATGAACGTATTCTTATTCATACTGACATCGACTTTCTCAATATTAACACTTGATTTATGTCCCAGTAAAATGACCACTGCATTATGCTACGGGCTGTAGGAGGAAGAAGCAAAATGCAAGCCAATAGATAAAGATATTTGGTGAAAGGTTTATATATATATATATATATATATATATATATATATCAAGTTATTTTTCAAGTTTTTTTCAAGTCTTTTATAGTGTATAATGAGCATACAGAATGACAACTTTATCACTCATGTACTGATTAGTCTGTAACACAGCTAGCTTCCCCGTGGATAACAGGCAAGATGAACACCACAATTTTTTATAAATAACCATGAAGTTACAATGTTTATTAATAGTTCATCGCCAGCCATTATTTCCCTTCATTTTTCTCCTTTTTCTTTTTTCTTTTATAATTATAGTTATGCACCTGAATGCTATGCATTCATGCATTAGCACTTTGACAGTCATTAAGGTAGCACCTAGCACTTTTTATTACACTATCATACTAATAAAATTAGGATCAACTATAATGATAAGGAGTGAGACATTAGCGCACTTTATGTCAATTTAAATAGGTAAACTATTAGTTGAATAACCAATCAATCACAGCATTCTGTTGAACTTACTAACAGTCCATAAGGGTTTTAAGCATTTAAGCAACAATAGGCACAAGGTGCACTATGTGTTTGGAATTTAATACACAAATACATTTTAATAAATCTGTTTACATATGTATGTATATATATTTATATGTATTTATATTATTTAATTTTGGTTTTTAAAGTAACCATGATTTTATCAAACAGTTTTTATTACTATTTAGCTCAAGGACTGGTGTATTTATACAAATGAGATTTACATGTGAAACACAATGACTGTGACGATAATCCACACTATGTGCATATATGTGTATTCAACTTTGTTTACCAACCAATTGGACATAATACTCCACGACAATATCAATGGCGCAAAATCAGCTTTTGTCATTCTTAACAACGTTAAGATTGATAGTGTTTTTTCTATGTTTAACACAGGTGAATTTTAGTAAAAGATATAAGAACAGAAAGCGGACTGCGTTTCCGCATGTGATCAAGGGTACGTTGTATGCCCGAAACGCGTCATATGGCTTAAAAAATAAAGAAGTTCCAGCTACGAAACTTTGGGTCCGTGACTCCGTGTTCTTGTCCGTGTGATTCAGACAACGTGCAGGAGTCGTCTTGCAAATATATATATATATACACACACATTTATATCAGGTTTGAAAATATGTATATATATGTATTGTGTGCGGATATATATATATATATATATATATATATATATATATATATATATATATATATATATATGTTTTACACAGGATAGAATCCGAGTATTTCTCCGAAATAAATCCAGCGGCACACCAAGGACAACACAATACGCCTTTATTGTGTCACAAAAACAGAACTACGCGTTTCGGCGAAGCCTTTGTCAAGTTGCTGACCTGTGCCCAACTTCCCCTAGAAATACAGGTCGAGGTTCATCGACATAGAAGAAAAACTTTACGGGCGCATTAGTGGGTGAAGCAGTGCAATTTATTCAGCAAAAGATAATATCGGAACAGTGCCCTCCATGACGCGTTTCGCTCCTCCTGGGAGCATATATATATATATATATATATATATATATACATGCTTTTTCCAATTAACTACTGGCAGGAGGAAGTTGTAGTTAGAACTTAAATCCATGGGAAAAGCATTTTTTGACTTGTTTATATCTTTGATGCTGGTTGACAAATCTTCTCGAAATGTTCTAAAAGAAAGAGTTCCGATGGGTCTTATTGCGCATGGAAAGTTTTGGGGTGATTCGTCAATCAGAGGTAGAGAAAAAGGGCTGGTCCAAAAAAGTATGTTTCTCATTTTAATTCCAATATGGATTTTGAACACGACTACAGACCGAACTGCTGGACGTAATTACACCAAATTTGGCAGAAGAGTAGCTCTTGGTCCAGAAAGCACACTTTTTGTTATTTGCTGTAAATCTGTTCGGTAGTTTTAGAGTTATTTAAAGAAAACCAAATTTGTATATATAGGGACGCAGATCCTTTGCGACGCCTACGCAGAGCTTTGCAAACCAGGAGCAGTGTGGTGATTGGCTGGCTGCAACCTATGTAGAAAGCTGTGGCCCGCATTTTCTAAAATGGGACTGTGTCCCGGGGGATGACGTTTAAGACTATATAGTATAGAAGGGGTCAGGGTAGTGATACCCTGACCCCATGGGTGCTTTGTAGGGGTCTCTGAGGGACCCCTTATGAGTATTAAAATGCGGACCCATCGCGACACTCAGCACAGCCCCCTTGTAACGTTGCGGCAGACTTGCGAACCTTGCCCAAAAATAACATTCACACACTTACTCATGCACTAATACATGCGGTGACAGTCCCACTCAGACACTCATGCACTCACTCACAGACCTACTCTAACACTCACACACCCAAGCACAGACTCACACACTCACTCACTCACAGATGCACTACGACACTCACGCACCCACTTGCAGACCAACTCAGAGACTGTCTTTAAGCAGGAGTTGCTACTATGGTACATGACAGCTCTGCTTAGCGCATGCACTGAAAGAAGTAGTTGCAAAGTTAGTACAAGACTCAGTCTGTAAAACTTCAGTATTGGTCTACAAATCCAGGCTGTTATTATGAAGCCCACAAGAATGTGGCAAGTGTGGCAGAGAAATCAGTGATCCCTTACCCAGTATGCAAAACGTCCATGAATAACGAGAGTTCAAAATTCTAAATGTAACCCACGGTTACAATCCAGAATCACAGGTAAAGGCAGCTCAATGTTCCAATGCAGAAAGATACCACAAGGGTGTGGTTTCCATTGAGTGACAAAGCAGCACAGCACTTTTCAAAGGTATTCTTCTTCCAACATCATTATGTCTGAAAAGTTCCTTAGTGAGAATTAAAATGTTCAAGTGAGTCAGTAAATCACTGTTAAATGAAGACTGAAAACTAAAATAAGCAAGGAGCACTTCTTCCATAAAGTTATGGGGCTTTACTGAAGTCAGCATTATTAAAGGCAAATACAGGTAAAATGTTTTGTGGACCCCAATCTGTGTTTGTGTTTCTGTGACAATGGGTGCATAATTTAATAAGCATTGGCAAAGTAAATTGGTATGGCCTTTGCAAGCGAGTGCAATAGTTTGTGTTTTTCATTTTTAGGTTGAAGCCTACCAGACAATGCAGCTATTTGGTTGCAAAGACATATTGAGGACATGCTGAAAGCTCCCCTAGAAATGCATTCTGCTCATTGCCTACCACTGACTTTGTGTTTTGTAACTCACATTTGCTTGCTTTCTATTTGCTGGCTTTATTTGTTTTAGGTGTCCAGAATGTCTTTGCCCCGCCCATGGAGCACAGCCTGTTTACCACCTCTCTGACTGGTTCCTTATATTCCTTCTTCAAGGACTACTCACTTTCTGGGAACTCTCTTTTTCCTTTTTTGTGAAACACTCCATGAGAGTATGTGTTTTTAGAAGTCTTCCTTGTATGCTAGTTCAGGAAGCAGTAAATGTGCTGTGTTACTTTGAAACAGTTTCCTGCCTCCCATCTTTCTGCTTGACTGATTCTACCTATCTCTGACACTACCTGTTTATCAATCTTGCATGCCCGTGAGGAACACTGTTCTATCTACAAGCTTGTTAATGTCGGTCAGTGCTCTTTACCAATAGCATAACTTAAACAATCATCTTCCTCAATTACATGCTGCCATAGGCCCCAGAAGTAGGGAAGTGTGGGGTACTGAAGTGCCTACAAAATAACCATGATGGAGTTCAGAAGCAAATGAGCAATAAATACTTTTTGTTTTATCTTGTCACACAATTGCTGTGCATTCAGAAACAAAGGTCCCAAACGTTTAAGAACCACAACCCAGTTTTTAGCACAACAAACTTTTGCAACCCTCCTAGCTTTAATGGACACGAGGCAGGAGATTTTTGTAAGTAACTAAATCACAATGTGGTAGTGTATTGTCATATACAGACCACATTTTCAGGTTGAAGCCTACGAGACAGCAGAGCTGTCTGGTTTGCTTACGACTTCTTGTGGGCTCTCTGAAAGCTTCCCATGGAATGCATTTCGCCAATTGCTTACTATCGGCTTTGTGGTTTGTAATTCACATTTGCTTGCTATTTGCTGGGTTGGTTTGTTTTAGGCCGTCCAGCTTGAGTTCCTCTCTCCAGTGAGCATCCTGTATCCTTCCGAGTACTTGGTTATTGTTAACAGGTTTTTAAATTTTGTTCTTTTCTTGTCACATTCGCTGTGCATTTAAAAACAGAGGTCATACGTCAGGCACTTGTTGTTTACTTTTCTTTCACTGACTTCAATGTGAGAGAATTTATGTGACAATCCAGCCTGTTGAGGACTCATGTGAGAGGACAGGCTGTAGGATGTTATTTCATCTAGCCCACAACAAACTGTGCTGGTATTTCAGAATAAATACATCAGAATTAGGAAAGTAGAAATTAAGCATTTTGTTTTGTAATTCTGAAGTGTGGTGGAAACAAACATTTTAACACGATCTAAATACATCAATATACTAGGTGATGACATTTCCCCACATTATCGTTTGTGCGCAGTAAAACAGTATGTCTGTGCAAATGTAATGGTCATTTCAATTACCACAACATGCATACTCCACACTACGCCCCTCCACTATACACTATTCCACTCTACAACACTCTACTCTACACCACTCCACTCCACTCTACTCTACGCCATGCCACTCCCCTCTATGACACACCACTCCACTCCACTCCATACCTCTCCACTCTAGGACATGTCATGCCACTCCACTCCACGCCACACCACTACCCAAATCCAATCTACCCCAATCTAATCCACTCAACACCAATCTACCCTGCTCCTCTCAAATCTACCCCATTCCATTCCAATCTACTCAACGCCACACTACCCCAATCTACCCCCTTCCACTCCAATCGACATTACTCTAACCTACTCCACTCCAATCTATCCCACTCCAATCTGACCTACCCTACTCTACTCCAAACTATCCCACTCCACTCCAATCTACCCGTCTCTACTCCATTCTTATCTACCCCACTCTACTTCAATCTACCCTGCTCCCACCCCCTCCAATCTACCCCACTCCACTCTACCCCAGTTTGCCCCACTCCATTCCAATCCACCCCACTCCAGTCTACCCCAATATATCCTATTCTAATCCACCCGATCTACCCCCACTCCATCCTAATCTATCCCACGCCATTATTATCTATCCCTTTCCACTCTACCCCAAATGACACCACTCAAATCTACCACAATCTAGTCCACTTTAATCTATCCCACTCCAAATCACCCAATCTACTCCACTCCACTCTAATCTACCCCATTCCATTCCACTCTACCCCACTCTTTTTCACTCCAATTTACCTCACTCCAATCTAAAACACTCCATTCAAATCAATCCCACTCCAATCTACCTAACTTAGTCTACTCCACTCCAATCTACCCCACTCCAATTTACCCCACGCTATCCAAATCCACCCCACTCTACCCAACTCCACCCCACTCCAATCTACCGCACACCACTCTACCCCACTCCAATCTATTGCACTGCAATCTACCCCAATCTATACCACTCCACTCCAATCTAGTCCAGTCTACCCAACTCCATTCCAATCTACCCTACTCTACTCAACCAATTCTAACCCACCCTAATCTAACACACTCCATTCCGCCCTAATCTACTCAAATCAACCCCAATCTGCCCCACTCCAATCTACTCCGCCCCACTCCAATCCACCCCAATCTACCCCACTCCACCTCCATCTACCCTAATTAAATCTACCCCACTCCAGCCTACCCACACCAGTACAATCTATTCTAATCTACCCCACTAAATTCCAAGCTACCCCACTTTACTCCACTCCAATCTACCACACTCTACTCCACCAGATCTACACCACTCCAGTCTACTTCACTCTACCCCACTCCAGCCTACTCCAGTCTACTCCACTCCATTCCAATCTACCCTACTCTAACCCACTCTATTCTACCCCACTCTACTCCACCCTAATCTACTCAGATACACCCCAATCTACTCCACTCCAATCTACTCCACCCCCACTCCACTCCACTCCTATTTACCCCACTCCACCTCCGTCTACCCCCTATTCAATCTACTCCACTCCAGCCTACCCACTCCACTCCAATTTACCCACCTCAATTCCAATCCACCCACTTTACTCTGCTCCAATCTACCCACTTCAAGCGTCCCCACTGTACTCCACCACAATCTACCCCCTCCAGTCTACCTCACTCTACCCCAATCTACCCCACTACAATCTACCCCAGTCTCCCCCACTCCACTACAATCTACCCCACTCCAAACTATCCCACTCAAATCTATCCCACACCAATCGACCCCACTCCACTCCAATCTACCCTACTGTAATCTACCCAATCTAACCCACTCCAGTCTACACTAGGGGTGGGCGAAATTTGCGTAGTCGCGCTACGCAAATCTCCGCGAAATGGTAACAAATCTTCGCGAGCACGCAGAAATTCCACGAACACGCAGAATTGCTTGTTCCGCCCGCTGGCGATGCTTTTTTCCTGTTCGCAAACACTGTTTGCGTGCTCGGGGGGAAATATCTCGCAAACACACATTTTGAAAGCGCGAACAAGCAAAAAATTCTGCGAAGCCGTGGATCGAGGAATTTTTGGCAATTCCGCGTTCTCCGCGGAACGCGAAATTACCCAAATTCCGCAAGCGGAATGGAATTTACCGCCCAGGCCCAGTCTACACCCACTCCACCGTAATCTATCCCACTTCACTCCAATCTACTCCTCTCCAATATAACCCAATCCACTATTTCCCAATCTCTCCAACTCCACTCTACCCCTCACAACTGTACCCCACTCTAATCTACCACAATCTACCCCACTCCTCTCCACCCCACTCCACCCACCTCATCTACCCCACTCCACTCCAATCTACCCCATTCCAATATACCCACTCAACCCCAATCCACCCCACTACAATCTTCCCTAATCCAATGTAAACCACCCCAATCTATTTAACTACAATCTACTCCACTCCACTCTACCCTACTCTACCCATATCTACCTCATCCTGCCCAACCCCATCCCATTCAATCTACCCCCTCCACTTCAATCTACCCCACTCCTATCTATTGCACTGCAATCTACCCAATATAACCCTTTCCACTCCAATCTATCCCACTTCATTCCAATCTATCCTAATCTAATCCACCCAATCTACCCCACTCCACTCCACTCTACCCCACTACAATCTAATCTACCCTATTCCACTCCACTCTTCCCCAGTCTACCACACTCCACTCCAATATACCCCACTCTACTGTACCCTAATCTATCCAACTACTTTCTACCCCATTCTAATCTACTCTCATCAAACCCAATTTACCCCACATCAATCTACCACACTCCACCCCACTTAACTTCAATCTACCCCACTCAATTCCAATCAATCCCACAATACTCCATTCCAATCTACCTCACTCCAATCTGCCCCACTCCATTCTACCTCACTCTACCCTAAGCTAACCGACTACAATCTACCACATTCTACCCAACTGCACTCCACCCCAATGTACCCATCTTCAATCTAACCCAATCTACCCCACTCCATGCTACTACAATCTACTCAATTCCAATCTACTGCAATCTACCCCACTTCTCTCTACCCCAATCTACCCCACCCAACTAACTTTTAGCCATGCTGAACAGCAGCCACACTGGTGTACAACAAAGCTAAAACACATTACCAAAGCCATCCAATTGAAGGTTACGAGCACTGCCAAATAAGTCCACATTGTATAAAAGCACAGGGCCTTGACTAATTATGTTCTACTTTATAGAGTCATGCAATTCACAAAGTGTGTCAGAATAAATAAAAAAACACTCTTAAAACATTAGTATTATGACTTCTGCAGTTTAAAATACCACCAGCCTACTTTGTCTATGTAATTGCTACAGTATGCAAACCTGGTATATATGTATGCAGAACTTTAACAATATGTCACAATCCGGTCATTATTATCCTCATAGTTACTCCCTTTGTACTACTTCACGCATTAAGTGCCACAATATCATACATGCGCCAGTGAAGAAAGGCGTACTCCCAATTCTATAAATGTCTAAAATATTCTCACTTCTATGTGGTATTGCAATTGTACTTGATACACTGTGAAAAAATCTTGCTGTAAATTGTACATTGTATCTCACATACAGTATTACTACCACGCATACCAAACTCCCTACACTTGCCTCACCTGAACAGTAACCACAGAAACTGTACTCAATATATCATGAAGACCTTGATCGTACCTTGTGCATTAGCCAGTAAGAAGAGGTGTACAACCAACACTCTTCGTATCACAAAAGCACTTGTGTCTGTGTGCTTTTACAATTGTACTCAATACTGTATAAAACCTTGCGGTGAGTTATCCATCTTATCTCTCATATGATAGAAATACCATGCGTACATAATTCCCTACGCATGCCTCACGGTAAAAGCTAACCACAAGCATTAGGCTCTGTGTATCGTAAGGACCTCAATCGTATCTCGCATAAACAATAATATAATGTATCAACAGTTACTAAGATCATGTGCCAAAAAATCTATTATAACACCACATACTTTGGGAAGAGTATTCCCAAGCTTAGTCCAACTCGAGCGAGGTCAGAATTGCCGGCGTACAGCGTGGCCACCATGATGTGACTTAGTTAAAAAATGAAAACCATGCGCAACCCGTCTGTGATTAGATGACGGATTGCACACACTGGGTATGGCTGCCAGCTTCCCCACTAAAATCCTACAGTGCGCTCCATGTTGCTTTTTCTCCCGTGCAAAGCTGCTGCTTCTCCCGCTCCTAACCACCTTCTTCACTCTCAGTGCTACTGCCCCCCCCACCTGTTACTTCTCCTCCCAATCCCTGCTTTGCTGTCTCGCTTAAAAATAAATACGTTTTCATTTACCACAACACACAGCTTCTCCATTGCTCTTCCTCCCACTACTCCTGTTGCCTACTCCACCATTGCTCCCTTTCCCCGTCTTTATTTTTTATTCTTTTTTGGAGGGCCCGGAAGCTACAAATTGCTATAAGGTCCCTACTTACTAAAAAAGAAGTGCTTTGGGGCACTTTTTATATTTCAGAATGTGCATACATGCTAGGTGATGTTGTTAACGCTGTAGGGGCATGACACATAGGTGTGCATGTGCGATAATGCAAACCCGCCTATGCATCGGCGTGCTTTTATATGCCCATGCTGATTAACATCAGAAAAATCTATTTTTTGGGGGTACACACACCATTAGGTCAGCAAATCACTTACAGGTGCAGTTCATGGTTTAAATAGTCCTTTCTTTGCTACTACTCTTGCTTTGGATTACAAACCATGTAGTTCCATAGCATATGCTTCATCTTTCCCAATCGCATCATTTCCAGTCTTTTGGCTCGGTAGCCCATGCCAGTGCACTATGGTCACTGTAGTACAACAAATATATTGAGTGCTATTCCTCATATGTATTTCACTCTTGGGAACATAACACAGGGGTTTATAAGCAGTTCAAATTTCAGGTTTTCACAAAATAGTGTGAGCACCTTTTTAATGACAGCCTCCCTGAAAGGAATCAACTCTTATCTCCTGTCCACCCCCCCCCCCCCCACCCTTTCATCTCCTTTCCCAGGTGTGCACTCACCTTGTAGCCCTAGAAAGCCATAACAGAAAATTCAAAACCAACAGAATTTGGTGCATACACCATTAGGTGAGCAACTCATTTGTAGGGGCAGTTCATGGATTAAAAAGCCCTTTCTTTATTTCTAGACTTGCTTTGAATTATGGACCACATAGCATCATACACTTCATCTTTCCGACTTCATCATATCCAGTTTTTTAGTTCAGTAGCCCAAGGTAGTGCTATTGTCATTGTAGTACAGCAAACATGTTGCAACTCTGACATGGCCGCCCTCAAGCCCAGCTGCGAAAAGGAGGAGGGTTGTGCTTAGACCTAGCTACCCCACCATTTGAAATGTCCTAGCTACAGAAACATCAACCAAAAGACATCCTGGCCTTGGGGAGAGAGGAATATCCTTCACGGAAAGCTATGACACCTTGTAGTGAAAGCCAGAGATCCCTGGAAATCACAAAGCTGACCGCTCGGCTTTTGACCAAGGCAATCACCATAGGGACATGGAACGTGAGGACCATGTACGAGACAGGCAAGATATCCCAAGTGGCAGCGGAGATGAAAAAATACAACCTTGTCCTGCTGGCATCAGCGAGACCAGTTGGACACAGTCTGGACAGAAAAGACTGGCTCCAGGAGAAATGCAGAAGTATTCTGGACACAAGGAAGAGAACGCCCCACATATTCAGGGAGTAGCTCTTATGCTATCACCAGCAGCTAACAGAGCTCTGATCAGATAGAAAGCCCAAGGTCCCAGAATCATCACAGCAACCTTCCGCACAAACCATAAGAGGATCAACATGAATGTTATCCAGTGCTATGCACCTACCAATTACAGCAAAGAAGAGGAAAAAGAACAGTTTTACAACAGACTCCAGTCCATCCTAGAGAAATGCCTTGAGAGAGACATCACCATACTGATGGGGAACCTCAATGCCATGAATGGAAGCAACAACACTGGGAACGAACAAGTCATGGGCAACCATGGCCTTGGCGACATGAACAAGAATGGTGAAAGACTCACAGATCTCTGTGGCCTGAATAGTCTGGTGGCAAGTGGCATTGTATGCCCAAACAAAAAGAATACATAAGGCAACATGGGTGTCACCAGACCATTTAACAGAGAATTAGATTGACCATTTCTGCATTGCCAAGAAATTATGGAGGTCCCTGCAGGATGTGAGAGTGACCACCACCTTGTCATGGACAGGCTAAAGCTGAAGATGAAGAAGGCATGGATGGAACTAATAAACCAACACCAGCGTTAGAACACAACCCTCTTCAAAGATGCATTGGAATGGGGTGAAAACTCCCAATTCACCCTCAGAAATGTTTCAGGTCCTCCTAGAGGACGACAGAGACCCAGTAGAAAGACAGGGGGAGAAGATGAAAAAAACTGTGACAACAACCTACAAGGAGGTATGGGGTCCCAAGAAACACCAGCATAAAGAATGTATATCCACCAAGACTCTCTGCAAAATCCAAGCGTGAAAGGAACAGAAGCTGCAGTCAACATCAGCTGAACAAGAGCAGAAAAAGCAAAAGCTAAAGGCGAATACACCAAAATGAACAAGCAAAGAGAAGCTTTAGAGCAGAAAAGCAAAGATTCATCGATGGTCTTGCCACAGAAGCCCAGGAAGCAGCAGGCCATGGAAACTTAAAAGAACTCTACGACATAAGAAGGAAACTCTCCGGCAAATAAAGCAAGCCTGAAAGGCCTGTTAAATAAAAAGCTGGGAATACAATCATGGGTAACGAAGGCCAACAACTAAGATGGGTGGAGCACTTTAAAGAACTGCTGAATCAGCCTGTGCCACAGTTTCCACCAGGCATACAGCCAGTTGACAAGGACTTGCCAATCAACTGCAGCAGACCAACCAAGGAAGAATTACGGCAAGCCATCAAACATCTGAGAAATGGGAAGGCAGCAGGACCTGACAGCATTCCTGCAAAGGGACTGTAGGCTGACATCGAAACATCAATAGATATGCTCTACCCCATGTTTGGAAGGATTGGTGAAGAGGAAAAGGTGCCACCAGACTGGAAGGAGGGATATCTGCTCAAGATCCACAAGAAAGGTGACCTGAGAAAGTGTGCAAACTACAGAGGGATAACTCTTCTATCAACCCCAAGCAAAGTGTTCAAAAGAGGAATCCTGAACAGAATAAACTAGCCTATGCTCAGTTGTGAGACCAGCAAGGTGGTTTCCGCAAAGATAGATCCAGCACAGACCAGATTGCAACACTGCGCATCATCATTGAGCAGTCGATGGAATGGAATTCTCCCCTCTATGTCAACTTCATCGACTATGGGAAGGCATTCAACCATGTGGACAGACAGACCCCTTTGAACCCTCCTCAGCCACTACGGCATGCCAGATAAACTTGTAAGAATCACCAAGAACTTTTACGAGGCAATAACCTGCAAGACAGTCCATGGAGAAAAACTCACAAAAGTTGAAGTGAGGACCGGAGTCTGCCATGGTTGTTTGCTCTCGTCTTTTCTCTTCCTGCTGGCTACAGGCTGGATTATGAAGACATCCACAGCAAGAAGAAATGGGATCCAGTGGACACCTTGGGCGCAGCTGGACAACCTGGACTTTGCAGACGACATGGTCCTACTCTCCCATACCCATCTGAAAATGCAAGATAAGACTGATAAATTTGCAGCCACATCAGTGCAAATTGGCCTCAACATTCATAGGGAAACAACCAAGATCCTGAAGGCTAACACAGCCAGCACAACTGCAATCACTCTTGCAGGCGATGCACTGGAAGAGGTTGAGGCCTTCACCTACCTGGGCAGTGTCATAGACAAGAAGGGCGGCACTGGCGTTGAAGTCAAGGCAAGAATCAGCAAAATAATGCATGCCTTGATTCAGCTAAAGATCTGGAGTTCCAAGGACCTAACACTGCAAACCAAGATCAGGTATTCAACACCAATGTAAAATTGGTCCTTCTGTATGGATAAGAAACTTGGAGGGCAACAGTAAGCACCATCAAAGTCCAGACCTTCAACAACATCTGTCAGAGGAAAATCCTCCAATTCCGTTGGCCAAATACTATCAGCAACAACAATATATGGCAGCAGACTTAAAAACTCCCTGCTCATGAAGAAATCATGAGAAGTTGCTGAGGCTGGATAGGTCACTCTCTCCGCAAGTCCTAATCAAACACAACCAGACAATCCCTCACCAGGAACCCTAAAGGGAAAAGGAAAAGAGGAAGGCCAAGAAATACTTGGCATTGATGGGTTACACCTGGAGTCAGATTGGAAGAAAAGCCTAGTACAAAGATGGCTGGAGAGTCCTGATTGATGGCATATACCTCAGGATGGGTAGTAAGCATTAGTAAACATTTTGCATTTAATTCCTAAATCATATTTCACTATTTTTGGAGCTCCTCAAAGATATGCAACACAGCGGTTCTGAAAGCAGTTCAAATTTCATTATTTCACAAAATTGTGTGAGTACCAGCTCAATAATAGCCTCTCAACGGGGACCATCTTTCCCCGATATGCAGCCACATTTAGCCTCAAAGAGCCACAGTGGAGTATCCAAACCCACAACAATGCAGTGTGGAAACCATCAGGGCAACAAATGGCTGACAGCGGACGTTTATGCTTTACACAGCTTTTTCTTTGATTCTAGTCTTGCTTCAGGTTATGGACCATATAGTTCTGTATTATGAACCCTTTGCAATGTCATTATATACAATCTTTTGATTCAGTAGCCCATGCCAGTGGTCGATGGTCATTGTAGTTCAACAAATACATTGAGTGTAACTGCTGATAAATATTGAACTCTTTTTGGAGCTCCTCAAAGAGACTTAATACAGCTGATCTGAATGTAGCTCATATTTAAATTTTTCACAAACTAGTGTAAGTACCTGTTCAATAAAATCCCCCGCAAGGACTCGTCTTCCACCAGTGGGTAGACAACGTTTGACCCTAGGAAACCACTATAGAAAATCCAAAAACAGAGCAACATGCACATTGTTTGTTGTTTTTGCTGATGCTGAACGGCACTGGCAAAATAAGCATTGGCAAAGCCTACAGGTCTGCATTGGCAAAACCAAAAGGCATGCCCGCTGTCTTTGCAAGTGCTTGTTTTTCATTGCAAGCATATATCACTAAAATAAAAGAAAATGGAAACCTTTATACGTGGCAGCCATACGTTTATAAGGAATTTAAAACATATATTAAAAAAACATTTCATATCACTTTAATAGAATAATAAATTTAATGAGCAGGCAGAGGTTCATAGAACAGGAAAAGAGCATCTTTTTTGTTTTAATGCATATCACAGGAAAATATGGTTCTTATTGGAACAAAGAAAATTTACTAAGATTATTAAACTTTTTTTTTTTTAAATTGGACAAAATATTTGTGGCTAAATATTAATCTGAAATCATTTCACATATTTATTTTAAATGTAGAATAATATAATATTACATCATTACTAACTTACGTTTAAATCACAAACTAATTTGAATACATTAAATTTAAAAAAAAAAAAATTCTGAACTTTTAATTAAAAAAGAAAAATCCTACATAAAGTTAGAAATGTTATATTTTTATTCTGTATTTAAAATTATGAAAAGTGATGTATGCACCAAGAGCGCATAATATCCGCTGAGTGCTCCTACTTATAGAAAAGCATCCTGTGGAAAGATCCCATTTACAATATTGTCATTGGATGCTAAAAAGGCATTTGACAGTCATAATTGCCTGCACCACCAGCATTAGACTAGATAGCACAGTAAGGGATGTTGTCTGGCCTTGAGATTAACTCAGCAAATTCGGAGCTCCTGGCATATGCTGCCTCCAATGGTAAAATAAGCATTACATGATCATGTTCCATTCTGCTGGGCTAAAGATGAGCTTAAATATTTGGGGATTTATATTTCTTTGTGGCTGGGTAGGGGCAGTTAAAATTAATATATTATCCAGATTTCTGTATGTCTTCCAAGTCCAGCCAGCTAGCATATCCGACAAAGAACTCAAAGTTCTACAAAGTGCCACTGTTTTTTTCACCTGGGTGGGTAAGAGAGGAAGAATTGCAAGAAACGTTTTACAGTCCCATAGAAGCTCAGGTGGGCTGGGACATCAGGCAATATTATTTTTCTTCAGATTAAATTTTTCTTTCAATGGTCTCTCTAAGAAACAGAAAGACACTGGATTCCTATGCCTATAGTGGGACAGTCACGATGACCAATACCCTGACTGCCCATAGGAGATAGGCCCCCAGTATGTTACTGCTCTGAGATTTTGAGACCTAATATGGAAATATAGGACAAGATTACAAAGAAACAGGCTCCAAAATTGTTTCCATCCTCATATACAGAGTTATGGAGTAAACACACTGGAGAGATCGAGGGAGGATATGGGCAAATGTTCTGGAAAGTACTCTTGAGCCATTTAAAAGATGTGTTGTGCTCCCTGAAGCCTGACCCAGCTGCTGCATCTGCACCCCACAGAATATAAGAAGCTCACTAATATGTTTTAGAAAATAGCAACCACAGTGACTTTAGCGGCAGATCAACTGATTGTACAGAATGTAAATCTGTAGTTATCCTGATGATTCAGAAATGGGAGAGTAAACTATGGTCTTTATCTGCCATGGAAAAGCTAAAAAGGGACCTCCAGGATATCAGTCACAAATATGAACAGACGTGGAGACCACTAGTAGATAATATGTCTGCCCAAACAACAGTAAAGACAATAAAACCAATAAAATATCTTTGGGAACATGTATTAAGAGCAATTTAATTTTTTTAAATAAATAATTATGTTACATAAACTTTAATATTTAAAAAAGGTTTCGTTTTCAATACATTGAGATTTAGTTAATGTTTAGATTTGTTTTAACACTAAATAAAATGTCCATGTTTTTAAAAAGTTGGAATAATTAAATATATTTTAACATTTGTTCTTATAGGGTTATATTTTACGTCCTTACCTTCATGATTTTCTACTCGCTGATGCCACAGTAACTGTGAGTGGCCATGGGTGGAGCTTGATTCTATTACAGGACCGGAGGCTTCGGATTATGCTATCTCCTTCTTTACTGCGTAAAATCACAGCAGCCAATAAACATACAATTTAGTATAAACAAACTACATTGTCCATGTTACTTTGCGTCAGTCACGCCTCCTTAGCTCTCTATAAGAGCCCTGGTCACTGTCCCAGCCTCCTCTTTCTTTGCTGCTCACAGCAAGAGATAAGTACCCCTCAGACTAATTTTCAAATAGCTAACTTATTGGGTTGCCCAGATTAGACGTAGCGCACTGCGCTTGGTGGTATAGTTGCTGTTTAGATACAATTATATGCAGGTGGTTACTCACAGTTATAGAGAGGCAGCGATTGATTAGGCGCTTCGCACCGCATGCAGGAGCTATGCTCCGATTTCAGGTGGGTTTGGTTGTAGCGCGCCCTCGACGCGATGTACCACACCGCTGCGCGGTGATAAAAAGGACCGTCTTCGGTCTCAGCGTCTCAAACGCCGGTGCCAGGGCTTGCCTTATCGCCCGTAAACACCGCAAGAGCCGGGTGGTTACCGGCCGACGTGTGCAGCTCACGCGACGCCCATTGGCTATATTTGGGCTTCTTTTGGGCTCGCGTTGGGCTGCACACGCCGGCCTCGGCTCCTTTATCATTTTTTGAGCGCGTTTTCGCTCCGAGTTGCATTTCAGCAGGACGCCTGACCGGCTGTAATAGGAGTCGCCCTAAGGAGTGTGCACACGCTCCTAGTACATCTTTCTTTCAGCTCTGACGCCTTATTAGGCTGCAATAATTCTGACTACAGCTTTTCTGAGGGGCTTGGTACAAAATTCAACTTGTGTGCACGTGGGCTGGCCCCCCCCTTACTCCTGCATTATATATATATATATCTTCTAGCAGTTGGTGTGACTTGAGTCAGTTGCTCTACCATTGTAATCATGGATGAGTGGGTACGATATGAAGATGAGGAGGATGTCTATTATGAGGGACATCAGGAGACTGTCCTTGAAGATAATATAGTAGAGGCTCTGGACGCCTCGGTCCAATCCTCTGTGAACAGGGCCCTAGAGACTACAGTACCCTCTACTGTACAACAAGCATTGGCAGCTGCACTGAAACCAATTACCAAGCAGCTAGAGAGTTATGCCAAGCGCCACGGTTTCACTAAGGACAAGCGCAATGTGCGTCCGGATACTGAGGTAGTCAAAGTGCGCCGCTGGTCGCATGCCACGACCCTGGACTCACTTCTCCCACCTTCGGGTGGCGACCACGAGTTCTCCACTGGGGGCAAGGCAAAGAGCAAGCAGAAAGTCTACGTGGACACCGATACCACTAATACCGATACCGACACTAACTCAACGGACGAGGAGACCCCTCCCAAGAAGAAGGCCAAGAAAGTGGCTTCTTCGCCTTCGGAGATTCCATCTAATACCCCTTTCACCTTCAATCCTAGTGAAATAGTCCACCCTAGATCTACGGACTGGGCTCCGGCACCTGAAGTAATTGAATATTTGCATGAGAATATTCGCAAAGGGTTTGATAAGGAAGTCCGAAAACGACTCAGGTCGGAATGCCCTCAGCCAGATCTACCTGATAAGGTCGCGGAAACTCCCGAGATAGACGTAAGTTTGCTTACGTTTTTGAAGAAATTCGCCAGAGATCCCAAAAAAGGGATAGACCGAGCCTGGAGAGGGTGTCAAGATAAACTCCTTGACGTTGTGGGTCCCCTCGCGAAGATACTGGAAATGGCCTTAGTGGCCAAGGAATCAGCGACTCCAGTGGATCCGGACATCCTCGCCGGGTGGACACAGAGGGCCATTTGCCTGCTAGGCAATGCCAACTGTGCCATATCGACAGAAAGACGTAAGTCTCTGCTTATGCGTATGGACACTAATCTTACCGATTTGGCAGCTGCTGAACGCGGACCTCTTGCAGAGGGTAACTTATTTGGAGACCGGTTCGTGAAGAATGTGTCAAAGTATGTAGGGACTTTCACATCCCTTGATAAAGCTCAGTCAGGAATAAAAAGGGTGTTTACGCAAGGCCTTTTCAACAGGGCCGGACGAGGTAGGGGACGCTCGTCAGGCCGTTTCTCCAATCAAGGTCCCCCCAGAGGTGATTTCGGTCGGGGAAGAGGTGAATGGGACTCTACTAGAGGGGGAACCTTCTACCCCACCCACCGCCGCTTCAACAAGCGCAGATTCCACGGAGGTGGAAACAGAGCAGGCTTCCAAGCACAGAGTTCAACAGGTGAGTGTGCCAGATTTGTCTCTTTTACCATTGGGGGGTCGCACTCAGTACTTCCTACACAATTGGCGCACCCTCACTCAGGATGCGTGGGTGCCTCAGACGGTTCAAGGATTCCAACTGGAATTTTAAGAACCACCCTGTCAGGACAAGTTCCCGAGACCTCTCCATTTTTCCCAACACGAATGCAACTTTATAGACAAAGAAATAGAAGAATTGCTGCAAAAACACGCAATAGCTTTATACAACAACAAGCCTCACGGTTTTTGCAGCAATATTTTTCTGGTCCAGAAGAAGGGTGGTGACCACAGACTGGTCCTGAATTTGAGGGAATTCAACCATTACCTCGTCTACAAGCACTTCAAAATGGAAGGGATCCACCTTTTGGCGGATCTGTTGAAACCAGGGGATTGGCTAGTCAGACTAGATCTCAAGGATGCCTACCTGTCCATTCCCATTTTTCCTCCACACCGCCGCTTCCTGCAATTTCAATGGAAAGGTCGGTGGTTCGAGTATTTGGCCCTTCCTTTCGGGCTTTTCTCGGCTCCTTGGTGTTTCACCAAGGCGATGAAGCCGGTGGTCGCGCATTTACGGGAGCAAGGGGTGCGCATGATTATTTACCTGGACGATATTCTAATCATGGCCCACAGTCCAGCGCTAGTATCGCAGCACCTTCAAATGACGATCTCTCTTTTGCAGAGCCTGGGGTTTGTAATCAATCATTGAGAAGTGTGGCTCAATGATTAGAGCGGCAGACACTGATGCAGAGTCTAGCCCGGGACCAGGGTTCAATTCCCCGCCTCGGCGGGTCTTGGGCTCAAAAATTCCACGGACCTGATAACTCTCGCCTCGGTGCCATTCCAATCATGGAGTCCCACTCTGCAACTCTGGGCAATAGCTTGCTTAATCTCCACAACGGCCCCCACTACGCTAAGGATGCCTGGCCTCCACCTTGGGGGTGCCCAGGAGTGGACGCCTCACAGGGAAAGCCAGGATGGGTTCCACAGCGGTATTCGTACAAGCGCCTTGAGACCCTTGCGGGTGAGTAGTGCGCTTTACAAGTATCAATTTACATTTACATTGGCTCTGATACCGTCAAGGACGACCGAGTTTCTGGGCTTTGTGATACACTCCCAGAAGGCTCAATTGCATCTTCCCAAAGCGAAACTCAGGGATTTGAAGAAAGAGATAGTGGCGATGTTAGCCAAGCAGATGGTTTCACTCAGGGTCATCGCCAGAGTAGTGGGGTTATTGGCATCGTCCATTCAGGCGATTTGCCCGGGACCACTGCATTACAGGGCTTTACAGAGACTCAAAATTCAACACTTACAGAAGGGTCTGGCTTACACAGACCTGGTCCCACTCTCGCAGGAAGTAAGGGACGAGATGCAATGGTGGCTGGGCCAATTGGAAGCGGGGAACAGAAGAGCCATTTTCGGCTCCCTGCCAGAGGTTGATATCGAGTCCAACGCCAGTCGTTGGGGCTGGGGAGCGCGTTACGGCGATATTTCCACAGGCGGAAGGTGGTCTCCCCAAGAGTTATCACTACACATAAATTGTCTGGAACTCCTAGCGGATTCCTTTGCGATTCGAACTCTGTCCCCCAAGCAAACCGCCTGCTACATCCTTCTAAGGATGGACAATGTGTCGGCGGTGAGGTACATAAACAAGTTGGGAGGAACGAGATCATCCCTGTTGGTGGAGATTGCCAAAGACTTCTGGCATTATTGCCTGAGCCACCAGATAACGGTGATAGCGGAATACATTCAAGGTCAATCCAACCTTATAGCGGACTGGAATTCCAGACATCTCAGGGATTACAGCGATTGGAAATTACTGCCGAGCATATTCCAATGGCTGCAGGGAATTTGGGGCCCGTGTCAGATGGACCCATTTGCTTCCAGGCTGAATTGGCAGCTTCCCAACTTCTTCAGTTGGAGGCCGGATCCAGTAGCGAACGCAACGGATGCGTTCCTTCAGGATTGGTCGGGACCAGTGAATTATGCATTCCCGCCTTTCCTTCTCATTCCAAGAGTGACTTCTCATATTCTCAGGCACCTGGCGGAGGTGATTTTGGTGACGCCACGATGGAGATCGCAGCCTTGGTTGCCGATATTATTGGAAATGAGCTGCGACCTCCCCAGGAGGCTCCCTTGGTCGGAGTCTCTTCTCCTGGGACCTCACGGGGAACGGCATCCTCTGATCATGTCGGAGCAGTTGTCGCTGATGGCATGGCGAATTTCCGGCAGCAGTGGGAAATGCCGGGATTTTTGGAGACAGCTTCAGATTTCATCAGGCAAGCGTGGGCGCCTTCCACCAGGAAGCGATATTCTTCAGCCTGGACAGGCTGGATGGGTTGGTGCGTGGAACGAAATCTGGATCCCGTGGGGGCAGGATTACCCAATATTGTACATTTTCTTTCTGAGAAAGCAGCAAGTGGTTTGGCTCATCGTTCTGTAAATAACTTTAGATCGGCCATTTCGGCGGGGCATAACCCGGTGGATGGGAAATCGGTGGGTATGCACCCTATGATTTGTAAACGTCTTAAAGGTATACGAATAGCGAATCCCCCCAAACCCAAACACTCAGGTTTATGGGATGTATCTTTAGTAATTTCTCTCTTCAATAGTTGGCCGGTGAATAGTCTGTTATCAAGAAAACAGTTGTTTGCGAAGTTAGCGATGCTTCTATGCTTGTCAGCTTGTAGACGTTCTTCGGATGTACGGGCACTGGAGATTACAGGTAGAGTATTTACTCCGGAAGGAGTTTCTTTTACCATTACGGGCCGTACCAAGACACTTTCCAGACATATTGAGTATAATGCTTTCCCTAGCAATGAGAAATTATGTGTTGTTCAATGCTTGAAAACCTATGAGGATTGTACTCGATCATTGAGGCCTGAGGGCTCTACTCAACTTTTGCTTGCATTGCAAAAACCTTTTAAACCAGTGTCTGCTGCAACCATAGCCAGATGGCTTCGTTATATCATGAAAGTAGCTGGTGTTGATATTCAAATGTTTGGTGCACATTCTGTGTGTGGTGCCATGGCATCAAAGTCATTTATGCTAGGTTCTAGTATTCAGGACATTATGCGTTGTGCTGATTGGTCATCTGAATCAACGTTCAAGCAATTTTATTAAAAGCCGGTGGGAGACATAACATCTGTTGTTTTTAATAAGCGTTAAACTAGCATAATCCGAAGTCTCCGGTCCTGTAATAGAATCAAAAATTAGCTAGCATTCGCGCCAAGAATTTTCAATTCTATTAAGGACACGGAGGTGAGGATTATCCCATTCGGCTATGTTACAATATGACTGTTCATGCTTACCCACCCGTTGATATTGTACTGAATTATGGTGACACGCAGAAATTACGGGTTGTTCATGTTTGGTTTTTCCTAGGTGCAGACAAGAAGTCTGAATAAGAGATGTCTTCAAGTTGAAGGCTTTCGGTGGAATTTGGTTTCCTGTTAACTTCCATGTTGGAGGATGTTTGTGAAATATTATGGACTTAGTGGACTTCTACACAGTTCGAGCAAAGAAAGAGGAGGCTGGGACAGTGACCAGGGCTCTTATGGAGGGCTAAGGAGGCGTGGCTGACGCAAAGTAACATGGACAATGTAGTGTGTTTATACTAAATTGTATGTTTATTGGCTGCTGTGATTTTACGCAGTAAAGAAGGAGATAGCATAATCCTCGCCTCCGTGTCCTTAATAGAATAGAAAATTCTTGCCGCAAATGCTAGCTAATTTGTGACTCACTCCAAGTTTCAGCTGGAGTGCTTTTAAGACTGTTTTGGATCCTTTTAGGCTGTAGTTACTACAGAATGGGCTTACTCTTTCGTGGGTGGGTGCATGTTTGCCATATACCCTTCACTAAACCTTTCTTAACCCCCTCCTTAGATCTCCCTTAACCCCTCCCCGTTAGTAGAAAGTATTCCCCATTTTCCAGCCATTACCCTCTGTCCTTCCTTCTCACATTTACAACTAAAACATACAAAACGTGTGTGGAGACTCTGTAGTTGGGGCGAAGATCTCCACACATCAAAATAATAGAAGAGGCAAAAATAATAGGAGAGGCAAAAGTGGAACCTCTGCATGTGGATTTGTGGATAGCATTTTGTAGAACATTAGTAGAACTTACTGTACTACTAAATGTACTACAAAATGTTGTTTGTGAAAAGTCCCCATAGTGTTTTTTGCTTTTGAAATGGCAAGGCTTGAATGGTGCACAAATGTGTAGATGACAAATTTCAGAAAACTGCTGTGTGTTGATAGCACGACTAGGAAACAGAACACGATGGTATTTCATCTCAGAGACTCACTGGCCTGGAAGATGATTTTTTTAAGTCTGCTGGCCACAAAGACAATAGAGGCATATTCCAGGAGGTGACATGTGCAGCAGAATTCAAATGCACCACTTCTGTGTGCAGAAGTAATGAGACTCCCCCTGTCGACGTAGAAAACACTCAAGGAAGAGGCCAGGCCCATGTTCTGTCTACTGTTTTGGTGCCTTGTCTTCCCTATATCGGCAAGCCACCAACCTGACCCAAACGCCTTAGTTCCCATAATGGGAGCAGATGAGACACACTAGTGGAAATTAATGTCATGTACGGTGACTGTAGAGGTTTTGGAGTAGAACTTCGCAGCAGCAAAACATTGGAAGCACCAACTGCAATACAGACACGATTATGCAGGCAGGCAGCTTCATCCACTTGTGAGTGCTTCAATGGCGTTCTCTGCATAACGTGGTCACCCTTCACTACCCGCGCTTTGGTTTTGTCCCTGGACCTGGAGGTTTCTTTGGCTGCCCTCGTTGTCCTCCTACCGCCGCCGCAGCCACACTCCATTGCGGCCGCAGTGCGCAGGTGGGACTACAGTCCCCAGGAACCTTTGCGGCGGAAGCCCGCCAACGTCACCATCGTTGCGCACAGATGCGCATAAATCTACAGTCAGCCTCGGCAGAGCGGGCGTACTCTCCATAACGTGGTCACCCTTCACTACCCGCGCTTTGGTTTTGTCCCTGGACCTGGAGCTTTCTTTGGCTGCCCTCGTTGTCCTCCTGCCGCCGCCGCAGCCACACTCCATTGCGGCCGCAGTGCGCAGGTGGGACTACAGTCCCCAGGAACCTTTGCGGCGGAAGCCCGCCAACGTCACCATCGTTGCGCACAGAGGCGCATAAATCTACAGTCAGCCTCAGCAGAGCGGGCGTACTCTGCATAACGTGGTCACCCTTCACTACCCGCGCTTTGGTTTTGTCCCTGGACCTGGAGCTTTCTTTGGCTGCCCTCGTTGTCCTCCTGCCGCCGCCGCAGCCACACTCCATTGCGGCCGCAGTGCGCAGGTGGGACTACAGTCCTCAGGAACCTTTGCGGCGGAAGCCCGCCAACGTCACCATCGTTGCGCACAGAGGCGCATAAATCTACAGTCAGCCTCGGCAGAGCGGGCGTACTCTGCATAACGTGGTCACCCTTCACTACCCGCGCTTTGGTTTTGTCCCTGGACCTGGAGCTTTCTTTGGCTGCCCTCGTTGTCCTCCTGCCGCCGCCGCAGCCACACTCCATTGCGGCCACGGTGCGCAGGTGGGACTACAGTCCCCTGGAACCTTGCAGCGGAAGCCCGCCAACGTCACCATCGTTGCGCACAGAGGCGCATAAATCTACAGTCAGCCTCCGCGTCGCGGGACCGCGCGCGGGCACCGCCGGGCTAAGCCCGGGCAAAGGGCGGGCCCTCTGTGGCCCTCAGAGGCCTGCAGAGACTGGACTGGGCCTGAGACTCTGTATGTGCAAGTATTGTTGCCTTTATTACCTATCATGTAAAGATCGATGTGTATTTGGTGTTCGTACTGTGTGTTTAACTGGTAAACCTTTCGCATGCAACTAGCGACTAGCTTTATTGTCACCTGATGGCCAAGGGTAAAAATGCGATTACGCTGCAAGGGGTAGGCACCTTGGACAACTACCTAATCAAAAAGGTAAATCAAATCAACTCTGCTCAAAGAGCCTCCTTGGGAAAGGATGCCCACATTATTTTATCTGAAGAGTTGGATACCACCCCGGTAGAAATACATGCCCCAAGTGATCCCATTGTTAATGTTGGGAATCTTGTATTGACAACAGCGCAGGTGCATGATAAAACACATGTACCTCAATTAGCTAATCCTAAAACAGATTCCGAAACGGCTTTGCCATCTGTTAAATCGGCACGTAAATTTAAAAAAGCTCTTCGGAGACATAGGGGAACGAAAACCAAAATAAAGTATCAGTCTCCGAACACAATAAGGATTTGTCCATGGGGGACACAGGGACTGTGATACCCACATCGACCAACCCCACTACTCTTTCTGTAGATCATTCAGACCTACCTAACTCTGGGGTTGTGGAGGTAGTGGAGGATGAGGGGGAATTTCTGGTTAGCCCTCGTTTGGATCATCCCTTCAGTTTGCCTGACATAGACGGCGAGTTCTTGCCAAGTTTTCCTACTAGCAGTGATGGAGGGGGCTCATCGTATTGTCTGGGATTTTCTCCTGCGTCTTCCTCTTCCCCAAAAAACATGTCTTCACATAATGTCGATTGCAAGCAAAGAGGGGAGGCTTACCGCTAAAGCCGCAAAGAGAAAACTCAAAGAGGAATTTATATCCAACCTTGAGGACTGCGAATGATCTTTTAATTCCCTGTGAGGCCACCTGTAATGCTATAAATGAGGAGGACCTCTTGGGAAAAATTGAGCTTTTGATTAAACTTTTAATGAAACCCCTCTTTGAAAAGATCACGAGAATTAATATCCACCTGGACTTGATCGAGAAGAAAGTAGAAGAAAACTCATCTTCACTTTCTGGCTTGGCAAGAAACTTAGGTAATATGAACCCCAGTAAAGCCCCTGTAAAAGTGTTGACAGCGTTAACATCAATTCCATCATGCCCTGCGACTACCCTTAAATCTACTCAGAGTAGTCAAACTCTATCTTGCCCTTCTCAACTTATGGAGCCAACCGCCCTCTTGCCAACTATAAAGTCTGTCAAGAGGACGGAATCTCATAGTAAAACAGGGGATTTAAAAATGGTCAACACGACTTTGGAAGGAAAACTTGAATCCTCTCAACATAAAGCAAATAAAACCAATAAGGATAGGGAGGTAGGAAATATTAGTAATAAAACCAGGTATCCCCATTGTATTGTAGATTTACCCCCGGAAGCTGCCCCATACGTGATTGTTATGGTGGGTGTTCCTGAGCTTCCTCCTGAAAATAAGGAAGATCATCAAGCTTTAAGGAATACTGGGGCCTATGCATCAACAATGCCATTTGCGATTCCTTATTAGCGAAAAATAAGGAATCGCTAATAAGGAATAGCAAAAGGCTATGCATGTAGGAATCGCTATTCAAATAGCGATTCCTTAATATTCCTTATTACCGAATCGGTAATACCGAATCGGTAATAAGGAATACCTACCCATTCATTCCTATGGGCTTGGAGGCCCATAGGAATGAATGTAAAGCCAGTCTGTATTAGCGATTCGGTATTACCGAATCGCTAATAGCGGGAGCACTTTCAAGGGTGCCAGGGTGTCAAAAGGACACCCTGTTGCACCCCTGAAAATGATATGTGCACATATGTTGCACACACACATGCTCTAAGGGCATGTGTGTGCGCAACATGAAACTTTGAAAAATGCACAAAAGTGCATTTTTCAAAGTTTTTGCAAATTACCATGCAGTTCATCTTCATGGTAATTTGCTCCCCCTATTAGCGAAATCGCTAATTTTTTAACCTTGATGCATTGCATTTAAGGAATCTCACTTTGGGATTCCTTAAATGCAATCGCTATTTAAGGAATCGGTATTTAAGGAATCCCTATTTAAAGAATCGCTATTTAAGGATTCCTTAAATAGCGATTTCTGCTTTTGGGTTGATGCATTGGGATTGGGTATTTTTTACTTAATACCGGGAGCTATTACCGAATCGGTATTTTACCGACTGGATTTTGGGTTGATGCATGAGGCTGAAAGTCATTTATTGGCTGAGTAATAATAGGCCTTTGCCCGCCCACATAAACGGGGAAATTCTACATGTTAGGCGCTGCAACTGGGTGGGGGCTCGCCCCAAAGATAAATCAGGTGATGTGATCATTGTAAACTTCAAAGATCATAGAGCAGTTAGGCACATCGTGGATTGGTTTGACTCAAGTGGTAATGACTCCATCTCCACCAATTACCTAAACTATTTCTACCCATATCCCCTAGCCCAAAGTTGTAAGAACCATGAGACAAGAAGGTACCCTATGAGTAGGCCCGCTCATATGTGTCATGATTCCAGTTGGACCCAAATGTGGCAACCAGTTAACCTATCTAACTCCCATTCTAGGCAGCATTTTCCCTACATCAGAGGTCTGAACCATGGTTATAATTCCATAAGGGTCAACAGAGGCATGGTCCCATCTTTCTACAATATACCAACCTATAATCGGTTTGAGGTCTTTACGGACCTTGATTGTGTGGATTGACACGAGAAGGTTTCCCGTGACAGACCAACGCTAGTCTCAGGGGGGCATGCCAATATCGTTAGTGACAATATAAACGTACAGAGGCCCTTGATTTCTATTGAGGGCAGCTTACAAACTCAAACAGTTTTTAGTGTGACTAATACTGATACTGGGAATAATTACTGTGAGGCAGGAAGTATATCCGATGTTAAGGTTGAGGGAAATAATGAAGGCTCCCGCCACAAGCATACTGGAAAGGCTATGGTTAAAGATCATTTATGTGAAGCCCGGGACAACGAAATAAGGAAAACCTGCACATTCCTATTTTGGAATGTGGCAGGATTAAAGGAGAGAATTACAAATCCATCCTGGGAAACCGTTACAGAAGGACATGACATACTGGCCATTCAGGAAACCTGGTCCACAGACCCAGTCTATTTTAACGGGTACAGAAGTTTTGTCACTCCGGCAGAGGGAAGCCAGCATGGAAGAGCAAAGGGTGGCCTACTTACCCTGGTATCAAACCAGCTTAATTGCGCCAAGATTCAGTTTACGCCCAAAACTAGTTTTTATCAACTAATTACCCTAAGAAACAAGAAGGGGTTTAGTATTGTTTTTATTAACTTCTATAACAATATTCCTAGGAAAGAAATCCCTAGCATCTTAACAATGCTGAGTGAGGATATACAACATGAAACAGATAAAATTGGCAGGAAATTTATGCTCTTATGGGGAGGGGATTTTGATTGTAAACTTTGCCCTAGGGGTTTTCAGGGCATTTGCGGTTTAAAAACAGAGCGGGACATAAATCCATCTCATTTTAATCAATCTTTGCTTGGGGACTTATTAAATGATATACTGTTCATGCATGACTTGGGCTTTGTAAATGAAATTGCCCAGATACCTACACCCTTTGTGCCCACATTTATTGGCAGAGGAGCTCACTCTACAATAGATTTCATTATCGCCTCAAATAATTGTAATCATAGGATTCTTAATTCAAACATTTTGGATTTACCAATAAGTGGTCATCTGCCCCAAATAATGGAGGTTGAAAATCTTTTTAATCAGCTTGAAGATGTACCCACTATGTGCACTGCCCCTGATGTAGTCTTGGGTAGACAGAATTGGTATAACTTAAAGTGGAGCAAGGTGGTCCCGGAAATGTTTTTGGGTAGGCTGTTGAATGCCTGCCCAAATAGTTTCTCTATCTGTCTGGACCAGGAATCTAATAATGAGATGATAATTGAGCACTTCAATAAAATAGCCTCTACAATAAAGGACAATTTGTGGGTGGAGGTAAGAAAGAGGACTAAGGGTAAGAAAAGTTGGTTTGACAATGGCTGTAACCGGTCTCTTACTGACCTAAACGCGCAATCCATAGGATACCTCGAAATCCATTGGAAGTAAGAGGATATAGGAAAAAATATAACAAAGCCCTAAAAAACAGGAAAAATACTATTAAAAAAGAGGCCCTGGTAGCTCTATGTGAAGCATCACAACTAAAGGATGCATCTGCATTCTGGAGGGCCGTAAATACCCCGTTCCTCTACGATAACTCCAAAGCACGTATAGAGATTGCTATCGCGGAGGAGGACTGGGTGGAGCATTTTTCATCCCTTTACAAATCGCAAGATGCATGTTATAGGATAGATTCTCCAGTAAGGACTACTGTGGATGTAGGGAATGTACGACTCGTAGTGACCTTGGAGGAAGTTATTGCGGGTCTGAAGGCAATGAAGGGTGGCAAGGCGGCAGGGCCGGATGGGATCCCCGTAGATCTGTTTAAGGCAAACCCTGAGGTCTGGGGTCCATTGCTGGTGCAGCTCTTTAATGCTGCACTAGCAAGGGGCCTAAATCCGTCTTGGCTCACCTCGATCATTGTACTCATTTATAAGAAGGGAGACAGACAAAGCTGTGCTTGTTATAGACCTATCTCCCTCCTGGATTCATCCATAAAAATCCTGGGGAGAATCGTCCTGGCAAGATTACAAAGCTGGTTCAATGAAAATGACTTAATGAGTGATTTGCAATATGGATTCCAAAAGGGCATCGGCACAATCGAACAATTCCTAAATTTAATGATCCTCCAATCCAAATACACAAGGATAAAGGGCGAACGTTTGTATCTTACGTTCGTGGACCTTTCTTCGGCCTTCGATTGTGTATCTCATGCCAAATTATGGGCAATTTTGAAAGAAATGGGTGTGGAAGATCCCATTGTCTGCTTTCTTAAAGACCTATATTCTGGGGCCACAGCTTCGGTCCGTTACGGTAACGGGGGTCAGTGCACTAGAAGGTTTGTGGTGGGTCGGGGTGTGCGCCAGGGCTGTGTTCTGGCCCCCTTCCTATTTTTGCTTTACATAAATGGTCTGGAGTGCCATCTATTGCAGGAGTGTGAGGACATGCCTAAGGTTGGGAGGAGGTCTGTCCCTGCACTCCTGTATGCGGATGATGCGGTCCTGATGGCCCGTACTCCCATGGCACTACAAAATCTGGTCAACTCTTTTGAGACCTTTATGTCTAGTCTTGATTTGAAGGTTAACTGTAATAAAACCTTCTCCATGTACTGTGGAAATGGTCCTGGAAAGCAGAAAAAAAGAATGTTTTTGAATAATGTTCCCTTAGAAATTGTCCCTACTTTTTCTTATCTCGGAGTCTTGTTCCATGACACTGGGGCATGGTTTAGTGCGGTCAAGGCCAGAACCTTGTTGTTCCCAAAAACTATAATGTCCTTGAAAACTTTTATTAAAAAACTGGGTAAGAAACCAACAAAGGAAATTTTAACAATATATAAAGCTACTTGTACTTCGGTAGCTATGTATGGGTCGGCCCTCTGGGGGTATTCCAATATTGACTTAATTCAAAAAGCTGAGAACAGGTTCTTGAGGTACATCTTGACAGTCCCCCAAAGTGTTGCGACATATATATGCCACACTGAATTGGGCCTTTCCTACATTTCTGATATTATTAGAATTCAACCCATACTCTTGTGGCATAGGGTATGGACAATAAGAGAGTGTGTCATGAACCGGGCCATCCTACGGGATGTTTTAACCCTGGATAATGTTGGCAGATCTGATTGGTTAAATTATGTCAAAAACTTTATGGTTAATATTGGACGCCAAGACTTTTATAAAGACCCACTCTCAATGATCAATATATCTAGGAACCTATTGTCTAAGTTATGTTTGGAATACCTCGAGGACATAAGAAGACAAGAGGAAGTGAAGAAAAAATCAGTAACCCTGCACCTCTGTGTGTCAACACATTCTAAAGCACAGCCTTATTTAACCTTGTCATTGTCTAATTATGATCAATTTCTTTTGACTCGCTTCAGGTTAAATATTCTGTTTAGACTCCTGACCTTCCCAGAAATGAACTTATGGTTGCGTAATCTCCCCTTGTGTCCGTGTGATGAATCTTCACTCCAATCTGATATCCATATTTTATTTTTCTGTAAATTCAATACCTTACCTCGTAGGCAGTTGATTATACCGTTCCTTAAAGAAATGAACTTAAATCAATGTCGCCCAGCTTTTTTAGAATTTCAACGAATGGAGACTGTTCTAACTGTTACCGTACTTTTAAGCTTTTTTAAAAATGTTTTTAAACTTCGGAAAACGATTTCTTTTTAACATTGTCCCTGTGTAAATTTGTATCCTGATGTTGTTGCTTTCATGGTTTTTGTTTTTTTTAAACCGAATAAAGTTTTTCTTGATCTTGATCTTGAGTGCTTCAATGGCATCAGACAATTTTAAGACCGTCAGGTGGGGACTTAAGCAAACAGAACATACAGCAGTGATGAGTCCATGGAGAAGCTGCTAAATGGAGACTACTGACGTTGAGAAAACACTGTGCTTTTTTACTCTGAGCATAAATAATTTGTTGCAATGTTGGCAGGCTCCAAAAGCACACTGGAAGAAGGGGGCATAGACAGCTTACAACAAGGAAAGCCAAGGAGAAGAAAAAAACTCTTCTAGAGATGGATCTCATGCGTCATTGCTCTTTAAGTATGTAACATTGAAAAGTGAAAAAACTAGGGTGGGGTGGACACAAATTGGACAGACTAAATGAAGCTAAATGAAGCTATTCTAAAACTTTGTAAGATACAAGGCAGTGTTAGACAACTACAGCTCTGATCACTGGAACAGGCTTCTAAATTACAGGATATTAAACATTAGACCAGCAAGTTTATAAATAAAAACAAAATACAGCCAATCATTACTGTATGGTTGGAGAACTGAAGAACCATATGAGGGTATTATACGTATGGATCTTTTAAATACCACCAGGGGAAGTGCTCACGATCATTATCTGGCTCAGGAGGCTAGGGAATTAATCTTGAGCAGCTAATAAAGAAATGGATGGTTTTACATGAAGGTGTTTAATTAAACAAAGGCTCCCAAATTCTGATATTTCCAGATAGCAGCTACATGGAGAGGAAAATAAAATAAATGGAGCTGATGAGAAAGGCATTCTTGACAAATGGATCGAAAGTGAGCAAAAGTAAGACTAATTCCTAAAGATAAGCAAGCTAATTCTGGGAAGCAGAACAAACCTGCTCCATCTTGAAGAGTGCTATATTTAAAAGGCACGTTTCATACAAACAGTATTTCAAGGTTCTGTACTGTTAACTGTGTTTGTCTAACCCTTTTGTCACTAGGCATTCACCCGAATCCCCCACCCCCCATGCTAAGCCTTTTTTTTGGCTTTTTGGGGTAGTTCGTGCTTAGGCCCCCATAACTTTTTGTCCACATAAGGTATCAACACCATACTTACACCCTTATTTCCAACATCCTGAGGATTCTAAAGGTACACAGGGTTTGTGGATTCCCTTGGAGGGGACTGAGAAATTAGCCAAAATACTGATGCATTTTGTTTTTTTGGGTGGAAAAATGGGAAAAAGTGCTGCAGAAAAAAGCATCTGTTTTTTCCCTGTAAATGGTATCAACGAAGAGTTTGCGGTGCTAAAATCACCATCTTTCCAGCTTTAAGGAACAGGAAGACTTTGTCATAAAAACAAGTTTTTCTACACAGTTTTGGCATTTTACTGGGACATAGGCTATTTTTCCTATTTTTTGCGCTTTCAACCTCCTTCCAGTTAGTGCTAGAAATGCGTTTGAAACCAATAATGGATCCTGTAAAGCTGTACATTTATACAGTTCTGAAAACTAGATAAAATTTGAATTCAGCAAGGTGTCATTTGTGTAGATCCTTCAAGGTTTTCCTATAGAAAATAACAGTTAAAGTAAAAGGATATTGAAATTGAGCAGAAAAAAACACCCATTTGTGCCTACGTTCTCACCTGTAACTTCTTCTAACAATAGCAGATCTTTGAAAGCAATATACTGGACCCTTCTGGTTGCGGGGATATAGAGGGCTTGTAGGTTTACCAAGAACCTGAGGTACCCAGAGCCAATAACTGAGCTGCACCTTTTAGTGGTTTTTCATTGTGTACCAGGTATACAGCAATTAATTTGGTAAAATATAAAGAGTGAAAAATAGGTACCAAGGAAACCTATGTATTTCTGAAATGGGAACAAGACATGGAGTTCAGAAGCAGTGGTAATTTGCACAACTCTGAATGTTATGTTAGAGGGCATTTTTCAAAATACACTGTTTTACATTTGGAAGGTAGAAATGCATAGAAAGACAATTGTTAATAACACTTGTTCTACTATTCTGTGTGTCCCGTAAATCTCCCGATAAAAACGGTACCTCACTTGTGTGGGTAGGCATAATGCCCGCAACAGGAGACGTCCCAAAACGCAACGTGGATACATCACAGTTTTCCACTGAAAACCGACCCTTTTTTGCAACGTGATTATCTGAATTTTGGGCTTTACCTCAGCCGGCACCTAGGGACATCTAGTAGACCTGTACATTTTTGAAAACTAGACACACAGGGGAATCCAGGATGGCGTGACTTGTGTGGCACTCACCAGGTTCTGTTACCCAAAATCCCTTGCAAACCTCAGAATGTGTCTGAAAATACATTTTCCTCAACTTTCTGTGATGGAAAGTTCTGGAATCTGAGGGGAACCACAAACTTCCATGCACCCAGCATTCCCCCAAGTCTCCCAATAAAAATGGTACCTCACTTGTATGAGTAGACCTAGTGTCCGCAACAGGAAATGGGCCAAAACATACTGTGGAGATATTGAAAATATCTATCACCAAACAACCTACAACGGTACCTCACTTGTGTGGGTGAGCCAAGTGCCTCCGACAAGGAAGGGCCTAAAACGTATTGTGGAGACATTCAAATTATCTATCACAAAACAACCTAGTTTTGCAAGGGGAGCCACATGAATTTTTGGTTTCGGGCTCAGCGGCCATCCAGGGAAACCTACCAAACCCATCCAGAGGTGGACAGGTGATGGGCCTGGAGGAGAGTGCTGGGTTGGGGAGTCCAAGCTGAGCTCCCTGGTATCTGTGTTGGGTGGGGCAGATGCCTGGAGGGCATATAGTCCAAGAGACACAGGGTATACATATTATTCGGCGGTCCATGGCTGATTATCAACATTAGACTACCAGTTGGTCCCCCGCTGCTTCCTTCATAGGGTGTCCGATGTAAACATGTTGCCCAGAAGGCTATCCGATCCCTCCCCAGTGGCCCTGAGGCTTCACGTGGGACCGGGACATCCTGCCTTTTACTGGCGCCTTTCACAGTGGCATTTGCAAATCCCTTCCTACAAAGGTGCTCCTGAACCAGTCCATTGATGAATACTTTACCCTCAATACTGGTAAGGAGGCCTCCGTGACAATATTATGGGAGCACTCAACCAGACGGTCCGAGGTGTGGATATTAGCTACTACCCTGGAGAGCTCAGGCGTAGAACCAGCGCTTTAGTAGACCTCAAGACACAGATGCAGACATTGGACAAGCACAGCCACCGGGAAGACGGTGGTGGGGCGCGGAGCCAGCTGGGCTTAAGCTCAGCAGCAGTATCAACAGTTGCCCCTGGACAAGGTCAAATAAGCGTGGCAGACTGCACAAAGCTGCATATATCAATGGGGCAACAAATCAAGTAAGATGTTACATATGTTATGTCAGGCCGCTCGTGATATTTCTCCTGTGCCGGTGATCCAAGATGCTCAGGGCTGCTGTCTGGCCACCAGGAGGTGGCCCAGAGTTTTGTCACTTATTTTGAGGCGGTGCACGCCCAGAGGGAGGAAGTAGATGTGGATCAAATCATAGAATTTATCGAGCCCTGCCTCCCCAGTCCCTGCCAGACGGAGCCCGAGCCCATCTGGAGGAGGCAATTACAGATGAAGAACTCTCTTCGGCCCTCGCTGAGCTGCAGGTAGGAAAGGTTCCGGGTCCTAACAGGTTCCCCAGTGAAGTTTTTAAGGTGTTCATGCCCCAATTGGGGAAATCACTCTTGTGGGGTGATCCACTCTATGCTGGAGGAGCCCCCCCTCCTGAGGAGCACTCTTCGTACCTCCTGATCTCTCTTCTAAACTTGGAGGTGAAACTCTTGGCCAAAACCTTGGCCAATAAACTAATGAAACACATGCCAGATCTAGTCCATAACAACCAGGTGGGCTTTATGCCTCAGCGAGCCACGCGTCACAATATTAGACTCATATACAATGCCTTGGTTGTGGTAGACTGATTGGGGAGGCCGGCAGTAGTACTGCAAGCGGATATAGATAAAGCCTTTGATTCCGTCACCTGGGAGTACCTGTTGGTCCTTCTTAAAAGCTTGAACCTAGGCCACAGATATTATTTGTATATTTGCTTGCTATATACCGACCTATCCACTACGATCTGGGTTGCGGGTGCGGTCTCGGATCCTATTCCAAACTGCAGGGGTACACCGCAGGGGTGCCCGCTGTCCTCGCTGCTGTTCGCTCTGGCCATGGAGCACTTGGCTGAGTGGGTAAGGGTGGACGTCCAAGTGCAAGGCTTCGAATGGATCGCATCGCTGTCTGATAGGATAGCCCTTCATGTCCTGTTCTTCCTCACAGACCCAGTGGTCTCAGGACCTCGCATTCTGCAGATCATGCTGATCTTTGGCAAGACCTGTAGGCTGCGAAATCTGTGGTGGTCCACATTGGAGGGGGTGCTGGCAACTCAAGAGAGGGCGTTGGGGTGGAATGCTAGCCATCGGGAGGTTTAGATATTTGGGGGTATATGTCTCTACAGACCCGGTATTGTTGTGGTAACATAATTTAGCCTTGATGCTGTTGCGCGTCTAAGAGGCGGTCCTTGTTGCTGCTGTCCTTGTTAGGTAGATCTGCAATTTTGATAATGGTCTCCCTACCCTAATTACTATACCAGCTTCAGAAGTACCCATATGCTCTTCCCGTGTTGTGGTTTAGACAGGTCAATGCAGTCCTCGGCAGGGTTTTGTGGATGGAGGGGCAGCATGTTTTGCCCTTCGGCCATGCTTCCAGTCCACGTACTGTGGAGGCATTGTAGCCGCGGATGTGTGTTCCTACTGTGCCGCCTCCTAATAGTTGATTTATCAACAACTGGTGATATGGCCATCAGGAAGACCAGACGTATGCGTCAGAGCACTGGGTAATTTCTCCCTGCTTGAAAGCCTCTATAGTGGGAGGAAAGTGGGGTTTCTTCTTCTGGCAACCCAAGTAGTCATAGACACCTTGACACGTTCCATATGGCGGATGGATTAATGGGGGAAAATGACACAGTGGACATCTTCGCCAAGTGGCCCTTCTGGGTGACTTCCAGAAGTGAGGTACCATAGGAATATCTACGCTCGGGCATGTCAGGCACGGCATGGTGTTAAAATCATTCCAAGAGATAAAAAAGTCATTATCATTTGCACTGGGCTCTGGTGGCTGCCTGTGCAGTGGAGAAACCAGCCTGTCTCCGCTTGATACAATTAAAATACCCACATAGAGCCTACTTCACTCTGAATCGCCTCTGGCACATGGGTGTGACTAATTCCCTAGTGTGACACCGCTGTGGGGCGGATGAGGGTACCTTCTTTCACATGGTGCAGAGCTGTGTGGCATTGACTCGTTTTTGGCGGGGGTGACATCGGGGAGGTCCTCTCCTGGGAAGCTCCTTTTGACCCCAAGTTAATCCTTTTCAATAGCAAAGAGGGCATAGGATGGAATCGGTTTAAAAGGCAGTTGTTTCTGGGGCTTACGTTACTGAAAAGAGATATTGCTAGAATGTGGAAGGCACACACCCCTCCATCAATCGATGCCTGGAAGAGGGGGATGGATCATAGTGATGGGCCTTCAAGTAGCAGTGTTTCAGGCCAAGGGCTGCCCCCAAAAACACCCAAATATTTTGCAGCGGTGTGTCGATTATAGGGGTACAGTCCTAGCTCCGGTTCGCTCTCTTGATTCCCAGCTGGATGCTGAAATACGGAAATATGGCGCCACTGCGAAAGTGATAGGGATTTATGTTGAATGTTTAATTCGATTGTGGGGCCTCCGGGGGATATGTGGTGTGCGGGTGGGATGTATGGGACTGACTGTGCAAGTTGCTGAGTTACAGTTGTTTACGGGGGCTTTATTACAATCTTCTATGTAAGTCTGTAGGCCGATTCGGACAAGATTTATTGCTAAAACTCACTAAAATTTGCCACAAAAAAAATGATTTAATTATCAGTGTACCACAAACACTGCCAACTCGGAGACATGTGCGCAGCCAACTTCAGAGGCCAGAAATATTCCTAGAACTGCATTGAAACAGAAACAAGTTTAGGGGAGATTCTGCAAAGGTGGGTTATTTTAATTACTGTGAGAATTCTCGTTCTCATGAAAGCCTATTTATAAATATCAAGTGGTGCTACTGGGCTCAAATTAGTCGTGAAGGAATTCCAAGCATCAGCCTTTTGTATGAAGGAGTAAATGGATTTGGATTGAGACATTTCTTTAGGGTATTGTAAGTGTAAAATTTAATAAGACAGACCATCACATTTTCAGGTTGCCAGTGGAGTGCAGTGAAGTGCCCAAAGGGTACGTTTTGCATCATTTATTTGCTTTCTGCTCTGGATTTATGTAGCCACCTTGTTCTCAGGGAGTAAAGTTATGTGGCGACTTTGAATAAGGACACTTGGTACACTAACAATTAAATGTAATAATACGTTCAATTCCCTTTGAACAGACTTGATTACAAAATCAAAAGCCTAACTGTTTTTTATTCATATTTATCTAAGTCTAAACTTCAGAGTAAAAAGTCTGTCCTATACAAGTAGTGTACAAAATGCCAGTGGCAAATGCATGGGACTATATGTACATAACAATTGTGTATGCACAAATTTCGACAGTTCAGAGGTAAGTTGAAATGAATAGAGGGACAGATGTGGAAAGTTGATGATGACAATCTGTGGTCAGGTAAAGCCTCCTCTACGTTTGAATTATTCAAAGCATCTACCCAGCTGCTTTGCATTCAAATGATAAAAGAAATGTTTGTTTCCACTTTAGTCTGAGAATATATGCAGAACATGAGCAACATGGACTTAAGATGTTAGAACTACAAAGAGGGTTTGATCATACGGCCTGATAAAGATATCACTCTTTAAGGTAATGGAGTGAAGAATGTGAAAGCAATTTTTTTTAAATTACCATTAAAGTTGTGGATTAAATTCACGGAGAATCCCGCACTCCATGCCTGTGGACTCACTCTAACACGCAATTTGTGTGTACCCTTCCATCCACTGGTGAGATGAAAGACTGCTTCTGCTGTTCACAACTTTATTTTTACAATACATTGCAAATACGGATAAGCACATCTATAAAAAGCATACAATCTAATCAAATGATTGACGTGTCATACTTGGCCATGCTCCCATTCGCAGCTTGAATGGATCACCCGTGCAAGGACTTTGTCGCATTAACAAATAGCCTATTCATGTGATGGAGTGACCAATATCAAATTGGTACATGGATTTGCGCTGGGAACAGAAGAGACTCTACACATCAAACGTAAAGAAGTAACCCTAAAGTAAACTTCCTTCTCCTATTTACTGAGTATATGCTACTCCCAATCAGCAACATGTGAATGGATTCCACAGAAAGAGAATAGGAGATAGGGAAAGGTAGAGAGCTATTGATAGCCACTGACTTCACCAAACCGTTTTTGTAAGACCTCTTAGGCAAAATGTTAGCTCAGGATAAAACCTTGAGAACAAAGTGACTGCAGAATATGCATGTTGGTGTTACAACCGTTATTGAGACTTAACTAGAGACTGCAGATGTTAGAAGATGGTGAATTCGTCCAGCAGTCAGGCGGCATGTTATAGAAGGCCATGCTGGCACATAGTTAAGCTTTTTCACCTCCTAGACTGCACTTGCATTTCCGTGCTCACGGTTACTCGGAGGGTTTTCCACAAGCAGTGCGGAGCGTTGGGCGAGAAGGACATCGGCGGAACCCAATGGCAAGAAATACAGAAATCTCTATGACTAGTCCAGCATGAGAGCATTCCCTTGGACTAGGATGTATGACGTAACAACGCGAGTCTTTACAACGCGTGCAGTTACATCGGGGTTTTTACAACGAACGCGATGTAACCTCGCGATGCCATTACAACGCAAGTCTTTACATCGACTTGCGCTAGATGGCGTGCTAACATTAGAAAAGCGTAATTTACTATTCCAACCCCAGTCCACTTAACAGTAGGGAAGGTGTTGGGATAGTAAACTACACTATTTGTAATGTTAGCACGCCATCTAGCGCAAGTCGATGTAAAGACTTGAGTTGTAATGGCATCGCGTGGTTACATCGCGTTCGTTGTAAAAGTTTTGTTGTAATGGTAGTGCGTTGTAAAAGTTTCGTTGTAAAGGTTGTTTACCCTTGGACTAGGACTACAGAAGAGGACAGACTGCCCCTAAGAAGAGGCAAAGCTATTGCATGTTTTGTTAAGCTGTGTTGCAGAAACTTCTTTGTCAGATCGCCCCAGGTCTCAAAGATGAAATGCCTAGTTCAGATAAAATTTGACTTATAATAGTACACATAATTACATTAAAACACATTTAAAATATTAGCAACAAAAACACAGTGAATACTAAACTGTTGATATTCAAATGCTTCAAATCTTTTAAAGAGTACTAAAATGAATTAATGAATCATGCCATGTAAAAATACTTAACAAGTAACTTGCAATATTGTCCTATGTTGCCATCTCGGGATTAAGGTGACATTTATTAACCACTCGCCCTTTGACCTTGCGGTTTACGATATCACAAGAACTCCTTGATAGAAAAATATCCTTATATTACACAGTTACTCATGTTTTCTCCGTATGTATAAAGTATATATGCAGAGTGCAATATGCTATTTGTTATCACTGTTGAGTGTGGGAGTGGCCAAGACTCACGAAACGCATAGTCTCAAGTGGATCATGAGATCATGATTTTAAGTCAGAACCAGGGTTTTTTTTGCTTTTATTGAAGAGCAGCCACACTAGAACTATTTTAAGAAAAATCTTTGAATCCCATGAACCCTTGGGATGAGTATTACAACAGTCCATCCAATCAGCACATAGATATCTCTTCAAAGTCCTCTGCTGATAGTCCTTATTCCTTTTTCTTCACTGCTCCCACAGCCGATAGTTAAGTGCTAAAGGCCTACAGGCCATGCTTCTCTCATTTCTATTATTTGTACAATATTTGTTGAATTTTGCTTTTCAGATGCAGTACGACTTCGGGTACGCTTGCTGCTCCTGTGTAATCGCTAAGACCCTTAGGGGGAGGGTGCCTCGTGCAAGGCATGTCGAGGCTATGCGGTGCGGTCTTCTGACCGCTAGAGGGCACCAGCACGCCTCACGATATCTGGGAGTACAATTTGATAACTCCCTCTCCTTCCTACCGCATACTAAAGCGGTAGCGGGCATGTGCTTTAGCTTAATAAAAACCTTTAAAAAAATGTTTAAGTTTCTCCCTTTGCCTGCAAGAAAATCTGTTGCGGTGGCTTTAATACTCTCACGCATTGATTATTGCAATGGACTCCTGGCTGGAGTCAAAAAGGCTGTTTTAAAGAAGCTTCAGGTGGTACAACATGCAGCAGCACGTTTGGTGCTCAAACTCCCTAGAAGATCCTCAGCTTCTGCAGCTTTGAACAGCCTTCATTGGCTCCCGGTTCATAAGAGAATTCTTTTTAAGATTCTCCTGATCACCTTTAGAGCAAAAATGAATACGGGTCCTAAATTCTTGTCGGCACGTTTTGTTCCACACACAACTACTAGACTGCTTAGGTCCTCTTCAGCAAATCTCCTTAAATTGCCCAATTTCAGATATAAACTAAAAGGTGCCAAAACCTTGGCCTTTCTGGGTGCCAGAGCCTGGAACAAGCTCCCTGCACAGATTAAATCATGTAACACTGAACTCTTATTTAGGAAATCCCTAAAAACATGGATTTACGGCATCACTGATGATTGTTGTCTTGCTCTGATTGAATGTCTTGATCAGGTTACTTTTTTTCCTCACCCCATGACGTTAGCGCCAAGATACTCCTCGTGGAGTGATAGCCGCGCTTTACAAATAAATTCTCAAATTCAAATTCAAATTAATACGCTCAGTGGAGCGTTGATGAGTGCTAGGGGACCGAACCAGCTGCAAGTGATTAATACCCATTTTTATTATTTGCCCGGAATACATAAGGGCATGTGGTGTCCCGAGGGCTTACAGTTAACTGCCTTCTCAGGCCCATTATAGATACTACCCATGTTATCCCAGCCAAATCGCCCCTGAGATGTCAGAATTGTAGTATTCCTATGTGGAGGAGGAGTCTGTTACCTACCTCCCAATAGATGATGACTTCTGTGAGGTAATGGAAGACTATATACAAAAGGCGGTCTTTAAGGCCATGGCACCCTTGGAGCAAAAGCTCATTAACATTGCAGCGAGGTGGCCTTCAAACCCTCACCCCGAGGGAAGAACCCCAACGGTGATCCACCCTTGGGCTACAGGTCAGCCAGAGGTGCCCCAGAAGTCCAAGAAAAAGCACGACCGCAACTTGTGTATTGATCTAGATGCCTTTGATAGGCTGAAGCGAGCTTTCTTGGGTCACACCATCACCTGTATGACTCCCCCCTCAGACAACACTCCCAGACAAGAGCTTTGCAAGTCTGGCAGCATCGCCTGTCTCACCCGCATAAAAATACTTGATATGGCTGAGGACGCCACAACCTCAGGGACCCTCATTTTCCAGGACATCCTTTCGGGTTGGTCGCAAAGGGCTATCATATTCTTGGGAAATGCCAACTGCACACTTTCTATGGAGCGGCATTGATCCCTGCTCATCAAAATTTCAGCACTATGCCTCAGTCAGGGGGCTAGCCTCTACACATGGACAATGGCAGGACCAAAACAAGTTTGGGGTGTTCTACCCCATCATAGGATACCCCCGGCACACAAGGCAGACCCAGACGTAGCCATTCCCAAGGCTCCTCTCATGGTGAGTGTAATCACTTTTTCCAACATAGGATTGGGGGGGGGGGGGCACGCTGGCAGATTTTGCCCACAATTGGAGGACTGTGACATCCGACGCCTGGGTTCTGCAGACTATTCAGGGGTTAGAATAGAGTATTTCGGCTCCCCTGTCCAATCCGATGCCCCTCTCTCAATAAGGTTCTACCATGAGGAGGCCTCTCCGGTCGATTCAGAGGTTCAGAACCTCCTCTCCAAAGGAGCCATGGCCCCTACACACCCTCACTCTTATAGTTTTATCAGTAACCTGTTTGTGGTGGGCAAGCGAGATGGAGGTAAACGACCTGTCATAAATCTCAGGGAGTTCGAGTGGCTGGTCTTCCGCCACTTAAATATGGAGATCTCCTCTGATTGAATCTCCTTCGACTTAGTGATTGGCTGGTATGCTTGGACCTCAAGGATGCATATCTCACCATTCTGATCATCCCTATGCATAGGCGCTTTCGGCAGTTACACTGGCGTCATCACACATTCGAGTTTATGGGGCTCCCCTTTGGACTGTCCGCGGCTCCTTGGTGCTTCACCAAGGTTCTCAAACCCGCTGTGGAACATCTCAGAGCCCGAGGAATACGTCTCATTGTGTGCCTGGATGGTATCCTTCTGATGGAACGATGCCCGCAGACCCTGGTGGCCCACCTCCAGTTGACGGTCTGCCTGCTTCAGTCTCTGGGGTTCCTCACAAACGAGAAGAAATTGATCTTATCCCCAACTCTGTCCCTAGTTTTTCTAGATTGTCCAACCTGTCCACCTCTCTGAGACAGATCATAAGGGTGGTAGGTCTCCTATCCTCGTCCCTTCAGGCTATCATTCCTGCTACGCTTCACTATCAGGCCCTACAGCGACTAAAAATCTTTAATCTCCGGAAGGGGCTTACCTACTCTCAGGGTGTACCTCTCTCAGACAACGCAAAAACGGAACCCCACTGTTGGCTAGCCCATATGGAGGCATGGAAAGGCCGCGCCATCTTCGGATCTCAATCAGACCAAGTGATAGAATGGTCCGATCACGAGCACACTCTGGATATCGATTGCCTAAAGCTGATGGCCGGCTCATTCGCAGTGAAGTGTTGGACCAAGGAGAAAGTTTGATGTTGCGTCCTCCTCAAGATGGACAATGTGGTGGCAGTCCGATACATCAAACATCTGACCCCTTCTGGATTTAGCTCAGAGCTTCTGGGAATACTACCTTGAGATTCAAATTTCGGCAGAGCACCTACCGGAATCGGCCAACCAGGTGGTGGACTGGCAGTCAAGATACCTTCAGAATCTCAACTTATAGAAGATAGACCCTTCAGTGGTCAAGGCAATATCATCCAGATGGGCCCTGTTCTCTGTGGATCTATTTGCATCTTGATTGGATCACGTATTGGACAGGTATTTCAGTTGGAGGTCAGATCTAATGGCCGCGGCAATGGATGTCTTTCAGAAAAAGTTAGCAATGGAGATGGGATATCCCCCATTCTCCATGAAAATGCCACCCAAGTCAGGAGACAACGGGAGAATGTAGTGGTAGTAACCCCCTCTTGATGTCTCAAATCTGGTATCCTGTTCTAATCGAACTTTCTAGGTATTTTCCAATCCATCTACCCCCGTTTCCAACTCACCTCAAAGATACATTAGGGAATTCTTACCATCTGGTTCTAGTGGGTTCAATGCGGCTTATGGTGTGGAGGATTACCAGGGACGATGGAAAGTCGCAGGACTTTCGCACCAGGTCGATGGCATGGGCAGACAGTACAGTAAAGAGATATAGATCTGCTTGGTCAAGATGGATGGGTTGGTGTCATCAGGGACTTGTCGATATCTTGAATTTGTTGGCTTCCCTTGCAGCTGAGGGCACCGCATACAGGTCTGTAAAAACCTTCCGTGTTTCTCTCATTGCCCCAAAACAAATATCTGTCTCAAAAGCAAATGTCTGCCAAATTGGCAGCTATCTTATGTCTGATTTCCTATAGAAGGGTATGAGACGTCAGGGTCCTGGACATCACTGGGAGAGTGTTTACCGAGAACAGGGTTACCTGCCACATTTCTAGACAAACAAAGACCAACTCTCATATTGTCTCATATCCAGCCTTTGTGGATTCTCCCAAACTGTGCGTGATGTAGTGCATCAAGCCTTATGAGGCTATTACCGAAGATCTTTGCTAACGCCAAGTCCTTATTGCTCTCAAAAGACCCCAGAAAGGTGTGTCTACTACCACCATTGCAGATGGGTACGTCAGGCGATACAAGAAACTGGTATTGACACAAAGATGTTTAGTGAGCATTCTACCAGAGGGGCAATGGCTTCTAAAGCATTTTTGAAAGACATTATGAACACTGCAGACTGGTCTTCGGACTCGATGTTTAATCGATTCTATTTCAAGCCATTTTCTAGTGTGGCAACTTTGGCAGTGGATAAGCTTTGAACTAGCATAATCGTCGCCTTCGGTGCTGACATAGAATGTGATATTCCCTAGCTTTCATAATGGAAAGTATCAATTCTATTAAGGACACAGAGGCGAGGATTATCCCTCCCAGGGTCGAGGATCGACAGTCTACCCGGTGCAGTCAATGATATTCAGGGTCATATGCAGAGAGACGAGTTCTAAGTAGTATACCCTTACTATAGTAGGAATCTTATATGACTTGCCTTAAATGTATAAAATACGAATAAGATTATCAACCCAATTTTAGTATTTTGGGTGTTATGTACAACTATTGGACATCTGATGTTAATATTATGGCAATAATTGCAGTCTAGTGCTTTTTGTAGGCTTCTTCTGCCTTTGGATGATATGGTTCATTTATAAGTACAATGTATTAATTGAACTGTTACAATTTGTATTATACTTGTATTTTACATGTTTTTACAGCCCTGACGAAGTTCTTAGTGAAAGAACGAAACGCGTTGGCTGCCACAGAATTGTGAAAACTCAAGGAAGAATAAAGAGGAATTCTTTGGAACCATATATAACATTGAATGGACATTCTCTTAATTACCAAGGTTATGGACTAAAAGTAGTGGTGCGACCCGCAGTGGGTTTAATGTTTTGGGTCTAGTTGATCACCCCCGGGAAACGGCGGGGGTAGTGGAGTTGCACACCACACCAGCTAAACAGCTTTTCTATTCTATCTATAATATAGGAGGGTCGGCAAGGGAAGTGTCGAGAGAGGTGCGACCTGAACCCTTCTGGGTCCAGTAATTGAGCCGTTTCCTTATGGTTTGTAGTAATATACCCTTACTATTAAAGAGTTCTTGAATGTCATCACAAATTTTGTTAGATGGAGAATATTTTGCTGTTTATTGCTGCCTTTCGCTGGATAATATGCTTCCCTAAATGTTAGTGACCTTGACTCAATGCTCCCTATTGTTTCATAGGGACCGACTCGATCAAACAAGAATAGATTACAAGTATTCGTCATGATGTTGCACGAAGAAAGAGGAAAAAGGACAAACATGCACAGGATTATGAAGAGATATCCATGTGCTGATTCAATAGGCTGTTGTTACACTACTCCCAAGGATACATGGGTTTCGAAGTTTTTTCTTAAAATAGTTCTAATGTGGCTGCAGTTGAATAAAAACAAAGACAGTAAAGCATAATCCCCGCCTCCGTGTTCTTAACAGACCTGAAATTTTCTGTTACGAAAGCTAGAAAATTGTACATTCCCCTCCCTTATTTAAACAATGATAATGAAGAGCATATATTTTGCGCATCTGCATATATGGTTTATGCCATGGTGTTTATCATGTGTATTATTTTATAATGTATTTATTATTATTAAATTATTATTTAAGCTCTTTATTTCTTTCTGGCAATATGGCATGACGCGTTTCGTCGCTGTGACTTCCTCAGATGCCGCCAAAAGTAAAATGCAATAGTTCAGCCCCCATTTAAAAAGACGTTGCCCCATTCCGATTGGTTAAGGCAAATGCCGACAGTTTCACATGGGGGATGTCCCGGACTCGGCAATCCGCGTCCGTGTAGAGCAGGCACCATGACATCAGTACTCTCCCAAGTGGGCGGTGCCTTCTCCCTCCCCACGTCTGCCTGGATCGAAATGGGAAGCAGCGAGCAGCTTTCCAAGGGACCCTCATCCCACCGCAGAGATCCCCCTTCGGACTTGCGGACACCACTTAAGTAAGTAATGCACTGATACAGTCCAACAGCAATAATATCAAATTAGCTTCATGGGTGTGCGGCGGCTCGGCGATATTCCGAAGCGCATCCAGAGTCAAAGTTTTTGCCACATAGACCTAAATGCTTCTTATGGATGGGGTTCCAAGATGCCTGTGGCCACCCCAAAACACAAAAACACACTCCCTTGCTGAAAGCAGAAAGCGGAGCACACGCGGGTCCTTTTGCAAAGCAGCTCTTTATTTCTGGCAATAAGGCATGACGCGTTTCGTCGCTGTGACTTCCTCAGATGCCGCCAAAAGTAAAATGCAATAGTTCAGCCCCCATTTAAAAACACGTTGCCCCATTCCGATTGGTTAAGGCAAATGCCGACAGTTTCACATGGGGGATGTCCCGGACTCGGCAATCCGCGTCCGTGTGGAGCAGGCACCATGACATCAGTACTCTCCCAAGTGGGCGGCGCCTTCTCCCTCCCCACGTCTGCCTGGATCAAAATGGGGGGCAGCGAGCAGCTTTCCAAGGGCCCCTCATCCCACTGCAGAGATCCCCCTTCGCACTTGTGGACACCACTTAAGTAAGTAATGCCCTGTTACAGTCCAACAGCAATAATAGCAAATTAGCTTCATGGGTGTGCGGTGGTTCGGAGTTATTCCGAAGCACTTTCAGAGTCAAAGTTTTTGCCACATAGACCTCCAAGCTTCTTAAGGATGGGGCTCTAAGGTGCCTGTGGCCGCCCCAAAACACAAAAACACACTCCCTTGCTGAAAGCAGAAAGCGGAGCACACGTGGGTCCTTTTGCAAAGCCGTTCTTTATTTCTTTCTGGCAATATGGCATGACGAGTTTCGTCGCAGTGACTTCCTCAGATGCCGCCAAAAGTAAACACAAACACAATAGTTCAGCCCCCATTTAAAAACACGTTGCCCCATTACGATTAGTTAAGGCAAATGCTGACAGTTTCACATGGGGGATGTCCCAGACTCGGCAATCCGCGTCCGTGTGGCGCAGGCACCATGACGTCAGTACTCTCCCAACCATCATTTTTTTGAATGAGTGAATAAAACATATTTATAAACTTGTGAAAATGTATAATAGTAAATTGAACTTTAGGGGTCAAATTGTAGTACAAATTATATGTAAAACAATTGTGAAATACACTGGGAAAAAAAAAAGGTTACAGGGACGGTTTAGTTAGGAAATAAAATTTAAAAAAACCTTAGAAATCCACTGGGAAAAACAAAGGTTACAAGAACATTGTAGTTAGGGGCAGATGTTACACACCCACAAAACCATAGAAATTCAGCAGTTATAGTTACAAGAGCTAACTATAACTTATGTCCTCGCAATGCACTGCTTATGACCTCACATATTACATCGCTCATGACATTGTCAGTAACATCACTGATGACATCACTGATGACATCCCAAATGACATCAATGATGACATCATCCAGCAAAGTAAACTTCAATATGCTTCATAAAGGACCATTTAATTTTTTTTTTTTAAATAAACGGAGACAGGTGAGAAACATGCAGCAGAGAGCTAACTGTAACCTTATCAAATATATTACTCACTTACTGCCCAGGAGAGAGTTTCCAGCGTATAGTCCTGTCTCTCCTAAACCACTAATCTAAACACTAATGACCAAAGTAAGACATCTAACCGTACAGGCTAGTCTATCACAAACCACAACAGCACCATTCGTCAACCTGCTAAGAGGTGTGAGAGCAGACGTCAGTTTTCACACAAACGCCTACAACACACAGCTAGCGGAGAGGTCTTAGCGGAGAAAGTTGTCAGCAGAGAGGTCAGTCTGTTGCAAAAAACTACTTCACTGAGCCATCACCCTAGAGAGAGATCTTAGTGAACAGATTAACTTAATACAAACTACACTCATTCATCACAAAGGAAAGAGGTCTAAATAAAGTGGTCAGTATGTTGTAAAACACAACTATGCTCAGCCACCACTATGAAGTGAAGTCTCAATGAAAAGCTTAGACTGTCGCAAAGCACTACCCTACACATACATCAGCAGGGGACATGTATCAGCGTAGAGGCTAGTTCACTCATAAATAGTACACCCACTTTAAAAATTAGTTCACAGCTCATATGATATTTGTTAGAAATACTAACACTCATTAGTAGTACAGAAAGATTAGTGATTTAACTTATGCACTAGCTCAGAATATATCTTTCAATGTCAGAAACCTTTACGAAACACTCACTAGATGACATCATGAGTGATGTCATCAGTGAAGTTATTTGAGATGTCATGAGTGATGTAATATGTGAGGTCATAAGCAGTGCATTGCGGGGGTGTAAGTTATAGTTAGCTCAGGTAACTATAAATGCTGATTTTCTATGTCAGTCAGGCAGTCTAGATAATGTTTATTTAGACCATTGGTCTTTAAACAGCACACAAAAACATCAATTTATATACAACTCTAATATCATAAATAATTTCATCAACCGTAACAGATAAAAACAAAAATCCTTAATAAGAGCAAGTTTTTCATAATACTTCATTACACATACCCCATATAAGATATGCTATAAACACATCTTCTGTACATCTACTTAATAAAAGGATAAGTAATTCAAACATTTCTATAAAAGTTATCCTTAATAAAATTATTCTACCAGAATCGAGCTAGGGTCCTAGCCCTTCGAATTATTCCTTATTTCCATCATGACTTTTCATCGTTCATCTCATTCCTCCATTTAAACTCTTTTACTGCAGCCATGTACCTCGCAATAGCTATTGCAATATCAAGATTACACATATCAACAAGAAGTTCTACAGCTTGGGTACGGCACATGATTCCATATTTTACAAAGATGGGACGTAGGAACAATTTCTGCAAGGGTAATACTTTTCAACAATCTACTAGTATGTGCAGAATATCACATTTTGTACCCAACGTACATTTACATTTCCCATCGGGTGTATCATTTCCATTTTTATTCTCTCATTTATTATCCGGGGGTTAATACCAATTCTTAATCTTAATAATTCACTCCTAAACCAATGATTAGGTAATATATCCAAATATGGGAACCAGGCTTCCTTCTGCCAGCTACTTAACATAAATTGCACCGATTGTTTCTCTCTCAGATACAGTCAGTCTTCTTCTCGACAGCGCTCTTTCCCAAAGGTTCTCAGTTCACTCTTAGTAACTTCTAGTTGTAACGTCTATTGGCATATTTTGCAGCTTCAACGTCCCACATATATACTCCAATTTCTTTCTCATTCTTACACCATTGGGAGACTGCCTGATCCGACCCCTGGCCCAATCTTTTCCAAAATATTATTAATGCCATTTGGGCCTGTATGTTACACGAAATCATACCCAACTCCATTGTTATTGCCTGGATCATGGATGAACCTGGTAAGGACATTAGGGTCTTGTTTAGTTGTGGGGGGTATCACAGCACTATAAGCTTTCATCAGAGGTCTATGGGACATCTCTCCATAAACACGATTACATTTTTTCAGACCACACACCAATATATCGGCCCTAACTTTTAGGGCCTCCATGTGGGTATGCCATTTTAGGGACCTTTCAAACCAGACCCCTAAGTATTTATATTTGTTTACTATTTCTAATTTTGTGGGACCCAGGTACCAATTAAACGTATGTACTCCTCTACCAAAGCCTAAGAAGTTGGTTTTATTCATGTTTACAATTAAGTGTTTTGACCTACAATATTCGCTGAACGCATTCAACTTTCTTTGAAGACCCAACTCTGTCTAGTCTAAGAGTACCAAGTCCTCTGCGTACAGCATACACAATATTTGTTTTCCGTTCATTCTGGGACTTGCACTTCTACCCACCTCTAACGTAGCAGGCAAGTCTCCTAAAAATATAGCAAAGAGTTGGGGGGCCAGCACACAACCCTGTCTTAAACCATTATTGATTGCTATTTTCTGAGTCAGGGTCCCCTCGGTGTCCTTAATGACCTGTGTGCAATTCTGCCTATGTAACTCCTGTATTATAGTTAGTAGCCCCTTTGGGATATCATTTTTTTCCAGGATCTCCCAAAGGCACCTCCGTTTTACCAAATCAAAGGCTGCTCGGAAATCTACAAAACAGCAATACAACTTCCCTCTCTGTTCAACTGATTTTCGAGCAATCGAACATAGGGCGAAACAGTGGTCAACTGTGGAGTGGCCCTCCTTAAAACCGCCCTGTTTCACAGGCACAATTGACCTCTGCTCCAAACAATCCTTGAGCATTCCCAAAGTTTTTTTCACAAATAATTTCTTTCCCCACATTCAGGAGATTAAGCAGCCTATAATTTTTCGGGTCCTTCATGACGCCTTTTGTATATAATGGTCGAATTATGGCTCCCCTCCAGCTATCGGGGATTTGGCCTGTGTCTAATATAATCAAGTACATTTGAGATAGCAGTTCAGCCCACCACTCCAATCGTATCTTTATTATAATTTTAGGAAGAATGTCTGGTCAAGCTGCACAAGTTAGATTTAACTTTACTAAAGTACGTTTTACATTAACTGCTATGAAGTATGCTTTTATATCTGCATCCACTCCTACCCACGGTGTTGTGTTGCTTTCTACGTGCACTGTTCCCTTGCCAAACAGGTCTTCCCATGCAGCTTCTTCCGCCACACAGCTCATAGCCCCTTGAATCTTTCCTGAGGCTTCCTGAATTAAGTTCCACGTTTTTCATGCATTTTTTTATTTGAGTGGTTCCAGCAGGTTTCTAACTAAGGTTTTATACACTTTTCTCATTTTGAAGAGATTAGTATGATTGCCTAGATCATATCTAGCTCCTTTTCTTATCAACCTTTTCAATTTCCTGCTTTCTTCACTAAACCACTTCATTCTCTTTCCATGGGTAGTCTGATCCTCCTTGGACCTTAGTTTTTCATTTTTACCCTTAGGCGTTGCACCACTTGTCCAACCATTTCTTCATACCATTCCAGTTTCTGTACCCTGACTTTGACCAATTTTAAATTCGGTTGGAAGTTTGCCAATTTTGCCAGGTATTCCTCAGTTAACCTTGTTGTTAAACGCCTAGGGTAATCTAGGTGTAGGGGGATTAGTACATCCTGAAGGCTCTTTGTACTTCTAGATATTTCAAGTGTCAAAGGGTCATGTTTGCTTCCTTCTCTTTGAATTACACAAAAACCTTTTATTTTTTCAAAGTTCCAGGCATGAAGAAAAATATAATAAATTGGACAGTGTTGTGTACCAACCTTGAATGTTTACTTGGCAGGGCAGTCGGTTTCTATCCTGCCATTCAAACCAAACAAGCCCTTTGTGCCCAAGTACTTTCCCAATGCTGTTTCTCGTCGGAAAGGTGTACTGTCAGGAAAATTTGCCATCCTTATATTATGTGAGCGCAATATTTCTGAAGACCAAGAATCTATCCTTTTTGGGTTCATTTTATGATTAAAATCTCCATCAGTATAAGCATATCACTGATTTAATTTTCACACAGACTGTCCATATCATCCTTAAAATTCCCCATCTCTATCCTATATTCTTCAGTGCTCCCCCACTGCATGTAAACATTCATAACTACTGTATTATCATGCTTGATATCTGAGTCCAACAGGCATACTCTGCAAGCCAGTACCCATTTATATTTTACGGTTATAGCTATCACCTTTTTTGCGATCTCTGTTGATATTAGGGTCATAATCCCCCCCGCATGGCGCCCCTGCCGTTTTTTCTTTGCCGGCCTATTTAATTGGACAAACCCTTTGATTACGGGGGTTTCGTCGCGCAGCCATGTTTCTTGCAAACACATTATTTCCAAACCTTTGGCTAACTCTTTAAGGCTTTCTAGTATTGCCATTTTTCCAAGCCCATATATATTCCATGATAGAATTCAAAGGCTGTGCGACGACCCAGTATCCTAATCAATTTCGCTTATGCAACCCACCTCCTCGAGAGATGGCGAGGGGGGACATGTCAAACTATTTTTTCAAAGCTCGAATTAGCCCAGTGTTTGCTAAGCTCTGCGTTGCCTACGGTAACTTCAATATTTGCTTTTTTCTGGGATTAATCTTATCCCTTCCCTCGATACCGCTTTACAATAGCTGCCTTTACCAACCTTGAATACATTAAAACATTTGTGATTTTGTTCCCTTCGTTGTTCTGACTGAAACACACTTATCTAAGGTATTTGGTCCCTTAGACTAGCACATTTTGAGAAGACAAATAAGAGCTGGGAGCCGATTAAGGGGTCAAAGCTTTCTTATTTTTTCCTTACCCTTCTCTATTTGCGATGGTTCAAAATACAGCCACATGTTATCCATTTATTTCTGCATTAAGGGTGTTCCCTCTTTCCTCCCCCACTTCCTACTGAGGGTTAAATTTTGTGTTCTTCCTCTTACCACTTGGGTCCTAGTGTTATCATTTCTCCCAAAACCCATGTCCTTTCTTCCCTCACTTTTATTTTTCAGTGGCGTTTTTTTTTTTTTTTTTTTTTTGTTTTTTTTTTTGAAACCGTTTATTGCAGTTTGAAAAGTTACAGGTATGGGCCTACAACCACACGGCCGGCCGCTAGAGCATCAAAAACATATTACATGCATACAGCAAAAAGTCTCACAGCGGTGCAAAGTAGGAAAACAGGAGTAATCAATGGTGCAGGCCTCACGGCTCCAGGCCCACAGTACGGTTCCATTTTCTTAAAGCAAAACAACATAAACAAACCACAACCGCAAGGCAACCCTCGATCCAAAGTGACAACACGTGCTCCACAAGTGGGGGATCCAAACCAGCAGCAAAACTCTGAAGAGGGGGACGGGAGTAGATCAGGGACTGGGGGACCGCGCGCCCGCGGCCAAGGGAGGGGGGCCATCTAGGGAGACGGAGCCGGCGAGGCAGTCGGTAGCAGCGGCGGCTCACAAATACCCCCGCGGTAGGCGTTCCAGGGGCCCCAGAGTTTCATCCACGCCCCAGGCTTACCCCTCGCCACATACACCACCTTTTCACGAAACATACACCAATCCATATGCTCTTTCCAGGCCGACACCGCAGGGGGCCTCTGGGATCCCCACAATTGAGCAATATCACGCTTAGCTATCATGTATCCCAGAGTCACCCACCGCGTCTGCGGTACCGAGTAGTCATTAGGTTCCCAGACATTCAGCAAGCATCTCCTCGCTTCAGGCAGTAGCGTGACACGCGTAACCACTCGCAGAACCCCATGCACACCACGCCAGAATCGCTCCACCTTCGGGCACTCCCACAGTATATGCATGAAAGTCGCCAACGCGCCACAGCCACGCTTACACATTCCGTCACCGGCAAAACCCATACGTAGAAGCCTTGGCCCCGTCACGTAGACCCGGTGAAGGATCTTGAGCTGGACGAAACGAAGGCGAGCCGGGATGGCCACCTCTTTCGGAGAGGCCACCGCGGAAATCCAATCCTCGTCGTCCAGCTCCAGCCCGTCGGCAACCCAAGCCTCGCGGAGACTAGTCAGCAGGCACGATCTATCGTTAATCAATTTTTTGTATATGAGGGAGATCGTGCTGTCCGGGACATGGCCATCTAGCACTCTGTCCTCCAGGGGGGAAGACTCCGGAATGGATGCAACATCCGGGAAGACGGAGCCCAGCGCATGGCGGACCTGTAGGTACCGAAAGTACTCACTGCCCTGCAGCTGAAACTCCGCCTGCAGCGTCTCAAAAGTTTTGAATCCCCCCCTCGTCCAGAGATCTCCCACCGTGCTGATTCCGATCGTGTCCCACTTCTCGAAGCCCTTCGACGTCCACAGGGAGCCCAACCTCTCAGATGCATACAGCGGAGACGCCCGGGTCAAACGGTCCTTCCACCCCATAGCTGCATTAGCCGCGTGCCAGACACGCACCATGACACGCGTCGGTCCCGTCAGACGGGAGTCGGGCGCGCCAGAGTAGAGCGCGCGATTGTAATCGCCACCGGGTAGGAGCATCTTGTCCATCTCAAATGCCGGATTCAGGGCGGGCCCGTAAAGGCCATGATTAATTGCAGCTAGTTGGGAGGCCCAGTAATACCGTTTAATGTCCGGAAGGGCGACCCCTCCATCGTACCACGGGAGCGTCAGTTTAGCCAGAGCAATACGCGGCCTCCCGTCCCAGAACAGGCGCCGCTGGAGGCCCTCCACCTCATGAAAGTAACGTGCCGGGACCAAGTCCATGGTATTCTGGAGGGCGTAGAGGAAGCGCGGCAGGGACATCATTTTAAATAAGGCCGCTCGGCCGAGCGGCGAGAGCGGCAGACGCCGCCAGCGCACCACGTCCTCCCTCAAACGCTGGAGGGGGGGCAGCAAGTTCCGCTCATAGCGGGCCTCCGGGTCAAGAGTAATATATATACCCAGGTACCGGAAACCCTGGGAGGCAATCTGGATCGGACAGTCCCGTGGCAGGACCGGAGCCTCCCCGGAAAGCACATAGACACAGGATTTCGCCCAGTTGATGACCAGGCCTGAGTTACGACCGAAGGAGCGCAAAACATCAACCAGGACGATCAATGATTTGCGCGGGGAGGCGAGATACAAAAGGATATCGTCAGCATAGAGGGACACGCGGTCTTCATGCTCGGGGGTCCAGCGGAGGCCACGGATAGAAGGGTGCCACCGCAGCCACTCCGCCAGGGGCTCCAGGGCCAAGGCGAACAGAAGAGGCGACAGGGGACAACCCTGTCGCGTGCCCCGCCCCAGCGCGAATGGGGCCGATACTCGCCCATTCACCACCACCTGCGCCAACGGGCCCGAATATAGCAATTTAACCCAGCTGACGAAACCCGGGCCGAACCCAAACTTCGCCAGCATCGCCCAAATATATGGCCATTCAAGCGTATCAAACGCCATGGTGGCGTCCAAGGACGCCAAGATGGCCGGCTCCCGCAAAAATGGGACACGCGCGAGCACCCCGTGTAAGCGCCGCAGATTGAGCGCCGTGTTGCGGTGTGGTATAAAGCCCGATTGGTCTTGGTGGACCAAATCGCCCACCACTCCAACCAACCGGTTGGCCAACACCTTGGCAAGGATTTTGGGCTCCGCGTTCAAAAGCGAAATCGGCCTATAGGATGTGACTCGTTCACGGGGCTTCCCCTCCTTGTGGATCACCACAATTGTAGCCAGACGCTGGTCCAGCGGGAGGGAGCCCTGCGAGTGGGCCGCAAGGAACATCGCGCGCAGGTGGGGCGCCAACACATCCGGGCGTAGCTTGTATAGCTCAATGGGAATACCATTGGGGCCCATGGCCTTGCCGGATGCAACCGAGCGAATAGCCGAGGCAATTTCGTCCGAGGAGGGAGGGGCGTCCAGCGAGTCCCTATCCTCCACCGTAAGGGAGGGCAGTGCGATGTCCCGAAGCAAGGCATGGGAATCTTCCTCCGAGCAGGGAGAAACCGGAGAGTAAACTTCGCGGAAGTAATCCGCGAAGCAGGAGACAATGGCTTCCGGCTCGGTGACACACACGCCATCCACGCTCTCAATCAAAGGCACCACGCGGCTCGCTCTCTCCCTCTTATCCAACCACGCAATCAATTTGCCAGCCTTGTCACCCACATCATACAATCGCCCCTGCTGCTCTCTACTGAGGCCCCTGGCTGCCTCCGTGACGAGGGCCCGATAGGCCGCCTGCTTTAAATGCAACACATGCAACTTGGCGTCTGTTACCCCGCTCCCCAGGTCACCCTCCAGTTCTGCAATCTCGGCCTCAACCCGGGTCACCTCCTTCCGCTCGCGCCGTCGGACATTGGAAATAAAGGAGAGGGCCTCCCCTCTAAGAACCACCTTGAAAGCCTCCCACAGGGAGATGGCAGACGGGACCGACCCCACATTCTCATCGAAATAGCGCTGTAAGGATTTGATCAGGTCGGCACGAATGGTGGGGTCGCGCAAATACCATGCATTAATCGGGGCCACCCTGCCATCCCCCCTCGGGAAGACATCGAAATGCAACAACAATGGGGAGTGGTCTGAGATACCCCGTGCCAAATGGCGCACCTCCCCCACCCTCCCTGCATGGGCCGCCGGGACAAGGATGTAATCAAGCCGCGAGAGGCTACCATGGGCCCCCGAGTGGAAAGTGTACTGTTGCAATGCAGGATGCTTCAGGCGCCAGCAATCTACCAGGCCCAGCGTGTCTAAAAGGCCGGGCAGCCACGCCTGCGCCCGGGGGAGGTCCCTAGGGGGATGGCGATCCATAGACCCAGAGGCAACCGCATTAAAGTCCCCTCCAACCACCAACAGGCCACTCGGAAGGTCCAGAAGGAGGCGCCCTAGATCCGCAAATGTAGTGGCTTGTAACCCAGGCGGGACATAGACTGATATGAAGATAAACACTCTACCCTCCATGCGTCCCACCAGAACAGTGTAGCGTCCCCTCTCATCATGGCGCACCTCGTCAATCTCAAACGGGAGCGAGTTCTTGACCATGATACCCACCCCCCGCGAGCCCGAAGTGAAGCCGGAGTGGGCCGCCAAACGATATCCCCGCCGATTCATTGCATGAAAGGTGTTACCTATAAGGTGCGTCTCCTGCAGGAAGACAACATCCGGTGAAATGCGTTTTAAATACTGCAGGACCACACCACGCTTAATCCTATCCCCCAGGCCGTTAACATTCCATGACAACACAGTCAAATCCCTACCCCCCATCATACGTCGAAACAATCGGTCGTCCCCCACCGAGCATCTTAAGAACAACAAGACAGTTGCGGGTTTGCCCTGCGGTGCTAACAAACAACACACCCCCCCACCCCCCGGTCCCAACAGAACTCCCCCCTCCCTGCACCCCTGCATGAGCCCAGACAGCCCCCCAAAGTGCAGTGTGCCTGTCGCCCCATAGCTAAGTACTAACTAGTCCCCCAGAGGAGGAGGGAAGCCCCCAGCAGACCCCACCCGACCTCCATGGGAGGGGAACATACGAAAGCAATATGTGGTAAAGGAATAACATCCCGAGCAAGGCCTATACAGTCACCCCTCAATTCTGATCCGGCGGGCCCTCCCCGCCAGCCGCGCCCCCCCCGCCCCGATCTCCAGGCAAAGTGCCTAACCAGTCCCCAGCCGCCTCGGGCCGGTCGAAGAAGTGCGTACGGCCATCCACCTCCACCCTCAGCTTAGCCGGAAAGAGCATTGAGTACTTGAGGTTTAGGTCCCTTAGGCGACGTTTAATACCAAGAAAGCTCTGTCGCTGCTTCTGGACCGCCGGAGTAAAGTCTGGGTAGAAGTGTACATCCATGTTATCCAGCCTGACTGGTCCCTGTTGCCTGGAGGTCTGGAGGATGGCATCTCTGTCCCGAAAATTAAAAATCCGGGCAATAAGAGGCCGCGGCGGGGCACCGGTCTTAGGGCGGCCCCCGGGGACCCGGTGGGCACGCTCCACCGCAAAAAGCTTACTCAGCCCCCGGGGCTGGAGATGGGTCAGGATCAATTCTTCCACGAAGAGATCCGCCGCCTCCGCCTCTCGGCCCTCCGGCACACCAATAATACGGACATTATTCCTCCGGGCCCGACCCTCGGAATCCTCCAGTCGCCGGTCCATCAGGGCGCTCACCTGGCCAAGCCGGCGCACCTCCTTCTGGAGGGCCACCACGTCCGTCGTGAGGCTCGTTGTGGTGTGGGCCAGGGAGTCGACTCGGTCGTTTGTTTTTGACAAGTCTGCCCTCACCAGGCCCACATCCACCAGGACCGAGTCAATTTTTTGCGCCAAGGTATCGAAACGCTGGTCCACTGAGGCCTTCATCTCTGCGATGGCGCCCATGACGTCCCGGAGGGTCAGATCCACTGGATGGGCAGATGCCTCCGTCGGGCCCACCGGGGGTGACCGCGATGTCTCCGGAGAACCCTTTTGGAGCGTGTAGCGATCCATACTATTGGCCTGGTGCGCCGTGCCACGGCGGGTTGTCTTCATCTTCGCCCGGTCGCCATCTTGTTTGGTGGACATGCTGGCCCTTCCACCGTCGTGCCAAGATCTCCAAACAGGCCGCTATACCAATTCACGGGCTCCGGGGGGGGGCGGGGGCGACCACCGATCCGCAGGGCGACCCACAGCCGGCAGGTCAGCCGGGCACTTGGACAAGACCACACCACCGCACCCCGCTCCGCAGCCCGACCCCGCTTGAAGCAAGGAGGGCGCAAAAGCGAAAGTGAAAGTGCGGGGTACGCGAGTCGCCCAGCCCCGCTCGCCGCTGTTGTTCACTTTGTCCCCGGATCGCCCCACCACTCCAATCCGGGGGGCCGGCGAGGAGAAGGCCGCAACCTTCGATCGACGCTCCCACCGGTGTTCGGGGTCCGATTCGAGCCCAAAAAACGGGTGGCGCCTCCGCTCGGGTTCCCAAACACAGTCCCCTCAACAAGGAAAGGATATCGCCAGGATTAATTCAGGAGGTCGCGGAGGTCCTCGGGAGCCTCGCACCTACGCGGCCATCTTGGTTGCGCGCTAGGCTCCTCCTCCTCAGTGGGGGGTTTTAATCGATCTTTCTTATCCTCCACTTTGGCTTCCATCTCTTTTTCTCCTAATATACCCTTCCTCTCCCATATCTTTTCATTACTTACGGAAACCCTCCTCTTTTGATTATTCACTCATTGTACACGCCCTCCATCATTTCCTTTCTGAAATTTCTTTCCCTTGCCCTTGTCCTGTAGACTGGCCTTCCTCCCTATTTTTGTCCATGGAATATGTTGCCTATATCGTGAGGATTCCCCCCATTTCTTTATCAGCATTGGACATCAAGAGATGTACACACACTGCAACTCTTCCAGCAGTGGGGTTTCCCCAACACTTCCCAAATTCTGATTTTCAACAACGGGTCTTACTATATTTGGTATAAGTCCCCTAATACCTTTTAATTCTCCCACAATATTCTGTAGTTGAACTTTTGCGGTTTTTAGGCTATCATTATTTATCATAGTTACTGCTAATAATCCTTGCAATGTTTTTTGCAACAGCAGCATTATGTCCAGCATTGAGGTCGAGGGAGTTGCTGTGACATGTAATCCAAGCAAGATGTTTTGAGCTGACCCTTCTGTATTCTCGATCCCTCGGCTTACCGACTGCCCCATACTCTTGTCATGCTTAGGTCTTGGGGCTATATCTTATTCGTCCCTCTGGTCGCCCCTTACTCCACCAGTAGCATTATCCTCTTGTTGGGACTCTTCTTTATCTTGAGGGGGGAAAAAAACGCGGTGATGAGGACAGTCTTGGTACCGAGATAGATTCGGTTTGACTTAGGATAGTTTGCAACTGATGAGTCTAAATCTAATGCGCATTAGCTAATATTTTCCCCCTCTATTTGTTGCACTCCTTCAGTGCCCTGTAAATCTAATGGGGATTGTTTCCTCTTAAAATGTTTGCTCACAAAGTCCTTGATTGATTTTCAGACAGATGCTCCCCCTTTCTCTCCCATCTGAGGGTTTTCGGATAAAAGTTTCTTCTTTGCATTTCTCCTTCATGGCCTTTTTTCTCTTTCTCTAGAATTTCCCATACTTTCTGCTAGTGTACCATATTCAATTGAGGTCTCGCTTTTCGTCTGAGTATGTCCATTTCGCCCTTTTTGAGATTTATTCTTCCCTGGAGCCATCTCTTGATAGCTGATATAGAGTTGTTATAGTAAATTATGATAGGTTAACTTTGAATTTGCCTTTTTTGACTTTCTACAGTCCTTTTTGGTTCACTTCGGTTATTTTTGTATTGCTCCCACAGCGCCCTTCCAATGCTTTTCCACGGTCTTACTACCTTCGTAGTATTCCTCCACCAACCTTACGGGACACTACACAGTCTTTATTGATCCATCTGCTGTAACCAATCCGTTAGTTAAAAAAAGAAAAAGAAGAATCCTTTATATTCCACAGGTACCATATCTGTTCCAAACACTTACCTCTGTTGTGCCTTATGCTGACTAAAGGAATGCAGAGGTGCTGCTACTGCACCTTTTCTAAGGACTTTCCACTCTTCCTTATATCACTTCCTGTTGTTTTCTCTTAGTTTTCTTCTGGTATCCTGGCATCAGATGGTCAGGATACTCTGATGGATGCCAGTTTGACACTATTATGGTCGCCACCACCCTTAAGTCTACCCACTGAATCCAAGTGCACTGCCACACGCAGACCACCACGGGGCTCCCCCTGAGGGTCCAACCCAGTTACACCACGCTACCAGGGCAGTGCTTTGATCAGGGGTGGGGCCAAAGACTAGAAGACTAGAAACGGGGAGCCTGCAGGCCCTTGATATCCTTGGTCCCTTGCAGTCTCCTACAGCCAAACACTTGTGTTTTTTTTTAATCCAATTCACTGCTGGATACTTGCCGGGTTCGTGCCACATTTGTACTGGCGTTCAGTTCCCCACATGCTCAGCTCCTGCGAACCGACCGTTAATGTGTGCTTGTAATCGAGAGCTGGCGCTAGTGCATCCAAGCTTTCCGTGGTTTTCCGTGGCTCGCAGTCCGACGGCAGCTGTTCAACGACAGCGGATCAGCAGCACAACAGAGGAATCTCACAAAGCGGTCAGCTCTCTCACCACCTTTTTCTCTATGATTTATGCGTGTAAAAACAGAGCGTAACCATAACATCTCTGTAACCTTTGTTTTTTTCAGTGAATTTCTAAGGTTTTTTTAATTCTATTTCTTAAATATAACATCCCTGTAACCTTTGTCTTTTTCAGTGAATTTCTACTTTTTTAATGCTATTCCCTAACTAGAACAGTGAATATATATATATATGGGAAAAAAGTCCTGCAGCAGCCCAGTCGCATTCCCATAAGCAGGGCTGGTGCGAGGTGATGGTTGCAGGTGCCTCAGTGTCACAGATAAGGACCTAGCAAGACTCGCACTCCAAGATTAAAATTTCCACAACTATTTATTGAAATAAATATTTGTGGAAATTCGAATCTTGAAGTGCGAGTCTTCCTGGGTCCTTATCTTCGACACTGGACTTCTCTGATATACAAAACTAAGTTAGGTTCAGATCTTACACACATAAACCCATAGATATTCAGCAGTTATAGCTATAGTTATCTCAAGTAACTATAACTCTTGCCCTAAGGAAACTATATAACTCGCATTCCCGCCGTGCACAGTTTTCCTATTAATAATTTTACTGCAAATGTTGCTCTGATATTATCAATTATGTCATATAAGATGCCATGAGTAATGTAATAAGTTGGGTAATTAGCAGTGCAGCACAAGGGCGGGATTTATAGTTACTTTAAAGCACGAGTTTTAGTTACTTAAGATAACTATAACTGCCGAATTTCAAAGGTTTTGTGAGTGTAAAATCTGAACCTAACTATAAAGTCCCTGTACCTTTGATTTTCAGTGCTTTTTTTATTCTATTTTCTAACTATAACATCCCTGTAACTGTAGGTTTTTTTCAGTTAATTTCTACAGTTTTTATTGCTGTTTTTTAACTACAACATCCCTGAAACAGTTTTTTTCAGTGACTTTTTATGTTTTTTTAACGTAAAGTAATATTTAATTACCATAACTTAATCCAACAGCCATGGCGCACGGGCTGTGGCCAGGTCCTGGATTCACGGATCAGCCGCAGAGCACAAGGGGGGTGCACGGAGTGCTGCAGTGGATCTGGGGATCTTTACACGAGCAAAACAAACATGTTTCTGCAATTTCTTCCTCATGAAAGGTACCTCACAGACCCAAACATCAGTCCGATGGGGTTAGGATACCTCTATCCTGATCTCTTATATCCTATTTCTACTATATTCCCCCACCCTGGGAACGATGTCCCGATTGACAAAATGGCAGCTATACCTTTTCTCTCCGGTTGTGGCCAGCCAATCACAGCAATGCTCTTGGCGCATAAATCCATGGTGGATCCGCGTCTCTAGATATACATAAATCTTTTTTCTTTAATAACTCTAAAACTACTGAACAGATTTACACCAATCTACAAAAAGCACTTTTTCTGGACCAAGATCTAGCTTTCTGCCAAATTTGGTGTAATTCCGTTCAACGCTTTGGGCTTTGGTTGTGTCTAAAATCCATTTAGGAAATTGCATGGGGAAATCATGTTCCCCCCCCTTTCTCGGCCCCTGCTTGATGGATAACCCCGAAACTTACTGGACAGCAGTTGAAGTGAGCGTCAAATTAGTTTTTAAAATTTCGTGAAGATTCATCACAAGGCGCCAAAGTTTTTAGCAAAACTAAAAACGCTTATCCTATGGAAACTATGTCCTAACTATAACTAGTGGGTAATATATATATTACCTACTGGCGGTCGCCAGTAGGTAGTTATAGTTAGGACCACGTTTCCATAGGAAAACCTCAACATTCTATTTGGAATAACTTTGGCGCCGGTCGACGAATCCTCGCGAATTTCTCAAAATAGGTGGGGCGCTACGCTCCGCTCCTACCCTGAAAGTCTCGGGGGGATCCGTCAAGCGGGGGCTGAGATAAAAGGGGGGTCCCAAAACGCGTTTTTCCCATGCATTTTTCCATAGGACCTTTAGAACGAGCTACAGCCCGAACGGCTGAACAGAATTACTCAAAATTTGGCAGAGAGGTAGTCCCTAGGTCAAGGAAGTGCCTTTTGTAGGTTTGGTGTACATCTGTTCAGTAGATTCTGAGAAAATAGCCTTTAAATCAATATATATATCTGAGCCCGCTTACGGTACGCTTACCGTACGCTTACGGTAAGCGTACGGTGGCGTGCGCGAGCGCGATTCTGATTGGCTCTTAGATCTTAGTAAACATTCGAATCGGCCGAAACCAGGAAGCGGCGGCCGCCATTTTGTGTATTTCACTCTGAAAAAAAAGAGTGAAAACAAGGAAAGGGGGCAATGAGGAGAGTTACAGACCCCCTAACATTTGTAAGGGGGTCAAAGAAGGACAGAAAAGTACAAAAAAAACATTTATTGATTTTAAAAAAAATCACGGGGTACGCGTACGGTAAGCTCACGGTAAGCGTACGGTAGAAAAAAAAAAAAAAAAATGAAAATCAGATTTAAGTGTTTAGATATTAGGGGGCTCTAAAAAGAGCCGTTGTGTTTATGAAATGATTTTTTAGTGGTACCTACAAGTAAGTACCGATGCAGAGTCTAAGGTTCAAGAGGAAGACTCTGTTCCCTTCATCATTGAAGTGCACACCATCTCCTCTATAAATGTCTTGCATGTCATAACGCAAGTTGTTGTGGTAAATGGCACCCATACCATAGTCACGGAGGAAAGCAGAAACAGATTTGTTGACGTGCTTTCTTGCTTTGTCATCGCACCGCGTGCCCACCGTGCGTGCACGGCACTAACTGCGTAAAGTGGGCGCGCGGTGCGCGAAGCGCACCGCGTGCTCACTGTGCGCGCACGGTGCGCGAAGCGCACCGTGCGCGCACGGAACGAACTGCGTTAAGTGGGCGCGCACGCCACGAATGGCGTAAAGTAACTTAGCATTTAAAAAACCGTACAAATTCACTGAAAAAACCATAGGTTTCACACACGTTATAGTTAGGAATTAGCATTTAAAAAACCTTGCAAATTCACTGAAAAAACCATAGGTTTCACACATGTTATAGTTAGCGGAAATTTTACTGATAAAAAACCAATGAAATTCCCCCGTTATAGTTAGTGCAGGCAACTATAACTCACGCGACCGCAATCTTCTGCTGATGACATATGTGTCTTTATGAAAAAAAAATATTTGTAATATATGTATAGCTAAAAATGTATGGAAGAAGACATGGGCAAATAAGTGTCTAAATACAGTATTAGCATCAGCAGAGGATTGCGGTCGCGTGAGTTATAGTTGCCTGCACTAACTATAACGGGGGAATTTCATTGGTTTTTTATCAGTAAAATTTCCGCTAACTATAACATGTGTGAAACCTATGGTTTTTTCAGTGAATTATATATATATATATATATATATATATATATATATACACACTGAAAAAACCATAGGTTTCACACACGTTATAGTTAGGAATTAGCATTTAAAAAACCGTGCAAATTCACTTAAAAAACCATAGGTTTCACACAAGTTATAGTTAGCTGTACATTTCACTCGTAAAAAACCAATGAAATTCCACGTTATAGTTAGATCAGGTAACTATAACTTGCGCAACCGCAATGCACTGCTGATGACGTCACATATTACATCACTTATGACATGGTCAGTGACATCACTCATGACATCAATGATGACATCTGAAATGACACATTGTGCATTGCGGTTGCGCAAGTTATAGTTACCTGATCTAACTATAACGTGGAATTTCATTGGTTTTTTACGAGTGAAATGTACAGCTAACTATAACTTGTGTGAAACCTATGGTTTTTTAAGTGAATATATATATATATATATATCTCAACGATTGCTCGCTCTATAACTCCTTGCTGCTCCGCTGGAACAAAGCGAGATAGGACCCAGATAGGTGCTTGATAGATTTTATTTACAAGCAACTCTCCACCATGACGCGTTTCGGCAGCTTCTCTGCCTTGATCACATGACAGCGCTTACACGGGAGACATTCATTTTTAAAGTGCTAATGCAAGGTCACATGGTACAATCAATACAATCAACATAGAAAACATACTATAAGATTACAAGTGTGTAATTTAAAAGAAAGGCATCAGGCATTGCTATTTTATCGCTAAATGCCTCTCATTGTAACAAGACCTGATTGTCATGACTGCTGTTGATATGATATTTCAATATTTTATACCCAACATGTCACTTCAAAGGTTAGAATAATGGCCTAAATGCCAAAAGCCTTTGTGTTTTTCCGTTTGTTGACTGATTATTTTGCATAGGACCTATGTGATAAAAAATGATTATACCCGTGTATCCATTAAATATTTAAAAAAGAGAAATTTTATAAAAATTAGCAAGAGAACCGGTGCTGAAATTTCCATAAAGTGTAAGTGCTTAAAAAATAATAAAACAGTGTGCGAGGGGATTGGTTGCTGATATATAACCTCCCCGTATATATATATGTATGTATGTATATATATATTCACTGAAAAAACCATAGGTTTCAGGGGTGTTATAGTTAGCTGTACTTTTCACTTGTACAAAACCATTGAAATTCCCCCGTTATAGTTAGTTCAGCTAACTATAACTCGCGCGCCCGCAATGCACTGCTGATGACGTCACATATTACATCACTCATGACATGGTCAGTGACATCACTCATGACATCACTGATGACATCTCAAATGACATCACTGATGACATCACTGATGACATCATCCAGTGAATGTGTGTTATTCTGAAAATTAAATATGTTTTATATATGTATATCTCAAGGTCGATGGAAGAATAAATGGGTATATAAGTGTCTAAATGGATGATTTGTTTTTGAAAAATTGATTGTGTAACTGACTGATTAAGTGTATCATAGTGAATACATGGCTTAGTGAGTAATGTTTAAATATGTAAATATCTGTATCAGTCTCTCACTTTGTGTATAAGTGGCTGCATGGGTTGGTGAGTAGCTACATGGGTGTCTATATAGGTTATTAGTTGGTTTTTTGAGTATCAGTCTGAGTGTCTGCATGGTTCGGTGGGGGTATTACGTAGTGCATAGGTGCATGAATGAGTGACTCACTGTTTGTATGTGTTGAACACAGTATGTGTGCAGGACTGTATGGGTGGATGAGTGTGTGTATGGGTGTGTTAGTGAGTGAATGACTGTCTCAATAGTGTCTTTATGAGTAACTACATATGTTTTAAACTAGTATATGTGACTATTGGTGTATATATGTGAGTATATGTGAGAGTGAGAGATTGAAAGAGTTCCTGTATGAATAAGTATGTGTTTCTATAAGTGATTGTTTAAAAGACTAAGTATGTGTAAGTTTCCGTAGAAGTAAGTGTGGTGGTGTGTGTATAACTGTATATGCAAGTAAATGTATGTTTGATTCTTTATTAGCATGAGTCACTATGTGTGTGAGTAACTATGGATGAGTGGCATTGTGTAACAGGATGTATAGGTGTATGAGTACATATGATGAGTGAGTACATGTATGAGTGACTGTATTGGACTGTTGGTGAATGAGTGGATGTGTATGTGGATCTTAGAATTACTGAAGAGGTTGTTGTAACTGGTATTGGTATGTCCATTGTTTTGAAAATTTTAGTCTCTATTTTTGAATGTGTGTATCAAAGGTTATATTAGGGTGAGAGGAGGTCTGCCACTCTATCACAAGGATGATGTCATCAGTGATGTCATCAGTGATGTCATTTGAGATGTCATCAGTGATGTCATGAGTGATGTCACTGACCATGTCATGAGTGATGTAATATGTGACGTCATCAGCAGTGCATTGCGGGCGCGCGAGTTATAGTTAGCTGAACTAACTATAACGGGGGAATTTCAATGGTTTTGTACAAGTGAAAAGTCCAGCTAACTATAACACCCCTGAAACCTATGGTTTTTTCAGTGAATTTCTGAGGTTTTTTAAATGCTAATTCCTAACTATAACGTGCCTGAAACCTATGGTTTTTTCTGTTAATTTCAAAGGTTTTTTAAATGCTAATTTCTAACTATGCCTACAGAGATAGGACATGTGAAGAAAGAAGAAAAAATGCACAGAAAGAAACAAAAGAAGTGCAGAAAGAAGCAACAGAAGTCCTCAAATACGAAGATAAGTGCAGGAAGAAGGATAACGTGCAGAAAGAACAAAAAGAAGAGCAGAAAGAAGCCTTGTTGCAAAATCATCCTGTACCCTCAACTTTTTCAGACGGATACTGGTGGTAACTGAGTCTGACTAACCAGTCCTAGAGCCAGTGCTATGTTCAAAGACACTTAGAATACAGTGAAAACACCTACATACACTAGGGAACCTTATGCGTTGGGGTCCCCCTGTGATTAGCCTTACCTCCTCTATAAGCCCCTAGTATATAATAGGGCATGGGGATTAAAACTACCTCTTAAAACAGGCCACAGGGCGTTTTTGCACACGTTAACTCAGGCCCCGTCCCCTCCTTTCACCATTGTGTAAACACGCCCTGTGTCCGTTTTTAGTTGGGAGATTAAGTTCATTTGAGTCCTGAGGGTCCCTAGGGTCCAACTAGCCCACTAGGTACCTCCAGTAAGTGCCACAGAGCTGCGTTGCAGAGAGGTGTAAAAAGTGGCACGGCCTGGACCACCTCTCTGCAATGCAGCTCAGTGGCGCTTACTGGAAGCACTTGGTGGGCTAGTTAGCCCCCAGGGGCCCTCAGTATTGAAGGGAAATTATATCCCCAATTTAAAATGTGCCATGGTGCGTGTTTGCACACGTCACCTCAGGCCCCGTCCCCTCTCTTCACCACTGTGTAAACGCGCCCTGTGGCTGTTCTAAGTTGAGAGATTAAGTCCCCTTGAATCCTAAGGGTCCCTAGGGTCACACTAGACCACTAGGTACCTCCAGTAAGCGCCACAGAGCTGCGTTGCAGAGAGGTGTAAAAAGGGGCTTGGCCTCAGAACACCTGTCTGCAGCGCAGCTCCCTGGCGCATACTGGAGATGCCTGTTGGGGGCGCGTTTGCAGAGTGCTGCATGGAGGGGGCATGGCCTCCGGCACGATGCCAGTCTTTTATTTATTTTATTTTTTTAAGAAGGGGGGCTGTGTGGTTCCCCTTCTTATTCTAATTTATTGGCCCTGATGACCCCATCCCCCAGGGCCTGTCTCCTAATTATATTTTTTTGACCCCAATCCCCAGGGCCGGCCACTGTTTTTTATTATTTTTAAAAAATATATATTTATAGACACACCTAGGACATGCTGGACAAACCGTACGTACCTATCACCATGACGATTTGCGTGATATTCATTAAAAGGCGACTATGCATGCAATTAATCCACGTGGAATGTATTTACACCACTAGTGAAGCTCTGACATGTCTGATGCTCTACCGTGCCTAATCCCGGTAGACACCCTTGTCGTTTATTTATACAAACATGGGTAGCTATTGACGGGCACATTTAATACACATGCACACCAAGCCATTCAAAGGGGATTCGACAAAAATTCGACCAAAACTATGCAAGAAACCCCCCTCACAGTTAATAAAACACACATCCACTGCCGGATGTGTAATACTTTTTATTTTACTCTCTGGAAAGGGGACGAACATCACTTGCGAGTCACAGCGCGCTCCAGACAGAGCCCAATGCTGTGTTACACCCACCATTGCCTGCCGAGTGCCACACACCTCTGTATTGTATTCCACTAGCTAGTGCATATGCTATGACACTCTCTAGCCCATGTGCACTGTAACACCACCCCGTGAAAATGTCATGCCACACTTGTCTTCGCACGGGTTATATTGCCCCATCTAACGTGCCTTCCTCGATGCCTATGTTATAACGCACAGTGCTATGCCATACATATTACAATTTGGGATCCATATCTTTGTCACAGTGCATATGCAACGTTACACTCCCCAGCACATATTTTATATTACAACTTTAGAGACTAGTTAGGTTACACAACACTGCCCTGTGCATATTACACTCCAAGGCGCATATCGCATAGCACACGCTAGTGCCTGTGCTATCTCGCGCTCTCCAATGAATCTGTCATTGCGCACAATGTATTGCATATTATATTTCACGCCTGGTTCATCTTATATCACACTTTTTGGTGCATAGTTTATACCATACACTATATCTAGTTTTCATTTTCAATCGTGCTCTCAGGACTATGTTCTATATAACACTGTGTTCACCTACCCTTTTCACGGGCATTACATTTTGCGATAGGGGGTGGAGGGTCAGGGGGTGTTTTTGCCAAGTGAGCCCGGAGTCACAGTCACTAACGTCTTCTTCTTCCTGAATAAAAGTGAGATTATGCTGCATACTTGTTCATATTTTAAGTAGTTTGCACAGACAAAATGTTTTAAAAACAATAAAGTTTCTAATACCCGCCTTCTCTGAACAGTTAGCTTGCTGCCCCATCCCCCTCCTCCCTATCCTCTGTTGTGTGAATCCATGGACTAGCCTCCTCCCTCCTGCCATGCATGGTCTGATGTGCTGCCACTGCCCTCAATTTAGTATGATGTACCAGTCCACTCCTCCTGCCCTCCATTGCCCAATTCTATGCCCCATCATTGACCTCCTGCTTAAACTCTGTGCTTAGCTTGCTGCCCCTATTCTCCTTCCCCCTGCCCTCCGATGTCTTTGTGCATGCCCCTGCTCCATCCTTTTTGCCCACCATGTCCCATGGACCTGCCACTCCTATCTACTCTGAGTGTTCTGTTGAGCTGCCACTCCCCTCCCACCTGCCTAGCATTGTCAGATGACTGTAACCTGTCCCTGCCACCTCCACCCTGCCTGTCCACATGCCATGCCTCTATCCTCTTCCTCCTGTCCTACATGGTCCATTGTACTGCCACACCCTTCTGCCCTCCCTGGTCTGTTGTGCTGCAACTGCTCCTCCTGCCTGCCCCGTGTGGTCTGTTGTGAGGCCCCTTCCCCTGAACTTTCTTGTCTGTGCACAGGTCCTGACCCTCCCTTCTATCCTCCATCGTCCTTTGTGCATGCCCCTGCACCCTCCTTCTTGCCCATCATAGCCATTGTGCTGCCACTAACCCTCCCACTTGCCATGCATGGTCTTCTGTGCTGCCATGGCCCATCCCACCTTCCCTGTGTGGTCAGTTAGCTGCCCCTGACCCCCTCCCACCTTCCCTCCATGGTCTGTGTGTATGCCATCACAGTCTCACTGTTGCTCTTCATGTTGTGTCTTGCTTCTAGTGCCCATCCTGCCTGACCTCCATGGCCATCTTGCTGCTCCTGCCCTGCCCCCTTGCCCCCAGCCCTCTGTTTACATGTGCAGACCCCTACTCCCTCCCTCCTGGCTTGTCTGTTCCATTGTAATGCCCCTGATCCGTCCCTCCTGCCCTTTATGGTCTGTTATGCTGCAGCCTTCTCTCCTGTCTGTCCATTATGGTCAGCTAGCTACCATTGCCTCTTGCCCCTCTGTTCTCTGTTGTCCATGTGCATGGTCCTGTCCCCTCCCTCTTGCTTTCTATGGATTGTTGTGCTGCACTCCCGTCCTGCATGCCCTGTGTGGTGTATTGTGCTGCTGCAAACCCTGATGCCTGCCCTGCAGGGTCAGTTTGGTGCACCTCTCCATGTCTCTCCTGTCCTCTGTTATCCAAGTCCATGTCCCTATCCCATTTCCTTCCATGATCCAATGTACCATACTTGCGAACATTTTGAACTTGGTAAGAGGGAGATTTTGAAAAAAAACTGGGGTATTGATTTTCCCCTTTGAGTTACATTGAAAAAGAGGATATTGTAGACAGGAGACAGATCAAATAAAGCCCATTTGAGCTTAAAAACATTGGACGTTTCCTGGCTGAATCGGGTCTGTTGGCATGTATGGTTGTACTACCATTGCCTCTTCCTTCTGCCCACAATGGTCTATTACATTGCCACAGCCTTGAAGGAGGGTAGATTTTGTATCACAGGGGGCCCCTGGCCCGTTCTGTCCACACCTGAAGTATGAGACCCTTGTCCTTGCCCTGCCAGCCGCATTTGTAGGCCGTATTAAATTGACCAGCGGGTCCTGTGTTGCTATATAATTATCCTGAGACATCCTTACCACTCAGCCAGCATAAAACCCCTGTGTAGGCCCTTCTGTTCAATATGTAGGCCTCTTTGTTAAATTGACCATAGCTCTGCAATTTTAGTGTATAGCAGTCTGAAGGCAGGTCTGCGAGGCCTTCTGCTCCAAACTAGTAGCCCCCACCCTACCCGAGTGCTCCGTGCTCGGTATCAAAGTTCAACATCCCCCTGAAGCTGTCGACATACAGTAGGCTGCATCCTGGACTGGTACTTGCTTCCTGGGCAGGTTTCCCGCTTTTAAGGAAGTGGCAACCGCAGAGCGTCAAGTTAGGAGAACTGAGGAGATTTTATACATGAATATATTGAATTCCTGTACAATACCCATTATTTTCTGCTTGCTCTATGGAACTTACGATAAGCGATTGGCCTGAGAGACTGACCTTTTCACCCAGTCCATTGTCAGCATTAAGTGGGTAAATGACGAAATGTCTGGTAAAATCTGCAGACGAAGCTTTTGGGTAGCATACGTAGGTAGATGTAGCGTGCAAAGGAGCCCACAAAATGATATAAAAAGGGAGCACCCACAGATATCGACGGACAACCTCGCCGTCTGTATGTAGGTTAACAGGCTGTGCAGGTTTTCCCCAAGAACTGGGAGCTCTTGTCTTCCTTTGCTTAAAATGTCTTGCTCGGCTTTGCTTGAAGTATCTTATTCTATTTTACCTATATGAAATGTCATGTTATGTTTAACCATTGTTCTCTTTACTTTTGCATTTAAAAGATGTTGTATTGTAATTGCAGGAATGCTTGCTCTAAGAGTAAATGTGAGTGTCCCTAGGTAACATTTTCCTTGGTGTAACTTGTTTCTCATGATGCATTTATAGATGTGTTTTCTCTCTCTCTCTGTCAGTCCATTAATTGAGATACAGAGAATATCATGACAGCTGTATGATTATCTGGATTCTGTATTTTGTACTTTAGGTCTCTATTCTGCGGTTTCTTTGAAGTTGCATCTTCTCATTAAACTGCCATTGTATTCTGCCTCCAATTCCATGTCTCATATGTCTGTTTTCTTCATTTTTGGAGCAAGCGTTCCTAGGCACCCCGGCTCAAATTAAGGTGCCCCTTTTGTCCCTGACTCACTCTCCTGCTCAGTTCTGTGGTGGCTCCCGGGGCTCTGGGGACCGCCCCTAGCTTCCTTGACCCGTAATAGATCTTCCCTCCAACAGCCTCTCTTGCAAGTCCTGTATTGTTGGTTTGTTGCCCCTGCCCCCCTTTCCACTGCCCTCCATAGTCTGTTGTGCTTCCACGGCCCTTCCTGCCTGCTCAGTGTGGTTAAATTGTTGCCTTTGCACCCTCCTACCTGCCTTCAATTTTCAGAGTCCGTGCCCCTGGCCTCTGCCTCTCAACAGTATCCTAATGAACAACTAGATTGCTAACATTCTATATTTATTACAAAAGTGTGGAGCGCCTGACATCATCTTGATGTAATCAAAACTGTAATACCTAGAGCATTCCTTTAGAAATTACATATATGAGAGGGTCTTATTGGCATCAAAATTATGGTTAGTGCTCTAAAAGACTAAAATAAGGACATATTTTCTGAGTTTTCAAATAGCGACAAAGCACTTTTAAATTATTTGTTATCTTTATGTTTTTTTGTCTAGTTGACAACTTGATTAAATGTTGCACTTAGGGGAGAGGATGTGGTGTTACTTCCAGAACTGCAGACTTTGCAACTGGGGAACCAGGTTGAAGTTTCTGCTTCAGCTCGACATTCTGTGATTCTGGTCAAATCACTTAGTCTCCCCATGTCTACAACCAAAATGAATTTGTTCTTGTGTGATGTAACCAATGCTCATGTAAAGCACTCCAATACCTGACAAGTCTGCACTATATAACACTGCAAAAACACAAAATAATAAGTGTTTTGCACACTTCTGTCATTGGGCTATATTTGGGCTATATCTGGGTGATTTTGGGCTACATTTGGGCTCTTTTGTCTCCGGTGGCCATCTTGGGAGATTTATTTGTTATGAAGTTTCCTAATTTCCTCATGTACTGCAGTCTCCTCAGTCGGAAATGCTTTCAGTTTTTTACTTTGATTCCATCATGAAGGTATTCAGATATGTCACACATTTGCCATGAATTCTGAATGTTAGCACTCTAGTTGCTCATTAGATCACTGTAGTAAAACTACTGCTCACCATGGAAGTCTGCTCCTGGTATTAAAAGTGCATGTTTCAGTCTGCATGTCAGAATTTTTTAATGAAATAGAAGAGGATTTGAGAAGTCACTCAAAATGTGCCCTCATTTTCTTTCTTCGGCATTAATCATAATTTCTATGGCAAAATGAACCCCCTCATTGTGTTCCTTTTTAAATTAAATGTTTTAAGTGTTACCAGTTTATTCCAATCAAGATGGCTTCAGGTGTGCCATACTTTTGTCATAATGAAGACAGTAAGTGCTCTAGTTGTTTTTAAGAACATTCTTGGACATTCTGTCATTGGGCTATACTTGGGCTACATCTGGGTGATATTTGGGCTACATTTGGGCTCTTTTGTCTCTGGTGGCCATCTTGGGAGACTTATTTGTTATGAAGTTTCCTAATTTCCTCATTTACTGCAGTCTCCTCAGTAGGAAATACTTTCAGTTTTTTACTTTGATTCCATCAAGAAGGCATTCAAATGTGTCACACATTTGCCATAAAATCAGAATGTTAGCACTCTTTTTGCTCATTAGATCACTGTAGTAAAGCTACTGCTCACCAGGGAAAACTGCTGCTGGTATTGAAAGTGCATGTTTCAGTCTGCATGCCAGGATTTGAGAAGTCACTCAAAATGTGCCCTAATTTTTCTTTATGCAGCACTAATCATACTTTTTATGGAAAAATGAACCACCTCATTTTGTTCCTTTTTAAATTAAATGTTTTAAGAGTTACCACTTTAATCCAAGCAAGATGGCTTCAGGTGTGCCATACATTTATCATAAGTAGGACGGTTAGCGCTCTAGTAGTTCTTTGGAACACTCTGGAAAGCTGCAGTAGAACACAAAGGAATCAACTGACAGTCTCTGCCCTTGTTGGATGTACATGTTTTACTGAGAATGTCAGACTTCATTCTCACATGACTGAGAAAGATAATGTGAATTTACAGAAAATAAGCTCTCAGTTTAGCTTATAGATCACCTTCCAAACCTCTGTGGTAAAAGCATGAGAAAATATTTTTCTCTCAATCATGATATCCCAGCAGAAGGCTTTTTCACATGGTGAAATCACCTTAGAACATACCACAATTCCTAAAATGAGTATGGTACCATCAACAAATGATTTATAATGTAACTAAAGTCTTAAAATCTTCTATTAACTGCAATGCTTTTTAATGAGGTGCTATCATGTATATTGGTCCCAAGATGGCTGCCAACACTTCTTGGATGAAGTGCTGACAGCCAATCAGATGTCAGGATGAGATGTGTGGTTAGGCTCCGCCCACATATATATATTGATTTAAATGCTATTTTCTCAGGAACTACTGAACAGATTTACACCAGACCTACAAAAGGCACTTCCTTGACCTGAGGACTACCTCTCTGCCAAATTTCAAGTAACTCTGTTCAGCCGTTCGGGCTGTAGCTGTGTCTAAAGGTCCTATGGAAAAATGCATGGGAAAAACGCGTTTTGGGACCCCCCTTTTTTCTCAGCCCCCGCTTGACGAATCCCCCCGAGACTTTCAGGGTAGGAGCGGAGCATAGCGCCCCACCTATTTTGAAAATTTCGCGAGGATTCATCGACCGGCGCCAAAGTTATTCCAAATAGAATGTTGCGGATTTCCTATGGAAACAGGGTCCTAACTATCTACTGGCGACCGCCAGTAGATAATATATATATATACATACATATATATATATATATATATATCAAATTCAATCTCCAGTTTCCCTTCTAAACCGGACATCAACACTGCAGACTCGGTTGTATTATTAGCACTGTTTATTCACTGCTTGCAGTAACGCGTTTCAGCAGTATCTCCTGCCTTGCTCACACACTGAGCACCATTACTCCCCGTTCTTTGCTGGGAGCAGTCGGTCACATGATGTAACTGACAAACAACATACTACAAAACTGCAATGTTTACAATCTTGTACAAATAACAATAGTGCATTTCATAATAAGACTCCTCATGTTACAGATTTTATTTTTGTAAAACTTTTTTTCAAATTTCTATTCTCATTCATTTAAAAAAAAAAATCTCATTTTTACCATTTTGCTTATGTTTTTGTAACTTTTTTTAGCATCCCAAATGTAAATTCATATGAAACATTTCTATCTGAATTTAACCAATTCATCTCGGAAATCATTTTGGATCATTGAATTAGCATTGACATTCATCTTGTTAGTTCACAAGTGCGTGTAATGACAAATCTTAGACTATATATATTCCACAATGTCATGAGCATATATAGGTTACATCAATGCAAAAAAGCTCAAAGCAAGAGAGAAATTTTATCACTGTGACTTTAAACTCTTATTCCACGCTCATCCTGTATCGTATTCATTTTTTCACTATTCATCTGTGCCAATGTTTCTGAGTGTTACCCATGTATACTAAGCATATTTTTCATTCAAACCTTGGCTCAGATTGATGCTTAATAACAAGCAAGTGCCTTTTTGCAGATTAAAGTTCAAGTGCATTTGTGCAATATATCATAGAATCTTCGCTCTAGTACGTTTCTCATTCAACACCTTCGCTTGAACTAATGATGGTAAAGTGCAAGTGCATTGTTACAGATTAAAGTACAAGTGCTTTCGTGCAATATATCATGGAATCCTCACTCGGGGAAGTCATTTCTACTCTATTTTCATATCTCTTCATTGAGCATAATTAAGATAGATAATTACTCAACCAATTACTTGGCTGTTTCAGAGAAAGTGCAAGTGCTGTAATAAAAATACTCATACAAGTGCTTAAATATTTCTGATTGCAATCCTAGTTGTAAAGTGCAAGTGCAAATCTCCTAACTGCTCATCAATATTAAATGGCTTTTTCTATGTTGACTCCCCAATATCACACATTCTGACCTGGAAGTGCAAATACCGATGACTATTATTCATCTAACTCCCTATGCTTTTTCTTTTCATGTACGCTTCCGAGATCAAAAAAAGTGAGTATCTGATTGTATTTTCTTATTTTATGTAACCACATGTGGTATCTTGGTATAGGTTGACCGCCAAGAGGACACATGCCCTTTAGATGTTGACATACATATCTTCTGAATTAAAGCCATGGGGGATCTTGGTATTTAACATAACTATATACCTTGACTCTAACTGCCTGAGCTTTAATTCTCTGTTCCCGTCTCACCTGTTCTTCAGGACTGAGTCAGTCACAAAATAAAAAAGCTCTTTCATATTTCCCCCATGGACCTCATTCATATTTCTTGCAATGGGGTAGGTCCTGTCTTTATTCTTTACAGCCCTCAAATGCTGGAGAATTCTGACATGCACCATGTGTATTTTGCTACCTACGTATGGTTAAGGGCATGTGCATTGAAGGATATATATTACATGATCACTTTTGCAATTAAAAAAGCAAGGAATCTTCCAAGGTCTATCTAATAAAGGCAATAGAATGTCTTTCTTAGTCACACCATGTTGGCAAGCCTTAGATTTCTGGCATTTGTTGAATCCCGGATTGGCTTTTAGCCCCCCTACAGTTTCTACCACCTCTGGGCTGCTCACTACTAGTTGTTTTCTCATAGATTTCACCGTCCTGAATGTCAGAAGTGGTCTGCTTTAAACATCACTGCCTAATATAGGCTCATTCCTCACTAGATGCAAATGCCTATTCATGCAATCTCTCACCTTGACATGATAGGCATTGTATCCCGTGATCATTCTAATGTCACCCTTCTTCTTATTGTTCTTGGTACCTCCTACTGTTTCCAGGAATAGAAGTGATTCTCTAGAAATTCCCTCCACCTTATAAAGTGCTTGGTTCAGGACCTGATTACTGTACCCTCTCTCCAATAATCTGGCCTGGGCATCCATCAAGGAAGACAGCTCACTACAATTTCTGTTCATGCAGAGGTGCTGCGCATATGGAATGCTTTGTTTAAGTTTCTGCAGGTGAAAGTTATCCAAATGTAGAATAGAATTCCCTGCCGTCAGTTTTCTGTGTGTATGTGTATGCCCTTTCTCATTGTTCATAAATACTTCAAGGAAACCCACCTGGGACTCACTGATCGTACTTGTAAATTTCAAATTCAAGGTGTTATCATTTAAGGAAGACACAAACCTATTAGCTGTCTCACGTGGGTCTTTCCAAAGAATAAACAGATCGTCTATGAATCGTGACCAGACCACTATGTTCTCCTTCCATTCAGCTGCATTCTCAACCTTGAGCACCTGCTCCTCCCACCAACCCATGTGAAGATGTGCATAGCTGGGGGCGAAGCAGGTGCCAATGGCTGTGCCTCTCACTTGTCTGTATGTGTCTCTACCAAACAGGAAGAAGTTGTTGTCGAGGCATAATCTGGCCATTTCAAGTATCATTTCTGAGTGTTGGTATAGATTTATTGGTCTGGTGTCTAGAAAGTGTCTCATAGACATGAGCCCATCTTCATGAGAGATACTTGTATATAGCAAAGTTACACCAAGTGTAATTAAGGGGTATGTTTTGTCCCAAAATCGATTGTGTATCTTCCTTAAAAAGTATCTTGTATCCTGAATGTAGGAAGGGAGACCCTTTACTAGATCTTGTAAGAAGTAATCTATATACCGGCAGGATGTTTCAAACAAACTGCCTATGGCTGGTATTATAGGTCTTCCCGGGGGGTTGACTAGATCCTTATACACTTTGGAGATCAAGTACAATATTGGTATGATAGCATCAACTTTCAAATCCCGGTATTCTTCCTCTGTGATAAGTCGATTCCCCTCCACCTTGCTAGATCTTTGTAGTATTTGCTTTTAACTTCAATTAGATTACTCTGTGGGACCCTTTGGTAACACTTGGTATGTTTCAATTGTGATTTCGCTTCATTGTTGTACATGCTCAGGGGCCACAAGACAATATTACCACCCTTGTACAAATGGCAGACTACAATATTTTTCCTTGATTTTATTTTGTCAATTACTTTGGAATAGTCTATTTCTCTTTGTTTGGTGCCTTTAAAGAATTCCTCACTGGATGACAAGCATAGTGATTTTAATTCCACCATGAACCGATCTAAAAATACATCAATCGAATCCCTTGGCAGGTTCGGAACAAAAATGGACGTCTAAAAGGTGTTACGACGCTCCCATAGATGTTCAGTCTTAAAAGATTTGCAGTCTCCTAGCAAGATGTAATTGGACCGATATCATCATCTCCCCTCTCCAATTGTTCCATGTCACGTAGTACATTTAGATCTCCCACCACTAAATTTGAGGTGACAGTCTTAGTAGTGTGATGTTGCACTCCCCTTACATTTACTTGGTAGTGAAAGAATTTCTTCAATTTTAATTTTCTTATAAATTTGTAGAAGTCAATCTGCATTTGGCCATGATTAAAGTTTGTTCTCGTACAGAAAGACAGACCCAATGATAAAATTTGAATCTCTTCCTTGGTTAACAGCAAATCGGTGAGAAGAATAACTGCAGATGTAGATTCACTCATTTGTGTTGCCTGTTCTCTTTCTGTGTATATATGTATACACACACACACCTATATTACCCAGTCGCTACCGGGTCGTTATTTGTAGGATCGTGTTTCCATAGAAAATGCCTTTTTGTGTTGCCAATAACTTAGCCGCCATTTGATGACTATCCACGAATCTTTCCCAAAAGGTGCTACTTTTTGACTAGTTTGCGCATGTAAAGGCACTGCAAGCAAGGAAACAGAACTCATATTGCTTTCGCCCAGAGGAAGCAAGAATAAATAACTGCTCTCCCCATGTGGGAGCAATGTCGGCTTCTGAACGAGGGGCCCTGGGGCTCCCCCCGCAGCTCCCAACATGGAACTTGGGGGGTGCCCTGGTTGGGCCCCAGGGCACCCATCTATGTTTAGGTAGGGCCCGGTCTATGGGGTCTCCCGGAGTCACAATAGGCTCAGGATTGAAGGCTGCACTGACCCCCTCCTTTTTATTATAACAACATGCAGCCTCAGGGGATGGGGTCCCCTGGGACTAATAAGGCTCAGGGAGGGGGCAGCACGCCCCTGCCCCTGTTTAGTTGTATTTGGCCCCAGGGAATGGGGTCCCCAGGACCGAATAAGGCTCTGGGAGGGGAGAACTACGGCCTCCCTTCTATTTTTTATTGGCTTTGGCCACAGGAGATAGGGGTCCCCAGGGTTTGATAAGGCCAGGGAGGGAGTTGCACGCCCCCCTCCCCTTAGAACTCATCCCCAAGCGATGGGTCCACAGGGTCTATTAAGGTTGGGGAAGGGAAGACATGTGGCCACACTTCCCTTTTTTGTTGAATGTGTCCCCATGGATGGGGTCCCCGGGGTCTATTTAGGCTTGGGTATAGGGGCTGCAAGCCACCTCTCCCCTTAATATACATGTTTTGGCCCCATGGGATGGGGTCCCTGAGACCTGGCGGTCCACCCTATGCTGTGTCGCCAAAGGGTGTGCGTGGTGTGGGTTTGGCAGCCTGCGAGGGGGTGGTTGCCCTTGAGGGGGTTATCCAGAGCCTGACTGTAACCCTCTACTGCGCGAGGGGTTGGCTGCCTGCAGGGGGTTGGCCAAAGGGCTTGGCCGCAGGCATGGGGTTGGCTGCCTGTGGGGGATTAGAAGCAGGGCCTGGCTGTAGACGAGGCCCTGTGGCCAACCCCCACGCAATACACAGAAGGATGTGCACCGCATGGGGTTGGTTTTACGTATGGTAACATAATATTACTATACACTTAAAAAACAATTCGAAAAATAGAAATTCACGGAAAATTCAAAGGTAATGGTAACATTATAGTTAGGCGAAATGTTCAGTAACAACTTAAAAGTTTCAAACAGAAATTTACCAGTTATAGTTATCTCAAGTAACTATAATTCGTGTCCTAAGGTAACTAACTCACACCCTCACCACGCACTGCCAATTACTGCCACATAGTAAATCACTCATGACATCTTCTATGACATCATTGATAAAATTACTGCAACATTTGCAATGAAATTATTGCTTGCCACTGGGAATAGTCTGGGCTGGGTGGGAAAGGTCTGCTGGTTTGAAGTTCTCCAAAGCTTTGCTCTCTATTTACAAACGGAGTTTAAGGAAGGTTTTGGATACAATTTTGTTGATTCATTTTCTGGTCATTAAGTTCAAACTTGGATTTTCGAGTCACAGGATAAACCTAAGAAGTTTAGCTTCTTTCTCTCAGGTAATTGCATATGCCGATCTAAAGTGCTGGGAGATATGTTCTTTCCATGCTTTGTCCTCAAGTTACCCCCATTCACTTTCAGTCTCTTTAGGTCATATTTGATTGGCGATATTTGACATCATTTCTGAATGTAATGGAAGCCAAGTTCACCTTCTGGGGGAATGGTGGGGGATGTAACTGGAGCATGAGGAGAGACTTCTCCAATTTCCTTTCTCTGACACTAATTTAGGTTGCACTTCTGTACAGGCCCCATAGTCCCATGGCTTTGACAATTGTGGCTTGGAAAAACTAGGGCAATCTGTTGTGAAACATTATTGCCATGTGTGTGAGCCATTCCAAAAAGACTTTGGATTTTTTAATAGACTTTTCTACACGAGTGGTGCATTTTAGGTAGTTTGACACAGTAGGCAAAATATTTTAAGCCTTTCGACTCAAATGGGAAAATATGGTTTTCACTCTTCTGTTTTTCCCAAAGAACACTGTCTTTGCTTAATGTTTGTTTATCTTTTGCCCATTTGTCAGGCAGTATTTTTCCATGCCAGATACAATGGCCTGGAGTGCTTTTGCTTAACAGGTAATAAGGATGGAGATTTCTACTTAGAGTATGGCCTGTATCTTGGAAGTTCATGATAGCAGGGACATATTGGGAGGTTTTCAGGCCTACAATGTACATAAAGGTCATTAGTGTAGAGTGATAACAGTAGTGCGGCCAATAAGACAGCCCTGTTTAACCCCGGAGTTAACGGTGAGCTGTCGGCTTAGTTGCCTGCTGGGACTCAGTCTTACTTGAACATCTATGTAGGAATGAAACATTTTTATGAGAGAAAGCAGGCATAGTCCAGGGCTAATAGTGAGCGCTCACTCCATAATCATTGCCTTAGTACTGGGTCAAAAACTAAGGTATAGTCCAAGAAGGGGACGTAGAGTGCCATTTACTTTGCTGTACTGTGTTTGTGGACAATATGCAGAAATACAAAAACTTGGTCTACCGTTAAGAGGGCCTCTCTGCAGCTGCCTGGAATTGGTTTTAGTATGTTTTCTTTATTTAGTACAATGCACTATTGCGTTAAGTAGCAATTTCATGTATATTTTGCAGACAAATGGGTCTGTATAGTTTTGGATCCTCTTATAATCCCTTTTCATAAAGGGGATGATGATACTGTTTGCCAGGAGTTAGGACAAGTTACTGTGTCTAAGATCTTTTGAAAGATCTCAGTTTACGATTATGACCACCATTCGGGGAGCAGTTGAAAACCTATCTTTTCAGTTGCTAGAGGTCTTCAATAACCAACTGGGTGTGGAAGAAGGCATGAGTGGAGTTTTGCAAGCTGAAGCTGGAAGAATTTTCTTTGCTGAAAACTCCTTTGAAGAGGCTCATACACAATTCTTTTGTACTGTGTTTCACCAAGGTGTTCCATCCAGCAACCGTCACTTCACCAATTTCCTTCCAGAGGTTCTGGTATAGTTCCCGGATGCTACTTACTCCTAATTGTTTCAGCAGTTTAGCATTGATTCAGCCTTCTTTCTATTTTAATCTTTTCTAGCAATGTGGATTTTCACCACTAGGGCTCACAAATAGACATGAGTGTTAAGTCCCTCCTTAGCATGTCTGCAGGCCTCATCGAACGAGAACATGTTAATCATTGTTTTGGGGATCTAGGTCTACTCCTGCTTGAATGTCTTGATACTAGTGGTGCTATTGAGTCGAGAAGGTTTTGGTAGCAGGGCAGCTAACCTCGCTGTTGCATTTTGTGTAAAGTGTTTCTGTCTTCTCTCCAATCCTCAATCCTATTTTCTAGTGCTTGGTTCCATTTCAATCTCACTTTAGTGCTAAAATCCCATATTTAGTTCAGTTATTTACATTCTGGGGTCTCTTTAAGAGCCATGTCTTTAATATCGAAGTAAAGGACATTCTAGTCCCTTTCAATTCTTGAATGAATGAAAAACCATTTGTAAAGTGCAGACAGCTGCTCCCAAGGAAGCGTCTCAGCACTTTTTCAGGCAAGCATGTAGCAGTCAAAGCTGCTTCAGTCTTCAGCTCAGAAAAGTACATAAGCAATGACTGTTTGATCCCTCTTGGATTATAAGTGGGATTGTGATGTCATCATTTTCAACTGAATTTCATGAGGGGATCAGACCTTAATTTACACAGAGCGCTTTAAGAAAAAGTTTATCTACATCAGTTTTGGGGAAGTTGCAAAGGGATGCCTAATGCACTCTTTAGTTCAGTGGCTTGATCTGTATAATTACCGCATTTACATTTTGCAATTAAACTCCCCACAGATACATTTAGTTTCTGTAGTTTGATCATTTCTTCCTTGATCATGGAGAGGAGGTTGGGGTAGCAAGTCCTCCTTCTCTGCTGCGCCAAAATGTTTATTATTCCTAGAACTTTTTTCCAGGTAGACAAATGTTGCCTGCTTGAAAGTTTTCATGAAGATTATCCCGCTTTCTGATGTTAAAAGAGATAGCAACCTTACAGGCAATATACAGGCCCCTTGTTTTTGTGCCTGCCAACTGACTGGTGGCGTTGCGTGGGATGACCAGGGTGCATAGGACCATGTTTCTTGCAGGACTTTGATTTAGGGGTTGGTGGGAAATTCCAAGTCCTGATCTCTTAGGTTTTGGGGATCATAGCCTCATTTCATGACAAGAATGACATTTACATTTCTCAAATTGATGCTGTCCTCAATAAGTGTGACTGTCCAATAGTCAGTATTGGCTTGAATCATTACAGTTACTGGATGTTCCGCACCATGCTTCAAGGGAATTGCAGTTTTCCATGATGACCTAGGCCACTCATTTGCAGCCCAGTGGGGCTCTAACTTCTTTTACTCCTGGGCACAGAGTAGAATAAACGGCTAGCGCAACCTCTGATGATTTTTTCACAGTTCCAGTATTCTTAGCTATGAGCAAGGAGTTGTATAATGTTCAGATTTCTATATGTAGTTTATGAGACTAGATTTTCCAGTTCCAATGAAGAACCGTTCTCGTATCTTTTGATCATCTCAAGTCATTACATTTGAATGTTCTCTCACCCACTTTCTCAGATAGCCAGTTCATGACTTTATTCTTTAGAGATACTCTTTCTTTATTTCCAGTTTGTTTCAGGACATTGGAGATGATAAAGTTACGTTGATCAGAGAGACAGTTTTATTTTTTGTTGTTGTGTCATCTAGAGTTAGAAATACATTTTGGTTTAGTAGTTTCAGCTGTTCGGAAAAAGACTAATGAAGTTTCTTGGCAAGTCGATGATGCCAACCGAGTCTAGGATTGTAAAATCTGGTGTGGGACTATTTCTCTGTGCATTGATTGTACTTGTAGGGTCTCTGGGTGCTGGGTCCCCTAAAGGGTAGGTCCTACATTAATGGTTAACCCAGCATTCAGCTGACTGCAACGACCAAATAATGCTGCAGGGTGCTAATTAGTGCCACAAACCTCTTGACTTGTAAATAGTTAGTTTAGATTACCGGCCTGGTGCATCACTGATAGCTGGCAATTCATATGCCACGTTGTACTTGGGAGGTAATGTTGTTCTGGTGTGTCCCAGGACCTTAATTCGGAGTGAAGGGTTTGTTACCTCTAAGCTGACAGATACCCAGAGTACTGTAATTTCAATTCCTAGGTCTTGAAGTTCTAGGTTTAGTCTGGCAAGTGATAAATCTAACTTAAAGCAACAGCGGGGAATATTCCACTTGTGTGGTGTAGGAGTGCAAATATTTGGCTGGTGGTTTGTTTTTCTCAGTGGTCTTTTCGTCAGGCCCACTATTCACTGTCAAAATGACTTGTCTTTTTTGTCTGGTTCTTCCACGGCTCATTTTAGCTTTTGTGATGCTCCTTTAAAAGGTCCCAGTCGGCGTTCCTCAGATGTTATGAGAGCCATGGATCATGTCATGTCTATAACCAATCATTGTCCTCACTGAAAAGTCCCCTATGCCCTGCCTGTCCCCCCTATTCTATGAGTCATGTTTGTAACCCTCATTTTGATCCTAGTGGTTATCAGGAAAACTCATGTAACAGAAGTACATAATTATGTGCACTATTGTTGTTTCGATTGTCCAACTTGAATTTGCCCTTTTTTGGGGAAGTAGGGTCTTTAGTTGCTGGACATGGAAGTTCTACTCTTCTTCCTCATAGTTGCAGCCCTAACTTTTTCCAGAGGTTCGCTCTGCTTGGCGATGGGGAACAGATCAAGCTAATAAATTGTCAGTGGCTGCTGCAACAGAATATGTGACTCCAAAATCTACTTTCATTACTGTCTTGGTGCTATCTGTGACCAGATCTCTTCCTTGGTTTGCATTGAAATTAAATTAAATTAAATACCAGCATTTGTAAAGCGCCCGGAGAGGTGTGCTGGCGCTAGGGGCCGTCGGGAAGATTAAGCGAGCTATTGCCCAAAGTCACAAGGTGCTGGGCTAACCTGTCGCCGGCGATCGAACCGTGAGCCCCCATGTCCCGGAGTCACCCGCCCTGGCCGCTGCACCACACCTATTCCCTAAATATTAAGCATAATATAGCTGAATTTCCATCCCCATTAGAGTGCAATTTAATTAGTCTACAATCTTGAGGGATGGACTATACAAGAGAATGGCATGTCTTGTCAATAAAAGATCCATGAGTATGTCATTGCTTTCAGGCCCAAACGACCTTGCTTCTTTTTGGTCTGGTTTTGGGACCCCATGCACCTCCACTTTGTACCAAAAATTGCTGATTCTTTCCTGTGTCAGATGTTGTGGCTGATGTTATGTGTGCAAGATTAAGCATGGGTTTTTCACTATGGATCACCTCTTTGAAATTTGCCACAATTTTTTCCAGATCTTCTCCAGCAGTTCCTTTTATATCACCATTAATATGTTTCTCCCTTTACCCTCTTGGGAGATGTCCATAGATGGCTTCACCTACAGCTGGCACTCTTGATTTATCTCTGCTACGGATCCCTGGTTTTCTTGAAGCTTGTCTTGTGGCTAATCACGAGGCTTGAGGAATACATTTGAATATTCAGATATCTTAGCTTGCACCCGAAAACACATATGATAGCGATTCCATCTGGCCGAAGTGGAGAAGAGTTGACTTGACATTACAGGGTGTGATACAAGATGACGCAGTTGGAAACAACCAATAGCATGTGTCAAGGATCAATACCCAAGCACTCTGTACCTACTGTCAGCTCTTGAATGTTTAAAGGTAGTCTGCATTGAGGATAGGATTTAACTCACACTCCTGCTTCCTAAGCCAACTCCAGTCCAGGTCACAGCTTTAGCCACCAATGTGCCCAACCTAGATGTTTTCCAGGTGTTCCTCAATCTAATGACTATGTGGCCCTTGCTTTCCCAAGAATTCTCGTATACTCCACTCACTGTATGACCCCCTTTAATCCATCACCTGTTTTTGCATGATAGGTGTAGGGAGATGAAGTCTAACAGGAGCAGTGGAATAGTGGGGTTCAGTATATTCAAAATGTGATCCAAGATAAATGTGCACCCTGCACAACAGATTGTCAAACTAAGGCAGGAAAAGGTCACCAGCCTTAACCCCCTCACTGTTAGATGGTTAGCTGGGTGTTCCTTCCCGAGTTAACACAGCCCATGGCATAGCATGACATAGCGTATAGCCTGCTTCTCAAGTCCTCCAGCACTCATCGCTTCCATTATTAAACAAATGTAAGCCTATGTGAAGGAGGTGGGCTTGGATGCAGTGATAAGAGGTGGTAGCAGAGGGATATCAGGATGTTGCAGTGTTGGGCACTATTGACCTCCTCACGTCCTTTCCGCTTACCTGCGTTCTTGGAGTGCACTTGGGGCACACTTGCCACCACAGAAGTGCAGAGAACAGCAAGTATGGCAGCAATAAAGTGACAACAGCAGCAGGCCTCAATGTGCAAAGCAGTGGGTGTCCTGCTGGTCCAGCGGAACAGACCACCCGCCTGTGTCCAAAACAGCAAACAGGCATCCACACCATTGACTGCTAACAACATCTAAGATTGCAAGGAGATATCCATGAAACAGGTTGCACCTCCAACTACAATGGCCGCCTCCATCTGGTGTGATGGACCCCACAAGTCAGATACTTTGCATGCTTGCGTGTCTCCTCCCAGATATGTAAGGAGAAATTGCTCAAAGAAAAAAAGAAAATATTCTCATACTTCCTTTCGAGGTTTAATTTTTCATTACTGAAGAAGGCAAAGACTCTTTAAGTATAAAAATATTCTATTATCTTCCAACGAAAACTAAATAAATGTAACATCTCCCAAAAAACTTGTAAACTATAGAAATAAAACTATTATTATTTATCTTATACCATTCACATATACCAAAATATCAATTCAACCAAACTACACAACGGCATAAAAAGGGAAACTTATATGGGATGCACCTACTCTAAAGAAAGTATTAAAAATTATCAGAACCCATTAAATGTGTACTAGAACCGTCTGCAGTGGGTGATATGGTTGTGCTATTACAATAAATGACAACAAAGAAAATGTGAGAGAACACAAGCATTAACTTTCCAAGGCAGAAACAGAAATTAGAAACATAAGACTTGAGCATCTACCAGCTCTACTGCTCATTTTTGGGACAATAATTAGCAAATATGTCTCCAGAATTCCACCTCAAGTAGCCAGATATATATGCCATAACTCCCAAATTTGAAGAGAAAGATAAGCACTGAAAACCTCTTCTGAAATAAACATTCCCCCATCTTACTGTGAGATATTCCAAAGACTAATGAATTCTTCCTCTATGACAATTGATAAAATAATATTCATATTCTGCACTACTAACACTCTATTAACAATATTTCAGTCCCAAATGTGGCTAATGGATGGACCATTTAACTTATGCCCCACCCCAGCAACATTTACTGCATACATGGACTGTCCTGAATAATAGCATTCACTTGTGCTTGGCCTCCTCCCAAACTCTCTACTAACGTACCCTGAATTGGTCTCCAATTCTCCAAACACCTGATATATTTTCTCAACCAAAATAAAAATAGATGTTGGCCACACTTGGACACACTGAATCCCAACCATCTATCCTATACCTATACTCAAGGATGGTACTTCCATTACAACAAAGAATTTTGGCACTGCCGGAGAAAGCAACTTTAAGTATAGAGTACGCCACTACCAGACAATTTGCCTTTATGTTAAAAATAATAATCACTGTACCCTTTGTCCCTGCTTCTGAAGTAGTGAAACATTACGAATTACTACAACACACCTCATATCATAAAACGAACAACAACTGAATCTTTTCCTTGATTACTTCAAAGACACTAATTACGGCATAGCCGCCAACCCAGGATCCACATACTATGGTACCATGAGGGAATATTTTCGAAAGTATCTTTAACAAAAAAGCTAAAACAAACAACAAAACAAAAGGGCGGCACAACTCTTTCCAAGGTGCACAAGGAGGACACCACCCAACGCTACCAATTTATAGAGATATTACAAAAGGAACATAGCTGCCAAGACATCAGAAAGAAACAACACTTAGAACAAACTTTACATCATAAAATATCAAAACAAACAAAAACAATTGCAAACCAAGAACCCAAACAAAGGACAAAATATTCCAAGGGCTAGATTACATACAATCAATAGCCTACACATTAATCAAAACATACACCTTTCAATTAACATTTAAGCACACTTCCAAACTAACAGTAAAGGAACTAACATTAAAAAACCATAACAATACAACTATAAGCAAAATGGTGTTTGACTTTAAAAAAGAAAATTTAACAAACTTACACAGTGTACGTTTTTTTTTCTTATATTGATGGGATGTTTCGTAACGAAATAACAACTACATGTCCCTGCATGCAACACAAAAAAACAATACACTATCAAATGAATAAATTAATTAATTTATTTTGTACAGTGCACTGTCGCTCAGTTAGGGCATCCTGATGTTAAATGGAGACTGAACCAGATGAAAATGAGGCTTAGGGGAGTGTTGAAAATGTACGTTTTTAAATTTTGAAATTCCACTGCACCGTAACCAGTCATCATCGGGGAACGCCCCACGGACCCCTGGCCCTCAAAGATCGCTGAGACACCGAGGTGCCCACAAGGATCGACTCAAGGAGGTGGCCCCATATGCATCGAGGGGTAATGGAAGAACCCGGAGGCGCAGCGGCCGCTCGCTGGACTCTCGCCTCTCGACGGGCTTGCACACTCTCCGTTTCCCTGACCACCCTGATCTGGACACAGAGGCCGAGACTAGAGACAGTTCATCCAGAGAGGAGGGTGAGGATGGACCCTCTCTCCACCCCTTGGTGGCTGAAATAATGGCAATGGAGCAGGAGGCAGCAACAGACACCTTGGCTTCACAGGGGGAACCACCAGACTCGCACTCGTGAACATGGGCGTGTGATATCGACCGTGGAATCAGACTGAGACTCCGGAGTATGCTGATTGGACACTCACCCCCCCTTGTTACCCCACCACATCATCGCAGGCAAGAGGCTCCACGCAGCCCTTTTCTCTTTTCTACGCTCTCTTGAGCTTTCTCTCTCTTCGTTCATCTCTCTTTCCTCCTTTTCTAACATATTGGTTTTCCTCCTTTGGTCTTCCTCGGTCTGTGGGGGAATCTCCTTCTAAGAACTATTAGGGTCACTGCAGTAGCGCAAGTTGGGACTAGTGTGGGCGACAGACCTCTACCACCCTAATACACATCCTTGAGCGTCTGGCAGGGGGTGCGACAATGGGGAGGAGGGAGGTGGCGTGGGGGAGCAGGAGTGAGGGGTTCCAAACAGTTCTAATTTTGTGGTTTGTTTTGATTCATTATGTTTTGTAGAGATGCAGTCACAGATTCAAGAGAGCGTGCGCAAGCACCCACATTCCTCGATTAGGGCATGGCCTGGTTACTCATATATATGTGTCCTCTAACTGCACACCAGCCGATCGTGATGGATTCGGAGGCTAGCCCCTTCACGGTGCTCACTTGGAATGCTAACGCCCTGGGGCATAAGATAAAAAGAGGATTGGTGTCCTCATTCATAAAGCGGGCCCGCCCGAACGTGGCCCTCCTGCAGGAGACTCATCTTAAAGGCACGAAAAGCGGGTTCCTTGCGAGGGGAGCATATACGGTCCTTGCACATGCAGGATACACCTCTGGATCTATTGGGGTAGCCATCCTGATTAAAAAGTCCCCTCCTTATAAGGTGACACGCACATGGATAGATCCCCAGGGAACGTATGTGGGAGTGACAGGCACATGGGGTAGAAGGAAGGTTACTATTTTATCAGTTTATGCCCCTCCAAAGCTACAGACTAGGACCCTACACGGGGTGACCGATATCCTCCTGGGGGCACCAGGCACGACACACATTATAGGGGGGCGACTTTAATGACGTAATGTCTATCCCCATTGAACCGCTCCGGGTACCACGCTGACCCCCCCTTCGACTACACAATTAGCTCAGCTGGCGGGTACCCTGGGTTTGGTGGACGTGTGGAGGCATCTACATCCAGGAGAACAACAGTATTCGTATTATTCTGGGGCTCACAGGGTCCACTCACGATTGGACTATGTGTTGCTCCGTCGGGGTGTCATTGAGAATATCTATGAGGCGGAATATATGGCCCAAGGTCTATCTGACCACTCGCCCTTGTTTGTTACAGTGGGGGAGAGGCCCCGTGCGGGAATGCGGGAGTTGGAGACTATCGGTCTGGGACCTGCAGAATAAAGAGGTGCTACAGGGTCTTCGGGCTGACACTAAAGTTTACTTCGCAGAAAATCAGGGATCAGTACAGTCGGGTGTCGTGTTGTGGGAAGCATATAAAGCAGTGCTGCGGGACAGGGCCCAAAGCCGGATAGCCTGGGAGAAGAGTAAGGCACAGGAAGAATTGGCAACACTGAAGGCCCAAATCCTTGCCTTGGAAAAGCGGTACCTTACATACAGAGACCCACAGGTCCTAAGGCAGTTGACGGACACGCAGCTTCACTATAGGGCCTTAGCGACAGAGGAGGCCAAGACGCAGGCACAGGCGACCCTAGATAGGCTGTATGATGTGGGAGACAAATCCGGAAAACTGTTGGCTAGGCTTAGTCGTAAGGAAATGGAATCCCGGTGGGTAGAGAGCGTAGAGGATCCTCAGGGAACGACGCAGACAGGGGATACACAGATAGTTCAGACGTTCGCATCCTACTATCAGAACTTCTACGAAGCCCGAGAACTGGGAGCCCCATCGAAGATACTAGCTTATTTAGAGGCCATTCGGACCCGTCCTTAGATGATGATGGGAGGGAAGGACTAGAATCGGATATAACAGTCGACGAACTCCAGGAAGCCATAACCAGATTACGCCCTGGGAAGTCCCCGGGCTCAAACGGCCTCCCTGCAGAATTCTATAAGAAGAGGGCGGATCTCTTAGCAGTGTACCTCCTGGCGCTGTTTCGGGATGCATCTCAGGAAGGAATTCTGCCCTTGGACCTACGAATGGCCACAATTATCCCCATTCCCAAATCGGGGAAACCCCCTGATGACTGCGCTTCCTATCGTCCAATCTCCCTCCTTAATATAGAGGTTACAATTTTGGCGACGATCCTGGCTCTCCGTCTTCGCCAAGTCATCCCTACCCTGGTGCACCGGGACCAGACGGGCTTCCTACCGGGCCGGGCGACTAGACTGAACTTGCGCAGGACCCACAATTGGTTCGTGGAGGTACAGGATCGAGACGAGCTGCATTTGTTCTTGTCTCTCGACGCAGAAAAAGCGTTTGATGCGGTGCATTGGCCTTTTCTGGAGGCCACCCTGGTTAAGTTTGGTGTTGGCCCCAAGTTTAGGCACTGGATGAGCCTCTTATACGCTTACACTCGTGCAAGAGTTAAGGTTAATGGACAGCTATCCAAAGATTTCCCTATCAGACAGGGGACCCGTCAGGGTTGCTCGTTGTCCCCACTACTCTTTGCCTGCACTATAAAGATAGTGGCATGTGAGATTCGGCGGTTCCAAATAACGGCGTTAGACGAGAGGGAAGAAAAGATCTTGCTCTATGCAGATGACATCTTATTATATGTTACTTACCCAGCTGCCACAATCCCCGCCTTGTTTGATCCTATGGGCTGGTATGGGACATTCTCAGGATATGCCATAAACTGGCATTAATCGGTCATATATAGCCCGAGAGCCTTAGAGGCCGACACCTCTCTTCCTGGGGCCCTACAAATAGCGCAGACTGGGTTCACATACTTAGGGATTTATCTCATCACAGATAGGAGGCTCTCGTACCAGAATAATATTAAACGAGTCATAACTAACTCTGCCACCGACGAGATGGAAAGCCCTCCCCCTCACGATCCTTGGCCGGGCGGCGATGTTTAAAATGATTACTCATTTCCTATATGCCCTCCAGAATGAGTACCTCCCCCTCTCCAGGCAGACCTTGCGGGTGATAGATGTGGAATTACGCTCCCTGTTATGGCTTGGGAAGCAGCAGAGGATTGCACTGACCACATTACAGCGTAACCAATATAATGGGGGGATCTCCCTACCGGATATTGAAGTCTATTATTGGGCGGAGCATCTGACCCCGGTGAATGAATGGATACATGCCACGGCAGACCACCCCACCGATAGGTTAGAAAGAGATATCATGATGCCTCGTACATGTATGTATTTTCTTTATGGAGGGCGGGGCACGGGACGCCTACTCCCGGCCACACAAGTCACACTAGAAGTATGGGACAAAGCGTCGAAGGCGCTGGGCACACAGACCAACAAAACAGACGCCCCTCTGGCACTGCTCCTGGTTAAAGGAGCCCCACAAACTTAGGGACTTCGATGGCTGGGACGCCATAGGCATCTCCACCATAGGGGATATCGTGGTAAAGGGAGAACTCAAAAGTTTCCAAGCGTTATCAGCAGACTTCGGACTGCACACCTCTCTGTTTTTCAAATATGAGCAGCTGCGACATGCCTGGTTAGCGGAGAGCTCACTGTCCTCCTCACTGCCAGAATATGCACCACTAGAGGGACGCCTACTACAAGAACACGTACTCACCAAGGCAGTATCGCTAACATACCGGACCCTGAATAATAATACACCGGACTGACTGGGGAAATTGAGGGAATCGTGGGAACTGAACCTAGGCACACTAGAAAACATTGACTGGGAGGCAGCCCTGATGCATCACCGAGAAGTGGCCATTAAATCCCGACTCCGTCTTATTCAATACAAGATACTACACATAGTATATTATGACAGGGCCCGACTCCATCGTATGGGCCGAGCCAGCGACCCGAATTGTTTGAGATGCAGCCAGACACAGGGGGTAACTACCATACTATTTGGGATTGCTCCGTCATACAGTCATATTGGGAACTGGTATTGGGGGAACCTTAGTATGGTTTTAGACGAGACATTGCCCCTAGACCCCAAATTCATACTACTAGGCATATCCGGGAATGTAGATTTGGGCCGACCGCAGCTTATTTTTGCAATGTTGGCATTAGTAGCAGCGAAACAAGACATAGCTCGCACATGGGGGGCAGCGTTGCCTCCCCAGCTCCGAGATTGGAAGATGGGGATGGATATGTACATGGAGGCAGAGAGGGTCCCATACAAAGCGAGAGGGCGCCTGCGAAAGTTCTGTAGGGTATGGGGTAAATGGAGGAAATATTATGGGCTCGATGGAGGACTGGGTGATGACTAGTTGGCCAATGAGAGGAGCCGTACTGCACCTTTGCCAAGATAGCTGGCCGGCCTGTTTTCGGACCCTTTGGGAAAGCACAGCGTGGGGGATGCCGCTACAGGGATCAATAATTGAATGAGACTTACAGACTCATACAGCCCGCAAAGGGGAGGGGGTGGGAATTTACATGATGTGGATTATATATGTATATCTTTGCACAAATGTATCCAAATGTGACAAGCTTCTCTTCGTTTTTTGGTTGATAAAAATGAAAATAAAAATATTGAAAAAATATATATATGGTCCTGAGGTCACCTTTATGTGCGGTCCTCTAGAAGATGGGTTTTTGAGAGAGTATGTGGAGATGTATTTTTATTATATACACTGACCAGGCCTGCACTGATCGAGTGGTCTCCCAGCAATGGCCCAGCTTTAAAAGGTACCAGGTGCCCCTTGTCCCATATACTTTTTTCACATGGACTGGAACCCTAAGAGGCCCAACTGAGTACTAGTGCTCGAGAATGGGGTATACAACTTCTGGGTGGAACACATATAATCTTGATGTACGCAGATGATCCTCTACTATTTGTAAGGGACCCTGAAGATAGCTTATCTGTGGTGATGCAAATTTTAATAGACTTTGCTCAAGCCTGAAAATCAATTGAGTGATCATGTGTATTTCCTCTGTGTAATAATGTGCTCCCAGGTCAATGTCCCCTATCACACGCCTTCTACTTTAATGGTAGTCTGAAACACTTCAATAGCTGCAGATTCGAATTTTCCATGCTAATAAGCACTGGTTCATGGGCAATTGCCAATACAACAAAGACCTGGCTTACGAGACTTACTCAAATAACACTTCTGGGCACTGCTTTCAATATGGGGTTCTCCTTTTACACCCAATTTTTAGGCACCCTGTCCAATTTCAGCAGTCCCAATACTCTCCAATTAATTTTTTTTTTTTTTAAAGGAAGAAAAAAGAGAAGAGTCACTGTCAATCAAGTCGCCTCAACACACCTTTTTCGCCCCCACAACATGTGAGTGAAAAAACACTTACTGAAAAATAAGTGCTAGAGTCAGAGGGCACCTCACGTATGCAACACCAGGGAGGCTACCAGCAGGTTCTCGCCAGTATGCCCACGTATATCATCATTGTTTGCCCACTCACTGAAACAAAATAAATAGTGTCCAGGAAAAAGACAAGAAAGACAGAAGAAAAGAAATCAACTTGTCCCCAGATATAGAACCCGTGATATGCAGAGAACATTATGTTCAGTGCAACTTAAAATCGAGTTAAGACTCACTATTACGTTGCCCTCTTTATTTAAAAAACGTGAGCTTACTCAAATTAAAAGCCCTTCAGGTTGCTAACCTTTTCCAAGAAGGCCAACATGTTTCATTGCCAATTCACAAACGTTGTGGCAAATTCATCAGGGCTAAGGGTTCAATCACTTGCCTCTCTGGACAGTACTTTGTGTAATGCGGGTTGGCTGACAAGACAAAAATAACAATGATAATCTCTCAATAAAACCTGGATAACCAGATACAATCATACTACAACGTAATATGTAAGCATCACTTCATGGGTGCCAATCATGTATAGTTACCCGGTGTCGGCAGGGGGCTTTCATACCAGCCTGCACCAGATCAAAAGGGGAATGTGCTCCACTGTTACCCCTTATTTTGAAGCACTACCGTTGCTTATCAGTTACACCTGTAGGAAAAATAATAATAAACCTTACATCAACGCTGTAATTCTAGTAGCAGTTCCAGTGTCCCTTTTCTATTTATCAGGTATACGCTGACCCGGTCTCAATAATAGAGCATTACAGCAACGCTGTAATTATCGTGTCTCTTCTCTCCCTATTAGGTGTATACTGACCCTATCTCAATATCATCGTTTTCCCAAGTAACGTTTTCGTGCTCCGTAACAGTCGATAAATCATTTGCCTGGTCAAAGTACATGTATTATCCCCCATAATAATGCATATCAATGGGCATTCTGGAAACTGCGATATATCCCAGCAATACCTGATTTTTATGTGGCCGTATCCTTAACTTCTCGAATTTCATCACACTTACACTATATCTTCCTCACGTTCTTATAGTCGACTCTGCTCACAGGGCTTTATACTAGCCCTTCAAAATCACCAAAGGTACAGCCCCGGTGACCCCATGTGTATTCTTACCGCACCCGCAAATGGATGGCACCGCGTCTCGTCCCAGCATCAACACATGATGAGTTTCCGGGCAATATCTACTTGTCACTGTGTTGCGCGCCGGTCACGTTCCGATCATGTGACCGCGCACTATGTTACAAGTCAGCTGACTTTAGCCATTACTCCGGCGGCCATATTAGAACATTTCGATGTTTGTATAGTTCTGAAGTACCCGTGTGTGTTACACTGCGGGTTCTTCTTCACTACACGCCCAATGCCACAGCGTTGTATTCACATGAGTTTAGTATGCTTGCAAATTCAAGCCTCACTCTAAAGCGGCCAGGATTTGGAAGGAATATCTCAAAATGGGGGTATAGTATATACATTCATGCCTCCATATATATAGTGTCTTAGTTTTTTATCACATCAAAGTACTTAATTAAAAAACTTAGTTAAAAACCAAGGTCCACATATGTCTATAATTCACTAGGTGTAGTACTTGTTCTCCATAGCGATATCTTTATGCAGGTAATGCTCACATTTTACATTACCGCCTCAAAAAAATTTTTAAAACAGTTTATACTCCAAATTCATATATTGCCCTTTCCATTACTTTATTGGCCAGAAAAATACAAGGCTGCTGCTGGTTTAACATGCCTTAATTGATATTGTACATACATATCTATATCCTGGCTTAATGGACAAGTCAGTCGTAGAGCCCTTCTTATCTACTGACTTTATTCCATTCAATATGATTGTTCAAGCCTGTCTGATCTACTCTCTCAGAAAAAATCCACCGGGCTTCCTTGTTGGCCAGTATTCTTTCAATACTGCCACTGCCAGTTATTACCCTCTCCAGGACAACCCATGTCAATGCTCGAAGATCATGTTTACTTTCATTAAAATGCTGTACCAGACGTGTTGTAAGCTTGCCTTCTTTGATGGTACTTAAGTGCTCTTGGATTCGCACTTTATCTTTCCTAGTTGTTGACCAATATACTGTAACCCACCGTGGCATGTCAATCTGTATATAACATTAACTGTATTGCAATTTGAGAATTTATTCAAATGGCATGTTCGACCATTGTGCAGCTGTACAGTATTGGTTTTTTCAGTTAGTTCGCAGACCGAGCATCCCCCACATGGGTAATGTCCGGTTGGCATCGTGGTGCTCTTTGGTTTTTGTAAATGACGAGTATGTACAAGTTTATCTTTCAAATTTCTCGAACGTTTAAATGCGAATCTGGGTTGCGGCATTATAAAATCAGCAGTAGACAGCAGCGGCCAATGTTTCCTGATCGCATGTCTTATCTTGGAGGCTAGAGGATCGAATGTCATAACCACAGGTAAACAGTCACTTGCTTCCCTCGTGTTCTTTTCCAATAAAGCCTCCCGGAGAGTATTGCGTGCCATTTTACGGGCCCTGTTAACTATCTTCTTTGGATAAGCTCTTTGCATCAATTTATCTGCCAAACCTTCAGCTTGCTGTGAAAAGGACTCAACAGTTGAGCAATTACGACGGTACCTCAAAAATTGCCCTACGGGCAAATTATCCCGCAGGGCTTTTGGATGGTAAGACTGATAGTGCAGCAATGAATTCCTATCCGTCCCTTTCTGATGCACCATAGTGCACAGTTTATTATCCTGTACACTAATGTCCAAATCTAAATATACTGCATGTTCATTACTCTTTGTCCAAGTAAATCGCAGACTGTTCAACCAGTCCAAGAAATCCAAAAGGATACTTTCTTCTCCAGACCATATACATAACACATCGTCAATATATCTCTTCCAGAGACCAATATGTCTCTGGAAGGGATTTGACGAGTGATACAAAAAGTGTTCTTCAAACTGGCCTACATAAATGCAGGCCAGACTCGGTGCAAAAGTTGTGCTCATTGATGTACCGGACACTTGCAGGTACAGATCATCCTTGTAACATAAATAGTTCCGTGTCAGCGCAAGTTCTATGCACTGAAGCATGAACGATTGAGGGGTGTCATAAAACCATTCTTGTTCCCCCAGGGCTCTCGCTGCTGCCACCAGCGTAGCTTCCTGGGGGATACTAGTATACAGCAATTCTATATCAATTGTAACTAAGAATTGCTGCGTAGAGTCAAATGCCAGAACATTCAAAGTATTCAGGATATCAGCAGTATCCCGTACATATTATGGTTGCTTAAGAACAGACACTCTTAAAAAGAAGTCCGCAAATTGGGACAGCGGCTCAAGTATGGAAGAAATTCCCGATACAATCGGGCGCCCGGGGGTGGGGGGGGGGGGGTCATTGTGCCTTATGCACCTTAGGTAATTTATAGAAGGCCGGAGTTCTAGGCTTGGTGTTAACAAGAAACTCGGCCTCCTTACTTGTTATTCGTTTTTTGCTTTTAGCTTCCGCCACTACCTTAATAATGAGATCTTGGAGTTCATGCACGGGGTCCCTAGGGAGTGGATGATAGTTTTTTCGCTCACCTAGCAACCTCAAAACTTCGTTGTCATAATCTGTGGTTTTCATAACTACGACCGCCCCGCCTTTATCGGCGGATTTTATAGTTATGGTGTCATTGTTTTGTAATGACTTTACTGCCTCCCAGTCTGCATGGCTCATATTATTAAAGCCATTATGTTGATCAGATTGTTCGAATTTCAAGATCTCTTCCAAGACCCTTTGTTCAAATACCAGGACCTCAGGTCCCATTGATGAATTTGGCAGGCAGAACTGAGACGGACGCCGTAAGTTAGTCGAGAACACCGATTCTGGTTCTAATTCGGGACTGGCAAAAAAATGTATGTTTGATTTTTCTCATTGTTTCATGGAATGTCGTGGAGTGGGGGCATATCCTAATCCTTTATTAAGGACAATGATCTCGTTGGAATTCAATTCATAATCTGACAAATTCATAACAATGTTATTTAAAGCGGGGTCCTGCCCCGACTGCGTGTTATGCATGGGGAGAACATTGGCCATTGCTGTCTCTGGTTCTGTTGGGTACGGCCACGGCCCCTCTGTGCCCCTCCTCCTCTGTTTCCCTGTGAGTTTGTCCTAAAAAAGAGTGCAACAGAGCACCCAGGTCCTCATTGGACTTGGACTGTGGGTCGAACCTAACTCTTCACTGGATTCTGAGGTTGTACCCCCTCTTCTTCCTCACTTGAGGTATTATCGAACATCCAGTTTTGTGGTGTTCTCCTCTGGTGTTGTCTGCCCCCCCTCTGGTAATGCACTTGGGACACCTGTTCACTGCCCTGTTGGTAATGTTTGTCATCAACATAAGGAAAAGGCCACTCATGTGTGTACCTCTCAAGATTTCTATGCAACCCCTTTATTTTCTGACTAACCATGTAATTCTTGTACTAAGCCAAATCATCTTGAATCCGCAGTAACTATTCTTTAGTGTCATTAATAGTAGTGTCTTTCTTCAAAGTTTCCTCTAGTTCTAAAATCTCCACTAACAAATCATCACTCAACTTCTTTGCCGTGTTGATAATTAATATCAGCCAGTCACTTGTGCATTTATTGGCGATGTAACTCCAATCTAATCTAAACTTCTTATCCTCTAAAAAAAATTGAGGCTCTATTCTCACAAGTAGACTAGCTGGTGCTGCTCCGGCACGGAGGTACTCTGTCATGAGTGCTCCATGTAGAGCCACCCTGACCTGCCGTTTTTTTAGTGTTACTTAACCTCTCCCACTCTTCTCTTCCTGAGCTAGTGTTGGTTAGTGATGAATCTGGAAACAGTGAAGGGCCTGACAGAATCGCAGCAATCTGATCATCAGAAAACGCCAAGCAATTCCTATCCATCCCTTCTCAACTATGCCTTTAGTATGGAATATGTATGTATTTTTTTAATAAGGAATATGTATATATTTTTCATGGGCAATCGCGCCAGGTTTCTATCCAGTTAGAATCAGTTGTTTCCCTTCTGGGCTAGATTGGCCTGGTCTCCCAACGGGAGGATCACTGTTGCTAAACTGTTAATCAAACTTCGTCTCCTGTATTATTTGGCGGCCTTCTCCCCTGAGGATAATGGGGCTTTTTTTTATGTTTTGTTTTTTGGGAACTGAATACTCTTCTCTCTAACTTAATTAGGGGACAGGATAGGAAAAGGCTGGCACTGATGAAGGGCATACAACCATTGGACCAGGTGGAATGGGGCCCCCAACGATGAATTTTATTATCTCACAGCCCTGTTTCAGTGGCCTATGAGATGGTGCAGAGAGGATGACGAAGCAGAGGGTACTGAAGTGAGGGGGAACATAGATCTTTTTCTTACTTTCGTTACTCTTACAAGAGCTGCACAATTGACATGGGGGTCAGAAGTGATAGAGCCACCATTGGACTACAGCAAAGATCACAGCAATTACAATACAGAGAATGCCAGGAAGAACCACCCCACACATAGACTGGGATACGATTCTGGTCAACTTAAAGGCCAAGTCTGATGAAAGGCCTCCTTGATAAAGCGGCATGTGTTTCTCTATTACTTCGGATGAATGGATACTTCCAGTATGGGCAGACATTATGATCTGGTATGGTCAATGTTACATGGCGTTAGATTGGGAGTAGGACCCCCAGCCCCCCCATATAACCCCCACTGGATTTTAATTGCAGTCGTTTTTACTTGGGTACCAACCAAGGGACCACATTGCATATAGGCTGTCTCTTTCTCTACCTTACTGTTACACTTCGATAGACTATTTTGATTGTATTAGTTTGTTTTTGTCTGATTTAAAGGTTCATGGTCGCATGTTGTTTTGTTATGGACATGTAAAGATAAAGGGATTATTCACAAAGGTAAATTGAGATCAATCTACATGTGTACTTTTTTTTTTTTTACATTTTTCCATACCTTACCCTAGGGAGATCTCCCCATGGAAAATATAAGACAAATTTACAAAGTTCATAAAACTTGGAAAAATTGGTAAAAATATTTTTACAGAGGGTAAAGGTAAACAAAATCAAGCAATGATCTCGAAGCCATCAAAGACAAAAGGCTAAACTAACAGCAGGTTACGAGTTGATAGCCAGTGACATGGACAATACCAATGTCAAAAAACTACTGCTGAAAACGAAACAAACCTTCCAAACTACAGCATGCGCCACCATCATCTACTGCTTATGACCTCACATATTACATTTCTCATGACATACATACCCAACTCTCTGTGTGCGCTCATTCCCCACCCAATTGCCTTGTTTTCTTTTAAAACTTTTTTGGGGTGACCACAGTACTCATTAGTATTTCAAAAAATATTGTTCTTTAGATCTAATGACTGATGTCATCAATGACGCAATTTAACATATTATAAGTGATGTAATATGTGAGGTCATAAGCAGTGCATTTTGGGAGAAAGTTATCATAAAGTGGCTAAACTATAATTATTGTATTTCAGTTTTTTTTTTTTTTTTCAATGATAGTTCTTGTCTCATTTCAACACCTAACTATAACTTCACTTCAATCTTTTTTTTTCAGTGAATTTCTAGTGTTTTGTTTTTTAACATAAGTGGAGACGTTAGCACTGAGCTGAAACGTCACCTTAACTTTTGGTTTTTCCATGGAATGGGGTTCTTTGATCATATTTTAAAATGGCCTAGCGACTAACCCTGAAAACCAGTGAAATTCACCAGTCAGAGTTCAATGAGGTCATTTAGGATGTCATGAAAAATTTAATATGTAAGGTCATAAGCAGAACATGACAGGGTGCAAGTTATAGTTAGTTCGCTGAACTATAACTGGGGAATTTCTGTGGTTTTTAGGTTTCTTTTTGTAACTATAACTGTGTTTTAACTGTGATTTGTTTCAGTGAACTTCTGGGTTCTTTTTTTAACATATGTTAAGATCTGATTGCTAAACCTAATTATAAAATCATGTTGGCCTTTGATTTTTTTAAGTGAATTGATGTGGTTTTCTTTAAAGTATATAAAGCTCTTATTACCAAACTTAACTATAACATCACTTTAATTTTAGCAGTTTTTTCAGTGAAATTCCATGTTTTTTAAAATCATTATTTAAATGTAATTTAATTTTTCGATCTGACCTCTGTTTATGGCTAATGTCTGGCCAGGCCGTGCACCCAACCCTCCGTAGTGGCCAAGACCTACTGTGCACAGACTAATGTTGCGCACAGAAGGGGTTGGTTACAGGGCCTGCGCCTAACAACCCCCCCCCCCTCGGCCAGCCACCCCTGTGACACAAAGTCAAAGATAATTCGCCACAGGAATCGGCCGAAGGGTCTGGCCTGTGGGCAGGCCCTGCTGCCAACTTTCCACAGAGAGTCAACACCACTGAACATATACGGTTCCTTCTTATGACCCAGAGATCCAAAATAGCAGAATGGAGTAAAAGCTCCATTGGCTGATAGGATTTCTCTATATTTTGAATTTTCGGATCCAACAGTTCAGATACCTTTCTCTTCATAACCCCTTCCTGCCTGTCCAAGCACCTTTTTAAATGCAAAGTTCTTGAAAACTTCTAAACTGATTTACACCAAACCAAGCAAAGGTACTTTGTTGAGTAAAGTTCTGCCAGTGCCAAATCTGGTGTAATTACGTTAAGTCATTTTTCTGTATCAGAGAGCAAATATGAATTTTCTTAAGAGAATTAAGATGAGAATGGAACTTTTGGGACTTTTTTTGCTTCCGCTTGACGAACCGAAGTGTAACTTTCCAAACAGATCCCAATTTGGATGAACCTAATAATTGGATGGATTTGTGCAGATTCGTCAAATGGCACCAAAGTTATTAAGAAAACAAAAAATGCCTTTCCTATGGTAACTCAGACCTACTTATAACTACACTGGCTCCATTGCCGCCAGTTTTATATACGTGTGTGTGTAGATATACACATACGCACAACACACACGTGTATATATTTATAATTGTTTTCCATTTTTAATCAGCTGAGAGGAGACACTGGTACACAAGTGATTTGGCCTACAAAGACACACATTTGCATGAGGAACAAAAGCCACACAATATAATTTTTTGTGTTATTCTTACTAGCCTAGTACCTGAAGAAAAGACTGCGAACTACACCCCCCACTTAAAAAGGCAGACCGCTCACATTTTCACCTCTCTCTCTCAAGTATATCTGTTTACCTCATCTACATCTCTAGTCCCAGCTACCTATTACATGCAACCCATTACCTCACCTGTGTACATCATATATCTTTCTCTACCTGGTACCTACCTCGCCTCTCTCTCACTAACTGAACGCTAAATTTACCTCACTATTACTAACTACCTCCCCTCTCAACCTCGCTCTATTTAATTTAATTCTGTTATCTTAACTTCACCTCTCTTACAACCTTAATCTCTCAATCTCTTTGTACATTCATTGCTATTTCAATTTACCCTCTTTACCCCACCTCTGTCTTTACCAATTTGTCTTTAAACATCTACTTCCTCTTCCTCGGCTTCAACCTCACCTGTCTCGCCACTTCACCTCTGTTCTCTGTACACATCATCTTTCGTTCTATCAGTCACCCTTCTCTATGCCTTACTGGCCTGCCTTTCTATACCTCACTTCTCATCCTGACCCTCTGTATCTCACTACTCTACTGTGCATCTCTCTATAGCTCTCATTTTCTCATCTCTCTGAATAATTCGCACCATCTACTGCTACCTCTCTCTAACTCACATCTTCCTACCTTAATGGTCGCTCTACCCCCACACCTCTATAAACCCCACCTTTCTAGCTTTCTCTACGTTTCCTTCTGTCTTAAGTCCTTTTCTTCTCTACCACTCTTCACCTGTCTTTCTACCTGGATAACAATTTTTTATCTTCTTTGCTTTACTTCCCTCCATACTTCACCTATATTTCCAGCTCATTTTACCTTCTACGTAGACCTCTCCCATAATATCGTTCTCTGTACCTCTCTGCCCTTCACATTTCTCTTGGTTGTACAAATAATGGGGTAACCCAGTATCCCTCAGAACCTGGGCAGTGAGTTTCTCTTAGCAGGGCTGGAGGGCACTCCCTAACCATGGCTGTACACCTAGTAATAGGAAAGGAGGGACAGGGCAGGTGAACGAAAGTAAGGAAAACATATTCAGATTTCACCCCACGGAATTGTGAAAATCATCTGAGCAGTGCTTAGTTGTTTTCACTGTTGCAGCGATTGTACAGCCGGATTTATTAGTGGTTACAAATATATGCAACTACATTTTGGGTGCTACGTGCATATATGCCTCATTTTATTAGAATTCCCTAGTCCCCTAAACATTCTCCAAGTCACCTTAAAAGTGTATTTCCTACACCAGAGAAACAGACTGGTTAGACGTTTAATACTAAGCAAAACAATGTTGCTGTAAGACATCTAGGTCTAAGATGAAAGTGATCTAGGGCCCAAGTGCAAAAATAAATGGCTTTATCAACACTTGTTGAAGCCTTTTTTGTACTATTTGTTTGCAGATGCCGGGCAGATTAAGCTTTAAGTTGTTTTCTCCTGAACTAGTGTCGGAAAGTTTAAAATATGATTCACTACAGCATGGCATCTTGAAGATTAGAATTAGCCATGGCTCTGTGATAAATTTAAATATGCTCCAAACAATGAGCCGCAAAAACTGGCTTCCGTGGGCTAAAAAAATAAATCATTAGATTTGCTGTCTCCTATCTGAGAGTCGTCGAATATTTATGCTCTGGACACAGAGAGGCAAAGAGATCTATTTTGTGCCACATGCATTTGTCTTGGCCTGTCTAAACAAATGACGACCAGAATGGTACTCTTTCCTCCTATAGTTTTCAAGACATTTTGCCACCTTACCTCTGTGTGTGGATGAAGCAATTTTCACCAGGGAAGTTGCCAATATCAGCAGTCTGAACTAGACCGACTAACAAAGATAGACCCTCATTATGTTAGGACTAGTTGTTGCGTGAGACTCTGCTAACATCAACATTTTGTGCAGAGGTAGGTTAGAAGCCAATAGAAGCGTGTGTGTGGCTTTCAGAATCTGGTCCCCTGGAGAGAACCCAGAACTCAAGCAGAGTCCAGTAAGGGAATGGATGCCAGGAGCACAGACGAAAAAGCAGGACATGTTGCCACCAGGGCTAGGAAGTCCAAGCATCTGAACCATCAAAGGGAGTGAGTCCAGCACCAGTGCTAGACCAATCTGAAGAGAAGGCAGCACCATCCATTGTAAGGCAGAAATGGTTACGGCCAAATACATGGGTTCTCATCTTCACACTGAAGACATCCAGGGAGAACTTTAATAGTGGTTGGTATAAAAAGTTAGCAATTCCGATATTGGATCTGTTGATCACCTTCATTGTCAGCATGATCTGGTTCTATTTGAGCAGAACATTCTGAAACTGTTTCGATGGTGCTGCCATTTTCAAAGGCATTTGCCACCGGAAACACATGCACAAAAGAAGCCTTTTGTGGGTAAATCATAGGTGCTTATAAGGTATCATATATAGATTCTTCCTGAGGCATGGGAAATGAACAAGAGCACAATCAACACTTTGTGACAAGGGTGAGGGAGAGAACAAAATAGAACCTTGAGTTTATAAATACATACAAAAAAACAAACTGCATGAGAAGTTCTAATTCCTTGCTGTTCCAATGAGCAATAAGTTGCACGAATAGAAGGGGGGGCGCTAGAGAGCCCGGAGCAAGATGGCCGTGCTTTAGTGCGGCTCCGCTGGTCGAGATTGCCATCAGCCTATTATCCGCAATATTTGGTGCGATCGCTTCTGAAGTACAGAGGAATGCCCCGCGATCCTTAAATTGGAGATCTGCCACCCTGTCCGCTCAAACCCAGCCAGGCCTCGCTAATCACAGGGTGGCGGCTTCTGAGGCCGTGGACTGCTGATTTCTCTCCCCCGGCACAGTGACTGATTTCCGTGTTACCGGCCTGGCGACACTGACCTCCCTATCGACTGCCTGACCCCCGGCGGGCTACGGGACGGCTCTGTGTTGTGCCTCGCCGGCCCCCGCGGCGACGTGCTGGGTGGCCGCCATTTTGCGACCCTGAACATTACGGTGAGGAGCTCGCTGTGTAATTCCTACCTGCGGCTGTGGTGCTGTGTCCCGCGCTGGTGATCTGCGGGTGGCTGCGTGATAGCTGAGCTGTGACTTTGCGAGAGACCGGATCATCACTCTGTGGCTCCCGGACGTCCTTGCCTGATGACGCCTCCTCTGAGGCTCCAGCGCCGGCCGCCGGCGCGGCCCGTGACTGCTGCGCGGCCTCCTGGTGGTGGCGGCGGTGAGTCGGCCGTCGCGCCACTTTCACTTGAGCAGCCTACAGCGGGTCCTCCAGCTATATGGACGGCGTGACTGGGTGAGTGCTGCTATCCTGCTCTCCACATAATATAGGCGCGGATCTCGGCGCCACCTGCTTATGTCCTCTCCTCCTTACACCGCATATAGTGCCTCCGCGCAACGAGCGCTGCCATCCTCTATGTGCCGCTGACTACATTGTCGGGACTGTGAAAGCGAGACTCTACACTGCGTGCCCTGCTCCATTCATCCCACGGGAAGATTGAGAATCTTACTACATTGTAGTGACGGCGCCTACTATAATTGCCTATCTGCCTCTGACGCCTTCATAGCAAGCACGTGGCTGACCCTTGCGACCCACGCCTTGTGCACTCACTGACGCAGGAGCGGACCTGTAGCGCTAGCTCAGGGCTGCATACACGCGCCTTGGGGCAGACCCGTCCCTTGTGTTCTGCTCTCTGGGTCCCACCCCCGTTACCTATTCAGGAGGATTGGCAGTGTCCCATTATGGAGAGGACGGACAAACAGCAGAGCAGGCTGAACTTCGAGGCCAAGAAGCAATCTAAATCTCAGGCATCCAACGCTTCGGATACTGATCCTGATCCTGGTGCGACTACAAGGCTGGAGTGCATGATGCTAACTATGCAACAAAGCTTGCAAACCATTGACGCCAAAATTGATCATCTCAACTTACGTATGGACACCATGGCATCGACAATTATCAAACATGGCTTGCAAATTGCGGAGGCGGAGCAGCGAATTTCGACCACGGAGGATCGTATGGAAGTCGTCAGCGCCTCGTGCACCAGCATGGAGAAGCTGCTGGAGGTGATACAAGCAAAAAACGAGGATATCGAATCCCGCTCCCGCCGAAACAACCTCCGTATAAGTGGAATTTCAGAGACCACCAACACCGGGCCCAAGGGAGACACTACTCACGACACTTCTGGGGGCATAGCACTTCTCCAAGGTGCACATAGTTGAAAGGGCTCATCGCTCCTTGGCTGCTCGGCCAATCCCTGGCGCCCCACCTCGTCCCATAATTGCCAGACTTTTAAACTATCGGGACCGGGACACAGCGCTCCGTCTGGCTAGGGAAAAGGGAAAGCTCGACTACCAAGGGATGAAAGTGGAACTCTTTCCCGACTTCACCGTTGCAATGCAACAGGCTCGCCGAGCATTTCAAGCAGTCAAGAAGAAATTGCAAGCTCTCCACATTCAATATGCAATGCTTTATCCTGCCCGGCTGCGGATTCAACATGATGGGAAATCACGTATCTTCATGACGCCGAAGGAAGCGCTTCAATATGCCCGATGGATCGAACCACAGGAGACGCTGCGTGAGAGGAGTGTCGGCTCCGATTCTGAGGGATGAGCATGTGAGACTTTACTGATCATTATACTTAAGTTGCTATATTGCCCCTGCTTTGTTGGGCTACTGCCTACACTATGTTTGGTTTATCCCTGGTCCAAAAGTGGTCCCTGTAATTTGATGGACATTTTCGAAACTTGCTGGTTTGGTAAGATTTGTTGCAGGGAAACTGTTAGTTGTCATTGTTTCCAGCTCAGGTGGGACCTTCATGCTAGATATTGCCCTGAAGGGGTTCTTGGCTGTACGACTCTGCTGGTTGCCAGTAGGCCATGGACTGGTTCGCCTCCCTCTACCTATCTCGACCAACCCTGTTTTTTTTACGGGTGGCCGTGGGCTCATAGTGCTCCACAGTATGGGAATTCCCCAACATGTTCTGGTTTTCGGGAGGATCCCTTCTGTCACCATTGAGGGGTTACTGTTTCTTTCAACTCTTTTCATGTTATGTAACATGTGGATATTACTGCTTTTTCTTTGTTATGTTCACTGGGGGAATGCTCACGGCACGTTTCCAGTGCTGCATTGGGTGGGAGGGACGGTTGGGGAACACTTTTACATTGTGATGACATTGGTTATGGTATGCTGACAGACATTGCAACGTATGACTCATTTGTTAGACAGTAATGTAGACTTTATTGCTAGAAATTACAGACATGGCTAATTCCGGGCGCTCTACCATCTCCTGGATAAGTTGGAATGTACGAGGCCTTAACAATGCTAAGAAAGTGCGGCAGGTGCTATCTTATCTTGACCGGCACCATATCCAAATTGCCCTGATGAGATTATAGACTGGTATAACAGGCTGCTTTACATTCCTTCAAGACTTAGCCTGAAGGCTGCTCTCCATTTAACCTATCACCATAAGGGGTTGTTTGGACTGGTACAGGGTGCCCACTTTAATTAGTGGACAGCATATACCAGGCCAACTTCTCACAATGGTTAATCCCCAAGTAAGACACACAAATGGAATAAGAATCAGTTGCAATAAACTGCTTGTAGGACTATGCACATAGTAAGCACTCTGAATTTTATGGCTCTGACTACAAGAGCTGAAAACGGAGAAAATCAGGGAAAACAGGAAGATATGCAAATAAATTTAGGGTCAAAGACCCTGTGGTAGGATATTATTGCTTATAAGAGACTGTTCTAGTGCACATGATCATCATAAAAAAATGAAGCTGGCAGGTGGGCTCACCCATGTGGTGGAAGGGGATGTCGTTGAGTAAGGCATATGCCCATTGCATGCTCAGGCCATGTAAAACAGTAATAACAATTTGTTTTAAGGAAGGTGTGGCCTGCAAGATGGCTGACCAGACACGTTTCTCGCTAGCTCCACCGACTCCAACTGAATCCCGTCCTTATACTGATTACTATCTCCCATCCGAATCCCGCTGTCTGCCTCTGTAATGTGAGAGACTGAGCCCTGCGTCTGTGACAAGCTTTGAGGTGTCCTGGATGTGCCCTGATACTGGCGTACTTTAAAGAAACAGTCTCATCCACATCAAAATAGGATGGCTGCTGACAGCGTGTGAATGGGAGGCCCTGCGGGCCCTGTCAACGGAGGGGAGTGGTGTCTGTTGCTTGGGAAGCCACAGAGGGTGAGGCCATCGACCAATGAAGCCCACACATTGGGGGTGCAATCGCCCACCGACTGCACAAGGCCAGGGGTCACCATGCGATGGTCATTGCCGTGGTCTTCCTATTCGGGCCGTCACTCTTGCCATGTGTGAGTGACACCCTTTGGCCATACCTGGGACGCTGCGGAGGTGCCCCAGGTGCCCAAGTGACACACATGCAACACGCCAGCTGTCCTGAGCACTGGGCGCCAGAGAAGGAAGGAGAGGAAGCCTTAGGACTCCGGGGGAGCCTAGGAGGGTCTGCCGTCTGGAGCGCTGAGGCGTCCTCCGTACATGAAGCACCAACATTGGGGGTGCTGTGATCCGCACATGGTCCCTAGCCCGCCTGGGAGCTGGAGGAGAGACAGCGGCAAGAGGGTGTTGAACTACTGCAGTCACTGATCCGTGGGCGAGTGCATTGCTGCTCCCGACCCGCAACATAGTTGGCCAGAGTGCAGTAAGGGAGCAGCCCTAATGAGGAGTATTTACTTGCCTCCCCATACTAACTTTGCACCAGCTGGAGGTGCCTATAAGAAAGTGAGAAACTGCTGGGGAGGCTGTGGAGCATAGTCCAACCTTGTGTAAAGCCTTACCCCTGGGTGATTTGTTGTGTTCCTTGGCAGCCCAAATGGGGGGGCACAGGATGATTGAGACTGATTGAGGCAGGTAGTTGACAGCGAGGTGCCGGCGTTGTAGACAGGCCACCCCCGCCACAATGGTGCGAGCCACAAAGCCCACTGGTCGCCCAGTACATTAAGACTGCCCAATTCTTTCGACACACCTGCAGGGTACTAGCAACCAGAACCATTCGGAGGATGGTGCTGATAACAGTCTCCTCCTCTGCTGGGGAAAGACCCTGGGCCTCGCTTCTCTTATTTGGCAGCACCTACACCGTTAATCGGGACAGCCACGGGGGGACAGGAAACGTGAGTGGAGTGGACTAGCAGTGCCTCAGGAGGTTGGAGGGTGAAAGCTCCCCCCTCACCATATACAATGGCGAGAGACAAGGTTCCCAAACAGCCCAGGCAGGGCAAGATGAAATGCTATACCAAGGTGATGCCTGCACAGGCAGAGACCCCAAGTGAACCCTCTGCAATGGCAACAACGCTGTGATTCTGCAAGCCATTCAGTCTTCCAGAGACTCGTTGGAGGATAAAATGGGCGAAGTTCGCTGAGAAGTAACACTGCCCAGGCAAGACTTGTGTAAGGTATCACAGAGGGTGACCGTGGACAAGATGCGAATATCGGAGGTGGAGGACACCACGCATGCTATCCGTGGCGATGTCACTGAACTACAGGGCAAAATGAAAGATCTGCTCTGGAGGGTGGATGACGTGGAAAACCATGCAATGCGGAATAATCTACGATTTATGGGTCTTCCTGAAGTGGGTTGAAGGACAGAATATGGGGCATCTCTTAAGGCTTAGTGAGGGCCTCCATACCCCTAGAGAAGTTCTCCAACTGTTTCATTATAGAATGAGCCAACTGAGCACTCAATGCGAAATCACCAGTGGGGGGGGGCCACAAGGCCTGTGGTTGCTCGTTTTTTCAATTACAAGGACAGAAACATGATACTACACGAGGTATGACAGATGGGGGAAATTCACCACCACGACACCAAGATAATGGTGTTCCCAGATTACTCCCAAGAGGTGCAGAAACAACGGCACACATTTGAATCCATCAAACAAAAACTGAGAAATCTCTGCCTCCAGTATATGCTACTTTATCCTTGCGAAACTTAAAGTTGTGTTTGAAGGGAAGGCTCGTTTCTTCCAGATGCATAAAGAGGCATGGAGAAGGCTTGAGGAGTACATCCCTGAGAAATCAGGGAAAGGCACATGGGAAGACAGTACCACAGTGGTATGGGAAGGGGCGAGACTGAAGAGCCAACGCCCACACAGACGCAGAAGAAGAAGCTTCGGGGGGGGGGGGGGGGGGGGGACATTGCACAGAGACCCCATGACCCACTCGAGCGAGAGGCTCCAGATCTGGCAGGTCGTCAGACACGGACTATGAACTGGTGCACATTTCAGCGATGCCAAACACCACCAAGTCAAGCGGAGTGTTCACCCATCAGCCCTTTGGAGCGGGCCCACACATTGGACTCTGAATCCAAAGATCCACTCTTGCAAGAGATCACAGACATGGCACAAACTGGACAAAATGGGGACATACCAGGGGCTGGAGGAGGACTTCCACCTGAAAACAAAGACAGTTTAAGATATGGAGTCACGCACGGCAATGCCACAAAGGAAAGTGCGAAGGAAGACAATTCCTATATGGTGACAGCAGGACCACTAATAGAGGGTGTTTCCCAACAGACTCTCAATTGTTGTGGTTTGTCTTCCCTGGCCTGTTTCTCCTATCCACTTTTTATTTTCTTTCTAACTTTAAAGTGGCTTGTTAAGTTAAGCAAAGTTACTTAAAGGTTGTACATTACATTTTTCTAGGGGCTACAGACCTCTTCTTTCTTTACTCTGTTTTGGTGAGAGGGATGAGGTGCAGAGTGAGGTAGAACTACAGGGGGTGAGGGGTAAGCTGGGGGGCAGGTGATTTTGTTTTAATGTTCTACTTGTTTCTTGATGCTTTACCAGGCATCACAGAAAGTGCGAGACAATTAATATGGTCCATATTGATTGGTCACCTCGACGTTTTCAAGAGCACAGGTACTTCAGAAAAGCTAGCACAACGCCCCATTGCTGTGCTCTCCTGGAATGTAAACGGGCGTGGCAGCAAGGTTAAAAGGGGTCTGGTGGCTCAATATATCTGCTGCAGCTGGGTGTGGTTCTATTACATGAAACACATTTGAAAGGGACACACTGAAGGTTCTTGGGTAGAGGGGCATAGGTTACCTTGGCCCATACAGCTTCTCTAGTGGGGCCCGTGGGGTGGCAATATTGACTAGAAAGAACCCCCCCTTCACAATTTGTAAAACTTGGGTAGATCATCCGTGACGTTTTGTTGAAGTACTGAGTACTAGAGGTAGAATTCTATGACAATAGTCAGTGTATACGCTCCGCCACAATTACAAACTACAACCATCGCAAAACATACAGATATACTACTTGAATCCACCCTAACATTGCACATAGTCGGGGGGACAGACTTCAACGATGTCATGGCCCCAGCTCTCGACATTCTAGTTCCATGCAGCAGGTGGTACATTCGTCTGACCTGGCACAATTTGTAACGGGAATGGATCTACAGGATCTATGGTGTCAGCAACACCCCAATACGCGAGCATACTCTTACTTTAACGGTGCACATAGAGTATACTCCAGGCTAGACTATATATTTGTATCCAAAGGTGAGGTTGGGGTGATTCCCAGGTTGAATATATGGCAAGAGGTATTTCGGACCACTCAGCTTTATTTATTCGACTGGGCTGGCTGTGAGAGGGAACAGCCATGGGCTAGAAGCTCACAGTGTGGGACCTTAAAGACACTGAGGTATTAAAAGGTCTCCAGATAGATATGGAGCTCTATTTTAAAGAAAATGAACACTCAGTAGAATCCCAAATAGTGTTATGGGAGGCCTTCAAAACAGTATTGAGAGTCAGAGCCCAAAATCTGGTGGCACTGAAAAAAAGGTGAGACAGGGAAGAACTAGAAGCCCTATAGGATAAGATCCTACAATTTGAAAGATCCCAAGTACCAGTCTCGGTTCCGTTAAAGATGTGGCAACTCACAACATACCAAGCAGAATTCAGGGATCTGGCTCAGGAAAAGGTGAAGCAACAAATGCTGGCCTCCCTGCATTATTTGTATGAAACAGGCGATAAGGCCGGCAAACTTCTGGTATGGCTTGGCCGCCGGGAAAGGGATGCCAGATGGGTCCAGTCCATCAGTAGTTACTCAGGGGACCTTCTTGAAACCAATATGATGATAGCGTCGGAGTTTGCACGGTATTATAAAAAGCTTCATGCTGCAAGTCCACTTCCCGAGCTCTCCGTCATTGCCACCTACCTGGCTCCAATCACTATACCCTCCCTTTTGGGTGAGGACCGGGAACCTGTTGAGGCAGAATTGACACTAGCCGACATACAAGAGGCCATAGCCCGACTGCGGGCAGGGAAAACGCTGGGCTCAAATGGTATCCCGGTGGAGTTTTATAAGTGGAACTATAGTCGGCTCGGACCTCATCTCCTGAACCTGCTTAAGGAGGGGAAGTAAAAGGGGGAACAGCCGTTGCATCTCCAGAAGTCAACAATAGTTGTGCTCCCTAAAGAAGGAAAACCCAAAGATAGGTGAGATTTGTATCGCCTTATCTCCCTGTTGGACGTGGAGATCAAAATCCTGGCCATTATTCTGGCGACTCAACTCCTCTTGGTCATTACTCCCTTAATACACCGTGACCAATCAGGATTCATGCCAAGAAGAGCAACTCGACACAATCTGCGCAGAATGCACATATAGATGACCACAGTGCAAACCAGCAAATCTCCTCGCGCTTTTTTGTCATTAGATGCTGAAAAGGCGTGTCACTGCTGTCCACTGGCCCTTCCTGGAGCAGACGCTCTCCAAATTCAGTTTTGGTTCACACTTTGTAAGATGAGTGGCTCTACTGTACAAGAATCCGATAGCCGAGGTCAGAGTGAACGGGGTGACATCCATAGAATTCCACATATGTAGAGGGACAAGGTGGGGCCGTCCTCTCTCCCCCCTATTATTTGCCTTCACAATAGAATCTCTGGCCTGTATGATTAGACAGCACCCTACACAGGTTCCGTATATCGCAGAAAGACGAATCTGAGGAGAAACCCTAATTTTATGCTGAGAATTTGCTCTTCTATTTTTCAAAGCCTGACACCACCATCCGGTTCACTTTGAAGTAGTGGAGGAATATGGGGCCCATTCCAGTTATAACATTAACTGGGCAAAGTCAGTATCATATGTCCCGCAGAACCCTGTATCAGACTTAACACTTCCTCGGGGTCTCCGGCTGTCTACAGAGGGTTTCCAATATCTGGGAATTTTTCTGAACACCTAAAAGGAGCTTTGTGCCAAGCACAACGTTGAGCGAGTTCTCACTAATTTCTTAACTGACATTGAGCGATAGAGGGGTCTTCTGCTAATGCTGATGGGCCGTGCGACCCTATTTACAATGATCACCCTATCCAAATTACTAAACGCACTCCAGAACACACACTACCCAGTGGCCACGTCTGTGTTCGCCTCTTTTAATAGAGGATTGGCAACGCTACCATGGGATGGAGGCCACCCCCGAGTGTCGCTCCACAATTTACAATGGTCTCAATACAATGGAGGCCTTACGTTGCCGGACATCGAAGGTTACTACTGGAGTCTCATTTAATTGCCATAAACGATTGGATATACTCCCCACAGGATCATTCCACATTTCGTCCTGAAAGAGCAGGGTGAGAAAAGCGTACGCACCTACATTCATTGTATGGGGGCGCGGGTGCCCATGCATTGGCTCCGGCAACACAGGTATCCCTACTAGTATGGCCTAGGGCCACCAGAACATTATGATAGGCACGTAGGATAACCCAAGAGACCCCTCTTTGGAAAGGTAGTTGGCTGGGTGCAGTTTCCAGACTTGGTGGTTTTGGGACATGGGACAGAATTGGTATATCAACAGTACGAGATATACTTGAAGAAGGAACATTGATGTAATTCCCCTCATTACAGCTGGAATACGAGCTAAAACCCACCCAATTTTTTTAATTTTCACAATTTCGCCATGCCTGGCAGTTAGAGGGAGTAGACACAGAGGATATTCTGGTGTATGCTCTGCTGAGAGGGCATATCCTGATGGAAGCCCTAGATAGAAAGGCTGTATCACAAACATATTGGGCAATCAATAATAATATGCCCGACACAATGGTGCACCTGAGAGAGAGAGATGGTCAAAGGACATGGCTACTATGGAGGATGTAGATTGGGAGGTGGCCCTGCTGCACCTCAGAGAGGTGGCCATTATGGCACATCTGCGCCTTATTCAGTTCAAAGTGTTACACAGGACATAGTACGATCTCCAGAAGCTATACGCTATGGGTAAGGCTCCAACACTTACATGCCTGAGATGTTCAGGGGACATGGGCTAATTTCTATACACAACATGGGTCTGCCCTCACATACAGGCATACTGGGTGGAGATTATCAATGAACTGTCTTGAATAATAGGGGAAAATCTCCCATTGGACCCCAAATTCGTTATCCTGGGGTTCCCCAGTGATGTGGGTCTCCCCCGGGCCAAACTTATCTTTACTGTATTGAGCCTAGTTGATGGCCAAAAGGGATATTGCGAGATACTGGGGTGCTTTGGAGATGCCTTCTCTGGAACTTTATATGGCGGCAGAGAAAGTGATATATAGTAGCAGGGGATTCCCACGTAAATTAAGGAAGATCTGGGGTTGGTGGAGGGCTTACTATGGTATGGATGGAGATGATGGTGATACTTCCCCATCTATAGGCAATTGAGAACAAGGGACCCACATTGTTAAGGAATGAAGATGCTGATTATCTCTACATGGTATTTACAATTTGCTAATATGTGGCCAATGACTTTCAGCTTTCAAAAGAGTAGGCTAGGTTGTTAAGTTCAGAAGACCGGAGCAATGACATTTGTGTCAGCTGCATGGTTTTTAAAGAAGGATTGATGACTGCACCCTTCAGGGATCTAGGTATAGGCCAATATAGGAATAGTGAGTTAGATGGAACTCTTTGGTGCCCAATGGTGGGGAGGCAGGACCAGGACAGCACATTGGTTTGCTCTTGACAGCAAGCCAATTCAAGTCATCTTCTTTCATTGGGCTCTAGTGAGACAACGGTGGGCTTTTGGAAATGTCAATGTTAAAAATTACTGGCTTCCTATTATCCATATTTTTGAGTTGAAGAATGTTTAAGCAGATCATCAAAGTGTTCCCTGAAGATGCTAACAATTGTCTTTGTCTAACGTTGTAATCCTTTTTAATCATCTTCTGAAAACTCTTGTGTGAATCTTACATCAGACCTTGACTGCCTTAATGCTAGATCGTCATCAAAGGTGCTACACCTCGACTCCTACTTTCAGTATTAGACCATTTGCTGGATGATTTAGTCAGTGGTTTAGTTGATTGTTGTGACCTAAATGTTTTTCAAATTCTAATGCCGAGGGTTTATCTGGTTATTTTCTCGGTTAATTTTATAGTGCCTGTTATGAAATTCAGAAGCTCCTTACCTACATCTAATTCAAATAGTGCAAACTACACAAAAGACAGTGGTACAATTTACATTACCTCATTACAGATGGAGCAAGTAGACCTTTCTCACTTTTGACCTAAGGCTCCTCATCAATAATAGTTATTCTTGATGAGTGCTTGGTGAACCATTTCCCTGCCTTATATTCTTTTAGTAATACTCTCAATATGTTTACCATATACCCTATTAATGTGAAATATTGGATGGCACAGATAAAAGCTTTCATGTTAGCTGGGACAAAGAATCAACAGCTTGGCAAAACATCTGCAGCCAAACATATTCTTGACAATTTTTTTAATATGCTACAGTGCTCTGGGAATCATTTATCCTCAAAGTAGCAAAAGCAGTATTGGCAGTAGATTAGAATCTAAGAATTGGATGTAGGGGTTGAAGTAATCTCTATAAGAAACTGGATTATTTGGGGTAGGTGACTACCCATTTCAAGGAATATTCACATCCTTTGTCAGGGTGAAACCTCAAAGTCACTAAATTAACCTGAGCTCAACCCCATGGTAGCTATGTCACAGAACAGACATGCTTAACTTAGGGCAATGTGTTAACTATTTCACCTTCTGACGTGGGGCCTAATTTAAATGTTGGTGGAGAGGGAACTCTGTCGCAATCACAACAGAGTCCCTCCTCGTCAACATTATGATCTACCCCCCTGATTTAGAATAGGGTGGACCATAGGTGTGACCACGGCGGAAACTACTTCTCCTCCAATTTGGTCAAAACCCTCAGACGGCCTGTCAGAGTAAGGGTCATCAGAGGTTTGGCTACATGTCCACCAACATCATTTAAAAGGGCGGCAATGCAGAAGTAAGGAGGATTGAAAATTGCGAGGATTGAAAATTGCTCAATGCCACCCTCACCATGGGAGAAAACTCCCATGGTGGGAGGTGGGGCGGGGGTAGGGGGGGATTTGGCTTGGGCGTTTTCATTAAATCCATAAAGAAAATCCCACTTTGGGGTTTTCTTGTTGAAAATTAAAAAAACATTGAAATTTTGCCGTACAGCCCCCGTCATGTTGATAGTAGTCGTCCGTCAAACTTACAATGCATTAACAGGAACCGCCACGACAGCAGTTCCTGACAAGGATAGAAATGCCTGCTGGGCCAGCGGGCATTTCTAAATTTGGCAGGCAGCACCTCCGTCGCGGTGACAGAGTAATTTACTCCATCACCTTGGTGAAAAACAGGACACCCACCAATATTTACATTGGGCCCTTAGTCTTTTAAGTCCCAATTCACCACAGGAGTATACTTCTAAAGCGCCCCTGGACCTCAGGGGAGGCACTTTGAGACTTGCAGGGATTTAGGCAGAGGCCAACAGCAGGGTTTACTCCAGGTTGAATTGCCACTGGTCAGCTGGGTAATTGCAGGAAATGTCTTCTTGCATTTACATTTCTCAAATATAATTGATACAAATCCTACCTTACCATTAGATTGGATTTTTATGAAATATAACTCCTTGAATGTTGTCTGTAGGTGGTACAGGTCAAACGTTATAGATTAAAGTGTATAATTATACAAATCTCTTTTTAAATATGACAGTTACAGTCTGGCCAATAACAAAATCATTTTGGGCCTAGTCACTGGGAGAACATTTCCTTTTTTCTATAACCTACTTTATTGGATTTTGTGCAGTAAAGCAATTACATAACAATACAATGCAAATAATGGGGTCGAGATCCCTGAACAATAAGAAAAACAAGATGCACAGCCCTGCAACCCTCCCTTTGTCCCTTCCCTCCCCACAATTCTTCCCAGAGCTAATAAACAGTATGCGGGTGGTCACGTGCTGTTGAGCGAGGCTATGCTTTGTATGTGCACATTTCAGTGTCCAGTATGCCTGCTCTGGTTGTGAACATTTCATTTTTAATTTAACACACATTTCACTCTTAAATATTATGCACCCCACATTATGGGCTGCAAGGTGTACTTAGGAGTGACTTGTTTAACATTTTAAATCAGGTTTTCCTACCCAGCAAGAGTGATTTTGACAGGTCTGTGCAGCAGGATTCAAGCTGCTACTGTCAGACTACACAGGGTAGGCTTGAAGCTATGTTTTCACTGCCACTGTAGTAGATGCCACAATAGGTACTGTAGTCCGCAGGTGGCATTTATATACCATATTCTAGGTACTTATAGGCAAGTCAAATTAATAAATTAGGATTAACCCAATTTACTTTTGTTTAAACAGGAAGCAGTGGGTCACAGGCACATATTACCTCTGTTTAACAGGGGTAAAGGTGCACAGAATACTAAGTACATCAAAAATAGGGTCCAGGAAAAAGGCAAACAATCTGGGGTGACCACGCAGAGAAGGTGGGCTTTCTACACTAGGGCAAGGAGGAAATATTACTGAGGTTGTTAAAATAGGTTGGGATGTGAGTTAAGGCTGTGTCATGGACCACACAATGTGAAACATATTCATAAATCTTGTACACACCTCACCGATATTAGATTTGGCAGTCAAGCCATGTCTGGGCAGTGATTCGTTAACCTTACATCTCTTTGCTAGCAATGCCAACCAGTTTTCTCAGGCAGAGAACCACATAAACCTCTTATTTGTGCGGAAAAGGTATTGTACAAGGAAAGGTTTTAAGAACGTTGACCGATAATGTCACTTTTTAATAGAAAGCCTCCGAAAATTAAACAATATTTGAAATGTGGCATTAGCCAAGACCATTTGATTTTACTAAAATTCTATGTATAATATTCTTACTTAGAGGGGCTTCTGGCCAGATCTCTTCATCCATTAGTCTGTTATGTCATTCACATTTTACTTCTGGCCACTACAGAATACAACATGGGACGATAGTTCAGCCTACTTAAGCCACTGGTAGATTTCCATCTGAGTGACTGCATTTTGCTCTTTAACAAGGAGCACATGCACACAAAATGTAGATCCCTTCAGTCCCTGTCTTTTAGTGTTTGTATTTTTACCTTATAATTACTCTAGTGTTGCCTTTGTGTTTACAGCCTGATCTAATAGCAGGACACCTTTGATATAAGCACAAGGCACATTGCAGCCTTATCAGTTCCTGTCTCCTCCAATGGCGTTGTAAATTGTTCTCGGAGTGCCCTTTGTTTATCAGACTGCTGTAATTTCACAGCATAGCAAATTCTGTCCAATTGCAGAGGTTCTGTAATACGTTATGCCTTCTTTCTGTCTTGCCTTCTTTTGTTCTTTCTTTCCTTGTTTTTCTTTCCTTCTTTTCTTCTTGCCTACATTCCTTCCTTCTTTCTTGTATTTGGTCTTTCTTTCATTCTGCCTTCCTTCTGTTTTCTTTCCTTCTTACTTTCTTGTATTTGGTCTTTATGTACTTCTTTCCTTTTCTCTTTCTTGCCCTTTTATCTTCATGCCTTTTCTCAAAGGCAAGAGGCTAGCAGCCAATGCCAAACCAATTTGCTTTGTTAAGTCTGTGTTAGCCAAGGCCTTTTGTCTTTACTAAAATTATGTATAGAATATAGTTACTTATAGTGGTTTTCAGCCAGACTTCATCCATTGGTCTGTGGTTGTCATTCACATTTTTCTTCCACCCACTCCTGCTTGCGTCAAGGGGCAATATGTAAGTCCACTCCAGCCACTGACTGACTTTACGGAGAGTTACGGCATGCTTCCCTTTCACAAGGAGCACATCCACATACAAAGGAGTCCCTCCAGCGGCAGGAATTAATATGGTAATGTGTCCATTTTTGAGACCTATAAAACATTTTTGCCTTCAGTCAATTTCTTCTTTTATATATATTGAAGAGGGCCAGCAGCTTCCTGAACAATAACGTTTGGTAAAAACCATGCCAAAACTAAACAAAAATTGTCAATAGGCTGGCGGCCAATGCCAGACTTGTTGGCTTTGCTGATACTTGGTTTTGATACACTGCAAAGGTTGTACCAATTCGTCACACCTCAAAATGACTATTTGGAAAGATCTGTAGAACCCCGGCCTCTCTCTTTACATCCTTTCAAATGGCTGCAAATGAAATCAGACCTATATCATGGCATTCACAAACAGCTGACGTTGCAGCGCCTGTCTGTATGGGGGCATGGGCTACAATATTTTTTTTTTTTAAATGGCATGATGTAATGGGACATCGGTGGGAGCATGCTGTGCTCACCCAACAACTGTCTGCTCCTCCTGATACCTTCTACTCACATGCACATAGCTGAAGCTGTTCCTCAAAAAGAACTTTAACTTTGCAAATGGATGCCCACTTTCAGATATCAGTATCTCATCAACGGTCACAAACTACAGATGTGTATCCTTGAAATATAATATTCTAAAGGTGAGGAGGTCCCTTTCACACCGCCTTTTCTTACTATTGTGAAGGACTCTCAGTCTAGACATCTGCGACTTGCAATGTCTCTTTAGTCCTCAAAAAGAACTTTAACTTTGCAAATGGATAACCACTTTCAGATATCAGCATCCCATCAACCGTCACAAACTACAGATGTGTATCCCTGAAATATAATCTTCTAAAGGTGAGGAGGTCCCTTTCATACCGCCTTTTCTTACTATTGTGAAGGACTCTCAGTCTAGACATCTGCGACTTGCAATGTCTCTTTAGTATTTGCCCTCACAAAACCTACAATTTCAAGCACTGCATGCATTGCAAGTACAAAACACCTGCAATATATGATACCCAAAGTACATTCTAAAATAAAGGGGGCCTATTCACAGAACTAATCTGAGATAAAATCCTAAACGTACTACTTTTGGTGTTCACAGAAGGCATTTAGTAGTGGGAAAGTTAGGAGTACTAACTTTACTACTACTACTAAATGCCTTCTGTGAATACCAAAAGTAGAAAGTTTAGGATTTTATCTCAGTTTAGTAGTAGTTAAATTAGGAGTCCTAACTTTACTACTACTAAATGCCTTCTGTGAATACCAAAAGTAGTTAGTTTAGGATTTTATCTCAGATTAGTTCTGTGAATCAACCCCAAGAATATCAACTAATACCAGACAATGCAGCTCGAGCACCACCATGTACGTACAAATGGGAATTAAATCATGGCTTCAGAATGTTAACCCCTTCCCCGCTTATGACGGAACCGCTCCGTCATGAGCCACGGTTGCCGTGTGCTCATGACGGAGCGGTTCCGTCATGTCACAACCATTGGCAGCCGCTTCGCCTACGCGGCGCTGTTTCCCCGCCTGTGCGGGGGGACAACGCAACTGGGCGGAGTCATGACGGAACCGCTCCGTCATGAGCACAGCTCAACCGTGGCTCATGACGGAGTGGCTCCGTCATGAGCACAGCGCCACCGCGCTGCCCCCCCCGCACCCCCCAGCGCTGCGGCGGAATTCCCGCCGCAGCGAAGGGGTTAAATGGGCACACATCAACAATAAACAGAAATGTGGTTTTGTTGGGACAAGAAGTCAGCAACTGAGCAGCTTTGTGGACTTGAAGGCTGAGTTACTTTCACCATTAGTCTCATATCACAAGACCCTCAGTGCTAAACACTGCAGACACCACTCCAACCGTAACCCTAAATAACTGAAACATATGCATCGTAATTTAGTGGGGCTTTATTTACAAGACAAGATCTTCTTATACTTGGATACAGGATCGAGTAAAACACCACTGATGTTTCGAATAGACTGGCTCGCCCACAGATCCTCCATCTGCGGGTCCCTTCCCAAAGGGAAAGTTCCAAATTGTGCACAGGAAATGACACACAGACCAGGCGGATCTCAGGCAACTATAAACACTAGAAAAATTCTCAGAATACAAGTCATCTCACATATTTTTGAGATACCAGTAATTAAGGCTATACCCACTATAGATTAACCCCTTCCATGCTCATGACGGAACGATTCCGTCATGAGCATCGGTTGAGCTGTGCTCATGACGGAACCGTTCCGTCATGGCCCCGCCCGCGCTCGAACCCTTCAGCACCGCGGGGGAATCCGCGCAGCGCTGAAGGGGTTAAATTACATAATATTAATTCAAATACATTCATAAAAATAACCAATAACAATTCTCATAGTTAACATTCATTTGTCCTTTCCTCTGCATGTATTCTGTGAAATGTAATAACATTTAGGGCCAGATTTGCGATCTGCAAAATAGCACATTGCAAATTGCGAGAACATTTGCGACTCGCAATTTGCGAGACGCTATTTCACATGTACAACAGTGAGTTGAACACTGTTTGCGATTCCCAATGGGGTCGCATATTGCGAGGCTCCTGAATATTAATGAGCCTCTCGCAATTTGCGAGCCCATTAGGAATGACAGGCCCTTCCAAGAATGATGGCCTGCTGGGCTCAGCAGACCACCATGTCTGGGACGGCTTTTTTAATGAAGAAGTTTTTTTAGTTATTTTAAATGGAGCCCGTTTTCTTTAAAGGAAAATGGGATGCATTTAAAAAAGAATAATTAAACTTTTCAGTTTCATTTCTTTGAAGACAGGCAGTGGTCTCTGTAACCACTGCCTGCTCTTAAAAAATATTTTCCAACATACTCACAAAGGGGAAGGGGTCCTCTGGGGACCCCTTCACGAGTGGTTTACCACCTACTTGAAGTAGGTGGTAAACTGAGAGTGTTTTGCAGCCGCAAAACACTAGTACATAGCATGTTGACTCGCTATTAGGAAGGGACGCCCTTTCCTAATACTGAGAGTCGCAAATGCTATTTTGCGAATCAGTGACTCGCAAAATAGCATTTGTACATGCTATTACCCTTGGCCGCAAACGGGAGGTTCTCCAATTTGCGGCCGCAAAAAAGGGTCGTACATCTGGCCCCTAGTGTTCTTAACAGTCGAGTTAAAACACAACACTCTCAAAATAGGTTGAGGACCACAGTTGTGGAGACTTGGTCAATAATGAGTTAAATAAGAAGTACAACAAAAGTCTCTTTATTCTTCAAAATGTGTCTTTCCTTCTTTGGGTGTGTGCTGATGGTCTAGTGTACAACTTCGGAGATTGTGTCTACTCGTTTGGTAGAATGTCTGAGTTGGTGGTCAATTGTGCTAATAATACCTTTCAGACATGGTAAAAGCACACCAAGATATTGTTTAAGGCTTAATGCCTTATTTAGTTTACAGCGCAATATGCACTGTGTACATAAAGGCAATGACTGAATGCTGCTGACTGGTAAAAATGACCAGCAAGCCTAACACATGGCATTTTTATCACTCTGCTGCATTCTTACTGCCTTCTTAGCAAGGCCTTTAGTCACCTAGGCACTGATTTAGTTTGTTGAGAACTGAAATTTCTTCGGTTTCAGGACTAAACAATGAGTAGAATCTATGGGCTCAATTTATTCCTTCATATAATCCCTTTAATGTAGGAAATTCAGCTGGTAGATTCTCCTCCTTATTTAGCATTTCATTTTTTTTTAATTAGTATTTTCAGTTACAACCTAACTCTAAGTAAGACCTGGAGGAAATGACTATCTTTGGAATGATTTCCCCCTCCCCCCCCAATGTTTGCTCTATCTTTTTTGCTGTCATTAGAACTCTAAGCACATTATCCCTGCTAAACAGGAGTAAATTGCCCGTGCTCCTTCTTTAAAATGGTACCAAAAGTTTTACTGTATGTTTAATTAAAATCTTTACAATATTTTGTTCACGGATAAAACAGTACATTTTAACCATAGGTAAACGAACACATTGAAATAGTATAAAAACATCAAGTATATGCAATAATCTAAGATTGACTGTGAGGGATTTTGTCCATAGGTGGCCCGTAAAGTGTTTGGTCGTAATTGAGGAGCTGGACTTGAATATTATGGGGTGCATGTAGCTGGTAAAGTGCTACTGGCTGAAATAAAGTGCAAATAAAGGTGTGACTAGCTGGATTAATGTGTGCCGAAGGCCAGTGGGCGTTCTGCCACAGGGATGTAATTGGGAGAGTATCAATCAATCAATCACTTATTTGTAGAGCGCACTAATCACCCGTGAGGGTCTCAAGGCGCTGAGCGGGGGTCGGGGGCGCAGCTACTGCTCGAACAGCCAGGTCTTGAGAAGTCTCCTGAAGGTCAGCAGGTCCTGGGTCTGTCGCAGCTGTGTGGGGAGGGTGTTCCATGTCTTGGCAGCGAGGTAGGAGAAGGATATGCTGCCGGTGGAGGTCATGTGGATGCGTGGAACGGTGGCGTGGGCGAGGTTGGTGGGGCAAAGCTGGCGGTTCGGGGTGTAGGTGGTGAGACGCTTGTTGAGGTATGCTGGTCCGTCGTTGTGTAGTGCTTTGTGGGCGAGGAGCATGAAGGTGATCCTCTTGTTGACTGGGAGCCAATGCAGGTCTTTCAGGTGGGCAGTGATGTGAGTGTGGCGGGGGATGTCGAGGATGAGGCGTGCGGAGGCGTTCTGTATGCGTTGAAGTCTTTTCTGGAGTTTGCCCGTGGTTCCTGCTTAGAGGGCATTGCCGTAGTCCAGTCTGCTGCTGACGAGGGCCTGTGTGACCTTCCTTCTGGTTCTGGTGGGGATCCATCTGTAGATCTTGCGGAGCATGCGGAGGGTGTTGAAGCAGGAGGAGGAGACGGCATTGACTTGCTGGGTCATTGAGTGCGATGATTCCAAGATGAACCCCAGGTTGCGTGCGTGGTCGGTGGGCGTGGGTGCAGATCCCAAGGTGGCTGGCCACCAAGAGTCGTCCCAGGCGGAGGGAGTGGATCCGAGGATAATGACATCTGTCTTGTCGGAGTTAAGTTTCAGGCGGCTGGTCTGCATCCAGCTGGCGACGGCCTTCATTCCTTCGTAGAGGTTGGTTTTGTCGGTGGCTGGGTTTTTGGTGAGTGAGAGGATCAGTTGAATGTCGTCGGCGTAGGAGACTATGTTGAGGTTGTGCGAGCGGACAATGTTGGCGAGCGGTGCCATGTAGACGTTGAAGAGGGTAGGGCTGAGGGTTGATCCTTGGGGCACGCCGCAGATGATCTTGGTGGCTTCGGAACGGAAAGGGGGGAGGCGGACCCTCTGGGTTCTGTCAGTGAAGAAGGACGTGATCCAGTCCAGGGCTTCGTCGCATATTCCTGCGTCATGTAGGCGTGTGCGTAGGATATGGTGGCAGACGATGTCGAAGGCGGCCAAGAGGTCCAGGAGGATGAGGCTTTCTCCAGACAATTTTCTCATTTATTAATGTCATTACCAATCTGTAAATGTTGCAGGGATTTCAGAGTGGCCTTGGCGTAGTTTGGGTGCCCAAGTATGGCTTGGTGTGTGGACAGTACTTCATTAGTGGCAGGCTGGTTTCAGAGGTGTTCATTCCGTGAGCAGTTTGTGAGTCCTAGTTTGCCTCCTTTAAGTATACTTGAGTAAAGCTAATGTACTTGCCGATTTTGGCCAGCTCAGAAGGCTCAGTGATAGTAAACACGAGATTCCTTGCACCACTGCATGTTCAAATTCAATGCCCTTGGAAAAGAGGTTTTAGCAAGGTGCGTCTAGCATTCAAAAGCATTGGGCAACAGCAGAATAAATGATTAAAGGACTCAGATTTATAGGCACAGAGTCTGCAGCTGAACATTTTAGAGACAGAGGTCTGGGGTTTAGCTCTTTGATATGTAGTCCCATCAGTCTTGCAGATGTCATTTGCTTAAGCCAGTTTTTTCCAAAGTGTGCTAAGAAGGTTCGGCTGTGGCCTGAGGCAGCGTGGCTATGTATCAGTATATGGTTTTCCCAAGGCTCGTGGGGACTCTTCTTGAAATTCCCCATGTCACTTAGTTTAAACAGTGTCCTTGTCTGCTTTTTAAAAATTGCTTAGAGTGCAGTTTAGGGGAGGCAAAGCTTGTTTAGCTCCATCTGGAATATTTGGAGATAGGCGATTGATCTTTGGAGATAGTTTGACCAGAGATTCTTTTCCAATGAGATGCTCTGAAGGCCAGTTTTCAAAGATTTGGGCGGTGCCTTAATAATCCTGTAGTAGTACTTTAGGAAGGCTGCCACACTCGCCCATTATTGGCCCTTTAGTCCAAATTCGTTTTTGTAGAGACTTTTCCAGCAAGTTGGAGACTGTCCCGGAAAATTCACTATCGTAGGACAGCCCCGACACTTCCAGCCCTGCCAAGACCTGGCACCCAGAAATTTAAGGCATCCACCCGCGCTCCAGTAGCTGCTAACCTTTAGTACCCACATATAAAAATGCATCTTTTCAAACCTATCTTATCCACCAAAACTCTGATTTGTGGCCGTGACCAAGCGAGGATAATACGTCTGCTCCCAGAGAAGGACAACCACATCGAACAGGCGTATTTTCAAGCAAAAACTATGAAATTCTATGGTCAGAGGCTCATTGCACCTGCGTCGAATCCAAGCACAGCGAGACTTATGACTGCGCTTTTGAACATGGTGGAAGGGTGAGCAGGAAGCCGAAAGCCACTCTCCTGGTCTCTCACTCAGGGTGCATCGTTGGGCTCTCCTGCCCCTAGGGTTCTAGAGAGCGGCTTAATACAAGTGCCATGGGCGGACGCAAATAAAGGATACACACCGCAAGAACTGGCCTGGGGACATATCTAGCCAGGGGTCCTATTTATCCCACGATTCTACGCATTGAAAGCTCCTGCTGCAACTTTCTGCCAGGTGAGACGTTGTAACGTAGCAAAGCCGACTCGTTTTCATTTCATCCTTTGAAAGCACTTTTTTGCTACAATCAGGACATCGCGTATGCGATTTGCCCCTTAGCGGAGGGGTTGTTTGTATTTTGGAATGTCAGAGCAGCGCTATAAAACAAATGAAATATTTGTGATAGAGGGACTATGGAGAGATGAGGGGCACTGTTGGCCAATGGTTGTAAGGGAAGCCATGAAGAACAAGGTCATGGGGCACCAGAAAAATTGTTGCACTGGGCGCCATCTGCTGGTCCTGAGAGAGTAAGTAATGTCTGTCACTCTGCTGTTTGATATTGCCCAGTTGGGAAGGTGCTGTTATCGGTCCGGACTGTATGTATGCATGAACTTTAATAGCACATTGCTTATTTTATAATGCAAGTGACAATCTGTGACAGTATTTTTGAGTGGGCAGAGTTACATTATGCTAATTGTGATTTGGGGGGAGCTTTTGGGGCACTGGATGTGGTAAATTTTCAAGTAATTGATAGCTGTGCTGCAAACTGTCCCTGGAAGTTTTTTCAAATGCTGGCAACTATGTAGGTAGCCATGGGTTTATGATGGGAGCCTGAAGGCCCATTTATGGACTTTGAGCTGGAAATTTTCCATGGTATCAACAAATTGTCCTGGGTAGATTTCATATAGGTATTCAATTGTTGGGAGGAGTGTTGCTCCAGTTACACATCTTAGTAAGTCTGTAATGTGCTGTGCTGTGCTGGGACTTTCAAGGGAGTTATTAAATTGCCATGTTCTGATGATTTTATAGTTTCTGCTTTTGCCTCTAGATGCCCCAGGTGTGTTTTTGCTCTTCTCTTCAATCAATCAATCAATCAGAGAATTGTACAGCACGCTACTCACCCGTGAGGGTCTCAAGGCGCTGGGGGGAAGGGGGATAAGCAGCTCTGTTCAGTTGAAGAGCAAGGTCTTGAGGGACTTCCTGAAGATGTTCAGAGAGGGAGCGCATCTGATGTCGATTGGGAGCTAGTTCCAGGTCTTGGCCACAATGTAGGAGAAGGCTCTTCTGCCCGTTCTGGCTCTGCGGGTGCGTGGGGTTTCGGCGAGGTCTACGGATCTGAGGTTTCTCTTGGGTACGTGGACGGAGATTCTCTCGTTGAGGCATTGGGGTCCGGTGTTGTGGAACCATTTGAAGGCATGGGTGAGTATCTTGAATGTTACTCTCATCACAAAGGGGAGCCAGTGGAGGTCTTGCAGGTGTTGGGTGATGTGTTCTTGTCGAGGAATGCTGAGCTGAGTCTAGCTGCGGTGTTTTGTATGGTCTGGAGTTTTCAGAGCAGAGACTTGTCGATTCCGGCGTAGAGGACGTTTCCGTAATCCAGGCTGCTGGTTATGAGTGCGTGGGTAACAGTTTTTCTTGATTGGGGGAGACCCATTTGAAGGTCTTGTGAAGGATGCAGAGGGTGTGAAAGCAGGTGGAGGTGACAGCGTTGACCTGTCGGGTCCTGGAGAGGGAGGAGTGGAGTACAATGCCGAGGTTCCGGGCGTTTTCTGTGGGAGTGGGCAGGCTGCTGAGGGGGGTGGACCACCAAGTGTTGTCCCAAGCGGTGGGGGAGGGTCCGAGGACCTCTGTCTTAACTGAGTTGAGCTTCAGGCAGCTGCTGCTCATCCAGGATGCGACGTGCCTTCATTCTTTCCTGGAAGCGGAGTCTGGTGGTGATGGGATCCTTAGTGAGGATGAGCTGGTGTCATCGGTGTAGGAGACTATGTTGAGTCCGTGCTGCCCGACGATGGCAGCGAGGGGGGCCATGTAGATGTTGAAGAGCGTAGGGCTGAGTGATGATCCTTGAGGTACTCTGCAGTTGATCTCTGTGGGTTCGGAGAGGAAGCGTGGCAGTCTGATTCTTTCGGTCCTGCCGGTGAGGAAGGAGCGGAGCCATTTGAGGGCGGTTCCGAGTATGCCGGCATCGTGGAGTCTGGCGGCGAGTGTGCGGTGGGAGACGGTGTCGAAGGCTGTGGAGAGGTCTAGTAGGATCAGGGCCGCGGTGTGGCCTTGGTTGAGCAGGGTGCGGATGTCTTCTGTAGCGGCAAGTAGGGCGGTCTCGGTGCTGTGGTTACTTCGGAATCTGGATTGGGAGGGGTAGAGTATGGAGTTCCCTTCGATGAATTTCATTGGATGGGCGTGGACGGTCTTTTCTGTGACTTTGGCCGTGAAGGGGAGGAGGGAGATGGGTCTGTAGTTTTTGAGGTCTGAAGGATCTGCTGTGGACTTCATGACAACGGGATGAACTTCTGCGCATTTCCAGTCGCCGGGGAAGGTGTCGGTTTCGTAGGTGGTGTTGATGGTGCGTCCTAGTTCTGGTGCGATGGCGGTGGAGGCACTGTGGCAGATGTGTGGAGGGCAGGGGTTCAAGGGTGCTCCTGAGTAGATGCCTTTCATGGTCGATTCGGTGTCTTTGGTGGTGGCTGGGGTCCAGGCGGAGATGGTGGGTTGGCTGGCATTGTTGGAGAGGGTAGTGGTTTCGGAGTCCGGTGTCCGTTCGTTGAAGTTGTTGTAGAGGGACTTGATTTTCAGATGTAGGAAGGAGCTGAGCTTTTTGCAGAGGTCCTGGGAAGGGGAGATGTCTTTGACAACAGCCAAACTCCAGAATAGTTGTATGATTCGGAGTTTTGGATCTTTAGTTGGCCTACGTACCAAGCATGATTCTTTTTCTTGTGTGGCCTACAACAACGTTACTACTTAAGTGTTTGTACCATTTGCTCCAATTTTGTTGGCGAGGTTGAATTTGTGTAGGGGTTGAGTGCTTTTTGGAGCCATATTCTGGAGTGGTCTAAAAGGACAAAATCGCCTGCATATTGTAGTATTGCGATTTTGCTGGCTCCAATTTTCCTTTAAACATGGTTACACTGGATTAACCCTGAAGGACTTATTTAACTGGCCTTGAAGACTAAAATTCGAAGGTAAAATATTTAACTGGGACAAACCTCCTTGATATATCCAATCTACGTTTCTTCACCATTGGCCTGAAATGGCACCAACCACTTTTACAGACTCAATAGCTCTTGGTGCCTTTTGGCACCATTTTCACTTATAACTTTAAAAATGCATATTTACAGTTCCACTGTTTGGTTTTTTATTGCTTGGTGTCATTTGGTTTATTACATTTTACTCTATTTTTCTAATGTGGTTTGGGATTTTTATTTGGTATTTTGACTTTATTTCTATTTTGGTGCTGCATATACACTTTGCGCATTGTCCTATGTTAAGCCTCTCTGCACTGGGCCATTGCTACCAGAGGGTTGAGTTCAGGTCAATTTAGTGACTTTGGGGTTCTTTCAAACAAGTTAGTGTTAAATTTTGCTTGATGTTGGCAAGTGCCCACCTCAAATAATAATCCACTTTCTTACAAGATCCTTTAGATTTTATCTATTATTTGAAGGTGCTTCTTGTAAAACTACAATTTAGTAGTTTTATATTAAAATAACAAGCTTCATTTTGAATTTCCAACCTCATTTAAAGGTGAGGGTTCCCTAAAATGTAATGCAATGTTATTTGTTTGTGAACCACTGGCACTTGGCAAAAAAAAGTTAGTATGGAGCTTTGTAGGGGTTACAAACCAGTTATTTTATAGTAGGTATGCCCACCGCGAGGATAACCATGACACTAGGGGCTGTCAATATTCTCCATATGTTAATTAAGGGTTGATGTTTTGTATCCTACTACTAGACATAAAAGCAGCTTTAGATAAGGTTGACCGAGCCCTACTAAAGGATAGGTACCTTGGGTTCTTGGATGTTTTTAAGTCATTAGAAATCTTTTACCAGATCCATTGAAGTTAGTAAAGACGGGGCCTTTTATGTACTAAGGCTCACAACTGTCCCCAGTAACGCTTAGAGCTCTTTTGTAGCCATACACTCTTAAGCAATGAGACCTACATATACGTGTGGCTATGTCTTGAGAGTTTGCACTTGATAGGGGAGCATAAAATCTTACAGCTTCAATTGGAATGGTGCCAAAATGTAGATGATATTGCTAAGATCCTGCCACCTTCCCAATTCTTCGTCTCTTAAACAGACCCTCTAGCCCCTGAACTGCATTAGCAGAAAACCACAACGTTAGGGCTCATTTTTGGAACTTACCTTAGCATGAAATCCTTAATTATTATGCCAGTGGGTTAGGCATCTAGTGCAATTATCATACCCAGGTTAACTCTGCATTTCGCTTACGACAACACTAGAATACCGACATTTCAATAACTAAACATTGCTAGATAGATCAGGTATACTCTAAACAGGTCAACTCAACAACTCTATCAGGTGGTGATGGCACTCACTTATGTATTCCTAGCAATCACATTAAGCCTTTTACTTACATATATCTAACATTTTTGGGGAAAATGTTAGGACACAAGGCTTGCTTGTTAGTAGACATAATAGTCTGAGATGTGCTGTATTTTACAAATCACATCAGGCCTGGACACTCACTTCGGTAGAACCAACTGTAGGACATCTGTTGATTTGATTTTCTTCAAAATAATGTAAGTAAAATATTGTTTTGTAGATTTGCAATGCACAAGTGTTTTATGCAGGAAACCTGCAATTGTTGCAGTTTTCAAGGCCTACTTTTGTAAACTACTATGAATTCCTATAAGAAAAATCTACACCCATATAGGGTCACTGATCCAAGGGTGCGCTTATGTGATTCTTGGGACTCCTGCTTGTCTTTTTAGGTCTCACCTGACCCAGCGCATGCGCTGGTCTGGCGAGACGTTTTGAGAGGGCTCCAAAAAGTGCTGCCAGGATAGAGCTACAGTGCATGTGGGCGGGCGCACGCGCGCCACGCTTTTCCGCGATTACTTTTTACGGCCGCTTTGATGTTTGATCGCGATCACTTTCATTTTTCAAAGATTTATGCGGAGCTGGAGCCCATTAATGAATCTCGCATGGTTGCACCAAACGAGTAGTGGGAAAACCCAGACCTGAAGTTTACACTGGAGGAGGTGGTGGAGAGCTATCGCAGCGAGTAAGGGAGGTAAAGCTCCAGGCCAGATGGAGTTCCTGTGGACTTATTTAAATCAAACATCGATCTCTGGGGGCCTATATTAACCCAGGTTTTTAATGCTAGTTGTATGGAAGTAATTCCAAAGACCTGGGGGGAATCTATAATAGTCCCAATATTTAAACAAGCATTGACATAGCCAATAGGTCTTGCTTTTGGGACCTTATATGTATTTAGTTTTGCAACTGTTGCATGGCTAAACACTTATAAGGCCCCAAAGGCGAGACCCATTGGCTATGCCAATGCTTTTTTAACAAGTTGCCCATTATGAGTTTAGACTGTTTCTCATTCAAATGTTTTTTATTTAAATATGCTTTAAACAGACTATTTAAATGAGTCCTTAAAACTGCACAGCAGTTAAGCAAAACAGCAAACTTTGCCCCCTTTTTTTTCCCATATTTGGAAATACATTATTTTGAAACCTAACAATCGCTAATCATTTTTCCATTGTTCTGCATGCATTCCCATATAACCAATGAACATTCAGGGAGCATTATAAATAACCATAAATTGTTTTGCAAATTCAATAATTTACAAAACGTAGAAGTTTCCACGTTTAGACATTAGGCACATCAACATTGGAACCAATGAAAACACAAACATGACCCCAAATAAGTGCTGGGCATGGGGGAACCTAGATGGGGCGAACACCTAGTTGTCCAAAGTATCATGGTGCTCTTCCTCTTTGACAACAACCACCTTATGCATAGACCACAACACTGATTCACTTGACCCTAAACGTTGCATTCTCCTTACACCCATTTTGTTGTTGTTCGCCTAAGCAGATGAGCACCACAAATGCTTCCGTGGCCAATGAGTGAGACACCCCTACCAGGTCCCCAACCACCACGAGGCCGCAGCCCTACTTACCAGCACCAGTCTTCCGAAATGCATCATGGTAAAAATGTCTTTCAGTATTCGCTAACCAACTGAAGCACACTCACTCTGCAACCTCCAACATGTCATATAAAACGGGAAAACATTTTTGCAAGATCTGAACATAACATTTTGACTCTATTCCTGCAGAGCAGTCAAGACAGTTGGGCTGCAGGTATGCTCGAAATAGATACTCACATGTTATACATGGAGCTGCGTCCCTCTCGTATGCGTTGAGGAAAGATGGCATTTTCCAAAGTTATTTAACTTTTTTGCATAACTAGAGGTACATTTTAGCACCAATTTGGATTCATTATGCGCTTTCTTATGTGACGTGTACCAGAATTTCTAGTACTACACCAAATTTCCAAAGTAAGTTGGCTGCTTTCTCACAAGGGGTGAAAAAGACACTTCAGGGTCGTGCCTGGAACACAACAGATGCCCAGTCTTAAATTCGGCCTGAGGTACTCTGGAACTTTTAAGTCAGAGACAAGCCAAATCATGAAGCAGTAACTACCACATTGTTCTTGTGCATCATCACATCACTGATTGGTGGCTTTATCTGGCGTTTCTATTGGGTTTAAGGTTTTGTGTCTGGTTGACCGCTAGGACTAGGGTTGTGATTGGCTGTAAGGGGCTGGTATCCTATTGGTTCTAGGGGTAGTATTCTGATTGGTTAAGGTTACCATTGGCCGAAGATGTCACCTGACCACAAGGGCTATTTAAGGTCAGGGCATCTCAGACCGGGCGTCAAGGCTACAGGTGGAGAGGGCAAGGACAGCTGCCTGTTCGAGACTGGTCAGGCCTAGGGCCAGACATGCTGCCCATTTAATCTCAGACCAGCATCCACCCTATCCCATCCACAACCAGATTAACACAAACAGCAAATGTACTACACTCATTTAGTACAAACTAACCTTGCACAAAGTTCAGCGTCCCCGCACCCCCTACAAGACCCCAGAAACAGCACCTATATACCCTTCCACCCCAACTACCAAACATTTACACTTTCACACAATACACCACTCTATCCTATACCACTACAGTGTTTTATTTTGTTTATTGTTATAAGTTAATAAAAACCGCCACAATATTTTACAGGTAATACAAGATAAAAGAAACGGTGTTGAATAAAATACTTCATAATTACTTCCCTAGTTTATCCATTTCTTAAACGTTCACATGGTTTTATGACATTTATTACCATCATCTGGCATCTTATGTGTTGTTATTTTATTTCCTTCTAATAAGGGGCCCGTAACTTTCAACTGAATTCTTATAAAGTGCTGTTTGTGCGACAAAATGACTGGTTAAGCTGTATTTCAATTTTGTAAGAAATACCAGTTTCAATACCAGAGTTTCGTAAAATAGTCATATAACTGTCTTCCACTCACTGTCAACTGTTTGTTTAATATTACGCAGACCCACTTTCTCCTACTGGGGCTGTGCTCTCAGAACTCTGTCTTAGAGCTTTATCATGGAGTTGCAAAACTTTCAACAGTTTGCAGTTTAGCTGAGGGTCTGTGGAATTAAGGCTCCTCATTATTGCCTGATCATCCTAACAGTGAGAGCCGTGCTTGCTGTAATGCAGGGCATATGCAAACCAAGTGTGTAAAATCCTCTTTGGGGGCCCCACATAGCATGCATGTTTTCAGGCCTTTGTATCCCCATGGGGAGTTCGTCCGCTAAAGATGGCAGTATTCCTAGGTGAATAGCCAGTAGCTTTTTCTTTAAGTACACATGATAAGTTAAAAAGGCCAAAGACACTTTTGATTGCATGTATTTGCAATTAATCTAACAGTTTGGCATCTTTACTGTGCATCACCGTGCTCGTGTATGTTGGTGATGGAAGTCATTTTGCATTGTTGACTGCTAGCAATGGTCGAAAAGAGGGTCCTTCCAGGTTTTTTTTAGAAGTGTGTTGAAGGTGTGAATTAAGGCATTATTTTTCCTGACCAAATACTGCTGGTGTGCCTGAAAGTTGAAGTTCTTGTTAAAGTGGAAGCCTAAATAATTGTAGTTGTTAACCTCTTCGGATTGTGTTACCCATTTTGATTTTCAAGGGTACGCTTGATCTGCTCCCTACTGACATGGCTTTTGACGGTGTAATATTAATTTCCAATTTGATAGATTTGGAAATAATCGCCATTTCCTCAAGCAGTCTTTGTAGGCCCACCCTTATGTAACTCAACAACACAATATCCTATACCACTAACCAATCAACTCATCACAAAAACAACCCAAATTCGCACCACATTTAACTGTATCCCATCCAGACACACAGTCCCTGCTCTAATTACTCCAAACCCGCTTTTGTCACCAACAAACCTATACTCAGCCTTCTGTTTTTTTATCCACCAACACCTTCCTCTTCTCTCTACCACAAGAACACAACCACACAACACTTCTACTCCTCTGCACCACACATTATCTCTTTTAGCAATCGCATCTAAAACAAACACGCTTACTGCAGGCACACATCTTCGAACATCCGACGGCTGTTTCACGTGCAGGACCAGGTGCGGGAGCGGTTCCCTCGGGCAGCGTGTCTGGTGCTGGACCTCGAAAAGGCGTTCGACACGCTCTCTTGGGCTTACCTGTTTCAGGTCTTGCTCCGCGTGGGCGTCGGACCCCAACTGCTGGCCTACACTCGGCTCAGCTACACCTCGCCCAGTTCCAGAGTGCGTATAGGCCCTCTCATCTCGGACTCCTTCCCGATCCGGCGCGGTACTCGGCAGGGGTGCCCCCTCTCCCCCCTCCTATTAGCGTTAGCGATGGAGCCGCTGGCGGCCATGCTGCGAGGGGCGAGCGAGGAGTGGGGCATCCCGATCGGCAATTATATCCATGCAGTATCACTGTATGCCGACGACGTACTCATATATGTCCGGGACATTACGACCGACCTGACCCCAATATCAAGCATCCTGCATGATTTTGCAGAGGTGACGGGCCTTAGGGTGAATTGGGCCAAGTCCACTGTTTATCCCTTGACACCCATCGTGCCCCAGGGTCCGATACGAATCGGAGGCATAGCAGTCTCGTGGAGTCCCCAGGCGGTTCGATATCTCGGCGTTAAACTATATCATACGCCGCAAGATATCTATGAGGGGAATTACCGCACGCTGATGGGTAGTATTCGATCCTTAGTCCATTTCTGGAAGGATCTCCACTTGGCTGTTCTGGGAAAGATACCGTTGCGAAGATGATCCAGGGGGCCGCGCCTGCTCTATCTCTTCTCCAATCTCCCGGTGGTACCCCCGAGATCCCTGTTCCGGGAATTGGATACCCTGCTCGGGACACTTATCGGGGGCAACGGCCGCCGGCGGATAGCCCTGGCAAAACTGCAGCTGCCCCTTGATCAGGGCGGGTTGGCGGCTCCCTCATTCGGGGCGTATTTCCTCGCTGCCCAACTACAATGGGTGTCGCGTTGGACGGCAGGCAGGGCGCAAGAGGAGTTGTGCACGGAGACGGGGCGGATTCCGACCCCCGCGGTCCACCGTATGTTGCTGCCGGGCGCAGCACCGCCGGCATCCCGGCCCCTCCAAGTCATGACGGCGCGTGCCTGCTTGGCGCGTGTTCATCGACTCAGCCGGGGTATTCCCCTGTACTCCCCGCTGTTGCCGTTGGTGGGGCTACCTAGGGGTCGGGCGTACTACACGGAGCAAATGATGCGAGTGTGGACGGATTACGCGATCACAGAGGTGGGGATGTTGTTCTCTGGGGAGAGCCTGCAACCCTTCGAGGCACTGGTCGGGGACTTCGAGCTCCCTGGGGGCCAATTCCTGCGGCATAGGCAGCTTCTATTGGATTGCCGGAGGCAATGGGGAGGGATTGAAGCGGAGCCCCCTACACACCCGGTCATCCATGCGATGCTGCAGATGGGGCCCGGCCGCCATCTAGTCACGTGGATATATAAAGCGGTGAGGGCCCTGCGGAGCCCTACTTTGGCGACCCTTAGAGAACACTGGGAAGATGACTTTCAAAGGCCTCTGCACGATAGGGAGTGGACAAGGGCTTTGGAATATACCAAGAAAGTGTCCCGTAACTACCGGTTTAAGAACATTCAGTTACATATCCTGCATAGGGCGTATCTAACCCCAGAAAAGTTGCAGAAATATTTCCCCGACGGGGTATTTGGATGCCCTAGATGCCTGGAGCCTGCTGCTTCGTTCAGGCACATGTTTTGGGACTGTCCGACACTCTACAGTTACTGGCACACGATTCACGCTACCCTAAAAACGGTCACAGGATTCCGGGACATGGACACATGGGAGGCGTGCGCGCTGGGAATTCATGACCGGCATAAGCAGCAGAAAGTGGAGAGGAGGTTTGCCTTCCTCATCTTGATCCTCGCTAAACGATGCATTGCCATGCATTGGAAGGCGCCGGGAGGGCCCCCTCTAGCGGCATGGGTGGGGGCTGTCAGGAAGGTGGGGTAGAGAGGAGGAAACCACACTCAGAACGGAGGAAGCCCGTGGGATGCGCAAACACCCGATCTCAATGCCCTGGGCCATGTTAATGCACACATTCACGCAGGAAACAGAGGCTGCGGCGCACCCGAGACTGATAGACCCCCTGGGGGCGCCCGCAACACCGGAGTCCACCCCGGGTAGTGCACAGGCAGGCCAAGCTCCTGGGGTCTCGCAGAGGTTGTCCCCCCAGGCCCCACGACCAGAGTCCTCATAGGCCATTTTGGATGCTCCCGCCCCCCCTGCCCCCTCCTCACCTCCGCGTGCGCGATTACCCCGGTCCTTTCCCACACGATGGTCCAGCATATGAGCGCGCAGCTCCCAGTACTCCCGAAAGGCGACACAGTGCACCCTCCCTTTCCCCGGCTTCTCCGCCCCCAGTTAGTTCATGGTTACTTAATGGCTGCACTTCTATAGCCCCTGCGACGCCCCTCACAGGGGGTGTAGTCCTACTGCATGGCACCCCTGCGGCGAGGCGATTATGGCGCGCTCCAGTAGGGTGCACCCAGAGGCTGGACCCGGGCACACATCTGCAGCCCCACTCAGGACAGCGACGAACGGCTTGAGGGGCCAGAAGGCTGCACGATTGTATGGACTGTGCACGGGTGCACTTGAAATGTAAACCTATGTGATAATGGCGATATCGCCTGTGCCCGTGTGTTATACTATCTATAAATGCCAATAAAGAAAGTTTTTAAAAAAAAATAATTTCCTCACAAACTACAAACACCCACTCCCACCTTCCTGACTACACAAATAATATACACCATAAACAAACTCCTATGCTAAGCTTTTTCTCTTCCTCCGCACCTAAAAAATATACAGCAACTCTCTTCTTAACGGACTCAAACAAAATAAGCAATATACCACTCTTCACAACTTCACATCTCCAGGTCTACTGCACAACAAGGCTATACTATAAAAATAAAAAACACAGCTCACCAACTCACTCTCAACCACCATCTCCACCACCTACACATGCAGACCCATCAAAATGCCTTCTTAGCTTGCTGGACGAGGAACATGATACAGAACAGTTACACAATTGCTATCCTCACATAGCTAATACCAGCAGTAAGGACACACCTGCTACAAGCTCACAAAATACTGCTCACTCTTCTATAAAATAAAGTCACACCATCACCAAAGTACATTCTCTAAACTGCCTACTAATAAATATTCGATCGCTCTTAAAAAACAAGCATCACATCTACGGCCTTCTTACTGACACACAACGTGGCATACTCTTCATAACTGAATCATGGTTGGGAGCTGACATGGCTCCAGTCTTGCAAGAAGCCATTCCTCTAGGCTATTAAACTATCACGCAAAATCGTACAGGCTACAGAGGAGGTGGCCTAGCTGTTGTGTTCAAGCAAACATTAAATATCGCTAAAACGGACGACGTCTCCATACAAGGTTGTGAGGCACTCTTCACCAGATGCAACTCTACACTATCTTCCTCCTTAAAAGGCCTGCTCCTTTACAGACCTCCACCTAGCAATGCAACATTACCAGACACCCGTCTAGACACAGTTTGAAACCTGATAACACTACACTCCAACCTATGCATTCTGTGTGACCTCAACATTTGGTTTGACAAACCCAATATTGCCCATCTGTTCTGCTTTGGTTTTCCCTCCAGATAGAACCCGCTCCACAGAGCCCTTCTGACCCAAACCAGAACGTTACCCCCTCCCTAGGGCCTTTTTACACCTAAATAACCACATATATATGTACCACCTAAGGACAGGGAATTCCTATTATATATATATATATCAAGACCTCACAGCCTCGCAATCTCAGCAATCACAGTCTCGCGGCCTCAGGCAGACCCAGAATCTCCTACCAGACGGCAGCAACACACATAGTCTCGCGGCCTCAGGCAGACCCAGAATCTCCTACCAGACGGCAGCAACACACATAGTCTCGCGGCCTCAGGCAGACCCAGAATCTCCTACCAGACGGCAGCAACACACATAGTCTCGCGGCCTCAGGCAGACCCAGAATCTCCTACCAGACGGCAGCAACACCCATAGTCTCGCGGCCTCAGGCAGACCCAGAATCTCCTACCAGACGGCAGCAACACACATAGTCTCGCGGCCTCAGGCAGACCCAGAATCTCCTACCAGACGGCAGCAACACCCATAGTCTCGCGGCCTCAGGCAGACCCAGAATCTCCTACCAGACGGCAGCAACACACATAGTCTCGCGGCCTCAGGCAGACCCAGAATCTCCTACCAGACGGCAGCAACACACATAGTCTCGCGGCCTAAGGCAGACCCAGAATCTCCTACCAGACGGCAGCAACACACATAGTCTCGCGGCCTCAGGCAGACCCAGAATCTCCTACCAGACGGCAGCAACACCCATAGTCTCGCGGCCTCAGGCAGACCCAGAATCTCCTACCAGACGGCAGCAACACACATAGTCTCGCGGCCTCAGGCAGACCCAGAATCTCCTACCAGACGGCAGCAACACACATAGTCTCGCGGCCTCAGGCAGACCCAGAATCTCCTACCAGACGGCAGCAACACACATAGTCTCGCGGCCCCAGGCAGACCCAGAATCTCCTACCAGACGGCAGCAACACCCATAGTCTCGCGGCCTCAGACAGACCCAGAATCTCCTACCAGACGGCAGCCTTAGCACGAGCTCATCCTATTATTACCGTAGTACATGACAGGGGAATCGGGATTACTATATATCAGATCACACAAAGACTATTAGTTGAGCACAACCTGTTCTTTAGTTCGAGGGGCTCCTTTCCCCTCATCCAGTTACCACTTACCTGACCAGGATTAACCTCTGTTCATGTCGAGTTAACTCTGACTAAAAGAATAGGCTATCCTCCTATACAAAGATACACAACACATGCTAACTCACGACAAGCTAAATACTTTATTTAAATGCCACATGCACATTCACAGAATACATCATATATATAACCTGCAAGGAAAGTAAAAGGTTAAGTTACACACTTCAATAGAAAGGGGTCGACGTCACCTTGGTCATATGTAGCCTGTACTCAAAGGTCATCTAGGTTCCCTTCCCGTCTGCGCCTCGGCTTCGCCTGGAAGTCACACCTCTGCAGTCACAGATCTACTCCCTTCTCTTTTCTCCGAGTCACTGGGATCTCTTCCTCATCGGCTACTCTCTCCTCTTTAGATTCTTAGGTTTTCTTCTCCTTCAAATTCATCATCTGTCTCCCCTGAAACAAGTAGTAGCTTTTCTGCTAACGGCCAGGTGCCGCCTACGGACTAGAAGCAAGTGCCAGTGTCTGCCTCAGACTTTCACTAATATAGATGTGCATTCTCTCATGGAAATTTCCAGCTCGAAACCTGCCGCCCACCAAATTCCTGTACCTCCCCGTGCCAAGGACACGTTCCCAGCCGGCCGGCCTGATGTAGTGTCTTCGGCATGAAGGAGAATACAATCCTTCGATAAGGGCCGGCCTGAACCGGTTCTCTCCAAGCGAATAACACCTCCTAACTAAAACACTGCCTATGACCTAGAAACTTCCCAAGCTGCCAGAGCAGGAGGAAAGATGGAGTCTCTCCCGTTTAAGGCCTACCAGGCCTGAATGCAGCACAGCTCCATTAGATACCCTCACTACAGAACAGATTACCCCTAATGCTAACGAATCTATCCCCTAGGATATGTATGCAAACCCTGATCTATGGGGAAGAACACAGGATCATGTTGAAGTGCCTAATAAATAGGCTCTATACACTACTCTAACCCTTAGACTTGAATGGAAAGAGACTGAAGTCGCATTAGGCCCCCCTTAACACGAAAAGGCCGGGGAAATCGAGCAGTACATTCCACCCTTGACTTCAGTCTATTATACATTCATTAAACAGGACTAACATCGGTGGAAGAATAATATCTCTCCCGTTTAAGGCCTACCAGGCCTGAATTCAGCTCCATGAAATACCCTTACTACAGAACAGATTACCCCTAATGCTAACGAATCTATCCCCTAGGATATGTATGCAAACCCTGATCTATGGGGAAGAACACAGGATCATGTCGAAGTACCTGATAACTAGGCTCTATACACTACTCTAACCCCTAGACTTGAATGGAAAGAGACTGAAGTCACATCAATAGCAGTACAACACAATAAGGCCGGAAAGATCGAGCAGTACATTCCACCCTTGACTTCAGTCTATTATACAAAACACAGGATCATGTCGAAGTGCCTAATAACTAGGCTCTATACACTACTCTAACCCCTAGACTTGAATGGAAAGAGACTGAAGTCACATCAATAGCAGTACAACACAATAAGGCCGGAAAGATCGAGCAGTACACCATCCAAAAACAATCATTCGCCTAGACGCACTGAACCTAAAACAGATAATCCACAAACCCAAACACATTGCTGGACACATCATAGATGTCATTTTAGCAAATACAGAACTAGTTACCTTTCAAACAATATCTCCTATTACATGGTCAGACCACCATTTGCTTGTTTTCGAACATAAACCAACACATCTAAAACCAATTTATATGCATTAACCTATCAACAGTGGAACAAACTCCATTTTGAACACTTAGAAACACAGCTATCGTCCAGTACAGATCTAGACACAATAAATTCCATTCAAAAACTATACGAGTGACTACAAGAAGCTTTTGAAATCCTAATACCACTAAGAACTACACAACAGAACAAAAAAACTGGCACCTTGGTGAAATACAGAGCTAAAAGAGATAAGACAGCAAATCTGAAAGCTGCAACATACCTGACTCAAAACAAACACAAATCAAGACAAACTTTGACTATAAAAACGAAACCGATTATACAAGTCAGCTATCAAAAAAGCAACAAAAAAAGATACTATTCAGACAGAATTCAAAATGCTAAATTTGCAAATAAACAAGCCTATAAAATTCTCACTGAATTTCGCAAACCAAATTGCCTAGAAGGAGCTCATCCCATTAGTCAAGATTTCACGGAAAAACTGGCAAACCATTACACAAACAAAGCAGACACATTGGACTCATTTAACCCCTTCGATGCTCATGACGGAATGGTTCCGTCATGAGCATCGGTGCCCCTGTGCTCATGACGGAACCATTCCGTCATGAGGCCAGGGGCACGAAATCCCTCTGCTGCAGACAGCAGAGGGATTTCTATTTAATGCCTTTGACCTTGGGAGCTGGGGAAGAGCTTCCCCAGCTCCAGAGGCCCCCTCCCTGGTTTCTGTGCAATGAAGATCAGCGCGCACGTCGCGCTGTCTTCATTGCATAGAAACCGAAACTGAAATGACCCTTTAGGCTCATTTCAGTTTCACTTTGTATGTACTCAGGGGGCTATCTCAGCCCCCCGGGCACATAGAAAGACGGGAGAGGTATCATTGGAAAGGGTGTTGTAAATTGAAACCACGATGTGATTAAGCATTTACTAAAGACATGAATTCTCCTGCCTTACACATGTCTCTTTCGTTATGTTGACTGAAGTTTGGACTCCATTTTGTATTGTTATGTCTCCACGTGCTCAACACGAGAAGAGTCCTATCTTCGTGTTAGTTGATCTTGTAATCTGCCTAGTAACAGTCTATAAATAGTTCCTTTGTCCGCCTGGCGCATGCCCAGGCTTGACCACATCTGTTATCAGTTAGTCCTTGCTTGACCATGTTTTTGCGGGCTCAAGGAGTATGTCAGCTCCGCCCACATATTGATCTTGTATCGAAAATGTCCATAAAAGGTAACATTCCTTGCCTCATGTTGTATCCTCCCACTTATGAGCCCCTCTGTTGTGTATAAAAGGGGACTGTGTACGCAAGTTCTTTGTGCTACTCTATGCAATACTGAAGGGTATTGTATGGATTGTAGGACCACCCTTAAGGGTTAATAAACCTTGTCTTTGTACTTTGCAGTTTCCGTGCCAACTTCCTTATAGATTCCATTGCAGGAGAGCGAACCCTTGTGTCCTGCGGGCCTAGCTGGGGCCTGTATTCATCAATTGGCGCCCGTCACGTGGGGCTCATCGGCGACTCGGATGCTCGAAGGATTGGTCGCGACGAAGGTGAGGAATTTGGCCGGGGATGTGATCACTGCCAGAGGCATTTTAGTCCTGGCATCCCGAGGTTTTTCTTCCTTCCCTTCCGACCTGACCATCTGGGTGGCGCCGGTCCTCGACTGAGACCTCTTCTGTCGGTCCTGCCGTGACAGCCGTTTGGGCGAATTTTGGAGCTTGGCAGTTGGAATCTGGACTCTTGATTGGTAAGAACCGTTGTACGGTACTTGCTCCGAGTTTTTGAAGCCTGGTTTGGCTATTTGAGTTTGATTTGTGATGACCGGTCATATCTTGTATTGATTATTGTGAGAATGTATGCGTTGCAACACATATAGGCAGGTAATGTGGAGATATTTCTCCGGAACTGTGTAACTTTGAACGGCACAACGTTTAAGTGCCATTTTTTTGATAATACTGCATATTCTGCATTATTTTTGAGCATGCCTGCTTTTAGCGCACTCCGTAAGTGGTGCTGCTGCTTTGGAAACCGGTTAAACCTCGAGGAATCTGCTCCAGCTCCCCCAGAGGGGACTCCTAATAGGGATATGTATGTGAAGCATGGTCTTTCTTCCATAATGTACAGCACAGTATGGAGGAAATTTACCAGAAAGGATCCTGAGTTACGGTGGCCGTTGTATGGGTCGTTTGATATGCGTAAGATTGAGTATGTGGAACAGTGTATGTGTAAACGGCGTGCTCGTCAAGACATGTTTGAATGTGTGCGATTATGGGTGAAGGAAGTGCGTGAGCGAGAGAAACGTGAGAAAGCGCTGTTTGATAAAGAGCAACGGAAGAATGATCATGTGAGAGCGCAGGAAGCAAAGCGTCGGGAGGAAAGAGAGCAGACGGAGAGGCAAGAGAAAGAGCGTAGGTTACAAGTCTCGGGCCAATATGCTGTTCGTCAGTCACTCTATCCTGTCCTTAATAATCATGACGATGATTTTTATTTATTAGATCGTTCTCCGCCTCCTTATGTCGGCGCGTCTGCCCCGAGGCCACAAGAATCGGGTTCGGGTAAGGTAGACACGCGGTCCATGTTATCGGCTGAGCGAATGGGTGAGCTTCAGCAAGTTTCCTATCGTGCACTTAAGGGCAAGTTATCCCTTGCTGAGTTGTTGGATTCTTGGGAGTTGTGGCAGGATAGAGAAAGGTTGTATTTTTTGGGCCACTTTTCTGAGGAAGTGATTGCTGCTTTCCGGAAATATTCCAGTGTCTTTGAACCTGACGATGTGGTATTAGATGCTAAAGCATTGCGTAATGGTGTTTTCTCTCCCTCTAAGGCGCCTGAGGCGGTTCGGCGACTGTTTGCGTTGCGGGATGCGGCGAAAGACCTTAAAGAGAAAGCACGCCAACAAGTTGAGGAGGAGAAGCGGTCGGATTCGCGTACCGGAGATGGCCATTCATCCACCTCTCAGTCAGATAAGAGCGACCTAGTGCATGCTAAGCCAATGCGAGAGGCGGCGCCTTTGTATGTTCCTCCTAAAGGTACGGGGACTAGCTCGGATATTACCTCCGCCGATGCTAAGGGATATTTTGTGTATAATTGGGTTTATACTCCCTGGCACAGGGCTGACGTCATGGCGTTAAAGAATGCGTTGCCTGATCCCGCAAGAATCCAGCGGCCTTTTACGAAGAAGTCGAGGGGGCCTTGAATTCTTGTACTATGACCTTAGCAGATATAGATTTGTTCTTTGGACTTATTTTACCACCAGATATGTGGCGCTCTGTGCGGAAGGTGGATGATGTTGCCGCTTTTAAGGCTCGGTGGTCTGAGCTTGAGGACGAGGATAGGGAGAGAAAGCCCGCGCAGAAACCACCTCAGATTATCTTAGATCTCCCTGCTGCTATTCTGGCTAAGTTGAAGACAATCATCCCCCCTAAAAAGATTGACTGGAATATGCTAGCCTCGTGCAAGCAGAAAGTCGATGAATCAGTTGCAGATTTCTTTACGCGCTTTGAGGAGACGTTTCATGATTTTAGTGGTCAGTCACTTACGGACGATACGGGTCGACACCTCTTTGCTGATAAATATGTGGCGAATTTATTACCGGCGATCGCAGCTCGCCTAAAGGCGAGTGAAAGTTCTTGGTCCACCGCGACCCCGACAGCCCTCCTGACTATAGCTCAGTACTATGAGCGCCAGGAGCAAGAAGCGAAGGGGCAGGAGGAGAAGAAATCGAAGGATTTAAAAACGAAGGTGATGTTAGCACAAGTATATGGTCCGCCCCGACGGGGTGTAAATAGAGGTAGGGGAGGATTTTATGGTCCTCCCTCGGGCCGATCTGATTTGAACAGGAATCAATGTGCGTATTGTAAGCAATTGGGACACTGGGCCAGAGATTGCCCGGCGTTGCATGTTTCGCGTCAGGGACACAATCAGGGTGGCCCGAGAGGTAGAGGGGGCTTCTCGAATTTCAGAGGGAATTCTAATGATCACGCTCGTTTTGACCCTGCCGGGCAGCAACGAGATAGGCCTAATGTTTTCGATCGACAAAACCAGTATCAAGTGTCGGGGATTGACCGTTCTGGGTACCATGATTCTCAGCACGCATAGGAACGCGTTGGATGGGGGTTAGAATCAGTTGAGGTGCCGGTTGATCAGAAGGGTCCTTACGTATCAGCTGAGGTTTTGGGTTCTACTGATCAGTTCCTAGTGGATACAGGAGCGACTCGTAGTGCGCTGTCTAAACAATTGGTTCCGAGGGCTCCCCCATCTGGCTTAATGGTTACATCGGTAGGGTTTGATGGTACACTCTCCCGCAGCCCTCTTTCGCGGCCCCTCACATTTCAGGTTGATTCTTTTTCTGCACCCTGTCCGTTTCTGCTTGCTCCGAACACGCCGGACAATATTATGGGCCTTGATATGTTGAAGCGCTACGATCCGCTGCTCCCCTGCTGGAGTGCGGGTGATATTAAATGACAATTACCCCCTGTCTGAACGGATGTGTGTGGTTGCAGAAGATGCTGTGTTAGCTACCCTCCCTTGTGCTCTGTGGGCCACCTCGGATACTGATGTGGGACAGATGGTGATTCCGCCTGTTCACATTCGTGTCCAGGAGGGGGCGGTGTTACCACGCCTCCCACAGTATCGTATTTCCCAGGAGGGGGAGGAGGCTCTTATACAGATTGTGCAGGATTTGATTAAGGTGGGAGTAGTGGAAGAAGTTCCCTATAACGTCTGTAATAGCCCGATTCTACCCATTTTGAAAAAGGATACGGATGCCAAAGTCTATCGGTTTATAATTGATTTGAGAGAAGTAAACAAGATCGTGATACCTCAGTACCCAGTGGTTTCTGATATCACGACGTTGCTTACTTTGGTCCCGCCTACGGCGACCACGTTTTCAGTTATTGATTTGAAAAATGCCTTCTTTTCAATTCCCATTCATCCCGATAGTCGATACCTCTTTGGTTTTACTCTAAATAATAGGTCTTACCGATTTTGTAGAATCCCTCAGGGCTACACAGAAAGCCCTAGCATTTACAGTCAAGCTTTGAAAAGACAATTGGATTCCTTTGTTCTGCCCGAGGGTGTCGCCCTCATTCAATATGTTGATGACATCTTGCTGGCGGCCGACACTTCGGAGTTGTGTGAAAGGAGTACGTTGTCCTTGCTTTCCTTTTTGGCATCCCACAATCACAAAGTATCTCGGAAAAAGTTGCAATTCTGTAGACCAAAGGTGACTTATCTGGGTCACCTTTTGTCTAAGGAGGGGCGTGCACTCACACCAGATCGTGTCCAAGTAATTCTGGACACGCCGACGCCGTCCACACAGAAGGACGTGCGTGCATTTTTGGGTCTTGTGTCGTTTTGTAGGCAATGGATACTAGGGTTTTCACACATAGCTAAGCCATTGTTAGCCCTTTTGACAAAAGACACACCTATCCCGCTTCCTTGGACGAATGAGTGTGACACTGCCTTTCAGAAACTGCGACAGGCTCTCTGTTCAGCACCAGTGTTAGGGACTCCTGATTATACCAAACCTTTTTCGCTGTATGTGCATGAGAAAGATGGATGTGCATTATCAGTTTTAGTGCAGATGCACGGCGACAAGCAGCGCCCTTGTGCATATTTTTCGGCTGTACTTGATCCTGTTGCCCGAGCATTGCCTGGTTGTTTTCGCTCGGTTGCGGCAACAGCTGTGTCAATACGCCAAAGCGAGGGAATTGTGTTATCTCATAAGCTGTTGGTATTAGTCCCCCATGCTGTTGATGCCCTGCTTAATCAGACAAAGACGCAGCATTTGACCAGTGCCCGTTTAACGGGATATGAGCTGACGCTTTTGGCTCCTCATATTACGTTAAAGAGGTGCGTGACGTTAAATCCGGCCACATTGTTGCCATACCTCGAGACTCAGTCTGAAGCACGGAAAGCACATGATTGTATTCTTGTGACTGAGGAACAAACAAAGGGTCGTATTGATCTCCAGGATACGCCCTTTCCAGATGTAGATGGAGAACTGTGGGTGGACGGGTCCTGCCTGAAGCTACCAGATGGTACGACTTCAGCAGCGTATGCAATTACCACATTGCAAACAATAGTGGAGGCAGCACGCATACCACAGAAATCAGCTCAAGCAGCGGAACTGATAGCATTAACACGAGCATGTGAGCTCAGTACAGGATTGTGTGTGAATGTTTATACAGATAGCCGCTATGCCTTCGGAGTAGCGCACGATTTCGGCCTGCTCTGGAAGGAGAGAGGGTTTTTAACGTCACATGGAGTACAAATAATGCATGGGGAGTTAGTTCATAATCTTTTAACTGCATTGACATATCCGAAGAAAATTGCCATCATTAAATGTAGCGCCCATAGGAAGGTAGTCGATAAAGTTGGAGAAGGGAATGCGTTAGCAGACCGGGTGGCACGGGAGACTGCGATGCAGCCCGGTGCTACTGCCATGTATGTAGTGAAGTCACAAGTAGAGAGATGGCATGATGCGAAGGAAGAAGTGCGAGAAATACAGAGGACCGCTTCTGATAAAGAACGGGAGCAATGGTCCAGTGAGGGAGAATTGGATGATGAGGGTTGCTGGAGAAATAAGCAGATGGATAGATGGAAATTACCCACGGCTTTTGTACAACCTATGGTTCAGATGGCACATGGGCTAGCACATGTTGGAGCTTCCGCAATTGTAAAATTGCTTACCCAAGTCTGGGAGCATCCAGAGATTGCTAGCACGGCAAAGAGGGTGGTGCAGACCTGTATGATCTGCCTGAGGTACAACCCAGGAAAGGGTACTCGAACCCCAGCAGGAGGATTTGTAACACCTACTGCACCCTTTGAGGTTCTGCAGATGGATTACATCCAGCTTGAGCGCTGTAACAATTTGAAGTATGTTCTAGTAGTGGTTTGTGCCTTTAGCAAATGGGTTGAGGCATACCCTACGAAAGACAATACTGCAATGACTACCGCCTAGATGCTGTTGAAGGAGTTCTTCCCTCGATATGGTGTTTGTAGACTTCTGTGGAGTGATAACGGACCCCACTTTATAGCGGATGTTATAAAGTATGTTTTGAAGGGTCTGGGCATCACCCAGAAGTTCCACGCAGTATTTCACCCTCAATCTGCAGGACTAGTCGAGAAGTATAATGGTACACTGAAGCTCAAGATCGCTAAAATCCAAGCTTCGACGTCTTTGACTTGGCCAGATGCTTTACCGCTGGCGTTGTTGTCAATTAGGTCGGTACCGCACTCTCGAATCGGTCTTACACCGTACGAGATTGTCTTTGGACGTCCAATGAATATTTGGGGTCCACCAAAACCTAAGACTGTGTATGATGTACCTTGTGTAATGATGAATGATTATCTGGCACAGTTAACGGATAACTTGGTTTCTATTCATCAACAGGTCCGGGAGGCGCTCCCTGATCGGTCTACCGGTGAAGGACATGGTCTCCGGCCTGGCGACCATGTCATGATAAAAATCTTTGACAGGACGAACAGCCTGGAGCCGAGATGGGTTGGTCCTGAGCAAGTCTTACTGGCAACGAGGACGGCTGTGCGAGTTTCCAACAGAAAGAATTGGATCCATTCCCTGCACTGCCGCAAAGTACCGCCCGGATTGGTGGAGCCTACTGTATTGACTGATCAACGAGAGATTCTGACCACAGAGAAAGGCCGTGCTGTGGAACCGAACGACGCTGAGGAGCTCTTTCCGGATCACGCGACTCCTGGAGGAAAGCGATATCATCTGAGGCCAAGAAAGTGAATCCTTCAGTATCGGGACATGTTGTCAGAACGGCCCTTGGGTTAGTGAAACGGAGAGCCAATGAGGCAAGGGGGGGGATCAGCCCTGCATTAGTGTAGTGACACCCGTCTTGTCCCGTTGGTGAAGAAATCGACCGCTGCCCAAGGGGACGAGTTCTGACAAGCCTTTAGTTTCAGGAAGATATTGATTCTTTATTCTGACATGGAGAAAAAGAAAATCCTTTGTGCAACAGGTTTTATGCTCACAGTAGCTATTGTTGGGATAACCACATGGTTTGTGGAGGATGTGACTCCTGCTCGAGAGTTACTTGTGTTAACCACTCCAGTGCCCGAGGAGCACTACTTCTATACCCTTCCATATCAAGAATTGAAGCATCGTCAGTCTTATTTGAATAACACTTTCATTCAGATGCTGCATCATACCCACGTTGCCACGAATGCTACGAACTGTTGGATATGTGGTATGATGCCAGCTCACCAGAAGAAAGGAGGGACGCCATTCATACCTCTTCCTTTCTCTCATAATGGCTCTTGTAGAGCATGGTACACTTTGCTTTTTGCCACTCGGAAACCCACAGTGGGACGATTACTCTTCAGACTCAATAAAGAATGTCATCAGGATAAAGATGGATATCCGCAAGCGAATGGGACAATTTGGGAATGGGAAGAGTATCGACCAGACAATGAATCGATTCCTTATATTTTCACGAACACCAGAGACACTGTGGGAAAAGACAAATTTGTGATTCAAGTGGCACAAGCTCAAGCGGACCTGTGTGTCCAGAGTGTGGGTTATATTCCTGTTGGTGTTAGTGATTGTATTACCATATTAAACATCGATGGGTTGAATAACAGTACCTTCTTAGCATCCCATAATACATACTTCGTATGCGGGAATAAAGGTTATTACCGTTTGCCAGCCGGTTGGTCCGGAGTATGTTATGTAGCATTTCTGTTGCCTCCTGTATTTTTGGCACCTGCATCCTATCATAAGGATTTGAAGTTGTTAAATAATGTAACTGTAAATAGGTATAAACGTACTCTATCAATTGATGACGTGGATCAGACTGACACCAGTCTGCAGCAGTACATTGATTTTAATTTAGGATTGTTTTTCTTCGTTGGAGCTGCCCTAAATAGTAGGAAAGTTCGAAGATTAACAAGAGTGGTAGAGGCTGTGACAAACCAAACCGCTGCTGCTCTTGGGAATCTTACGGAAGAATTGCAGATTAACAGAATTGTTGCATTGCAGAATCGTATGGTGTTAGATGTTATGTTAGCTGATCGAGGTGGAGCTTGTAAAATTATTGGGAGTAGTTGCTGTGTGTTTATCCCTGACCACACACCGTCAGTCTATAATGCAATCAACAGGTTGCATAAAATTGCAGCTGAAATCCATACAGAAAACGGCACTTGGTCCTTTTCTGGATGGTTTTGGGCATTGATTACTGCTTGGGGTTGGAAGGTTTTAACTGGTCTCTGTATAATTATAGCAGTTCTGTTTTCTTGCTGCATCTGTGTCCAATGTGGTCCCTTGCTCTGTTCCTCATGTGTATCATTCTGTATTCCCGATAAGAAAGCTATTGCCAATGTCACTTATCAGAAACGTTTAGCCAAAGAAGTAGAAGAAATGATGACAATTGACATATACGATGATTATCCTAACAAACCGGATGTCTTCAGTAAATGCTGAAAGGGTCGTCTGTTGTAAATTGAAACCACGATGTGATTAAGCATTTACTAAAGACATGAATTCTCCTGCCTTACACGTCTCTTTCGTTATGTTGACTGAAGTTTGGACTCCATTTTGTATTGTTATGTCTCCACGTGCTCAACACGAGAAGAGTCCTATCTTCGTGTTAGTTGCTCTTGTAATCTGCCTAGTAACAGTCTATAAATAGTTCCTTTGTCCGCCTGGCGCATGCCCAGGCTTGACCACATCTGTTATCAGTTAGTCCTTGCTTGACCATGTTTTCGCGGGCTCAAGGAGTATGTCAGCTCCGCCCACATATTGATCTTGTATCGAAAATGTCCATAAAAGGTAACATTCCTTGCCTCATGTTGTATCCTCCCACTTATGAGCCCCTCTGTTGTGTATAAAAGGGGACTGTGTACGCAAGTTCTTTGTGCTACTCTATGCAATACTGAAGGGTATTGTGTGGATTGTAGGACCACCCTTAAGGGTTAATAAACCTTGTCTTTGTACTTTGCAGTTTCCGTGCCAACTTCCTTATAGATTCCATTGCAGGAGAGCGAACCCTTGTGTCCTGCGGGCCTAGCTGGGGCCTGTATTCATCAAGGGGAGAATCTCCCCTTTCCAATGGTACCCCTCCCCAGTGGATCCCTGCTTGGGGATCGCCCCAGGAGGGCGATCCCCAAGCAGGGATCCACCCACTAGACACCAGGGAGGGGGGAGCGGCCCCTTAGGCAAGGGCTTTTGCTCCCCCAAAATATTTTTAGTGCCATTTAGTCTTTTTGCCCCCCCTGGGGGGGAGTAGCCCCCAATCTGCCCCCCCGGGGGGCAGAAAGCCCACTATACGCCAGGGATTTATTCTTTCTTGTAAATTGGGGTGGGGGCTGCCCAATATGGGCATGCCCATGCCCCCACCCACCCTCCGCAAAAATGAAAGCCTTTCTGCCCCCCTGGGGGGCAGATGGGGGCAGTAGCCCCAAATCTGCCCCCCCGGGGGGCAGAAAGCCCACTATACGCCAGGGATTTATTCTTTCTTGTAAATTGGGGTGGGGGCTGCCCAATATGGGCATGCCCATGCCCCCACCCACCCTCCGCAAAAATGACAGCCTTTCTGTTCCCCCTGGGGGGCAGATGGGGGCATTAGCCCCAAATCTGCCCCCCCGGGGGGGGCAAAAAGCCCAGTAGACACCAGAGATTTTTTAGGTACATTTTAATTAGGGTGGGGGCATTTGTCTGCCCGTTTTGGGCAGCCCCCACCCTAATTAAAATTTGCCCAAAAACTCCTTGGCGTCTAGTGGACTTTCTGCCCCCCCTGCGGGCAGATGGGGGCATTAGCCCCCAATCTGCCATGCCAGGGGGGCAAAAAGCCCAATAGACGCCAGGGAGTTTTTTTGGGGGCAAATTTGAATTAGGGCGGGGGCTCCCAAAACGGGCATGCCCATGCCCCCACCCCCAACCCCCGCAAAAATAACAGCATTGCTGCTCCCCTGGGGGGAAGATGGGGCAGTAGCCACCAATCTGCCCCAAGGGGGGGCAAAAAGCCCACTAGATGCCAGGGATTTTTTGGGCAAATTTTAATTAGGGTGGGGACATTGGCATGCCCGTTTTGGGCAGCCCCCAACCTAATAAAATTTTGCCCAAAAACCTCCCTGGCATTTAATGGACTTTCTACCCCTCCCCCCCCCCCCCCCCCCCCGTGGCAGAAGTGAGCTTTAGCCGCCAATCTGCCCCAATGGGGGGGCAAAAAGCCCACTAGATGCCAGGGATTTTTTTGGGGCAAATTTGTATTAGGGTGGAGGGTCCCAAAAAGGGCATGCCCATGCCCCTACCAAAATTACAGCCTTCCTGCCTCCCCTGGGGAGCAGATGGGACAGTAGCCCCCAGTCTACCACCCCGGGGGGCAAAACACCCACTAGACGCCAGGGATTTTTTGGGGCAAATTTTAATTAGGGTGGGGGCATTGGCATACCCGTTTCGGGCAGCCCCCACCCTAATTAAAATTTGCCCCAAAAACTCCCTGGCGTCTAGTGGACTTTCTGCCTCCCCTGGGGGACAGATGGGGGCGTAAGCCCCCAATCCGCCCTGCCAGGGGGGCAAAAAGCCCACTAGATGCCAGGGATTATTTTGGGGCAAATTTGAATTAGGGTGGGGGTTGCCTAAAACGGACATGCTCAGGCCCCCACCCCCTCCCTGCAAAATTTACAGCCTTTCTGCCCCCCGTGGGGGACAGATGGGGCAGTAGCCCCCAATCTGCCCCCCCAGGTCGCAAAAAGTCAATTAGATGCCAGGGATTTTTTTGGGCAAAATTTAATTAGGGTGGGGGCATTGGCATGCCCGTTTTGGGCAGCCCCCACCCTAATTAAAATTTACCCAAAAAACTCTCTGGCGCCTAGTGGACTTTCTGCCTCCCCTGGGGGGCAGATGGGGCAGTAGTCCTCAATCTCCCCCCTTGGGGGGCAAAAAGCCCACTAGACGCCAACGATTACGCTGGCTTTTTTATGTGTGGGGGTGGGGGCTGCCCAGAATGGACATACCAATGCCCCCACCCCCAAAAAATAGCCACAATGTTTCTGCCCCCCTTGGGGGCATATCGGGGCAACCCCCTCCCCCCCGATGCCCCCCCGGGTGGCAGAAAGCCAACTGGGCACAGTTATTTTTAGCAATATGCCTACCTGTGGATTTTGGGCCCTAGCGCAGCCGGCACATAGGGAAACCTACCAAACCCACACATTTCTGAAAACTAGACACCCGGGAGCTTCCAGGGAGGTATGGCTTGCGTGGATCCCCCAACGTTTCCTTACCCAGAATCCCCTGCAAACCTCAATTTGAGCTGAAAAAAATCACTTTTTTCACACATTTTGGTGTGGGAAAGTTGTGGCATCACCGGGCTCACACAAATTTACCACCACCCAGCGTTCCCCCAGGTCTTCCGGTAAAAATGGTGCCTCACTTGTATGGGAGGCCCAAGTACCCGCAGCAGGCAAGGGCCCAAAACGTTTTGAGGTGACATCAAAATGGCCTATCGCAAAAACACCTGCTTTTGCAAGGGGGGTCACTTGGGTTTTTGGCCCGGTGCTCGGCGGCCATCTAGGGAAACCTACCAAACCCATACATTTCTGAAAACTAGACACCCGGCGGCTTCCAGGGAGGTATGGCTTGCGTGGATCCCCCAACGTTTCCTTACCCAGAATCCCCTGCAAACCTCAATTTTAGCTGAAAGATTCACTTTTTTCACACATTTGTGTGTGGGAAAGTTGTGGCATCACCAGGCTTACACAAATATTCCACCACCCAGCGTTCCCCCAGGTCTCCCGGTAAAAATGGTGCCTCACTTGTGTGGGAGGCCCAAGTACCCGCGACAGGCAAGGGTCCAAAACGTAGTGCGCCTCAACAGACAGGGGTCCTAAACGTAGTGCGCCTCACCACATTTTGGGCCCTTGCCTGCCGCGGGTACTTGGGTCTCCCACACAAGTGAGGCACCATTTTTACCGGGAGACCTTGGGGAACGCTGGGTGGTGCAAAATTTGTGTGAGCCCGGTGATGCCACAACTTTCCCCCACCAAAATGTGTGAAAAAAGTGATTTTTTCACCTAAAATTGAGGTTTGCAGGAGATTCTGGGTAAGGAAACGTTGGAGGATCCACGCAAGCCATACCTCCCTGGAAGCCGCCGGGTGTCTAGTTTTCAGAAATGTATGGGTTTGGTAGGTTTCCCTAGATGGCCGCCGAGCACCGGGCCAAAAACCCAAGTGACCCCCCTTGCAAAACCAGGTGGTTTTGCGATAGGCCATTTTGATGTCGCCTCACTACGTTTTGGGCCCTTGCCTGCCACGGGTACTTGGGCCTCCCACACAAGTGAGGCACCATTTTTACCGGGAGTGCTGGGGGAACGCTGGGTGGTGGTAAATTTGTGTGAGCCCGGTGATGACACAACTTTCCCACACCAAAATGAGTGAAAAAAGTGATTTTTTCAGCTAAAATTGAGGTTTGCAGGGGATTCTGGGAAAGGACACGTTGGGGGATCCATGCAAGCCATACCTCCCTGGGAGCCGCCGGGTGTCTAGTTTTCAGAAATGCGTGGGTTTGGTAGGTTTCCCTAGATGGCCGCCGAGCACCGGGCCAAAAACCCAAGTGACCCCCCTTGCAAAACTAGGTGGTTTTGCGATAGGCCATTTTGATGTCGCCTCACTACGTTTTGGGCCCTTGCCTGCCGCGGGTACTTGGGCCTCCCACACAAGTGAGGCACCATTTTTACCGGGAGAGCTGGGGGAACGCTGGGTGGTGGTAAATTTGTGTGAGCCCGGTGATGCCACAACTTTCCCACACCAAAATGTGTGAAAAAAGTGATTTTTCAGCTAAAATTGAGGTTTGCAGGGGATTCTGGGTAAGGAAACGTTGGAGGATCCACGCAAGCCATACCTCCCTGGAAGCCGCCGGGTGTCTAGTTTTCAGAAATGTATGGGTTTGGTAGGTTTCCCTAGATGGCCGCCGAGCACCGGGCCAAAAACCCAAGTGACCCCCCTTGCAAAACCAGGTGGTTTTGCGATAGGCCATTTTGATGTCGCCTCACTACGTTTTGGGCCCTTGCCTGCCACGGGTACTTGGGCCTCCCACACAAGTGAGGCACCATTTTTACCGGGAGTGCTGGGGGAACGCTGGGTGGTGGTAAATTTGTGTGAGCCCGGTGATGACACAACTTTCCCACACCAAAATGAGTGAAAAAAGTGATTTTTTCAGCTAAAATTGAGGTTTGCAGGGGATTCTGGGAAAGGACACGTTGGGGGATCCATGCAAGCCATACCTCCCTGGGAGCCGCCGGGTGTCTAGTTTTCAGAAATGCGTGGGTTTGGTAGGTTTCCCTAGATGGCCGCCGAGCACCGGGCCAAAAACCCAAGTGACCCCCCCTTGCAAAACTAGGTGGTTTTGCGATAGGCCATTTTGATGTCGCCTCACTACGTTTTGGGCCCTTGCCTGCCGCGGGTACTTGGGCCTCCCACACAAGTGAGGCACCATTTTTACCGGGAGAGCTGGGGGAACGCTGGGTGGTGGTAAATTTGTGTGAGCCCGGTGATGCCACAACTTTCCCACACCAAAATGTGTGAATAAAGTGATTTTTCAGCTAAAATTGAGGTTTGCAGGGGATTCTGGGTAAGGAAACGTTGGGGGATCCATGCAAGCCATACCTCCCTGGAAGCCGCCGGGTGTCTAGTTTTCAGAAATGTATGGGTTTTGTAGGTTTCCCTAGGTTCCGGTAGGGCTAGGGTTCAAAAACTACAGCTAGTCACTTTGCCAAAAAAGGGTCATTTTTCACTGCAAAATTGAGGCGTGACCACGTTGCATTTTGCGCCGTTTCCTGTCGCGGGCACTAGGCCGACCCGCACAAGTGAGGTACCATTTTTCTCGTAGGACTTTGGGGAACGCGGGGTGGGTGGAAATTTGTGGATCCACGCAGATTCCAGAACTTTCCATCACAGAAATGTGGGGAAAATGTGTTTTTTTTGTCAATTTTTTACGTTTGCAAGGGATTCTGGGTAACAGACCATGGTGGGAGGCACTCAAGTCACCCCATCCTGGATTCCCCTGGGTGTCTAGTTTTCAAAAATGTATGGGTTTGCTAGGTTTCCCTAGGTGCCGGCAGGGCTAGGGTTCAAAAACTACAGCTAGTCACTTTGCCAAAAAAGGGTCATTTTTCACTGCAAAATTGAGGCGTGACCACGTTGCATTTTGCGCCGTTTCCTGTCGCGGGCACTAGGCCGACCCGCACAAGTGAGGTACCATTTTTCTCGTAGGACTTTGGGGGACGCGGGGTGGTGGAAATTTGTGGATCCACGCAGATTCCAGAACTTTCCATCACAGAAATGTGGGGAAAATGTGTTTTTTTTGTCAATTTTTTACGTTTGCAAGGGATTCTGGGTAACAGACCATGGTGGGAGGCACTCAAGACACCCCATCCTGGATTCCCCTGGGTGTCTATTTTTCAAAAATGTATAGGTTTGCTAGGTTTCCCTAGGTGCCGGCAGGGCTAGGTTTCAAAAACTACAGCTAGACTCTTCACAAAAAATGTGTAAATTTTCAGTGTGAAAATGTGGTGTGTTCACCTTAGGTTTTGAGCCACTTAATGTCGTGGGCACTATGCCTACCCACACAAGTGAGGTACCATTTTTATCGGGAGACTTAGGGTAGTTCAGATTTGTAAAGCAACTGTTATTACCTATTGATTTTTGATGCATTTCTCCCTTCCAAATGAAAGGCATTGTGTAAAAAAAAAAAAAAGTCATTTTGAAAAATGACCAATAATTGTCATGCAAGTATGAGTATTCCCAATTCCGAAAATGTGCAAATATGCACTGTTTCTAAACTCTGTAATTTGTTCCCATTTCAGAAATACATAGGTGTCTTTCATACCAATTTTTCCATGTATACATTTTCACACTATAATTGCTATATACCCGGAACTAAAAAAAAAACCATTACAAAATGCTGCTCAGTTTTTTACTCTGGGTTCGTTGAGCTCTTGGTGAACCTACAAGTCCTATATATCCCCACAACCAGGAAGGTCCAGCGGATGTAACGGTACATTGCTTTCTAAGAGATGTCATAATTAGAAGAAGTTACAGGTGAAAACGTTGACACAAAAGGCTGCTTTTTTCAACTAATTTTTTTAACTGTTAGTTTCTATAAAGAAACCTTTATGGATCTACACAAATGACCCCTTGCTGAATCCATTATTGCTTTTCTACCCATTTCTACCATTATCTGGAAGGAGGTTGAAAGCACAAAAAATTTCAAAAATAGGGTATGTCCCAGAAAAATGTCATAACTGTGTAAAAAAAGTTGGATTTCTGACAAAAATCTGTCATTCCCTAAAAGCTGGAGAAATTTTGATTTCAGCCCCACAATGCCCTTTTTTGATATCATTTGCAGAGAAAAACCCAGACGCTTTCATTTGCAGCCACTTTTCCCCATTTTTCACAAAAAAAACAAAATGTTGCTGTATTTTGACTAAATTCTGGGAACCCTCTAGGAGAATCCACAAACCCTGGGTACCTTTAGAATCCGCATGATGTTGGAAGAAAAGGACGCTAATTTGGCGTGGATACCTAATGTGGTCAAAACGTTACAGGGGCCTAAGCGCGCACTACCCCAAATAGCCCAAAAAAGGCTTAGCACAGGAGGGGAAAAGGCCTAGCAGCGAAGGGGTTAAAACAAAGAAAAACCACCAACACTGTTCCAAAACAACCCAAAAATACACTAAACTAGACTCTCCATTCCTTCCGAGAAATTTCACAGTAAGAATTTATGGTCATGGAAAGCAAGCCTACCAGCATCCCCTCTGACCCGTGTCCACCACAAACCAAGATAATTCTTGAAACTACCTCTACTACAACATCAGTAAGAAGAATCATCAACAATTCCTTAACTATGGGAATATTTCCAGAAGAACTAAAAAAGTCATACATATGCTCATTACTGAAGAAAAACCTGGACCCACTGAACCCCGACAACTAAAGATCGATTACAAATGGACCTATCCTAGACAAACTGATAGAAAGAGCAGCATTCGCCCAAATATTGAACTTCATTTAAGATAATTCCATACTTTCAGACTTCCACACAGGATTCAGTACTGTAAGAGGCACAGAATCTGCCCTTGTTGCCATCTGGGCTGACCTTAAGAACACAGTTGATAGGAACGGAGTTGCTGCACTACTTCTCTTGGACCTCTCAGCTACCTTTGACACGGTTGAGCATGACCATCCTCGCAAGCCCTCAAAGAGGGGACTACTCTCAACTGATCACATCCTACCTTCTCAACAGAACTAATGTCATCCATACACCCAATTTCGCATCCAAACCGTAATTCACAAAAGCAGGGGTCGGTCCCTCAAGGCTCCATCATCTCACTCATGCTTTTCAACATTTACATGAAGTTGTTACCAGCACTGATCAATCAATTTCACCTCACATGCTAGAACTATGCAAATGACACACAAATACTCATTAAACTGGTCAAGCCCCAATGACATTGGAAACGCACCAATTTTCAGTTGTCTCAGAGCCGTGGATCAATGGATGACATGGACCCATCTCAAATTGAATGCTTCCATAACGGAAATACCAATGTGTGGCGATTGGAAAAATTATGACCCACTCAACGCATGGCCTGATGATCTGGGACACTGCCAAAAGTATCAAAAGAAGTAAAAAACCTCAAAATTACCACTGACTCCAAGCTATCAATGAATGCCCAAATGGATAAATGAGCAAGACCAAGCTTTGTTACCATAAAAGCTCTGCGACGCAACTTTCCCCCACCTAGGATTTCCACAAAAGGTCCAGACTACCATCTCTCTTGTTCTGTCTAAACTTGATTACGCCAATAGCCTCTACCACAAACTACCTCTTGCAACTATGAAAAGACTACAACGGATTCAGAACTCTGCTGCCAGACTTCTCTTACATATAAAGCCACAAGCCCACATCTCCCCTGCTTTGAAATCCCTACATTGGTTACCGGTTGCCAGAAGATCCACATTCAAGCTGCTTTATATCACCCACAAAGCGATGCATGGAAAAGGACGGCTCTCCATCAGAAATAAAATCACCAAATACATTCAAAGGACACTCCACTCTAGATTGGCACCTCACCTTAAGATCCCACTGTACAAAAAAAAACCATAGGTGGCACATCCTTCTCTGATCAAGCAGTCAAACTATGGAAATCTTTACCCCTAAACATAAGATCCACACCTAACCACATTATCTTTAGTAGACTACTCGAGTTGGCTCTTCCCCACATAACCACCATTCTCAAACATAAATATACAGCATATCCCTTTCTATATAAGCGTTTACTTGGACTATAGATGTGTACCTACATATGTGTATTGCTTAGTACTAATATGTATAATAGCTATGTTTCAAAGACAGATGAGTTAGTTCTGCTTAAGTACATATCACTTATAGTTACATTATTCTATGTTTAACATGTATATAAGTGACTGCATAAATAAGTAAATCTTTAATAACCATTTATTTACAATTGCTTCACTATTGAATTACAAAAAAAAAAAAATAAAAAAAAAAAAATTAAAGGACAGCAACACTTTAAAGTCTGAATTTATTAAATACAACTTCAATCTACATATATTACCTTCCTTATACATATTTACCTTTCCATTTCAGTATGTATCTTTATATTTATTACTATGCTTTCAATTCAGCATATCCAACACACTACACGATCTCTCGCAACATATCCTCTACCTCCAATCTGACTCATCTCAAACCTCATTCTACTACTCACCAACGCACTACCCTATACTGCTCTCAATATATCCTCTACCTCAACCCTGACTCTTCTCAAACCTTTCTACTCTTTCTAATGCACTACCCTATTTCTCACCCTATACCACTCCCAATATATCTTCGGCCTCCACTGTCCTTTTCAATCCAAATAACAGGACTAACATGTCCACCGCTCAAATTAATTTCATATTTCCCTAGACTAACTTACCACTAATCTCCTTTTTGGTTCCAGAGTAGTGCGCTACTCACCGAAAATGCGCTTAAGATACCTCGTAAGGGGTAGTAAGCGCTATATAAATGAAAATAAAATCACATCATTCCCCAAGGTCGCTGAGCAGCAAGGGGGCTAGTCTTTACTGCTGTTTATATGCATTTACATAATCAAATTGAACAAACCCTGTGGCCAGCCTCTCCTCTGCTGCACCCAGGAGTGCTTGGAAAATGAGGTTATAGTGTGTAAGAAGGATGTGGGCAAGGCAGTTAAGAATTACTTTGGCACCTGCAGAGATTAAGGATGCTGGTTGGGTGCATTACCATTGAAACAGAAACCAAAAGGTCAGGGTGGAGCAATAGGAGGGGGTATGCAGAGGCTAAGAGACATCTAGCGGGGAATAAGGAGCAATAGTGAAGAAATTGAAAGGGCGGAAGAGAAAGGAAGACAGCGATGCTGGAGAAAAAACAGTGGGGTCAGAAAGCAAAAAGGTACGAGAGACCTGGTGTGAGAGCGGGAGAGCAGCGGCAACCAGCAGCGGCAGCAGAGCAGAGCTGCGGGGGGCCAAGAACCGGGCTCTGCGAATCAGGAGCTGAACCGGGAAGCCGCATTAGGAGCTGCAGGAGGCTGCAGGAAGCCCCGGTGAGCTGTGCAGTGCCGTGGGGGTCTAGAGCACCAAGAGCAGTCAGCTGCGAGCATCAGGAGCTGCGGTGAGAGCTTGGGAGAAGGACGGGTCTTGGAGAGAGCTCGGACCAGACATACCCAGCCCGGCCAAGTCCCGCGTGACAGTGCAGCGGCAAAGTAATCTGCAGTGAGCAGGGCTACAGCATAAAGCTTAAAGAATAAAGCACCAGGTGTGGCCAGTGGGTGAGTGAGAAATCTGTGAGGCCTGAACGCTCACCACCCCTCCCTCACATCCCCTTTACATCCCCTTGTACCCTCATCACATCCCCACGCTGCCGGACTTTGCTCAGCCCCACCAAATTTTGCTAATAATAGTGGAAGGGATGTTTTCTCTTACTGGGAGCACACAGGAGCACGGTGGTGGTGGCTATAGACTGTGGGTTTGTGTGAGCTGCGTGGCAAAGGAGCAAGTGGGGGTGCCCGTACGCAGGCACAAAAGGATAAAAGGACAAAATGGTTAAAGGCAGCACAATAGCGGAGAAGGCCGCCGGAGCAAAGGCATCCCACTTTTTGGCTCAGCCCAACTAACCAGGCCAATTACGTGGCTAGGAGAGCGGCCTAGGCAGCGCATGTAGAAGAGTGATCATATGAAACAGCCCTAAAAACTAAGGGAGAGATTTTTTAAGAATCCCAAAACCCAACAAGCACTTCAAATTTCTCCTCCTGGTGCGGTGAGGATAATGCTTAAGGGGAAATTGATTAAACCAAAGAGGATGGACGCTGTCTTCGACAAAGAAACCCACAAGGGCCAAGCAACCAGGGTCACAAGGAGTACGGCTCAGAACTCCAGACAAGAGTCGCACACCGGGAGCCCCCATTTACAATCCTTTTAACAAGGGCTCATCACCCACTATTTACAGACACCGAGTAGCTTGCTTCCTCCGGCATGTCTGCCAGGGGGGTTGAAGAGACAGAAGAGACTGAAGAGCTCACAGCAAGCAACCCTCAAGCACCCCGGCCCGGCATTTATCAAGCAGCTCGACATCAAAGAACCCCCACTCGGGGAGGCTATCTCCTGCCCAATAAAGGGGGGCAGGACTGGGACACATCGGTACAGGGAGATCAAAACTCACCCGATTGGCGGACTTAAGGCACAAGATACAGAGGAAAATTATACAACATATAAAAGGAAGGATTGGTGATTCCGACTCCAAGAGGCTCACAACAATCGATGGGATCGGAATGAAGCCCATAGATTTGATACACAGTCTTTCACCAATTAATGTTTTGATCCATCGGCCCCAGGAGGAAGACATGTCACAAGTCATGGAGTGAAAAACGCATATCAATCCGCAAGACGTCTCACGACCAAGCTCAATGGTTTTATCAACGGGGCGCCGACATCTCGACTCACCAGAGACAGGAGATTTCACCCACTCCTCCTTACAGAAGTTAGAGCAGACAATCGAAAGGACCCTGGACCTCACCCCCCTCCTTATCAGGAGAGGGGAAGCGACAAAAAAAATCAGGGCAACAAACGAGCAGAGATGTCCATATCGACAGACAAGAAGGATCAAGACAAGCAAGAAGATTCCTCTCTTCTGACAACTATAAGGGAAGCTCAGAAGTCAATAGCAAAGGCCCCGATATGGCAAGCAACTACAATGGAGATCCAAGTAGACTTCCTACAATCAATAGCCCAGTGCCTAGAGAAGCAGGGCTGCAAATTGGACGAAATGGAGCCATCAATTAAACACAATCAGGCAATGATAGCCCGGACAAGCTCAAGTGTCGCCATAATAGAAAAGTGGGCCGAATTGCCAGAAATATTGGGGGACATACTGGCACTAACCAAGAGCAGTGGCGAATCGTTAAAAAACCCAGGAATAACAGAATTTTGGGACAAGGGCAACCCCAAAGTGACCTCCAAGGGCGAACACGGCAGAGCAAGGGAAATGGAAACAAAAGCCGTAGAGAATGAGATGAACAGCCAAGAGATTCTGGCATCCCCGACAAAGAGTGACACAGAGGAAGCTCTGGCAAGATCGGTTACAAAGGAAGCCGAAGAGCAGAAAAGGACCATGGAGGGAGAAACAGAAGCCAGAACAGAAGCACCCCTAACAAGGAGTGCGAAAAAAAAAGCTGAAACAACAGCTGAAGAGATCAAAAATGAAAAGAAGATCCATCCTGCCAGCAATGCTGAACAGCCTCAGACCTGAGGAGAAAAGCACCTCACTTCCACTCTACCCGCTTTTTAATCTCAAACAAAAGATCAAGAGCCAGCGCCTGCCGGCAGACACAGGAAAAGAAGGAATGACGTAACACAACGTGGCGAGGTTCAAGTAATCCAGGCGGACCCATCACACTCAGCAGTGCTAGCACCAACAGCCATCCAGGCGATAACAAACAGGGATAGCATGGGTAAGGAGGACGCCGCCACACAAATCAGGCTCCATGACCTATTGGAACTGAAGGGCCACAAAGGCCCTAAGGAGCACACTTCATCCCCACCGATGGAGCAAATGCATATGGCCAGTAATCTGGGAATTAACAACAGGGCGGAAGAGGAACATCACTGGCGAACCTGGATCAAACACCCCCACAGTCTGAGATCAAACAGCAAGTGCAATGGGGGGGGGGGTCATACAAAAATTCTGTGGAACCACCTACACTACAGGTGGTAGTGCTTACCCCAGGTACCACATGGAACGACATCTTAAACAGAACCAATATCCTCCGAATCTGTGGCCATGTCAAATCACGGTCTCAGATCACATCGGACAATATAGAGTGAGTAAAGTTCAGGACACATGGAGACAGCCATTGCGATTCAACCGTCCTGGGCTTTTGCGAGCATTCCCTCCAACGGGCAGTCCTTGGCGAAGCCCAACAACTCGCTAATTGGGGCATAGAAGCAACAGAACCCATCCAATCTAATTATCCCTTTGTCCTCATACCTCAAAAAGAGAGGTTGGGGCCTACATCAATACTGAAAGGCACCACCCACAACAGGAAACGAGGAGAACATACAAACGATCACTCTAAAACTCCAATAAACGCTTCCATATTACAAAGTGACAACCTGCGAAGAGTGCTAATGGGTCAACTCAAACAGGCCACAAGAGGCGACAGCTGGCAACAGCACCCCTAGCCAAAATCAAGCGCTCGCTAGAGAAGGAAGGGCTACCGTGGTGAAGGAAGATCAACACCAAGGCCAAAACTCGGACCTCCCCCAACTAACCCTTATATCATGGAACATCGCAGGGTTAAACAAAAAAGTAGGGATCAAGGAAGTACAGGACTACATCGCAAAAGGGGACATTATTTGCTGTCAAGAAACTTGGTCAATGACATCAACAACCATAGCGGGATTTCATAAACATCGGATTAATGCAACAAAAAGAAACATCTTCGGTCGTTCATCGGGGGTCTCTCCATCTTCATAAGCCATGCGAGAAAACTCAAGAGCACAGAAATAAGAGTAAACTCCCCTGATCTGCAAGCAATGACAATTGCTGTGCTAAGGGAGGGCAACTTGCCATTTAATCTGCTGCTCATAAACTGTTACATCAACCTGTCACTGACCACTGCCAGCATGGAATCTCTCACCAACACGCTGGAAGATATATTAATAAAATACGAGCACTACAACGTAATCATCGCAGTAGATTTTAACTTGAGAGGTTTGGAAAGTGCCCCGGGAAAACATATTAAAGGGCACAATGCAGACCCACTGCTCTGTCTTCTTAAAAATGTCCAACTCTTCTCTACCCACTTCCTGATGAAACTATGCTCACCCTTGTGGTGCTCTAAACCATCGTTTCGGAATATATCCACTATAGACTACATCTTAATCAACGAAAATACAGCGGACAGGTTGGAAGAATTCTAGGTCGATGATAGAGGTGAATGTGACCACAGACCTCTACGCGCAAGATTTAACTTAGGAACGAAAGCAGCAGAGCTTCTGAAAATGTTGGGAGAAACCACAGGGGACGAACGTTTCAGAGCCATCAGAAGAGTAAAATGGACAACCTCTCTCGAAGGGAAAATGCAAGAGTGGGTATCAACGGGGCAGGCCAGTGGACCATGGGAGACCGAATCAGAGGCAATCCGTCTCTGGGAAGAACTGACAGAAAACCTATGGCGGAAGCTGAGCAAAAATCACTGTAAGAAAACTTTGTGTCACAAGGTGAATTCTTTAAAGAACCCACATCCACCGAAGTGCCAGAGACAATGCAAAGGAGCACTAATGAAGGCACTCAGAAGTAGGAAGAAAGGAGGAACATCGGCAGAGGGGCCTCTATAGCTGCATTGAGAGCTGCCCTGAGGAGAAAGGTAGGTGAGCAAAAGAGGAAAGAGATGGAACAAAAATGGATCACGGTATTTGCCCTGCTAAAGGAAAACAACACTAAATTATGGAGGTACATCAACCGTCTGAGCTCCCAACCAAGGAGAACAACATTGCAAGCAACGAGTGGGAAGTATAGGTAAGGGGATTATATATCAGAGGTACACCAGCTATAGAGCAAGCCCCACTGAAGAACATCTGGGGAGTAGGCACACAGACAGCCACTCTTCCCAAGCACCCAGACGAAGCAGGACAAATGAAGCTCGAGGGCGCTGGTTTTACGAAAGCTGAAATAGGGTAGGAGATTAGGAAAATGAGGAATGACGGGGCACCAGGCCCAAACGGCATTCCAGCCATGGTCTTTAAAACATCTCAGACACTCTTCTCCACAGTCCTCACCCATCTATAAAACTTTTCACATGCGACTGCATTAATTCCACACTCATGGAAAGGATCTATTCTCTTCCCAATTCATAAGAAAGGCGACCACTCCAACCCCGCAAACTATAGGCTAGTGGCCCTGCTGGATGTAGAAGCCAAAGCTTTTGCCAAACTACTACTGAGAGATCTAGAGGATTGGGCCAACAACAACAACATACTTCCATTCTACCAGACCAGCTTCAGGAAAAATAGCGCAACAACAGATAAAATCTTGGCCCTGGCCTACCTCTCAAAATGTGCTGTGAAAATCAGGCACCTGCCGCTGTTCTGCTGTTTCATTGACTACAGCGCGGCTTTTGATAGAGTCGATAGGGGCAATCTCTGGAGAAAACTGTCATCCTGGGGGGTACCGCCTAAGCTACTGCCGGCTATCATATCCCTTCACGAGGAGACTTGGGTACAAGTCAAGATAAGCCCCACAGCTCTATCACCAAAAGTTAAAACCAACAACGGATTGAAGCAGGGTTGCGTTTTGGCCCCCCTACTATTCAACCTCTATACAGCAGACATGGGGGCAGCCCTGAAATAGGCAAGTCTAGTTCCACCAAGACTGGGGAAGGCGAGAATGGCAATCCTACAGTATGTAGATGACACCGTAGTGATGGACCATACAAGGGTAGGTCTCCAAAGAGCCCTTAAAGAGATGGGGAAAGTACAACAAGGAAAATTACCGGAGAGTTAATCAAGGTAAAACGAAGATAATGATATTTTGCAGATACCCGCACAAAAAACAAGCAGTCTGGAAGATGGGAGACCACCAAATTGGGACCACCGCAGCCTACAAATATCTCGGAGTTTGGCTAAACGAGAGGGCAACATTGGCAGCTCATACAAAACATCTAACTGCTAAAATCAACAGAGTAATTTTTTCAATAAGACGACTAAGCCAATGCCTGACCAGCCCCACAGCCGAACCCATGCTGAAAGTCCTCGGGGCAAAATTAATTCCAGCCATTAACTACGGTCACCTGGCATTTCCAGGAACTTTAGACAAACTTATAGCAGCAGCGCAGGTCAAAGCCCAGAAGATCATGCTGCAAGTACCCAGGAATTTGGGACTTTAACCCAGCCCAGAACGACCGAGGCTGCTTCGTCCCATTTTAAGAGCCCTTGGCATCAGAACTTGCAAGGAGGCATCAGATTGGTGCTTCTCGGAAACAAAAACACACCACCTTGCAAGAGCGGCGAAATGTATTTACCTGATTGGACAAGCTCTAGACTCTAGAGCATGGGTACTCACAAACTTTCTCTCGGGGGCCAAATTTACAGTGTGGTTTCTGGCTGAGGGCCGCACCGGTGGGGGCGGGGCCAGTGGGGGAGGGGGCGGGGCTAGAGCAAAAAAAAAACTATGACCATGAGGTTGAACACAGGCCACTGCAGCAGACGCCTTCATCTACTGAGCCACCAGACCCGGTATGCACACCTATCTATCTATCTATCTATCTCTCTGTCTCCCGCCCTATCTATCTATCTATCTCTCTTTCTCCCGCCCTATCTATCTATCTATCTCTCTGTCTCCCGCCCTATCTATCTATCTATCTATCTCTCTGTCTCCCGCCCTATCTATCTATCACTCTGTCTCCCGCTCTATCTATCTATCTATCTCTCTGTCTCCCGCCCTATCTATCTATCTCTCTGTCTCCCGCCCTATCTATCTATCTCTCTGTCTCCCGCCCTATCTATCTATCTATCTCTCTGTCTCCCGCCCTATCTATCTATCACTCTGTCTCCCGCCCTATCTATCTATCTATCACTCTGTCTCCCGCCCTATCTATCTATCTATCTATCTATCACTCTGTCTCCCGCCCTATCTATCTATCTATCTATCTATCTATCACTCTGTCTCCCTATCTATCTATCTATCTCTCACTCTGTCTCCCGCCCTCTCTATCTATCTATCTCTCACTCTGTCTCCCTCCCTCCCTCCTCCGTTCTCCCTCCCTCTGTCTCCCTGTCTTCCCCCCTCTCCCTGTCTTCCTCCTCTCCCTGTCTTCCTCCTCTCCCTCTCTCTCTCTCCCTCTTCCTCCCTCTGTTGCACTCTGTCTTCCTCCCGCTGTCACCTCACCCCCTGCTGCCCTCCATCACCTCACCCTGCTGTCCTCTGTCACCTCACCCCGCGCTGAGACGGCTTCCAGGGAATGCACACGGCCGCCGCACCCAAGTACTTCACAGGTCTTTTTAAGACCATTCACTTGTTAATGAGACTTTGTTGTATTTCACCTCTTCTTAGCGCCCCTGCATCTCCACTCAATGAGAGGGGAGATGCAGGGGTGCTAAGAAGAGGTGAAATACAACAAAGCCTCATTAACAAGTAAATGGCCTTTAAAAGAATCGCCCGGCCTCACAGCTCCGCGCTGCTGTAACCGGCGTTGTTCGCTGACAAGCACAGGGCACAGGCACTGTCTGCAAGGTCCGCGGGCCTCCAAGGAAGGCTTGCCGGGCCGCCAACGGCCCGCGGGCCGTACTATGAGTACCCGTGCTCTAGAGTATAAAGTATTTTCTCAAGTTCTCAAAATCAGTTGACAAATGTGCCAACAAACGGTTTCCGCAAACACCAATGGGCAAAGAAGACCTTGCCGCTATCTCAAGTGCTCTGTCTGGAACCCTGCTGCATCAAAATTAAGTACCCGGATAGAAAGCTGAAAGGTCCCCGCAACACAAGATTGACTGTTGGAACGGGGTTTTTAATCACACAGGAGGCACTGGGAAGGGGGTGGAAAGGGCAGGTGGGTAAGGGGGGTGGGGTTCTAATTTTAGCTTTGTACTGTAATGATTTTAACTAAATTGAATGGTTAATAATAAATCAATCAATCATTCAATCAACAAAGGACACAGCGCGAAAGAGGAAGAAACGGATGGGAAAAAAAAAAGATGCAATAGAGGAGTAATGACAGGAAGGGGGAGAATTCACATGATTTTTTATCGAATTGGCTAGCGTTTTGGCTCTTTGATTCACATGAATCCCCTAACTTGTCCAGCTCTACTGCTCAACCTCGCCATCCGGAGATTCAAAGCCTATACAGAATCTCTATATATTCAGTCAATTTGTAGTACGTGTTTCCTGAGGTACCGAATTGAACAGGCAACATCTGTTGGAAGGATTACCTAATGGCCACGGTTCCTCAGTGCCAAGTACTAGCCTTACAGGTAGGGCTTTAAGTGGGCCAGGTCTCACCGGGTCTGAGCATCAGCAGTTTTTTTTAAAGGGGGCCTCGAAGCGGGTCTCTTTCGGGCTCTCTTTTGTGTCTGCTGTCACTGCAGTCCGTTTATTCCCAGACAGCAGGCACATCATGTGTGCTGCTTACTTCTCAGTAGTGGAGAAGTTACGGCATGACGTCATGCCAGGTGAGCGTTGAAGGGGAATCCTTTGAAGAAAGTCATTTTCTCTCTGGATTTCCGTTCTCTTTTTGAAACTCGGGAGCAGCAACATTGTCATGGTGTCACCAGGGCTTTAAGTGGAAGCTTTTTCAATATTATATACAACAAGCCATAGTTGCTGCTTATTTATCTAATGCAACTAACAACCATTGACAAAGCCAATAGTCCTGACTTGTTGGAGGTATGATGTTCCTTATATTATATCTAAATGCAATGACAAAACAGCACAATACAAGTCGGGCGACACACTATGCTAGGCACAGAATTTTTAGTTTAAGTGTTTTTAAGCCACGCCCTTGATTACATTGGCCACGCCCCTTTGAGAGACCCTCCAGTTTTTTCATCCCACTTAAAGCCCTGCTTACAGGTGTCATCAATTGGTCTCTAGCCAACGTTGCTGTTTTAGTGCTACCAGCAACCTTCCATTCCAGATATATGAAACAAACACCACCTTAGCCAAATTTCTGTTTCTCCTAAACACTTGCGACACAAAGAGGACTGTCCTGCTTGACAGGTGGCACCAATTGCTTATGGACATATCATTTGCAAACCGGCTAGTAGTAGAATACCCAGTGCTCGCTGTGGGTAAGCAGAATAGACCATCTTAAACTAGAATCACAGGACTCGGCTGTAAAAAGAAGTATTAAGATGGCATATAAAGAAAAAAATGAAGATAGGCAGAGACGTCAGATCCAGCGAAGATGTTCCAACCAACAGCTTAACTGACATCCACTACTCCAGAATAGTAGCAAGCTTTCAAAATACACCAGGCAAAAGCCATTTTGGATCGAAATGTTACCACTTACAAAAATCTAAATTAATTATGTTCATCAGATAATAAAAAGTCCCATCGCTCCGTGGCTTTTATAGAATTAAACAACCCTCACTAGCGCAAAGGGGGAAGGAATTCTATGCAGGGTGCTACCAGCCCTTGTACATCCAATACATATAAGAACCAGTTCTACACAGACAGGATATTTATTCGTGTTTTTTATGTCCCTTTAATGTTCTAAAAACCGAAAACAGGCCAGTACGTTTTAAAGGAAAAATTACTCTTCAGCCATCTTTGCTCAGAAAAATAATCAATTTGACCTTTCTGGGACAGGACGCTGTGCAGGTTTATAGCTTCTTGTATTATTAAAATGTTGATATAATGAAGTATTTACCCCATTAGAATCCAAAAGATACCAGGTATACAAAAAAACGCAATTACATTAACCAATGATGAAAATATCAGCAAATCACCTCCGGAAAAAAACATCGGGTTAAATCCACATAATACCGCCAGGCATCAAAACATAACAAGAGAAATTATTAAAATGGCGACCGAGAGGCAAGAGAGAAGGGAGCTGCGCCATTCAACGGGGATCCGAGAGCCCCAGCGCCATCTTGCCGCTGGTCGGGACCGAGCACACCCGCTCTAGGGCGGATCGTAGGCTTATAAACAAAGAACAAGGACAATTACAATGATGTGCTTTTTAATGTCGTAGACGACCCCGACAAAAACCCTAGATTTAAGGAAATAGCAACTCCGATTATTTTTTTTTATCACATTAAACCCCGTTTTGATGTTTGTGATTTCACTTGCGATACTCATGTTTTCAGTCAAAACCCTTAGCGAAAACCCCAGTTTGAATGTGCCAAGGGTAATGGCTGATGTAAGGTTGGTAAGACACATACACAGCTTGCTTTTTAAATACATTATGCCCACCAAGGTGGTATTCGCAACTGTATAATCCCCAAAGGTGCATGCACATTAAGACGTAACAGTGCCATTTTTGTTTTTTCAGTGCGCTAAACAGGATTACAAATGCAATAATTGGCAGTTTCTTTTCACGAAGATTTGGCACAAACGATAAGCATTAAACATCGCAGAACATACAACGAGTCTAGAAACGATGGTTCACAATTTTTAACGCAGTTTTACAATGGCAAGAACACAGGCGCAAGCAATACAATTAACGAGCTATAAAGGAAGGAACACAAACTGGATAATTTAAAAAAACGTTTTGTGTCGCTTTAATAGTCGACTCCGCGTATGAATATCGGGCGAAAGAGGGCCAATTCGCCCTAATCTTTTGCGCGCTCGAAATCCAAAGTCAGGGGAGCAGATGTGCGACCGGAGAGTCTTCCCTTGCCGCCGGAGACACCGGGCGTTTTCCATCTGACAAAGAATCCGCCATCTCAAGTCTTCCTCTCCTGTGCTTCTAAATACACCCCCTTCAGCTGAAGAAAAAACAACCCGGGCACAACAGCAACAACATAGCCTCCGACGGTTTAACGGCTCAAAAAGCGCTCGTGCTGAACCCAACGGCTTAGTTAAAACCAAGACACTGGAAAAAAGAGGGAGGAGATTGCCAAAAGATTATTTTTCTTTCTGTTAAACTCCCCCACCCCCTCCTTCGCATTCGGCAGTCTCTCGCCTTCTTCCGATGCTGATGAAGGGGGCGGAAAATGAAAAAAAACTAATTTTAAACCGGCTCAATCAATGAGTCATTGAAAGATTTTTGCCGTCTCTCTCTTCTACGAAATTTGCATTGCATCAGCAAGAAACCAGCAGCCTCTGCCCTCCCCCCGCTGCTGCCCTGAAACCTAATATAGATTTTAAAAAAAGATGCGCCGCGCCCGAAATAGTCGGGAGCACGATAAGCAAGAGATGCTGAAATAAATAAATATTTTATTTCCTTTTTAATGTGCGCCTCAATCTTGCCAAAAGTGGGGCAAAGGCAAAGGAGAATAAAAAAAACCCGAGCCAATAGACGCCTGGCTGAAACCTAATATCCTGGTTTTGGCAACTCGTTTTAATTTGCTCCTCTTTCTTTTCTGTCTGTCTGGAGATAGATTTCCCCCTCTCCTTTCCCTCCCCGAAGGAAGGGAGGAAGGAGGTTGTGTGTTTTTTTCCTTGAAATTTTTATCACAAAATTATAATACACTCAAAGGGAAACTCACCGTCATGAAAAAGCAGTGCCTTGTCAACGGGGTTTCTTCGCCATCACATCAGGGGCTGGCAGTGTGTGGAGAGGAACAGGCGGCTCAGCCACAAGGAGAGAAACAGTGAAAGGAAAAAAACATTATTAAAAGCTCTTAGCAGTATTTTAGCAGGGAGCCCCATCTTTTTCCACGTAAAGAGAACGGAAATAATTCTAACGCGTACCGAAAGCCTCAGGCAGCCAGTCTTGTGTTTCTTTTCGTTTTTTTTTTTTTACTTCGTGAAAGTATTCAGGCGCTTTTAGTCACAGTTTTACTCGAAGTTAAAAAAGTTTTGTTTTGAGACGAACACCCTATCTTATACTCCGAAGTGTAAAAGTAACAAAATGTCCTATGGCAAATGCACATTTGACGTGTGGAATGGTATATATATATACATATATACATATATATATATATATATATATATATATATATATATATATAATCATGCCAATAGACCTGATTCGAACAGGAGACTCCTGATTTTTTTAAAGCCAAAAATTGATTTATTTTGGCTATCTCCCACCTGAAATTGCATCTTCTTCAATAGGAGGAATATGTTGTAATGAAAGGAGGATGCAGGTACAACTAAATACTTTGTTGGGGGATATATATATATATATATATATATATATATATTCTCACTGAAAAAACAAAGGTTACAGGTCACATATAGCTAGCTAGGAATGAGAAATTTAAAAAACCTTAAAAATTCACTGGAAAAAATACAAATGTTACAGGAACATTATAGTTAGGCTTAGATTTCACTCGTACAAATCCATTGAAATTCAGCAGTTATAGTTACCTGAGCTAACTATAACTTATGCCCCTACTATGCATTGCTTATGACCTTACATATGACATCACACATGACATGGTCAGTGACATCACTGATGGCATCTGAAATAACGTCCCTGTAACCTTTGTTTTTTTCAGAGGATGTCTAAGGTTTTTTTAATTCTATTTCATAACTATTACATCCCTGTAACCTTTGTGTTTTTTCAGTGAATTTCTATGCTTTTTTAATGTTGTTTCCTAACTATAGCAGCTCTGGTTTTTTAGTGAATTTCAAAGATTTTAATATTTGTATATCTTAACTATAACCACCTTTGAGAGTGTGTGTGAGTGACTGAGTGGGTCTGTGAGTGGGTGTGTGTGTGTGAGTGGGCGCCTTAGTGCCTGTGTGGATCTGTCAGTGGGTGCATGAGTGTCTTAGTGGGTCTGTGAGTAGGTGCATCATGTCTGTGTGGGTCTGTGAGTCAGTGCATGAGTCTGAGTGGGACTGTGGGCGAGTGCAGTGCAGTCTGTGAGTGGGCGCATGAGTGTGTGAGTGGGTGCGTTACTGTCAGAGTGGGTGTGTCAGTCTGGGTCTGCGAGTGGGTGTGTGTCTGTTAGTGGGTGTGTGAGTGTGTTATGTATTTTGGGCATTTGCATACTTAGGGTGTTTAACAGGGAGAACTATGGACTCTGCTCTAACCAGGTGTAGCAGGCTGGCTTGGTATATGGTGTACACTTAAAGGAGTGATTCACCTTGCACTTATTCAGGCAACCCTTATGGTGATTTTAGTGGTCTCTGATAACCTTAGGCTCTCAAAGTGATAGCTGTGGAGAGCAGACTTCAAGCCTATCTTGAAGGAGTGTAAAGTAGCTTGTTTTACCTCATTTAATCAATAGTGTAGATTAGATGAAAAAGAACTGCACAGTCTTTATAAAAATAAGTCTATTTACTGCACACCACAACCACTAACACATTGGTGTATCTCCTAGCCGATATCAACAGTACAAATGAAAATACTTCAAAGAAACGAGGTAAGTAGCACAAATATACACTGGTCTCCAGTGGGAGACCGAACCATATACTAAGAAAGTGGAATGCGAACTGCAAGGAAGAACGGGACTTGGACCACAGGACTCAGAGGAGCAGGGAGAACTGGGACTTACCCGAGGTAAGTACCCAGGAACCTCACGGAGGCTGTGTGCAGAGTGGGAACACAGGCATGTGCCCAATGGAAGTCTATGGAGAAGTCGCGGTTGCAGTTTTAAAGAAGAAGTACCCTTCCCAGAGGACCCAGAAGAAACACTTTGGAGGGCTGAAGGTTGGGGAGCCACCCACCCATGGATGCCTCAGGAACTAGGTTACCTGCACCAGGGAAGCCAGGTGCATAGGAGTGAATTGACGTCAGAACCGTCCATAGACGACACTGGGAGAAAGACCTCTGGAGAAGTCTCTGAAGAAGTCCAGTGAAATCCCAAGGGGGGGTCTTGAAGCGGAGAACCTGCAAGCAGAGGGGACAGAGTCTATGCCACTCAGAGGTGACCAGGAGGCACAGAAGCAAAATGCCCACCCTTGGCAGGAAGCTCAGGAGAGTTGACGAGGACCTTGTCGCTGAAGCTGTGGGGACCAGGTGATGCTCAGGAGGACCAGGAGCCACGCACAAGCTGTCTTATGTCAGATGTTGGTGTCTAGATGGTCGGTGTCCGGCGGAAGCACCAACAAGCCTTGGTAGCCACAACTGGGATGGAAGACAAAATGCAATGGTTGAGACCATCAAGTTCCAAGGTACTCCCCAAGTGCAGGAGAGTCTGAGCAGGCCAGAGTAAGCAGGGGAGACCACCAAAGCAGGAGAAGACCCTCAAGTGACCCATAGGCCAAAGGCACAGGAGTCGCAGGAGGACCTCAGGCAGCTCACCAAAGATGGAGGTCCACGGTGCAAGGGATGCAGTGAGGACGCTGATCTTCGAGGGATAAGGTCCTGGAGGCTGAAGCTTCTTGCAGCCCGAAGATCTCTGGAATGCAGAGCCAACAAACGGCAAGTCGACGTGGTGCTCAGGGGTTTTGTCCCAGCGGCTCCCACGAGGGATAGCTACAGAACCACCACTGGTGTTGCTGAGCCTCGGGAAGTCCGTAGGATGACAGGAGCAGCAGACAGATCTCTTTGTTGCGGTGCCTGCAGATGTAGGGGAGTGACTCCTCCACTCCAAGGGGGATTTCTTTGGATGTTCTTGATGCCCACAGGTTTTCTGGAGAACCTGAGTAAAGCATAGACACAGACGAGGCAGAAGATTTGAAGAACAGCGAGACCAGGAGCAGCAGGAGTCTTCCTTGATGCAGTCTCGGTTCCAGTCAAAGTCCAATGAATTCCAACTGTCCAGACGGTCGAAGAGTGTCTTGGTTTCAAGGTGAGTCTTGTTCCATGATGAATCAGGGGAGCCCTTAAATACCGAAGAAAAAGGTTGGAACGACTCGGGGACACCTCCCTTTGACAGGAAACCTCTTCTAACTTCATCTCCTCAAGCGCAGCATCAGGAGGGCAGAACAGTGTCTGTGGTTGGCAGCAGCATTAGCTTGCTGGCAGTCCCTGAAAGGCTGTAACCAGGATTACAAGGGGCTCCCCTAAGGGGCCCCCAGTACATGAGATAATACCTCCAACACCAGAATCAGTATAATTCCAACATGTTTGATACCAAACATGAGCAGGTTTGGCGCAGCCATTATATAGTTAGACATTTTTTAAAGACTGGCGTCCACTATGTATCTTGAATTGGCTGACTGCACTTACAAAGCCTTGATACTCAACTCCAAGGTTTTTAGGTGTGTTCTGCTCATGCAGGGGCACCCTAACACTTATAACTAAGCTCCCTGCCCTCAGGACTGAAGGGCCTTCCATAGCGGTGACTTATAGGTTTTAAGTGTAGTGACCTCAGATATAAGGAAACATATATCTGTTGTGAGAGGTGCAAGCACCACCTCACGCGGGCTGCAATGGCAGGCCTGTAGTCTGAGTATATGGACTCCCATGGGTGGCACATTTCATGCTGCAGCCTATTGGGAGACCCCTGGTGTACCTATGTCCTGGGTACCTTAGTACCATATACTAGGGAGTTATAAGGGCACACCAGTAGCCAATTGTGGAGGTACAAAAGTACTTACCAACTCCATTCTGGGAGAGAGAGCACAGATGCTGGGGTCCTGGTTAGCAGGAGCCCAGCAAACTACAGTCAAAACACACTGATACCCAGCAAAAAGTGGGAGTAACCATGAAAACAGATTCTACTTTCCCACACCAGGAGACAACAAGAAATAAATCACTTGTGACTGTCACTACAGGTGAGGATGTGCTGCAATAGATCAACAATGCATTCTCCTCCATTAAGGATTCATATCGTTTTTCAACATGGAATACAAGGGTAAACACGCTTGCTTTGCCATTGCAAAGCCCAAGAAGTTAAGATCATTTGTGCTTTACTGTAGTGGAGCTTGAATTGGGGCAGCTTCTATGTTATATTTGTAAGTGGTTCCTGTTGAGGTTTAATTTTTGTGAAATGAGCATCAGGGCCTAAAGGGAACATCACCTACCCGTTTATCCAACAAGAGTCTACAGTATTGCACAAAATGTCTACCCTGCTGGATTTGTTTATACTGGTTAATTAGTAAGTGCTACCTGGTTTTGTAAATGCTAGGTGCGTATCCTACATTATAACTGCATATTGGATCTTGAAGAAATGTCTCCAGCGACCTTCTGTGCTTTTTCACAATGTGATTGTTCCTCGTGTGTCTTCATCCAGAAATCCATGCTAGCATGAACACTCCTAAAAAGAAGACAACAACACTACAAAGAGGTAAATCTCTACCATACATGTGTACTTTCTCCTAGTTATATGAAGCAAGGGGTTCTTTGTTTGGTGGAGCTATTCTCCTTTTATTGGCCATCAAGAATAAAGCACATTGTATTCTGCATCAAGAAACAGATGTACCAGGGAGGAGCCTAGCACGCATCCAAGATGGTCGCGTGAGCACAGGGCTCCCCGGACCCTCGCTGCTCCTCGGAATTTATCCTGACTTTATCCTGACTTGGTTGACGGATTCTGGAAGATGAACGTTGGCTGAACCCTAAACTCTTTTCAGAAACCAAATCGGACCTGGGAGACCTGATCTACGGTGGTTTGAACTTTTGAGGCCCAACTGATGGCTGTGCCCGGTGCGAAGGTGAACTGTGGAGCCGGGGCATAGTTGAACAACAACGGCATCGGGGCTGTGCCAGCGGCCGCCCCATCACTTTCGGTTTCACTTTTGGATCTCTTAGTGGCTGGACCGTGGAGTTGCTTTGTGCGGCTGGGGTTTTCACTCGGCCTTCGCTTGGTGCCTTTGCCTCCGCCTGATACCAGTGTGCCCATTGACTTTGATCCTCTCGCACCGCCACATTGCGGTCTCTGGTACGGCTCTTGTCTGCTTCGCCTGTGCCCCTTCGCCGCTTGCTCGGTGGTCCACTTCGGCGAGCGTGGTTCAACATGGGTGGCAGGGGGGATCCCGAGCGACGTAAGACCAAGACATCCCTACGTGGGGGACCGGTCCAGACTAACAACATGGACCGCTACACTCAAGGTAAAGGGTCCCCTGGGACGGCCAGTGTTCTCCCGGATGACGCTGGTGGTGTTCCGTCCGTCCCTCCGGATTTGTCATTGCAGGACATCATGGGCGCCATTAATGGCATCAAGGAGACCATCGCTAAGCAGTACGAGTTCTTGGCCCGTAAAATCGACACGGTGGCCATTGATGTTACGCTAATCCGGGCGTTTCTCTCTAAGACCAATGAGAGGGTTCAGTCGCTGGATTTGCGGACGTCCACCCTTGGTACGGATGTGTCGGACCTGCAGACTGCTCTTGGCGACCTCAAGTCGGCCAACGACCTGATGGCCCGGCGGCTGGAGGACTTCGAGGGACGGGCTCGACGCAATAACATCCGCGTCATAGGTGTTCCAGAGACCTCCGACAATCGCCCGGTTGATCTTATGGTTGAGGATCTCATCCTCAACCAGCTTTCCCCCACTGGCCTGAGTAAGTTCTTTGCCGTGGAGCGGGCCCATCGAGTCCCGGGCGGTCGGCCGCGACCGGGGGCTCCCCCGAGGCCTATTGTTGCAAAACTTTTTCACTACAGAGACCGAGATGCGATCCTGCAGGCCTCACGGGTACATGGCCCGGTCCGATATGAGAACTCATCCGTTAACTTTTTCCCGGACTTCACCCAACTTGTCCAGAAGCAGCGGATGGGCTTCCAGGGGGTGAAGCGCCGTCTCCGGGACCTGGGTCTTAAGTACTCTATGCTTTTTCCTGCTAGGCTCCGAGTGGAATACGAAGACCGGACTACCTTTTTTGACTGTCCTGCGACTGTGAGTGACTGGCTGGATTCTCTACCGGACCGGGGTGACCGGCCTGGGCCTTCTGGTGGTGCCGAGGGTGGCGGGCCTCTTTTGGAGTGACTTTTGGTCCTTGACTTTGACATTTTGTTTGGTTCAGCTGGGTTCTACTTCTTTTGTACATTTTGTTTAATTATGATCTGTGTTGGGGGCGGGCAGGGACGGGTCCCTTTCCTCCTCCGGGGTCTTTTCGTAGAATGGGGTTGTTAGGGCGACAGGCACACTGCAAGTTGGGGTGGTTTTTTGGACCGCAGGGGTGCAGGGTGGGGGGAGTTGAATTCGGGGGGGGGGTTGGTGGGTGGGAGGGGTTGTTTGGATTTGTGTTTTTTGTTTTCAAGGCGAGGTATTGGCTCTGTTTCAGTCTCAGGTGTCGCGCTATTTGTTGGGGGACCCTTGATCTACTGGAGGGGATGGGGGGGACGGGTTGAGATTGATGTCTTGGAACGTCAATGGATTGGGGGATCGTATCAAACGGGGTGTTGTGCTGCAATATTTGCGTCGTTTGACTCCTGATGTGGTATTCTTACAGGAGACGCATTTGGTTGGTAATGTTTGTCATGCCATGAACAGGGGGGGGCTACCGACTCGTGGCCCATTCCGGTTTCACCACCGGCTCTAGAGGGGTGGGCATTCTCCTACGATCTTCACTTCCGCTAGAGATCACCAGGGTTGTCCTAGACGATAGAGGGCGCTATGCGGCCCTGACTGGGAGGTGGGAGGGACAGTCCCTTTCCTTGGTTTCGGTTTATGTTCCCCCGGGCCTCCAGAACTCCACTTTCTCAGACTTGGGTCGTATGCTGCTTGAGCTTCCTGACAGTCTTTTGCTTTTGGGTGGGGATTTTAATTCGGTCATTTCGGGAGATTTGGATCGCCACCCGCCCAGGGCCCTCCCTGCTGCCCAGGCGTGGCTCGGCGGGCTCTTGGATACCCTCGGTCTGGTGGATTGTTGGAGGTTAATGCATTCGACACAGTGTCAGTACACATTTCACTCTGGGGCCCATGGGAGTCTTTCCAGATTGGATTATTTTCTTATGCCCGCGGCCCAGACTGCCCGGATTCGAGAGGTTAAGCACCTGGCCCGGGGTATCTCTGATCATTCCCCACTGTGGTTGCTTTTTGACACCGGGACGCGGTCCGCTGGGCGGATCGCCCCTATTAACCCTTGGTACTTGCGAGACCCCAAAATTCGTGATCGCCTTGTTAAATCGATTGATCTGTATTTTCTCGAGAATGAGGGGTCGGTGTTGTCCTCAGTGTCCCTGTGGGAAGCCTTCAAAGCAGTGCTCCGCGGGCATGCCCTATCCCAGATAGTGGAGGCTAAGAGGGTTAAGAATGAGGCGGTGGTGAAGCTGGAGACTGAAGTATCGGGGCTGGAGGCAGCTTTGGAGACGGGTGTCACTCAGGACGGGCTTCACGCCCTCAGCTTGAAGCAGTTTGAATATAAGTCTCTTGTTACTGACGCTGCCAAGACCATGTATAGGGAGCAGCAGGGTAGGTTGTATGATGCCGGGGACAAGGCGGGTAAACTGATTGCTTGGTTGGACAAGAAGGAGAGAGTGAATCGTGTGGTCCCGGAGCTTCGGGTTTCGGATGGAGTGTGTGTGACTGACCCTGGTGAGATTGTGGAGTGTTTTGCTGACCACCTCCGGTATCTGATAGAGATGAGGATGACTCTCGTCTCTTGCTGCGGGATATTGCCTTGCCCGGCTTATCCGTCGAGGATCGTGAGCAGATGGAGGCCTCCCTGTCTGTCGACGAGATCGCTACCGCGATTCGTTCCCTTCACTCAGGCAAGGCTATGGGCCCCAACGGATTGCCGATTGAACTGTATAAACTACGCCCGGATAAAATCGCGCCCTTCCTCCGTCGTATGTTTCTGGAGTCGCTCGAGCGGGGTTCCCTTCCCGACGACCAGCGTCTGGCTACCATAGTTGTGATTCCCAAGGACGGTAAGCCACGAGACCGCTGTGCCTCATATAGGCCTATTTCCCTACTAAATGCCGAACCGAAAATCCTTGCCAAGGTCCTCGCTAATCGCTTGCTGAGAGTTATATTTGATCTGATACATCCTGATCAATGCGGCTTTATCCCGCATCGTAATACCGCTCTCAACTTGCGGCATCTCCATGGCGTCCTCGCTAGGGCGGAGTCCTTCTCTGAACCGGCCATATTGGTTTCCTTAGACGACACGATGGCCTTTGATACCATCGAGTGGCCATTCCTTTGGGCCGTCTTGGCGAAGTTTGGCTTTGGGGAGGGATTTATTAGTTGGGTTAAGCTCCTCTATGCTGGACCAATGGCTCAGGTTGTTGTCAATGGGCGGGTTTCTCGGCCCTTCGCTCTTGGGAGGGGTACTAGGCAGGGGTGCTCGTTGTCCCCTCTGCTCTTTGCTCTCGCCTTGGAGCCGCTCGCTGCCTGGCTCCGCTGGGAGCCCTCGATCAGAGGGATCGGGTGGGCCCCGGGCTTCGAGGATCGGGTCTCGTTGTACGCGGATGACATTCTTTTGTACCTCACCTCGCCGCGGAAGTCGCTCAATGTGCTTTTTGATGTTCTTACTTCCTTCGGGAGAAATTCGGGTTTGATAATTAACTGGTCCAAATCTTGCGTGTATCCTATCTCCGGTGGCCTTCCTCTCTTGCCGCCTCGGCTTCCGATCCAAACATCTCAATCTGGCTTTAAATACTTGGGGGTGTACGTTTCGTTGGACCCGGCGGCCCGCTACGAGCAGAATCTCCTGTCTCCCCTCCGGCGTTTGAGGGTGGATACGGCTCGGTGGTGTAAGTTGCCCTTGTCTCCACTTGGTCGCGCAGCACTGTTTAAAATGATGTCCCTTCCCAGATTTCTTTACGCACTCCAGAACTCCTTCGATATCATTCCGGCGGCCTACTTTAGGGAAGTGGAGAGTTTGCAGAGGAGACTGGTTTGGGACGGTCGTGCGCGCATCGCTTTGGCAAAGCTGACTCTTCCCTGGTATGACGGGGGCATCGCGCTTCCTGACATTAGAAGGTACTATTGGGCCTCCCAGCTGGCTGCAATTAACCATGCTACGTACGCTCCTGGTTCGAACCCGGCATATGAGATGGATAAATTCCTGCTTCCCGGCGGTAACTATAACAGAGCGCTTTACTCTCGATCTGTCGGAAGGACCCTCACGGGCCCTACTAGGATTGCGGTACGGGTGTGGAAGGCGGCGAATGTAGCTGTGGGCTGGAGTGAGCGTTTAACGTGTGCTACTCCTTTATTCGCCTCAGAGCGCTTGGGAAGCCTCTGGACAATGAAAGGCTTTGAGCACTGGGATACGATCGGCATTAGCAGAGTGGGGGACCTATGGGTTAAAGGCGCGGTTAAATCCTTCGCGGCGCTTCAGAGCGAGTACGAGCTTAGTGAAAGGGAGTTCTTCCGCTATGCCCAGGTTCGGCACGCCCTGCTCTCGGTCTTTGGGGAGGGGACCACGGACCCTGTTTCTTCGCCTCTCGAGGACCGTATACTCGACGGACACGTCCCCGACAGTACTATCTCCCTGATTTATAAAAAATTAATAAATAATCGGGCTGATCTCTTGGTGCGACTTCGGGAGGCGTGGACGGGTGATGGGGTTGAGTTGGACGACGAGGACTGGCAGTCTGCGCTGTCATCCCCTAAGGAGGTTGCCATCCCGGCCCGTCTCCGTCTGGTCCAGCTTAAGATTCTCCATCGTGTCTATGTGACGGGTCCCCGTTTGGTCTCGATGGGGTTTTCTGACGACGGGCTCTGTAAGCGTGGCTGCCGGCTCAGTGCCACCTTTCTCCACATCCTCTGGGAGTGCCGCGAGGTGGCGGAATATTGGCGCCAGGTGCATGATGTTATGAAACGAGTCACTGGGGTCGCTCTGTTGCCGGAGGTGCGCCGATGTGTTCTGAATGTGTGGGAGCCCAATGACTATAATGCGGCCCAGGCTCGGTGGGCGGCCCTTGGGAACATGATCGCGAAGAGAGATATTGCGCAGCTTTGGGGTTCCCAACGGCCTCCCACCATGTCCGTATGGAAGGAGAACATGGACTGGTGCATGTTCAGGGAGAAAACGGTGTATGTGGCTCGTGGTAAACCGGGGGCGTGGGGTAGAATCTGGGGTCAGTGGAATGTGTATCGAGGGACTATCTGTTCTCCCCCCCTGGTGGATACGTCTGAGGTTGCCTTGTCCCCCTGATCCTTGAGGGTTCCTTGCTTAATTTGTTCATCTGTGTATAGATTTGGTTTTCCCGTGGCCCCCCCCTCCCTCTCAGACTCCCCTCCTTTTTATTGACCACCCTAGGGTGGTCGGGTGTGGAGTTCCTCTACTGTGGTTAGACGCCCTTTCAATGTTTTTCGCCTTGCTTTTTGTTTTTCTTTACTTTTGTTGATATTTATGTAAAAAGGGTATATCCTGACGTCCCTTTTGTGCAGTCTGATCTTCTGTAATTTAGCGGAGCCCCTGTGGGCCAGTCAATGTTTTTTGACCTGCTCGATCATTTCTGAATACTGGCGGCCGGCCCAGGAGGTTGTAGGCCCGTGCTTGTACCCTTTTTCTCTGCACAATAAAAACTTTTAAAAAAAAGAAAAAAAAAAAAAAGAAACAGATGTACCCAGATTGATACATTTTTTTATATTCACAAATTTGTAGTGAAAAGTTGTGATACGTATATTCTGCTACCGTGGATATTCTCAAACCTGCTGTTATTTTTTCAAAAGTTTAAAAAACCTGTATACACATATTGTAATACATGTTTGTGATCAGTAGTTTACTAATATCATATATAAAGAGTAATTTTATGGTTAAACACTGTTTTACTCTATTTTCCATAATCACGACTAGGTTGGCGTTCGCAAATACATCGGGGTTCGCGAATATCACATTACCATGGAATAGAAAGGAAGTCCCCACCCAGTTTTCTTTTCTTAACACTTCCAGTACTGATATTGGAGGTTCATATTCCAGCACTAGCTCTTTTCTGCTTAAAATTCTTTTTGGAGTATTTTTGGAACATTTTCCAAATAAAATTGCATCTGGTGGCACAGAAGATCAACAGCCACACCCTGATGAAGACAGTTCTTTGGAGGAGGAACCCCCAGTGAAGTGGCAATCCATTGCGTGGGAATTTTTTACCATACCCTCCGGGGAGAAAAATACGGTGACAAAGCACATGAAGTACTCTTTGTGTGACAAGACCCTCTCCCTTCAAAGAAATATTCGTGTGGTACAACAAGTATGTTGACCCACCTGAAGACGTACCATTCCAGCCACTTAGTGAGAGCCCAGAGGGAGCGCGGTGCTGCAGATGCGTCAACATCAGGTGCAACACCCATTATCACACAGGACCCTATACCTACTGAGGTTCAGCAACATCTCCTTGAGAAGTCTCAGAAGCTCCTAAGAATCGGGACATTTTGCTTGGACTGCAAAAAAGTCCTCACTGTAGGGGTACAATCGGTTGCTGCAGTTGTGGAGGCAGCAAAATACCACAAGTGTTAAGTTTTTTTGTTTGTTTTGTTTGGTTAAATGACACTTTTATCCTCAGTGTTTAGTTTTTTCAATTAATACTTTTTTCAGCTGCCATTCTATTTGTAAAAAATAAAAAAAGTACAAAATGTTAAATAAATTGTATGTATTAGAAAGAATATGGGTGAATTCGTTTCTGTGTTTTTTTTGTCCTCATTCATGAAAAGGTTTTATGAGAGGTAAGAGCTCAGGTAAAGCACCAAAGGAGAAGAAGTTCTGTTTGGTTCAAAGGTTCTGATAATTTTCTCCTGGGCCCTGAGTACGCACCTCAGAGAAACCAGGCAAACTGCAGATTTTTGTGGACGTAATTATTTCTCCTCATGCCTGCCATGGTTTTCACCTATTTCATATTCATTGGACCTCCTATGGAAGTTGTCTAAATGGTGTTCTTAACCCAGTCCTCCAATACCTCTGAAATTCCAGCTCTCTTTTTAGATAGGCAGCAGCGATCTAAACTATTTACTCTATTAACGAATCTAATTCATTCCTTATATTCTGGTGGCACAGAGGACACCCATTATAAACAGATTTCCCTTCTTGCCAGTAATATTAAGTGTGCATGCCCTTTTTTTAGTTTTAGCTGTGACCCATTACCTGACAAAACCCTGAAAATCACCAAAGCAAGGCTTACCTCAATAGCTTGTCCCAAAATTTCAAAGATAGCCTTACCGACTTCTTGCCAGAAAACCTGGATCAGAGGGTACTGCCGAAAGATATGTACATCGTCTTCTTTTTCCGTGGAAAACTTTGGGCAGGTTTTGATTTCTCCGCCTCCCATCTTTGATAGCCTTTTCTGGGTCCAATACGCCCTGTGAAATGTAAATATATGGTTTCTTCTGAGAGGTGCAGCTTTAATTACGACCATAAAGTGAGCATCAATACTTGCCATAGATGTGCTAGATCTGTCTCCGGCAGGTCCCACCTCCAGATCTCCTCCGGTTGCGTGAAGTCGCGTCCTCATCCTTTACCATCATTCAATACCACTTTGAAACTTCTTTGTGTTGCAAAATGGGCCCCCGCAGTTTAACTTCGCACTCTTTTTTTCCCTCCCCATTTTTGCCTAGGATGTGTGCCCAACTTGATAATTGATAGAATTTGAATTTAGATAATCTTTGATTCATGGAGATAGTCAGGGATTCCCAAGAGACTGTCTTGTTTTCCTGTATCAGTTGACCCTATTTTTTTACTCCTGCTTCCATTAGTGGAACTGCCAGTTTATCCTGTAGGCTATTGGGGGACCCTGGTGAGTTCCATACAGGTGCTAAAGTACTATAATAGGGTATCCTTACTATTGCCTGGTCTGATACCAAAGCTCACATGCTGCTCTTAAGATCTTTAGTTTGACTTCCTTGAAAAACTTTGGATGAGTAAATTTAGAAAGAAAAAAATCGACACCAAAGGGCAGGTTGTTTGTCAGTGCTTGGAACCTAGGGGCAAAAGCATCAAAATTAAAAAAAAGAGACCTTGTATTTTTTAGCTGGAAAGCCCAGCAGTATAGACAGAAATCGGGCCCTGCTATACCTCCCTCTGTTTTTGACCTTCAAAGATTTTTCCATGCAATCCTCACTCCCTTACGGGAAACAACATTTACAAGGGAAGAGGTGTGGCGCTGCGGCCAGGGCGACTGACTCCGGAATCTGGGGATCACGGTTCGATCCCCGGCGCCGGCGGCAGATTAGCCCAGCACCATGTGACTCTGGGCAATAGCTTGCTTAATCTTCCCGACGGCCGCCAGCGCCTAGAGACCCTCACGGGTGATTGTTCGCACTTTACAAATGTGGATTATTATTATTATTATAATGTGGTTGTTACATTGCGTTCCAAAATAACCCGATCGTTACAACGATTCCATTACATCACAAGTCATTATATCGACTTGCTCTAGATGGCGCTCCAACGTAAGGAATGGTATGATTTTCTATTCCAACACTTTCCCTACTGTTGCGCAGGGTGGAGTTGGAATAGTAAATGATACTATTCCTAATGTTGGAGCGCCATCTAGTGCAAGTCCATAACTTGGCTACCTGGCAGCAAAAGGACCGGCCCCCCTGCGCGAAGACATTTCACACGGGGAACAGTAACCAAGTGCTGCCCTAAGGAGCACAGCTGACGCGGGGGAACATATGGAGTAAGCAAGTTACCAAGCAGGCTAGGCGTAGCCAGCTTCAGAAACTTAAAAGAAAGACACAACGTCTTAAATTGAATGCACTCCGCCATGGGAAGCCAATGAAGTCTCTGAATGGCGCCAGCAGAGGGGCAAGATCGCGGGAGCCCCAACAAGGCTCTGGCTGCGGCATTTTGAACACGCTGCATCCGTGTAATTTCAGCTTGATTGGCCCCTAATAAGAGAGAACTGGCATAGTCCAATCGAGATAGAATAGCTGACTGGACAATCAGTTGGCGCGTTGGTGGATCAAAAAACTTCAGAAGGGGCTTAAGACCCCATAGGAGTCCAAAGCATGTGCCGGCAACTTTTCTTGTATGGTCTTGAAAACTGAGGGAGGAATCCATCCATACCCCTAGGTTCTTAACCACTGCCTTGGGAATAAGAGTACTACCCGGGACACTCGGCCACCATCGCTCACTCCACAAGCTCGAGTTCTTCCCTACTAACAAAACCTCTGTTTTGCTAGCGTTCAACTGTAAGCAGTTAGTGATCATCCATTCTGCAATGGCAGCCAGGCCGCCTCTGAACCTAGAGTCATTCAATGTGGAACCTTCAGCCAGGGCCACCACCAGCTGCGTATCATCTGCATAGGAGACCATGGTGAGGTCCCACTGCCTGTCGACCGCTGCAAGAGGCTGGACGTACAGATTAAATAGTGAGGGACTGAGCGCCGAGCCCTGGGGGACCCTCTGGTCGATGGAATGAGCCTGAGAAAGAATTGGAGGGGCTGGCACTCGGAAAGATCTTTCGGTCAGAAAATATCTGAACCATTCCAGAGCCAGGCCAGTCACACCCGCCTCCTCCAGCCGCTGAAGCAGAATGCCATGCAAAACCGTATCAAAGACGGCACTAAGATCAAGCAAGATCAGTGCCGCCGTCTGACCGGAATCGAGAATGGTCCGCAGGTGTTCAGTCATGGCCAGAAGAGCAGTCCCCGTACTGTGGCTAGAGCGGAAGCCATTCTGAGATGGATCCAAGATGTTGTTAGTACTCAGGAAATTCGTTAGTGTGTTATAACATGCGCCTCTGCTATCTTAGCCACCCAAGGGAGGAGAGTTATAGGCCGGAAGTTTTCAAGTTTAGCCGGGTTAAGTGATGGTTTTTTGAGAATGGGGGATACCCATGCCTGTTTCCACGGCATCGGAACACTAGCTGTGGAAAAGGAAGAATTGACTATCTGGCATAGCGGGTTCAGAAAAAGAGAGAGTGACTCCCTAAACTGAACCAGCATTAAAGGGTCTGCCGGAGAGCCAGAATTAACTTTCCGGCTCAACCAAATGAACTCATCCTGTGAGATACTGGGGATAGCTATTAAAGAAGGTCGTGGCAAGGGTCTAGGAAGAGCAGTATGAGAAGGAGAGGTCACTTGAGGGAAGGACCGATAGGTGGTACGAACTTTCTCAACAAAGAAAGTGGCCAGGTCCTCACACTGCTGTTCAGATGAAATAGCGGGTGCCGAATTTTTTCTAGCCCTGAGGTCTTTAAGGATCTTGAACATACATTTGGCTGGGTTAGGGCTAAGCTTGATTTCATTGGCATAGTACGCCACTCGAACATTGCAGATGGGTCTGTGATAGTGTTTAATCTGGGCCAAATAGCATACTTTTTTCCTGGGGTCGTAGTCCTTTCTCCACTCGCGCTCTGATCTCTTACAGGCCTTCCTTAAGGTGGACAATGAGTCATTATACCAGGGACTGGCATCGGAGGTACGGCCTCTAGACCACTTAGCCAGAATAGGAGAGTCAAGCCCTTGGGTGATCCAATCGCAGAACAAGCTGTAACCTGTCTCAGCGTTATTAAGAGTTCCCAGAGGATTCATGCCGAGAAGTGCGTGAAAATCCTCCAACCTCAGTTTACGCCAAGGGCGTTTGAAGACAGGCAGTTAGGTAGCTTTGTTGGGGGGCTCTGAGTCCGGAAAAGCCATTACTAACAGTGACTGGTCAGTCCAACCCATGGGTTTAGGAGTCTCCACAGTTGCAGACAGAATATTCGAGAAAATAGGGTCCAACAAATGGCCAGCCAAATGGGTGGGGCCGGGGACCAGTTGGTTAAGTTGGTACGCAGCCAGGTCTGCAAGCAAGCTACAGATCTCATTATCACGCGATAAATCAAAGTGCAGATTGAAATCACCTAGAATACTAAAGTTGGCAGTGCCCATAGCGAGCTTGCAGACTGCCTCCAAAAGGGTGACTTTGAACTTAGAGGCAGACCCTGGTGGACGATAAACTAGCAGGCCAGATAGGGTCAGATGGGTACTAACGGTGATACTAAAACTAGCATACTCGCAGCCCTCAATTACTTCTTTCATAAAAAAACATGAGTAACATGATTTAAAAATCACTGCAATGCCACCACCCCTAGACTCTCTATTAACCATGCAAATGGAGTACCATTAAGCCAGGTCTCAGTCAAGAAGAATACATCCGGGGATTCCTCTGTGACTAAGTCATGGATTTCTGAGTAGTGTTTAGCTAACAATTGCACATTTAGCTGGAGAATTTTCAGCCATCGCTGGGGCTGAACGATGGAAAGAGTTAAAAGGGGTGGTAGTATAGGGGAGACATATCTACAACATAATGTGACGAGTACTGTCAATCTAAAGTGATGCTTTCACATGTATTCTTGCTGCTACACTTAGGTGAAGAACCCAGACTGCTAGCCCTTAAGATGTAGAGGTGTATACTTTATGGTCAGTAGGAAATGCTCAGTCAGGGTTATGTGTCACCAAGGCAGGGTTACCTATTTTAAATGCTTGTTGAGATAAATGGGTGGGTCGCCACTGGGATGGTGCCAGTGCGCAGGGCCCTCGCTCCAGGTTACATTCAACTACCTGCATTGGGGGCAAGATGATGTACATACATGGGAGTGGTGGTACTAGACCCCATTCCCCTGCAGGAGGGGTGGCGATGTTATGCAGTGTCACAAAGTAATTCCAACAGCTTATGTATATTTGTAAATTGGTGTATAGTATTGAGTAATTTGTGTGTTTAAGAAATGTACTCTTACTTTTATAAAGCAAAGTACAGACTGGACAATCAAATATTGAGTGTTATTTCTGCGCACCTGCAAATGGCGATGACTTTATAAATAAGGTCACACCCTTTGTACAAAATGATTGATTAGTGTATATTGACTCCTCAATCCATTTCTGTTTTAGCAAGATGTCTTTCCTCTCATCCTGAATTAAATGCGCCTCTTATAACATTATAATGTCATAGTTAGCCTGTTTCATATATTCCAAGATTCTTCTCCTTCTGCTGGCTACTCTCAGACCGTTTACATTCCATGTTAGAACATTGAGTGAAATATAATTCAACGGTTCAGACATTTAAATGTCTTACCTTGAAAAACTGCCTTTGTGCTTTTCTCAGACCACCACCCCTTTGCTCTGGTTTTCTTTGATTGAGGACTTTTATCTTTTTTTTTTACCCATCTGCTCCCCACCCAGTGAAATTCAAGCCAACCCACCCAGGGGAGCCCTCCCAAGTACAAAATCGGGTATGGAGCTCCCTGCTTCCTCAGGCATTTATTATTTATGTTTTCTTCAGCGCCCTTATCTGCTCAAAAAAGATTCCTTCCTCCTTGGGGTCTCTGATATTATAAATCATAATTTCCACATAATTCTCAGTAGCACTGGAAATCTCATCTGGATGGTGGCACCTAATGATCTTAAGTCTGGAATACATTTTACCGACTCCCACTGTCTGTCTTGTGTAATCCTTGAGATATCAGATATAACGCGAAACAACCAGTCCCCTTTTGTGAAACTTCCCACTTTTAGGGCCTCAGCTAAGACTTATACATTTTGAAATTATTCAAAATTTTCGTTGGATTTTTCCTAAATTCTTTAAAAAGGGGGGTCTCGATGAATTATTTCTATGTCTGCCTCAAGTTCCTTGAATAGGCTTATCATGAATCCCTTGATGGTCTCTCCTTCAAGGCCCTCTGGGATATTGAAGCATATATCTGATATTTAGCTCACGGAGAAGCTGTTTTGTGGCCTGAAAGGATTGAAGCTGCTACTTTATCATCCTGGTGTAGTCCAGAAATACCATAATAACGTGCAATTCGTGCATAATCTTTTCTTGTGATTGGGCATGTTTTAGGATAGTGTTTCTGTCTATCTATTTCAGAAGTTTCACAATAACCGGGCGGGACCTGGCCCCTGGAGGAGGTCGGCGCACTAAAGCCCTGAGGGCCCGCTCGATCACAACTCAAGGGGAAAGGGCTCCTGCTGGTAGCAATTCACGGCTCCAAGAAACCCTCCATCGAGGCCCTCTCACAGCCAGCGGCGGACAACACAGGTAAATACAGTTGGGCAGGGGGCCAGGGGCTGGGCAGGGTGGGAGGGGTAAGCTAACAGATGACAGAATAGGTGTAATTGAATAAATAAATAATACCTATTCTGTCGTCTGTCGGCTTCCCCCTGCCGCGCCCTGCCCCACCTCACTGGGCTTACCTGTGCTGGCTGCCGCTGCTCACAGCCCTATGGAAATCCAGCGAAGCACAGGTTATTGTGGTGTGCCCTTCCTTCAGCGCCTTCTACGCGCGCTGTCAATTCTCTGGTCAAAGAGGTAAGTTTGGACACAGTAGCATGCAAGGATGCAACAGAATCTTCTACCCCCTTCTGCCTTCCATAAGTCTTGTCGTAGTAGCGTCACCTCTGAGCCTTCAGACCCTATCGTAGAGTCCAAGACATAGTGATTGGGTGATGGAGGCAAACAGGGCCGCATTATCTGGAACTGTGTCCCCCTGGCCATCTGGTGCTACCTGCAGCATGCGGCCTCCAGGCTGGGTGTATATATACAGAGTACTTTGTTTAGCTGTTGGTGGTCCCTTGTCTTTCATCATGTTGTACAGGCGGTCTCTGGCTCAATCCTCTGTTACCAGCAAGGTTGATCTACCTCTGACCCGCCTGACCCCCAATATGACTCCCTGGGGTGGCACGAACAGTCATATCCACAGTGCGCTGAAGCCACAGGCCCACCTGTTGCTAAATTACGGGACTATCACCAGGTGAGACCCGAGTTTAGTATAAAGGAAGGGGACGCACCATGTCACAAACTGCACCGAAGCCTAGTCCTGCCATCCCTGCAACTGATGTTTCCATCCTATATGCTACCCCCTAAGGGGGTTTAGTTCATATGCGTGCTCACCTCAGGGTAGTAGTAGACCCCTCCTCAGAATCCCCCTTTGGTGGTGTCACCACTCTGTCAGGTGGCTACCACTGCGACTTATTTGTCTGTAAGAGGGTGGAGCTCGCCCATTGGTCTCCTCCACCCCTGCCTCTGGGCCGGGCCTTTGGCATGCAGAACTATTGTTATTTGGGTTGCGAGGGGCTTTATACCACCGTTTGGGGTGGGCATGGTCTTACAAGGCCTAGCAGGCTGTTAAATGAGCACACATGAATTTAGGGGCCTAATATTTCTTAGCTGTGGGCAATGTTGTCTCTCCTAGCCCATGGTTTGCCCCTGGACGGGCCCAGAATGTGGCTGACCGCGGTCTCGTGACCCACCCCCAAGACGCTGGCTCTTCTCACCATGATGGCGAAGTGGTTGCAGTGCCGCTATGCTCAGCAAAGTCTACGGCTCATTTCTGGAGTATCCGTCAGCTTCCACCATCAGCTACCGTGTCTGCCACAGACACTCTGCTGTGGCCTCCACAATCTTCGGGTCCTCACCAGCTGGGCCCACGCACCTGTGGGGGATCTGGGGATGGCCCATGCAAACACGCCCCCTGATTCTCAGGCTCCTGCGACCGGAGATCTCTCAGGCCACACTCCCCTCGGTCTTCAGCCCAACTGTCTAACGGCTCGTCTGCAAGTCCCCTCCCACTTTGGGCCTCAGCCGGCGGGAGCGACAGGCCCCACCTCGTTCACTGTGGCTCCTCTCGGAGTTAAAACAATGGAATACACCCGGATGGTGTCGAACGGGCTTTCCAGGCCAGTGGTATCAAGAATGTGAGTGATCTTTACTCGTGTGTCACAGGATCTTGAAGGATTGTGGGTGGCCATGCGGAGCCGAGTTGAGTTGCGGGCGCCATGTTCGGCATACAGACCACGCCCCCCTCCACCATCTCATTCTTAACAGCTGCCAGACTTCTCATGACTTCTTGTGGGTCAGATAGGGCTTCACCAGTGCCACTTGGGGAGTGCTCCCCAGCCGGAGTAGGATCTCCTTGGCTGACTGGAACTTTGGCTAGAAGTTGCCCACCTTTCCTACACTTTCTCCTTTTCCTTTTTCTTCTGAGCCCTACTGGTACTAACTGTAGTTTCAGCAGCTCCAGAATCCTTGGGAGAGTACTGGCACTGTGCAAGTACCTCTTTTGGGCTCAGACCAACCTCTGGGAGGTCATTCCCAAGAAGACAATCAAGAGGGAGGTCTGTACTGACTACAGTAGGCCTAACAGTAACCTCGCCTGGGATAGCCTTTACTTTTCTAGTCTCACATGGAATATACTGGTTTGAGAGTACCAACCTGTCATGCACAATAGTGTGACTGGCACAAATATCTCTGAGGGCAGTGAACGGGATTCCATTCACCAGTAGGCGGTGGAAGTGTCTGCTTCCCTTTGAAATCTCCAACTCACCTTTTGGTCCCATCTTCTAGTTAAATGCTAGAAGGACTTCCTCATCTGAGGAATCATCCTCAAAGGCTACACTGGCAACCCCTGGGACTATACTAATGGGTTTGCTCTTAGGATTGGAAGGGTCCTTGTTCTGGTGCCCTGTATGTTTTCAGTCAAAGCACCAAGCCTTTTTGGGATCCCAGTTCTTACCCATGTAACCACATTTGTTTTGTGAGGTGTCTTGGGGCCCACCCTCCTGGACAGGTTTTTGGGGGCCTACAGAGGTCTCCTTTCTGTTATCTTTAGATTTGTCCCCTATTTTCTCTTAGGGGGCTTCACAACCCCTTTCTTTGGTCACCCCTTCCATGACTTGTCTTGGGCACTCTATCTTTTCCCCAATTATCAGCCTTCTTCCCCCCACTCCTGGGTAGAGACTGGATCCAGGTCTACCAGGTATTTATGCAACATGTTTACTCAACAGATGTTTTTTTTCACAATCAAGTTATACAGCCCATCATAGCCTTGCACCTGGCTTCATTTTAACCAACTACCTAGTGTCTTGACTGAAAAATCTACAAAATCAACCCAGGACTGACTCAAGGTTTTCTGAGTCCGACTGAACTTGATTCTATACTCTTCAGTGGTGAGTCCAAAGCCCTCTGATTGTGCAGTGTTAGTAATCTATACCTGCATTTACCAGGAGACAGTTTCCAGAGTAGAGAGCCCCAATATTTCTGGCTGAGGCTCTTCATTCTACAGGCTCTCTCGAAAGATGTAAACCATTTGGTGATATCATCAACTTCTACATATTTGGGGACAATCCCTTTGTGGATTTTAGGGTCAAAGGTTTCCTCTCTCTCTGTACGTATTATGTTGCTTCCACCATACATGGATGCTAAATCTATGTCAGCTCTTTCCCTTTCTATGGCCAGTATCTTGTCCTCCAGGGCTATTCTGCGGGCCAATCTCTCCAGAAGAATCTCCTGCTCAGTGAGATCTTCACCGTACCTTGAGCAACCTGAGCTTTCCTCGGTAAAGGCAGGGACTCTTGGCACATTTGGTCGGTTGTTGGGTATAGGTTCTACAACCTCTTTTTCAAGTAGAGGAGGTTCTAACCCATTCTTATTATCACTCACTCCACCCTCATCTTCAGGGTTAGAGGCCTCATCCATAGGATGGGCCAGCTCATACTTTGCCAACAGCTTCTGTAGGGTTGTAGTGGTAGGGTGTTAGACAGTTTTAATCTTGTATCCTTTACAGAGGGTCCTTAATTGTGAGTAGTTTAGCTTAGAAAGGGGGTTAGGTCGAGCTCATTAACCACTTCCTCTGAGGTACTCCTTATTTTACTAAAGTTGGAACCCTTTTGGAGAAATAGAAAAATATTCTAACAGAACATTCAGTCCTAACTATACTGAGTTCTTAAATTTTAAAACGGTTTGGACTCACGGACTTAACCAAGGCCCAAGCAGTTAATTTTAGAAATTTAGAAAAATCGACCATATTGACAAACATTCAGTTTTAACTATGGGGAGAAAAGAAATGTATGAGTAGGTACATTTGGTTTCAGCGGTTCACCCTCTGGGTGTCGGATTGTACTGGGCCATGGTTCAAAGTACTACCAGCAGTTCTTAAGGAACTGCCTGGTTTTAGCCGGGAGCAGGGTGCTGGTGAGGTTGGTAGCTGTGTGCGCTACGGAGAAGGGGGCCACCTGGAAACAGGCTGCACAGGGGGACTTGGGGAAAAGTCTGAGAGCTCCAAAACAGGGGCTTGGTTGCAAGGGTTTTTGGAGCAAGAGGTCATAGCCGGTTCTTTGGTACCCAGGTCGGCAGAGGTTAGGTTGGCTGTGCCAGTTATTTGACAGAATATTGACTACAAAAATAATGAGGCAAAAATTTAGAATATAAAAATATCGACTGCCAATCTACCAATACTTAAAAAGGTAAGTACAAAAATATTGAAAAAAAATATCGCTTACTATAATATAGTTGTATTAAACATCGATTTTTAAATATATATCAATTAAAATAATAAATGTAACATATATTAAATACTAGTATTCATTTAAAAAATAAAATATAATAAAATTTATATTACTACTAAATCGGGCCGGTCCGGGTGACCTAAGCAAGTGCGGTAAGCTGAAGGGTGTACAGATCAATATATCGGCTTCGTAAGATCCGCAGAACCTTGTTGGTGAGATGAGGACAAAAAAAAAACCGAAAAACAATTAATTACAATTGAATTTAACTTCCCTTTCTGTACACCCATAAATTCCACAACTCACTCTGTTAACATAATTAGTGATCAAATAAATAATTAATATTAATTAACAATTAATTAATAATGAATTACAATTAAATAAAACTACTTCCAACCCTCTACCCCTATAAACCCCACAACCCACATATAAAAATGAAATTCAAAAACTTTATTTACAATATTAACATAACTAATTACAATTAAATACTTAATATTAATTAACCATTAAAACAATTTAATTACAAAATTAACAAAATTCTTTCTTATTTAATAATTGAATAAATAATATTTTACAAAAAATAAACATTAAGGGGGTGATTAGGATGGTGTGTGGACGTAACCCTATTGGACAACGGGACCGCCCAATTTGCTGTCGGCGGTCCCATCAACCTCATTACAATGCGACCGCCTCCAAGGCGGTCGCATTGCCTATCTCTCATATTGCGGCGGGTGTTGTGTGCTGCAGCCCATGCCGCAGTACAAGAAATAGATAGGGAACATATCCCTGCACTATGTGGCAGGCACCTTGCCTGCCACATGGTGCCTGCCACATGGTGCAGGGATATGTAGGGGGGCCCCATAGGTGCCCCCTAAACCCAAAATCAAGGGCTGGAGGGAAGGGGGCCCGGCTACGGACCCCAAAGTCCCTTTCCACCAGCCTTTCCATGGTGGGCGAACCGCAATGAAACGGCTGGTGGGGAGGGACTTCGTAATCTCTACGGCGGTGCCTGGTACTGCAGGGATTGAGAGGCCCTCCGCCGCACCAGCCGGCTCAAGAAGTTCGTCGGATGTGTGGTGGTCGGTGTTTCCTCCCGCCATCACACTACCCACCATTGTAATATGGCGGGCCCAAAATATGTCTACGATGGCGGTGAGACCGCCACTTACCGGCTGTAGGTGGCAGTCTCACCGTCATGGTAATGGGACCCTAATTTATTATAATTAAATTACTTACCACCCTGTACCCCTATAAACCCTCAAGCTGCTATGGTACCAAAAATAATAAAAATGTTTACAATTACAATAAAAAACATTAAAAAATATATATTTTTTAAAACTACATCATATACATATAAAATATACAACAAAATACATAACAAAAAATAAAAAACAATATTACTTACTTTACTATCCGTAATCTTGACAACGATATTCTTGCACTCCATTTCACGATATTTTTCACTCGATATTAATGCGAGTCAATTTTTTTACTCGTTATTATGTCTCACCACCAGCTGTGCTGGGTGTGCAATATTGATCATCGTGGTTAGGGACAAACAGCTGGCAGGGGCAAAATCAGGACAGCTGGGCCACTCATGAAATGGGTCTCAGTGATGAGGATGTCCATCGATGGCTGCTCGGTCGTGGAGTGGTGAGAATCTGTATTGGACTTTGTTGGTGTTTCGTGCAAGGCGTCCTGTACCCTGGGTAATGGTGCTGCACAGCTCTGGTTGGTCCTGATGTCTTCACACTCAGAGGGAAGACAAATCTGACCCTTCAGAGCACAGGTACTTCTCCCTGGTTGTTTGCGGCTTCAGTCGGGCCGGAGAGCTTTAAGACGGTGGATCGGACTCTGCTAGTCGGTGTCTGCGGACTGCAGGGGAATAGCTCTTCTACTCCAAGAGAGACTGTAGGCAAATTTTGAAGTGCTGGCAGGCTACTCAAGGTTATGTAGATCTCCTGCTTGCAGGATGAGTCACTCTGTCGCGACTGTCAAGAGAGTTGCGAGTTGGCAGGGTTTCGTACCAAAAGTTCACGTCTTCATAAGTTCTCGCCAGGCAGCGACTCTTCTTCATCCTTCTTCTCTTGATCCATCGAATCTGAGTTCTTGGGGTCAGGGTTGGCACCTAAACTCTCAATTTAGGGGTGTAAAGGGGAGTGACAGGTAGTAGGTAGTAGCCAATGGGCTGATTACCTTTACGATATCTACACCCTCTATGTGACCACTTCATGTGGGAAGTGGGCATAACCCTGAACCTAGAAGGCTGATTCTGTCCAAAACAAGATAGAGCAATCTGAAATGGTGGTGTCCCAATCAGCTAGTCCACCTTAGGGGTGGTGCTGGATTATGTGGGACACAACTCCTAATTTTACTAACTTTCCCACCTGTCTTGCTGCCAATGTTTAGGTGGAGAGCAGCTCCCGTTTAGAGCACCCTGCAACACCAGCGACATTCTGAATTTGCTCACCTCAAATGTCTGCTTTTCTATCAAAGTTTTTAAGCATAGAATTAGCACAGTGCCATCCACACCAAGATAGAAAGAGACAGTCTTTTGCTAATTCTACAGCAACATCTTTAAGCATAGGGTTAGCACAGTGCCATCCACGTCAAGCTGTAAAATGTCTTACCTTCTAAGCACATATTACCCTGATCTATGACCTACATACACCCTACATTAGGGGTGACTTATATGTGGTAGAATGGAAGATTAAACCTTGGCAAGGAATTTTAAATTCCAACTCGATCTGGCAGTAAAACTGCACACACAGGGCATCATTAGTCCGCCCGCCATCCCGACGTAAAAAGGGACCGCCCGCCATAAGTGCGGTGGTACCGTGGGGGTGATTAGCATGCGCCCGCCACACTGTCAGGCGCATCCTGCATTTTTAACATTGCGGCAGGCGGTGCTTTCAGCATCACCCGCCGCAATGCCAAAAATGCATGTTGTGCATATGCATGCACAACGTGGCAGGCACCACGCGTTGCCTGCCATGTTGTACATGCACATGCAGGGGGGTCCCATAGGTGCCTCCCATGTACCCCCCAACATCCTGGGGGCCCGAAATGGGCCCCCACCTTCAAAATCTGCATGCCTTTCCGTGGCACCAACACCGCCACGGAAAGGCTGCCTCCCGCCTGCATCTTGATATGGATGGCGGTGTCTAGCAGACACTGCCACCATATTAAACCCTTTTCCACCCGATCGACGAGTCGACCGGGCGGAAAAGCAGCGGACGGTCTTTCCGTCCGCCGCGGTACCCCCGCCATACTAATATGGCAGGGCGGAAATGGGTGGCGGGCGGGGTAGGATGTAGGGCAGACCGCCACCGCCATGCGGGCGGTGGCGATCCGCCCTACATCCTCATGAGCCCCACAGTGTCTGCAGTAGCCCGCAGACTACATGTTTAAAGGATTACTACTCTGGATGAATGAGTGAGTCAATACACATCTAAATAAGTGTATCAGTCCCTGGCTGGCTGTGTCACTGGATGTGTAAGTGACTAAGTCAATATATGTATGACTAGCTCTCTTAGAATCTCTATGGATCTCTCTCTCTCTCTCTCTCTCTCTCTCTCTCTATATATATATATATATATATATATATATATATATATATACTCAACAAATTGCCGAAGCTTTGGGAACGCACACACGAGGGCGCAGCTTGTAATTAAAGAAAGAAAACCAGACAATCCAGTCTCACCTGTGTTTGAACGACCTCTGATGAAAAGCAAGAGCCTAGAAACGCGTCAGGTCTAACTACGGAGCAGCAGCGCAAGGACATGCCCTTAAGAGAAAGCCAATTGGTTCAGTTTGACGAGTGTGCGTTCCCAAAGCTTCGGCAATTTGTTGAGTATATATATATATATATATATATATATATATATATAGATATATATATATATATATAAAATCTGTACATATTGCATACTGCCTCTATTACTTAGTGTTGGTTTTATAACTGTGTGCGAAAGTGGCTCTGGTACTGCTGGACTGGATACATAAGTGCTCTATGGGCATGTCACTGAATATCTATATTTGTATTTATTTTATGCGTTTTTATATAGCACGGACTTTACCCGAAAATTACAAGTTGGCATGTTACAAAAGCAAATGTTACGTTGCATGAGCCAAAAGGGTCAATTGTGCAAATAACAAAAGCAAACAAGATACAAGAAGAGGTAGCAGATGATACGTTACAAGAGGATAAAGTGACAAGGGTGCATGTTACATAAGCATACAAGATACAAGTAGAGGTATAATACTGCAATAAGTGTCAGTCACTCAAAACACAAAAACAAACTAGGAAGGCACTTCTATAGGCATGGAGTACAGAATTTCCTATAGTGAAAGAACTTCCTTGAGGGAATAGAGAGGGGGTGAATTAGATTTGGAAGTGTCTTTGAAGGAGGAGAAATTTGAGGTCAGCTTTAAAGGACCGGGAAGAGGTGGTGGTCCGGAGCTGAGGCGGAAGTGAGTTCCAGATTCTCACCGCGTTGCCTGAAAAGGATTGGGCCATCGATCTTTCCTTTTTGAAAGTGGGAGGTTCAAGCAATAACTTTTCCGCATTACGTGATGGTCTAGAGCCTGCAGAGAGTTTCAGTTTGTTCACCAAGTAGCGAGTAGAGGAGTGCAAGGCTTTGTGGGTGATACAGGCAGCCTTGTAGAAAGATCTTGCCTCGATGGGAAGCCAACGGAGGGAAGATAAAATGGGTGTGATGTGGTCGTTTCTTTTGGCCCCATATATGAAACAAACTGCTGAATGGAGAACAGATTTAAGGGGGGACAGGTGAGATTTGGGGAGGCCAGTAAGAAGAGAATTGTAGTAGTCCAATCTAGAGAGAACCAGCGATTAGACCAGGGTTTTTCGGTCTTGCTCCAGGAAGAAGCGACAAATCCCCCAAAGAAGGCGCAGTTGGTATCGAGCAGACTTTGCAATGGAATTGATATGGGAGAGTAGATTGAGTTTTTTGTCGAGTATGACACCAAGGGACTTTGCGCTGTCGACAATGATGGGTTTATTGTTAAGTAGATTCATCTGATCCATCCATGATTGAAGCGGAGGAGGAGAGAGTGAGGAGGAGAGGAGGAGGAATTCAGTTTTGGAGGGATTCAGAATCAGTTGATGAGTTAACATCCAGTTTTGAATGGAGTCGAGAGTAGAGTTTAAGATGGAGAGATCGTGTGTGGAGGACACCATAAGGTAGATTTGAGTGTCATCTGCATAGAGATGATAGAGGATCCCAGATTTACTTAGGAGATTTCCCAATGGTTCCAAATAGAGGTTGAACAAAGTGGGTGCAAGTATAGAGCCTTGGGGAACACCTTGACCTACCGCCAAAGGAGATGAAAGACTGTTCGCTATTTTGAGCTAGAGGAAGGACGCAAACCATTTAAGCACTGTGCCTTCCATGCCCATTCTCTGTTGAAGAGTATTAAGGAGAGTGTTGTGATTGACAGTGTCAAAGACTGCAGAAAGGTCAAGGAGAATTAGAAGACAAGACTCCCCTGAATCGAGTATCCGCAGCGCGTAATCAATCACTTGCAGCAGGGCTGATTCAGCGCTGCAGTTTTGAATGAAGCCAGACTGGAAATTGTCCAGAAGATCATTGTCCTTGATATGATGGGAGAGTTGTTTCGCTACACATCTTTCTGTGATTTTCGCAAGAAAGGGTAGGTTAGTGATGGGGCAGAAGTTGTTGAGGTCGTTCGCATCAGCGGTGGGTTTTTTAAGACAAGGGGTAACCTGCCCAGTTTTGAAGGAAACAGGAAGGGAACCTTGACAGAGGGGAGGTTAACCAGAGTGGTCCAATAGGAGAGAGAATGGGTGTAGAAGTCGATGGCAATGGCACTAGGGATGGGGTCAAGAGAATGGTTGGAGGGCTTTGTTTCAAGGATGCATTTGAGGAGGGCATCTTCAGAGATGTAGTCAAAGTTTTGCCAAATGGCTAAGGATTTGCGCTCCTCTGGAGGGGTAGGATGAATGACCTGATCCACAAGTAATTTCACTTTTTCGTCAAAGAATATAGCGAATTCCGCTGCTTTCTTTGTAGAATCCTCCAACTTTGAGGTTGGGGGAGAGCAGTTTGGATTCTTGATGAGGTTGAATAGTTTTTTGGATCTATTTTTGGCTGAGTCAAGGAGGGTTCTGAAGTGCGATGCTTTTTCAAGGAAGATGTGCTTGTGGTACTTGGATCTTGCTAAACGAAGCGTGGCAAAATTATTGGTGGAGAGCGCTTGTCTCCATTGTTTCTCCAGGATTCTTAGGTACTTCCTTTTTTCATAAAGGGATTTGTTGAACCAAGGTGCTGAGGGAGTAGGCCTTTTCCCTTTTGCTTTGAAGAGGAGCGATGTTATTGATTTTGACTGCAAGGACTGAGAGGCATTGGGAGGTGAGTTCATTAGCATCCAGGTTCGGGTCTAGCCTTGGGAGCGATAGCAAAGTCGAATCGCAGAAGGTACCGAGGTCAATATTTTTAGTGTTACGGAACCAGGAAGTAGTCCTCTTAGGATGGCCGAGAGTTCTTGAATGTGATAGGTGAAGAGAGAATGGGATAAGGAGGTGGTCAGACTAGTCTACATGAATAGGGATAGCGATAGTAAGCATGCCTGCTTTAGAAATAACAAGGTCCAGGATTGAGCCCTTAGAGTGTGTTGTTTCTGTACAGTGTTGGATAAGATCGTTTGCGGAGAGGAAGGTGGCCAGCATATTTGCAGAAGAGTCTTCCAGCGAGCCCCAGTGGAGACTGAAGTCACCCACGAAGATCTGATTGGCACTTTGCAAGTATTGGTCGCTGATGAAGTCAGTCAGTTCTTCCATAAACGAAGGGCCGCTACCAGGCGGGTGGTAAATGGCATGGAATCTGAGGGGTGAGCGGTGGTGCAATTGAAGCTCAAGAGATAGGCATTCAAAGGTGCGGAAGGAGCTGTTAGGAAAAGCCTTAAGTTGAAGGGAGTTTCTAAAGATGACTGCAACACCTCCCCCAACTTTGTCTATTCTGTCATTTCTAAATATAGAATAGCCTGTTGGTAATAGGAGATCAAACATAGAGTGAGAGGTATCGTTGAACCAGGTCTCTGTGAGGAAGAGCATGTCAATATTGTGAAGGATGATGGTATCGGAGATTTCAAGTTTGTGTTTTATTGCAGATCTGCAGTTGTAGAGCAGACAGCGCAACTGTGTCGAGACTGTTTTGGTGAAGGGGGCACTTGGGCAATGAGGGGTGATAGGGATATTGTACTTAAACGAGGGTGCTCGGGTGGATTTAGGTGGATGATTGATTCTGACAGAGGAGATGGTCGAAATAGTGTAGATAGTAGTGTTACTTGGAGAGGAAAGTGGAAGAAGGGTGTTGTTCGAGGACTTGTGTGAGTTTGCGATGTTTGCAGATGACAGGTTAGGATTGGCTATTTTGGGGTGTGGAGGCGAGGTGCATCTCGTCGAAAGGTGAGTGTTTTCCAAAGGAATTGGGGTGTATGGAAAGGTGGACATTTTGGAGCTTAAGAGTGAAATGGTAGCTTCAAGCTGGGAGATTAAGGTGATGAGAGAACCTAGCTTATTTTCCAGAAAGGTTGACATCTTGGAGCTTAAGAGTGAAATGGTAGCTTAAAGCTGGGAGATGGAGGTGATGAGAGAATCTAGCTTATTTTCTAGAGAGAGTAGAGCAGAGCACGGCATGTTGGGTAGCTTGATGGAAAGAGGTGGGGGTGCAATTGGCGGTGGCGGGCAGGGAGAGGTGGGGGTACGGGAGGGGAATTGGGGTACAGGGTTCAGGGGTGGGGAAAGGTGGTGGTTGAGAGCAGGCATTGGTGTATCAGAGGTGAAAGGAGAGTTGTCTTTGTTGACGTTGCAAGAAGGATAGAAATTGAGGACATAATTAGGGGGAGATAGGTGAGGAACGAGGCGGTGGGGCGGAAGGAGAGGGGGTGAATGTGTGGAGTCATAGGAAGGGAAGAGGTTTGGGAGGAAGAGAGGGGAGGGTGTTGGAGAGGTCCTGTAAGCTAGGTGAGGTGGATGTGAGGGAACAGGCACCTGGCAGGGTGAGGGGGGTTGGGAGAAAGAAAGTGGTTCTGCTAGGACCGAGGGAGGGAAAGGGTTCCCAAGGGGGGAAAGGGGGTAGCACAGCATTACTGGAGGAGTGGGGGGAAGAAGAGAGATGCACTGGGTTTGAGAAGAAATTGGGGTACATAGTGAGGGGAGGAGGGGGTAGAAAGGAGGAGAAGAGGAGGGGATAGGGGGAACATAAGGAAAGTTAACTAGGGGAGTAGGTTGGAGGAGAGGTGGACTAAATAGGGGGGTGACAGGTAGGGATGGGGCAGGACGAGGAGCGTATTAGCTAGAGGTAAGGCTGAAGTGATGAAGGGGGGCTCACTGTGAGGGAGGAAGAATGGGAAAGGAGGGAACAGGGGAGGAGGGAAGAGGGTCAACCTGTAACTCCCGAGGGTGCAGCCTATTGGAGTGTAGGGGGGTCAGGGGAGGAGATAGGGAGTAATGGGTGGAGCTAGATGAAGAGTCAAGGGAGAACCCGGTTGCAGGGGATGGGAGTAGGGAAGGGAAAAGGTGGTCAAAGAGAGAGAGAGACAGGTGTCTTTAGCTTGGATCAAGACAGTACTGTTGTTATAGAGTGATATAGTGAGGGAGCCGTTAAAACACGCAGAGGGGGACATTTTTAGCTGTTTCCCATGAGGGATAGAAGAGGAGGAGGTGATGTTAAGGAAATTATATAAGCTGGTGGACCAGAAGGGGATGTCGTGAGTGAAAAAAATTACATCGTTTTTGAGCCTCCCATAACGACCATTGTAGAATTGATCAACAAAAAGGGAATCAGGGAAGCATTCAATGGTGTTATGCTTGAATCATTCTGCTGAAGCTTTAGTCAGGTTAGGAGGATAAATGATTTGATAGCAATTAATTCCAGACTTAACTCGAGTGGTGGGAAAATGAGGAGGAGGAGGGTGGTGGGGATAAGAAGGGTGTTACTAGGGTAGCGGTGGTGAGGAGAAGTGCATATATATAGTATATGCCTCTGACTTTCTCTCACTAGCTAGGTGATTAACTCTGCTTTTCTAAATATGTATACCAGTTGCAGTATAATGAGAGACTGGATATTTAACTGTGCCTAGGGGTCTCAAAGTACACATGTGACTGACGGAGACTTCAAACTGTATGTTTTATCTACTAACCACATAGCAACCTGCCCTATGGCTTTCCTACACCTTACCAAATGGGTAACTAGTACATAGTATAATAGAAATTTAAACCATAGTAAAGAGTTTTAAATCCCAACTCGACCATTCAGTAAAACTACAGACGCACATTGTACAGTTCCAGGTCAACACATGACTACTCACACACCTACTCTTAAACCCACATAGAGACTAACATACTGACTCATACACCCATAGAGACACTCACACACCCATTCATAAACCCACAAATAAACTCACACACCCACTCACAAAAGCCCTCATACGCTCACAATACTTTTGTATATATCATACAGACTTTCATCATCTTCATGAACATACATAGCTTTTCAATAAAGACATTTCAAACTACACTCCAATTCACATACCTGTTAATTGAGTTGGCTGGTTGCAATCTTTTTTTTTTACATAGTCATTTAGACTGTACTCACAGAAAAAATGTGAAAACTAAGCAGAAGAATGGTACACCACTCTCATGCAAAGCAACCATTAATTGCAACCTTTTTTACTCTGCTTTCAGTGATATTACTGAAACTAACAAATCAAAATGTCCCTTTCACATTTTACTTTTGTTATTGTTCTTCTCAATAGTCACTATTTCTTAACCGTTTCTTGCACTTCGGGAAAGAAGCCCTATCTGGTAGTGGTTTTGGGCGTATTCGCGATTTTGTCGCAACCCTCAGCGCGGCCCCTGTGTAACTTCGCAACGAATTCGGGAATACGTACAGGAGTCCAAAAACATATTCAGGTTTGTACTCTTAATACTTTACAACTACAATACACTTCATAAGAAACTCCTGACTTGGAAAATAAACCCACCTTCATAAATAATGAGGCAAAACCACTCTAACTTTATCTAATACACTACAGTCTATTTAATTCCCTTCCCCCCACAGTGTCTTAGCTTAGTTTTCATAGCAACCCCAGACCTTCCACCTCTGCATGGGACAACACCTAGTGGCCCACCACTCTTGGCAGCCCTCGAATCCTCGCGGATCATGCTGAAACCTCAGCATCGTACTCGACTCCTCCCTCTCCATGACCCCACAGGTCAACGCCGTCACCTCCGGCTGCTTTCACACCTTCCGCATCCTCCGAAAGACCTTCAAATGGATCCCTCCAGAATCAAGGAAGACCATCACACACGCACTCATAACCAGCAGACTGGACTACGGAAACGCCCTCTACACCGGCATCAACAAGGCTCTGCTCCACAAACTTCAGACCATGCAGAACACCGCAGCCAGACTCGTCCTCGGCATCCCTCGACACAAACACATCACCCAACACCTGCGCAGCCTCCACTGGCTCCCCATAGAGAAAAGAGTCACCTTCAAGATACTCACCCTCGCCTACAAATGCCTCCACAACACCGGACCCAAATACCTCAACGAGAGGATCTCCTTCCACGTACCCAAAAGAAACCTCCGATCCACTGACCTCGCCCTTGCTGAAACCCCGCGGATCCGCAAAACCAGGACAGGAGGAAGGGCCTTCTCCTATATCGTGGCCAAGACCTGTAACGAACTCCCGATCGACATCAGACGCACCCCCACCCTGATCATCCTCAGGAAGACACTCAAGGCCTGGCTTTTCAACTGAATGGAGCTACAAACCCCCCATGTGCCTTGAGACCCTTACAGGTGAGTAGCGAGCTTACAATTCCCCTGATTGATTGAACCCCCTTTAGAACACTGTTTTTGAACCAGTAGGTCAAAAATTCACAACACATTTTAGAAGCAACAAACTAGTTTAAAAATGAACTGAAGCAGGTGTGTTTGACTATTCAGAATTAAAAGCATATCTGAGTTTGCATTACATTTTATTATTCTTACCAGAGCCAATCACAGATCTACTTTAAGGTATTTAAAAGCACTACCTAATTTTATCAATGCGTATTTACACCATCCAATCAAATTTATATATATATTTAAAACCAGAATCTGACCTCCATTTTAACTGCTTTACATTTTGAAAACTGTGTCATTCTGCGCCAGCATTCTTCTGTGTACCACTCCTCCTTGCCTTCAAAATGGTTTAAAGTGTGGATTGTGGTTCACAGCTTTGTGTGTTGGGCTAGAGAGTGTGCTAGAAAGAGTGACATTGACATGGACTTGGGTGTGCCTAATGTGGACATTACTTGGATTGTCCAGAGAGGGTTAAAGTGGCATCAATTGCTGCCTTTGGTTGAAAGCATTATGGATTGCCAACATCCAGACCGCATGATTGCACACTGTGGTGGCAATGATCTAGGCCCACTTACTGGGATAGGACTGGAAATCCTAATGAAGTATACCTTTGCTCAGTTATTGGTACTTTTCCCTCAGACTTCCTTGGAATTCTTCAACATATGCCAAAGGCAGAAATGGAAGTGGTCAAATGAGTTCTGTCCACAGATAGACAAAGTAAGGAATCATGTCAATAAAATAGTTTCTGCATTCCTCAGAGACCATAATATGGGCTCTATCTACAACAAGAAGTTGCGCTTTGACATGGGCGGTATCTATAGAAGTGATGGAGTTCACTTCACAGAGAAATGCAACAGGGTATTCCTCAACAACTTCAAAGTCTGCATCCTGTTTTATGTGCACTTATCATCTACCCCTAATAAACACAAAGGCTCTTTTTAGAGCCATCCTATTACCCAAGCATTGGTTCATCTTCATTTGAAATGCTTTTTATTTTTAAAGTTTTTTTTCAAATTCGCAAATTCATTGCGACTATGCAAAAAAAAAGCAGACATTCAATAGACACCAGCACATTTAAAATTCACAACTATATAAGTGACTCTACGCATCTGACTGAGTGTGTTAGTATTTTAATGTTTCTGTGACTGGGTGTAAGAGTTTCTGAGTGGGTCTGTGAGTAGGTGTATGAGTGTTTGAGTGGGTCTGTGAGTAGGTATATAGGTGTCTGAGTGGATCTGTGAGTTGGTGTATGAGTGTTTGAGTGGGTCTGTGAGTGAATGCGTAAGTCCCTGAGTGGGTATATGAGTCTCTGAATGGATCTATGAGTAGATATTTAAGAATCTGTGTGGGTCTATGAGTGGGTGTGTGTGTCTGACTGGGTCTGTGAGTGGGTGTGGGAGTGGGTGTGTCTGACTGGGTCTCTGAGTGGGTGGATGAATCTCCTATTGGGTCTGTGAGTGGCTGCGTGAGTGTCTGAGTAGAACTGTGAGTAGGTATGTGAGTGTCTGACTGGGTCTGTGACTAGGTGCATGAGTCTCTGAGTGGGTCTGTGACTGGTGCGTGAGTCTATGAGGGGTTCTGTGAGTGACTGCGTGAGTGTCTGATTGGTTCTGTGAGGAGGTACATGACTCTCTGGGTCTATGAGTGGGTGCATGAGCATCTGAGTGGGTCTGTGATTGGGTGAGTGAGTGTGTGAGTGGGTCAGAGTGTGGGTGTATGAGTCTCTGAGTGGGTCTGTGAGTGGGTGCATAAGTCTCTGAGTAGGTCTGTAATTGAGAACATGACCATCTGAGTGGGTCTGTGAGTAGGTGCATGAGTGTCTGAGTGGGTCGGTGAATGGGTGTGTGAGTTTCTGAGTAGGCCTGTGATTGGGTGAGTGAGTGGTTGTACGAGTCTCCGAGTGGGTCTGTGAATGAGAACATGACCACCTGAGTGGGTATGTGAGTGGGTGCTTGAGTCTCTGAGAGGGTCTCTGAGTGGGTGTGTCAGTCTCTAAGTGGGTCTGTGAGTGGATGAGACTGTGTGGGTCTGTCAGTGAGTGAAATAGTGGGTGTGTGAGTATCTGAGTGGGTCTGTGAGCAGGTGCATGACATTGATTGGGTCAGTGAGTGGGCGCATGAGTGTCTGAGTGGGTCTTTGAGTAGGTGCATGAGTCTCTGAGTGGTTCTGTGATTGGGTGAGTTAGTGGTCAGGGAGTGGGTATATGAGTCTCTGTGCGGCTCTGTGAGTGGGTGCATGAGTCTCTAGTGGGTGTGTGATTGGGAACATGACTGTCTGAGTGGGTCTGTGAGTGCGTGTGTGAGTGGGTCTGTGTCAAGAGAAACCACGAGAGTTGTAGGGCTGGTTCCGCAACTCGTGTGTATCCCGGGTAATGCTCCACTTTCTGTTCTGAGTTTAAAGACCCACCCCATTCCCGTGCTCCAGCACATCGTTATTGTGTGTAGGTATGAATGAGGTGTATTTGATTTGTAGTTTATGCCTTTGGTCATAATCATGCTGCTTTGATTGTTTATTTGAATACATTGTTTTCGGGAAGGCTGGGGGATGGAAGGAGTCGTGTTTCATCGCCTTTGCTACTTGTCCGGATGCTTTTAACAATATACATGTAGTTATATTTTCATTGCTTTCACTGAAGAGAATTGGAACTTGTCCTGAGGCACTGAACGAAGGTTTGTGCGCTCGCACCGCCCGTCAAGACGTAACGAAGCGTGCGAGCCCTGAGGTTGTTTTGCGTATGAACGCTTGGGTGCGGTTGACTATCTAAACCGCACCCAGCGTTCTGGAAGGCGCTTTGCCTTCCGCTTGTCTCCCGCGAAGGATCGCGTCGGAGAACTCCCTGTTCGATGAAGCAAACCATGCTTACCTGAAACTTCTGCTCACTCCGCTTCTCAGCTCCGGAACTCTGCTGTGGACACAGTCATCTTTCTTCACGGCAGAATCCTACCAAGGAAAGACAAGAGAAGGAGATAAGTGAAACTAGTTATTTAACAAGGCGCCCAACGCAAGAAAGGCCATTACAATAACTGAACTCATTTTTGGAATCTTTCTCTAAAGAAAGGACATTGCAACTTCGGACACTTTTACTTATTGTGATGGACATTATTTTAGTTTTTGTGTTAGAAGGCAGACATTTCTACAAAAGCATAGTTAATGTCATTGAAATGTTTTGGTGATACATATTATTTATGAGAAATAACTTTTGTGAACTCAAAGAAAAGAGACGTGAGTATGCAGGAGACTATAAAATAATTTATCATTGCTGTGCCTGTAAAAGAGTGAGTACGCAAAAGGAAAAGTTAGTTAGATCATTAAGCATGCATGTTTTTGAAGAAAAGTTGCTAAAGTGCTTGTATGTTTGTTAGTACCAACAGATCTAAAGCTGGAACAACATCTAAAGAAAGAACCCAACCCAGTCTACTACCCAAAAGAAAATACTAGGACGTAGGCCTGACAAGAGTTGTACGCAGGTAGGCTTGTAGTTGCATAAATAATTCAGATAACACTCTGTAGTTGGATAATGCTTTTGAACATAGAGGCTTGGCTAGTTAAACTTAGACATTTCTTTAATTGATATTACAGGTCGACAACAGAATACGTCACCACGTCCAGCATCCGGCCCTCCTCCCAAGAGGCTATTATAAACCTTGTAGTATATTTAACGTTTACAAGTTCTAAAATAGTTACTAGGGAAGTTGGTCCCTTGCGTCCCTGCGAAATTGTACTACGTCACTAAAAATGCCTCAAGGTAAGAGACGACGTAGTGCTTCGACAGAAGGCAAAGCCCACGAAGAATATTTCGCCCGGACGCAATGGACCCTAACTCGCAAGTGTCCTTACAGGACATAGCAGCCATGCTTAATGACCTAAAACAGAAAATGCTGCTTTACGTAGAGACATCTCTGTTTTACAAAGTGCTGTACAACAGAAACCTCTACTTAAACCAGCGACGTTTCAGAAAGCCTTCACTGATTCTGTTCCTTCTTCCTCGAGCACCCCAACTCAGATCCAAGTAGTCACCCCGGTTCCAATAGCTCTTGCGCAACCCGAGAGATTTTATGGTGACAGTGGTAAATTCTCAATTTTCATGAACCAATGCCATTTGCATTTCTTAGCCAAAATGACGGCTTTTCCCGACGACTCCTCTAAGGTAGCCTTTGTTTTATCGTATTTAGGAGGAGATGCCGCTCTTTGGTCTGTTCCTCTGGTTGAAAGTAATGACCCTATTTTATATAATTTTAAAAAATTTGAACATGCTATGAAAAAGATTTTCGCAAAACATGTTTTTGTTCAATCTGCAGACAACGAGCTTTTAAGTTTAAAACAGGGTTCTTCAGATTTACTTCATTATATTTCAGTATTCAATCGATTAGTGCTTGAAGCAAGATGGCCAGAAGATAAAAGGGTCTCCCTCTTTTATAGAGGTTTAAAGGACGAGTTAAAGGATATGGTGACGCAAATTCTTGAACCCCCAGAGGACATTAACAAATTCATTGATCTGGTGGTGAAATTAAACCATAGATTATCCGAGAGAAGCGGGGAAAGAGGGAAATCGGATCACAAGTTAATCCTTTTCAAAGACAAACCAGTAGCTTCCAGGGAGGTCCCTGTAAAGACTGATGTAGTAGAACCTATGCAGATAGGCACCATCCGGGGCCCTCTTTCTAGAGAAGAAAAAGAAAAGAGGAGGTAACTGAATCAATGTCTTTGTTGTGGCAAGACTGGACATTTCGTTAAAGAATGTCCTAATCGCCCCAATAAACCAAAGACAAAGGTTTCCGAAGTGGCGTTAGCTCAACTGCAGCCGGAGAACTAGAACACTCGATAAAAGACGAGGTCACTTTGTCGAGTGATTATTCTAGTTTGGCCTCTACCTTGCCGCCTATTGGGTGCCATCACCTGTGCATGACGGTCAAGTTGACAGCATTATCCAATCCAGACCGTTCTTGGAACGTTGATGCTCTTATAGATTCTGGAGCTACAGGAAATTTCATAGACACTCATTTTTTGTCTAAATTAGGATATAAAACAGAGTCCAAGAGTCATCCAGAAATAGTGAGAGCTGTAGATGGAAAAGAGCTCACGTCAGGACCCATCTTAAAACAGACAAAATTGTTAGACATGATTTGTTCCCCCACACACAGAGAAAGAATCACATTTGACGTAATAGACGCTGCGCAGTTCCAGTTAATTTTGGGGATTCAATGGCTAATATTACATAATCCGGTTATTGATTGGGTATTAAAAACCATCACCTTTAAATCAGTTCAATGTCATGATCATTGTTTTACAGACCATCGTTTGGAAGATGTTGTACAAGGATTTGATTTTAAAAATAAATCATCTAGCATTTTACTCCTTGAAGGAGTTCCAGCTGAATATTCTGATCTCACTGATGTCTTTGATAAAGGAAAAGCAAATACTCTTCCCCCTCATAGGGATTTTGATTGTAGAATAGATCTAATTCCTGGAGCCACATTACCATGTAGCAGAATATACGCTCTTACTGAGAAAGAAAACGAACATTTACGACAATACTTAGATGAATATTTAGCCAATGGCTTTATACGACATTCAAAATCCCCTGTTTCCTCAGCTCTTTTTTTTTATACCAAAGAAAGGGGGGGGAGTTGCGCTCGTGTATCGACTATCGAGCACTGAATAACATCACAATCAAAAATACGTATCCTTTACCTCTTATTCCAACTTTATTGGACCAAGTCGAACAGGCGACCATTTATACAAAATTGGATTTGCGCGGAGCTTACCATCTTGTGAGAGTTCGAAAGGGCGATGAATGGAAAACTGCTTTTCGCACTAAATTTGGCCTTTTCGAATATCAAGTAATGCCCTTCGGCCTCTGTAATGCTCCAGCTGCTTTCCAGTTTTTTATAAATGAGGTATTACATGAGTTTATAGATGTGTGTTGTGTCGTATATATTGATGACATTCTCATTTATTCTAACTCAACAGAAGAACATGTAAAACAAGTTCGTGCCATTCTCCAAAAATTGCTTGCAAATTCGTTGTATGTAAAATTGGAAAAAAGTCTGTTTCACGTTTCTAAAGTGGACTTTTTAGGTTATATTATTAGTCCCTCTGGCATTGAAATGGATCCAAAAAAGATTGATGCAGTAAGATCTTGGCCCAGTTCAACTACGGTAAAACAAGTGCAAAGTTTTTTAGGTTTTGCAAACTTCTACCGTAGATTCATTCAGAACTTTTCACAAATTAGCACTCCCATAACTAAACTTTTACGGAAGGGTGTGAAATTTGAGTGGTCAGATTCTGCAGAAGAAGCATTCCAGGTCCTAAAGAATAAATTTACCTCAGCACCTATTCTATGTCACCCAGATTCAACTCAGCCTTTTATTGTGGAAGCCGATGCTTCTCAGTTCGCTCTTGGAGGTGTTTTATCTCAACAAGATCAAGAATCTGGACAGATGCATCCAATAGCCTATTATTCCAGAAAGTTATCATCTGCGGAACAAAATTATGCCATAGCCGACAAGGAATTGTTGGCGATTAAAGCAGTTTTTAAAGAATGGCGCCATCACTTGTTGGGTGCTCGTCATCCAATTACTATTTACACAGATCATAGAAATTTACAAGCCTTAAGATCTGTTAAAGCACTGTCCGCTAGGCAATTACGATGGTCGTTATTTTTTAATGATTATAATTTTGTAATCACGTATCGACCAGGAAAAGAAAATCAGAAAACTGATGCTTTATCACGAATTGGAGAAAAGGAATCAGAAAACGAGATTGTTGTTAAACCTGTACTACCTACAACCTGCTTTCAGGCTAGTGTATTTGTATGTGATCTAATTTCTGATGTAAGGAAGGTCTTAGAATCAAGAGACTTGAAAGACTGGAAGAAAGACTATCCATTTGCTCAAGAAAGAGATAAACTTCTGTTTGTTCATTACCAACTTTTGGTACCTTCCTCTGATGTTCAACAATCTGTAATGCGATTACATCATGAAACCCTTTTATCTGCTCACCCAGGTGTAACTAAGACATATGAGTTAATTAAGAGAAAATTTTGGTGGCCTTCCATGTTCAAAGATGTACAAACTTTTGTTGAAACATGTAGTGTATGCTGTCAAAATAAAGCTTCTCATCAAGCACCAAGTGGTCTCTTACGACCGTTACCCGTACCACCTCAGCCATGGCATACTATTTCTTTAGACTTTGTGGTTGAACCTCCTCCAAATAAAAAGGGGTATTCCATCATTCTAACTGTTGTTGACCAGTTTTTTCGCATGGCTCATTTTATTCCATTAAAGAAGTTACCTACTGCTATGGAATTAGCGCAAGTACTTATGTCTAATGTAATTCGACTGCATGGAATTCCTTTGGTGGTTATTTCCGATAGGGGTTCCCAATTCATCTCTCACGTTTGGCAGGAGTTGAGTGCATTCTTGAAAATGGAAGTGCGATTATCTTCCAGTTATCATCCACAAACGGATGGATTAACTGAGCGCACAAACCAAACCATAGAACAACTCCTTCGTTGTACATTAACTTCATTTGATGAAGACTGGTCAGATTTGTTATGTGCTCTAGAATTTGCATATAATAATGTAGAACATTCATCTCTTAAGATGTCTCAATTTTTTTGTAACTATGGATTCCATCCCAAAAATATTCCTGATGATGTAAAAATTTCTGATACTGTACCATCTATACATGACTATATATCCAAAATGACCTTCATCCATTCAGAAGCTCAGTATCATTTGGCAAGAGCTAAAGAAAGCCAAAAAGAATCAGCTGATAAACATTTATTCCGAAGGAGATAAGGTATGGTTAAATACCCGAAACTTAAGAATTAAGGGAAGCAAGAAATTGAACCCAAGGTTTATTGGACCTTTTTGTGTGGACAAGGTGATCAATCCAGTTTGTGTTCGATTAACTCTTCCTTCCACATACCGATGCCATCCAGTCTTTCAATTATCCTTAATAAAACCATACCATCCAGACACTCGTATCATTCGACCTCCTCCTCCAATATTTGTTGAAGGACATCCAGAATTTGAGGTCAAGACAATCCTAGACTCAAAGAGGGTTCGTGGAAAACTTTTCTATTTGATAGATTGGAAAGGTTATGGCCCAGAAGAACGAACTTGGGAGCCATTCACTCATGTTAAAAACGCACCAAAAATAATTAAGGCTTTCCATATTAGGTGTCCCAATAAACCGAAACCAATCGCAAAGATTTTAGGGGGGCTCTTGAGAGGGGAGTACTGTCAAGAGAAACCACGAGAGTTGTAGGGCTGGTTCCGCAACTCGTGTGTATCCCGGGTAATGCTCCACTTGCTGTTCTGAGTTTAAAGACCCACCCCATTCCCGTGCTCCAGCACCTCGTTATTGTGTGTATGTATGAATGAGGTGTATTTGATTTGTAGTTTATTCCTTTGGTCATAATCATGCTGCTTTGATTGTTTATTTGAATACATTGTTTTCGGGAAGGCTGGGGGGTGGAAGGAGTCGTGTTTCATCGCCTTTGCTACTTGTCCGGATGCTTTTAACAATATACATGTAGTTGTATTTTCATTGCTTTCACTGAAGAGAATTGGAACTTGTCCTGAGACACGGAACGAAGGTTTGTGCACTCGCACCGCCCGTCAAGACGTAACGGAGCGTGCGAGCGCTGAGGTTGTTTTGCGTATGAACGCTTGGGTGCGGTTGACTATTTAAACCGCACCCAGCGTTCTGGAAGGCGCTTTGCCTTCCGCTTGTCTCCCGCGAAGGATCGCGTCGGATAACTCCCTGTTCGATGAAGCACACCATGCTTACCTGAAACTTCTGCTCACTCTGCTTCTCAGCTCCGGAACTCTGCTGTGGACACAGTCATCTTTCTTCACGGCAGAATCCTACCAAGGAAAGACAAGAGAAGGAGATAAGTGAAACTAGTTATTTAACAAGGCGCCCAACGCAAGAAAGGCCATTACAATAACTGAACTAATTTTTGGAATCTTTCTCTAAAGAAAGGACATTGCAACTTCGGACACTTTTACTTATTGTGATGGACATTATTTTAGTTTTTGTGTTAGAAGGCAGACATTTCTACAAAAGCATAGTTAATGTCATTGAAATGTTTTGGTGATACATATTATTTATGAGAAATAACTTTTGTGAACTCAATGAAAAGAGACGTGAGCATGCAGGAGACTAGAAAATAATTCATCATTGCTGTGCCTGTAAAAGAGTGAGTACGCAAAAGGAAAAGTTAGTTAGATCATTAAGCATGCATGTTTTTGAAGAAAAGGTACTAAAGTGCTTGTATGTTTGTTAGTACCAACAGATCTAAAGCTGGAACAACATCTAAAGAAAGAACCCAACCCAGTCTACTCCTCAAAAGAAAATACTAGGACGTAGGCCTGACAAGAGTTGTACGCAGGTAGGCTTGTAGTTGCATAAATAATTCAGATAACACTCTGTAGTTGGATGATGCTTTTGAACATAACGGCTTGGCTAGTTAAACTTAGACATTTCTTTAATTGATATTACAGGTCGACAACAGAATACGTCACCACGTCCAGTATCCGGCCCTCCTCCCAAGAGGCTATTTTAAACCTTGTAGTATATTTAACGTTTACAAGTTCTAAAATAGTTACTAGGGAAGTTGGTCTGAGGAAATATGAATTTTATGGTCAATTGTGTCCCCTATCTTAGACCCCAACGGCTCCATGTACGTGCTACAAGTACATGTATGTTCCCTCCACTTCAAGCTATGAAGACGCAAATACATATGCGTCCAACGTTAACATGTCCTCTTTCAGATCTGCCATGAATGGGTCAGATATTCCGTTCCTAAGTATGCCTTGCCACCGTCTTTTATGGTATACTTTTCACGTTTTCCAGCTCTGGCAAGTTAGGCCCTGAATTCTGCCATCGAGCCTTTTCCTGCCTTCTGCCTCTGAATGCTCCAACCTGGACCTGCATCTGTATCCATGACCTTTGTCTTACTTCCTGCGCGGCTAACGGTGCCTGGCCCGGCCTGTTGCCTGCCAAGACTGTATTCAGCCTTCAAGTTATCTGCTCCGCTCCTCGAGAAATGCATTCCTGTCTAGTAGTTTAGGTAAACATCCTTCCAGCTACAGAGCAAAGGGCTCGGCCTTACTGTCTCCGAGCAAGTAATTCATGACTTCTGTTGCCATGGTAGGCCCATGCCCCTCGCATCTCATGTAGACACGTAGACGCTTATACACGCACTAATAGTTAGTATAGGATAGCCTCTGCCTGAGAGACCTTTCCTTCCAGATAATATAGTTCCTTAAACACAAGATATTAGATACGATTTGGGATTAGGTTGTTCTGACATCCCAGACTTCTGTCTCCTCATGTAGGGCTAAATGTCAAGTCCCCTTCACCCTCTAGTTACACGTCAATCACACGTCATGCGGCTGCGCGCGCATCTCTGCCATGTATTTCTGCTGACATTACAGGATTCTCTTATGGATCCACCCACCTGTGACATCCTCTTAATGACGTTTCTAGTATACGCCTTTATGCACGCCTACTGTAACGCCTTTTTCATTACGTATGTGTATTCTTATCTCTCTTCTCAGCTGTAACGCCTTCTGCATATGTCTTCACTGTAATGCATTTACTATAAATATGACAACCTATCAATAAAGTATTGCTTCTATCCCTTCCCGAACCCTTAGTGGTGACGGAATACGATTGCCTGGTTCGAACCAATTCCTTTGTAAGGAATAAACCCATTTTAAAACCTCAAATGCCACGGATTCTGCCTCTTATTTTTACTGAGTTATTCTTATTTAATTTTACCGCATAAATTAAGTCTAGGTAATTAAATTTACCACATAATTGGCGCCCGAACAGGGACACCTCTCACACCCCACGCGCCGGAGGTGCGTTGCAGACCCGGTCTCCTGCCACAGCCGGACGGACAATTACGCGTACCCGCAGGATTTCCTGTATCTCCCTCAGGCCAACGGGGGTGACTGAGGCTGCGATCAACACCCAGACGAGGCGGTGAGGAGTGCGGAGAATCCCAACCAGAGCCTAGCTGAGAGAGCAAGATCCGAGGTATACAGAGGCCCACCAGATTCCGAAGTTCCGAAGTATCCACGTCACGAGTCGAGTCGAGTCCAGTTTGGTCTAGTCCAGTCCAGACTTCCGAGGCCTTCTGTTCCGTTCCGTGCTTCCCGGTGAGTACCGTTGCTGTGGACGCATCTAGACGTGCACATTGGTTTGTGCCGGTCAAGACGGGTTTGGGTACACAGACCTGGTCTGCACTGTTTCAGCAGTGTATCTGTGCTGTTTAGCAGTACATCTAGTATTATGCAGTTAGCTAGTTTTATCCTAATTATTATTGTTCGTTCTAAAATGTTTTGATATGTTTTAGATGTCGTGGTATGAGTGATTGTTCGATCTTCGTTACTGTGTTTATTGTATTAATTGTGTTCAAGTCCGAGTAAGAACCAAGTAGCAAGGTTCAAGATGCCGTTATTCTCGAAATTAAGACAGATAAAAACTAGAAAAGGGATACTCGAGGAAGCTGTTCCCATTCCACCTAGGGACACTCCAGGGTACTTTATGTACCATAAACATGGCCTAGATGCCGTATTATATCTTGATTTATGGGTGGACTACACCAAGGATTTAGCAGAGAGTCAGAGATGGCCCGCTGCTGGAACATGGGATGCAGATTGCATCATGAGAGTAGAAGAAGTATTATGGAAAAAGAAAGCCAGACAGTCACAGAAAGATGCCATTGAATTATGGCGTAAAGAATCGCATAGACGCGCAGAGAAAGCGTTCAGAAAGGAAGAGAAAAGTAGAGAGAATTCAGACAAAGCCCGAGAAAACATATTAATTGACGAAGGTATCCGAGTAAAAACAGAACAAGTAGACAGACAACGAAACACTCTTATGAATGGTATGTATCCTCTTCTGGCCGAGGGTTTGCCTAAGGCCACCCTGGAGGTACCAAAAGATCTGCCACCTCCATTACTCCCGATTAAAGTACATCCCAAGACCGCAAAGGACATTTTCCTTTCTTCCTATTTAGATGATGCCGCCCCCGAATATGCTAATGGTGCGCAGCCACGCGCACCACCTGTTGACGACGCTCAACCCCAAGATCATCTGCCCCCACCTCCGCAGCAACAAACTCCTCCTCACGTTCTAAACGTTCCACCAGTTTCTACAGTCCTTCCTGCATCTACACTCTCTACCCTACATCCAACAAATCCTTTTGGACTTGGCACCTCAGGAGGTGCGACAGGAGGTGCGACAGGAGGTTTTTCCACGCCAGCACCTAGGTTGACTTATAGGGATTTAGCACACCAACGTACACCCCAAACAGCTAATCACAATATATTTAATGAGCCTCTTACAGATTGTAGATATGATCCAGTGCCCGGTAAACACGACAGAATGTTGCTATCATCAGTACGTTTACGACGAGTTTCGACGTATCTAATGACGCTACTGTCAGGATTTGAGAGCCAGGGCGCCTACGTAGTTGCGCGGAGGAACCCAGCGGAACTACACGCCCCAGCTGCCCCGGACCCAGGGGGCGGGGCGAAAGACTTTATTAACACGAACAACGCGTTAGGACGTTGTTCGTGATTCTGGATACGGAGAGACGCCGTCAGCGTCCGACGGCAGTGTTGGTGAGCAGCTCTTCTGGGACTGGGAGAGTGTTCCGAGAACTGGAAACCGGTCTGAGACGGCCGGAGTCGTAGGAGGGTAGAGCTGGAGAGGTGATTCCGGGTGCGTCCTTCTGAGCACCTTCAACCCCGCCGCTCGCGTTACCCTTAGCGGACATCAGGAGAGGGGCTCCGGGTGCTGCGGGATTGCGCACCTTATCGACGCGAGCCTTGCCCGAAGCAGTCATCCGTTACTGGCAGCAGGTAAGCCGTGTGTGTTAACACGGCCGCCCGAACAGTAGCAGGAGCTTGGGTTTTTCTATAAAGACTGTTCACGGCCATCTGGCAGCCATGTGGGTGGAGCCGGCCAAAAACGTTCTGTTTTGTTAGTTTGTTTTCCTTGAGGCAGCGGCCCTCTGGCAGCCAATAAGGTGGAGCCGGGCCCCCTGTTATAGGAGTTCGAGACATTCCACTAGAGGAGGAGTACCGTGTTATCTTTCCTGCTTTTCTGGTGATACGGGTCCTCCATGGACTCTTAGGAGAACCTTGACTAAAGGGTTCTCTCGTTTTCTTTCCTTCTTTCTTCAGTTGTGGATTACGTACGAGTGGGGGATAGGAGTGGGTACGTATGAGGTCACGGGAGAGTGGAGGGCGCCTGGAGGGTGTGATTGGACCGAATTAACCTTCTGTTATTTGTTGGTTTTTGGCACAGGTCCGGGTGCCGCAGTCTGCGAGATACGACTGGGTATCCTAGAGGAACGATTGGCAGGGACACATATTGCCAGGTAGGAGGCGGAACTAGTGAGATCACCTGAGAGTAGTCAGGGTCTGAGAGGTTATTAATTACCTGTTTTTGTTTTCCAGGTGTCCCTTCCCACGCTGACCCTACCCTATCCTTCCCTCGCCTGATCACCGCAACGCTCTGTGATATTAGAATCAGAGTGTGGGGAGGTCGGGAGGGGGACCCCATTGAGCATCGCCCCGATCCTGAGGAGAACCGGAAGATCGTGACAGAATCACGAAACCACGTTATATTTCTCCTCCCGGTCGGGGCGATTCACCTAGATGGCGACCCTCGAGGAAGTGCTGCAGGCCTTAGCCGCGATACAGCAAGAGTTGGTGGCATCTCGAGCTGAGACAGCAGCATTGCGGGATAGGGTGGATAGACAAGCTAGGAATCCTTTCGACGCTATGGCGGGCTCATCCCAAATTCAGGTCACTGTCCCTCCGCCCATTCCCTTGGCTAGCCCTGAACGGTATGCGGGTGACCCCTTTAAGATCCAAACGTTCCTAACCCAGATTACGCTTCACTTCTCATGTCGTCCGGCATCATTTCCCAATAATCTATCGAGGGTGGCTTTTGCCATCTCCTACCTAACCGGAGATGCCGCCGACTGGGCGGTTCCTCTGGTCAGGAACGATGATCCGCTACTGTCGGATTGGAACGCCTTCCGAACGGAATTCGAGAGGGTGTTCGACCGCCGGGCTACCACGCTAAGTGCAGATCGTGAACTACTGGAGTTGCGACAGGGCAAGAACGACCTTGTCACGTATATGACTACGTTCAACCGGCTGGTGGTCGAAACAGCCTGGCCCGAAGAAAAAAGAATGGCTCTGTATTATCAAGGGCTGAAAGAGGATCTTAAGGATGTGCTGGCGAGGATAGACCCCCAGCCCACGACCTGCACAGATTTAATTAATCTCACGCTACGCCTGGATCACCGGTTGTCGGTAAGGGGGAGTGATCGGAGAAAAGGCGAGAGATCCGGAGTAGGAGGGGAGCCGGACAGCCGTCCCCCGCAGGTAGCCCGGGAGACAGGCCCGGAACCAATGGAAGTAGGGGCAGTAAGACCTCCGTTGTCAAAAACCGAGAGAGAAACCCGCAGAGTCCAGGGGCTCTGCATGTATTGCGGGAAAAAGGGGCACTACGTGAGGGAGTGTCCCCTAAAGCCCAAGAAACGAGCGACGGGATTCATGGGAAAGAGGGTGGCCGTTACCGCCGCGGAAACCGCCCCTGTGCGAGGCGCATCGCAGCCAGACGCGGTAGGAAACGAGGTACGCGAGACGGAATGGAGATTACCGTCACTGGCGGGAGGCGATACGTCCGCGACAGAATCCCATATAGTGCTTCCCATGTTCCTTAAGACCGGTTCAGACACACATCAGGTGCTCGTAATGGTTGATTCGGGAGCCACAGGCAACTTTATGGATGTGGGGCTGGTGCACAGGTTGCGGTTGGTTAGGGTCCCGGTGACAAGGCCGGAATCCGTGTTGGCTGTGGATGGGAAACCACTGACCTCCGGTCCGATCACGGAGCAGACAGAGGTGGTGGTATTGGGGCTCCGAGGCGAGAACCAGGACCACGTGGAAAATATCTCCCTGAAAATAATCGAAGCCCCCCAGTACGAGATAATCCTGGGGATGCCATGGTTGCGTTGGCATAACCCTGCCATAGATTGGAGGCAGAAAACCATATGTTTCACTTCCAAAGAATGTACAGAGCACTGTATGACTGACAGGAGATCCGTCTCCCTCACGCTCGCCCAAGTTCCGATGTGGCAGGTGGCCACGGCGGCCGAAAAAGAAGTAGAGCTGCCACCTGAATATGTTAGGTATCAAGGTGTATTTTGCGAAAAAGAAGCGGAAACTCTGCCGCCCCATCGCGAGTATGATTGTCGAATCGACTTAGTGGATGGGGCGGCTATGCCCACCTGCCGGGTGTATGCCTTATCCGAGCCGGAGACCAGACACCTGCGGAACTATTTAGATACTTTCTGCGCTCTAGGGTTCATTCGCCCCTCTCGCTCACCGGCAGCTTCTCCTCTTTTCTTTATCGCAAAGGCGAACGGCGATCTTCGAACATGCATAGACTATCGCATGTTAAATAAAAACACCATCAGGAATAGATACCCTCTGCCGCTCATCCCCGTGTTACTGGACCAGGTGAAGGAGGCCACCATTTACACTCGACTCGACTTACGAGGGGCCTATCATCTGGTCCGCGTACGCGAGGGGGATGAATGGAAAACGGCGTTCAAAACCCGATTCGGCCTTTTCGAATATCTTGTGATGCCGTTCGGGCTTTGTAACGCCCCGGCGGCGTTTCAATATTTTTTGAACGACGTGCTGAAGGATTACATCGACAGGTTTGTCATCGTCTACATCGATGACATCCTGGTCTTCTCTGTCTCCCCGGAACAACATGTGAGCCACGTCCTTCTGATTCTGAAAAGACTGCAAGAACAGCACTTATACTGCAAGCTTAGCAAGTGTGAGTTTGGGGTCACAGAGGTGGAGTTCCTGGGAGTAATCCTGAGTCCCTGGGGGTTTCGGATGGCTGAGAGAAAGGTGAAAGCGGTACAGGAATGGCCGGTGCCACGCTGTGTGAGAGATGTACAGTGTTTTCTGGGCTTCTCCAACTATTATCGGAGGTTCATCTCACACTTTTCTCAACTAGCTTCTCCCATTACCAGGTTGTTGAGAAAGGGGGCCGTCTTCCTGTGGACCCCAGAAGCCATGGACGCTTTCCTCCACCTAAAGAAGGCATTCTGTTCCGCCCCCATCCTACGCCACCCGCAGCCTGATATCCCTTTCATCGTCGAGGCTGATGCTTCCAATATCGCGGTGGGGGCGGTGTTGTCTCAACGCGACAGGCAGACCGGTCAACTACACCCGGTGGCTTTTCTGTCGAAAAAACTGAGCCCGGCGGAGCTGAACTACTCAGTCCCCGAAAAAGAGCTGTTGGCAATCAAGAAAGCCTTCCAGGAGTGGAGACACTATTTATGGGGGGCCCTTCATCCGGTCACCGTGTTCACCGATCATAAAAACCTTCAATACATGAAGACCGCAAGACTCCTCTCGCAGAGACAGATGAGATGGATGTTATTCTTCGCGGAATACGAGTTTGTTGTCACGTTTCGCCCAGGTTCGGAGAACCAGAAGGCCGACTCGTTGTCAAGACTGGGAGAAAGCGAAGGCACCCAACATCCTCATCTGGAAGCTATCGTCCATCCTGAGAAGGTCCTGTGCGTGATCACCGCGGACAAGTTCGTTGACCAGGTCAAGAACAGCCGCTCGATGATGCGGTGGCAGCAGTGGGCGAAGCAAGACCCCTGTCGGGTCTTGAAACACGGCATACCTCTCCACAATAACAAGCTGTTTCTGCCCACGCAAGAACTCAGAGTACAGGCGTTCAACTGGTGTCACAACACCGTACTAGCAGGGCACCCAGGAAACCAGAAGACCCTCCATCTCGTGCAACGACATTTCTGGTGGGAAGGCATGGTCGCAGATGTAAAGAGATGGGTATCGCACTGTGAGACCTGTGCTCGGGCAAAGGGAGAACACGGCAAGGCCAGAGGACAACTACTGCCATTGCCAACACCGCCTCAACCTTGGCACACGATAAGCTTGGACTTCGTTCTCGGCCTGCCCCTGGACCAAGGGTTCAACGCCATTTTAGTAGTGGTGGATAGCCTGACGAAGATGGGGCATTTTGTACCCTGCAAAAACCTCCCCACGGCAGGACAGACAGCACAGTTGCTCTTGACGCAAGTGGTGCGTTTACATGGTCTCCCCAGGGTTATTGTTTCCGACAGAGGCCCGCAATTCGTGGCCCGCTTCTGGCGCATGTGGTGTAAGGCTCTTCAGGTGACTGCCGCTCTGTCCACCAGCTTCCACCCTCAGACCGATGGGCAGACCGAGCGTGTAAATCAGACACTGAAAAAATATCTGCGCTGCTTTTCGGAGGAGGCCAAGGACTCTTGGGTTTCGTTGTTATGGTTAGCAGAACTGTCGTACAACAACACCTGGCATAGCTCCATTAACGAAACGCCATTCCGAGCCAACCACGGCTTTCATGCTTCTACCTTGCCAGTGGTCGTTCCTAGAGAAATTCAAAACCAACCCACCGTGATGGAACAAGTCACCCGTCTCTTGCAACTCCATTCGAAACTACAGGTCAATCTGCTGCGGGCCAAGCAGCAGTACAAGAAATGGGCCGATCGCCACAGGCAAGAAGGACCGAGTTACCAGGTAGGAGATCGTGTATGGCTCTCCACCAAGAACATCCGCTTTCGATGGCGGAGCATATTCCATCCCAGATACATCGGGCCCTATACAGTGGTGCGGAAGATCAACCCAGTGGTCTATCAGTTGAAACTACCGGCATCCTTGAGAATACATCCCATGTTCCACTGCAGCCTTCTGAAACCAGCCAGGAACGTCAGAAGTCGAGCCGCGCCGCCCGTGGAGAGAGACGGCCAGTTGGAATACGAAGTGAGACGAATCGTGGACTCCAAATGGAGACACGGAAAGCTATGGTACCTGATTTCCTGGAAGGGGTACCCGACCGAGGACGACTCGTGGGAACCCTGCACCAATGTCCACGCCCCACGGGCTACTCGTCTGTTCCATGCCCGCCACCCGGGGAAGCCAGGGCCAAGGAGGCGCTGGGGAGGGGGGCGTACTGTCAGGATTTGAGAGCCAGGGCGCCTACGTAGTTGCGCGGAGGAACCCAGCGGAACTACACGCCCCAGCTGCCCCGGACCCAGGGGGCGGGGCGAAAGACTTTATTAACACGAACAACGCGTTAGGACGTTGTTCGTGATTCTGGATACGGAGAGACGCCGTCAGCGTCCGACGGCAGTGTTGGTGAGCAGCTCTTCTGGGACTGGGAGAGTGTTCCGAGAACTGGAAACCGGTCTGAGACGGCCGGAGTCGTAGGAGGGTAGAGCTGGAGAGGTGATTCCGGGTGCGTCCTTCTGAGCACCTTCAACCCCGCCGCTCGCGTTACCCTTAGCGGACATCAGGAGAGGGGCTCCGGGTGCTGCGGGATTGCGCACCTTATCGACGCGAGCCTTGCCCGAAGCAGTCATCCGTTACTGGCAGCAGGTAAGCCGTGTGTGTTAACACGGCCGCCCGAACAGTAGCAGGAGCTTGGGTTTTTCTATAAAGACTGTTCACGGCCATCTGGCAGCCATGTGGGTGGAGCCGGCCAAAAACGTTCTGTTTTGTTAGTTTGTTTTCCTTGAGGCAGCGGCCCTCTGGCAGCCAATAAGGTGGAGCCGGGCCCCCTGTTATAGGAGTTCGAGACATTCCACTAGAGGAGGAGTACCGTGTTATCTTTCCTGCTTTTCTGGTGATACGGGTCCTCCATGGACTCTTAGGAGAACCTTGACTAAAGGGTTCTCTCGTTTTCTTTCCTTCTTTCTTCAGTTGTGGATTACGTACGAGTGGGGGATAGGAGTGGGTACGTATGAGGTCACGGGAGAGTGGAGGGCGCCTGGAGGGTGTGATTGGACCGAATTAACCTTCTGTTATTTGTTGGTTTTTGGCACAGGTCCGGGTGCCGCAGTCTGCGAGATACGACTGGGTATCCTAGAGGAACGATTGGCAGGGACACATATTGCCAGGTAGGAGGCGGAACTAGTGAGATCACCTGAGAGTAGTCAGGGTCTGAGAGGTTATTAATGACCTGTTTTTGTTTTCCAGGTGTCCCTTCCCACGCTGACCCTACCCTATCCTTCCCTCGCCTGATCACCGCAACGCTCTGTGATATTAGAATCAGAGTGTGGGGAGGTCGGGAGGGGGACCCCATTGAGCATCGCCCCGATCCTGAGGAGAACCGGAAGATCGTGACAGCTACCAGGAATGATTGGTCACCTAGACAAAATATATCACTTTATCCAAACAGGGCAAGGTCCTGAAAGTATTGGCGAGGCCATGGAATACCAGAAAGTGGACATGCAAAAATTATTGTTACGCTTCTTCATAAACTGCTTGATCAGAAACAGAGATAGGCCTGAGGTAGATCCGGAGGAAATGCAAGTACTTACCAGATGGGGTCAGAATATAGCAGACGGAAAACATGATAAACAGAAGAGTATAGAAGTTATGCACCGAAAGATCAGAAAAGAAGTAGAACGAATACATGAAAGAAGATTAGAGGCAGATAAAACTGAATCAGAGGGAGAGGAGGAGGAACAGTCAGAAATGACCACAGGACAATTAGAATTACCAGCTAGAGAAATGATAGCTTATGTAGGTAAGGGAAGATCTTTTAATAATACAATGCGTCCGATACGTCCAGAATGTAACAGAATTTTTCAAGCAGCTATCTCAAATCCAAGGACCCCTGAACACTTATTCCAGGCTACTGATAGAATACTCCGAGAACGAAGGGGGTACCATGTGCTCGATTCTATGGATGAACAAGAATTAGCCAGGTCAGCAGTACAATGGGCTGACAGTTCTGAAAAATACAGTGATGATGCGCTAGCACACACGTTTCTGAATCTCACACCAGACGAACAGCGTTTAGCTGGTATATACATGATACAACACCTCCTTATATTGTATAAAAACGAACACTCCGATCCTGGTCCCCTACCTGATATACTGATAGAATTACTCACGAATAAATGGAGAGGTATGGGTACCGATCTAATTAAAGAAATTCTAGAACATCGGCATCGATACAGTGCCTTCCTATGTCCAGAGCATGATTCAGCTCCCTCCATGGAAAGAAAAATGTATTACATAGACAGACAGAATCCCTTACGCGAAGTGCACCCAGTTAGGAATGATGATAATACATTTAGACGCGTGTTTGTGTACACGCCTATAACTAAAATAGAACTATTGGAAATGAAAAAATTAGTGCCCAGCCATGACAGAGATCCAGCAGGTTTTCACCGTGAAATAAAAGACATGTTACTCATGGGTGATTATACCTATCCTGACATTATGAAAATATTGAAAGTATTATTGCCTGCCGGTATTTACGAGAAACTCAAAGAAAAAGAGTGGGAGGTGGGAGAACAAAAGATTGATTGGACAGCATTAGAAAACGAAGAAAATGCCCGAACTGCAGGCGTAGGGCTTGGAGCCAAAACTAAAGCATTACCAGGATTATTAGTACAAGTATTGCCACGTCTATTAACTACGAAAAAGGAAGACTGGGGAGCAATATCAGCTTGCAAACAGAAACCCGATGAAGACACTAGTGATTTTTATTCCCGATTTGAAAAATGTTTTGGTATTAACAGCGGCCTGAAAGCAAGTAGCGATTCATATCCACATCTTTTTGTAACGAAACTAGTCGAAAATTCCTTGCCTCAGGTTAAGAACAGAGTATTGAAAGTAGAGAGCTCTTGGCAAGCTAATACCCCGTCACAAATGTTACAAATGTTACAGTATCACCAGAATAGAATTAGAGAAGAACAAGAACACGAACAAAGACGTATGAAAGACACGAAAATGAAAATGCTCGTCGCCCAGTCAGTTCCGGCTGACAGTCATAAAAAGGGTGCGACACAGTCCAGTAACTCAGCGGTTCCCGTTAAAGGGACATGCAACTATTGTAAACAGCCAGGTCATTATATAAACGATTGTGCAGTTCTGAAACATAATATCTCTACGGGTAAAACCAAGGAGAGACCACGTCCGCCTAGACAGGATCAGATCCAGCAACAAGCACCTCAGAATGTACAGCCTATGCAAGCTGCACAACAGACCATAGCGGTACCACAGTCACAGCCTATTGCCGCAACACAAAACACGACACAACAGATGTACCAGTATGCACAAAATGACTATCCAGATTATCAGCGATACACATGAAATAGCCTAGAGAGGGAAGTTGGCTTACCCCTTATTGAGGTTCCCGTAGATCAAGAGGGTCCTTATGTACAGAGTCAAGTATTACGGAAAGACAGAAAGTTTTTAATTGATACAGGGGCAAGTAGAACAACTATAAGTCACGACGAGGTTCCAGGGGCACCCCTCTCAGGCTCACAGAATATTTCCCTTGGTTTTTCAGGAAAGCCTACTATTAACGAAGTATCGCAACCGCTTCCACTTACAGTTGGTCCATTGACACGGACTACAGATCTATTGCTTACAAAATCATGCCCAGAAAACTTGTTAGGTATAAAGACATTGAAAGCTCTAGGAGCTATAATATGTTGTTCTCCGGACGGAGTACGACTATTTTTGCGTGACTTTAAAGGTCACTACGTGTCAAGAGACATGGATCACCGGTTACAGAATCTACCTGCACATTTATGGGCACATGGCCCCACTGATGTAGGTTGTATGCACATTACACCATATCGAGTCACACTCAAAGCAGGAGTGGTATTACCACGAATGCGACAATACAAGTTACCTCCAGATGCTGTAGTGGCTTTACTGCAAATCATTGACGAGCTCATTGCACAAGGAGTGGTTGTGGAAACCGACTCCAATGTATGTAATTCTCCGATCATTCCGATTCTTAAACGAACTGATCCAAAAGCACCCCCAGTATATCGATTAGTTATTGATCTGCGCGAATTGAATAAATGCATTGTACCACAATATCCCGTGGTCCCAGATATCTCTTCATTACTGACAGCTATTGATTCAGAAGCAACGTTCTTCACTGTAATTGACCTCAAGAACGCCTTCTTTAGCGTCCCAATCGATCCGGAAAGCCAATATTTGTTCGGATTCTGTTTAAATGGACGAAGCTTTAAATTCGCACGCGCACCTCAAGGATTTACAGAAAGTCCTAGCATCTACAGCCAAGCACTGAAAAGACAACTTGACAGTATCCACATGCCTGTTAACACTGCACTGCTTCAGTATGTCGATGATCTGCTGATCACCGCCCGAAGCGAACCGGAATGTGAAAAAGCATCACTGACGGTTTTACATTTTCTGGCCGACAAGGGGCACAAGGTGTCCCCTTCGAAGCTGCAATTCTGTGTTCAGCAAGTTGTGTACCTTGGGCACTTGCTGTCCAAGGGGGGAAGACAGCTCACACCTGATCGCATCCAGTTAATTGTAAACATGCCACCACCCAAGACACAAAAGGAGGTGCGGGCCTTCATAGGTCTCACTTCGTACTGCAGGCAGTGGATTCCCCAATACGCATTTCTAGCAAGACCACTCATTCAGTTAACAACCCAGGAGGCAGCGACATCGACTGTCCTCTCTTGGACTCCAGAACATACACAAGCTTTTGAAGACTTAAAGAAAGCCTTATGCCAAGCACCTGTTTTAGCGACACCATGTTACAGTAAGCCTTTTACACTCTTCGTTACAGAACGTGAAGGTACTGCCTTGTCAGTACTCACTCAGGAACAAGCAGGTTCACACAAGCCGTGTGCTTACTTTTCCAGCACATTAGATCCAGTAGCTCAGGCTCTGCCTACATGCCTAAAATCAGTCGCAGCGACAGCTTTAGCAATCAGACAAAGCGATTCCATAGTATTAGGACATCAATTGACAGTGCAAGTTCCACACTCCATGGAAGTTCTTTTAAACCGAACTCAGACTCAGCACTTGACTATAGCACGACTGACAGGTTACGAACTAACACTTTTTCAGCCACACATAGAAATCAGACGCTGCAGTACATTAAATCCTGCCACACTTTTGCCATTAAGTGGAACAGACCCACTGGCACATGATTGCATTGAAGTCATTACTATTACGACAAAACCCAGACAAGACTTGACAGATGTCCCATTACCAGATCCAGACCTGACACTTTATGTGGATGGGTCATGCATGAGAACAAGTACAGGAGAATTAGTGGCCGCTTACGCAGTCACGACAGACACCGAAGTCATTGAAACAAATTGTATTGACACATTATCAGCTCAAGCAACAGAGCTCATCGCTCTGACACAAGCCTGTATTCAAGCCAGAAATAAAAAAGTCAACATATACACAGATTCACGTTATGCATTCGGAGTTGTACACGACTTCGGAGTCCTTTGGCGAGAGAGAGGTTATTTAACTTCTCATGGTGCCAACATTCAACACGGTCCCCTCATTCAAGCTCTGTTGGATGCAATACATCTGCCTACTGCGATATCTATCATGAAGTGCAAGGCCCATACAAAAGTCACCGATATTATTTCCCAGGGTAACGACCTAGCGGACCGAACAGCTAAGCAAACAGTACAGAATCGGACTCATGCAACTGACTTGACAAAGACAATAGTTCCGACACCGACACACTGCATGACAGTTAGGGATCCCGCCCTTGATGTAATTGACATACAGACACATGCTACACCAGAGGAAATAAAGAAATGGACTGAATTAGGAGGGATCCAAACAGATCAGGGATGGATGACGAAGGGAAAATCTATATGGTTTCTCCCCGACTCAATGGTTCAAGTTATCATTAACACAATACATAGTCCAGCACATCTAGGAGAAAAAGCTATGTTAGACAGTATTCAAAACATTTGGTTTAATAAACACTTACGAGCTGCAGCCAAACAGAAAGTACGAACTTGTATGATTTGTTGTCAGTTCAACCCAGGTAAAGGCGTACCTGTAGAGCAGGGTGGATTTCAACCTCCTGATCACCCTTTTGAAGTCCTCCAGATGGATTATATCCAGATGGAACGTTGTCGAGGATTCAAATATGTCCTCGTAGTTGTATGTGCTCTTTCCCGTTGGACAGAGGCATATCCCGTCTCAGATTACACTGCCCCGACTACTGCCAAACAGTGAGTTCGTGAATTCTTCCCACGGTATGGTTTGCCCCGTATCGTGTACTCAGATAATGGCCAACCGTTCTCATCCGAGCTGATGAAACACATTTCACTCCTGTTAGGTTATCAATGGAAATTTCACTGTGTCCGGCATCCCGAGGGAGCAGGTCTTGTGGAACGTCATAACCAGACTCTGAAAATTCGACTTTCAAAAATCTGTAGAGAGAAAGGCGTCGACTGGATAGTAGCCTTACCAGTTGCACTCTTTTACATGAGAATGGTAGCACATTCTCGCACAGGGCTATCCCCGTACGAGGTGGTCTTCGGTAGGCCACCAAATATGTGGGGGACGCCTATACCTCGTAAAATCACTGATGTTGATTGTAATATGCTGACAGATTACCTTGCTTCCTTGATGTCTGCACTACAATCTTGCCGTTCACAGGTAGCTGCAGCCTTTCCCGACAACACCGAGGTGAAGCCCCATGAAGTGGTTCCCGGAGACTTTGTCTTCATAAGAAATTTCGACAGGAGGAGCCCGTTGGAGCCTCGCTGGCAAACGCCAAGATTAGTACTCCTGACCACGAGGACAGCAGTGAAGGTCGAGGGTCACAAGGGTTGGCTACACTCTAGCCATATCAAGAAATTTCATGGACTACCGTCTGATTTGAACTCTCAGCCCTGCCCCCTTCCACAGACTGATTCAAAACTCCCCCTGATTGAGAAAACCGAATCACAAGAATACAAACTGAAACTAAGGTCTAACAAGTCAGACAATTCGATTGTTTAAGTCCTCTCCTAGGTGAATCGGTTGAATTAGTCTCTGACATGTATCCTCTAGACCGAAATCGAGAGAGAGATAGACAGAAACAGCTCAAGAAACGTGCATATTGTAAATCACTTCATAGTCACTGTATAGTGACATTGTTGATTATGTTTTTTCTAAATTTGTTGATTATTGCTGCAAGTATACTGTTGCACATGTACTATCCTATTTTCAAGCGTGCTCATTCTGCTTACAATGATACTGCCGAACATTCTTTTAGCGAATTACCTTCACATGAGTTGCCCTATAGACTTGCGCTGCGCAACAACACATTCATTAGTATGTTACATCACTCCCATCAGGCCAGCAATGCTACAAATTGTTGGATATGTGGCCGACTCCCTCCCTATCAGAAATACAAAGGAGTTCTGCCCCTCTTTCCGTATCCATTCACACACAATGGCTCCTGTGGAGCATGGTTTAGTTTAATTAACTATTTAGATTCAAATTCTGTAGTTTACCAGAGCAGCTGGGTATGGGGAAACCTGAACTTAGTTTTGCTTAAAGCCTGTTACCCTAACAAGGAGGGACTTCCCAAAAGGACAGGAACTGACCTAGAAAATGAAGTATATGGATTAGGTAATTTTACACTCAACCTCATGATTCTGAATGTTGAATCTGAAACTGCACTAGTCTTGCCTGCTATGTCCGTATTACCAGTCAAAGGTGAATTATGTGTAAGAAAGAATGGTTCAGTACACGTGGGTCATAGTAAATGTACCACTGTGATCGAATTCAGTGATCAAGGCAAGTCTACATTTAGAGCTTCCCGTCATTCCTACTTCATATGTGGTCATACCGCATATATACGTTTACCTCTAGATTGGGATGGTACCTGTTACATTGCATTCCTTCTGCCACCTGTTTTCCTAGCCCCTCCTGATTATCACAGGAATACCCATTTAGTACATAATAGACCCCAGAGAGATATCCCGATTGTTGACTACACTGAAACAGCATGGGAACAATATACAGACTTCAATAAAGGTCTCTTTCCTTACATAGGTGTTGTCTCTAATAGTAAACTGATACGTAGATTAACCAGAACCCTTGAAGCAGTAGTGAATGAAACTACCTCTGCCCTAGGCAACTTAACAGAGGAGCAGTCTGCGATGCGGATTGTTGTTCTTCAAAATCGTCTTGTCCTTGACGTCATCCTAGCCGATAGGGGCGGAGCCTGTAGAGTCATCGGATCAAGTTGTTGTGTTTTCATTCCAGAAAACGCACCATCCGTATATAAAGCCATAGCTCGTCTTCACAAGATTGCAAGCCAGATACATCAGAATCCAGGCACCTGGACATGGTCCGGTTGGTTCTGGAGCGTGTTGTCAGCCTGGGGATGGAAAGTCCTATCCTTCCTGGGTATTGGCCTTCTCATAGTATTCAGTTGTTGCCTGTGTCTACAATGTGGACCAGCGATTTGCGGCCTGTGTGCCACATCATGTATTCCACGTTCAAGTTCTCATTCAAAATCCCGGAAGAAAGAAGAGCAAATGATGTTACATGAACAGATTGATGGATTCCTGAGGATCGATATCTCATGAAGGGTCCGTAGGGGACAAGGAGGGAATGAGGAAATATGAATTTTATGGTCAATTGTGTCCCCTATCTTAGACCCCAACGGCTCCATGTACGTGCTACAAGTACATGTATGTTCCCTCCACTTCAAGCTATGAAGACGCAAATACATATGCGTCCAACGTTAACATGTCCTCTTTCAGATCTGCCATGAATGGGTCAGATATTCCGTTCCTAAGTATGCCTTGCCACCGTCTTTTATGGTATACTTTTCACGTTTTCCAGCTCTGGCAAGTTAGGCCCTGAATTCTGCCATCGAGCCTTTTCCTGCCTTCTGCCTCTGAATGCTCCAACCTGGACCTGCATCTGTATCCATGACCTTTGTCTTACTTCCTGCGCGGCTAACGGTGCCTGGCCCGGCCTGTTGCCTGCCAAGACTGTATTCAGCCTTCAAGTTATCTGCTCCGCTCCTCGAGAAATGCATTCCTGTCTAGTAGTTTAGGTAAACATCCTTCCAGCTACAGAGCAAAGGGCTCGGCCTTACTGTCTCCGAGCAAGTAATTCATGACTTCTGTTGCCATGGTAGGCCCATGCCCCTCGCATCTCATGTAGACACGTAGACGCTTATACACGCACTAATAGTTAGTATAGGATAGCCTCTGCCTGAGAGACCTTTCCTTCCAGATAATATAGTTCCTTAAACACAAGATATTAGATACGATTTGGGATTAGGTTGTTCTGACATCCCAGACTTCTGTCTCCTCATGTAGGGCTAAATGTCAAGTCCCCTTCACCCTCTAGTTACACGTCAATCACACGTCATGCGGCTGCGCGCGCATCTCTGCCATGTATTTCTGCTGACATTACAGGATTCTCTTATGGATCCACCCACCTGTGACATCCTCTTAATGACGTTTCTAGTATACGCCTTTATGCACGCCTACTGTAACGCCTTTTTCATTACGTATGTGTATTCTTATCTCTCTTCTCAGCTGTAACGCCTTCTGCATATGTCTTCACTGTAAGTCATTTACTATAAATATGACAACCTATCAATAAAGTATTGCTTCTATCCCTTCCCGAACCCTTAGTGGTGACGGAATACGATTGCCTGGTTCGAACCAATTCCTTTGTAAGGAATAAACCCATTTTAAAACCTCAAATGCCACGGATTCTGCCTCTTATTTTTACTAAGTTATTCTTATTTAATTTTACCGCATAAATTAAGTCTAGGTAATTAAATTTACCACAGGTCCCTTGCGTCCCTGCGAAATTGTACTACGTCACTGAAAACGCCTCAAGGTAAGAGACGACGTAGTGCTTCGACAGTCTGTGAGTGGGTACATGACTCTATGATTGGGTCTATGAGTAGGTACGTGAGCATCTGAGTGGGTTGGTGAGTGGGTGCATGAGTCTCTGAGTGGGTCTGTGATTGGGTGAGTGAGTGTATGAGTAGGTCAGTGAGTGGGTGTATGAGTCTCTGAGTAGTTATGTGAGTGGGTCTGGGAATGAGAACATGACCATCTGAGTGGGTGCATGAGTGTCTGAGTGGGTCTGTGAGTGGCTGCATGAGTCTCTAAGTGGGTGGGTGAGGGGTGCATGAGTAGATCTCTAAGTGTGTGTGTGTATCTGAGTAGATATGTGACTGGATGCCTCAGTCTCTGAGTGGGTGTGTGAGTCTCTGAGTGGGTCAGTGAATAGATGAGTGACTGTCTGAGTGGGTCTGTAAGTAAGTTTAAGAGTGTCTGAGTGGATGTGTGAGTATCTGAGTAGGACCCTGAGTGGGTGTGTGAGTGTTTGAGTGGGTTTGTGACTGGGTGCTTGAGTCTCTGAGTGGGTCTGTGACTAGGTTCATGAGTCTATGAGGGATTCTATGAGAGACTGTGTAAGTGTCTAAATGGGATGTGTGAGCAGGTGCATGTCTCTCTGATTGGGTCTGTGAGTGGGTGTATGAGTTGTCTGAGTGGTTCTGTGATTGGGTGAGTTAGTGTATGAGTGGTCAGGGGGATGGTATATGAGTCTCTGAGTTGGTCTGTGAGTGAGTGTAAGAGTGTCTGAGTGGGTCTGTTTATGGGTGTGTGAGTGTCTGAGTGGCACTCTGAGTGGATGTGTGAGTGTCTGAGACTGGGTGCTTGAGTCTATGAGGGATTCTGTGAATGACTGCGTGAGTGTCTGAGTGGTTCTTTGAGCAGGTGCATCACTCTCTGATTAGGTCTGTGAGTGGGTGCATGAGCGTCTGAGTGAGTCAATGAGTAGGTGCGTGAGTCTCTGAGCGGGACAGTGATTGGGTGAGTAAGTATATGAGTAGGTCAGTGAGTAGGTGTATGAGTCTCTGAGTGGGTCTGTGAATGAGAATGTGGCCATCTGAGTGGGTCTGTGAGTGGATGTATGAGTGTCTGAGTGGGCCTCTGAGTGGGTGTGTGAGTCTCTGAGTGGGTCTGTGAGTGGGTGAGCAACTGCCTGAGTGGGTCTGTGAGTGAGTGTAAGAGTGTCTAAGTGGGTGTGTGAGTGTCTGAGTGGGTCTGTGAGCAGGTGCATGACTCTCTGATTGGGTCTGTGAGTGAGTGTGTGAGTGGGTGTGTGAGTCTCTGAGTGGATCTGTGATTGGGTGAGTTAGTGTATGAGTGGTCAGGGAGTGCATATATGAGTCTCTGAGTGACTCTGTCCAGTGCATGAGTCTCTAGTGGGTCTGTGACTGGGAGCATGATTGTCTGAGTGGATCTGTGAGTGAGTGTGTGAGTGGGTGCATGACTATCTGATTGGGTCTGTGAGTGGGTACATGAGCATCTGAGTGGGTCAGTGAGTATGTGCATGAGTATTTGAGTGGGTCTGTGATTGGGTGAGTGAGAGTATAAATGGGTCAGTGAGTGGGTATATGAGTCTCTGAGTGGATCTGTGAATAGGTGCATGAGTCTCTGAGTATGTCTGTGAATGAAAACATGATCATCTGAGTGGGTCTGTGAGTGGGTGCACGAGTCCCTGAATGGGTATGTGAGTGGGTATATGAGTTGATCTGTAAGTAGGTATGTTAGTGTCTGAGTCGGTCTGTGACTGGATGCTTGAGTCTCTGAGTGGGTGTGTGAGTCGCTGAGTGGGTCTGTGAGTGGGTGAGTGACTGTCTGAGTGGGTCTATGAGTGATTGTAAGTATCTGAGTGGGTGTGTGAGTGTCTGAGTAAGACACTGAGTGGGTGTGTGAGTTTCTCAGTGGGTTTGCGACTGGGTGCATAAGTCTCTGAGTGGGTCTGTGACTGGGTGAGTGAGTCTATGAGGGGTTCTGTGAGTGACTGCGTGAGTGTCTGAGTGGGTCTGTAAGTGGGTGCATGAGTGTCTGAGTGGGTCTTGAGTGGTTGCATGAGTTTCTGTGATTGGGTGAGTTAGTGTATGAGTGGTCAGGGAGTGGGTATATGATTCTCTGAGTGGGTCTGTGAGTGGGTGCATGAGTCTCTAGTGGTTCTGTGACTGGGAACATGACTGAGTGGGTCTGTGAGTGAGTGCATGAGTGTGTGAGGGGGCTGTGAGTGGGTGCATGAGTCTCTGAGTAGATATGGGAGTGGGTGTATAAGTGTCTGAGTGGGTCTGTGACTGGGTGCCTGGGTGCCTGGGTCTCAGAGTGGGCCTGTGTGTGAGTCTCTGAGTGGATGTGTTAGTGTCTGTGAGTGTGTGTGAGAGTTTCTGAGTGGGTCTGAGTGTGGGAGTCTCTAGTGGTTCTGTGAGTGGGATCTGGCCAGACAAAAAAAGCATTTCCTTTTTAAGTTTCAGCCGCAAAGTTTCAACAGATTCGTAAATTCGCAGCAACTATGTAAAACAAGCATTGGCATAGCCAATAGGTCTCGCATTTGGGACCTTATAAGTATTTAGCCAAGCAACAGTTGCATAACTAAATACTTATAAGGTCCCAAAAGCGAGACCTATTAGCTATGCCAAGGGGGCGTGCGGCCACGAAAGTTAAAGTGATCGCGATCAAACGTCAAAGCGGCCGCGAAAGTGAAAGTAATCGCGGTAAAGCGCGCGCCCGCGCACATGCACTGTAGCTCTAGGCTGGCCTGGTAGCACTTTTTGGAGCCCTCTCAATAAGTCTCGCCAGACCAGCGCATGCGCTGGGTCAGGCGAGACCTAAAAAACAAGAGAGGGCTCCCACGCTTGTTTACTGTATAGCTTCTGGGTGGGCCAGGTCCCGGGCCATAAGAAAGAAAAGGTGGGGCGTACCCGCGTACCCCCTCCTGTGGCCCTTTTGAGTCCTGGGTACCACCACCTCCCCAGGGCTTTAATTACATATGGGGGCCATGTGGACTCCCCTCTATTGGGCTCCTTTCAGACCTGGGGACCAACACCTTCCCTGGGCTTAATTTAATTAATGGAGGGGGGCTGCATGGACTCTCTGCCTAGGGCTCGTTGAAGCTCTGGGGACCATCACCTCCTCCCTAGAGCTAAATAAAAATTAGTGCAGGGGTGCACGGACCCCCCATGCACACGTGACCACCACTTCCCTGGGGCATGTGTACAAAAATAGTGGGAGGGGCAACCCAGTTCCCCTCCTGATCCATATCCAGCCCTGGGGACCACCACCTCCTCAGGGCTGGCACATGGAAATGGAAGGAGGGTAGGCGCATGGCCCCCCTTTTGGAGCCATTAATGGCCCCGGCGACTGCTACCCCCAGGGCCAGCTATATCCGAAGTGCCCACCCTTGGGCGATAGCAGTTTGCTTTTATTTGGCCGGAGCTGTCACAGCTCCTGCCAAGAAATAGCAAACACTAACTCCACTCCCAGCAAGCGGGAGCTGTCAAACTGCTCCCGATTGCTCGGAGCGGAATCTTCATCTGTTTCCCTGCCCATGGTCATGTGGGCAGGGTAACAGATAAAATGATTGCTCCTGCATGCAGTGAGATGCATATTTAGCAGCTACCTGCATGCAGGAGCAATTCTTGCTCCCGCAAAAGGCGGGGAACCAGTAGGGATTGCGGGGTCCCTGAGGCTCCTGCCACAGTCCCCATCATAGCACACTAGGTGCCCTGAGTGGGCTCCAGGGCACCCAGGTAGACATGGCAGAACCCTGGTGGATGGGGTACCCAGGGGAAAATTCGGCCCGGGGAAGGGGGGTCGCATAGCCCCCTTCCCCATTGAATTATGGCCAGGCCCTGGGAGATGGCATCCTGGGGCTGATATCGGTCCAGAAAGGGGGCCGCGCGCCCCCATTGAATTATGGCCGGACTATGGGGATGGGGTCTTTGGGACCGAAATTGGTTCGGGAGGGAGCCCCTCCCCATTGCAAAAAAGGGAGAAAAGAGGACAGAAATACAAGCAGAAAAGGCAAAACAGAGGGCAGAAAAATTTGCAGAAAAGGCCAAACAGAGAGCAGAAAAACGGGCAAAAGAGGCAAAATAGAGGGCAGAAAAACAAGCTCAAAAGGCAAAATGGAAGGCAGAAAAACCAGCAGAAAAGGCAAAACAGAGGGCAGAAAAATGAGCAGAAAGGGCAAAGCAGAAGAAGGTATAACAGAGGGCAAAAAAACGAGCAGGAAAAGCAAAATGGAGATCAGGAAAACAAGCAGGGAAGGCAAAATAGAAGGCAGAAAAATTAGCAGAAACAGCAAAAAAGAGCAGAAGAGGCCAAAACAGAGGGCACTCAGACACTCACATACCCACTCAGAAACTCAATCACCTACACACAGATCTACTGAGATAGTCATACACCCGGTCACCATTAGGTTATGGTTTAGGCCTGATGATTATAAAATCAGGAAACGTTTCACCCAGACTGGACCTTATGATTATACAGTCAGGAAATGAGTCACCAGTCGTGGTATGAGCCTGGTGATTATACAATCAGGAAATGAGTCACCCACTCAGCAGCCATCTTAATTGGAATGGGACTATAAAGGCACTCCTGCCTCCATCCAGTTGCTGGGCCATCAGGAATCGGTGCGGCCTTGGTCACATCTTCAGAGCAGCTCTGGTCGCTGTTGGAATTCATAATAACGCCATCTAGTGGATCCTGAGTCATAAGCCTGCAGAGGACATTGGTGCATCATTCTGTGTCACGAATCTGCAGTGGACATCGTCATCCTGTGTCACGAGTCTGCAGTGGAAGTCAGCACATCATCCTGTGTCACGGACCTGCAGTGGACATCGGCATGTCTGAAACTTTACAGTAAGTCGCACCGCCAGTCATACACCTTCAAGGGGGCATCATTCATGTCTTACAATAGAATCTCACCACAGCAGCTCTCGGAAAAGGTAACAAGTCAGTACATACAGGACTTCAACTGCTAGTGCATATGAAACTGCCCTAAACATCGCATGCCCAACTTGCTGCAATGTTTAAGCATAGCCGCTAGGGATAGTTGAAGGGTGGCCGCTAGGGATAGTTGGAGGGTGAAGTAACCCAACTGTTTACGCGTTTCAGGTATGGACAGCTCATTATTGTGGGGCATGTGTATAAGGTGCCTAACAGCACTTTCAGAATGGAGAAGGGCTCCATTCCTTCAGGCGATTATTCAGTGACTTAAATGAAGGCAACAGCCTGCCATCCTCCTGAGTCAAGATCCTAGGCTACCTGCTGATCTGGTTGCGTGAAAAGGTGATACTTATACTTAAGTGAGTGTGGTGGGATGCTTGCATTAGGTGTGATGATCTGTGAGTAATTCTATTTATGTTTATGTTTATATAATAGTGTGTATCACATCCTCAATGCCCACCTGGTATTACGTCAAGGGCAATACCTACCCAGCAACAATAGATGAGGGTGTCAAGTGAGCTAATGGACAAGATCTTGTTTTTTTATTATTTTGTCCCATTCCCTGATTCCTTTTATTGTGACAGTGGCTGGCAGAAATGTCTATGCATCGCAGTGAGGGGCGTGGTAGGACACGTACGAATATCCCTCCCGCTGGATTCAGGATATCTCAGGTTAGTGCATCTGACACATTGCCTAGCCCACGTATAATAAACCAGCCTGAGCGATGGACGCTAACCAGGTACTGATATCCATCTTAGAAACAATCCCAAGTCTATAAGTTGAAGTGCAGGCTCCATGAGTAAAAAACCAAGAACTACGTAGGGAGCTAGGAACAATACAAAGGGAGGTAGGGATTGTCTCACAAGGGGAAGCCTGGATCTACTAGTGGTAAGGGAAATCCATGGGTGTTTCCACCTCCGTTACTCATGACTGGCAACCCATCTTCTACTCATACTTATGCTTCCTCTCCCCTTCTCGCTCCATAAGGGGTTGGAACTGCCACACCCGCTCAGGCTCATACAATGCTCTTTGTACAGCCTCCTACCATTCCAGTTGTGGCTCCAGAAAGGTTCTATGGGGATTCCAAAAGATATGCCATATTCCGTAGTCAATGAAAGTTACACTTCTTATGCAAACCTGCAGCCTTCCCTGAAGAGCAGAGTAAAATGTCGTTTGTTCTGTCATATGTGTTACTGTCACCAGTTGGTCTATCCCCATCATCAAACGCACCAACCCTATTCTATATGATTTCACTGCCTTATGCAATGAAATGAAAAAACTGACCCCAGGACACATGGGTTGTCTTTGGATAGGGAGTTGATTACGCTGTGGCAAGGCACACAAGACCTTTTTTCTTATATAACCACATTTAATAGACTAGTGGTTGAAACAGCATGGCCAGAAGCCAAACACTCCTCAATATTTTACCAAGGTCTTCATAGTGAACTCAAGGACGTCCTAACCCAGGTGGTCAACCTACCAGAACTTATAGATTTAACTATCCAGTTGGATCACAGGTTGCTGGAACAGAAAGGAGATAAAGCCAGAACAGACTCTAAGGTGATCATGGTCCGAACTAAGTTCTTGATGGAAGAGAACGGTTTGAAAGGAAGTAACAGCCCTGAACCCATGCAGGTGAATGGAATCAGGGCACTTCTCACTCAAGAAGAACATGAGAAAAGGAGAAAGCTGAAGTTGTGTTTCTACTGTGGCAAATATGGCCACTTTCTCAAAGATTGTAGAACTCACCCTAAGTTAGAAGAAAGAAGGCACCGAAGTAAGCACGGTGTGAGTATCCATCGTTCAGGCTGTATGTAACCGTGGGCTTGCCACTCTGTCACACAGAGGTAGGTAAGACGTACCTTGTAGCCGGGTACAGCGGGAACGATGAGATGCGAGTTAACCCTATCCCCTCAGGGGTGATACCCAAGCGTGCTCACAAAACACGGCTCGGTCACCACCCCTCCCGGGGAAAGGGAAAAAAGGGACAAAGAAACCAAAAGGAAATAATCAGCTGCTGCTAGGCACTGGCACGAGATGTCTTCACTAGGGAGAACCTCTCTCGCCTGCGCTTCACCCCAGAAACCCTGTGAGTGAGACATAAAACAAACACTCCATCACGCAAGCTCGAAGGCTACACCACCCTCCTCCCCGCAAACCTTGTGTGAGTACACTTACAGAAACATCACTCGTTATCTTCCACACAGCAGCAAGTGTCAGAGAACAGAAACTCCAGGTATATACAGTCTGGTAATAGAAAATTAGAATGTACTTATCTCAGGTTGCCGAGAAGTCAAGATCGCCTCACAACTGAATACTGGTGCCTTATTCGCTATGGGTACATCCCCATGTAATCTGTGAACAGAAACCGGTACTCCTCGTTGGCTTCCTCGTACCGTTATTTGTATCCTCCGGTCCGCGTCAGTCCGCTGCAGGCGAAGAGGACCGCGGGCATTACCCTTGCAATTGCAGGCCCAGTCAGGGGTTACTTGTCACGGAACGTGCATTCAGGATTAGCTCACAGAGAGCCGATCACTGCTCCGCTTCCGTGTTGCGGGTTCTGTTGGCGCATGCGCACCGAGCTGTCCTCGTAACGTGTTCGCGCTACGGCAAGAGATTCGCAATGGAGTAGGGCTTCAAACCCTGTGGGGAAGGTGCAGGAACGGATACCGGCAATGGTATCTCCAAAGATAGCAAAACGCTCGAGTAGGCTTACTTTTATAGTCCTCTAGGAATCCAGGAAGTCTTCGAAGTGGCAAGCCCCGCATTCTAGGTGGGCGGAGCTTCAGTAGACCAATCCTGTTGCTCCCCCAGCATCATGGGAGCAGTAGTTCTTTCCCCCCAGACTCATGGGAAAGATAGTTCTGGTCTCCTCACATTCATACCTTACGTCGTGTGCCTCCTCTAGCGCGCCCCCTCACCCTATCCATGACAGTACCCCCTTGCAAAGGCCGACGTCTCGGCGGACGGCCAGGTTTCATGGGGTGGCGGGAGTGAAAGCGCCTCAACAGACCCGGGCAATGCAGGTTGGCCTTGGGCTCCCATGAACGGTCCTCTGGACCGTAACCCTTCCAATCAACTAGATAGTGTACTCATCCTCTGACGATCTTGGAATCTAGGATGCTGTGCACTTCGTATTCCTCCTCCCCTTCTACATCGATGGCTGCAGGCCTGACTAGTAACCGGGTGCCTTGGCGACATGGTTTGAGTAAGGACACATGAAATACGGGATGAATACGCCACTGTAGTGGTAGTGCAAGTTTCATGGCAACAGGATTTATGGCCTTGGCTATTGTGTAGGGACCTATATATTTGGGTTGTAACCTGTTATTCCCTTTGAGTTTTAAATGTTTGGTACTAAGCCACACCCTGTCTCCTGCTTTATATATTGGTTCAGGTGCTCGCTTTTTATCTGCCTGTGTTTTGTCTCTTTTACGAGCCTCTTCCAAATGTCCTTTGGCGGTGTCTAATGTCATCTTGAGATGAGCATGGTGTTCCTGTATGGATGGGTGTTTGGATGTGACCGGATGTTAGAAAGGGCAACATGTTGGGATGGAACCCCTGGAGGCAGTAGAAGGGTGAACAGCCCAACGGAGAGTGAGAGGCGTTGTTATACGCAAATTCTGCTGTCCATAACAATTCGCTCCATTCATCCTTCTGTTGTAGCGTGAAACAGCAAAGGTACTGCTCCAAGGTTTGGTTGAGCCGTTCAGTTTTTCTGTCCGTTTGGGGATGATAGCTGGTAGAGAGCCGGGCGCCGATTTTCATGATCTCGCATAAGTCTTTCCAAAACTGGGATGTAAACTGGGTCCCTCTGTCTGTGATGATGACGGACGGCACTCCATGCAGCTTAATTATGTTTTGCAGAAAGATCGAGGCTAAGGTAGCCGATGTGGGTAACTTGGTAAGCGCGAGGAAATGAGCCATTTTGGTCAAATGGTCAACTACCACCAGAATGGTGTTGTAACCTCGACTAAGAGGCATTTCCACTATAAAGTCCATGGAGATGGTGTGCCACGGGGCTGGTGGGATGGGAATCGATCTGAGCAGTCCACTGGGTCGCTGATGTTGTGCCTTGGCTTGGGAACAAACAGAGCATTCAGAGACGTAGGTGGTCACATCTTTATGCAGGGATTCCCACCAAAAATATCTGGTTAGGGCAAGTCTAGTTTTATGGATTTCGGGATGTCCCCCCAAGGTGGAGTCGTGAATCCACTGTAAGGCCTGTTGTTGGAGAGGTCGTGTGGCCAGAATGAGTTTACCCTCATGGAACAGCAATCCGTCTTTCACACATCTATGTCGGGGGGCTTCCTGTACCCAGTTTGCCTGATCTATGGACGAGGAGTGTTCTTTGACTTCTTTAAGGAAGTTCTGGGAAGAGAGAATCGCCACTGTCTCAGTGGGGAAGGACGTCCTTTGTAGGATTACGGGAGTTTCTTCTGCCTCCTTGTGTTCAGTGTTTCCAGCAGATAGGGGTCTGGAAAGGACATCGGCCTTCCCGTTCTGGGGGCCCGGTCTGTATTTGATAATGAAGTCAAAGTCTGCAAAAAACAACGACCATCGTAGTTGCCGGGGTGTGAGGGCTCGGGCGCTTTTCAGGAACTACAGATTTCTGTGGTCCGTGTATATTTCAACGGTGTGCCTGGCTCCCAACAGATGGTGTCTCCACTCCTCACAAGCTCTCTTGATGGCCAAGAGCTCTTTGTCGGAGATGTTGTAGTTAATTTCGCAGCTGGTTAGCTTTTTTGAAAAGAAGGCAACGGGATGTAATTGACCTGTATCGGGGTGTCGTTGCGACAGTATTCCTCCCACCGCATAATACGAAGCGTCTGTCTCTAGGATGAATGGTTGCGACGCATCCGGATGTTGCAATATGGGAGCGCATGTAAAACGACGTTTGAGAGTTTGAAAGGCTTCTTCGGCTAGTGGTGACCATTGGAATACCGCCCCTTTCCTCAGGAGGTGTGTCATCGGTTGAATGATCCTGGAGAAGTCTTGTATGAATCTTCTATAAAAATTCGCAAACCCCAGGAAGCTCTGTAGGGCCTTAACACTTGAAGGTGATTCCCACTCCCGAATGGCCCGAGTCTTCTTAGTATCCATACATAGTCCCTTGGGACCGATGACATATCCCAGGAAATCCACTTCTCGGGTATGAAAAAAGCATTTTTCCAGTTTGGCATAGAGGGAATGTCGTTGGAGCCTTTCCAGCATGGCTGACACATGAGTTATGTAGTCTGTTAAGGATGACGAATACACTAGAATGTCGTCGATGTAGACGATACATGACACATCCAATAATCCCCTCAGTACCTCATCCATGAAGTACTGGAAGGCGGCGGGGGCATTACAAAGCCCAAAAGGCATGACCTGATATTCATAAAGGCCAAACTTGGTTCTAAAGGCCGTCTTCCATTCATCCCCCCGCCGCACACGTACCAAATGATAGGCTCCACGGAGGTCTAGTTTCGTGAACACCGTGGCTCCCTTCAATTGATCTAATAGTACCGGAATCAAGGGAAGGGGGTATCTGTTCTTCTTTGTAATGCGGTTTAGAGCCCTGTAGTCTATACACGCCCTCAAGCCTCCCTCACGTTTAGGAATAAAAAAAAGAGGCGAGGATGCCGGGGAAGTGGAGTGACGAATGAATCCAATGGCCAACAGCTTATTCAAGTACTGTTGAAGATACGAGTTTTCGGCTTCAGTGAGAGCATATATGCGACTGCACGGAATGCTGGCTCCAGGTTCCAGGTTGATGACACAATCATATGCTCTATGTGGGGGAAGAGTACTTGTTTCTTGTTCGTTGAATACGTTCTGGTATTTCTGGTAGACGCTGGGTAGCGTCGTGGCACAACTCACGCTTGCGGTGACAGAACTGTTGGCTAGGAACTCCGCGGGGTTAATTTTCTTGGGCTGTGTTGGTACTGTCTCGGACTTACAGTGTTCAGTACAGTAGGGAGAGTTCAACGTAACCGTCCTAGCTGCCCACTGTATATGAGGATCGTGGAGCGTGAGCCAAGGCATCCCCAGTATCAGGGTGAACTGAGGGGCGTCTATCAAATCGAATTGGAGGGATTCACTGTGATTCGATCCGACCAGCATCTGAACCAAAGGAGTGTGGAATCTTATGGGTCCTGACGTTAATTCTGAGCCGTCCACGGCCTTAACCAACTCGGGTACCTTCTTCTTAATGCATCGCATGCCTATTTCATGGGCATACCTGTGGTCGATAAAGTTGCCTGTTGCTCCGGAGTCCAATAAAGCATGTACAGACACCATTCCTATTCCCGGCACCCCCAAGGTAACGCAAACGTTGAGATGGGCCACAGAGTTCTGGATTGTGTTAACTACTGCATGGCAGACCTCGTCTTCTGGTGGCCACAAACAAGGGGTTTGAATCGTGTTTGGGCGATCTAGTTTTCCGGCGTTTCAGGCAAGTATACCAGCGCAGGCACCTTCTGTTCCCCCTTGCCTTCTCTATATGGTATTCGGGTTTTTGCTTTACACTCCTTAATGAAATGTCCCGATTTCCCACAATACAAGCACAGTCGCTGCTTTCTCTGTTTCTCCCTCTCCTCTTGGGTTAATGGCCCTCTGATGCCACCGATTTGCATGGGTTCTGTACCTTTCATGCTGGGGGTGGTCCCATCGCTTACTGCTCGGGTGCGAGGAGTTGTGTACCTAACCTCGGGGCGCTGTTTATCCCCTTTCCTCTCCTGTAGCCGATGATCTAGTTGTACTGTGAGATCGATGAGCTCATCACAGGCTGAGGGCAAGTGGACTACTTGGGCCAAGACATCTTTCAACTCGCTCCTTAATCCTTGATAGTACAGGGAGGATCGTTTTTCCATGGGCCAGTCTGCTTCAGAGACGAGTCTATTGAAGGTAGTGATGTATGTAAGTAAGTCTTGATTGCCTTGCTTCAGTGTGAGCAGTTCCCTGTCTAAGGAGAGGAGGTGTGCCTTCCTATCAAACAGCTTACGCATCTCGTCACAGAAGGTGTCGAAATCCCGCAGGGCTGGATCATCCCTTTCTATGAGGGGAAAAGACCAACTAGCTGCGTTCCCTCCCAGGTTGGACATAACGAACGCGGTTTTGGTCTGATCGTTATGGAACACTGCCGGTTTACACATAAAGTGCTACTTGAACTGTCCTAGGAAAATGGCAAACTTTTTTGGGTCTCCGTAGAATCGTTCGGGTGGTGCTAAGGGCAAGTGGGCGGGCTGGATAACTTGTATGGTCGAAGGACCCGAACTACCCCCTACTGCCTGAGCCGGTTGCCCTGCCCCTACCCCCTGCTGGTGGGGCGGAGGTAGCGTCCATGGTTTAATATATTGAGCCCCTCGAGCATCGCCGGGCCCAGGGCGCGACAGACCTGCGACCTCCCGCCTCATAGAGCTCATCTCATTACGGAGCTCTAGGTTCTCGCCCCTGAACGTATCTACTTCTAATCGCAGGGTGGTTAACGTTTCCAGCACCGAAGTAAGCACGGTGTGAGTATCCATCGTTCAGGCTGTATGTAACCGTGGGCTTGCCACTCTGTCACACAGAGGTAGGTAAGACGTACCTTGTAGCCGGGTACAGCTGGAACGATGAGATGCGAGTTAACCCTATCCCCTCAGGGGTGATACCCAAGCGTGCTCACAAAACACGGCTCGGTCACCACCCCTCCCAGGGAAAGGGAAAAAAGGGACAAAGAAACCAAAAGGAAATAATCAGCTGCTGCTAGGCACGGGATGTCTTCACTAGGGAGAACCTCTCTCGCCTGCGCTTCACCCCAAAAACCCTGTGAGTGAGACATAAAACAAACACTCCATCACGCAAGCTCGAGGGCTACACCACCCTCCTCCCCGCAAACCTTGTGTGAGTACACTTACAGAAAGAGCACTCGTTATCTTCCACACAGCAGCAAGTGTCAGAGAACAGAAACTCCAGGTATATGGTAATAGAAAATTAGAATGTACTTATCTCAGGTTGCCGAGAAGTCAAGATCGCCTCACAACTGAATACTGGCGCCTTATTCGCTATGGGTACATCCCCATGTAATCTGTGAACAGAAACCGGTACTCCTCATTGGCTTCCTCGTACCGTTATTTGTATCCTCCAGTCCGCGTCAGTCCGCTGCAGGCGAAGAGGACCGTGGGCATTACCCTTGCAATTGCTGGCCCAGTCAGGGGTTACTTGTCACGGAACGTGCATTCAGGATTAGCTCACGGAGAGCCGATAACAGCTCCGCTTCCGTGTTGCGGGTTCTGTTGGCACATGCACACCGAGCTGTCCTCGTAACGCGTTTGCGCTACGGCAAGAGATTCACAATGGAGTAGGGCTTCAAACCCTGTGGGGAAAGGTGCAGGAACGGATGCCGGCAATGGTATCTCCAAAGAGAGCAAAACGCTCGAGTAGGCTTACTTCTATAGTCCTCTAGGAATCCAGGAAGTCTTCGAAGTGGCAAGCCCCGCATTCTAGGTGGGCGGAGCTTAAGTAGACCAATCCCGTTGCTCCCCCAGCATCATGGGAGCAGTAGTTCTTTCCCCCCAGACTCATGGGAAAGATAGTTCTGGTCTCCTCACATTCATACCTTACGTCGTATGCCTCCTCTAGAGCGCTTCCTCACCCTATCCATGACAAGTACACACCGAGATAAACACCACAGGTAGCAGAAAACTAGTACTCTCAGGTTTGAACGAGATCCCTGACTCGAGGGAACCAATGGACCAAGAGATCTCCAGCTTTTTGGCACATATGCAGCAAAGGGCTGTAGCCCATATCAACGTCAACATCACTTTGACCTTACCAGATGCTAGACAAGTTCAGATAGCGGCCCGCAGATTCTGGAGCTGCCAGTAATTTCAGTAATCACTCATTGGCTAAGGATACGGTGTATTAAAAAGGCAGTCCCTGAGCCAGTCAAAGCAGTCGATGGAACAGCCTTTAACCTCTGAGCCAGTGTGTTACCACACCCATTCCATGGTTATGCACTTAGAGCTCGACCATTACCAGAGCATCCATTTTGACCTTATCAATGCACCTAACTTCCACCTTATCTTAGGAATGCCTTACTTGACCTTGCACCACCCTACCATACACTGGCCTGCTCGTACTGTTGTCCTAGAGTCATCCTATAGTAAAAAACATTGCGCCGGACAAGCAATAGAGCTACACTCAGTGAATAGTACTCCAGCTTGCTGTTTATCTTATGGTAGTAAGGCCCAAATCTGTTGTGATTCCACCCTACCCCCTGAGTATCAGGACTTTCATGAGGTTTTCAGCAAGGGACAAGTTTGCCAACTACCCCCGCATCATGAATAAGATCATAGGATGGATCTGATTACAGGAGCCAATATACCTTGTAGCAGGATTTATGCTCTGACGGAGCCGGAGAATCAGCATCTCTAACTTAGATGAAAACCTGGTTTTAGGGTTCATACATCATTCCCAGTTCCTGGCCTCTTTGCCTCTTCTTTTCATCCCAAAGAAGGGGGGTGACTTACGCACCTGCATCAACTACCGGGTGATGAATACGATCATGGTTAAATACCATTACCTGTTGCCACTTATTCCTGTACTACTGGATCAACTAAAGGGAGCCAAGGTCTTCACCAAACTTTACCTCAGGGGATCATACCATCTTGTGCAAGTTTGAAGGAGTGACGAATGGAAGACCAAATTCAGGACCAAGTTTGGCCTGTTTGAATATCAGGTCATGCCCTTCGGACTTTGCAACGCCCCTGCTGCCTTCCAGTATTTATGGATGATGTTCTACAAGACTACCTGTATGTCTTCTATGTGGTGTACATTGACGCCATCCTCATCTTCTCTGACACCATGAAGACACACATCTATCACATCAAAGCTGTGCTTACATGTCTAAGGGCGTATATTCTCTTTGCAAAGTTGGAGAAGTGTCAGTTTCATAAATCTGAGATGGAGTTCCTGGGCTATGTTATCAGCCCTGAGGGATTCAAGATGGACAACAACAAAGTTGTGGCCATCTCTCAATGGAAGACTCTGACAACCGTTAAATCTTTGCAAAGCTTCCTCGGCTTTGCAATCTTTTACCGAAGGTTTATTCAGCATTTATCAACTGTAGTATGACGTTTGACACAACTCCTGCGAAAAAAGGTATCCTTTAAGTGGACAGAAGACGCAGTGTTAGCAAACAATTCATGCAAGCCCCAATACTACAGCATCCAGATTCGACCTTGCCCTTCCAGTTGGAAGCTGACGCGTCCTATCACGCGATGGGAGGAGTCCTGTCACAACAACATCAAGTCACTGGCCAGATGCACACAGTGGCTTTTTATTCCCAGAAGTTCACCCCCAGCAAACTAAACTATAGCATTACAGGTAAGGAACTCTTGGCCATCAAGAGGGCCTTTGAACAGTAGAGACACTACTTGATGGGAGCTCACCATATGGTCAAGATCTACACTGACCATGGGAATTTACAGTTTCTGAAATTAGCTAGGGCCTTCACACCACTTCAACTTCGATGGTCAGTGTTCTTTGCTGATTTAGATTCTTTAATCAAATATCGACTTGGGGCACAGAATTGTAAAGTAGATGCCTTGTCTCAGACACAGGATCAACCATCTACCATACGAGTGGAATTATATGAAATGCCACCATTAATTTTACATGAAGGCCATCCAGCGGAGGAACACACCTGGAACATAAATGTTACTATAGAGAATCAGGAGTTCTTATCCTCTGTGAAAAAAGCCACGCAAGCTATAAATAGCCATGACTGGATCACAGCAGAGAACTTTAGGAAGAAGGATCATGGCCTGCTATTTCACAGGGAGGCTATATATGTGCCGCATGAAGCCTCACAACAAAAAGTCCTTACATGGTACCATGACTCGGGTTTGGCAGGGCACTTGGGAAATAAAAAAAACACTGCAGCAGTTCAGATACATTTCTGGTGGCCCACCTTAAAAGAAGATGTCAAAAGGCAGATCATGCCTTTGTATGGTGTGTGCCCAAGCAACTGTAGAAAATAAAAAACCTAGTGGGTTGCTACGAGAAGCTGCCGACAACCCCTAGTCCATGGCACACGGTGTCATGGATTTCATTGTAGATATGCCTATCAGTCATGGAAATACAGTAATTCTGGTTGTGGTAGATCACGTAGCTAAAGTAGGGCATTTTATTGCTTTACCCAAACTGCCTTCAGCTGACACCTTAGCTCATATATTCACACAACATATTGTACGTCTGCATAGTATACCCAATGTTCTGATCACTGATAGAGGGCCACAATTTCGTGCACATTTCTGGCAGAATCTCTGCAAGTTGTTGAAAATTGACATCAGGATGTCCACGAGTAACAAACCAAAGACTGACAGAATTATTGAGAGACTGAACGAAACATTAGAACAGTACTTACACTGTTTAGCCGTACAAATAAAGGAAGACTGGTAAACGCATCTGTAGGTGTCAGAGTTTGTATATAATAATGCTGAACATTCCGTGCTAGGGTATTCTCCCTTTATTGTCTCCTTTGGCTATCACCCAAATATTTTGCCCATTGAATGGCCGGCCCAATCCATGAATCCAACAGCACTAGAACACCACCAAACATTGAGAACCATTCACATCCAAGCCAGAACACATCTTGGACTTGCCAAAGGTAAGGCCAAATTGTATGCAGACAACGATGTCTGGTTATCGACAAAACACTTGGCCTTACGGGGTCATCAAAAAACGAATCCAAAATTCATTGGATCTTCTACCATCAACAAGGTTCTTAACCCTGTAGCGATCTCTTTATACTTACTAAAGGCCTTACGAATTCACCCGGTCTTTCATGTCTCACTCATCAAACCCTGACATCCAGACTTGCGTAGACTCCAGGCCCCTGCACCTATTCATGTGGAGGGAGAGCTAGAATATGAAGTAAAGAAAATACTTGATTCAGAACTGATACATAGAAGACTTTATTATTTAGTGGACTGGAAGGGGTTCGGACACGAAGAGCAGTCTTGGGAACCCATTCACAACCTACATGTACCTCTATTAATACAACAATATCACCGCTCCACCCTACACAGTCATTCCTCATGTAATGAGGCAACCGCTGGGATGGCGGGTATTAAGGGGGAAACTGTCATGGTGACGTACACCACTATATATGATGCTTGTTGTGATGTGCAGCCCTGGACAGGTGCTGTGTGATCTTGGAGGAGGCACTCTGCATAAACCCACCTTTATAACCCATGTGCAGTGTATCTGAGTACTTTCCACATGTGCATCTGATTGTGTGTGTGCTTTCACCCCATATAGTTTGTGTGTAGTTGTTGTGTTGACACCATTAGGTTATGGTCTGGACCTTATGATTATACAATCAGGAAAAGAGTCACCAGGCATGGTATGAGCCTGGTGATTATACAATCAGGAAATGAGTCACCGACTCAGCAGCCATCTTAATTGGACCGGGACTATAAAGGCACTCCCCGCCTGCACCCGGTTGCTAGGAAATTACGAATTGGTGTGGCCTTGGTCGCATTTTCAGAGCAGCTCCAGTCGCCGTTGGACTTTATGATCACAGCATCTAGTGGATCCTGAGTTACGAGCCTGCAGAGGACATCAGCGCATCATTCTGTGTCACAATTCTGCAGTGGACATTGTCAACCTGTGTCATGAGTCTGCAGTCATCCTGTGTCACAGACCTGCAATGGACATTGGCGCATCAGAAACTGTAAAGTAAGTCACGCCACCAGTCACGCCTCCCCTAGAGGGCATCTTTAACGCCTTGCAATAGAATCTCGGCAAAGGTAACAAGTCAGTACATACAGTACTAGCACATATGACACAGCCCTCAGCGTCTCATGCCCAGCTTGCTGCATGTTTAGGGATAGTCGCTAGGCATAGTTGGAGGGTGAAGTACCCTGAAGGTTTACCAGGTTCAGGTTTGGACAGCTCATTATTGTGAGGCACATGTGTAAGGTGCTTTATGGCGCCTTTCGGATTGGAGAAGGGCTCCATTCCTTCTGGTGATTATTCAGTGACTTAACTGAAGGCAACACCCGGCTGTCCTCCTGAGTCAAGATACTAGGCTACCTGCTGATCTAGTTGCGTGAAAGGTAACACAGATACTGAAGAGAGTGTGGTGGGATGAGCAGGGGAGTGCTTGCATTAGGTGTGATGATCTGTGAGTAATTGGTATGTTTATGTTTATATCATAGTGTGCACCACATTCTCAACGCCCACCTGGTATTACGTCAAGGGCAACGCCTACCCGGCAACCACAGATGAGGGTGTTCAGTGAGCCAACAGGCCAGACCTTGTTTGTTTATTATTTATTCCCTTCCCCTATTCCCTTCATTGTCACACGTGCTGGCAGAAATGTGGTCCACATTGCTGTGATGGGCATGGTAGGACAAGCACGAACATCTCTCCTGCTGGGTTAAGGATATCTCAGGTTAGTGCATCTGACATGACATGTACCCACTCACAGACCCACCCATATTTATATGGGGATACCGCCACCAGAACGTCACTTTTAGTAAAGTTGTGGTGGCGCTGTTTCCTTCTTACTTATTTACAAAGCGGCAATAAGCCACTTTTTTTGGCTTAATGCCACCTTGGAATTATGGTCCCTTTACACACATTATTTCTCCTTGTTTCTGCTTTTTCTATGTGTGCTGCATTCTGCAGCACACTTAGAAAGAGCTAAACACAATTAATGATTGGTTATGCACAGGAAGGTGTCCCTTCCTGCATATGAACAATCATTAAATAATGACGATTTGCTTCTTCTCTGTTTGCTGTAGAATGCAGCACACATAGAAGTAACAATCACCATTATGGATTGTTTATATGCAGGAAGAGACACCTTCCTCCACATAAACAATACTTCCCTGCTACGCAGGCATCTTTGCACTATGGTACAAGGGTGCCAGCATTGGCACTAGGCAGCTAATTTTAGCGCCAGCACTAGTGAAAACACAGGGGTGCACCATATTGTTGTAAATGCGGTGCATCCCTGTGTTTTGGAAATGTCAGAGTGTGGTGCTGCCAATTTTGGCGCAGCTCCATGGTCCGGAATTATTTTGTAAATATGCCCCAGCGACTCATGTACTCAATCACTCACAGACCCACTCAGAGACTCATGCACTTACTCACAGACCCACTCAGAGACTCATGTACTCACTCAAAGACACACTCAGAGACTCGCACACCCGCTCACAGGCCCACTCAAACACCCATGCACTCACTCACAGGCTGACTCACACACTCATGGAAGCACTCGCAAACCTGCTCAGACACTCTAACATCCACTCCAGTGAGACACTTGTACAGCCGCTACCAGACCCACTCAGATAGTCACAGACCCACTTACACACCCATGGAGATACTCACGCACTCACTCACGCATCCACTGAGACACTCTTGCACTTACTCACTCACACACTCACTCTCAAAGTTTACAGGTTTCAGTTAGGAAATACATTTTTTTTAAAACATAGAAATTCACTTAAAAAACAAAGATTACAGGGGTGTTATAGTTAAGGAATAATATTTAAAAAATCCATAGAAATTCACTGAAAAGTGAGTGTTACAGGGACATTGTATTTAGCCTCAGATTTCACTTTTACAAAACCAATGAAATTCAGCAGTTATAGGTACCTGAGTTAACAATTACTTATGCCCCGCAATGCAATGTTTATGACCTCACATATTACATCACTCATGACATGGTCAGTGACATCACTGATGATATATCAAATGATGTCACTCATATATACATATATATGTCTATATATATATTGCCTATATCTTTGGTGCCAGTTGATGAACCTTCACGAACTCTTCCCCCAAAAATGTGATGCTCACTTCAGTTGCTGTCTGGAAAGTTTTGGGTGATCTGTCAAGCGAGGCCGAGAAAAAGTGGGGGGGGGGCTGAAAACTTGTTTTCCCCATGTTAATTTCCTTAGGGATTTTGAACACAACTAAAGCCTGAACTGATGGATGGAATTACACCAAAATTGGCAGAAAGCTAGCTCTTGATCCAGAAAGTGTATTTTTTGTGATTTGATGTAAATCCATTCAGTAGTTTTCAAAATTATTAACTGAAATCCAAAATTTGTATATCTAGCGATTCAAATCCTTCGCAGATCCACCTCTGATGGATCCGCGGCTCCACGCGCCACACCAGGGCCCTAATTGGCTGGCCGCAAACTGAGAGAAAAGTTGCAGCCTCCATTTTATGTACTGAGAAATGGTCACCGGGGCTGAGAGAAGAATGTAAAACAGATGAGGGGGTCAGGGTAGAGGTGCCCTGACACTATTTGTATGTTATGAATGAGGTGAAAGTTTGTTTAATGGGCAGTAAATTGCCCAAAAATGTTTTTTTTGGGTCAATCGCAAGATCAGTGGAGCTGTGACAGGGCTCTGCGCGGCCCCATGTAATTCAGCGAACGTGCTGGAAAGTTATATGGGGGAGGGGGGTGGGCCACGCTGAGCATTCTGGAAGATTTGCGGAGTCGTGGAAAAAAACAATCAAATTGGGCCTCTTCGCAGGAAGCAGGTAAAGGGTTAAAGAAATACTGACCATATAGAGTGGTATAACTAAAAAGAAAGATGAAAGGAATGCTGTGATTTGTTAACTAGAGCAGCATAAGTGAGCACATGGTGAGGGGTAGTCATTTTACCTGCTTTGCTACTGAGAGAGGAGGTGGTTTGCAGGAGTTCTGACTGGACATTTGGAATGAAAACAGATGTCATCAGAGATAGAAATAAAACTGGGAGAGCAGCAAAGACCTTTTACGGGTATGTTAATTATGTTGTAGTATATTAAAGTATATTTTGATAAAACATTGTGAGTGTATGTAAGCTAAAGAAAATGTGTAACATCCAGAGACAATACTAGAAGGGAAAATAGAAGGGAGCTTAGAAGAGAACATTAACTAAAATACAGTGAGTAGAATAGGAGAAAGAGAAATTGGTATACTGAACGTATGGTAATTTTATCAAGCCAGTATGAATGAATGTGTTTGAAATGAGATTTGGGTGTTTGCTCACAGAGTGGGATTTAATAATATGTAATTTGCACATGCTCACACAATCAGGCAGGCACTTATATATCCAGTTACACTCACACAAAACCACTTATGTACCCACCACTCATATAGCCAGACAGTGACTGCAACACTAAGTATCATAACCATAAAATCATTCACACACTCATTTACTCACCTATACATCCAATTTTGAGTACTAATTTGCCCTTAGAGCCTGGGAGGACATGCACATAATGCAATCTGCACCACAAGAAAAGTTTGTATAGGACTACTTCAGCACTCTTGAAAAGAGAGATCCCTGATTGTAGTTGATCTCAGAATGAAGGCCCCAAAGTGTAGTGGGTTTTAGAAGGAGGTAGAGGAGTGGAGGAAGGATTGGGTAAAGTCTCAAAAGTTGAGAGGGGATCCTCCAGAGACAAACATCTCTATTGGATATGATTCTTAAAGTACTATCACCTCCCACATCCAGTCCCCTGAGGATCTCAAGGATAGACAGGCTGAGTGGGAACTGAGGCCACAGCTGGGCCAGCTAGGTACAGAGGAGAGAAAAGGTGAGGTTAAGAGAATCTTGGAGGAGAAAAGGGTCTTGCTGGCCGGGGTGTTAAGGAGGTGCACTTGAAGGCCAAATAACTGTTAGAGTCTAGCTGAAAAGGTGTAAGCACCACTACTGTGTCCAGTGCAGAACAGTTCATATATTCAGAGACTTGGTGCCTGACTTTAAGGAGTGGTTTGATATAGGGAGGTTATTTCTGGTATAAGAAGTAGCTGTAGTGGTACAGAGGATCTCTTAGGAGAATTGTAAACGTGCCTTCAAAGTCATATTTGTGGTGCAGGAATGGACAACAATGCTGGCTCTAGAGAAGGGGAAGAGGTTGAGGTATCTCACTATAAAGGAGGTCCTTGTCAGTAAGTATGAATTAACCCCAGAGGAGTGCAGTTTGAAATTCAGTGTTAGTCAGAAACTGTGTGACTACTACTGGGAGGATTTTGTGGTGTACTTTTCAAATGTCTGTTTTTTAAGAAGGTGTTTCTAACAGTTTTATACTTTTTTTTGTCAAAGAGTACTGAGAAGAAGCAACTTGGAGAACCTTTTCTTCAGACACTGGAGTTCTTTTAGCTTGTTTATCTGATGCAGTTCAATGGCATCCCCATAATCTATTTTGAATGTAGTAGATGGATACTGTAATGCTGATATATTGCTTCAGATCTACTTCTATCCATTTTTTAAAACTGTCCATTTGTAGGCAACATTTCTTTCATCATGCGACTTCCACGTTAATGAACATCTACAGCTTTATTGTGTTTAAGATATAATGTAGCTTCCTTCACCTTATTTTGTTGTTTTGCGCGGGCATACAATTTACTAGAATAACAAGTGGTTCTTACAAATCTGTCTCTACACCGACAGTTTCAATATAGTGTTTCACATCCCCAAAAAAATACACAACTGTACATTTAAGCCCTTTCAGAAGTTAAGTGGATGATACCTTTGATGTTAGAGTTTGCTTCTCTCAGAAAGTGATGTAAGTGATGTAACACACCCAGGCACAGACTAACACACCCAGGGACTTACCAATGCAGACACTCACACACCCAGGCATACAGCAATGCAGACACCGACACAGCCAGCCACACACTAATGATTCCAATAACACACCCGGGCACTTACAGATGCACACACTGAGACACCCAGAGATTCGCCAATGCAGGCTCTGACACACCCAGGCATACAGCAATGCAGACACCGACACAGCTAGCCAAATACTAATTCATTCAATAGCACACCCAGGCACACACTGGCGTACACACTGAGACACCCAGAGACTTAGTAATGCAGACACTGACACAGCCAGACATACAGTAATGCAGACACTAACACACCCAGGCATAGAGCAATGCAAACCCATACACACCCATCCAAACACTAATACATCCAATAAGACACCGAGGCATACACTGACACACCCAGAGACTTACCAATGCAGAGACTGACACACCCAGGCAAACGGTAATGCAGACACTGACAATGCCAGCAAACATTTATGCATCCAATAACACACCCAGGCATACACTGACACACCCAGGGACATACTAATACAGACACTGACACACCCAGGCATACAGCTATGCAGACACTGACACAGCCAGCCAAACATTAATGCATCCAATAAAACACCCAGGCACACACTGATGCACACACTGACACATCCAAGGACTTACCAATGCAGACACTGACACGCCCAGGCATACAGAAATGCAAACACTGACACAGCCAGCCAAACTCTAACACATATATTAAGACAACCAGGAACACACTGACGCGCACACTGAGACACCCAGAGACTTATCAATGCAGACACTGACAAACCCAGCCATACAGAAATGCAGATACTGACACAGCCAGCCAAATACTAATGCATCGAATAACACACCCAGGCACACATTGAATCACACACTGACACACCCAAACACCTACCAGTGCAGAGACTGACACACCCAGGCATACAGCAATGCAGACACAGACACAGCCAGCCAAATAGTAATGCATTGACTAACACCCAGGCACACACTGATGCACACACTGACACACCCAGAGACTTTTCACTGCAGACACTAACACACACAGGCATACAGCAATGCAGACTCTGGCACACCAGCCAAACAGTAATGTGTCCAATAACACGCTCAGAATCACACTGATGCATATGCTAACACACCCGGGCACATACGGATGGATACACTTGCACACCCAGGCTCTCACTAATGCATGCACTAACACACCTAGGCATACACTCATGCACATACTGATGCACCCAGTCCCACACCGATACCATCACTGACACATTAAAAACACAGAGCTAATGGAACTCTTACAGGGGAGACATATGCACCCTGTCGACACCACTAGAGGATGACGAACACCTTATGCCCCCCTAAGTGTTGTGCATATTGCGCTGTGTATTAGAATTTCTATGCACTAGTTCGGATGCCTGATATGTATGCTGGCTCCTAATTGTGTATAAAGATCGCTTGATATGTCGATGATGTTTAATAAAAAGAACTATTAAAAAAGAAAAGAAAAAAAACACAGAGCTAGCACGTTGTTTCAGTAGATGGTGGTTCTAACAAAAACTGTTTTTTTCTAGAAGTGTTTTTTATCAGTTTTGCAATTTAGTTTTTATTTTTTTAACAAAGAGTGAACACGGTGGTAAAAATGATAATGATTGGGAAATGCAGAGAAGCAACTGGCTTCACTCTTCAACAAACATTATGTAGTCTTTGGATGCAAAAGAAAAAAGACTTAACAGCAATGCTTATTCAATGTATCCAAGAATGCATCCACAGAAGACATGTTTAGAGCAACAAGCATGTGGCATTTTGCGCAGTAAATAACCATGTGTTATGTTGTGTTATGTTATAGGAAACTTTTAAAGCACACATTCACTGAAAGGTTTCATGGCGCTGGGCGTACTAGCGGCAGGGCAGGGATGTGGCTTAGTCATAAGCTTGTCTGAAGAACCATATTTTTTGCAGAGGTCTGAATTGCTCATAGGAGGTTGATGCTCCTACGTTGGCCGTAAAAGAGTTCCAAGTGACAGGCACTAACACAGCGAAACCTAGCTCCCTCTAGCCTCTTCCTGTAGGATTTGGGAACCTGTAGGAGACAGAGATGAGCTAATCTCAGGTTGCGCCTAGGAATATAGTTCCGTATTCTAAAGAAGACAAAAAAGGGCGTTTATTCTGCTGGATTTTGAAGATTGTGCAGCCTGTTTTAAACAATATTCTTTGTGCAATTGGGAGCCAGTGCAGTATCTTTAGTACGGGGGTAGTGTGGCAGTATCCTGGCTGTTGATCGAACAATCTAGCTGCATGATTCTGGATCGGCTGCAGTCTTTGGCTCAAACCCTTTGGGAGGCCGAGGTAAATGGCTTTGGCATAGGCAATGCAAGGCATCACTAGTGCAAGTACAATCAGGATCATGGCTTCAATTAAAAAAATAAATAGGATTTTTTTTTTTTTTTAAGGAGCTGACAGAAACAGGTAGAAGTCACTGCTGCAATCTGGGGTTTCATTGACAGATCTTCATCAACAAGTATGCTGAGTCTCTTGACCACGTTTTTAGGAGTGGGAGGGAAGACCTAAATGCCAGGGCCAAAAGGAAGGACTCCAGCAGTGCAGTTTATTTTTGACCATCATCACCTCTGTTTTAACCAAGTTCAACTTTAGTTGGTGACTGTCCATCCAGTCCCGATTGAAGACCATGGTGCTGTCGAGTCAGGAGTATCCATGAGGTTAAATAGTAGCATATCATTAGCATAGTTGCATATTTTTACTTTCCGCCTTTGTAGGGCGTTTATCAGCAGGGAATATAGAGGTTGAAAAGGATGGGGGAAAAGATAATCCCTAAGGCACTCCACAACTAAGCTTAACCTTGAAAGACCAAAAGGGGGAGAGGTTGCTTGGTTGGATAAGAAGGAGAGAGCGAGCAGGGTGGTGCCCGTTGTGGAGAGAATCGATGGAGTGCGTGTGACTGACCCTGTTGAGATTGTTGACTGCTTCGCGGATCACTTCCGCGGGGTATACTCTCCGGTTTCCGTGCGTTCGGAGGAGGATTCTCACCTGTTGCTTCGAGACATCGCACTGCCAACCTTATCGGAGGCGGATGCAACATTGTTGGAGGCGAAGTTGTCGTCAGATGAGATTGCTTTGGCCATTCGCTCGATCGCGTCTGGTAAGGCGGTGGGTCCTAATGGTCTTCCCATTGAACTATATAAGTTACGTCCTGATAAGATAGCGCCGTATCTTCGTGACATGTTTTCGGCGGCACGTGCGGCGGGCTTCCTTCCCCCTGACCAACGCCTCGCCACCATAGTGGTGATACACAAAGATGGGAAGCCGCGAGACCGCTGCGCCTCCTATAGGCCCATTTCGCTGTTGAACGCAGAACCCAAAATTCTGGCTAAGATGTTGGCTAACCGACTGGTTCGGGTCGCGGGCGACTTGATTCATCAGGATCAGTCCGGTTTTATACCCCATCGGAATACCGCCCTAAATTTGAGGCGGTTGCACGGCGTGCTGGCTAGAGCCGAGTTTATACGGGAGCCGGCCATCTTGGCATCTTTAGATGCTACTATGGCGTTCGACACTTTGGAGTGGCCATATATTTGGGCCGTTTTGGCAAAATTTGGATTCGGCCCTGAGTTTATTGGTTGGGTAAAATTGTTATACGCTGACCCACTGGCTCAGGTGGTGGTGAATGGAAGGGTGTCGGCTCCCTTCGCACTGGGGAGGGGTACGCGACAGGGATGTCCGCTATCACCCCTTCTCTTTGCGCTTTCTTTGGAGCCTCTCGCCGCCTGGTTGCGTTGGGAGCCGTCGTTGCGAGGCTTTTGATGGATGCCGGAGTTCGAAGACCGTGTCTCCCTTTACGCGGACGACATCCTTCTATATCTCACTTCCCCCCGACAGTCACTAATGGTATTGGTGGACGTGTTGACTTCCTTTGGCCGCAACTCCGGCCTGGTTATCAACTGGGCCAAGTCGTGCGTCTACGTTCTCTCCGGGGAAGCCCCCCTCCTGCCGCAAGACTGCCCTGTTCAGGTTGCTACCCTGGGGTTCAAATATTTGGGAATCTTTATCTCACTGGATCCCGCGGTCCGCTATGAGCGAAACCTTCTCCCTCCCCTCCAGCGACTGAAGGCCGACGTCGCAAGATGGCGACGACTTCCGCTTTCACCGCTTGGACGGGCGGCATTGTTTAAAATGATGTCGCTGCCTCGCTTTTTGTACGCTTTGCAAAATACTCTGGATGTCGTACCGGCCCGCTATTTCCGGGAGGTTGAGGGTCTTCAGCGTCAACTGTTTTGGGACGGGCGGCCGCGGATTGCTCTCGCCAAGTTAACGCTTCCTTGGTACGATGGGGGGGTTGCACTCCCTGATATCAAACGATACTATTGGGCGTCTCAGTTGGCGGCTGTGAACCACGGGATATATGGTCCTGCCTTAAACCCGGCGTTCGAGATGGATAAATTCCTGCTTCCGGGTGGGGATTATAATAGGGCGCTGTACTCGGTGACCCCGGACACGCGGCTGACGGGACCCACGCGGGTGGCGGTGCGTGTGTGGCATGCGGCGAATGCTGCGATGGGGTGGAGGGATCGCTTGACTCGGGCGACGCCGCTGTATGCCTCGGGCGGTTGGGCTGTTTGTGGAGATCGAAAGGCTTTGAGAAATGGGACATGATTGGTATATGTAAGGTGGGTGATCTTTGGGTGAAGGGAGCTTTCAAAATGTTTGAAATGCTTAAAAAGGAATATAAATTGAGCGATAGAGAGTACTTCCGATATGCTCAAGTCCACCATGCGCTGTGTTTGGTTTTTCCGAACGCTGCTGCCATCCCCGAGTATTCCCCACTGGAGGATAGAGTGTTGGATGGCTATGTGCCCGACAGCACTATTTCTCTGATTTACAAGAAACTCATCAACGATCGCGCGGACTTGCTGCTCCGTCTGAGGGAGGCATGGACAGGCGATGGCTTAGAGCTGGATGATGAGGACTGAGTGTCGGCGGTGGCCTCCCCGAAGGAGGTGGCGATCCCGGCCCGCCTCCGGTTTGTACAGCTGAAGATCCTCCATAGAGTGTATGTCACAGGGCCCGGTTTGCTGCGTATGGGTTATTCGATGGATGGATTGTGTAAGCGTGGATGTGGCCTGCCGGGCACGTTCCTTCATATATTGTGGGAATGTCCGGAGATTGTGCGATTCTGGAACGGTATCCATACTGTACTGGAGGGGGTCACGCACGTGGCCCTGTTGCCAGAGGCTAGGAGGTGTTTGTTGAATGTCTGGGAACCGAATGATTGCAATGCGGCACAGACGCAGTGGGTGACCTTGGGGTATATGGTGGCTAAGCGTAACATTGCACAGCTATGGGGCTCCCCGAGGCCACCCACGGTTGATGTATGGAAGGAGAATATGGACTGGTGTATGTTTAGGGAAAAGACGGTGTATGTGGCGAGAGGTAAGCCAGGGAAATGGAGTAGGGTATGGGGTCGGTGGAATTTATATCGAGGCCGTATCTGCGCCCCGCCTTTGCCATTAGAGGTCGATATTGCTTTGACCCCCTAGCTGCGCATTCTGCGGGAGTGTGTGATGTGTGTTCCATGCTTTGTTTTCCCATTGCCCCCCTTCACCGCTTCTGGACCAGAATCGTTTTGGACACTGTATGTTGTTCCCCGTCCTGGGAAGAGCACGCTGCTATCTCAGACTCGAAAATGAAACCGTTGTCTTAAACCGCTCCTGGCCTATGGCCATGGTCTGTTATAGGTGCTTACGGACTGCCGGGTACTTTGCCGCTGGTTCATTTGAATGTATGGCGTTACACTGCGGGCCCTCGGGCTCTATAGCGGCCGGCCCTGGTGGTTGTAGGCCCTTGTATGTCTTTTATTGTGTGCTAACGGTTTCTAATAAAAAAAAAACAAAAAAAAAACAAAAGGGGGAGAGGTTAACCGATTGTGAGCGGTCCGATAGAAATTACTTTATCCAATCCAGAGCACAGCCCCTCAGCCTGGCTGCCTTGACATAGTCGAAAATAATGTCATAATCTACTGTGTGGAAGGCCACCAAAAGATCCAGAAGGACTAACGCACACTGATGTTAATAATGACAATGGAGGGGTGTACATATGCGCAGTAATTTCTAAAATGTTCATAAAACCCGCGGATTTGGTTTTGTTCCAAACACATGATCGGGAGTAAAAACCATAGAGTAGCAGCCCGTCTGTATTTCCGTACCAGCGAAGGTACCGCGGTACCTCAAAAATGTTTAGAAACAAAATAACATTTGTTTAATTACATTAAAAACACTTCTTTAATTTACATTAAGTACATATGTTGATTTTTATATTTTAAAATTTCTTTTTATTTTTCTTTCACGTAAATTGGTACTGTTTACAAACATCGTGTACAGCCGTGCCAACATTGCAATAACATCATCATGAATCTGCATTGCTCACATCTCTTGCGTGCCCCCCTTCGTATGCATACAACAATTACAATTGTCTTAAAAGTTACATTGACTGTGATTGTGTCCATTAGTCACTCAGGTCCGGATCTGATTCTTCGAGTGGCGAGGTACAGATATTCCCACTGAAGGCATTCCACCTCCCCCACACCCATGTCAACTTCTTGGGGCACTTTCTATGAATGAAAACCGCCTTTTCCGCCACCATTGCTCTTTCCATGTCTCCACACCACTGTCTATGTGTGGGGACTTCCTGCGCTCCCCAGTGTTGAGCTATATTACGTTCAGCCAGCATCATACCCAAGGCTGCCCAGTTCTGAGCCGCATGGTTGAGATCTGTCGGCTCCCAAATGTTAAGAAGACATCTCTTGGGTTCTGGAGGGACCGTGGGCCCGCAAACCTACGTGATAGTTTCCATGGTAGCCTCCCAGTAGTGCACATCCTTGGGACATTCCCACAAGGTATGATAAAAAGTACCCAGTGAACCTCAACCCCTCAGACATATCGGGCTGTCAGTTCTTCCCATTCTGTATAATGTCTGTCTTGTGTAATATGTGCGGTGCAATATTTTAAGCTGTACGAGTTGTAGTTTGGAGGGTATGGCTACCTCACATGGGGATGCAAGGGCCTCCATCCAGGTCCCCCAGTTCCGCCTGCCATTTGTCGCGGAGGGCAATCGTAGGGTCTCGCCAGTTATTTATAATTTTACGATAAGTCAAGGAGATGGCCTTTTTAGTCAGGTAGTCTGTCAGTAGTCTATCCTCAAGTGGTGAAGACTCAGGGAGATCGGTGCCTGGTGTAATGGCTTTTGTGAGCGCATACTTGATCTGTAGGTAACGATAGTGTTCCGTCGGAGCCATCTCGTAGGTTTCCTGCAGTTGGGAGAATGAAAGTATCTCGCCTTTTCTCCATAGGTCCCCCACCCACGATATACCTATAAAGTCCCATCTGTCAAAGCCCTTGCTATCGCGGAGTCTTCCTAAGCATCGGGTGTCCCAAAGTGGTGTATTTTGCGTTAAGACCCCCTCCCAGCCAAGCGCACGGAGCGCCGTGAATCAAATATGTACTGTGTGTGCAGTTGGTCCCAATAGCGTATGCTTGTGGGATTTGTCATATAGTGCACCTTAAACACCATCAGTTCCAAGAGTGTGTCTGTACATGCGAAACGCAGGGTCATCCTGTGGGGCATTTATCCATTGGTTTACCACAATAATCTGCGAGGCCCAATAGTATGTTTTAATATTGGGGAGGGCAATTCATTGGGTCCCCCCTTATCCAGGCCGCCAAAGGGTCTAGTACTAAAGCAAACAGAAGGGGAGACAGTGGACAGCCTTGTCGTGTTCCACGACCGATGGGAAAGTCGGCAGAGACTCAACTATTTACCACCACATGTGCCAGAGGTTGCGCGTACAGAAGTTGGATCCAAGCACAAAACTTGGGTCCAAAGCCAAGGTGTTGTAGCACCACAAAAAGAAAGGGCCATTCAACTAGATCGAAGGCCATACGTGCGTCCAAGGAGAGTATAACAGCCTCTTCTTGGATAGTGGACATGCGGGCCATTGCACTATGCAGTCGTCTCAGATTGAGTGCTGTACTGCGGCCCGGCATAAAACCTGAATGGTCCGGGTGCACTAGGGTTGTAAGGTAGGGTTGGAGCCGAGCAGCCAGCGCCGTGAACCAAATATGTACTGTGGGTGCAGATGGTCCCAATAATGTATGCTTGCGGGATTTGTCGTATAGTGCACCTAAAACGCCCTCAGTTCCAAGAGTGTGTCTGTCCATGCGAAACGCAGGGTCATCCTGTGGGGCATGTATCCATTGGTTTACCACAATTAGCTGCGAGGCCCAATAGTATATTTTAATATTGGGGAGATGCGATCCTCCCATCCCTCCGTGCACTGAAGCCCGCGTATCATTGGGTCCCCCCTTATCCAGGCCGCCAAACGTTCCAGTGCTAAAGCAAACAGAAGGGGAGACAGTGGACAACCTTGTCGTGTTCCGCGACTGAGGAGAAAGTCGGCAGAGACTCGCCCATTTACCATCACATGTGCTAGAGGTTGTGCGTATAGAAGTTGGATCCAAGCACAAAACTTGGGTCCAAAGCCAAGGTGTTGTAGCACCGCAAAAAGAAAGGGCCATTCAAGGAGATCGAAGGCCATACATGTGTCCAAGGAGAGTATATAATAGCCTCTTCTTGGATAGTGGACATGCGGGCCATTACACTATGCAGTCGTCTCAGATTGAGTGCTGTATTGCGGCCCGGCATAAAACCTGAATGGTCCGGGTGCACTAGGGTTGTAAGATAGGGTTGGAGCCGAGCAGCCAGCGCCTTTGCTAATATTTTGGCTTCTGCATTCAGCAGCGAGTTTGGTCGATATGAGGAGCAGTTCTGAGGGGGCTTACCGGGTTTCTTTAGGGAGTGTACTCGCCTCAAGGCTAGCCTCATACATTTTGAGCGGGTGTGGTGCGAGTTTACATGCTGCTTTTTTGTAAAGTTCGATGGGGATGCCATTTGGACCTAGAGCTTTCCCTGATTGGAGCCCTCTTATGGCTCGTGTTAGTTCATCTGGAGTCAGGTCCTCCTCCAAGGCCCGAGCTTCATGGGGTGCAAGTTTGGGCATCTGTATGTCGTGAAGAAATGCAAGGTTCTCTGCTAGTGTGGCCGTGGCTTTTGGAGTGTATATTGTTTCATAATGATTTGCGAACACATTTACTATGTCCTGTGGATCTGTAAGTGTGGCCCCATTGTCTAAGTTGAGTTGTGCCACACAGCGATTGGCGCGCTCCCTCTAGTCCAGCAAAGCTAAAAGCTTGCCAGCCTCGTCGCCGACTTCGTAAATAGTGTGTTGTGTTTTGGTGACCTTGGCCTTAGCTTCCTCCCACATGTAGTCCCTGTACTCTTGTTTTGCAAGGCCAAGCTTATGTGCTGTAGTCTCGTTGGGATCAGAAGAGTGTTCGGCTTTGGCTTGGCTCACTGCCTGTTCAAGAGTCTGCACCTGATGCATTATGTTGCGTTTATTTGAGGTAATTAAGGATATTGCCTGGCCGCGCAGGACTGTCTTATAGGCTTCCCGTAGTATCATCGGGGACGTTACTGAGTGCTCCTTTTCCATGAAGTAATGCCTCATGGTAGTGTGTAGGCCTTTCCAAATAACGGGGTAATTCAAAAAACCAGGATATATGGGATATATGCGTCGCCTCCCAAGAGGTGAGATGTGTATTGTATAGTAACTGGGGAGTGATTGGAAATACCTCTAGGGAGGTGAAGAACCTCCAACACTCTCTCCAAGCTAGACGAGAGTGTAAGGATATAGTCTATACTGGAGAGGCTGTTGTGTGCGCCCGAGTGGAAGGTGTATTGTCATTCCTGAGGGAAACGCAAGCGCCAAACGTCTATTAGACCGAAGGCGTCAAGGAATTCAGGCAAGCGAAGGTGAGCCCCGCACTGCTCCCAAGGGGGGTGTCTGTCAAGTGTGGCGTCTAGCGGGAGCGCAAGCAGGAATTTACCAAGGGCCGGGAAGGCGAGATTATGCAGAGCAGGCAGGATGTATACGGAGACTAGATTGTACACCTGCCCCTCCCATTGACATGAGATTGCCACAAACCGTCCCTGATCGTCCGTCCAGGACCCGTTTATAACCAGTGGGAAATTTTTACAAACTAGAATCCCCACTCCCCTCGAGCCCGACGTGGACTCAGAGTGCGCCGCCATTTTAAATCCCCACCCGTCCAGAACCTCACAGGCCAAACCTACTAAGTGCGACTCTTGGATTAGGGCTACTGCTGGGGCTTGTCGCTTAAGATATTGCAGTACCAGCCCCCTCTTTATCTTGTCACTTAGGCCGTTTACATTCCATGATATAATTGCGAAAGGCGGGCCTAATCTATGAAGGGTCTCGGGCTGTGATTACATAAGGTTGGTCAGGTCATCCCCTCCCATCAGTGAGCACCCTCTTGAGGTCAGAACGTGGAAAGCAATGCAATATGGTTAGTGAGCACAGACTGTGTTTAGACTGAATCAGCATTTGTTGTACCTGTGTGAACAAAATGAACATTAACTTTAACTGTTTCCCACCTCCCACTCTCTCCCTGCAAGACGCACACAAAACGAACCGCCACCCCAACTTCGCAGAGTGCTTCAGTCCCATTAACTTGTACTTGCGTGAGGGGGGGAGTACTCCGACGATCACCCCGAACCATCCCCCATCCATAACCGTATCTGATCGTTCAGTTCCGTCCAAGTCAGAAGAGAAATGCGACAATACCAGGACGCCCAGCGGGGCAGCGATCAGGAGTGTACCAAGTCAGGGTAGTAGTGCCGAAAATATGTCTCAATGATGCTGAGTCTGCCTACGTTCTTCTTGGCGGCCCCTATCTGTGCTACAATGCAGGTGCTTGAGTGCCCAAAGTGTCCTCAGTGTGCGGCCACTGCCTGCGTCTAGTCATCTGTAGAGTCTGCATCCCTTGAGCCCTGCAATGCCCCTTCCTGCAGACGTTGTTGTTGAGTCTTGCCTGTTAGACGAGGCCTGAGGCCTGTCGCCATCCCTCCAGCCAGTCGTGGGCCTCCTCCGGCGTCCTGAAGAACCATGTTTTACCATCCGCTACTACCCACAACTTTGCTGGGAAAAGCATTGAGTAGCTGAGTTCTCTGCGTCAGAGTTCTTACTTCACCTCCACAAAACTCCGTCGTTGTTTAGTAACAGCTGCCGTAAAGTCTGGGAAGAATGAAATGACCGAGTTCTCTAGGCGCAACGGGGGAGCCACCCGCGCCGTTTGTAGTATTGCATCGCGGTCACGGAAGTTAAAGATGCCGGCCAAAATGGGTCTGGGGGGCCCCTGGCTTGGGTCTGCCTCACGGCACTCGGTGGGCACGTTCCACCGAGAAGAAACTGGAGAGTCCTCGAGGCTGGAGTTGGGTTTTGATAAGATCTTCAACAAATAAACCCAGTGCAGGGCCCCTCCCGGCATACCTATAATGCGGACATTGTTGCGTCGGGAGCGGCCTTCCTGATCATCAAGCTTAGCCGCTATTATCTTGTTTTCTGTTTCAAGTTGGCGCACTTGTCGCTGTAGGACAGCAGCATCAGCGGAGAGAGTTGTTGTAATCGTTTTGACTTCGGTCACTCTCGCGGCCTTTTTCTGGAAGTCGGCCCTCAGGAATGAGACGTCTGTAGATATCGACCCCACAGTAGCCTGGACCTTACCAAGTGCGGACATTATATCCTGTAGCGTGACCTCTGTCTGGTCCTCGGGTGCTGTATTCTTCTCTTGCACGTTGTTCCTTTCTGTCAAGTCCAGCTGATCCTTGGCATAGGACTATTTTTGTCCTGTTTCAATTGCTGTGCTGTGCGTTGGCCCCGGCCCCCCATTGTGGTCAGTCCGCAGGGGCGTCCCAGAGGGTGAGGAAAGTACGTGGCAGTAATCGCCTCTGCCTGCCTTGTGACTGTCAGCCACGCGCGGCCTTTCGGGTTTCCTGCTGTGGATCCCCAGCTGCGATAGAGAGCAATGCCCCCGCGGAGACTGGGCCCAAGTGGGGCACAGATGTAGTGGGTTGTTTGGCAATATTCAGGTGATGGCACTATGCAGCAAGGCTTTCAAGGACTTCCAGTCTAGTTATTTTGTGTACCAGCCTTGCGCATCAGATGTTCATACTGCCCACTCTCTCACACCTCTATAGTCTCTGGTCCTTTGAAATACAGTCACGGTGTCAGTCTATGCGCAGCCACTTCGCACCAATGTTTCTATATACCTCTGGGGCTAGAGGCACTTTTCAGTCGCGGCGGGCTCAGTGTGGCAGCACCCACTCTGCCGATGTGTAGCTGGGCACATTCCCAATGTGCTTTTTCAGATGGCTGAGGATGCCTGCGAGCAGCAGCGGCAAGGATGGCACCTCACCTCACTCTTCGCGGAGGGTGTTCACGTCCCCACCGCCGCCTCAGATCAGGAGCCCCACAGCGCTGATGTTGATCGTAGCGCCGGGGCGAGATCAGGTACGCGGCCCCCTTCCCAATTTTTTTTAAAAAAAATTGGGGGCAGGCCCTGGGGGATGGGGTCCCCAGGGCCAATAAATTAGAAAAAGAAGGGGGGGCTACACAGCCCCCCTTCTAAAAAACAAAACAACAAAAAAAAGACGGATCAGGCTGGAGGCCAGGCCCCCTCCTTACACCACTCTGCAAACGCGCCCCCTGGCGCGTTTGCAGAGGGGGAACTAATTCCCCTTGAATACTGGGGGTCCCTGGGAGCCAACTAGCTCACCAGGAACCTCCAGTATGCGCTAGGGGGCTGCTTTGCAGAGAGGTGTAATGAGGCCATGCCCCTTTTTACACCTCTCTGCAAGGCAGCTCAGTGGTGCTTACTGGAGGAACCTCGTGGCCTAGTTGGCTGCCAGGGAACCTCAGGTTTCAAGGGGACTTAATCCCCCAACTTAAAATGCGCCACGGGGCGCATTTGCACAGTGGTGAAGGTAGGGGGCGGGGCCTGAGGTGATATGTGTGCAAACACACCCTGTGGCGCGTTTTAAGTTGGGGAATTCATTCCTCTTCAATCCAGAGGTCCCCTAGGGGCCAACTAGCCCACCAGGTACCTCCACTAAGCGCCACGGAGCTGCGTTGCAGAGTGTTGTAAAAAGGGGCATGGCCTCTGAACACCCTTCTGCAAGGCAGCTCCCTGGCGCATACTGGAGGTACCTGGTGGGCTAGTTGGCCGCCAGGGGTCCTCAGGATTCAAGGAGACTTAATCCCCCAACTTAAAACACGCCACAGGGCGTGTTTGCACACGTCACCTCAGGCCCCGCCCCCTTCCTTCACCATTGTACATATATTCCTCTAAATAAAATCGGTCGAACGACGAATTACGATTTACTCACCTGTTATCAGGAGAGAACCCAGTGCTGCATCTTTTAGCCCAGCACTGTCCCTGAAAAGTAATTCTAAGCGTACTTACCAGCAACTTGTATTTCCTTCCATAGGAATCCATTGTGTGGTTTTCACCAGAAAAGTTTCTGTGTCCAATTTTGAAACGTACAAATATTCCTCTAAAATCAGCCGAACTACGAATTCCGATTTACTCACCTGTTATCAGGAGAGAACCCAGGACTGCATCTTTTAGCCCAGCACTGACCCTGAAAAGTAATTCTAAGCGTACTTACCAGTAACTTGTATTTGCTTCCGTAGGCATCCATTGTGTGGTTTTCAGCAGAAAAGTTTCTGTGTCCGATTTTGAAACGTACAAATATTCGTCTTAAATCAGCCGAACTACGAATTTCAATTTACTCACCTGTTATCAGGAGAGAACCCAGTGCTGCATCTTTTAGCCCAGCACTGACCCTGAAAAGTAATTCTAAGCGTACTTACCAGTAACTTGTATTTCCTTACATAGGAATCCATTGTGTGGTTTTCAGCAGAAAAAGTTTCTAAGTGTCTATTTTCACAAACTAAAAATATTCCTAAAAAATCGTCTGTATGACTTACACACATTCTTTCAACTGTTTACAGGAGATTCACCAGTGCTGGATCCAGGATCCACCACTGAGTAAGAAAAAGTAACGATAACACTACTTACAGGCTAAGTGAATTTTTTGCCACAGGATAACATTGGTGATTCTATGTGAAAACATGTCTAAGTGTCAACTTTTAAAATACAATACTATTCCTTAAAAATCACTACTGTAACCAAAACGCTTTTACTCAACTGTTTACAGGATATGTCCAAGGACTGAATCTAGGATCCAGTCCTGTGGTTAGAAAAGTAATCCATAAAGTAACTAATTGCATTTGACTAGAAATTCACATTGAGCTCAATGTTGCATTGTGTTTGAAATTGTGTTGCCCATTGCAACAACTGTAACTACTGTACTTAAAAGTCTATTGCCTATTTGCAAAGTATTTAAACTAAAGTCATTCATTCTGAGAAAGTGTATTTTGTATTGTAATGTATAATGTAATTAAAAAAATATCTAAAAATAAATAGTTAAAAAAATGTAGAAAATCAGTATAAAAAAAATCAGTATAACAATTAATACATTAAAAATGGTCATTTACAAAACCTTTGAAATTCACTGAAAAAACCATAGGTTTCAGGCCTGATATAGTTAGGAATTAGCATTTAAAAAACCTTTGAAATTCACTGAAAAAACCATAGGTTGCAGGCCTGATATAGTTAGGAATTAGCATTTAAAAAACCTTTGAAATTCACTGAAAAAACCATAGGTTTCAGACCTGATTTAGTTAGGAATTAGCATTTAAAAAACCTTAGAAATTCACTGAAAAAACAATAGGTTTTAGGGGTGCTATAGTTAGCTGGACATTTCACTCGAACAAAACCATTGAAATTCCTCCGAAATAGTTAGTTGTACTAACTACATCTCGCGCGCCCGCAATCCACTGCTGATGATGTCACATATTACATAATTCATGACATGGTCAAAAGGTTTTTTAAATGCTAATTCCTAACTATATCAGGCCTGAAACCTATGGTTTTTTCAGTGAATTTCAAAGGTTTTTTAAAAGCTAACTATAACACCCCTAAAACCTATTGTTTTTTCATTGAATTTCTAAGATTTTTTAAATGCTAATTCCTAACTATATCAGGCCTGAAAACTATGTTTTTTCAGTGAATATATATATATATATATATATTTTTTTTTTTTTTTCAGCAATGTGGTTCCAGCTGGAGCTTGCAGCAGCGGGTGCAGGCGTTGGGCCGAACCAGTGGCCAAGGTTGAAGTTTTGAAAACAAAGGACGCCTCACTCTGGAGTATTGTGCTGTATCTGTTTTAATTGGAATACAGAGCCAGTCTGTCACACCGACGCGTTTTCGGCCAACCAGGCCTTTTTCACGGTGAGGGGCATTACTTTCCTTTCTGTATTTATGTCATTTCCTGTGAGTTCGGCTCCCATAGACTTCTGGGAGTTGTAGTTAGATTGAAAATTACAAAAGAAAAATGCTCAATCCCTATTTGACAGACTGAATACATGTGGTTTTGAACTTTTTAGACGTAACCCAAACTAAGTATTCAAATTGAGAATGACATTAAAAGTGTACAAAAATATACTCGCTTAGTAGCCATTGTTATTATGTCATTTCCTTCTTTTTCTAGGCAGTTTCTAACAATTTGAGTTGGGTTTAGTGCCCTACTCTACATCATCAATTGTTACCAACTTTCTATTGCGATAAGTTCTCTATCTTCTAAGGAGTAATATCCAATTTCCAAATAGTGCATTCACAATTCTTGAGTCCAGTTGTTACAGATGTACATAATATTCCTCGTCAAAGTTCATTCCCCTTGGAATTTTGGTTTGAAGTCTGATGATATATTTGGATTCTAGTTGTTTCTTCTTGCGATCACCTAGTCTTTCATTTGTTTCAACAGTGTCTATACCAAAGAAGTTCATGTTTCTCCATTCTCCATTTTGACATATTTGTATGTGTTTGGCTGTCGCATAGGATAGATCTTGATTTTTTACTGCGCGTATATGTTCTGTGGAAATGTGGATTTTCCTGATCAGTTATGTCCCCTATCTTGGACCCCAACGGTTCTATATGCATGTTACAAGTACATGTATGTTCCCTCCAGTTCCAGTTTCTAAGACGCAAACATATGTGTGTCTACCGTCGACATGTTCTCTGTCAGATCCGCCATCGATGGGCTGGATATTCGATTCCTAGGTATGAAAGGCCACCGACTTTATATGGCTAAGTTACTACATTTTTACAGTTCAGGCAAGTAGGCCCGATTCTGTCCTCAAAGCCTTTCCCTGCTCTCTGTCTCTGACAGCTTCAGCTTGAGCTCGCATCTGTATCCATGAACTTTGTCCTACTCCCTGTGCAGCTAACGGTGCCTGCCTCGGCCAGTTTTCGCCTGTCTGCCAAGAAGTTGTATTTCACCTTCGAATTATCTATTTTGCTCTTCAGCCGATGCATTCCTGTCTAGTGATTTAGGTAAACATTTTCTTTAGCTCACAAGCAAAGGACTCAGCCTTTCCGTCCTCCTGCGAGTGATTCATAGCCCTGTTGCCATGGAAAGTTTTCTGCCCCTCGCATCTCATATAGACACTTAGACGCTTGTACACGCACACACAGTTAGTATAGAATAGATTCTGTCCGAAAGTCTCTTCCTTGTGGATAACATAGTTCTTTAAACATAGGATGTTAGATATGATTTGGGATTAGGTTGACTTGACCCCCAGACTTCTCGTCTCCACATGTAGAGCTAAATGTCAAGTCCCCTTCACACCCTAGTTGCACGTCAAATACACGTCATGCTGCCGCGCGCGCATCTATGCCAAGTATTATCTTATAGATCCACCTATGTCTGATAATCCTAACCAATCATGTTTCTTTTATTCCTTATTACGCCTAGTTTCGATTATGTCACTGTCACGTCATTTTTTCTTATCAAATGTTACGCCTTCTACATTCGTTTCATTGTAATGTACTTATTATAAAAATACATGTCTATCAATAAATTATTGTACTTCACTTCCTGAACCCTCGTGGTGACGGAACCTGAAGGCCGTGACTCGAGTCGGCCATTTTGAATGGAATAAAGCCCATTTAGAAAACCTCTTATACCACGGATTCTGCCTCTTGTTATTTTGAGCTATTTTACTTTATTTTAAGATTCCGTATGAAATTCAGTCCGGTAATATTTATTTTTATTTACCACATAATGGCGCCCGAACAGGGACACTTTCTCATCTCACGCGCCGGCGGTGCGTTGCAGGCCCGGTCTCCTGCCACAACTGGACGGACCATAAACGCGTACCAGCAGGATTTCCTGTAAGCTCCCTCCGGTCAAGCGGGGGTGACTGAGGCTGCGATCAACCCAGACGAGGCGGTGAGAAGTGCGAAGTATCCCGACCAGAGCCTAGCTGAGAGAGCAAGATCCGAGGTATACAGAGGCCCACCAGGTTTTCCGAAATCCCGACGTCCAGAGGGTCCGCTGTCCGCAGTTATCGAGTCCTGTCCATTCTCTGAGGCCTTCCGTTTCAAGGAGCTACTCGGTGAGTACCATCGCCGGGGAGGCGTGTTGACGCGCACATAGGTTGTGCCGGTCAAGACGGATTTGGGTACACAAATCCGGTCTGCACTGTTTAGCAGTGTATATGTACTGTTTAGCAGTATATCAAGTATTCCGAAGTATTCAGTTATTGTCAAGAATTCAGCGTGGTGATTAGTTAAGCAGACTGTCATCATTGTCGACCATTATTAAATGTTTAATGTTTAATGTTTAAAGTATTCAAAAAAATGTCTTGCATATTGTGGTATGAATGATTGTTCATTGTTCACTGTTCATTATTGTGTTTTTCCCGTATTAAGTAAGTTCAAGAGTAAGTATCAGATCAGTTGTCAATATGCCGCTCTTCTCGAAGTTAAGACAGATTACTACCAGAAAAGGGGTGCTTGAAGAAGCAGTTCCTATTCCTCCTAGAGACACTCCAGGGCATTTCATGTACCATAAGCATGGCTTAGATGCCATATTGTTTCTTGATCTATGGGTAGATTATACCAAAGGATTACCGGAAAGTCAAAGGTGGCCCGCAGCGGGAACCTGGGATGCAGAGTGCATCATGAAAGTGGAGGAAGAGTTATGGAAAAGAAAGGTCAGACAGTCACAGAAAGACGCTGTCGAGTTATGGCGTAAAGAATCTCATAGACGAACAGAAAAAGCACGTAGACAAGAAGAGAGGAGTAAAGAAAGTTCAAATAAAGCTCAAGAAAATCTATTAATTGAGGAAGGTATCCGAGTGAAATCAGAACAAGTAAATAGACAAAGAAATGCTCTTATGAATGGTATGTATCCCCTTCTAGCCGAAGGACTACCTAAGGCTGCTCCAGAGATGCCAAAAGACTTGCCACCCCCATTATTTCCAATTAAGGTACATCCAAAAGGGCATCCCAGAACCGCAGAGGATGTCTTTCTTTCCTCATATCTAGACGACGCAGCCCCCGAGTATGCTAACGCCACACCACATAGACCGTCTGGCGGAGGGGTTCAACGTCAGGATCAGGTATCTGTACCCGTGCAACAGCAAGTCCCGACGCAAGCTTCGGCAAGCACATCTGTTTCCGCATCTGTCTCCGCAGTCGACTCTACAGGGGTATCGACACCCATAGTTGCTGTGTCACGTTCGACGAACCCATTCACACCCGACGCCCCAGATGGGGCCACGGGAGGTGCTAGCAGTACCTTTACACCGCCTAGAATAAATAAACTTGTCTTTCAAGAGTCAGCACATTCACGTACACCAAAATTCGTAAGTGAACGTACGCTTAAGGAACTCCTTGTTAATTGTAGATATGACCCGGTGGTTGGTAAAGAGGACGAAATGGTCCTGGCATCATTACGTATCAGGCGAGCCGCAGAGTATTTAGCGAGGTTACCAGGGATGATTACGCATCTAGATAACATATATCATTTTGTTCAAACAGGACGAGATCCAGGATGTATTAACAGAGCTATGGAATTCCAGAAAGTAGAGATACAGGGGGAACTGTTACGTTTCCTCATAAACTGTGTGATCAGAAATCAAGATCGTCCGGGGGTAGACCCGAATGCAATGCTTATTCTTACAAGATGGAGTCAGAATATATCAGAAGGGAGACACGATAAGCAAAATTGTATAATAGCCATGTGCCGAAAAATCCGTAAAGAAATAGAGCGTATTCATGAAGAAAGATTGGGAACAGACGAGTATGAGCAAGATGAAGTGTCCGAATCAGAGAATTCCGCAAGACAGTCAGAGACCATAGCCTATGTAGGCAGAGGAAGATCCTGTGATAATGCTAGATGTTTTTCTGATCCCATACACTCTGTATGCCCAAATAATAACAGAACGTATCCGACGCCTGTAATAAATCTGAAGTCTCCTGAACATTCGTTTCAAGCCGCAGATAAAATACTACGAGAACGAAGGGGTTACCACCTCCTCGATTCTATGGATGAGCAAGAATTAGCCAGATCAGCCGTTCACTGGATCGTTAGTCCTGAAAAATACGGTGATGAGACCGTAGCACACACGTTTCTCAATCTCAGTACAGATGAACAACGTTTAGCTGGAATCTATATGATTCAGCAACTCCTCATATTATATAAGAGCCAACATGCTGACCCTGGTCCTTTACCTGATATATTAACGGAACTACTCACGTACAGATGGAGAGGTTCTAGTAACAAGCTAATTAAAGAGATATTAGTGTCACGTAAACAGTATGTCCTTTTTATAAGTCCGGATTCTCTCTCGCTGCCCCACAGAGAAAGAACGCCGTACTATATGGATAGACAAAATCCTTTACGAGAAGTGCACCCAATAAAAGGCGAAGACAATGAGTTTCACCGTGTATTTGTTTACACACCCATATCAAAAATGGAATTATTAGAAATGAAAAAAGTAGTACCTAGTCATGACAAAGACCCAGCGGGTTTCCACCGAGAAATTAAAGACATGTTACTAATGGGAGAGTACACCTTTCCTGATATTATGACGATATTAAAGGTGCTTTTGCCTGCTGGCATTTATGAAAAACTGAAAGAAAAAGAGTGGGAAGTGGGAGACCAAAAGATAGACTGGACAGCATTAGCAGAGGAAGAAAGGGCCCGAACTGCAGGTTCAGGGCTCGGGGATAAAGTTAAACTGTTACCAGGTTTACTAGTACAGGTACTGCCACGTTTATTAACTACAAAAAAGGAAGATTGGGGTGCAATCACAGCCTGCAAACAAAAACAAGATGAAGACACAAGCGATTATTATGCTCGATTTGAAAAATGTTTTGGTATAAATAGCGGTATAAAAGCAAGTAGTGATTCATATCCACATTTATTTGTGACAAAATTAGTGGAAAATGCATTACCTCCAGTAAAGAATAGAATATTGAAATTCGAGAGTACCTGGCAAAGTAACACTCCGTCGCAAATGCTACAAATGTTACAGTATCATCACAATAGAATTAGGGATGAACAAGAACACGAGCATAGACGCATGAAGGATACAAAAATGAAAATGCTAGTTTCTCAGACAGTACCAGCAGATGGTCACAAAAAGGGTGTGACACATTCTGGTGATTCTGCAGTTCCTGTAAAAGGAACCTGCAATTACTGTAAACAACTAGGCCATTATGTACACGATTGTCCAGTCCTGAAACGTAATATAGCTACAGGTATTGCAAAGGAGAGACCACGATTAGTTAGACACGATCAGAATGAACAAGGAGCTATGCAGCATGGACAGTCCATGCCAGTTCAGCAACAGTCCATGCCAGCCTCACAGCAACCCATACAGTTTGTGCCAGCTGCACCACCGTTGCCTGCTACTGCCACACAAACTACAACACGACAAATGTATCAGACTGCACAGTATGAATACCCTGAGTATCAGCGTTACGCATGAACCAGCCTAGAGAGGGAAGTTGACTTACCGCTTATCGAGATTCCTGTAGATCAAGAAGGACCTTATGTACATAGTGAATTATTAGGTCAAGATAGAAAATTCTTACTCGATACAGGGGCAAGTCGAACAACCATAAAACGTAGTGAAGTTCCAGGGGCACCCCTCTCAGGCTCTCAAAATGTTTCCCTTGGTTTTTCGGGAAAACCTATTGTTAATGAAGTATCACAGCCTCTACCACTTACGATAGGACCTTTGACACGAACTACAGATTTATTGCTTACTAAATCATGCCCAGAAAATCTGTTAGGAATTAAAACTCTGAAAGCACTAGGAGCCATAATATGTTGTTCTCCGGAAGGAGTAAGGTTGTTTTTGCGTGATTTTAAAGGTCACTATGTGTCTAGAGACATGGATCCCCGACTACAGACTTTACCAGTACATCTATGGGCACAAGGCCCTACGGATGTTGGCTGCATGACCATTACACCCTATCGAGTCACACTGAAAGCAGGAGTGGTACTACCACGAATGCGACAATACAAGTTACCGCATGATGCTGTAGTGGCTTTGCTGAAAATCATTGATGAGCTGATTGCCCAGGGAGTAGTTGTAGAAACAGACTCCAATGTATGTAATTCACCGATAATTCCGATTCTTAAACGAACTGATCCTACTGCCCCACCAGTGTACCGATTGGTTATTGATTTGCGTGAACTAAACAAGTGTATTGTACCACAATTCCCTGTGGTCCCTGATATATCATCATTGTTGACAGCAATTGATTCCGAAGCAACATTCTTTACTGTAATCGATCTCAAGAATGCCTTTTTCAGCGTCCCAATAGATCCGGAAAGCCAATACTTGTTCGGATTCAGTTTAAATGGGCGCAGCTTTAAATTCTCACGCGCTCCCCAAGGATTTACAGAAAGCCCCAGCATCTACAGCCAAGCACTGAAACGAGAACTTGACAGTATCCACATGCCAGTCAATACTGCACTGCTTCAATATGTCGATGATCTGCTGATCACCGCGAGAAGCGAGCCAGAATGTGAAAAAGCTTCTCTGACAGTTTTACATTTCCTAGCCGACAAGGGGCACAAGGTGTCCCCTTCTAAGCTGCAATTCTGTGTTCAGCGAGTTATTTATCTTGGTCACTCGCTGTCCAAGGAGGGAAGGCAGCTTACACCAGATCGCATCCAGTTAATTGCTAACATGTCAATACCCCAGACACAAAAGGAGGTGCGAGCTTTCATAGGCCTCACTTCATATTGTAGGCAGTGGATCCCTCAGTACGCATTTCTAGCAAAACCACTCATTCAGTTAACCACACAGGAGGCAGCCACATCGACTGTTCTCCCTTGGACTCAGGAACATACACAAGCTTTTGAAAGCCTAAAGGAAGCTTTATGTCAAGCACCTGTTTTAGCAACACCATGTTATAGCAAACATTTTACACTCTTTGTTACAGAACGCGAAGGTACTGCCTTGTCAGTACTCACTCAGGATCAAGCAGGATCACGCAAGCCATGTGCTTATTTTTCCAGTACATTAGATCCCGTAGCTCAGGCTTTGCCTGCATGCCTGAAATCAGTGGCAGCGACAGCTTTAGCAATCAGACAAAGCGATGCCATAGTATTAGGACACCCATTGACAGTACAAGTACCACATGCAGTAGAGGTTCTTGTGAACCGAACACAAACACAACACTTGACCATAGCAAGACTTACCGGTTATGAACTGACATTGTTTCAACCACACATAGAGATCCGACGGTGTAATACATTGAATCCTGCTACACTATTACCTGTAATTGGAACAGACCCACTAGCTCATGATTGTGTTGAAATCATTGAAATAAAGACGAAACCTAGACAAGACTTGACAGACGTTCCATTGTTAGATCCAGACCTGACGTTGTATGTAGACGGATCGTGCATGAGAACAAGTACAGGAGATTTAGTGGCCGCGTATGCAGTCACAACAGACACTGAAGTTATTGAGACACATTGTATAGATACTCTGTCAGCCCAAGCAGCAGAACTTATTGCTCTAACAAAAGCCTGTATTCAAGCCACAAATAAGAAAGTTAATGTATACACTGACTCACGTTATGCATTCGGAGTTGTACACGACTTCGGCGTGCTGTGGCGAGAGAGAGGTTATTTAACCTCCCATGGTGCCCACATTCAGCACGGACCCCTCATTCATGCCTTGTTAGACGCAATACATCTACCCACTGCTATATCGATTATGAAATGTAAAGCACACACGAAGGTTACTGATACCATTTCTCAAGGCAATGATTTAGCTGACAAAACAGCTAAACAGACTGCTCAGAATCGCACATTAGACATGACAAAGCCAATAGTTCAGACACCAACACAGTGTATGACAATTAAGGATCCCGCACTTGACGTAATTGACATACAGACACATGCCACAGCAGAAGAAATAAAGAAGTGGACTGAACTAGGAGGGATCCAGACAGATCAAGGATGGATGACGAAGGAGAAATCTGTATGGTTTCTCCCTGATTCCATGGTTCAAGCCATTATAGCTACAGTTCACAGTCCAGCACATTTAGGAGAGAAGGCTATGCTAGACAGCATTCAGCACATTTGGTTCAACAAACATTTACGAGCAGCAGCTAAACAAAAAGTTCGTACCTGTATGATATGTTGTCAGTTTAATCCAGGAAAGAGTGTTCCCGTAGAGCAGGGTGGATTTCAGCCTCCTGACCATCCTTTTGAAGTCCTCCAGATGGATTATATTCAGATGGAACGTTGTCGAGGATTCAAATATGTTCTCGTAGTTGTCTGCGCTCTCTCCCGTTGGACAGAGGCGTATCCCGTATCAGATTACACTGCCCCGACTACTGCCAAGCAGCTAGTTCGAGAATTCTTCCCACGGTACGGTTTACCACGTGTTGTATATTCAGATAACGGTCAGCCTTTCTCATCCGAATTAATGAAACATGTCTCACTTTTGTTGGGATATCAGTGGAAATTCCACTGTGTCCGACACCCCGAGGCAGCAGGTCTCGTGGAACGACATAATCAACTTTTAAAAATCAGATTGTCTAAAATATGTCAGGAAAAAGGTGTGGACTGGATGGTAGCCTTACCAGTTGCGCTATTTTACATGAGGATGGTAGCACACTCTCGAACAGGGCTATCCCCGTATGAGGTGATCTTTGGTAGACCACCGAATATGTGGGGGACGCCTATACCCCGTAAAATAACTGATGTTGACTGTAATATGCTGACAGATTACCTGGCTTCCTTGATGTCTGCACTACAATCTTGTCGTTCACAGGTAGTCGCAGCTTTTCCCGACAACACCGAGGTGAAACCTCATGATGTAATTCCCGGCGATTATGTCCTCGTCAGGAATTTTGATCGGAAAACCCAACTGGAGCCAAGGTGGAGGCTTCCTAAGTTGGTCCTGCTGACGACCAGAACAGCTGTGAAGATCGAAGGGAGGAAAGGCTGGGTGCATTCCAGCCATATCAAAAAATTTCATGGACTTCCTCCTGACACAGACAGTACTGCCCGTGTGTCTTCCCCCATTGACTCAAAGCTACCTTTGGCTGAGGCCAGTAGCACCGAACTCTATAAACAGAAACTCAGGTCCAGATCTAAACTGTCGGACGATTTGATTGTTTAAGTCCTCTCCAAGGTGAAGCGGTTGAATCTGTCCCGACATGTATCCCTTAGGTCTGAATCACGTAGAGTCCAGAATCATAATGAAACGACATGCTTATTGTAAATTACTGCGTAACCACTGTATTGTGACTTTATTAATTTTGTTTTCCTTGAGTTTTTTAATAGTTACTGCAAGTATATTGTTGCATATGTATTATCCTGTTTCTAAACGTACTTTCAATATAACTGATGAACATTCTTTTAGTGACCTACCCCCACATGAGTTGTCCTATAGACTTGCGCTGCGCAATAACACCTTCATTAGTATGTTACATCATTCCCATCAGACTAGTAATGCCACCAATTGTTGGGTGTGTGGCCGACTCCCTCCCTATCAGAATAACAAAGGAGTTCTGCCTTTCTTTCCACATCCATTTACACACAATGGCTCCTGTGGAGCATGGTTTAGTTTATTGAATTCCATAGACCCAGACACAGCCGTTTATCAACAACATTGGATATGGGGAAATCTGAATCTAGTTTTATTCAAGGTCTGTCACCCCAATAAGGAGGGTCACCCCAGTAGAACAGGAACTGATTTAGAAAATGAAGTGTATAAATTAGGTAATTTTACGCCTAATCTTATGATTTTGAATGTCAAATCCGAAGTTGAATTAATTCTGCCCACTATGTCAGTATTTTCAGTTAAGGGTGAATTATGTGTGAGAAAAGTTGGTTCCATACATATGGGCCATAGTAAATGTGTTACTACAGTAGAATATAGTGATCAAGGCAAATCTTCATTTAGAGCTTCTCGCCATTCTTACTTTATATGTGGTCAGACGGCATATATGCGTCTGCCTCTAGATTGGGATGGTACCTGTTACATAGCATTCCTTTTGCCACCTGTTTTCCTAGCTCCCCCTGATTATTATCGAGATGTTCATTTAGTACACAATAGAGAGCGTAGAGATCTCCCGGTTGTCGATTATACTGAGACGGCATGGGACAAGTATGTAGATTTCAATAAAGGTATCTTTCCCTATATAGGTACCATATCAAATAGTAAGCTGATACGCAGACTCACCAAGACTCTTGAAGCTGTAGTAAACGAGACTATAGCCGCCCTAGGCAATCTGACAGAGGAACAATCAGTGATGAGAATTGTTGTTCTCCAGAATCGTCTTGTCCTTGACGTCATCCTGGCCGATAGGGGCGGAGCTTGCAGGGTCATCGGATCCAGCTGCTGCATATTCATACCAGAAAATTCGCCATCTGTATATAAAGCTATAACACGCCTTCATAAGATTGTAAGCCAGATACACGAAAATCCAGGCACTTGGACGTGGTCCGGGTGGTTTTGGAGTGTGATATCAGCCTGGGGATGGAGAGTTCTATCCTTCCTAGGTATTGGCCTTCTTATGCTCTTCAGTTGTTGTTTATGCCTACAATGTGGACCAGCGATTTGTGGTCTGTGTGCCACATCATGCATTCCATATCACAGTTCTCGTTCAAAATACCGGAAGAAGAAGGAAGAAGAAATGATGCTCCATGAGCAAATCGATGAAATGATGAAGATTGATATCTCTTGAAGGGCAAGTAGGGGACAAGGAGGGAATGTGGAAATGTGGATTTTCCTGATCAGTTATGTCCCCTATCTTGGACCCCAACGGTTCTATATGCATGTTACAAGTACATGTATGTTCCCTCCAGTTCCAGTTTCTAAGACGCAAACATATGTGTGTCTACCGTCGACATGTTCTCTGTCAGATCCGCCATCGATGGGCTGGATATTCGATTCCTAGGTATGAAAGGCCACCGACTTTATATGGCTAAGTTACTACATTTTTACAGTTCAGGCAAGTAGGCCCGATTCTGTCCTCAAAGCCTTTCCCTGCTCTCTGTCTCTGACAGCTTCAGCTTGAGCTCGCATCTGTATCCATGAACTTTGTCCTACTCCCTGTGCAGCTAACGGTGCCTGCCTCGGCCAGTTTTCGCCTGTCTGCCAAGAAGTTGTATTTCACCTTCGAATTATCTATTTTGCTCTTCAGCCGATGCATTCCTGTCTAGTGATTTAGGTAAACATTTTCTTTAGCTCACAAGCAAAGGACTCAGCCTTTCCGTCCTCCTGCGAGTGATTCATAGCCCTGTTGCCATGGAAAGTTTTCTGCCCCTCGCATCTCATATAGACACTTAGACGCTTGTACACGCACACACAGTTAGTATAGAATAGATTCTGTCCGAAAGTCTCTTCCTTGTGGATAACATAGTTCTTTAAACATAGGATGTTAGATATGATTTGGGATTAGGTTGACTTGACCCCCAGACTTCTCGTCTCCACATGTAGAGCTAAATGTCAAGTCCCCTTCACACCCTAGTTGCACGTCAAATACACGTCATGCTGCCGCGCGCGCATCTATGCCAAGTATTATCTTATAGATCCACCTATGTCTGATAATCCTAACCAATCATGTTTCTTTTATTCCTTATTACGCCTAGTTTCGATTATGTCACTGTCACGTCATTTTTTCTTATCAAATGTTACGCCTTCTACATTCGTTTCATTGTAATGTACTTATTATAAAAATACATGTCTATCAATAAATTATTGTACTTCACTTCCTGAACCCTCGTGGTGACGGAACCTGAAGGCCGTGACTCGAGTCGGCCATTTTGAATGGAATAAAGCCCATTTAGAAAACCTCTTATACCACGGATTCTGCCTCTTGTTATTTTGAGCTATTTTACTTTATTTTAAGATTCCGTATGAAATTCAGTCCGGTAATATTTATTTTTATTTACCACAGTTCCAATATCCGTTTTTTGAGCATGCATACAGTACTTCCTATGTACATATGGCCACAGTTACATTGGATGGCGTATACCACGAATTGAGTGGTACAAGTGATTCTTTGTTGAATTCTGATAGTTCGTCCTTCCGGATCTCTTATTTCATTTTTGTGGATTCCAATTTTACAGGCTTTACAGCTTTGCCATTTTTTAAACCCAGTTTGTTGTTTCTCAAGCCAGTTTGGTGTTTTGGCGGTGTTTTTCTGAAAATGGCTTTTTACTATTGCATCCTTGAGTGATGGAGCTTTTCTGAAAGTAATTAATGGCTGATTGCCAATGGTTTTTGCAATATCCTTATCTTGTAGGAGCAATGGCCAATATTTTTGGGTTATTTGTCGGATTTTATGTGCCTCCTTGCTGTAGGTTAGTATAAGCCTTGGAGCTGTTTGTTCTGAATCAGATGGTTTTTCTTCTTTGGATTTGTGTTTTGCTGTTTTTTTAACTAGAATTTCTCGATTTTCTTTAGATTTTCATTCAAGTCTCTTTTTCTGTATCCCCTTCTTTTGAGTCTTTCTGTACAATTTGCTATTTCCTTTTCAGCTTCATTGTCTTGGGAACAATTCCGGCGCATTCTTCTTAGAAGGGGTTTCGGATGGAAACTGTCGGCATGTAGAATACTGTTTGTTGCTGTCTTTTTTCTATGAAGTGTGGTTTGTATTTGGGGCTTCTCAATATATACTGTAATATCTAAGAAGCCTATTTAACTCTTACTGACTGTGCATGTGAATGATAAACCAACATTGTTGTTGTTGAGTTTATGGAAGTATTCCATGAATTCCTCTTTTTTGCCGCTCCAAATGAGAAAGAGATCATCTATGTAGCATGTCCAAAGTATGATTTTGTCCAGGGCTTGATGATTTTCTAGGCCCCAGGCAATTTCCTTCTCCCACCAACCCATAGTGATGTTAGCATAGTTTGGGGAGAAGGAAATGCCCATGGCACAGCCACATAGTTGATGATATAGTTCGTGATCAAAGAAGAAGATGTTATTTGCCAGACATATTTCGATCATGGATAGTAGCATGGCTGAATGTTCTAGTTCGCTGACATTCCGTTGTTTAAGAAAGTATGCACATGCCTGAAATCCTATTGTGTGGTTAATGGAAGTATATAAGGATACTACATCAATTGCAGCCATTATATATGATGGATTCCATGCTATGTTTGATAGTATACGGAAAAAATCCCCTGTATCCTGAATATAGGAGGTCAGGTTTTGAACAATTGGAGCAAGGTAATGATCTACATAGGATGAGATGTTTTCATTCAATGAGTCACATGAGGATACTATTGGTCTTCCTGGTGGATTAATCAATGTTTTGTGAATTTTGGGTAAGAAATATATTGTTGGAATTGTGGGATTTTCTTTTAATAAGAAAGAGTGTTCTTGATCGTTAGTCAATTTGTGCTTGTGCCAATTATCCAAATCTTTTTTGATGTTATTACTCATTTTATTGATGGGGTTGTGTGACAATTTTTGGTATTTCTCTGGGTCTTGAAGTTGGCGGTATGCCTCTTTTTTGTAATCTGTTGTATTTTGGATTACAATGTTTCCGCCTTTGTCGGCAGGTTTTATTATTATTTTTGAGTTTGAGGCCAGATCTTTTATTGCATTAATTTCTTGCGTGGTCAAATATTCCCTTTTGTTTGTTGTTCCTAGTTTTGTTTATTTTATCAATTTCATTCATTACCGCTTCAGAGAATGTATCTATCTTGTTTCCGGGTGATAGCTGTGGACAGAAGCGGGATTTGTTTTTAAAACCGCTTACTTTATGTTTTTTTGTTTCCATGTCTAGATCCTGTAACATCTCTAACTCCATTGTTGTGTCTTCTTGAGATTCGTTAGCTAGATCATATAAGGTTTTTAAGTGTGGAATTTCTGGTATGGTGAGCTCCTCATTCATGTTTTGCTCAAGTTCCATGTTTTTTTCTTGCGCTAGTTTTTTCCCGTTGTTAATTGATGTTTTGGCTGCATGTATTTTTGTAAGTTTTAGTTTGCACACATATTTGTACATGTCAATTTTCATATCCGTGTAATTGAAGTGTTTTTCTGGGCTAAATGAGAGACCTTTATTTAATACCTTATGTTCCATAGGTGTAAGAATGTGATCAGAGAGATTGATGATCAGATTTTCCTCCATCAATTTTTCTTGGTTCTGTTTCTCAGGGGATATTGCCTTTTTGCGCCTGGATCTTCGTGTTTTCCTAGTGCTTCTAAAGATTTTGAACTGTTTCTTCCATATCCTCCCTCTGCCTCTGCCTCAACCCTGGCCTTGGTTCTGATTTCGTGACAGATTCTTGTCTAGGTTCACGAGGCGCATTTCCTCTAAAGAAGAGATAGTGTTTGGTACAACTTTGCGAGCAGTTGGCTCTTCATTACCACTGACGTCTGATTCACTTTCTGTTTCACATGTTGGTTTCAAGCTTTTGGTTGCATAACTCATTTTGAGTGCATCAAAACACTTTGCAAATGTTAGGATTTGACCTTGATTGTAGTCTATTTCATCTCTGATATACTTTCTATGTTTACGTTGTTGGATTTCATCCTCATATTTTTCTAGGCGATCATCCATTTCCTTACGTAGTTTTGATGTTTCATCTTTGTCACAGAGACTGATTTTAGCCTCAAGATCTTTAATGGCTGAGTGAATATCCACTAAATCCATTTCCGCATATTTGATGAGGATCCGCATCATATTTTTGCTACATTCTATGTTGTTAGCTCCCCATTCTTCTAGCATGTCAGTGCGTGTATCAGGGTGTGTTGGCATAGTGAATATTCTGAGTCCACGTGGGACTCTGTCAACTTCTAGATATTTTCGGAGTGCGAAAATTTCCCAACTTTTGCTTATCTCTTTTTTGTATTGCTTTTCCACCTGGAAGATTATTTGTTTCAGTGTGGGGTTGAGTTCTTCTGAGGGCATGTTTTTCGTTTGTCCTGATGCTGTTGCTTGGCTGCCAGCTTGAAACATTGTGGCTATTTTTTGGGCACGTTTTGCTTTACGTTGCTCCATTTCCCCTGTTCGATAGTGCTGTATTACTGGCTCTCTTCTGTATTCTTTTTTACTTTTATTATGGAGGGACCTGTACTGTCCTGATTTAGTGCTAAGTATGTTCTTTTACTTACAAGATGATATTAGGTTTGTCCTTATCATTTTTCCCGATTTTTTATACATTCGTCTTCCTTCCTGTCTATTTCTTTTTTTCTTTTTTCCTTTTTTTTTCTCTTTTCCTTAGATTTTGCACTATTTCAGCATAAGTTTGCTTTTTTAGGAAGAGAGGGATCTATTTATCCTTGTCATGATATTTATTTCTTGTTGGTTTTTTAGCAGTGACACCTATTTTCAGAAAATTTGAGATGTCATCAGTGATGTCACTGACCATGTCATGAATGATGTAATATGTGACAACATCAGCAGTGGATTGCGGGCGCGCGAGATGTAGTTAGTACAACTAACTATATCGGAGGAATTTCAATGGTTTTGTTCGAGTGAAATGTCCAGCTAACTATAACACCCCTAAAACCTATTGTTTTTTCAGTGAATTTCTAAGGTTTTTTAAATGCTAATTCCTAACTATATCAGGCCTGAAACCTATGTTTTTTTCAGTGAATATATATATATATACCATCAACAAAAATACATCTCAATTCAGGGGTTTTGTTTCAGCAATTTTATTTCCTTGCCACCATCACCAAAGCGTTTCGACCTTCTCGGTCTTGATCACGGTTAGTTAAGTCCATTTTTGCTTTGCATTGTGGGACATGTCAAACAGTTTTTTTAAAAACTTATTATAAATACAAACAACAATCGTCGTTACGTGTGCACATTATTTCTAATCTTTTGATAGTATGACAATATAGGAAAATGTAGAGAGCTTTATGTCCTTGACAATAACATACACAGACTGTCAGACCCTCCCACATATTCTTACATAACTGTGAGACCTTCTTACATACCCATATACTCATTCAGACCTGCTTTCTTACCATTCACATACTTATACAAACAGTGTGACACCCATTCACATATTCATACAGAGACTCTCCCACCCTCTCCTATACCTGTACAGAGTCTCTCACACACTAACACATATCCATTGAGATTTGTTTTATTCCCATTCATATACTTTTACAGGCAGTATAACATCTAATCCCATACTCAGAGAAACAATCATATGCCCTATCAGATAACTATAGAGACAGTTTATAGCCATTCACATACTGATTGATATACATACTCTGACATTGTCTCAATTATCAATAGAGAGATTGTCACATCTTCTCACATGCTCGTAGATATACTGTTAGACCCTGTTACATACCCATACAGGCACCCTTATACCCATTCACATACCCATACAGAGTCTCTCACACCCTTACACCTACCCATCGAGAATTATTTTATTTCCATTCATATACTTATACAAACATGTTCTCATATACCCATAGACTCTCACACTCTCATACCAATACATAGACTTTTACACCCTTTCACTTAACTGTACAGATAATGTGATAACGTTTGATATACTCATACAGAGACTCTCTGACACTCTTATATACCAGTGTAGACACCATATTTATCCATTTAGATGTCTATACACAGGGCTTTACTCCATTTCACATATGCATTCATAGACTGTCAGAACCTTTCACATGCCTATACAGACACTGTTACAACTATTTATATACCTATAGAGATACTTTCACACTGTCTCAGATATCTATGCAGATACTCTTATAACTATTCACATACCTATACATACACTCTCACACTCTCTGTTAATATGTGCCATTGATTAGTAAATAAACTAGTTACTTAGTGAATTAATAATTATATGTTTTAATCTTGAGTTTAATATATTGTTTATTGTTTTTCCAAATATACCATTTTGAAAAAGAAGATCTACAATGCCTGACAAAACACAAAAAAGAAAGAAACAGTGAAAACAGTATTATCAACTTCAAAGTGAGACGGACAAACACAATAAGGTCGAGCATGTGCAGAGGAAAAAAAGAGAAGCAGTTTCTCAGAAGAATATGTTGTAAAATGCAGAGTGAGAGTACAATGGAATTTGCTCAACAAGTAGAAAAAAGCAAGGAGTAAGTGTTTCACAAAGTAGGAAATGTTCTAAGAAATCAGAGAATTTGTCATGGAGACAGAAACAGTTTTAAGGAGTTAAGAGCTAAAATGTTTCGTACTAGGGTAATACAAAATTTGCAGAAAAGAATGAGAAAATATCAGAGGAGAAGTTATGCATTTAAGCAAAAGCAACATATTGAGAGTGTTGTAGAGAATGAATTTGCTTTGAAGAAGACATTATTTATATTAATATTGAATAGAATGAGGACACTACAGAAAACAGTATTGTGTTTGAAGAAAAGAAGTGCCAGAAAAAGACTTATCAATAGAACACATTTTTGCAAAATCTTTAAAGGTGAATGGAAACATTCATCTAATACAGAACCTTATTTCAACAAGGAGAGCTATTTCCGAGAGAATACACTAGTGCATGCTGTTGATTTGAGTGGTTGTTGTTATGAAGTAAATGATGGTTCTCCTGTTGCAAAAGCGTAGGTGGTCTTTCATCTTTTGCAACAAACACATACATTGGTGGACAAATGTGGTAGATAAGCATTGGTGGAGCTGGATATAGGACTAACAGTCTGCACTATCTCTTGCTCAAATCAGGAAGACCCTAACGTGTTGGAAGATTTGGAGGTGGAACTAGGATACTGGTCATATTCTTTGATAAGATTTGAGGATCCGAATATACAGCGGGAGGTGGCTAGGCAAATAAGCAATTATCAGCGAAAAAACCCGATCTCATAGGGCATTGACTTCACTTATGGTTAGTCATGGCCTGGCTGATGTCTAGAATGCTAAACATTCTTCCGACCCCGGCTACACCAAGATTATTTTATGGTTTCTAGTAAAAGTTTGGCTAAAGTAGGGATTACAAAACTGCCGAAACTTATGTCACATAGCAATCTGTTGGTCCTGGAGGTTGGGATCCAAGGAAATTAAAAGGGTCAGTATGACTGGACCTTCGACAGAAAATTACTGGTGAATGTAGCGTTCATAGACCATATGAGAAGTTGGTTGGTTGGTTATTTTGATATCAACAGGTATAGTGCCTCATGGGGCACTGTATGGGATGCTTTTAATGCAGGGATGAGGGGAGAGATTACTAGCTATGCGGCACACAGCAGGAAGCAGCAGGGGGCCAAGAGGAGGAGCTTGCTTGAAGAATTAGCTAAATTAGAAAAAGAACATATGGTAAGGATTAGGCAGGGGAAGGATGCAGTGCAAATTTAGCTGGAGTCACAATGGTAAAAGTAGAGATAAATAGCTACTATACTCAAAATAGCAGAAGGATTTCAGACTTATAAGAACAAGAGCTATGAATATGGTGAGTCAGTTGGGAAACCTTTAGCCCTACGCGCAAGGCAGAAAGTAACAAGGAAAACTATTGCATCAGTTACAAGGAAAGATGGGAAATCTGCAGCTGATGCTAAGGATATTCTATGTGTGTTTGAAGAATTTTATTGAGAACTATATAACGATGATTGTCAGGTGGCGGGTGTTGGGTTAATGGGGCCGGACCGGGCGGAATAATAGATCAAGCTAGCAGACAGAAATTGGAGGCTGACATAACACTAGAAGAAGTATTAAATGCAGTACACCAACTTGCTTCAAGGAAAGCGGGGGGCCTGAATAAAATATAATTGAAGTTTTATTAAGGTGTTTCAAGTAGAATTAGCAGCTTCCCTGTTAGATCTGTTTTTAGGAGTACAACAGAGTGGGCTTCCTCTTGAGTCCTGGAAAAGTATGACTATTGTAATTTTCCCTAAAAAGAATAAACCCTTGGATAGTCCGACCTTGTACCGACCAATATCCCTTAAAAATTTGGAAGCCAAACTCTATTCTAAGATTTTAGCGGTAAGCCTAGGGAGGATCATAGCTCATCTGGTTACTCCACGGCAACATGGCTTTATACCAGGAAGGGGGACAACTGATCATATAAGGCATGCTATTTCTTTATTTCACATTGCTGAAGTGACTGGGTGTCAGATGGCTATGATCCTCCTCGATGCTGAAAAAGCATTTTATCGGATGGCACAGGGATACTATAGGATGTCTAGAGGTAAAGGGATTCGACCCAGAATGAATACCGCTATTTAGGCAATGTATGCGGACCCCTATGCCAGACTCCAATTAATGGGTGTAGAATCAGGAAGGATAGATGTGGGACAAGACAGGGGTGCCCCTGCTCTCCAATTGTATTTGCCTTCTATATTAACCCCTTTATTGAGTACATTTTACAGAATCAGGCAATAAAAATGATTACAACGAATGGCTATGAAACAAAGGAATTGGCTTCTGCAGATGATATTGCTATTGTTACCAGTGATCCTGATAAGGCAATGAAGGAGGTAGAAGTTATGGCTGGGGAGTACGGACGATACTCAGGGTATTTATTGTATCGGGAGAAGACGCAGACTATCTGCACAGAGAACATTGACTGTTTTGATACCCGTGGATACTGCCATATATCTTGGAACTAGGAGTAATCCTGAAATAATCAAATTAACTTTAACCCCTTGACTTGTAAAATATCTTCTGATTTAAGGCATATGAATGGATTGCATCTATCAATAATTGGTAGGAGTAATATTCTTAAAATGGTAATGTTACCAAAGATACTCTACTTGTTTAGATGTATCCCAGTAAAGATCAAGGGGTCTATACTCAAGAAATTGGATTGTATCTTTATAAATTTGGTATGGCAATATGGAAAGGTTAGGCGATGTCTGAAACTTTTAACTCTCCCGCAGGAACGATGTGGCTGGGTAGTTCCTAGCCTTTTGTTCTATCATTGGTTGGCCCTCCTACAACAAATGGGAATATTATTTTCAGCTGAAAGTAAAGATCAGGAAGGCTATATGGTTTCTCTAACTATCTACAAGTTTGCAATCGAGCGAGCAGCGCGTGGCCCATTGCTCAGATAATTAGAGCTGAGATACTTCAAAAAAGTACGTTTCAAGAGCGTAATTAATGCCTGAAAAGTTTGGGGTAAGGTGCAAAAATTTATGAAGATCTCTAGATATAATAAATACACACCATTGTGGCAATTTCCCCTTTTCCCACCTTTCTTTTATGATATAATCAGAAGATAATGGGAGATATTGGGCCTCACTAGGATTGGGGATATGTTTTTATCAGGGCAACTGTGTTTGTTTTTAAATTTACAGCGGGACATTGGAATTCCTGCCAGCTCATACCTTAAATATCTACAAGCAAAAAAAGGAATTTTTTTACCAAATTAGGGCAGATATTTTCTTAGATAAAATCCCACTCTTAGAGGCAATCAACCACACTGGCTGTAAAAGAGGGTTATTTACAATGTCCTATTGGACTGTATGCCTGATGATCTGGAAAGAACTGAAGCACCATGGGCTAGGAAATTAGAGGAGGATGACACTGATTTAGATATGTCCATTGTACTAGCCTCAAAAATCTTCCTTTCATTAAGCTTGAAGTCTCAACACTATCAAACAATATTTAATCTATATTTTACTCCAGCAAAGCTATTTGGATGGGGTAAAAGGGAAGATGATAGGTGCCCCAGGTGTGGGGCTGGCCTTGCTGATGTGATACATATGTTCTACAGCTGCGATAAGTTACAACCCTTGAAAAAATTTTTAGAGGCATTATGGGAGAAATTATCGGGGAGAAAGATATGTCTTAGCCCACTGATCATGTTACTTGGGTATGACAACAACAACAGACCAGACTCGACCCAAATTGATTTCATCTTTATCTCTGTCACAATCGCTAGGCGGCTAATTGCAACAAGATGGAAAGATCCAGAACCTCCACTTTTTAGGCGTTTCCCGGTCACACTATGGGTATATACAACCAAGAAATAATCTTATATAATTGTAAGGTTGGACAATCTAGGAAGCTGGGACGAAAGCTTTGGGCACCCCTGTCCAACTGGCTGATTGGCGGTCTTGGCTATGGAGACTGGCTTGCCTCTGGGCATTAATAGTTTTTAAGAAAATCAATAGGCTCAACCAATGAATTAATTAAATAAGGCAGCAAGCCTTCTCTCTGCTACATGTAATGCTTTCTTTAGTTATTATACCATGCATGAAATATGGGATTATTATAGCTGTATGCTGATTTTTAGGTCTCGCCTTGCTATCGCGTAAGCGATTGCAAAGCGAGACTATAGAATACGGGTTTCAAAAGTGCTCCCAAAAAGCGGATTTCATGGCTAGCACGCGCACAATCACGCGCATCGTGCCGCCATGCAATCCGCCTTTTGGGAGCACTTCAAAGGGTCCGCTCCCCCGCCCCCAAGTGTGCGCACGCGCCACGCTCCGCCGGGCTTGTTTTTAAACGTAAACAAAACAGCTGCTGCTTGTTAATTAGTGCAGCGCGCGCAGCGCGCGCGGCGTGCACCACTCTCTCCCCCACCTTACTGGCCCCTCACTCGGTGCCCTGCCAGGCACTTGGTGTGGTCGCTGCTTCTTAAATGGTTAAATTTGAACTTGGTCTTTGATGTTCCGACTGCAAAGGGTGACGAGCAACAAACGTAGTAGTACCTCGCACCAACATCGTTGGGCCCCAGAGCTTCACTTTCTACTGTGTGGAAGTGCGATAAAAGGAGCGAGCCGGTTAGTGTTTCAAATATCTTTGAATCCAGGAGCCAGCTTCTACGTTTATCCGCCGAATGTTAATGCTGAGTTAGTGTGTGTAAAATATGAATGGCGCTTTTTAAATTGTAAATTGTACTTTTGAGACACCCTATGCAAGGAAAAATTCCCTTTTTCATGTACGTGTGTTCTAAATTTCCTAAACATTTCACCTCCTATTAGCATGAGCTGCTGCGTGGAATTTTAATTGAAACCTGGTGTGTCTGCCGGGAGAGTTTCTTTCAGATCCTAAAAACGTTGGCAGTGGGTGTTTTATCTTCCATTTGAAATAACAGTGGATTTTCGTGTAAAGTGTGCTCAGCCCATACCTGACACATTGATTGAAAGCAGCTCCCCATGATCATTTGTTTCCCTAGTGTTCCTGCGGTGATATGGCCAGGAAGTTATAAGGCATCTGAGACCGTTTTCTTTCCCTGTTGGGCGAGCGACGGAACTAAACTGACAGCAGGCTGATGCTCGTCTCGGAAATCATGCACGATGACATCCGCACCTCCAGGCAACTACAACCCTCTTTCCTCGCTGCTGCTTTTTCACAACTCCCCCCTCCCCCCCTGCTTATCAGCTCACACAAGACGCACACCTCAGGCTCATTCAATGCACACCCACCCTCCGTTACCACCATCGTTCCCTGCTGACTGGCCACAAGTGCCAGTGACTGCTGTTTCCTGAAATTTGCACAGATTGTTACCCAGCTGCGACGTGTTTACTGTTCAGTCCTTAGTTTATTATAAATAAATACTTGCAGTTTTTCTAGGGAGCCAGTTAAGCCAGATTTACATAATACCAAGGCTGCTTTAATGGTGATTCCACTAGGAGCCTCTTTTTTTTTTCCTCCACTCTACATTTCAAATATCAGTTTTGAAGGTTCTTTTTCAACCCTACTTTCTCCATTATGCCATTGCCTTGCTCTGTTTCTCCTTCATTGGCTCTTTTCATCTCTAGCCCTAGGTCAAACTCTGAAGATGAAAATGTTTTCTTGGTTATATAAAAAGTAACAAAAATGCTTAGAACACATTTGGAATGCGCGCCCCGCCAAGCGCGCGTGCCACGCTCCACCGGGCTTCTTGTGTGCTTCACGAAAGATATGTATTTTATGGATGCTGCTGCACCCCACATGCCATGATAATCATTCCAACTGGTGGTGTTAACTTTTCTAAACTATGCACTCCCCTTACAGCCTTTCAGGCACAGTAATGTATCTTTTCTGTTTCATAAACGGCACCACATTTTACATGTTTACAGCTCGTCTGAGCTTGTTTTTTCATGCTCGCGGCACCCATTTCCCGGCCGCCGTTTAATGATGCTTTTTTGGGGGGGTTTTTGGGGCCTCCCTCGACCCCATGTGCGAAGGTGGCAGGGCTCGCCAACCCCGGGATGTACTCCGCTGGCGCTGCTCCGACTAATCTCACTCAGCGTCCAAGGGGGAGGGGGCTTTCTGCTTCGCCATTTTGCTCGTTTTAAGAGTCTTATCATTTCCACTAACTTTTTGAAAGTTGAATAACTACCTATTTAGCGCCGATAACACAACACATTATTTGCTTTACGTTCCTCTTTTTTAAGAGCAATTTGGGAAGGCACCTCGAGTCTGTCTTTTACCCTCACCGGCACTTTTGCACATCATTTACCCGTTTTAACAAACCGGACTATGAGTCTGTCTTCTATCGCCATGATCGCAGTAATCTTTGAACACCGTTTCACTTCCAAGACGTGCACCTGTTTTAATCACACACATTCAGGTTTGAAGCAATTCACGCTTTTGAATTACACGGAAGGAACAAACATGCGCCTTTTCGCTGACACGCGGGTAAGTTATTTACTCCACCAAAATGCATCGCACAAGGGTAACTTGAAACTTTATATTATTTACAGCTCGAGGACACAACGTTTTTTCGCTTTTGAATAAAGGATCTGACGTAAGGTTAAAGCATGCTTTCACCCAGCTCCTTACTGAAACCGTTGCTACATAAATCACGAACTTTTTCCTAACGCACTCGCGTTGAGTTCACATTGGAACGGCACCGGCCACAACTTTTTAATTCTCAAATGAGGCACGAATTCACTCCATGATTAAATGCATGTATTTGTTTATTCACAAACTTCACTGTTATACGCACAATTGTATCTTTTCGATAACTATGTAGGACTTTTCGCCACACGCCTGACTCTGCCCTTGAACCCTGCAGCACCTGTTCTCCTAACTCATGCTGCCCCTCCACCCTTGAGCCGTACTGCACCTGTTCTCTTTCCTTCGGCTGCAGCAGCACCTCCACCCTTGAGCTGTGCTGCACCTGTTCTGCTCCCTCCTGTTGCAGCTGTCCCTCCATCCTTGAGCCGTGCTACACTTGTTCTCTTCCCTCCTGCTGCAGCTGCCCCTCCACCCGTGAGCAGTGCTGCACCTGTGCTACTCCCTGCTGCTGCAGCTGCCCTTCCACCCCTGAACCCTGTAGCACCTGCTGTCCTCCCTCCTGCTCCCCCTCCACCCTTGAGCCGTGCTGCACCTGTTCTCCTGACCAGTGGTCATGCTGCCCGTCTTCCCATCTTGCCCATTGCACCTCTCTGCATGGAGTTTCTCATCGTACAGAGAAGCAGGGCGCACTGCCCCCTTGTGGAGGGACAGTCAAGCCTCTTTCGCAGCACCCTGCCTAGCTAGCTGCTTGTAACATAATGCTCTCAATTTTAGCGTGCATATAATATTCAGGTAGTTCTTCCATATGTGCTCTTCTGATTGTCTCCTGCAGTGGTGTAATTGCATATATGTCAAATTATCACTCCACTGCAAACAATAAATATAATTAAAAAACAGTGTCATTTACAATGCCAGAAGCTCCAACTTTTAATAATGCGAGACCTATTGCATTGCAAATGCTTGTTCTTATTTATCTTTCTCTTTTTTCTTCTCTAAGTTAAGATGGCATTAATGGCTATTTTAAAGTATTTACTCTCTAAGGTATGTTTCTATCCTATTTGTATGTCATCATTATGTAAAATGATTGTATGCTCTTATCTCTGGGAAACAAAATAAAAAATAAAAAACAGCAAAAGAGGAGCTGGTTGTAAGGAATGTAGAGGAAGTGATAGCTGAGGAGGTGCAAGGAAGATGTACACAGGCCCCAGTATACAAATGGGATTGCAGTAGTATTTGTAGTATTCATAAGGAATCAATTGATTTATTATTGAATTCCATATGTGACTTTCCAAGCAGAAGTTTGAAAAAGCAAATTTCAATTTTGTAAGGATTAGATTCATGTAAAGTTGGGAAATACAGTAATTTACACGGACATTCTCTGGCATGTCTTTCAAGGAACGTTTGTAGAAGCAGATTTCATAATTTCAGGATGTTAGGTGGTATCCACTCAAAAATACGAACTTTGGTTAGAAGTCTTTACTATGTAAAAAGTCCTGCATTATGTTTAGGAGAAATTAATCGATGGTTATTGTATGGGACATTAGCAGAGGTTCAGAAAGTTTGTGAAAATATTGAGTTTTGGTTCATTGGTCTAGAAAAAGAGTTTAGGGAAAATGAAGAGTTGGGAGTTGGAGGTGTAGAGGAACAAGATACAGAAATTACAACGGAAAACTTTGCTTACGACATTGCAAAGTTTAACACAGTTTCCTCAGAAGGACCAAACTGGGTTTTGGATTTGTTGTCTATGCACACTCACTACAAAACACAAACTCAGACTGTAGTTGTATACTCTAAATTTGAAAAAAAGAATAATGATGAGTGTCCAGAATTTGGTGCATAGCTATTTCTTGAAGAAAGATTTGATTTGTCTACTGTAAGTACTGTAATGAACAATTGTATCAATTCCACAAGCGTTCAAATCATTGAATGTTTATGAATCAATTCTTGTACAACAGATATATTATTTTCAAGCAATAGTTCATGTGGAGCCAAAGACAGGGAAATTATCTCCAACTGAGCTCCAGAGAGGACTAAAAGGAAGAGTTGTGTATTTGTCTTTAGATTTTAAGAAGAATATTGAAACTCTACACGTAGACAGAAAGATAGAAGAACCACTTATCATTTTAGTAAAGGGGGTTCCAACAAAGAATAGAACAATTTAGCAAGAGTTAGTAGATGTTAATAAAGTTAAACAAGAAACATTATACCTTGTTGAAAATAATATTCACTATAGAAATGTTGATGTTGCTGAAAAGGAAATGTGCATACAAGATGATACCTTAACATCATGCGGACAGATTGAATAAGTGGATTGATCTAGATCAGGAGAAATTTCTGAACACTATAGCATCCACTCTCTGCATTCTAAAGACGTTATTGGTGATGGTATAGACTTGTTTCAAATGAAGCAAGCAAAAGGAAGTCCCTTGAGTATCTGGGAAAAAAGATAAGAGGCTTGTTGCTTTCCGTAACTGTTTCCCACTACAGTAGGTAGACAGTATGATGACTTTCCTGTACAGATACCAGGAGCTGAATACCGCTCAACATTGTTATATTTCGAGGATCTAAGATTTTGTCGGTGCATTTCATATATATTTCATCTCCTGTTTGAAAGTGATTTGTCTGGACCTTCTTATGCTGTGAATCATATATTGAAGAAAGGAGCAAATTTAAAAAAATTGTCTGCAAGGAGATTTGTTGATAAAGTTCCAGAAAAAGATGTAAACGTGGAATATAACTTGATACATTTGATGGCATGCCAATGGGGAACAAATGAGTATTGGTATTGGAATCATGGAGAAGTGTATGTTGAGAAACCTAGGAGCACCTACTTGGTGTGTTATGCTGAATACTCATGGGATGATCTGCTTGAATTTTTGAGAGAGGCAAATTCAAATATTGGGGACATTAATGTAAAAGTGTAAGTTTAGGCCTTGCAAGTAGACAAAATAGAGTGTTCATGTCTTTTCCGGAAATTCAGTATTTAGCAGAGTTTGACCAAGAAAGTACAGTTATAGTAAAAACAAACATGTTGGATACATACTACCCCAGAAGAATTCTAAACTTGTGAAACATGTGCCTATTTGAAATTCTTCAGTACTACAGATACCAAAGCAATGTAAAAGAAAACACAGAAGAAGGCAAATTTGCTGTTTGTTCTTGGAAGTGATGGTTGTTTAGTGAAACATGCAAATGGAAATTTGATTAACCACAGGAAATTTAGTTGCCAAACTCAAGAGAAAAGAGAGTTTTTATATTTGGCACTTCTTCAACTTAACAAATCTTGGCGTACAGAATCTGAGTTACTTGAAGGTTATGATTGCTATGAAGATTAATTTAATGCTGTAAAAATTGTATTTAGTGTTCAGTCTCCCAAAATTATATGCAAATGTTCAATGATAAAATTCAACAAGAAGAACCAATTACTAGGTAGCTAGGGAAAGTTCTAAAAGCAGTCAAAGTTCTGCACCATTTAGTCAAGATCCTCTTGGAGCACCTATTATTCAAAATGAACTGCAATAGCAGTAAATGAGGTGGAAACTGCAATGGAACAAGCTAGACAGGAATTTGAAGATCTGGAACAGTTAGTTGCACAACTCAACAACGAACAGAAAGTCACTCATATAGAAGTAAAAAAGAATGTAGGACATGGATTTCTCCACATCAAGAAATAATTCAGTTGCTCTTCCTTTAAACCAATTCTGTTGTACATTAGTGGTCAAGCTGGCACAGGCAAAAGGTTTTTAATTAAAGTGCTAACTGCTTACCTACAGAGAACAACAGAATCAAATGTGTCATGTAGTGACAGCACCAACAGGATTAGCTGCACACAATATTAAAGGAATTACTCTGCTTCAGCAACTAATACTACCTGTTGAACATGACAATGTACTAGAATACCAGAAGTTATCTGGTGAAGCATGTTGTAGTGCCCTACAGTTTGACATGCTGTTTTCCATGTTCTGGCTGTGCTGCTAAGGTTGCATGCTCCATCCCAGAACGTGCCTGTCCTAAGAATGTTGACGATTGAATCTTGTCAGTTACAGCTTGGACCTGGAGGATGAGGTCTCTATCCTACATTAAACCTTCTGTCTACCGCCTCAAGCATGTGCTGCAGTTTTTGTTAAAGGGTGCCACTTACCTTGTTTTGGCGACGAGTGAAACTACAAACATCATCCTTAAAGAGGTCTTCTCTACAACCCCTGCTCATCTCTGCTTTGTTCAGCTAAATAAAGTGGTATCAACTCTTCACCCGATTCTTCATCTGCGCCTCCCAGTCAGGTACTTTGTTTCTCAGCCGGGTGCGGGCCTGATGTCTACTTCGGCTTCGGTGTAACGCGCCCCGCATGCTTGGGTGTTCTTTTGACCTTCAATTGTGTGCGCTAGATGACTGCCAGACACTTTGGGCTTTCCGCTCCTGTGTACCATCTCATGCAAGACTGGGGCGCCTAACTTTGCCTATCTCTGCATCCCTTCGCTAAACACGAAGGACACAAGTACATGCCTGACTCTACCTGACTCTGATGTCCCTACGCTAGCGTCATTTACGTGGCGGCCATCTTAAGGTGCCTGACACTGTCTTCTTGCTTTTTCTCCGCAATATCTCCACGCTGATACCTTTATGATACATCATCCTGCCTCACACTGATAACCTTTGCTCTGGCTGTTTTATTCACACAGCAGCTGAACACTATTTGTGTTACTGCCAATTAATGTGCCTGACTTTGCCTGCTTTTCCTTCTCGAGTGCAATTCCCCTTCATGTGCAAGGCTTTCTTAGTTACGCTGATCTGCACAGCTGAAGTGCAGGTTAAACATTTTCACAGTGTTGCACGCTCATGCTGATTTGCACAGCTGATGTGCAGATTTTATTGCTCACTGTATCTTCACGTCGTCTACGCTGATTTGCACAGCTGATTGGCAAATCGTACTGCTACCCATCTCCACTTGCTGGTAACTTTGTGAGCTCCATTTCTTTGGATGTTATTTACGCTGATCTGCACAGCACTTTGGCAGATCGTCATATTATTAACATTAAGCACATTTTATTACTTATGCCAGTTGGCTTAATATTTGTCTGTAGTTCTATTTGCTTTCTTGCCTGTTTAGAGTCTCCATTTGTCTACCATGCAAAGCGTCACTGCTCCTCCGATCTTTTTATCATCTCCAGGGGATCCTTTCATACCCTGGCCAAAGAGGAAGAAAGTCTTCTCTAACTATGCCAGAGTTTGCGGCACGTTCTTAAGTGCAGAGAGAATATTTCTTTGTTTTTACATTGTTTAGGTTCTGAAGGGCAAAAGGTATGCGAACATCTACCAGATCTTCCGGACAACGAATCTTCCACTTTGAATGAGTACGAGATTTGTATAAAAAAATGGACTTGCATTATCTTCCCAAGGTGAGCAGGATTTTGGAGCGATATCACTTTGGGAAGTGGATCCTAAGGCAGTCTGTTGAAAAATATAGCATGGTATTGCGTAAACTTGCATCAACTTGTTCCTTTGGTGTAAGTTTAGAAGAAAGGTTGAGTGATCAGTTAATGCTAGGTTGTACAATTGATAAAGCCAAGGATAGTCTCTGGAAGAAGATAATCCTCCACTACAAGAAGTAATTACCATCTTGAAAATGCATGAGCATTCTAAGGCGTGTGTTGAGGCTATTTGCAAGGATGCCATGTTTCCAAAATTAAGAGTGAGGTAGTCAAGGAAGTGAGGTTTGGGTCAGCTGATAAGCTCACAAGGCTACTTCTGACAGTACCTCTGGAGTGACGAAAGCCTCACACCACTACTCGAGTCTGAAAACATTTCAGGGTAAGTGTTTCAAGTGTGGGAATTCAGTTCTCATGGTGAATTTTAAGGACTGTCCGGGGTGGAAAGTTGTCTGCTCTCTGTAAGAAAAGGGGCATTTCTCTAAGTGCTGCAGATCCAAGAAGGATCAGAAGAAAGTTAGGGAATTTGACATTTATGATCAGTCTGATCAAGAGGTCATCATTTGTCAGATTAGAGATCGGACTGTTGAGGGACCTTTTGAACAAGTGCTAATTAATGACGAGTCAGTTAACATGCTATTTAAGTAGGGTGTGAAAATTACTCTCATTCCAAAGGGGTTCTATGAGATACAGCTTTCTGGAAAGGTGGATCTCAACAAGCCCGATATAATACCTAGGGGTTGTGGTGGTGAAGTCATTAATATTTTTGGGACACCATTTAATTTAAAGGAAGGATTGTTCCAGGGAAAATCTACATCTCAATGAAAGGTGACTCTCTTATTAGTTGGTGTGACCAGCGGGACTTACATGTTTACTTGGATCCCGATGAATCTGCCTCTGTGTGCCTGAGAGAGTTACCTGTGGTTGAGACTGTGAGCGGGGGCAGTGAAACTTGGGTAGCAAAGTTTCCGAACGTTTTTGTTAATGTTTTAGGTTGCCTCAAGAATTATGTACATCTTGTAGAGTTGAAGTCTGATGGCACTCCTAAAGTAGCAAAAGTTAGGAATGTACCGTTGCTGGTTGAGAGCAGCATGAGAGCAGAATTGGATAAACTATTGAACAGTGGAGTCATTCAAGTCGAGGCCATGGAATGAATTTCTCCTGTGATGATGGCTCACAAGCCAATGGAGAGGCAAGGTTCGCTAATGACTTGAGCGAACTGAACAAGGCAGTTGTGGTGGACCATTACCCCCTTCCAAATATTTCAGAGATGTTGTAGTGTCTAGGCGGTGCCACTCACTCCTCAACTTTGGACCTTTCCTCTGCATACCATCAAGTCACACTTCATCCCTCTTGTCAAGACCTCACAGCTTTTATTACGCCCTTTGGAACTTTTAAATTCCTTAGGATGCCTTTTAGTCTAATCTCTGCAGCCTCGGTGTTTCAGAGGATGATGGAGAACGTTCTGCGTGGTATTGATGGCATCAAGATATATCAGGATGACGTGCTTGTTCATGGGGTGGATTTGGAGGAACATGACAAAAGGTTGACTGAGGTATTAAGCAAGTTGTAAGACTCTGTTCTTACACTTAGATTGGACAAATGCAAGTGTGATGTGGGGGAGATTGAATATTTGGGGCATTTGGTATCAGGGTCTGGCACTAAACCCAAACCCTCTTTAGTGGGCACTATTTTTTGTCTCGGCTATCCTGAAAACAAAGATGAACTACTGAAGTTCTGAAGTATGGCCGAGTTCTATAATAAATTTGTGCCTAACTTTGTGCTGAAGACTGAGAACATGAGAGGGCTTTTGAGGAAAGGATGTGAATTTGTGTGGAGTCAAACATGTTGTGATGAGTTTGATTTGGTCAAGAAATGTTTGAATGAGGCTCCCAATTTGGCAAGTTTCGATCCCTCAAAAGATTTGTTTGTGATGACTGATGCAAGTTCCAAGGTGTTGGGTGCAGTCTTACTACAAAATGGGAAAGATTCAGCGAACACCATTTTCTTCATTCCAAGACCCCTTAGAGGTGCAGAATGTAGCTACTCAGTGGTAGAAAAAGAAGCGCTGGGGGTTTACTGGCCAATTCGCAAACTCAAGAAGTGTGTGTGGGGCCAGCGTTTTGGTGTCATTTCAGATCACAAACCTTTGAAAGAGGTGTTTGGGAAGAAAGGAGTAGACTTTGTCTCACATAGAATAAGGAAATGGGTGGTTGCATTACAAGAGTTTGAGTTTGGTGCTCGTATTTACCAGGGTCAAAGAACATTTTAGCTGATTGTCTCTCTAGGCATGGTGGTTGTCCTGACACCCTATATTGCCTGGATACCGGTGATTATTTTGCTGGTGAGGACATTGAAGAAGAGTTTAATGTTTGTCTGGTTAGTGAAGGTATCATAACTGAAGCTGGGTGGATGGATGCTCTGAGTGCTGACTCCACATTGCAACATGTACATGAAGGATGGGGTGAGAAACACAATTGTGGAGACTAGCTTAAGGGTTTTGGTGCATAAAGGATGAATTGGCTGTGTTGAATGGATTACTTATGAGGGGTAGCAGATTGGTGGTGTCTGAGAATTTCCAAGACAAATTAGTGGCAAATGTCCCTGCGGGCCATATGGGTATCGCCAAGACCAAGGAGAGGATTAGGGAGGCCTACTGTTGGCCTGCCATGGATGTGCACATCAAAAGGAGTGTACATAATTGCTCTCAGTGTGCGTGTCGTGACAAAATTCTCAAGTGTAGAACTCAACCCATGGTGCTCACAAAAACAAGCGAGTGGTCCTTGGATGGACATGGCTGTAGACATTTTGGGTCCGGTGAGGTTAAGATCACAGGACCACTATGTCTTAGTCTGTCTTCACATGCTCTCCAGGTGGCCTGAGGTCAAGTCTGTGGATTCTGGGGCGGTTATCAACTTTTTGGAGGACCTCTTCAAGAGTGAAGGGTTGCCAGCCTCCATCTTGTCTGATAATGGTGTTCAGTTCACTTCTGGTGTGGTAGAAGAGTTTTTGAGAGAGAGAGGTATTAATCATAAGCGGGCTGCACTGTATGTCCCGAATGCAATGGCGTTTAGGAAAGGTTTGTGAAGGTTCTTAAGGAGGTCACACTACCCAACCCCCATGGACCGACCACCACTGCGTCCATTTCACGTTCAGCACCATCACCGTACCCAAGCCCGCCCCACGCCTGCCACGAAGGAACTGGAGCAAGGTCACAGAGGAAATCCTCAACAGCACCCTCCTCCAAGACCCCCCCAGTGCCACGACCGACACTAACTCCGCAGCCAAAGAACTTCACCACTGGATCTCCCACTGCACCGACAAGCTCGCACCTCTCCGCCCGCCACCAAACAACGCCCTCTAAAAGCCGCCTGGTTCACCGCAGAACTTCAAGAAGCCAGACTATCCTGCAGACGCCTGGAGAAAACCTGGCGAAACCTGAGAACCACGGAATTGCGGAACAACCACAAGAGCGTCTTGAAGGATTACCACCAGCGCATAAGAGACACCAAACGGACATTCATAAGAGACAAAGTCCAGACCAACGTATCCAACACCAAGGAACTGTTCAACATCATAGAGCAGTTCACCAAACCCAACTGCAAATCCATGGACGTCACACCCACCCAGGAACTCTGCGACAAGCTCAGCTCCTACTTCCATCTGAAGATCAAGGCCCTCTACGACAACTTCAGCGAACCTATGACGAACACCACCCCCCAACCTACCGCCGCTGACAAACCTACCATCACATCCTGGGACCCCGCGACCACCGAACTCATCAACTCGACCATGAAGAAAACCCACTCATGCGCCCCAATGGACCCCTGCCCACCACACATATTCCACAGAGCCGCCGCCACCATTGCACCCGAACTAGTTCGAACCATCAACGCCTCCCCCAGGTCAGGTATCTGCCCAGACGACTGAAACGGGCTGAGGTAAAACCCCTCCTAAAAAAACCAACGTCCGACCCTACGGACCTGAAAAATTACCGGCCCATCTCTCTCCTCCCCTTTGCGGCCAAAGTCACAGAGAGAATCGTAAACACCTAGCTGACCGCCTTCATAGAGGAGAACTCCATCCTGGACGCCTCTCAGTCTGGATTCCGCAGCAACCACAGCACCGAGATCGCCCTACTCGCTGCTACCGGCGACATCCGCATGCTACTGGACTAGGGACACATTGCGGCCCTCATACTTCTTGACCTCTCTGCAGCTTTCGACACCGTCTCACATTACACGCTCGCTGCCAGAATGCACGACGCGGGAATACAAGGAGTCGCCCTTGACTGGATCTGATCCTTCCTCTCTGACAGGTCCCAGAGGATCCAACTCCCACCCTTCCTCTCCAAACCCACGGAAATCAGCTGAGGAGTACCCCAGGGATCATCTCTCAGCCCCACGCTCTTCAATATCTACATTGCCCCCCTCACCGCCATCGTCAGACATCATGGACTCAACATTGTATCCTATGCCGACGACAGCCAACTCATCCTCTCGCTCACAAAGAATCCCGAAGACACCAGACTCTGCTTCTAGGAAGGAATGAATAACGTGGCAGCCTGGATGAAGGACAGCTGCCTGAAGCTAAACTCAGAGAAAACGGAGATCCTCATCCTCGGACCTCTCACCACCGCCTGGGACAACGCCTGGTGGCCACCCGCCCTCGGGAGCCCACCCACCCCTACAGACCACGCTCAGAACCTCTGCATCATCCTGGACTCCTCCCTCTCCGTGAACCACCAGATCAACGCTGTCGCCTCCACCAGCTTCAACTGCCTCCGTATCCTCCACAAGATCTTCAAATGGATCCCCCGACTGCAGAAGAACCATCCCCCACGCACTCATAACCATCAGACTGGACTACGGAAACTCCCTCTACGCCAGAATCAACAAAACTCTTCTATGCAGACTACAAACCATCCAGAACGCCGCTGCCAGACTTGTCCTCTGGACTCCGCGCCAGGAGCACATGACCCAACACATACGATGCCTCCACTGGCTCCCCGTCGAAAAGAGGGTCACCTTCAAACTCCTCACCCACGCCTACAAATCCCTCAACAACATCGGACCCAATTACCTCAACGAGAGACTGTCCTTCCACGTACCCAAGAGGAACCTCCGCTCCGCCGATCTCACCCTGGCAGAGGTTCCCCGCAGCCGAAGAAAGAGAACCGGCGGGAGAGCTTTCTCTAACATCGCAGTGAAAACCTGGAAGGAGCTCCCCGTGAACATCAGACGCTCCCCCAACCTGCACACGTTCAGGAAGGACCTCAAGACCTGGCTCTTCGACTGACCCGGAGCCGCTACTCCCTCCCCCCCTGCCAGCACCTTGAGACCTTCACGGGTGAGTAGCGTGCTATATATACCCCTGATTGATTTATTGATATGCAATTAGCAGTCATTTCTGGTAATGACTGTGAAGAAGTAGTAAAGAAAAAGGTGTGTGAGCACAGGTTCACTCCTCATTTTTCCACTGGGGTTGTGCCCTTTAGGTTGTTCAAAGGGAGGGCGGCCAACATTGAGGTGACTCCGTTATGGGTTACGTCTAGAAGAAAGGAGGCAGGCTGTGCTGTGGACTGCACTGAGGGATGGAAGGAGAAAAAGCTGGAAAAAATGGAAAAGAGGAAAATGTGTTTCGATGTGAGGAAAGCTGTGAAGAAAACAGTGGCTGTGGTTGGTGACTGGGTTAGGGCAAAACTACTGAAAAGAAGAATCGTTAAGTCTAAGTTTGGTCAACCTATAAAGGTCATCAAGCTGTTAGGTAATGCTGTTAAAACTCAGGATCAAAATGAGGTAAGTGGCACCCTTTAACAAGAACTGCAGCACACGTTTAAGGTGGTAGACAGAAGGTTTAATGTAGGATACATCCATAGAGACCTCATCCTCTAGGTCCAAGCTGTAACTCACAAGATTCAATCGTCAACATTCTTATGACAGACACGTTCTGGAATAGAGCATGCAACCTTAGCAAACAGCCAGAACATGGAAAGCAGCATGTCAAACTGTAAGACACCACATCTGTCATGAGCTGGTAAGAGTTTTGAAGAAAATGAATCTTTTAATCATTGATGAAGTAAGCATGGTCTCAAACTTAATTCTTACTTCTATTCATCTACGAACGCAGCACATTTTAAGAACAGAGTACGATGTTCTATTCGGAGGAAAGCATTTAATTGTTTTTGGTGACCTCTTGCAGCTAACCCCCGTAAAAGAAGAACCTGTTTTCATGACCCTTGTCCATGAACAAACACGTAATTTCTCAGGAAGTATTCGAAATGTAAATATATTGCTGAATTTCCAATACAAGGAACTGTTGAGAAATATGCATCAAGTATCTGATTGGTTATATGGAAATATACTAAAGGACATTTCAGTTTGAATTTTTACCAAGGAAGGTAAGAGTACCTTAGAAAGTCTGCTTATCAAAAAACTATTCTCCTGTAAGAAAACACCAGCATAGCTCATGTTCAAGTTTATTGAAGATGGAAACTCAATCCTGTGTTTAATGCCTACAGAGTGCAGTAATTTCAATGAAGAATTACCGAAACTGGAAAACAAGGAAATTATTGAACTAACAATTATTGACAAAATAGAGCATCAGGCAGTAACAATACAGTTGACTGAAACACTGCAAATCAAATTGGATTATTTAGAAAAATCTGTTTCTAGAACTGCTGGACTAGAAAAGTGTTTACGTGTTTGTAGAAATTGTAGAGTAATTTGAAGGCAAAATTTAAATGATGAGGACGGCTTATTAAATGGAGCAATGGGTAAAGTAATTGATTTTATTAATTTTCCGAATAGAAATGAAATTGAATATGTAGCTGTAAATTTGATCAGATTGCTGGCGTGAAACAAATTAGCCCGTGTGTTGTACATCTCTTGCTTGTCAAAGACTTATATGTGAGGCGGCACCAGTTCCCATTTTCTCTAGCGTATGCGGTAATTATCCACAAATCTCAGGGAGTAAGTGTCGATGCAGCTTTTATTAACACTGGTAGTAGTGAATTCAAATAAGGTATGTCATACATTGCATTGTCACGAGTTAGGACATTGTCAGGTTTGTTTTTACTTCATTTTGATGAAAACAAAGTTAGTGCTGACACTAGTTGTGCTAGAGAGTATAATCAGTTGAGAATTCTATATGCTCCTCACTTAGGACAGTATCCCATTTATGAGAAACAGACAATCTGTCCTAAACGGAAACTTAGTAAGCAATCAATGAATTTTCTGCTAAAGAAGCAAAAGATAGAAAAAGTTGAGGATAAGAAGAAGAAAAAACAGGAAAATGAAGGCGAAATTATAGGCTTTCAGTTGGAAAATACTAATGGTATGAACTGCTATGCTAATGTAGTTCTGAATATAGCATTTAATTTGCCACATCTAGTAAATGCGATTGAGCATAAAGGATACAGCAGGTTCTGCTCAGAACTATATCGTTTGCTACAAAATTTACATAGTAGTAGGACTGTACTACATTCTGCTTCAGGAATACAACATACAGTGGACACCATCACTGGATCTGTATAATTTTCTCAGAGCTCTCAACAAGACACACAAGAGTTTAATATGGTTATCCTTGGACTTTTGGACTTTTGGAAGAAGAAGAAGTGAATATTGAAGAGTTATTTGGTGTAAGTTACAAATGGAATCATAATTGTGTGGATTGCTGTTTTATATCTGCTACTAATATAATTTCTGAACGGTTCATCTATTAAACATTACCGGATTCAAAAACTGTACCATTTGACATTCTCATAAAAAATGCAAACCACAACATAGCCTGCCCAAATTGTAGATCTGGTTGTATGCCTATGTTATTGATACACAGAAGTGGTAAATACAATATATTGATGCTTTAAAGATGTAAGGTAGAAGGATCAAAAATAGTAACATAAATTTCAAACTTTAAAGCTAGAAAAATTTCAATTTCTGGAAGAACATATACAATGGTAACTATCATTTTTCATGAAAGAGTACATATAAATTTAGGACACTACACTGTGTACTTAAAAAGTGGATGGACAGGGGAGGAGCTTCGCGCGCATCCAAGATGGTCGCGTGAGCACAGGGCTCCACGGACCCTTGCCGCTCCTCGCAACTTATCCTGACACTATCCTGGATTTGTGGACAGATTCTGGAAGATGAACCTTGGCTGAACCCATAACTCTTCTCAGAACGAAAATCGGACCGGGGCGACCTGAAATACAGCGTCTTGTATTTTGGAGGCCCACCTGGAAGCTGTGCCCGGTGCTTTGGTGAACCGTGGGGCCGGGGAGTAGTTGAACAACAACGGCATCGGAGCCTGGCCAATGACCGCGCACCCACTTTCAGTTTCGCTTTTGCACTTCTGCTTGTCCTGATCGAGGAGCTACTTCGTGCGGCTGGGGCGTCCTCCGGCCTTTGTACCGGACTGATTTGTGCCCCGTTTTTCTCAACTCTCCCGAGCGGGCTCCCGGACAGTCTGTGTCTGATCTGCTGGTGCCCATTTGCTATCGGTCCGGGCGGACCCCACCGGTGAGCATCGCCCAGCATGGGGGGCAAGGGGGATCCCGAGAAACGGAAGACCAAGACATCCCTGCGTGGAGGACCAGTCCAGAGTAACATCATGGATCGCTATACCCAGGGTAAAGGGACCCCCGGGCCGGCGGGTGCCGTCACGGAGGACTCAGGTGGGGGTCCGTCCGTCTCCACGGAATTGTCGCTGCAGGACGTTATGGGCGCCATCAACGGCATAAGGGAGACCATCGCCCAGCAGTACGAGGCTCTGGCCCGTAAAATTGACACGGTTGCCATTGATGTTACGTTAATCCGGGTGGATCTCTCTAAGACTAACGAGAGGGTTCAATCGTTGGACTTGAGGACGTCCACTCTTGTCACGGATGTATCAGACCTCCAGGCAACTCTTGGCGATCTAAAGTCTGCAAACGACGCGATGTCCCGGCGGCTGGAGGATTTCGAAGGACGGGCACAACGCAATAATATCCGTGTCATAGGTGTACCGGAGACTTCCAACAATCGTCCGGTGGACCTTATGGTCGAGGATCTCATCCTCAATCATCTTGCTCCTTCAGGCCTGAGCAAATTCTTCGCCGTGGAGCGTGCCCATCGTGTCCCGGGCGGTAGGCCTCGACCAGGCGCTCCCCCGAGGCCTATCATTGCAAAACTTTTTCATTACAGAGACCGGGATGCGATCTTGCAGGCCTCGAGGGTGCACGGCCCAGTTAAGTATGAGAATTCCTCTGTAAACCTCTTCCCGGACTTCACCCAACTCGTTCAGAAACAGAGAATGAGCTTTCAGGGGGTGAAGCGCCGTCTTCGAGATCTGGACATCAAATACTCAATGCTTTTCCCTGCCAGGCTTTGTGTGGAATATGAAGATCGGACTCTCTTTTTTTAACGCCCCGACACAGTGAGTGACTGGTTGGATTCCCTGCCGGAACCGGGAGACCGAACTGGGCGTACTGGCGGTGCCGAGGGCGGTGGGCCTCTGCAGGAATAATTCTTCGCCCTTTACTTTGACATTTCCTTCTGTGCTCAGCCAGGTTCTACTTCAATTGTATATTTTGTCTATTAATGATTCGTCTGGGTGCGGGTGGGGACGGGTCCCTTTCCTCCTCTAGGGTCTTCTTGTAGCATGGGGTTGTTAGGGCGACAGGCACACTGCAAGTTGGGGGGGCTGTATAGTCCGCAGGGGTGCAGGGTGGGGGGGGTGGCAATGGTGTGGGGGTGGGAGGGTGGCAGTGGTGGATGGGTTGTGTGTTTTTTCTTTTCAAGGCGGTGTTATTGTTTTCTTTCAGTTTCAGGTGTCTGGCTGCGTGCCCGGGGACTCCAGCTTCTTGTGTTGGGATGGGGGGGGGGACGGGTTGAAACTGATGTCTTGGAACGTCAACGGATTGGGGGACCGTATCAAACGTGGGGTTGTGTTGCAATATCTGCGTCGATTGGCCCCTGATGTGGTATTTCTTCAGGAGACGCACTTGGTGGGAAATGTATGTCATGCTATGAACAGGGGAGGCTACCGACTGGTCGCACACTCTGGCTTCACCACTGGCTCCAGAGGGGTGGGCATCTTGCTGCGCTCCTCCCTCCCGCTTGAGATTGACAAAGTTACTCTTGATGATAGAGGGCGCTATGCGTCTTTGACTGGGCGGTGGGAGGGGCAAACTCTTTCATTGGTTTCGGTCTATGTTCCCCCGGGCCTCCAGACCTCCACTTTCTCTGATGTGGGTCGCATGTTACTTGAACTTCCTGATAGTCTCCTGATTGTGGGTGGGGATTTTAACTCCGTGATTTCTGGCGAGTTGGATCGTTACCCTCCCAGGGCCCTCTCGGCCGCCCAGGCGTGGCTCGGCGGGTTCTTGGACACTTTCGGTCTGGTGGACTGCTGGAGGTTGATACATCCGACACAGAGTCAGTACACATTCCACTCCGGGGCCCACGGGAGTCTCTCCAGACTAGATTATTTTCTAATGCCCGCGGCCCAGACCACCCGGGTCCGGGAGGTTAAGCACCTGGCCCGGGGCATTTCCGATCATTCCCCATTGTGGCTCCTCTTCGATACCGGGATGCGATCCGCCGGGCGGATCGCCCCCATTAACCCCTGGTACTTGCGTGACCCCAAGATTCGCAAGGGTCTCATTAAGTCGCTTGATCAGTATTTTCTGGAGAATGAGGGGTCCGTCTTGTCCTCGGTGTCCCTGTGGGAGGCCTTCAAAACGGTCCTCCGAGGACATGCCCTATCCCTGATCGTGGAGGCCAAGAAAGCTAAGAACGGGGAGGTGGTTGCGTTGGAGGCTGAGATATCGGGGTTGGAGGCTGCCTTGGAGACGGGTGTCACTCAGGATGGGCTCCACGCCCTCAACCTGAAGCAGTTCGAATATAAGTCCCTTGTTACGGATGCTGCTCGGACAATGTATAGGGAGCAGCAGGGTAGACTGTATGATGCTGGGGATAAGGCAGGTAAATTGATTGCTTGGCTTGATAAGAAGGAGAGAGTGAATCGAGTGGTCCCCGTGCTTCAGACGTCGGAGGGAGTGAGTGTGACTGATCCTGGTGAGATTGTGGAGTGTTTTGCGGACTACTTCTGTGCTGTGTACTCCCCTGTGTCTACTAGAGATGAGGCTGACTCTCGCCACTTGTTGAAGGATATTGCTTTGCCCTGCTTGTCGGTGGAGGAGCGTGAGCAGATGGAGGCCCCGCTTTCGGTTGACGAGATTGCAACCGCGATCCGTTCCCTTCGCTCAGGCAAGGCTATGGGCCCCAACGGACTCCCGATTGAACTCTATAAACTGCAACCGGATAAACTTGCGCCATTTCTCCGTCGTATGTTCTCGGAGTCGCTTGAAATCGGCTCTCTCCCTGATGACCAACGCCTGGCCACTATAGTCGTGATTCCCAAGGACGGTAAACCTCCGGACCGTTGCGCCTCGTATAGACCTATTTCTCTGCTGAACACGGAGCCGAAAATCCTTGCCAAGGTTCTTGCGAACCGCCTGCTTACTGTTATTTGCGATCTGGTGCATCCGGACCAATCCGGTTTTATCCCGCACCGGAATACGGCCCTTAACTTGCGGCGCCTACATGGCGTACTTGCAAGGGCGGAGTATCTTTCAGAGCCGGCCATCTTGGTTTCCTTGGACGCCACGATGGCCTTTGACACGATAGAATGGCCGTATCTTTGGGCTGCCCTGGCAAAGTTTGGCTTCGGGGCGGGATTTATTAATTGGGTTAAACTCTTATACGCTGCCCCGTTGGCACAGGTGGTCGTTAACGGGAGGGTTTCCCGGCCCTTCGTTCTTGGGAGGGGCACTAGGCAGGGGTGTCCGTTGTCTCCCCTGCTCTTCGCGTTAGCCTTGGAACCACTCGCTGCTTGGCTCTGTTGGGAACCGTCGATAAGAGGGATCCAGTGGGCCCCTGGCTTCGAGGATCGTGTTTCGTTAAAAAAAAAAAAGTGGATGGACAGAATGTAATGACAGCAAGCTGACATTTAAAAATAAACTGCCTTTCAAACTTCCAAAGTCATACCTTTTGTTTTTGCAACCAAAGTTCTAAGAAGGATTTCTCTTTAACAAGTGGTTTACTGTGTTTGTACTGTATGGATTATAAGTCTTTAAGACACCATTCGGCCTAGTAAGGGTAATGTCTTCAAAATGAACTTTTACACATGGATATATGTTACATCTATTTTCATAAATAGACTATTTGAATATGATAGTATATGTTTATGTGATGTGTTTATTTATAGCAGTTGAGTAGGTAGAAGTGGAATGCATTTTAATGGTTTGCAATGAGTGCATACATTGTATGATATATTTACACTGTTCTACTGTTTTTGTACAATCTAATTGATTGTTTTTCCCTGCTGTTCAACGATGAAAGTTCATACAGTACATTGTTTAAAGTGTACCGGTATGAAACTTGAGAACAGCAAAGAAATAAAAGTGAAATGTTTAAGATACATTTTTAATTGCTTTAGAGATTTTCTGCTCTGTAATGTGTGTTTATCAACAAAGCTTTTTATATTGCAGACAATTAAGTTTATTGTGTACATCTATATGGTGTAACATTAACTTTTGTTTATGTTTTCTCTCACAGATCCAAGAATTGATTTTTGAAGTAATGTAGGTATCCAAGCATATGTTTACATTTATAGTAAGAAAGAAGGAGCAAAACTAAGAAAGGAGACTCTTGTGTTTCTTCAACAAGAAAATAATGTCCTCATATTTTGAAATGATGTCTTGGGACAACCACTATTTAAACTTCAGAGATTGTTGACTGGAAGTACATCTTCCTGATTTTCTGTCACTTGAGAAGCTTGCAGCATCTTCAACAACTATAACATTAGTACATGTCCTTGTGCTTTAACAATGAAACAAAACAAACAAAAGAAAATTAAGAACAGTGTCCCTTAACCTTCTCCAATATGGTGATAATGTCATCATTTTCTTTCAAAACAAGTACTTGGCATTTAGAACAGTGAACAACTATGGGGCATATGCATCAACATTAGCATTTGCGATTCCTTATTAGCGAAAAATAAGGATTCGCTAATAAGGAATAGCAAAAGGCTATGCATGTAGGAATCGCTATTCAAATAGCGATTCCTTAACTTTCCTTAATTGCTACTAGCAAATAGCGAGTAGCAATTAAGGAATGCCGTCCCAATCATTCCTATGGGCCTCCAGGCCCATAGGAATGAATCGGAGATTGCATGAGCAAATAGCGAGTACCAGTAGGTTCTCGCTAATTGCTCATGCAATTTCAAGGGTGCAAGGGTGTCAAAATGACACCCTATTGCACCCCTGAAATTGACATGTGCACATATGTTGCACACACACATGCTCTAAGGGCATGTGTGTGCGCAACATGAAACTTTGAAAAATGCACAAAAGTGCATTTTTCAAAGTTTTTGCAAATTACCATGCAGTTCATCTTCATGGTAATTTGCTCCCCCTATTAGCGAAATGGCTAATTTTTTAACTTTGATGCATTGCATTTAAGGAATCTCACTTTGGGATTCCTTAAATGCAATCGCTATTTAAGGAATCGGTATTTAAGGAATCCCTATTTAAGGAATCGGTATTTAAGGAATCCCTATTTAAGGAATCGGTATTTAAGGAATCCCTATTTAAAGAATCGCTATTTAAGGATTCCTTAAATAGCGATTTCTGCATTTGGGTTGATGCATTGGGATTGGGTATTTTTCACTTAATACCGGGAGCTATTAGCGAATCTGTATTTTACCGACTGGATTTTGGGTTGATGCATGAGGCTGTTTGTCTTTAAATACTGCACAAGTTGGTGCAATGCTGATCTTAGCAGAATGTTGGTTGGCTTCTGCCTTAATGGAAGGCACCAATCAGGTTTGCACCTTCCTTAACCGACAGCCAGGATCAAAGCGAGTGTTTTGGGTGTGGTCTTCTCAAAAGTTGTGATTCAAGATTCAAGAGGAAGCAATGGAAATAAAGCTTTGATTTTTGCTACTGAGCAAGTCCACGGATTCCGACAGAAATCCTGATGTTCGTGGTTGGTTTTGATGTGCTTGTATATCAATGATATGCCTTAACTTTACTTTTTTATAGTACCTCTTGAAGCTTGTTTCCAACACATCTTACACTCAACATATCTTTTTTTAAAAATTTTCAAGACCTTTATTGACACCGCACATTAGTAACACAGCAATATGCCTACATCCCAGCGGGCCGGCATTGCGACATTCACTAGTCATGACTTAGGACAGCGGGGAGGTGAACACAGCAAGTCGCCTACAACCCCGTGGGGCCGGCCTCGTCAGGTGGGCGATCATTATGGGCAGTTATCAACATAGGTCACAAACAAAGACATAACACCGTCAAAAACCATAAGCCACTTTAATAAAGCCATCCGCGCCTGGCTCACCAGAACATTTCCACTTCATTACCCATCTATCACTCTCCAAACCAAGTCTTGTGTCCCCATCTTGCCTTGCACAGTCCCCAAAACACAGGGAGGTAGTCAGTATGTCCCTATCTCCCGGACATTCCCGGTCGCCCCTGCACCTCTACAGCCCTCGCTATGTCCCCCACACTAATTCGGGCCAATAATCGTGTCCGCAGGTGTGGCGTGTGCTAACAAATATGTGTGAAGAGGAGCCCAAATATCTCTAGGATGAGAGGAAGGTGGCATTAGGTCAGCGTAAGTGTGTAGCTGCTCCTGGCAATAAATCAAATCGGCCAGCCAGTCCTTGAATTTAGGAGCTCAACCTCGTCCCCATTTCTGGCTATTCGTCTCTTCGCCATAAGGAGAGCGAATGATGCGTACCTCCGAACCTTGACAGGGATTCTCTCTGTATAGCCGAGAAGGGCCGTGAGGGGGTCATCAGGCACATGCAATCCCGTCATTTCATCCAGCGCGTGTAGCACTTCCCTCCAATATTCCCTGATAGGCGGGCAGCCCCAGGCCAAGTGTCCGAAGTCCGCCCCCTCCGCACCGCATCTATCACAGCAGTCTGTGTCTCGTAAGTGCAGTCGGTGAAGCCGGGCCGGCGTGTAATACAATCTATGGATATATGTATAAGTCGCAACCTTCTATTGGCCGATATGGTGCAACAAAAGGCCCATTGTTCAGTCGTGATGGAACCACCCAATTTCGCCTCCCATTTACCCTTAGCCGGAGCCGGATGCCTCTCCCACTCCCCCTGTGTTGTGCGATACACACTCCGGGGAGGGCTGTTGTAACAGAAGATGTAGAGGAAGCATGACAGTAGGCTCCAATGGAAAACACTGCGTCGCAGAGCGCATGTCCTGCCTGAGCCGTACATAATAGAATAGTTCTAATGGCGTGGGGGATGCATCCCCAAAGAACTCCTCACTGGTGATGAATTTCCCATTTTTATACAATTGGCCCCAAGTGAGGCAAGACAATTTGCGCAGCATTCAACTGCACCCCCCTTCCAACGTCACTGGCAGGTCGTGCCTCCCCAGTAATGGCGCCAGAGGCGAGTAAAGTAGAGGACATTGCACTTTGCATGCTAATTCCCGCCAGGCGCTAGTTGTGCATTGTACTGTGGTAACAGCCATATGTCGGGGGACAGCTGGAGTGTTTAAATATGCTGTGCAGGGTGTGGGTCGCAAGTAACCAGCTTCTATTGCTAGATGGGGCATGTATGGAGGAGGGTGCATCCAATAGGCTGCAAAATGAGCCTGAACGCATATAAAGTATAGTTCTATATCTGAGACCTCGACTCCACCAGAGCCTTAAGGATGAGTGAGAACATCCCAGGCCAGCCTGGGCTGTTTCCCACCCCATATTAGCCGGATCATCTGAGTCTTGATGCATTTAAAAAAATAACGACTAGGGGCATGGGGAATGTTAGTGAAGAGATATAGAAGTTTAGGTAATAACACCATTTTAGTCAGGGAGATCCTGGCCGCCATTGATAGAGGCATCGCTATCCATCTGGTGACCTTGTCCGTGATGGAATCAAGCGTACGTCCATAATTAGAGCACATCAACTCTTCCCGGCAGCGGGAGATGTGAATCCTGAGATAAGTAAAGGGGGACGACTGAATACCGCTCACCATAACTCTCTCTCGCACACCTGAGTATAATAAGTTTATCCAGGCCAGAAATGGGGCGGGGAATCCCATCAGCTGCAACACGAAAGCTAGATAATCCCACTCAGGGGAATCAAACGCCTTAGTGGCGTCAAGAAATATGGCAGCGGCGTTAATGTCAGGGTCAATGTCCTGTAGCAACGCGAACAATGTTCTCAGGTTATGAGACGTACCTCTTGTGGGCACAAATCCTGATTGGTCAGGAAGTACCAGGCCGACATGAGTGGACTAATTCGAATAGCAATTAATTTAGCTAAAGTTTTTGCATCCACATTTATTAGAGACAAAGGCCTATACGAGTCACAGTATTGAGGGGATTTGCCCGGCTTTAGAAGAGAAATTATACGTGCCTCTCGCATAGAAGGAGGCAGTATCCCGGTCTCGCGTGTCTCATCTTATACGTGCATCAGTATCGGGATGAGTAATGGGTGAAACGTTCTTTAAAATTCGGCCGGAAGGCCATCCGGCCCTGGCGCCTTTCCTAATTGCAATTGCATTATGGCCTCTATTATTTTCTTATTTTCGTGATGCCACAAGAGGAATTCCCTCTGACTATCCCCCAACCAAGCGATTTCGGTATCATCAAAAAAGGAGGTGAAGTCTACTGGGTGGTCTCGATGCATTTTGTACAGACATTTATAGAACCTACGAAATGTCTCCACTATCTCTAGCGTGTTTCTGTGCATCTGCCCATCTTCATCCACCACCTCAAGGACTATATTGGAAAATTGCGGAGGACGAATTAAAGCCGCAAGGACTTTCCCTGGTCTATCCCCTTCCCCGTACTGGCGAGCCTTAAAATATTTCCCACTGAATCTACACTCCCTCTCAGCCGTCTCCTGATAGTCACTGAGTACACTCCGTAGTTGAGCCTGCACCTCCGGTGTGGGATTAGAGTGTAGTGCACCCTCAATGCTCTTGAGATCCGCCTCCAATCTGCGCATGGTGGAACGTATGTCCCTTAAGGTCCCCCCACTCTTTGCAATGCACAAGCCCCGTATGGTGACTATAAAGGCATCCCAGACTGTGGAGTATTGCGAAACCGAATCTACATTACGAGAAAAAAAATCTGTGATCTCCTGCTCAAGGTCTCGCTTGAAGACAGGGTCCAGCAGTGATATTGGATTAAGTCTCCAAGAAAGATAGGGAGACTCCACATGCGGAGGAGTGAGGGCGACAAGCACCGGAGAGTGATCCGAATATGTCTGGGCAAAATGTGAGGTGTGTGTGACCCAGGGGACAAGACCCTTAGTTATAAGCCATGCATCAATTCTGGACCAGGAGGCCTGGGCTGTAGTATAACAGGTGCCTTCCCTCCCCAAAGGATGCATATGTCGCCATGCATCCACCAAATCGAAATCATTCATAATCAATTTGAGTGTAGATTGCACATGTGAGTAATGATGTGGTTGTGGGTGCGACCGATCCATATTAGGGTGAACTGTGACATTATAGTCCCCTCCCCAAAGTAGATGTGTGGACCCTATCTCTAAGATCTTACCCCATAGTATCCGGAAAAACTCTGGGTCATCATTATTCGGCCCATAACAAGAGACAAATGTAAAGGAATGATTAGCCATCCTGCCCCAGAAGATAGCGTAACGCCCCTGTTTGTCCGTAATAGAGCCTATTGGAGTATAGGGGAGGGACTTCCGTATGAGGATGCAGGTTCCTCGGGCGTATGAAGAATATGAGGAAAAAAAGGTGTAGCTAGCCCAGCGTGCGGCAAAGGAGGGGGGGTAGTAGGACTGAAATGCGTTTCCTGCAGCATAGCACAGTGTACCCCATGCCGGTCTAAGTAGGAAAGCATGTGTCTGTGCTTGCGAGGTTCTCTCAGTCCTCGTACATTCCAAGTGAGGAAATGATAAGTGGGGGGTCTAGTACTGTCAGTCATAATGATCCCACATGTATCTCATTGGTGAGGAAAGACCTGGAACACATCGGTAGCGCTGTCTGGGCGTATAGGTTATTGGTACATCAGTGGCACGTGGCTTAACGTATGGTCTACTATTTCTCAATTGAACCAACACCCACCTTCCTTCCCCCTCCCACATCAGCAGCCCAATCCTGCTGTGGTTTTCGTCCCCCCCACCCTCATTACCCGTAAGGCCATGATCCCAACGTGGGAACTTGGCTCAACCGTTAACATCCCCAACAAAAGATCAACTGTTCTAGTAAGGGTTCACCTGATGGGTGGAGTCCAGAGGGCAACCAGGGGCTTCCACGCCCGGGCGAGTGTGTTCGGGTGGTCTTACGTAGGTTCTACTCGGTCTACTGTCTGGTGCCTCAGATAATTTCGATGAAGTTCGCCATCACGGCGGTGTAGTCACACGAAGCAGCCTATGTCAGCAGCTGGGCCAGGGTCGTGGGTCACTAGTCCTTCGAGCATTACCCCCGGGAACCCATATCTCTGGAAATGCAATCAACTCCCCACGTGGGGGGGAGGGTCCAGTAGCGACCCCCCCCCGATACGGGGCCTACTTTCTCACGTCCCAGCCTCCGTCTCCCATCGTTGTCCACAATCAGACCTTGTGAGCGCGAGACTTGGTTCGGTGTTATATGACTGGGGACACATCACTCGTAGGGTTCAGGACTCACCGTTCACTCTACATCGGAAGTTCCCCCTCCGTCCGCCACTCAGTGGGGCGGGTAGGAGTGTCCCGTCCCAGGCCTCGGCAATGTCTTGAGGAAGTCCTGCGCCAGCTGTGGAGAGTTGAAAAAATGGTGCTTACTCTGGTATGTCACTTTGAGTCGGGCAGGAAAGAGCATCGCATAAGGAATATTGAGCTGCTGCAGCCGCCTCTTGACCGGGAGGAATTTCCTTCTCTGTTCTTGCACAGCCATGGTGAAGTCGGGATAGAGCGAAATGCTCATCCCCTCATATCGGAGCTGACTCCGTTCCCTTGAAAGGTGTAAAGCTGTATACCGATCCCGGTAGTTGAGCATCCTGGCGATTATCGGGCGGGGCGCTGCTCCAGGGACCGGGCGTGGTGCCAGCGAGCGGTGGGCCCGCTCTACCACCAATACTGGAGAGAAGGCCTCTTTACCGAACAACGTGATTAGAATGTGTTCATATAGTCCTCCATCCTACCCGTAGCCGTGGACTCCGGCACACCCAGAATGCGGAGATTATTCCTCCTAGAACGAGATTCCAAGTCCTCATTCTTGGCCGCTATTACTTTCAGGACTCTCTCCATTTCGAGCATTTTTGACTAGGTTGAGGTGTCTTCCACATTCGAGATTCGTCTCTCCGCTACCGTCAGGCGATCCTCATGTTTATCTACTCTGTGTGTAACCCCGTCCAATCGAGCATTCATGGAGTCCATTTTAGATTCTATGGAAGCTAGGCTGGATTGCATAGCCAATAGTAGCTCCTTCAGGTCCGCAGTTGAAGGCGCCGGAGTTTCCATTGGGTCCTCCTCAGGATCCGTTTGGGAATGGGTGCCCTTCCGCGCCTCAAAAGTTAGCTTCGACTGGCGCACATCTGGCTTTCCCATGGTGGCTGGGGGGGGGGGGTCAGTGCGACCCAGCGATGGCCCCAATCAATTGCGTGGATACCGAGTGGGCCGCCTCCAGGAAGACCAAGTCAGAGCAGGAGGTATTCCGCCGTTTCCCTCTTCTACTTCTTCTCCCACCGGTACGCCCGTCGAGTATTTGGGCAGCCGCCCCCGCACGCTCTGCACCCTCACTGATGCCAATAAAGCCTCAAAATCTGCCTGACGGCCTCTTCGGCGGTGAGATTACGACTTTACCGCCACGTCTCCTCCAGAAAACACCAACGGCCGGCTAGGCGTTAGCAGCGAGGCAGATCCTACCCAGCCATCTGTCGCACGGGTGTCCAGGAGATATATCCAGCTATAGCAATGCCCCCAACTCCTAGTCCGCTGCGCCTGCATGACCAACCCTCGAATTCCAGGCAGTGGTGCCCAGGGGGCAATGCGGTATACACAGTGAGAGTCCTAGGGCGAGGCAGAACAGGATAGTCCACACTACTACTGTCCCAGTGGCAGCCTGGCCTCTTGAGTCGTATCTAGGCCACTTTGGAATGGTGGGGAAGAGGGGGCAGCCCGTTCCCCCAGTCCCTCTCCCCACTCATCACACAATGCCCCCTCAGCAATGGGGCCAGCGCAGCTTCTAGCGGCACTCTGTACCTTGCCGCATCATTAAGCACCTGCTTCCTCCCCGAGTACAAAGCAGTTCACGCAAGTTCAGCGCTCAATCGTGAGTGCTCCCTGCAGGGCGGGCAGCGCGGCAGCAGTCACCCGCTCCTATTGCAGCCGCGCGAGAGCGGTAGCCGGCCTCGGGGGATGATGCTCACTCACCGGCGTTCCTGGGTCCGCGACTCGGCCCCTCAGCGACTGCTCACTCTCACGATGCTCCGCTCAGCCGCAGCAAAACATCTGCAGCTCCGCAGCTCTCAATGCGGTAGGGAGCCCCGAGCCAGCATCAGGCGACTCCTTTCTTTCCGCACACAGGGGTCCCGAGCTCCGACCAGTCGCTGCAACTAAAAGCTCCCGCTTCGCGCCGATCCGTTCCTCAGTCTTCTTCCGCCGCCATTTTGTGCACCGATGCAATGAGGAACTCCGGCAATTTCAGCTGGATCGAAATCAGATTCCTCCGTAATTTCAGTGTACATGGGATGCCAACACATTCCGACGCACCTTTGTTCATTTTTAACGTGTCTATGCTCCAGAGTTTACAGGATGGTAGCCGGATCTAACCCCGAACCGCAAGAGACTCACGCAAGCGCGGCCATCTTGCTTGGCGCCCTCTAGCGTCCCCTTGCACTCAACATATCTATTTGTAGTAGTTATATGTAAGATATTAATGTTGTTTAATTGGTTTGTTAAAAGTATTATTGTTGTTTATATTTTGGTGTCATTGTCACTGTTTTCTTATGTACTTTTCAGCTCTATGACTGTATTGTTTTCTATTTTTCCATTATTCTCACTCCTTTTATGTTATTGTTTTGGTAGTATTTACAGTATTTTGTGATTGTATTTTTCAACAAAAATATTTTTTTTTACCTTTTCAGGCACACACTGATGTATGCACTTACACACCCAGTTAAGCAGTGATGTACACAGCAACACACCCAACTAGTCATTGAAGTATGCATTCAAATGCCCCAACACACATTAATGCATTCATTGACATATTCATCCACTCACTCATACACACACTGAAACATTCTAGGACTCACTGATACATTTACTGACTATAGCACTCTACAACGCAGATTTTACACCGCGATACATTTACAACGCAGTCGTTACTACAACCGCATTGTTACAATGCAGTGCCATTACAACACAAGTTGTTACAACAACTTGGGCTAGATGGTGCGCTGGACTTAAGAATAGTATGATTTACTATCCCAACTCCAGTGTGTGCAACAGTAGGGAAGGTGTTGGAATAGTAAATCATACTATTCCTTAGTCTAGAGTGCCATCTAGCGCAAGTCGTTGTAACAACTTGCGTTGTAATGCCACTGCGTTGTGAATGTATCGCGGTGTAAAATCCACGATGTAAAGGTTGCTTCCCACATTTACTGGCACATTCATAAACAAATTAGTTTGTTTAGTTTTACATTAAAACACTCATTCATCCACACAGTGACGCACCATAGTACTGACTGATTCATACACTAAGACACTCATGCACACTGTTATGCATTCATTCACCCACTCAAAGATACGCTTACACACCCCAGGAGACACTCATACATACACTACGACACCCCTGCACACACATGCATGAACAGAGTCACTCAGTCATTCAGTCATCCATAAACTAAAAAACCCTGTCAGACTTTAATACATACACTGACATACCCATTGACACACTGATGCATACTCTAACACAGTCATGGACACAATGATGCATACACTAACTGACATAGGCATACACTACCACCAACACTTACACATCCAGGCATATAGTGCTTTTTGTAGTCCCAGACACAAATATGTACTTACACATACACTGTGCACACACACCTATGCAAACAGTGACACAACTAGGGACACAGTCATACATAGACTGACACACCTAAGAACATACTTATTGATAGAGTGATGAGTAGACCATGTTGCTTTCTCCTTCAGCTTTCTAAGGTAAGCATGTTCGTGGTTGCTTTTGATGTGCTTCTACATCGATGATGTACCGTAACTCTACTTTTTCACAGTACCTCTTAAAAGCTGCTTCCCACACAACTTGCATTCGACAAACCTGGCAGTGGCCTTCTTTTTTCCAGATGGCACAGTGAACCAGTACCAGGCATTACTCTCCTTTCAGCTGCAAGTCACTTCTTCTTCTTCCACTCCTTGTTATGTTATGTTATGTTAAGTGTTGCTTATAGAGCGCACTGACACCGAAGCTTCCTGGCGCTGGTAGACAGAACAAAGTGAGGGGGAGGTAGAGGAACAGAGTCTACGTGGGGGTGGGAAAGAAGTAAGTTTTTAGCATTTTCCTAAATTTGAGAAAAGAGGAGCAAGATTTAATAGAGGAAGGGAGGAGGTTCCAGAGCCCGGGGGCTAGGTGAGAGAACCAGCGTCCGCCGAATCTCTTAGTTTTGCTCCTGGGGGTGATCAGCAAGTCGCGGTGGGCGGATCGAAGATTATGTGTGGGGCAGTAAGGGCGGATGGTAGATTTTAGGAAAGCAGGGGAAGGGCAATGAAGTGCCTTAAAGGTGAGACAAGCCACCTTAAAGGCAGCCCTTCGCTCAACCGGGAGCCAATGCAGGTTCGTAAGCAAAGGTTTAGCTGATTGCCATCTGGGTGTTCCATGGATCAGGCGGGCAGCCTTGTTCTGAACGATTTGAAGGCGTTCAGTCAGGTATTGTGGCAAACCGTGGTAGATGGCATTGGAAAAATCCAAACGGGAGAGTACCAGCGAAATGACAGTTTGGGTGAGTGCTGCCGGGGGGAGAAGGTGGCGGATTTTGCGGATCCTCCGAAGTTGGAACATACAGGAGGAAACCACCGCTCCCACCTGAGCACTAAGAGAAAGCTCGGTGTCGATAATGACACCCAGACTTTTTACTGATTTTGCTGGGACGGGGGGGGGGGGGCCAAACTCTGGAGGCCAGAACTGTGGACCCCAGTAGGTGGCACTGAGTCCGGGAAGTAGGAGCTCAGTTTTACCGGGGTTCAACTTTAATTGGTTCTGGTTCATCCAGAGTTGGATATGGGTCATGGCTCCATGAAAAGTTGTGATGGCATTAGGTGAATTAAGGGGGAAAATGATTTGGAGATCGTCAGCATAGTTATAGGTGACGATGTCCCATTTCAGAAGCGATTGAATGAGTGGCCGGAGGTAAAGATTAAAGAGGAGCGGGGAGAGGGAAGAGCCTTGGGGGACACCCCAGGATGTGAGAGTTTTTTTTGCAGTGTAAGGACCAAGGCGGACCGCCTGTGTTCTCCCTGTGAGGAAAGACCTGACCCACTCGAGAGCAACGCCCTGGATGCCCGCCTGTCCGACACGGTGGAGAAGAATGTCATGGTCCACCGTGTCGAACGCAGCCGACAAGTCCAGTAAGACGAGGGCTTGGGGGTTTCCCGCGTCCGCGTTGCCTCTGAGTGTGTCAAGGACTGCCAGAATAACAGCTTCTGTAGAATGGGTGGGTCTGAAGCTGGCCTGGGTAGGTACAAGATAGCCGGAGGATTCAATAAACCCGGACAGGCAGCGAGTGACATGGGCCTCAATGAGTTTAGAAAAATAGGGGAGAAGAGAGATGGGGCGGTAGTTCGATGGCTCCGTCATGTCGGCGCCAGGTTTTTTTAGTAAGGGTACAAGGATAGCTTCCTTGAGGGAAGTGGGGCAAATGCCGCTGCTGAGGGAGCTATTAAGTAGATGTAGAATACTGTCAGGTAGATTAAGACATATGTTCCGCAGAACGGACGGCGGGCAGCTGTCATTTGGGGAGCCAGATTTTACGCGAGTGGCTAGTTCCGCCAAAGAAGAGGAGTCTAGAACCGGGAAAGAAGTGAAGGACAGGGGATTATTGAGGGAGTTATACAGTAGTGGCAGTTGGTGGAGTGAGGAAATGGATTTTTTGATAGTGGAAATTTTTCCTAGAAAGTACGAGTTCAAGGTGTCACAGGCCTCCTGCGTGGGAGTCTGGGCTGGTAGGGTCCTATCATCTGTGGTTAACTCGTTCATAACTCTGAACACCTCCTTAGATTTATTAGCTGCCTGAGATATCCTACTGGCGAAGTGTTCGGTTTTAGCTAAACGAATAGCTATTTTAAATTCTTTGCGAGCGGTCAGATAAGATTGTTTGGCTAGGTCAGAATAATCGTGTCTCCAGATGCGTTCCAGCTGGCGTGTTTTAAGTTTCCGGGCTTTGAGGTCGTCGGAGAACCACCTGTGAGAGTTCCTGTGTTTGGTACAGGGAAATTTGACCAGAGGGGCAAACAAATCGCTGGCCGACTCGAGCCAGGTGGCCACTTTTTGTTCCAGCCCGTCCATGTCGGTGGAGTCAGAAATCACCGGGGAGGAGTCAGCCAGGGCAGTTAGAAATCCCTGGGAGTCATATGAGCTCCATTTACGGGCATGGCCGCCGGCCATCAAGGGAGCGGGGGTCTGAGCAGCAACCGTGATGATAGTGTCTACCAAATGATGGTCGGACTAGGCACACGGACGTATGTCTGGTGGGGACAACTCCAGGTTGCAGGTCCAGATCTGGTCCAAGACGTGTCCCTTGATATGAGTAGGTTGGGAGACGTGTTGGACAAGGTTCAGGCTTTTAAGCGTCTCAAAAAGCTCAGTGGCATGAGAGCCGGCGTGGCTGTCGCCGAACCAGTAATTCAGGTCGCCGAAAATGGCGAGATGGGAATGCGATATAAGAAGGGAGGATAGTTGTTCACTAAGAGTGGCGGAAAAAGATGGCATGGGGTATGGGGGCCGATATAGTAAAAGAAGAGTGAGGGGATCAACATCCGTCTGCACGTTAATAATTAGGTTCTCCACCTCAGGTAGAGGAAGGGAGTATGAAGATATGGATTTAAGGCGCTTAGAAATAATGGCCGCCACCCCACCACCAGGCCGGTCGCCAGGGCGGTCTGCGCAGAGGATGTAGTAATCGGGGGGGAGGGCTGCCAGGATGTCCGGCATGGACTCTGATGTGAGCCATGTTTCTGTGAGTAAAAGGGCAGGTACAACAGCCGATAGATTTCCCTCTGCCATAATGGAAGGATGAAATATCTTTGCAGCTCTCTCACCAACAGTCAGGATCAAAGTGACTACTTTGGGTGTGGTTTTTCCAAAATGTGGGGTTGTTTCAAGAGGAACCAATAGAAATGAAGCTTTAGTGTTTATTATTGTGCGAATACACAGATTCCAAGACAAATCCTCAGATTTGCTGAATAATAAAACAGCTTATTTATAAAGGAAATTGAAAAAACCCATTAAAGTATGTTTAAAATATGTTCAGCCTAATACTATGATGTAATTATAAAGGTTGTATGCCTCTCAAATAACTGACTAGTACTTCGCCGAATCCGCAGATTGGATCCACAAGTTCAGATGCTATCACATGATTAGAACAAAAACCATAGTGTTGGAACTGGACTAACCGTGCAGTTCCCGGAAAATCCGCGGATTTGACATAATATATATTTTTTTGAAATACAGTTATAATACATATTTAGAAAATATTAACAGTGTTTAATAGTTTTTTGATTTTTTTTTACTATTATTAATTACATTTAATATTATTGTTAGTAATCTGACATCTAGTTTTCAACTTGATATACTATAATAATTTCTACCTTTTTGCATCATCACTAGTTTCATGTTACTGTTCTTCAATTATTTACAGTACTTTTTCATTGTACTTTTCTATGAATGTAATATTATCACCTTTTTTATAATATTTTGTATACAGTCTTTATTCAATGTTGTGTAAACTAATAGTAATCCAAGGGACTGAGCAGTGATTCTCATTATAGTAGACCTCCTTTAATCAATCTACTATATAACTAAAAAATTAAAAAATGACTTTAAAAATATGAGAGAGATGTTATACCACACAAACATATATTTAAAATATATAGTAATTTAGTAAAAAAACAAAAGCTTACAAAAATAATATAGTAGTAAAATTAAAAATTTTAAAACCATAGAAATTCACTGAAAAAAACAAAGGTTACAGGGACATTATAGTTATAAAATACATTATAGTTATAAAATAGAATTTAAAAAATCCTTAGAAATTCACTGTCATGAGCGATGTCACCGACCATGTCATGAGTGATGTAATATGTGAGGCCATAAGCAGTGCATTGGTTGTGCGGGTGTGTGAGTGAGTATCTGAGTGTTTGTATGGATGGGTGAGTGGCTGTGTTGAGAGGTTCTATGGGTGAGTGAGTTGGTGTGTGAGTGACTGTTTAGGTAAATAAGTAGGTGTATGAGTAGCTGTATGGGTGAGTGTGTGGCTATGTGAGTGGCTGTATGGGTGAGTGACTGGTTTTATGAGTGGCTGTATGGGTGAATGAATGGTTAGCAGGCGTGTGAGTGCCTCAATGGAGGAGTGCGTGGGTATATGAGTTTTGGTTTGGGTCTGTGAATAGGTATGTGATTGGTTGTTTGGGGGTATGAGTGAGCATATGAGAGGTTGTACACGGGTCTGTGGATGATGTGATCAGTAAAATGCCCTTTTTGCTAACAATTTGGGCCCATGTGACAAATCTTCACAAAACTTTCCAAAACAGTGCTCTTTTGTAAATGGTTTATGCAGGGAAAGTTTCAGGGTGATCTGTCAAGCAGGGGCGAGACAAAAATGGGGATCCCAAAACGCAAAACCCCATGCATTTTCCATTGACTTCTTTAGGCAGGGTTACAGCAAAAACTTCTGAATGTAATGAGACCAAATTTAGCAAGGAGCTAGATCTTGGGCCACAAAAATTCTGCCTTTTGTGATTTGGTGTACATTTATTCAGTAGTTTTTGAAAAACAAAAGTTTAAAAATATTTATATATCTATACCATTATTGGGTCCGTGAGAGGCTTGCAGGCCCCCAATTTAAAAATAGAGCGTTCTGATTGGCCCAGGGAGCTTTTTCTTCCCTTGGGCCAATTTACTCCTGTGGAATTCAAGACTCCCGCAGGAGAAAACGCTCTCCTTGCCTGCCAGTAACATGAGAAAAATGTTGCTGCAGGCCATTACAGGACTCAGTCTCCTTTTCTGAACTTAAAAAAAAAAAATATATATATATAAGCGGGCAGGGTATAGATAACCTGTCCCGTAGGCCCCATGGGGGGACCCAGAGGGACCCCACTGGTGCCAAAATAAAAAAAAAACAACTTTTTGCCAAGATCCTGTTGGGTTTAGGTCCAGTGGGTTTGTGGCAAAAACAAAAAATAAATAGTGGGCACCATTTATTTTAGTATATGGGAAGGGGGGCATGAGTATGACCACACTCCCCCATTTTGGGCCCCAGGGCACCCACCCTGCAGCCATTTAGATTCTTTGAGGGAAGGGGGTTCATGGCCCCACTCCCGGAGACATTTTCAGCACTGGGGACCCCATCCCCGGGGCCCCAATCGATTTTGTGGGAGAGGAGGGAGTACGGTCCCCCTCTCGAGCTGCCCAATATCTTTATTAAGGGGAGGGACGCGTTGCCCTGCTCCCTGAGCCATATTCAGTTCTGGGGACCCCATCCCCGGGCCCAGTGTGTTTAAAAAGGGGTAGGGGGCCATGTGCCCCCCTTCCCTGAGCCTTATCAAGGCCCTGGGGACACCATCCCCTAGGGCTGACTCACTTGTTGTGTCCCAAGGAGCCCAACCCTGGGACACAGTGGTTTCCCTACCCGCACAGGTGCGGGTAGGGAAACTTGTGTTTGCTTCTGTCTGGCGGGAGCCTTTCTCAAATCTCCCTCCAAATGAGAGTGTTAGAAATGGGGTTTCTGGTAGACTAGGGTATGCACTTAAGCCAGGCAGACCTCACCACTCTAGTCAGGGCAAGTCAGTTACACCCCAACAATAACCTGTGCTCACCCTCTGGTAGCCTGGTGCAGAGCAGTCAGGCTTATCTAAACAGGCAATGTGTAAAGCATTTGCGCAACACACTCACACAGAAATACAATTAATACAGCAAAAAAAGACTCTACACAGGATTATATAAACATATACAGAGTATATTGTACAGAAATGAAGACCAAAACTGTACTGTACATAGTAGGCAAATACTTAGATGGTACTTGTGATCCTGTACAAGGGTAAAATGACATACATACTAACAGTAGGGCAGGAAAGGTAGCAGTAACAATAAGTAAACCTTGAGTCTACCATGACATTTCTCAGAGGCTACTTATTATCTCATAGAAACAAGGGCCAAAACGGTATACAATATAATATACTAGGCATGTGAGGCACAGAAAAATGCATTGGTAATTGCTTTGCAAATGTTGCAGGATGTTTAGGGTAAATCACCTACAATTACAATGATCATAAGGGCAAACAGCATCTGCACTCTTTTTATTGGTTATATGGCCCTAATATAACAAAAACACAACCCGTTGGGCCCAGAAGCACCTGAGCATCTACTATGGGTTATGTGGTAATTCATGGGGCATTTCTCCCAAGGGCTACCCGTTCCTACTCAGGGGCTCCGTCGAGGACTCACCCCATCATGCCCCCTGAAGATGACCCCAACGTGCGTCCTCCCAGGTAGGGGGACACAAACTGCTAGATTTAGCAGGAAGGCCTCTCTGGGTCCTCCCATGTTCAGAATTACCACATGCAGCTGCCCGTGAGCACATAGAGCAGCTGCTAAACTCCAAGGGATTGTAATGAATATGGGGCTAAGTCAACACCTCCAGAGCAAAGAGAAGGCAAAAATGCAGCTCCTGCACTCCCCCTTTCTCTCTCAGGATCCAGGCGACGCTGTGGCGGTTTCTTGATGACAGAAGGCTGGACATGAAGTTTCCATAACAACACCTCTGGGCTGGGCGGCAATGAGTGACGTGCTGGTGTTGCTGCGATCTTCGCCACGTGGGACCCTTGAGCACAGATCCCTTTTGGAGAAAGAGAAATGGAGCACTGAGCCCGCCTGGTGACCGAGCAGCTCTAGCTTTCACATGGGCCAGCTTCCCTTGGCACTGGGGTGCCCGTTTCAGTATTCGGGAAGCTCGGTTCATGCTGAAAGTGCCCACGCCTCAGGGCTCCTCAAAAACACACTAGAATCCCATTAGTACGAAGTGCTGTGATCAAGCTAGATAAAGCACTAGTTGGTTGTAATGAAATCCTTTTAGCTCCCAAAGGTGCAGGGAGGGGGCAAGCCAACCGGTCCCTGGAAAGCACTGGGGCACAAAAGCAGAGAGCAAGCAGCAGGCCAGCACATAAAGGCAGTTTGCCAAGTGGCAGTCTCTCCAGCAACCTATCAGGCAGGCAGACCAGCACAACAAAGCAAGTAGTCCCAATGGCAGGGGGGAGCGCTAGGTGGCGCACGGCAAGATGGCTGCGCTGTAGTGCAGCTCTGCCGGCCGACTAGCTAATCCTTCATCTATCCTGCTCCCCTCAAGACACCATCTCAGCACGAAAACTGGTGGCCACTGTTGGCGAACTGCGAGGCGACTGCCGGTGGCGTCTTTGCTGATGTCACTGGCCCCCGTGGTGCTCGATTGATTGCTGGTGGAGTGATGGCGCCGAGCAAGGCATGGCGGCTGCGTGATCAGTTTGGTGCCCGGCGGCAGTCTGAATATCCGTGGCTCGGGTGGCAGGCACCACCGCCAGTTATAACAGTGTCTGCAAGCGCCCAGGCGACCCGACCCTAAGGCAAAGGTCGGAGGTGGAAACCAGAGATATGGCTGAGAGTGCGGCACAGTACAGGAGAGGAGTCACCAGTAGCCTGCCTCAAACGTCCATCTCTAGCCCTGAGGTGAGCCCAGCTGGCCCGAAACGCATCGCCAGAGTGGGCCGTGCAAGCTATCCGGCGGCGACAAGCAGAGCCGGACGCTGAGGTGCCCCTCCCCCCTGGAAATAGAGGAGCTGCGCAGGTAATGTGATCCGGAGTAGAGCAGCAACGCAACATGGCGGCCGCGTAGGACAGAGGCCTAGACATCGGCATACATCCACTGGCATATTGCTGTCTGCTGCCTACCTGCGGGGACCACTGCAACTTTATCCCTCCGGTGAGAGCACGCTTATACAGGGGGCGCCTGGATCGGGGCGGACGGGTTGGGAGCCGTGCTGTAGCCCGTGTTTCTCCTCAGAGCGTGGCCGTGCAGCCGGTGAGCAGTCCTCCGCGCGCCTGCTGTGGGGAATTTGATCAACGGCGATGTGTGTGCATCCCGGTCCAGCGGCACCCTCCCCCCCCCTTGCTGGAGGCTGGGAAACCGGCATAGGAGTGCGCAGTGAGTTATCCCGGCAAGGCCCCCCCCCCACTGTGTAACACCGCTGTGAGGCTGGGTGACTGTTGTCAGGCACGTCATTTTCGCACTGCCCCAGCTGAGTGTGGGGACATCGTTCGGTGGTGCTGGCTCCCTGAACGACTGCCTGAAAGCTGTGCCCCCCCTATGTGACACACCAAGGTGATGCCCTAGACTTACACAGCGGCACCCTTAGGTCTCTGTCAGCGGCAACTGTGAATGGCTGTCGGTAGTGTTGAGACCATAACGACAGGGGCGAGGGTGGGACGAGATAAGCTGTTCCTTCAGCCCGGGACAATCGAGTGGCAGGGCAAACCCACACTTCAACACATATGCCTATACTGTCTCTGTCCAAAGCAACTGTTGCCAGGAGTGTTTGTGAGTGCGCAGAGACCAGGGCAGGAGAACTGAACTTGATACATGCCCTATACTGCAGAACTGTGAATAAGGCATCTCTGACCTACCAATAGGAAGAAGGGCAGTGAGACAGGTGAACAAAGGGGGCAGCAGGGGCGGTAACTACTGGACTGCCGAACGTGCGCTGCCTACACTCTGAGCTGGACAATCCCACTGAAACTCCATCCTCCCTGGAAAAGACACTGTCTGCTATACAAGCTAGTCTGCATTCCATAGATGGTAAGATCGAGGCACTCAGTGGTCGCATGGACCATGTCAGCCAAGCTAGACAGACACGCTACCAGGCTAGGTGAAGCGGAACAACGTCTCTCGGACGTGGAGGACGGTCTACAGCAAGTAACTTCCAAAGCACTGGACATGGAGAAGGTTCTTGCTGTCATCCAAGCCAAAAATGAAGACCTGGAAGCCAGGTCCAGGCGTAATAATCTACGCATAATGGGATTCAACAAATGTGGGCAGGCTGGAGATATATGTGGAAAATATGCTCCATGAAATTTGCGGCGCCGAAAATCTCTCTCAGTTGCTCATCGTGGAGAGAGCCCTTCGCTCCCTGTCGGTTCGTCCACCCCTGGGCGCTCCTCCCAGACCAATTATTGCACATCTGCTGAATTTTAGGGACCGTGACTCGGTGCTGCAAATATCCCGACAGAAGGGTACCATCACCTATCAGGGTAACACTGTGGCTTTTTACCCTGATTTCACGGCTGCAGTTCAAGCAGCAAGAAAAGAGTACCAGCAAGCCAAGAAGGTCTTAATCGTTGAAAATGTACAGTAGGCCATGCTGTACCCGGCCCGGCTTCGTATTGGCACGGACGACAAAGCCAGGATTTTCACTAACCCGAAACAGGCCATGGACTATGCAAAAGCCCTCCAGCGCAAGAAGCAGGCCGTCCCTGATGCCTCGGATGATGAAGGTTAAGGGTCAAGGAACACTGCCCTGAGGTTCTTTTTTCCTTTTTTATACTCACTGATTTTCTGGCAAAGACTGCATTTTATGCATTTTACAACTTTCATGTCCGTGCTGGTATCCTGCAATTGGAGAGCGGTGCTCCTGCTGAACTATATCCATGCACCAGTATTCTTTTTTTTGTTGTATATAATGTCTCCGGAGACGGACTGAGTGTCATACTGTCAAATTGATGTCTCTGAGCTCTTAAGCGTAAAAGTTCTAACGATGGGTAATCTTGGGAGTACACTTCATACTGATCGGCCACCTCCCATGTCACCTAGGGAGAAGGTTGTGATCCGGCGTTCCCCAATGGGTGTTCCCCACTACACAATAAGAACATGTTCAACTCTTTGGGGGTCTGTTCTAGTTAACGGAATGGCTTTGGCGAGTTGGGTATGCTAAAGTGGGTGGGGGTGGGTGGAACAAAATGGGGAAGTTGGGGATTGTTGAATGTGATTGGTCAGACGCTAAGGCTATGGTATATATGTACATGTTTAGCTGTGCATAGTTGGGAACTCAATGTATCAATATTCATTACTCTAAATGGCGACAAAGGACGATAAGATCACATGTTTAACGCGGAATGTCCGAGGGTTACACTTCCCCCAAAAGTTAGACAGGTCTTCGACCAGTTAGATAGGCATCGGGTTCAGATTGCTCTTCTACAGGAGACACATTTAACCAAACAAACTGAGGCCAAGATTGCTCTCAAGTGGGCGGGGTATAAACTTGCCTCTTCATACTCATCCTATGCGAGAGGGGTCCTCACAGTTATAACCTATAACTTATACCCCTCGGTATTGAATTCAATCCAATAAAAATGAGCATGGACGAGGAAGGGCGATTATCTATTGTGCATGGTAAGCTGGGGGTCTCGTTATTAACTATTGTTGGGGCCAACCACGGATGTACCTGATGTGTTTGCAAGAATTCTTAAGGTGCTGCGGGAATGGCCCCAAGCGGAGATTGGGTGGGGGAGAGAGTTCAACACGCATTTAGATCCTTTTTTTACACAAAGAAACCCAAGCAGAAGCTGCCAGATTTAACATGCACATCCACTGTTTTGTATGTCTGAAACAATAATTCGCAGTCACTCAATATGTTTAGGTGCTCTTCAGGCAAAATGTCCTCCTCTGCCTTTGGAAGACAAAACAAACACCAATGAGACAGAGTCCCCCTTGGACGCATTTAGATACTAGCAAGGACAAATCTAGCAAACAGGGCGGGCGCACACCTAGAACCGCCCAGTGCATTAGGGATAGCATGCTTGAATATGGGCTGATTGACGCTTGGCGGCTTCGTAACTGTGATGCGCTGGAGGGTACGCACGCCTCTGTGGCACACAGTAGCTGGTCCCGTCTGGACTACTGGCTAGTGAGCGAAGGTGAGAATACCTGGGTGACAGACATCGCCCCTCTTCCTCACACACTATCCGACCACAACCCTGTTCAGTTTGCTCTAAACATTCCGACTAATACCCACTGACCGTTCAAATTGAGATTCCGTTTGGAAGCTCTCCTTGACCCTATATATGCCAACACCATTAGAGGAGCAATAGAGCAGTACTTTGATTTAAATGTGGGAACAGTAGACAGTACTGCAACCCTCTGGGAGGCCTTCAAGGTCACTATTAGGGGCGTGTGCATCAGCACAACAGTGGGTATTCTAAAGGATATTCGGGGGCAACTCACAAAGATCAAGAGAGCATTGTCAGAGCCTGGAAGAGAGTACTAAACCATGCCCAGCGCAACCACACTGTCTCGTATTCAAGAATTGATAGCAGAATATGATGAGATGGCGGAGACCGAGATACGCTACCTGTCGAGAAGCCATATAGCTCGCGCATACGGCGAAGGAGGCAGGCCAGGCCATAATCTAGCAGCTAAGCTAAAATTGCGAAATGAGCAGCATAACATTACAAAAATCAGAGATGCACAGGGTGTGGAACACTTCCCACCTGATGCCAAAGTGGATAAATTCCGTGGCTGCTATGCCGACATGTACACGTCATGGGGGAGTGCTGATCCCTCAGCGCTAGATGAGTATTTATCAGACATTGCATGTGCTTGGTGGATGTATGACGTTACAACGCATGCTGTTACAACGAAAGTTTTACAACGCGAGTGCATTGACAACGCAGGACATTACAACGCAAGTCTTTACATCGACTTGCACTAGATGGCGTGCTAACATTAAAAAAGTGTAATTTACTATTCCAACTCCAGTCCACGTAACAGTAGGGAAGGTGTTGGGATAGTAAACTACTCTATTTTTAATGTTAGCACGCCATCTAGTGCAAGTCGATGTAAAGACTTGCGTTGTAATGTCCTGCGTTGTCAATGCACTCGCGTTGTAACAGTTTAGTTGTAATGGTAGTGCGTTGTAAAAGTTGCGTTGTAAAGGTTGTTCCCCGTGCTTGGTTGGCTAAAGGACACCAAGAATATTTAAGTCAGCCGATAGAGACGTCTGATATCCAGGAGGCAATACGTGCTCTGCCAAACAAAAAGGCTCCAGGGCCAGATGGCCTCACGGCAGAATTTTATGAAGAATACACTGAGCTCCTGGTCCCTCATTTGCTGGAGGTGTATGGCGAGGCACATGAGACAGGTAAGCTACCACCGTCACTCAGACAGGTTCTGATAATCACCTTAATAAAGAAAGATAAAACATCCTCCCACTGCGATTTATACCGCCCCTTATCCTTAATTAATCTGGATGCAAAAATATTGGCAAAGATTCTAGCCTCCAGACTTCAACCTTTACAGCAAATTTGGTCTTACCAGACCAATCTGGTTTCATACCAGAAAGATCCACATCCCACAATATATGGACTATTTTTGCAATGTTTCACGTGCTGGACCCTACGCCCCCTGCTGCTGCTGTAATGTTGGGTGCAGCGAAAGCATTCAACTCCATAGAGTGGAGGTCTATGTTTCATATCCTAAAGCGAATGGGTTTCCCAGAGGTTTTTATTGGGTGGGTGCGGTTGTTATACACAGACCCATCTGCAAGGGTTCTGGTGGGTGACTAATATCGGAGCCATTTCAGATTGGCAGAGGGACTAGACATGGATGCCCCCTATCGCCACTGCTGATCTCTATCATGCTGGAGCCACTGGCTTGCATAATTCATAAGCGGTATAGAGAAACTGCTCTCAACTTTATGCACCGTCCAGTTGGCATATCTCTCTATGCTGACGACATGGTGCTTTTTATTAGTGAGCCACAGAGGTATTTGGCATCCGTGCTGTGAGAATACATTAGGATTGGCCTCTTCTCGGGTTTGGCCATTAACTGGGATAAGTTTGTGCTCATACCTTTGACTGAGATCACGATTTCCCCTATGCTGGAGTACCCGCTGATATGGTTCACTGACCCAGTTAAGTATCTGGGAATCTGGGTACATCGCGACCCCAAAATCGTGGTCAGAGAAAACTACGGAAAGGCATGTGAGGCTCTGGAGCAACAAGTGGACAGGTGGACGGCTTTGCTGTTCTCATTAGCGGATCGCATCGCTCTCATAAAAATGATCGTATTGCCTCGTTTTTTATATCTATTCAGCAATATTCCAATAACATTATTCAAGCATTTTTTAACACTTTACGATCCTCGTTGGTCCGCTTAATCTGGGGAGGCAAACAAGCCAGAGTGGGTTGGAACACACTTACTCTAGATTACGCCAAGGAGGATTCTCTGTGCCAGATCTCTATATGTACTATTTATGTGCCCAGGTGCAATACGCGCATTACTGGTACAGCCCCCATACCTTTGCTCCCCATGTGGGCGTAGAAGATGGGGATGCACACCCAATCCCATTAAATTGCATCCTTACACACTCGCAGAGAGGTACACCAAAGCAAGAAATCAATGTGATAGACACCACCATAGCCACGTGGCAATCCATTGGCAGACTTGTGGTGAAGTTCCCCATTTATGCTCCGGCACTGCCGCTAGCACACCATGCTGCGCTGTCGGTGACACTGGAGGAAGGCCCACTGCACTCCCTGAGAGAGGCCGGTATAGACAAAATACAAGACATATACCTCAATGGGAGTTTTATCGCACCAGAGGAGCTACAATACATTCTTAACTCAACGCTATTATTCCGGTTCACTCTGCACAGACTGAAGCTGGCAATAAAAGCACATTATAAGACATTCCCAGCCAAACCATCCACCTTACATTCTCTGCAACTGCTGCTGGTTACACCCACACGTCGTAAATTAGTCACTAAGTTGTACAGGGCAGTGAGGGATGAGAAGGTCAACAGTACTGATAAAAGCCTTGCACGCTGGAATGATAAACTCACTCCCCCACTTACACAGGCGGAATGGGAGCATGTCTGCAAAATCACTAGCACTCTTACGCCCAATGGTAATCTGCGCATTATTCATTTTATATATATTCACCAAGTGTACCACAAACCACTTAAACTACACAAGTGTGGGCTCCGGGACAACAGCATATGTACGCGGTGCGGACAGCTGGATGCAGACTTTTTGTACCTGGCCTGGGAATGCAGGTTGGTGTTTAAGTTTTGGGAATTAGTGGTGCAGCGCATACAGTCTATGTCCAAAATCCCTGTGCAATGTACACCAAAGGTCTGTTTGCTATGTTGCATGCCAGAGCTGAAAGGGACTGTGGGCAGTTTTGTGAGATTCGCATTACTGATGGCAAAGCGCAGAGTGGCACTGACGTGGGAGAGTACTATTGCCCCGCGTCCGGATCACTGGGTTAAGGATCTAGTGTATTGTAAGGAAAACCTTGAACTCTATGTGGAAGAGCTTCCATCGTCTTCCAAACCCAAGGACATTTGGGAACCTTTGCGTCAATATCTGAGCTTGCAGACCCAAGAAAGTTCACTAAATTATGAAGATTGATTTTAATGTACATGTATACTCCATGGAATATCATTGTCAATGTAAATCACACTAGTATCCTACTACAACATAAGTTGAGAGGTCGATCAGTCACATGATGTTTTGTTGGTATTTGTAATGCCTCGCAAGGCATTGATGCTGTTTTTGTTGTCATAAAAATCTCATAAAGAGAATTAAAAAACAAAAAAGTAGTCTCAATGGCGGTTCAACCTGGCAGCACAGCAGTCCTCTGGCAATGTGCAGCATGTACAGCAGCAGTGTTTGGTTAAAAGTCCGAAGCAGTGCCTAAACACACGGGGTCAGAGCCGCTATACTTAAACTCAAAAATGTCTTTGTTCAAGGGGTGACTTCAAAAGAAACCCTTTCAAGTGCACAACAATCCCTTTCAACCCAGCCCTGGCTCCAGACATCAGTAGGGGGTAATTCACCCTTAGTGTGAGGGCAGGACAAAACCTATTCACATGTAAAGTGCGAACGCACTCTCCCTCTCCCAGCCCAGGAAGACCATAAATATGCAGATGAATGCAGATGTAACCCCTATCACACCCAGCCCTTCCTGTGCTGTGGCTTTCTGGAAAGTATGCACCAAGTGTAGCTGTCACTTAGGTCAGACGTGGATTGGAGTCAGGCTCGAAGCACAAAGGGGGATATTTACAAGCCCCTTTCGGCACAGGAATATCACTTTTATCAACGTTCCTGAGGTGATAGGGGCTTCTTTTATTCACAAGGCAGCGTCAAGCCACTTAATGTGACTTAACGCCACCTTTTGAATAAGGCACCCTCTCACGCTATACTTAGCATGAAAGGGGTGGGCAATGGGTGTTGCGGTGGAAATTTCACCGCAACACCCATTGATTTTGACACTGCCCCATATTTACAAGAGTGGCTTAAATATGGTCAGCAGCACCAAAATTAAGACCAGGGAAAACCTGGTCTCAAACAGACAAAAGGAGGAGAAATTCTTTATTTCTCCTTGTTTTTGCTGTTTCTATGTGTGCTGCATTGTGAAAAAAACACAAAGGAGTCCCTTCCTGCACATAAACAATCAGTTTAAAAAACGAGTTGCAACTTCTACGTGTGCTTCTATGTGTATCATGCATTCACTTGGACAGCCCCATTAAGGTGGAGAACTCGCAAGTACCTTGGGCAGGTGAGTTCATAAACTTCAGTCACTAAGAATTCTATTGAGCCCCATGTCTTGTCAAAGTGCAGTAGTGTGTGTGTAATACTCGCCGTCAGCTTTCCCTTGTCCACCACCTCCCACAGCTTGTGCAGCCAGTCCAGTCTGGTCGGGGCACCCTTAGCCCTCATCTGGAAAGCAATACCTGCTTAGCAGCCCCCAGAGCCAGAGTGTGGCCCTCCCCCGGCATGACTTGAGAGGTTAGGCTAAAGCGTTTGGCAGCCCCAGTAGTATATAGCTAGGGAACCTGGGTAAATCTGTGTTATAGAGGGTGTTTGTCGGGAATATATGGCCTCCCAAATTTGTTGTATTTTCAGGCAATGCCACAACACATGCATGAGGGTGTTCTTTTGGCCACAGGGGCCCCAGCATTGTGAGTCCTCACCGGGTTTCCAGCGGGCCACCCTGGCTGGGGTATAGTACCAGTAGTTTGCTATTTAAGAAACATTTCCTTCCCAGCAGTATTGCAAGAGGACGCCATGAACCTGTGCCCAATATCCTCCCACTCCTTGGGGGAAAATTCACGCTCACATTCGGACTCCCATCTGCGCAGTGTCAGGGATTTGGTGTGTTGTGTGGGTGGGAGGAGGAAAGAGTATATATCTGAGAGAAGGCGTTTGTCCGATTGTCAGGTTATGAACCATTTTTCAAAGTTCGTTACTGGGCTGCCAATGTGTGGTCGGATGTAAGTCTGCGAGACCCAGTGCCTCAAGGCGATGTATTGCCAGTAAACCTCACTAGGAAAGCCGTAACCGGAGCGAATTTGGGTGAAGTTCATCATCTCTTCAGTGTCAGATCACCAAGTCTCTTGCAGTTAGCTTCCCGCTATTTGATGTAGCCGTTGCCCTTCCTGGCGGGAAGTTTGGCTGGTCTATAAAAGGGGTCACTGGAGACGTGTGAGTGGAAAGGTGTCGAGACTCCTGTACTTTGTCCCATATGCCCACCATGGCCCTAAGAATCGGCGTTATATAAACCCCTGCAGGTTGGTGCTTTTTAGGTAACTAGGGCACCTTCCAGACATGAATGTCTGCAACTGCTTGGTCAATAGAACACCAGAGTTTCTCCGAGGTAAGCCGAAACCATTCAATGCTACAGCGCATTTGGGCCGCTGGGTAATATCTCTCTAGGTGTGAGATTCCAAGGCCTCCGTCCTTCTGCTACAAGTACGTCTGAGTGTGGGCCAAACGGGCTTGCTTCCCGCCCCATATAGGCATACACTTTCATGGCTAGGTAGACTGGCCGCAGCTAAGATGACTTTACTCCTTGGTATTCCCCACGTAATGCAAACCCTGCTGCTGCAGCCTCCCCATTAATTCTAGGTAAGATGCAACACCTCATAGGTGTTGCATCTTGCCTAGAATTGCCTAGAATTAATGGGGAGGCTGCAGCAGTAGGGTTTGCATTACGTGGGGAATACCAAGGAGTAAAGTCATCTTAGCTGCGGCCAGTCTACCTAGCCATGAAAGTGTATGCCTATTCCAGGCCAAGAGTTGCGTCCTGGTGTTGGACAGGAGAGTGGAGTAATTCTCCCGTGCTGTCCAGTCGGTCGTAGGGAAAACCTGTTGGCCTAGGTAGGTAACTCCATTAAACACCCAGGCGAAGGGCAATGTGGTTGCTAGTAACGTCTGCTCAGCCCTAGGGAAGACCTGGTTTGGCAGTTCGGGCTGGATTGTTCCTATGAGGGACAGGGCCAAGACTGAATTGCATATGGCTGGGTCTGAACTGTGGGGGCGAAGTGAGCTAAGGAACGTTGATGGATTCAACCCAGATTTGTGACAGGGGGTAAGAGTCTGAAAAGTTTTAGTGCTCTGTTCATCATCCATGTGTGTTTGCTTTGATCGCCGTAAGTTGGCAGGGTATGCCCAGACGTGGGTTCCTTGCTCACTTTGCCACTGGATTGGCTGATGAGGAGCGTTACCCCGAAACCGGTCCCAGGATGCTTGTTACAAGCCCAAAGAAGACCTGGTTTGGCAGTTCAGGCTGGACTGTTCCCATGAGGGAGGGTCAAGACTGATTTGCATGTGGCTGGGTCTGAAATGGGGTGGCGAAGTGATCTAAAGAACGATGATGGATTCAATGCAAATTTGTGAATGGGGGTAAGTATCTGAAAAGTTTCAGCGCTCTATCCATCATCTCTTTGTGTGTGCTCCAGCTGAGAGCCTGTGTTTTCTGGGGGTTGATTTTAAAGTCCGACACCAAGCCAAAGGCCTCCATGTCACGCAGAAGGGGGGGGGGGCAAAGAAGTAAGCGGTTGGGTAAGGATGAGTATGACATAATTGGCATAGAGCGATATCTTATGTTCCCTGTACCCCATGCGGACCCCCAAGATCAAGCCGTATTTGTGAATGCATTCTGTGAAGGACACCATATATATTGCAAATAACAGAGGAAAACAGGGGGGACCCTTGGCAGGTACTCTGCGATATCTCGGAGGGACTAGATGAGATGTCATTCACTTTAACCCTTTCCTGCTGCGAGGTATGATCACAGTTCATCCAGCGCTGAAACCTCTCACTCAAGCCAAATCTAGAAAGGGCCAACCGCAGGTAAGGCCAGCGCACCTGCTCAAAGGCCTTCTCGGCATCAACTGATTAGAGTAAGGCCAGTGTTTTGGGAGCGCTAGACTTTTTCAAGGAGGTGACATAGCCGCCTGGTACAGTCGCTACAGCTCCTCCCTGGGATGAATCCAGATTGGTCGCGGGTCTATGAGACCTTGCATGTAGGGCGCCAGGTGAGTGGCCAGGATGCTAGTGAAAAGCTTTAAGTCAACATTTAACAATGATATGGGTCGATAAGTGGCACACCATGCAGGGTCCCTGTCTGGTTTATGTATAGTCACAACAGCAGCCATTCGGATGGAGGGTGCAAGGATACCGGATTCACTAAATGAGTTGAAGAGGCACGTGAGCAGTAAAGTGAGGCTGGGTGCAAAGATTTTTATAGAAGTCAGAGGTAAAACCATCTTCTCCGGGTGCCTTGCCCACAGGAAGCTTCTGGATAGCCCGAAGCACCTCATCAGGACAGGTGTCCATATCCAGTTTGGACACTTCTAGGCCAGGCAGGGAGGTCACCGGGTCCTGCGCCACGCATACAGCTGCCGCTCTATCATTAAGGGATTCAGCAGAATACAGAGCGGAGAAAAATCGTTCAAACTCACCAGCAATGAGTTAATCAGTCAACAGTTTCTCCCCCTGAGGTCCCTCGATCTCCGATACCCGGTACCAGGTGATCTGGGCCCAGAGTTGGTGCGCCAGAAGCTTACCAGCATTGTTCCCTTCTGCATAGTACTGTTGTTTAGTGCGCAAAAGCGAGTACTCAAGGTCCATCGCTCTCAACTCTTTCTCGGCTACTGTAAGATGACGTTTGGTCTGGAAAGAGACCGTGCGCTGGTGCACCCCTTCTAATTCCTTGACCTTTCCCTGAAATTGCTCTCGCTTGTCATTCCTGTCTCTATTCAGCCTGGCAGTTATCGCAATGAGCTGACCTGGAACCACCACTTTCAAGGTGTCCCACAGTAGCAGGGCTGGGAAAGTGCTGTTGCCGCTGGAGTCGAAGTAAGCCCGTGTGGCCATTTGAACCTCCTTTATGTTAGCGTCATACGTGAGCAGTCTATGGTTCAATCGCCACACCCTTTGGCGGCTTTGGTCTCCAGGTAGGTGTAAAGTGAGGGTAATGGGGGAGTAATCTGACAATGCGGCAACCCCAATCCTGGTCTCTAAAGCCGCTAGTGTGGTGCAGAGAGACGTCAGGAATAGATCTATTTGGGCATATGTCTGGTGTGCTGCAGAGAAGAAAGTGTATTTCTGGCAGTGGGATTGCATTGGTGCCATATGTCAACCAACCCCGCCTCGGTCAACCACTGTCGCATTGAGTCTGAGAGCGCACGTGTCTCCACGCCCCCCTCTGATTGGACCTATCCATTTGGGAGTTGCTTCCAATGTTGAAATCCCCCCAACCAGCAGGTCTTCATCTGGAGACTCCAGCATGCTACTCAGAGCAATCCTGAGGAATGCCTCCTGCAGATTGTTGGGGCGTATATAGAAGCTAAGGTATATGTGTCACTCCCAACCGCCACCCACAAGGCAAGTAATCTACCTGGCACTTCCGCATGTGTCCCCAGCACCTTCCCCGGGTAGCATGTTGCAAATAGAATGGCCACTCCACCTTCTTACCCGGTATAGAGGAAAAATACTGGCGGTCAAACCAGCGTGACCTCAGGCGCTTCCATTCAGCATGGAGGAGATGCGTCTCTTGCAGCAAGCAGATATCACACTGGGCATCCCTACAGGGGGCAAGAAGCACACCGCTTTGCTGGTGCATTAAGGCCCCGCACATTAAGGCTCAGTATAGTGACCCTAAGCGGAGTCTCAGTGGGATGCAAATGCATGTGTGAGTGGGGAGAAAGAACCACCCCCTTGGGAAGGCCAAAACCTAATCACACAGACCCCATGCCAGGACAAAAGGAGGCTATTAAGTTAAAGAAAAGAAGATCCCATCTGATCAGAGCAGCAAGACGGCAGTCTGTAGTGAACTCCGTGCCAAGCAGAGCCAAAGAGACAATGTAAGAGACGCCCAACAGCATTCCCAGAAAAGAGTGCAGCAGCGCAGTAGGAGGTAGCAAAGCCAAGAGAGAGGTGGTAGACATGGGGGAGTGTCATAACCCACCCCCAACAAAGCCAATGTAGAAAATCCTTGCCATACCCAAAGGGCGCCAGACAGAACTAGCTTGTTCCTTTGCCACTCTGGAGCAGGAGTGTGCTGATGGCCTGCTTTGCACTTGGTCCAGGTCCCCGTCGGCCGCCAAGTCATGTCCCAGTACAGACTGTGCCTCTGCCAAGAAGCGAACTGCGTGCATTTCTTGGTTCCACACTAAAATCAGCCGAAAGAGGTGGCCCCATCTGTATTGGACTCCTTTCTCGTGCAGAACGAATGTGGCCGGTTTCATGGCTCAATGGCACTGGAAGGTGAGTTGGGAGAGGTCCTGATATATGCCGACTTGCATTCCTTCAAAGGACGCGACCGCTATGTGCCCCGTCGCTGCCATAATCATTTGCTTCTGCCGGTAGGAGTGGAGGCAGGCGAGTATATCCTGTGGCCGGCCAGGATCAGCGGCGGGGTGCCCAGCACCACGTGTGTGATCCAGGGGGATTTCTTTGTCACCCAACACCGGGCCATCTGTTGGAAGAGCCGCACCACAAAGTCCTATAACCTCCCTGCGTCTGCCTGCAGCGGGACACCTTTTATGCAAATGTTGGAGCGTTTCGACCTGTTCTCAAGGTCCTCCAGGCGAATCCAGAGTTCCTCAGTCCGGTACCTCAGGTCCAACAGCTTCCCAGGGTGGTCACTTAGCTCTTTCTCTCTTTGGTCTCCAGCCGTTTCCAGGGAATCTATGCAGTCACCCAGTTCATTGAGCTCAGTCCTGACATTTTTAATGTCCGCAGCGACCTCCTGTCAGAGAGTAGCTGCAACATGAAGTGGCGGGTGACCGGCTGTTCTATGCCAGTCCTCACCAGTGCCGGATCCACCTCCTGCCTGGGGGTGTTGGCGGGGATGCAGGGCCCACATCAGCTTTCTTAGCGCCAGATTTATGCAGGAGGTCCTTTGTGGAAGTCTCTTTTTTAGAGCAGTGGCAGGACATCTCGGAGGGGCACAGCCCCAGTAGGAGTGGGGCAGCTGCCCCATGCAAGAGCGGGCTGTGCTCTTCCAGGCTCCAGTTGAGCACCAGCGCAGTTCTCCCAGGCGGCTCCTCCCCTTATTTCAGGCCACACCTTCAGAGCCCGTCGGCTCGATCCTCCAAGGGCCTGGGCCCGTCACCGCTCACCCTCGCCACCGAGTACCAGGACATTGCTCAGGGAACTCTCAATGCTAGCCTATGAAAGGAGTAGGCCTCACAGCACTGAGAAACAAATTAGGCTGTTTGTTACGAACGGGACATGCCACACAATAAAGGCACATGTCCCACCTTTCACTTACACAGCAACCTGCTAATAGGAATACCTAATGCCTACCTTAGGGTGACCAATGTGTAATAAAAAGAGAGTTTAAGGCGTGGCAAGTAGTTTTAAATGCCAAGTTAAAGTGGCAGTAAACTGCACATACAGACTATGCAGTGGCAGGCCTGAGACTGATTTGAAAGGCTACATCTGTTAGTGGTACAAGGAGTGCTGCAGGCCCACTAGTGGCATTTAATTTACAGGCCCTTGGTATATAGGATACCAATTTACAAGGGATTTATGAGTAAGACAAATATGCCAAACAGGTGTAAACCAATCATACCATGTTTAGAGGAGAGAGCATGTGCACTTTAGCACTGATTAGCAAACGACAACACAAAGAGGATCTGAAATTAGATGAAGGAGGACAACATTTTTGGGGATAACTCTGCAAATAGGGCCAGGCCCAATAGAGAGCAAACACAAAGTCTGCTCTCAGCGGACGTGAGCTTTAAAAATGGTCCCGCAGGTTGAGCGCAGACTTGTATTCTATTTCACTTCCTCCAGTGATGTAGGCAGGGAAAGAGAACAAGATATTGCTGCCACTCAGAGGGAGCAACATAAGTAGCTGCTCCCTCCAAGCAGGTGCAATACTGGCTCCAGCATCATGCAGGGAGCCGGCTGGGGCCACGGGGGAATGGGGTCATTGGGGCCATAATAGGCTCGGGTAGGGTGACTATGTGCCTCCCCCCCCCCTTAAAAACAAAAACCGGGGTTCCTGCCATTTTCGATGCTGATGGACAGCTCAACTTACCAAAGGTACTCTAGCGTGATTCCCACCGATTTTTTTTTTTTTATAAATCTTTTTTTCTTAAACAGTCTCGACATAAAGGTACAAATTCACAAAAGCAATTGAGGGTTACAGTGAAATCAGGTTACATACATTACAACAACACAATTACACTGAAAGTCACGGGGATGGGGGATCATCCTCATCAGCCACACAGGGAGGGGTACATATCACGCATACCAGGGGGCCCAAACCTTGGACCATTTGGGCCATGTATACTGCTTTCTCTCTTAGCATACACCAGTCAAGGTCTCGCTCCCAAGCTATGACCGCAGGCGGGTGCGCGGATCCTTAGCGATCATGCATCCAAGTGTGACCCATTTCATAGTATAAGCGGTTAGGTCGGTGGGTTCCCAGATGTTAAGGAGGCACCTGGGCGCTCCTGGTCTGACTTCCACCCCCAACACCTCACTCATGACCGTATGGATGTTGCAACAGTCTTCCTGCATTTGCTCACAGTACCACATTATATGTATGAATGTGCCCAGTTGTGTGCATCCCCTCCTACAAGAGCCATCTATCAGTCCACCCATGTGCACCAGTTGGGGACCCGTTACATAAATTCTATGAAGGATCTTTAGCTGCACCAGTCTGAGTTGCGCTGGGATAGCGACCGTTTTAGGAGAGGAGACCGCTTCCTGCCAGGTTTCATCATCTAATTCTATCCCATCCTCAGTCCATTTGTCTCGCAGTTTCAATAGGGGGTTGTCGATATTGTTAATGAGTTTGAGATATGTTAGGGAAATGGCTCTGTCAGGCAGGTGGCCATCTAGTAATCTGTCCTGTAGTGGAGAGGTATCTGGTTTAGTCAAGTCATCAGGAATTGCTGCTAGCAGCGAGTGTCTGATTTGGAGGTATCGATAATATTCTGAGTCCGCCAGGGCATACTGAGTTCGTAGAGCGTCAAAGGGTTTCACACCCCCAGCGCACCAAAGGTCCCTGACATGAGATATGCCTATTAAGTCCCATTTGTCAAAGCCCTTTGAGTTTCCCATATAGCCAAGTTTTTGTGAGTCCCACAGAGGTGTGGCAAGGGTCAGCTTGTTTTGCCAGCCTAGTGATTTAGTAGCAGAGTGCCATATTTTGACTGTGTGGCCACTGGGGCCAGTAAGTGGGTATTTGGTTGGCATTGAATATAGCGCCCTCAAAAAGGTCCCGGTGGGTAAAAGCCAGCGATCCATAAGGAACCCCGGGTTATCAGGGCGGCCATATGCGCAATGGTTGATAGCTGTGAGCTGCGCAGCCCAATTGTATTTTTTTATATCGGGCAAGCTGATTCCTCCATCATACCAGCTAAGTGTCAGCTTTTTTATAGCAATATGTGGTCTCCCTCCCCATAGGAGGTCTCTCAGGCGCACTTCGACATCTTTAAAATATGAGTTTGGGACAAGGCACCCGAATTCTGCAGCGCATATAGAAAACGGGGCAGAGACATCATTTTAAATAATGCAGCTTTGCCCAAGAGTGAGAGCGGGAGTGACTTCCAGTGTGTTATGTCGCTTTTGAGCCGCTGTAGTGGGGGGAGCAGATTGTGGGCATACCGAACTGAGGGGTCGAGAGAAATAAATATGCCTAAGTATTTAAAGCCTTCTGAAACTACTGGAATTGGGCAATTACTGGGCAGAGGGGGAGAAGTCCCCCATAGGACATACAGAAGTGATTTTTGCCAATTGACGCGAAACCCAGAATACCTGCCAAATACACCCAATATGTCAAAAGCTGCTATTAGGGATCTCTTCGGGGACGTAAGATAATGGAGAATATCATCCGCGTATAGGGATATCCGGTCCTCCCATTCCGCCGACCAACGCATGCAGCGAATCGATGCATCTTAACGGATCCACGCTGCAAGTGGTTCAAGGGCCAGAGCGAACAGTAAGGGAGAAAGGGGGCACCCCTGACGGGTCCCTCGGCTGAGTATAAAAGGCTCTGACTTCCTGTTATTCACAACTATCTGAGCCATCGGCGCGCTGTATAACAGTCGCACCCAGTGGCAGAAATTCGGCCCAAATCCTAATTTGACAAGCACCGCAAAAAGATAAGGCCACTCCAGAGTATCGAAAGCCATAGTGGCATCTAGGGAAACTATAATGGCGTCCTCACCTATCATCGGTACTCTGCCTAGGACTCCGTGTAGTCTTCGCAGGGTGAGGGCCGATTCCCACCGATTTTGATGGCGCGTTCTTGATGCAGAGAAATATGAGAATGTATCCACCAAACAAAGAAGCACTTACTTCATATAATTCAGAGGAAGTACCCTTGTTTGGAGCAGATTCAACTCTTTGTCTGTACTCTCATCATCCTCTCTACCTGAAGATTAATTTTGTCACTGATTTTTGTATGAAGACACTCGAGGAACACGCAAACCAAGTCGCTGGAGACATTACCTCGTGGTACTTTACACAGGTGTAGTGTGGAACATACACTAGATATTCACCAAACCAGTAGAAAGTACTCCAGTTGGGTAGACATTTTGTTCAAAACTGTGTATTCATTTTGGATAAATAGACAGGCAAGTTCCATTCTGGCCCTGATGCTAATTTCACAGAAATTAAACTTTAAAGGGAAGCACTTACAAATATAACTATAGCAGATGCCCTAGTTGAAGCTCCACTTCTGGAAAGGACAGATCATCTTAACTTCTTGCCTTGGCCAAGGCAAAGTAAGTGTGTTTTCTGTACAATTCCACATTGAAACACAATCTAAAATCCTTGATGGAGGTGAATGCATCATTGATTTATTGGGGCGCAATCTCTTCTGTAGTGATTGTCCGAGACGAGTGGGTTCTTTCTAGTCGTCTCCAGGTCTGAGAGCAGAATCCATGGTTCTACCTTTTTTTACTGTTAAGTATGCAAATGCATGAAATCACCTACAAGCTCCGCCCGTTTGGCCCGTTCCTTCCACGTTAATAATATGCGACAGCGTTCCCGCCATTTTCCAGGCTGATGGACAGCTCAGCTTACCAAAGTGACCAGAAAGCGTTTCCCACCAATTTTGAATGGCGCATTCTTTATGCAGACGAATATGAGGACATCTCCACCACAAAAAGAAACACTTACTTCATATACTTAAGAGGAAGCACCCTTGTTTGGTTGAGATTCAACTCTTTTTCTGAAGTCTTGTCGTCCTTTATGTATGAGTATTCATTTTGTCACTGATTTCTGTATGAAAATGCTAAAGGAACAATCACATTGCCAAAATTACATGCACACAAAGTCGCTGGAGACATTACCTCGTAGTCCTTTACACAGGTGTAGTGTAGAATATACCCTAGATATTCACCCAACGAGGTAGCACTTACTAATTAACAATGCAGAGATCCTGAAAAAGATCCTGAAAAAGAAATAAATGTCCAGAGGATATCCCAGACGCCTTGTGCGTGATACTTTCAAAAGGACAAGATACTACAATAGAGAAAGCATGTTCCAAAACAGATCGAGGAACAATGACGGGAAACTGGTGTACGTAGTATACCATTCCAATTTGAATTATAAGATACAACAGATTGTGAACTTACAATGGAACTGCCAAACTGCCAGGTTGTTAATAGCACACATATAGGGAAACGCCACTAACCTCTTTTCCAAGATCTCAGCAGGGACGATGGAAGCCGTTAAAATCCCCATTTCCCTCGAGCATAACCCCCAACAGAGGAAGGAGAACCCTGCTGCGTGAGATCGCGCCCGGGGGAAAAAGGGAATAGGATAAAATAAGAAAGGCTGCCGCTCTAAGATTTCCTTTACATGGGCTACGTGTTCCTGGAGTGTAGCGGAATAGATTAAAATATCATCAATGTATACCACACAGAAGGTATCCAGGCAACCTCGTAGCACCTCGTCCATGAAGAACTGAAAGGCTGCAGGGGCGTTGCAGAGTCCGAAAGGCATCACCCTATATTCAAACAGACCGAACTTGGTTCTGATGGCGGTCTTCCACTCGCCGCCTTTTCGGTTTCGCACTAGGTGATATGCTCCTCAGAGGTCGAGCTTGGTGAAATATTTAGCCCCTTTTAATTGGTCCAAAAGCACCGGTATGAGGGGTAGAGGGTAGCGATTTTTTATTGTTATCCGATTGAGTGCACGGTAATCGATACATGTCCTCAACTCTTCACAATCCTTCTTCGGTATGAAGAAAAGAGGAGAGGACGCGGGGGACGTGGAGTGTCTGATGAATCCGGATGCTAGATTGTCTTCAAGGTATGTCTTCAGATATTGTGTTTCAGGTTCCGTCAATGCATACACTCGGCTGCACGGGATGTTTGCTCCGGCTATGAGCTCAATTCGACAATCATACTCCCGATGCGGTGGCAATCTAGTTGCCTTTTGCTTATCGAATACATTGTGGTACTCGCGGTAGTACTCAGGCAAGGTTGTGGAACAACAGTAACGCTCTTGGGTACAGACTGCCGCCAAGTATGTGGCTGGTGTTTCCTCGCATTCCCTACACCCTCCTTCTTTATTTTACAATGTTCTTGGCAATAGACCGAAGTCATGGTAACCGTGCGGTCTGTCCAACTAATTACGGGGTCATGCAATGTCAACCAAGGCATTCCTAGGATAAGCCGGAACTGGGGAGCATCGATAAGGTCGAACTGGAAATATTCGTGATGATCAGGGCCCACCGCCATCTGAAGGGCCTGAGTCCGGTACTTCACCGGTCCAGAAGAGAGGGCCGTTCCATCTACTGCTTTTACGAGTTCAGGGATGTCTTTCTTTTCGCTTGGTATCCCAAGTCGAAGGGCATATTCTTGGTCAATGTAGTTTCCCGTTGCTCCGGAGTCCAGCAGGGCGTCTACTTCTAACACGTCCCGGGAAGTGAGCCATAGGGACACCCTGATGTTCAGATGAGCAACAGCAGGTGCAGGGTATTCGCTAGCACTGATGAGATCATAACACGTGGGACACCCAAATCAGAGACCTCATCCTGACTTGGGCATGTTAGTTTTTCGCCGAATCGTCTCTTCTCGTGGTGGCTTGCACCCGAGAAATGGAAGGCCTGCTGCTTACCGGAGCCCGGGCACGGCATTCTCTAATGAAGTGCCCTCCTTTGCCGCAGTATAGGCATAGCTTCATTCTCCGGCGTTTGTCCCTCTCTTCAGGGGTAAGCGGGCCTCGGATACCTCCCAATTGCATCGGCTCCGGCCCCTCCACAGTCTTTTGCTGTTCTTCCACTGAGTTTTTTGGTCGGGGGGAAGAAAACCGATTTTCACCTCTGCTCTTGTCCCCTTTTCTCTCCAGGAGGCGATGGTCCAACTGCACGGTTAAGTCTATTAGCTCTTCGCAGGTTTGAGGCAGCTGTACGACTTGAGCAAGAACATCTTTGAGTTCCCCCCTCAGCCCTTGATAGAACAGGGTGCCACTCCGGGGGCCACTCCGTTTCCACTACCAACCGATTGAATGACGTAATGTAAGTCAGCAAGTCTTGGGACCCCTGTCGCAAGGTGAGTAGTTCCCGATCCAACGTCAGCATGTGGGATTTCCTTCCAAACAGGGCGAGGCAAAAACCCGGGAAATGGTGCAGGATCGGATCATTTCTTTCCATCAATGGGATGGTCCAGCTGGCTGCATTACCTCCCATGTAGGACATCATGAACGCCGTTTTTGCTGCTTCTCCCTGGAACACGGCTGGTTTGCATAAAAAATTAAGTCGGCATTGATTTAGGAATGTTTAGAATTTTTTAGGATCCCCATAAAAGCGTTCAGGGGGGCTAGGGGAATACCGGTGTTCTATAACACGTGACCCGTGGGAACCGTGTCAGTAGGTGTGGGGGGATACGGGGTGGCCGTGAAAAACCCACCTCCGGTGTTAACGGGATTTAAGTGAGGTGTAGCAGACACAGTAGGGGGTAGGGTAGCTGGCTTAATGTACGAACTCTCTCCCTGACCCCTGCGAGAAAGACCCGCAACCTCCCTACGCAACGAGCTCACCTCTCTCTGTACGTTCTGATTTTCTAACCGAGATGTTTGAACCTCCTGTTGTGGGGCCGTAAGGGTTTCCAACAGTGAGGCCATCACTACGTTGGTATCCATCGTCCGGGCTGGGCGTAAACGTGGGCTTGTCAATCTCTCAAACTGCCAGGTTGTTAATAGCACACATATAGGGAAACGCCAATAACCTCTTTTCCAAGATCTCAGCAGGGACGATGGAAGCCGTTAAAATACCCATTTCCCTCGAGCATAACCCCCAACAGAGGAAGGAGAACCCTGCTGAGTGAGATCGCGCCCGGGGGAAAAAGGGAATAGGATAAAATAAGAAAGGCTGCTGCGAGTAGTAGGGTCCCTTTGGGGTCTGGTCTGGGAGGTAGGGCGTTCTTGGAAGGATGCGACCTGCAGAATGGGGAAGAGAGAGAGAGCGGATGCGATGGTGATCCCTCTACTGCCGGTATGAATGTGCATTCAGCCCTACTGATACCCACCCGTAAAGCTGCAGCTAGCAGGAGCGTCTAGGTCTGCCAGGGAGTGGATGAACTGGTACTAACACCCCAGTAAATGTCTGGCTCAGCTCTGGAACACACACCCTCTTGTAGCGAGGTTACTCCACTTCAGTGCCTAGAGATCATACACTTAAATCCAAAACTCGGTGAAGTCCTAGAGCCCTTAGTCGTCACCTTACACAGGGGAAATTATCAACAAAGCTAAATAGTGACTGACTCGAGGAACGAAGGAAAAACTGCATGTTAGCGCCACAAAAAAGGAATATGGGAATTGCCCTCCACTCTGAGCTTCATGGAAGAATTGTGGTCTCTAAGGCTCCCAATGTCTCGATCAGTGGGGTGAGTGTTACGTCACACTCGTTACCCCTGATGCCAGTGGAGCAAAGTAGACTTTTGCACCTATAACCCTGACACAACCAAAAGGGTTCGCAGTGCGCTAGATACGCTTACTATTCCGTAAGCGTTGAAAGTAATTTAAGGATATTCCGACCGTAGCGCGGAAAAGCACCCCTGCGCCCTTCTCACCGCTACGGGAATTCCCGGTTCAACAAACAGACGCGGTCAAGGAAGGAAGCTCACAGGCTTCTTCTTCCCGGTTTACCTGAACCGCTACGAAGGTTATTCTTGGAGGCTCATCTGTTCTCTTCAGCGGTGTGGGAAACGGGACTCGGCCCGCCACAGGAGGAAATGCGGAAATGCTTCTCGCTGGAGTCCGGTGGGGAGAACCTTCCGCCCTTAAGATCCGTCGAGTACAATTGACATGCACCTTCCGCCTCCGGCGGAAGTGCTTATGTCGTGCAGACCTTGAGTTGTGCCCCAGTGCCTGTAGGGAAGTGTAGTTTCTGAGGCTTTTTTGCTGTAAGAGGCTGGAAATGGGCTCCAGAGCTCTGCGCTGACGGGTCTGTTTGGGGGCTACCATGTGGGTGATCGCTACAGGAACATACTCAATTCTTATACAGATCGGGCCTACTATAGAAACTGACATTTGCATTTAAGCAGAATTGCAATCTGAAGAACATACTAGTGAAATCTAACCTGGTTGATAACAACAACATTTGCCAGAGGTCAATAACAGGACACAACCCAGTTAATGGCAACCATAAATGTGGATCATGCCACAAGTGTGAGGGAGCAGTGGTGGCCAACTCTATCCAGTGAGGTCGAAGGAAGATCACTTTATCCAACATGACCAACTGCAGATCATCTAATGTGATTGATATACCTGATTCAATTTCCATTCCACCTAGGATATGTAGGAGAAACTAGCCATGAATTTAGAATCGGATATAGTGAACATGCGATTAGTAACAAAAGAAGTGGAGCATCCCTGGTTGAACACTGGACACGAAAGGGCATTGGCCCGGATCATTTGGAGAAAATAAGATCTGAACAGGGCAAGGATGATACCCAACTACGGAAGAAAAGGGAAATATTCTGGATTTTTACTCTGGGGAATCATAAACAGGGACTCAAATAAATGATCCCATGGCAAAATGCCATTAATTAAGGGTTCCCGTTTGAGCAGTCCTGGCTCTTCTCTCTATGCCATCTGTTCTAGTTTGTGATTTAGTTGCCTCCTGCCCTCAGAGCAGGATTTTCCTATGTACCAGCAATTCATTTTTGAGCTCTAGTTGTTAGTGATCCCTTAGTCTTTTTGTTTTAGTTGTTTATGCCATACATACCAACAGACCCGATTCAAGCGGGACATTCCTGATTTCGTTAGCCAAAAAATTGCTTACTTTCAGCTGTCTCCCACCTGAAATTGCCTCCATTTCAATGGAGATCAATGGGGCAAACACATTCTCCCGATTTATTTTTCAAAATCTCCCACTTTCCGTTCCTAAAATGTTGGCATGTATGGTTTATGCTATAGTCTTTTTCATAAAGGGTGGCCCCTATGACCTGGAAGTTATGATGTGGGGTGTTTGCCCATATCTACATTTAATCATAGGTTGGAGGACGAACTGTGCACTTTTTCTCCTTGTAATTGTTTAAAGGATTTATGTCCTTTTGTCTTTTGGCACTTTTTTCGTCTATCATAGTTATCGTGCTGTTGAGTCAAGTCCGTTATTCCCTTTATGTCACGTCATATTCCTGAATGTGCATAGGACTGGTTTCTTTCCCGTTCATCCTTTCAACCTCTGCAGTGTCAGACGCTCCAGGCTACTCCCAATATGGCGCCATTCTGGCTCTTAGGTTACATCTAGGTACGCATCTGTTCCTGCCCATTTCCATTTGGGCCACGTTAGGGAGGACGTCTTTAAATGGAGGTCTTACCCCTTCCTCCGCCTCTGCAGTCCTTTCATAGGACTTTATCATATAACAGCCTTGTTGAGAAGAATTCTGTAAAGATGACAGTTCACGAAGAGATAGTCATTGAAGTTTACTGGATCATTCCAACACAGAGTACAAGGCCAGTGAGGGGAAACCGGAGGAGCATCCTGTCACGGTGATCATCAGCTGTCGGCTGGCAACATTCCAGAACAGTCCGCTGATGACAAGGAAGGAGGGAGGAAGGGTGGTGAGGGAGGACAAAAAGGAAAGGGAGAACGCAACACATCTTCCTCTTTACAGAACAATAAAGGAAGGGCTGTTAATCACATACAAAATTATTACGTTTTCTTCTGGTTCTTACAGTTTCACCACTGTCATTGATGTTTGGTCGCCCTTCTGGGCACATAGAGGCTGTACATTCGGTAACATGTGAATGTTCCCTTGGTCATCATCCTCCCAGAATTCACATGTTCCCCCCTTGGTGGTACTGGGATCCTGACTGTGATGTGTGTTAATTGTTTCTTTTCCGTCTAGGTAACCAGGTTTGCATATAGATAACTTGGAGAAATGCCATACTCTCCCGTCACTCAGTAAGGCTGAATTACAAAACACGGGGCATATTATCAAGAAACGGCATTACAATTATCGTCGCTTTAGCGGCAGAAAGCTGCTGCTAAAGCGGCGATAATGGGCTTGATAATATACCCTGGAGAATTTCAATAGAAGCCCATGTTCTGGTGTCAACATGGGCTTCTATTGGAATTCTCAAGGGCATATTATCAAGCCCATTATTGCCGCTTTAGCGGCAGTTTTCTGCCGCTAAAGCGGCGATAATTGTAACACCGTGCTTGATAATATGCCCCCACTTTTTTAACCATGTAAGGTTTTGAAAACCTATTCTGCCCTTTTGATACAAATCCACTCATTTTCACACATACTACGTCACCAGCAGACAATCTCACTGGCTTACAGCTTTACAGCTGTGTTTCATGTCGTAACGGGCTTTGCAATGCCTTTGGGTTTTCTCCAAACTATATTTTACCTCATCTGGTGACCACTCTACACTTTTTACAGCAGAGAGCCAGCCCACATTGTCCTTTGACATAGGTGTCCTGCCCCTCATGATTTCGAAAGGACTGTGACCTATGCTGTTGCATGGCGTGATTCGGTATGCCCATAAAGTTTTACCAATCTTATTTTTCCATGCCAAATTGTTGTTGGTGGCTAGTTGTAAAATGCCCTTTATGACCCTGTTGAATCGCTCAACAGCCCCATTGCCCAAAGGATAGTAAACTGACGTTGTTTTGTGAGTGATTTTGTTCATTTTTAAGTAGTTTACAAATAATTCTGGTGTAAATTGGGGGCCATTGTCACTGACAATGCATTTGGGTAGCCCCTCCTTAATGAAAACCTCGTCCAGAAATTTCACTTTGCTCTGGGCATCTGTCTTTTCTACAAATCCCACTTCGGCCATTTTGAGAAATGATCGATTATTTCAATGGCAAAGACCTGTTCCCTTTGTTCTATGACTGGTCCCATTATGTCTATGCCTATTCTTTTCCAAGGCATGTTTGGGCATGGGATGGCATGGAGTGGAGGCCTGAATGTGACCTGAGACTTATCAGAATTACAGCATTCTATGCAGTTCCCCACAATCCTCTCTGTAGCTAGATCAATACCCGGCCACCAATACTGATTCCTAATTCTGCTTTCCTAATTCTGCTTTTGGTTTTGCCTATTCCTAGGTGTCCTTGATGGCAAATCTCAAGTATCGTATGCCTGAGTTTGGCTGGTGGAATAATTTTAAAAGGAACCCTTCTTCCAGAGAGAGGTCAGCTTTTACTTCCCAGAAGGGAAACAGTTCTTTATCAACATCTGTTTTCTTGGGGCAACCATTCACTATCATACTGCAGATTCTGCTCAGGACTGCATCATCATCTTGTTCTGCCAACCACTCCTCTTGTGAAATGCCATGTGTCTCTTCATGTATGCCTGCGACACAGAATTTCTCATCTGATTCACTATTGGATTCTTGCATCAAAATAGGCATGCGACTCAAGAAATCTGCCACCACATTCTTACTTTCGGGTACATATTGTACTTCATAGTTGAAGTCAAATAACCTAACTGACATTCTTGCTAGTCTAGGAGATGCTGCGTAAAGTCCTTTTGTGGTTAACACTTTGGTCAGAGGCTTGTGGTCACTTCTTACAATCACCTTATTGCCCCATATAAACTGCCTGAAGTGTTCCAATCCCCAAATACACTCTAAAGCCTCTTGCTCAACGACAGAGTACTTTTCTTCTGCTGGTGTCAGGGAACGGGAGGCAAAAGCGATGGTGCATTTTGTACCCCTTGAATCTTTCTGCGTGAGCACTGGCATCAGTGGTTACAATGTTGGTTAATAAGGGATCAAAACCTTGCAGTGGTGGAGCAGAACACATCTCATTTTTTAACAAGCAAAATGATTGCAACATTCATTTGACCAAACAAATTTGTTTCTAGTTTTGAAGAGTTGTCTCAGATCATAGGTTTTGGTGGAAAATTTCTCAATGAATTTCGAGTAGAACTCGATGAGACCCAGGAAAGAGCACAGCTCATCTTTGTTTTTGGGCTCTGGAGCATTGAGGATGGCATCTAAAAGCTCTTTTTTCGGTTAGATACCATCAGCAGTGATCTTATGCCCTAAGTATGTTACTTCCGAACACGCAAATTTGCACTTGCTATGTTCGGCAGTAAGCCGCTTGGATTCAAGAATCTCCAGCACCTGTACCAATTTGTCATCATGTTCTTCTTTTGTTCTCCTCATTACTAATAAGTCATCCTGAAACAGGAGGATGCCGTTGACATCTTTAAATGTTACCTGCATCAGCCTCTGGAACATGACAGCAGCGGATGCCAAACCAAAGGGAACTCTCTTAAAGCGGAAACAATCAAAGGGTGTGATGAAAGTGGTCAAACTCTTGCTTTCAGGGTGTAGCTGAATTTTATGGTATGTCGCCTTTAGGTCTATGGTGGAAAAATACCTTACCCCTTTGGTACATGCCAACATCTCATTGATACGTGGTAGAGGAAATTGATCCACTAGGATATTTTCATTGAGATCGCGTAGATCTATGCATAATCTCACTTTGCCGTTGGGACGTTTAACCACTACCAATGGAGCGACCCACTCTGATGACTCAACTCTTTCTATTATGTCATCATTGAGTAGCTTTTCAAAAGGGTTTTTTACTTCGTCTCTAATGGAGAATGGAATGTTCCTGACTTTGTGTATTTTGGGAATAGCATCCTTCTTTACGCATATTTTGTGTTCGAACCCCTGAAATTGGCCAATTGAATTTGAAAATACTTTCAGGAATCTAAGTAGAACATTATTCCAAACTTCATCATTGTTTTGGATGATGAGGACTGGTTCCTCACTGTTGGGATTCAAGACAATTCCCAGTTTACCCTGATCCAACCACCCTAAGACAGAGGGACCTGATTTCGAAACATAGAGTTTGCACAAGGATTCTCTACCCTTGAATGTAAATTTAAGTTTCCTGTACCCTTTCCAATCAATGGAGTCCCCAGTAAATGTTTTAATGGAAATGTCAGGTGGTTCCAACTGCTCACCAAGATGGGGTAAAAATGTATCTTTTCAAACTTTTTGTTACAATTGTGTAAGGGGAACCAGAGTCTATGACAATAGATATATCAACACCGTCTATAGAGATTTCACAAACAGTTTTTTTCCTGTCTATACCTTGCTTGTTATCATCAATGTCTAGGATACAATTGTCATCGAAATTCAGTACAAACATGTTCATGTAACTCTCATCTGAAAATTTTTCATCTTCCTCATCTTCGTTTTCAATATACTTTACACACTTTGTAGCCTTTTTATGGCACACTTTTTGAAAATGACCCATGACACCACAAAATGAACATCTATACCTCTTTCCTAGGCAGTTTTTATTGTTCGCTAAGTGTTTTAGGCTTCCACATCTATAGCATCATCTTTTATTGCTGCTAGATTTATCCACGTCCCTATCATGGTTGGGTTTACTGACATTACCGAATCTCCCTTGTCTGGGCTTCCTGTCGCCACAACGCCGTCCTCCGTTTTCTTCTTACTTTCAGCAATGACAGCCTTTGCGCATCTGCCAGTGAGTTCCGCTCTTCTTGCAATGTCAATAATAGTTTGCAAGGGACTATCTCCTTTTGCCTACAAATTATCTTGAATATTGCTATTAGACCCTTGCATCACTATTTGGTCTCATATAAATTCGTCATGCAGCCCTCCGAAACGACATGTAATGGCTAAGTTTTTTAGCGCTGCCACATAGTTATCAATGGATTCATCTTGCCCTTGCTTCCTATGGAAGAACATATACCTGTCCACACCCACACAGACTGTGGGCTTGTAGTAATTGTTGAGGACATCAATAGCATTTTTGAACATGTCATCCTCATCTGCTCCTCTTATCTTTTTGTTTATTCTTTTGAAAATTTTAATGCCACCTGCCTCCAAACAATGCATAAGAATGTTGTACTTTCTTTCCACTGTGAACTCCTCCCCGTCCTCCAGAGTAGAGATAAAATTAAAAAATGTTCTCTCCACCCTTCCCACTTGATAGGGGGTTCACCTCCCCCTGCAAGAAACGATTGCGGGGGTGTCAGATTTAACATGTAGCCAGTAGCCATTTTTGAATAATGAAAAAGCAGAAACTCCTGTTTCTATAAGTGAATTTATGTTTCAATATGTAGATGCTTAATGAATACAGAAGTGAATGCAGAGTAGTGCCAAAACCTATGGGAAAACATAACGCTGGTGTGGTTTTCACTTATTCCACACAATGTGCGCTGCAGAGATCAGAACTAGAAATGAGCAAAGCTGTGCCCATCAGCGTAGGAAGGCACACGGACGTTTTAGCTTAGTAAACTTACTTGCGCTCTGTGCGCCGAAGGTACTCCACAATGCTCCGATTTAGAGTTGGCAGGGCAGATGATGCTGCATTAGTACTTGGAGACTCCGTGAAAAGATGTGAACTAAACAAAATGGCACCACGTATGTACGTGCGTCAGAACGACGTATAAATGAAGGCCTGGACCGGCTTAGATTTTCACTGAAGTGTACGCCAAAGATGGCCGCTGTACGTGAAAGACGGGAAACGTCACAGCTGCTAAGAGACCTGACGCACCATTTGTCGCGGAGCAGTTGTTTTGTAGTTGTTTGAAGGTTGGCAGTTGACAGATGACGGTTGCTATGAGACAGTATGCGTCAGTTGGAGTGGAGCAGTTGTTCGACAGTTGCTTCAAGGCTGCCAGGTGACAGTTAGAGCCCTCAGCCTTACCGTAGTGCTCTCACAGGGGCAAAGTCCAAGTTATTTGCCCCGAATATTACATTCAACCTCGTCAACCATCACTTGTTATAAAAATACGTGAAGGACAAATGCAGCCAAATATGTCCAAATATAAAGGTTTAATTGAATGTTAGTTCTCAATGTTCCACATTTAACCGGCTTTAGTCGGACGAATCTTGTGCACTTTTTATTTTAAAGTTACCGACGCCGCTCCTCCGTAGACACTGACCTTATGCTTTTGGTGCCTGAGTCCCTGCAGGTTCCTCAGAATATATTCCTCATTTCATCATAAATCGCTTATAGTAGAATGGATGGCTCCCTGCTTGCACGCTGGCTCGACTGTGTTGGCTCGTCACCAATTTGTAAAGATGACAGTTCACGAAGAGATAGTCACTGAAGTTTATTGGATCATTCCAACACAGAGTACAAGACCAGTGTGGGGAAACCGGAGGAGCGTCCTGTCACGGTGATCATCAGCTGTCGTCTGGCAACATTCCAGAATGCTCAGCTGATGACAGGTAGGGGGGAAATAAGGGTGGCGAGGTAGGACAAAAAGGAAAAGGAGAACAGGAAAAATTATATTTTTTGCAGAGGTAAACAGCTATCGGAGTGGGTTTGTAGCAACGCACGTGTACTGGGTTCAGGTTATAGGTCCCCCTCTGGGTTTTTGTGTCTCTGGCTATGTTAATCTCTTGTAGCATTGCTCGGCACGGCTCTGAAGGGGATGTATCCATTGATTAGTGAACACCTCTCTAGCCTGTTATCTTGTGTTTCCCTATGGAGTTTATGTTTAACTTACCATAGGGGAGCCCATGCTACTCTCACTTCAATTCACGATACCTACCTTATTTTAAGACACTTGCTTACATACTTTATGTTTTGGCATCTCATGGAGTTTTAGGGCTCCATGCTCTCCCATATGTGTTGCACTGCTATGTTTAACTCTATTGGATTATATCTTGATTTGTTTAGGGTTATGTCTGATTCTTTTGAGCCATTTTAATACTCAGTGGAGCTGACTCTCTTCGATAGATATATATATCCTTTGACTTCTCTTAGTTGACATTCCCTTTTTGGTATTTGTTGTTTTAATTTACACTTTGGTCTTTTCTGTAGTATCCTTTTACCCTAGATATTGAAAACCTTACATATGGAGGTACGTTTTGAAGTATCCAATTGCCTTGAACCAATGTAGTGAGTCCTGTACGCGATTCTCTCAAAGTATCCCAGGCACGAGTAGTTTCCTTATGTTGTCCAGTCCTTGATGGCGCCATTCAGTGCACCTCTCCTGCAGATCTGTCTCTAAGAGATAAGTATCAAAGATATCTAGACTGCATTCTTTTTGTGGACCCTTATTGGACCGCCACCACAAGTTACCTTTGGTCTTCACGACTATACTTTGTAATCCAAGGTGCCGCCTTCTAGATTCCTGTGGCTTCCCTCCTTGGTTACATTATCTGTGCTGACTATATATATATATATATATATATATATATATATATATATATATATATATATATATATTCACTGAAAAAACCAGAGGTTTCACACATGTTATAGTTAGCTGGACATTTCACTCGTACAAAACCATTGAAATTTCCCCGTTATAGTTAGTTCAGCTAACTATAACTCGTGCGCCCGCAATCCACTGCTGATGACGTCACATATTACATCACTCATGACATGGTCAGTGACATCACTCATGACATCACTGATGACATCTCAAATGACATCACTGATGACATCACTGATGACGTCATCCATTGGGTATGTGTTTCTGAACAATTTTAATATGTTTAATATATATAGGGAAAGGCCTGTTGAAGAATGAGTGGGTGTACAAGTGTGTAAATGGATGATTTTGTGTGGTGCGTAACTGACTCTATAAGTGAGTCATTAAATGTATCTTACTGCAGACTAGTGACTAAACTGTGTAAATGTTTGTATGTGTCTGTATGTTGCTGTATAAGTAGCGGCATGGTTTTGTAAATACCTATATAAGTGTTTATATGAGTTATTGATTGCTTGTCTCAGTATCTGTATGGGTTGCTGAGTGTTTGTGTGGGTAGGGTGTGTGTGACTCTATGCATAGATGTGTGAGTGGGTGATTCTATGGGTGCATGGTTTTAAGAGTGCATCTGTGATGGACTGTATGTTTGAGTGAGTGTATGTATCGGTGTGTTAGGGATTGAATGCATATCTCAGTGGTACATTTGTGACTAACTACATATGTGAAAGGCAGAATATATGCGTGTAAGACTATATAAGTGGGTAAATGTGATAGTGTGTGATTGTGAGAGTGACTGTATGGATGAGTGTGTGCTTGTATCAATGATTCTATAAGAGTGTAAGAATGTGATACTATTTTTATGAGTAAGTGAACTTGAGTGTGTATAACCGCATAGGTGAGTAAATGGGAGTGTGATTATTTGCATGACTGAGTAGGTGTAAGAGTAGCTCTATGGATACTTGTTAGTGTGTGAGTGTCTATATAGGTGTATAAATGCATATGATAGTCTTGTATGGAGTGACTGTAAGTATGAGTGACTGTACAGGTGAGTGAGTGGAGGTGTATGTAGACCTAAGAGTTAATAAGTGGGTATGTAGTTATTGGTATTGCAGTATGTATGGTTTTGAGAATGGAACTCTGAAATTTTGAGTCGGTGTATCAAAGGTTATATTAGGGTGTGAGAAGATGTGGTAATTTATCACATGGATGACGTCATCAGTGATGTCATCAGTGATGTCATTTGAGATGTCATCAGTGATGTCATGAGTGATGTCACTGACCATGTCATGAGTGATGTAATATGTGACGTCATCAGCAGTGGATTGCTGGCGCGCGAGTTATAGTTAGCTGAACTAACTATAACGGGGAAATTTCAATGGTTTTGTACGAGTGAAATGTCCAGCTAACTATAACATGTGTGAAACCTCTGGTTTTTTCAGTGAATTTGCAAGGTTTTTTAAATGCTAATTCCTAACTATAACATGTGTGAAACCTACGGTTTTTTCTGTGAATTTGCAAGGTTTTTTAAATGCTAATTCCTAACTATAACGTGTGTGAAACCTATGGTTTTTTCAGTGAATTTGCAATGTTTTTTAAATCCTTTTTTTGTGTTTTGTTTTTTTCTTTTGAGATTTTTTTTTTAAACAATATGCTACCTATGTATATAATCATTGATTTACTGTATCCTGCAATATAGAATGGTTCAACTTTTTTAAATAAATGTTTAGATATAGTTGAATAACATAGTTAATATCTTCTACAAACCTTTATTTTTATTTTTTTGGTTTTTTTAAGGATTTTTTACCGTGCGCGTACGGTAAGCTTACGGTACGCGCACGGTACGCTTTAAGTACGGTGCGCATACGTAATATCTATGCTCAGTGTGCGCATGCGTACGCGATTTACGTACGCATCCGTACTTCGTCCGCGACGCGTATGCGCTTGCTTCCTCCGCGCATGCGCGCGCGCACGTTACGCGGAACCGCCGTACGTGCGTGCGCGCGCGCACGTTACGCGGAACCGCCGTACGTGCGTGCGCGCCTCTAATGCACATGCGCGCGTACGCACGTGCTTCTAATGCGCATGCGCGTGTGCGCGCGTGCCTCTAACGCGCATGCGCGCGTGCGTGCGTCTTACATACGCGCATGCGTACTTTTACCGTGCGCTTACGGTAAGCATACGGAGCGCGCACGGTAGGTCATGTGATCCGGAAACAACACTTTTCATTGGTTTAAACTTGTTGAATTGTCTTTGGGATACAATGGCAGAGCAGCAGTCGTCTTCTGGGAGTGAGCAGGACAGCATTATTAGACAGAGAAAGAGGAAACAGAAGAATTCTTTTGTCTGGGAATATTTCACAATTCCCAGAGGGGCAGAAAAAAGTCAATGCTCCATTAGTCACCTGCAGACTTTGTGGGCGTGTCTTATCTAGAGGAAATCCAAAGAAGAAGTATTCTTTTGGAATTTTCTCTATGTTTAGACACATTAGGGATGTACATCCCAAGACTTTTGCCCGACATACTGAAGCAACCCCTCCAGTAAGTCAGCCGAGCACATCCAGAAGCTCAGCCGAGTACATCTTCGGCAGCTCAGCCGAGCACTTCCTCTGCGGTGGGAGAATCACCCTCTTCTGCTCGTCTGGACATTTACCCTCAGTTTCAGAGAGTACATATAAGGTGCAATACTCTTATTGCTATTGGGGAGACTAGTATTCCTCTAATAGACAATAAGATTGAGCAGCACAAGTGCGGTACCTTTTAATATTGCCATTCGTTCTTTCCTCTGACCCTGTATTAACACAAGGGCTCTTTTAAGAGCCACCCTACCTCACAATTTTTTTTTATTTATTTTATCACTTTTTAAAAAAAAATTTTTTTTACCATGCGCACCTTTAAAAAAAAAAATATATATATATATATATTTATTTCACCCTTCAATGTACTTGAGGGACCACAAGGGAAATGAGAAAAGCAGAGTGAGGAGAAGTGAAAAAAAGGGAGTATGAAAGTAAATGTGTGATAAATACAGATATTTCAAACTTACCTGACCAACAAAATAACTTAATTATCAATAACTGGTTTTTTTTTAATTGCAAGAAAAAAGTATTAATTTTCCTAAATTTTCTTTCTCAATCTGTAAAAAAAGAAAAAAAGTATTAATATTTAACAATACATTTTACAATACAGTACACATATTTTCTTATTTAAAAAAACAAATTTTTGCCCTTTTTTTGCTGTTTTCAGAATATATTGAATTTCACTGTAAATCGTGAAACCAATTGCATTCATCACTTAACAGCGGGCAAAAAAATTAGCAATCTGAAAGATTGTTTAAAAAAAGCCCTGAATCTCTTCTCAGTAAAACATACCTTTATAGAAATGTAACATATTTTATAAAAACATCATCTAAAAACAACAAATATTTGCAATAAATATCGTCTGTAAATCTTGTTGTTTAAGCACATACACCAAAATAATATCTGTCAAAGAAGTCGACAAGAACATTTTTTACCTTTCCATGAGGCCAAATGGTAATTTTTAAATTCTTTTTTGATGAAATATCCAATGGTAATCCAATAAAATCGCAAAAATGATTTGTTCAGATGTTGCAATTTGTATCTAAAATTTTGGTTTCAGAAAAATTAAATAGGAATTTGGTAATTCTGCAGGCAAACGTTGCTTGAAAATCAATTGAGAATCATTACACAGTGTCCAGCCTTTTTCACATTTAAGATAAACTGTGTAATGACCAGAAGTTATCGAAGGTCCATCATGGAAAATTATTGCAACTGCAACAAAAGTTTTTCCAGATATTGATAATTGATGTCCTGTAAACTTCTTTATTAAAGTGTCCAATTTTGAACCATCAGCTCTACAACGTTGCATCATTAAAATTACATACTGTCCATATTTCTTTCAAAAATAACGTGAAAACATGTCTGATTTACATTTAGAACATTCCATGCTGTGATTGGCATCTTTAATTAATTTACTAAAAGTCACTGATTGACTCTCTGGTAATGTTAAATATATGAACCTTTCTGAATCAACATTAGAGCTGCATGTGTTGAAACAGTTTCCACAACTATGTTCCCATTTATAAGAGAGACCAAACATATTTTCTATTTCTACCCCTTCTTCTTCCAGTACCATAAGGATATACATCAAGAATTCCTGTACATCTTGCTGGACATTTTGAGTAAACTGTGTACTTCCTGAACATACATCTAAAAGTTTTCTAACATCAGAAGAACTTTCTATTTTAGTTTTATCATTACTCAGCTTCTCAAAAAGAAATCTCAGCAGAGAACAGAATCTTTTTTTGTGATTTAGTATTATCTGCTCTTGCAAACTTTCAAGATAAAATACAACATTCAGCACTACATTAGCGTAGCAGTTGACACCAGAGCTATTTTCAAAATGACAACCAACAACCTCTTGAACACTGTCCTTTTTCTTTTTGCTTGCAATCACATTACTCTCCTTTTGTTTTCTCTTCTGTACATCCTCATTACAGATATTCTCAATTCTTCTTTTCCGAGAAACAACACGTTTTTCAAACACAGGATACTGACCTAAATGAGGAGCATAGGTACTTCTTAATAGACCAGATAATGTTTTCACTCGTGACAAAGCAACATATGCCATACCTTCTTTGAACACAGTAGAACCAATGTTTACAAAAGCACTATCTACAGTTAATCCTTGAGATTTGTGAATAGATACAGCATATGCTAGAGAAAACGGAAACTGCTTCCTACGTACATATAAGTCTTTCACAAGCAAGAAACTAACTGAACAACGACAAATGTCTTTAACCTCTTCAATCTGATCAAATTTTATTTTTAAAAATTCAATCCCATCTTTTTTCTGGTATTTCACAAAACCCACAACTTTACCCATAGCTCCATTCACTAAACCTTTTTCTACATCCAAATTTCTTCTTAGAAATACTCGACAGTTCATACAAACATAAGGATTTTTTTCTAATCCAGCTGTTTTCGAAATGTTCTTCTCTAGAGAATCCAATTTATTTTTCAATTTGCCTGTTAATGTAATAGTAATTCCTTCATGCTGAATTTTGTTCACTGCTTCCATTTTCTTAATCTCTTCCTTTTCCAATTTCAAAAGTTCCTCATTGAATATCGAGCATTCACGTAGTGTTGGCATTAAGCAGATTACAGTATTTTTTTCTGCAATGTTCTGGTATATTTTCTCTGCAACTATTACTTCACTTGGAAATAAATTATGTAGCAACCGACTCTGTAATGCTTCTCTGCCAACTTCTGTGAGTAGTCCAATTCTGATATCTTTCAGAATACTTGCATAATCTTCATCGTTTGCTTGCCTCATATTGGTAGTGAGTTCTTTGTACTCAAAGAATGACAAAATATTCGCATTACCAATACTTCCTAATGACTTCTTTGTGTCTTCATGTGTCACAGTATTAAACACTGGTTGTCCTTTAACTGGAGTGAGCTGCAGAAGATCCCCAAAAACTATAACATGTTTTCCACCAAATAACACGTCATAGTCTCTCTTTAGAATTTGCTGCATTCTTAAATGCACAAAGGCAAGCATTAAGTTTGATACCATGCTTACCTCATCAATAATGAGAACTTGCATCTTCTTCAACACTCTTGAAACTTCGAAGCATGCTTCTCCTGTTAGCTTGTGATATTCTATTTTGTTCTCATGCTCCACTGGTAACATTAGCAAGCGATGTAAGGTAATCCCTTTTATGTTATATGCTGCTAACCCAGTTGGAGCAGTAACAACACAAGACAAAGTTGAATCTGTTTTTTGCTGTAGGTAGCTTCGGATGACTTTAATTAAGAAACTTTTTCCAGTTCCGGCTTGTTCACTCACATACATCCTGATTGGTTCAAATGATGCGCATGAGCACTCTTTCTTTTCATGTAGTAATCCATGATCAATTTTTTTTGTGACTTCTTCATAAATTTGTTTTTGTTCTTCATTCAGTTGCTGTTCCAAATTTGGTAAGTGTATTAAATCTTCCTGAGCTTGATTCATAGCTGTTTCCACTTCAGTCATTGCTATTGCAGCTTCATTTTCTACGATTGGTTGTCCTAGGGGATCTTGACTGAGCGTTCCAGAACTTTGGCTGTCTTGAGAACTGTCTCTAGCTACTTCAGCTGCAATTGTAGCTTCCTGTTCAATTTCTTCATTTAACATTTGCACATAATTTGTGAAAGTACTGCATTCAATCGTATCTTTACATGCATTAAAGGAATCTTCATAGCTGTGAAAATCTCCAAGTAATTCATCCTCTGAACGCCATGGTTTAAACAGCTGTAAAAGTGCTAAGTAGTAAAATTCCTTTTTGTCAGGAGTGTCGCAGCTCAGCTTCCTGTGATTAATCAAACTTCCTTTTGTTTGCTTCACCAAACATCCTTCCTCACCAATGACTTTATATTTTCCATTGTTGATGTCTTCAGTGGCTTTCCGTGTAAAAATGTAGTTCTGCAGCACTTCATAGAGACACATGTTCTCAAGATGACGACTTCTTTTTGGGTAATATGTGTCCAACATGTTTGATTTCAAAATATCTGTACTTTCCGGGTCATTCTCTGCCAAATATTCAATTTCTCCAACAGATTTCAGAACCCGATTTCGCATTCCTGCAAGGCCTAAACTTACCCAAATTATTCTTCTGGATTTGGAGTACAGACTTGCAGATGATAACCTATCTGAGCATTCGTAGGATCCAATTTCTCGATGCGATAACATCTTTAAACTGAAACTGTATAGCTTCTTACTGACAGTCTTCTCGTGAGAAATCTCTTCCCACATTTCCTTCAATTCCGTTTTCTCAGATTTAGTGATGTAAGATGTGACATACCGAGAAACAGCAATAGAATTGTCTGCAACATACTGTATATCCATGTTAGCATTCCACATGGATAAAATGACTGGGTTGTAGTCATTTATATATTTTGACTCTTCTTTTCTTCTTAGGTTGTACGTATTTTTGGGAGATTTTCTTGTAATAGTATGTCGCACAGCTGACATAAAACTGTTGACTCTTCCTTTTGAAAGAACAGGTCGTGGAAATCCAAATCGACATTTTGTGTAGAATTTTTCTTTACTCTTGTACTTTTGTCAACAGTATTTTCCACACCGATGACTTTGGAAACGTAAAACTTGCTCTTTTACGTTTTTCTCTTCTGTGCTTTTAGGTATAGCACATGTTGCATATTCTTCGATGAAACTTAAAACTGCATCATCAGAATCTGTTCCAAATTTTGGGGCATCCTTGATCCACAACAGCATATGAATATGAGGAGCACCTCTTGCTTGGTACTCTTTTCTCCAAAAGAAATCCACAACTTCTCCAAGAGGTGGATTTTTTTTATTGCAGATGAAGGACATCATAGCCTCAAATCTATGATTGAAATATCTGCAAACATTAACCGGATCCAATGAGCACAATTCTCCTGCTGTCTTGTATTGGATGTTTTCAATATTTGAATTTGCCTCTCGAAGAAAATCCAGAAGATCATCCCAAGCGTACTCAGCACAGTTTAGGGTGAGAAACCATGTAGGAGTTTCTAAATTCCGTAACATACATTTCAATTCTCCATGGCGTCGGTACCAATATTTATTTGTCCCACGCTAACAAGCCATTAAATTAATCAATTGAGATTCCAAATGATCATCTCGCTGTTGCACTTTGTTCATAAAATCCTTTGCAGACACATTATGTAGATGTACTCCAGTTTTCAAAATGTGATTTACTGCATAAGATAGTGCTGACAAGTCACTTTCAAATAAAAGATGGAACAAATAAGGAATACTTTGACGAAATCTTGGATCTTCTGCATATAATCTTGTAGTCCGATACTCAGAAGCAGGAATCTGTACTGGACGTTCATCATATCGTCCACCTTTTCCTGTAGGAAACAGCTGGGGAAAACAACGAGCTTCCAAGCTCTCCTCCCATACACTCACGGGAGTTCCTTGTGCTTTTTTCATCTGAAACAGATCAATAGTGTTTGCCATAACTTCTTTTGAATGAAGAGGATGTATGCTGAAATGTTCATAAATTTCTTCTTCTTTTGACTTATCCACTTTTTCAATTTGCCCAGCTGGTATTCCTGAGTCTGGTAGTAAAACTTCTTCATCTTCATCCATATAAATTGTTTCATACCATTTATTATTTCTTTTCAAATATAAATTTGCTCTTTGTACTTTTCGTACATCTACAGCTCCTGCCAAATTTTCTTATTCTTTGTTGGTACTCCATTAACCAAAATAACTAATGGTTCAGTTTCCAATCTATCTGCATCAATAGTTTCCATATTTTTTTTCAAATCCAATGGCAAATAGACAACTCTTCCTTTTAAACCTCTTTGTAAATCCGAAGGAGGTAATTTGCCTGTTTTGGGCTCCATACGAACTATAGTCTGAAAAGGATGGACACATTGAATGAGTATAGACTCATACGTATTTAAATCACTAAGTTCTGCAGGAATTTCAACCAATTCTAAATTATTCTGTACAGCTTTTGCTGGCATTTTATTTTCTTCTAACTTGTTATAACAGTATTTACAAATACGGTGATATTCACCCAAATGAAAACAATTTTCCAGAAATAAATATGTAGCAAAATCCATCCACTTAGTATTATTTTCTTTTTCACTTTTTTTATAGAGATCAACATACCTTGTTTGATTTTTATAATGGCTTCTCCGGCAACAAATACAAGTAATATTTGGTCTTTCATTAGAGATGATAGTAAATTTTGTCATTTGATCTTCAAAATTTTTACTAACAGTGGGTTCTACATTCTCTTCCACATTTTCTTCAATAACTGTGTCATTACCTGCACTTTCTTGTTCCGGACCAAAGTAACAAACCTGAATTTCATCAGTAACCTTCTCTACATCTGATACAGATCCACGGAACAGAGCCCTATTCAACTCATTTAACTTTAGTGCTGGACTTTTAGCAAAATACAATCTTCTCACAAACTTTCTCATTTCAGTATGATGAACTGCCAGCATCCTAAAATGGTGAAAAACACTTTGGCAAACTTTCCTAGAAAGACAAGCCAGAGAATGTCCTTGCAAACCAGTATTCTCTCTCACTCTACATCGATCTAGTCTTTGAAGCACCTTAATCTTCTGTTTAACACTTTTTTTTACTATATTCTCTTAGAAACTCACGTAATTTATCAATAGATTCCTGCCGTACAGTACAAATACTACTAAAATTCCAAGTGTACACTGGGGCTTTAGGACGTCTCCCCATAACCTCATCAGCTATCACTTCTTCCTCATTTCTTGGAACCATTTTCTCCTTTTCCATTATACAACCATCTTTCACTTCATAAGCACAACCTCTGGTGTCAACTGCATGCAGCAAACTATTACTTTGAAGATAACTCTCTTCATTAAAAAATGGTTCAGTACTTGAACTATGCATCCATTCTCCTAAAAACACTTTACAAAAGTTATTTCTTTTCACTACTCTTTTCGTTTTGCTTTGTGACTTCATTACATTGACCATTTTATCTAATGTACGGATCCTGTTCAAAATTAAAATGAATAGTTTTCTTTTCAAATCTAAAGCCTTAGCTACAATTGATTCAATATCTTTTTTTCGCTTATAAAATGTTGCTTTCTTCTTATATTTTTTCACATCCTTTAGCAAATTGGACATCACTCTTCTCTGAAACATTTTTCTACGAATGTCTTTAAATGCTGTTTTTTTTTTTAAGTCAATTTTTATTGCTTCTAATTGTACATTAGCATTTTGTAATTTCTCACTTTTGTCCTGTTGTTTTCTACTTGAAACACTATTTGCAGTGGGGACATTTTTCAAATTTGTTCTTTTTTTGAAGATATTTTTTTAAATACCCACCAGGGACTGATTTCCCGGTCTGTGCTCAGTGTCCAAGCCTGCCCGCCCCGGTCCGACTCGGTATCCAATACCGTTGAGCGGAGGGCGGGGCAGGTGAGAGCCAGACACGCCCAGCAACTTCGAGCCAGTCGAGCGGTTAGCGCTCTAGCACCACTTGGGAAGGACTATTTAGCCAGTCGTCGGCTCCAGCGCGCAGCGGTTGCGCGCAGAGGGGCGCCCTCGACAGCGCCAAAGACTAGCCTAAGACCAGCCCGTCTGCTCCCGTCCGCGACAGAACGGGGCAAGGGGCAATGGGAACCATTATTATCGACCGTCCACCATCGCCTTGCACAAGGATGACCTATTCAGCTCAGGTACTTCGTAATATATGCGGGAAACAACAATCACAAGATTGTGTAATGGGAGGGCGTCTTATATTAGAATGCCCATTTTCTTGCCGCTATTGTCGAGCCCAGTTTGGAACACATAGTCATGAGACATGCACTAAAGAGAGTACTATTACTTATACTTCCCCTGCTAATGCTAGTAAGAACATAACTAAAACTCTCACAGAAAGTAAAAATCTACTCTGTAATATAAGGTCACTTCCCAAACATACATCAGAAGTATGGGACCTAATTACCTCCAGTGAACCAGATTTTTGTTTCCTCACGGAAACCTGCCTCAAACCCCACTCGACCCCGGCCATTGCATTAGCAATTCCTACGGGCTACAAAATAATCAGGCTGGATCGCCCTACGAAAATAGGAGGAGGGATTGCTATTGTTCATAAACAAGAAATTCACTGTACCATCTTAGCTGAACTAAGCACGTCAGTTATTGAATTATTGGTTTTTAAATTCTATCATTCCCCTAAAAATATACAGATGGGTGCCCTGGTATATCGCCCCCCGGGTCCATGTATGAACTTCTCTAATATGTTACTTGAGATCCTTGCCCCATATATCAGTATTGACAGGGACTTCCTATTGGTAGGAGATTTCAACGTACATAGTGACCAGAAAGACTGTAAGGAGGCACAGTCTGTATTAAACGATTTATCTGTACTTGGGCTAACTCAAATGAACTCTGGGCCAACACACCAGGCAGGGCACACATTAGATTTGATTTTAGCAAACTTCCCTACAGTTACATGTTTACCCCCCACTCAAGTAAGCTGGACTGACCATTTTATTATTGAATTTTATACCTCGCACCTTAACCATACTCTACATAGACCGATTTCCCTCCCTTGTAAACGACGTCAATGGCATAAAGTCAATAAAGAAGTTTTTACAAGTAATTTCACAGAGCCCTCTGTTATGATATCAGAGAATATCGAAAGTGCTCTAAGGAAGTTTGAAACAGCAACTAGGTTGGCCATAGACAACATAGCCCCTTTAAAAAATTTCAAATCCCAGCCCGCCAATAAACAGGAAATCTGGTTTTCTAATGACCTTAGAACACTAAAACAAGCAGCTAGGAAGCTAGAGAAAAAATGGAGAACCTCCCATTTGGCGAGTGACAGAATTCACTATTGGGACTCACTATCCATCTATCACAAAGCCATCCGTAGTGCGAGAAAAACTCATATAGCATCACAAATTACGGCTGCAGGGAATTCTCCTAGGGTCCTTTATCAGGTACTTCAATCGTTTGTCAAACCTGTAGCATGTGAAAGCTCGGAGCTGGCGTCTCAACAGCTCTGTGATAGAATATCATCGTTTTTCTCAAATAAAATAGATACTATCTACGAGAAAATAGTTGATTCAAATAATGCCATGACTACTGATACAGTTCTTGCTTTTCAAGACACGGAATTTAATCATAATACACATACCTTAGACACCTTTCTCCCCATCACTCCCAAGGACTTATCTGTATTGGCCATGCAGATTAAAAGTGGCAGCCCTGATGATACTATTCCAGCCAGATTAATGCCCACTTTATTTGAAACACTATGCCCTACGATTGAAAAACTTGTCAATCTGTCTCTTAGCACGGGATCCGTCCCCAGAGAATGGAAACATGCATTAGTTAGGCCTATTAGGAAAAACACCACCACTGCATGGACTGAACTAGCTAACCTAAGGCCCATCTCACTGTTACCTTTTCTGGGAAAACTAACAGAAAAGTATGTCAACAGAATCCTATCTAGCTTTATTGAAACTGCTGGCGGCCTGGACTATTCTCAATCTGGGTTCAGGCCAAAACACAGCACTGAGTCCACCCTATTGTCTGTTATGGACGACTTGCATATGTTCCAAGACAAAGGCTACTCTGTGATCTTAGTGTTATTAGATCTGTCGGCAGCGTTCGACACCGTGTCACATAACATCCTTATTAACCGGTTGTCGAACGTAGGAATTAAGAACAAAGCCCTTGCCTGGCTGAGGAGCTTCCTTTCCGATCGTACCCAGACTGTCACCATGGGTACGAACCGCTCAGCGGAGGTAGAAATTATGAAAGGGGTACCACAGGGCTCCTGTTTAAGCCCAACGCTCTTTAACATCTATGTGGCCCCCCTGGCAAGAGTGATGCGTAAATTTGATTTCATCCCCGTGTCATATGCTGATGACACGCAGCTCCTCTTCCCCTTCAAAACCCTCACCACGGAATTGAGGAGCTCCTTCTCTGCAGGCATGGAGGCCGTAGCACAATTGATGTCTACCAACTACTTACAGTGTAACGTCAGCAAAATGGAGGTTATGCTGTTCGGAGAAGCCAAAATACTCTGGACACCTGATTGGTGGCCACCTGATCTGGGCACAGTACCTGAGCCCAAACAGATCGTTAAAAACCTGGGGATTCGCCTTGACCAGGACTTGTCACTAAAACAACACACAAATTATGTTGCAGGCGTATGTTTCCATACTATCAGCCTGCTACGCAAGGTTTTCCCTTTGCTGCCGGACCCCTTCAGGAAAACTCTAGTGCAGGCCCTTGTCCTGAGTCGGATCGACTATTGCAATGGCCTGCTGCTTTCTGCAAATGAGGGAGTGGTGGACAGACTCCAGGTAATACAAAACACGGCGGCTCGCCTTGTCCTTAATGCCCCTCCAAGAACAGCATCAAAGCCACTTCTAGAAAAATTACATTGGCTCTCAATCCGTCAAAGGATAAAATTTAAAACATGCTGTCTGATACATAAGAGCATAAATGGACAAGGTCCCTTATACCTGGAAAATAAATTCATTCCTTACATTCCTTCCAGGTCGCTCAGATCCAGTAATGGGCATCTGCTGGTAGTGCCACGTGCCAAGAAGGCTAGGCACGGAAGTAAAGCTCTATTAGTGATGGGACCCATATTGTGGAATAGTCTCCCTGTAACTATTCGATTATGCTCTGAACACTTGATGTTTAGAAAACAACTTAAAACCTTGTTGTTTAAAAATGAGATTTAGTCCCTCCCTCTCTGTTTCACTTTGATAAAGGACAAACCTGCCCAAAAGCGCAGAGATACTCCAGTTGGAGTCGATTCTAGCGCTATAAAAACCTATAAATAAATAAAATAAATAAATAAAAATCCTTAGTTTGCTTACCAGAAGACTTTTTCTTTTTTCCAACATGAGGATCTTCAACTAATTTGGGTCCTCCAGTTGTCTTCAAATATAAATGTTTTTTCTGTTCTTTTCTCTTCCTTGATTTTATAGGCATCTTTAATTTATTTCACTGTTGGTCAGCAATACCTGAAAGAAACTAAAAAAAAAATAACTTTATGTAATTTAAATTTATTACTATATTTTTTGAGTGCTTTTCAAATCTTATAATACTATCTACCCCTTTCCTACAAGTGAAAAACACAATAAAACCAACACGAATTAAAGCTTCCCCTTTCCTACGAATGTAATTCTAAAAGAACCAGAGTACCACGAATTAAATCTCTGACAACAATTCCTGTGTGCGCACAGACTCATGGTGTGATTCTAGGCAGAAAACAAAATTTAATTTGCAATTTGAAAGCACACTTACTACTGTGGTAGAGCAAGTGATAATTACTCTAACAGTCTGACACATTTTCATTATATTTTATAGAAACAGAAAAGAGCACTTGCCCAAACAGCTTTTTGAGACCATGAACATGTGCAACCTGAATGACGTACTACAATCTAGCAAAGGAAATGAGCCTTGGTGATGTTCAATGTATTAGCGTTACTCACTGCTATCTGAAACACCACACAGCGCTGAATAGTAAGCATGACTGTACATGAGAAACAGCTTGCTCTCTGCTAAGAGTGTGCTTCTGGAGACTGTCTACTGTCAAGTGCAAGAGAGATCTGCATTGACGCTTGCACAACTGCATAAACACTGGAGACATGTATGTAACACTACATGTGTGGTAAGGGTTAATAGGACTTTTGAACATGTACAAACTACATGACCCATTGCAGGAGTGGAAAGAAAATCTACCATGTTGATGTCAAATGTGTTTGCATTGCTCTCTCATTTGTGACATATTAATTTGGGCTCAATGCTAGCCATCACAGTTCAAGAAAACAAGCTTCCCCTTTCCTACGAATGCAATTCTAAAAGAACCAGAGTAACACAAATTGAATCTCTGACAACAATTCCTGTGTGCGCACAGACTCATGGTGTGATTCTAGGCAGAAAACGAAATTTGATTTGCAATTTGAAAGCACACTTACTACTGTGGTAGAGCAAGTGACAATTACTCTAACAGTCTGACACATTTTCATTATTTTTTTCAGAAACAGAAAAGAGCACTTGCCCAAACAGCTTTTTGAGACCATGAACATGTGCAACCTGAATAACGTACTACACTCTAGCAAAGGAAATGAGCCTTGGTGATGTTCAATGTATTAGCGTTACTCACTGCTATCTGAAACACCACACAGCGCTGAATAGTAAGCATGACTGTACATGAGAAACAGCTTGCTCTCTGCTAAGATTGTCCTTCTGGAGACTGTCTACTGTCAGGTGCAAAAGAGATCTGCATGGACGCTTGCGCAACTGCATAAACATTGGAGACATGTATGTAACACTACATGTGTGGTAAGGGTTAATTGGACTTTTGAACATGTACAAACTACATGACCCATTGCAGGAGTGGAAGGAAAATCTACCATGTTTTTTTTTTTTTTTTTTTTTTTTTAAACCGTTTATTGCAATCTCCAGTATATACAAGTATGGGCCTACAACCTTCCGGCCGGCCGCTAGAGTGACAGGAGCACCTGACAAACTTACAAAAGGGCACTTGGCGTTACAGAGAAGCAAATCAGGAGACATCAACGACGTAAGCCACATGACTCTAAGCCCACAATACGGTTTCATTTTATACACACGCAACAACATAGAAAAAACACACCCGCAAGGCAACCCGCAATCGAAGGTAACCACACGTGCTCCTCGAATAAGGGACCCCGACCATCCACAGGAATCTGAAGAGGGGGAAGGGAAACAAGTCCAGGACTGGGGGAACTCTGTGCCCGGGGCTGGGGGAGGGGGTCAACTAGGGGGACGGAGCCGGTGAGGCAGCAGGCAGCAGTGGCGGCTCGCAAATACCCCCGCGGTAGGCGTTCCAGGGGCCCCATATTTTCACCCACGCCCCAGGCTTGCCCCTCGCCACATACACCACCTTTTCTCGGAACATGCACCAATCCATATGTTCTTTCCAGGCCGACACCGCCGGGGGCCGCTGGGATCCCCACAGTTGAGCGATGTCACGCTTAGCTATCATATATCCCAGAGTCACCCATCGCGTCTGCGGAACCGAGTAATCAGTTGGTTCCCACACATTCAGCAAGCATCTCCTCGCTTCAGGCAACAGTGCGACATGCGTAACCAGACGCAGGACCTCATGCACACCACGCCAGAATCGCTCCACCTTCGGGCATTCCCACAAAATATGCAAAAAAGTCGCCAAAGCACCACACCCACGCTAACACAACCCATCCTCAGCATAACCCATACGCAGAAGCCTTGGCCCCGTCATGTAAACCCGGTGGAGTATCTTAAGCTGGACGAAGCGAAGGCGAGCCGGTATGGCCACCTCCTTCGGAGAGGCCACCGCGGAAATCCAGTCCTCGTCGTCCAACTCCAGCCCGTCGGCAACCCAAGCCTCACGGAGGCCGGTCAGCAGGCCCGAGCGGTCATTAATCAATTTTTTGTAAATGAGGGAGATCGTGCTATCCGGAACGTGGCCATCCAGCACTCTATCCTCCAGGGGGGAAGACTCCGGGATGGAGGCGGCGTCTGGGAAGACGGAGCCCAGCGCATGACGGACCTGCAAGTACCGAAAGTATTCACTGCCCTGCAGCTGAAACTCCGTCTGCAGCGTCTCGAATGTTTTAAATCCCCCTCTCGTCCAGAGGTCCCCCACTTTACTGATGCCAATCGTGTCCCACTTCTCGAAGCCCTTCGAGGTCCACAGGGAGCCCAACCGCTGAGGCGCATACAACGGCGACGCCCGGGTCAAACGGTCCTTCCACCCCATAGCTGCATTGGCCGCGTGCCACACCCGCACCATGACACGCGTGGGCCCCGTCAAGCGGGGGTCCGGCGCGCCAGAGTAGAGTGCTCGATTGTAGTCGCCACCGGGCAGGAGCATCTTGTCCATTTCAAATGCCGGGTTCAAGGCGGGCCCATAGAGGCCGTGATTAATTGCAGCTAGCTGGGAGGCCCAGTAATACCGCTTAATGTCCGGGAGGGCAATCCCCCCGTCGTACCACGGGAGCGTCAACTTCGCCAGGGCTATACGCGGCCTCCCGTCCCAGAACAGGCGGCGCTGTAGACTCTCCACCTCACGGAAGTAGCGCGCCGGGACTAGGTCCATAGTGTTCTGGAGAGCGTACAGGAAGCGCAGCAACGACATCATCTTAAACAATGCCGCCTGGCCGAGCGGCGAAAGCGGCAGGTGCCGCCAGCGCGCGACGTCCTCCTTCAAGCGCTGGAGGGGGGGAAGCAAGTTTCGCTCGTAGCGGGCCGCCGGGTCCAGCGTGATATAGACACCCAGGTACCGAAACCCCTGCGAGGCAATCTGGATCGGACATCCCCGCGGGAGGACGGGAGCCTCCCCGGAAAGCACATAGACACATGATTTAGCCCAGTTGATGACAAGGCCTGAGTTACGGCCAAAGGAGCGCAGGACATCAACCAGGACAATCAGGGATTTGAGCGGGGAGGCTAGGTACAAAAGGATATCATCAGCATAGAGGGACACGCGGTCCTCATACTCAGGGGTCCAACGGAGACCACGGATGGAAGGGTGCCACCGCAACTACTCCGCCAGGGGTTCCAAGGCCAATGCAAACAGGAGCGGCGACAAGGGGCAACCCTGTCGCGTGCCCCGTCCCAGCGCGAACGGGGCCGAGACTCGCCCATTCACTACCACCTGCGCTAACGGGCCCGAGTACAACAATTTGACCCAGCTGATGAATCCCGGTCCAAAACCAAATTTCGCCAGCATCGCCCAAATGTATGGCCATTCGAGCGTGTCAAACGCCATGGTGGCGTCTAAGGACGCCAAGATGGCCGGCTCCCGCACAAACGGAACACGCGCGAGCACCCCGTGCAAGCGCCGCAGATTGAGGGCCGTGTTGCGATGGGGGATAAAGCCAGACTGGTCTTGGTGGACCAACTCGCCCACCACGCCGACCAGCCGGTTGGCAAGCACCTTGGCAAGGATTTTGGGCTCCGCATTCAAGAGCGAGATAGGCCGATAGGAGGTAACCCGGTCTCGGGGTTTCCCCTCCTTGTGGATCACCACGATTGTAGCCAGACGTTGGTCCGGCGGGAGGGAGCCCCGCGAGTGGGCCGCAAGGAACATCGCGCGGAGGTGGGGTGCCAGTACGTCCGGTCGCAGCTTATACAACTCGATAGGGATGCCGTTCGGGCCCATGGCCTTGCCAGATGCAACCGAGCGTATAGCGAGGGCAATTTCGTCCGAGGTAGGAGCAGCATCCAACGACTCCCTGTCCTCCACCGAAAGGGAGGGCAGCGCGATATCTCGAAGCAGGGCATGAGAATCCGCCTCCGAGCAGGGGGAGACCGGGGAATACACCTCGCGGAAATAATCCGCGAAGCAAGAGACAATGTCTTCTGGCTCGGTGACACGTACACCATCCATCCTCTCAATCAGCGGAACCACACGACTCGCTCTCTCCTTTTTATCCAACCACGCAATCAATTTACCAGCCTTATCACCCACATCATACAGTCGCCCCTGTTGCTCTCTTCTGAGGCCCCTGGCTGCCTCCGTGACGAGGGCCCTATAGGCTGCCTGCTTAAGGTGTAGAACATGCAGTGCAGCATCCGTCACCCCACTCCCCAAATCACCCTCTAGTTCAGTAATTTCGGCCTCCACTCGGGTCACCTCCTCCTGCTCGCGCCTCCGGGCATGGGATATGAAGGAGAGGGCCTCCCCCCTAATAACTGTCTTGAAGGCCTCCCAAAGGGAGATAGCCGAAGGGACAGACCCCACATTCTCCTCGAAATACCGCTGCAAGGATTTAATCAAGTCAGCGCGAATAGTGGGGTCGCGCAGATACCAGGCATTAATTGGAGCTACCCTGCCCTCCCCCCTCGGGAGGACACCAAAGTGCAACAGGAGCGGGGAGTGATCTGAAATACCCCGCGCCAGATGGCGCACCTCTCCCACCCTCCCAGCATAGGCCGCAGGGACAAGGATATGATCAAGCCGTGAGAGGCTACCATGGGCACCCGAATGGAAGGTGTATTGCAGCTGCGTGGGATGTTTTAAGCGCCAGCAGTCCACCAATCCCAATGTATCTAAAAGGCCGGACAGCCACGCCTGCGCCCGGGGGAGGTCCCTAGGGGGGTGACGATCCATAGTCCCAGAAACCACCGCATTGAAATCCCCCCCAACCACCAGAAGCCCCCCCCGGAAGGTCAAGGAGGAGGCGCCCCAGGTCCGCAAAAGTGGTAGACTGTAGCCCCGGTGGGACATACACTGAAACAAAGACAACCACTTTGCCCTCCATTCTCCCCACCAAGGCAATGTAGCGTCCCCTCTCATCATGGCGCATCTCATCTATTTCCAGCGGGAGCGAGTTCTTAACCATGATGCCCACCCCCCGCGAGCCAGACGTGAAGCCCGAGTGGGCCACCAAACGATAGCCACGCCGATTCATGGCAAAGAAGGAATTACCAATAAGGTGTGTCTCCTGCAGAAAGACCACATCTGGCGAAATTCGTTTCAGATACTGCAGGACCACACCTCGCTTAATCCTATCCCCCAGTCCATTAACGTTCCAAGACAACAAAGTCAAGTCCCTACCCCCCATCACATACAGAAGCCATCATTCGTCCCCCCGAGAGCACCTCAAAAACACCAATACAGTAAAGGGTTTGCCTTGCGGTAAAAACGAACAACACCCCACCCCAACCCACCCGTCCCAACAGAACTCCCCCCTCCCTGCACCCCTGCATGAGCCCGAACAGCCCCCCCAAAGTGCAGTGTGCCTGTCGCCCCATAGATGAAAACACTAACTAGTCCCCCAGAGGAGGAGGGAAAGCCCCCAAGAGACCCCGTACGACCTCCACGGGAGGGGATCTTACACAATCAGTCAATGATGACAATAATGTTGTCCAGAGCAAGGCCTACTATTAGTCCCTCAGTCCTGATCCGGCAAGCCCTCCCCACCAACCGCGCCCCTCCCACCCCCCCGGCCCCGGTCCCCGGGCAAAGTGTCCAACCAGTCCCCGGCCGCCTCGGGACGATCCAAAAAAGTGCGTGCGGCCATCCACCTCTACCCTCAACTTCGCTGGAAAAAGCATCGCATACTTGAGGTTCAGGTCCCGTAGGCGACGTTTGACTCCGAGAAAGCTCAGTCTCTGCTTCTGAACCGCCGGAGTAAAATCAGGATAGAAGTTTACGTCCATATTGTCGAGTCTGACCGGTCCTCGTTGCCTAGAAGTCTGCAGGATAGCGTCTCTGTCCCGAAAGTTAAAGATCCGGGCAATGAGAGGCTTCGGAGGGGCTCCGATCTTAGGTCTCCCTCCGGGGACCCTGTGGGCACGTTCCACTGCGAAGAGTTTACTCAGCCCCCGGGGCTGGAGACGGGTGAGGATCAGGTCCTCCACAAACAGATCCGCCGCCTCCTCCTCACGTCCCTCCGGCACCCCGACAATGCGAACATTGTTCCTCCGGGCCCGACCCTCGGAATCTTCCAGTCGACGATCCATCAGGGCGCTCGCCTGGCCCAGTCGGCGCACCTCCTTTTGGAGGGCCGCCACGTCCGTTGTGAGGCCCGAGGTGGTGTGGGCCAAAGAGTCGACCCGGTCATTCGTCTTGGACAGATCGGCCCTCACCAGGCCCACATCCACGAGGACCGAGTCAATCTTTTGCGCCAGAGTGTCAAAGCGCTGGTCCACTGAGGCCTTCATCTCGGCGATGGCGCCCATGACGTCCCGGAGGGTCAGATCCGCGGGCAAAGCAGGGGCATCAGTCGGGCCAACAGGGGACCTACGCGGCGCCTCTGGAGATCCCTTCTGGAGGGTGTAGCGGTCCATGTTGTTAGACTGAGGGGCTGCGCCACGGCGGGTCGATTTCACCTTTGCCCGGTCGCCATCTTGTTTCGTGGACATGGCTCCAGTCCCCAAATCGTGCCAATCTCCTTGAAAAGGGCTGACAGACCGGTTCACGGGCTCCGGGGGAGGGCGACCACAGCTCCGAAGGGCGGATCACAGCTGGCGGGCCGGCAGGGCACCCCGATGAAGTCACACCACCGCATGCCGCCTCGCGACCCTACCTCGCTTGGCAGCAAGGAGGGCGCGAAAGCGAAAATGAAAGTGCGGGGTACGCGAATCGCCCAGCCTCGCCCACCGCTGTTGTTCACTTTGTCTCCGGATCGCCCCACAACTCCAATCCGGGGGGCCGGCGTGGAGAAGGCCGCAAACCTCAATCGATGCTCCCGCCGGTGTCCGAGGTCCGAGTTGGAAACGGAAAACGGGTGGCACCTCAGCTCGGTCTCACGAACACAGTCCCCTCATCTAGGACAGGATATAGTCAGGATTTATGCAGGAGGTCGCGGAGGTCCTCGGGAGCCTCGCACCTACGCGGCCATCTTGGTTGCGCGCTAGGCTCCTCCTCCAAATCTACCATGTTGATGTCAAATGTGTTTGCATTGCCCTCTCATTTGTGACATATTAATTTGGGCTCAATGGTAGCCATCACAGTTCAATAAAACAAGCTGCCCCTTTCCTACGAATGCAATTCTGAAAGAACCAGAGTAACAAGAATTGAATCTCTGAGAACAATTCCTGTGTGCGCACAGACTCATGGTGTGATTCTAGGCAGAAAACGAAATTTAATTTGCAATTTGAAAGCACACTTACTACTGTGGTAGAGCAAGGGATAATTACTCTAACAGTCTGACACATTTTCATTATATTTTTCTGAAACAGAAAACAGCACATGCCCAAACTGCTTTTTGAGACCATGAACATGTGCAACCTGAATGACGTACTACACTCTAGCAAAGGAAATGAGCCTTGGTGATGTTCAATGTATTAGCGTTACTCACTGCTATCTGAAACACGACACAGCGCTGAATTGTAAGCATGACTGTACATGAGAAACAGCATGCTCTCTGCTAAGATTGTGCTTCAGGAGACTGTCTACTGTCAGGTGCAAAAGAGATCTGCATGGACGCTTGCACAACTGCATAAACATTGGAGACATGTATGTAACACTACATGTGTGGTAAGGGTTAATTGGACTTTTGAACATGTACAAACTACATGACCCATTGCAGGAGTGGAAGGAAAATCTACCATGTTGATGTCAAATGTGTTTGCATTGCCCTCTCATTTGTGACATATTAATTTGGGCTCAATGGTAGCCATCACAGTTCAATAAAACAAGCTGCCCCTTTCCTACGAATGCAATTCTGAAAGAACCAGAGTAACACGAATTGAATCTCTGAGAACAATTCCTGTGTGCGCACAGACTCATGGTGTGATTCTAGGCAGAAAACGAAATTTGATTTGCAATTTGAAAGCACACTTACTACTGTGGTAGAGCAAGTGATAATTACTCTAACAGTCTGACACATTTTCATTATATTTTTCAGAAATAGAAAAGAGCACTTGCCCAAACAGCTTTTTGAGACCATGAACATGTGCAACCTGAATGACGTACTACACTCTAGCAAAGGAAATGAGCCTTGGTGATGTTCAATGTATTAGCGTTACTCACTGCTATCTGAAACACCACACAGCGCTGAATAGTAAGCATGACTGTGCATGAGAAACAGCTTGCTCTCTGCTAAGATTGTCCTTCTGGAGACTGTCTACTGTCAGGTGCAAAAGAGATCTGCATGGACGCTTGCGCAACTGCATAAACATTGGAGACATGTATGTAACACTACATGTGTGGTAAGGGTTAATTGGACTTTTGAACATGTACAAACTACATGACCCATTGCAGGAGTGGAAGGAAAATCTACCATGTTGATGTCAAATGTGTTTGCATTGTCCTCTCATTTGTGACATATTAATTTGGGCTCAATGGTAGCCATCACAGTTCAATAAAACAAGCTGCCCCTTTCCTACGAATGCAATTCTGAAAGAACCAGAGTAACACAAATTGAATCTCTGAGAACAATTCCTGTGTGCGCACAGACTCATGGTGTGATTCTAGGCAGAAAACGAAATTTGATTTGCAATTTGAAAGCACACTTACTACTGTGGTAGAGCAAGTGATAATTACTCTAACAGTCTGACACATTTTCATTATATTTTTCTGAAACAGAAAACAGCACATGCCCAAACTGCTTTTTGAGACCATGAACATGTGCAACCTGAATGACGTACTACACTCTAGTAAAGGAAATGAGCCTTGGTGATGTTCAATGTATTAGCGTTACTCACTGCTATCTGAAACACGACACAGCGCTGAATAGTAAGCATGACTGTACATGAGAAACAGCATGCTCTCTGCTAAGATTGTGCTTCAGGAGACTGTCTACTGTCAGGTGCAAAAGAGATCTGCATGGACGCTTGCACAACTGCATAAACATTGGAGACATGTATGTAACACTACATGTGTGGTAAGGGTTAATTGGACTTTTGAACATGTACAAACTACATGACCCATTGCAGGAGTGGAAGGAAAATCTACCATGTTGATGTCAAATGTGTTTGCATTGCCCTCTCATTTGTGACATATTAATTTGGGCTCAATGGTAGCAATCACAGTTCAATAAAACAAGCTGCCCCTTTCCTACGAATGCAATTCTGAAAGAACCAGAGTAACACGAATTGAATCTCTGAGAACAATTCCTGTGTGCGCACAGACTCATGGTGTGATTCTAGGCAGAAAACGAAATTTGATTTGCAATTTGAAAGCACACTTACTACTGTGGTAGAGCAAGTGATAATTACTCTAACAGTCTGACACATTTTCATTATATTTTTCAGAAACAGAAAAGAGCACATGCCCAAACTGCTTTTTGAGACCATGAACATGTGCAACCTGAATGACGTACTACACTCTAGCAAAGGAAATGAGCCTTGGTGATGTTCAATGTATTAGCGTTACTCACTGCTATCTGAAACACGACACAGCGCTGAATAGTAAGCATGACTGTACATGAGAAACAGCTTGCTCTCTGCTAAGATTGTGCTTCTGGAGACTGTCTACTGTCAGGTGCAAAAGAGATCTGCATGGACGCTTGCGCAACTGCATAAACATTGGAGACATGTATGTAACACTACATATGTGGTAAGGGTTAATTGGACTTTTGAAAATGTACAAACTACATGACCCATTGCAGGAGTGGAAGGAAAATCTACCATGTTGATGTCAAATGTGTTTGCATTGCCCTCTCATTTGTGACATATTAATTTGGGCTCAATGCTAGCCATCACAGTTCAATAAAACAAGCTGCCCCTTTCCTACGAATGTAATTCTGAAAGAACCAGAGTAACACAAATTGAATCTCTGAGAACAATTCCTGTGTGCGCACAGACTCATGGTGTGATTCTAGGCAGAAAACGAAATTTGATTTGCAATTTGAAAGCACACTTACTACTGTGGTAGAGCAAGTGATAATTACTCTAACAGTCTGACACATTTTCATTATATTTTTCAGAAATAGAAAAGAGCACTTGCCCAAACTGCTTTTTGAGACCATGAACATGTGCAACCTGAATGACGTACTACACTCTAGCAAAGGAAATGAGCCTTGGTGATGTTCAATGTATTAGCGTTACTCACTGCTATCTGAAACACGACACAGCGCTGAATAGTAAGCATGACTGTACATGAGAAACAGCATGCTCTCTGCTAAGATTGTGCTTCAGGAGACTGTCTACTGTCAGGTGCAAAAGAGATCTGCATGGACGCTTGCACAACTGCATAAACATTGGAGACATGTATGTAACACTACATGTGTGGTAAGGGTTAATTGGACTTTTGAACATGTACAAACTACATGACCCATTGCAGGAGTGGAAGGAAAATCTACCATGTTGATGTCAAATGTGTTTGCATTGCCCTCTCATTTGTGACATATTAATTTGGGCTCAATGGTAGCAATCACAGTTCAATAAAACAAGCTGCCCCTTTCCTACGAATGCAATTCTGAAAGAACCAGAGTAACACGAATTGAATCTCTGAGAACAATTCCTGTGTGCGCACAGACTCATGGTGTGATTCTAGGCAGAAAACGAAATTTGATTTGCAATTTGAAAGCACACTTACTACTGTGGTAGAGCAAGTGATAATTACTCTAACAGTCTGACACATTTTCATTATATTTTTCAGAAACAGAAAAGAGCACATGCCCAAACTGCTTTTTGAGACCATGAACATGTGCAACCTGAATGACGTACTACACTCTAGCAAAGGAAATGAGCCTTGGTGATGTTCAATGTATTAGCGTTACTCACTGCTATCTGAAACACGACACAGCGCTGAATAGTAAGCATGACTGTACATGAGAAACAGCTTGCTCTCTGCTAAGATTGTGCTTCTGGAGACTGTCTACTGTCAGGTGCAAAAGAGATCTGCATGGACGCTTGCGCAACTGCATAAACATTGGAGACATGTATGTAACACTACATATGTGATAAGGGTTAATTGGACTTTTGAAAATGTACAAACTACATGACCCATTGCAGGAGTGGAAGGAAAATCTACCATGTTGATGTCAAATGTGTTTGCATTGCCCTCTCATTTGTGACATATTAATTTGGGCTCAATGCTAGCCATCACAGTTCAATAAAACAAGCTGCCCCTTTCCTACGAATGCAATTCTGAAAGAACCAGAGTAACACAAATTGAATCTCTGAGAACAATTCCTGTGTGCGCACAGACTCATGGTGTGATTCTAGGCAGAAAACGAAATTTGATTTGCAATTTGAAAGCACACTTACTACTGTGGTAGAGCAAGTGATAATTACTTTAACAGTCTGACACATTTTCATTTTATTTTTCAGAAACAGAAAATAGCACATGCCTGTTAGACCTGTCAGCCCTTTGGCAGTTCCCCCCCCTCATATATTTTTTTTTCCCTTTCCCTTCTCATTTTTTTTTCTGTCCACTAACAACTTTTTTGGGGTATTGATGTAGAGGCTCTGGGCGCCTCATCCTCACTACCTGAGGGAGAGGCGCAAGGTGCTTCAGTGAAGAAATGGGAAGAGGGAGGTGAGATTCACAAAATGGTGGTTCCAACTGTCACCTCGGCACCTGGGCTATGTCTGCCATGAGAGGTTCCGGAACCTTCTGGGCTCCTCTGGCCAGTCAGGCCCGAGGTGATAAATAGAGGTGACAGAAGGTCGGCCATTTTAGGATAGAGTGGAGCTGCAGTTTAGTCAGGAGTAAGGCACCTGAGTGGGGAGGTGGCTGCGCTGGACAGGGAATGGACAGGTATCAGGGTCTGCAAGATTCCCCTCGGGAGTGACATCACCCTCCACCTTCTGACCGGTCCCTGAGCGCAGCCAGTGACTTTTGATATCCTCGTACCTTGGGAGGTCTCCCGGTAGTTTGTACCCCTGACCCACTGGACCTGGGAGAGAGCCATCGCCTGAGGCCATCTACTCTCAATTCCGTTGTTGACTGGGATTTCTGAACTGGCCTGGTGTTGCCACCCTATCTGACAGAGAGGAGAGGTGGTCGCGCCTAAGCCCCAAGAGTCTAGCTGACCTCCGCCACCGTTCCAGTGTGAAAACCGGCACCCGTTACTTCACCCCCCCTCCTCCACAAGACCCGTCTTGAAACCCTGGCCGCCACCCCTCCCCCGAGTTCGAGAGGTTACCTAGGGTCCTTTGGCAGGAGTCGCTGTCGCCGGGAGGCCTGAGGTGAGGGATTGGCCCCAGGTGTGTGTTGGGCGAGTGAGCGAAGCGTCCGTCGGCTTGAGGAGATCATCACTCCGGAAGGGCGGGAAGGGAGGCTGTGAAGCCGCTGTCCTCATCACGTGCGAGGGGCCTAGCGCCGCCCCACTGTTGCCGGACGTGAGCAGAGGCCGCGCCCCCGCAAGACGCACTGTTCCTGGTATCGGTGGAAGCGCCTCCCAGCAGTAGCGGAGGAGAGGGGCTGCCGTCAGCGAGGGGAGAGCGCACCATAGGAATCCCTTGTGGGAGGTGGCCGGAGGGTGTGCGCAGGCCCCCCCGCCCCCCTCGTAGAGAGGATTTCTTTTTCTTGGTTAGTCAGCAAGCTCCGTTCCACGAAGTGGGGGAACGTACCTCCCGGCATCGGAGGAACCATCCAAGAGGAGGACCACAAGTGTGAACAGTAAGCTGGGCCCATAACCCGAGGGAAAAGGGGAGAGGACTCGGTACTGAAAAGTATGTTTGAAGGCCTGAGGGGGACCCAATTGAACCGGTTGTTGTTCCGTGGGGAAGCCAGGGGCCAGCTGTAATTATCGGCACCTCGGCACAACCAAGCGTGTGACTGAGGGTATTGGATAACAGGGCGAGCTCTTGTACCAGCGAGAGCCTAGGTGTACTGCCAAACAGGGATGGTAGCGCGGTACTAAAGTAACCTACAAGTAGCTTGCCTGAATGTAACGAATTGGCTGCCAGCAGTTAGTGAGCCCAGCTGTCAGGAGAACCCCGTTTAGACCAGGGGATAATCTGAATTGCGTAATGGGTGAGTGCTCTTCAGAGCGCCGTCTGTGAGGAGGCTAACAATCCCTCCAGAGTCAAGGCGCCGGGTGGGACCACCTAGAGGGTCTACAGATCTGCTGTGCTAGAGTTATCTCGAAGGGACTGTTATTGTGATACGTAATGAAATGGTTTATCTTGAAATATGATGAAATGGTTTATTGTGAAACGTAATGAAATGTTTCATCTTGAAATATAATGAAATGGGTGATCCTGAAATGTAGCGAAATGTTCAACCCGAAAGGTAACGAAGTGTTTATTTTGAAATGTGATGAAAAGTTTATCCTGAATTGTAATGCCATGTTTCATCCCGAAATGAAGGGAGGCGTTCATCCTGTGATGTAATGAAATGTTTCATTTTAAAGTTGAAATTGGGTAACCAAGTTTGCGAAGAAGAGATAAAGACTTCTAGTAAACCTTAAATTTAATCAGTGTAGTGTCCTTTTTAAGTGGTGTGGCGTTAAGTTGTGAGCTGGGTGTGTTGCAAGCACGAGTCGCTATGTTGGGAGAAAAGCCTGTGGGCCTGAGCCAAGCTACCTAAGGACGCTAGGTCCAACAAGTTGGTGTCCAGCGGTGGGATCCCGAATCCGTGCTTGCATCCACTCATTAGCAATTTGGCGCGCGCCGCAACCTACACCTGATTGTTTTTACTGGAGTTTTCTCCAGGTTGTCTCCCTGATTGGAGGTTTTCAAAATTGTCCTGTGGCATACTTCCTTTTAAGGGAAGGTCTCCCATTGTGAAGTTCTTTTTGACTGTGTTGGGGTCCCACCTGGTAGGATGGAGTTCGAGTTGGGTAGGCTGGAAGAATATACTGTGACCCAATTGAAGGAATTCTACCAGGAGAGGGAGGTATTCTTCAAGCAGGGGGCGAGGAAAATAGAGCTCCAAACTAGCTTGAGAGCCTGGGTTATGGCCCACCCTAGCGGGAAACGGGAGGAGGAACCAGGACTGGACATCCCAGAAGAAACAGAAGTACTTTTCCCCCTGGGAGCGGCAACATGGACGTAGGACCTAGTGCCCCTTCAAGAGTGGGAAGTAGCGCTTCGGGGGGAGCCTGTCGTCTGCTGATTTAGTTGACAGGAGGGAGGAGAGGCAGTTCAGAATGGATCTGGCCCGCTTGGAGAAAGAGAGGGAGGAGAGGAGGTTCCTCCATGAGCTCCATTTAAAGGAGTTGGAACTCAAAGCCCTACAGCTTGGAACCCCCAGCAGTCCCGTTGGTGGCAGCGTACCTAGAGAGATCCCCAGGGAGCCCAGACCCTACCTGCCAAAAGATGTAGGCGCCAGCTATGGTGTCGGGGATGATATTGTCAAATGGCTGGCTGCCTATGAGGTCTCCTTACGAGCCCATGGGGTCCCCGAAGCTCAGTGGGGGGGTGGTCTATACAGGTATATGCCTCCGGTGGGGAGGGATGCCCTGTTAGCCTTGGAACAGCCAGACCAGACCAAATACCCCATCATGAAGGTCGCCCTAGTTAAGAAGTTTGGGTTGACCCCTGAGAAATTCAGGCAGAGGTTTCGGGGCAGTCAGAAGTTGACCACCCAGAATTGGGTAGACTTCCTGGACTACGCCAAGAAGGCTTTGGAGGGCTGGGTACAGGGCAGCGAGGTAAAGGACTACGAGGGATTGTATAATCTGATTTTAAAAGAGCACCTCCTCGAGAAAAGTTTTCCGGAGCTGCGTCAACACCTGGTGGACAGCAAGCTAACTAATCCTAGGAAGCTTGCAGAGGAGGCGGATATCTGGGCAAGTACCCGGGTATCCTCAAAAGGGACTGGAGGGAATTTTCAAGGGGCTGGTCAGGGCGCCCCCCAGAAGAAAGAGGGGGGAGACAAAAAGAAGGAGTTCTCTAAAGGCCCCCAAAAGAGTTCACAAGGAAAGGGAGTAGGATTCCCTCCTAAGGTTGGCCCCCACAAACCCCCTTATCCTGACCGTGGTCAGCAGCCTAGGGTTGTCCGCTGTTATGAGTGTAGCGAGATTGGGCACTATAAGGGGGATGCCAAGTGTGCCAAGAGACCACACCCTCCCATTGGAGGAAAGACCCCTGGGGTGGCGAGTGTAGTGCTCGGGGAGGAGTTGCCCCTAGATAAGGGAGGTGAGTGGGCAGGGCTAACCTTAGTGTCCTTAGGGGATTGTGAGATGGTTCCTAAGACCCAGGTGCCCTCGAATACTACTAAGTACAGGCAATGGGTCACCATCAATGCTCAGAGGGTGGAGGCTCTGAGGGACACAGGAGCCAGCATGACTATGGTAAGGAGTCAGCTGGTGTCCCCAGAGCAGGTGGTTCCCAATGTAGTCCACCCGGTTGTGATGACTGACAACCGAGAGGGTCACTATCCGGTGGCCCAGATTCCCTTTGAGTGGGGAGGGGTTGCGGGTCCTCTACGAGTTGCGATAAGCCCTGCCATGCCGGTCGACTGCCTGTTGGGAAATGACCTTGAACACTCGGCATGGAAGGAGGTCGAGTTCAGGGCCCACATGGAGATGTTGGGGACCCCTGAGTGGACGTGTGCCAACACCCGGTCCGTGACTGCCCGAAGAGGGAGTTCACAGAGGTTGGAGCCTGGGACAAAGGCCCAACCAGCTGCCGGAAAGGGTAAGCGGGGACAGGGGAAGCCTACCCCGGCATCAGAACCTCCGAGGGCGGATGGGGCGACTGGAGTGGTCCCGGAGTCTACGGAGGGGGATGTAACTTCCCTGGAGGGCTTACCTACCCCTGCAGACTGGCTGGTGGAGGGAGGACCTACTAGGGAAGAGTTTTGACGGGCCCAGAAGGAGTGCCCTACCCTTGAGGGTTTACGGCGGCAGGCCGAAGCCCAGGCAGCGGGTAACGATTCGGGGAACTTCCACATATACTGGGAAGATGGTCTCCTTTATAGCGAACCCAAGGCTCCGGTGCATGGATCATCCCGGGCCTTGGTAGTTCCCCAGCGTTACCGAGCCTTCCTTTTGGGATTGGCTCACGAAATACCCTTGGCATTACACTTGGGACAAGACAAGACCTTTGCTCGCCTTGTCCCTCATTTCTACAGGCCTCAGATGAGGATTACGTCCAATACTTTTTGTAGGACGTGTGTAACCTGCCAAGCTAGTGGGAAAACAGGGGTGAAGCTGAAGGCTCCCCTGGAACCACTGCCTGTCATTGGCACCCCCTTTGAAAGGGTGGGCATCGACATTGTAGGGCCATTGGATCCACCAACGTCTGCCGGTCACAGGTTTATCCTGGTTCTGGTGGATCATGCCACCCGGTACCCAGAGGCAATCCCTCTGAGGACCATTACTGCACCTGCGGTGGCACGGGCTCTAATGGGAATTTTCACCCGGATGGGATTCCCCAAGGAAGTTGTGTCGGACAGGGGTACCAGCTTCATGTCGGCATATATGCGGGCTATGTGGAAAGAGTGTGGAGTCACTTACCGGTTCTCCACCCCATATCACCCCCAGACCAATGGTCTGGTGGAAAGGTTTAACAAAACCTTAAAGGGCATGATCAGGAGTCTGCCCGAGAGCCTGCGGAGGAAATGGGACGTCCTCCTACCTTGTTTGCTGTTTTCTTACAGGGAGGCACCACAGAAGGGAGTGGGCTTCAGCTCCTTCGAGCTGTTGTACGGACACCCTGTGCGCGGACCTCAGCCTGGTGAAGGATGGATGGGAAAAGACTCCCAGAAAACTTCCCCCAGATGTGGTGAGCTACATGCTGGCCTTTCGTAGCCAAATGGCTAGGTTGTGGAAGCAAGCTTCTGAAAACCTAGAAGCCAGCCAGACGGTCATGAAGCAATGGTATGACCGAAATGCTCACCCGGTGAAGCTGGAGCCTGGCCAGAAAGTATGGGTGATGGAACCTGGAGAGCTTAGTGCCCTCCAAGATCGCTGGTCAGGCCCCTTTGAGGTGGTTGAGAAGAAGGGCAAGGTTACCTATGTGGTGGATCTTAAGACCCCCAGGCAGCCCCATAGGGTGCTCCATGTCAACCGCCTCAAGCCTCACCAAGAGAGACCCGAGGTCACTTTAATGATGGTAACTGATGGGTCAGAGGAAGAGGAAAGTGAACCTCTTCCTGATCTTTTTGCGTCCCAAGAGAAGGATGGGTCGGTGGAGGGAGTAATCCTCTCACCATCCCTAACTCCTGAACAACGGAAGGACTGCCGCCAGGTTCTGGAGCAGTTTGCTTCCTTGTTCTCACTTATCCCAGGAAGGACTCATCTGTGTACCCATGATGTGGACACAGGGGACAGCCCACCTGTGAAGTCCAAGTCCTACCGACTGTCGGATAAGGTGAAGGCTAGCATCCATGGAGAAGTTACCAAGATGCTAGAGCTAGGAGTGATTGAGCCTTCAAGTAGTCCCTGGTCCAGTCCGGTGGTACTGGTACCCAAAGCTGCCCCGCCGGGCACTACCCCAGAACTCCGGTTCTGTATGGATTACAGGGGACTGAATTCTGTGACAAAGACCGATGCTCATCCCATCCCGAGGGCGGATGAGCTCATTGACCGGTTGGGAGCTGCCCAATATCTCAGTACCTTTGACCTTACATCCGGGTGCTGGCAGATTTCCCTGACAGATGGAGCCAAGGAAAGGTCAGCCTTCTCCACACCTGAGGGTCACTACCAGTTCTGTGTGATGCCCTTTGGGCTCAAGAACGCCCCTGCCACCTTCCAGCGGTTGGTGAACCAGGTCCTCTCTGGAATGGAGGCCTTTTAGGTTGCGTACCTGGATGACATCGCTGTCTTCAGCCGCAGCTGGGAGGACCATTTGTGTCACCTTCACGCTGTCCTTCAAGCTCTGCAGCAGGCGGGTCTGACGATCAGGGCCAGTAAGTGCCAGATCGGGCAGGGGTCGGTAGTGTACCTCGGTCACTTGGTGGGTCGGGGCAAGGTGCAACCCCTCCAGGCCAAGATTGAAACCATCATGGCCTGGGAACCCCCCAAGACTCAGTCGGAGGTTCGAGCCTTTCTAGGCCTCACTGGCTACTACCGACGCTTCGTCAAGGGATACGGTACTATCGTGGCCCCCTTGACTGAGCTCACTTCTAAAAAGCACCCTCGACGGGTAATCTGGACCGAGGGGTCTCAACAAGCCTTTGACACCTTGAAAAAGGCAATGTGTGCGGCCCCTGTTCTTAGGGCCCCTGACTTCTCCAAGGAGTTCATCGTCCAAACAGATGCGTCGGAGCATGGCATCGGGGCAGTGCTGTCGCAACTTAATGATGAGGGTCTGGACCAACCGGTGGTTTTCCTGTCTAGGAGACTACTCCCCCGGGAACAGAGGTGGAGTGCAATTGAGAGGGAGGTTTTTGCGGTGGTGTGGGCTCTGAAGAAGCTGCGGCCATACCTGTTTGGCTCGCACTTCCTGGTTCAGATCGACCATCGGCCCCTCAGGTGGCTGATGCAAATGAGGGGCGAGAATCCCAAGCTATTGAGGTGGTCCAGCTCCCTACAGGGAATGGACTTTCGGGTGGAGCATCGCCCAGGAGTGGACCACGCCAATGCTGACGGTCTATCCAGGTACTTCCGCCTTAGTGAAGAGGACTCCCAAGGGGTTGGGTAGCTCTCCCCACTTTCAGCTGGGGGGGACGCGTGTTAGACCTGTCAGCCCTTTGGCAGTCCCCCCCCCTCATATATATTTTTTTCCCTTTCCCTTCTCATTTTTTTTTCTGTCCACTAACAACTTTTTTTGGGTATTGATGTAGAGGCTCTGGGCGCCTCATCCTCACTACCTGAGGGAGAGGCGCAAGGTGCTTCAGTGAAGAAATGGGAAGAGGGAAGTGAGATTCACAAAATGGTGGTTCCAACTGTCACCTCGGCACCTGGGCTATGTCTGCCATGAGAGGTTCCGGAACCTTCTGGGCTCCTCTGGCCAGTCAGGCCCGAGGTGATAAATAGAGGTGACAGAAGGTCGGCCATTTTAGGATAGAGTGGAGCTGCAGTTTAGTCAGGAGTAAGGCACCTGAGTGGGGAGGTGGCTGCGCTGGACAGGGAATGGACAGGTCTCAGGGTCTGCAAGATTCCCCTCGGGAGTGACATCACCCTCCACCTTCTGACCGGTCCCTGAGCGCAGCCAGTGACTTTTGATATCCTCGTACCTTGGGAGGTCTCCCGGTAGTTTGTACCCCTGACCCACTGGACCTGGGAGAGAGCCATCGCCTGAGGCCATCTACTCTCAATTCCGTTGTTGACTGGGATTTCCAGACTGGCCTGGTGTTGCCACCCTATCTGACAGAGAGGAGAGGTGGTCGTGCCTAAGCCCCAAGAGTCTAGCTGACCTCCGCCACCGTTCCAGTGTGAAAACCGGCACCCGTTACTTCACCCCCCCCCTCCACAAGACTTGTCTTGAAACCCTGGCCGCCACCCCTCCCCCGAGTTCGAGAGGTTACCTAGGGTCCTTTGGCAGGAGTCGCTGTCGCCGGGAGGCCTGAGGTGAGGGATTGGCCCCAGGTGTGTGTTGGGCGAGTGAGCGATGCGTCCGTCGGCTTGAGGAGATCATCACTCCAGAAGGGCGGGAAGGGAGGCTGTGAAGCCGCTGTCCTCATCACGTGCGAGGGGCCTAGCGCCGCCCCACTGTTGCCGGATGTGAGCAGAGGCCGCGCCCCCGCAAGACGCACTGTTCCTGGTATCGGTGGAAGCGCCTCCCAGCAGTAGCGGAGGAGAGGGGCTGCCGTCAGCGAGGGGAGAGCGCACCATAGGAATCACTTGTGGGAGGTGGCCGGAGAGAGGATTCCTTTTTCTTGGTTAGTCAGCAAGCTCCGTTCCACGAAGTGGGGGAACGTACCTCCCGGCATCGGAGGAACCATCCAAGAGGAGGACCACAAGTGTGAACAGTAAGCTGGGCCCATAACCCGAGGGAAAAGGGGAGAGGACTCCGTACTGAAAAACATGTTTGAAGGCCTGAGGGGGACCCATTTGAACCGGTTGTTGTTCCGTGGGGAAGCCAGGGGCCAGCTGTAATTATCGGCACCTCGGCACAACCAAGTGTGTGACTGAGGGTATTGGATAACAGGGCGAGCTCTTGTACCAGCGAGAGCCTAGGTGTACTGTCAAACAGGGATGGTAGCGCGGTACTAAAGTAACCTACAAGTAGCTTGCCTGAATGTAACGAATTGGCTGCCAGCAGTTAGTGAGCCCAGCTGTCAGGAGAACCCCGTTTAGACCAGGGGATAATCTGAATTGCGTAATGGGTGAGTGCTCTTCAGAGCGCCGTCTGTGAGGAGGCTAACAATCCCTCCAGAGTCAAGGCGCCGGGTGGGACCACCTAGAGGGTCTACAGATCTGCTGTGCTAGAGTTATCTCGAAGGGACTGTTATTGTGACATGTAATGAAATGGTTTATCTTGAAATATGATGAAATGGGTTATTGTGAAACGTAATGAAATGGTTTATCTTGAAATATGATGAAATGGTTTATTGTGAAACGTAATGAAATGTTTCATCCTGAAATATAATGAAATGGGTGATCCTGAAATGTAGCGAAATGTTCAACCCGAAAGGTAACGAAGTGTTTATTTTGAAATGTGATGAAAAGTTTATCCTGAATTGTAATGCCATGTTTTATCCCGAAATGAAGGGAGGCGTTCATCCTGTGATGTAATGAAATGTTTCATTATAAAGTTGAAATTGGGTAACCAAGTTTGCGAAGAAGAGATAAAGACTTCTAGTAAACCTTAAATTTAATCAGTGTAGTGTCCTTTTTTTTTTTTTTTTTTCTCAAACCTTTATTCTTTTAAATCAGTGACACAGCTATTCAGCCGACAACCCGGAGGTACGGCAGCTTTAGAAACACAACACATGCGAGCGTCCACATTTCACTGGCAGGAGAGTTAAAGGTTCAGTTTTAAATAAACACAAACCCAAACCTAAACACAAGCAAGGCAATAAGTACTGAAAGCATAAAAAGGGTTCCCATCAGGGGGAGCGAGCCCCATTTCGTCCAACAGACACAGGTCGATAACAAGGGAAAGGAGGGGAAGTCAGAGACTCAAGAAGACAAACACATAGCAGCAAGAAGTACAAAGCCGGAAAGAAAGCTAAGGGGAGAGCTGCTCCTCAGGCGGGTCCGGGTCTGGGGGCAGGCATATGCCCCCTCTGTACTGGTTCCATCGCCCCCATACAGAGTGCCATTTCCGAGGGCGCCCTCGAGCACAATACACTGTCTTCTCCCTAAACATGCTCCAATCCATGTTTTCCATCCACGCTGTCAATGTAGGAGGCCTAGTAGAGCCCCACAGACGAGCGATGTCGCGCTTGGCTACCATGTTCCCTAGGGTCACCCATTGAGTCTGTGCCGCGTCGTGGTCAGTAGGACCCCAAACATTCAGGAGACAACACCGCGCCTCAGGCTGCATGACGATGCCCGTCACCTCCCCCATCACATCATGGATTCGCTTCCAAAACTCCATAATCGCACCGCATTCCCAAATAATATGTAGGAAGGTGCCCACCATACCACAGCCTCTCTTACATAAGCCCTCCTCAGAGAAACCCATATGGACCAGCCTGGGCCCCGTCACGTAGACCCTATGGAGTATTTTAAGCTGCACCAGCCGCAGGCGCGCGGGGATCGCGACCTCTTTGGGAGAAGAAACTGCATACTGCCAATCCTCATCATCGAGTTCGAGGCTATCCCTGGTCCATTGCTCGCGCAACCTTAGTAGAAGATCCGCCCGAACATTAATTAGTTTCTTATAAATGAGCGAGATCGTACTCTCTGGCATATGGCCATCCAGGATCCGGTCCTCTAACGGAGAGGACTCAGGCACCTTCTCCCCTTCTACAAGGACTGACCGCAAGGCGTGGCACACTTGAGCGTATCGGAAGAACTCCGTGCTCCCTAGCTCATATTCCTTCTGCAGCTCCTCGAATGACTTTATCCTACCCTTTACCAAAAGGTCTCCAACCCTGGATATGCCGATCAGGTCCCATTTCTCAAACCCTTTTGTATGCCAAAGCTTTCCCAGAATATCAGAGTCAAACAGAGGGGTGGCAAGGGTAAGCTTACCCCTCCAGCCCAGTAAATCCGTCGCCACCTTCCATACATGCACGGCCACCCTGGTGGGCCCCGTAAGGGTTAAGTCCGACGACTTCGAGTACAACGCTCTGTGGTAATTACCCCCACGTAGTAACCATCGGTCCACGGCGAAGCCGGGGCTCAGCGCCGGACCATATACACCATGGTTAATCGCGCTCAACTGAGTGGCCCAATAATAACGTCGAATGTCTGGAAGCGCGATACCACCGTCATACCATGGAAGCGTCAACTTAGCAATCGCTATGCGCGGACGCCCTTACCACAATAGCGCGCGCTGGTGGCTTTCGACCTCACGGAAATAACTGGCCGGGACCAAGTCAAGGGTATTCTGCAGGGCATAGAGGAAACGGGGAAGAGACATCATTTTAAACAGGGCGGCACGGCCAAGGAGGGAAAGCGGCAACCGCCGCCAGCCCGCCACGTCCCGTCGCAGACGTGCCAAGGGAGGGAGCAAGTTCTTCTCGTATCGTAAAATGGGGTCGGTGGAAATATAAATCCCCAAGTACAAAAAACCCTGCTGGGCTATCTGGATCGAGCAGTTGCGCGGGACAGGCGGGACATCCCCACACAGGACATACAAGTATGACTTCCCCCAATTGATGACAAGACCAGAGTTCCTACCGAAAGAAGTCAAGACGTCACAAACCACTATAAGAGATTTCTGAGGCGAGGCGAGGTATAACAGAATATCGTCGGCGTAAAGTGAAATTCGGTCTTCGTGGTCAGGCGACCAACGAATCCCACGTATATCGGGGTGCCATCGTATCCACGCCGCCAGCGGCTCAAGAGCAAGGGCGAACAACAACGGCGACAGGGGACAACCCTGCCGGGTGCCTCTCCCGAGCTCGAACGGTGTCGATGCCCGCCCGTTCACCACTACGCTAGCAAGAGGCCCCTCATAGAGCAACCTCACCCAGCCTACAAATCCAGGCCCAAAGCCGAACTTGGCTAGCACAGCCCACAGGTATGCCCACTCCACCGTATCGAAGGCCATCGTGGCATCGAGGGACGCCACAATAGCCGGCTCTCGCATCGTACCCGTCCTAGCAATCACTCCATGGAGACGTCTAAGATTCAGTGCAGTGTTACGGTGCGGGATAAAACCCGACTGATCCGGGTGGATCAAGTCGCCAAGCACCCGGACCAGGCGGTTAGCAAGGATCTTAGCAAGGATTTTCGGCTTGGCGTTGAGAAGTGATATCGGCCGATAGGAGCCACACTTGTCCCGGGGCTTACCGTCTTTATGTATGACCACAATCGTCGCCAGCCGTTGATCAAGCGGAAGAAACCCATTCACCCGCGCCTCCACGAACATGGCGCGCAGGTGAGGAGCCAACTTATCCGGGCGAAGCTTATACAGCTCAATCGGCAGACCATTTGGGCCCGAGGCCTTACCGGAGCGCAACGCACGGATAGCACACGCCACTTCGTCTACAGTTATATCGCCATCGAGGTCATCCCTATCAATGGAAGAAAGGCAGGGCAGAGCGATATCACGCAGAAGGTCACACGAGTCCTCAGTCGGCCTATCCGAGACCGAAGTGTATACCGTACGAAAATAGTCCGAGAAACACTGAACTATACCGTCGGGGTCAGTGACAACCTCTCCCCCATCCATCGACAACTCCGGCACCACTCGATTAACACGCTCTTTTTTATCCAACCACGCCAGCAATTTCCCGGCCTTATCACCAACATCGTACAATCAACCCTGCTGCTCCCTATTGAGGGTCTTGGCAGCGTTCGTCACCAGATCCCTATATTCCAATTGCTTCAAGCTCAAATTATGCAGTGTGGCCGTTGCAACATCCTCTTCCAAAGCCACTTCTAAAGCCGCTATCTCGTCCTCTTCTTGTGTCACCTCGGCGTCTCTCCGCCGCTTGGCGGCCACTACCAAGGAGAGGGCCTCCCCTCTCAATACAGTCTTAAAAGCTTCCCACAAAGACACCGCCGATTCAACTGAACCCTGATTATCTTGAAAATAGTGATCAACTGTCTTCAGCAACGCACTGCGCAGCTTGGGGTCACGAAAGTACCAGGGGTTAATGGGAGCCACCCTGCCCCCCACCACCCGGCCAATATCCAGACGGGCCCACACCGGCGAATGATCAGAAATGCCCCGTGCCATGTGCCTAGCCTCAGATACCAATGAGGCGTGTGCAGCCAGAGTGAGCAGGTAATCGATCCGAGAGAGACTCCCGTGGGCCCCGGAATTAAAGGTATATTGTCTCTGAGTGGGGTGCCGTAGCCTCCAACAGTCTACCAGACCAAAAGTATCTATAAAGTCGGGGAGCCACTTCTGAGCACCCCCGGTGTCCCTGGGCGGGTACCTATCTAGCATTCCAGACCCAACCGCATTGAAGTCTCCTCCCACCACTAGCATCCCTTCGGGGAGTTCCAACAAGGCCTTGCCCAGATCAGCAAACGTGGAGGCCTGCAGGGCAAGAGGGACATAAACAGAAACCAATACCAACGTTCTGCCCTCCCACCTCCCCGCCACAGCCACAAAGCGCCCCCTGTCATCAGCGATGGTGGAGTCAACCTCAAATGGTAGGGAAGCTCTAACAAGTATGCCCGCACCCCTGGAGCCCGAGGAAAACCCCGAGTGAGCAATGAATTTATAACCCTTCCTGTTAAGTGCATAACATGTATTCCCTATAAGGTGGGTCTCCTGCAGGAGGACCACATCTGGCGAGGTCCGTTTCAAGAATTGCAGGACTATCCCCCGTTTAATACGATCCCCTAAGCCATTGACATTCCAGCTAATTACGTTTAAGCCCCTATCCCCCATCCCCAAACACAAAGAGACCTCCACCCCCCCCCCGGAGAACCACGAACGGACCATACTGACAACCATTGCTACGCCTTGCAAGAAAAAAACAACCCCCAACAACAACCCCAACATCCCGAATCCCCCCCCTCCCTGCACCCCTGCGTCAGCTTACTAAGCCCCCCCAACTTGCAGTGTGCCTGTCGCCCTATCAAAAACAAATCTACAGAAAGTACCCTAAGGGAGGAAAGAGCTCCTATCTTCCCCCCGCCGCCCTCCCATTACTGCAGTAGGGTACGAGTCACTGTCCGGGGCTGAGTCAAAACAGACCGACACCGGGGGTATCACTTCTGTCCATCCCGGTCGCCTTCCGCTCCATCCACACGGTCCCGGCCGGGCTGTCGCCGAGGGAGCGCATCCAACCAGTCCCCCGCCATGTCCGGTGATTCGAAGAAGAAAGTCCGATCCTCATACACCACACGTAGCCTGGCGGGGAAAAGCATGGCATACTTCAGGTCCATCTCCCTAAGCCGCCGCTTCACCCCCAGGAAACTCTGCCTCTGTTTCTGCACCATCTGGGTGAAGTCAGGATAAAAGCTCACAGAGGCATTCTGAAAAGGCACCGGGCCTGTCACCCTCGATGCTTGCAGGATAGCGTCTCGATCCCGAAAATTAAAGATCCGGGCGACAATCGGCCGCGGGGGGGCTCCCACCTTAGGCCGTCCGCCAGGCACTCGGTGAGCCCGCTCCACTGCAAAAAACTTGCCAAGGCCCTTAGGCGCAAGATGATTCACCACCAAGTCCTCGACGAGTAAATCCACGGAGAGCTCCTCCGAAGTTTCCGGGACCCCAATAAGGCGCACATTGTTGCGCTGGGGCCGACCTTCAAAGTCTTCGAGCCGGCGGGCGGAGAGGTCATTCGCGGTTCGTAGCTTACGAACCTCAGCCTGGAGTTCAGAGACATCGTCCGCGAGACCAGTAGTCTTGAGGTCCAGGGACTTGACCCGCTCATTGGTTTTGCCCAGGTCCGCGCGAATCAAGTTGACATCAACCAAGATCATGTCCACCTTGTGCGCCAGGGTCTCGAATTGTCGCCCAATCGAAGATTGCATCCCATCTATCGCCCCCTTGATATCCTGCAATGATAACTCCGAGGCTGGGGATGAATCGGCCTTCTGTGCTTCCAGCGACTGTCCCGATCCACCAGGCGACCCCTTCTGCTGGGCATAGCGATCCATATTGTTGGATTGGGTATAGCCTCCCCGCCTGGTAGTCTTAGACTTCGACTTGTCTGCCTCCGATTTGGTCGACATCTCGAACAGCAGGGCGGTCAGTCGCAAAAAGACGTCCCTCACTCAGCCAGAGGAAACAGGGTCAACTAGGACGTCAACAGCCAGCCAGGGCCGAGCGGAGATCTTCCAGACAGCAGGGGACCGGCATGAAGCACTCCCGACCCAGAGCAAGCAAAGGGCGAGAAAGCGAAAGTGAAAGTGCAGCGGCACCCGTCCGCCAGTTCACACCTCCCGAGGCCGCTGTTGTTCAATTAGTGGCCGGGCATCCTGCCAACGCAAGCCCCTGGCATCCTTCGGAGGTAGGCCGCAATCTTCCGCCATGCACAACTTCGGTTCCCGGTGGGCGATCTTAGCCCGGACAACGTCAGTCGCCCCAGCTGTGACTCATCTGCAGGATTCCGTGCATGAAAATCAGGATTTAGGACAGGATAATTGCAGGAGGGCGCGAGGGTCGCGGGATCTCAAGGCTCACGCGGCCATCTTGGTCAGGCGCTAGGCTCCTCCCCCTGTAGTGTCCTTTTTAAGTGGTGTGGCGTTAAGTTGTGAGCTGGGTGTGTTGCAAGCACGAGTCGCTATGTTGGGAGAAAAGCCTGTGGGCCTGAGCCAAGCTACCTAAGGACGCTACGTCCAACAAGTTGGTGTCCAGCGGTGGGATCCCGAATCCGTGCTTGCATCCACTCATTAGCAATTTGGCGCGCGCCGCAACCTACACCTGATTGTTTTTACTGGAGTTTTTTTATGCTGAATACAAACCATCACAGTTCTAAAAAACAAGCTGCGCCTTTCCTACGAATGCCATTCTTACAGAACCAGACCAACACTAATTAATTCTCTGACAACAATTCCTTTGTGCATAGTGTGATTCTAGGCAGAAAACAGTATTCCTGGGTGATACCAGTACACCTTAACTTCTAGAGAAGACATACTCCATAATATCTTACAAGTTCAAGGCACTTAAATATCTTCCTTATCTTAAAATATAAAACACAACTTTAAAAGTGGAAGGAAAATGTTCCATGTTAATTTCAAATGTGTTAGCATTTGCCTCTCATTTGTGAGAAAGTGATTTCTGCTGAATGCTAACCATCACAGTTCAAGAAAACAAACTCCATCTTTCCTGCGAGTGCAAGGCTAACAGAGCAAGAGCAACACAAATTAAATCTCAGATAACAATTCCTGTGTGCACACTGTCTCATGGTGTGATTCTAGGCAGAAAACAGTATTCCTGGGAGATACCAGTACACCTTAACTTATGGTGAAGACATACTCAATAATATCTTACAAGTTCAAGACAGTTAAATATCTCCCAAAACACAAAATGTGAAAAACAACTTTAAAAGAAGAATCACATTTCTATTATTTATATCAAAATGCACCACATACATTCCCTCTCAAATTCATAACTCACCTTTAAAAGTAGTTAGTTCAGAAAGAAATGTGGCACTCAAACAGCAGATTATCACAGCAACAATCTCTGAGCTGTACACCTCTCTCCTCTCACCAGAACCAGTTAATGGCAATGTTTCCCTCTCTTTTTCCACACATATACATGTTAACTCCAAATCACAGTGCTTCCCACATTTTTTTCAAATGGAAACACACATTTCTATTGGTTGCAAATTTCAACCCTTTCCAAATGATCCCTTCCCCCAACATGACTTCTGCCTGCTACCATAGCAACAGCTCATGGAACACTGCTGTGAGCAGAGAGGTCATAAGTTCAACACACAATGTTTCTAATCCTTAGAGCAAGAGTGCTTGACTTTTCAAACCTAACAGCAAATCCAAAGTAATGTTCTGTGGGTACACATTTTTCTGAGCCAATACAAAACATGCTTGTAAAAATCTAAACATACAGCCTAGTTTTAACTGTAAAATGGTTTGAATCAGCCAATCAGTTCTTTTTAAAAAAAAGAAAAAAGTACGTTAGCCTCCATTTTACAACTATCTTTCTTTTCATATTGCCATTCTACTGAAAGACACCTTCTGAGTGCATCCAGATCTCCTTGAAAGATGTTCACAGTGTGGATTGTAGGTCATAGCTATGTCTTCTGGAGTGAAAAGTTTGCAGAAAAAAGAGGTATTGTGAAAGACCTTGCTTTGCCAAATGTAGACATTAAATGGATTGGTCAGAGAGGGTTAAAGTGGCGCCAATTAATGCCTTTGGTGAAAACCTTTCTACATCTCCCACAGCCTAACCTTATTATTGTGCACTGTGGTGGAAATGACCTAGGCACTTTAACTGGGGTAGGTCTGGAAATGCTTGTTAAGGACACCTTTGTGCAATTGATGTCACTTTTTCCACAAACTGCCTTTGTATATTCTAATATATGCCAAAGGCAAAAGTGGAACTGGTCCAACCAATTTTGTCCGCAGATTGACAAAGCAAGAAAGCACGTCAATAAGTCTGTTTCTGCTTTCCTCAGAGACTATGGTATGGGTTCTATATACCACAACAACTTGCGTTACAACATGCAAGACATTTATAGAGGAGACGGTGTACATTTCAATGATGAAGGGAACAGAGTCTTCCTCTTGAACTTTAGACTCTGCATCGGTACTTACTTGTAGGTACCAAAAAAACACTCAATAAACACAACGGCGCTTTTTAGAGCCAACCAACATCTAAACATTTCATTCTGATTTTTAATTCTATTTTTTTTTACCGCCGTACGCGTACTGTACGCGCACGGTACGTGTACGCCGCGATTTTTTCAAAAAAATATTTTTCACACTTCTGGGTCCTTTTTGGACCCCCTGACAAAGGCTAGGGGGTCTGCAACTCTCTACCTTGCCCTCTTTTCACGTTCTTTACCTTTGTTTTTCAGTGTGAGACACACAAAATGGCGGCCGACACTTCCTGATTACGACCGAATGTAATGTTTACTGTCATGTAACCACCAATCAGAATTACGCTCGCGCACGGCAGCATGCGCGTACGGTACGCGTACGGTACGCGTACGGTGCGCGCCTATAGATATGTATGTACTTTTAACTGCAATTTTCTCAGGAACTACTGAACATATTGACTCCAGATATTCAAAAGGCACATCCCTGACCTGAGGACTACCTCTTTGCCAAATTTCAAATAATTCTGTTCAGCCGTTCGGGCTGTACCTTGGACTAAAGGTCCCTATGGAAAAATGCATAAGGAAAAACGCGTTTTGGGACCCCCCCTTTTTTCTCAGCCTCCGCTTGACGAATCACCCCGAGACTTTCAGGGTAGGAGCTGAGCGGAGCGCCCCACCTATTTTGAAAATTTCACAAGGATTCGTCAACCTGCGCCAAAGTTATTCAAAATAGAATTTTCAGATTTCCTATGGAAACACGGTCCTAACTATAACTATCTACTGGCGACCGCCAGTAGATAATATATACATATATATATATACATATATATATATATATTGGGAGACTACAAACAGCTGTGCAAGGCTGCCGATCCGAACCTTTCATTTCTGGATCAGCACTTCGTTCATATGCAGATTGAGCCTGCCAGAATGAGCCATGACCTACTAAGGAAAGAATCCAAAAACGAAATTGACAAATGGAACGTTTGAACTTACCTAAGGAATAATGACACTCGTACCAGGACTTTATGTCCCATCAGGCATTGCAACAGATGCACTAAGCATACGCCCACTGGGGGCAGATTTATAAATGAATAAATAGCCGGAAATACAATGGTTGCGAGTTTTCAAATGCCGTTTGTGTTTGCCCATGAAGAAGGGGTTGTTTAACCTTGAAACGCGTTGGCTGTTGAAAAACATTGTGGCGCAGGAAGGCAGGCTGCATGTTTTAAAGCCGAATGGCAGAGCGAAGCTGTGTGCGCTCCTAAATGCTTCAGGGCAATTGTTGGTAAATATTTGACACGGTGGTCCGGCCGTGGGGAGCAGCACCATTGCCGGTTGGGAGACTACAAACAGCTGTGCAAGGCTGCCGATCTGAACCTTTCATTTCTGGATCAGCACTTCGTTCATATGCAGATTGAGCCTACCAGAATGAGCCATGACCTACTAAGGAAAGAATCCAAAAACGAAATTGACAAATGGAACATTTGAACTTACCTAAGCAATAATGACACTCGTACCAGGACTTTATGTCCCATCAGGCATTGCAACAGATGCACTAAGCATACGCCCACTGGGGGCAGATTTATAAATGAATAAATAGCCGGAAATACAATGGTTGCGAGTTTTCAAATGCCGTTTGTGTTTGCCCATGAAGAAGACCAAGGGACTGGTGGTATCTGATATGCATGCGATCAACATCTTAAATGCACTTGGTAGGAGTCAGGAAACTGAAATTGCTACGCAAGATGTGGCTGACATTGAAGGGATCAATATTTCTAAACCTTGCAAAAGTCCCTTCAAACCAGTATCAACCTTTATGCCGACCATGCCACGTGATGCAATAGATGTATTTCATGAACGCATCACGGATGAATTAAAAAAGCTACAGCATCAGACCCAAGTAAACAAGAGAAAACCTGCGCAGAAATTTAAAGAATATTTCAAGTTGATGTCTAAATTAAAGGAGAATAACAATAATTATTAACAAATCGGATAAAGGTGGCAATGTGGTTCTGTGGGGCAAAAAGGAATATAAAGAGGAAGCCTATCGCCACTTAGAGAACACTGAGTGTTATCGCAGGATTCCTAGAACGTTGATTGCCAACACACACAAGCAATATAAAGATGAGCTACATGTCTGGCACAAAGAGGGTCTGCTAACAAAAGAGGAATTGGAATTTTTGTACAAAGAATATCGTGTGCTACCAAGCATCTATTTGATTCCTAAAGTGCACAAGGGAGTTATGCCTATTCCAGGACGGCCCATAGTGTCAGCAATCAACGGCATGTTTGAAAATACCTCCAAATATATTGACTTTTTCCTTCAAGGTTTGGTAGTGGAGTTGCCAAGTTATATAAGAGATACTATGGACTTCCTACATAAACTCAACAACATCACCCTACCTCCTGATGTTATCTTAATGACTATGGACATCACAGCGTTATATACTAGTATAGCCCATAATGATGGTTTGAGGGCTGTAGAGTATTTTTTGGGAGAAAGAAATATCGAATTTTACAAGCACAATGCCATGCTGTTGAATATGATCCGTATTAGTTTAAGTAACAACATGTTCCAATTCAATAATGAGACATTCCAACAGCTGAGAGGCGTGGCTATGGGGGCATGCTTCTCTCCCAGCTATGCATGCTTGCATGTTGGCTGGTAGGAGAAGCATGTCCTCATGACCCGTCATGCTGAACAGTGGTCCACCAATATTATATCATGGTGGCGATATATAGACGACATTTTCGTGATTTGGAATGGAACAAAACAAGAGGCACTTGGTTTTTAGTGACATTAATGACAATGAATTGAATCTGGAGTTCTCAGCTGAGGTGAGCACCTGTAGTGTTAACTTCCTAGATGTAGCAGTGAATTTGAAAGACGGGAATTTGGAGACTAGTCTATTTCGTAAGAGCACATCAGGGAATACAGTGTTGCATGCAGAGAGTTTCCACCCGCAACACACAATAAATAGTATACCATATGGGGAATTTCTGCGCATCCATAGAGCATGTAGCACCACAGCAGCGCGCGATAAACATCCGCTGGATGCCAAAAATAGGCTACTGGCGTGAGGCTATGAGGAAAAAAAAATGACTAGCGCAATGATAAAAGCGAACCTCAGAAATAGAGATGAACTATTGGTATCTAAAAATATAACAAATCAGGAAACTTTAGCGTCCACCAAAAATATCCCTGATAATGACACCATGGAAAACGAAATGAGACTTATCACTACCTATAGTAGACAGGCTAAAAAGATTAAGAGTATTATCTGTAATGAGTGGCCCATTGTGTTAACAGATCCAACTCTTAAAGCAGTGCTTCCCAACAATCCTACTATCACATACAGGAGAGCATTTTCAATGAGGGACGAACTAGTATCCAGCAGTCCAGAAATATCTGTCAGTGGTACCTGGTTAACCCCCTTGAAAGGATTTTTTAAATGCTCCTCCTGTAGAGCATGTAAATTTAGAATAAATACTAGCCAATATACCACACCTTTCAGTGATAGTCCTAGAAGCTTGAAAGGACACTATACATGCCGTACTGACTATGTGGTATATGTATTGCAATGCACATGCGAATTTAAGTATGTTGGGAGTACAAAACTGCAAGCATACAACAGAATCTTGCAGCACATAAGAGCTATACTTAACTCTGATCCAACTTACCCGGTAGCGAGGCATTTTAAAACTTGCCACAATAACAATCTGAGCTGCTTGCGCTATTTTATCATAGACTCTGTACCTAAACTCAAGAGAGGAGGTAACCGGGAAAAAGCTCTGAGGCAACTGGAATGCAAGTACATACTAGAGTTGGATACACGTATACCAGGAGGTTTGAACAATGGGGAAGATTTACACCATTTTTTATGAATATATATGTTATTCTGAATATAAAGAAAGATATTATGAGATATAGCCAAATAATCTAGGTAGTCTTTCTTTCCGTCATACATAAGCTCAGATATGCACATATATTTTTGATGTCCTCTTTTTCATGGATTTTAAGAACGTGTGACCTTTATACATTGAAAAACTCTTTTCTATTACAGTATGTATTTTTTAATAAGGATATGGGTGATTAAGCAACACAGCTTCCTCTTGGCTAACATTTATGTAAATTCGATTTTTGGAGTCTGACCTTTTATTTTTATTAAGCTGTTTATGTGTGATACCCAGTACGTTTTCCTTAGCAAGACATAATGTGGCTCAGTATTTTTTACATCCATCCAGACACTTTTATATGTAATTCCAGTCCCTTTTTCTACGATGTTCAGAAGTTTCAATTTGATGTTTTGCAATTTTTGCACAGTATATTGCAGATTTGCACATTTTTCTGTATTTGCACAGACATTGAAAATTTGCTAGATTTGCACATGATTTGCGTTTTTTGCACATTGTTGGTGAGGATTGTTTTCCCATTTATGGGAGTAATTTCTACCTAATGCAATTTGCATCTTTATGCAGTGCAGGCACTTTATTTGTATCTTAGCTATATGATAAATATAGCAAGATGCGAACAGCATTAGGCATTTAGTAATTGTCAATCGTAGTTTCAACCTGGACTGGAATGAGTCTATAAGATAATACATTTTAATGTATACTATAATTCTGGATATGTTTTGTATACATGTTGATGGGATTTGTCCGTGTATATCCCGACAAGATTTGTAACAACAGCTGGGCTTTAGTATTTTGTTTATGTCTATAGGACAGCACGTAATTGGGTGCACGGCACCTTTAAATAATCACGTTCAGTTCAAACCAGTCATGTGATCAAGACCGCTGTGTCGGTCGAAACTCGTCTGAACCGAATCATGTTTGTGGAGAAATAAACTGAGCACTATTTTCTGCACCAGCATATATGTGTCCGTGTCTTTTGGTAGTACCGGCTGGTACTACGGAAGGTGGATTTGACATATATATATATATATATATATATATATATATATATATACACATATATATATAATTATATATATATACATACATATATATATATATATATATATATATATATATCCAAACACAGCATTCTCCTGTTCCGGAGCCCCCAACCCTTCAGGGCGGCCTCATTAAATGATAGACACGGAGCAGTCCATCCAAACACCAGCAAATGTGAAACACGAATGAGGCCCATTACTGGCAATGACGCTTTTATTCAGAATCAACAGCAGCACGACAACCTTCCTGTTACCTAACGTTTCAGCCTCACTGGCCTTGCTCACAGGTGGAAGGTTGATAATTAACTTGCCAGGTGCGCTTGTGCATGCTCTTAAAAAAGTTCTTGGGTCACATGGTTGCAAGTTGAAATACAAATCCCATAGTGCACCGCCAATTGTTAGGAATTACAAACTGGAAGTCCTCATGATTTTCGACTTTTAAACTTGAAAGTTATTACCTTTGTGGCAGTAGCACTGATGTTGGTGTGGAATCATTGACTAAAGACAGCCAGGTGAGTTGGTATCACTTGCAGATTTCTTATATTTTTTCGTTCTGAACGAAGCCTCATTACAGCAGCACGATCAGAAATGGAAGTGCTCCATCACCGAATCCCTTCCAAACACGCTCAGATTTTCACCGAGTGGCATTCCTAAGTAGGCTGGGCGCGTGAGTGGGTCATGCTCCTCCATACAATCCAAACACAGCATTCTCCTGTTCCGGAGCCCCCAACCCTTCAGGGCGGCCTCATTAAATGATAGACACGGAGCAGTCCATCCAAACACCAGCAATATATATATATATGCAAAAAAGAAGTAGAGAACTCTGGGTAGTTCTCAAGTTTAGGTGGAAAGCAGCTCCTGTATAGAGCACTCTCAACACCAGCGACACTCTAGATCTGCTCACCTCAAATGTCTGCTTTTCTATCAAAGTTTTTAAGCATAGGATTAGCACAGTGCTATCCACGCCGAGATAGAAATGGACAAAGGCTTTTGTCATTTTACAGCTCGGCAAGGTCAGCACTGTGCTAGTCCTATGCTTAAAGACTTTGCTGTAGAAATGGCAAAAGACTTTGTCCATTTCTATCTCGGCGTGGATAGCACTGTGCTAATCCTATGCTTAAAAACTTTGATAGAAAAGCAGACATTTGAGGTGAGCAGATCTAGAGTGTCGCTGGTGTTGAGAGTGCTCTATACAGGAGCTGCTTTCCACCTAAACTTGAGAACTACCCAGAGTTCTCTACTTCTTTTTTGCATAATTTATTCGTCACTCTATGCCTGAAAGGGTATTTTTTTTATATATATATATATATATATATATATATATATAATTATATATATACACACACACACTCCACAAACACACATATATATAAATATTAACAAACAGCAATTTATTTGTTTTCTGATCTCTAATTCAAAAAAATGATTTGGTTTCTTCTCTCTGCAGTACATTTGTGGCCCTTAGAATGCACAATTCAAAGAGGTCTTAGGCTATCAATTTATATTTTTAATTGAAAGATTCATGTGTTAACGATATGAGCTACACTGTAGAGAAATGTACATTTTGTGGTGGAATGTCATCTGGTTCACTATATCAAATTATTTGTAATGTGTTTAGTTTGAGTGAGGTCGAATAAATGTAGTGTGATTGATAAAAGAGGGTAAGTATATATGGTGCCTTAAGTAGGAATGGGGTGTGGGGTGATTATGTCAAACAACATTTATAGGTTTTTTATTTACTTTTGCTGAATGAAAGTGATTGTTTCAAATATAATCTTATAGAAATTGAACTATCATTGCGTACAAACCAAATACTGTCAGAAAGGAGTATTTAATAAATTCTATTTTTGTACATTAGTGTGCTCAAGACTTCATGATATTAAATATAGAGGAGGATTTTTCCCTAGGTCTTGTATTATGTGAGTTGGCAGGTTTTGTATACTTTTGTAACTGCCTGCCATATATGCACTATTAAAGCTACAAATGTTTGAGAAAAACTGTATAACAAGGACAATAAGTTTGCAATCAATAATACAAATAAATTAATCAAATAAAGAAGAGGATTTTAAGGCAAACAAACCCCCCTCGACGCCCATCTTGGTATACAGTCATAATGAAGCATTAACTGCCTTCTTCTGTTCTTGTTATATGTTGGACTGCTTGTTTGTTTTAATTGTGTTTCCTTTTAGCCATTTGTTCTTTGTTTTACACAGCATATTATGTTATGAATTATGTTTTTTGTGTTATTATATGAGCACCATGTTTTGTAATTGTATGTTTACATTTTGTTATTGCAGAAACAATATATATTTTGTAACAATTTTCTGTGTTGGGTACCCCTTCTTCTCTCTAAGGGCCTCATGGAGGTAGGCTAACATTTACCACTTCATAAATACCGAATCATACCGATTCGGTATTTATGAAGTGGTAAATGCTATGTAGGTAATCCGTCGGTAATAATTACCGAATCGGAATGGGTCGGTATTTAAGAATCGGTAATTACCGAATCGGTAATGGTAACTGGCTTCCCATTGATTCCTATGGGCCAGGAGGCCCATAGGAATCAATGGGGAGCCAGTTACCATTACCGAATCGGTAATTACCGATTCGGTAATGGGGGGAGCACAATCAAGGGTGGCAGGGTGTCACATTGACACCCTGTTGCACCCCTGATTCCTGCATGTGTGCACATGTGGCACACATACATGCCCTAAGGGCATGTATGTCTGCCACATTGCACACTTCTAAGCGCTTTAAAATGCATTTACACATCCATTCTTCATTTACCACCAACTATTAGTTGGTGGTAAATACCGACTCCAGACAACACCCACACACTCCCCCTACATCTCATTTCTGTATTCGGTATTTACCGAATCGGTAAAATTACTGATTCGGTAATTTTACCGATTCGGTAAATTACCGAATGCAGAAATGATCCCCCTACATCTCAAAAGCCTAAATACCGGTCGGTAACGGTAAAATTACCGAAAATCGGCCGTTACCGACCGGTATTAGGCTACCTACATGAGGCTCTAAGGCTTTGTTTGCCTTAAAAAACCTCTTCTTTATTTGACTAAATAATTTGTATTATTGATTGACAACTTATTTCCCTTGTTATATATTTTTTCTCAAACCATTGTAGCTTTAATATTGTTTATTTACCCCAGGTTTGGGAAATAGGGTTATCCCATGTTTGTGGTAAGTATCTCTGCCATATATCCACGCCATGATGCGGTATGTGGTGGTACAGTGATAATGTGTGCTGGAGGTTCCAGCATGTGTGGGACATAGTGCATGACCCTTGTGCCCGTTTGGCCTTTGCCAATGTTCCCTGTTTTGAAATGCTACCCACTTAACCACAATGCCACTCTCCATTTATATTTCAACAGAAATTGTTGAGGTGATTCCTTCATAGTAATTTTGAATTCAAACTTACTTCCTATGTCTTAGGGTGCATGCAGCATTATCCGGTCCTGACGAAAGCCATATTAACCCACATGGGCATGGAGTAAAGATGACTGAAACATGTTGACCATAAATATGGATACATGAGACCACTTATGTCTCAAAGATATCCACCACTTTTAATTTTAAAATCACTTGCACTTTCACTTTCAGAAAAAAACAGCTCTTCTGTAAATGTGGGTGAATGAGGTTTCTTTAACTCTAGGTTTCCCCCTTTCCCTTTTTGAGTAAAATACCCCTCAGTAACATTTGTTACCTTGGTAGCAAGCTTATTCCTAAAGTAAGTAAATGCCAACTTCCTAAAAGTGAACAAAAATTGAAATACAGCACGGGTGCACTCAATAGTACTCTAAGTTAAACCAAAATAATCTATTCGATTTGCTTTTTTTAAATTCTTTAAGTGTGCACTCTGTAGGGGGCTCTGTCAGCCTCCTTAATACTAAAGTAAGTGAAATCAGCCCGGAGACGTGTCCGGGAACTCAGGGTGCACTACTGAATTGTCACTTTTTTCAAAGTGTTCTAAGGAATATTCCAAATAGCTTTAGTAAATTATAATTCTCTTAGAACCAGTAATCCAAGAATCAATTACATAAACACAAGATTCAGTCCATCAATAAAACATTGTGACCATGAATGATATTCCGCGTCTTCTTTTATTCATTCCATAGCAGAATTTCTTCAATAAAGTTGTGATGCTTTTCTCAGCATTATAAGAACAGATGACAATGATATTTCCAATTCCCACTGCATTTCGGGTGAAAAATTGCCCTTCTTCAGGGAAATCTATGACAGCAAATAATAGAAGTAAACATCTTTACAAATACTCTATTAAATAATAATCATCAGCATTCTGCTAAATTTCATGCTCATACAGACAAGTGATTCAGGCTTTTGATAGTGCTCGAGAAGTTGAGATGAAAGCTTGAATGGAACAAGAATGAAGTGACCAGAGACGAAGATGAAATAGAGTCAACTCGAGAAATTACAACCGATCTCCCGCATGGGTGAGTGCCATTAACAGAGGAAAAACTGAAAAAGTGGTGACGTGCCAGGAGTATCACACGCTCAGTGAATAACTGCAGTGGGTTAAAGAAGTGCAGCATGTTAGAAACCGCGTTTATGTTACGGTCCATGGAGGTGAAAGAAGGTAAACTTGATGAGTACCTTGCCGACTAATAGGCTGGGGTTCATTAGGCCGAATGAACACTGCCCTAGCTATGGACAGCTAAAAAGTAATAATGAAAAGCAATTGTAATCAAACGAAATACTCCGTGCAATGGTGCGGGTCTCTAATTTATACAATGTGATAGTTACCTCGAAATCGAAGATGACCGCAGGGCAATGTAAATAAAAAGTGGTGACTGTGAAGAAAAGAGAACCGCACATGAATGCTTTAAGCCTGTTGGCAGGGCTGGGTAAGACTGTTTTAAAACTATTAATGGATATATCGCTTACCGATAAATCCTTCTCCGTCTGTCGACCGCGGGGTGATTGAAATGGAAGATAGGAGCTGTAAGAGCAAAAGAATCGCAGGTAAATTCTACGTAACTATGTGTGAACTATAATGGGCATCTACAAAAAGTGTTTGTGAATGTGAGCCTTACCGGTGGTGATTTGTCCTTTAGCAGACTGCGAAGTCTAACAAGAAAGCTCTTGTGGAGTGTGCGTGATCCGTAAGGTGTTCAACTTACGTACTCGACGTATTGTTAGTGAAAATAGAAAGAGGACCGGTGAAAAAAGTGGCCATTGTATGCTGGTGGTGGAGTTAATAAAGTAAAGCAACGAAGATAAAATAGTATTGAAAGAGGAGGAAAGTGCCCATTATACGCATATGTAACTGTGTGATAATCTGAAATCAAACCATGAGAGATGCATGAGTCTCATACCAAACTATTAACTTATTAAATACCGGCAGTATCGGTAAATGCTCTGGTCTTAAATAACAGAAAAATAGTTATTTACAATATAATTCCATCCGAATAAGTGAATCACATGAATAATTATACATATTCATTCTTTGAAATCAAAAGTGTAGAGATCATCAATAGAATATCTAAGCTGTGATTTATGTCAGATTAGTCCATGATTAGATAATGAAGTGCCTGCCTATACAAAACTAGTTGCAAGACTGCCTGTACAGTGCTACAGGACTAAAATTTAGTGAAGATCGCATAGTTGACAGTACTTTCGGAAAACAGAACCATTCAAATAAATACTAGATTATTAAGTGAAGTGTCTGGCTATACAGAACTTTTTACAAGACTGTCTATACAAAACTGTATGACTACACTGTGATAAAACCAGTACTAATAACTTATTTTACAAAAACAGGATAATTCATATTTGTCATTTAAACCTTTTGGGTGAAGGGTCTCTAGAAACCAGATCTAATGTGTTTCACGCTGTAGAAGCAATTTGTTACGGTCTCTTCCTTGCTGGGTGTTGATTACCTCAATTACACTGAATTTCAGTGGAGCTATTGTGTGATTATAATCGACCCAATATTTGGCCAGTGAAGAGCTCATAGTTTTAGTGCGTATTCTACTTTTGTGTTCAGTTATGCGAGTTTTTAGGGTCCTCACTGTTTTGCCCACATAATATAGGCCACATGGGCACTTTATTACATAAATTACTTGGGTATTATTGCAATTAGCCGTAAAGTGCAATTTGATAATTCTACCCGATCTAGGGTGGGGTTTTGACTGACCAGTTAACACATTGTTACAGTGCGAACAATTTTGGCATTTCATCATGCCTGTGTGTGAATCCGATGTAGAGGATAGTGAAGGTGTTAAAAATTATTTTAGATTACGTGACCGTGTGTATGCAAATAATGGTGGGTTCTTAAATAACCCCTGAAACTCGGGTTCAGTCTGAAGTAGTTCCCAGCGTTTTAACACTATCTTTTTAATTTGGTTTGATTATGAGGAAAAATTTGAAACAAAAACCTCTCTACGTTCTGTATGTTGATGTACTGTCTTTTTCAGGAGATCACTTCTCGTTTTTTTTAAAGCCTTAGTCTCAGCTTGGTTTATGATGTCCCGACGGTATCCCCTGGCCATGAAAGGTTCCTTATATTTCTCTAAAGTTTGGCGACTTAGATCTGGGTTGGAAGTGATACGTCTTATTCTGGTGAATTGTTAATAAGGTAGATGACGTTTCAGAGACCAGGGATGGAAACTCTGATATAGTAATATGTTGTTCCTAGTTGTACTCTTTTTGAATACGGTAGAAGTGATTTGGGGTCCATCTAATTGTATGAACACATCTAAATATGTGATTTTTTGAGAGTCTATGGAAGAAGTGAATTGAATTCTAGGATTTTTGGTATTCAGATCCTTGATCATTGCTTCTAAGTATAGACGTTTGCCATGCCATATGATGAGGATGTCGTCTATGTAACGACGGTATAGAATTAGATGGCTCTGCCATTCAGTGTTAGATATTATGAATTCTGTTTCAAATTTGGACATGAAGATATTTGCGTAGCTGGGGGCTCCCGAAAAACCCATAGAGGTGTCATTAGATTGAAGATAGAAACACTCTTTCCACTTAAAGTAACTGTGGAATAAACAAAAGTGCAAAAGTTCCAACAAAATTATCTTATTAACTCCAGGTACCTCTTACTGCAATAATGCCCACTCTATAGCTTCTATACCTTCCATGTGAGGAATTGAAGTATATAGTGCAACCACGCCGATTGTACATAGCCATATGTCATCTGACTCAGGAATCTGAACTTCATTAAGAATTTGTAACAGGTGTGTGGTGTCTTGCAAGTAGGAACTGCTAGCTTGAACTATCGGTTGCAAAAAAGTGTCAAGATACTGGCCGAGAGGTTCGTGTATAGACCCACACCCCGACACAATCGGTCTGAGGGGTAGGTTCATTAGATTTTTGTGTATCTTTGGTAGCATATATAGCAGTGGCCTACGTGGAAATTTGGTTGTGAGAAAGTCTTTGGTTTTATCAGAGATCCAATTCATTTCTTTAGCATGAGTCAGTATTGATGAAAGGAAGGATAAGAAAGAATCAGTAGGATCATTGGGTAGTGGGATGTATGTTGTATCATCCTGAAGAATCGTATCAATTTTGTCCATGATCACCAGAGCACCGCCTTTGTCGGCTCTGGTGAAGTGGAGTGTTCGGTTTTTCCTAAGTTCCAACACGGACAATATTTCGCAAGGAGACAAATTCTCTGTGAGTTTTGGGCGTACTGGTAGTTTAGACAAGTCTTGCCTAACTAAAGTCTCAAACGTGTCTATGATTTTATGTGAGACTGGAAGAATAAACGTACTCTTGGGTTTAAACTCTCTGTATTCAGATTGTGAAATATTGGTGAGGTCGGTTTGCAATGTAGAGAAAAAGTGTCTTGGTCTTAGTTTCCTTGTGAATTTAAATAATGCCACTTCAGCATCAAGTGCTCTGGAGTAAAATGTGGGGACAAAGGAACTACCTTTTTCTAAAACAGACATCTGGTTTTTAGACAATTTTTGAGAGAAGATGTTAATGACTAATGTTTCTTCTGGCGACCGGGTCTGCCTGATTTTGTTAAATCTGTGACCTCTGCGGGTTTAGCGGTTTCTATGCTGGGTTGTAACGGGGGGTTGTAGGCTGCAGGGCTTGTTTCTAAAAAAGAAACTTTTGTGCTGTTTGGTGCTATTGTAGTTATCCCGGTGCTTGATGTTGATGGAGCTGGGGGACGAGTTAGCTGTGTGTCACTAATAGAAACAAGACTTTCCTCTGAGGAGGGGGTGCCAGATTTTTGCCAGGTTCGTTTTTGGGCGTACACCTCAGCCCAAGTGTACACCTCGTCTAACTTTTAATCAATGGTATCACGACGGAATTTTCTAATCTTCTGTTCGTGAATTTCTTCGGCGTATATGTCTAGTTTTTTGTTGATGTCTGTAAGGGTCGATTACCAGTTGCCTGCTTCCATCCGTAGAGATAGAGAGTTCTGTAGTTCTTTTATGTCTGCTTCAAGACATGCTAATACTTAAGATAATTCTTCTACTATAAGCAGAATAAGATCAAGGGAACACTTATTCAAGATTGCGTACCATTTGTCCATAAATCGTTTGTTCATTTTGAATAAAATAGGTTTAATGGCCAGACGTAGCCCTCGAGGAATTCTACTTGCCTTGTGATACTGAATAAGGGTTGTAGCATGCAACCGCTGATTAATTTCCCTGCGCATTAAATATTCTAATTGACATATCTGTTGATGTACTGGACCCTGGGTGGTGTCAAAGGCCCTAACTTCTCTGATGAGCTCATATATGTCACTAGCTTCAGTTGACAAGTAAGCTTTAGTATCAGCTTTATTTTCAGTTAAATGTAATATCTCTTCAAAACAAGACATTGTTGGTGCACAAACAGGCTGTGGGTGACAGATGTAGTAATATGAACAAAAATTGACATACAGCACGGGTGCACTCAATAGTACTCTAATTTAATCCAAAATATTCTATTCGATTTGCTTTTTTAAAAATCTTTAAGTGTGCACTTTGTAGGGGGCTCTGTCAGCCTCCTTAATACTAAAGTAAGTGAAATCAGCCCGGAGACGTATCCAGGAACTCAGGGTGCACTACTGAATTGTCACTTTTTTCAAAGTGTTCTAAAGAATATTCCAATAGCTTTAGTAAATTATAATTCTCTTAGAATCAGTAATCCAAGAATCAATTACATAAACACAAGATTCAGTCCATCAATAAAACATTGTGACCATGAATGATATTCTGCGTCTTATTTTATTCATTCCTTAGCAGAATTTCTTCAATAAAGTTGTGATGCTTTGCTCAGCGTTATAAGAACAGATGACAATGATATTTCCAATTCCCAATGCATTTCGGGCAAAAAATTGCCCTTCTGCAGGGGAATCTATGACAGCAAATAATAGAAGTAAACATCTTTACAAATACTCTATTAAATAATAATCATCAGCTTTCTGCTAAATTTCATGCTCATACAGACAAGTGATTCAGGCTTTTGATAGTGCTCGAGAAGTTGAGATGAAAGCTTAAATGGAACAAGAACGAAGAGACCAGAGACGTAGATGAAATAGAGTCAACTCGAGAAATTACAACCGATCTCCCGCGTGGGTGAGTGCCATTAATAGAGGAAAAACGGAAAAAGTGGTGACGTGCCAGGAGTATCACACGCTCAGTGAATAAATGTAGTGGGTTAAAGAAGTGCAGCATGTTAGAAACCATTATTTGCATACACACGGTCACGTAATCTAAAAGAATTATTAACATCTTCACTATCCTCTACATCGGATTCACACAGAGGCATGATGAAATGCCAAAATTGTTCGCACTGTAACAATGTGTTAACTGGTCAGTCAATAACCCACCCTAGATCAGGTAGAATTATTAAATTGCACTTTACGGCTAATTGCAATAGTACCCAAGTAATTTATGTAATAAAGTGCCCATGTGGCCTATATTATGTGGGCAAAACAGAGAGGACCCTAAGAACTCGCATAACTGAACACAAAAGTAGAATACGCACTAAATCTATGAGCTCTTCACTGGCCAAACATTGGGTCGATTATAATCACACAATAGCTCAACTGAAATTCAGTGTAATTGAGGTAATCAACACCCAGCAAGGAAGAGACCTTAACAAATTGCTTCTACAGCGTGAAACACATTGGATCTGGTTTCTAGAGACCCTTCACCCAAAAGGTTTAAATGACAAATATGAATTATCCTGTTTTTTGTAAAATAAGTCATTAGTACTGTTTTTATCACAGTGTAGTCATACAGCTTTTTATAGACAGTCTTGTAAATAGTTCTGTATAGACAGACACTTCACTTAATAATCTAGTATTTATCTGAATGGTTCTGTTTTCCGAAAGTACTGTCAACTATACGATCTTCACTATATTTTAGTCCTGTAGCACTGTACAGGCAGTCTTTCAACTAGTTTGTATAGGCAGGCACTTCATTATCTAATCATGGACCAATCTGATATAAATCGCAGCTTAGATATTCTATTGATGATCTCTACACTTTTGATTTCATAGAATTAATATGTATAATTATTCATGTGATTCACTTATTCGGATGGAATTATATTGTAAATAACAAATTTTTCTGTTATTTATGACCAGAGTATTTACCGATACTGCCGGTATTTAATAAGTTAATAGTTTGGTCTCATGCATCTCCCATGGTTTGATTTCAGATTATCTCACAGTTACTTATGCGTATAATGGGCACTTTCCCCCTCTTTCAATACTATTTTATCTTCGTTGCTTTACTTTATTAACTCCACCACCAGCGTACAATGGGGACTTTTTTAACCAGCCCTCTTTCTATTTTCACTAACAATACGTCGAGTATGTAAGTTGCACACCTTACGGATCGCGAACACTCCACGAGAGCGTTCTTGTTAGACTTCGCAGTCTGCTAACAGACAAATCACCACCGGTAAGGTTCACATTCACTAACACTTTTTGTAAATGCCCATTATAGTTCACACATAGTTACGTAGAATTTACCCGCGATTCTTTTGCTCTTACAGCACCTATCTTCCATATCTATCACCCCGCGGTCAACAGACGGAGAAGGATTTATGGGTAAGCAATATATCCATTAATACTTTAAAAACGGTCTTAACCAGCCCTGCCAACAGGCTTAAAGCATTCATTTGCGGTTCTCTTTTCTTCACAGTCACCACTTTTTATTTACATTGCCCTGCGGTCATCTTCGATTTCGAGGTAACTATCACATTGTATAAATTAGAGACCTGCACCATTGCACGGAGTATTTAGTTTGTTTACAATTGCTTTTCATTATTACCTTTTAGACGCCCATAGCCAGGGCAGTGTTCATTCGGCCTATTGAACCCCAGCCTATTAGTCGGCAAGGTACTCATCAAGTTTACCTTCTTTCACCTCCATGGACCGTAACATAAATGCGGTTTCTAACATGCTGCACTTCTTTAACCCACTGCATTTATTCACTGAGCGTGTGATACTCCTGGCACGTCACCACTTTTTCAGTTTTTCCCCTGTTAATGTCACTCACCCACGCGGAAGATCGGTTGTAATTTCTCGAGTTGACTCTATTTCATCTACGTCTCTGGTCACTTCGTTCTTGTTCTATTCAAGCTTTCATCTCAACTTCTCGAGCACTATCAAAAGCCTGAATCACTTGTCTGTATGAGCATGAAATTTAGCAGAATGCTGATGATTATTATTTAATAGAGTATTTGTAAAGATGTTTACTTCTATTACTTACTGTCAAAGATTCCCCAGAAGAAGGGCAATTTTTCGCCCGAAATGCATTGGGAATTGGAAATTTCATTGTCATCTGTTCTTATAATGCTGAGAAAAGCATCACAACTTTATTGAAGAAATTCTGCGATGGAATGAATAAAAGAAGACGCAGAATATCATTCATGGTCACAATGTTTTATTGATGGACTGAATCTTGTGTTTATGTAATTAATTCTTGGATTACTGGTTCTAAGAGAATTATAATTTACTAATGCTATTTGGAATATTCTTTAGAACACTTTGAAAAAAGTGACAATTCAGTAGTGCACCCTGAGTTCCCGGACACATCTCCGGGCTGATTTCACTTACTTCCTAAAAGTGGCATTTGTTAAACTGGAATTTAAAATCCAACTTCACCATAAATTGGGATTTTAAATTGTGAGTTCGGTGACAGTAAACTTGAAAAGTATATTTCTTCACAATTGTGAGTTACACTTAAAAGATGTAATAAGGTAATCCCAGTGTTATCCTATGGGAGAGATAGGCCTTACAGTAGTGAAAAACAAATTGGGAGTTTTTCACTAAAGTACATGTCCTGCCTTTTAAAAACACTTCACCCTGCGGGTTATACAGGGCCTAACATAGGGGTGGCTTATATGTATAAGAAGGGAAGGTTTAGGCCTGGCAAGAGGGTTTACTTTTAAAACAGAAAAAATCTGGCTAAACCGGACAAAATCCATTTGTTTTAAGTAGGACTGGTGTCGGGGGTATCCACCTCAACCCAACCACTGTTTCATCAATTATAAAGTCTAATCCAGTCCCCTATACCCAATATTCTGATTATTTTATAAAAAATATATCACTGAGAAAAAAAAGAAAAGATCCCGTGAAAAACAAGAGACAGAATGTCTCAAAAGACAGTAGGCCTACTTTGAATCGGTTTACAACATGCTGTGTTTTTAATATTGAGCAAGCTCACGTTTCGGATTAAAAAGGGTCAAACCATATATGTGAGTCTTAGCTCAATTTTACTGTCTTTTGAGACATTCTGTATCTTTCTTTTCTCAGTGATATATTTATCACCATTCACACCTCTTTAAGCTTTCTTTACTGGACACTAATTTCTATTCTATATGAGAAAGTCACCGATGATGATAAAAGCGTGGGCAAGCTTGTGAGAACCTGCCAGTAGCTCCTCTGGTGGTGCACACGTGAGGTACTTTCTCATTTCCACACACAATGTCTCTTGTGGTACACATACACCTATTTGTTATGGGGATGTTTTTTGCGAGTGATCTGATTTACATTCTTTCTTTTTTATAAAATAATCAGAATATTGGGTATAGGGGACTGGATAAGACTGTATAACTGATGAAACAGTGGTTGGGTTGAGGTGGATACCCCCAACACCAGACCTACTTAAAACAAATAGATATTGCCTGGATTAGCCAGATGTTGTCTGTTTGAATAGTTGATGGGTGGAGGGTGATCTGGCTAATATTTTCCCTCTATAGCTCCCTGTTGTCAAGAAGAGGGTTTACTTCCCAGGTCGATGTGGCAGTTTGAAACTGCACACACAGGCTCTGCATTGGCAGGCCTAAGACATGGTTATGGGGCTACCTATATGGGTGGCACAATTAGTTCTGCAGGCCCACTTGTAGCATTTAATTTACAGGCCCTTGGCACATGTAGAGCACTTTATTGGAGACTTATAAGTAAATTAAATATTCCAATTGGAGATGAATTAATATTACCATGTTCAGGGGAGAGAGCACAAGCAATTTAGCACTGGTTAGCAGTGATAAAGGGTGCAGAGTCCTAAAGCCAGCAATACCGAGGTCAGCAAAATGGAGAGAGGCAGGCACAAATTTGGGGGAAGACCACCCAAAGGCTGTCAGGTCTAACAGTAAACATCTGAACAACGTAAGGTACCCACCCAATGTCTGGACAACAGGTGATGGCAGATGTATTGAAGATTAATAATTATAATTAGGGCTACCGGTTTTATGTTTTTTTTAACACTTCTGTCTTTATTTACCCATATTTATTTTTTGTCAACTTTATCTGTATTTATCCAGATTTATTATGGGTTTTGTAAAAAAAAAATAAAGCTGAAAGTGGTATATTTCCACATTTATTTAACCAATACATATGCAGTCATGCTTGAATGCCTACCAGGTTTCAGTGATATGAACACCCACAAAAGATAAATCAATGCACATATATGAAAATATGCACATTTCTGTATCAGCCTACTGCTGTTTATAGTTCTTTACTAAAATTCCTTTCTTTTTTACCCCTAACCTATAATTTCACAGAGTTATTGGCCTGGCAGTCATGGCAAAGTGTATTTAGAATCACTCAAAAGGCACCCAATTTCCGTTTTTATCCACATTTAAAAATAAATACAGACAAGAAAAAATGGTTTTCTGTCTGTATTTATCTGTAAAAATCTGTAAAAGCAGAAAACAGGGAGCCTTAATTATAATGTGGCATTTGCACTCACCCGCTCCAAGAAATAATTATCAATGATGGGTGGATTTGAATCAAGAAAAAGGGAATCTTCGACATTGTTAATATAGAATACGAGGCATACATCGATGGAAATGAAATATCGTTTTTATTAACATATTCGCCCGTTGTGTACTCTACATGGACCCTCAACTCACAAATATGCAGTTAGGCAGGCCCTGGGACATAGGCCTGGGAATTGCTAATTTATAGGTCACAGGTGGGAGGGCGCGTAGCTGGCAGGCAAACACTCAGGCAGGAAACTCTTGATTAATCCCACAGATATGTGCAGCAACATTACAATGGTCAGGGGTGATTACCCCAATAGAGCACACATGGCTGAAGGGGGTACGCGCGCTCCTAAAATCACCATAAAGTTAGATACCACATGAGTTAGCAACACATAGCCAATCAGGACCGAGCACACATAGTAATCACATGCTCCCCATGCCGGACATCTGGACACATTCACCACTGGCCACACTGTGTCCACATGAGGTCGAGACCCACCTGTAGTAACCATTGACCATTAATTTATGACTCTAAAGGCAGTAACAACATTCCTCACCATATATGGGACACCAGAAACCTTTTATTGCCTACTGTATTTTGCATGTAAGAACACCAACTGAATGTAAATTGAGACAGTAGTCAGACCTAATGCCTGTAACTGTTCTCCTGGCCGAACTGTTTATTTAAACAAACTGTTCCTTTTTTGCCAAATGCCCCTTTTCTTCTGTTTTTTAAGGAATTGTACTTCAAGCAACATTTTGGCAATCCACCTTAGGAGAACTGGGACCTAATACCTGACTACAGCCGAAATAAGGTGACCCCTCCCGAACAGATTCACATTGGCAAAGAGAAAGGTGGGCAGACACCTCAATTGTTTGAAAGTTTGCTGAACCCACGGGCAGAGGTCCAGCCTCAAGCAGCTGTCACAGAGGGTAAGAGACTACATCCAAATCTAAAACGTAGTTTAAAGCATTTGTCGTATGGCAAACTACGGAGAAGCATAAACAGAGAACCGGAGCACCCTGACACTAACAGGGTCTGGCATATTACCTATTTTATATGTCTTAACTGTATCAGTCATAAGGCAGCCTCGGAGGCGTTCTGGCAGAAGTTACCTTTGTTTGATAGCTGACCGCTAGCTAAGGTGAATATAGTGTAATAATGTGTATAGCCCTTGCCAGAACACAGATTTTGGTGAGACAGATATTCTGATTGGGTGGAGGTGACTCCTCAGTCTCATAGTTTTTTAGTTCAACAGTTTCCCAGTGCTAAAGTGGTTTCTTAACACCCATAGTATCTGGAAGGAGTGTGGGAGGTGCATCTAGCTTTACCCAGGATGTTACAAGGCGTAATTTGTATAGGGAAAACTTGGACGCAGGACACTGGGCATAACTCATATGTGGCCAAGGGGGGCCGGTGATTCCAGAGTTATTACTAAATGGTTTCTATGATTACCATCTTTGTCTAGGAGCGGATAGTGGCAGACTATCCAGTTCACTTAGTAATGTGTTCCACACTAGTCTTCTCTTGCTAGAGGATAATATGTGATGCACATACTCATTTCGTTTGACAAAGTACATTTTTCTGTCAACCATTATTGGAATGTATCAGTGTATGTGATGATATTGCATTGATTGTCTTTGAAAACTGTATTATGTGAAAAATTGAAATTGTGCATGTTTCATTCTAACATATCGCATATTTTCCCTGTGTTACAATACTACACATGCAGTCTTATCTTTTTTTATTTAAATGCCCGTTCGAACTGTTTGATATAAAAATGTAAGTGCTGAGCTCATAGTTCGCAATTTGTAAGAGTGCACCACGTACGAATTGCCCTAACAAACTGAAAAACAAAACTAGGATAACATCATTTGAATTGTATTATCCAAATTAGTAAAACTGCCATGGATTCCCCACTAACGCACATGAAGACTAGGTTCCTCATGCAGATAAAAAGACTTAATAAGTTTTGCCAAGAGTGGCATTTACACACAAAGTCACATACATTTCCCTTGTCTAAAGAGGGAACAATCGACACAAATAGAATTGGACACACTAAAACACATATAAAAACCAGACATACAAGAAAGAAGAGAGACAGAAGGGAGTCAGTGTTAGAATTGTGGTCAATCTTTGAAGATGTTCAATCTGATAAACTCTTGATGCCGATAGCGAGCAAGGCATCGGCACCACCTCCACCATATGCGGGGGTGGATGTACTCACACTAGCTCACCCAGCATTAGGATCTTCAGATCTAATAATAGTAGAAGCCGAAGAGCCCCCAACCGAAAAAAGGTCAGTAGGTCTAAGCCTGAGGAATCTAAAAGCAAGCAAGACCAGACTCCATTAGCCCAGCCCACGTTTCTAGAGATGGTCCCCAAAAGCTCGACTCCCCATCCACCACACTCAACATGTGACACCTCTAAGGCGGATCAAATACACAATTCCACTGGGTCAGGTGAGTGCAAACGTGTGTCAGGGAAATTTGTGGCGGTTCTCAATAGCGACTCAGTCAGCTCGGGAGATGAAGGGAGCTCCAGTCCCCCGGGAAACGATGACAAGGGTGGGGCTAAAGGGTTTGTCCAGATAGCCAGGGAGGGGAATGAATTTGAGGGTAAAGGCAGACTAACTAAAGCAGCTCGTAGCTCTGAGCAAAATGGTCAAGCCAGATAGCGCGAGGAAGAGAGGCATGAATGGAGGCGAGAGAGAGAGGGTGTTCAAACAGGATTTAGAATGTGGGTACAGGACAGCACACTCCCCTCATGAGGAAAGCAAAGCCAGGTACAGGGCACCGCAGTGGGAAGTGTCGTAGGTCGATGATAGGCTACTAGCAGGGCTTACAGCCACATCACTCGGTTGAAATTAGAGAGGTGCTGACCAAGAGGAGTTGAAGTACTCAAATAAAAATCCCAAGGGCCACACTTACCGGTGACCCGCAATATATTTCAAATAATGGTCAGTCGGCAACGGAGAAGGTTCAGAAGCTTTATTGGCCAAAGCAAACTCTATATAGAGGAGCCTCATCGATCCTCACCCATCAGGTGCGCCGAGGAAGACTGCTGGCTCCTTGACAAAACCACACTTATATACATAACAGATTCAATATACAAAGCCATACAAGTGGAAAAGTACCAGTTAGTCCATGGGCTCCTGGATGAGCTCATACAGTGTTAGGTTTCAGCCTTACACAAAGGGTTGCTATCTACACAGAGGAGGTCGGCAGGGTGACTCCCTTTTCGTCCCAGGGCCTGAAGGAATTTGCTTGATACTCCCTACAGCAGATGTGACCTTGGGCCTCGGCCGTAAATACAACTAACCTGTCTCTGGGCTGGTACGAACTAAATCATGAAGATGGTAGGCAAAGGAAGCCACGTGATCTGACACATGGTCTATCGCAAACCAAGATGGCTACAGTATGGTTTTCGGCCCTTTTTGTCGTGTAGAAACGAAAGAAAACGCTTCTTCTAGAACATATCAATAGGCGTTTATGTGATCAGAATACCGTCATAGATACATTGTGCTAACTTTACATGGCGCGAATAAACAGAATGAATGATTTTTATCCTTCAGATCGGCCCTTTTAGCACAATGTAGCTAACATACTACCTCAATCTTCAAAGATGCCTTCATCTATTTGCATCATGTCATATATCTCCTTCTGTACTAACTGAGTGCCTATCTTAGCTGGGCGTGGTTTAGATTCGGGGAGGGCAAGAAGGAGTCGATTAGTGCAATAAGAACAGCAGGCAGGTCCACATTGTATGCAGACACAACAGGTGAAAAGGAAACCTGCTATACCCAAAAGGATCATGAGCAATTTCCATCCTCAAGTGGCAAAGAGGCCCCAGAACCAGCTAGAAAGGGACCAGGTACCGGTGTCTGTATGGATTTCAGATGCCAAACGGTGCAGTTTTTGAATGGCTAAATGCACAGAGGGGGCAGAGTCAGGTATATACACACAGCAAGAACTGCCGATCACGCTGCATGCTCCTCCACGATCATCTAAGATAACGTCTAAAACCATACGATTTTGAAGCGTTACAAGCCTGGTCGCTTGAAGCTCAACAGTTATGTTAGTTAGTATTCCTGCAGTGATATTCACTACTCCCTCTACTACTCTAGATAATCTTCTGATTTCTTTACTGGTCAAAATGGGCCCCCATATTGGCAAGACTCCTTTCATTATGTCCACGAAGTGCTGTGCAGGAGTATCGGTCTGATCAGTGGCATCCCCCGTGGTAGCTCGTTTTCTTAAACTCCGCCGGTTCAGTGAATGGGTCTTATGATAGTCAGAAGGGGCTATATAGACTGGTGGGTATAGGAAAGACAAATAACATCTACCTGACCATCCTCTGGGGAGCCATGTGTATGCATTTTCCCCACATACAAAATACACATTCGGAGGAGTAAGCATTGGTGGGCTACTGAATGTTCGTAATCTGTACGTATAATTGCATTTACTAAATCTAACTGCTAAGTGACCAGTGCCATGTACACAAAAGGAAGATGATGCATTCAATACCGGGACCGGAATAACCTTATCATCTGATACATTTCGTTCCTGAAAATATTTGAAATATTCAGTGAAATTGAAAGACATAAAATCCAATACTTCATCCCTTAACCAGGTGTCATTTGCATATTCAGTATACTCATTCATGCAAGCAGTTGGGTCTAGTGTACCATCTGTACCATCTTCATTCGGATTGAATCCCTGATGTACCTCTATATATGCTAGAATCATTTCGTAGTCCTTTTCAGAAAATCGGTGTTCATCAACAGTATAGTGCGTATATATCATCAACAGCAATTTAAACCATGCTTCACAACTGCCTAGATATGACAAGGGCATCGAAAAGAAAAGATCATGTTTGTGCATAACCGAGGGGAGGAGGCCACAGACCCAGCACTCTGTAGCATTGGTCGAACTATGGGTCTGGTGCAGCATTTCAATAAAAGCATTCTTTACATATGTCTGACGATGTCTTTCCTTATGCGGGGCGAAAGTATGGAAATGATGCTCTTCAGGAACAGGAGTAGAAGTTACCAGGGTATGCACAGGATGACAACATTCTAAATAAATGAATACACTTAAACATGTTACTAGTGATACAGTTATTATAGCTATGAATACTATCTTAATACGCAAGCTCCAAGTAGAAAACATAGGCATATATGGGTGCAGGGGACGTGGAGCTATAGGTCACTCCTCTTCGGGAACAAAGCAAGCAAAGGGATACATTCTTGCTAAAAGTCCAAGTATAATCTAAGGGGAATGAGCCTACTTGCAGTCCAGCCTGCCAAAGGGTGCTTCCTTCCTGTGTCCGTTCAGAGCCTCACAGGCAGACTCCTATTGTTCATCAAAAAGGAAAAATACAAAAACAAGAAAATTTCAAAAACTTCTCGCGTTGGGGCTGCACTTGACGCAGCTCTTACTGGAACTCCACCTTAGGCCCCATTAATCAATCAATGTCTCTATTTTCTCTCTGACCAGAGCTTTACTGAAAGTTCTGAGCTCTCAACTGGTTCAGTCCAGTGTTCTTTTAGATTATACCAGGATTTACTCAAATCTCTCTTCTCTTTCTCTAGGCTGAGCCTGGTATCTTTGCTCTCTGTCGGGGCCGCAGGTTATAGCGAACATGACCAGGTGTTCAGGGATCAGGGAAAAGAATAGGCACAGTAGGATCAAATGAAGTACTGGAAGTATGATCTTTCGGGTTGGATACAGCATTACCGGGAGCAGAGCTGATCGTTGGGCCAGCTGCTGTAGGCGTTTTTGAACTCACAGTGCCTCCCCCTGGCCCATTCACTTCTTCTCGGGCTTCAGAGAGAGATGAAACTTCAATGACCTGCTCACCGTCATGCACCGACCCTTCACTCTGATCCTGCAGGTCACCCGGCAATGGGAGAGGAACTCTTTTCAAATGCGACAGGTGAATCCAGTGCCGCTTTCCTTCAACCTTAACAGTCGTTCTGGTGGAAAGGAGAATCTGATGGGGTTTGGTCCAGCGTGGATCCAAGCTCGATTTTCGCTGGTAGTTCCGGATCAGAACCCACTGTCCAGGTTCAAGACGATGTCCAGGACCCTCCGGCAGGGGCTGCAGTACCGCTGATATCTGTTGATGAATGGAACGAAGATCTTTAGTTAATGCATAAAGATAATCTGTCAACATTGGGTACTCAATGTCCCTAAAGGATTTCGGTCTCGGTACACCCCAGATATTAGCGGGCCTACCAAATATCACCTCATATGGTGATATTACAGAACGAGAGTGAGGAGTGGTTCTTACAGACAATAATGCTAGGGGTAAGAGGTCAGGCCATTTCAACCCTGTGGTGTCTTGCAGCTTAGCCAATTTCAACTTTAAAATCCCATTATACTTTTCCACCAACCCTGCTGATTGGGGGTGGCGTGCAGCATGAAACTTTTGTCTAATGGATAAACCACTACAAATGTGCTCGATAAGGTTGGCATTGAAATGTTTTCCATCGTCACTCCAAATTACACGTGGCAAACCATAGCGAGAGAAAATTCCTTTACTAGAGCTTTAGCTGTGGCTAGAGCGGTATTCTCCTTGGTGGGGTATGCTTTCACCCATTTACTGAATGCACAAACCACTACTAGAACATACTTGAGATTATTTACCCGTTCTAATTGAATAAAGTCCATTTGTAACACCTCAAAGGGTAAGGTGGGGGGCTCAAAATTCCCTTTCAGTACAGGGACACTACCTCCTGGATTATGCTGTAAACAGATCATACAATTCTGAACCAAATGTGTTGCAGTTTTATTAATATTGGTGTTATACCACACGGAATCTAGTACTGCACAAATACCTTTTACGCCTATATACGCAGGGCCGTGTGCCATGGATACTATCACATTCACAAATGCATTTGGCAGTAACCACCTGCATTTGTCTGACAGGTCGATCCAACATCCATTTTCGTCTAGTTTCCCTATCTGTTCTTGCCAATACACTAGTTCTTCAGGGGTCGCTTCTTGTTGTATTTCTTTAACACTATCCATAGAGCTATTGAATATTTCTGTTTCTACTATTCCTCTCGGTGAGCTGGCTACAAACATAGAGGTGGTGTTTGACTGGACAGTTTCTTTAGCGATTCTGTCAGCAAATGCATTTCCTTTGCCCACATCATCGATCACAGCTTTATGGGCGCTACATTTAACGACAGCAATTTCCTTTGGTAAGGTCAGGGCAGTCAACAGTCTCAAAACCAACGGGCCGTTCCTTATCTTCTGGCCATGCGAAGTAAGAAAACCCCTTTCTGCCCATAACCTTCCAAAGTTATGTGCTACACCGAAAGCGTATTGGCTATCGGTGTAGACATTCACTCTCAAACCCTCACTTAACTCACAAGCTCGAAGCAAGGCTTCTAATTCGGCAGCCTGGGCAGATTGATAAGATACTTTGGCCGTTTAGACTACAGTTTGGAGAGTGGTAATCGCATAGGCAGATGTGGTAGTGCCATTCGGTAACTTGGAACATGAGCTATCGACATATAACTCCCCTTGTGGGTCAGATAAGGGAGTGTCTGTCAGGTCTATCCGTCCCTTCGTCTCTTCCTCTGTCCGAAACATACAGTCATGTATGTCCTGATCTTGCTCTTCCGAAGGGAGGGGTAGTAACGTGGCGGGGTTCAGAGTGGCACATCTTTTGATATTGATATGGGGTGCAAACAGGGTCAATTCATACCCTGTAAGACGCGCACTAGTTAAGTGCTGCGTCTTGGTCCTGTTTAGTAATACATCCACAGCGTGAGGCACCATCACCGTGAGGTCAGTATTCAGGACGAGCCCTTCTGATTGTCGAATTGCCACCGCAGCAGCCGCCGTGGCCCTTAGACAACTGGGAAGTGCTCTGGCGACATTATCCAATACCGCCGAGAAGTATGCACAAGGTTTTTGCTTACCACCAAAACCCTGTGTTAACACAGAAAGCGAGCAACCGTCTACCTCATGCACGTAGAGTGTAAAAGGCTTCCGGTAGTCAGGAGTGCCAAGCACAGGAGCAGAACAAAGAGCAGATTTCAGAGAGACAAAAGCGTCCTGACATTCAACAGTCCAAGGTAAAGGCTCATGCACATCTTTAGTTGTCAAGTATAGTAGGGGTTTAGTCAGAAGGGAAAAGTTAGGAATCCACTGGCGACAGTAAGAGGTTATGCCAAGGAAAGCGCGGACATCACGTTGCGTGCAAGGAACAGACATGTTAGATATAGCTGTTATACGATCAGGAGTTAGACACTGAGGAACTTCAATTTTCGATCACGATCGAATCGACCCGCCATTTTGTGGCCCGCCGCCATTTTGTGTCGCCATCACTCAGGCAGCACGGCGAACAAAGTCTATTCTGCTTTTTCTGTAGCCTGGTGTCGAAATACGTCCTCGGCCTCTATTTGCAAAGCTGGTGTTAGAACTAGCCGAGTACACTAATCCCTGTCTGGTTTTCCTAATCCTCGTTTCAACTATCTGTTGGCTCACACTATTCTTTCCTGACCTTATTTTATTGACTGGCCTTCACTGTCTCCTGCTAGCATTCTCTCGTGTCACGACTGTCCTCCAAACACACGCAAATGTATCTCGCCACCTGCAAGTTAGTTATAATCTGTTAATGAATTAGTTTGAGGGTGGGGTGGCAAACACAGTTGGAAGAGAGGTCTCTTCGAGTCATCTGATATTTCTGTTTTCAAACCTTTCCTATTGGTTACGCCTTGTTTTCTAACTTTCCGATTGGCTCTTTCTTGTATGCTTTTGGGAGTGTATTTTGTCAATAATTATATCATTGTATAGTATTTAACCTGATGCGCCACAGAGTGAAGTGGCAGTCTCATGAGAACCTACTCTGTGTACTTCTAGGATAACTGTACTAGCTGCAGCTAAATAAATCTGATCTTCTAACGCCGACAGAGTGTCCCGTGTCTCTGTGTAGCGAAGCAGGAGAACTCCGGAGACAGAGGGCGTACCCTGCGCCGCCAGGCCCAAAAGGTTCTGGTTCTTCAACTGGCGCCCAACGTGGGGCGGCTTCAGTGGTACCGGTTCTGCTAGAAGGTCGTGAGGAACCCCGCAAGAAAATTCCGGAGGGTTCGCGAGCCACATTAAGCGACCCCTGTCTGTCGAAAGTGGTCCGAAGGTTTTTTGCAGCACGGTTACTCCTTCCTGACGGCTACTGACGACCGCTGCCCTGACTGCCGCCCTGCTTTGGCCCTTCCTTTGATGATGTATGGTAAGGCGAGACGATAGACGGGCCTCTGTTGGTGGAAGAAGACGTCCTTAGTTAAGTATTTTCGTGGGTCGCGCCCACAATTTGGTTCTTTGTTTGATGTCCTTAGGTTTCTTAGATTTAACCTTTGCAAAAGTTAAAGCCGAGGGTAAGTGCATTTGTGCTGCGTAAACTGAGTTTTACTCCCTTGAAGTTTGTGAACAGTCCGGAGACATCTCGAGATGCCTGGTCTGACTAAGTTTGGAAGAATTTGTTGTCTTGGTTGTAATAGGGACTCCCGACTTGAGGATTCTTGTCCGATTCTTTCGGTTGGAACTCCCACATATGAGCTCTATTCGAAACATGGTATCGGCCCCATTGCCTTTAACGAGACATGGACTCGATACACGAAGAAAGATGGTGTTCTCAAATGGCCAGAAAACGGTAGTTTTGATCCTGATGTGCTAGATAATTTGGAAGCAGTTTTGTTCAAAAGAAAAGCCTGGCCGGCAATGTTTGACTCTTTCCGCCTTTGTCGTAAGGAAGCCAAACAGAAAGAAATTAAACAAGCAAAACAAGATAGGAAAGCACAGGTTATGACAATTATACAGGCTGCCCAACAGTTCAAAAATGATGAAATTGATAATGCGACTGAAATTTCAGAAAGACAGCATCGTATGGCGATAGATAAATGCTATCCGGTGTTGCCTGTTTCTCCTTCTGATAATAAGAAAGATATAGAAGAAGATCCCCTAATGTCCCATTTATTAAGGTTGCCTCCACCCTATGTGCAAAATACCAATGTACCTCAGCTGTTACAGCCTGCTCAGCTGGCAGTGGTACCTCGGCTGGTTCCGGCTCTTCAGCATTTGCCTCCTCCAGTATTACCGCCCTTGCCGGTTTTACCGATAGTCTCAACTTCTCTGCCTTCATCCCCTGATCTTAGCTCTCCTTTGCCTTCTGCTCCTCCTGCGATTATCAGTTCTTCTCCTGTTAGTTCTCCTAATACTCTGTCTCCAATTCTTCTGTCTAGTTCACCGTCTGTGCGTAAGCGTCTCACAGACTCTGTCACTAGTATCCTATCTCCTTTCTTTGGAGCTTTAAATGTGTCTCCGGCTTTTGCTCGAAGACAGTCCCGTAGTCAGTTCCCAGATTTTGAGGAACGAGAGAAGTTAGATTCTCTTGCACGAAGATGGATCTAGAAGGGTCCACAATACAGTGTGCTTGATATTATGCCTACCTTTTTGCAATGGAATGCGCCTACGCAAAGATACGTTTTTAATGTAATGTGCGACATTCTCATTAAAGAATGGGAAGATGTGAGTTCGAGTCCGATCCCACAAGATCTGTTAAATGTTCAGGCTGATTTTGAGAAAGGACTTATTGTAGGTTCTAAAGTTGAGGAAGCTGTAAGGACGCTTATCTCTTATAGATCCTTATTGTTTTCTCAGATGTTTCTTGATTCCGATCCGTCGGTTATAATGACGTCGAAAAATTACCCCATGAGAGAGGTTCCTCCAGTATGGAAGGAGGCAGTTGCGGCTGTAGGTGCTAATGCACCTATTCCTGCTCATTTCCAACGTATATGGGTACATGTTCCTTGGAAGAGACCTGAAGTCTTGGCCCTTAAGCAGACTCTACCAGATCCTCGTAAGAACCCTGCAGGTTATTACAAAGAATTATCGCAGACAATTGATGCTTGTATTATGAATCCAGCAGATATTGATATGCTAATGGGTAATGTGGTCCCACAGACAATATGGGCTAAGATTCGTAGAGAGGATCACGCACAGGAACTAGGTGCTACTTGGGATGTCATAGCTAATACAGATAGAGACCAAGTGGGTGGCGCAAAGCCTGACGCTCTGATCTCGGAACTTCCTGGTAGAATCATTACGTTAATGAAAACTATGATGCCTGCACTGAGAGTTAATTGGGATAAACTAGCAGCATGCAAACAAAAGAAAGATGAAAGTGTCTCTGACTTCTTTACTCGTTTCGAGGAGACATTTATCGACCACAGTGGTCAGGACATGGCTATAGAGGGTGGACAGCGATTATTCGTGGACAAATTTGTATTCAATTTGCTTCCCGAGCTGTCACACAAATTAAAGGATTCAGAAAGTTCTTGGGCTGTTTCTTCTTCTGCCCAGATATTGGCTACTGCACAATATTACGAGAATAGAGATAAGGAAGTAAAAGAAAAGCAAGAGAAAAAGACGAAAGATTTAAAGACAAAGGTTCTCTTGCAGCAAGCCTATCCTCCACGTTATGTTCAGCCTCAGACTCAACAGCCACCGCAGTTTCAGAGGTTGTATCAAAAACCTGAGCCATACATTCCGCGACCTTTGTTAGGTCCTAATCAATGTGCCTATTGTAGAGAGGAAGGTCATTTTAAGAATAGTTGTCCGGTTTTATTACAGCGCAATGGAGCATTATCTGCTCCACAAGGTCGTGCTGGCCTCCAGTCAGCAAACAGAGGTAGAGGTCAGGGTGTGTTGACTCAAGAACAGCGTGCCCTTCCTCCTCCCAATTCCATGAACTACTTTGATCAACAGAATGTGAGATCTACACAGTATTACAATGAAGACCATTATGTTGAAGGCGAGAATGAGAGTCTTCATGCTAACTAGGACAGCCATGGACAAAGTAAGGGAGTTGTGCCAATCCCAGTAGATCAGAATGGACCTTATGTTAACGTCACTACAATGGGTGTTTCAGAGCCATTTCTTCTAGATACTGGAGCAATGAGAAGTTCTATCATTTATTCTAAACTCCCTGGGGCACCTTTGTCTGGCTTAACGAATGTCTCTGTAGGAATTTCTGGCACCCCTGTTCGCAATCCAGTTTCTTGCCCTTTGCCTATTTCAGTTGGTCCTTATGATTTGGAAGCTCCACTTCTGTTGACGAATGGTTGCGGTGAGAATCTGTTGGGTCTAGACCTATTGAAAAGAATGCATGCTACAATATATTGTTCTCCTTCAGGCGTACATCTTACTCTAGGTCAGAAATTGGTCTCCCCAATGTATTTGTCCAAAGATCAGTTTCCTCCTGAATTGCTTTCTCTTCCAACAGCACTTTGGGCCACGGGTCCGAACGATGTGGGTTGTCTTGAGATCCCACCTTATGTTGTCACTCTCAAGCCCAATGTTGAATTACCGCGCATCCCACAATATAGAATTTCTGCTGAAGGTGAGAAAGCACTTTTGGAAATCATTCATGACTTGATTCGGAAGGGTGTGGTTGAAGAAACAAGAGGTAACATATGCAATAGTCCTATTCTTCCTGTTCTTAAACGCACTGATCCTTCTCAGCCTCCTGTGTACCGTTTTGTTATTGATCTGCTAGAGGTAAACAAAATTGTGATTCCACAATTTCCTGTTGTTCCAGACATCACTGCCTTGTTAACAATGATACCTTCCACAGCGACTTGGTTCTCTGTTAACGATCTAAAGAATGCCTTCTTTAGTATTCCCATTGCAGAAGAAAGTAGGGACATTTTTGGTTTCTCTCTTGGAGGCCGAAGCTTCCGGTTTAAGCGCGCACCCCAAGGCTATTGTGAAAGTCCCTCCATTTATAGCCAAGCTTTAAAATGTCATCTTGATACTTTTCACTTGCCGTCTGGTGCTGCTCTTATCCAATATATGGACGACTTGTTAGTCGTCGCTGATTCGGAAGATATCTGCAAAGATGTCACTGTTGCTTTGTTACGCCACTTGTTTAAACTGAATCACAAGGTTTCACCTTCCAAACTACAGTATGTTTGTCGAGAGGTTACCTATTTGGGTCATCTCCTCTCAAAGGAGGGACGACGATTGACCCCAGAACGAATACAGACGATTGCGCGAATGTCTGTACCATCCACACAAAGGGAAGTACGTGCCTTTCTGGGTATCACTTCTTACTGTAGGCAGTGGATCCCTAACTTCTCTCTAATTGCTAAACCTTTGTTGGCACTCACTTTAAAAGATACGCCTCAGCCCCTTCCATGGTCTGATGAGTGCCAAAAGAGTTTCACTGACTTACGTACCGCTCTGTGTTCTGCTCCTGTACTAGGCACTCCAGATTACACTAAGCCTTTTACGCTCTATGTGCATGAGAGAGAAGGTTGTGCATTGTCAGTTTTAGCGCAACAATTTGGAGACAAACAGCGGCCATGTGCTTATTTTTCGGCTATGTTAGATCCTGTAGCTAAAGCATTGCCCAAGTTGTCTCAAAGCAACAGCAGCAGCAGCAATTTCTATCCGACAGTCTGCTGGAATGGTGTTGGATAACACTCTCATTGTCATGGTGCCACATGCAGTGGATACTTTGCTAAACAGAACGAAAACACAGCATCTTACGAGTGCACGTCTAACTGGTTACGAGCTGACGCTTTTGGCTAGTCACATACACATTAAGCGATGCAATACCCTAAATCCAGCTACTCTGTTGCCCCTTCCAAATGAGGAAAATGTTGAGGATCAGCATGATTGTTTCTTCCGTACTGAAGAAGAGACAAAAGGAAGAATTGACCTGAGAGACACACCGCTAGAGAATCCGGATGGGACTCTATGGGTAGATGGTTCTTGTTTCAAGATGCCTAATGGAGATACGGTTTCAGCCTATGCTGTAACTACTCTACATACGATTGTAGAAACTGCACGCATTAGACACAATTCAGCGCAAGCAGCAGAATTGATAGCACTAACGAGAGCTTGTGTATTATCAAAAGGGAAAAGAGTGAACGTATACACTCACAGCCAATACGCTTTTGGTGTAGCGTTCAATTTTGGGCGTCTCTGGAAGGAAAGGGGATTCCTAACTTCACATGGCACCAAAATACAACATGGTCAGTTGGTGACTGATCTCCTTGAGTCACTTGCCTTACCCATCCAAATAGCTATAGTGAAGTGTAGTGCACACAAGAAGATTACGGATGATGTTGGTCGAGGAAATGCATTTGCAGATGAAATAGCAAAGAGAACAGCGAGAGATTCAACGAGTCGAATGTATGTGGCAGGTCCTGCGAATTGGGTCAGAGAGAGAGGAATGTATGAGAATACAGTGGAAAGTGTAAAAACGATTCAGAAAGAGGCTTCAGAAAGAGAGATGTGCAAGTGGAATGAAAGTATGGGAATGTTAGATGAGATGGGTTGTTGGGTGGAATTATCTGAACATCAGCGTTGGCTGTTACCAGATGCCTATGTTCTCCCAGTGGTTACTATGGCTCATGGTCCAGCCCACTTAAGTGCAAAAGGCATTTGTAAACTTCTGGCTCCAGTGTGGCAAAATGAGAATATCCCGAAATGTGCAGACAATGTAGTAAAGCACTGTATTGTTTGTTTAATGTACAACCCAGGAAAGGGAACCCCAACTCCAGCAGGTCACTTTGCCCCTCCGACATATCCATTTGAGGTGTTGCAAATCGATTACATTCATATGGAGCGATGCAACAACCTCAAATATGTTCTGGTGGTAGTATGCGCCTTTTCAAGGTGGATAGAAGCATACCCTCTAAAAGATAACACAGCTTTATCCACAGCTAAAATCCTTCTAAAAGAGTTCTTTCCCAGGTTTGGTTTGCCGCGCATTGTCTGGAGCGACAATGGGAGCAAATTTGTTGGCCAAGTCATGCAGAAAGTTTGTGCCGGTCGTGGCATCGAGCAAAAGTTTCACGCGGCAAATCATCCACAGTCAGCGGGTTTAGTAGAATGTTACAATGGAACCTTGAAGTTGAAGTTAGCAAAGGTTCAAGCAAGTACAGGACTCAATTGGCCTGATGCCTTGCCGTTAGCTCTGCTATCCACCAGAAATGCAGTACACTCTCGTTTGGGACTTAGCCCTTACGAAGTGGTTTTTGGCCGTCCGGCCAATGTATGGGGAATACCTCGCCCTAAGAAATTCTCAGACTTGCCATATCCAATGTTGATTGATTATCTGCATGACCTTACGACTAAATTGCGTGTTCTTCATCAACAGGTTCAGAGTGCTCTGCCGGAGGCTTCCACAGACCCAGGTCACTCCATCCGACCAGGTGACTGGGTATTTGTGAAGAATTTTCAGAGGTCCAGTAATCTGCAACCCAGATGGCGGGAGCCGCGAATGGTCTTGTTGACTACAAGGACAGCAGTTAAAGTCGAAGGAAAGAAAAATTGGATTCACGGTGTGCATTGCAAGAAAGTGCCTCTGCCTTTGCCTTTTGATCAGTGAGTTCGTAGAGGTGTTGGTGACTGTGAAAACTAAAAGACTCCGCGATTCGTGCCTTTTAGTGATGCACACCTGAATGGGACAATGTCTGAGAAAGAGGACAACGACATTTTACAGGAAGCAATTCCATCGCATCGTCGCTTGGATACGACTGAACCACGAACATTGTTTCAAAACCAGAACGTTCCGGGGAAGAAACATTACAACTTGAGACCCAGGCCAAAGAACATTTAAAACTCTCTTCTCCCCTGTGTAGTATTCTGTCCCGGTTGCAGGGTCACGGTAGGAGTCTAGGTCACGACATGAGTAGTGACAATAGGTCTGCAGGATCATCAGTGTCATAGGACGGTAGAGCATCGCGACTTCAGTAATCGAAGAAGATTGCCGTGAGCATCCATTAGTAAGATGGAAACTACACTAAGTAATAAAGAAAGAAGAGATGAAGTGAAGAAAGCATCTTGTAAAATAATGTACAGTCGTTTTAGTATAACTTTATGTGTTCTTATATCATTATGTATTGTTTTGGCGATTATTAGTTGGATAATTTATGCTTTGCAGCCAAGAAATACCTCCCCTTTTTCCTCTTTGCCTTCTTCTACTATCTCTCCACACCTCTTTCATACTCTTCCTTCACATGAACTTGTCAGAAGAACCGAGTATTATAACAATTCCTTTATCCAGCTATTACATCAGCACCAATTAGTGGTTAATACAACTGATTGTTGGGTGTGTGGTCTTATGCCACATACCACGGAGAAAGGAATGCCATATCTAGTTCTTCCTTTCTCCTATGAAGGTTCTGCTTGGGCTTACTTCGTCATCTTCTCTAATGCTTATCAAAGTAAATTCAGACGATCTGTTAGTTCACAAATTAATTATCCAGATTTCAGTCATAGCTCCTTGATTAAGGGTATGGTAGTTATGGCTAAAATCATGGAAAACAGCAAAATCTCCGTTGACAAAAGAAAAGCATACACTAATTGGAACATCACCCAATACATGTCGAGTCTTAATAGTAAGGTGGGAAAAGGAAAGTCCTCGCCAATTTGGACTATATCACATCAGGGTAACTTCTGTTTGCAGATAAATGATCGCTCTTCTGACACTACACAAAGGAATAACTGCTCCTATACGTACGTTTATTCCTCTCAAAACTCACCTCCTCTAGTGCCGTCTCAAGGCACCTATTTCATCTGCTATGATAGAGCCTATACTTGGTTACCAACGGGTTTCTCTGGTACTTGTTATATAGCCTTTCTTCTTCCCCCTACTTACACTGCTTCTGAAAATCATCACCGAACCCGTTACAGCAGAGGGATTATTGATTCAAAGGACACAGCAGGACAAGAGGGAGGAGATTTCCTTAAAGGTTTTCTTCCCTTCTGGGGTCCAATGGCTAACAGCAGAAATATAAGGCAACTGGTCCGTGTCGTAGAGACTACAATAGACATCACTGTAGGAGCCTTAAGTAATATCACGGCAGAACTACAGGCGGATCGTCTTATGACCTTGCAAAATCGAGTTGCCTTAGACTTTGTTCTTGCCGATCGAGGTGGAGTGTGTAAATTGATCGGGTCAAGTTGCTGTATTTTCATTCCTAATGACACTCCGACAGTATACCAAGCTATCTCCAAGTTGCACATAATCTCCGAGTCTATTCATCAGGACGAAGGAGATTGGTCTTTAACGGAATGGTTTTGGGGACTACTGTCCAAATGGGGTTGGAAAGCATTGACATTTCTTGGAATGATCTTGACCATTATATTTTCTTGTTGCCTTTGTATGCACTGTGGTCCCGCTATCTGTGATCTTTGTGCTACTATGTGCATCCCAAAACCCAAGCCACAAGTAACAGAAAACATAAGAATGATGTTACAGCAACAGCTTGATGACCTCATGGCAATTGACGTGGATTCCGATTAACATGAGTCTATCTTGCCTGAGTTCTGGCAAAAGGAGGGTCTGAGGAACTTCAATTTTCGATCACGATCGAATCGACCTGCCATTTTGTGGCCCGCCGCCATTTTGTGTCGCCATCACTCAGGCAGCACGGCGAACAAAGTCTATTCTGCTTTTTCTGTAGCCTGGTGTCGAAATACGTCCTCGGCCTCTATTTGCAAAGCTGGTGTTAGAACTAGCCGAGTACACTAATCCCTGTCTGGTTTTCCTAATCCTCGTTTCAACTATCTGTTGGCTCACACTATTCTTTCCTGACCTTATCTTATTGACTGGCCTTCACTGTCTCCTGCTAGCATTCTCTCGTTTCACGACTGTCCTTCAAACACACGCAAATGTATCTCGCCACCTGCAAGTTAGTTATAATCTGTTAATGAATTAGTTTGAGGGTGGGGTGGCAAACACAGTTGGAAGAGAGGTCTCTTCGAGTCATCTGATGTTTCTGTTTTCAAACCTTTCCTATTGGTTACGCCTTGTTTTCTAACTTTCCGATTGGCTCTTTCTTGTATGCTTTTGTGAGTGTATTTCGTCAATAATTATATCATTGTATAGTACCTACTCTGTGTACTTCTAGGATAACTGTACTAGCTGCAGCTAAATAAATCTGATCTTCTAACGCAAAGAGTGTCCCGTGTCTCTGTGTAGCGAAGCAGGAGAACTCCGGAGACAAAGGTTCTGGTTCTTCAACGCCTACCCTCCTTCGACAGGAGATGACCTAAATAAGTCACCTCCGGTCGACAATATTGAAATTTAGACAAGGATACCTTATTGCCATGGTTGGCCAAATGCTGCAACAATTGAACTGTAGCATCCCGGCAACCCTGTTCAGTAGCCACCAATAGATCATCTACATATTGTAACAATACGTTACTATCGGGCAAAATTAGAGTATCCAATAGGGCTTTGAGTGCTTGACTATAAATACTAGGGCTTTCTGTATAGCCCTGAGGAGCGCGACAAAACCTGAAGCTGCGACCAGCTAATGAGAATCCGAAAAGATATCGGCTATCAGGATGAATGGGGATGCTGAAGAAAGCATTTTTCAGATCAATCACAGAGAAATATCGAGCTGTAGGAGGAATCATAGTTAATATGGTGGTTATATCAGGCACCACGGGATACTGAGGTACCACGATCTTGTTAATTTCTCGTAAATCAATCACAAAACGATATGTATCTACATAATCGGTATTGCAATCTACGGGGGGAATTTTAAGAATAGGAAGAATGGGACTATTACACATATTGGAAGTTGTCTCTTCCACCACTCCAGATCGGATCAGATCCTGAATAATGGACAACAAGGCTCGTTCACCTGCAGGGGCAATTTTGTATTGCGGTATTTTCGGTAACCGAGCATTTTGCTTCAAGGAAATTGAAATTGGGGGTATCCTCAACAAACCCACATCAGTGTCTCCGGTAGCCCAAAGGGTTCTTGGAATCTTTGCGAATTCAGGGGGTACGGTGTCCGTCTTAGAAAAATACTGCACCGAAGGCGGTTGGACAGTCAAATAGACACCATCTGGGGAACAATATATACGAGCATATAATTTTTTCAATAAGTCTATGCCTAATAAATTCTCTCCACATTGCGATGTTAAAAGGAATGGTGAATCAATAGAAATAGGGCCCAGGGTAAAAGAAAGAGGTCGGGAAATGGGGCTCACCACTGGAGTGCCAGAGAAACCTACGGACACATTATCCTGGCCAGACAGAGCAGCCCCAGGGACAAGGGCATGTGAAACCGAACTGTTCATAGCGCCTGTGTCAACTAGAAACTTACCCGATGCGCACCTTAAATGTGCATTAACATAAGGTCCGTTCTGATCTATAGGAATTGACACACGTCCCCCACTCTTCCTTTGGCTGTCCTATGCACGAGGATAGTCTGCCAATGCATCGCTGCCACATTCTTCATTGAAGTACTGCTTTCCCTGACCATGATCAAAATAGTTCTGACTATTCCCACCTTGTTCAGGCTCCTCCTGTCGTGTATGTCCACCTCGACTACCACCACCGCGTCCTCTCCCTTGGCCTCGTGTATTGTTGTTTTGCGCATCTAACAACGGACACTGGGAAAGCCAATGCCCTTCCTGTTTACAAAATGCACATTGGTTTATTCCTAAATCAGTTCGTCCTCCACCCGGTACTTGGCCCGCCCCTCGTGGAGCAGAGCTCGGCCCTCCCCGACCCCTTCCGCGGCCTCTCTCAACTTGCTGTAACAGGACCCGCGTTTTTAAATCCTTTGCTTTCTTTTCCGTCTTATCCTTACTTTCATTCTCTCGGTGCTCATAATATTGAGCAATACTTAATATAATCGAGGGAGTAGACGTTGTCCAAGTACTTTCTGCGGCCTGGAGTCGGGTCAAGATTTCGGGCAGTAAATTAGTCACAAAGCTATTGACAAACAGGCGTATACCACCCTCCTTGGATAAGTCCTGGCCACTGAAGTCAATAAAAACACCTTCAAATCTAGTGAAAAAATCCGACACACTCTCATCTTTCTTCTGTCGGCATGCTGTCAATTTATCCCAATCCACTTTCCTAGGCGGGATTAGCGAATGCATGTATGTCATTATTTTGTCAGGTAGCGTTAATATTTCAGCCCTGTGCTTATCCCCGGGTTTTCGATCTTTATCCCAATCTTTCAATTGATCCCATGTTCCCCCAAATTCAGTCACATGGTCTTGGTCATGTACCTGACGCCATATATCCACTGGTACTAATAGGGCAAAGAATAACTCTATATCGGCCAATGTCATTACCGCCGATGAGGCGGCTTCAGTAAGTTCTTTATAATATGCTGTAGGATTTTTCCTAGGGTCAGGCAAATGAGCTTTTAATGACAGCACTTCACTACGTTTCCACGGGGTGTACACCCACTGCTCCTGAAAAAGAGCATCTGCTTGCGGGCGGGTAACCGCCCCCGTAGCATCTCTTATTTCGGTAATTTCTGCATGATAAATAGGGTGGACCTCACGCATTGGAAAATGCGCGGAATCCGCAGGACCAGCAGATTGAAGTCGGGTTCTATAACTAACCAGTGTACTAATATTTTTGAACACCTCGTCTGGGGTCAATTGAAATTTGTGCGCATGATCATGAATGGTATACAATATTGCCGGAGCCTTCCCCCTTGTATGAACTTGTTCCCATAAGGATATCAGGCATGCGGCCATATGGTCTAACGCATGCTGTTGCATCACGGGCTCAAAGTCTCTCATAGTGCTCCATATGTCGGACACAGTGTAAATAGGGTGTCGCATCCATTGTGATGCTTGTAACGCAACAACCTCCCTTTCCTCCAGTGTTATGGCTGACCGGGTAAATAGTTTCTTGCCTTCAAGAAGACTGGGGGGACGTATCGGAGTAGAAACAGCTGGTAAGGGAGTTGCGGTTGCCGAGGAAGAGGTCAACACAGGGGGAGAATGGGCTGACCCGGGCGACAGCTGAAGATTTCCAGCTGTCGCAGATGACAACAAATTGGGCAATAGAGTCATAATCTCTGTAACAGACGAGGACAACCGGGACAAATTGGTTTGAGGTGCAAGAAGGGGAGGGGCTGGAGGTGCCGACGCAGCAGGAGCTACCTTCGTCACAGCTGAGACTTGCGCAGGGGTTACTGGATCTGCAACAGCTGATACCGGGGCAGCTGGTACCGCCGGGTATAACCGTTGCGGGACATATGGGGGTGGTGGGCGCAAGTCCAATAAATCTCCAATTTAATCTTCGGCGTCGGGCCGAGTCACGTAACTTTTATCGGCCTGTAATCTGAACTCACGATTTACACATTCAATCCCTTCTTCTGTTCGGGCTCTGTCGTAGGCAATCGCCTTCTGAGTTACTGTTTGCCCTGCTTTTACTCTAGCTAGTTTCTCTTCTCTCATTCGCCTCCGCTTAGATTCCTTCTGCCAGGTGTTTAATGCATCAAACATAGACTGCCTACTGCGTCTAGAAAATAACTGACCCTGTAAAAAGGCAATTTTCTTTTCATCGAAGGAACCCGTTTGGAGCCATTGCAATTCTTCATTACCTCTGGTATACTTATGCCACAAAGTATTAAACAATAGAGGAGTTATTCCATGTTTTATGTACATGAAATGGTTGGGACTGCCCTCCGGTGGGGCAGGCTGGCTTTCGGCCAGACGGGAGCCACCAATCCGACAACAACAACCAAAACAATTCAATGTACTGAAACACGGCATTGTTAGTTAACAGACAAGCACCAATAACGTACAAACAAATTCTTGTATCACATATAACACAGATTGATTGTTTCTATATAACGTTTTCTGCAGTTCAACCTCAACCTACTTATTCAAACTTGATGCATCCAAACAAACGAACCGAGCCCGTCGACTCCCGTTCGTGGAGAATTATTCAAAATACCGGACCGACAGAACTACAACAAGCAGTCTTCCAAAAAGACTGGCAAGAGGCAGTCAGACAGGTGCGACCACGGACTGGACTACAGACCATCCTATGACCTCCTTGGTTCACCACTGAGACCGTTCTGATGTCGTGCAAGCATCCATCACCTCAGGCATGTCTCATGGCTACCCAATTACAGTCACAGGCTTTTCCGAATACAATCCGGCCGTGTGTTACACACAGGTAACAACTAGGCATCTGAGCAGCGTCTCCAAATCACAAAAGATCCACGGAGTCTCTACAATCAGCCCCTACCGGACCACCCTGCAAGACCTCCGTAATTCTCCTGGGGTACTCATGACCCCCAAATCAAAACACAGTTAACTGTTCCAAATGCACCGCTCAAAAGCGTGCGTCAAACAAACAAATTACTCACCGGGTATACCCAGATACGGACGTTCGTTCTCCGCTGCCAACTTCTTGGGACCAACACGGTCAGTTCCTGGGTTAAGCCCGTAGGACCCCGGTGAAGGGCTACTAGCAGCAGAGGACACCCTGGTCGGGAATGCAGAGTGGAAGCGTCAAAAGTCAGAAAAAAATAAAATCCCTCTTCTGCACCAACCCGACCAGGACGCCCTCAATCCTACCACCCGAATACGGGGGAGGAAAAGACCCTATCACGGGGTCCCACCAGAGTCGCCAACTGAAGTACTCAAATAAAAATCCCAAGGGCCGCACTTACCGGTGACCCGCAATATATTTCAAATAATGGTCAGTCGGCAACGGAGAAGGTTCAGAAGCTTTATTGGCCAAAGCAAACTCTATATAGAGGAGCCTCATCGATCCTCACCCATCAGGTGCGCCGAGGAAGACTGCTGGCTCCTTGACAAAACCACACTTATATACATAACAGATTCAGCATACAAAGCCATACAAGTGGAAAAGTACCAGTTAGTCCATGGGCTCCTGGATGAGCTCATACAGTGTTAGGTTTCAGCCTTACACAAAGGGTTGCTATCTATACAGAGGAGGTCGGCAGGGTGACTCCCTTTTCGTCCCAGGGCCTGAAGGTATTTGCTTGATACTCCCTACAGCAGATGTGACCTTGCGCCTCGGCCGTAAATACAACTAACCTGTCTCTGGGCTGGTACGAACTAAATCATGAAGATGGTAGGCAAAGGAAGCCACGTGATCTGACACATGGTCTATCGCAAACCAAGATGGTTTTCGGCCCTTTTTGTCGTGTAGGAAGAAACGAAAGAAAACGCTTCTTCTAGAACATATCAATAGGCGTTTTTGTGATCAGAATACCGTCATAGATACATTGTGCTAACTTTACATGGCGCGAATAACAGACCAAATGATTTTTATCCTTCAGAGTAAGGCAGCCAGGTACTTACCCACCTGCGATGCAGGAAAAACAAAATGGTACCAGTGCATGCAAACGAGGGAAGCAGAGACGCGGATAGATGTTGCTCCTTACAGGTGCACGACAAAGATAGACAAACCCCAAGGGAGATAATAGATAAAAGGGAAGGCATGACCTTTGTATACACGTTTTGTGACCTATTTGCAGATTGGACTGAAGAGAGGGACAAATATGACAGGTCTTGGCTAAGGGAAGGATCGTTTGAGCCAGAGGATATGGCAGTAGCGGAGCATTGCATCAGGCATGAAGAAGGAAACCCTAAAAGGGATTCCCTCTACATGCAGCAATGCCTCTAGAGATGGGAACGCTATGTTGAGGAGAAATCTGTAGAGTCTCCCATCGTGAGAGGCTGCCCACTACTACAGAAGGGCACGGCGGGGATTATATATGTGCCATGGGCCCAGATGGACAAAGAGGGGTTGAGGACAAAGTTTCCGTCATTGCTGGATGGGGCAGAGAAATGGATTTCATGCTTCGAGAAAAACATCTCAGGAACCAATCTAACCAAAGGAGACATTAAGAGTTTGCTAAGCAGTCTAATTGAGGAGCAGGCTGACATGATGTTCGCCCAAGCATGCATTCCAGCAATCACGCTAACAGATACCCAGCATGACGGGCCGCATTTAATACGCACAGGCACAGGACCTGGACCGCCCTGAGAGAAATATTCCCTGACCGCCCAGATTCAGGAGGGCTAATGGCAGAGACCATGAAGCCAAAGGAAAGCATAGACGATTTCATAAATAGAATGAGAGAAACATGGGGACAAGAAATCAGGCAGCCGTTGACCGATACAAGCCCACAAGTCATACTTTTCTACAATATTCTTAAGAAAGGTTTACCCAACGAGATACCAAGCGAGCTGAACAGCGTAGTTGGTTTAGATACCAAACCCTGGGGGGAGATACAAGTTCATACACTCCAATACCATTAGAAAAGCAAGAGTAAGATAGAGAGAAGCAGGCGCAGGCCCAAAGAGACACAGCAAAACTAGTTTTACACAAGTTGAAAAAGATTGCCCACGATGGGATCAGCGATGGCCGCAACCGTCCAGATGGCACCAGTAACAATCGGGGCTCCACCGCGAAACTTTAGAGGGTTCCAAAAAGGCAGTCAAGGAGCACGACCAGGTTATGGTAGTGCAGGCCAGGAAGGCTGGTCGCAACCAGAACCTAGAGAGTGCTACTATTGCCATAGGTGTAGTCACCTGTTAGAGAGGTACCGTTTAAAGACATTCCTCAAGCAGCAAAAGCAGCAGGGGTTAGTGAACCAGGGCCAGCCACTACAAACCCCGACCAATGTCCCTCCTCAGTACCAAGCACAGGGTAATCAGAATGTACCGTACACTCAGTCACAGGGAGGTACGCCGGTCACTGCACAACCGCAGCAGTGATCCAGAAATTGGGCAAGCATGTGACATCAGCAGCCACAGACATGGACCCCAGCGCAACAGGGATCAGGGCCACATACAAAGCAGGGAGGGGTGACAGTGTGGGGAGGTAGGGCCTTCACGCAATCACAGAGCCAAATTACACAGTAAAATAGGCCCCCCTCAGTAAATAAAGACAGGAAATAATAATAATATGAATGGCCTAACCCCTAGTAGTCCACCTACAAACAGCATCCCCTTCCCCCTTTTTCAGAACAGGAAGGACTACAAGCAGCAATGGAGGCTCTAAACGTTTTTACTCAGTTCCAGGAATTCTGGGCTGTTGTGGGCTGTGTCATCAGGTGTGCACATTAGATTTGGCATCAATGAGGAGGCAATGGTAGCACAAAATAATCAGGCTGCCTAAAGCGCTTACAGACACATGGCCCTACTGTGCTGCTGATCCCCAGGGAGCGATTTGCTGGCCACCCTCCAGGGGCAGAGTAGTCTGACGAGGGGGCGGAGGAGAGGAAAGAAATGGTTCCCAGGTCCCGCAGCCAAAGTCTAATGGGACATATTCCAATCATTAGGCCAACAGGTCCCTATTTCCCCGGGTGTCACGCCCAAGCTTGATGCTTCCTTTATGGAGTGCAGTTCCAAAAAGTGCCCCCAAAATGCTCCAAAAGCCTCCAATGCAATGGAGGCTTCCCTTTCAGTTATGAACAAAGCCATCCCTGGGGACAGGAACCAATGTTCTTCTCGCCCCAAGGAAGGTAAGATCCTAATACTCCCCAGCACCCCCCCACACGAGGGAGTCAATAAGCCTAGAGGCCTCTGTGTAAGGTGACCAGATGTCTCAGATTTGCCAGGGCAGTCCCATTTTTTGGGTCATCTTTCATCTGTCCGTGCAGGATTTACAGGTTTTTTTGGAGACCCCAGTGAACTAGACTTTATGAGGCTGTAGTTAGTATATGTCCCGCAATGCCTAAGGGTCTGTGTTGGCTCCGTTGGTGAATGCTGTCTTCCCTCTGCAATGCAAAATTGTGGTCCTACTCCCATATTTTGTTAAACATCCCAATTTTTGGGGCTTGTGAAATTTGGTCACCCGACCTCAGAGTAATGATGAGCTCGAAACTCCAGTTGGGGTCTCACTGAGCCTTTCAAGGTGGAGTGTGGCCCGAAGGAGAGGGGGTGCCAGGGATGGAGGCTTCCAGTTCTCTACTCCTGCTCCAGATGGATCGCAGGGCACCGGGTGCACCCCCTTCCAGGTTCAACCCGTTCCAAGCATAGTACATTCACGTTGCTCCAACCTTGCAGGCACCATCCAGGAAACAGTTGGCCCTAACTGCCGACCCCATGGGGCAGTCTAGGGTAGGGGGCATGGACCACAGAGCAGCCTCGGTCCATCTCCCCATGGGACAAGGGAAACAATGAATGGTGCTGCTCAAGGAAAATGTCCAAAGGTAAGAGTAAAACCGTCCAAAATCAGCCCAAAAGGTAACATTCTAGTTCAAAGAAGGGGTCAAGATCAGCAAAACTAGGTATGCGAGGCCACAAGGGAGGGTCATGCTACACATCACGTGCCAGGAATAGGGAGATGCACAGGCATAAAACGTGCCCATTTGGCAAGCACTAGAAACACCAAACAACAACACTCCCCCCCTTCCTACATTTCCACTCACCTATAGCGATACTGAGCTACAGAACGCATAGCAAGTGAAACTCTGGGTAATATCAAAAAAAGAGGTAGCCCCCAGCAGGAGCATAGCCTCGGGAATGGGGTCGTACAGCAACTGCACTCTTAGTGATGCACCAGGCGAAGCGCCTTCGACAAGACTAGTGTCACTCGTAGGACTCCTACTAAACTCCATAGCTCTATCCCACCCTGTACTCATGAGATCACCTCACAAACATATGTAACACTGATCTGATCACCTAGAATAGAAATGTTGAAGGTCTGAAAACCACCCAAGCAGGATTAGGGGGGCCGCTCAATTACTTATAAAAATAAGATCTGTCTAGAGAATAATAATCACCCTTACTCCCCAAATCACAAAAAAACAGTTTCTAACAGGGGTTGCCTTCCGATACCTCACTAGATCGCAACTAGTAGGTTGACAGAATCACACCTCATGGTAAAATACAAGGTCTCAGAAACCGTTTATTACGGAGCATATTTGACTAGCTGTATTAGCAAACAACAACGTTCTTTCAAAACAGGTAACAACAAAAACAACAAGTACACAAATGCTGATATTTTCGTCAGCTCCCACAACTCAAAGGGAAAAAGGACATTTTCGAACGTGCGCCAATGGAAGGAGGAAAAACCGATGGGCCCTCAGCGAGGGGTCTGCTTGACAACTGCGTGGGTGCACCTTCCCAACCTACAATCGAACCCTTCCATGGCGATGACACCTTTAGACTAAATACTGCAAACAATTCTGAGATGGTAAGAAGAAACATAGCCATTAGAGGGGCTCAAAGAACTCCCTGTGGCCCCATGCCTTGCACTGCAATATCACAACAACAGTTATGTATATTTCTGTGAATATGTACGCTCTGCCTTCTATGGGTAGTCCCGCATTTGAGTACTACTGAGGAACTGCTGAGTCGAAAGAGATTCAATAATGGAGAATTACAGCGCCTGCATAGGTACCTTTCGTATGTCATCAACACTAAACAGAACACTAGTATCCCACATGCACTGAGCAGCACCCTTTTACATATTTCTGCTACACTTGGTTAGCCCCTGATTGTCTGGAAACTTATCCTGTATTACTTATGTTTAGGTAAAGGAACGCTTCCGATAGGCATGAATGCTAACTGCTGAGTGATTTTATATATTTCGGATATGCAATGGGGCACCTCCATGCTTAAGGATTTTTATTGGCAGTGTGGCGAGCATGTCTATACTCAGCTGGTTCCCAGATGAAGAAGTTTGTGTTCCCTGGTAATTGTGCACACCCCGACTCTGCTCATCCCTGGAGATGAGTTTACAGATCAGTACTAGCACCCATTAAAGAAAAAAAATACCTTGCTGCACCACGCTCGTGAAAGGAGGGTGGCGGACGACTTTGACTGGGTTCAGTTCAAATACATTCCAGAATAATTTAGGCTGTTCACGGAAGCACAGCTGGGGGCAGGAGGGTCTTCACCCTGCAGACAAAAGCTAATGCCCGCTGGCTCCAGATCACCTGGTGGGAAATGCTCAAAATGATGAACGCAAAAAGAACAATTGATGGGCAGAATGAAGAACAATGTCATCCATTCATCCAAGTACAGAGATCTGGGCCTAGATCCATCATTATTTTGCTCCGTATGCCATTCCAGTTTGAACCCAGCCATATGCAAATCAGTCTTGACCCTGCGCCCATTGGGAACAGTCCAGCCCTAACTTCCAGGCCAGGTCCTCCCTAGACTGGAAACAAGCATCCTAGGACCGGTTTCAGGCTTTCACCCCCATCAGCCAGGATAGCTTGACTCCAGTGGAATGGAGAGCACGGGACCCACATTTGGGCACACCCGTCCTACTCTGGTGAAAATGCAAAAAGAACAATTGATGGACAGAATGCAGGACAATGTCATACGTTCTCCCAAGTACAGAGATGTGGGCCTAATCCATTGTTTTTTTTCTCCCCAAAATGATGAACAGCACTGAGCTTGGCCTCAATACGACCAAGGAAGAAATGCGAGCCATCTGTCTCATGGTAATGCAGAACCGTTGTGTGCTGGACTTAATGACCGCAATGGAGGGAGGGGTCTGTGCCGAGATCAGCACCGCCTGGTGCACATTCATGCCAGGGAACAACATGCACATTGGAACATCGACACTTGCCATCCAAACACTGCACAATTTACAGAAAAGCATGCTTGAAGAGGGAGGTGCCCCATGTAAGAAAGTGGTTCTGTATATATTGCACCAAAGTAAGGTTCAGAGTGAACAGAGTCCAACAGTCCCCAGAGGTTTGGCAGAGGTTAAAGTTAGATATAACCTTACTCTTTAAAGTGGTAGCTTGGTCGAGCAGTAAGGCAGTATCAGAGGACAGTGTAAAGCATTTGTTGTACACACTAAGTCAGCAAATGGTCTCACACACTCAAGAACTGAACTCTAGGGCAATGGTTTTGTATATACAAATATATAGTTGTTTTATTTTAGAACCACAAGTAGATATCAAAATACTTTCTCAGAATGAGATGCTCTAGTTGAATACTTTCAATAAGCAATAGACTTTTAAATGCAATAGTTACAGTTGTTGCAATAGGCAACACAAGTTAAACACAAGTATAACATTGAGCTCAATGGGAATCTTAAAGTAAATGCAATATCAATTACTTTGCATAGGTTTTTCTTACTCAGGGCTGTATCCTGGATTCAGTCCTGGTGCATCTCCTGTAAACAGTTGAAAGAAATCGTTTTTGTTACACAGGTGATTTTTAAGGAATATTTGTATGTTTCAAAAATCGACACTTAGAAGAATTTCTGGCAAAAGCCAGGCAATGTTATCCTATGGAGTAAAATCAAGTTATCGGAAAATCACAGTTGTAATTACTTCTTAGGGTCAGTGCTGGGCACAAAGATCTAGCACTGGGATCTCTCCTGGTAACAGGTGAGTAATTTCGTTTACGTTGAGCGTGTGATTTTTTGTGAATATTTTAAAGTTTCAAAACTTGACACTTAGAAGAATTTCCAAGTGAAACCCAGTCAATGTTACCCTATGGAGAAAATGTAGGTTATCGGCATTCATGTAAGTACTCGACTGGCAGAGTTAAGGTTCTGGGGTTAGACTCAGGGGTCTCTTAGGTTCAGGTAGGTACAGTTGTTACACCCTCAGCGGCACAGGGGCAGCCGGGTGCAGAGAGAGTAGGCCCAATGTTAGCCTATGGCAGGCAGGGGGCCTTTGGTTGGTGGCTGCTAGTAGGCCGACCACGCGGCTGTGGGAGTGGAGCTGCTGGTCACTTACACAGGGCAAGTGGGGAAGTAGGATAGAACAGATGCTGCACTTCCAGGCGCACTCAGGCGGCTGGGTGCAGGGTGCTTTTGAGCCGTCGGGCGCTCAATGTATTTCAATGGGAAAGCTGTGTGACGAACAAAGGCTGCAAACTCCGGATGGAGATTCTTCAGGTGCGACCACCACTTTGAGAGGTAAGTTGGGAAGCTGTAGGTTAGGAGTTGGGCACAGGGGGCCGCAGGGCGCCGGGTGCAGGGGTGTCTTTTGGTGTTGGGAAATCTTACCCTCTGCTGGTCGCGGTTGGGAGGGTTCCTGGTTGTGAGGCTGCAGGCGTCGTCAGGAGCGTCAAGGAGGGTCTTTGGGTGCAGGATTCATGGTCACAGTCGCCGGGGGGACGTCCTTGTGGTCTTTGCTCACTCAGGCGGGCTCGGCGGGTGCAGAGTGTGCTGGATTCGCGGTTCCTGGCTGGCACCAGGGGTTGTTGCTGTTTGAGCAGAACCACTGCTTGTGGGAGTCCCAGTCTTTAGATGAGCAAGTCAGTCAGGTCCTCCAGGGTTTTTGAGGTTGTTGACCACAGGAGACGCCGGGATTTACCAGTAGCTAGTTCGAGGGTCGACGGGCCTGTAGGGCTGGGGCCAAGTCAGTTGGTGTCATCCTCTTGTTAGCAGCTGCACGGCAGGTATTCTTTCTTGTTTCGGAATCGGGATCTGAGGAAGGAAGGCTCAGGGTGCCCCTAAATACTAAATTTAGGGGCGTTACAGGTAGGGGAAGGTCAGGGACCAATGAGGCCCTTTCCTGGGGTGAGTACACCCCTTATCCTGCCATTCTCCAGTGGGAGGGGGGCAGGAGCCTAGTCCTGATTGGGTAGGGCTCCCCATCCTCAAGATGGCGAGAGCCCGGAGTCGTGCTTCACCTCGCCTCCCCCACCTGAGGGGTGGGGTTGGCAGAGGCTGGCATACCCACTTTCCCCCCTTGGGTTTTCCCGCCAGTCTTCCTGCCAGACTGGGTATCAGAACCGGTGGGGACCAGTTGCTGAGTACATACAGCAAGTGGTCTGGGGAGGCTCACAAAGGCGGCATGCTTTTGAAGCTTCCCCTGCCCATCCTGGGGGAGGAGGCTTGGCACCTCGCCCCAGGATGTGCATTGCTGAAGGCCCACGAGAGCGGATGGCTCTCTACCCAGGGGGCCAGCAACCTGTCTGCTGGGTGGCAGCCTAGGCAGCCTCTCAGTCAGGACACGGGTTGTGGGTTAGTTTCAGGGGCAAATCTAAGTTGCCTTCTGTCATGCATTTTACATTAAATCCCACACTGGCATCAGTGTGGGTTTAATGTGCTGAGAAGTTTGATACCAAACTTCTCAGTCTTCAGTGTAGCCATTATGGTGCTGTGAAGTTCGTAATGACAACCTCCCAGCACCATATACTCTTAATGGCAGCACTGCACTTACAGTGCCCAGGAATGGACCTGGGTACTTTAGGGGTACAGGGCTCATGCACCTGTACCCACACCACTGGCATAGTGCACCCAGCTAGAGGGGTGACTGAGGTATGCCAGGGCAGTGTGTTTGTGAGCATGGCACACAGCGATGTGTGCCATGTCGACTCTCTATTTTGTTCTGCACCAAGACACTCAACCTGCAAAGGCAGTGTGTGTGTGTGTCAGGGTACAGGGCCTCTAAGGGTGGCACAATAAGTGCTGCAGCCCTTAGGGGCCTTCTCTGGTCACAGGGCCCTGGGTGCCTAGAGTACCATTTACCAGGGGCTGATATGTGGCCAGAGATGCCAATTGGGTTTAGACTTCAATACAGTTTTAGGGAAGGAACACAGGCCGTGGGCGCCTGATTGGCAGGAGCCCAGGGCACACTCAGTCAAAGTACATCAGCAATTCACCAAAAAGTGGGGGCATTCCATGCAAGAAAGATGGCACTTTCTCACACCCCTGAGCAGGAGTGGTTTTCGAATTGGTTCTCCTGGCTCTAACCATGGATATCCGGTTTATGTAAATCACTGTTGCCAGTTATCATTGTGTATTTATTGGTATGCAGTGTTATGCAATTGGGGATCACCTGCTGTAAGAACACAGTCCTCAAATTGGGTAGAATGCAAGTAAATAGGGAGGTAGTGATTGTCAATAGCAAACAACAGGCCCCAAGTCCAGTAATTGTCAAAACGCATGGGTTAGGTAGCGTAGTTGAGAAATCGACTAGAGGGGGAAATGTTAATATGGAATGCGAGGCATACATCAATAGAAATAAAATATTGTCTTTATTAAAAGAGTCGCCGGATGTGAACTCTACATCGACCTCAACACGCAAATGTGCCGCTGACCAGGCCCGGAAACCTAGGCCTGTATATTGCTGATTGATAGGTCACAGGTGGGAGAGTGCGTAGCTGGCAGGCAAACACTTGGGCAGGAAACTCTTGATCAATTCTACAGATAGGTGCAGTGCCATTACAATGTCTCGAGGGGCATTATTTGAAAGGCGAATAGTTAAAGAGCAAAATAAATTGCTGTGGAGGAGCATAGGGAAACACAAAAAAGTGAAGCGAGACTGTTTTTTCTTTAAAAAAAGATGCCTTTCACATATATTTAAGTAAATTAAACGTTCAATACAAAATCAAATGAATCCAAATACAAAAACAAATTGCACTGCGTTACATTAAGGTGCCGATCCTGTAAAACCCGGGTACGAATAGTCGTACGGAGCGTTTTCTCCGTACGACTCGTACCCGGGAATTCCACCTTACAAACCAGCAAGTATGAATCATACAGAAATACCATTTCCGTACAAATCATAAAAAACACCGTACGACTAAAAAATACATACAATTCTGATCCTGGACAGCGCGTACGCGACGTCCGCACGGAGTCAGGCAGCGTTTTACGGACCAGCAATTACGATTCGTACCTACAGCACTCCGCATGGCTATATTTTTACGGGAGCCAAAAAGTGCCGGAAAAGCTAAGTACGCTGCAATGCACGACGAAAAGGGGGCCCGGTAATATGATTTTGCTTGTCTTTGTTGCCCTTTCATGTATAAATGATGCTATGTCTCGCATTTCATGCATTAATTCAATTATACTGCTCTGTATAATTAATTTTGACACGATCACTGATACTATTCTCCACTGGACCAATTCAACCTTGTTTGCATAACTGTATTGCTCCGGCATTACGCTGTCTAAATCTGTCCTTTGCAACCCACTCCTCTTTTCTGGTCTGTCGTCTGTTTCCACTTACTCAACGTAACCACGTCACTGTAGGTACATTGCTATGGCTTTAATTAACACTGGACGACTCCACACTCTTGTCGAATCAATTATCATAGAACTCACGGTCACCAGTACGTGCCCGCACTTCAAGCAGACTAAGCCTGGCTGCTTTCCTGATTCACTCAGACTGTGCTTGGGGCTCCAGACTAACAAGTAAGTCCATCTCATGACCTCCCGTTGGTTGACCCGCTCCACTTGGGACTCTGCCTTCAGTCCTCTCCTCTGTTTTTTCTTCTAGAGGAAAACATAGCGCTCCCCCCCTTGACTCTGCGGTCCTTGATTGCCTCTTGCTGACCGATGTTTGGATTTCCTTCCCTTCGAACCCGCACCTGCTTAATTAAGTGCCTGCTTTTCAAACCGTCCCCCTTGTCCCACCCCACCACCACACCTTCCTCAACCTGTCTCCTTTCCTCCTTAGTTTATCCCTGTTCGAGCGGTTCACCACACTTCACCGGGACACAGCGTCCTTCTTGGATTCGCACCGTGAGACCTACCCTGTAAGTGTCCGCCTTCCCACACATGTAGGGTATCACACACACGCTTGTTATTTTCTTACGTTCACTTCTGTCCATCTGCACGTTTTTTCCCTGCTACTGCGGTTCTTGTGCGCTTCAATTTCCTTATGGTATCACTTATATGGCCTATACTCTCGAACCAGTCAACTCATTTTCTTCTAACTCTTCTACCCATCTGCACTTTGCCACTTCCTGGAAATCATGTAAAACACATTGACGCCATAATAAAGGAATTTGTCCCCCTCACGACACTTATGTCAGAGACAGCATGGGTCTAATCAACCTCAGTGAAGATACCCCATTCACTACCGGTACCGCCCTTCTGGTTGGTTTAGACATAGAATCATTATACACCAATATCCCACACAATGAAGGACTCACTGTCATAAGGAACCTGCTTGAATCAAGACCACAACCTAAATGTGTCCCAACACACTTTATCATGGACCTTCTAGAGATTGCCTTGAGCAACAACTATTTCCTCTACAAGGATACATTTTACCTTCAAATTAAGGGAGTCTCCAAGGGCACATGTTTTGCGCCCAATTTTGCACTACTCGAAAAATCCTGATTCTTACACCACACAACCCGTTCAAGGAACATATCACATTTTGGTGTCGCTATATAGATGACATCTTGCTCATCTGGAAAGGCAACAAAGAAACTCTACAACTCTTCCTTGACTGGCTCTACTCATGCCAACCACACCTTAAATTTACGGCAGACCCTAAAGAAAATAACCTTCCCTTCCTGGATCTGACTCTTCAAGTTGAAGACGAGAAAATAGGAACCTCTCTCTTCAGGAAACCGATGGAATGGAATACTTACTTACTCTACAAGAGTTTCTACCCCAAAGGCTTATGGGATGGCGAACCCTTTGGGCAATTCCTCCGGATCCGTCGTAACTGCAAATGGAGAAAGAATTACTTATGGGAGGCAGCCATCTTCGTAGATAAACTCATCCAACGTGGCTACCCCAAGAAACTGGTTACCAGAGCACGCAAACATGCCTGGTATAACCAAAGGGAAACCCTTCTCATACCAAAGGAAAAACGCTGAAATACTTGTATACCTTTTGTCTCCACTTTTTCACCATCAAGTAACAAAGTCTGCAGAATTATAAAAAAAAAAAATGGCGCATTCTGAGGACCCTTGAAACATTCCAGGATCCCCCTCTATTCTCCTATTGCAGAGGAAGCAATTTATCAGACTACTTGGTCCATGCCATCACTTGGCCCATTAAACCCAACAATGACACTTCAATTGCATCAGCCTGGGGTATCATTCCCATTAAGGGACACTACAAATGCCAGAGATGTGTTGCCTACTCCTCCTCACTTAACACCAAGGAGTTCAAGTACAACGATTAGATGTACCCACTGAAAGGTTTTACGAACTGTAGATCCAGCCACGTCATAAACACCATTTGATGCCCCTGTAACCTCTACTACATTGAACAGACTACTCAGATGATTAAGGACAGAATAGTTCAACATGGGAGCCACATCTGGTGTGAAACCCTGAATGCACCATTGGTACAACACTTCCAAGAACAAAAACACAATGAATTGGACTTCATATGGCAGGTCATAGACAAACCCACCTTACCACTAAGAGGTGGTAACCTGCAACAGATGCTGAACCGATGTGAATGTAGGTGGATAGTCTGTTGCCGACAGTTGAACATGGCCTCAACACCCTGGATTAATGGAACAACACAATCACGTTAGGATGTTACCTTGTGTCCTTTCTCTGAATCTATGTTTATTTACACATATCCTTCGCCCCCACCTCCACCCTGTACCTGAAAATCCTCCTTATTGAGCCCCAAGAATTCCTTCCTGGCGCACTCGATAACTTATGTGCAGTACTTACAGCCCCTGCTCTATGAGGCGTCTATTTCTCTCTAATACATCATGTTTTCCCATGCATTGTGACTTGTTATTTATTAGATCAGCATCCTTGTCCTTAATTCAATTGTAATATGATTTTGCTTGTCTTTGTTGCCCTTTCATGTATAAATGATGCTATGTCTCGCATTTCATGCATTAATTCAATTATACTGCTCTGTATAATTAATTTTCACACGATCACTGATACTATTCTCCACTGGACCAATTCAACCTTGTTTGCATAACTGTATTGCTCCGGCATTACGCTGTCTAAATCTGTCCTTTGCAACCCACTCCTCTTTTCTGGTCTGTCGTCTGTTTCCATTAACTCAACGTAACCACGTCACTGTAGGCACATTGCTATGGCTTTAATTAACACTGGACGACTCCACACTCTGGTCGAATCAATTATCACCGAACTCACGGTCACCAGTACGTGCCCGCACTTCAAGCAGACTAAGCCTGGCTGCTTTCCTGATTCACTCAGACTGTGCTTGGGGCTCCAGACTAACAAGTAAGTCCATCTCATGACCTCCCGTCGGTTGACCCGCTCCACTTGGGACTCTGCCTTCAGTCCTCTCCTCCGTTTTTTCTTCTAGAGGAAAACACAGCGCTCCCCCCTTTGACTCTGCGGTCCTTGATTGCCTCTTGCTGACCGATGTTTGGATTTCCTTCCCTTCGAACCTGCACCTGCTTAATTAAGTGCCTGCTTTTCAAACCGTCCCCCTTGTCCCACCCCACCACCACACCTTCCTCAACCTGTCTCCTTTCCTCCTTAGTTTATCCCTGTTCGAGCGGTTCACCACACTTCACCGGGACACAGCGTCCTTCTTGGATTCGCACCGTGAGACCTACCCTGTAAGTGTCCGCCTTCCCACACATGTAGGGTATCACACACACGCTTGTTATTTTCTTACGTTCACTTCTGTCCATCTGCACGATTTTTCCCTGCTACTGCGGTTCTTGTGCGCTTCAATTTCCTTATGGTATCACTTATATGGCCTATACTCTCGAACCAGTTAACTCATTTTCTTCTAACTCTTCTACCCATCTGCACTTTGCCACTTCCTGGAAATCATGTAAATTGTACAATTACCTGTCCTAGCGTGACCTGGTTGGGCCACCAACTCCGCTTCTGCCCTTCTGGGGCTCATTTCCTTGCCCTCTTTCCGTTCTTTACCCTCCAATTATCCCCCCTTTTAAGGTCCACCATCGAATGTTTTTCTTTAATTCCTTATAAAGCACTGTAATGAAATTCTGTAACCTGGTCCTGATGATGGCCTAACATTGTATAAAAGCACAAACGCCATTGACCCTCACAGCGTAATTTACGGCTCTCTGACTGTGAATACCCAGAAGAATTTAAACATAAAATGTATTAACTGTACAGGCATCATATTCTATCTCACTTTATATATAACCTTGTTGGTGCCTTCTTTTTCCGCTGTACATACCTCCCAATGTGTCACTTTCGCTGTTCACTCTTTCATGAGCACTTTTGCACATTATCACAGGTTACATGACATTTAGTGTAACGCAGTGCAATTTGTTTTTGTACATGGATTCATTTGTTTTTGTATTGAACATTTAATATACTTAAATATATGTGGAAAGCATTTCTTTTTTCAAAAAACAGCCTTGCTCCACTTCTTTTTGTTTTCCTATGCTCCTCCACAGCAATTTATTTTGCTCTTTAACTATTCGCCTTTCAAACAGTACCTATACTTAAGTACCCTGATCTCCACTGGGTTTACGGGTAACATCCTGTAGCTTGCTTTCGCGACATTACAATGTACAGGGGAAATGACCAGAGGGGGTACGCACGCTTCTAAAAACACCATAAAGTCGGATGCCACATGAGTTAGGAACACATAGTCAATCAGGACCTAGCACATGTAGGGATCACGTGCTCCCCATGCTGGACATCTGGACACATTCAACACTGGCCACACTGTGTCCACGCGACATCGAGACCCACCTGTAGTAGCCATTGACAATTAATTTATGACTTTAAAGGCAACAACCAACATTCATCACCATATATGGGACGACAGAAACCTTTTACTGCCTACTGTATTTTGTATATAAAAAGAACACCAACTGAATGTAAATTGAGACAGTCCTCAGACCCAGTGGCTGTAACTGTTTTCCCGGCAGAACTGTTTATTTAAGCAAATTGTTCCTGTTTTGCCAAACGCCTCTTGTCTTCTGTTTTTTAAGGAATTGTACTTCAAACAACACCACCTAAGAACCAAGCCCTCAGTTGGACAACTTTGTGAGATTTGGATAGACAATACTACTCTAACTTATCTTTACAGTCTCCTGAATTCTAAAATGTGCGATATTATTTTTTACATTTAGAATAGGATTATACCCACTATATAAGCACCCTTCTGGGCTGTGCTTTTTTAAGAATAATTAAATATTGTGCAGATGTGAGTTAGAGGTAGTGTACGGAAGCTCATATACTTTTAGACTGTAGATATGTTTTTGCTTCACAAATGAAAATGGGAATGCCTATTTAAATAAGTCCACAGGAACTCCATCGGGGACTGGAGCTTTACCTCCCTTACTCGCTATGATAGCTCTCCCCCACCTCCTCCAGTGTAAACTTCAGGTCTGGGTTTTCCCACTCCTCGTTTGGTGTAACCATGCGAGTTTCATTAATGGGCTCCAGCTCCACATAAATCTTTGAAAAATGACAAACCTATGATACCTCAGGTATGGCAATTTCTATAGAAGGGCCCCCCACTGGTTGTAGGAATGGAGTTTTCACTGCTCGCCAAAATGCGACACTATCCTTCTGTAATGCCGCATCGTGGAGTGATTCCCAAGCTTCCTTTCTCAAGGCACATTTTCTCTCGTTGAGTGCCCGCCTATACTCCTGTCTAGCTTTCTCAATGTTATCGGCGCTTCTGGGCTGCCTGCGTATCTCATTTTTAAGGGTGTTGTAAGCACGCGTGCAGCGCTTGTCAAAGCAGCCCTGGGTCTTGGCTTTATTCTGGAGTTGTACGAGTAGTGACTCCCTTATCCCGGCTGCTAGTGTCTGAAACGAGGTTAATATTCTATCAGGTAACGTTGACTCGCTCAAACATGTATCAAAGGAGGTTTTATAATTGGTTACTAGCTGTTTAGTGACTACTTCGGGATCTACCTCAGACCATCGTAATGAGAAACCATTCATTTTATCCAGTTTTATCACTCCTATATCTTCTGTGGGGACGGCTGTCCTTTGTGGCCTCTGTGCTGGAAGGCCAATCGTTAAACAAGGGGGAAAATGATCACTCATGGGATTTTCCCCTACACTGAAGGCGTATATACTCGATGCGTGATTACATGATGCAAGAATAAAATCTATAGTCGATGATAGGCCTCTCCCGTTAAATGTAGGAGGCATAGCACTTGGGGAATAGGTCATTTATAAAGCCATTATTGACCATGAGGTTATTAAATAATTCCCCCGACCTTGTGTGGCAAAAATGTGTGTTACATAAACCTTCTTCGTCACTAAAACCACAGATTCTATTGTCCTGATAAGAACATGGTGAGCAGTTAAAATCCCCCGTCATGATTATCATGCTATCTTTGACACCATCAGAGCTGGCCTTTATGAGGTCGCTAGCAATATTTTTTACAACATTTTCCAACTCAGCTGATGGAATGTTATTATCGAAATTAATCAAAACAATGCAATGGGTCAGACTTGTGTATAGTTTGATCAATTGATAATATCTGTCCCCCCACCCTAGTTCTGTTTTGAGTAATGGTAATTTATTCGATAGGTATATACAAAGACCTCCCATTGCTCTACCCCGCGGCCCCTTTACTGCAGACATGTGTAATGTTTTAAATCCATTAATATGTATTGGATCCATCACCCACGTTTCCTGCAAACAGAGTATGTCGATATCTAAAATCAAATCACACCACGTTTGATTATTCACCTTGTTGCACAGCCCTGCGATGTTCCAAGATATAATCTTGCACAGATTGCGATCATTATTTGACACAGGTCCCCTTCGTTCTATCATTGTAGGGCTAGATCTTAACTCCCCCTACGGGGGGCGTGATGTTTGTTTGGGGGTCACACAAACCAGATATTGGGGGTGGACTACTTGGTCTGTGCAGTCCCTGAGTCTGTTCCAGCTCTAATGAAATGGATGAAGGTTTGGACAGTAATTCCTCTACATCTATGATGCTACCTTTGAGGGAAGTTACCACGCCACCCGACTAGCGGGGCCTTTATCCTGCGCCGTTTCGCAGCTTAGTGAGGCCAGTCAATCGATGTCCTCTGGTGTATTAAAGACATTGTAGCGGTTAGTGACTGGAATAGTGTACCTAGTTTGACTCAACCCGAGTGGTCTATCTTTCTCATACATAAACTGTGGAAATGTATCCGGTTGGTAAAAGAAGCCCATGGGTAAAATACTTATCCTTGATGTATTCACAGTCCCATCACCCCCCTTACCTAGTATGGTACGAACCAGTGCTGGGGTCCTAAAAGTTAGGACTACACAGTGTCCATTAAGGGACTTTTTAGCATTACCTAACCAGCCAATCCGCCAAGCCATCTTGAACTCTGTGAATAGGGGATTTGTGATACCTGTTCTAGCTGTTAATAGATGCAGAGATTTGCTCCTGAGTGTTGACCAATGCTCCATCTCCCCTGGTGCCAAGTGGGGAACATTGGCCAATATGACCGTGTATGGTGTGACTTCCGGGGGGAGGTGCAAATTGCCACGGCATGCTTCGTTGCCTTTAGTTGGGTACTGTTTTCTTGGATCACTTACAGACTGCGCTACCTGATTGTATGTACCCCATCAGGAAAAATATCTTTTTGTATAATAGGCATTCGTTTACTGCCTCTCTTCAAATACTGTATGGGCTGTTGTTGATTATTAATGGGACGTGTTTCTGTTAGGAGTGGTGGTCCAGACCCAGCCGTGACATTAGTTTTATTGCGTGTTTCTTGTTGATACTGTCTAGACACGGCGCTGTTCCCCGGGTTTCTACTCTCCTCGTGGTTTAAGCCCATGAGGTTACTTATTAAAGCATCTACTACCTTACATTGACAGGTCTTTTGGGGGTGTGAGAAGGAGCTCCGTGAGGCTTTGGGTGATTGGCATTATGGTTGAATGCTGCACTAACCACGAGGACTCACATAAGGAGCCTATTGGTGACCTCAATGATTGAGCTGGTACGCGAGGCCATGGCTCCACGAGGTCTCCGAATGTGACTCTAAGAAGTGTCCCTATCGTGTGCCAAGCGACTGTTGTTGCCCTGACGAAATCGCCAGAAAGACTCCAGGCGATGAAACATGTTGGCATATAAGAACGGTATGCATATTCTGCAACCTTTTTAAGCATTGAAGTAGGTGCACTCCTAAGGCGGAATAAAGTTTGAACCTATAGAGGGTGTACCTTTTTCACTTTTTATCCTTCACTATTAAGTCGCATCCCTTTCCTACGAATTTTTCGTTGGCTTTATTTTGTGGACACCTCGTTTTTTACTTTGGAGCGTGATGGCTACCGATGATGAGAAGAGTGGGCAAAGCTGACGAGTACCAGCCAGCAGGCTCAATTGGGGTTGCGCACGTGAGGTGCCATCACGTCTCTCTCACATTTTTTCACATTTATGTATCTATTCACGTTTCTCTCACCAGGTAATCGAATTGAGAAACTCCTGGTGTACTATACATGAGTTTAGACACTTTGACGATCATTTGGGAGACTGCTTGGAGTAAAATCTTTTACCGTTTTTTTATTAAAAAAGTGAAGGTGGCTAACTAGTTGGTAACTACCCAAAAAAAATTCAAATTAAGGGTGAGTACAAAATACCTATAAGGTTTGAACCAACTTGTATGGCATGTAAACCTTCAGAAACCTAGGTCTTCATAGTAATAGAGGTCTTTTGGGGGGCCTGGGTAGGATTAGTCGCCCAGTTTTCCACCTTTACTAAGCTCTCCTCTATAGCAGATAACTTAAGCATTAATGGCTTCAGAAGGGTTGATATTACTGTTTCTATCTTTTTCCAAAACTCCAAGGAATCATTTACCTGGCCTAAGGCGGGGGTAGAATGAACAATTTCATTAGGTGCCATAGAAATATCTGTGCAGACCCCCCCTTTCCATAGCCTTGTGATTGTGTCCCGTTGCCTTTGAGAGGGGGAGGTTTTTCCTATTATAGGACTGAGCCTTTCTTTTCTTAGACGGTGGTGCTGAGGCTACCCCATGGCTAATTTTAACTTTCTGAGCCCTTGTGACTATCTTGGGTCTTGTTGCGCTATCGATCTCTACGATGCTTTCAACATTCTCAGAGTCAGATCCCAGAGTGTGCTGAACTCTCATTAAAGGAGAGTTAAGTGCAAGATTGGTGTTTTCGGAGGGAGCATTTACACTCACGTGACAGGGGGGACAGTTAGGTTCTATGGAAAGTCTTTGCTCCGTAAGGGCAATTTCGTGGATTAAAGCTGACTCTGCCCTTAGTAAAAAAGCATCTAGTGTCCCCACCACGCCCTGACCAATGCAGTTGCTCATGATTTCCTCCCCCGGAAGTTTAACAACAGAAACCAATACAATACGTTCTACAACGATCTCTGTGATAATCAAGCCCAAAATGGGAGCATAAAAAAGAAATAACAGTCAAAGTCTAGGCTTAATACCTTAACGGCTCAGTCTTGATCAGGTTCTGCAAGTGTCCTTAGGTCGCCGTTGATCATGCAAGTTAGTACCCTGGCCCAGCCCGGCCTCCTTCGGCTTCTGACGGGCTCGGACGGGCCCGCCCTTGGCCTGAGCTTCGCCAGTGCCCGGCGCGGGCACAGCCGTGTGCTTCTCGCGCTACGGGAGCCCGAAGCTGCCTTTATACGCCGGCTGGCATGCGATACTGACGCGGCTCCTGCCGCAACACCCCCTTGTTGTTGGAGTCCTCGTAGCGTGTGGCTGTGGCGGGCAAGAGTTCAAGCACCGGAGGCTCCCGCGCTGCGGGAGCCCCGAAGCTGCCTTTATGCGCTGGCTGGCGCGCGATACTGACTTGGCTCCTGCCACACCACCCCCTGGTCGTTGCAGTCCTCATGGCGTGTGGCGGGCAAGAATTCAATCACCGGAGGCTCCCGCGCTGCGGGAGCCCAAAGCTGCCTTTATACGCCTGCTGGCGCGCGATACTGGCGCGGCTCCTGCCGCAACACCCCCTGGTCGTTGCAGTCCTCGTGGCGTGTGGCTGTGGTGGGCAAGAGTTTAATCCCCGGAGGCTCCCGCGCTGCGGGAGCCCAAAGCTGCCTTTATGTGCCGGCTGGCGCGCGATACTGACGCGGCTCCTGCCGCAACACCCCCTGGTTGTTGCAGTCCTCGTGGCATGTGGCTGTGACAGGCAAGAGTTCAATAACCGGAGACTTGAGAAGACTGTGAGCAGTATGGCCAACATCCTTGAAATGTTACTCTCTACTGAAGAAGGACAATTATGCTGAAACATGTGTCTAGAGATCGACAACACTATCTGCACCAACAATGATGGTAATCAAAGTGTGTTAATGCACCACACTTAACATAATGCTTATGAGCGAACTGGGTATTGGGATGGCAGGCAGTGTGCTCCCTACCCTCTTTGAAAATAAAATATTGGTATTCTGCCACTCTATCACACCACTCTTTTCAATCCACTCAACCCAAATATATGAACAAGCATTTGCAATGCAATAGGTCTCTCATTTGCGAGAGTTAGAGCTATTAGTGTTGTAAATGACAATGGGGACGATCCACAGAACTAATCGGAGATAAAATCCTAAACGTACTACTCTTGGTATTCACAGAAGGCATTTAGTAGTAGTAAAGTTAATACTCCTAACTTTACTACTACTAAACTGAGATAAAATCCTAAACTTACTACTTTCGGTATTCACAAAAGGCATTTAGTAGTAGTAAAGTTAGGAGTCCTAACTTTACTACTACTAAATGCCTTCTGTGAATAACAAAAGTAGTAAGTTTACGATTTTATCTCAGATTAGTTCTGGGAATCGGCCCCACGGTCTTTTACCTATGTGTTTTGGTTTGGAGTGTAGTGAATGTTTGTGGCTTGGGGTAGAATTATGTGGGTTGTATTGGAATCATTAGCTGTGGTATGATGTGTACATTTATGGTGTGTTTTGTATGTATGTGGTGTGTTGTGTAATTGTGTTGTATATTTGAAATATGTGGTTTTGTGTTGAATTGTGGAGTTTTGAAAATATGTGGAGTTGAATTGTGTGGCATCGAGTGAATTATGCTTATTGGAATTATGTGTTATGGTGTGGAGTGAATTTGGGGCATAGAGTGCATTTAGGTGGGATGTATTTATGTTGTATTGAGTAGAGTGCAATTATGTGTAGTGTAATTAAGTGGAACTGAGTGGTATTATGTGGGGTGTAATTATATCGCTTGGTGCAGAACAGTGTGGCACTGAATTCTGTTACGTGGAATTATGTGGCATGGTTTGTAGTGGTACTATGTGGCATGGTGTGGAATAGCATTTTATGGTGTGGAATTATGTGGCATGTTGCAAAGCTTTTTTGTTGATTGTAATTCTGTGTTTTGGAATTCAGTGGATATATGTGCAATTTAAATATGATGCGTGAAATGTAGGTTGGAGTGTAATTATGTGTAGTGAAATTCAATGGAGTTGAATTGTGTTGTGTGGAGTATAATCATATGGTTTGGAGTGGAATTATGTATAGCTTATGTTATTAGTTTGGAATTGTGTGGCCTGGAATGGAATGATGTGGTGAGGAAATGTGTGTAGGTAATTATAAGATGTTAAAATGTGTTGTGTGTAGTGGATTTATACAGAATGGATTTGAGGGTAAGGATGTGTGAGCGTACGTGTGATGTTTAACAATTTTGCAGGGATATTGTGGGCCACGTATATAACCTATCTAGAAGTCAAATCCACTAAATTGGTGAAATTGTGTTCTGTGAAGGCAGTGGAGCATTCGCATAATGAAAGTTTTAGCTAGTCACAATTTGGACCGGTTTGGGTAGAAAAAAAGGGGTGATTAAAGACTGTATGCTGCAAAATTAAAAAGGCAGTTGGGGAAACCACTCAAGTTGTGGGCAAAGTAAGGGTACAAAAACAATTCAACCATTCACTCCACCAGTACGTACATTAGGACTGCAGGCCACTAAAGAAGACATTGACGGTAAAAGAATTTCTGTTCTTACTCTGTAATCCTCTTTGCTAGTATGGTGCATGCAGCCGTCGAGAAGACTCAGTAGCCTTGCAGCGTACAGGGCGGGCTCCAGGGCAGTGCACCCGGTGCAGCTGCACCTGGCATGGACCTTGGGGGGAGGGTGTTGTGAGAAATAACAGGGATTTAAAAAGCACCCAGTGCAGAGTTCCTTGTGTGTCCAGAGGTTTTCAGGCAACAATAAAAATATAAAGGTAACTTTGGAGATAAATGTTCCTGCTGGAGAGAGATCAGAGTTCAATATAGTGGCTGTTTCCACTCATACTAAAGTAGCACAGAGGATTAAGATGTCTTCTGCAAAGAACAGGTCCTTGTGTGTTCAGAGGTTGTCAGGCAACAATAAATATGTAAAGGTAACTTTGGCGATTAATGTTCTTGCAGGAGAGAGCACAAGCACTTTGACACTGGTTAGCAGTGGTAAAGGGCGCAGAGTCCTAAGGCCAGTAAAAACGAAGTCAGCAAAAACAGAAGGACTGGAGGCAAAACTTTGGGGGGAAACAACATCAGATCCAACACACAGGCTAGAGACGATGCACCCAAAAGTCCCTAGTGAGTCTGAACCTCCACTGCTGGAAGCCAAACAATTCTTCAGCACTGCCAAGTGCCACCCATCAAAGGTTAAACTGACATAATTTTGCTTAATCTCCCACAATACCAATTGGTAACATATTTGTCAGACACGTCAGTTGATGTAAACTGACAGCATGTTCATTAACGATTTGAGTTCCCAGAAGGTTAGATGTGAATCAGTACACAAAACCGTGGACACAAGAAAGCATGGAATAAGTGTAACTAAAATTGCTTTTGTCATAATGTTCAACTAAAGTGAGCCTGCTATTTGTTTAGAGGCAGCAGGCTCACAAACCCCAGATGATCCAGGCCCAGAGGTCAGAGTATGTGGCAACGACGTTCTGCAATTGGGCTCAGAAGCCAGAATAGGGGTGTGCTCCAAGAGCCTCAAGCATAGCTACTAGTTTATTAATAAGACTAGCTTTAAGGCAAATCCTGTTTTAGGCAACAGTACTAGGCATTCTGGGGCTTGTAATTTACTTTATAAGTCACTGTATGCTTAGTGATATTGGCTTAAAAATAAATAGTACTGGCTGAAATTTACGTTTATAACACAGGATCAGTTGACACCTATAATGAGCACAGAGGAGAGGAGATTATGTATGACTACAGGTGTACGGAACGCTAAAAGCACCCTAAGGGAGAAAATGCTGTAGCATCCCCAGTGAAATGATGAAATGTAAGAGTAGACTGAAAGAAGAGTTGCAAAAGGAGAAAGAGGTGAGTGCTGCAGGAGTCTAAAAAGAGCAGAATGCAGGCGGTAGAAAAGGAAGTAGTACTATTGTAGCAGAAATGTTGGAAGGGAGAACTATTGCAGGGGCTTGTGGGAACTAGAGAAAACCTTGCGGCTGGAGCCTGATGAGAGAGAGCAGTATCATGAACAGAACCAAAACACACACAATACAACTGGGGAGCGAACGAGTCAGCAATCCAAAAGCTTGGAGGGCATTATGGAGCAGGCTGGACCTCTGACTGTTGCACCAGCTTGATGGAAGGCTGGGCGGTGTTGCCTGCTGGTCTAAAGTGATAGCATAAGACTAGTGGTGCCAAAAATGCTGCACCTCAGTAATTTACTGTTAAGACAGTTCCCCAGTAACACAGCATTCCAGTTTCCCTCTTCCATGCATAGGTACTGAATCCATGGTAGGTTTTATATTTGCATTTTGGTCCCTATTTTCATTTTAATTTTATTATAAATTCAGCACTACAGGTGGGGAGACTGCAAAGAATCACCTTCGCGTGGATGAAATCCTCACGCATTGAACCAGTTAGTAAACCTGAGAACTTTGGAGCGGTCAACTAGGTTTCCCTCTCAGGTATTACTTCACTGCTGAATATGTTTCTGGAACTGCTTGAAGCAACTTCACTGGTTAAATGTAATTTAATACACTAGTCACTGTAATATTGTGTATTGCTGCTTGTTTCTCAGCTTCAGGTCAATACTTAAATTTGCGATGAAGTGTCACTTCGACGTGCTGGACAAAATACAAATGTTATGTTATGTTAATTTTGACTCGTAGAGCGCTTAATACCTGCAGGTCTCTAAGCGCTTCAAGAAGATCCACGAAAGTTCCAAGAGAGAGTTGTATCACAGTGGGGAGTGTTATGCCCAGGCTTCAGTAAATAATAGGGGCTTAAGTTTCTTCCTGAATGGAAGGAGGCAGCTTTCAGAGCGAAGCTGACCAGACAGCCTGTTCCAAAGTTGCGGCATAAGGACCGAGAAGGCTCGACCGCCTTTAGAGGTGTAGTTGAATCGTGGGCATTTTAGAAGGCCCTCCGTGGAGGACCTTAGTGAGTGGTAGGGGGCGTATTTCTCCAGGGGTTCCTTGATGTAATTGGGTGCCTGTCCAAATAGGGCCTTGTGTGTAATGCAGAGGCATTTGAATTTGGCCCTCTGCTTGATGGGCAGCCAGTGGAGTTGTTGCAGTAGGGGTGATGCCCGAGTGCACTTAGGTAGCTTGAAAATTAGCCTGGCGGTACCATTCATCACCACCTGGAGTTTGCCCAGCAGTGAGTCCGGTAGTCCGATGCATAGCAAGTTCCCATAGTCAAGCCGGGCCAGGATCAGGGCGGCCACCACTGTCCTCATGGTTGAGAAGGAGAGGATGGGGGAGAGTCTTCTCAACTGCCTGAGTAGGCTCACACAAGTTCCGAACACGGTGGAGACTTGATTGGCCAATGAATGTGTTTAATCTATTTTGATTCCCAAACTTTTTACCACCGGGGCTGGAGCTGGAGTATCACCCAGCTCGTGCGGCAAGTAGTGGGAATTCCAAGGGTTGCTATCATTGGTGACGGCCAGCACCTCCGTTTTGTCCGGATTGATCTTGAGTGAATTGGCCGTCATCCAGTTTACCACAAATCGCAGTGCGTCTTTCACCCGGGAGTGGGCCTGTGGGGTGTTATCTATTTGTAGAATGATTTGCGTGTCATCCGCATAGTTGAATACCTGACAATCCATCAAGGCAAGATCCTTTATCAAAGGTCTGAGGTATATGTTAAACAGGAGAGGGGCCAGTGCCAACCCCTGTGGGACTCTACAGGGAATGGTCCCCCTCTCTGACACCCAGTCGCCCATCTGAATTTTTTGGGTGCGGTCTGTCAGCAATGAAGAAATCCATTGGAGGATTGATCCTCCAATACCAATGTCTTTTAATCTTATCAGGAGTTGGGAATCGTTGACCGTGTTGAACACTGCTGACAGGTCGAGGAGGACTAGGACACATGGCTTCTTGTTGTCTGCTGTGATCCTGATTTCATCAAGTACGGACAGCATCACCAATTCAGTACTATGGTGAGCTCTGAAGCCAGCCTGCCTTTCTACAAGTAGGTGGTGGTCCTCCATGAACCTGGATAGGGTTTGCAGGACATGTTGTTTCATGATTTTGGCCAGGAAAGGGAGTTGAGATATGGGTCTGTAATTTTTCATATTGGAAGTGTCAGCTCCTGTCTTCTTGAGTAGGGGGATTACTCTTGCTTCTTTAAAATACCTGGGGACCTTCCCAGTTTCCAGCAAGAGGTTCATCATAGCGAGGATTTCTCCCTCAATCGCTGGAAGAGCAAGTTTAAAGATCCTAGGTGGGCAAGGATCAGCGGGTGAGCCAGATTTGATTTTGGTTGCAATGCGTCGCATAGTCTCTAGGTCGGAGAGTTTGAAAGGAAGAGAACAGCTCTACCCTATTTCCCCGTGTCTCCACCTCCTCATTGAGGAGTTGCTTAAAGGGGAATGGTCGATGTCAGTCAGGATATCTTGTACTTTATCGGAGAAGTAGGATAAGAATTTATTACATTGTTCCTGGCTGGACGGCGCATCCAGCGACTGTTTTTGACTCAGTTCCTTGAGTATTTTAAATGTTTCTTTTTGTTTGTTAGTTGCCACCAAGATCCTATTTTCATAATATTCGGCTTTCCTGCTAAGAAGCGCCTTTTTTATAAGTGGAGAATTTTGCCCTGTAATCTACGAGGGCCTGTGGCTCATAAGCTTTATGCCACTATCTTTCGTGGTGGTGAAGCGTGCATTTTAGAGCCCTGGGCTCCTCCGTGAACCAAGATGCGCCCTTGCCCTTGTTTCGGGTTTTTATTTTCTTGACTGGGGCTAATTTATTAATGCCAGAAACCAGTCCTAGGAAGCTTGTTTCCGGTCCAGGGAAGACATGGCTTGGCAGTTCGGGCTGGACTGTTCCCATGAGGCACAGGGTCAGACTGATTTGCATATGGCCATGTCTGAACTGGGGTGGCAGAGTGGGCTAAAGAACGGTGATGGATTAAACCCAGATCAGTTGACTGGGGGTGAGTGCTTGCAATGTTCAACACTCCGTCCATCATTTCCTTTGGTTTTTGCTAATTTATTAATGGCAGATGATATCTGGCTGGAGATGGATTCAGTCAACTCTTCAATATCAGCTGTCTCTGGCCTCCTTACAGGGTTTTCTCAAAGGGTGCTCTCTAAGCTGGGACCCTCGATTTTATTCCAACTTTGTACTAGTTTCCAGTTGGGTGGCAGGCGTAAATCGCGCCTAGCTAGGGGGAGTAGAAGATTAATAAAATAGTGGTCTGACCATTCACAGGGAGTAGTATCCACTAGGTTCACAGATGGGAGAGTTGTCCAAACCAGGTCTAGGGTATGTCCCTTCTCATGGGCACACAGACATGATGCAAACCACGAATTGTTACAAAATAAACACACACAAAAATTGTCAGCCCTCCTTCTTTAGCAGCAAAGTGCACGTGTTGCTGTAATCAAATGTTTGCCTGGTCAGGTTTGTTTTTCTGGAACCCGGAAGTCCTCATATTAGATACAAGTGGTTCATATATCTGCTACGAGGCGGCCCAGCAACTGCGGGTGGCAAACCAGCTTCCGTCTGCCCCGTGCCTCTTCCCCGAGGGCTGCAGCCTCTAACGCCTCTTCTTGAATTCTGGCCTTTACCGTGCAATCTAAGGCTCCCGAAAACCTGCAACAGGTTATCTCCCATCTCCTGCAAAAGGAGAGCAGTGTCTCTCTGTGGTTTTGCACTGGCTGCCGCCTCTGCTGCTCACATGCAGCTTTCACTCCCTAGAAGCCCACAGAGAAAAGAAAGTAAGGAAGAAGAGTTGGGCGGGGCACGATGACTGTCTACTTCTCTGTAAGGGTGATATACTGCAAAGACAAGCACCTGTAAGAAAAAAATACGCTTGCTGGTTTTCATACTTTTGTTCCATGAATTCTCCATTTTCTCATACCGATAAAAAAGTTCTCACACACAGGAGTGAGGAAGGCGAGTATAAGTACAATGTACATTGCCGGTGCTCCTGAGTCTTCAAAGGAAGTGAGCTATCGGCTGCAGGAACGAGACAGGAGCCAGTAAAGAAGAACGATGCTGGAGTGAACCAATTGTAAGCAGGAGGCTGGAACAGAGTGGTTTTATTGATTACAGCAGGTCTTGTAGCAGCGCATGCGCGCTGTCGAAGATCGACCTAAAAATTATAGCAGGTGTCCTGCTCCTACCACCCCACCAACCTCTGGACCTCCCCTTCCCTGTACAAAGTTGTGCTCTCTGCTGTCCCTAGGGGCAGGGGGCCAGCGCTGCACTGACAGGCTCACTGAAAGCCCTGTCATCTGTAGCCTGGAATTTCTTTAGGATATAGTAACAGTGGGATCAACATATTCTTTCCCACAGTCATAGCAGTGAATAATATACACTTCTGATTTTTATTCTTACTTAATATTAGCACAAAATAAAGTTTGAGTTACAGTTGTGATTAATCGAAGGAAAAAGTTGTTATTTTAGAGAGATACAATTACAGTGCAGGGGGAGAGGGATTTGACAGCTTTCAGAGTTGGCCATTCTCATACCTGACAACTTCAAGAACAATCTCGTGGTGAGGAGGGGCGGGGCCTCGTGCCGGGAAGTACTTTTGAACCCCACTCCGCCACCAAGCCCCCTCCTCCCCCCCCAAAAAAATGCTGAGGCTGGTGCCGATTTCCTGATGTGTTTTCACACGCCTCAATGGACATCGGCTGCTCAATGCCTCTCGAAAACAAACTAGAAAACCACTGTTTACAGTGGTTTTCAGCTTGTTTTCCCTGCCACAGTGTGACACCGGATCCTCACCGGGTGGTACAGTGTGGGTAGGCAGGTATGCATTTTCTGTTGCGGTATTCTGTTACCTAAGGAACGTCCTTTGTCTGATTCAACTGTGGCCACCTTCGACAGCATTCGCTGGGCCTCAACAAAGCTGGAGAGGAAGAATTATTAATCCAAGGGCGAGTTTGTGATCTATGTGAAGCAGGCGCGCAACACCCATTGGACTTAAAAGGCTTCAGCCCACCCCCAACCCCCCCCCCACCCTACCTCGTGTGTGTCAGCCCGGGATGAGACAGCTTCCCGGGCAGACACACAGCCGCACCCGAGCACTTCACAGGTCTTTAAAAGACCATTCGCATGTTAATGAGGCCTCGCTGTTGTTTCACCCCTTCTGAGAGCCCCTGCAGCTCAACTCTGCCTTTTGCTTAAAGATTCAGCCCCCCCTCCCCCGAAATCAGCTCCCTTCTGCCTATTGCTTAAAGATTCAGCCCCCCCCCCCGAAATTTGGCTCTAGTTGCGCCGCTGATGTGAAGTATAAGAACGTCGTATATGTTCAAAGAAAAGGGTGGGGCGTCAGGCCTAGTGACATGGAGCTGTCAAACAGGCCTATCATGGCCGCCGCCGCCAGTACTTTTACGTTCTGCGGTCTAGTGTTCGGGGTGTTCTAAGCCAATCATTTCTGCCGTTGCTGAGTCGTGCGCGTTTTAGCGTGTGCCGCTAACAAGATGGAGGCAGTAACTACGCCGGGAAGCGATATGGTGCTAACGTCCAGCGGAAGCACTGCGGTCCCAGAGCGGCTGCTCCGGCGTGATTTGGAGCGGCAGCAGGAAGCGGAGAGGCGACGGCAGGAGAAGGAGCGTCGGACTGTGGATGAAGAGAAGCGGGACTTCTTTCAAGCTTCCTTCGGGCCCGAGCGTGATGCTCTAGAGCAGTTGCTACAGTCAGGAGATGGTCCAGGGAAGGAGACGGGAGAGGCTGAGCTGCAGGATGCTGGGGTCCGACTTCAGGCTCTTCAGAAGCTGGTGAATGACAGCCTGCGCTTCCTGCCTTCTTACGACGTGAAGCAGGCGCAGGATGCGCTGCAGCGACTGCAGGTGGCTCTGGTTGATCGCAGAGAGCAACTGCAGCCCAAAAAAAAGTTCGCCTTCAAGTCCCGTGAGCGTAAAGAGACCCCGTCGGCGCCCGCTCCTGCTCAACTGGAACCCATCACCGCCCCTGCCCGGTTGCCGGAGCCGGAACACACCTGTGGCTTCCGCGGACTCGAGGGCCAGAGCTTGGCATTGAGCGGGGAAGAACTAAGCGGCCGGGACGTGCAGTTAGCAGATCTGCGGGATTGCCGGGTACAATTGCAGGGAAGCCCTGGTACCTTGCACATGCGAGGGCTGCGTGGTTGCACAGTTCTCTGTGGACCAGTTTCTAGCTCCGTGTTTATGGATGATTGCCACAACTGCGAAATGGCCTTTCCCTGTCAGCAACTACGGGTGCACCGCAGCACGGATACCCGCATCTACCTGCATGTCACGTGCCGGGCCATCATCGAAGACTGCCGCAGCCTGGGCTTTGCGCCACTCACTTGGAACTACGCAGGCATGGCCGAGGACTATCTTCGCGCCGGCCTGGATCGCTCCCGCAATCATTGGAGTCAGGTTGATGACTTCGACTGGCTGGCCCGGGATGCAGCCTCGCCCAACTGGGGCATCGTGCCCGAGGAAGAGCGGCGGGTGCAGTGGGATTGAAGGAGTGAGCCAGTAGGACAGAGGGGTCAGATTCATGACTTCGAAGCTGTTTACACATTCACTAAAGGAAACCCTCAAGCCTGGGTTTTTGTACGGAAGCAACCCCTTACTAGGGCGTGATTTTTACTTCCCTCTGATCTGCCCGAGGGCCACTGAAATGTGATATACTATTAACAATTGTTGGCAAAAGCCCAAACTCATTGACTGTCATTAAATATAACTGACTTACGTTCTCTGCTTCAGCGTACCTGTCCTCCTTTGCACATTTGCAAGCATTGCACTTATAAAAACCAAACTTTCCTTGCGATTTATTATTTTATTTTTATGATTAAGTAAATAAAATTTGGTGGATAATCTTTATTTGGCTCACGTCTTGATTCTTTTATTGACGCTATGGAAAGCATCTTGATGTAAACGAATTAAAGAATTGCATTTCTAACTATTTTTGTAGAGTGCGAATTACTCCAAGCCTTTGCCAGATTGATTTAGGGTGTTAACGTAATAATTGCCAGTCAAAAACTTTTATTTCGGTATAACACCATAAAAAGACATAAATACCTATATACAATAAAATTTATGAAAGAGAAAAATAAAAGAAAAGCAGTTACAAATAGAGTAATCCGGCAGAAATAAGAACCAGTTTTTAAAATTTAAGTGAACATTTAAAAACGATTAAAAGCAATATTAGGAGGGACAAGATAGCATCAATAACAGTATGAACAACATCCCATCCCTGGCAAGCACAGATCTAAACATGCTTTCCCTACAACACTAAATTCATCTATGTAGGAACAGTTAATGTCCTATCATTTTGTAGTTTTTTTGCACCTTAAATGCCACATGGAAAGGAGGAATCTGGCCGTCACAAACACTATCATAGGGGTAGTATCGTATTTAAGAATTCTGAACACCTCCAGGTAGTCCCTAAGACCCCTGGATTTACAGAGTTGAATAATCCATTTTGCTCTTGCCTTGGTGTAAAGGGGGCAAAAGAGCACAGCATGCAGCTCTGTTTCACACGTGTCAAGACATTCAGGACAAAAGCTCGTAAGGCAGAGCGTGCTAGTCCAACTCTGGGTTAAAGCCCTCAGTGGTAAGGAGCCGTGCCTACATTGAATGTATAGTTTTTTGGCCAGTGGGGGCTGGATTACATCCAAAAAAGTTTCATAGCGAGGACTGGTCTTAATGTCCAAGAAGGTGTTAGTAAGCCTGCCCAAGGAGGAGTGTAATAAAATTTCCTTTCGATAGTGCAGGAGAGCCACGTTCAATAATCTCTTAGACAATATAGGACATGACTCTTCAGGTGACAAACACAGGTCCCCCCCTGCCTAAGGCATAACAGAGGTTTTTAACATGCATTAACCAAGGGATTTTCCCCAGATTCCCTCTTGACAAGAGATCACCAAGGTCTTGCCTGTAGCTTGCAAGCTCGGGTGTTGACCAGAGGCATCTCCAGTACAAGAGTGGGCGATTCAGGGCAATCTCTTCAATGGGAACTAAACCTAGATCCCATCTCAGGGGGATTAAGGGGGTACTCATTGGTAGTTTCAAAAGCCGCCTGATGAAGCTATTCTCAGTTAGAGATAAAGGGGCTATACTACAGTGGCCCCAGAGCTGGGCGCCGTAAAGCGCACCCCCTCTTGCTTGAGATTTATAAATTTCCATCGGGGGGCCCAAGGGCTTAGAAGAGGAGTTATTAAAAACCTTCAGAATACCCCCCCCGGTGATTGTGTCAACTTCAAATTGGCCTTCACCAAATGAGACCTCCATTTCATTTTATCATTGAGGGTTACCCCCAGATAGCCTAATGTGGAAACACGATCCAGCTCGATTCCTCCCAACTGGGTATGGGGGCAGTTGGTTGAACTAGAGATAAAGACCATGAATTTAGTTTTAGATAGATTTAATTCCAGGTCCCTTATTTTGCAAAAGGAGCAGAACGTCTCTAATGTGCGCTGGATGCCCATAAATTATTTTGACAATAAAAGCGTGTCATCCGCGAACATTAGGGCGGGTATCTTTCGCCCTGCTAACCTTGGGGAATCCAGATTAGAAGCATGCAATAGGTGCTCAATCAGCCCATTAATAAAGAGGGAAAATAAAGTTGGAGCCAGAACACACCCCTGCCTCACCTTCGACCGGGAATGGGCCCGAGATTTCCCCGCATCTCCCATATCTCACCCTTGCATAGGTTCCATCATGCAATCGCTTAAATAAATGGCACAGATAGGGAGGGGCGCCCATCTCCAATAATATGGCCCAAAGCTTCTCCCTTTGGACCATATCAAACGCGGACCGAAGGTCCACGAAAATCAAATACAAATCACCAGCACCCAAGGAAACCGTCTTCCAATAGACCAGCTGTAGCCTGAACAGTTGGTCAATGGTGGAGACTTTTGCTCGAAAGCCCGCTTGGAGAGAGGTTAAGATTTGATGTTCCTCCATCCAAGTCTGTAATCTTGTTAAGAGCAAGCGGGCAAACAGTTTCTGTAAAACATCAATCAGGCTTATGGGGCGGTAGTTAGCCGGGTCCAAGGGGGAATATTTTTTGTGGATGGGTATGATTTCAGCTCCAAGCCAGGTGTGGGGAATCTCAAGACCCTGTAGGATAGCATTGAAGTAAACCCAAATGTAGGGAGCCCAGATTTTTTGTTCACTTAGATAAAGATCGCCTGGGATCCTGTCGATGCCCGGGGCTTTACCCTGTGATAGGGAACTAAGCGCCATCTCGATTTCTGCAAGGGTACAGGATCGGCTCTCCGAATCCACATGTTCCGGATGCACCTTAGCGATACTGTTTAACTGGGTTACTGAGTCTAGTCCACTATCGGGATTAGTAAGCGAATAGAGGGGCTTAAAATGCTCAAGCCAGACCTCCTCGCTAAGATTAGGAATAATAGCTGAGGGACTTTATGCCGAACCAGCTCAAACAAGGTTCCAGAATGCCCTGAAATCCCTGGCTTCCAAGGCTGACTTCATACTTGACCACCTAGAGTCCTCCCACTCAGATTTTGCCTCTTTTGTCAATTTTTTATAAATATCCCTCGCAGCTCTAATGCTTGACTGGGTACCCGATTTAACTTCCCTAATCAAAGCACATTTAGCCCACCTGCAGCTTTTGTTATACCAATGATCTTGCTTGGTTGTCTTTGGCCTCTGTGAGCTAGTACTGTAAAAGTAGCCAGCCAGAGAACCAAGGAGCTTATTATGAATAGCCTGCAGGTCCAGAAAAAGATACTGGAAAGTGTCGGCACTACGACTCAAAAGGTGGGAAATTTCCTCCAAAGAGCAGGCATCATGGCGATATAGTTCCGCCAACTTAGCCTCCTCCATCACAAACTTTGCCCATCTGATACGTCTACCGCCTTCCACTAAAACCAGATTCACACTACTTGTTGTTTGTAGACACCTGGGAGCACTACAACCCCCAATACTGTTTACCAATTCTAGTGACAGTAGATTATGATCACTGTCAACCCTAGGTAAGACGGAAAAGGCTCCCAAATAACCCCAAAATTCAACATTCACCAAGATATAATCAATAGTTGAACAATTCCCGGGTCTATTAAAAGTGTATGAACCCGGAACATCAGGGAAAAGTCTACCATTGCAGGCCCTCAAGGAATGTAATATAGTTAGCTTATTAATCTCAAGGGCCAGAGGCAATAAACGTTTTTCCGAGTACATTATACAATCTGTGATTTTGTAATTTTCATCCTCATCCGAAGTCACTGAGGGAATTCCAATTAGAGGTTCAAAATTACAATTAAAATCAGCTCCTATAATTTTGTGGGATGAGTTGGGAAGAGAATGTAGGAGAGCATCTAGGGTACCCAGGATTGATAAACCCAGCTGGATGGGATAGGGGCGCAAGTAGACATTAAATACTGCCAACGAGTATCCAATGGGGAAGGTAAGCACTAAACATAGAATATCAGGGGACTGGGTATCTATGGTCTGGACTGAACAACCAAGATGAGAAGCAACCCAAATTGCTAGCCTCCCCGAGGGTCTTCCCCTGGGACCTTGAACCGCAGGAGCATGGAAGGACACATAACCTACCCTCACAGGAATAGACCGTAGCCACGTTTCTTGAAATAGACAAATATCGTAGCTATCCATAAACTCGCCCCACTCTGGATTGGGGAGTTTAGACCCCAGTCCAGCCACATTCCAGGACCCAACTAGGGGTCTACGTATAACTACTTGAGTAGGACAGACCTCTAAGAGATCACAGGCAGCAGGACAGGGAGATGCTAATGGTTCTGGAGGACCTAGCTCTGTTAATCCTTGAGCTAGGCTGTTGCTTTGGGGAAGTAAAGGGATAACAGTTCCTCCTGTCCCAAGTCCATATGCTGGAATAGGGAGGCCCACCTCCGTGCTACAGCCACTCTTTACCAACCCCCTTTCATAGGTGTGGCCTTTCCTTCAACATGCCTCAGAGATAGTGGTCAATCCCCGGAACTGAGAGCGTTAAAAGAGTTGGCAACCGGAATATTATAGTGTGATTCCTGGGTGGCTTGATGGAAGTAAGATAATTCCATGGGCCTTGGGGCACTAGAATGGATATAAAAATAGCCCAAGTGACAGGTATCAATAGAGCCTGCTTTGGTCTGCCCTCCATATTCCAGTACATGACCAACTACTCTCGGGTCTCTAAAATTAATTAAAACACAGTCCCCACAAATGTCTTTAGGTCTAGTCCCCAACCAACAAACTCTACGCACAAAAAGAATCTCACCCCGACCTGCTCCATTCAATGGCCTATGATTACTTAACCAGTGAATAACTTTATTTTTGAGTTCGTGATAGGATTCCCCCCTATCACTCAACAGTGGCGGTACTCCCGTGAGCACTGCCACATATGGTGAAGACTCGGGGGGGGGGGGGGGTGTAACTGTGGGTAGGGAAGAGATTTAGCCAAGCCCTTTATGCCAGTGTTCACAGACGAATTGAGTTGCAACCTCCCCGCCCCCTTGGTCCCTGGTCCAGAGACCTTTGGAATGGGGGGGTGATCACAGGGGGCCGGACCAGAAGCAACTCGTAGCATATTAGGAGAAATGGATGAACCAGAGGCAATAAGGGGTTGAGCTAGCATCACCGTGGGCGGCTGGACTAAGTCTTGGAGTGTAGATCGTTGGGAGGTGGAGGAAGCCTGTGGGGTGGCTTTATTAAACATGGAAGATGTACCCAAACCCCCCAAACTACCAGGATCTCGAAGGGCAGGATTTGGCTGAGTTTTCCCCACCCCTTTGGTGTTAATCAAGGTTACTAATCTGTCGATTTTTGTCGACAGAGAATTAAAATGGGCAGTTAGAGTCTGGTCTATGTGGGTCTGTAGATCTATTAATAAGTGGGTAACCCACACAGGCGGACTTGGAATAGGTGGGTTGGGAACAGTATCCGGGTGACCAGAGATGGGTAGAAATGGCGTTAAGATTTTTACCCTTTTTTTTGCTGGCTTCCTTTTTTTTGACCTCACTCGCTTTTTATGTGTCACTGATGACACCGAAGGCGATGTAGAAAAGGCAGTTTCCACTGGCACATTCTCAACGAGTGGGGTCTGGGCACACAGTAAGTGTGCAAAAGAGGGCAACATGAACGATAATGCTTTCACATCGTCCTGATTTATTAAATCAACAGAGCAATCATCCATAGGCGATGCAGGGAGAATGGCGGGAGTAATTGATAACCGCCTTTCAGTATTTTCAATTTCAGTAGCTACCACCCCAATAGTTTTCTGGAGCATTTTATCAATAGCTGTAAGGCTCGGGAGCGGCGGATTCGAATTTGCTAACTGCCTAGTCACTGGACGAGAAGTAGAAGGCTTACAATGTTTCCCCATTATTACATCACAACACACTAAAACACAAACTCTTCCTTAGAAGTAACTGCCAGTTAGCTAGCACAAGCAAGTTAAAAAAAAAAGAACAATGCAAGCTAAATTAACAGTTTTTGACTGATTATTAGAGGGGAATGAAACACAAAAATTACTGCACATAAAGGTAGAATAAGTCCAAGAAATCTCTGGCACTAATTAGGGGAATGGCTCAGCCCGGCCTCCTTCGGCCTATGACGGGCAAGGACGGGCCCGCCCTTGGCCGGGGCTTCGCCCCGGCGCGTCCCGCGCTGCGGAACAACTGAGGCGTTTAAATCCCTCCCCGGCGCTGCCTGATGACAAAGATGCCAGCGCCCGGGGCAAGGGATGCTGGGAATAGTGGTCCGTTGGAGGCCGTTCCCCTCACGGCTGCTGGAGAAAAGCTGGTCTGCCACAAAAGAGTCTCCCCCGGTAAAAGCCTTTCCCCTCACGGCAAGTGCGAGGCTTATTTGGCACCTGGTAGGAGTTAGCGCGCGTGTAATAATTGCAAAACAAAAAAATCTGGGGGTTTCTGTAATTTTAAGAATTATTATAAATCGCATCGCTCACTAACCAACACCAATATTTTAAATTGCTTGCTTAATCCTTTTCTGATGGGTCTGTATAGTAAGCATACGATATCTTGGTGTTTGTGATGTAAAATGGGGTACTGGACATGTAGCATGACCTTTCAGCAGGATTGGGGAAAACATGTTTGGGAACCCATACATTGGTGGTCAAGGTGTGGCAGAGGAAAAGGGGAGGAGTCATGAGAGACGAAGCTTGAAATGCAGTCTTACAGTCAAATTATACATTTAAAAAAAATTGCTACAAAGAAATTGGCAACAAGCACATAGGTGAAAGTGTATTTGTTCTATTTTACTCAGTTGGTCACTGGCTGCATTTTAAAATATCTTGCAGGTTTAAGACCCCTGCTGTAGACATCTTTGTGTGCCTAGCAATTTTGAGGGAATTGTAATCGTGGTAAAGTTACTCTGGTGGTTAATGCTGTTCTGGGAGATTTTTTTTTTTAATTTTCTTTTTATTCCAATTAGTTTTGGCTCAAAGTACCTTGGAGGGTGAAGAGGCCTGCTGCAAAGCACATTGTGTAGCATTCAAATCAGATTTTAATTTATGTAACTGGGTAAGAGGGCTATTGCTTTAGACACAGATCATTTTGTTACTTCCAGTTAATAAGTAGGTATTCTAATTTAGCACAGTGATCTATTTGTAGCATCAATGAGCTGCATGCAAACTGTAAGTCAGGTTTTTATCTTTATTTTTTCCTCAATCTGTTACTCGTAGTTTGCAAAGAAGGGCTCCTCTGGAACTTGATAAAGTCTTGTTAGCACAGACAACCCCAGTCACTGTATTAGGTTTTATTAGAGATGGGTGAGACACTGAAAGCCTGAAGAGTGGCTCTCGCTCAGCGCAAGGTCGTGTTGGAACCTTAAGCCCATAATGAGCCTAGGTTTCATGTGGCTTCTGCCTGCCTCCCTCTTACTAGGATGTGGTGTTAAGAGCTGAGCTGCCGTCTTTTGCACTGGGGAACCAGGCTCGAGTCTGTCATCACAAAATCCTGTGATTCTGGGCAAATCGCTTAATCTCCACATGCCTCTAAGCAATGAATGTGACCATGTGTACTGTAGCTGGTGCTCATGTAAAGCACTCCTATTTGACCTTTGGGTTGAGTTCACACTATATAAAAAAAAAACTGTGAAAAAATGCACAAAGAGGTAAAAACAGATCCTTAACATAACAAAGATTGTAATTTCCTGGCTGATTTGTATAAAATGAAACCAGAAAACCTGAATCAATTCCGGCTTCACAACTTGAATTGTGTGATCGTGAGCAGATATTTTATTTCACCTAAAGGTTTTTTTTTGTGTTTTTTTTTCCCTCTCATTGTGTATGATGGCACTTTCCAATAAGTGAGTTCAGAATACCAGTTATACAAAAACCTTTTGTGCTTGATTTATTAGACTAGAACAGAGGTTCTTAACCTGTGGTCCGTGAACCCCTTGAGGCCCCCGAATGCCTAGAAAATTGACTGATGAAAAGATTAAAGTGTGCATATGGATGCAAAACTGAAAATTTTAAAACATTTCTTAAATATGAAGGAATTTGAAATTGGAAAAATGAAGTTGATATCCTCAGATTGATTTGTGGGAGCAGTGCAAGTGCATCAAAAAGAATATAGAATGGGTGAGTGGCTAACCTTGTGAATTTTTTTTTTCTTTTTTTTTTTTTTTAATGTTTGCTTTAGATTTGAATAAAATATGTTCTTTTTTTGATAACGTCTGTATTTTTGTGTATTTGTTTTGTGGTTCAAATTGTACTTGTTTGTTTAAAAACTTTTGCTTTAGTAAGTACTTAGTGCCGGCCATAGTGTGATGTATTAATGGTAGTGCTTCACGTGTTAAAGAAATACACATTTTTAAAGCAACTTTTTTTTATAACATACTTTTATTGATTTTCACAACTTTACAAGTCTCATAACAAGTGGTTCCTGGTTCATACATTGCATTGTAAAAAAACAACAAAAAAACCCAGTAAATTCTCCCAACACCCCTCCACGGACTCAGTCGTGCATTTTTATACATGCCCAGCGGTCGGCAGCACAATATATAACATTTATACACAATGACACATTTATATTCCTCGTCCTGAACATTATACACGGAGCTTATACTATCCCAGGCTGTACTCTTCCTAGTGCTATGCACAAGCCTATATAATATATATGTGTCCCATTTCTATGTCTGCAGAGCTATAGCCATATATTCTTCCAACATTGCGTTCCATTCTAATGATATGGCTATCTTTCACAACCCCCTTTGCTCCTCCCGCTTAAGCTCGGCTCCCTCTGCTCTACCCCATCTGATCATCTTGTTATATCAGTCTAAGACTGATGGCGATCTGGCAGCCTTCCATCTCATAGTTCTGTCTCTTTTAGCTAATATCAATGCCCGATTAGCAAATTTGCGGGCAGGGCTTCCATTCTTTCTCTTTGGTCCTAATCCCAATAGGCAATATTCCAATGTCCTAGTGTTCCGTACCGGGGCTACATTATTCACTATTTCTTGTACTGATGACCAGTAATGGTTCAGTCTCGGGCAGTCCCATAACACATGCAGCAAGCTGGCATTTGAGGAGTGGCATTGTGGTAGTTATCTGTTACATCTGGAAACATTAAGCTTAGTTTGTGCGGTGTCAAATCAAATACGCCCGGTGAACAATCATAAGCTCTATAAACTTAAATTTTGGATTCCTGGATACCTTTTGTGGGTGTTCCAATAGTGTCTCCCACTCCCTATTCGTGAGCGCACGGCCAATATCCGTGTCCCACTTGTCACGGGTTGTCTGAAGTGATGCTAAAGTGTGTGTACGAATATCCCGGTATAAACATTTTATCAGGTAACTACCATTGCCCATCAAATATTGCATTTGTGTCAGTGCGTGTGTTGACGGTTCCTCTCCTGGGGCCCATACCGTTCGGACATAACAAGAGATGTTTGCATTGAGCAGAAATCTATTCGGCACTCCCATTTCTCTCACAAATGTATCCTGATTCGTTAGAGTGCCATTCGTAACGATCGTGCCTAATGTGGTCACCCCCGTCTCGGCTCATGCTGCTATATGCCCAAGAGTTACCGTTCCCGACGGTAGAGGGATTCCCAATAAGGGTATATTTGGAGCGTAAGGTGCCAGTGTCTTTGTGTATCGCATGGCCTTCTTCCAATACAACAAGGCAGTCCGCTAGAGTGGCGGCGCCTTCAAAGGAATTCTGCTGCCTGGTAGCAGAAGTGCGTGTAGGTCACCTCGTTCCCATGCCTGGTGAGTCATAGTTATTTCTCGTAGGTTGCGGCCTGCAATCCAGTACGCTAACCATTGCAGTTGGCCTGCATAGCAGTAATCTCGCAGGTCTGGAACTCCCAGTCCCCCCTTGTTTCCTAGCCAGCTGTAATTTAGGAAGGCCTATGCATCTACGTCCCGACCCCCATATTAATTCAATAGGAAGAGTGTCCAATAGCTTAAACGTGTGTAGTGGAATAATGATAGGCAGATTGATGAAGTGATAACACAGCCTAGGGAGCATCACCATTTTGGCAATGGCTGCACTCCCTGGTACCGATATGGGTAAAGAAGTCCAGACCTTATTTGTTTTCTAAGCATCGTAATAGCTTGAATCAGATTCCCATCTAATATATCTTCAACATCTCGATATATCTGGGCGCCCAAATAGCTAAAAGTAAAGGTCGCAGTTTGAAACGTCCAGCGTCCAAAGCGAATTGGTTCGGCCCTGGTCGTGTCATTAAAAAAATATGCATATGATTTGTTTTCATTAATGTAAAGCCCTGAAAGCCGTTGAAATGCGTTAAAAAGAGTGGGGACTCGCAAAGTTACAGGCAACGTACAAGGTGGTAGGGAGGGAACAATAACGATATACCCAAATTAAACACGCCCTGATGAAGGCCATACCTCCAGGAACCAAACTCCCAGAGTCCTCTCCACTCGAGGATCGTTTATTAACAGACTTACTATCTAAAAAGGCAATCTCATTAACTTATCGAAAGTTGATTAACAACACGATCCCACACAAAACCTAAAGGAGAGATGGCAGGCAGAGGTGGGGGAGATGGACGAACAAGACTGGCAGGAGGAGCTAGCATCCCCACGAGGGGTGGCGACCCCTTCCAGATTAAAACTCGTGCAACCTAAGATACTGCACATAACGTACTACATGAGAACGACACTACATAAAATAGGGAGGCTGGACACACCACTTTGCCTGAGAGGTTGCGGGCTCACGGGTACTTTTTATCATACGATATTGGACTGTCCACACATCGCACAATATTGGCGGACAGTTATGGCCACGATCACCCAGGTGTGTGGGTTCGAGGTTCCCCCCTGACCCTCGGAGATGCCTGCTTAATGTGTGGGAACCCACAGATCTCAACCATGCAGCGCAGCATTGGGCAACCCTCAGTATTATAATAGCCAAAAGGAATATCACCCAGCACTGGGGAGCCCTAGCGATACCCTCCCATCAACAGTGGTGTCGCGACCTTGATAGTGCCATGGTTGCGGAGAAGGCAGTTTTTATTAATAGGGGATGCCCCCGAAAATGGACACGAGTATGGGGGAAATGGAATACTTATTGGGGTAATATATGCGCCCCTCCACCTGAAGACTCCGATCCGGACTTGAGTGACTGATAACCAGAAAACAAACAAGCCACGAGCAGCCCCCTGCGGGTGGCATGGGACCTTGGAACTGATATAGTGACGGGATGGGTAAAACTGTATTTATATTTACACCTACTATGTACAGTAATGTCATTTGATATATTCTGTCAACTAATCTATGTAATGGTGAACTGTTCTGCTTGTTGTGTATACTAATCACAATAACATTTTTATTAAAAAAAAAGAATGGGGATTGGGTCATATTCTTCATCCAAATTGTTGAAGTATAATGTGAGGTCGTCCGCATACACCGAGTCGATATGCACCTCCCCGTTTATTCGTATCCCTCTATGTCCTGCCATGGTACGGAACTTAAGTAAGAGAGGCTCCAACGCTAAAATAAATAGTAATGGTGAGAGTGGGTAACTCTGCCTAGTACCCTGCGCTATCTGGTATTGTTGTGAGATGTGGACCTCCGCACATGCCGTGGGGTTCGTATACAGCAGTCGCACCCAGTGTACGAACTCCTCCGGAATTCCAAACTTGGGTAGGGTACTCAACATATAACGCCATTTCAGGGAGTTGAATGCTTGACGTAGGTCCAGGGAAATGCAGCCTCATGGATGGGCAGCTGCGGGTGTATGAGACATCACCTGGTGAAGTCTCCTAATATTGAGAGCTGTACATCTACCCGGTAAAAATCCACACTAATCGGTGTGTATCATTCGCGGAATGAACTGCAGAATTTTGTTTTCCAATAACTTACTCAGAATCTTATAATCTGTGTGAAGAAGTGAGAGGGGTCGGTAACCTGCCATGTCTTTACTGTCCCTGCCCGGTTTCGGAAGCGATATCACTGTCGCTTGTAATGTGGTGAGTGGGAGTGAGCCGTCATCGAATGTTGCCCGACACAATCCCTGTAGGCAGGTAACCACCAATTCAGAATAAGTGGCATAGAATTCTATGGGCAATCCATCATTGCCGGGCGATTTATTACAGGGAAAATCTTTGATCGCTGTTTTTATTTCCATATTAGTTATAGGCCTTTTCATATCTGACGTGTGGTCACTAAGTATCTGTGGGAGTTGTAGTCCCTCAAAGAATGACTCTTATTTATCATCCTCCGCCTCCTCCGAGGGTGCATACAGCTGTTCATAATCTCATCGAAAGGCAGTGTGGATTTCCAATTGGGTGCCCACAACAGCGCCTTCTGGAGTATTTATTTCAATAATAGGAGACAATGACGGTGTATCTTTAATAATCCTAGCAAGCAGTGGGCCCGCCTTATCTGCGTTCGTATGTTGTTTCTGTGTGTATAAGCGGTAATGCAAGATACGAAGTTCTTCTAGGAGTTCAGCGTGTGTTCTGTACATCTCTTGCAGCACTTCCCTGCACATGTCATTTGATACTGCTTACTGCTCTAGTACACCCCAGCCTATTTTCCCCTTCCTTGAGTTTGTCAAGTAAGACAGTGCGCGCCCCTACTTTTGTGCTAATTGCCACCCCGTATCCGTTTTAAGTGTCCCATTCAATTTGGCGTGTGCTAGCTGTAACTGTATTTTCAGTGAAGTAATTAACTATAGCCGTAGAAAGGGCACTGTGAAACACCGGATCTTCCAGTAGTGAGGGGTGCAATCTCCAGGTTGGTATTGGTGTCAGAACCTTCCCCCATAACAGTATGACTTCCAGCGTGTTGTGATCCAAATAGGTTTTGCCTAAGTACGTGGTATCTGCAACATTTACCAGTAGATGCAATGAACAAAATATCCTATCCGGTTATGCAACCCGTGCGGCGCCGAAAAGAAAGGATATTCTTTATTAGTAGGGTGCATCTTGCGCCATATGTCTCCCACACCCCATGTCTGAAGTGGATTTGCTTGTTTCCTGCATCCTGTACCCTGGAGGGGAGGGTGTGATCTGTCCAGTTCAATGTCCTTCACCGTGTTAAAGTCCCCTCCCAATACCCACGGGTACCCCTCCCAGCCTACCAATGCATTACTGAGGGTCTCAAGAAACTTGTCCTGTTCAGTGTTTGGGGCATAAATGCTCCCTAATACTATGTGTTCCCCATCCAACAGACCATGCAGAAGCACATATCTCCCATTTGAATCTGTCCGTTGTTCTAAGAGCGTAAAGGGGGTGCCATTTCTGAACCAGATCGGGCGAATGCAGAGTAGGACGTGTAACATAATTGACCTCTCCATTTCTTTTGGAGCTTGGAGGCTTCCGCATGAATTAAATGGGTTTCTTAGAGAAGTACTATATGTGCCTGCCTACGATTTAACTGCGCCAGAATTCTATTTCTCTTAAGGATGGAGCCCAGGCCCCTTACATTCCAGGATGTGTACTTATTGGGCTGTGCCATTGGATTCCCTATATAACCATCTGTCCGGGGAAGAGGTCCCTGTGTACTGACCACAAAAAGTACTGAATGTAGCTGAGTCCATATACCCCATTAAACTTCTCAATACTAGGTTCCCCTATACAACATTAGAGGACCAAACCATGAAGAAAAGCTCAACAGGAACTTTATAATTTCTATAACCAGGTGCGTTCGCCTTAGGGGGAGTGGCCACCACCCGCCTCATATCATACTGCACACTATACTCAATGTTTGTCTTCTGTAGAACTACAGCCGAAGCCCTATCTTAGTAACATTACTGCAAATAACAAGACCATCCAGTGACAAAACATGCAACGATTCATACTCATTTGACAAATTCGGCATAACGGAAAACGAGGAGCGCTGCATTCAACCCAAATAGTCATTGACAGTCTGAAGGATAACCAGGGGCAACAGTGCCATGCTACTCTCTGAGTTGGAGTGGGCAGTAGCGTTCTCAGAAGAGTCCACACTTTCTGTGACTGATTGCGCATCATGTGCCGCCAGCGCCACCGCTGTCAGTATAGCGTCTCTCCGACTGTCTGAGATCTGCTCTTGGGAGGGGTTCACTCAATTACCAGGTCCGGTTTGATGCCTCTTATCCGCCATGTCGCGTCGAACACGTGTCTGGGGCTGCTGCCGTCGGCTGGATGGGGTAGAGTGCTGTGATGGAGGTGGCGAGAGAGTAATTTCTACCCAATCCGCCGCCTCTTCTGGACTGTCAAAGAACAGGGTTTTCTGATCATAAATAACTTTGAGGCAAGCTGGGAACAACAGTACATATTTCAAGTTGTGGATCCGGAGTTTCTTTTTGATGTCCTGGAGCGTAGCTCTCGCTTTCTGGACCGCCAGGGTAAAATCCGGGTAGAGGGAAATTGTTTTGTTTTCAAATGTTATTGGAGCAGCGCGCAGTATCGTATCCTGGTCTTTATAGTTCAGTATCCGCGCTATGAGCGGCCTAGGCTGCGCCCCAGGGGGAGGGGGCTTAGGCGGAACTCTGTGACCTCGTTCTACGCCTGTGAGGCCCACTGTTGCCACTCGCTCCCGCAGCCATTGTTCAACAAATTGGGTGGGATTGGATCCTTTGCTCCTCTCCGGTATTCCCAGTATGCAGACATTATTGCGCCTAGACCTCCCTTCCGCATCATCCACCCTGTCCTGTATTCCCTTCAATTGATGCTGTAGTCGTTCTATCTGAAAGGTGTGCGTTGTTTGCTGGGGTATTAGGTCATTCAGGGCTATTTTATTAGATTTGACCTTGTCCGCCAGCTTCGTGTGATCCGCTTTCAGCAAATTGAAACTGGTAGTCAGTGCACTGATTTGATCTTCAATGGTGAAACGGGAGTCTTGTATTTCCTTTAAAATCAAATCTAGTTTTTTGTCATTTCTAATTGGCTCCGTAGGCGGAATCACATCCAGGTCAAGGCTATGCATCTAGGTGTCCTGTATAGTGTCATGTGAGCCAACAGAGGGTGAGGGATCTGGGTGTTTGGCCTTGAGACGCCCCATGGTGAAAAGGACCCTGGGTAGGCGGCGCCGTCGTGTGCACACTGTAACACCACCCGCTGGACACAAGCGGGCGCCCCGCAGTGCACCCAAGCTGCTTCTCTGCGTGTGCCAAGCTTTTCAATCCTAGGACTACCTTGCGTCTGCTTCACTGTGTCACTCAACTCACCACTGTTTAACTCCGAACCGCAGGTACCAACGAAAGTCCACTCTGCAACACTCTTGGCCCCTCACCACTATTCCAATACTGTAATGGCTCTTAGCGTAGACAATACAAGAACTGTAACATTGTTCAGATATCCCTTTCAGTATGACCCCAGTGCGCTCCTCTGTAGTCGCGTCGGATGTGATGGGAGCGGCACCCATTAAGGTGTAAAATTTGCGTTGTTCCACACCTGCGTCGGGTGGTCACCATCTGCTTTGTATGCATATTAATTACATCCACTGTGGCAATTCTAATGTGTTCGCTCTCCTGCGCCCCTTCCTGCTACCCAACAATTTTGGCCAAGTGTTCCACAACTCACATTATGCAGCATAGGAGTATCATCAGGTCTTCACAAACCCATCTATTTTACGCGCCCATCTGCACGGCCACACGCACAGACTCACCAACAGCAGGTCTGCGTGCCGGTATATCATCCCTGCAATAGCCACAACGAGTCTCTTAGCTGTGTTGATGGAATCATGTCGGGGAAATCACTGCGCCACCTCTAATTAACCCCCGTGCAGCAGTCGCACGTATCTGGTCCTTGTTCGCTCTGATTGAGCTGCTCAGCTCAGAGCGCCTCCGTAACCCTTGCCGGCTATTCTGGAACGCTGTGTAAGAGGCCGGGCGTGATGCAGCAAACAGCACTCTTGGCGCCTTTCCTTTGTTCTCTTCGCGCAAGCCAGACCTTCAAGGCGTCCCACTGTCTTATGGTAGTCCCAGTGGCAGTAAGTATTACCGGGGGAGGGACCGCCTCTGCTCCCGGGTCTTCAAATCGGTTCCTCCCGCCATCTTGATCTGTACCGGGCTATCCGTACCTAGGATTTCACAGCTGCTATGCAGCGCTTGTCTTCTGACCCTTCAAGTGCCGGTTACGAGAGCAGGCAGATTCGCTGATCACCGTAGATTGTGGTTCCGCATCTCTGGCCTCTCACAGCACAAAGTCCACGCCGACGCCATTGTGTACCACCGTCCCCGCTCATGCCTCGGCTCCAGGCGTCATCAGGCCATTCAGGGCAGACTCTGGCACAGAACTGCACGTTTCCGGGGTCGCTGCACACCTCGGACCTCCTGGTTTCCAGGGCGCCGCTTATGAAGCGTAGATGGTCAACTGTTGTCAGGATAATTGCCGCAGTTTCAGGACTCGGCACGGAGCTCCTTTAGCTTGCATCCCCCATGCTTGGTGGTTGGCCACGCCCCCATTTTTTTTTAAAGCAACTTTATCATATTTATCTGTAGTTTATGTGATTTACATAGAAACAATTTTCAGGGCTTACCTCATGCATGGGCTACAAGATCCAAGCCAGACCCTTGGCTCGGCTCTCCCACCTCAACGTTTTATATCCTGACTGTGTTTCTCCTGATCATTCACTATTACCATATAATGTATACAAGTATGGACGAAATGTGATTCCTGTACCTTAAAACCTTTGTCTTACATAACATTTTATGCACATTAATTTACACACTTGTATGATGTATTGTATGTCTGTGTGATGTAAAGTGCTCTGACTCCCTGGACTGAGTAGCGCTATAAAATAATTAAATAAATAAGCAGGTGCTATTGAAATATTAGTGTAAATACTCATACACACAGATAAATCTTGCATTTTTACAGTGCATGCACATCTCTTACATGAGGGGGATTGGAGGGGATGTTGAACAAAGTAAAAAACCTGCGTCCAATCATTGTTTCTCCAAAGTACTTGTGAAGTGATCAGCTAAGTTCCCTTCCGTTGAAGTGGCATCTATGTGGATGGCTCACAGCCAGGATGCTACTTTAGCAAAAGAAAGGCTAATGGCCCTCAAAATCTGGCCTTTTTGCCCGTCTGGAAGTGAAAATAAGAAAGCCACCTCTCTGCCTGCAGTGTGCTGCTGTAAATGGAATGCAGACAACACACGTTTGCTGATGAATTGTGTCCTGTGTTGGAAAATGCCACCAGGACAAAATCAAAGTGTACAGGGCTTAACACATACAACCAAAAATTGGAATTGGGTTAATAAGCGAGAAACAAAATGGATGGTTCAGTGGCACTATTTATGGTTATGTGAACAATGTAGCACTTTCTTTCCACGTTCAAATCAAATTTCCATTTTATTCTCAAAATATGTATAGTTTATCATACACAAAAATGGTGAGGACTGCGCAGTGTTCAGAAAGTGTAGTGGTTTGTAAGAATTAACAAAAAGATACATATGTACATAACGGATTTCCATTCCAATAAATAAAAAGTATTCCCTCTGTATATTGGTTCCTTTCTTATGATCACTCACATATCCTTACTCAGATTCATACCCACTCAATATGTTAATGTTCATGGGAACAAACAGAACTCTTTCTTAATGCACACCCAACAAAGTTCAGAGAGTGGAACCACAAACAGCACAATATAATGACAATTTATAAAAACAAAAGATAAACCAATAATTGGCCTAGACAATGTTATTCATCATTTGACTCCAATTTTTTAATACAATATATCAAATGTTAAAAACCATGGATTCACCAAGTATAATGGATCTTTTCAAGTACATAGGTTGCCTCAATTACAATTCTTTAGAAAATTCCTGGTTGTGTAATCACAATCAAAGTAAAACAATGAAACAATATCTGTTAAAAGCATACAATACAAAAGCCAGGAATGTGTCGACGCGTTTCGGTGGATCTTGCTTTTATGCACCACCTTCCTCAGGACAGTATTAAAAACATAGGGGCATATTATCAAGGTCCGGCGATAAATATCGCAAAGCGCACTTAGCGCTTGCATATTTATCGCCGGCTATCTCTGGAATGTATCACCCGGTTAGCGCGTTATCAACAACGCGCATCGCAGAGGAGATAGTGGGGATATCGCCGTTTTCCATGGTGGAAAATGGCGATATCCTAGATGATAGGGCCTGTGGTCTTAGCCACACAATCCACCCCCATGTTAAGTATGCCTTAGTCATGAATTTAACAGGCGTTAAGTTCCTGCGTTAAGGCATACTTAACGTGATTTTAAATATCGCTAACCCTCCTTGTCAATATGACGAAGCTGGGTTAGCGATATTTTCCCAAGGGAGTCTTGTCAGGCACGCCTCCTTTGCATCTCATTAGTGATGCGATGGGGGGCGTGCTGACAAGGGGCGATATTGCCAGTAAACTGTCGCTAACAGCTGTTAGCGACAGCTTGCTGAAAGGGCGATAAAATTATCGCCGCTTTAGCGGCAAAAGTGCCGCTAAAGCAGCGATATTGCCCTTGATGATATGCCCCATAATGATCTGTAAATTAAATTACAACAAAAAATGTCCAATGAGTCATCATATCGTTTTTATCAAAAATATATTACATACATTGCCAGGATTCTATATTATTGCTGTTTGTAGTAACACTTTCTTTATTTGGAAGAAGGAGAGTGAGGCTTCTTGGAAAGGAATGAACGGGAAAAAGATATATAAAGCAGTGGATAGAAAGCAAAGACAAGAAAAAAAGAGAGAAAAAAGAATAGAAGAAAGAAAAAAAGAGAAAACGAGACTTTCCATCATTCGTTATGCCTCTTTTCATTCATTCATACTGTGCACAGGCATATCCTCGTTTCCTTATTTTATAAAAGCCTCCCATTTCATGCATTGGGTATATTTTTCTTAGCTGTTTCTCTTAGCTTTTCCCATCATTCATTTTTTTCTTTCTTTAAATTAGTGACTGCATACCTTCAATTCTAATGCAGATTCTTCTCTTGTTCTATTTCAAAAGGGAACCTGCTGGGTTTTTCACTCGTTCCTTATTTCTAAAGGGTAAAATATTTCTATTAATTGACCTCCCTTCTGATGATATTTCTTAGGTTCTATCCGTGAGATAATCCTACACTCGCCTTAATCCTCGAAGGGAGATTTAAACGTATTAAATTCTTTGTAAAACCACAGCTGATGTTGTGTTCCTTATATTAATTTATCCTAAAGGTACATCACCTATTAAAGGAAAAAAGGCAATTTTTACTAATAATACATTTGGTTCTTCCTGTTTGTTATTCCTTTCCCTTTTATATTTGTATTCAAATTTTTTCAAAAAACTCACCAATGCTCTATTACTGGGTCTTTTCCTCAGTAAGACGTAAACCAGCGCTTTGCGGTAAACCGACAGAAATTAAATATGAGTCCGCCTTTTCAATTCCAGTGGGATTAATCAATTCTCCCAAGATTCCTTAAAATTAAAAGAGAAAATCCTGTATTTAGCTATCCAATTCCTTCTCAGATTATACTATTGTTTTATATAAATATAATACAATATCGCTTATTGAGGCCCATCCTCTTGTATCTTTTACAATTTATGGAGGCTGCTATGTATAATGTAATTTTAAGCAGTCACCATATGACGCCTGAATTTCTATGAAAAAATTTACTGCCACATTGGATTTAAACAAAAACAGGACCGGAATCATCCAGCGTAATACCTTCCTTGTGAAGGTCGGTTTATACATCATTTTCTTTCTCCACTTCTATTTTGTAAGGGAGCAATAGTCGATGGGAACCTAATTCGAAAAAAACTGCATGGTATAACTACATGCTAGGTGCATTTTAAAACAAATACAGGGTACTTATTTGCTTTTCTCCGCATCTATGCTTTTAAAAAAAAACCTCTATTTTTTCAAAAAAATTACTAAAATAAGAAAGCTGTAGTGGATAAGACCCCCAATATACCCCTTACATGTGGGGTACATATTTAGTAATCCTACCGTATCGATGTTTCTGTTTATCTCTATTATTCCTTTAGCTAGTATATGCTATTTCGAAAACCATTTCTCCCATCACATCTATGTTATTTTCTAAATCATTTCATGTGCTCACCTTTAAGGTTATCCGACTGGTCACGTATCGGGATTCTTCCAGTATCGCAAACAGGAGAATCATAAAACCCTCGGTTTTTATACCTATCTTGATTGGTTGGATTGCATATGTTTTCCATTAACAACAGTAAGGTATGTATTCCTGAATTCCTTCCTACAATATCTTTTGAATAACTGACAATCTCTGTTGGAAATGTTGATGTGTCAACAATATATGTTTTATTCCAGGGTCTCTAAACATCAAGGTGACTTGTTGCACAATACCTATTGGGTAGAATCTGGGGGTAGGCAATTTAGTGCATATATCGGGCAAAACTGCACTGATAAAACCAATAAATGGAAAATGCATCAACCTACCTCTTCGCAGTGTGCTTCATGCATATGGAGGGGTGGTCCTTGTTAGTAGGTCTGTTTTCTCAACGATTGAAGAAAAAAGTATTGTTAGATCTTTACCAAAGTTGTTTTAGTTTCCTGCAATCTATATTGATGTCTTGAAAAATGCATTCAATTAATAGTATTCTTCTAATAGGCTTCCATGAAAACTCTCCAGCACTGTTGATGTGCTCATGATAGTGGACAGAAGAGTTATGTTAAATATACCAAGGGTCCAGACCCCCCGTGGCCTGTAATAAAGTCTGTCACCAATGGTTATAAATGTAAGGTGTCACATACACCATCATGGTATAATGTAGGCAATGCATATTTTCAGGAGAGCGACAGCAAAAGAACACAATCCACCCACAGCTCTCGGTAGCAGGATGTCTGATCAGGCCAAAGTGTACTATTTCAACACAAGTAAACCGCACATTATCATATTGGGAAAAGAGAGCAATCCTTCTCACCTACTTTTTAAAACAAATGTCAATCCAATTCTCGCTATCTGGTTTCAGGCAGTGGCATACAATTGTGTGTTTGCTATCTGTTTTGGAAAATAATTGAGGGTGCGCTAGGAGCGCCTGATATTTATCTCCCGAGCTTGTCATGCTAGACCACTAAGTGCAGCGGCCATCTTAGGAGTAAAAAAGGGCCTATATGTGCAATGTGTCTTAACTCCACATGGTGGATTAAACCCCCCTCAACCTCAAGTTGTTCTGTGTTAGACTTGGCACCTTGGCGTGAGTCTCCCTTCCACTTTTTGTCGCTGTGCCTCATGTGTTTTTATGGTGTTGGCCGCTCAAAGCACTGTGCCACTGCCAACCAGTGCTACAGTGCAAGTGCTCCCTATTTAAAATGTATATGTTGGTTGGATTCCATGATTGGTTTATTTGGTTTACTGCCAGACCCCAGTAAAGTGCACCAGGAGTGCCCAGGGCTTGTAAATACAAATGCTGCTGGTGGGCTTGCAGCACTGGTTGTGCCACCCACAGAAGCGGCCTGGTAAAATGTATCTAAGGTCTGCCTTTGCAGAACCTGTGTGCAGTCTGGTACTGTCATGCTGACTAGGGTAAGTGCACACACTTCCCAGTCCCTAAACCTTCCCTTAACTTCATATTAGTCACCCCTATGGTAGGCCCAAGGACAGGGTGCATTGTAAGCATAAGGTAGGACAAGCCCTGATGTGTGTGGCATGTCCTAATAGTGAATTACAGCCATTTTCGTTTTTAGGTCGAGGACTACCGGTCTGCCGAAGGCAGAACCGGAAGTCGGAAGATTTAATGTTTCCTAGAGTGGCTGTTTAGCCCGCCTCTCTTTTAGCTTCTCCTCCATTGGCTGGCTTCCTAAACGGAGGCCAGCCATTGGAGGAGAGAGCCGTCCCTCCAAATAGGCTCCGTCTTTTCCAGATTCGGGGTCGTGTTCCTTGCTGTTCTTTCCACTTTTTAGCCACGCCCTTTTAGAACAGCAGGAACACGCCCTCGAAGCCGAAAAAGTTTTGGAGCTTCCATCCGTCCTTTTCGGATTCGGGGGCGTGTTTTTGTTTTTCTCTCCACCAGCCAATGGCAAGAGGAGAGAAAAAGAAACTCGCCCCCGAATCCGAAAACGTCACTGCGTTTCTCCGAGGCATTTCTGCTTCGCCTCGGAGAAAGGCAGTTGGTTTAATGGCGTCCTCTCCCCCTGCTCTCGGTCCCCGTGTGGTGAATTACTTGGCTGGCTGTTGTTCCGTCGTCCTGAATGCACTGTCTGTACTTGTTGTAATTGTATCGCATCCTCGGCTGCTAGTAGGGGTTGACAATTGCGCAACAAAGTGGCTGCTGGTGGCAGGACAGGGCACTGAGATCCGGCCAGATTAGACAATCGTTAAAACCGATTTGGCGCTCCAAAGGTAATCTGATGTCAAGGCTCCGTGATCTGCATCCGGATTTGTTGTGTCCGCCGAGAGTTCTGCAGGCTGTGACGGCTGCATGTGTAATGGAGTCTGATGTGTTGAAAGTAAACTGCAGGATTCTTTACCCTACTGAAGCTCAGTAGGTCAGTGTGCGCTGGGATTTTGGGAACCGGTTAGTCGGCGGTGCGCGTTTTCCCGCAGCTTGATGTAAAAGTGCAGCCTGTAAACCCCCCCCCCCCCGCCCCGCCTTCGTCCGAATCATGATCGTTCAGAAGCATACCATTGCTCCATTTGTCAGTGCGTCCCGATCCAGTGTACCTCAGCGCCGCTGGGCTTATAAACGAAGCCCATAGTTTCTTGCTGCTCGTTATAAACAAGATGCAATGCTTGCTGAGGCATAGAATACATAAGAAATATGTATTGGGAAATTAAACAAGTTACAATGCAGTTTATAGTTAGTTTCCTAAATATTTTCTAAGCAGCTAAATGTAAGTCATGTTTAATAGCGTCTGTAATTTACATGTTTTGGTAACATGTCAGTAGATTTCTTCTTTCTTGTATAACATTCCAGTGGTACAATAAATAAATATGGAGCCATAAAGCCTTCTCTTCTGTGGATGCAGAAAATATCCAGAGACAAACAGCTGGGAAGGAAGAGCGGTGCAGCTGGCTGTAGCCCTCATACTTCGCTGCATCCACGATTCTGTCAGTGATATCTGAAGTGCACACTGGCAGCTGGCACTGGCAGGACGCATTGTGACATCACAACTCAACAGTGTTAACTAATTGCAGTGTTCCAGAATCATCTTATTACATTTGAGACGTGATATTGCCCTTAGATCGGTTTTCATACAGTCATTGCACACTTCCTTGCATTAATGGAGTCTGATGTGTTGAAAGTAAACTGCAGGATTCTTTACCCTATTGAAGCTCAGTACGTCAGTGTGCGCTGGGATTTTGGGAACCGGTTAGTCGGCGGTGCGCGTTTTCCCGCAGCTTGATGTAAAAGTGCAGCCTGTAAACCCCCCCCCCCCCCCCCCGCCTTCGTCCGAACCATGAGCGTTCGGAAGCTGACCATTGCTCCATTTGTCAGTGCGTCCCGATCCAGTGTACCTCAGTGTAAACCTGACCTGTCTTTTGCTCGGAGCCTTCCAACGCTTGCGCAGTAATCCAAGCATTAAAAGCATACGCTGTCACTGTTTTTTGTGCCAGGTGGCGGGATGGCTTTTGTATTTCGATTTTCTTCTCCACCCGCCCCCCCCCCTGATGTTCGCATAGCTGCTGGTGCGCTCTTTCCTCAACCCACCCTTGGGAATGTTGGCCTCCATGTTGAGCACTGTTCCATGGGGCTCAGCTCACTGAGATGCCTCTGCACCAGTGTGCTTGTTTCTAGCGCTCATTCCACTGCACGGGCCATTCCCTTGCTTCACCTGACACTTGTACCCTTATTACAATTTAGTGGGAAACAGTATCTTTATTTCTCATAGAAGCCAGACTTGTTCCACGAATTAAAGAGTCACTTTAGCTTATTTTTAAAATCACCTTTTTAAAAAAAATGCAATCAGTGGCCACGTTTTCGAGTCTGGGCAACATAACTGTTGTCTTATTTGTGCTGGGTCCTGGCAGCCACGGGTGTTCCTCGTTCTGGAGGATTCTTTTACTTGCCCCACGCATGCCATCTCTGGTTAAAGTTGTGGCGCAGTAGAGCCGTGTTACCTAGGCCAGTGTTCTAGTTTTGTGCTGGGCCTTGGCCCAAGGTTCTACGCTGAACTGGTACAGTGTGACTGTATTGTGGCATCTGTGGACCGTGAAGGGCTGAGGATTGGGGCCTCTCTATTGGAGCTAGGCTTTCAGAATAAACTTAAGGGCATGTTTACGTCCCTTCTAGTGACGTTCTGGTAGTGTTCACTCCTTCGCCTTATTTACACAGTAGCGTTAAGCCACTTTAATTGGCTTAACCCCGCCATGCAAATAATGCCCCTGTTCACGCAGCACTTAGCGTGAAAGGGACAGGCAACGGACAGGCAACGGGTGTTGCAGTGGGCTTTCGGCCACAACACCCATTGGTTTTTGATGCTGACCCATATCTACAAGCTATGGGCATGCGCCAAAAATGAGGCCAGGAAATACCTGGTCTTAAACAGGTGCTACACAGAGATGTTTTATTTCTCATCTTGTATTACTCTTTCCACGTGTGCTGCATTCTGCAGCTCACATGGATAGAGCAAATCGCCTGTTAACATTATGTGCAGGAAGATATCCATTCCTTCACATAAACAATTGCTACTGCAGCACAGGCACCCAAGCAAAATGGCAGCAGAGTGCCTGCGCTGGCGCTAGGCTGCTCCAGCGCTAAGGGAAATGCTGGGGTGCACCATATTTTTGTAAATACGGTGCATCCCTGCGTTTTGAAACTGATGAAGTGCGGTGTTACAATTTTTGGCATAACACCGCGCTTGGCCAGTTTCTTGTACATACGCCCCTAGGTTTGGTTTTAGCCCCTATGTCCTGGAGTTTATTGGACAACACTTCAAGCACCTGTTTCTGAAAGCAGTATTCAGTTAGTACTCCAAGAGTGAGTTCAGGTTCCCGAAGTGACAAACCAGTTTTTAATTTTTTACTCTTTAGGTCATGCAGTATTGAATGTTCTTTGAAATGTAGTGCGTTTGGTCTTTTTACATCTCTCCTGAGACCGCGCATGTACTTTAACTTGCAGGCCTTTTTTTTTTTTTTTTTTTTAAACTTACAGCTGATTTGGAGAGGGCTCATTGCTTACCACTGGTTGACTTCTTCGTTTCTCATTTCCTTGTTTCTTTGGTCTGCACTTGCTGGCTTCACTACCTCTTTGTGTGTTTGTCCCTCAACTGGAGCATTGTCCAACCTTTCATTGTAATTTTATTATTTTAGTTTTTTTGTTGAAGGGCTCCATAAGAGTGCCTAAGCTTGCAGGCAGTCTCCCTCATGTGCTGCTACATCATTTCGTTCTGTTGCATTCCCCCCTCCCACCCTCCTGTCCCTTTGTATTGTCACTTGCTCTCTTTCCTTACCCACTCCCTTATTGTTGCTTGCCCCCTCCTGCTCCTTCCTACTTTGTTGCATGCCTACCTCCACCCTCCTGCATTGTCCGCCCCCTCCTGGCAGGGGAACAAAAAAAGCATTGACAAAGCCAGTAGTTCTCACCAACACAAACTGTTGGTTTTGTCCATGTTAATAGACAAGTTGCACAAAAGTGTGGCTGCAATGCAACATGGCTAACAAGTAAAAAAAAAATTTAAAAAAAAGCGCTATGATCTGGCCAGAGATGGCTCACTCTCTCTCTGCTAATGCATTAGGTATCACATATGCAAAAAAAAAAGCTAATGCCAATAGAAATGACAATGCCATTTATTTAGGGATACAAAAATAATAAAAAAATAATGAGCAATACCAATAGCTCTACCTATAATATTGCCGAGACCATTGCATTGTAAATGCTTGTTCACTATTGTAAGGCTACCTGTTCTCCATAGGCCAGAATGGGCTGTTAGAATTGTTACATTCTATGATCCTAACAGACCCAGGGAACATGGTAGAAATTCGAGTTTAGTATGCCTGAACTCAGAATAATAAAATACATCTTTTAGTAACGTTTATTTTAATATTCTGTGTTTGCAAATACCACTTTTAGAAAGTTGGTATTTGCTTGCCTGACCATTTCAGCCCGCCTCTGCTATGATGTGTATCTGCCTGTCTGGTTGTGTGAGTGACAGGGCTGGGGAAACCCAGAGGGGCAGGGCTAGGTAGCCTGGTGGTGAATAGGAAGATTGGCAGCCAGATGGGTGGGAGGAGTACACCTGGGCTCTGAATAGGGTTGTGCTCTGCTACCACAATGCTGGCTCCACCTCCTGCGGAGCGGCTGATGTCTCTGCCCTGCACCCTGAATAGAAAGGCAGAGTCATGTCAACAGAGTGCTCAAGAACTGGTTTGGACTGGGCAAAGGCCCCTCTACCCTAGAGGAACAAAGAAATTAGGGGTATAAGTATTTGGACCCTGCTCCCAAGAAATTGGGTCAGATCCTGCTGAAACAAGAAGAACCTCTGCCTGAGGAGAAGGAACTGGGAAAGCTGTAAGGAGGAGTACTGTCCCTGACCTGGGGGATTGGCCTGCAGTGGTTGCCTTGCTACTGGAAGGAGAGGAGAAAATACTACAAAGACTTTTATTTCAACTTGTGCTTAAAGATCTCCAAGGGCTTGAACTGAGCTTGCCCCCTGAACGAAGTCCCAGGACCAGAGGACTTCATCTCCAGCTCCCCAGAGTCTTTTGGAAGTGCCTGCTGCTGTTGTTGGGCCTTCTGAGGGACTGCGTGTCGCAAGGAGCTGGAAGCGCGACGCAAGGAAGAGAAGCGTGTCGCCGTCGGAGCTGTTGCCGTCGCATCTCGCAGAGAGTGTGGCCGCTGCAGCATCGCATCGAGCGGAAGCGTCTCGCATCATTCCGGAAGTGTCTCGCAACGCCGAAGAAGCGTGTCGCCATCGCAGCCATCGTAGCTGTCGCATTGCACCGCATCGAGAGGAGAGTCTCGCATCGAGGAGGAAGCGTGTCGCCATCGCAGCCATCGTAGTTGTCGCATTGCACCGCATCCAGAAAAGCGCCTCGCATCCACGGAGAAGCGTGCCGCCGTCGGAGCCGCTGTTGTCGCATCTCGCAGAAGGGGTGTCGCCGCTGCAGCATTGCATCGTGCGGAAGCGTCTCGCAACGTCGGAGGAGAGTGCCGCTGCCAAGGCCGCTGTCGTCGCATCTCGCCAAGGGTGACGCCGTTGTAGCTGACGCATCGAGTCGAGCCTTCTCGCAAAATCGGAGAAGCGTAACGCATCTGGAAGATCCCGTCTTTATTTCTTTTGCACCAAGAACTTCAACGCATCTGCACCGCTGCAACACTTTCGTTGCCCTGCGTGTCGCATCTAAGGTACATTGGCTTAAAGTGTTGCATTTAAGAACTTAAGAGAAACTAAGCATTCTTCTACCACCTAAGCAACCGTATTGTGTATTTTTAATCGTTTAATGGTCTTGTGATAATCCTATATAAAGAATCCTTATTTTTAATATAAATACCTGTGTGGTGTCCATTTGTAGTGTTGTCACTTGGTTACTGTATGTGTTCACAAATGCTTAACCTATAACGCTCTGAGATAAGCCATGTCTGTTCGCGCCAAGCTACCTAGAGGGTGAGCAGGGGTTATTTTAGGAGTGTAACCCCTTTCCCTGACTAGAGGAAAGGTTCCCTGCTTGTCACAAGTACCTACCTTTGCCAACCAGAGAACCCGGATTCTAACATTGGTGGCAGTGGTGGGATTCTGTATTTGCATTTGTGACTCATGTACAGTAATTGGTGAACACTACTTAGTGAGTGCAGACCTTAAACGCAACCAATACTTGTTGGTAGATTTCTTTTTGGACTGTCTATTTTTGAGCACTGCCAAGCTTAACCATAGTGGAGAAAGCAGCATCCATAGCCTCTGTTAATACAGAATTTGAATGGGAAGAAGAGAAATTGGATAGCTACACTGCAAAGCAGCTGAAATTATTTTGCAAGAAGTTTAAAGTTTCTACAACTGGATGTAAAAACAAGGCAGAGTTCTACATGGCGCTGAGGGCCTGGGTAGAAGCAAGGAATGCCAGTGATGATCAGAATGCAGATGAGCAACTGGATGAGCCAGTGGGTTCAAGAGGAAGGAGATCCCCATCCCCTGCAGGTAGCAGTGTTTCTAGCAAACGTTTATCTCCAGAGGTGTTGGCAGACAGGAAGGACAACAGAGCTCATGAAATAGAGATGGCCAAACTAAATGGACAATTGGCAATGGAACAGAAGGGACTATGTTGTAAGATCACACAGAGAAGAACAGGTGGTTGAGACCATAACGCAGGCATGGCGGTTACCGCCTGTTATTGGTTAGTTTTAATGTGGTAATTGTCAAGCATGTATATTCACAAATGATGCAAAAATGATTGAAATAGCAGACCTTGTAATCCAATTGAAGTCATTCAAGTAATCAGAGCAGTATTTGTATTAATTTCATACTCCCAGTGGTGTGTATATTTCGGACACCATAGCGTTTGCGTGATTGCAGCCAAACCTGTTAATGGGTATGTGCATTATGGGACAAAATGTTAACAGGCGCATCTGTTGACCCGTGTGTATATTGCAGAAAGCACTGCAGAAAGTGCCAAGCTCTTGCAAGACCACAGCAACCCTCGGCGGCCATCTTGGATAAACCACACCCAGCAGTCTTAAACTTGCTTTGCCTCAAGATCTTCCATGAGGCAACACCTCGGTGCACCAGCAGATTCCGACTCTGTATTTACCAGTGACGATGTCTTCCGACAGGCTTTCTGATTCATCACAGCACCTTCCCTGATACATCTCGCAGAAAGGTGACACCGCTCGGCCTTCCTGAATCTTTGAAAAGAAAAGAAAAAACCTAAACAAAGGTACCCAACGCAAGCAAGCACACGCAGCAAAATAAGGTGGGTGATCTCAAAATAGAGACTTGCACCCACAGAAGCTGGATTAATTTATGTATTAACCTACCAAGTGTGACTATATTGAATGTTTTGAATTCCAGGTGGGGATTACAAGTGAACTGAAGGTGTTGTAGGAATTACAAGTTAACTGAACTTGTTGTAAGAGCATAAGTGAACAGAACTTGGTGCCTGCCTGTGAACTTAGTTAGAGCGCAAACACCAGGGCCACTCATCTTGGCAGATAGTGTGAGACCGCAACTCACCTCAGAAGAGAACCTTATCGACCTACAGGCATAGTAGTGCCTAAAATCATTCCAGTACGTGCCGCTCTGGCATCTTGTACTGCAGGAATATTTGTATTGCATAAGCTATGTATGAACAACTGTGGTTTGTAACACGTTTGCATGTTTCCTCTTGAACCCAACCCTATCATACCTACTACACCCAGAGACAAATCTGAGTGGATAGTATCCAATGCTACGACTAAGAGATGAATGTGAGTGGAGAGTATCCAGTACTACGACTAAAACCACGGGCATCACAACTGACATATTTGATCGCAGGTAGATGGGGAATACTCACACTACGGATGACACACCACAGAGAAGGTACACATAACTACAATAGTGGGACCCTTTACGATTGTTATTGTTTTAGGTTTGACAACTGTACCTGCACAACCTGGACAACGTCCATCCAAAGCCCCCTCTCTTAGACTCTAACCCATCTTCATTGTGGGAAATCATAGCACAGGCAGTAACGTAGGGTATATGGAACTGGGTCCCTAACTTCTCTGTGAGGCAAGGCAGTGAGGGCTGTCAGGTAAGCGCCACATAGTTGTAATCTGACAGAATTGCAGTACTAGGAATGCTATATATCTGATTATATATCCATGTAAACTGATGTATGTGAGACAAACTACACACATGGTTAAACAGAGAATCTGCTAACATTGAAGCTGGATACAGTGCAAAACTAAAGGAGCACTACTAGTCAAGCATTATACAGAGGCAAACCACACGGGGTATATGCTACAGTGGCATGTTTTCAAATCAGTGAAGCCAGACTCAAGAGGTGGGAACTTACATGAATTACTGACAAACAGGAAGTGCAGATGGATGGATCACTGAAAATCTTAGAGAAAGGACAGAATGATGTACTTGAGTTACGAGGTGCAGCAGCTACTTTGATTTTGTATTTAAACATTGGGTTATGACCGCGATGAAGTACTGGAAATTCATCTAGATATTGTCACAGGAAGACAATATACACAGTATTTCATTAGTAAGACATATGTATTATATGTGTTTACAATCAGCTTGCATACATTAAGCTAAGTCTGATATATGGATGCTTCTCATTAACGCTCCTGGTACCACTATCAATGGTGTATGTGATGAGGTCTCATGTTACCACTATCAATGGTGTATGTGATGAGGTCTCATGTTATCCCAATGGTGCCCACCATTCTCCTCACACTTCTTCCCCTTTCCCCAACCAACCCACCCCCCTTCTTAACAAAATGTGCCCCCCTTCCTCCATGCCACTAACCCAACTTCCCACCCCACAACCCCCCTCCTCCCACTACACAACCCAACTCCCCACCGCACAACCTGTGTAAATAGAGTTCTATGAGGGCTCCATTTTGTTCTTTGGTGGCAAGGAATACAAGTCCGTTGTAAGAAAGATTAATATTATTAGAATAATTTGTGGTTGAGGGCAGTTTATCCACCATGGGGAGGTAGGCACATACATTGCACATATATTGAGTTTTTACCCCTAAGATGACCGCCGCGGTTAGTGGTCTAGCATTACAAGCGTGGGAGATAAGCATCAGACGCTTCTAGCGCGTCCTCAATCATATTCCAAAGCAGATAGCAGACGCATTATTGTATCCCGCTGCCTGAATCCCAATTGCGATTACTCAAATTCTTGACGTTTGTTGCAAACAGTAGGTGAGATGGATTACTCACCTCTTATCTCTCTGGTAATATATGGTTTACTTTTTTTTCTTTAAAATATTTTATTGAGTGAGAAGACAAAGGGAAAAAAACAATACAGTCAACTTCTATCTCTCTCCCACACATTTTTTTAAAAATATCTCCCCATGCTCATACCACCCCCCCCCCTCTACCCCCAATCCTAGCGAATTTCATGTGGATTTGATTTTTTTTTGTTGTTACATTTTTAGGTTTCTTATTCATACTAGATCAGAAGAAATTGTGTGTCAGATATAATTCCCTTGTCCAATACCAAGTCATATACAAATGGATTTTGTTTCCTGGTTCCCTTTAACTAAAATACAGTTTCTTAACAGCATCTTTGGGTTATCACATCACAGTCAAAGACCCTCCATAAAGTACATATGCATATCTTGCTAACGGCTTCCCCGTCGCTCTAATAAAGTGCCAAAAAAGATTTTTTAAAGTACACACATGGCCTATCTAAGCCAGCCAGAAAGTGCATGTGCATACATTATCAACTATATTAGCAGCCTGATAAATAAAGTGTATCATATCAAAAGGGAGCATACATAAAAACATCTAAAAGCTTTTAACTGTCTTATAAATGTTTCCTATTCGAGCAGCATTCTAAAATATGAAGTACTATACATTTCCCATATCCACTACGGTTTTTTAACACAGAAACTCACTTTTCTAGTACAGTTATCTTAGAGTGCTTTTTACCACAAGCCCTTCCAATTATCAGCTTGCATTCAAATACTAAAAACAATCTTCGCCACCTGGCTAGTACATACAAAGCCTAGGTCAAACATAAAGTGCATGTGCATACATTGTAAACAATAATAGCAGCCTGGTAATTAAAGTGCAATGCTTCAGAAAATGCATACATAAAATCTCTAAGAGTATTTGACTGTGTTGAACATATTTCTGGTTTCAAGTTCGCCCAGTATTCTGGAGTATAGAATAACCTACCCTTCCCATATCCTGGGCCAATTTAACATCCATCGCTTTAGCCGGTACAACTAGCTTAGTGTACATTCGACCACGGCCACTTTCACTAATCAGAGTGCACTCAAATATAAAAAATCTTCGCCCCCTGCCTTGTAAGGCATATATGGCTTGCCCATCCACTTGATCCCTCCAGTTAGCAAAATACTGCAATATTTTTACTCCTTTCTTTTTGGCCTTATATCCCCTTCGGGAGATTGCCATTGATGAAATATTGGCAGATTAGTGTCCAACCATGCTGACACTATGCATATTCTATATACTGCCATTGAATACAGATAAAAGTCCCACCTTCGTCTTTTACCAGGTTATTTATACCAAGAATAATCACCTGGGGGGTGACTTTTACCTGTAACAGCAACTTCTTCTGAGAGAACACCCCTATTTCTCTTATAAGCGGGGCAAGTTCACTGCAGGTGACTAAAGTGCATTAAATCTGCCTTATATAACGCATACCGTGGGTAAAATAATCCTTTCCCCCCACCCATTTGGCAATCCGATATGGGGTATAATATAGTTCAAAGCATGTTTTATAGAACTGTGCTTGAAGATTTGCAGTCATTAAAATTCTTAAGGTGTTTAAAAAAGCCTCTTGAAAGTCTACATCTGACATTCCCAGCATCTCTTGCCACTTTGATGAGCATTTGCCCAAATCATCTTTCATATAGTTATTCAGTAATGCGTATAACAGTCCAATCCTTGGTACCTCAGGACGTCTTAATCTATCCACTAACTCACAGCTCTCAAATTTCTCATTCCCTCCTTCCTTTTTAAGCAGAAAGTCCCTAACTTGTAAATATTTAAAGAATTCTCTATTAGTTAGATCAAATTTCTCTCTCACCTCCTCAAATGACATTAAGCCACCCGATGTGAAAAGGCATCCGACCTGGGTTATACCGGACTTTATCCACTTCTCAAAGTAGTGATCATTAAAAATACCAGAGAGGTCTTTATTCTGTACAAAGGGCCTATTTAATTTCCCTAGACCCACCAAACGTCGTATAGAGGACCATACCCTAAAAGCTGTGTGTAGTGTCTTAAAGCGTACTCTTTTGTAATAACCAAAATTGAGCTGGCGCCATAAACACCCTCTTACATTGTGACCATTCCCTTGTACATAAGGGTAGATATCACTAGATATTGCCATTCCAGAGCTCGCATTCAGAAAGGCTGTATAATGTTTAATAGAGGCTGCCCACCAGTATAATTTAAGGTTAGGTAAGGCCAGGCCACCACGCTCTTTGGGTAAAAATAAATATTTGATCGCTTTTCTAGGTCTAGAGTACGACCATATGAAGTGTGCAAAGATGCTTTTGAATTTTTTAAACCAGGAGTTCATAAAAATCAAGGGAATTGCTCTTAAAAAGTATGAAACCTTGGGAAAGCATACCATCTTAACTACATTTACTCTACCAATCAATTCAAATTATCTCTTCTTTTAGCGCCTTTTTCATTTCACTAGCACACGACTCCAAATCCTCTTTAACTATCTCATCGATTTCAGCAGTTATCACCACCCCCAAATATGTGGTCTTTTTGACAACTCTTTTATCCATACTTGGTGCAAATTAATTAACTACTATTTGTATTTTGTCCCTATTCAGGGCATAACCATACACTAAGCCGAATCTTTGGGCCTCCTTTTCAATTTCTCTCATGCTGTCTCGGATTGTGATGTGACTAATGCGACGTCGTCAACATATGCCAACACCTTCTCTACATGCTCTGTTTTGAATAGCGGGGGAATATCTGCTAAGTACTCTAAATATTTCAAAAAAGGGTCTATATAGATGGCGAACAATAATGGGGAACAAGGACACCCTTGACTCGTTCCTCTTGTTATTTTAAATGATTCACTCAGTCCCCCATTAACCCAAACTCTAGCCTCAGGATCTTTATACAGGGCTTTCACTGCACAAATGAACTGTTTCCCTATCCCTTTCCATTCCATAGAGGCCCATAGAAACTGCAAGAAGACCCTATCAAAAGCCTTTTCGGCATCTAAAAGAATTGCGGCCTTAGGGTCTCCTGCCACTTGCCTCACGTCAAACAGCATAATGATCTTCCTAATGTGCTCTATGGTGCCTCTCCCCGGAATAAAAACATGTTGACTCTGGGAAACAATTTTATGTATCACTAGTGACAAGCGGAAGGCTAGAGTTTTGAAGTACATTTTCACATCCCATTTATAAGGGTTATTGGCCGGTAAGACCCTAGTTCCTCACTAAGTTTTTTTTCTTTCGGAAAGATAATAATCTTTGCCATAGCCCATGATGCCGGTGGGTTCAACCCCTCTGTGATTTGTAAAAACAAGGTCTTCATGATTTCTTTCAATTGTTCTTGGAAGACTTTATAAAATTCAGTCGGGATCAAGTCAGGTCCAGGCGCCTTCCCTCTCGGTAAACCAGCAAGGGTAGCTGTAATCTCATTCCATGCAAGTGGTTGGTCTAGATGGACCCTCTCTTCTCTTGATAAGAGCATCTCAGCAGGCTGTTCCAGATATTTCTCTAACCGTTCTTCCCTCTGCCTTCCCCCCAGTCTTCTGTGTACAAAGTCCGATAAAAATTGCAGAAAGCGGTTCGGATTTCACTTACATCTGACCTCAAGCCTACCATAGGATCTCTTATTGCCTTGATTTGATCCCGAGTAATTTCTTGCCTTGTCCTAACTGCTAGAAGATGACCAACCCTTTCGCTTCACTCGTACATCTCCTTGCGATGCACGGTTGCTTTATCAACAGCTTTTTTCAATAGTTTCTCCCCTATTGCAGCTTTATTTCTTGCGACCCGTGGGCAAGCATCCTCTATACTTTCCTTCTGTTGTATGGCTTTAATTAAATTGCCTTCAGCCTGGACCAAACCGATTTACAAAGAGTGAAGTTCCACCTTTTCAGCTTTATTTTTCCTTATTGCATATTACATTGTTTCCCCCGTATCCCTGCTTTTAGTGTATCCCAAACTGTGCCAAGGGAGGCAGATCCAAGGTTCCTACCCAGTACGTCCGGAATCCATTTCTTCATGTACTCCACATAGGCCTCATCCACCAATAATGCTCTTTCAAATGTCCATGAAGAGAAGGATTTCTCCTAATCGCTCCCCCCTGCACCTCAAGTATCAGTGGATTATGGTCTGAAAGGTATCTGGGGGCCTTTTCGAATGTACTTTTCTGTGTGATCGAGTGCAAGACAAAAAAATAATTTAGTCTTGCATGCTTCTAGTGAGGCGCAGAGTAGTACGTAAAACCTTGATCCATAGGCCTTATTTTCGCGCAGACGTCACACAGTCCATGCTCTTGACACATATTGCATAAAACTTGGTCAACTTTAGATTTCTTGCCTGTATATGGTTCCTGCGATCCCAGCCGCTGACAAGATTAATATTAAAATCCCTGCACATCACTATAGGCAATTGCCATTGTGATAATTCATTCGACAGCCATTCCAATAGGGCGGAATCATCAACGTTGCTACCATAGAGGGAACATAAGGTAAATTTAGGAAAACCGGGGGCACTGCAGCTAGCGATAACCCAACGCCCTGCTGTGTCGGCCTTAACTGAAGAAAAATGGATAGCTTTGTTGCGGGCCCAAATTGCTACCCTCCGAGTACGTGTACCTTAGGTTGTTACTCCTATTACACAATTACACAAGTATTTTTTGGACTCCCTTCTACGTGAGTTTCTTGAAGGCACACTATATCGGCTTGTAGAAATCTTAGCCCTTGAGATACTATTTGTCTCTTTTTTTAAATCATTCAGACCACATATTTTGATCCTTAACTTACTCATCTTTGAGTTTTTTTTAGCTTTACCCCACATTGAGAAATTATTTGCTTCGCCATTATCCACCATACCATCCCTGTGTAGCTTCCCATATTCAAAACCCACTCCGAACCACCCCTGTCTACCTCCCCCATCCCTGCCACAGTGCCCCCCTCTCTCCCCTACCCCACTCCCTCCCACTCCCCCAAATACCTAGGCAATCAGGCATAGCCTGAGTGATGTGTGTCTATTGAACTGCCCCACCATCCCCTCTGTGAAATCATAAAATCATATCATTAGCCGCTATTCAGCATTGCTCTCCAGACTAGCCTCAAAGGTTATTACCCCTCATGTCTTCGAGGTTTCCCCTGCTTTTTCCTTCCTTGTTATTTCGTCCAAAAAGCCCTGCGCTAAAATCTCAGAAACAAACATACGAGAGGTCCCTTTAAATTTAACTTTCAGTCTGGCCAGGTTTTGTAAAAAAACCTCTGCCCCTACTTTCTGAAATGGTGTTATTAACTGCCTTAGCCGCCACCGCTTTTCGACAGTTGCATGGGCGAAGTCCGGCTTGATAAAAAAAGAGACCCCATCAAGCGATTTTGGAGAGTTAGGTCAGGCTTGGTCATACACAAGTTGTCGCAACAGGAAATTTCCCAAAAAAGCCCTTAGTCATTCTAGCGGTTGTTACCTCATCATTAGGGGTACCCAGTGGGCACGTTGGATCTTGCTATCCCAGTCCAGCTTCACTTGTTCAGGGAAGATATTCTTCAGCAAGTTGACAATTTATAGTCTAGGATTGCTGCCTTCCACCCCCTCCGGTACCCCCAAGAAGCGCAGGTTGTTTCTACGCTGTCTATTTTCCTGTTCTTCAAGCTTGAGCATGACACCCGACAGAGCACCCTCCTGTCAAGTATTCTGCTCATTCAGTGATTCAATTTCCAACTCCAGAGTCTCTGTCCACGTCTCAACCAACGTCAATCTTTCCGCAATGTCTCCACATTTCTTATTTATCTTCCGAATTCCGGCTTGCACCATTTTATTTCCTACTCTAGCTCTGCGCCCATCCGCACTCACTTCTTCTTGCATTTGTTGGATGGATCGGAATATCATGGTTAACAACTGTTCTTTCTCTTGAGAATCCATATCTTCGCTTGGGCCCTCTTTTGGTCCTTCCGTCTGATGTACAGGCTGGGCACCCGAATAGCCCCATTTCAGCTGCTCTCTTTCCTTTTGCTTCCTCCATTGCTCTTCTTCCTCTGAGTTGTTTGCAACTGGTCTCCTGAGGAGGAGCTATCCAATTCCAAGAACCCCCCACTGCTGGTAGAGGTACCTTCCTTCCCAGAGGGATCTGACTCGTCGGTTAAAGAGAAAAAACGCTCCCCTAATCCATCAGGTGATAGTTCCCCTCTGCGCTGTCGCACCACATTTGGGGGGCCATCTCTTACCAGGCTTTCATGTTTCTCTCCATCTGGATTCTCTCCGCTTAGTGTCAGTATTTCACCCCTCTGGCTTAGCGCTTTGGCCCCATCTGCACCCATCAACTTTTGGTCCCCTATTTCTTCTTCTTTCTCCCCTTCCTATAGCCTCTCTTAGCAAAGGGGAAACATATCTGGGAGGGTATCAGCTTTTGTAGGGACCTCCCTGGGTTCTGTGCCCCCCACAGTACAAAGCTTCCTCTGCTCCGGGTGGGGGAAGAGTTTGGACCATACTTGTAGTTGGCTAACTGCAGAAACATTGGAGAACATAGCCCTGAGCGTAGGCTGCGCCGGATCCTCCTCTGGCTGTCTTACCGGCTTCACTGCTGGTTTTTTAATTCCGGGCTCTCTCCTTCCTCTGCCAGCGCATTGCTTAGTCTCTGTGGAGCTCCCATTCGTCCCGCTCAATTTGGAGGTCAACGGCAGTACGGGACCGACTCCTGTGGAGCCCGCAGCTCGGTTCTTCGCTGTTTTGCCGCCTCTCGCCACCATCAACTTTCCGTGTGCCCTTCGGCACCACTTACAGGAAATGCCGTTCGCTATCGCGCGGCAAGAGCACGATGCCGTGAGCCGCCAAACAATTAGCAGCAGCAGCAACAGAGCGTCCAGCTCACCGTGTCCGTCCTTTGACTCGGCAGTCCAGACTGTCGCTGGTCGCAGCATCGATCCATTCAGGGGAGACGGTAGGCAAACTGCAGTCAGTCACACGCCATCCTGCCCTTCGTTCGATAATGTATGGTTTACTTGTGTTAGAGATAGTACACTTAGACCTGATTTAGCCTCCTGCTCCCAAGAGCCTGTGGGCGGATTGTGTTGTTTGGCTGTCGCTCTCATGAAAATAGCAATAGATATGCATTGCACGCATTATACCACACAGGTGTATGTGACACCTTACATTTTTTTACCAGTAGTGACAGACTTTATTACGGGCCACTGGGGTCTGGGCCCTTGGTATATTTAACATAAGACTTCTGTCCGCTATCATGAGCACATCAACAGTGCTGGATAGTTTTCATATAGGTCCATTAGGAGAATACTATTAATTTAATACATTTTTTGAACCATCAATCTAGATTGTAGAAGATTAAAACAACTTGGTCAATGTCAACAATAGTCATTTTTTCAATAGCTGAGGAAACTTAGACCTACTAACAAAGACCACCCCACCATTTGCATGACACACACTGTGGAGATAGGTTGATGCAATTTCCATTTATTGGTTTATCAGTACAGTTCCGGCTGATATACATGGCAAACAGGAAATACGACTGCCGATCAATGCATTGCCTTTGCAACGCGGGTGGAATAATAAATGCATCTGAACCACTCATTACATTTACAACGCAGGTTGTTACAACGACATGAGTTAGGTCATGCGGCGTTGCACTTCTTTCCCTACTGTGACTGGAGTTGGAATAGTAAATTATACTATTCCAAAGTCCAGCACCCCCCTAAGCCAAGTTGTTGTAATGACTTGCATTGTAAATGGAATGTGTGGTTCAGACGCATTCGTTGTTCCGCCCGCGTTGTTAAGGAACGCATGGAAAATGAATGCGTGGTTGTGTCTTACAACCAATATACATACAAAATAGCCTATATCCACATTCTACCTAATAGGTATTGTGCCAGATGACACTTCTATGTCCTGGGAAGACTCTGGTAAATGACAAATAGGGTCGAAATTTCTAACAGGGATTGTCTGTTATTCAAAAGAGGTTGAAGGCAGGAATTAAATGATACATACCTTTCCGCTGTTGTATATGGAGTATGAAATTCCTTATGTACATATGTATCTTTGTTAATTTTGGACACCACTGCCCTTTCTGAGTACTGCGCCGTCTTCACCATTTTCAGTTGTGTATGATAGATTATACCTATTTTGAGAATAAAATTGCAATTTGATTTGAATGTGGAAAGAAAGTGGTTCATTATTCACATAAACAAATTCCCACAGAACCCTCTGTTTTGTTTCTCACTAGGACAACATCAGCATATTTCCCAGTATTGACCAGTATTGACCAGATCTGACCCAGAAATAGCTGCCAGACCGGGATCCTGCGCAGCCCCCCTACTTTCCAGCACTGCTTTTCAGCATATACGATTATTTGCAATAACATTTATGGCAGAAAACACCGCATAAGAGTACATTCTCCCATCAGAACCCCCAAGCGCAACTGCTACCGACTCGAGAAACGATGGAGCTTCACTAGGAACCCCTCCGACAGAGCAGCTAACAAAGCAGCCCTCAATACTTACCACTGGCACATCAAGAAAGCCAGGAGAACAGCTGTTACAGTCTGCATTGACACAGCAGCCAACCACCCGAAGGAACTATTCAAAATAGTCAAGGAATTCTCCATCCCGGCAGCTTCAGAGAACACAATCCACCCCTCCCAAGAACTCTCCGACACCCTTTCGGACTACTTCCACAGAAATGCCACCATCTTCAATAACTTCAACCCCCAACCCACTTTTCTCTCAACCTCATCAGGCTCAGCCAACCAACTCATTCCGGCCGAATGATCACCACTTGGTCTCCACTCACCACACAGACCATCGCGCCCATCATGTCATCCATCCACTTCGGGGCCCCACCATCTTTTTTGACCTTGGAACCAACCAAATCAGCACAGGACTCACCAGCATCATGAACACCTCCATCACCATATCAGCCTTCCCGGGCAGATGGAAACAAGCAGAGGTCAGACCCTTCCTAAAGAAACCCTCGACTGACCCCAGCAAACTCGAAAATGATCGACCAATCTCCCTGCTCCCTTACCCTGCTAAAGTACTTGAGAAGGCCATCAACCAACAGCTCACCGAATACCTGGAACAAAACCACCTGCTTGATGCCTCCCAATCAGGATTCCTTGCCAACCACTGCACGGAGACCGCGCTGATTGCTGCCACAGACAACATTAGAACCCTCCTCGACCATGGGGAGACTGTAGCCCTGATCCTGCTCGACCTCTCTGCTGCTTTCGACTCTGTATCCGACCACACCCTCATGAACAGACTCCACAACATCGGCATACAGCAAAAGGCCCTCAAGTGGATCACCTCCTTCTTTACAGGATGAATACAGAGAATCTGGCTGCCTCCCTTCACCTCCAAACCCAAGAACATCATATGCGGTGTACCCCCATCACAGACATATCAGATCCCACAGCCTCAACCTAATTTCCTACACATACAACACTCAATTCCTGCTCTTACTCACAAAGACCCCTCCACCACCAAACAAACTTCTGCAACGCCATGACCAATGCAGCCAACTGGGTGAGAGCCAATTGCCTTACACTCAACTCCGACAAGACAGAAGATCTTCAGGAAAAATATATCCATATAGGACCTTAGCTGGGGGCCAGCAGAACGCGGACCCACACCCACGCCAACAGACCACGCACTCAACCTAGGCATAATCCTCGACAGCGAACTGACCATGAAACAAGTCAACGCAGTCACCTCCTCCTGCTTCCACGTCCTCCGCATGTTCGCAGAATCTTCAAATGGATCCCAGTTAACACCACAAAGACCGTCACTCAGGCCCTCGTCACAGGATGCCTTGAGTATGGCAACGCCCTCTACACCGGCTTCTACACCCAGCTCTTCAGAAGACTTCAGACCATACAGAATGCTGAAGCCAGACTCATCCTGGACCTCCCTAAACAGACCCACATCACCCCCACCTCAGAAACCTCCACTGGCTTCCCATCCAGAAGAGATGCCAGGTCAAGATTCTCACGCATTCCTACAAAGCACCACATGATTATGGACTGGCCTACATCAACAACTGACTTAGCTTCCATCTACCCGCAAGACACCTGCGCTCTTTCTCACTAGCCCTTGCGCACACCCCCAGCATCCGTCACCGCCACAGCAGGGGCTGCTCCTTCTCCCACATTCTTGTCAAGTTCTAAAATGACCTGTCCCACTACCTTCGAACAGCACCCTCCCTGGCGGACTTCAGAAAGAAACCCAAGACCTGGCTTTTCGACAGAGACCTCTGACCTTCAGCGCCCGGATGCCCCTAGGGGTGACATTGCTGCGCTGTACAAATTCTGATCAATTTGGTTGATATGTTACCTTATCCAGAAGGTAGTGATGAATAGAAACAAATCTTAAATCATCAAGTTAAAATACATATGTACTATACTTTTTGTGCATTTAATTTTAGGGAGGTGGGCAAAAAATCGGTTTGGAGGGCCTTAGCCATGAAGGTGTTGCCAGAGGAGGTGATTTTTTTAATTGCTGTTATTAACATTGGGAAGTAAGGGATTGATTGCAATTAATTGGAGCGGGGTTCCAGTTGAATAATCCAAAATACCAGAATCAAGATCTGGATTAGACAGGTTTTGATTTAGTTAGTAAGTTGCAGTCATATAACAAACATCCTCTTTGGTATGTAGCTTGAGAACGTTGAATTGATGCATGATGGGTAAGTTCTGTCAATAGTTTTGAATACCAGGGTCAGCGTACATTCGAGAGCTTGTTTGTTTGGCATATAACTAGAATTAAATGGGGTTAAGCGATGGAGGCCTTGGGCGATTGAGAGTTAAGTTAGCAATGTCTACGACAGAAAACGTTTTGAATTGAGTGTTGTAAGAAGACGTTATTGAAGAATGACATGATAACGTTCTTTCCATTGAGAAAGTGAGTAAAAGAAAAAATGTAAAATAGATGGATGATTACATAAAATCATTGCAATAAGATTACACAAATCATGAAAACATAAAAAATTCTTACTGCAAGGTCTGTTGATAAGGCGAATAAAGTTAGCCACATCTAAGCTCTTAGGCCGTCCTCACTGCTGCCTTGGTCATTAATGACTCCTGGGTAAAGACTTGTTTACACAGAGGTTTCAAGTTGTTTGGAGTTTACTGCACCCACTAATCACTAGTTGTGATAAAGTCCGAATTCCGCGATACATTTCTGCCTGTCAGCTGGAAACAAACAAGTCCAGTAAATGCCAGGACGTGGACTGTGGTGTAGTGACTACAACATTCCATGTTATATCTCTTTTTGGGGGGGAGGGGCAGACTCAGGAGTAGGTGATAATAAGAGCACCTCCTTGTTGGATTTTATTGGATGCAATAATTATCATATCAGAGGCAGGGCAACCATAATCGAAGCCATAGACTCTTCAATAATTGTTAAATTTAGCTTTACAGTTGCCAGACTGCTTTAAACTTTTTCATTTCTACCAAACAATTGTTGTATATCCCCCTAGATAACATTGTATGGTACACTGCCCTATTGATGTAACTTCCATTAATGGAAATAGTAGCCTAAGCAGGGCAACTCGTTCTGTTTGTACTCCAAGATAGATGCACAATAAATCCAGTCTGTGTTCTGGCATCCGCACAGTTTGCAACAACTACTCAAGATTCCACTGTGTTCTTGTGACACCCTCAAAGATGAAGGATAAGATTTTTTTAGTAAACAGGCTTGCATGTCTTGGTTGTAGGCTGGTGTCTAATTTTGTTACCATCTGGCATACAATTTGCGAATTCTTGCAGGACACAATAAAGCACTACAGGACTGAGCAAATCTGTAGTTTTCTATCTGGAGATTATTGTAAGCAAACATCTGCATACCAACCTTTGTTATGTATGGCGTAAACTCTCCTTTATTAACTACCACTTAGTTATTTAAGAAGATTAAAAGCAATTATTGCAAATGTCATTTGGGCATCTGAGATGGTGTAAGGAGGAACTCAAATGGCTTGGGTCTTGTCACTATTTTGAATAGGATGCTCAGAGCCAACAACTTTAAATTCTACTTTTGATGAAATGTAGGGGGAACGCAATAAAACCCAGTGCATACAATGCTATTTTTCTGTACTAAGTAATATGGGCAGGTATTCATATTTCGTGGTCACCCTATGTATCTGAAGAGTATACTTTTAAAGATGCCTAAGACACCGGTCTATACCTGGTGTGATATTTGTATGTATGTGGTATTTGTATAGCACAAACCTAGCTGAAAAGGCAGCGGAATGCTGTACAGGATCAAAGGTAAGCATGCAGTCAGTAAGTGGCAGCTGGTTATTGCAATGTTGCTCCATTGTTATGTAGTGTTGCTCCATTGTTATGTAGTGTTCTTAAAGACAAGGCATTTACCATCACCACTTTTACCATGTATGCACTGCTTTGCCGTAACTCAATAAACCTACAATTTGCCATCTTAGTGAGAGAATGGGAATCTATATTAACTATGTTCAAGGTGTTTTGTCAGACAGTGGTTTGCCCATATTTGAATCACACTGTATTTGTTGTTAGATTAGTCAAATCAGCGTACAGAAATACTTTACTTGATAAGATGGAAGCTACAACGTTTGATGACTGACCGAAGTATCACCGCAGTGAGAAGATTAGATTTGTTTTCATTTATACTAAAATTGTTGGCTGCTATCATTAGCAAATGCAGCAAGGACAAATTGAGCAGCAACAGGCGTAAAGAAGTTATATAGGCTAAAGTTGCTTGCCTTTTTTTACTTTGTTGTTTGAGTCAATGATATTGCAATTTTCAAGTAACGTATGCCTCGTATTTCTGCTGAGTTTTTACTTTGTTGACCACATAGCCTATCAATATACTAATTTACTGTTATGTCATTCTGATTTGATTTTGTGTTTCGCAATTTCAGTAAGCTATCTTTCCAAAAAAGGTACCCAAACTCTGCAAGTTGATGATGCTTGGCAACTGTGTGGTCCTCAATAGCATCACCACCCACAGTGGTCTGGATAGTTTGTGTTTCTCTTACACCCACGTAAGAATATTTTCCTGTGGTGGTGTATTTCTTGTGTATGGTGTAGAAGTGCTGCATCATAAAAATACACAACTTAAGTAATGTATGTACCATATCAATTCTATACAGTATGATAAAAGATCAAATATTGTCCCGCATCATATTAGATCACCAAAAAGCTTGATGGAAAAAAATATCTCATAGTTCTAAGGAAAAGGGATACTATATGTGAATCTTCAGCTGTACAGTAGTATTCAACACAGTTTCCAATAGTGTAATTATAAAAAACAAATTAACTCTCCTCAGTCAAGATTAGAATTCCTATATCCTGATATATGTGAAAAACTCTAATTTGTGACTCGAATTCTGTCAAAAAAGGCACAACAAATACCCACATAACATCACTAGCAATGTTGCAGATTTTAGTCTAATACCACATTGAACACTGTGAGTCAAGAAAAATATCTGGAAGAGAAGAATTCTTCCAGAGTAGTGTATATTGTCATATACGAAAATTGAAACCAGCATTGCCATTTGTTTACAAATGCAAAACAAGGCCCATACACTATTTAATCTGAGTCACTTATAATAACTGGCGATTGTGAAGCTTAGTAGGAATCTCATTGTGATAGCTCAATGTTGGCAATATAATTAGTTTCAAGTTTTGTTTGTCTCCTCTCCCACATGCGATGAAAAAATTTTTAAATCATGGAGGGCCCAACCTCAAGTCGAAGTAGCTTCAGATATTTTGTCGCCTGCCTAGACGTGGTTGGACCTTTGATTATCTCTCTGGGGGCAGATGGCACATAGTTGTAGATGTGCTTCAGGGTTATTACATTTTGGGTGGTTGAGTGCGAACACATTAGTGATAGGGCTTGTAGGTGTCTCTAAAAACTTGTCAGCTACCAAAAGAGTGCAACAGTAGAAGTCCAGCAATGAAAGGCTGATCTAAGTGCAATACAAATACATCATTAGAATAAACCGATGGGAACGCTGCATCTGGATGTGGTAATGACACAGCTGTGGAGATCTGCAAAAGATCTAACCTAATGGAAATCAGCAATACCTTTAGCTCAGTGTATCTATGCAAGAATACACCCAAAGATTCGGCAGGAACCCGGGTCTGTATGGTGAAATTAAGAACAACGGCTATTGTAAACATACTCAGCGCTTTTAGTTAAGATGTTCAAAGTCCTTTACACTTAAAAGCCAAGTAAAGGATACCATGGGTTATATAGAATAGCAGAAGTTTAGAATTGTATAAAATATTCACTTCTTCAAGGAACAGCATGCTTCCAAAAAAGACTTGTCCTGAAAAGAAAAAAAAAATCCCTTTTGGTGCCATGCAGAGAGGTGATGATAAATTATGGCAGAATTCTCATTATATTAAAGCTCTGATTTTACCTGATTCGGCCAGGGATCATGTTCTATCCGGGTTTTGAAAGCATCAAGGTTCTGATTTTGCCACTTTTACATAGGACCTGATTATGAGGTGAGCGGAATGGATTTCCGCTCTGCTCAATCATGAGTGGGCCATTGTACCTGGATTTACCGGTGCCAAAACAATAGACCATATTATACCGCTCAAAAAGCCTGTTCAGACGCAAGATAGCGCCTTGAATCCCGAGCTCCAACACACCGGAGCATTCACGGACCTCTTGCAGCGTCTGGAGGAGGTGCAGACGGCAGTCCTTTACAGGAAAGGATGGCGGAAGTCACTGTGGCGCCCTGCCGGTCATTTTCTTTGGGATACGAGCACTCTTTAATCGGTTATGCCATCGCGGCCGATTCTCTTGAAGCGGCCGCCATTTTGAGAACCTGTAACTTTGCGGCTGCACATCACTGGAACATTTACAGAACCCTTGCGATGTCTGGAGGAGGTGCAGATGGCAGCCCTTTACAAGAAAGGATAGCAGAGGTCGTTGTGGCACCCTGCTGGTAATTTTCTTTGGAATGTGAGCACTTTTTGCTCGGTTTTGCTGTCGCGGCCGTTTCTTCTGAAGCGGCTGCCATTTTGAGAAGGTGTAACTTTACCGCTGCATATCAGTAGAAGAGCGGTATGAAATGACTATTTGTTTATTTTTCTCTCATTATAATTTTTCTTTTGGCAATCCCAGAACCTGGAAGACATGATTGTCAATAAGCAAAGAAGACCTTTCTATTTTTTGTTTGCCCTTTGCCTGATGCTTATTATGCCCCTTTACCTCATATCAAATATCGGTCTTTTCCTTTATGGGCAGGTTAAAAATTTGTATTTGTATTTGTACCCAAAAGCAGCTGCATGTTTCCTCAGGAAGTTCTTCTAGTATGGAAAATTCATTGTTGAAAACGCTAATTTCCTCTAAGAGATGGCTACCTCTGCAGCATCACGCAATTCCTCTCAGCAGGCCACCTTGAGTAAATCTCAATCTCCTTCCTCTTCTTCTAAAAGACTTAAGCAAGACCCTCCATCACCTGATAAAACAACGTCTTCAATCTCTCTAGAATTATTGTTGGAGGAGATTAGTACACTGAGACCCTTTGTTGAGGAAACAAATAAGCGTATCCAAAACCTGAATGACAAATGGACACTAATGGAAAATCGTGTCTTTATGGTGGAACAGCAGGTGGTGGACTTGCATGAAGGAACAGCTAAACTTCAGCTTTTGGAGAAAGAGGTTGGCCAACTCCAAAAACAGGTAGAAGATTTGGAAAACAGAAATAGGAGGAATAACATGCGCAATTATGGTCTTCCGGAGGCACTTGAGGGTGATGATCCTGTTTCCTTCTTTACATCCTTCCTTCCAAAATTGTTGGATATGTCATCTTCTACTTCGCTTAATATTCAGAGGGCTCATAGGCTGGGACCTCGTCTCATCTCTTCCATGTCGCCTGCAAAACCTAGAGGAGTTATTATACTATTTCTGCAATTTATGGATTTGATGCTGGTTCTTGCTGCAGCCAGCGTTAACCGGCAGGTGTCCTGGAGGGGGCAGAGGGTCTTCTTGTCTTAGGATGTCTCTAATACCACCGCTGCCAGGAGAAAGGAGTTCCTGGGACTTCGGCCTTCCTTAAAGGCTTTGGGTGCGCATTATGGTCTCTTTCATCCCTGCATTTTCAAAGTCACCTATCAAAACAAGACTTCCACTTTTGAAGATCCAGCAGACCTTTATAGATTTATACAATCTCATAGATCGCCAGACACTATGGAACAGGTGGTCCTTCTTCCTTTTCAACAGCATTTTGTTTATCCGTTCTTTGTGTCCGATAGCCCTTGTGTGCTGGATGTAGTAAGATGCGATAGGTGTACCTATGCTTGTTAAATTGTTTTTTTCTTCTTTTCTTTTCTCTTTCTTCTTCATTGTGGTTATTTGATGTTATAGTAAAAAAAATGTGATGTCCGTCTTCTTTGTTCTTGTCGCTATGCTACCATATTTGGTAATATAACTTGTTGTTTTATCCGTTTCCCTTTTCACAGATCCATTCTATTTGTCTGCACAGTGCATCAGTTCCCATCCGTGTGTGTTTCCGGATGTGGCGCAGACTCCTTCCTCTCGGGTGTGTCATCTGTTTTTGTGTCGTCACCACCCCAGTTCCTTTTCTGCTCCCCTACAGATATGTTTTTTTCTTTTTCAGTCGTCCTGTTTTGACTTGTAATGTTTTCTCTCCTTGCTATTTCTTCCCCCTTTCCTTTTTTAGGTCTCGCTGAGACCAGCGCTTGCGCTGGCTCGAAGAGACATTTTGTATATGGGAATTTCAAAGTGCTGCTGGCTGGCCTAATGCTTGCGTTCACGCGATCGTGCACGCGCGCAGCCGGCCGCCAGCAGCACTTTGAAAACTCGTGCCTCATCGCGATCACTTTCACTTTCAGAGCGATAGCGATCACGATGACCACGCGCCCACACAACTCCCGCTTCTCCCCCTCCCCCACCACATATTTCGTCTCCAGGTCACGGCCGCGGCCAATGCTTGTTTTAATGGTGTCCTATATCTGTAAGTGTATACATATTGTTATGTTGGTAACTATAACAACATAATATATATTATGAACACCCGCAAGCAAATAACCTAGTAATGGTTCATATATCCACTTTGCATCATATTCAGTTTTCGGCAGCGAGCACTTTTTTAGGAGTTATTAAAGTAATTAGCGTGAAAGGTCGCACCCGTGATCCTGTGTCGTCACCTTCTGGAGCGCGGGAGATTTCACGACGATTGCCCGGAGCGTCTTGTGTTATAAAAACAAAAGAATGGGGTGGGGTGTTGAGGGTCTTGGCGTTGTTTGTTCCGTGTGCTGGGACAGTGACTGCCCGGGCGCCTGCTCCACGTAGTGGCAACAACAACCGACTTTAAAGTGGCCTCTTTCGGTTTGTAATGCTTGTGTTTTGTTGGCGGGCTTTATTGCCTGCAACGCTGTTCTGCATAAGGATGGCTTCAGGGGGTAGACCCCAACAGAGGTGTCACTCTGAGTTTTTATGCTTTACATTGTTTGCGTCTTTGACTGAAAAAATCCACTTTCACTGCCCAGAAGCCTGCTCGGTGTAACGCCGGGCTCCCAAATTATAAACGCGGCGTTTCAAGTTATAAATTTTCATTTATTTCTTTGGGCTTTTTATTCAGCGCTACCCGTTCCTAGTCTGCTTCGGAGCGCTGTTCGGTTAATTAGCCAAACATGTCCGTCCCGATAGCGCTGTTATTTTAGGTGAGCTGCCGAGTTTTCCGTGGATTTTTTTTATTATGTGCAAATTTGAGACTATCTCCTGACTGCGTGATTGTTTATCGATGGTGGATATGTTTAATATGTTCACGTGTTTGTTTCTATCACATACGCCCTGCCTCCGTTCCAGTGAAGGGACCTTGTCTCCTTGGAGGGGGCTTGTACTGAAAGCTTGTGTTAGCTGACACATCCCCAGTATATCTCTCGCTGCCTATTCTCTGCTGAATATAGGTTCGCTTTGCGTTGAACCCTGGCCTTGAATGTAAAGTTCAAACCAGTCAACCAACTAACTATCCTCCAGTAAATCCATGCACAAAACTGCACAGGATGCAATCAGCTGTGGTTGGTTGCACCCCTCCCCCCCCCCCCCCCACCTTGGCCCCAGCGCCTTTCTTCAGAACAGCTGTAGAGCGCTCCTGTTTCAACACTCTGCATACCGGAGCTTCTCTCCTGCTCGAATTCTCATAGCGCCTAGAGGCAGAACTGATGGTATTACTAACTCAATAAATAATATATGCAAGCACACCAAAGTATTGCCTCCTTTCTTGTACTGGACTAGACTTTAAGCTGGATGCATAAAAACAAGAACCGGAAGGATTTCGTAATAACAAGACATGTGAGCGCACTAGGAGTCCGTTAGGATTGGGTCTTCTGGGTGCTAGATACTGCAGTGAACAACGACAGGGCCAGCTGCATAGGTGGGGGTATCCTTGGCAAGCCTCAGAGAGGAGCGAGAAGCCAGTAAGGGGCTTTCCTGCCATGTGGGGGCAGCAGCATTGGCTTAATAGAACTGACTGAATGGAGCGGATTGGACATTGCGAATCATCAATGCAAGTGTTTTTGCTACACTTTTTTTGTGTAGTGCCAAGAAGTTATTCGGTGGCTGAGTGGTTTAAAAATAAATTATATTTTTGGTTTAATGTTTAAAATAATATACATATGGTTATCTGTTTCACAAACACGGGTGAATGGCTGTCTTCAGAGCACACAGACGTAAAAGACGAAAACAGCCACGGGTGTAGACCGTTTTGATACCTGAGTCCTATTTTTCGTACCTATGAAATACTCCCAGGTTTCTTATGTGTGGTACAAACAACAAACGTGGCCAAGTTTTCAGCTCTGGGTTAGTCCGTGAAAAATATTCCACAACCCACACGCTCCTAATCCAGCCTGGGCCCATCCATTGCCTATCTTCGCCTGAAAGAGTCCTCAAGTTGGTTTTGTGGCGCACTTTCATATTCCAGTATTTACACTTTTAAACAGCCTCGGTGTTATATCATGAAAGCTGACGAGGAAAATATGTAGAAAAGTGGTGCACGCTCACTAAATCTTAAATGGACGGTATTCGTAAACATTTGGAGTACATTTCCCGCGCTTTTGTACACATACCAATACAAAAGAAAGATCCACGTGGAAGGGAGCGGAGTTAGGACTAATGTTGGAAAAATATTTAACATTAAAAAGTAAAAACAAATCATAAGTTGTCTTTTGTAGCACAAGTTTCCTAAGCCTAAAAAATGAGCCATCTGCTCAACCCAGTCGTAAATAGCTGGAATGCAGGTATTTCGCGAGCACCCGTCACGTGCCCCTGCTACCTCCGCCAGGTGTCAGTTACTCTTCAAGATGGCAGAACGTTTTGTGCACGAGATAAACCGGTGTAACTTGATCCCGTATGTCAGGTGTTACTTGCCAGACACAACGCCGCGTCACAGCAGTTTTAAACAAGCATTGGCATAGCCAATAGGTCTCGCCTTTGGGACCTTATAAGTGTTTAGCCATGCAACAGTTGCATAACTAAACACTTATAAGGTCCCTAAAGCGAGACCAATTGGCTATGCCAATGCTTGTTTCTCCTGTCTCTCTGATTGTATTCCTATACTGCACTTTGTCTTCTTTCTATTATTTACTGGATTTTTCATTTTTCCAATACTATTTTCTTCATTGTGTATAATTCAGAGTAATCACATGGAATATTAAAGGATCTCTTAATCAAGCGACAAAGTTATCCCATCTAGGTAAATCTAATCCTGATTTGGTTCTTCTTCGGGAAACTTACTTTACACAATCTGAAGCATTGAAATTTAAACAAGCTAGGGTTGGCTATGTGTTTGTTTCCCCATCGATAAATAAGAAGAATTGGGTTGTGATACTGGTTAAAAAATCCCTTCATGTTAATATGATTTCTAAACAAATAGATGACATGGGTAGGTGGATTGTAGTAAATCTTATCATAGATAATGTCCCCCTCACTATTATGAATTTTTATGCCCCAACACAATCTGATACTGCTTTTTGGCTTATCATCGCACACATATTTACAAAATTTCATGACTCTTACTACATTCTAGAAGGGGACTGTAATCAAATAATGGACTCGTTTTTATATAGTTAACCCTCAGTTCACTTTTCAGCCCATAAAATACATAAACACTTTCACTCTATAATTTATAAGGGAGTCTTGGTGGATTCTTGGAGATTGTCTAATCCAAATGCCCGGGATTATACTTTGTACTCTGCTTCTCATGGTTCACTTTCATGACTGGATCATATATTTCTCTCTAAGTCTCTTGCACAGCTTATCGTACAGTCACATATTTCTCCAATTGTACTTTCTGACCACGCTATGGTTATTACAGACTTGGATTTGGTTCCCCTGGCCTCCTTTGCATCACTGAAAATTTAACAACTATTTATTGCAGGATGCCCAATCCTCTAGTTCGTTTATTAGCTTTGCTTCTGATTTCTTTTCCTGTAATGATAATATAGAAATCTCTACTTCCATACTTGGGACACATTCAAAGCCTCGGCATGAGATTTCATTTTAAATTACGTTTCTAAACAAAAAAAGATGCGGTTAAAATAACACACTAGACTTCTTTCATCGATTAAATCCTTAGAAAATAAGTATTTCTCCTCTATCTCTACTAAAGAAGCCTCCCCTATACTTCTTCGAAAAAGTGCGCATTATTATGGAGGGGGAAATAAAGCTGGTAAGCTATTAGCAAATTATCTTAAGGGAAGAAAGGAACGGCACATTCTATATCCAATTCAACGGGTAAGTCTACTACTAAAAAGGATATTTTTGAAGAATTTGTTACGTTTTATGAATCTTGCTATATGCCTAAATCAGCTCCCTCTTCCTCTGCAATTGTGGACTATCTATACCACACCTCTCATCCTGTTCTGCCGGATTTGGATTTTGGCTCTTTAGAGAATGGCCCTTCTTCTGAAGAAATTGCTGCAGCCTTAAGAGCACTTAAGTTAGGGAAAACACCTGGTCCAGATGGTTTTACAGTAGAGTTTTATCTCCATTTCTCTAGTATTCTTCTTCCCTTTTTGTATCGTTTATTTAATAATTTTACTGCATCTTCTTCTACTTCTGGCACCTTCCAAGAAGCTATAATTTGTCTTATTCATAAAGAGGGAAAAGACCCTCGCAAATGTAAAAATTATAGGCCTATATCTTAATTAAACGTTGATAATAAAATGTTTGCTAAGCTCTTAGCCCTCCGTTTAGAATCCCTTCTTCCCCATTTTATAGGAAAAGAACAATCAGGGTTTATCAAGGGAAGGCTTATTTCTGATGATGCAAGCCTGTTTCTGAATGTTCTCAGTAAAGCTTCTTCTTTTAAGTCTTCTCTTGCAGCTATAACAATTGATGCAGAGAAGGCATTTGATAGAGTAAATTGGGATTTTTTATTTCACTCTTTAAAATGGCATGGGTTTGGGACTAAGATTATAGCTCTTATCTCCCTTTTATACTATGCTCCCCGAGCATCTGTAATGGTTAATGGCATGATTTCCTCATATTTTCCTCTCAATCAGGGGGTTAGGCAAGGTTGCCCTCTCTCCCTTTTGTTATTCGTCTTAGCTCTCGAGTCCTTTCTTTCTCAGTTTCATCTTAATCCTTCTATTTCTGGCTTTCCTTATAGAGATCGGCATTTAAAACCTTTCTGCGTATATAGACGACATTCTTCTATTTATTTCTTCTCCTGAGGATTCGCTACCTTCTCTGTTACACAAAATGTCACTATTTTCTGATGTCTCTGGATTGAGTATCAATAAGGATAAAACGGAAATTCTTTCACTTACTAAATACACTTTAATAGCTCTTACTCTCTTACCTGTTATCAGTGGTCTACTTCTGCAAAAATTAAGTATTTGGGGATATGGTTCACAAATTCCGTCCCAGATACCGTTAAGATCAATTTTACAGAACTTAGTATTAAAATTAATAGGATTCTTACCTCTTGGAATCCATTATTTTTATCATGGTGGGTTCCTATCTCTTCTGGCATTACTGAATTTTTGAAAACTGGCCCTAGGGCTTTGGCTATTTATAAGGATTTCTCTCTTCCTGGCCCCTCCAGGACCAAATCCATGTCTTAGCTTTTATGGGAGAGAGATCTTGAAGTTTCTTGGACTAGCTCTTTTTGGAATAAGGTATGGGCACGCATATATAAAATCTCACGTTCTGCTGGTATTACACAATTTCTATTTTTTGGTTATCATCACCTATATTTTACTCCCTTGCAGTGCTCCAAATTCTCCTCCAATATTCACGCGAAATGTTGGTCTTGTGATTTTCCTGATGCAGATTTAGTGAATATCTTATTCAATTGTCCCAATACCTGTAATTTTTGGTACAAAATTTGGGCTCAGATTAAGAGGGTTTTTAATTTTGATAGCCCTTTTAATATTATTTATCTCTTTTTGGGATCACTGTCCAATTTGCTCATTCCATCTTTCCCTAAAAATAAATTATTAGATATTCTATTAGCGATTGCTTTTCACCAGATTTGTTTGAATTGGAAAACATCAGATAAGTTATCCTATAAAGTGTTGTGGGATTCGGTGAGTTCCCATCATAAGTTAGCTACTATGTATGCTATACAATGTACATCTTCTCATAATGTGCAATTATTATAGTTACCTCTTAGTTCATATCGCAACAAAATTGAAAGTTTTGTACCAAGTATTGTATCTTTATCTTCAAAATGTTCGTCCTCCATGAATTTTATCCCTCTGTCCTCCTTTTATATTTAATTACATGTTCTGATATGTTAATAGGTATAATGTTTATTATATGAGATTAACTTAGAGGTAAACTGTTGTCAGTGCTGTCAAATATTTATGATTCATCATTTGATCGCTCCTTTGCCCTCCCTCCCTCCCTTTCCTCCCTTTTCTCCCCCTATCTCAGAAAACTATAAAGACTTTTATGGTTTTCCTATTGGTATCTAATACTGTATTTTCAATTCAGATTATTATTGTTGCTCTTTTGTATTGTTAGTATGCAGTATATATTGAAATTAATAAAGTCTTTTGAGCTTCCCAAAAAACCTGTTCAATTGAAATTGCTTTAGAAGCGAGCTGTATTGGAACTTGGACCCGTTCTACTGTGCCCTTCCATCCGACAGACACAGCTCTTAAAGAGCCAGACTGCATTGTGCCCTCCCCTCCCAATGATCCTCCTCCCGCAGAAAATCTCTCTTTTGTGTTTATCACTTGCTTAGATCATGTCATAAATGTGAGCTATAAATCTCACGAAAAGGAAATACCTTGCATAATTCAGCCTGGTAAATCCGGGTCTATACAGTTATCCCCTATTCCACATGGATAAACTCATAATTGTGGGGTACTGACGGGGCGTTTTTTATGAGTGAAAGTATTCTGGGCAAGACAAGACCTTTAAGTAAATAGGAGGTGGTAGTTCCATTGTTGGAATTCCCTGTGAGTCTCTGCACACCCACAAATGTACATCTTTATGTGTATTCCCCAACTCCTCTCCCACCTCTTTCCACATTGGAAAAGGTTGGAAATGTACTCTTGACAACGGTAGAAGTAAAACGTTTTTCATGTTGCAAAAAAGAGAGTGTATGGAAATTTAATTTGCAATTCCTCAGCGGAATTTTTGCATGAGCAAGTATTTGGCTGTATATTTGCTCATACGAATATGGATATCACAAAAGTTTGGTAGGGGTACAGTTTCCAGGCCTACTTTTGTAAACTCTTGTACGTTTGTGAAAGTTATAAATCTTTACTGATTCAAGGGAATATACTTAAGGGTGTACTTTTGAGACTGACTTTAAGAAATGGATCCCTAATTTATTTTTATGTTGCACATAATGGTACCCGTAATGGTTTTACTCAAATTTTCCAATATGAAACTTTTTTTAAATATTGGCTTTCATCCAACATGTTTTACTAAATGATACTGCAAAAAATTTTTTTTTCAAGTTACATTTTTAGTGAACATTTTATTTCGAAAGCAATTTATCACCAATCTTGCATTCATACTTATGCATATATTTGCAAATAATCAGAGAGCATTCTGTGAGCATTATAAGTAGCGTCAAATTGTTACATTTTGAAAGCATGGACATGTTTTTATACTAGAACCACTGTCAGTAATACAAGGTGAGCTCATAGCATTGTCTTGGAGCACTCACTTTAATAGTAAAGGCTTTTGTTAATTAATCTTATATACTAATTTGATTTACTTATACATATGGATAATAGAATTCCCTTAGTGGCAGATAATCCTCTTTCACAGATCCATATTGCGGGACTGTAAACTGTCAGCTAAATGGTTTGTGCTGCAGTTGGTTGGGCCTACTTTTCCATTGGACAAAATAAAGAAAGCCTTTTGTACTTCACCCCAAGTAATATGTCCTGGGCAATAGGTAAGAGAAATACCAGCCCCCTTAGGGGAATGTGATTGCAACACTATTGCTCATATAAAGGAGTACAGGCATATGCAAATACCAAAGAAGATTATGACATTGAGAATAGCGAGTGGTAATGGGTGCAAAAGCATGGTCTGTGTCCATCACACGAAATAGTTATAAATCAATCAATTCAATAGGATTTATAGAGCGCGGCTAATCACCTGCGAAAGTATTCAGGCTCTGAATCAAAAAGTGTGAAACGTCCGCTTACGACCATAACAAGTCTTCTTTGTTATCCATAAAGTTTCTAGTTACCAATTGACATAGATCTGTCATTCATGGTAGCTATGGGATGATGTCGAGCCCATGCAAGACAGGATTTTCTGGAAGCTCTTCCAATCTTGCACACTATTGGTCCCGTTTACCCTGCGCACCTTCTAGCCCTCAAATCATCTTGGGAAACATAGAAAAATATTATCTTGTCCATTTTACCTTATGGATCCTGACACAGTTCATTGTCGACCAACTTTGTTGAGAGACCATTACAAGTTTCTAGTTTGTGATCGCCCTCCTCGGCTATTAACGTGAATCCTGATGCTCTCTATCGTTGACCCCTTTTTCAGGAGATTGGTATGCTCCTTTTGCTAACTACTCATGTGTGGAGTTGGTTTTAACTGTGTCTCATCAATTTTCATTTGTCTAATTCAGGTGATGTCCTTAATAGCTGTCTCCCATTCTGTAAGTACCCCTTCTCTATGATTCGCACAACTGCACCAGCAGATTAATCAGAATGTGAGGCTGCTCAGATGCTATATGAGAGCAGCCGCAGAGCATAAATTCACAGTGTGGCTGATTCAGAAAACATCAATCATCTGTAGGATAAAAAAATCTACATGTTATAGTTTGACTGACACTTTTGTGTATTTGTAGCCTAATTATGGGTACAGTTAAATGCAAGCAGCGGAGAACAAAGTTGGCAAGCCACAGTAATGGAGGTGGGGGAAAAATATATACATATGTAAAAAAGGAAGGGGAACCATATACCAGCAGAAATATTGTACTATGAGTCTTCTGAATGGCCCAGAGCAGCTCTCCTTGGGTACCTCTAATGTTATATTGGATAGGCTGTAGGCACTGCCCCTCCGGGAGGGAGCTAATGTGGACCGGTGCTGTGGATAAGGATAATCCTGGTGCAGCCAACTCTGAGTGGCTGACTATATTTGGCGGCGTTTGTGGGGAAGGAGTTTGATGGGTATAAAAGCAGATACTATATTACGCTGTTGACCTGACATCTCTGTGAGGTGATCGCCTTGACACTCTGAGTCACTGTGATGGTACGCCGCCCGGCCCCCGGGATGTGGGCTGAATGGCTGTGTGCATTGTTATAACGACAGATGAGCTTTGAGATGTCGTGCGTGTATAGGTTGACTTACTGGATGCCTTGTTTACAACTCTGCAATAAAAACATGTTTAAAAAAAAAAAAAATGAGTCTTCTGAATGGTGACCTTACCATGGCTGTTGTAGTTGGAAGCAATGTTCAAATACTCTGATCCAATGGCTGAACAGGGCCAAACACATTCACTTTGGTGACTATATGTAATGGTCTTTTATCTTAGACAGCCTTACCTAGAAAATGCCCTGAGGATAAGTGGAGGTAGTCACTAGACAATGCACATGGGGTGGTTCAAGCATCAGATTAGTGGGTTGACTTGAGATTATGGTTGAGTGACGGTTTAGCTCGTCCTATCTGACATGCATATGCGGGCATAGCGGAGCAAAGGACAACCTGATCACAAGTCAGAGGACACTGCTACACTAAACAAAAGAGGAAAAAAGATAGGGAAGAGAACACTGCAGTATAGATTACAATCCAACCAATGGCAAATCTCAGGTACCACAGATTGATCATTTTCAAATATAAAACATTTTCAACTATTTAAGCATAGGTGAATGCCATACAAAAACCTCACTGCTACATTAAGCCTTTTTTATACAATATATATGAAGTAGTGCCTCTAAGGTGTAATTTTAGAAGAATTCCAAGCACATGGACACCTACTGTGTAAAAACAGACTTTTTTAGCAAAACTTGATTTTCACTCGGCATTGCTACTTCTTAATATTGGTAGTGTATTGTAATAAATTATGAATAATGCCCTTAAGGATCTATTAATTTATAAGGGTCATAGAGGGCATCCACCAAGTGAAAAGGCAAGATATCATTTGCTTATCAAAGGAAAATCATTGTTCAAGACGAAATTTCTCTACAACTAGCAAAACAAGTGAATTAGTCTTTTAACAATGATCAAGTATGCAAAGTAAAAAGAGCTTAAATGAACGGGCAGAGCACGTTTAGAACTCCTGGAAAGGAGGATATTTGGTAATTTTGGAGTTGTCCGAAAAAGTGAGTGGAAAAGCACCTGATGTTTTACCATCTGGTATTGGAAAAAGAAAAATAAGTCAATCAAGCATATTGAAGACATATATGTTGATGCTAACAGCAAGTATTGTTCCACTTGATTGTTTTTAGACAGCACAGTGTTCTTTTTCCAGGGAGGTTGATGATCAAGTAAGCCCACTAGCAGTAATTGCTGTGTTTTCCATTTTTGTTGAAATCAGATCTGTGCTCTGATACCTAACCCTATTCTGAGTATACAGTAGCTACCACCCTCTCATCCCAGGCAGCACAGTCACTGACTGTGGTGACAGTGTGGTTCTAGTCAGACTTGTGTTTTTGAACTGTATCCCTTTGGAGATCTGCCTACCCATGCTCCCTGAAAAAGGATCTGTTCAGTCCATGTAACTGGGGTCCTTGGCCTTCATAATATCTTGGTCATATAAAAAAGGATGCCGGCTCTATGATTAGGATTTTTAATGGACTGGGGGAGCAGAGGGGCCCAATGCACAAAATGTTGGTTTTCTTTGTGCTGGGGTGATCATAGCCATCTTGGGGGGACCTTCTCTGCACTGGGTTCATGGATCATGTCCATATTTATCTCCCACCCCTCCCCATGAAACTTGTTTACCTTGTTGGGGGTTATTTTTGTTTTAGGACATGCTTTTTCTGCCTAGGTAAAATTCACCCTGACCCTGTTTCCTGGGTTGTGCCTATGTCCCCTGACATGTGGAACAGAGCGAACCTTCAGATGGAAGCTAAGACACATGATAGCTGAACCTGTTGGACTGGTCTCGGTGAGGACACTAGACCGAGAGCCCTTGGTAACTGTCCAAAAGCAAGGTAATCCTCCACTTCTAAATAAAGCAGAAAATCTGATTTGTTCTGGCAATCCACCCTGACCAAGAGAGGGGTGTAAGTATTGACCAGTTCAGCTAGTACTAGGGGCATCTTTGTTCACCAGAGGGAGCGGACACTTGCATATCTTTGAAAGACAAGACACCCAATAGAAAACCTCTGCTTTGTTGCCGTTTCTGCTCTGGCCTCAGCTCAAGTCTGGGAAAACCTGCATAGTCTCTTAGGTGTCTCGCCTGAGGAATGAAGGAAGACATACCTGACTGTCCAGGCTTTGATTGTGCCTGTGAGGAGCAGTGAACTGATATTTGAGAAGATGGCGCAAGACCCAGCGGACAGCAAGTACCTGCATGAGGACAGTTTGATGGATGGAGACTGCCCAGGAGCTATTAGGTCTCTCTAGCCCAGCTGTCCTGGATAAGGAAGACATCAAATTCAAGGATCTGCTTCATTGCTGCCAAAACTGTGTGCTTCCTAGCTAATGAAGTCCGTGCATATCTGCCCCCAACATCATGAAGGTTTTCTTCCCTTCCCATGTCTGAGCAGATGGTGAACTAAAGAGACCAAACTTGAATTTACACAAAGCACATGGAAACTGTGACTGAGCTAGTTGCCTAAGGGCTATTAGGTCAGCTATTTTGCATGGTGTAGATGTGACCCTGCCCGGCTTAGAATATAATGTGGCTCAGGTCACAGCAGAAGACTGTTGACTTGCCTGAGGCATCTCGGTGTTCAGGAGTGGAGACTGAGGTGAGATTTGGTGCTTTGCTGCTGGGTCGATAATTGTTGAAAAGACAGAGAACTGCTGCACCATTTGATTGGGTGGTGCAGAGTGGCTGCTTGCTGAGGCAAGGTAGAAGGCTAGGTGGGGCTGAGTCAAAAGAAAAAGGTAACATTTTAGAGATCTTGGATTTTTGAACCTCCTTGAACCTTTTGAAGAAAATTCAATTGAATCACGAGGTACACTAAAGTTTTTGAACTATATTCAACAGAACTGAATTTAATAGACTGATACAGAACTGTGGGAACTGACGGAAAATGGGTTAGAATTTGACTTTAAGGTAGTGGGAAATAGCAAAAGACAAAGGGCCTGATTTAGATCTTGGGGGTTGGGTTACTCCGTCACAACGGTGACAGAAATTCCGTCCACCGAAATAGAAATCATATTATATCCTATGGGATTTATATTTTGGCAGACAGGATATCCGTCACTATTGTGATGCAGTAACCCGTCTGCCAAGATCTAAACTAGGCCCAAAGACTTGTAACTTCTGAAGCTAAAATTGAGGGCTAAATGTACATTCCTGTGCTTTTTGAAGCATAGTGGTATTATCGAGTGAATCTTTATCCCTCTCCTACCATACCAAGAGAAACATACAAATATGTATCAACTCAAACTGCAGCCCTAATATAAACATTAAGAATTCTGCTGAGTCCTGCCCAAGAAGTTATTGCTCCAATTCTCATTGCATCCTAAGCCATTGGTGCAACTCAGGAAAGAGACGAGAGGGCGAATGACTCTTTCCCCTAATAGTCTGTAGGAGATAATGCATCCATAGGGAGATCCTCATTGAATCCTCCTCAACCACGTAAGGACTACATCAGTGCAATTGGAGGAGGAAGCTCAGGATACTTTTCAGAAAGCCAAGATATGATCCTCTGTATGGTGTTGAGGCTGGGTCAATTAGCTCTGGTACTACATTTATTTCTGCTCAGGTGGCAGATAAGGGTGATGTAGACATTATGAATCCATCCATTGAAGCAATGGAAAATGGTGGCATCCACCGGGAAGCTACTCTGATTTTACCTACTGAACATGCCCATGGCCCATGCCCTCTGAGGACTAGATAAATCATCCTATCTACTGTTTAGTTATCTTCGGTGACCTTCTGAGCCACCACCATCTAAGTCTTTCCAGCCTTCTTGGCATCTCAGTCTTGAATGTTGAACTGTTCTCAACGCTCCAGGTGCTGGTAGTTTAGGCCATGAAACAAATACAAACCATGAGCCTTTAGGGCTGAAGCATTGACCCATCAACTTGATTGATATCTGTGGAATACTTTGAACTGGGTGAATGACGATTTTTCTGATTCAAGTGGGACAGTGTTTAAAGATAGTGGAATTTTGAAAGAGAGTTCCCAACTTTGAAGGTGCTCACTCTGAAAGCAGTCGATAGGAGGCATAGGAAAGAAGACTACTTCAACTTATTGTAGGTAAGTCTGTTTACGGATAATGTGCATTTCCTTGAGGTTAGGGGGAAGTGGGTAAGGCCCAAAAGCCAATAATTTAGTCCTCAGCTGGGTAGCTGAGTTACTGAACAAATAGAAGAGAGAAGTCTTTGCCAGATCATGGTATTATAACCCAAGCTCATTGTAACATTTTCCCTGCTTAGAACTGTGTTTATCCACCATCCTTCAATCTGCTGACCTGCAATTTTTTGTGGAAGACACTAAATAAAATAGAGGTGCCATCCCATTTCACCAATGAAACAGTAACGCAAAAAGATTATATTGTCTCTAGGGCCTCAGGCAAGGTTGACCACTCTTTTTCTCTCGCTCTCTTCTGTTTTTTTGCTTTCTTTATCAAAACCTTTACTCTAAAAATCAGGTAGAGCTTAAAATATGAAGCGTTCTTCCTGAGGTAAAATAGTTTAGCTATTTGTTGATTAATAGTCTTTTTACTGGGCCCTTGCTACATAAAGACACAAAGTGCACCAGATCCAATAGCCGTGGTTTAAGTCATACTTTCTACATGGGGCTAATTATTTGACACCGCTTTTAGATTATATTACTCTCCAGCAAATAATTATGCTTGGTTCTCTGAGGTTGGCATGGTTGCTTTTGCTGCTAAAATCAAATAGGGTTGCAGCAATATCAAGTTTTTATTTTGGTCCAGTGAACCATTGTCAAAAGTTGCAAATCATAGACGGATCACAATCTCTCTCTTTACCTTAATGGAAGCTAAAGTTAAAAGTCATTGCCCTCTGGTAAAAATGTTATTAAGCGAGAATAACTCTTTCAACAACATATTATAAATAGGAACTTATTTATTGATGAAAGCCAAGACATAGGTCTTTCTATTTATTGCCTTTGCCAATGGCCTGTGCCCGATTTTATCATACACCATCGTGCTATACTTTAAGAGATTAACTATAAAATCATGCACTTTATCGCATAGCACTTTTAAAATATGCAGTATCAAAACAAGCACTTTACAATTTGTAGACAACAGCCTATGTGACTTATAAACTGTTCCGATTCCATGATTATGATATAATTCAGATTGGCTGGCAAGAAAGTCGCGGCTATAATGTTTGCCGACGACACCTTGCTATTATCTAAGTCACCCATGGGGATACAACGCATATTGGATGGTTTTAACAACTTTTGCTGTGAATATGGTTTACAGATAAATGTAGACAAGACAAAATTTATGATCTTTAACCCCTCATCACACACCAGACCATCACCCACCTTGGATTCGGTTCCATTGGAGAGAGTTCAAACATTTCAATATCTGGGCGTCACATTAAGTGAAAATCTCTCCTGGGGTCCCCAGCTGGCCAAATCTCAACTCAAATTGACCCAAATAGCTGGGGGTATACTAAAAATGACAAATGCCTCCACTTATAAGCCTATAAGCCCTGGTCTTGAAATTTATAAAACGAGGGCAAGAGCGGCGGCATTGTATGGAGGGGAATTATGGGGGCATGCAGTTAGACCTGAAATTATAAAAGTAGAGAACAGATTTCTGCGGCAGCTGCTTCTGCTTCCCCAAAGTACACCTCTCCTACCGCTAAGGCTTGACTTGGGTCTTCTCCCCATCCAGGAGGAATTAGCCATTAAACCCCTTAGGTTTTGGAGGAGGCTATGGTTGACGCCCGAACTTCTGCAGTACAGAACCGAACTTCAAGAAATATTGTGTTTAAGCAAAGCAGTGCATATTCCCTGGCTCTCTTATGTCAAACAAGAACTCTTGACAATGGGCCTTGTGGATATGTGGTTCAACCCGGCAATAGCCTGTAGTAAGATTTCAGGGAAGTCATTTACTGAGTACCATAGATCTCGCTGCTCCAGTGTTTGGTTGCATGACTCGCAGAATGGTTCGATGGTAAAAGCATTTTTAGAGGTTAAATCTGTATATTCATTTGAAGATTATCTGAATGTGATTTACCCTACTCTGGCTAGGAAGCTTTATATACAATGGAGGTTCGGCTCCCTTCCTATAGCGTGCCTTACCAGCAAATGGTCTTCGTCAGGGGCCACACAATGCCCAGGTTGCGGTATGGACAATGAAAATGAATGCCATATTTTATTTTTCTGCCCTCTCTACAGTAGAGCCCGGAAGTACTGGATAGTACCAATTTGTAGAAATTTAGGCTTCCGGAAATGCTCAGAAGCACTAAGGATCTTTAAAACTGATACTGCTGGTCACATTGTGTTTGCACTTTCAAAGTTTTTGCATACTGTTTGGATCAAAAGGAGTTTTGTAATTTCAAATAGTGGTTAGTAGTTTTGGTCTATATTAGACGCTGAAATTGTAGTTACTGCCCCATTACTGTATGTTTTTATTGTACATATTTTTTATCTGTTCTTTTATGGCTGAAACATTCCCGAAATAAAGATTTATTGATTGATTGATATAATTCGCTTAGATTTGAGCCAACATTGGGACACTGAGTTTGAAATTACTCTGACTGTGAAAAAGCGAGGGAATGAGCTTGCCATGAGTGAATTTAGGAAGTAATAATTCCTTTACTCACAGACAAAAACCATGCTAATCTGCTGTGCAAATATAGATTTCGTGATTTTTATTTACTACCACTCTTTGTTTCTTTTGAAAGGATTGTTATTAAGTGAATGTATTCACACAGATGGAGTTTGATTGTTACCTTTGACTCAACAAAAATCAAAAAAACTACAGCAACCAGTTAATTTTGGGCCTCACCTAGGGCCTCATGTAGGTAGCCAAATACCGGTCGGTAATGGCCGATTTTCGGTAATTATACCGTTACCGACCGGTATTTTGGCTATTGGTATGTAGGGGGACGAATTTTGGTTTCGGAATTTACCGAATCGGTAAAATTACCGATTCGGTAATAATACCGAATCGGTAATGTTACCGAATCGGTAACTTTTCCGAATCGGTAATTTTACCGATTCGGTAAATTCCGAAACCAAAATCGAGATGTAGGGGGAGTGTGTGTGTGTGTTTAAGAGTCGGTATTTACCACCAACTTATAGTTGGTGGTAAATAATTAATGTATGTGTTAATGCATTTTTACGCGCGTAGCAGTGTGCAATGTGGCATACATACATGCCCTTAGGGCATGTATGTGTGCCACATGTGCACACATGGCCGAATCAGGGGTGCAACAGGGTGTCAATGTGACACCCTGCCACCCTTGTATGTGTTCCCCCCATTACCGAATCGGTATTTACCGATTCGGTAATGAGGCATACCTTCCCATCAATGGGAAGGTATGCCTCATTACCGAATCGGTAAATACCGATTCGGTAATTACCGAATAGTAACGAATCGGTAAAAAATACCGACTCATTACCTACATACGAGTTACCACTTCTAAAATACCGATTCGGTATCGTTCGGTATTTTAGAAGTGGTAACTGGTATGCTACCTACATGAGGCCCCTAGTGTGAACTCGTTTTGTACTACCCTTTTGTCCCCAGCTACAAGACAAAGGGGTCAGTTGCTTCGTACTGGCCCCAATACCCCCTTTTTTTTAAAAAAAAAACAAAAAAAACACTTTTTGTTAAGGAAGCAGTTATGTAGTTGTCTATTTTATCGATAGGCTTATAGACAATTCAAATGTGGCTGCTTGATTTTTTGTTTTGTTTCACTTTTTCTCTTCTTATTTTTATATATAGTTCTATAACTTGAAATCTCGAGGGAGGTCAAAAAGTGTTTGTTCTTTATGTCACCTCAAAAGATATATCTTGAGGTATGCGGAATTGTGAGTTTATAATGGATCTAATACGTAAATAATGAATTGACATGAGTACCGCTGAAATTAGTTTAATATAACATATAGAAGTGTGTTTATTTATAGAGTTTGGTTAGGCCACATTTTGCTGAAACCTCCATATTAGTTAACATGGATGCTGTTCTGATGCTATATTTTCATCTCACTCCTTTTTTTACCCCTCTCATCTAGTCCCCCTGCGCATCTTCTCTCCCTACAGGCTCCACAGAGCGAAGACCTAATTATGTCATAGAAATGTTCCTAGTGTGCATGTATTGTGAATGAATTTCCTTGTGTTCCCTATGTTACTTTTTCTGAAGGTCCTTCCACTGTAGTTCCGTTGCTGGGCTTAACAAGCTCCCACTGGTTTATAGTCTGTTGTTTAGAAATGTTTCTTATTAATTAAACTTCACATGACAACGTGACGCAAAAGATGTTCGATGTTTTTTTTAAAGTGGGTTAGTATAAAGCTCTAATAATGTGATGTGTTATACTCTGTTTTCAATATTTGTTACTTTCAATCATGCCACAATGAAACTGCAGTTTTCTCTCATTTGTTAGGCATGCATTGTGTATAAGAACCTCCTTGATCTTGGGGGTGAGCCAGAAGACTTTCCTGTTCTACTAGAGATTCTATTAGAGGTTTTAGATTTTCCTCTAGGGATGCTGCCCATTTTTATGATTTTGTTGTTCGTTTGGGACTTAGAATATTTCTGATTTCTGCTTATGTACTTTGCATTTTAGCCTTTATGGCATTCATCGTTTACTCTGTACAGCTGATTTTTTAGAAAACCCTTTAAATTTTCTAGAACAATAACCCACAACTCTGAAGGAGTCATTTCGAAGCTGTACACAAATGTACTGATGTGACATAAACTTAATACAATATTACAGAAAAACAGAGGAGAAACTTCATGAAAACAGGATCAATATAAGAGGAGCCCCATTGGAAATAATAGTAGTGCAGGGGGAAGACACTGGCCCAGCGAAGGAACATTGCTGACCCATTAATGTGAAACACACCTACGATCAGGAGGTGATGCCCCGTCAGCACACTAACCATTGCGTACAACCAGATAACCATTCTAAGAAAGGAGTGCATAAGGTTTTTGTAAATTCTCGTTAATCACCATCAGTAGCACCCAAATTTAAGATGTCTTTTTTTTTTTTTAAAGACCTTTATTGTTATGTTTACCAATACACAGCTTTGGCCTACAACCCCTCGGGCCGGCCGCATATTTGCATACATGCACTTTATCTTATCTAACACAGCCCATTGCCGTCAACCCGGGGGTACGGCGGCGCAAGAAGGTGCATTCGTATCACCAGTTCGAGAAGGATAATGCAGGCCTCATTTTCTCTATGTACAGCCATAAACAAGCGGAGAACTCCCAATGGCGCCGGCGCCTAACGATCAACTAATCCCCCCCCCTCCCCCCCAAACTCCCTAAAACCAGTCACCACTCGAACCGTAGAAACACTCCGTACCCATGGGCGACCGCGGCACCCACGTTCAGCCCCAGGAGCCACTAAATCGTGGGAGTCCTATATAGCCCCTGCGTCATCCTGCTCGACGGCAGGCGGCTCGCAAATGCCACCCCTAAAGTCATTCCATTTGGACCATACTTCCCCCCATTTCCTGGGGCACCCTCTTGCCATATATACAGTCTTTTCTCGCAGCATGCACCAGTCCATGTCGCCGTGCCAGTCCGAGAGTTTTGGTGGAGTAGGGCTTCCCCAGAGTCTGGCAATGTTCCTTTTAGCCACCATTTGACCAAGCGTCACCCAGAGCCTTCCCTTCGGTGGCAGGTCCGTTGGCTCCCATATGTTAAGGAGACACCTCTTGGCCTCCGGGCGAATTTCCACCTCCCATACCTCCTCCATACACTGTACCACTCTTCTCCAATAACGTTGAATCTGGGGGCAGTCCCACAACACGTGGAAGAAGGTACCCGTACCCCCACATCCCCTCCTACAAAGAACTGTGTCTGCCCTACCCATGTTGTGTAACCTAGTACAGGAGAAATAGATTCTGTGTAACAGCTTGAGTTGGATCAGGCGCAGCCGGGCAGATATCGCAACCTCCCTAGGGGAGGCTAACGCATAGAGCCATTCCTCGTCGTCTATCTCAAGCCCGTCAGCGACCCACTTGTCTCTAAGGGGCAGCAGCAGATCAGGGGGGTTGTTAATTAGTTTTTTGTATGTGAGGGAGATGGCGTGTTCTGGGAGATACCTATCCAGTAACCTATCTTCCAACGGGGAGGCTTGCGGCGGCTTAGTTTCCGGTGGAATATTGGCCTGTAAGGAGTGCCGCACCTGCAGGTATCTAAAGTATTCAGTGTGTGCCAGCTCATATGTGTCCTGCAGTTGGGCGAACGTGCGGATCCCCGTGGGGCCCCAGATGTCTCTGATTTGGGAGATGCCGATCAAGTCCCAGTTGCGGAAGCCCTTTGTGCGTCCAAGATTGCCCAGTTGTTCAGACGCCCAGAGTGGCGTGGCTAGCGTTAGGACTCCCGCCCATCCGAGCTTCCTCTGGGCCATGCGCCAGACTTGTACCGAATGAAGGGTAGGACCCGTGAGGTTATGTGTACCTCGTTTGGAGTAGAGTGCTCTCTCATAATTCCCGCCGGGAAGCAGCCACCTATCCATACCGAAAGCAGGGTCGTTCCCGTCGCCGTATGTCCCGTGATTGATCGCTGTGAGATGGGCCGCCCAGTAATATTTACGAATGTCGGGGAGGGCTATACCGCCGTCGTACCACCCCAACGTGAGTTTAGTCGACGAGATTCGGGGCGACCCCGCCCATAGGAGGTCCCGCAGCGCTGCCTCTATCGCCGCAAAGTAGGTGTTGGGGACTAAGTCGGGATAGTTTTGTAGCGCATAAAGGAACCGTGGCAACCCCAGCATCTTGAATAAGGCTGCCCGACCCAACAAAGACAGTGGCAGGCGCTGCCAGGCCTTGGCCTCCCTCTGCAGCCGAACCAACGGTGGCTTGAGGTTGCGCTCGTACAACAGGGTCTTGTCTGTCGTGATGAATATTCCCAAGTACCGGAAACCGTCTTCCGCCACCCTGATAGGGCACGCGTCAGGGAGCCTCGGGGGGTCGCCCCGCAAGACGTAGAGATGTGATTTGGCCCAATTGATCCGGAAGCCAGAATTACGCCCGAAACTCGCAAATATGTCGAGTGCCACAATGAGTGACCTGCGCGGCCTGCAAAGGTATAAGAGAATGTCGTCGGCGTAGAGGGATATTCTGTCCTCCCACCCCTCCGTCCATGCTATACCCCTGAGATCTACGTCCTGCCTTATCCAGGCCGCGAGCGGCTCAAGGGAGAGGGCAAAGAGAAGAGGAGAGAGGGGGCAGCCCTGCCTAGTCCCTCTTGCAAGCGGGAACACCTCGGACAATTTGTTGTTAACCAGTACCTGCGCTAGGGGTTCGGTGTATAAGAGACGCACCCAGGCTATAAATTGAGGTCCAAATCCGAATTTATGCAGGACTGCAAACATGTATGGCCACTCTAAGGTGTCGAAGGCCATTGTGGCGTCTAGGGAGACCACCACTGCGTCTTCCTGCAGTCTGTGGCGCTGCCCCAGAACGCCGTGCAACCGTCTGATGTTAAGGGCCGTGTTACGATGGGGCATGAAGCCTGATTGGTCCGGATGGACCAACGAAGGAAGCACTGCCTTGAGCCTGTTGGCAAGCGTCTTTGCCAGTATTTTGGGCTCCGCGTTGAGGAGCGAGATTGGCCTGTAGGAGGCACAGGAGTCTTTGGGTCTCCCTTCCTTAGGGAGTGCCACTATAGTCGCGATGCGCTGGTCGCGGGGCAGGACCCCCTTCTCCTTGCTTCGATCGAACATGAGTTTCAGGTATTTGCTAGTGACGTCCGGACGGAGTTTGTAGAGCTCTATCGGGAGGCCATTGGGTCCGAGAGCTTTTCCAGGGCGCCTATTGCACGCTGCAGTTCGGCCTCGGTGATCGGGCTATCCATAGCTTCACGATCTTCTTCCGAGAGGGAGGGCAAGCGAATATCAGTTAAGAGGACCCTGGAGTCCTCCTCCGGCCGGTCCGACTCGCTCCGATAGACCCGCTGGAAGTGTCTCGCGAATTGGCTAACTATTTCCCGGGGTTCTGTCACTACAGTCCCAGACTCGGTGCGTATTTCAGGCACCACCTTACTGGCTTGTTGTTTTTTCTCCAGCCAGGCTATCAATTTCCCGGCTTTATCGCCCTGGTCATAGATCGTGCCTAGCTTGTGTTGAGCCACTGTCTGAGCCTCCTGAGTAACCAGAGCCCTATATTCCGCCGCCTTCAACTGCAATTTGTGCCTAGCTTCACGATCCCCACCCTCAGTCGCCTCCCCCTCCAGAACCTCCAATTCAGCCTCAATCGTAGTAACCTGCAGGCGCCGCTCCCGACGCCTTGCCGCTATGACAGAGAGCGCCTCCCCTCTAATCACGGGTTTAAATGCCTCCCATAAGGTGACCGGGGAGTCTACGGAGCCCAAATTATCATCAAAGTACTGGGAGATTGAGTCGGACACATGTTTCCTGGTGTCCTCATGTTTCAATTGCCAAGCGTTTACGGGCACTATACCTCCCTCCCGGTGAGTACCAAATACGATGTGTGTACGGACAGGTGAGTGGTCGGAGATACCCCTAGGCAGGAGCTCTGTCTCCCGGACTGTCATATCAGGGTGCAGGAGGGTAAGGATATATAATCTAGTCTTGAGAAAGAGTGATGCGACCCCGAGAAGAAGGTAAAGTGGGTGTCTGTAGGGTGGAGCAGTCGCCAAACGTCTGTGAGTCCGAAGTTGTCAATAAATTCCGCCAACCACCCCTGCCCTCGAGGGAGGTCGCGGGGAGGCTGCCTATCTCGGGTTCCTGACACCACGGCGTTAAAGTCCCCACCCAGCATCAACTGACCCCCGGGAAGGGAAAGGAGCAGCGCACCCAGATCCGCGAAGGCCCGGGCCTGGAGGCCAGGCGGGATGTATATAGAAAGCATGGTAAGTGTACGTCCCTCCCACCGTCCAGAAACAGCCGTGAAGCGGCCCTGCGGATCAGTTCTGATAAGGTCTATATGGAAGGGCAGTGAGCGCCGCAGGAGGATCCCCACTCCCCGGGAACCCGATGTAAAGCCAGAGTGCGCCGCCAGCGTGAAGCCATACCTATTAAGGGCCTGACAGACATTACCCATCAAATGAGTCTCTTGCAGCAGCACCACGTCCGGCTGGTGCCGTTTGAGGAATTGCAGGACTATAGTGCGCTTAAGCCTGTCCCCCAACCCGTTGACATTCCAGCTTAGGACTTTTAGGCTCTTCTCCCAGCGGCTATCCATTGCCCTTGCTCCGCAGGGTGCCTCGTCCCACCACCCCAATGTTCCGGCTGACGCAGTGATGACCTAGTTCGTGTGACCATAAATAAACCCCAACTCCCCACCCCTCCCCGATCCCCACCCCGCGCGGGCCCTCAACGCCCGCAGTCCGGGACCTAACAACCCTCACACTCCCCCCTCCCCCCCCAAACTCAACAACCCCCAACATCCCTGCCACCCCTTGCCCAACAGACCCCCCCCTCCCTGCCCCCTGCTCCGTGGGCTCAAAACTACCCACCGCCCCAATTAGCAGAGCGCCTGTCGCCCAACCCTACCCCGGTGAGAGCCCACCGAGGAACTCTACGTGGGAAGTTCGTGGGCCAGCCCCGTCCTGACCGCCCGCCCGTGGTGCCCAGTTAACGCAGCCCCCAGGTCCACAATACATCTGCTACATAAGGAGCCCGGCTCAGCAACCGCGGGCATACAGTCTAAGCACCTCATGGAGCAAGCCAGTCTCACAGTTAACAACTTTAATACGTTACTGTCCGATGGCTTCTCTGTCGAGCGTCCGTGGCTCATCTCACTGCGTCGTCTCTTGGTGTGTCCCAACGGGGACTATTTGATCTTGACCTCCAAGACCGCTGGCTCTGCTCTCCCCTGTCCACTCGCCCCGTCGCTGACCCCGGGGAGGAGTTCCCCGCGCTTCTCCACTGTGCACCATCTCGCCGTGGGTCCCCCGACGTATCCTCTAAGTCCAGCCACTCCTGCACCGCCGCAGGCGATGTGAAGAAATGGGATTTGCCACCAGCTATGACCTTCAATTTGGCGGGAAAGAACATCATGTACCGAATCCCGCGGTTTCGGAGCGCCGCCTTCACCCCCTGAAAGGAGCGCCTCTCCTGCTGAACCTGGAGCGTGAAGTCCGGGAAGAAGCGAACCGTGGCGCCCTCGTACTTCAAATCACTGAGTTGTCTAGCAGCCTGGAGAATTGCATCGCGGTCTCGATAGTTTAGTATTTTGGCAATGATTGTTCGCGGGAAGGCCCCTGGTTTAGGTTTCGGGATCGGGGCCCTGTGCGCCCGCTCGACCGTGAACAGCTTAGACAGTCTCTTGGGTTTGAGGTGTTGAAGGATCAAATCTTCAATAAAAAGCTCCATACAGTCCCCTTCAAGTCCTTCCGCCACACCTACCACACGGATGTTACTTCTCCGGGCCCGGCCTTCCTGCTCGTCGAGCCGCGAGGCCATCAGCCTATGCTGGTGGATGAGTTCGTTGACCCTCCCGGCGAGCCGCTTCTCGGATTCCTGCAGGGTCGCGATGTCAGCTGCATTGGTTTTAGAGCGGTCGGTGGTGGTCCCCAAGTCAGCCCGGAGCAAGTTAACTTCTATTGTGATCTTATCCATTTTCGTCTCCAGGTTGGTGCCCAGGGTTTGAATTGCGGCCATTATGGACGTCAGGGAGGGTTCCGCCTGGCCTGCCGCCTCCTTCGCCGTCCTTCCAGGCTGCGCCGCCGGTTTGACCACCGTGTAGTTGTCAAGTTTGTTTGACTGGGTCGCGGCTCCTCCTTTAGGCCGCATGGCGCCACCGGTACCTCTGGGGACAGCGTCCCCTCTTCCTCCCTTGCTCGGAAGCGCCCGTAGGGGGCCGCGCCAGCTCCGGTCGCCCACGTGTAGTCGGGCGCAACCCTGGCACCGCCGGCACTCCCTTGGTCGAAGTTCAGGGCGGGGGGGCCCCAGACGAACCTTGCGCGTCCGCTGTATGGTCCGGAACCTCAGTCGCCTCCCGCCGCCGGTTATGATCCGCCCAGGCCGCACCAACGGTCGTGAACAAGGGCCCAAGCCGGCGGGCCACACAGGTCACACCACAGCAGCAGCCCCGGCTGGTCTCCTGTCCTCGCCCCTGCCGAAGCAATCCAGAGGTCAGCCGGCCCACCTCCGGGATCACGGCACCTCCTGTCTCAGCGCCGGAAAAGCAGGGCCCCTGCCGCCGCACTCCGCTTCTCTCTGTCCAGCCCCCAGAGGCTGTGGGGGCATTCAGTCAACGATGGCAGGCTGCTGGAGGCCAACGGCCCCTAGGCTCCGCAGGGGAACAGCGCCGTCCTCGGTGGCGCCCCTCCGCACACCGCGCGCGTCAGGCCGTAGCCGGGGCTCCGGGTAGCACAGAGGCGGCCCCGCAGCTCCGGAGCGAGGCACTCGGCCGCCGCCGTCAGTCGCGGCAGCCGCGTCGAGCCGTCCGAGGGTCCTCGGGGTCCGCAAAAGCGCTCCGCTGGATCACTGGGCCCTGGGGGAGCCGGGGGGCATTCACTAGCCAGCCCCACAGCTCGAATTGATGGCGGATGGTAGAGGACACCAACGGTCCCGGCGGAGCTCTGGAATCAGGCGGCCATTACGTACGGCGCCTGGCCACGCCCCCTAAGATGTCTTTTGAGGAAATATCCAACATCACACCACTGAGGAAGCTCTGCGTATATACACACTAATTAGAGAATCAGAAACCACCTCTACAAGTTCAGGAATGATAGCAAGCAACACCAAACAACTGCTATACCTTATTAAAGAAGAAATCAATCAGCGATTGGACACATCAACCCTCATGAAGTATCATGAGGTACACAGATTTCATTGAAACCAACCTAGCAAGGATAACAAAAGATTTACTGAACGTTTGTATGGATGAGTTTGAACCATGCTTTACGGGAAACCCTGGGGTTGCCATGCAGTACCTTAATCCAATCTCCTTCACTTAGCAGGGTCCCCATATCTTCCTCCCATCTATCCCATAACATGGTCAGCTTTATTTTAGATTGCATCAGTAATGTCTTGTAGAGCAATGTCACCGCTGTGTTTCTGCCGTCTGTGGTGCATATAGTTTGTAGGGCATCGTTGAACATTGGTTCTGAGCCCCATTGTTACACCAAGTACAAATAGCCTGAAGCAAGGCCCATACATTAGAAAATGACTGTCCGAAACTACATAATTCCAGGAAAGGTCTTGAAAACCAATGACAGTGCCTTCCTCATACATCTGTGTTTACCTTTTTTTCCCATAACCGAAGAACCCTACAGTCCCCACTGTGTGGCAATGCCCATAAAAGTAATGGAATTCCCCGTGTATATGGGTGTTGTGTATGAGTTCTAAGCAGTGCTCACTTCCAGGTATATCTCAGAGTTTTAGCTGATACTTCCTGTTGGTCGGGCTTTCACTAATGGCTGAAGCAGAAGACCTCCTAGTGGTTTTTCGGAGTGACCCATGACTCTCCCTTGTGTGCAATCGGTAGTTCTCAACCTGGCCACTCACTGCAGCTGTTTCACCAAATAATAAAGCTCAAAGTCTTGGGCGGGGAGTCTGCCTTCATCTACTGGGAGTCTGAGTTTGGCCAAGGACCTTGTACACTTTTCATCCCCTAATACAGCTTAATGAGTAATCTGTCTATGTCCCTAAACACACCCTTTGGTAAACAAATAACTAGGGAAGTAAAAAAATATAGTAATTGAGGTAGTAGAATCATTTTGGATGTCGGGAGCCTTGCCATTACTGACAGGGGCAACGTGTTCCAAAACTTTATCGATTGTGTCATGGATGTTACCGCAGTCCTGATGTAACCATCTAATAGAAGTTCCTCAGTGCAGAAGACACAAACCCCCAGATATCTAATGATGGTTGGTGCACCCTGCAGTCTGCCTCCCAGTGCACCCATTTCCTCTTCATCAGCAAGTCTTTTAACCATGTTGCCTCTAATTGGATCTCAGCTGACTCTCAGTCCTGACAATGTGCCAAAAAAATCAAGAGAGTCCATTGACCCTCAGATATCTGTCTCCTCACCCGAAAGATAAAGCAATATTTTGTCCATATATAAAGAAATTAACTGTGTCTATTTAGCTGGAGACCTTGATAACTGCTTCCCCATTTCAGAGTAGCTACAAGCGGCTCCACTGCCATGGCAAAGAGGCCCGGAGACAGTGGACAGTGCTGTTGAGTACCCCTGCCGACTATGCATATTAATGTACGAGTTCTACCTCAGGCTGATGGATTTGTATACAATAATCTAGTCCATTTCAGACACACTTTACCTGCCTGATAGCCATCATCACTGCATAAAAGTATTCCCATTGGAGGGAGTCAAAGGCTTTTTCTATGTCCAATGATAGGACCAAAGCCCTAGGGGCATCTTTGAAGTCATAATTCTGAGAGTGTATGAGTCGTCTAATGTTCATCATGGTGCTACGCTGCTGGATGAATCGGGTCACCAGCTTTACGGAGGGGTCTATTTATCAATACCTTACTCAGTATTTTATAGCTGATGTTTAACATTGACTGCGGACAATATGTTGAGGGAAGCGTTGGGTCCTTATCTTTCTTGGGTATGGCAACTGTAACAGTCTCCTGCAATGAAGGGGGTAGACATCTCTCCTCTTGCTACATTAAATATGCTGGTGAGCCTAGGCGTCAGAATAGCAGTAAAAGCGGCATAAAACTATTGGTAGTCCTCTCGCCAGCTGCTTAATTGAACTTTGGACTCCTTTAACTGGAATATGAAATCAAGTGGCTCGAGGCTCACTTGACATTACAAGTTCACAGAACTTTTTCTTGTAATTAGACCTGTGTTTGGACAGTTAGTTTTTGGGACAAGGTATATATTTTATATAGCTACTGGATACAGACTAATTTTAGGGAGGGGGAGGTAGTGACAGCTTTTATTAGGTATAAGAACAGAATGTAAACTTTGAACCTAGGAAGTATTATTTCTGCTTATATCCTTTAACTAAAGAGACATGAAAGCTTTCAAACGTTACTGAACAAATGAGAAGCCTCCGCACAGGGTAACCTTGACCATGGACGCAAATTTTAAATAAAAAAATAGTGTCTAGGATGAGGGAACTATAAAGAGATTTGGTGTTGTAATTTTGGTCCAGATAGTTGCAGGACCTTCTATTCCAATACTTACATTTCTTAAAATGCACCATTTAGTTATCTGTTAAGAAATGTCCTTTATCTTTTTGTAAGACAATTAAATTATTGAGATTTATTTGCTGTGTCACACTAAATCTGAGTCTCTAGGCCCCTCCACCTCCTGGAGTAAGCCTCAGCTGCTCAGCCTTATTGCCCTTACTATTCAAGTGCCTAAACTGAAGCTCTTGGTTGTCCCATTTTGAGGGTGCTAATGCTGTGTCCTTTGGACATCAGTGGTTAAACTACAATAACTTGCTAGACTCAGTGGGTACACTTACTGCTAACTTCCTTTTGAGGCGTATCCTGGACTGGGTTAAGTAAAATCATTTCCTTCCTTTAAAAAAAAGAAATCAGCTGTAAAAGTGTACTGCAGTAGAGAAAGATATGTTTGCATTGTTCATGTCAGTAGGTCGGGCCGTAGGGCCATGTCACTACTATTACATTATGTTTTCATAGGCTTTACTATGGCTTCAATTATTTTCCCTATGTCTGAATTTAATCAACTGGGGCTTGCCAGGTCTGCCTCTTTGCAGGCATTCTACTTAGGAAGACTGACACCTTTCTATATTCTTTCCCTATGCTGCCTTTACCTGTGGCATAGACATCACAAGGGTGGTTATACAAGGATGTGTGTTGTTCCACCTGAATGTAATCCTTACTTTGCTGGGTTTGTTTTTTTTGCAGCTCTCTAGGGAGCTAGAAGCTTTCCACCCAGAATGGTGGACCTCCAGTGCTCTCAGGGTTTTCAGTCAGAGGAAATACCACTTCTTTTATGTATTCATATCATTGGAAGTATCATTTGTTTCTGTATAATACATATAATGCATAGTGACAAATGGATATGTAAACTTGCAGTGTTTTGAGGTAACCATGAAACATTCCCTTCATTCTCTTATGTATTGTTACTTACCTTAACATACTGAATACAATCTGCATTAACATCTTGATAGATTACACACTCAAGAACACTGATTTGTTGCAGTTTTCAAAACCTCCACAGTCTTAAAACCCATTTTGTTAGTGGAGACTCCCAAATAATAAAAAAGTCTCCCTGAGATTTGAACCAAAAAGTATGCAACTCGTACAATATTGAACAGCATAAAGCTTGATGCACCTTTTCTAAATCTTGTTCATATGAATTGCAGTTTCAAGTAAGTAACCTAAAATACAAATTAGCCTTTTTTATTTCGAGAAATGTCTATACACCATGTGTGGCTGATGTCTTAGTTCTTTTTTATATGCAGGCTTTACCCCAGACATAAGTCTATTAAGAATTCTTTATAGTGGCAAGCTTCTGAACTAAAGCCTCTGATAAATGTACACTGCTTAAGTCAATTTTGCAAGCCCCTTCGTCGTATTCAATGAGTAAGCATCCTTCTTGCTGCTCTCGGCTTCCTGTACACCCTTGTCGATGCCCTAATGAACTAATTAAGAGGGTTGACGCGCAAGAAACGGGCTGTCTGAGTCTTTGTAAGACTTAGTCCAAGACTAATGAAGAAGCATGCTTGAGACAAGGATTCCAGGTTAAAACTTCATGGATTTATAAAAAATATAATGTTTACAGAAGGCTAAAAGGAAATAGTTAAGTGGGAATTGGCCTTATTAAAAATAGTTGGCAGACCCCTTTCAGGGTGCCACGGGGCAAGCAGGAGCTACTGGGCCCGACCGTGGGGGTTGAGGCCTTTTACTCTTGTTGTCTTGGGGCCCAAACTACTAATGGTCTTGAACAACTGGGCCAAGTACCCCTTCAACTTTAGACTCTCAGTGGCAGGCGTGGATAGAGCAGTCTTGGGCTTATAGGCGAGTAAGTAGATGCAGGGGTTGAACACAGGCTCACAGCTCAAAGTTGCAGCAATAAAGCATTGTCCAGTCAAATACATGCTTTATTGAACAAGCATTGGCATAGCCAATAGGTCTCGCCTTTGAGACATTATAATTGTTTAGCCATGCAACAGTTGATGTTGCACCAAGGATATTGTTCTGCATAATTAAATACTTATAAGGCCCCAATGCTTGTTGTACTTGAGTGGGCTGGCCAATCCTAAAAATATAGGGTGACAAAGCGGTTCCCTCTCTCCTGGGACTTTCGTCCTTACAATCAGTGTCACTGTTCCTGTATTGAAGTCACCTTACCCGAAACAGTCAGATCTGATAACCACTAGAGGCCCCATAAGAAGATTTCAAAATAATATATGTTTATAAATGGAGAGCGAAAAACATCTCAGGATGTATTTCTTACTGATTTAAATACCTCTGCCCACATAAACATCGGCGTTTCCTGTATTTCGAAGCCTTATTGAGAAGGTTGTTCATTAACTAAACTTGTGCAAGTGAGTTGAATTGCATTGCCTGAGGTCATTTCTGCGTATTAATGAACATGATGCTAATTTTCCATTGTTCAGTGAGCTTGAACACTGCATGTTCTAAAGACTCCATTTCACACCATAGACACATTCGCCTCTCAGAGAACAAAATCACAAGGCTCATTTATTGAGGAAGTGACATCAGGACTTCGAACATTGCCTACAACTTTATGTGTTCTGCTGGGCAGTGAACACAGTAGCCCAACTCACGACCTCCTGAGTGAGAAGACACATCTTGCAGTTCTACAGGATATCAATTCGTTGATAAACCATTCACAAACTGTTGACCTACGTAAAGAAAACAGGGAGAATCATAGAAAAAGCCACCCAATGTCTGTTTAACGCTAAAATGCTAACAGGGCTGAGATGCGCGCGCATTTGTAATGGCATTGGACGTGAATTAACAACTCTCTGCTTATTGTCAATATCTGACCTAGACCCAATAATACACGTTTCCAGGAAAAAAGTCACTTTATGCATTTTTCTCTTCACGTCAGATCTGCCCACCCCCGACCACTGCTCTGCATCTGGGTGACATGAAAGATAAAGGCAGGGGCTTACCTCACTGATACCCGGCGCGCGCCCTGCTCTGGGGCCCTTTGAAGTTGCAGACACTTTCGCGGCAATTGATAATCTAATCTCTGCCCGGTCTACATTTTCCAGGCTGCCCTGAAAAAGGAAGGTAGGGGAAATATTACAGCACAGCGACGTGTATTGATTGCTGGATGCAGAGGTCAGTGCGTGGAGGCTGCACTACTATTACCGCGCTCTCGTTAAAGGTGAAGTGTTGCCAGCACCATAAGGACAACCATTGAATGCCAGTTAAGCGGGGGGCGTGGTGTAGGAGAGGAGGGAAAACATGTTTTTTTTTAAAATGCTGGCTTGTATCGTACCTCTAGGCGGTACAAGACCATTACTATTTAGAAGGCAATAAAGAAGCTGTTAATTACAGCTTTTATACCCTGGTAGCCTTAAGAAGGAAATAGAATACCTCAAGTTGCAAAGCAATAGTTCAAACAACAAAGGTGATGACATAGGCCGCATTCTTCGTTGTAAGTAGTTCAACCTACGGTATTCGGGGCATTGTGGGTCCACTCTAAGGGACAAAGGGGATGGACTCTGATATCTACTGAGCCTGTCTCTATGTTTTAGAAATACGGGGGAAACAGGAGAAAAGACGGGGAACACAATTGCAGTGTCGCGCGCGCAAAAAAAAAAAACCCCAAAAAACAGAACAGCCGCGGGTTTACAAAGTGGGATGGTTGAGGGGAGTGCGGCCCAGAGCACACAAAGCCTTTCCCTTGCGGGAGCGAGCCAGGGGCACCATGTGTTTGCAAGTTAATTACAAACATATGGTGTCAAAGCTCTCTCCAGCAAGGGAATCGCCAAACGTGCACACGTTGCCATTGAAAGCAATGCAACGCGTGCACGTTTTTGGGACAAAAACCGAAGCGATTGCTAAAGGTCTTTTTTCCTATACAGCGCATGTGCGCTGCGTAGGCGAGACCTAAAAAGGGACTATTTATATATGAACGCAAAGTTCAATACAGCATACAAAAATAATACACACAGATCTGCTGCGGTCAGTATTCTATGGTTAGATAGGCAGACCCCTGAGTCCCACTTTCCTCCGTATTGGTAGTGGTTTTTCTCCATTCTCGATATGCAACATTCAGGTTTGGACCACTAGCAGGTCGAGTCTTAGTAGTCCTACTTGGACTCTTCCAAAGTCAAAAGTGTTCCAGCTCCTATAGCACTATGAGGCAGAACAAGTTCTCCTAGACCCTTGAGCCCTGCAGTCAGTCTTACCCGCTCCTGCCGAGGTGCTCTATTGGAGTCCCTGAGAGTGTTCCTCACTGAGACATTACAGAAGTCGGCAGCCGCTGCCAGCAGCTTTGCAGGGGCTGCGGCTGGTCATCCGCTGCACTCCTTCTGGTGTCATGGTAAGTTACTCTGACCCTTCTTGCAGGCAAGAGGACATCATACATGTTCCGATGTTTCAGAGCGCGGGCACTTGCATGTCACCATGGCGGCCTTCCATCTCATCACCAGCGAAACCAGGGCACAAAATCCTTGCTTTTCACCGCAGCCCCCCACTGGCTAATGGGGTCACTGACTTTACCTTTCACGCAAGCTACTGCCCAATGGCACAACAGTAATTCACTTTTCATGGCAGCCCCCTCATGCATATGGAGGTCACTGACTTTACTCCGCACACGGGCTATGGCCGTATTATCACTGCCATAATGTACTCTTCATGGCGGCCCCCCTCGAGCATACAGGGTCACAGACTTTACTCCGCATGCAGGCTATGGCCCAAACAGCATAGCAATGGTGGTGCAGATTGGGGTGTACAAATTCTCCCTACTTCCACGGATAGAGTAAATTCACAGATACACGCACATACACTCATCATACGCTTGGGCCCATTTCACTAACATACACTCAGATTACTCTATCAACACTGAACCTGTGGAAAGAAAACCTTCTAAACACCCTGCATCTACACTTATGGTCGATAAGACCTAATTGACACTGTCTTGAGTCATGATTTAACCAATAATAATCAACAATAATCAAAATAGAGTACTCAATAATTGACAAGAAATAACCACCAACACAGTATCTCAAATAATGGTAATTTATATAAAATTAGTTCAAAGGAAATCAATTCAAAAGCAAAATCATTATTCTCATAATTACCTATTCTAGCTAGATGTCATAAATGGGTCAGGACAGGTCTCTCGATAGAAGTCTCTTAGGTCACCGTCCTCACAGCATCGATCCTCACCAACGCAAGTTCGGAAAGAAGTGGCCTCAGAATCCAAAATGCAATGACCACAGACCCTCTCTAGTCTAGTATATTTATAATAAATTTAACAAAAGAAGGCAACATAAAATGTTTTAGATATCCGCTGAACCGCTGAGCAAAGCGAGCAGGAAAGGATGTAGCATCGCTACATTTGGAAAATCTCCGCTCAGAAAAAATCACAAAAAATAAAAAGACGGAACTAAATCTTGAAAATGTTTCTTTTTCATGTTCATATTTCCTCGGAACCAGCATGATGATCACAATTTCATTGTGGCTCCTTTGTCTTCCAAGGACATTTGGATGTCCGCCCAGAGCTGCTGTCCTCACGGAAAACTTTTAACCAGGCGAAGGCTGTGGTCAGATGACTCTCGACCATGTTCAGCAAGGCCTTCTCATCAAAATCTCAGCACTCGAATGTAGGCTTTAAACGGTAGCCATTTTTCACTAGGCCAAAACGTACCATCTTAATTAAAAGAGACAAAAACAACGTTACCACAGCATAGTGATTAAACAGTGTTAACCCCACTAATAACCTTATGTGTATGTAATTATCTAGCCTTTGCAACACAAGAAAAGCATTAGTACACGACATTTAAAAAGCGTTTTTGTGCTTTAAAATAAACAGCACTTAGCAACATTTATTAATAAAACATGCACATTATTAGTAAACAACACAAATGCATCCCCACGTGTAGTTTTCTCTTGTTAGTTCGTATTGGTAAATTAGAACATTTACACAAAACAAATAATTAGTAATTATAAATTATTAATTTTAATTTCTTTCGACAATAGACAAACCAGAGCTTAAAAAACCCAATAGATTTTCAACAGAAAACTCTGCTCCAGCAATCCCCCCTTTGGTGATATTATCACCAAATAAACAACCCCAAAAAAAAATTAGTAAACTTTAATCCCAATTTTTAGGAGAAACTGGAAATGTCATTTTCTTTTTCACAACACTAGACACCAGACTCCCTTTCATCATCCCTCTTTGTCTCCAAATAAACACTCTCCCTCAATTCTTCTAATTCTATTTCTTGTGGATCTCTTTTTCTTTTATTTCTCCTTTCAATATGTCTTTTAATTAATTTCTTTTTCCCTCCCCTGTTTTTACAACACAAACACACCAATCTTAGTATCAATAAAGCAACAATTATACAAGTCAAAGGAAACAATATCTTACCTATAATAGTACTACCTATTTTTGCAATAAAACTCTTAACAGCAACTATTTTATTAGCTATTTTAGTCCAAATACTCTCAGCTTCCAGTGGTACTAATTCTTCATGCAAATCAGTAATATTTTTGATATAGACCTTCAGGTCTTTGCTTTCGTCTGGAATGTAAGTGCAACAATGTTGAACTTTCAATATTCCACAGACCCCACCCTCCTTAGCTAATAGAATATCAAGGGCAAGTCGATTTTGCATAGACATGGCACGTACGGCAATCAATTCCGTATTCACCAAAACAAACCCTCCAGCGGTATTTGTCGATAAGCGATCCACCACTGTTGACAGTTTTCGAATCCCATAAGCATTCAAAGAAATTCCCACTGCTGGAATTAAAGATCCAAAAATGTCACCCACTATTTCTGACCAAGTTTCTCTCTTAAAACGTGTTAGTAAATTAATATGTTCTACATCTTCTATTCTATCTATATGAAAAATCTTTGGAAAGACCAGGCCCACATAACACGTGCCATACCAATGGTCAGACAACTTGTAATAAGCCTTGTTCCCACAAACATAATACACTCCTGGGAAAACTGGATCCTCTCCTCCTCTAAAACCCCATCCTGTCGCAATGAAGTATGTATCATGACACTCACTAGTCCCAACAAAGTATGTATCATATTGGGATTTCCTTCTTGTAATGCACAGCTTACCCTTCTGTGGTGCATCTAAAGCTAAAGTTGGACTAGCTCCATTTCTCAATTCTTTTCCCATCTCAATGTCCCAAATTGTCTCACTCACTTTATATTTCCCTGCCTTTTCATGCATGCTCAATCTCCTTTCCTCCACCATGTTTAGGAAAGCTTTCTCCTCTTCTTTCAAACTGCAAGTTAAATTATTCTTAAAAATATAATCTAATGTTAATTCTTCTTTTTCAATAAAAATCTCACCAAAAATGTTAGCTTCTTTAGCTGGATTCAGCTTTTCATTCATAGGCAATTGCCCAAAAATACTATCTTTGTTAGACATCTCATAATCTATTTTCCCTAGCAAATAAAAAACACTACTTAACACACTACAAGAAATTCCATACGTAGCTGGTAAATGGTGATAAGTAACACCCTCTGAAACGGATGCAGGTAATTGCATACAAACGTAGCAATCCCTCACTTCCATTGTCTTCACATATTCATACAACAATTTCGAAAAAACATTGCTAGAAAAATCATTAATTGACCTATCTTTATGCATGTAAGTATTACTAGTTCTAGTTGGAACTACTTTTTGTGAACTTTTCTCTACATTAGTCTCATTCTCAGTATGTATTTCAAATGTACCTATTGTAACTCTAAATGTAACTAATAAAGCTAAAACACCCCATAGTAGCATCAATAATCCAGTACAGCAACAGCACATTCTACACCATCTTTTCAAGAAGGCACATCTACTTTGATTATTCTCTATGTTAGCCATTTTACTACTTTGACCGTGTCTTTTGACTTAGCCCCACTACTCCACTACTGTATTACTCTTTATTTCTGGATTACTTCAGACAGCTGAATTTCAGACTTTCTCCTTTTCACTTTTCTCCAAGTGATTTCTTCAGTTCACTCAATTTGGATATTCATCACTTTTCACTCCTTCTTCTTCAGCAACATCAAATTGTATCAGATCATCAACAACATCCTGTGCATCCGACTCTTCTCCAATGTCAGTCAGGATAACTTTTAAGATTCCAACAGATTTTTCCTTTTCCTCAACCACTTTTCTCAAGATCCCCTCCGGATTGTCTCGATTCACTGTTTCTTCTTCTTCTCCTCCTTCAGACAGTGCCACATAAGACCATTCCGGTGATCTGTACTTTTGGTTGGGTCTTCTAATTCTCTTTATCTCCTCGGGTTCTCTTGACTCCTTTTGCTCCTTTTCTTTTACTTCATTTTGACTCGACACCTCATTCACTTGTTCAGCTTTCAGCCTCTTTACTCTGTTGATAGGCCAAAAATCTCCTCTTACAACCTTTTTCGGTCTTGTTTCTGTATTATTTCTTTCTCCAATCCAAGTTCTCTTTCTCAGAACTCGACCTTCTGATTTTTCATTCTCACTTTCATCCGATTCTGTTTCAAATGCCTCTTGTTCTTCAGCAGTTTTCTTTCGCTCCACAGTCTTTTTCACCACTGTTTGAGACTTCCCTACTTCTTTCCCTCCTTGAGTCTCCGACACGCAATCTTCTTGCTGTCTACTTTTCCCTTCACCTAGCTTATCAGGAATGTTCCCTACACCTCCTCGGGGGTCTTCCGCAATCTGTCCCTCTCTATCTTCTTCTGACCCTACTTCTTCAGGTATAATCTCAAGTGGTTCTTCAATCTCCTCTTCTGATTCAGGAGTAGTCTCTGTGGAATTACTCTTTTCTCTTCTTTTTCCTCCACTGCTTTTTGGAACTTCAGGCTCTTTTACAGAATCTGATCTCCCTTCTGAGACTCTCAATGGTTCTCTTGAAGTCTTTTCTGCTTCTTTTTCTGAACTTTGATTTTTTCTCACTGGTTCTGGGTCTTCATCATCACTGGAATCTGATCCTTCAAAATACTCCTTGCCAGTCCCATCCTTTGGGTTTGGAACTCTCAGAGTATGACTCGCATGTACCCAGTTTTTCACACCAGCACACTTCACTGCAGTTGTCGTAGTCAAAATAACTTGTCTTGGCCTTCCCCACCTTGGAACCAAGCAATTTCTTCTTCTGTGTACTTTAATCCTCACCCAGTCCCCTGGACTCAGATCATGAGCTTGCTTCTTCTCAAGTGTGGTAGCTTCTTCTCCAACCTGGTGAAACACAGAATGAACTGCGTCAGCCAGGCCTTTACAGTAATCCAAAATCATGTCATCAGTTATTGTCATCAACTTATTGACAGGTACAAATGCATGACGCATTGCACGTCCCATCAAAATCTCGTGCGGACTCAACCCAGTAGTTCTATCTGGAGTAGATCTAATAGTCATTAGCACTAGAGGCAAGACATCAGGCCATTTCATTCCAGTGGCTAAACACATCTTACCAATCCTGTTCTTGATTGTGCCATTTATCTGTTCAACAACACCAGAAGCCTCTGGCCTGTATGCACAATGTAGCTTCTGCTGTATGCCCAATGCTTCACAAATCAAACTCATGAGCTCATTATAGAAGTGTCCACCTCTATCAGACTCAATCGTTACTGGAAACCCGTACCTAGGAATCAACTCTCTTAACAGTAACTTTGCCACTGTTATTCCATCATTTCTCCTAGTCGGATAGGCCTCCACCCATCTTGAGAACAAACAGACTACCACTAGAACATACCTCAGTCTGTTCACTTGGGGCATTTCAATGAAATCTACCTGCATTCTCGTGAAAGGACCACCTTCTCTACCTATCGTTCCCAGACTCACCACTGTCTTTTTCCCAGTGTTAAATTGCTGGCAAATCAAACATCTCTGACAGATGCTCTCTGCAATTGTCCTGAACTTTGCATTGTACCAAGTCTGTTTAAAAGACCTGATCATCGCATCCCTTCCCAAATGTCCCTGGCCATGATACATCCTTGCCATTGTCGACAGCATAGAGTTTGGCATGACTGGTCTGCCATCTCTATAGACCCAAACATGGTCCGTTTCTCTTGGGGCACAACCTGCCTTGATCCAGTCTTTCTTTTCTTCCTTTCCTACCTCATCCTGCAACTGTTTCACTTCATCCCACGTCTCTAGGACATTAGTAAACATCACAGAACAAAAAGACATTTCTCCTTCTCGTTCCCTATTAATTGAATGATTGTTCTTAGCACAATATTGTGCAATGTCGTTGGCAAATCTGTTTCCAACTGTCACAAAATCTTCTCCTTTAAATCCCTCCAGCGATATTTTGATGAGAATGTGGGGTCAGTGCCTTCGGCTATCTCCCTGTGGGAGGCCTTCAAGACAGTGCTCAGAGGGGAGGCCCTATCCCTTATTTCCCACGCCCGGAGGCGCGAGCGGGAGGAGGTGACCCGGGTGGAGGCTGAAATAGCCGAGTTGGAGGGTAATCTAGAAGATGGGGTGACGGATGCTGCACTACATGTCCTCCAACTCAAACAAGCGGCCTATAGGGCCCTCGTCACGGAGGCGGCCAGGGGCCTTAGTAGAGAGCAACAGGGGCGACTGTATGATGTGGGTGATAAGGCTGGTAAATTGATAGCGTGGTTGGATAAAAAGGAGAGAGCGAATCGTGTGGTCCCGCTGATTGAGAAAACGAATGGTGTGTGTGTAACTGAGCCAGAAGAAATTGTCTCCTGTTTCGCGGATTATTTCCGCGAGGTGTATTCCCCGGTCTCTTCCTGCTCTGAAGAGGATTCCCGTGCCCTACTCAGGGATATCGCGCTGCCGTCCCTTTCCGGGGAGGACAGGGTGTCGCTGGACGCCGCTCCCACCTCCGACGAAATCGCCCTTGCCATACGCTCGGTCGCTTCTGGCAAGGCCATGGGCCCGAATGGTATCCCTATTGAGTTGTATAAGTTGCGACCGGATACACTGGCGCCCCACCTCCGCGCAATGTTCCTGGCGGCCCACTCGCTGGGCTCCCTCCCGCTTGACCAGCGTCTGGCTACAATCGTGGTGATCCACAAGGAAGGGAGACCTCGGGACCGGGTAACTTCCTATCGGCCTATCTCACTACTGAATGCGGAGCCCAAAATTCTCGCCAAGGTACTGGCCAATCGGCTGGTCGGTGTGGTGGGCGATCTGGTTCATCAGGACCAGTCCGGCTTTATTCCCCATCGCAACACAGCCCTTAACCTGCGGCGTTTGCATGGGGTGCTCACACGCGTCCCATTTATACGGGAACCGGACATTTTGGCGTCCTTGGACGCCACCATGGCGTTTGATACGCTTGAGTGGCCATACATCTGGGCGATGCTTGCGAAGTTTGGATTTGGCCCAGGATTCATCAGTTGGGTCAAATTGTTGTGTTCGGGCCCATTGGCGCAGGTGGTGGTGAACGGAAGAGTATCGGCCCCGTTCGAGCTGGGCCGGGGCACGCGACAGGGCTGTCCCTTATCGCCGCTTCTTTTTGCGCTTGCCTTGGAGCCCCTGGCGGAGTGGCTGCGGTGGGAGCCTTCCATCCGTGGTCTCTGTTGGACCCCCGAGTATGAGGACCGCGTATCCCTATACGCTGATGACATCCTTCTGTACCTAGCCTCCCCACGTAAATCACTTATAGTGCTGGTTGATGTTTTACATTCATTTGGTCGTAACTCCGGTCTCGTCATCAACTGGGCTAAATCGTGCGTGTATGTTCTCTCTGGGGAGGCTCCTATTCTCCCGCGGGGCTGTCCGATCCAGATCGCCCCGCAGGGATTTTGGTACCTGGGTGTCTTCATTACTCTGGACCCGGAGGCCCGGTATGAACGGAACCTGCTTCCCCCCCTCCAGCGCCTGCAGGTAGATGTCGCACGCTGGCGGTGCCTGCCGCTTTCGCCGCTCGGCCGGGCGGCATTGTTCAAGATGATGTCTCTGCCGCGTTTCCTGTACGCTTTGCAGAACACTATGGACTTAGTCCCGGCGCGCTACTTCCGTGAGGTGGAGAGTCTGCAACGCCGCCTGTTCTGGGACGGGAGGCCGCGTATTGCCCTGGCGAAATTGACGCTCCCATGGTATGACGGGGGGATTGCCCTCCCGGATATTAAACGGTACTATTGGGCCTCCCAGCTAGCTGCAATTAACCATGGCCTATACGGGCCCGCCTTAAACCCGGCATTCGAAATGGACAAGATGCTCCTGCCAGGTGGCGACTACAATCGAGCGCTCTATTCTAGCGCGCCCGACGCTCGTCTGACGGGCCCAACGCGTGTCATGGTGCAAGTGTGGCACGCGGCCAATGCAGCTATGGGGTGGAAGGACCGTTTGACCCGGGCGTCACCACTATACGCGTCTGAGCGGTTGGGCTCCCTGTGGACCTCTAAGGGCTTTGAGAAGTGGGACATAATAGGCATCAGTAAAGTGGGGGATCTGTGGACGAGGGGAGGATTTAAAACGTTCGATATGCTCAGTGGCGGTTTCTCTTTGAGGGCGTCGGGGCTCCGCCCCAGGTACATTTCTCAAGAGGAGAGATTAGATCACATTTTTTTTTTTTTTAAATCCCCAAAGTAGAACACAGGGACTGCTTAGATCACATTTTATTTTATAAAAAAAAAATCCCAAAGTAGAACACGGGGCACTGTCTCACTGCAGAGTCTGCAGTCTCACCAATACTGGCGCAGCTCTGCTGTCACGTCACGTGACTGATTTGCTCCCGGACCCAAAGAAGCCTGCTATGTGTTTGCCGGGCCGACAACATCACAGCCCTGAAGGCTGTGATGTCATCAGCTCGGCAAAGACCTAGCTGGAAGGCCCAGTCTCCACCCCCTGATGACGTGGAAGTTAAGTTAGCCCCGGGCGTTTTAAATACAAGCCCGGGATCGCTAACTCTCCACGTCAATCAGAGAGTGGAGGAGAGCTTGTCAAGGTGTCACCCCACCCCTGACCGTCTGCGCAGGCTCGATGACGTCGATCTGACTGCTTCCCGCGTGCGTGAGTCGGCAGTTGGAGTATCAGCCATTTTACTCTCCACTCCAGATGGATGGACTGCAGAGCGGAGAACCAAGGTCGAGGAGGCGAGGCAGTGTGTCCTGAAGCATCATCGTGTGACTCGTGCCATTACCAGCAGCAGCAGCTAGTCCATGTTGCAGGCCGCCAGGTTGCTGTCCGGAGTAGGGCAGTAGTAGGAGGAAGGACTTGTGAACTCAAACAGTTCACACCAGGTGAGGCCCAGGCTGGCAGTTTTTAACTTATAGGCCCACCGCGTTACAGCTGAGCCTGCTGCCTGAGTGATTCGGATCGTTTAGTGACTGTACGATAAACGTATTGACATAGGGTGCCCATGTGCGACGCTTCATAATGCATTATTAATTCCATCTCCGTATGCTGCAAAGGCCACATGCTCGCGAGATAGGCAGGTAAAGGACTAGTTACAAAAAGAGTCATTTTAGTAATGAGGCTTAAACAAGGTTGTGCAGGCTGTGTATTGATTTCATCTACGGATGTTCATATTTTTATAACGTGTGTCAGTCGTCCAAGTAGAAGTATACATTGCATCCTTTAGAAACGCGTCACTGCAGTGAGGGCACTCAAGGAACATAGGTCGACCATCTGCTATAGAAAGCTTTAAGTTGTAAACATGCGCAGCAGACAATGTCCAGGTTCATCTTATTACTTTTTGTTGAAGTTCAATATAGCCTGTGGAAGGTATTGGTGTGCTTTTTTCTTTACCTTGGCAGACTGAAAAGTACAATGCAGTAAACAAATAGGTACTTGCCATATACTTAGCAGATTCTCATGAGGAAACCGTTCTTGCCACTGCATCAAAGGAGGAGCCATCGACTGCTCTTCAATATAGAAACAAGCATGCAGGGTTGAAAATGTACCAGGTCCCAGTATAAAATCGAAGATGTTCCTTTAGAAACGCTTCACTGCAATGGACATTAATTACTTTAAACATTAGTCCAGATTAGAATACAGCGTATCATGCAGGTTTTGCATAACAAGAATTGAAATAAAGGGCATTGGCGTTTCGACGTTATATTGCACATACTGTGAATTTGTGTATTTCCACTTGTTTCACTGCTCCCGAGCAATGCGCTGTTCAGTTTTAGATGGTACACCAGTTGTACTTGTGTGTGTTCGATGAAAAACCAAAACATAGGTTACACTGGACATAAAGGGAACCTGTGGTGTTTAGTTAATTATCACTGCAGGTGAATTCATAGTTTGTGTCTGCCAAAACATTTAAGGTATTCACTCGGACTGACCCAACAGAACCATTGTTCTTTCCTAGTATCAGTCTTTGCAAGCAGCCATCTACCCTGTATGTAGCCCATCGGGTAAATGCTAGAGGCAGAATGGACCGTCCAGCCCTGAATGCACCATATACTTTGTTTTATCTCTCCTAGATAGGGCCACAGTGGCTGTAAAAGAGAGAATCTCTGCATGGCATTCAGTAGGGCAATCATGGAAAGTTTTGTAATCTTGGAATTTCCAAACCAATGATGCCATAGGTCTGATCTGTTACTATGAAAAGTTATGACAAAAGCAGAAGGACTGACTTATTTATCTTGAAAAGCACATTCTAAATTCAACAGGGCTGTATGGGTGTATTGTTATTTAATCCATACACAGGTATTTTGTTACAGATAATCTCACAGATATCATAAGTGCACAAGGATTTTGGTGTCGGTCACACTCTCTGACTTTCCCTTGAGATAAAAGACTGTACCATGGAACTCCCATTTCGGAGGGGTTGTATGTTAATTTGCCACCTGTAAATTTGATCGAATGTGTAATGCTATGACTTTAGGCTTGTGGGAAAGCATAAATTCAAAATAAGTGCACCTGAGTTGGTTATGTGGACAAGCTAACATTAAAGGCTATAAGCTTGAATGGTTCATTGGGGAAAATGTAAGTCAGATGCCATGGTCTGTTTATTATGAAAAGTTACAACAGAGGCTGTAGTAGGACTGCCTTATTTATAGGGATAACAAATTTTAAAAGCAATATCCCTTTAACGGTGAATAGTTATTGTACAGTGGTAAAGTCTGTAAATGGGTAGTTTTACACAGAATTTCACAGATTAGCGCAATAGACAATGATTTTAGTGTTGGCTACACTCTCCACCAAAACTCGTGGGTAGAAGATTTGTACTGTGAATAGCCTAGATCCATTTAGGTGGGGTGTGTTTTAGCTTGTTAACTCTAATCTTGTACAAGTTTATACTTTTGTGACTGAATGCCAATGGTTGCCTTATGGGAAAGCTTATGTTCAACGCCATAGGCCTGAGATGGTTAGTGTGACAAGCCAAGGATAAAGGCTATAGGCCAGTGCTTTATTTGTAAAATAAAAAGTGCCGGGGCTCTCCTCAGGAGGCAGCGCTAACAAGAGAAATGTGCTGGTGCAAACTGCCTCCTGACTAGAGCCCCGGCACTCATTATTCTGGAGAGGACTTGGCCTAATGGCTAGAACTGCCGATTTCGGAGCTGGGGAACCGGGTTTGAGTCTCAGCGTGGCTCAACATCCTGTGACTCTGAGGAAAATCACACACACTCTGAATGAGTGTGTCCTTAACTAATGCTATAAGCACCGGTGCTGAGCACCGGAAACCAACATCTCAAATTAAGCACTGCTATAGGCCTGACTGGTTCATTGCAAAAAGTTAAGTCAGTCTCCATGGTCTATCTCTTTAAGTTGAGCAGTTACCACATGGCAATAGAGGTGTCCTATTTTTAGTGGAAACCCCAAATTAAAGCCAATAGGCCTATAGGGGTGGATTGTTAATATGCTGTGTTAAAGCCTTCAAAGAGGTATTTTGTTACAAAGAATCTCACAGATTACCCCACTAGATGGGTTTTGGTGTCATCTGGCACTGATGATAGTTTGAGGGGAGGCAGTGGCCTGTTTCTGTTTAGCACAGTGGCTTCCGAAAGTCTTGAAAATGCACAATTTGCCTACTCATTTTTCAAAATTTTCTCGGGGGAAGAACCCCCCCCCCGAACCCTCCTTATGTGGTTCGGCCTCACTCGCTACGCTCGCTCGCCCGGTGTGCTCCACCACTGATTTTACGCCCTGCCACTTTTAAATGTCACCAGCCGCCACTAGATATGCTGCAGACGGAATTTCAGTTGCAGGGCAGTGAATACTTTCGGTATTTGCAGGTCCGTCAAGCGCTGGGCTCCGTCTTTTCGGACGTTGCCTCCATCCCGGAATATTCCCCCCTGGAGGATAGAATGCTGGATGGGCACGTCCCGGACAGCACGATCTCACTGATATACAAAAAGCTGATAAACGACCGCTCGGGCCTGTTGACCGCCCTTCGTGCGGCTTGGGTTGCCGATGGGCTGGAGTTGGACGACGAGGACTGGACCTCCGCGGTGGCCTCCCCGAAAGAGGTGGCCATACCGGCTCACCTTCGCTTCGTCCAGCTCAAGATACTCCACCGGGTCTACATGACGGGGCCGAAGCTTCTGCGTATGGGCTATGCTGGAGATGGGTTGTGTAAGCGTGGGTGTGGTGCTTTGGGGACCTTTCTGCATATTTTGTGGGAGTGCCCGGAGGTGGAGGGGTTCTGGCGTGGTGTACATGAGGTGCTGCGACTGGTTACGCATGTGGCGCTGTTGCCCGAAGCGAGGAGATGCCTGTTGAATGTGTGGGAACCGACTGATTACTCGGCGCCGCAGACGTGGTGGGTGACTCTGGGATATATGATAGCCAAGCGTGATATTGCTCAACTGTGGGGATCCCAGAGGCCCCCGACGGTCTCGGCCTGGAAAGAACACATGGACTGGTGCATGTTTCGAGAAAAAGTGGTGTATGTGGCGAGGGGTAAGCCTGGGACATGGGTGAAAGTATGGGGCCCCTGGAACGCCTACCGTGGGGGTATCTGTGTGCCACCGTTGCTGCCTGATACCTCGCCAGCCCCATCCCCTTAGCCGACTCATTCCCCCGCTGCCCGGCATTGGGTTCCCCCAGTCCTCGCTCTGCTCTCTTCCCCCTCTTTAGACTCCTGTGGATAGTTGGGATCCCCCCTCTAGGGGAGCACGTGCTGCTATTTTCGATTGTGGGTTGCCTTGTGGGTGTGGTTTTTCTTGTTGTTCTTAATTTAAAATGAAACCGTATAGTGGGGTCTGGATGATGTGGCTTTTGACGTTGTTACCTCCTGAGCATGCTCCTCCGCAGCACCACGTGTTCCATAAATGTATGTCGTATGTTCCTGTCATTGCTAGCGGCCGGCCGGAAGGTTGTAGGCCCATACTTGTATACTCTTGAGACTTGTAATAAACGGTTTAAAAAAAAAAAAAAAAAGTTGTAGGAAAAAAAATCATCTCCTTGTCCATGAGCAGCACATTTCACAACTGCTAATTTTTTAGGCAGCTGTATCGCCTCAAGCAATTTCCCAATCACTTCAGCATTCTTTATTGGAGTCCCACTCGACGTCAAGAAACCTCTCTGTAGCCAAAGTTGGCCAAAATCATGCACAACTCCAAATCCATACTGACTATCAGTCATCACAGTCACTCTCAGATCTTTCCCAATCTCACAAGCTTTCGTCAATGCCACCAATTCTGCAACTTGTGCAGATTTCACTCCTTTCAATGGTGATGCTTCCATAACTTCTGAAACCTTGCACACTGCATATGCTGCACTCAGCACACCCTCATCATTCCTCAGGCATGATCCATCTACAAACAGCACATGATCACTCTCAAGTAAGGGAAGATCCCTTATGTCTGGTCTCGGTTTTGTACAGTAATCCAGCACATCCAAACAATTGTGATCATCTTCTGTCTTCACACCCACATTTTCAATATCCGGCAACAATGTCGCTGGATTCACATTCACACATCTCTCCAGAGTCACATTTGATGCTCCCAGAATGACTTTCTCATATTTAGTCAGCCGACTATGTGACATGTACTGAGTTCTGCTTCTTGTCAAAAGAATTGCCACATTATGAGGTACGAATACCCTTACAGGATATCCCATTATGATTCCCTCACTCTGTTCCAGACTTCTGCATGTTGCAGCCACAGATTTCAGACAACCTGGTAAACCCACAACTACAGGGTCAAGTGTCGATGAGAAGTATGCAATAGGCCTTCTCAGTAATCCATGCTTCTGGATCAACACTGAAAGTGCACATCCATTTCTCTCACTGCAGTACAATTCAAACTCTTTCTCATAGTCTGGCATACCCAAAGCAGGGGCTTCACACATTCTGCTCTTCAGCTCCTCAAATGCTGCCATTTGTTCTCCATCTAGTTCCAATGGATCTGTCATCTCACTTTTTGTCAGCTTAATCAGTGGCTTTGCTATCAGCGAAAAATTAATTATCCACTGACGACAATAACCCACCATTCCTAGGAACATTCTCACTTCCCTCTGGGTCTTTGGGGCTTTTATTTCTCTGATAATTCTAATCCTGTCATCAGTCACTTTTCTTAGACCTTTTTCAATATTGTGTCCAAGATAATGCACCTCTTTCTTGCAAAATTGCAATTTAGCTGGAGATACCTTTAACCCTCCATCTGCCAGATGATTCAGTAAAGCTATGGTATCTACTTCACAAGCTTCACGTGTCTTTGATGCCACTAGCAAATCATCAATATACTGCACTAGTACTGAATTTTCAGGCATAATCAAACCCTCCAATGATTTTTTCAATAACTGATTGAATATCGAAGGACTCTCTGTATACCCCTGTGGGATACGACACCATGCTAAAATACGCTGGCCAAACCTAAATGCAAAAATCGGCTGGCTGTCATGATGCAATGGAATTGAAAAGAAAGCATGACACAAATCAATCACTGTGTACCATTCAGCATCATGTGGAATCTGATACAAAATCACTGACGGATTTGGCACAATAGGACAACATGCCACCACAATTTGATTAACTTTTCTCAAATCCTGTACAATCCTGAACTTCCCATTAGGTTTCTTTAGCCCCATTATCGGTGAGTTACACGGGCTACTCAATAGTTCTCTTAAAACTCCTTGCTGAATCATTTTCTCAATAATAGGAGTTATTCCCTCAATTATTTCTGGTGTCATTTTGTACTGAGGAATGTTAGGATAAGTAATTCCCTCTTTCACTGAAATTTTCACAGGATCTACATTATTCATCAATCCCACATCCTCTCCAGTAAAATCCCAAACTGTCCTTTTCACTGTGTCTCTCAGCTCTTGAGGCAAATCCTCCGGATCAAACACAGCATATGCACCAATTAACTCACTCTCTCTATTTTCTAGAGTCATTCGGTACAAAACATCCTCATCTGGTGTTTCAAAAGCTATTCCATCCGGTGTACAAAAAATTGTACAGTTCATTTTACAAAGCAGATCCCTGCCTAACAAGTTCACTGGACTAGTGTCACAGACAATAAATCTGTGCATGTCTGAAAATTTCCCTATTTGTACTCTTACTGGTTCAGTAAGACGTGTCTTGATTTGTGTATTGGCTACACCAACTACTTGGATTGCTTCATCCGAGAGAGGAAGATTTCTAATATCTGTTGACTTGACAGTTGATCTTGTCGCACCTGTGTCTACTAAAAAAGTAACACTTTCTTCATTTATTTTCCCATCCACAAATGGTCCTGCCTGGTCTATTTCTAGAGTTGCACCAAGTATGCACTCTTCCTCCTCTCCTCGGCACCATCAATAATCACCTTCAGACTCACTCCCTTCATTCTTTAACAAGTACTGCTGTACCTGGTTAGAACGCCTTGGTTTGTTTACCTGCTCATCATTGTAGAATCCCGAATCCTGATTGTACTTTTGTAATCCTCTATTCTGCGGCAAGGGCGGTTTTGGCTCTTGACTCTGCTGTTTCACAACAGAAGGTTGTTGCTGCTGTCGATTATTCCCTTCGTTCTGCACCTGTTGATTTAAGGGTTTACTCTCATTATTCGCTAATGGTGGATTGGTACATTCAGATCTCCAATGTCCCAGTTGGCCACAGTTGTGACACGGGAACTTCTTTTTGGCTTCCTCAAGATTCCCCTTTCCTTTCCCTGCATATCTGGGCCTATTCCCTGGATTATTTCCTGCATTATTCGCTTGTTCCACCAACTGTGCTTCCTGTCTTTCCGCAACTTTCACTTGTGCCCACATTGCTTTCTCTTTCAGCTTTCTCTGTTTTGCTTCAATTTCATCACTGAAGTATTTTGCATGTCTCAAAATCTTATCTATTTTCTTACTCTGCCAGTCCACTGTATGCTCACGAATTCTCTCACTAATCTCAGGTCTCAGGCCATATACAAATCTGTATACAAAATGACTCAAATCCTTGTCACCCAGGTGTTCATCCCCACTGAATTGTTTAAAAGCCAGTATCAGCCTCTCATAAAAAGCATGAACCGATTCTTTTGCTTCCTGATGTGTTCGATCTATTTTAACCCAGTCTGTCTCTTTTGGAGGTACTTTATTTTTCAGATATACGATCACCTGCTCATACTTTCTCATTACCTCTGGATCTGGTGCTCCTGTTCTCTGATCTCTTGGATATTCCTCAGTAGGCCAACTTACAACTATTTTACACTCAGCCCACAAGTCTGCTGGAACAATTATATCAAACAGACTATTCAGGTCAATCCACAGCACTTTTGACAATTTCACAAACCTGTCTACCTGCCTATACCACTCGACGGGCTTTTCTCTCAGTCGAGGGAAATCATTCGTAAATGATAAAATATCCTGTCTGGTCCATGGAACATGTACATTTCCTCCTCCAGGTATTTCTCTCATAGGATAAGCATCCACTGTTTTCTCTTTTTCTCTCACAGGAAATGCTGAATAAGTCCTATCTCCCGATTCTTCTCTTTTCTTGTACCACCTATCCTTCCACTTCTCAACATCACCCCATTTTCGCAATAAAGCGATCATCTCTTTAATCTGTCCTGTTCTACCAGCACCATTTCAATGTCTTTGTCTGTGAAATCCATCCTGTAAGACTTCTGCAAAGCTTTCACTTTATCAATGTCAACTCCGTGCTCATTCGCTATTGCTCTTAATCTGTCATGTGTATTTTTAGCTCTCCAGGTGATATTTTTACACATAAATAACAATTCACCATCATGATGATTTTTCAGAATTTCTGTAGGAACTGTCCCTGCAACAAGCTCTTCTAATTCTACACGTAACCTAGCCACATCAATTGCCTGTGAATCTTTATCCCTCTTTTGAAGAACTTTCATCCATTCATTCAAATCTTCAGCTGTTATTTCAGTAGATTTTCTCACTGGAACCACTTTCTTCTGCGGTTCTAAAATCGGCATCCCTGAACAACTAGCTTCACTAGCATCCAATCTTGAATTAGACTGTATCTCTAATCCTTCACTACATGTCTCATGTCTGGATTGTCTCAAATCATCATTTTCTGTCCTTTTTCCTGAATCTCCTGAAGGACCAGCCAAACTTGTCAATCTATTCCCAACATATGGAATCACCAAACTATTTTCACCCGTCCTCTGCTTATCAAAAACAGGCATAACCGGACCTATGGTTACAGGCACCGTAACAGCTTCTAGATTCTTTGTCAGCTCTCTAATCTTTTCAGTCAACTCCGATGTAGTTCTGGCTAATTCTCTCGTATTTTCGCCACTGCTTCTATTCTCTCTTTCCCTGAAAGGATTACCACTTCTTAACTCAGGTGTCACATTTTCTGTCTCAATGATACGCAATGTATCTCTTATCGGAGAAACAACTGGTGTGCTCTCTTCTGGTTCTGGTCTATATGGAGGTGGTCTTTTGTAAATCATGTCATTCAAGACTTCATCCTCATACTCATTAACTCCATATCTTCTCACTTCTGCCTCAGGAACCCTTTCTGTACCCTTCTCTTCAACCGTTCTCATAGGGTATAATCCCTCTGACATACTAGCATCTCGCCATCTCTTCATTCGATCATGATGAGTTTCACGATCATGTCTCCTCCCAAACATGTATCTGTAATTTCCCCCAGACCTCTGTTTTTCTCGCTCATGTACTTCCTCTTCCCATTCCACTAAAGCCTCAAACTGTGTCGGCCTTGGTCTTGGGTCAAGACACAACATCTTTTCCCGCAAATTTTTCAACACGGCCAGATTAAATGAACCATGTTCTGGAAATGCTAGAACACCATCTTCTTTAGTATACCTAACCCAATTCTCCAACCATATACAGGTATGATACCCATATCTCGCAGCCATAAAGGATGCAGGTGTTTTCGATGGAGGTAACAATTCACCTTCTCTTGTTTTAACATCTTTATCCTTGTCGAACCAATTTTTAATCTTTCTGAATAAAGATTTTTTCTTTTTCTCTTCTTGGTAATACATTTTAGTTTTTACCAAACTTTCTAATCCCTTCCGTAATACAACTGAATAGTACGATGTTTTATCCAATAACAGCGCGACTCACACTAACGCACCGATCCTGGAGCGTCTACGTCACCCTGTATTCCTTCCAATCCTTGCGCGGCTCACACCAACGCACCAATCTCAGCGCGAGCACTGTTCTGATCTAATATCCAATCAGAGCGCGGTCTGTTTGACGTCAGCAGTCGCTGCAGTTTCTCCTGCTCCTGTCTCCTGTCAGTCGTCTACCCCTCCTTTACAAAACTTCTCAGTAGACTTCGTGTCAGATTCTACAAAATCTATTAGTTACAACATATAAACATCTCCATTGTCTGCTTCGCTAACCAAAGAATATTAAAGAAAATCTATTTCACAAGAATACCGTTGACACAGTGGCACATCCCTCTACTCTACCCTTCTAACATGCATTCATTAACTGTTTCCTCTAGGACTGCTCCAAAGAGTTTTACAATCAACTAAATGTATGAGCATTCACGCACATTCATACAAGAAAATGTAGTACATACACACAGAATCCTGCCTTTCCCGAGAACAGCGAACAATCTGCCCCACTACAGAATTATAACATACGTTAACCAAGCAGTGTTTTCTTCTGCCCAGTCCTTCAGACAAGCTCAGAGAATACCTATTACTCCTCCCGCGATAAGCTTTAACGGTAAACCTTACGGATCCCTGGGACTTAAGACCAGAGTTTCACAGATAACCTTCGCTACCATACACACTCTTTTTATACCAGAAATATTTCTAATAGTAACACACAACGATGTCACTAATTCCGAACACAGACAATGTGACGCGCAACTTCAATTGTCACACGTTTTTCCTGCATACGTACAGGACCAACAATCCCGTCTTTCCCGAGAGCAGCATATACTTCCCTCTGCCCTACTACGGAACTGCTACCAGCTCCCAAATTCCAGAAGCACTACATAAAACTCAACATGACGACTCCAACATATAGTATTAGTACATATACCATCATCAATCAATAATCAATAAATCAAAAGCCAATGTACAAGCAATCTAATCAGATCAAGACAATCATCAATAACCATCCTCTGCTACCAGGAAATTGGTGCAGATTGGGGTGTACAAATTCTCCCTACTTCCACGGATAGAGTAAATTCACAGATACACGCACATACACTCATCATACGCTTGGGCCCATTTCACTAACATACACTCAGATTACTCTATCAACACTGAACCTGTGGAAAGAAAACCTTCTAAACACCCTGCATCTACACTTATGGTCGATAAGACCTAATTGACACTGTCTTGAGTCATGATTTAACCAATAATAATCAACAATAATCAAAACAGAGTACTCAATAATTGACAAGAAATAACCACCAACACAGTATCTCAAATAATGGTAATTTATATAAAATTAGTTCAAAGGAAATCAATTCAAAAGCAAAATCATTATTCTCATAATTACGTATTCTAGCTAGATGTCATAAATGGGTATCTCTCGATAGAAGTCTCTTAGGTCACCGTCCTCACAGCATCGATCCTCACCAACGCAAGTTCGGAAAGAAGTGGCCTCAGAATCCAAAATGCAATGACCACAGACCCTCTCTAGTCTAGTATATTTATAATAAATTTAACAAAAGAAGGCAACATAAAATGTTTTAGATATCCGCTGAACCGCTGAGCAAAGCGAGCAGGAACGGATGTAGCATCGCTACATTTGGAAAATCTCCGCTCAGAAAAAATCACAAAAAATAAAAAGACGGAAGACGGAACTAAATCTTGAAAATGTTTCTTTTTCATGTTCATATTTCCTCGGAACCAGCATGATGATCACAATTTCATTGTGGCTCCTTTGTCTTCCAAGGACATTTGGATGTCCGCCCAGAGCTGCTGTCCTCACGGAAAACTTTTAACCAGGCGAAGACTGTGGTCAGATGACTCTCGACCATGTTCAGCAAGGCCTTCTCATCAAAATCTCAGCACTCGAATGTAGGCTTTAAACGGTAGCCATTTTTCACTAGGCCAAAACGTACCATCTTAATTAAAAGAGACAAAAACAACGTTACCACAGCATAGTGATTAAACAGTGTTAACCCCACTAATAACCTTATGTGTATGTAATTATCTAGCCTTTGCAACACAAGAAAAGCATTAGTACACGACATTTAAAAAGCGTTTTTGTGCTTTAAAATAAACAGCACTTAGCAACATTTATTAATAAAACATGCACATTATTAGTAAACAACACAAATGCATCCCCACGTGTAGTTTTCTCTTGTTAGTTCGTATTGGTTAATTAGAACATTTACACAAAACAAATAATTAGTAATTATAAATTAATAATTTTAATTTCTTTCGACAATAGACAAACCAGAGCTTAAAAAACCCAATAGATTTTCAACAGAAAACTCTGCTCCAGCAATGGTGCTCTTCATGGCGGCCCCCTCTGACATAATGGGTCACTAACTTTACTCAGGCTACGATCGTCACAGCAGAAATGCTTTCATCACTGCGGTCCCCTCTGGCATATGTGGGTCACCAGCTTTTACCTGTACATGGGTGACGGCACAATTGGTGCAGCCACAGATCCCTTCATGCTGGCCCCCTCTGGCATATGGGGTCACCAACTTGAATCTGACCTGATCGGTGCAGCAGCCTCTTTCTCACACCTTGCTATGGGAATCCACTCGGCAGGATTCCCACTGGACCTCCCTCTCTCCAAGTGCTCTCCTCTTGCAGGGCACACTGGTCTTGACAAGCAAGCATGCACTGGTGCTCCAGGCTTCAGTGTAGGTGGTCATGGATTTTCCTGGGTGATGTCCCCTCACCCAGATGGGAGATTGACAGACCCTATCTCTGAGTTCTGGTCACCTGTAGAAGTCTTGCAGAGCTTCTCCTCCTCAACATACAGCCCAACTGACTAACTGACAGTTGGCATTTTTGGGGGCCTCAAGCTCCTTACATATAAACAGTACATGCATACAATCACACACACTGCACAGGGCTACATAATAACTTAACTTAGGCCGTGGGTGAGTTAAGCACACAGCAGCAGAACGTTACATGAGTGTGCCTATAGTCCTCACTCCAGTGACACAGGTGACTCTCATTCACAGTATTTGTTATGTTATCAATATATTTATTAATACTCTCTATATTGTTAGTGATGCAGATTCCACATTGTTATACCATAACAACATAACACACACCACCTTTGTTTACTAAAATCATATCTAAGGTAAGAGGATTTTGAATAACCATTGAGCGAACAGAAAACATCTTTTCATTAATTTTAGCTAGTGCTCTAGCAGCGTTATCAGCCAAGTGTTCTACCAAAGTAGACAATTTTCTAATCTTAGCATCATATAGAGCCACACAAAGAGGGACTCAATACACTAAAAACATGTAACAGTTGCTGTCTCTTGACTCTTTTGTGACTCGCCTCACCTACTTCACTCAAACTGTTCTTATGGAATACTTTGGGGAAACCTAATGCTAAATATCAAGAACCTACCCAACCTTGCGCAAGTGTAAAATAAGCCGTCCAATTTCAGACATAATAGATATCCTTAAGTACCACCTACTTCAAGTAGGTGGTAAACCACTTGCAAACGAGAAGGGGTACCAAGGGGACCACCTTTTTCCCTTTGTGAGTATGTGAGAAAATATTTTTAAGAGCAGGCAGTGGTCCCAGGGACCACTGCCTGCCCTTAAAGAAATTAAACTGAAAAGTTTCATTTTTCTTTTTTAAATGCATCCCGTTTTCCTATAAGGAAAACGGGCTCCATTAAAAAAAAAAAAGACTGCTTTATTTAAAAGCAGTCCCAGACATGGTGGTCTGCTGACCCCAGCAGGCCACCATCCCTGGGAGTGCTAGCCATTCCTAATGGGGTCTCAAATTGCGACAGCCTCATTAATATTCATGAGGCATGCAATTTGCGACTCCATTAGGAATCGCTAACAGTGTCTGAGACACTGTTATACATCCCAATTTTCGAGTCGCAAATTTCGAGTCGCAAATGCGATGCAATTTGGGTGTTGCAAATTGGTGGGTTGTACATCTGGCCCTTATTAGTACTTTTTCAACTATGTAAGTATCAAAAATTCGAGAGAGTTTATGCAGGTATATAGAAAAAAACTAGACTTCTAAAAATGTTAATGCTGTAACTAAAAAAAGAGACTCAATATGAGCAAAAAATGTATGCAGGCATAAAAAATATTCTCAAAACCAATTCAGCTTTTTCAAAAGTCACTTAAAAAAAATCTCAAAGTTCAGAGTCCACTTCTTCATCAGGAAGTTATTTAGCATTAGTTATTTTATTTCTCAGTTCATGTGCCATTTCGAGGATGTTCTTCAAGCAAGAAAATCATTTAGGTAAGTGTCTGTTTCTTCTGACACAATTGGTGTCACATATGCCCATCCAGAAGCTGTGTATGTATTGTTTGGCACTCTTACTCTTGATCTTCAGATTGTTGTTTCACCAGTTTCTTTGTCAATCATTTCTTTCAGACTGTCTTTGGGTTGCTGCACTCTGCTTCTTTCTCTCATACCCCCAGGCCATTCAGCTTGGATCAAACCAGCATCATTTGCTTGATCAGTCTACTTTTCTACTACTTCTTAATTTGCACTGTTTGCAACTAGCGGAGTATTGTTTAGTCTTGTTTGCTCTCTGACTTGCACTTTGGATTTTCAGAGTTCGCTTTTCTTCTTATTAACTTCGAAAAAGCTCTTCTTCTTCTTCTTGAACTTTGTGATCTTCCCCCTCTGGATCCACACAGCCAAATCAATCTTGACTTAGTGAATCAACTGTTTGTGTTACCTGTGTTTCTTTAGGAGTACACACTTTTTGTATGAGATGCAAGGATCTTCATACGAAAAACCTCGTCACTTCACAGCAGTATTCGTCACCAGTATGTCTTTGATTTTTTTTTTTTTTAAACTTGTTTTTATTGGCATTTGTTAGTACAGTTGTTACATATCAGTATTGGAGCGTGGCGTCATTAAGTACATTTTTCCAGTCAGGTGATATCCATCTTGACATGTAGAAGTAACTTTATTGATATGGTCCACTCCACCTGGCCTCCTCATGCGACTTTCTTATGTGTTCCTTCACCAAAATCCAATTTCCAGATTCTAGATCATGGCAGGTTTCAGCATTGAGGTACAGATGATGTTGTAAACTTTACCTGGTGAGAGAGAGAGGGTACCACATCCTCCAATCCTTTGCAGTAATCCAAGTCATCAGTAGTATTCACAAGAGAAGCAGATGATGGAATATCAGGAATTTCCATGGTTCTCCCCATGAGCACTTCATGTGTACTCAAGCATGTCTTCTTGCTTGTTTTGCTTCTCATACTAAGTAAGAGTAAAAGCAGAGCATCTGGCCATTCCAACGATATTGAGGAATACACCTTGGCAAATTTTGCTTTTATCATACCACTGGCCACTTCCTCAAAGTCTGATGCTTCATGGTGTTAGCTACATTGGAGCCTTTGCTTAACCCATCCCTGTGGGGGTAATTCCCCCACGGTGTAGGGGGGCCACGGCACCGCTGTGCTCGTGACGAGCTCAGCTCATCATGACTCACAGTGGAGCTGTGCTCATGACGGGCTGAGCTCGTCACGACCCCGCCCACTGATTAATTCAATTAATGGCACGTGGGCGTGTCGCGGCCGTTATGACGAGCTCAGCTCGTCATGAGCACAGCTCCACTGTGACTCAGCACGGAAGGGGTTCATCTTCAGTACCGTACATAGAACTCTCATGATCTCATGCTTAAAATATGTGCCCATATCTGTCTCTGTAGAAGTTGGCAAGCCAAACTTTGGGATTAGCTCCCCCAGCAATACTTTGCTAGCTGTCATGGTGTCACACCTCTTTGTTGGATATGCTTCAATCCAGTTTGAGAACAAAATATACTTTAGGCCATTGCACATTTGCATATCTACAGAATCCACCTGCAACTCTGTGAAGGCACCTTCTGATTTTCCCACATGACTGAAGTCACTCCTATGTTAATTGTCTGCCATGTGATACATCTCTGACAGAAATATACTGCCATGTTTCAAAATTTGGATGAAACCAGTACTTTCTAAAGGCATCCATCATTCAATCACATCCCACATGTGTAGGTCCGTGTATGTATCTCACCATCTGCTGTAGCAGTGAGTCTGGCAAAACAAACCTTTCATCTTTTGATTTTCACAATTAATTTTCATCTTGTTTACATTCTGATTTTTTCCACCTTTTCTTTTCCTCCTCTGTTGCCACATTCTGCACATTCTGTAACTCATCCTTAGTCTTAATTGTCATAGAAAAATAGCATTTACAGTTATAACATCTGAATCATCTGCTTCTGAATTGTCATCTGAAATTGGTAATGTGGTACCCATAAGAGCACAGTATTTAGCAGTCTCTTTGGAAAATTGATTACCTAATTGTGTGATAGGTGTGTGATAAGTGCTACCCATCCCAGCAAAACCATTTTGGGATCTAATGGTAAAGCTTCGCCAGTTATAGTAGCTAGCTTCTCCAAGACCTCCCCCGATATCATTGTGGTGGTGGACAATGCCATGTTAGATGGAGGAAGTCTGCCTCTGGGTTGCCGCAGTGCGTGAAGATTGAGTTTGATTGGAGGCCATTCTGTGGAGGCTCACCAATGTGTAGTGTATGATGTGTAAGTATCTAAAGTGTATAATATGGAGTCTACTACTTGATGTTATGTGGGCGGTTTGCATGCAGTGGAAATCCCACTCTTTATCAGTTATTTGTATGTGGAGCGCTTTGTCCCATTTAGCTTTATGAGCTGGAGATATGATGAGGGCTTTCGTTTGGATGATATTGTAGAGAGTGGTAACTAGTCCCCAGGCTAATTGGGCTACTATTAATACAGCTATCAGTTTAAAAGAGGGTAGGTCAGTTGTAAAGTTAGGTTTATAGGTTTTAATTGTAGCTTTAAGACAGTAGTAAAGAAAAGTGTCAAGATTCGTGGAGTGATCGGCACCCAGGAAGGAGGCTTTATTGATGAAGCTTTTCATAAAAAGGTGGTCCCTATGGAGGAAGTGTAGCCATTGACTTCCACGTCAAAGGATCTAGAAGGGGATACAAACACCTCTAACACAAATAGCTTAGCATTACATATTTATCTTTTTATTTTATTTTAGCAACTTTTTCTTTGATTGTTGACAGTGAGAAGTAAAACTTATATTGGCTCTATTTAACACAAGGTGCTCCAAAAAAGGGGGTGATGGTGCAGTGAAAGTGACTATAACTGCATAAAGTGCATACGTGCTATGTACAGAAATTTATACATGTGGCTGATAGGGATAATAGAGTGTCAGAGATCAACCCCCGCTAAGCGAGTGTTGATAGCCACCATCAGTTTCTTGAAAACCAGTCCAAATATAATGTTTTTGTCCACGTTTTGACCCCTGGACTTAGATTATTTAAAACAGGGTCATCATCAGGATGCAGAAATATATAGGAGACACCAACTGTTTGTGGCAATTAGTCCGCCAATCAAGAGAATCTTTAAACATCAGTCTTCAAACAGTTTTCAAAACAGGTATTCATACATGCTATTTTGGATAACAAGCTCCGCACACCAAGTGAAGGGTCCAGACATCTTGGGAGTGGGCGCAGAAAGTTGCATTTTGCGGGAGGGAACCTGGTAGCTCATTGGTTAGTGACTACAACCTCCCTTGAGGGCACTTTCTGGACATAAAGGGGGCACTCCTGGCACACAGAATACAGATCTTGCTTGACTGGAGGAGAGGACCGAAGACGGACTGCCCAGTTGACCCTGAAACCTTTAAAGAAGAGGCTGCACTGAAGTTAGACTGCCCCTACCGCTCCTTCGGTTAGCGAAGGAAAGGACTGTGCCTGCTGTTTATGTTCCGTCACCACTCACAAGTCAACCCAACAGCCGCAGTCGGTAGTAGGAGTAACTGCAGGGCGGAGATGTGGGGAGGGGGAGGGGCAGGGTGGGGGGTAATAAACTATGGATTACGGAGGTTTACACAAAAAACATTTCCACAGATGACCCCGGCAACTATCGGTAATGAGATGCAGAGTAGGTGTTCGCGAGTAAAAAGCCACGACAACACCACACCTCAACATTCTCAATGACCAGCCAGATCGGTGATCAGACTACAAAACATGCGATAAGGCGCGTTAGCAGCAGGAAATTAACACCTGCTCTGACCTGGTGCAAAATCGGATGACAACCGGCACAAGAAAAGGGAGCCCAGCCCACAGCCACACCTGAAGACCAACAGATGCCATGGAGCCACTGATCATGCAGCTCCGAGCCCCAACAGGGCCACAACACCCACCGCCACCACACCCAGACCCACCCCACCAGACCCCACCTTCCCCCCCCCCGGACCACCACAGAGGCAGCGCGGACAAAGACAGCAGACCATCAGGAAACGCACCAGCCTCACAGACCTAACACCAGACAATGTCATTGCCCACTACAGGCTCAAAAGGACAACCATCCTACGCATCCTGACCATCATTGCCCACAGGCTGACGGTACCAACACAGCGGACAACCAACATCCCACCTCAGACAAAGCTGCTGGCTGTGGTGCACCTGTTGGCCTCTGGTACCTCCCAACCAACAACCGCCAGAGTCGGATGAGTCTCACAGCCAGCCCCATCCAAGTTCCTCACACCTGTCCTGGATGCCATCATCAGCTTGGTACCCCAGTACCTATACGTCCCCCACAATGCGCAGGAACAGCTGGAGACCAAGCAAGGACTATTCGCCATAGCTGGTTTCCCACATGTGTTGGGGGCAATCAACAGCACACATGCCCTACTTGTTCCCCCTGCCTACACTGCACACAACCACCGCAACAGAAAGCACACGCATTCCATTAATGTGCAGGCAATAGTGGACCACCGGGGACTCTTCACCCATGTCGTCACCAACAAGTCAGGCAATGTGCATGATTCCTTCATCTTCTGACAGTCCATCATCAACCAGCGCTTCCAGGATGGCACCTATGGGAAGGCATTGCTCGTTGGGAAGTACCAAATGAACACACCGCACACCTCAACTCCACAATCATGCAACTCACAACTCTGGCAATACACATGTTACAAAATCACATACAACATGCCAAACAACATGCCCACCCACCAGACACGACAGCACAACTTACTGTGACAACCTGGGCTAGCCATGTACATGAGCCTTCAATGGCATGGCACCTCAGCCACACAATAGCGGAATGTGTGGAGAGGTGGGAACCAGGCATGTGCGAAGGAGGCAAGTGACCCATGAATGGGAATGTACACAATGCCAAGTGTGGCGGAGATGTGCTGGACAGACTGCAGTATGCATACCACAGACATAGCCATGTCTACATGCACTGCTGGTGTTTGGAGTGTAGTGGACAGTGGACTCAACCATGTCAGCCCAGCCAGTGGGGAAGATCGCAGAAATGTAGCTTGTGACGTCCCCCCCTGTAAGCGTGTGCGGAGTGGGCTGGCCCAGCGTATGCCAGGCCAGCGTAGGAGTGTGAATAAAAAGCACGTAGCTCTGGGTGTGGTTCTCTTCCAGAATGCCAACGTGTCTGCCAGGACGGCACCTCCCACCCCGCCATGAGGCCGTCGCCGTGAGCGGTGTTATCTGCGATCCTGTGAGCCTGCTGCACCCCGGGCCGCTGGTCCCTGAACCCATCTTGCCCGCCCCTACGTAGCCAGGCTTCACTGCTCAGCTGCCGACACCGGAGTGTGTCAAAGAGGGCCTACCACGTGCTGGTGCAAGCGCCAAGCTCGAGGCCCACGACCATGGCAGCCTCCTCAGACCATCATGGCCTCCGCGACGCAGTCCCACTGTACTCCTTTCTCGTTGACGTACTCTACCGCTGCCTCCGGCCTACACTATGTTCAAGTAGGTCACACATTTGGAACTGAGTCTTGATTATACAATGGCCGAGTGCACATATCAATGCAGAGTTTAAATCAACATACTAATTTCGATGTGGTGATACCAAGTCTGTGCATAGCATCCCAACCACACGTATGTGTGGGCCCTTGATGACTACGCCTTCAGCCTACACTGCGGTCCAGCAGGCCTCACACCAATCCAATCCAGTCCGTACCAGGCAGGACATGGCATCGTCGCTGGCTGAACACCCGCTTAGCTCTGGTGCTTCTACCTCCATCAACCACAAGTCATCTCCACATGCCATTTCAACGTTGTGTGTTAGAGTTCCAGGAGGAGCTTGCTGAACAGCGGTTGGTCCGAGCTGAGTCTTGATTTCTGTATGGCAGAGTTCATGTCATTGCAAGCAAGGAGAGGTGTAAGTGGAAGACGCATTTGGATCTGGAGGAAAAAAGGATCATCTTTGCGGAGGTGATCGAACACTTCCAACAACTGCTCTGGTGTCACTAACTCTGTGCATCGCGAGCCAACGACACGTGGCTGTGTGCCCCTGCTGACCGCTGTCTCAGGCCTACACTGCGGTTGAGTAGGTCATACATTGGGAATGCAGTCTTGATTTATTTATGGCAGATTTTATATCATTGTACAGGCCTCATCGCAGACTGCATCCCCTTTCAGCTCTGGTGCCACTAAGTCTATTCCCTGACATCCATGGACACTTTCTGGTTGAACTTTGGTGGCGACTGAGTCTATGGACTGGGGGTTGTCTTCATCATCATGTCGTTGATACTGACTTTGTGGCAAAAACAAAGCTGTAGCATTCCACTCCTCCATTTGCCGCTTCCGACCGGCTTCTGCCCTCTGCATCATGCCCTGGAGGACAACTTCCACTGTCCCCCGCAACCCTCCGCTACATTCACCACCTTCGACATCGATGAGGACCCACTCAGCTCGCGTGGCCCTATCTCACTGCAATGCAAGTCACCGTCCTGTGGCGGTGTGCCTGTGCTGGCCGCAGTGCATCCGGGGCCACTCACTCTGTGCAGCTCAAGTCATGGACCCTGTCAGATAGAATATTGTATGGCCTCTGGCTCGATGGACTGGGGGTCATCAACGCCATGTGGCCCTGTGCTGTCCGCTGCCTCCGGCGTCAACTGCGGTCCACCTGGGCTCACACATCAAATCGAGTCCTGACCTGCCCGGACGTCGCATCACCACAGGATCCTCACAACACCACCGCCAGGACCAACTCCAAACAACAGGTGCCACAGTCGGAGGTGTCTTACTGCCAGACTATCAGAGTTTCTCACACCTGTCGTGGGTGTCATCATCAGCTTGA